>NC_134541.1:109321515-111820554 GCF_050624435.1 Tenrec ecaudatus | reverse complement strand
GGAGAGCCCCATCTTTTTGTTGATAGAGGCAGGAACCCGCCACTCGCGGGTGGTGACAAGGTGTGTGAGACCCAAGTTACCCTGCTGGTTGCTTGGTGACTGGGCACCAGCAGAACACAGGGCACACGCAGGCTGGTAGGCACCCAAATATATTTGAGGGTGTTGGGTGAGAGAATTGCCAAAGAAGCAGCCCAGGGCCCCTTCATCTGGTGGTGGAATCTGCACCCCACGCTGGCATAGCGAGTTCCACCTGACAGGTGGTTGGGCCCTGTGCCCAGAGTCCCTTCCCGGCAGCCCAGACCAGCCTGGAACCTGTGGAGGGCCGGGGGGATGGGCCTCTGAGGGCTGACTGAGGCAGCCGAGAAGCTGGGTGCCCAGAAGGCACAGTAGAGAGTCCTAGGCAGCAAGCGGGCTCAGCACATACAAAAGTCCTGGGGCCAGCAGGGTGGGGCCTGTGCTGGAGCAGAGTGGGCTGGAGGGTGAGGCCTGGCTGGGCAGGTAAGGCACCCTCGTCCTCTGTGCCCCAGTCTCCATCCCGCCCCACCCCACCCCACCCCCACTACTATGTGAGTGCTGGGTAATGAGAGGACGAGAGACGCAGAGTAAAGGAAGAGGCCCCCCCCCCATGGCCCCTACATCATTGTACAGTGGAGGAGGGTCCAGGAACCCAGCAGAGGGGGTAGGGTATTGCCAGGAATTGGGGATACTCAGAGAGGTGCTGAGGCTGGTCTGAGGGCTCTGTATGGGTTCTCTCTAGCTGAGTGGGGTCCATTCCTAGGGGAAACAGGGAAGAAGTTTGCCGCAGGAGTGAGGCCTGGTGAAGGGAGTGATGGCTCTGGCCACCCTCTGTCCCATCGCCCTACTCCCTGTCTGGCAGGGCACTGGGAGTGGTGACCCGGGTGTCCCTGAGACACCCTGGCCCAGAGCTGCGTGCTGGATGCTGAGCTAGGGTGGGTCCGTGGGAGGAAGCAGGAGGAGGTAGTAGTGTTTCCAGGGCAGCTCCCAGGAGCCCCTGCCAGGGGTCCGGCCTAAGGAGCTGTCTTCGCTTCTTGCCCACGTGTGAGGCTGCAGGCTGGGGCACAGCAAGGGCTCCCTGCCCTCCAGTCCTCACCCTGATGGATGGCACACAGCTGGCACCAGTGCTCCGCCTCCCAAAGCTGCCCGAGTGGGCCCCATGCCTTGGCTGCCTGTGGGCTGCGGGCTGCGGGCAAACAGGTTGGCAGCGGGCTTTGGTGCGTCCTCAGAGCTGTCACGGGTGACAGATGGGACTGCTGGGCTGGGGTGCCTGCTCAGTGCGTGGCTGTGCTGGGGATGCCCGGGGAGCAGGCACGCAGCTGGGGGCCACCAGCGGCCGCTGGGACTTCCTGGGCTGTGACAGCTGATGAATGTGTGAGTTCAAGCAGCAGCCAGGCTGGAGCGCGGCGGGGCCACAGGGCCGCCTACTGAGTGGTCAGGGGTCTGCGGGGGCCAAGGCCATCAGGTGCCGGGAAGCCCGGGTGCAGGAGGACCTCTGGGCACTGGGAAGGACAAGGGTGGAGCAGCAGCGCCCCAGCCAGCACGCCCTTGGACCAGGGCACTCCTGCCAAGGAAGGAGACCTGCTGGACATGGGAGGCCCCAGGAGACCCCCGTTTATGGGGTGCGAACATTCCCGGGAGCTTGGGGCTGCCCTGAGACCCACCATCCCTTGGGTCTCCTGGGCGCAGGCGGCTTCAGCTACTTGGCTGGTTGTCCTCTCTGCATCTCTGTTTCTGGGTCAGGAAGGGTCCTCCCCGGAGGGCGGAGCTGCTCCCCTCCCACTGCTGGTCAGAGTCAAGCAAGCTGAAGCCACAAGCCCGCTGGGCGCAGAGTGAGGGCCACACTGGAGTCCTGGCTGCTCCTCGCCCCCCCCCCCCATGGTCAGCAGCCCCTGGCTGAGCTCCAGGAGGGGTGGGGGCTGGGCTGCACAGGGTCCTTCCTTGCCTTCTCCAAGTCCCCCCCCCCCTCACCCAATCTCCTTGTCCTGCCTTCAGGTGATCCCCTGTGCTCCCTGCTGAGGGGGACCTGCCAGCCTCAGGATCACCCCGACTGGCCTCACAGGCAGTGGGACCGTCTGGAAGCTGGTTCCCCAGTTCCTCTGGGTGATGGAAAGATGAGAGAAAGAGGGGGGAGTAGGCAGAGATGGCCCCGCCCTGTTCCCAAAGCATTGCGGTAAGGTCAGTGAGGTACTCAAGTGGTGGGGCTCCCAGGTAGTGGGGTAAACAAGTGGTGGGATGTCCGGGGGGGGGGCGTGTTACAGTGTTTCCAGGAGCTGTGATGCGTCATTATAACTCATTTTCATGGGGTGGGAAGCAAGGAGGTGCCATTTATGGGGGGCATGAGGATGGGGTAGCTGGGGTACAGTGTTTATGGGGGGACAAAGCAGGTACTTTCATGGGGGTCGGGGCAGCAGGACTAGGGGTGTTCCTGGAACCCTGGTGATGTAGCAGTGACGTACTGGGCATATTCGGTAGTTGGAACCCACCAGCCGTTTCTGAGGAAAGATGGAGCCTTCTGCTCACAATCCCAGAGTGCACAGGGACAGCTTGACCCTGCTCCAGAGGGCCGCTGTGAGTCGGCATCGGCTTGATGGCAGAGTTGGGTTTGAGTGTGGGGTGCTCATGGGGAAAGGAGCCGCGTTGCTGAGGACACGCGGGTGTGAGTGTCTTTGTGGGGCTGGGCGCCGCCGGGGTGGGGTGGAGCACACCTTCCCTCATACATGTCCATCACTGGCATAGGGTCCCATGGACCTGGACCTTTTCTCTCGTGTCCCTGAGCACACAGACTAGCAACCCGGCCCCCGCGGGCCGGAGGGACAGGATGGAGTGGGCTGGAGGTGTGTGGGGAGGGGCTGTAAGGGCATTGCCCGAGAGGAAGCCCACAGCTAGGGTATTGGGCAGGCTGGCTGGTGAGCGGTGGGGGTAAGAACAGGGGCACCCCTAGGGGAAGCCCAGGGATCATGTGGGCAGGTTGACTTGCTGGAGTTGAGAACTTGGGTAGCCCTGGAGATGGGGGATGCAGAACCCAGGGCCAGAGGATCAGGCAGGGATAACCCGGCACCCCCAGGATGCAAGAGTGCAGGGTTGGGGCTCGGGCGGGCTGGCTGGCCATGGGGGTGGGACCGTGAGCACCCCCGGAGGAGCACAGGCAGGCATCAGGCAGGCAGGCTGTCATAGGACAGGCAGTGAGAGCCCGGTGCTGCCTTCCAGGGGAGCCCGAGCCCAGAGCCCTCGGCACAGGCAGCGACCGTGAAATTGGTAATTTTCAGCTCCCTGTCAGGAGGAGGCGTCTGTCAGACACTGCTCCATGCTCGGGATGTCCCCGTGCCAGGTCAGAGGACCCGCCCGCCAAGCCACGTGGGTCAGAGCGAGAGAAGGCACCCAGGGGCACTGGGGGCGGGGGTGAGGGTGGTGGTGGTGGGTGGGAAGGGTGTAAGACCACCTAGGTGAGTGACAGGCAGGCGGACAAGGTCACAGCTCCCATCACCAGCACCACTCTCCTTAGCTAGCTTTGGGGTTTTCCACAGAATGCACTGTGTGCATGCGTGTGTGTGTGTATGTGTGTGTGTGAGGCCACAGGTGTACATGTGTGCACGTGTGGGGGACAGTGTGTTGTTTGTGTATGTATGCGTGTGCCCAAACAAATGTCTGTGTGTGTGTGTGGGGGGGCGTGTGCATGGACATACGTGTGTATGTTTGTGTGCATGTCTATGGGTATGTAACATATGCTTGCCTGTGTGAGGAGGTGTGTTTGTGTGTGTATAGGCACGTGCAACTGTGTCTGTGTGAAGGTGGTTAAGTGTACGTGGGGACACGTGTGTCTCTGCACAGTGCATGCAGGCCGAGGCGTGCGCCTGTCTATGGGTCTGTGTGTGGGTGCGCATGAGGTGGGTAGATCTGGCTGTGCACACCTGTGTGCACACACATGCCCTTTGGAGAGCCACCTTCTGCTACTCCCCAGGGATTGGGTGTTGGGTAGAGTATAGGGGTGGGGGTGGGGCAGGCTTCCTTAAAGGACCCTGCTCTGGCGGGAAAGGAAGGGATGGACTGGTGGTCTGATGGTCCCTTAGGAGTGTTTTGTTTTGCAGCATCCCACCCCCATGCCTGGGTCCCACCCTGAAGGCTGTGGGGGCTGGTCCTTTGGTCCCCTCTGCCCCTTGAGGGCCGTCTGACTCCCAACATGTGCTGGCTTATCCCCTGGTCAGCTGTGATACAGGCCGTGGTCCATGGCCCCTGTGAGCTGGCCTGGCCCAGCCTGTGCTAGGGGACAGGGGATCCCTGTTTTCTCTGCCTGCCTGGCTCCCACTTCTAGGCAGAGCCCTGCCCACCAGGGTGGTCTCCTCTGAGGGGTGGCCTGATTGCATTTTGGACCTCATGTTACAAGGGAGGCAGGCTGGGGCCTTGCTGGAAGGCTGGTCAGGAGGTGGCTGGCCCCTGCTCCCTGTAGAGGGGGCCGTGGGAAGCCAGCTGTGGCCAGTTCGTCCTGAGACCCATTCAAAGCCATGGTGCCAGGGAATCTGCCCGGGGACCTTGTGGGCCAGCCCTGTGTCTTTGAACTGAGCGCCGCCGTCCCAGCCACAGACGATGAGTCAGCCACAAGGGCTCCTGGATTTCAAGGAGGATGTCGTCCACCTCTGGGCTTGGGGCCAGGGGACCCTGTCACAGTGGCCATGCGGGGAGGGGCTCCCCAGCTCCTCCTGCCCTGCACCAAGCTGTGTGGTGTCTTATCCGAGTTTCTGAACAGGGAGGGGCCCCTGGACCTCCAGGCCAGCTGCCAGGAAGTGTGCCAAGGGTCTCCCCACCCTCAGCCCTCCCCCTTCTCCCCCCCCCCCCCCGTCCTCTCAAGAGCACTAAGACTCAGCCAGCTGCTTTGCTGGCTCTGCAGGAAGTTGGGGTCTCCTGGTACCCTGGAGCTGGTGTCCAGGTTAAGTTTCAGCTCCTGGTAAGCCATGAGTATGCCCCCAACATTCCATGACTCTAAAGGAGCACTGGTGGCCCAGTCCTCTGCTGCTGCTAACCGGAAGGTGGACGGTTCAAACCCGAGGCGCTCCTTGGGAGAAGGGCAAGGCTGTCTGCTCTGTAAAGGTTGACAGCCTCCAGAGCCTTCTGGGCCGGCTCCACTCCATCCTGTAGGGTCACTACGGGTCAGAATCACCCCAAAGGCTGTGAGAATTTTTGGTACTTGTCCCCCCTCCCTTGGACCCCATGTCCCCACTCCCTGCTTCCTGCTGGGACTACGGTCTGTTTCCTGAGATGCCCGCCAGTGGGAGATCAGGGCCTGGTGTCCCAGTTGCTGCCAGGTGGCACTGGCAACTTTGGGATGGGCTGAGCTGCCTTCAACCTGGTGGGGTCCCTTTGGAGGGGCACTGGCCCTGGGGAGCTCTGATCCTTCAGGGTTATTGCCCACCACCCATGGGCTTGGCCAGGACTCAGAACAGCCATGGGTAAGGCAGGCCAGCACCCTGCAGCTTTCTGATGAAGCCAGGATGCCATCTCTCTCAGTCTCTGGTTGACTGGGTGCACCAGGGGAATAGGAGCATGGGGGGTGGACAAGGGAGGGGGTCAGCCTTCAGGGTGAGAAGTCAGAGTGCCACTAGGTGAAGTCTCCACTTTGTCTCAAGAGCAGTGGGGGTGCCACCCTCCAGAAGGGCAGGGTGGGCCAGGATGACAGCCTGCTCCTGCCACCCCCCCACCCCCACTCGCCATCATTCCATTGTCCAGCCACAGTGCAGGGAACCTCCTAGCAGGAGTGAGGTAAAGCTGCCAGGTAGGGGCGCAGTCTCTGGCCGGGCTGCTTCACGGAGGTGTGTTCCTCTTGGCTCCCTGGAGGCTCCGTTATTTAACCTGCCCTGAAGTCAGGATCACAAGCCAGGTAGACAGCTGAGTCATTACAGAAACCCATGGTGATGTCTCAGGGGTGTCTGGGCATCTGTATAGGAGGCCAGCCCAGCCTGGACACTGGAGCACCAGGAGTAAAAAGGGGAGTCCCCAGTCTTGGGGACTTTGGAAGTCACAAGGAGGAGTGCCCAATCTTCAGGGACTCGGGGAGCCAGGAGAAGGATTCTTGAGCTGGGTTTTTCTGAAGGCATCTGCTCTTGCCCCTTGCTACAGCCCCCGTGGGTACCCACATTAGTGCCAGTCCCTTTCCTTATTCCCTTCCCCAGGAGGGCAGACATAGGGGGCTTCCTGCGCCACGAGGTGGGTGGAAGCAACCTTGTGGCCCCAAGTTGCAACCTAGGGGTCAGGGTGCCGACAGGGTCCCTGAGTGTCCACTGCATGGGGTGCCTTCCCCTACTGAGTCAGTCTCCTGGAAAGACAGCTCTCCAGCCAGGGTGAAACCACAGAGACAGATGACCCATCTGGGCTCACTGGACTGAGTGCCTGCCCCACCCCAGCCCTTTTGGGGAACCATATAACTTGAGTCCTGCACTCTGCCCCAGGGGAAACTGAGGCTGCTCAATTGGCCTAGGCTCCCAGGGTTGGAGTCAGGCACATTTAGCTTTCTCAGTCCACCCATGTGCTGTGTATGCGGCGGCAGCAGCAGCAGCAGCAGCAGCAGCAGCAGGCACATTCAGAGTCAATGACACAGACATCCCGGCCGTCACCAATTCCGGAACATTCTTGTCATGCCATCAGAGCCCAGAGGTGCCCACAGCTAAGCGCTGAGCTGCTAACCAGACAGCTGGCCAATTTTAATCTGCCAGTGGCTCCTGGGCAAGAGATACCCATCTCCTGTGACAAGGGCACTGTGGGGACCCCAGGGGCAATGCTGCTCTGGGCAATGCTGCTCTGTCTTTCCAGGTCACCAAGAGGCAAGGCCGGCCCCATGGCACCCCACACAGAGACCCCTTTACACCGGCTCCCGCCTGACCCCTCGCCCCCTCTCCCTGCCCCCAGCCTCTGGTCTTCGTTCTCTCTGGTCACTCCACGATGGCACTGTGGGCTAAGTGTAAGCACTGGACAGACAGATGAGGTCAGCTGCCCCTAAAGATGTGGCGTCTCAGAAATCTTCCAAACAATAACAAAACTCACTGTCACGGGTTGACTCCGTGACCCTATCAGGCAGGGTGGAACTGCCCCTGTTGTTGTCTGAGATGGTAACTCCCTCTGAGAGGAGAAAGCCTCATCTTCCTCCCGAAGAGCGGCTGGTGGTTTCGAACTGCTGACCTCAGGGCTAGCAGCCCAATATGCCACTCAGTCCACCAGCAGGGCTCCAGAGAACTGTCCTACTGTGTCCTGCAGGGTCACATGCAGCGGTGAGTGGGCTTCTCTGGTGTGTGGCTGTCCGTGTCTGACTTCCGCTCAGCATCCTGCGTCCTTCCGCATGGGTTGTGAAGGAGAACCAGTGTTGTTGATCCAGCATCTTCCAGGGAACCTGTTTTCCTGGCCCTGGGGACCCCGTTGTGTTGAGATTTGCAGTCCAGGGCGGTTCTTTGGGGTGCACACCCAGGGTCCCAATTGCTGTGTCCTGTGGCATCAGACTGTTCGCTGCCGGGCCGATGGTTCAAACCCACTTGCCGCTCTGAGGGAGAGGGACGAGGCTGGCTGCACCCATTGAGACCAACAGACTCGAGTTTGACCCCATAGTAGTGGATTTGCTTTGGTTTGGGGGTGGCACGGCGTTGAGTCATTTTGAAAGCTGCTCCAGTGTCTTTCTAGAACCTCCTATTCCACCAGACTCAGGTGTGCTGGGGACATCGGGTGACGTTCCAAGGAGGGGACAATGGGGGGGGGGGTTATCACCAGCCTCACCTATATGTGCAGGACCCAGGGATCCCTGCCCCAAGGACTCCACAACAGACTCGTGTGAAAAGCATATGGGAAGTTCTCAGCTGTGCCATGTCCGGAGGGGCACTGGTGGCCTCACAAAACTCAGAGGGTCTTATTAGCTCAGCTGGAGGGTGTGTGCATCTTAGACACACCCTTCGGAGAGCAGGGCCTTGCTGTTCCCCTACCCCCATCCTCGGGGCCTTGTCTTGGCCAACAGGTGTGCAAGGGGCAGGTATGGGGCCCTGTGAGGCTGGCTGGGTGGTCAGTGCGCCCAGGCTGAGTGGGATTCCACTACTGTGTGTGTGTGTGTGCGTGTGTGCGTGTGTGTGTTTTCCCAGCAGCCATCCATCCCTCCATCAGGCCCTCTCCTTCCCTCCATCCGTTCCCTGGAGAATTTCAACACCCACACTTGGAAGACGAAGGAAAGAAAAAAAAATTATTAATGAGCTTGGCGCGGTTGCTATGGGAACTTGTTGGTAATGACCCTCTGGGGCTTCCTTCCACCTTGCCTGAGCCCAAGCCAGCAAGAGAGGCCTGGCTCCATTCACCCCCCCTCCCACCCCGCCAGGTTGCCGTGGTAACCCCGTCACTAATCCCCAGCCGGTCCTGGTTCACCCGGCTTACATAAAGCCACTCTGTCTTCGAGGTAGCTTAGGTTTAGGGACCCTCCCCCTGAACCCCCTTCCCCGATGCTGCCTGGGGGATACTGCCCGCCTCCCAGTCCATCCCACTCCGGGGTTACCCTGGGGCTCCTGAGACTCAGGGAAACCCCAGGAACCCGGAGTTGGGGCCCCCAGACAGGATTACTATCCATCCTTCTATGCCTCAGAAGTCCTGCTGGGTTAACCAGGGCTGTGGCTGTGACTGGGTTAACCAGGGGCCGTGGTTGTGGCTGGGTTAACCAGGGACGGGCTGTGGCTGGGTTAACCAGGGGCTGTGGCTGTGGCTGGGTTAACCAGGGGCTGTGGCTGGGTTAACCAGGGGCTGTGACTGGGTTAACCAGGGACGGGCTGTGGCTGGGTTAACCAGGGGCTGTGGCTGGGTTAACCAGGGGCTGTGACTGGGTTAACCAGGGACGGGCTGTGGCTGGGTTAACCAGGGGCTGTGGCTGGGTTAACCAGGGGCTGTGGCTGGGTTAACCAGGGACAGGCTGTGGCTGGGTTAACCAGGGGCTGTAGACTCAAACCTCCTGCTTTGTGGGTCGCAGCCAGAGGAAACCCACGTATACTCAGTAGGAGCCTCTTGATCAGCAGGTGTCACATAGAAGGTTCAAGGACAAAGCCAGTCCCCTGTGGCTCCCTCATGCGCACTGTGGTGCCCTGCCACCCTGTCTTCTGTGTGTGCATGCCCTGGGGCTGGGGGGCCTGCCTGCGGGGGTATGGGCATGGGTGCCAATGGACAGGTGGGCACACCACTCCCAGGCAGAGGCAGGGGCCGGAGACGAAGACCATGGCTCTCCCACCGCGTCCTAAGGATGGGGGAAGGGGCAACTTCCACTGGCACCTTGTTCTGTGGCCCCTGGGGGCAGCCCCTTTGCCCGCTGGGCCTGAGAAATAAGACACAACCATGACCTCGTCCACAGCCACCCTTGCCCCACCCCCAGTGATATACCGGCATCCCGTCTGGGGGATGGGGCGCTCCCCAAGCAGGTCTGAATGAAAGTGGCTTTCTGTTCCTTACAAAGCCCAGGGTGATGGCCTGGGAAGGGTCACAGAGCACTGGGTCCAGTGTCCAGGCCTTCCTGGGCCTCGAGATGCATGAGGAACATCCAAAGGCTTGCTGAGTTGTGGGGTGGGGAGAAGGGGATCGAGGATCTGGGGGAACCCGTCAGAGCTGAAGCTTCTGGGTGCACCAGGTATCAAGAGGGACCAAGAGCCTCAGCTATGCCTGCAGCCCACCCGCCCCCCGCACCATCCCCCCAGGTGGCAGCCGGAGGACTCAGCTTGGGGGTGCTGGTTCACTGGTCCAGGTCTGGGGGTGCTTCTTGCTGGTGGGTGGAGGGGTGTTCCGATGTGGGGGTTGGCACTCCTGCCCTACCTTTCACCTCGTGGTATTTCCATGCTCCCTCCCAGGATGGCCTGGCATGGATGTGTGGGGCCTTGCGTGTCTATGGGTGTGTGTGTTTTGGGGTCCCTGAACCTGGCACAGTGTCTACTGCGCAGCTGAGTTACGGCCTCCGCTCTGGGCAGGGATGCTTCGCCTTCCTAATTTAGACTGTTTATCTGCAAGCCCTGAGGGCCCCCACCCCCCAGGCGGCCTCCTGCCTCCAAAGGCCTCTGCTGCCTGCCTGTGGGGGCGGGGCCCCGGGGCTTCTGGACACCCTAGCCCTCTGTACCTACAGAGTCCACTCTGACCATCAGTGGGGTCTCCAGGACCTTGACCTGCCTCCAGGGCAGGAACGGAGAGCAGGTGTGGCTGGGCCACCCCACACAGGGCCTGATCCTGGGGGGCAGAGCTGTAGGGGATTCTGAGAACCAGCCGGTCTGCACTGGGAAACCAAGTTTTACGCACAGAGAGAGCCAGGCAGAGCCCCAAGGAGGGAGCAGTGGGCGGGGGAGGGGGCCAGCGGAAGTGGGCGGAAACCGGGTCACCTTGCGCATGGCTCCAGGCGCTAAGGACCCCAGCAGGATCGATGTGGCCTTCCCGACTTTAATTAGAAAATGCGTGTCTTTCCCTTGCACCTAATGATGCCGGGCTGGCTTCCCGGTTACCATGCCGACCCAGCCGGCACGCCCCAGAGGACCGGGTGTCATGCGTGTGCAGTGCTGTGTGGCTGCCTAACCTGGGGTGCCCCGTGACTGTCCCCTGGGTATCCAGAGCTCTCTGTGCGCTCACAGATGGGGCCCTTGGCCTCACCCCTTCTAGCCACCGCTGTTCATACCCGGGAAAGAGCCTACCGCGCTGGAACCGGCTACCTGGGGCATGTCAACCCACGTGTCCAGGACCTGTGGGGAAGAGACTTCAGGGTGGGCGTAACTGGTCTCTGAGATGGCCCAGGTCCAGCTCATGACCCTGCCCTGCCCTCTGTCCCCTCTCCTCAGACACACCACTCTCCTCCAGCTGCCCTGGTCTCTGCCCGGCCCTCACAGTCTTCAGGTCCCTCACCCATACTGGCACTACCCAAGACCCCTCCTTGCGGCTCATGTGCTGCCCCACCTCGTGGTCAGGGGGGGATCTCACTGACCCCCCAATGCTGTCCCCGAGCTGACTCCTGAGTGAGAGGGTGCTGGGTTCACCTGGAGGCTTGGGCTCTTCAGGGAGCAAGCAGCCAGCACCAGCCTGCGGCCCTGACAAAACCAGGGTGTCCCTGCAGCCATGGGGCACCCTCGGGAGGGGGTATTGCTGCCACTCCTGCAGGCCAACTGGTGGCCCTGCAGGGTGGAGGGGCTGCCTGGGAGGGAAGGGTGGTGTACAGCCTGCATATCAACCTCCCGGGTCCCAGTGGGTGTTCAGGTGGAGACGGGCAGCCGGCCAGCATGACCTGGAGAACCTTCCAGACTCCCAGGTAAGCGGAGAGCCTCAGGGTGTGCAGGTAGTTAGGGACCTGGGAGAACTTCTGACCCAAGGGTGTGGGGCTGTGCTGAGGGTGTTGCTTGGAGCCGGACAGAGGCTGCACAGGTTGGCAGGACCCCCCCCCCCTCCCAAGGCTGTGGCTGGGCAGCAGGACAGGGTGAGACAGGAGCTCCGCTGGTGTGGGCCTGAGCCCTGCTGGGTCTGAGTTCCTGGGGGCCCTCGGCCAGAGCCTCAGGGTAGGGGTTGGGGGAGATGTCCTTCCTGAGCCTAGAAGACCCCTTTCTGTGGACACATGGGGCCTGGACCCTGGGGGATGTTTCCTGCTGAGTGTCCTCTTGCCAACCCTGGCCAACAGCTATTCTCATCTTGGGTCCTGCCACCTCCTCTTATCCCACAGATGGCACTGAGGCACCCGGTGGGGGCAGGGAAGGGGGACAGAGGAGTGTTCTCTCTCTCTCTCTCTCTCTCTCTCTCTCCTTTACCCGATGAGGATTGAAATGTAAATTTGAAAATTATCATTCTACTAATTCATTTAAAAATAACAAGGGCCAGCCCATTAGGAGGTAACATAAACAACACTTTTTTTTTAATGAAAAATGAATGTATTTTCCCCAGACACACAGATTTCCCAAGCGTGGTGGTAATGTCTGACAGTATTTCCAGGCTCTGGCCACTGGACCTCTCTGAAGAGGCCTGAGGAGGCTGGTGTTTTTCCTGCTCTGGCCCTCGCCCTGCTGGCCAATTCTGCCTCCTGGCAGCCGTGCTGGGCAGGGGGAGCTGCTCCCAGGGTCCCCAAAGCTGTAAATCTTTACAGAAACAGGGCCCCATCTTTCTTCTGCAGGGTGGCTGGGGGCTTCAAACAGCCCACCTTCTGGTTAGCAGCCCTATACTGACTGCAGGAAAATGGCTGGGGTGGGGGGGAGGGCATATCTGACAGGTCTCCGTGCTCCATCCTCCTGTCCCTCCTGCTCTGCTTCTCCCATGCCTCTCTGCTCAATGCTGGTTCCAAACCTCCTTGCAGTGGCCTCACAGAACTCAGACAGTAGTCGCAATGATGAGGTGACTAGGGGAGTTGGGGATTAGTGGGGAGTAGTGGTTCCCCGTTGGGTTAGTAACTGCCAGAAGCCCCCAGCTGCTCTGTGGGAGAAAGACAGAATGGCCTTGGAAACCCACAGAGGCAGTTCTACCCTGTCCTATAGGGTCGCTGTGAGTCAGCCTGGACTCGCTGGTGGAGTTTGCTTTTTCAGAGTTTATTAAGGAAGTTAGCAGGCGCTGTAAACAGGATATAGTCATTGGCCCACAGCAACATCTCACCTCAGCCAGTAGCCATGTCTCTCTGGTCCTCAGCCTCTCAGCCACGTGGTCGCTTGGCCTCTCCCTCCGCAGGCCAGGAAGCACACCTGCCCCACTCTGCCACACAGCCACATAGTCTGCGCTGCACCTCTGCTGTCTCACGGTCTCCTTACCTCGGCCTCTGGTCTCAGCCTGGCTCCTTGGCTGTGCCCCGTGGTCTCTGCCACAGGCTCTCCTCTTGACTCCGCCGTTTCACACAGAGATCTCGAATGTGCCCCACTGGTGGCTCTTAGTCCCAGAGTCCTGGGATTTCTGGGTCAGAGCTGGCTCTTCCAAGCAGAGGAATGGCTTTGAAGGAGGTGGGGTTTGTCTCTCAGCAGTCCAGACCCCAAGAAACCAAGGGTGGTGACTTAAGTCACACCTGCTCCTCAGGTTGGGATTGAACCGTCCTTAGCAAATCAGAGAGCACAGTGGGATCAGAGCCACAGGCGTGAAGGCTGAAATTTGTAACACAGCGTGTAAGGAGTTGTGATGAAAAGGATCATATTAATTGCCTGTATCTCATCAACCCACTATGCCACTGAAGCTCCCCTGGACACCTGTGGAGATGCCCAGGGTCCCCATTTCACATGGGGACAGTTCCTGGGTGGGACCCCAGCCTGGTGAGGCCTGACTGCTGCTGCGGGACCCTGGCCTGCCTCTGTAGTGGG
Organism: Tenrec ecaudatus; assembly: GCF_050624435.1. Lineage (NCBI taxonomy): Eukaryota > Metazoa > Chordata > Mammalia > Afrosoricida > Tenrecidae > Tenrec > Tenrec ecaudatus. Next base: position 111,807,253 of record NC_134541.1, on the reverse strand, counting down.
CAGGCCAGGCACAGCCCTCCTGCAGCGCAAGACTGTGAAACACATCACTGGCAAAGGAGCCCTAAGGCAGTCCCTCCTGCAGACATGGGCCCACGATGCCCCAGCTCACTGGGATGTGGGAGGGGAGAGGAGCAGACCCTGAGCCGGCCTGGGAGGCCCCATTAGCATCCTGAAAGGCGGCCTAAGAGTCTCAGAGCCCGTGTTCTTCCTGCTGGTTTCCAAGAATCCCGCCCCAGCATAATGGACCCGGCGACTAGGGGATCGATTTGGGCGCAGGCGGCTGGAGGGGCGCCAGGCCGGGCAAATCGAATCGCTGCACAGCAAGAGACTCCCCAGGGCCTGGGGCTGCGGTCAGTGCAATGGGGTGGGCAGGCAGCCAGCTGCCGGCACCGGTGGAGGCAGTTTACTATACAGGGGATGGGATGAGACTGCCAGGAGCTTGGTCCAGCTACCTGTTGGCTACTTACTGCCTGCCCCCCCCCCCAGCTCTGTGTGTGTGTGTTTCTGATTGGATGTGTGTGTGTGTGTATGGGAGTGCATGAGTGTATGAGTGTGTCTGAGTGACTGGATGTGTGTGTGTGTGATAAGCATAAGGGTGAGTGGATATGAACGTGAGTGCATGGGTGTATGTATGTGAGTGTGAGTCTGAGTGTGTGAGAGTGCGTATGCCTGAGTGGAAATGTGTATGAATGTGTGAGTTTGAGTGGGTGTATATGTGTAATGTGTGTAAATGTCAGAGCAAGTGTGTGTGTGTGTGTAAGTGTATGTGTGCATGTCTTTGTGGCCCTGTTGTGTGCTGACACCCCCAGCTTGAAGCCCTACTGAGAGGATGGGGGGCTGACCTCCTGTGTGCGGGCAAATCCTCCATGCTGGTGGCCAGGGGGTGCTCTGAGGGGACCTCCCCAGCGTCTGAGACTCCTTGCCCTGGTGTAGCCCCCATCACAGAGCAGGGGCCGAGGGGCATGCAGTAGCCTTTACTGCTCACCCACAGGAGGGGGGATGGCTCTCTCCATCACTCAGGGGACTGAGACTGGGGACCCTCGCTGCGCAGCCTCATGACATTTCCACCCCAGGCCTTTGTGTGGCCAGTTCTTCTGCCCCGACACCAGTCCCAGGGAGCTGGTGGCCTCTCTGAGCCGCATGTAGCTGCCAGCCCTTCTCTGTTGCTCCCTGTCCTGATAGCTCAGATGGACTGCAGTTGCACCCAGCAGCTGCTCCGAGGGAGGCGGTCTCCTCTCGGAGACCATAGGGAGCAGTCCTGCTCTGCCCTGTGGGGTCGCTCGGAGGGAGTCACAGTGGACCCCATGGCCATGGGCTTGGGTGGGGTCCTCGCCTCCCCACTCTTTTGTCCAGGCACCTGGGGCAGCCCTGATGACCACAAAACAGGTGCAGGAGGGACAAGGGCCTTCCTTGGTGTGGGCGAGTAGAGGAGGCTTCCCAAAGGCAGGCAGAGAGACGGGCACCGTGGGTGGGCTTTACACATTGCCCGTAGCCCTTTATCCACATGTGGTCATCCTGGTGACCCTCCAGAAGCGGTACCCTGAGTGGACGGGCAGGGCAGCTCCGCCCCTGCCCGCCGTGTGCCCCACGCTGCAGTCTCTCGTCGCCGTCATGTGGTTTAACAGGAGCTAAATGCAGGCTTCTGACTTCCCTGCAAATTGGCTGGCATGACAGCTCAGCTGGGTTCTGGGCCCGAAGAATTCCAGCCCATTAGACGCAAATAACGTGTCCTTTGGAATATTTGTGCGGGTGCCGCCCCGGCTTTGCTGACTGTGCCGCCAGTGAGCATGGCGCTAATTAGCACCTGGCAGGGTGCTGCCGTCACCTGGTGGGGCGTCTGCCTCCTCGTCTGGGGGTACAGGGTGTTCTGCTGTGTGTGGGGGATCCCACCCCTGGGGACAGAGAGGCATCACCACCACCCCCTACCCCCACCCTCCTGCACTCTCCGTGGCCTGTGGCTGGGGCTGGATGCCTTCAAAGGTGGTGGCCACCTACACCCAGGGCAGCAGAGTTTCATCTGGCTGTGCTTATCCACATGGCTGAGGTGCAGCTGACGTGATGGGGACCCCGCCCTGGCCCCAGCTGTGGGGTCTGTAAGGTCCACATCCTGCTCAGCCCTCGCCCCTGTAGGACCAGGGGTTCTGGTTCCTTCTGACGCAGTGGGAATTGGGGAGCCCTCAGCATGGGCAAGCCAGGTGTCCCAGGTCCAGCAGCATCCAGTGCAGCTCAGCACCCATCTGTGCTCTGACCACAGTGGTCAACTGGCTCTGGCTGGCAAGGGTGGAGTGAATGCCCAGCTCCTGAAGGGTTGGAGAAGACTGTGGATACAGTTGGTGGGGGCACATCTGCCCTCAGGCCTGGCTTGTTGGGGCCCTAATAAAGGGTGCCCTGCAGATCGGGCTACCATCTTGGGGTCCCTGCTAAGCTGTAGGGTCTGATGCCCGGGTGGCCTTAGGGAGGCCAGACTGTGCCCTCTCTCTGTGTCCCCTGTAATACACGGGATATTAAAATACCAGTCTGGTCTCCCAGGAGGGTGGCTGGGCCCTATTTCTACCCAGCACTTGGAATGTTCTGGAAGGCTTTTGGAGAGCTTCTGGCGAACAATCTGGGGCTGGGTATGTAGGGGCTGGACTTAGGGACCAGCCTCGGGGCCAGGCCAGCTGGAGTCTCCTTAGGGAGGGGCCCGTGGGCAGAGCAGTGGCCTCTCTTCCACTCTGGCACCTCTGCTTTGAATCAGGCAGCATTGTAGGGGAGGGGGGAGGGGGGGAGTGGGGCTTGCAAATAGGAGGCAAGGCATGAGGCTGCCCCCCGACCTGTAGACAGACACTGGCTGTCGCCTGAGAGGTGGGTGTGCACAGACATGCGTGTTCACATGTGTTGGGTGCCCCACCCCCTGTGCCACTACCCAGGGTCCCTCATCAGCCCAGCCAAGCTGTAGAAAAGCAGGCCTCAGGCCTCCCTTGGGCTGGGGTGGGGACCCCTTTACTGGGGGCCTCAGAGTATCCAGGCCTGGAAATCCTAGTAGGTGACCCCATACCTTTAGACACAGCATCTGGTCCAAAGGAAGTTTTGCTAACGGGGTGTCTGGAGGCCTGGGTGACCCTAGACCCTGCCGTCTGGAGCCAGCATTGACCGGAGGCCTGGGCACGTGGGGGTACTCTCAGCCAGGGGTGGGGGCAGTGCCAGCCCAGGAGGAAGGGTACCCCAGGCATCCTGTGGAAACAGGGGAGCTTGGAAGGGCATCAGCTGGGGAGGGGGCAGGGGAGGCTCAGCTGTGGCTTTCCTGAGTGTCTGGCTGGGTGGACACAGGGTTGGTGGGTGGAATCAGGGTGGACAGGCTGGGCTGGGGTGGGCTGGGCAGGGAGGGGTAGGGCGGGGCAGGCGGAGGAGAGCTACTGGAATGGGAATAGGTGCAAGAGACCAGATGGGGCTCCAGTTCTTTCCTCAGGCCTTCAAGGGGTCTACTGGGGACCTGGGGTGAGGGGGCCTCCATTTGTGTCTTCCATACAGGGGGAGCCCCGAGAGCCCCTTGAAGGTGCAGCAGCAGCTGGTCGGCCCAGGGTGGGGGCAGGGACCAGAGGCAGGTCCTGTTCCCTGCCCAGTTCCCATGGAGGGGGAGTCCAGGCCCCTGGGGTCGCTAATTCAGTCCTCGGGCAGCTGTTCGGGGCACGGTGACTATTTCTGGCCCAGAGAATTCCAGCCTACGTGGGCCCCACCGGCCTCTCCCCTGGGGGACACCTCCCCAGGGTCTCCTGCCCACGTCTCTTCTCATCCTCCCTGAGCCTGGGGTGGGGGTGCAGGGCCCTCCCCAGGAGTCAGACAGGCCGGGGTTCGCCCTCCACAGAGGAGTTCCCTCCTCCCCCGCCTCTCCCTCCCAGGAAAAAGCCAGCCTGAGAGGGAGGCCCCTCCCCCCCGCAGCGCCCAAGTCCTCGTCCACCCCCAGTGGGAAGCGGGCCAGCGCCAGCAGGGAGATCCTTCAGGGGAGTCTAGGAAGAGAGTAGGGCGGGGCTGGGAGTGGGGGTTGGTGAGCTGGCTCCGCTGTCCGGCTGGACCATTCCTGAGGGGGGTGGTCCCCAGCCTGGGTGAATGTGGCAGTCGGGGGTCCCGGAAGCTAGCCTGCCAAAGGCAGAGACCAAGGGGGCGGGAGCAGGAGCGTTTCCAGGCCGGTAGGCCCCATCAAGATCCAACTCAGGCTCTCTGAAGAGCTAAACAGAGATGTTAGCACTTTTCTTAATCAGCATTTTGAACGTGCTCACTGGGAGGGGGGTGTTGCCAGCTTGTGCCCGGCTCCTTGGCGGCGGCTGCGCCAGTGAGTGTCACCTCCAGCAGGGGGAGGGTTTCCTCCCCAAGAGGGAAGGCGCCCGTGACTGTGTGCGTGGACATCTGTGTGCACACGCCTGTGTGAGCCTGAGTGTTCAGAAGCCTGGGGCAGGCAGTACACACAGACAGCCCCACCCTGCCCTCGCCAGGGGTGCATGTGGGGGTGACAGTGGCCCCCTGTGGCTGAGGAGCCACCGCTCTCCCTTCTGGTCCCCATGACAGATGACAGATGGGCACTCCAGTGATGGGCAACCTAAGGTTTGTGGGGGGTGGGGTGGGTAGGGGGACTAGGATCATAAACTGCTACTGCTGCCCCTGACAGACTTCACCTGGGTGCTGAGCCTGGTCGGGAGGGCTGTGAAATGAAGGAGGGGCTCTGTAGGGTGGGGCGGGGGTGGGGACATGGTGTCAGCCCACTGGTACAGACCCTGACTGCCCAGAAGGGGTCCATCCTCACAGTGCTGGGGGTCCCAAGGGTAGGGGTGGCGAGGCTCTAGGGACAGGTAGGATCTGAGCAGAGGTTGGGGGGCGTCCCCAGAGAAAGTCTGTGAGGGCCCCAGCCCAGGGTGGGTGTGATGGAGCATGTCCTCTGGCCGGGGAGGGGAACGTTCCAGAATCAGGGGTGCCCACCAGAGCAGTGATGTCCTGCTGCACCTCACAAAGAGCACCTCACCCCACCCGGTACTCCCAGGACAGCCCAGCCCCCACTCTCCCGTGACCCCTCGTCCCCAGGAACAAACAGCTCCATGTTTGGCCAGCTCCCCCGGCCTCCCCGCCCCGCCTGTCCTGGCCCAGTGTGAGTCACCCAGCCAGCGCTGGGCAGGCGCTGGGCCGGCAGAGAGGAGGGCTTCCCATAGCTAAGGCTCTTGGAGAAATTAGGGAGGGTGAGTGGGCGTGGAGGAGGGGTCAGGGCTTCCTCTATGGGCCTGAGTGTCCCTCCCCGCACCATCACACCTTGTTCCTCTCTACCTGCCTCCAATCCTCTGGGGGAGTCTGTGCCCTGAGCCCCTGGACAGAGATGGAAGTCTTGACTCTGGCTCACCTCTGACTGACCATTCCCTGACACTGCCCCATGCAGCCTTTACTCCTGGTCTATAGGGGGCATGTGTGAAGGCCAAAGTCACTGGGCCCCATGGAGGCGGGCCGGCAGAGGGCAGCAGGGCAGAGCCGGGAGGTGGCGGGATGGTGCTGCTGCCTCCAGGAAGCTGTAGGATAGACCCGGAGCTGTGGTGGCAGGATGGGCTGTGCTTCCTGCTGCGGCCTGAGGGCAGCCGCTGCTGGGCTGGTCAGGATCTGAGCCCCAGGGGTTCAAGCAGAGATGGGGTGCAGAGCTCACCTGGGTCCTTGTGTGGAGCCGGCTTTAGTGAGAGGAAATAGGGGTGCTGGTGAGTAGGTGATCAAGGGGACCGGCCCTCTGGGGTGTGGAGACTGTCATCTCCCCCAGCAGACCTCCAAGGGTGTTGTCTCCATTCTGTTCTCCTGCTGGCAGTGGGGGGTGAGGTGGCATGGGGGATATGAACACAGCCTCCTTTCTGTTTCTCTGTGACCTCTGCGTGATCACCTGTCGACCTGGGTACCTGTCCATGCTGCCGTCTGTGTACCTGTGTGCTCACCTGTCGACCTGGGTACCTGTCCATGCTGCCGTCTGTGTACCTGTGTGCTCACCTGTCGACCTGGGTACCTGTCCGTGCTGCCGTCTGTGTACCTGTGTGTTCACCTGTTGACCTGGGTACCTGTCCGTGCTGCCGTCTGTGTACCTGTGTGCTCACCTGTCGACCTGGGTACCTGTCCGTGCTGCCGTCTGTGTACCTGTGTGCTCACCTGTCGACCTGGGTACCTGTCCATGCTGCCATCTGTGTATCTGTGAACCCCCAAGCTTTCCTTCAACAGCCGGGCATTTAACCCTTTCTGCACCAGCCAGCCACTGCCAGCTTACCCCTCCCCCCCCCCCCCCCCGGCTACCTCTGGGAAGGCTGAGGGCAAGTGCTCTTGGGGGGGTCTGGGCCGACATCTCTTGACAGGAGCAGACGGCCTCATCAGCGGGGTGGCTGGTGGGTTTGAACCCGACCTTTTCATTAGTGGCCGAGTGCTTTGACCATGGTGCCGCTAAGGCTCCTATGGGTGTTTCACCCACAGCCACTGCAGGGCAGAGGGTGACTCTTCCTTGGAGCCCCAGGACTGTCACTTCCCTCGGAGCCACCAGGGCTCCTCATGATGACTGTACCAGCTGTTTCATTTCCCCTCCCTAACCACACTCTCTCCAGGGCTGTCCTCTGTCTGGGAGGGAGCCTGGGTACTCAGGGGGGCTGGGCCTCAGGATCTGCCCTGGTTAGTTCACTGGGAGCAAGGGATGAAAGGGCCAGGGTCCCCTCCAGCAGCCCCCACAGCCTCTGAATACCGTCCTCCTGCACCTACCCCCCTCCCCTACCTTGGGGCAGTGCTTGTTGCTTGACAGCAGCCTGGGGGAAGAAGAGGGGCTTTCCCTTCCAGTCTGGCTGGGGTGGGCATGTGGGGTGGGGTGTTCCTGGCATTGGGTGGCTGGGCCAGCTCTGGGTGCGCAGGAGCAGCTCTCAGCGCGAGGCCTTCGAGGGCCAAGCTGGTGGGAACTTCCGGCAGGAAGGGACAGAGACTAAGGAGGGGCCTCTTGCCGGTGGTCTGGCAGCCACAGGGGACAGGGAACCTGGATACACCCTGGTGTGTGTCCTGGGGCAGCCTGGAGCCTGGGGCAGTAGCTTGGGAAGAGTGAGGGGGCAGGACTCTGAGTCCAAGAGGGGAGGGAAGGGGCGTTCAGAGGGAGTCAGTGGCTGAGCCCCAGGGTGGCTGGGACATGCAGCAGCTGACCTTGGGGATCATCTCTGATGATCTTGTGAGAACAGATGGGGTTCGTGTATCACCACTGGGGGGACGAGGTCTGCATGATGGGTGGTCCTGTGAGTGTGCGCAAGTGTGCATGATCATGTGTGAATGTGCCAGTGAGTGAGTGTGTGTGCCCCTCAGCACTGACCACAGCTGTCCAGGGGGCTGCAGGCAGACCCCACCCCAGTCCCAGGCCAGGCTCCAGTCACTGTAGTCTGAGCTTTAATTAATTCCTTGCCTCACTAATCAATTAATTAAAGGAAGAAGCAAATGAGGTAATTGTCCTCAGCTGATTGGGAAGGCGTGTCTGCTTGAAGTCGCTGGCAGAGCTGGGAAGGGCTGTGGGCAGGTTGGCCACACCTGGGGCCATACCTCAAGGGTCTCCTGCCCATGCTAGCTTCTGGTTGTTAGCATCTGGGCAGGGGTAGGGGCCCTGGGAGCCGGCGGTTGGCCCTGGGAGCTGGTGGAAGCAGCGATGTGGATGGGATCCTGAGAACCTGATGGCTGTGTGAACACCCAGGTCACTTGGCCAGAGCCTACGGCCCTCAACGGCCTCACCTGGGAGAGCCCTGCTGGCCAGAACCACCTCTTTGATCTGCATAAGCCCTGGTGATGGCAGATGGGGCAGACAGACAGACAGACAGGCAGACAGTAGTGGGCCCAGTGCGTGGGGGTGGGCAGGGGTGACTAGAGTTTGGTGGAGGCAGACTTGTGGTTCAGGAGGTCAAGGGTGGCTGCCCTGGGAAAGGCTCTCAGACAGGGCCCAGTTGTGTGTGTGTGGGTACAGCCTGGGGTGCTCAGTGGCCCCCTCCCCTGGCTCATGTGGCCAAGCTGTTCCCAATTTGCCTGATGGAACTTGGCTGGGTGAGCAGATTGTTTGGGGGAGGCAGAAGGGGGGCTGGGATTGCTCAGTGCCCCTAATCTTCCTGACACCACGCTCTGGCTTCCTGACACAGTCCTGAGGGACCCCACACCCCCTCTTGGATCAGAGCCACTTTCCCCCCTCCCGCCCAGCTTGGGGGCCTCTCTGACTATGGACAGGGCAGCAACAAGGCCTAGAGCTCCCCCTCCCCAACATGTGTCCTGATCTTTACCTGCAAACTTGGTGGCCCCACCCACTGACTGGTGGGGGAGGGGCAGAGCACATTCAAGGCCCAGCTTGGGGGAGGGACCAGGGTTAGGGTTCCACAGGCCTCCAGGGCAGGTGTGAGTTGCTAGAGATGCTTCCAAGGGGGGCCGCATGGCCCCTGAGGAGCATCACCCCAGTGTTCAGAGGGACAAGCTGAGGCTGAAGGGCCCTGGGCAGGTGGTGGCGAACTACGGTCCAGGCCGCTGTCCTCTCAGTTATCCACACGGTTCTGGGAGTTGGGCACCTGAGACCTCCTCTGGTCCCACCTACACAGGCTCAGTACCCCTGCCCCAAGGCTGGGCCTTAAGGTCTGAGCCCTTGGTGAGAGGGGGTTTTATGTGGGGACAGCCCCCCACTGTCTGCTGACTAGCACACACACACACACACACACACCACACATCACCACCACCCCCCCTTCACTTCTTCCTGGCAGTGTCTCTGGCACAGAGGTGGTGGCTCTGTCCTGGCCGGTCCTAGGGGCTCAGTGTGGGGACAGCGAGAGGCCCAGCCAGCAGGGGTCAGGATGTTCCCTCTTGAGAGAATGGTTGATGGACGGTTTCCATAAAGTGTTTAAGAAGAGCTGGTACCAAGTGGGGGCTTCTCAGGCAAAACCCCTGCCCTGGCAAAGGCACCTCCCGGCCCCATCCCCTCTGAGTGCCCAGGATAGGCCCAGGTAGCCATACTTCAGCACCATGGACAGACCCCGCCCCCACCGACAAGGACACTGTTCCTACTGTGTGTGTTTATTTGGGGTGTAGGGTAGTCTGGTGGTGATGCCCTTGGGCTGCTAAGCAGTAGGTCAGCAGTTGAAAACCATCAGCCACTTCAAAAGAGAAAGATGAGGCTGTCTGCTCCCAACAAGGGCTCCCAGGAAGCCCTATACGAGCCATCATGCAGCCAAATGGTTTGTGTTTCAGGGTAGCCTGGTGGTTAAGTGTTGGGCTGCCAGCCACAAAGTCAGCAGTTCCAAACCCCCCCCCCCCCCCGCCACTGGGAGAGCAACGACGAGGCTCTCTGGAGTGACAGTCTCAGAAACCCACAGGGACAGTTCTCCCCTGTCCTATAGGGTCCCTGTGGGTGAGTTTGGAGGGAACCCAGTGCCTTGGAGAGCACCCCACCATGGCCTGGTGACTGGAGAGTGCAGGCCCGGGGCTAGAGAGCCCAAATGGGCTTCTGACCATAGGGAGGCAGCCTGGAGTGGGGGTGGGGGTTGGGACCAGGTTCAGCAGCATGAGGTCTCAGGGGGAGACTATGGGTAGCATTTGATGGGAGATCAGAGCTGGGATGGTTGTCTGCCTCATGTGGGAAGTGGGGCGGAAGGCAGGAGGCTGTGGCTGGTGTTATGCTAGGTGGTGGACAGCGTGGGGGGCTTCCGAAACAGAGCCTCTGCCCACCCCCACTAATGGGTCCCCCAAACTGCACCCCAGCAAGCCTGCCCAGTATACTCCTTGGGAATGCTCCACCCAGGCTGGACTTGAGTAAGGGGGTCTGAGTGGCCAGCAGTGAGACCTGGGTCCCCGCCCATCTGTCTAAAAGCGGGGATCAGCATCAAGGTTCTTGGCTGAGGTCAAGGCCATCAGGGGGTGGGGGCTGCAAGAAGTGGGCTGCACCTTCCCCCAGCCCCCTCAGAAGAGGTGGTCTTGAGCTGCAGGCCCCTGTTTCCCCCTTGACCCCCCAGCCCAGGCACTGGCTCCCTGCCAGGCATACAGCGCTGTCTCCTATAGTGCCAGGGTGATCCCCGCCTCCAGCTGTGCGTCTGTACCCTGACCCTGAATGGAAATCAGCTCTGATTTGTAGGATCTGCTTCCAAACCGAAAGGATTTTTAATTAAAACTCAGCCAACCCATCTGTGTAATCACGGCTCCAGAAATCCCAGGGCTCCGGGTTGCAGGTGGCCGGCCACATGTCCTCAGCTGCCCACGCAGCAGGGCTGAACAAGCCACCAGGTGGCCATGTTCAAGGGACCACCACCCTCATGAGAAGGGTGCTGGCCGGGTGTGGGAGGTCGCTTTTCCTGGAATGGGATGGACTGCGTGGCCAGGGGCCTGGCCTCGGGTCAGGGGTAACCCGGGGTTGCTGTCTGGCCCGGCTGAGGAGGCGGTGTGGGGAAGGGGCTTGCTGCCCACCTCTGCACCCTGGGGCAGGCAGAGGCCAACTCCAGGGCTCTTGACAGGAAGCTGAGCCTGAGACTGCATGAAGATTCATCACCCAGTGGGGACACTTCTGCCCCCGAGGTCTCAGGGGAGAGGACCCTGGCCTGGAAGCCCCCGTTAGAGTGTCTTGGGGTGGCTGGAGAGTGGGGAGACTGGCTCTGTCAGCTCTGGGCTCTGATGACAGGGAGTTAGGAGGGCTGATGGGGAGCCTCTCAAAGAGGAGAGGTGACCTGCCTGCCTGGAAGGACATGGGTAAGGGAGGGTGTGCAGAGGAACAGGTGTGGACCGGACGGGCATTCCCACACCCAAGGGGTGATGGGCAGACTGAGGCAGTCAGTCCCCTCCAGGGGTCAGCTCTGACTAGGTTCGGGGGATGCAGGCACAGAGCGTCCAAGCCCGCCCCACTCCCTCGCCCTGCAGTTCCTTACCTGAGGGACAAATGAGACCTTGGCCCCATCCCTCTGAGAAGGACGAAGGGCCACAGCTGCCGTTTAACCCAGGAAAACACCCTCCCCTGGGGAATGACAGCCTGGGGACAGCCTACTGCTGGAGGGCACTACTTTTGGGGCAACCGGACACAGGTGCCCTGCAGAGAGGGGACAACTCATGGGGTCTGTGTGCTCCAGGGCCAGGGGTCAACTTCCAGGGTCTCCTGGTGGGGACACCGAGCCCAAGCCACCACCTTGATCTGTGTGACTCAGATATGTCACCACCCTCCCTGGCTGTCAGGCGAGCTTAGTCCTGGGGGTGAGCAGGGCGTGGAGTTGGGGCTGCCCCTCTGCTTCCTCGGGCCCCAGCTCTGCAGCGTGCGTGCCCTGTGCTCAGAGGCTTCGCTTGGGCTGTTTTTCTGCAGCCCAATTACCGCAGAGACACTTGTTACCACGGAACCCATTAAGTGTAATTATGAAGCCTTCCTGGGGCCGTGTAATTACATGTGGTTTTCAGGAGCTACCGATGTGTGCCACGGGCCGGCCAGCGCTGAGGCGTGCATCCTGTCCACCTGCCAGTCGGCGGGCCTTGGCCCCAGGGGAGTGCTGGGGGGGCTGCATGGTGTGGGGTATGCTGGTCCTCCCCCTCCTCTCAGCTAAGGCAGGGGGCAGGGGAGCCCCGGCTGAGTTCACACTCCTCCAGAAGTGCCCACCCCGTCGCCCTCAGCCGCTCAAGCACCCAGACCCCAGGCAGGGCCTGGTACGGCATTGGCCCGTGGGAATTGTTTCACTTTCCCCAGCCTCAAGGTTCCCGTCAGAGATATGGGGTGGCACTGCCCCGGGGCCCTGAGCTGAGTGGGTGGCAGGGCGCTGGCTGCCCTGGTCCCGGGAAGGATACCACTTCCCCTCCCTCCTCCCTTCTCCCTCCTCCATCCTGAGTGTCATCCAGGAGGGGTACAGGGTCAGGCCCACAGGAGCATGGGGTCCAGAGGCTTGTGTGTGGGAGAATGAGGGACTCTCCCAGTGAACAGACTGCCCAGTAAATCCTTTTTACAGCTCCCACCCTCATACACACACAAAGGAGGTACTGAGCTGAAGCTGTGGCCTCTCTCCTCTGCCTTATGCCTGACTGACCTGCAGGCTCCTCTCGGCCCAATTGGCACCATCACCACTGTTGGTCTTGACTCAGGGGAGGGATGAGGCTTCTCTCCAGGAAGTGGAGAGGCCTTCCCCCAGGGAGTGTGTGTGTGTATATGTGTGCGCATTTGCGGTGGGGGACTGGGTCCTAGCTGAGTGTACAGACAGGCAGCGTGTCATCCTCAGCTGTGGGGACCCTTGGGCGGGCTCCAGGCCTGGTTTCTGCTCGACTCCACCCCACTGTCCTAGTGAAGCCCCTGGGGCAGGACAGCCAGGTGGGCAATCCTCCTGGGGCTGGGCTGCTGGCGGGAGATGATGGAGCCACAGCGCCACCTGATGGCCACGTCCAGAATGTGCGCCTTTTTGCTACAGTCGCTCTGGGTGCCCCCTCCCCTCCTGCCTGGAGGGTGCCTGGCGGGGCGCTCTGGAGAGGTGGGCGTGCGCCTGTACACAGACACGCGAGCACACGCACGCCTACGTGTCTGCTTCTCTGCTGGGTGTCAGCCCTGATCCCTCAGCCCTCCCCCTCTGTACCCTGCTCTGTGGATGGCTGGCCTGACCTCCCTCCCCACCCTGGGACCCCGAGATCCCCAGCCCAGGTCAGGCACTCTGCTGCCAGGACTGTCCCATCTGGGTCCACCTTGGGCAACACAGACCTGCAACTGCTGGCTGGAGGGTGGGGTGCTGCTGGCGAGAATGGGGTGCAGTGGTGGAGGGGCGGGCAGGGCACCTGGTGAAGGCAGCATCGGGCATCGGCTCCCTGGAAAGGCCCACTGTGTACTCAGTTTACCCCTATGAGTGCAGGCATTGGCACCGGGTGTTCAGGGATTGTGTGGTTATGGATGCAGGCCTCTGACCTTTGGGAAGGGTAAAAGGGTCCCCTTGGGGGTGGGTCCCGGGCCCCTCCCACTGAACTACGCCCTGTGGATCCTTAACTTACCGCCTGGCCGGCTGCACGTGGTTCGAGCATGTGAGCATGCTGGTCATCCTGCTCAACTGTGTGACCCTGGGCATGTTCCGGCCGTGCGAGGACGTCCAGTGCCACTCGGAGCGCTGCCGCATCCTGGAGGTAGGCGGGGCGCGGCCAGGGGGACGGCCTGGAGGCGGGTGGGGCTCACTGGATGTGGTTGGCCTGCTGCAGTGGGGATCGGGCCATCGAGGACAGCTCTGCCCCCGTCCCCCAGGCCTTTGACGACTTCATCTTTGCCTTCTTCGCTGTGGAGATGGTCATCAAGATGATTGCCCTGGGCCTGTTCGGGCAGAAATGCTACCTGGGCGACACCTGGAACCGGCTGGACTTCTTCATCGTTATGGCAGGGTGCGCCCAGGGAGGGAGGGGTCTTGCGTGCAGGTAATAGGATTCCTCTGGTGTGTGAGGGTCCCGGGAGCAGAGCAGACACAGGCTCGCACTGTGGTTGGGGGCGTCAGAGGGGGTCTGCCCAGGCAGCCACGGAGGGGAGCTGAGCCTTGCTGCCCCTCACACCCTCAGCATGATGGAGTATTCCTTGGATGGACACAACGTGAGCCTGTCGGCCATCCGGACTGTGCGTGTGCTGCGGCCCCTCCGTGCCATCAACCGTGTGCCCAGTGAGTGATGCCACCGCTGGTGGCTCAGGGGCAGGGGCGAGTGGTGGGGTGCTGGTCACTGCTGCGGGGCTGAAGTCCCTGGCTGGGTACACGGTGCTGGCCTGGCCCTCTGCATATCGAGTGAGTGGGGCGTGGGGGTTATCTGGGACGTGGTGGGCTGGCCTCCTGACCCTGGCCCCCACCCCCAGGCATGCGCATTTTGGTCACGCTGCTGCTGGACACGCTGCCCATGCTGGGGAACGTCCTGCTGCTGTGTTTCTTCGTCTTCTTCATCTTCGGCATCGTTGGGGTGCAGCTCTGGGCCGGCCTGCTGCGCAACCGCTGCTTCCTGGACAGCGCCTTCGCCAGGTGCCCGGGCAGGCCCCGCCCATGGAGAGATCCCGCCCACCGGAGGTCCCGCCCACCTCGAGTGCGCCCACAGAGGTCCTACCCATGGGAAAGCCCGCCCACCAGAGGTCCCGCCCACTCCAAGCACCCTCCTTCCTCTGGCCCCCGCTCTCCTGCGTACACGCCCATCACGCAGTCCCACCCTGATAGGCAGGTTCCCGGGCTCGGCCCTCCTGGACTAGTCCCTAAGGAGTACTGGCGTTCTCCTCTCCCGTCCCCTTTTTACGGCCGATTCCCTCGCTCCATGTTCTTGCTTGTTTCTCAGTTTGTCAGCGTGTTGTTTCTTTAAAAACAGTTCGTCCGATGGTTGCAGTGCGAGTGCACTAGCTCTGCCCAGCCCGTGCAGGGACGTTGGCGCACCGCTGGCCTTCCGTGCCTCTTTGCCCTCCTCTCTTCTTTTGGTTGCCATGTGCCTCCCTACCTCCCTGTGTCTCTGTCCTTTCTGGACACCTGTATTGGGGTTGCCCTCACCAGGAGGGTTGGGAGGCCCAGGCAGACTAGAGGCTCACCCTTTCACACACTTGCTCAGGACAGGGACCCCAGCAACACGTGAGGTGCCCTGCGTCTCAGGGGCCGCTCAGGTGGACACCCAGGTGGGCACACGGTCAGCCACAGCAGGTGGGGGCACCTCGGGGAACTCAAGGGGGTCAGTGCAGAGGAGGGGAGATCCAGTAGGTCATCCAAAGATGGGTCACCGGGTTTGGAAGAAGCACTCTGCCGATCAGAGAAGGCAGGGGGGCCCCATCCTGGGAGGTGGGGTCTGTTTTGTGAATTGTGCACATTCTCCTGGGAATGTCACCAAATTGTCTTTCACTGTGGACTGGCCACCGGCACCCGGTGGGCACCTCACTGCACAGGTGAGGTCAGTGCTGGAGACCCAGGCCCAGAGGGTCCCCACATCGAGCCCCACCTCTCCCAGTAGGCACCACCCTGCTCCTCTCGGTGGGTTGACTAAAGGGGATGTCAGAGAGGTCATGCCCACACCTGAGTGCCCTGACCTGGGGCGCCACCTACCACCTGTCCGCAGGAACGACAACCTGAGCTTCCTGAGGCCCTACTACCAGCCGGAAGAGGGCGAGGAGAACCCCTTCATCTGCTCCTCACGCCGTGACAACGGCATGCAGAAGTGCTCCCATATCCCCAGCCGCCGCGAGCTGCGCCGGGAGTGCACGCTGGGCTGGGAGGCTGCGGGGGTCACTGGCCGCAACGGCTGTATCAACTGGAACCAGTATTATAACGTGTGTCGCTCGGGGGGCGCCAACCCCCACAACGGCGCCATCAACTTCGACAACATAGGCTATGCCTGGATCGCCATATTCCAGGTGGATGGAGGGGACCCGGGGGCGGAGTCTGGGGAGACAAAGATGGTGGTGTGCACCCCTGGCTGCTCAGGGGTCCATGACTGTTCCCTTTCCAGGTTATCACCCTGGAGGGCTGGGTGGACATCATGTACTATGTCATGGATGCCCACTCCTTCTACAATTTCATCTACTTCATCCTGCTCATCATCGTGAGTGTGGGGGGGTATGGGGGCGGGTGGTGGTGGTTTTGCCAGCCGAGCCCCGGCCAGATCCCTCTGATGGGGACCATTTGTCCCATGTTCTCAGCAACTGTCCCTCCTCTTTCCATGGTCCCTGTGGGCCCCTCCACCACTCTTAGAGCAGCAGCACTTTCCTGCTGGCTTGGTGTGTGTGTGTGTGTGTGTGTGTGTGTGTGTCTGGAGTTTGGGGAGGGATGCAGCCATCCCATGTGCCCCAAAGGTGTCCAGCTCCTCAGTAGTCATGGACTCGCCAGTGGGGCTCAGTGGTGCCGTCACCGAGAACCCTGCTCACCTGCCACAGGTGGGCTCCTTCTTCATGATCAACCTGTGCCTGGTGGTGATCGCTACGCAGTTCTCGGAGACCAAGCAGCGGGAGAACCAGCTGATGCGCGAGCAGAGGGCCCGCTACATGTCCAACGACAGCACGCTGGCCAGCTTCTCGGAGCCGGGCAGCTGCTACGAGGAGCTGCTCAAGTACGTGGGCCACGTGGTGCGCAAGGCACGGCGGCGCGGCCTCCGCCTGTATACCCAGTGGCAGAGCCGGTGGCGCAAGCGGGCAGATCCAGATGAGGCACTGCCCGGCCAGGGCTCTGGGAGGCGCAGGGGCCGGGCTGGCCGCCACATGGCCTCCATCCACCACCTGATTTACCACCACCACCACCACCACCATCACCACTACCACTTCAGCCACAGCAGCCCTCGCCGGCCGGCCGACCGAGACTGCAGGCTGGTACGCGCTAGTGCCAGTGCCCCGCCGCCCATGCCAGGTCCAGGCCCTCCCGATGCCGTGCACAGCGTGTACCATGCTGACTGCCATGTGGAGGGGCCGCAGGAACGCATGCAGACTGCCCACGCCACAGCCACCACCACTGCCGCTGGCCTCAAGCTGGCCGCTGGGCTGGGCGCCATGAACTACCCCACCATCCTGCCCTCTGGGGCCAGTGGCAAGGGTAGCAGCAGCAGCCCAGGGCTCAAGGGGCCACTGGACAGAGGGCTGTATGGCCCCTCGGGCCTGGGTCTCTCCAGCCCCCACGAGAAGATCCAGCACTTGGTGGGTGAGCATGGTAAGTATCTGCCCCTGCTCTGCTCCTTGTGGGGGAGCGAGCCCGCTCCTGGGGCTGTCTAGGGTATCTCACTTTCCTCCTCTGTGCGAGTGGCATGGTCACACCCCTTGTCCTGTAATAAGGGGTGGGGTGGGTGGTGGTCAGTCCGAAAAGGGGCTTTGATGGGGTTGGAGAAGAGAACCCCTTTCTTCCCGAGAACCCCTCTCTGTCCCTAAGCCGAGGGGAGCACCATTCACCCTGTAGATATCAGAACCCCAACTTGAGCAACGAAACCCCATACTTGCCAGTCCGCGCCCCCTCGTGCAAGTCTCCGCCCTCTGCACACTGGGTCCAGCCTGCCCTGGGCCCCTTTGTCCTCATGTGACGCAAAGACCCTATCCCCAGACCAGGACTTGGACATGTCTTTCTTGGGGGTGGTGTGAATTCCTGGAACTCATAGGTCAGCACCCCTGAATATATGGCTCCCCGCAGGACTGAGCCGGACACCTAACCGCCTGTCAGGCCTGAGCGTGCCCTGCCCGCTGCCCAGCCCCCGGGCAGGTGCCCTAGCCTGTGAGCTCAAGGCCTGCCCCTACTGTGCCCGAGCCCTGCACGACCTCCGTGACCCCCACGACCCCCAGCTCAGTGGCTCTGAGAGCGGTGACTCTGACAGCGACGGCGTCTACGAGTTCACTCAGGACGTGCGCCACGGGGACCGCCGAGACCCCCTGCAGCCCACCGCCCCTGCCACAGAGACACCTGGCCAGGGAGGGGGGCCGCGGCGACAGGCTCATGGGCGGCCGGCAGGTGAGCGGGGCGGGCCGGGCCGCCTCTGGGGCACCTTCAGCGGCAAGCTGCGGCACATCGTGGACAGCAAGTACTTCAACCGCGGCATCATGGCGGCCATCCTGGTGAACACCATGAGCATGGGTGTCGAGTATCATGAACAGGTGGGTCCCCATGTCCTCCTCCAGGCTGGGGGACAGCAGTCATTCAGCACACCCCCTCGGTGTCACCTGGGGCAGCAGAGAGGGCCCCATCGGATGCAGCCCCTCAGCCGACAGTGCCCACCGCCCTACTCTGCCCCATAGCGGGTAGGACTCTGAGGGCAGCCCCTAGGCCCCCTCAGCCAGCCAAGAAGTGGGGGACGGCATCGCACCTGGCCCGGACAGGCTCGCTTTAGGGACGTTAGTGGCCACCCAGGTACTCTGACAGTGCCCACCCGCAGCCCGACGAGCTGACCAGCGCCCTGGAGATCAGCAACGTGGTCTTCACCAGCCTCTTTGCCCTGGAGATGCTGCTGAAGCTGCTGGCCTGCGGGCCACTTGGCTACACCCGGAACCCCTACAACATCTTCGATGGCGTCATCGTCGTCATCAGGTGAGCCAAGGGGGCTGGGGGTGGGAATGGGGTGCTGCGGGCCCCATCGGGGGCACAGGTAGGCTGGCTGCCTTCTCGGATGGAAGCTTCTAAAATTTCGGCACTGGGCTGCTCTTGGTTGGACTCCTTCCGGAGAGGAAGGAAGACTGATGTGCCAAGTGACATCTGCTCTGAGTGGAGCGGGCGGGTGTGGGGGGAGTGTGTTTCTGCAGTGCAGAAGAGACCAGGAGGATGGGGAGGCCCCCCAAGTTTTGCTGCAGAAGAGGACAGGGATTAGGGACTCCGGCCCTGGTGGGAGGGTCAGCTCGAAACCACCAGCCGTCCGAGGGAGAAAGGCAGGCTCTCCACTCCCTTACGCAGCTACAGCCCTGGAAGCTCAGAGCTCCACTCGCCTCGCGGGGCCATCGCGAGTCGGCCTCCACTTGGGGGCAGTGAGCTCGGCTTGCTTGCTTTGCCCTGGTTGGGAGGAGCGTGGAGCAGGAACAGTGAGGCGGATAGTGTGGAGGCACAGGGCTGGGGCACCGTGGCAGGGGTGTGAGTGTGTGCCCCCCCCCCGCCCCCAGCGTCTGGGAGATCGTGGGGCAGGCGGATGGCGGGCTCTCGGTGCTGCGGACCTTCCGGCTGCTGAGGGTGCTGAAGCTGGTGCGCTTCATGCCGGCGCTGCGGCGGCAGCTGGTGGTGCTCATGAAGACCATGGACAACGTGGCCACCTTCTGCATGCTCCTCATGCTCTTCATCTTCATCTTCAGGTCGGCCCTCCCCCCTCCCAATCCTGCTCCTGGAGGCCCGCCCAATATCATGGTCATTGCCAGCCTCCTGGGTGTGCCCCCCTCCGACTGATATCTCCCATTACCCCGGCATCCCACATGTGCCCACCCCCATACTGCCCACATCCATCGATCTCCCCACCCCCAGTATCCTGGCTGCGCCCCACCCCATTTAGTTCACCCTGCCCTGGCATCTTGGGCATGACCCATCCCTCCTCCTAGTATCCTGGACATGCCCTCCAGCTCATTCACATGCCCCTGACATCCTGCCTGTCCATTCCCAGCATGCTGGGCATGCCCTCCATCTTCTCACATGCCTCTGCTCCCCTGCAGTATGACCCCCCTGTCCACTCATGTTCCCCTGTCCCCCACAGCATGACCCCCACATCCACTCATGCTCCGCTGTCCCTGCAGCATCCTGGGCATGCACCTCTTTGGCTGCAAGTTCAGCCTGAAGACAGACACCGGAGACACTGTCCCTGACAGGAAGAACTTCGACTCCCTGCTGTGGGCCATCGTCACTGTGTTTCAGGTGGGGCCAAGGGACAGACTGCTGGGGGATGGGGTGGCTATGAGCTAGACTTTCCTGGACCCCTGAGCTGAGGGTCCCCATGGTTTAACTCTCTCCCTGTGCTCTCTCCCCCATGGCCTGCTCCCTCTGCTCCGACAGATCCTCACGCAGGAGGACTGGAACGTGGTCCTCTATAATGGCATGGCTTCCACCTCCTCCTGGGCCGCCCTCTACTTCGTGGCCCTGATGACCTTCGGCAACTACGTGCTCTTCAACCTGCTGGTGGCCATCCTGGTGGAGGGTTTCCAAGCAGAGGTGAGGGCGGGGTGGGGGGTAGGGGGGAGGCTTAAGAGGAAAGGAGAAACTGGTGTGTATGAGGGGGTGCTTCCGGGTGGAGGGGATGAGCTGGGGGATTCCAGTAAGAGAAAAGTGGCTGAGGGGCTTCCAAGCAGAGAGGAGGGGTGGGGGTGGGGCTTAAAGGCAGAGGGCTGGGGTGGGGGTGGGGCTAGGGGAGGGCTTCTAGGCAGAGAGGAGTCCCTTAGGCAGAGGGTTTACAGGTGGAGGGGAGGGACTGAGGAGGCTACCTGGAGGGGAGAGATCCTGTGAGGGTCCAGGTGGAGGGGTGAGGGGAATGAGAAATGACCATCCAGACTCTGGGGCTGAGGGTGGAAGGCCAGGGTGGGGAGATGGATGAGGGGCTGTGAGCCTGGGCCCTTACGTGGGGACTCTGCCCAGACCACCGTGGAGAGTCTGTACCCTCACTGTGCCCCCCTTTGTTGGGGGCATTCATCAGTCTGCCCACCATGGGGAGTCCATGAGGGCTCCCCAGACGTCCTCTCTCTTGGGGCCAGGGCGACGCCAACAGATCGGACACAGATGAAGACAAGACCTCTATGCAGCTTGAGGAGGACCTGGACAAGCTCCAGGAGCTGCGGGCTGCAGGTGCGCTGGCCGGCGGGGACGGGGGCTCCTGGGTGGGGGCCCTGGAGGTACAGCGACTCCCTCCCCTCCTTCCAGAGATGAAGCTGTACTCGCTGGCGGTGACCCCCAATGGACACTTGGAGGGCCGGGGCAGCCTGCCCCCTCCTGTCATCATGCGCACAGCAGCCACACCCATGCCCACCCCCAAGGGATCCCCCCACCTGGACTCAGCCCCTGGGGCCCTGGAATCTCGGCGCAGCAGCAGTGGCTCCGTGGAGCCCCAGCTGGGAGATCAGAAGTCTCCGGTACGGACCCTGAGCCCCACTCCACCAATTGCTTCTGCACAACCCCCTTCAAGGCCCCAGAAAGTGAGGACCCCAGGAGGGTGGACCAGAGGTGGCTGTGAGTAGGCGCCTAAGAGCATCCTGCAGGCTACACCATGGGCATTTACCCCCTAAGCTGCAGTGAAGGTCAAAGGTGGACCAGAGGCAGCAGCAGCAAGGGGAAGCCTAGAGCCTCAGTGGCAGGGGTCTCATGGGCTCCATGGGAATTCAGAAGACACCCTGGCCATCCTGAGTGGGGGTACCACCCAGCACCCATGAGGACGGCTCTTGGGAGTCACATGGTTCCCACGCTCAGCTGCTACTGAAGGGTCAGAGGGTCAGGTCCACCAGGAGAAAGGCCTGGCAGCCCCTTTGCAGACAGGCAGCTGTTGGAAGCCCCTGGCACACTGGACTCTGATACACAAAGGAGTCTGCTCCTGGCAGCTGGCTAGGGATTCTCTCCACACAGAAATGGGAAGGTGATGGGTGTTTGCCAGGATGAGGGAGTGGGGGCCCTCTTGGGGTGCTGTTGATGTATCAGGTGGTACGGCCCCTGGGGAACAGTTTGGGGATCCCTGAAAACACTGAACACAGAATTACTGTGTCACCCACCAAGCCCACTCCTAGGTATGTTGTGGTGGTGGTGGTGGTAAGGTCCCATTGAGTCTGTGCCAACCCATAGCAACACTACTCAACCGAAGGACGCGCCACCCAGTCCTGTGCCAACCTGAGCCCATGGGTGTGGCCACAGTGTCCCTCCACCTCTTGGAGGGCCTTCCTGTCTTCACTGCCCCTTCACTTTCTCAAGCAGGATGTCCTTCTTCAGGGACTGGTCTCTCCTGACGACATGTCCACAGCATGAGACAAAATCTTGCTGTCTTTACCGCTAAGGGACACTCTGGCCATACTTCTTCCAAGACAGTCAGGTTTGTCCTTTGAGCGGTCCATGGTACTTCCAATATTCTCCTGCATCACAACTCAAATGCATCGATTCTTTTTCAGTCTTCCGTATGCAGTGTCCAACTTTCTCATGCATACGAGGCGAGAGAAAATGCCATGGCTTGGGTCAGGCGCTCCTGAGTCCTCAAAGCAAACTCTTTGCTTTTCAATACTCTGCAGAGGTCTTGAGCAGCACACTTGCCTAATACAACACATCTTTTGATCTCTTGACTGCTGTTTCCAAGCGCATTGATTGTGTATCTGAGCAAGACAACATCCTTGACAATGCCCATCTTTCGTCCATTTATTCTCATATAATCCCTAGGTAGAGCCTCAGAAAAGGGACTGCGGAGTAGGAAGGACCAGAGTGCAGGGACTCCCTGGGCACCCCCCTCACCCCCGACCCCCACCCTATGTTCATGGCTTCACTATTCTCAAAAATCCAAACGCAGGGCCATCGATGGTATTCCATTCCAATGCACAGTAACCAGAGGGCAGAGTGGGACTGCCCCTGTGGGATTTTGAGGCTGTCGATCTTTATGGGAGAGGACAGCCTCATCTCTCATCCGAAGAGTAACTGGTAGGTTCGAACTGCTGACCCTGAAGTTAGTGGCAATCCAACATGTAACCTCCTGGGCCACTAAGACTCCAGGACTGTTCACAACGAGACTCACTCTTTATGGGAGTAGAGCGTCCTGCCTTTCAACTGATGAGCGGCTGGTGGTTTCAAGCGCTGACCGTGCAGTTAGTAGCCCAGTGTGGATCCACTACACCACCAGGCCCCATCATTCTTCTAAGGAGCCCTGGTAGTGCAGTGGGTTAAATGTGGGCCTGCGAACCCAAGACCCAGAGCCCGAGTACACCAGCCACTCGCCAGGAATGAGAGGAGGCAGTGTGCTTCTGTGAGGAGGTCAGTCATGGACACCAGATGGGACAGTTTCACTCTGTCCTACAGGGTGGCTGCGAGGCAGATTCCACTCACTGACAGTTGTAGGGGTGGTTTCCTTCCTGATCCCCCCATGGGGGTCTGCCTGGCTGTGGTAGTCTGGACAGATTAGAGAAACAAATTGATGGAGACTCATGTGTATAAGAGAGAGTTTATATAAAGGGTAATTGTACATTAAAAAAACATCCCAGCTCGATCCAGATCAAGTCCATAAGCCCGATATTAGCCCATATGTCTGATACTAATCTATAAAGTCCTTTTCAGGATCACGAAACACATGCAATGACGCCGAATGTAGGAGGACCACAGGCCAATGGCAGTAGAAACATCTCAGCACTGGCAGAGATCTCCACGTGGCAACTCCAGTTCCCAGGGCAGGGGGAACTGTCAGCGTAGTGCCATGTCTTGTCAGTAGAGTCTCCAAGGGAGTGAGGCAAGAGAGTGTGTCTCCCATCTCCAAGGAGGAAATTACAGGAGTTCCCAGAATCCTCGGGAGGCCATGCCCACACAGAGGTCATTGGCTATGACCTGATTGACAGACTAGACTCCACCCCTTCACTCTTAATCCTTTCAAGATCCAAATTGACACCAGATTATGTAACGACCACACTGGCCACTGCCCCTCTTAAAGGGATGGAATGGCCTGGGTGTAAGCGAGTGTGTATTGTGTGCCACAGGCTCAGCCTGCGTGGCCCAGAACCACTCTGCTGAACAAGCTGGAAAGTTATGGGGCTGAGCTCATCGCCACAAATCAGTTTCCACCAGGGGAAGCAGGAGAGGGGCCAGCTGCAGTTTTCCAGGGAGCACCTTTATGGACCATGTCGCAGTGAGCTAGCCTGTCTTGTTGTGTTGAGCCCCTCAGAGGGGGTGCCAGAGGATTGCACGGGGGCTCTGTCTCCATGCGGTTTGCCACGTTGTAGTTGTTAGGTCCTGTTGTGCGGTACAGCTCACAGCGCCCCATGCTCAACAGAACAAACACCATCCAGCCAAGTGCACCTTAGTTCGCAAAGTGACGTCTGCGCTGCTCTTCAAAAGCAAGTTCTTTTAAAGTTTAATTATTTTAAAGTTTGAAATGGATTTATTTATATTTCCCCACCCTGTTAAATTGTGGAAGGTAATGCATAACAAAGAAAACACATCCGATCCATAGTCCCATGGCTCATGGCCTCAGAACAGTGAGAGAATCTGAGCAGCCCCCGCCCCACCTGTGTCTGTGGCTCTTTCCTCTTTTATTAATTCTCCAACCCAGCCTCTTTCCACCCTCCCTCTTTTTCTCCCCATCCTTCCCCTATCCTTCTCCCCTGCACCCCACTTCATCCTTGTCCTCAAATCTTTACTTAGATTTGAGCATCACTTTTATTCCTTGTTTTTGTTTTGCTGTTGTTTTCCCTTTATAATAACGGTGTTATGGAATATTTATGAGATTGACTAACTTTGCTGAGCATAATGTCCTCGGGTCCTGTCCATGTCACGAGGTGTTTGACGGATGCGTCCTTTTTCAAGGCTGCATACTATTCCGTTGTGTGCATGTGTGCTCGAGTTTGTGTATCCATTTCTCCACAGACGGGGTTTTTGGTTGTTTCCATCCTTTTGCTGCTAGTTGTGATTAGACATGGGCGTGCATGTCTTTAACACGTCAAAGAGGTCTCTGGCAGCAGGTGTGCCCAGTGCAGTGTATTGCTTGCTTTATAAAAAAGTGTTCTGTCCATGAGTGTTGATTGGTGGGTCCAAGCAATGTGAACTCCTTGACCACTTCGGTCCTCTCTCCTGTTATCATCTTGCTGCGTGTAGGTCCAGTTGTGAGGATTTGTGTTTTCTTTGCATTGAGCCCCCACCCATGCCCAAGGTCGTAGTCTTTGATCTTCATCAGCAAGAGCTTTCAGGTCCTCTTCTCTCCCAGCAAGCAAGTTTGTGCCATCTGGATGTCACACATTGTTAACAAATCTTCCTCCAATCCGAATGATGCGTTCTTTACACATCAGTCCAGCATACAGGCTGGATAAGTATGATGAAAACATACAACCCTGATACATACTTCTCCTGATTTTAAACCAAAAAAGAGCCCCTCATTCTGTTCCACCAACTGTGGTCTGTGTACGCAGTTAAACAAAAAACCCAAACCACCGATGGTAACTCAGAGCCGCCCTGTTGGACAGGGCAGACCTGCCTCCCTAGGGAGAGCTTCCAGGGCTTTACAGAAGCAGACTCCCCAGTGGCCGGTGGGTTCCGACCGCTGACCTGAACTACTGTGCTAGCAGGGCTCATTGTGATTGCCAGCTGTGGGGGTTCCGAGGGCTGATGCCAGTCAAGATTGGGGAGCAGGTCTGGGCAGGTGCCACAGGCCCCAGCTCACCGCACCCCATGCCCCCCAGTCCAGCCTTCGAAGCTCGCCCTGCGCCCACTGGGGCCCGAACGGGACCTGGAGCAGCCGGCGCTCCAGCTGGAATAGCCTGGGCCGTGCGCCCAGCCTCAAGCGCCGGAGCCAGTGTGGGGAGCGGGAGTCGCTGCTGTCTGGTGAGGGCCGGGGCAGTACGGATGATGAGGCCGAGGATGGCAGGGCCAGCACAGGGGCCTCCTCCCCAGGGGCCCGAGCCACCCCGCTGCGACGCGCTGAGTCCCTGGACCACCGCAGCATGTTGGACCTGCGGCCCCCACGGGCAGTCGCTCTGCTGCCGGCCAAGTCCCCCGACTGCAATGGGCAGACAGTGGCCCTGCCCAGCGAGTTCTTCCTGCACATCGACAGCCACAGGGAGGACCCGGCTGAGTTCGAAGATGACATGGAGGATGTGAGTGGTCAGGGGATGCCCTGGGCCTGGAAAGCCCTTGCCCTGCTTCTGTCGGGGCCTCAGTTGGGAGACAAGGACTCAGAGAGGACACTCAGAGGAAGGGACACAGGCCCAGGCTGACCCCACACACAGAAGCCAGGAGTGTGGCCAGCACTGCATGGACATGCTCCCAGCTGGGGCCCACTTTCAGTTGACCCTTCCGTGTGAACAGGGCTAGAGGTGACCCCTTGGCCCCAGGGCTGGGCCTCTGCCCCAGGGTCTGCCCCTTGATGGTTGTGAGCTGTCACAGATGGGCAGCAAATGGCACCTGGTTGAGGCGGCCTTTAGTAGCCCACCTCTCAGCAATGGGGACAGGAATCAGGGGGGTCCCCCAGTGCCCACCCATCTGGCCCTAGCAATGCTCAGCAAAGATCACTAGCCCATTGCCCAGGTAGGGAAGGTAAAGGCAGTCTCGAGGGTGAAAGGGTCTGGACGCAAGGCCGAGGTCAGAGGTGAGTGACCAGTCCCCCTCCTCGCCACCCCCGCCCTCCAGAGCTGCTGCTTCCGCCTGCGGGCGCTGCTGGGCCGGCACCAGCCCGAGTGGTGCCGCCAACGTGAGACGTGGGCGCTGTACCTCTTCTCAACTCAGAACCGGTGAGCGAGGCAGGAGCCTGGCGTGGGGGTGGGGGTGAGGGAAACACGCCTCAACACGTCTTCTCCCCCGCCGTCCCGCCCGCCCACCTCCCCCTGCAGGTTCCGCATTGTCTGCCAG
Organism: Tenrec ecaudatus; assembly: GCF_050624435.1. NCBI lineage: Eukaryota > Metazoa > Chordata > Mammalia > Afrosoricida > Tenrecidae > Tenrec > Tenrec ecaudatus. Next base: position 111,781,349 of record NC_134541.1, on the reverse strand, counting down.
AAGGTCATCGCCCACAAGCTCTTTGACCACGTGGTGCTGCTCTTCATCTTTCTCAACTGCATCACCATCGCGCTGGAGCGCCCCGACATCGACCCCAGCAGCACCGTGCGTCCCAGGCCCGCCCACCGCGAAGGACACGCCCCCCCCCCCCCCCCCCGCTGCTCTTAGTCTCCGCCTGGTTCCCATGCCCTACCCCAGCCCCATCTTCTTCCTCCCTTCCACGGTTCACACCTTGCTCACTGTCCCACCCACTGCTCTGACACCGCCCTGCCATATCCTCCCACCCAGTGCCAGGCCTTGACCCATTGCCAGCCCCACCCACTGCCATGACCCTGCCTTTCACTCGATTCCTCCTTCCTCCCACTACGTATGCCCCGCCCCTCCCGGTGGGTCTCCCACTGCCCTGGCCCCGCACCCAGCCACCGCCCTCTCCCGCAGGAGCGGGTCTTCCTCAGCGTCTCCAACTACGTCTTCACGGCGATCTTCGTGTCTGAGATGATGGCAAAGGTGCCGGCGGTTCCAGGGCAGTGGGAGGGCCCGGGGCCCTTGTGTCCCCCCCCCCACCCCCCCGCACTGCCGCTGATGCCCCTGCCGGCCACCCGCAGGTGGTGGCGCTGGGCCTGGTTTCCGGCGAGCACGCTTACCTACAGAGCAGCTGGAACGTGCTGGATGGACTGCTGGTGCTCGTGTCCCTGGTTGACATCGTGGTGGCCCTGGCCTCCGCCGGCGGCGCCAAGATCCTGGGCGTGCTGCGGGTGCTGCGTCTGCTGCGGACCCTCCGGCCCCTGAGGTGAGTGGGGCGCTGGGTTTCCTGGGCGTGCCCCTTCACCTGCCACCCTCTGCGGGCGGGCCCACCAGCAGCCTGTCCACCCCTGCAGGGTCATCAGCCGCGCCCCGGGCCTGAAGCTGGTGGTGGAGACGCTCATCTCATCCCTCAGGCCCATTGGCAACATCGTCCTCATCTGCTGTGCCTTCTTTATCATCTTTGGCATCCTGGGCGTGCAGGTGGACGGCCCTGATACCCTGCTCCGGGAAGCTGGGGGGCTTGGGCTGGGGTGGGATGGGGGAGTGTCAGGGACCTGCAGGTGACCGTCCCCTCCCTGGGCAGCTCTTCAAGGGCAAGTTCTACTACTGCGACGGCGTGGACACCAGAAACATCTCCACCAAGGCCCAGTGCCAGGCTGCCCACTACCGCTGGGTACGCCGCAAGTACAACTTCGACAACCTGGGCCAGGTGGGTGCCAGAGACAGTCAGTTAGGGACCATCCCCCCTCTGGGGGAGGGCTCATCCTCCTGGCTGGGGTTCCAGGATCCCAGGGCAGGGAGCTAGTGGTGCGTGTATGGGGGCGGGGCGGCTGCTGGACCCAGCTTTGGCTTGTGGTCAGCGCCCCCTGCTTTGGTTTCCAGGCCCTGATGTCGCTGTTTGTACTCTCGTCCAAGGACGGTTGGGTGAACATCATGTACGACGGGCTGGACGCCGTGGGCATCGACCAGCAGGTGCCGCCTGTCGGCTGGTGGGTGGGTGGGCAGGCGGGCGGTGCTCCATGCGCCCCGCCCCCGCGTGCTTCGCAGGGCCATCCCGAGAGCAGCCTTGTGTGCGCCCTATGCCCGCAGCCCGTGCAGAACCACAACCCCTGGATGCTGCTCTACTTCATCTCCTTCCTGCTCATCGTCAGCTTCTTCGTGCTCAACATGTTCGTGGGCGTCGTGGTGGAGAACTTCCACAAGTGCCGGCAGCACCAGGAGGCCGAGGAGGCGCGGCGGCGCGAGGAGAAGCGGCTGAGGCGGCTCGAGCGGAGGCGACGGAGTAAGGCGCCCCCGGTGGCCGGTCGGTACCTGCGCGCCCGGCGGCCGCGCTCTTCGCGCCGGGGATGCTCTGCACGCTGCTGTCTGTCCCCTCCTCCCCTCCGGGAGCATCCAGTGGCCAGCGCTGCGGGCCGGAGGCAGGGACCCAGAGTGGCCGCTGGGGCCCAACAGTGAAGGATGCACTAGCTTTCCCCGGCCCCAGACCCCAGGGGCATTGTCACCCCCATATGGTCGGTATCCCCAATGGGAGCCAGCAGGCCTGCCCTGAGACAGGGGGCTCCAGAGAGAGGAACTTGGTGCAGCGTGTCCCCTACTCCCAAGGAGAAGCTTCACCTCGTGTGAACCACTGAGGGGCAGCAGGAGGAACTCCACAGAGAGCAGGTCCATGCGGCTTGGTGCCAAAGCCCCCCACTCCCTGGGGGGCAGCCTACCCCCATGTGATCCCCAGGGGTGGGTGGGTTCCAGAGAGAGCATGTCCATGTAGTTTGGGGCAAAGAACACCCTCTTAGTCAATCCTGATCCCTAGCCCCCAAAGACATGTTAATCCTCATGTGATCCTTTGGGAACACCATAGCGGGCAGGCTGTGTGTCTTTCAGGGTTTCGGGAAGGGGACTCCCTGGAGCAGGGGCCTCCCTGGGGCAGGGGCTTACCTGGGGCAGGGGCCTCCCTGGGGCAGGGGCCTCCCTGGGGCAGGGGCCCACCCTGGACCCTGAGACACCTCCTTGTTTTCCAGGCCAGCTCCCCAGCCCAGGTACCACCCGCACGTCTTAGCCTGCTTCTGCCCTGGCTGGATGCATGGGCTGTCAGCTTGCTTGCCTGGCCCTGCTCTGTCTGCCTGAGGGTCAACCCCACTGCCCGCCTGCCCCCACGCACCCTCCCCTGTCTGGCTTGCACCCCGGCTGCTGCTGTGTCTGGCTGCCGGTTCTGCGTCTTGTGGCGCATGTTAGCCCAGGCCCTCAGGCCATGCTGGGGTGGGCTGCTGGGTGGGTGGGGGTGAACGTTTCCTGCAGGGGGGCGGTGGAGGGTGGCAGTTGCCAGCCTAACCCAGCAGAAGCGCGATGGCAGGCATGATGTGTGCTAAAAAGAGGCACCGCGGGCAGTGCTCAGTGTAGACACCCCCTAGGGGGGCACGCAGGCCAGGACTCCCCAATACCATCATTTCAACCCATCCCAGGCAGCATCCCTAATGGGGCAGGGGTCCCACAAACTCCAGATGACAAACCTCTGTCTCCAGGGACTCTGGGGAGGGGAGCTGGCCTCCCCATTCCTGCCCCATCCCCCCCAGTCACTCAGAGGGGCCTGGGCCCAGAGATGGAAGTGGGCAGGGATTTCTAGAGGTTATGGGTGGGTTAACTTGGCCTCCAGCCCCCCTTTTGGGCTCTGCTCTTGGGCAGGAATCCCTGCAGGAGAACAGTCAGTGGGTTAGCTTCCTCAGCACTCCCCCACCCCCACTGCCAACCCCTACGCTCTGCCACCCATGTTTCCAGGCAGTCCCTCCTGAGAGAAGCCCTTATGTAGCCTGAAGCAGATACCCCTAGGCAGGCTGGATGCTGAGGCTGGAGGAGGGGCAGGCCTCCCATTACAGAGCCTGGACGCTCCCCTGTGGACAGCACACATGGCCCCACCTCCAGGCAGTCCCACCCTGCCCCCAGATATATTCCTCCCCACCCAGGTGTGGCCCCGCCCCAGACACGCCCCTCCCCAGAGCCTGGCGTTTGGGCTCAAGCCACCTCTCCCTGCAGAAGCCCAGCGCAGGCCCTACTACGCTGACTACTCGCCCACCCGCCGCACCATCCACTCTCTCTGCACCAGCCACTACCTCGACCTCTTCATCACCTTCATCATCGGGGTCAACGTCATCACCATGTCCATGGAGCACTACGACCAGCCCAAGGTGGGGCTCTGGGCGCCCAGGACCCCACACCCAGCCTGCAGGGCCTAGAGCAGGGGCCCTGCGGATGGAGGGGCACAAGACAAAATCTCACGAGAGCACAACGCCACCTCCTGTATCGCAGCATGTAACACGCCTTACTGTGATGGCCCAGAGGGGTGACCTCTTAGAATTCACCCCTAACAAAGCTGGCACCCTGGACTCTGGGGTTCATGGTGCACAAAAGCAGAGAGAGAGAGAGAGAGAGAGAGAGAGAGAGAGAGAGAGAGAGAGAGAGAGAGAGAGAGAGAGAGAGAGAGAAAGAAGAGAAGGGATCCCTTCCTGTGATGCTCCAATTACATCTGCATTTCATCATCTCATTAAAGACAGAATCCCGCCACCACTCTGCTTCTTCCCCGACCCTTCCAGGATGGGCTCTTCCTCATTCTTGGGGAAGGATCTGGCATGAGGCTCAGTTGGGTTTTCAGTGGCTGACTTTATTGTCAGGCCTTTCTTCCTCATCTCAATCTGGCCACTCCACTGAAGCCTGCCCACCACGGGTGACCCTACTGGTATTTGAGATTCCTATAGCTGAGGTATTTGCATGCGTCCCAGTAGCACACTGTAGGATAGCAAGCTAGCAGGCAGTGGGGGCGGAGGGAGGGGGGAAAGGACAGACAGGGGGTGTTATAAAGGTCCAATATCCAAAGGCTGCTCACCACAAGGTCAGCAATTCAAAGCCACTAGCCACTCTAAGGGAGAAAGACGAGGCTTTCTACTCCCCTAATGATTCTCAGCCTCTGAATCTCACAGGGGCAGTTCTACTCTGTCCTACAGGCTCACTGTGAATCAGAATCCATTCGATGGCAGTGAGGGTTTGGGCTACATCCAAGCAAGCCCATCTCAGTGGATGCTGCTCTCAGTGGACACATCCCCCAGTCTTTCTTCTCAGGCACTTGGGGGAGATTCAGACTTACCACCTTTCTGGTCCGCAGCCCTTCCAGGGACTGCCTGCTGCACCTCACTGTGAGAAGGCTCACTTTGGGCACAGTGGAGTTGGCATGGGCCAGGTGAGGGAAGGCACATGTGCCCTGGTCTACCTTGACACCTCACCCTAGAGGTCCTGGGCCGGTTCCCCACCATCCAAAGGTCCCCCAAGCTAAGCTGTGGGGGTTCATGGGGGTGATGTACTCCACCTCATGTAGGCTGTACATAAAGTAAATGCTCACTAGCTGTGACCCAGAAGGCCAGGCCCAGGGAAGAGTGGAGCCGGAGTGAGCTGGACAGTGGAGACAGGGTGGCTTCCTGGAGGTGGCGGCATTCTGCAGGTGACTGAGGAGGGTTTGACCAGTGCTAGGAAGCACCACTCACTGGAGACCCCATTGTGATCCACTGGTCACCACCTGTGCACTGTGCTGGGGTCAGGGCTGCTGGCTGCAGAGGTGTGGGTGGCAGGTGTGAGTGGGGCCACGGGCCGCCTCTGTGACCGCTGGCCCTCTCCCCAGGCACTGGACGAAGCCCTCAAGTACTGCAACTACGTGTTCACCATCGTCTTTGTGGTGGAGGCTGTGCTGAAGCTGGTGGCCTTTGGCTTCCGGCGCTTCTTCAAAGACAGGTGGGTGGCCTCAGGCGCTGAGACACACCCTGGGAAGGTGCCTGTGCCCAGCCGGCACTGAGTCCCTGCCTGCGGCCCACCAGGTGGAACCAGCTGGACCTGGCCATTGTGCTGCTGTCCATCATGGGCATCACGCTGGAGGAGATTGAGATGAATGCTGCGCTGCCCATCAACCCCACCATCATCCGCATCATGCGTGTGCTCCGCATCGCTCGGGGTACGTCCTCTCCTCCCCATCCAGCTGACCCTCGGCCAGCAGCAGGCAAGCAGAAGAAGCCATGGGGCCCTGTGGAGGGCTCTGCCCAGCCCCAGCAACCTTCTGCCTTGGTGCCTGGCTCTCACACTCCCACCCAGCAGGCCAAGGATGGTGGTTCCAGTCCTGTTGGGGAATGTTGGGGCTTCGGGGAGAGCCCCTGTTCCACACAAACACCTTCCCTCACTCCAGTGTTGAAGCTGCTCAAGATGGCAGTGGGCATGCGGGCGCTGCTGGACACGGTGGTTCAAGCGCTGCCCCAGGTAGGTCGGCGGCCCCGCTCCCAGGGAGGGCATCCCAGACAACCCCAGAAGAGAGGGCTGCAAGGTTGTCTTCTCCGCCATTGAGCATTCATTCCTTCGTTCCCTGGTCCGCGGTGTGCCAGGAGCAGCCTGGCTACGTGGCCTCAGCCTCTGGGGGACCCATGACTCACCTCCACTTCACTGGAGCAACGTTGGAGGCAGGCAGGCCATAGCAAGGGGGTGGGTTGGGGGAAGTGAGGATTTTCCCAGCACATTGTAGCCCAGGCAGCTATCCAGGGGGAACCTGCTCAGACCTCACTTCTTGAGCCACAGTCATCTGAACCAGAAGCAGTACTCCTGGCAGCTACTTTCTGGGTGCCCTATCCTACATAGATCTACCCAGTCACCCACAAATCTCTCTGTTCATGTGCAACCTGCTCAGCCAGACAACTGCCCACCCACCCAATCAGCTGTCCATGTAAACACTCACCTAATTGGCTGCCCATCCTACCAACCACGCAACCCTACCCACCCACCCACCCAACTATCCAGTCACCAAAACAACCAGCCAACCAAGCAACTCTCCAGGCATCCAACCAACCATCTACTCACTCACCCTCCTAGCCATCATCCCACCACCCACCTAACCAGCCATCCACCCACTTCCCAACCAATCAACCTACCCATCCATTCATCAACCCACCCACCCAATAAGCCATTCAACCAACCAACCATGCAACCAGCCACCCATCTAGCCAACCAGATATCCAGCCAACCATTCAGCCATTCAACTAACCATCCATCTACCCACTCAGCTGGCCAGCCATCCGCCCATTCATCCAACCAGTTAGCTTTCCAATCAGCCATTCTTCCAACTAGCCACTCATCCACCCACTCAGCCTACCAGTTATGTAATCATCTATCCAACCAGCCATCTATTCAGCAACCCAGCCAGCCAGCTAATGAACCAACTGCCCAGCCATCCGACCAAACAACCCTTCAACCAACCGCCCTCCCAGCCAAACATCCACTCAACTAATCAGCCAGCTGGCAACCATTCACTCAACCATCAGCTCACATCCATCCATCCATCCATCCATCCATCCATCCATCCATCCATCCATCCACCCACCACCCACCCATTTGTCCTTGTGTCCAGTCCTGTTCTGCTTATTCACCCAGTCACCTCCCAGTCATCCCTTTCACACTCAACACCATTCATCCCCTCACACCTAGTCTTCTCCTCCCTACCCACCATCTGTTCTTGCAACTACCTAGCCCACCACTGTGCCACTCCCCGGTGCTCCTTCAGCGGTGTCCTCAGCCTCCCCTCAGAATGACATGAGGGTTCCTGATCGGCTCTTGGCATTAATGGGATGCCAGGAGAGTGGAGGCTGATCCGGACACCCAGCGAATGGATAGGGGTTGTGTGTGTGGAGGGGAGACTGAATTGAGGGGGCAGCAGGGGCAGGAGTCATAGAGGAAGCTGGAGGGGGTGGGTGGGCATCCAGGCCTGGACTGGAGCATGAGACAACACGTGGCATGTAGACTGGACTGGGTCTTAGAGAAAGTGAGGGTGAGGTTATGGGCAGTGGTGTGACTACTCTGAGTGGCATCATCTGTCAGTAGAGACCTTCTTGGGAAGCCAAGGCAGAGAGGCAATCTTGTGTGGGATAGGCTGGGAGGTATGACCGAGGATCCAAGCCTGTCTCTGTGCCTGGCACAGGCCCCCTGGGGAGCAGCGATGGCGTGAGAACTGTGGGGGGGGGGGTGCTGGCATGCCCGTGAGTGTGGGCTTCCCCTGCCGCCACCTGAAACTCTTCTGCTTCTCTCCATGTAGGTAGGGAACCTTGGCCTACTTTTCATGCTCCTGTTTTTTATCTATGCTGCCCTGGGAGTGGAGCTGTTCGGGAGGCTAGGTGAGAGCCACCTCCAGAGCCTGAACAGATGAAAGCTGGACCTGGGACCTGGGAGGGCACGGTGGTGGGGCTGGATCTGTGTGTGTGTCCTTGTCCAGGTGTGCATACACAGACATTCATCTGACCCACCAGCACACACACAGACACACACACACACACACCAGCACTCACACTGCTACAGTCCCTGGGGACCTGCCTTCTGTCCACTGTAGGATGGGAGTTTTGGTAGCCTTCCGGGCCTCTGACCTTCTCCTGGGTGCCCCTATTCCTCTCTGGGGGCAGTACAATCTCTGTTGGGTCTCCCATACCATCCACAGTGTCACCTAGGGCAATTTGCCGACCCTCAGGTGGCTTCCAGGCTACCAACTGTCCTTTGTTGAGGTAGCTGTGGCTGGCGAGAGTGCTCAGGGATGTTAGTGGCCACCCAGATACTCCCTCAGGTGAGCTCTGGTCAAAGGTGGCTTGTGCCACCTTTCCAGGAGATCCAGAGTCTCACTCTACCCCATAACTGGTCTTTTAGGACCAGGCCAAACTTAGTGACTCCAACACCCTAAAGAGGGCCGCAGACTAGCCCTGTGGGTTGGCCCAGGAAGCAGGAAGCTGGAGAGTAGGCAGTGCCGTTTGTTGAGGATGAGTCATAGCCAGATTGTGTGGTAGTCCATTCAAACAGCCCCAGATCTGAATGCTGTTTAACTACTTCCCTTCCTATCCCTATCACTCCCAACCTCCACCCTCCCCTACTCACCTCCCTCTGACCAAGTCAGTCACCACACTCCTCTTCACAGCCTGGGCTAGATGGAGACAGATGGTAGGGAACCTGGATCTGTCCCATGGAGGAATCTCCCTTTACTGCTCTGACTGAACAGAAGTGACCCTTGAGAGACCTACCTTTGGGTCCTCATCAGCAAAGATCTTAGAGATGGACTGTTGTCCCTGCACACAGAGAGTGGAGCCATCAGGATAGACAGGGCTGGTGGTGGGTTACAGGACACGCATGGTTGCAGCTGACTGACAGATGGGGTCTTTGTCTCCTGGCAGACTGCAGTGAGGACAACCCCTGTGAGGGCCTGAGCAGGCATGCCACTTTCACCAACTTCGGGATGGCCTTCCTCACACTGTTCCGAGTGTCCACAGGTGACAACTGGAACGGGATCATGAAGGTACTGCTGCAGCTGGTGGGGGATGGGAGAGGGACTCCAGGCTTCAGGGACTCAGGACACTTGGGGTACCTCAGAGGACTAGGAGCTTGAGTTAGGCCTAGGTAGGGCCTCAGGTGCCACTCAGAGGCTTGAGGGACTATTCAAGGTCAGGAAGGAGCTTGGAGGCTGTGGGGGTGGAGCCTTCTTGGGGGAGGGGCCGAGGGAGGGCTCCAGGGCTGGTGGTAAGGCCCTGGAGTGGTGAGGTTGCAGAAGGACGTCGGTGGTCCCCCCCTCCCCGTCGCAGGACACGCTTCGAGAGTGCGTTCGTGAGGACAAGCACTGTCTCAGTTACCTGCCGGTGATCTCGCCAGTGTACTTCGTCACCTTCGTGCTAGTCGCCCAGTTTGTGCTGGTCAACGTGGTGGTAGCCGTGCTCATGAAACACCTGGAGGAGAGCAACAAGGAGGCCCGCGAGGATGCTGAGCTGGACGCCGAGCTGGACGCAGAGATGGCCCGCGCTCCAGTCCCTGCTGTCGCCCCGGATGCCACCACGCCGGTACAGTGGCTCACCCTGGGGAAGAGGTGCCCAGGAAGGATTTGGCGGATGTAGTGGGCGGGATCTCTCAGTGGGCTGGGTACCATTGGTGATGTGGGGACCCACGTGGTGGGTGGGAACATGGGTCCGGAAGAGTGTGTGGACTGCGGGTTCCCCAGGTGGGACAGAGGACTGGCATGATGGGTGGGGACCATTAGAGGTGGGGCAGACATGGTGTGGGCAGAGGTCCCCTATGTGGGTCCGGAGACCGACGTGTTGGGGGGAGTGTGCCCCTAGTGGACCTAGGGCTGGCGTAGTGGGCAGGTCCCATTGGAGGTAGGGTGGAGAAGGGGGCAGATTTGGTGGTGGGCAGAGAGGTCTCTAAGGCAGGACAGGGGGCAGACAGGTTTGGTGGGTGGGATCCTACTGACGGATGCAGAGACTGATGTGGTAGGCGGAAACTCGGGGTGGTGGGAGGGCCTGTTTCTCTGAAGAGGAGCGATGTGATAAGCGTGGGTCCTGGGCAGTGGTGCCCCTGATGTGGCCGTCTGCTCCAGGAGAGTCCAGGCGCGGGCCCCGAGGCCCTGAACTTGCTGGTGGTGCGCAAGGTGTCGGTGTCGCGCATGCTCTCGCTGCCCAATGACAGCTACATGTTCCGGCCTGTGGCTCCCGCTGACCCCCCAACGCTGCAGGAAGTGGAGATGGAGACTTATGCGGGCACAGCCTCTGGTAGGGCCTTGGGGTGCCACTTCAGGGTGGGGCCGAGGCAGGGGAGGGACTTGGGGGAAAGGGGTGGGACCTCAGGGTGGGGCCGAGGCAGGGGAGGGACTTGGGGGAAGGGGCGGGACCTCAGGGTGGGGCCAACGCAGGGGAGGGACTTGGGGAAGGGGCGGGACCTCAGGGTGGGGCAGAGGCAGGGGAGGGACTTGGGGGCAAGGGGCGGAACCTCAGGGTGGGGCCTGAGGCAGGGGTGGGACTTGGGGAAGGGGCGGGACCTCAGGGTGGGGCCTGAGGCAGGGGAGGGACTTGGGGAAGGGGCGGGACCTCAGGGTGGGGCCGAGGCAGGGGAGGGACTTCGGGGAGGGAGAGGGGCCTGCAGGGGAAGATGGAGGCTCATGCTGTGCATATACACTCCCCGCCCTCTTCCAGGGACCATTCCCTCGCCCAGCTCGCCCCCCGGGGAACCCCGTGCGACCCTCCAGATCCCAACCGAAACACTGCCTCTACCGACTGCGGCTGCTCCGTCCCCGAGGAGGTCCTTGGACACCTTGCGCGCCCTCTCCCCGCGAGCTGCGCCCCGCTCCCCCATCCTCAACCGGCTGCTCTGCAGACAGGTGCGGGCAGCCTGCCCTGGGAGGACCCCTTGTCGTTTGGATGGGGAGCGGGGAACCAGCGAATCCAGGGCTGCATCCTTGGACTAAGGGGGTGTGGGTGGCCAGGCAGCGGATGGCAGAGGCCCCCAGGCAAGGACCGAGCCCTCTCTCCGTCCCTTACCTGGCCTCCTTGGCAATCCAGCCTGTGGTGAGAATTTATGTCCACCCCAGAACTTCACCCCAGGGGCATCCCGCTGAGCCAGTGGGGATCATTGCTGGGGGAGGGCACCCTGGGCACACAGGCTCTGTCTGACCAGCACTGTCCCCACCCGCAGTGCACAGAGCTGCACTTTCCTCGCTGCCCCTGACCTGAAGTTGGACGGAGCCGCATAGCTCGCTGTCGCTGCCTGGCAGCTGAGCGTCTAGGGGGCCTGCAAAGTGAGGGGGTCCTCAAGGCAGAAGTGATATCCCTGCCAATGAGTCCAATACCATCCCAGCCTGGGCCCCTTCCTGGAGTCTCCTCATGCCCCCCTTTGTCGGTTGCAGCCAGGGTGAGGGACAAGTTCTCTGAGCCCTGACCTGATCCTATGCCCCGTAGGAGGCTGTCCGCACCGACTCCTTAGAAGGACAGATTGATGGCTCTCCAGACAGCACCCCAGGCGCCAGGGAATCAGGGGAGAAGGCTCTGGCCCGGCCTACATCGCTGGGGGCCCCCCCGCGGACCCCGCCTCACTCCCCGAGACCTGCTAGCGTGCGCACGCGCCGGCACACGTTCGGACAGCGCTGTGTGGCCAGCCGGCCGCAGGCCGCCGATGAGAGCACTGACCCAGCCGACGAGGAGGTCCGCCACATCACTAGCGCGGCTCGGCCCTGGCAGCCGGAGCCCAGCAGCCCTGAGGCCTCGCCCAGCGCCTCCTCGGCCCGTGGGGGCCTGCACGGCCTCTGCGGCATTGACAGCTGGAGCTGCCGCCCAGGGCCTGGCCGGCCAGATGGGCAGAGGCAGCCAGGAGCAGAGCCAGGTGGGGACGGTGGTCGTGACGAGGTCCCGGAGGCTGAGCCAACCCTGGGTGCTCGGCGCAAGAAAAAGATGAGCCCCCCCTGTATCTCCATTGACCCCCCCACAGAGGATGAGGGTGCCAGCCGGCCACCGGCGGCAGAGGGCAGCAGTACAACCCTGCGGCGGCGCACCCCATCCTGCGAGCCCTCTCCGGGTCCGGCCACCCCCTACAGGGACCCCTTGGAGCCCACTGAGGGCCTGGGGCCCGGAGTGGACCCTGCAGGAAAGGGTGAGCGGTGGTGCCAGGCCCAGGGCCGCTCAGAGCACTTGACTGTCCCAAACTTTGCCTTTGAGTCGCTGGGTACTGGGGCCTCCAGTGGGGACCCATTTTTGGACGGTGGTCAGGGTGAGACCACAGAACCTCACGCTTCCTGCTTAGGGGTCACAGTGCCTCCAGGACCCCACAATGTTGCACCTCCTGTGCCCCCTGGAGAGCCCCTGGAGAAGGGGCAGGGGGTGCTCCTCACAGTTCCCCACAGCTCCCCAAAGAAACCAGGATCCCCCCCAGGCACCCCAGCCCCAGACAGCAGTGTGGAGGACCCTGTGTAGCTTTGGGGCCAACAGCCCAAAGGTTTTGTGCTGGGATCTGGGAGGCTCCCGGGGACCAGCCCATGGGGCTGGGCTAGACCCTGGTTCCGGCCTGTCCCCCAAGGGGAGTGGGAAGCACAGGCGTCTCCGAGCAGGGCAGCAGGGAGAGGACTCCTGTCCGGATGAGTCAGGATCCCCAGGTGGTAGGTGTGGGTGTCTGTGGCTGAGGCAGTGCTCCTTGCTGTGGACAGCCGTCATGTAGCCCCAGGAGATGGTGGACAATGGCCCCAAACGACCAAATATGGACAGCACCACCCCCTTGGGGGCTCCGTCAGCATAGAACATGTATTTTTTTAGGGAACACGCTCAGGTCCCTGTGACCGTCATGGCCCAGCTCACCTCTTCTCTCTCCCTCTCTCTCTCTTTTTCTCTCTCTCACACAGACACACACAGACACACACTCCTCACCGCATTCATCAGGCCTCACCTCATCACACCCTGCCCCGCTGTCACCAGAAGCTGTGGGTTTCTCTCTCCATTTCCCTGCCCCCTCCCACACACAGGTGGCCTGGAAGGCAGCCCCCTCTCCCAGGAAGCCGCCATGCCACAATGAAGCTGTGACCTGGGACAAAAAGGCGCCCTCCCTCGGGGCTCTGGTTGTGGGGTTCCAGGTGTCTGTCTACTCCATTCAGGTCCCATGTGGCAGGAAAATGGCACAGGAGACCCCTCCCGCACTTGGGCCAGGGAAGGGGAAAAGGGGAGCAGGCGAAGCTGAATAAAAGTTAACTTATTTCAGAAGCCTGTCGGGCTGGCTGCAGTCCAAGTGTGGGGGCGGCAGGTGCAGGCCTGGGCAGTCCCTTCACTGGTCTGCCCACCCTGGAACCAGTTGCTTTGGAGAGAGAGAGAGTGAGCAAGCTACCCTTTCTCAGCTGTATGCTGGCTCCAGCCACCCCTGGGGAAGCCCCTGGCCCTCCCCCCATCCTTCTCTGCTCTCTGTGATCCTGGAGTGAACCATCGTGCCACTCCGGGGAGGCAGCCCTCAGTGCCAGCTGCAGGCAGAGTGGCTGAGGTACCTCACAGAGCTGTTTGCCTGGCACAGTCTTGGGGCTTCCCTCCCTGCTGGTCTCCCTGTGTCCCCTGTACCTCAGCTCATTGAAATTTACGGGCAGGACCCCTGGCCGGTTTGTATCCTCAGGGAAGACAGGGGTGCCCCCTCATCACTTCACTTCTTTATGCCAGGTGGCACCATGGCTTTGTCCCCTCTTCCCTGCCCCAAGACCCCCCCCCCCCAGCCCAGTTGCCCTGCTGGAGCCCCTGGGATACACAGCTCATGCAGGCCACCGTTTAGGGACTCAGGCTGCAGACGGGATCCATCCTAGCTGCATCCAGCCCTCCAGCTGGCGTCCAGTCCTGGGTAAGCAGAGTTGACCCGCAAAGACAGTCACCACGCCTGTTCTGTGTCCACTGAGGTCTCTGAGGGCTGCCCCCCTTATATGGGCTGTGTGGCTCAGTGCTGCAGACTGCAGTGTGAACCTCAGGCCCCTAGGACCAAGGACCATAAAGTAGTGCATGCAGACAGCAGTTTATTTGCTCCACATCTGGCCAGAAGTCTGAATTCAGACTTCCCGAGGCTCTAGGTCAGGGCCAGCTTGTTCTGGCCCAGGTGGACAGTGAGGCAGAGTCAGCTCCCTGACCCATAGGTGGCAAAGGGGTGGGCGGGCCAGTGTAATTTCCTCTCTATCTGCCGGGCCCCCAGTGCTGGCCAAGAGTCTCTGGTTTGCACTGCCTAGGGCTCACAGGGAAGGTCATCGCACCACCCCAGCCTCAGGGTCCTTACAAGGAGATGAGCTGGACCTCCTGAAGGCCCCTGCCTAGCAGGTGGCCCTAATCCTCCATGACCTGCCAAGAAGGGAGGAGGGCAGGAGCTCTGTGCAGGGAGAACTTGGCCACCAAGATGCAGAAGACCAGGACAAGGAGGAGTCCAGGGAGGAAGAAGCTGGCCACGAGGGGCAGTGGGGCCAGTTCAGAGCCCCTCGCTGCCGGGATGTACAAGTGGATCCAGTTCACGTAAGCAGGAACCAGGGTGTACACACCAGGCCGATCTGGACGGCCACAGCCCTCACCCCAGCTCACCACGCCTGCCTGCAGCCAGCTGCCATCTACCCGACAGACCAAGGGCCCTCCAGAGTCGTCCTGCAGTGGAACAGGGGGTGCTGGGGATCCCCTCACCAGGTTTTAGGCCCCCCCATCCACCCACTCCCACCTGCTCACCTGGCAGGCATCCCCCGGGCCCTGGGCACACAGCATGTCCGGCTGGATGGTGCTGCCCGTGCTGTTGTAGTCCTGCCTGCAGGTCGCTGTGTCTACGATGGAGACCTGTACCTCCTGCAGGCTGTAGGGGGGACGCAGAGGCTCTGGGGAAGGGGAGACAGGTTGCAGCTGAGCTCAGGCCCCAGTACTTGGGGAAGTGGGTGCCCCAACCCAGTTTCAGTGGGCAATGCAAACTCGTTGGCACACAGGTGCTGGATAGACATTAATACCTGAGTGATAACTAGTGTATGAAGGTCACACTGCTAGTGGGTAGACACTGCCACCTTACAAGTAATGTGTGATAAGACACACTATCCCCATGTCACTTCATCGCCCCCACTGACCCACCCCCATGTCCTCTCATCCCTCCACCAACCCCTCCCTGTGTCCCCTCATCCCTCTGCTGGCCCCTCCCCTTTTGGGTGACACCTGTCTCCCCCCACCCCCGGTCATCTTATCCCCCTCTCCACGCCCCAGAGTATCCTGGATCTAGAGGGACATTGACATTGACACCTCCAAAGTATCCTAAGACAGCCATTTACATCCTAGTGAGAACCAATGTAAGATAGTCCCACTGGTGGTCGGTAGACACACACACCACAGAAAGAATTAGTGTATGGTAGACATTGCCCCCTTAGTGAGAACAAATGTATGATGTCTGGGTTGTTGGGAGTCTGGTGGTCCCAAGCCCCCTGACATTCCTCTCCAGGCAGCCTGGCCTCCATCCCCGCTGGCCTGACCAAGGGCTCTAGGGCTCCTGACCTCCCTCCTGCGTGTAGCCCCAGCCAGTCACCCAGCACTGAGTCCCAGGCTGGAAGCTGGTGGAGGCCTCCGGAAGGCAGACAGGCAGGACCCAGCGTGAGAGGTGGACGGGTGTGCTCAGCTGCACCAGGGCGATGTCCCCACTGGTGCCTGGAGGCTCTGGGTGGCCCAAGTACAGGACAATGCGGCTGACCGTGGAGAAGCTGGAGGACAGACTGATCCTCAGCTCGCCCAGGTGGACTTGGTAGTCTGATGAATTCAGGGACCTGTGGGCGGTGGTGGAGTGGGCTGGCTGGGGAGCGACTCTGGTCCCCAAGCAGCCAGCTGAGGCCACGGATCAAAGCTGCACACAGTTCAATCCTCTCAGGGGCCCAGACCCCACTTGTCCCTTTGGGCTGGGCACGAGGGTCCCTGCCCTCCACAGTCCAAGGGCTGAGAGGGTGTATGAGACCAGGTTTCTGCCCCTCACCCTGCAACTGGAAGATAAGGGGTGCACTAGCTGTAGTCCAGTAGCATTCCACAAACAAGGGGTGCAGATCACAATGGCAGACTGGGGAGGGGGCGAGGGAGGGAAGCACTTAAAGCCGTCTAATTGGCTGGCGGGTGTGCATGCCCCAGCCCTGGGGGCTTCTGAGCGCCTTGAACAGACTCCCAGGATGTAGCCACGCTCTTCTGGACGGAGGGGGGAAGTCCACCAGCCCCCACCTGGCCTGGGCTACCCCTTCACCCCGCACACTCACCCTGAGAAGCAGTGGGCGGCTGTGAGCACCCACTGGGAACTGAGCAGGGCCCCTCCACACACGTGCACGCTGTGAAGACGCAGGCTGACTTGCCACGGCCACGCCCCCGCCTGGGCCTCGTGTCCTCCCACGATGCGGCCCCCGGCCTCCAAAACCTGGGGTTGGCCACACCCTGAGCCAAAGGGGGGGCCTTGATGGGGGTGTGAGAGGCTGGCTGCCCTGCCTCCCGTGTGGGGGGCTTTCCTCTAGGGAGCCTCACAGGTCCATCCTCCACCCCATCCCTTCAAACAGCCCCTCTCCCACCTCTCCCTGGCCCCTCCCCCATGCCCTCTCATCCCCAATTGGTCCCTTCCCCTCCACTTGATCTTCCCCCATGTCCCTTCATCTCCTCCCTATTGCCCCCTGCCATCTCATCCCTTTACCCCTCCCTCCCCCTGAAGGGCCCCCCTCCATAGGGGTCATGCAAGCCCCCAGAGTTTGGTTTCTTGCCCCCCCCCCTGCAATCACTCAGTCAGGAGCAGCTGCCAGGGAGAGGGGTCCTTGCCAGGGTGCCAACCACCAGAACCACTCAGAACTTACCTGCCTGCAGAACACCCCCAGACACACCTGAGGGAAGAGAGGGGCAGGCTCAGGCTGAGGGTGGGATAGGGGTCTGCTGGCTCTAAGTAGAACCTGGAATGACCGGAGGGATGGGCTGGGGCCGACAGCTGCTGCCTGGGGTGGGACCAGAGATGGTTGTAAGCAGACAGCTGGGAGACTGAGCAGCTTAGCCAGGACCCTCTCCTTCCTGCACCCCAGGTCCCTGAGACTCAGAGAGGAACTTAATCTGGGGCCCAGGGCTGCTCTGTGCCTCAGACTCTCTACCCCAGATCTCCCTGTCAGCCTACTGCACCCCACCTTCTGCAGGGGCACCCAGGCATCCAGCAAGGATCGCCTGCCCCGAAGGCTGGCCAGAACCTGGCCAGGACGTCAGCTCCTGGGAGGAAGGCCAGGGGGAAGTGGCAGGTGGCCATCCAGGTCCCAACACGATGCAGACGCCCTACTCACCAGCACCTGTGCCCCACCCTCACCCCCAGACTTAGGCCAGGTCACCTACCATGCAGGGTCAGGAGCAGCAGGAAGCTGCTGGGCCCAAGGGCCATGGTGTCCTCTTAAGTGCTGGGGAGGAAACACCCGGCCTGACACATACTGCAGCTGTGGGGAAGGGGAGGGGCCAAGAGCAGGCTGGGAAAGGGAGAGACGCCCCAACCTGCCACCCCTGCCACAATCCCCCAAGCTGTAGGCAGGGGAGGGGCTGAGGGAGACCTCAGAGAGGGGAGGGATATTCCACCTGAATCACCCTCTGCAGTTATGAGGTGGCCCTGAGGAGGGGGGAGATAGCCCCGACAGCTGGTGGACAAGAGAAGGGCCAGCATTGACCGGCTGCCTGTGTGCCCCACATGGACCCCACGGCCCAGGCAGGCAGTGGCCAGCACGGTCACACAGGAGGACCACAGCCAGTTGGATGGCCCCCACAGTGACCTGAGCCTCCTCTCTGCCCTTCATGGGGTCGGGGTGTCAGTGCTATCCCCTTCAGGAAGTCCTCCTTGATTGCCCTGTGCACACTGGCCTCTGCCTCTGTCTATGGGAAGCCTGATCTCAGGGAGGCTGCTAGGGAGGGTGGCTCTGGACTCCAGCCCCCACCATGTCCCTGTCCCACATCCGTCCCCAAGTACAGCTGCACAACTGCCCAGCCCAATGGGCGTCTTCCATATGCCCTATGTGTGCACAGGGCGATGTCTTAGCAGATAGGGGCCCCTGGCAGGGAGGGGACAGCCCAATCCCACAATGCTCAGCCCCAGCAGAGTGTGAGAAGGGCCCTCTGAGATGGAGTGCAGACACACTGGGAGAGCCTCCCAGAGCCGTCCATGACCCTGCCATGGGGAGAAATGCAAACGCAAGGGTGGTGGGGAGAAGACCCCTGCCACCCACAGCATACAGGGACACACGGACGTGCCCTGGGCTGAAAGGGACTGTGGTGAGGGACGCAGCCTTGCGGGGACAATAAAAGGAACAGCTTTGCCACTTCAGGGGCACCTCTGGCGCTCTGACTCACCCTTCTTCTCAAACGGGCCCAGTCAGATGCCAAACGGAGACCCCCCCCCCCCAGGCCCGCCCTGAACTCCCGCTGATGCTCAACTCTCCACCACTGGAGCGGGGAATGACCAGTTCCCTGAGGGGGGGTGCGTGCTCCGGGGGACAGCATCTGCCCAGGACAAAGCTGAGGGCAGGAAATGATGGGGAGAAAGACAGAGGGACACAGTGAGGATGTCGAGATGGTGCTGTCCCATTGTGGGGACTGCAGTAAGGTGATCACATGACAAAATACATGTCAACTAATGAAGGAAAATGGACTCTCCCTTTCAACTTCCATCCGAATTACAACAGAAGTTTACAAGAAAACCTGGAATAAATAGCGTGACATACGTGTGTATACAATACACAACACGTGCATACATGTGCACATACACACAAGACATGCATACACATGTGCACACACATCTGCATGCATGCACGATTCACATGCATATACATAAGACACATAATAAAATATATACACACATGTACACCTCTGGATACATGCACACACAATATACAGGCATATATACACACCCATGTGCATACAAGTACACACAAACATGACTACAGAGTGCACATGAAATACATGCGTGAGGGCGTACACCTCTGAATGCATGCACAGAGTACACATGCATGCATGGATACACACAGCCATGTGAATGCATGGGCTGCAATACTGCGTCCTTGCACACAAGACACACGCATACACACACAGTCCCTGTGCTGCACAAATGACTAAGCACTTGTCTACTGGCATGAAGGTTGGCAGTGGACACCCACCCAGAGGGCCTCGAAAGATGGTCCTGACAATGTGCTTCTGAGCAGTGTCCCCTTGAAGGACCAGTGGACCAGTTCTACTTTGGACACACAGGTGATTGTACCTCGGACTGATTCCACAGCAGCTAAAAACCATAGCCACCACAGTCACACCCTCAGAAGGGAACAGGGGCCAGCCATGAGGATGAGACCCGGTTCCTCTCTGGGGTTGAGGTTGGAAGAGGGGTATGAGGTGACCCAGGGCAGCATTGTCTAGTTGATCATGGAGTCAAGCAATGCCTGGGGACACAAGGGACACTAGAGAGGCCTAGGAATAACTCCAGCAGAAACAGTGACCAGAGCCATACCTGTTTTCCATGCTCTTTAATGACATATGGCAGTGGGGAGGGCATGAGGGGAGCCAAAACCTGCTACCTGGGCAGGTGAGAGCGGAAAGGACCAGGAGCACAGGGGCCTCCGGATGGGAGGGGCATTAGGGGAGGCCCCTGAGCAGGAAGCTGAGGTGTGGGGATAGATAGGTTGGTGGCTTTGCGGCTTGAGCTCAGGGCTCCGTGGGCACATAGCTGTGGATCCAGTCCAGGTAGTTTGTGACACGGGTGTAGACCCCGGGCCGGTCAGGCTGAGCACATCCCTCGCCCCAGCTGACCACGCCTGCCTGCATCCAGGTGTCCTTCACCTTGCACACCAAAGGACCTCCGGAGTCGCCCTAGGGGAGGTGGGTAGGGGTGTCAGCTAAGAGGCAGTGGGCAGGTGAGGCTGTGGGAAGGTGGGTCTCAAGGGCTCTCACCTGGCAGGAGTCTCGCCCCTTCTTCCCAGCGCACAGCATGTCATCTTGCACGATGTGGATGTTGTCCCCAGTGTGGAGACCAGTGTGATAGTTGGTGTCACAGAGGCTGTTTTCCACAATGGGCACCTTCACCTGCTTTAGAGGGTAGGGTGGTGACAGAGGGACTGGGAGACGAGAGGAGGAAAAGCATTGAGCAGGTGGACACAGAGGGGATCATTGTCCACTTGCCGAGTAGATCTGCCCAAGGAGACTGTTCCCACACACAACTCCACACCCACTCCTGAAGATACCTCCACTTCCAACGTTGCCCCACCCGGTCACCCAGCACGGTGTCCCAGGGGGGAAGGTCTCTGACACTGGTGGCAGGGTGACCAGCTGCACATTGCTGGATATGTTCACGGGGTCCTGGAGCTCCAGCAGGGCGATGTCGGCGCCCCGATCTGCGCTGTAGAAGTTGGGGTGCACGATGATCCTGCTGACTGGCAGAAGCTGGTCCTCGTAGTACAGGTGTTGCTCTCGCAGCTGCACCCTGAGCTTCGAAGACTCCACAATCGCCCTGTGGGGAGGGGCTCTTTGGGGACTGGTCTCTGTGGGCAAAGCCCAGCCCAGCGCTCCAGCACCCAGCCCTTGGTACTCACGGTCCAACGCAGTGTCCAGCAGTCAGTACCCATTGGGGGTGCACGAGGGAGCCTCCACAGAAGTGTACCCAGTAGTGCTCATGCATCCGCAGGCTCACCTGCCAGGGCCACTTGTTCCTGGGGGCCTCATTGCCCCCCACGATGCCCTCACGCTCCCAGGCTGGGGCTGGGAGTGGGGAGAGGGTGGCATCAGGGCTCTGGCCCTGGTTCAACCTTCCCCTGGCTGGGACAGTCCTGGTGTCTCTGACCACTCTCCCCCCCCACCCCCCATGCTGGGATGTCAGGGAGGGCCAGGGCCAAACTCACCAGGGACGGCTCGGGCCAGGCCCAGCAGGATGGGCAGCACCAGTGCCAGCAGGATCTGCATCTGGAGGAGCAAACAGACCAGTGAGTTGATGGGGAGCCGGGGGAGCAGTGGCCAGGGATCACACCTAGGGGGCCAGGGGCAGGGCCAGCACAGATGATCTATGGTGTCTGAGGGTAGGGACCTACTCTGGCCACGCTCTGCAACTCACCACCCAGGCATCCAGTCTCCCCGTTTATCCTCCAGCTCTCTGTGTCCACCCCCTTATCTGTGTCCCACATCTCCCCCCGGGTCCCATGACCCACCACAGATCAGACAGGCTCAGTCACACAGCTGACCTCCAGGGTGCCAGTGTGCCCATGGCTGATGTCCAAACAGATAGAGGCCCAGACCGCCCTAGGCCAGGCCAGAGGGCCCTTGGAGACCCTCTAGCCCCAGGACCCCCTTAGCTAGGGAAAACTGAGCTCCAAACATGGGGGTGGGGTGTCATTGATCCTGATCATCCACCAGGATTCAGCCTCACAGGTGGACGTGGGCTCCTCCAGGCCAGCATCTGGGCCAGAGAGGGCTGGACATCTGGCCTGATGGAGTCACAGCCACATGAGTGCCACACTCTGAGGACATGGGGGATCACTGCATTCTGCTGGCCTGTCCTGTCCTGACAGATGCACCCAGAGAGAGGGTGGTAGCAGGACAAGCCCAGGTGGGGCCCAACAACCCAGGCCATTGCCACCCACACCAGGAGGGCTGCTGAGACCCAGGAACAGGCTGACAGGCCATGCAGGGCCTTGTAGAAGGGGGTTTCAGACCCCTCTCCCAGCTGCATGCACCTCCAGGCTTGGGGGGCGGGGGGGAAGGCATACATCCAATATACATCCACCCAACAGCTCCATCCAAACCTGGCATGGAGGCAGGGTTCGGTGTGCAGCAGGGGCCAGACCACCGGGGTCCCTTCGCCTCAGCAGGACCTTGGACCAGCCCCAACCCAGCTTGACCAGTTGAGCCCGATGATGTGGATACCCGGTCTCGGTGCCCAGTTATCTGTAAACTGTCACTGCCTGAATGGGCATCGGTATCAGGAATCTGGCCAGATAAGGGGAAATTCCCGGTAGCAGCCCAGTCCCCCACCCTGCTGCCTCCACCCCGCACAGGCCCATTGTGGCTTCTTCGGATAAAATAAAAGGATTCTCTAGAATTCAGAAACCTTTGGTGACTCCCACTAGGGAACATTCAGGAAAAGGCAGCACTGCTGCCAGGGACAGGTGAGGAGCAGGGCTTAGCGGAGGTGGGTGACCAGAGCCCGGGCAGTGTGAGGACAGTGTGAGGTGGAGGTGGTGGTTATGTCCAGGCTGTTACAGGGACCCCTAGCTGGTGCACCTGTCAGACCCATGGGACCTTGTACCACCATGAACAACAATGTATCCATAGGGCCTGTCAATTGGACAAACCTCCCAGGACAGGACACGGGCCCTCCTGCTTCCTGCTCCGTCTGTGATCTTAAAACCACGCCCCAAACTGTTCCTGCTGCTGGTTTCCACCAAGTCAGTGGGTTCGACTCTCGGTGACCCAGAGCAAGAGGAGAGCTGACCCGCTGGGTCTCCCCTTGCTCTGGGCAGAAAGTCAGTCTGTTCAACCAGGACAGGAAAGCCCAGTGCCGTGTCCTCTCCGGGGGCCGATGGAGAGAGCAGGGAAGAGGTGGTTGCCACATCCCCTCATGGGGGTGGGAGTGAAACCATTTCCTAGAACCACCTGGAGTCCGGCACCCCCCTCCTGGTGTGTGCCCACACAACAGCCAAGCCCACACGGAGCACTGGGCCCCCCAATGTAAGAACCCTACCAAGAAAAACAGGGGCGTCGGAGCCCACTGGACAGAGTGACCAAGTGACTAAATGGAGTGCTGTAGGACCACAAGCAGTGGGGGTGGGGTGGGGTGCAGGGACGTGCACAGAGGGAGTCCCCATTGAAGGGTTCTGAGAGGACAGCAGGACCAGAGGGAATGTCCCGTAGCTGACACTTATCACAGTCCAGTCCTTGCCAAAGGGAGCCCCACACACATGGGGGCAGAGGACACTGAGGGCTTGTGACTGGGGACACTGAGTGTCCAGCGAGCAGGGACCACTTCTGTCATTTGTCCTGACTGCTGACCCTGGCTGTCCTTGGTGACCATGGTCACGGGGCATGTTGCTCTGAGTGCCAGGTGCTGCCTACAGAAGTCACACCTGTGTGTGGGAGAGGGGCTCATGGCTGGCTGGGGTAGTGTGGGGGTGGGAAGTTTGGAAGGGGTGGCCCCAGGGCCACACAGTGCCTTGGAACACCTCAGGTCTGCCCTGGACACCCAGTGACACCCACCATGAGACACACAATGACAAAAGTCACCTGCTTTCCATATACTTTAATGACACATAGCAGTGGGGAGGGGATGAGGAACCCCAACACCTTACTACCTGGACAGGTGAGGGAGGGAGGGACCCAGAGAGCAGGGGCTTCTGTGGGGAGAGACATCAGGGGAGACCCCTCAGCAGCAAGCTGAGATGTGAAGATAGATGGGTTGGTGGCTCTGTGTATTGAGCTCAGGGCTCCTTGGGGACATAGCTGTGGATCCAGTCCAGGTAGTTTGTGACACGGGTGTAGACCCCGGGCCGGTCAGGCTTAGCACATTCCTCTCCCCAGCTGACCACGCCTGCCTGCATCCAGGTGTCCTTCACCTTGCACACCAGGGGACCTCCGGAGTCACCCTAGGGGAGGTAGGGGGTGTCAGTGTTGGCTAAGAGGCAGTGGGCAGGTGAGACTGTGGAAGGTGGGTCCTGAGGGCTCTCACCTGGCAGAAGCCTCGCCCTTTCTCCCCAGCACACAGCATGTCATCTTGCACGATGTGGATGCTGTCCCCAGTGTGGAGACCAGTGTGATAGTTGGTGTCACAGAGGCTGTTTTCCACAATGGGCACCTTCACTTCCTTCAGGGGGTAGGGTGGTGACAGAGGGACTGGGAGACAAGAGGAGAAAAAGCGTTCAGCAGGTGGACACAGAGGGGCTACTGTCCACTTCCCGAGTGGATCTGCCCAAGGAGACCGTCCCCATACCCAGCTTCCCACCCCACCCCTGAAGATACCTTCCTTCTCCTCATAGCCCCACCCGGTCACCCAGCACGGTGTCCCAGGGGGGAAGGTCTCTGAGGCTGGCGGCAGGGTGACCAGCTGCACATTGCTGGACATGTTCACGGGGTCCTGGAGCTCCAGCAGGGCGATGTCGGCACCCCGCTCTGCGCTGTAGAAGTTGGGGTGCACGATGATCCTGCTGACTGGCAGAAGCTGGTCCTCGTAGTACAGATGCTGCTCTCGCAGCTGTACCCTGAGCTTCGAAGCCTCCATAATCTTCCTGTGGGGAGGGGCTCTTTGGAGACTGGTCGCCGTGGGCAGAGCCCATCCTGGACCCCCAGCACCCAGCCTTTGGTACTCACGGTCCGACGCAGTGTCCAGCAGTCAGTACCCACTGGGGATGCACGAGGGAGCCCCCACAGGAGTGTTTCCAGTAGTGCTCATGTTTCCGCAGGCTCACCTGCCAGGGCCACTTGTTCCTGGGGGCCTCATTCCCCCCCACGATGCCCGCTCGCTCCCGGGCTGGGGCTGGGATTGGGGAGAGGGTGGCATCAGACGTCAGCCCCAGCTCTAGCCCTAATGTCACCCTCCCCTGGCTGGGACAGTCCTAGCACCTCAGGGATGTTGGATGTGGTACTGGGAATGAGGGCAGGGACAGGCTGATGCTGGGTCCAAACTCACCAGGGACGGCTCGGGCCAGGCCCAGCAGGAGGGGCAGTATCAGTGCCAGCAGGGTCTGCATCTGGAGGAGCAAGGAGGGCAGTGACCTTGGTCCCACCCTGAACTGTCATCTCCCCAGCTGCATGCAGACATCAGAGTCACTGAGGGCGGGGACCTACCCTAACAAGTCTGTGTCTCTTGCCTCCTGGTCCCTTTCCCTCCTATTTATCCTCCTAGGGGGCGAGGAGGAGGGGGCCGGAGGGACCTGGTGAGGCAGACTCAGCACCCATGTGACCCCGTTCCAGACACTGCTGTTCAGTGCTCACAGGCTCACATGTTAGGCGACACCCCCCCCCCCCGCCCCCACAGAGATCTGGGCGCGATCGGTGGAGAAACTTGAGTCTGTGCACAGCTGCCTGAACTCCTCTCTGGGCAAAGCTTCCCAGGTGGTCTTGTCATGGGTGGGGTTTGAACCCCTGTGTATTCTTGCTTCATCAGCAGGGGTTCTGGGAATAGGCCAGCCCCCAGTCACCTGACCCCGTTCCTTGAGAGAATGGGGGTCCCCAGTAGGTCACAGGTACCCTTGCACAGTGCACGCTCCTGGCAGCTTGCCAAGAGACTTGGTGCTGGGGCCATGCCCATGGCCTCGGCAGATGGGGCCCCATTGGTGACACTCATCAGACACCCTCTGGGACTCTGTATCCACATGCACCCCCCTCGCCTCCGCCCAGGCACAAACAGAGCCCGCATGAGATAGCCCAGGCTCTCGTGACCAGTATATCATGCCCGGCCTTTACCATGTCCCTGCCCCTCACCCGTCACTGGGTCCCATGACCCCACCACAGATCAGATGGAGACGCTGATAGGTCATTCCCGCCTCCACCTTCCTGCTGGCTACCACCTGCGTCCTGGCAGAGGGTCTTCTGAGACTTTCTTATTCAATGACCCACTTAAATGGATGGAGTACGTTCTGAGCGATCCTGTCTGAGATCCTGCCTGGAGTCAGCCCTGAGCGTCATGCCCGAGCCCCTACCTCAGCACCTGCTGTGGCCCCAGCTGGGGAACACGTGTGTTAGCCTTCTGATCCCTCTGCTCTGATGATGGGCACTCATGTGCCCAGGACTGGTCCTCTCCACCAGTGTTCCCTGATGGCGGAAACCAGAGGGTCAGGATGTTGCTCAGGAAGGAAAAAGGGAGGCCTGGTCGCCCAGCCAGGGGTCTTCCTGCGTCAGAACCATCCTGGGCCCCATAGCGGGGCACCTCAGGACCCCACCTGCCCCTGCTGGATTCACCTCCATTGTTGAGGATTTTGGCCCCCAGTTGCCCCCTGTCATACCTGTGGAGCCCAGAACAAGCCCTCATAGATCTTGTCGTTGATCCTGCTTGATGCTCACCTTCAGGAAGAGACCACTGAAGATATGCGTGCTGTGGCCAAGGGTGGTGAAGAAACAAGATGGTGCCCAGCTTTCAGAAAGTATAGAATCCGGGGTCTTAAAAGTTTGTCTTCAAACAAGCAGCCATCCAAGTGAGGCATCAGTTAAATCCATGTGGAAGAAGCCCACCAGCCCGTGTGACCCAAGGTTTCCAGAATGCTACGGATGACGATGGAAGCCCCCAGTCCATCTTCAGGTTTCCCACAAGGGTCAACCCTTCAGTGAATCCTCTCTGACCATGGCTGAGGGGCGTGAGCAGTGTCACCATCAGAAAGAGAGCATCGCCAAGTTGATACTAGCAGATGTAGTTAGTCTGTATGTCTTATCATTTGATCTCTCTCTCTCTAACCTATTTTAAAGTTGTTTCAGTCTTCAATATTTTCTGCTTTCTCTTTGATTGAGGTTTTTGTATGTCTTGTCTGGTCATTGATGTTGGTGTGATTTTCTTTGCTCTGTGTGACTTTGTGTGATTGTGTTTTGCTTTGTTTCCTGGACTTGAAATCCAGGAAACATAGGTCTAATGAGACAGTAACTGGGCTAAGAATGACCTAAGGGTGTGTGCTAGTCCAGGTGGACCCGAGAAACCAATTCATAGACATTCATATGTGTATAAGAAAGAACTTTATCTGATCGTGCCCAGCTATCAAAAGATATAGTGTCTGGGGTCTTAAATGTTTAAAGATAAACAGGTGTCATCTAGCTCAGAAGCAACAAAGCCCACATGGAAGAAGCACACCAGTGTGTGTGATCACGAGGTGTCAATGGGATCAGGTACCAGGCATCAAAGACCCAGAATAAAAAAATCATCTCATTGTGAATGAGGGAAAGTGCAGAGTGGGGACTCGAAGCCCATCTCTAGGCCACTGGACACCCCCTTACAGAAGGGTGGTGGGGAGGGGATGAGCCAGTCAGGGTGCAGTATAGCACCGATGAAACATACAACTTTCCTCTAGTACTTTAATGCTGCCCCCCTCCCCACTATCATGATCCCAATTCTACCTTACAAATCTGGCTAGACCAGAGCATGTACGTGGGTACAGATAAGAGCTGGAAACACAGGGAATCCAGGACTGATAAACCCCTCAGGACCAATATTGAGAGTAGCCATTCCAGGAGGGGAAGGGGAAGGTGGGGGGAGAAAGGGGAAACCGATCACAATGATCTACCTACAACCCCCTCCCAGGGGGATGGACAACAGAAAAGTGGATGAAGGGAGACATCAGTCAGTGTAAGACATGAAAAAATAATAATAATCTATAAATTATCAAAGGTTCATAAGGGAAGAAAGGTGAGGGAGGGAGGGGGAAAATGAGAAATTGATACCAAGAACTCAAGTAGAAAGAAAATGTTTTGAAAATGATGATGGCAACAAATGTACAAATGTGCTCGACACAATGGATGGATAGTGATGAGAGTTGTAGGAGCCCCCAGTAAAATGATTTTTTTTTAAAAAAGAAAGAAAGAGCTTTATATAAAAGAGTCATTGTATATTAAGAAAACATCCCAACCCAGTCCAGATCAAGTCCTTAAGTTCGATATTAGCCCATAAGTCTGATACCAATCCGTAAATTCCTCTTCAGACTCACGCAACACATGCAATGATGCCGAAAGCAGGAAGATCACAGGCCAGTGGGTGGAAAGTCTTGTGGATCCCGTGGCAGTGGAAGCATCTTAGGGCTGGCGTGGGTCTCCACACGGTTCCTCCAGCTCCAAGGCCTCTGGCTGCCATTAGCACAGTTCAAGAGGCTTGTCAAAAAGAATGTCTGGCAGCGAGAGGAAGCAGAGAGAGTATGTCTGGCCTCCAGTGAGCTATTTATCTCCGTATTGCCTCCAAAGGAGATCATCAAGCTGTGTGCGACCTGACGGATAGGCTAAACTCCACCCCTTCAGTGCATACCAGATGTGTAACTCCCACAGGGTGTGTGGACGAAGGTGCGCCTGACCCAAGCCATAGAGGTTTGTGAGAGTTGGACATCAAATAAGGAGACTGAGAAGAATCACTGCATTTGACCGAGGGTGCTGGAGAGGAATGTTGAAAGTGCCACAGACTGCCGCAAGGACAGACGGATGTCTTGGAAGAAGGAGGGGCAGCGTGCTCCCTGGAGGCAAGCATGGCAAGACTTTGTCGTACCTACTGTGGCCGTGTTGTCAGGAGCGGCCAGTCCCTGGAGAAGGACAGCATGCTTGGTAACATCAAGGGACAGAAAAAGAGGAAGGCCCTCGGGAGCTGAGTTGGCATTGTTGCTGCAATAAGTCGCTTGGGCGGGAGCATGAGTGGGGGCACGGCGCAGGACCGGGCAGGGTTTCTTCCTGTTGTGCACAAAGCCACAAGGGGCCGGAGCCGCAGGACAGCCCTATAGCAGCAGCTGTCCAGCAAGGGAACTGGGGCGGTGAGCCAGCTCGGCAAGAGCCACTGCACTGATGTAATCAAGGCGACAACCCTTGAGGAGGTCGCTGGTGGCAGGGGCCAGGTTCTCCTGGTGACCTGGGGGTGAGCTTCCAATTCTGGGCTCCTGGGCTGCTGGGGTCTGTGAAGGGGCCATGAAGCAGGAATAGAGAGACTTGCCAGCTCTGGCTTCAGTGATGGAGGGGACAGGAGCAGCTGGGAAATCATCCTTTGGGCCTCGGACATCTTGGTCCCTGCCCTGTGGTGCCCCTGTCTGACTTCTGACCTTGAGGATGACAAGACGATGGATCTAGGGGTCAGGGCCAAGGGCTTACCTGCAGGTGTCTTGCAGTGGCCAACACGACACCCTGGGACGTCACCAGGCTCGTCTTCACTCAATAAAATACCACCCTGGAAACTGAGGCACAGTGGGCTTGCCCCTGGCCCAGCCCTGCCCTCCCATCCTAGTGTGTGCCTATGTGTGTGTGGGCATGTGTGTGGGTCTCAGGAGCTTGTCTGCAGTGACCTGCTGCTTGGGGCCCTCCCCTAGAGTGGGCCCTGGACAGCACACGTCCATGTAGGCAGCAGAGGAGGAGGCAGGTGCCCAACCCTCCTCGTCTGACTCAACAGGTTCTGTCTGGCCCTGCCCCCACCCCTCCATTAGAGCACAGGCTCCGTTCTCCATCTGTGACCCATCTGTGCAGACCCCATGGATCAAGGATCTGGCTCCTGTCCTCTGCCCTCAGAGAGACAAAGTCTGGGGGGATGTGCACTCCAGCTCTGCCCGTAGTGAGGAAACTCGGGGTGTGCACCCGTCTTTGTAAATGGTGGAAGGGGAAGTCTAAGGGCCGTGTACCCCACCTCTGTGCATTATGGGAGGGGGTCTGGGAGTTCACATACCCCAACTCTACCCACCTTAGGAGAGGAGCGTGGGTCTCATGCACCCAACTTCTGTTTGCTGTGGGAGGGTCAGGCTGGGGTGTCTATGAGCCCCAGCTCTCTCACCCCCAGCAGAGGAGTCTGGTGGCTGCTGCCATCTGGTCCAGACACCTCCTTCTCTCCTGGCCCAACCACGAAGCCTCCCAGTCCTGCTCCTGACCGACCTCAGGACTCCTCACACCCAGGCACACCTGACCTGCCTCCTTCTAACCCCAGGGCCTCTGAGAAGCAGGGCCCTGGGCCTCGGTCTTCCTGTAGTCTGTGGGAGGTCTGCTGAGGGCGGTCAGTGATGGTGGAGGGTGCTCCTGAGGCTATCTAGGTCTATAACCTTCTGAGATCCGAATTCCCATGTGTCTAAGACACACGTACACATGTACACACACATGCACACACACCTCATACGTGTGTACACACACCTCACATGCATGCACATGCATACACACGCATGCACACACATGTATACACACACTGGAATTCTGAGGTCTTTGATTTACATCTCAAAGCATCACCTTGGCCTCCTTGGGGGACACATTTGGGGTTCTCTTCAGTGTGCTTTGAGCTGGGGAAGCAAACAGAAAGTCTGAAGGGCAAGGCCACGGCTGTAGGGTGAATGGGGTGAGGTTTCCCATGCACATTCTTGTAGACAACTCTTGCTAGCCTCCAAGAAGGAGCAGGAGCCTGCATTCCTGGGCTGGGGCTGGGCGGGATGCGTGTGTGGGATTCTTCGTTGCAACTTTCTTGATCTTGCTCTCACCAATGCAGTTTTTAATTTTCTGAAAATTGCTTCATCAAAAGCCTCTTCCATCATCATGCGTCTTCTGAGGAAATCTACCCAAACAACCCCTTTGACCACCCATAACCCTCTGAGCGGAACTCTGCCGGGGCTACTCTTTGAGGGCTTTCTCAACAGCCCTGACCTGTCGAGAAGCGGCTGTTTGCTGCAAAGCTCCAACAATCTTGGAAGATGTCCTCTTGAGTTTAGTTCATTTCTTTCTTCTTTTTTGTTTCTGACATGAGCTCTGACCTCAAAATCATTTTTGCCCTCTGCATGGTACAAAAAGTTATCCACTTTTTTAAAAGGGGGCTCCAACAAGGGGAAGCCCAGCGTGCCACAGAGAGAACTTGTCTGCAGAGACGCGATCTAGCATGATTCGTTGGAAAACCTACAAGCAAACATTCTATGTGTGCACAGAAGGGCACCATTTGAGCGGAAATTTTTGACCCACCCTCCTAAGAGCAGAAATCAATAGCCTGAACTATGGGGAAAATCAAGGGTACTAAAAGCGGGGTGTTTTTTGGGGTGGTGGAGATCAGTAGAGGTGATGACTCTTAGCCAGGCTGACGGGGGTGGGGGGTGGAGGGGAAGCCACGGAAAAGACACTGGAGGAATCCCAGCAAAAAGAACACAAACCACCAACCAATACTGGGACCGAAAGACGACACCCCTCATGGACAGGCAAAAGGACAGGAAAAGCATATGATCCTGAAGATGGCAGAAGAAGACATGTGGGGTCTGTGGGGGCATGTGGGGTCTGAGATCTTGGTGCTGAAGACCAATGTCTGACCCCGAGATTGTGATTGGTAGGTGCAGCGATTGAAAGAGGAACACCAGCCCCTTCTCCGTCTGGGGAGGACAAGGATTGTTTTCCCGGCTGGAGTCCAACCAGGAAGGGGCTCGGAGGTTGGGGATGGCGGCTGGTACATCCATGACCTCCTGGAATATGAGTTTGACATCAAATTTGGCATTCCTGTCACATATCCCACAACTGTGCCAGACAGTGCAGTCCCTGAACTGGATGGAAAGACGGCAAAGATGCACAGGGGTGGCGGCATATGCCTGACGGATCACTTCCAACTTTGTGGGCCAGGAATGTGCCCCAGTTGATATTAGCTCATCTCATGGCTCTGGGGCTGGGTCCGGGGCTGGCAGTGGAAATCCCAGATCTGCTTCAGAAGGGCTTGATCCACTGGAGAGAAACGAAATCCATGAAGGATCGCATCACAGAGACAGGACAGAGAGGCCTTTGAGAGACTAGGGGCTCTGTTTCCTGTTCATCTGTATTCTCACTCATCCAACGGGTTCCCCTGCCGCCTCCTTCCCCCATCCCTTGCTGTTACTAAGTGGCTGTAGCAGGCATTGGTGGGGGAGTGGGGAGGGGACGCCCCAAAAGAAACAACAGAATTGGTGCTGAACTTCTAAATTAGGCTGCAAAGAACCTGGAAAGACCCCGGCTTCGGAAAACAAAAGGCGATTTAGAGGGCTTTCCCAGGAGCAAGGTTGGAGCCTTTAAGGATGGGAGTCAATGGAACATGATGGCACCTGCTTGCTTGCTTGCTTGCTTGAAGAGAGAAGCCATCAATAAGCTGCTTCCACTAGTGAGAAAAAGAAAATAATACGATTCCATACTGCCAATTTGACTCCTTGGATGAATTGACCTTCTCCCTGGAGAGGCACAAATCTCCCTGGACAGGCACACATCTCCCTGGAGAGGCTCAAGAAGGAATGGAGAACCTCCATGGTCTTATGTCTGATTTTTAAATCAACTCTGGCATCAATAGCCTTCCATACAAAGTGAGTTTGACAGGCCAGACCCCTTGGGCTGCCCATTGCCCTTAGCATCCCAAGGAAGACCAGGGGAACCACTGCATCGTGCAAGTGGGATGGGGGGTGGGGATGCTGTGCCTCAGGGCTTTGAACAACAACACGGCTCCCTGGCCCACTTCTCCTTTTCCCTATTGAATGGGTTGGATCTTTCATATTATGACTATTCATATATTTTTCCCAACAAACCAATTTTTTTGCTGTTGTTTCTTTTACGTAAGAGGAGTTCCATTTCTTGTTCCTGAACGTCAAGCGTTTGAAGAGTGTACTGGGATGCTGGGCTCTTTGTCTCAGAAAAGGTCGTCCTGGGATTTTCCCAACATCCACACGTGTCCTCTCTGAACTGCCACTACTCCAGGTAAAGTTGGACTCAGTACCCATAGATGGCTGGGGAAGAAGCATGTTCAGGATGGGGTCTTGATTGGTCCAGTATGAGCCAATCCTAGCCATTGCCTCACAGGCCCCACCCAATCAGAGAGTTCCTTGAAGGACCATGATTTCCAGGAAGAGCCCCCCACGCCCACCCCAGCAGCCTGCACACCAACATGGCTCTGGGAGTCTGAGTATGGGGAATGTGACTGACTTATCCTGCCTGTCCCCAGACTGTGTGTGAGCCCTTGAACTTCAGGAGGAGCCTGGAGCTGGAACTCACAGCTCGAATGCCTAAGGAAGCAGCGTCTCCTAGGGAAGTCCCAGGCCCAGGGTGATAGGGGCAGGTGAGAGGCAGGAGGGACTAGGAGGAGCCTGTGGGTCTGAGATGGGGTGGGGTGGGGTTTGGCCTCTGCTGGTGGCTCTCTTCACTTCCCCTGGAGAACAGGCCAGTGATCTCAGGATAACAGACCTTACTCTGTGGACACACAGATAGCCCCAGGCATGGCAACTGTGGGTCCTCGTGCAGAGTGTCCCACCCCTCTGGCCCACCGCCCCCACCATCCCAGCAGAGGCAGGGGCACTTCCTGGCCCCTTTTCCTGCACCCCTTGGCCTGGCTTATTTCCCCCCACCCTGATCCCACCTGGAGGATAAATGTGGGGGGGGGGGGAAGAGTAGCTATGGAACACAAATAGCAGAGACTGCCCAGGGCAACTCTGCACCCTCAGAGGGCCAGGTGTCTGGGGGACTCAGTGGCTGAGCCTTAGGCCTTCTTCAGAGCCTGCACCCCACAGATGCCTAGCCCTCTTTGATCCTTCAGATGCAGACACTCATGGCCTGTGCTGATTCTGTTCCTCCTGCTGGGCTGGACCCAAGCTGTCCCTGGTGAGTTGGTCCTGCCTCCCTGACATCCCAGGATGAGGGGTGGGGTGGTCAGAGACACCAGGACTGTTCCAGCCAGGGAAGGGCTGCACCAGGGCCAGTCCCCAGCCCCAGTGTCAGCCTGGGAGGGAGCGGGCATCGTGAGAGGAGAGGAGGTCCCCAGAAACAAGAGCACCTGCAAGTGAGCCTTCGGACACAAATACAGCACTGGAGACACTTCTTTGGGGGCTCCCTCGTGCACCCCCAGTGAGTACTGACTGCTGGGAACTGTGTTGGACTGTGAGTACCGAAGGCTGTGTGCTGGGGCGCCCAGCAGGGCTCTGCCCAGGACAACCAGTCCCCAAGTAGCCCCTCCCCACAGGGAGATTGAGGAGACCTCAGAGCTCAGGGTACAGCGAGGACCAGCTTCTGCCAGTCAGCAGGATCATCGTGCACCCCAACTTCTACAGCGCAGAGCGGGGCGCTGACATCGCCCTGCTGGAGCTCCAGGACCCCGTGAACATATCCAGCAATGTGCAGCTGGTCACCCTGCCACCAGCCTCAGAGACCTTTCTGCCTGGGACACTGTGCTGCGTGACCGGGTGGGACAACATGGGGAGTGGAAGTGAGCCTCAGGGATGGCAGGGAGATTGACCGTGACCCCCTCATCCTTTCCTCCATGACAGATGGCCCAGCTCAGAGAGCAGGAGTCCTGGGTCAGGGAGCAGGGGCCCCACCCATCCTTCATTTGTGCGCCTCTGACCCATTTCCCTGTGTGTGAAATGGGTTGGGAGTTAGGTTCTGGGCTGAGCCCCTTAGAGAGTGAACACAGAACAGATCTTAGGATCAACCTGGAGGATTGGGGGAATGGGTGATGGCCCCTGCAGGCAGCTGACACACTACACACACACACACACACACACACACACACACACACACACACACACACACACACACACACTCCCTCCGCCCCCCCCTCCCAGCCTGTGTGTCAGGGAGCAGTGCTGACCCCAGCAGGCAGGTCTCAGAGCTTCTAAAAGGCTCCTTCTCATTCCCCCCTGATCAGAGCCAAGCGTTGGAATGCCTTGCATGAGCATGGGTCCTGTTGGGCGTCCCCTGGTCTGTCACACAGACCCCCTGGGCTGGCTGTCACTGGAAGGGCCAGGAAGGGGCATCCCACACCCAACGCAAAAGTTCAGAGGAAATGCTCTTCCGGGAGGGAGGGGTGTCGGACAAGGTGGAATTCAGCTCTGTCCCTCACATCATGATGCCCTCCACAAACCCTGTGGGTCCTCCCCAGCCTGGACCACGTCTGGGGGTCCCACTGCCAGTGCCCCCCTTATGAGACCTTGCAGTGAAGATGTGCTCAGCACAGAGCTCCCCCGGCCACAAGGCAGCAAGGGGGCTGAGACCCTCCTGGGGCGGTGAGAGCTCAGGGCATTCTTCCTGTCCTCTCCTTTTGCCCCCAGCCCCCCTGCCACTGTCATTTCCCCTGAAGGAAGAGGAGGTGCCCATTGCAGAAAACAGCCTCTGTGACACCAAATACCTCACTGGTCTCACCACTGGGGACAACATCCACATCGTTCACAATGACATGCTGTGCGCTGGGATGGAGGGGCATGACTCCTGCCAGGTGAGAGCCCTCAGGACCCACCTTCCACAGTCTCACCTGCCCACTGCCTCTGTGTCAGTACTGACCCTCCCCTTCCCTAGGGAAACTCTGGAGGTTCCCTGGTGTGCAAGGTGAAGGACACCTGGATGCAGGCAGGCATGGTCAGTTGGGGTGAGGGCTGTGCTGAGCCTGACTGGCCCGGGGTCTACACCCGTGTCACAAACTACCTGGACTGGATCCACAGCTATGTCCCCAAGGAGCCCTGAGCTCAAGCCGCAGAGCCACCAACCCATCTATCCCCACACCTCAGTTTCCTGTTCAGGACCCTCCCCTGATGTTCCTCTCTACCATCTCCCTCTGCCCTGGATCCCTCCCACCCTCACCTGACCAGGTAGCAGAGGTGTGGGAGTCACTCATCCCCTCCCCACTGCTGTGTGTCATTAAAGTGCATGGAAAGCAGGTGACTTTTGTAATTGTGTGTCTCATGGTGGGTGTCACTGTGTCCAGGGCAGACCTGAGGGGTCCCCAAGGCACTCTGTGGTCCCGTGGCCACCCCTTCCAGTCCCCATCAAGGTGGGCCTATAGCCCTTGTCCCACACCCAGGTGTGCTCTTGTAGGCAGCACCTCACACGCAGGGCCACAGAGCAACATGCCCCTTGACCATGGTCACCAAGGACAGCCAGGGTCAGCAGTCAGGGCAGGCGACAGAGGCGGTGTCTGCTCCCTTAACACTCTGTGTCCCTAGTCGGAAGCCCTCAGTGTCCTCCACCCCCATCTGTGTGGGGCTCCGTTTGGCACAGACTTGACAGTGATAAGTGTCAGCCACAGGACATCCTCTCTGCTCCCCCTTGTTCTCTCAGAACCCTTCGAGGGTGACCCGACCCCCCTGCACACGTCCCTGCAGCCCAGACTCCCCACTACTCGTGGTCCTGCAGCACTCCACTTGGTCACTTGGTCATTCTGTCCAGTGGGATCCTGACCGATGCCCCTGTCCTTCCTGGTGGAGCTCTTACATTGGGGGGCCCAGTACTCCATGTAGGTTTGGCTGTTGTGTGAGCACACACCAGGAGTGGGGTGCCGGGCTCCAGGGGGTTCTAGAAATTGTCCCACTGGTTTCACTCCCACCCCTGTCTGCGGGCAGCGGCCTCTTCCCTGCTCTCTCCATCAGCCCCAGGAGAGGACACGGCACTGGGCTTTCCTGTCCTGGTTGAATAGACTTGCTTTTTGCCCAGAGCAAGTGGAGGCCCAGTGGGTCAGCACTCCCCTGGCCACTGGAGGTTGGTGTCCTCAGGGGAAAGGCCTGGCTGCCTGGGCCACAGCAGCTCCCCTGTTGCTCAGGGTCCCTGAGAGTTGAACCCACTGACTTGGTGGAAACCAGCAGCAGAAACAGTTTGGGGAGTGTTTTTTGGGATTACAGACTGAGCAGGAAGCAGGAGGGCCCGTGTCCTGTACTGGAAGGCTTGTCTAATTGCAGGCCCCGTGGACACATTGTTGTTCATGGTACACGGTCCTGTGGGTCTGACAGGTGCAAAAGCCAAGGATCTGTGTGACAGCCTGGACATTACGGCCTCTCCCGCTCGCACAGCCTGGTCCCTAATCACCCCCTCTGCTGAGCCCTGCTCCTCACCTGTCCCTGGCGACAGTGCTGCCTTTTCCTGAATGTTCCCTAGTGGGAGTCACCAAGGCTTATTTTATCCCAAGAAGCCACAATGGGCCTGTGGGGGATGGAGGCAGCAGGGTGGGGGCTGGGCTGCTACCAGGAATTTCCTCTTATCTGGCCAGATCCCTGATACTGATGCCCATTCAGGCAGTGACAGTTGATAGATAACAGGGGACTGAGGCTGGGTACCCACAGCATCAGGCTCAGCTAGTCGGGCTGGATTGGGGCTGGCCCAGGGTCCTGCTCAGGGGATGGGACCCAGGTGGTCTGGCCGCTGCTGCAGATCGAACCCTGCCTCCGCCCCAGGTTTGGAGGGAGCTGTGGGGTGGATGGTTGTTGAATGGATAGAGCACGCTTTTCCCAAGGCTGGAGGTTAAGCAGTTGGGTGAGGGGTCCTGAAATCCTTTTCTTCAGGGCTCTGCATGGTCTTCCAGCTTGTCTCTGGGCCCTATCAGGCCTCCTGGCATGGGAGGCCATGACCTGGGCTGTGGGGCCCCTTCTGGGCTTGCTCTGCTCCCACCTTCTCTCAGGGTGCAGTTGTCAGGAGAGGGAAGGCCAACAGGGTGCAGTGATCCCCCATACCCTCAGAGTGTGACACTAATGTGCCTGTGACCCCATCAGGCCAGATGGCCTGCCCGCTCTGGCCCAGGTGCTGGCCCGGAGGACTACAAGTCCACTTGTGAAGCTGAATCCTGGTGGATTATCAGGATCAATGACATCCCATCCATATATTTGTAGTTTAGCTTCCCCCATGCACGGGGGTCCTGGGACTAGGGAGTTTCCAAGTGGCCCTCTGACTTGGCCTGTGGAGGTCTGGTTCTCTATACTGGGAAATTAGCCCTGGGCATATAGTGGGTGGGAAGGAGGCATCTTCCTGGGATGCTCAGTGACTGAGCCCCTCTGATCTGTGGTGGGGTCATGGGATCTGAGGGCAGTTGTCCATCTGGCACAAGATGCCCATCACAGGGTTCTGAGCTGACTCCTCTGGCTCTGTCTACATCTGTGGTGGAAAGGTTGCCTGCACCCCCCCCACTAATCATGAGTTCAATAGGCACAATTGTACAGTTGAGATATATAAATATTATATTACAGTCATAGTGTTTAGGCCGGGTCCAGACCATCAGCTCCCACCTCCTCTCTGGCTCCTCAGGAAGATGAAGCTTCAGACCCCCATTCCCAGCCTCTTGGGAAGATGGTTGACCTATTGGACTATGAACCTCCTTCCCCAGCACTCCAGGAAGCTATTTGCCTTCCCAGGCTGATCTGCACAGTCCCTTCTCCAGCAGGTCTTCAACCTTCAAAGAGCAGGTCTGCACGCAACAAGATAACCTCCCAGGAATCACATCCTGACTTAAGGCTCTGCAGCTGCAAGCAATAAGGCAATAAAGATTCTCTCTTCTGTTAACATAAACTTCCCTAGCTCAGATCCTATATAATTCCCACCACCTCTCCGACAAGCTGCTATTTCCCTGACCTAACTCGTTGGGCCTTGGAACTGCCTGGGGCCTCATGCCCCTGTTCCTTTCCATGTTCTCCCTTCCCTCCCTGGAGATCTTTCCCTGCCTCAATAAAATCTTTCCCAACTTCACATTCCTGGCTAAACTCTATCTCTGTTCCGCTCCTCTGTCTCCAACTCTCATCTTGGTGCCGAAACCCGGTACTGGCAGGAGGGGCCTCTGTGCTGCCCCGGCCTCTCTTTGGCCGGTGCACAGCCATATCCTCTGCTTCCACGGTCCTCTGAGGCCTTTCTATGCAAGCACTTCTTGGTCTGTTGGCACGACCTGGCAGTCACCGCACCTTCCAACTGGACCAGAGCGCAGAGGGTGAGTATGAGCTTCACTTACTTGTTTGTGTGCCTCATTTTTGCAGCTCTGCAGTGCTTTCTCTAAACTACTCCACTCTCCTTCCCTTTCTGACCCTGAACAAAAGGCCATCAGGACTGACCTCTATTCACCGGCCGCAAAGCCAGGTCCCTCCCCTCCTCAGCTCCCGGGTCGTCTTTCACTGATCCAAGGTTCCTGCCTACCGGTTAAAGCCGCAGCCCTGTGCCAGGGAAACTTCCTGTTCCGGAGAGTCCAGGACTCTCCTTCTCCTTTGCCCGTACCCCCCTGCAGTTGAAGACGCCATGGGAAGCACTCTCTCTAGTTCTCCCAGGGACAGCCCTTTGGGATGTCTGCTGGGCAATCTCACTAAACTGGGCCTGGGTCCAGACACTCGCCCTAAGTGTCTGGTCTTTTTCTGTAACCAAGTGTGACCACAGTACAAATTGGTTAATGGGTCGTGCTGGCCAGATTTCAGTATTCTCTGCGACCATGACAACTTCTGTCACCAAACCCCCAAATGGTCTGAGGTTCCGTACATCCATGCGTTCTTTTTCCTCCGCTCGAGTCCTTCTTTGTGTACCTCCTCCCACCCAGCCCAAGTCCTCCTGGCCCCATCACCTGCGGCGGCCTCTTCCAAACTCCTGTTATCCCCGCCACCCCACGAACCAACCTCATCCCTTTGGACTCCCTGGAGGCGTTGTCCCGCCCTTCTACCCATCCTCTGCCCTACTCCCTACTGTCTCCTGTAAACCCGGAGCCTACTCCGGCCCCTGATTACTCTTCACAACTCCCTCGCCTCCAGCCCCGCTTCATTCCCCCAACCCCTTCAACCTGGTCAACCGCAACTCCCTCAACTTCAGCCTCCCCAACCCTCTCCTGTCCCCCTTTCCTCCCCTGTTGCTTCCCACACCAGGGCGCATCATGTTTGCCCACTCTGTGAAGCTGCTGGGGTAGAAGGCAGTACTTCTATCAATGAGTTCCGATACCTCACCCAAGCTTATGACTTAACCTGGCACGATCTCTATCTAGGCCTCACTTCTACCCAACTCCTGATTAGTGGGACTGGGTTTTTACAGCCCCCTGCAGCACGCAGATCAGGGCCTTCTCACCGATGCCCCCATGCCTGTGGGACCTCAGGTAGTTCCCAGGGAAGAACCGGCTTGGACTTAAACAGATACCCAAGCTGGACAGGAAGGTAGAGCTAGGCGAGACAGCATGATACAATGTTTGCTTGCCGGCTGCCAAGCCATCTCCCACGAAGCAGTTCATTTGGACAAGCTGCAACAAATTACTCAACAGCCAGATAAAACCCCTGCAGCTTTTCTCTCTCGCGCCTCACCGAAGATTTAACCCAGTATCCTAGATTGGACCCCACCTCCCCAACGGGCATTACTGTTTTGGCCACTCACTTTATAATACTGTCAGCCACTGATGCTTTACATTAAAACCTTAAAAAAGCGGGAAAAAGTTCCTTAAACCCCAGTCTAGGATTTAACAGCCGTGAGGAGCAGGCAGTCAGCCCATGATGCCTGGTTCTGGCAGAAGGTAAATTTTCAAATGCAAGCCTTAGAAACAGCCCAGCGGCTGGCGATCTCCGAGGCCCCAGAAGGGCAGTGAGGGCCAAGGGTGTATGGAAACAATGACCACCACCTGGTGCCTGATTCAAGTGCAGGGAAGGGCACTGATCACAGAAGTACCCCAGACCTGGAGCTCCAACCAAACTCTGCCTGGGTTGCGGTCAAAGCGGACACTGGAAGTCCGACTGTCCTTGGAAAAGCGACAGGCCCTTTGCGTCTCCACATGGGGGGGACTCTCCTTCCAATTCCTGACCCACCGTTTGTCCTGCTGGGATTGGCCAAAGTCTGAGGTGACCCTGACTGGACCCCCATCGCCCTCACCAAGCCTGGGGTATTGCTCAAGGTATTGGGTGAGTAATTTCCTTCTTACGCAGAAGCTATGTTCTGACCTGCCCTCATTTTCAGGGCTAGGCCGTCCTTCCTCAATCTCGGTCATGGATATTGATGGCAAGCCTGCCTGCCCCAGGTGTACTGGCCCTTTACTCATTCCTTCCTTATAATCCCTTTGTGCCCGGTCCCTCTGTTGGGAAGAGACATTTTAAATAAGTTAGGAGCCTCCTAACACCTTACTTCTGGGCTCACAGCACCTCTGATCCTTCCCTTCTTTCACCCGACCTGGAAGAACGGACCCTACAGACCCCATTGCTTCCCCATGTTAACCCATCACACTACGCCTCCTTTCTAACCACCTCATTACTCCTACCCACTCTCCCTGCAACACTCCAATCTTACCAGTGAGAAACCAAATGGTACTTATCGCTTGGTCCAGGACCTGCACCTCATTAACGAAGATGCTATCCCCATACACCCGGTAGCTCCCGACCCCATATACTCTTTTGTCCCACATTTCCCCCTCCACTATGGCTTTTTCACCATCCCCCGTAACCCAGCTTGTCAACATTCCTTTGCCTTTACCTGCAGCCCCTCCTAAAACAGTTCTAAAGCAGACACAGCCCAACTCCCTTAACTTCTCTCTCCCTCAAGACACACCTTTCTCATTCTGCTGCTGTTTAAGCCTGCGCCCCACCCCCGCCACTCAGAGTTTAACTCTAAACAAACACGAAGTCATAAAGAACCTCTAACCACTGACTTTGAGTGAACAAATACTTTACATTAGGTCCCCAATTCCCCCCTTATAACTGAACCATTAGACTCCCCGAGAGTGGTTGCAGCAGCCTTTATGCAGTGCAGCAGGTGCGACTCCCAACAGACCTTCAACCCTTTGTTGATACTTAGTTAAGACAATTTTCATTTTGGTGAATGTTTAAGTCTAGATGGAAACAGTAAGTTTCAAAAGGTCAGAATAGGTTGCAAATAGTCAGAAAAAGAGTTGGATAACTTATTGTAGAATGTCTGGCTGTGCCAGTATGTGAAGAAGTTTGAAAGTTACGGAAAGCTGTCTGCCGAGAAGTTGATGAGAAAGAAGTGAATGTGTTCATGGTAAGAAAGATTACAGTTTGAGAAACGTGAAGGTCATCAAGTTGATAGTTTCCCTGATAGTTCATGGGGAAGTGACAAAGCAAACAAGGTTGCCCACAGCTTAACTAATTCAAATCAGCTTCTCCCATCCCCTCCTTGTCACTGCCCAAGCCCCAACCACAGATAATCTGTTACTTCACAAATCAGGATGAGGATGACTTTTTTTCTGCATCAATTTGGCAGTCTGTTAATCCCACTCACACTCATGTGCCTCATGAAACCTCTAATAATGATCTGTGCCCTTTTGCTTTTAGCTCCTTGTGTGTTTAAGTTTTTGCAGGAATGAATGAAAGATATTTCCAACCTGACCTTCAATCAGCTTCTTCTCCACCCTTACAGTCTGCTGCCAACCGGCCTGGTCCCCAAACCTTCCAAATGTAATCCCCCCCCCTTCACCCTATTTCAGCAGGAAGTAGTTAAGACAGAACATGTCACCCCATTACCAGTATTAAAACGTTTGGAATGTTTGGGCCGGATCTGGACCAGGCAGCTCCCACCTCCTCTCTGGCTCCTCAGGAAGATGAAGCATCACACCCCCATTACCAGCCTCTTGGGAAGATGGATGACCTATTGAACTATGCAACTCCTGCCCCAGCACCTCAGGAAGCTATTTACCTTCCCAGGCTGATCTGCATAGCCCCTTCCCCAGCAGGTCTTCAACCTTCAAAGAGCAGGTTTGCATGCAACAAGATAACCTCCCTGTAAGTAATCACATCCTGACTTAAGGCCCTGCAGCTGCAAGCAATAAAGATTCTCCCTTCTGTTAACATATACTTCCTTAGCTCAGACCCTATATAACTACCATCACCTTTCCTACAAGCTGTTATTTCCCTGACCTAACTCGTTGGGTCTCGGAACCGCCCGGGGCCTCATGCCCCCCGTCCCTGTCTCTGCTCTCCCTTGCCTCCCTGGAGGTCTTTAAAATCTTTAAAATAAAATCTTTCCCAAGTTCACATTCCTGACTAAATTCTATCTCTGTTCCACACCTCCGTCTCCAATCTCTCACACAGAGATCATCAGAGATAAAAGAGAGCTAGAAATAATGGAATCAGACACATTTCATGGTAGCATGCTCACCTCAGTCACGCTTGGTGGTCCACGCAGAGAGGGGGAGGGGGATGAGGACAAGGGGAAAGGGAACAGGGGAGGAGAGGGAGGCCAAGAGGGGCGCCTGAGAGGGAGCTCTTTATTGCTAACTCAGGCCTATAAATCTTTGGGGGGCATTCAAGCCCATTAATTACAGGTAAAGTCATAAGTCACAGGAAGGGGTTGCACTATAGGTTATACAGCAACGAGAGGGGGACAATCTAGGGATATACATGCAATAGGAAGAGGAGGGATTGGGGGTATCCCTGTGACAAGATGGGTGGATCTCAGATTCAAATGGTAGTCAAACTTCGGATGTCACTGAGCAGATTTGATCTGTTCCCTGGGTCTCCATAGGAACCATTATCAGTAGGGTGTAAACCCCACCTACAGGAGCCTAGCTAATGATCAAAAGCCTTTAGGGAGAAGTAGCCCATTGTCCTTCACAGCAGGGAGTGGCCCTACCTGTCTGGCAACTGACTGCCTTCAGGGAGGATGTCTATAAGCATCTGATCTCTCACCATATGCTGGCAAAGAGCCCCTAATGTTTGGCATGTCTTTGGGGGGTGGGGGGACTGTATCTCCACAGCCCCTTTTAAAGGCATTCCCTATGTATTTTTGAGCAGTTGTATGCAAAAAGAAAACGTCCTGAAGATGCTATTTGATTGTTGAAATCTACTCCAACGCATCTAGCCCATTTGGACTCACCTAGGCTGGAGTAGAACCGCCTGGCTGTCTCAGACTCAGGCCTTTATGGAGCCTGAGGGCCAGGCGGCTTCCCTGGCACCCACAGTGGGTTAGAACCGATAACCTTTTGAGCAGCAGCCGAACCCTTCCCAGGCCATAGGGCCCTGGGAGCTGCAAGGGCAAACGCAAGCCCACTGCTGCTTGGAGGTCAACACGCAGGGACCCCCCCAGGTCTCCTCAGCCTGTAAATCCCAGAGAAGTTGACTGTCAGCCTTGCCATTCCCTAGCCATGCTTAATGCCCAGTGCCACCTTGGGTCCTTTATAAAGCTCCACTAGCGCTCCTGATCAGTCCGGCCCCGGTTTCCCTGCCAGCACCCCCTCAGAGGAGCGCATTGTGGCTGGTGCAAGATGCATCCTAAGTCGTGAACCAGCAGCTACACTACCCAAACCAAGGCCCCTTCTAATCTAGATAGCACACCGTGTACTAACCCTTCTTCCTCCTGGTGGTCCTCCCCCAGGCAGCTCCTGAGAGCTTGGAGGGGGCAGCTGGGCAGGCAC
Source organism: Tenrec ecaudatus (assembly GCF_050624435.1). Classification (NCBI taxonomy): domain Eukaryota; kingdom Metazoa; phylum Chordata; class Mammalia; order Afrosoricida; family Tenrecidae; genus Tenrec; species Tenrec ecaudatus. The sequence continues at coordinate 111,737,807 of NC_134541.1, read as the reverse complement.
GAGGTGGGCAGGGGAGAGGGTGCTGGGGACCTCCTGGTGCCCTAGAACAAGGAGCCTTGGGAGGAACGCTGGTGCTGGAGTGGTTATGTGTTACACTGCTAACCACAAGGTCCGAAGTTTGAAACCACCAGCCACTCAGCAGGAGAAAGACAGGCTTTCTAGTCCTGGCCAGAGTTGCAGTCTCAGAAACCCACAGGGGAGGATCAGTCGTATAGGCTCACTATGAGTCGGCATCGACTTGATGGTGGTGATTTTGGTGTTTTGGAAGAAGCCTTAGAGGGAGGCCCAATGGGGCAGCAGTCCACTGGCTGTTGGTGGTCAGTGGCTTGTGACATTCCCACCCCCCCAAGGAAGCATGTGGCTGAGACAGAGACCACCATGCACCTAGAGGGTTCTGTGGGTGCCTCTCCATAGCACAGACCCTACCCTGTCATGATGGGGACTTGTGGGCCAGCACAGGGTGTCAGGTCACCTGGGAGCACTGGTCACCATGCAGCCCCTGTCACCCCACCCCAGGTTCTGAGCATCCCCACAGAGAGCAGCAGATTGTCCCACTGGCCTAGTGCCCCACGCCCAGGGGGTTCAAGGGGGTGATGTGGGTGCAATGGAGTTTATTTCAGGCAGGGGATGTTTGGGGGCACACAGGTGTGGGTGTAACTCTCTGGCCCACACCCTGCCTCCCCCTCCCATGGATTCTGTTCACCTAGAACCTAGGGGCTGAGGGCCAGTGGCCTAGGAGGGTATCTACCCTGACTCTTATGCTCTAAGAGGGAGCCTGGGCCTCAGAGGGGCCCTGAGTAGCCAGGGTCTGTGCAGTTCTCTCACCCAGAGTGCCCTTCTCTAAGCACATTTCCACATCCATCACCAACCTGTGCCCAGGGGTCTTCCGGGGACAGCTGGGGGTAGAGCTTCCTTCTGAGCTTTGGGGCCAGCCAGATGGGGCAAAGGCCCTCGATCTCTATCCCAGTGTGGCTCATCACCCAGGTCCCCACAGCAGGGGCAGATGGCCCAGTCAGTCAGGTAAGCACGGGCTCCTTTGTGCCTATGTCCTCATCTGTAGTGAACAAATGGAGTTTCTCAGTGAGCCATGAATGCTGGTGTGAAAACGGGGAACTGGTCTCCACAGAAGAGAAAGCATAAGTCAGCTCCTGCTTACCCTGCTTCTCGGCCTCCATCCCCATCATGGGTGGTGTGAACAGAAGCTTTGGTGCTGTGGATGGGGCAGGGGGAGGGGCGCTGGGGGAGAAAGGCCTACCTGCAGCGGGGACCCTGCTGACCTTGCTGACTGGGGTGTCTGACAGCTGGACCTGCAGAGAGTCTGCTCAGAATAGTCTCAGGGCTGAGGTGGAGGTGGGGGGTGGGCAGAGATGCAGACAGTTAGGATCTTCCTGCCCCCTCCTCAGGCCCTATATATAGCACCTTTCCTGGTCCTAGTTTGAGGGTGTCCTGTGCCCCCATTCAAGTCAAGGAAAGTCCTGGCTCCAGACTGTTTGACTGGCAGGATGGGAAAGTAAGGGGTAGATGATAGTGCCAGTGAGGGGCATCCCCCACCCTTAGACCACAAAACCCCAGATCCCATCCTCATGGGGTGTGGGGTCTGGACTTCCACACCCTGTACCCCTAGAACTAAGAAGCCCAGGACTCCTGATGGGCTGAAAAGGGGCCTATCCCTGTCTGGGGGCCTCCAAGACCAGCAAATGTTGACCAAGCAGCATAGGATCGATGCCCCAACTACTGACTCACCAGTGTTCCTGGAGCGTCAGCCTGGGGCGGGGTGGGGGTGGGGCACAGACACCCACACCTCCAGCTAATTCAGAGCCAGGGGGACCAGTTCTGGGTGGGGACCTCTGCTCTGAGGCCAGAGTCTTTGGCCTCAAGAACCCGAGTATTTTGCATTCAGAATTGGGGTCATGAGGACAGTATGGGGAGCAGCACGCTGGAGAGAGGCAGGGGAACATGCAAAAAGCGAGGACCTGGTTAGGGTGAGCCCAAGCTGAGGACCTTGGGGGCAGGGCTGGCTCCAGGGGCGTGTCGGGGGCAGCCAAGTTCCAAGGAGGCTAGGGGGTGTCTGCCAATGGCGCCATATTCTTAATTCCTTTCTAGCTGGATTTGCATTTTGTATCCAGGTGTCCCTTCTCTGGGGATGGATACTGAAGGAGGGGCCTGTGATCCCCAGCTGCATCCAGCAACCACCCTCACCCCCAGTGGGCCTGAGCTCAACATGCCACTGTATGCAGCCCACTAGACCACCTATGTCCTTGACGAGGGAGGGGTCAAAACAACAGAGAAAACGCCCACATAGCAAGAGAGGGAGCGCACATGTCAGAGACCCCCACTAGAGATGGGGTACTGTTTCCTGCTTTGTCAATCAAAGAAACAAAAATCAGCAACCGAGACAAAGTCACTGCCATCGACTGATGCTGACGCAGGGCGACCCTACAGGACAGGGTAGAGCAGCCCCCGTGGGTTCCCGAGACTGTAACCCTTTCCACCGTCACTTCCCACGTGGGGGTTCTAGCCCCTTGGGAGACAAAAGACTCCAGTTATGGTGACCTTCCCAACAGCTGGTCCACATTCACATCCACAGTCAGACAACATTCACAGGCAGGGAGCAAAATGACGCAGAACCCAGAGCCTTCTCTCCAGGGCACATTCGTTCAGGATGAGAACATGGATCTATCCTCAGGCTCCCGGCATCTCTCCCCTCTGACACACCCTCGGCCCAGCTCTGACAGCAGAGCACAGACACAGACAGGAGGCCCTGTGGGAAGAAGACTTGGTAAGGAGGACGGTTATCTTGGTCACGGTTGTTCTCAACTTTAAGAAGAGATAGCCCACAGGAAAGCGAGAAATAGCCCCACACTCAGAATTCACAGTCCTGATGACCTCAACACGATAGATTTGGGGGGAGCCAGGGGTTGTGAGAGGCTGATAAGGTTCTTATCTTATTGAGGTCACAGGAAGATATCAATTCTGGAAGAGAGGCGAGAAAGGACGCAAAAGAAAGGCGATTGAAATATAAAATAACAGCTCAAGATGGTTCCCTGGTCTGAGCCATCAACAACTGAAATATGAAGATTGCGAGAGGACGGGCCAGGTGACAACAAATTCCAAAATTGGATGTAAAAGACTCGTCCAGGCAGAGGCTGCATCCCAGGGGGGAGGGAAGGTGGGAGAAGATGGCGAGAGTAGGTACCACCCAAGAGGTAGCACAAGTCATTACAGACTATTGAGGGAAATAACATTTCTCCCCCTGAAGACATTCTCAACACACACACACACACACACACACACATAACACACACGCACACGTACACATACATGTTCTTGAGAGAAAGAAAATTCTAGCCAAATACAAGGACAAAATATTTGCAAATATAAAAACTTGTATCCAATATTTATAAGTAACACACAAAGTGCCTGAGAAAAGAGTTAAAAAAGTGATACACAACTGCTGAAGCCAAAGCGGGTGAACAAGTAAATGTGGTGAAGAAAGCTGATGGTGCCCGGCTATCAAAAGAGATAGTGTCTGGAGTCTTAAAGGCTTGAAGATAAACAAGCGGCCATCTAGCTCAGAAGCAACGAAGCCCACATGGAAGAACACACCAGCCTGTGTGACCACCACGTGGTCCCGAAGGGATCAGTTATCAGGCATCAAAGAACAAAAAAAATCATATCATTGGCTGCACACCTCCATGATACGATCGCCAAGGACAAACGGGTGCATAAGCAAATGTGGCGAAGAAAGCTGATGATGCCTGGCTATCAAAAGAGATAGTGTCTGGGGTCTTAAAAGCTTGAAGGTGAATAAGCGGCCATCTAGCTTGGAAGCAATAAAGCCCACATGGAGGAAGCACACCAGCCAGTGCGATCACGAGGTGCCAAAGGGACCAGGTATAAGGCTTCATCAGAACAACAACAACAAAAAACTGACCATAGTGAATGAAGGGGAACGTGCAGAGTGGAGGCCCAAAGCCCATTTATTGGCCACTGGAGATACCCTCACAGAGGGGTCTAGGGAGGAGATGAGTCAGTCAGGGTGCGATGTAGCACCGATGAAGAATAAAGCTTTCCACCAGATCCTAAATGCTTGCTCCCCCCCAACTACAATGATCCAAATTCTACCTTGCAGGACTGGATAGGGCAAAGGTTGTACACTGGTGCATAAGAGCTGGAGGCACAGAGAATCCAGGGTGGACGATACCTTCAGGACCAGGGGTGTGAGGGGCGATACTGGGAGAGTGGAGGGTGAGTGGGTTAGAAAGGGTGAACCGATTACAAGGATCTACATGTGACCTCCTCCCTGGGGGAAGGACAACAGAAAGGGGGGTGAAGGGAGACGCCGGATAGGGCAAGATATGACAAAATAATAATCTATAAATTATTAAGGGCTCATGATGGAGGGGGGAGCAGGGAGGAAGTGGAAAAAAGAGGACCTGATGCAAAGGGCTTAAGTGAAGAGCAAATGCTTTGAAAATGATTAGGGCAAAGAATGTACAGATGTGCTTTATACAGTTGATGTATGTACATGTATGGATTGTGATAAGAGTTGTATGAGCCCCTAATAAAATGTTTTTAAAAAAGAGATACAATGTACAGAGGGTGGGAAGGACACTTCATAAAAGCAGCCATGCGGGCGGACAGTGAGCTAGAAGGAAGACTCCCCACCCTCAGTCCCTGGGGAACGGCTCGAGGAAGAGTTGAGAGCTGACCGAGGGCTGGGCGGAGGAAGGGGGCAGACACAGTCATCCTGACAGAGGACCCCGGCAATCCCATGACAACCCCTAGTGAACGTGTGGATGGCTGGCACATGGTCAACATGAAGCAGACACAGCACCAGTGGCCCTCAACTAGAGTACTCAGACAGAAAGCACAGCGGCCGCCAGCAGCAGTGCCTCGTCCATGGGGAGCCATGAGCCATGGGGACAGTCCTCCCCATCAAGCCCCAGGAGGAATCTAGTACCCTTCACTAAGTGAGGACCCCAGTCCCCAAAGCCCCTCTAGCGTGAGATTCTGAGTGTGTGGCATCTGGGAAAGGTCAGGTGAAGGACAGTCAGGAGACGTCCTGTGCCAGAGGCTGGGAGGGGACAGGTGAGGAGTGAGGTAAGTGTCTACACTGCGTGCAGGCCGGTAGTGGTGCAGATGCCGCAGCTGGTGTGTCGCTGCGATGCGGGCAGCTATGCCAGAGGTACTTCCAGTGCCAGCAGGTTGCCCGTGGGGCCCAGGGTCCAGCAGAGTTTCCAGACACGGCTGACTAGGAAGCAGGGAGAGACTGTCCTCTTCGGAGGGTCTGGCCACGGAGTCTTACAAATGCCTGTGGAACTGGGTCTCCCCGATGCAGCCTCAGGTTGGAGGCCCTCGGCAGCAGCAGTTGTTCTATGTGGTGGGTGGTTACCTGCCAGGGGGCCTTTGTCCAAACTCAGAGACCCCTGCCCTCACTGCATGTGGATCGCTTCCCCGCAAACCCCACCCCACAGAAGGTTGATGAAACAGCTATTTGAGAAAGGATCGGGCAAACAATAGGCAAGTCAGTTCCCAGGTTCAGAACTCTGCTGTGCACAGAGATATAAGTTGGTGGTCACATTGAGCCCCAGTGGAGCCCCAGGGCCTTGTCACCACCTCCGTGTGTGCACAGTGGTGCTAAGATGTGGTCACAGTTGAAGTTCTTCTGGGCCCTGGCTGTGAGCAAGCCGCTCAAAGTAGGGACAGGGAGACACTTAGGGTCTCTGCGAGGTCCCCTTCCTTCCTGGGTCAGCTGTGTTGCTGCTCAGGAAGACCTGGGGCAGGAGCAGATGCAGTTTCTGACCTGCGAGGGGAGGGAGGGTGGCTCCTCCAGGCCCTGGGCTCTGATCCCAGTACAAGTGTCCTTTTCAAGGAGGGGTTAGCCTCTGGGGGACTCAGAAGGGAGTCTCATGGGTTGACTCCACAGCACCCAGGTCTCGGTCCTAGTGTTCCCCCTTTGAGCCCTGCCCTTGTCCAATTTCTCGTCTTGCCAAAGTGCTGGTTTCTATTTGTCCACTGTGTGCTGTCCTTCCCCTACTGAGGCACCCAGCACCCAGCTCTCTGCTCAGCTGAGAAGACCACCAATGCTTCACTTGTCCAAATGCCCCATCATGATGCTCCTGCCCTGAAGGAGAAGCTGCACCTCCTCCCATGCCCCGCCCCAGGAGAGGCTGCCTCCCCTAACTGCTTCCTGTGCTGGGAGGATAAAGGCGCTAGGACAGGGTTTGGGGCAGAGAGCTGCAAAGCCCTGCTGAGGTGAGGAGGCTGCCTGCCCACTCCTGCCCTCTCCTTCCCAGAACCTGGGGTGGGGGCCCCTCCTCCTCACACAGGAACTCCCCTCCCTGCAGATGCTGCTGTTGCTGACCCTCCTCTGCCTGGGGGCCTCTGTGCCCATGACTCCAGGTGAGTCCTGACCCCTTCTGATGCCCACTCTGTCCCTGATGCCCTGTCCCTCAGGTTTCTAGGGAGCAGGGCTGGGGTGGTGGGGGACCTCATTCATATGTGTCTGTCTACCCCCTTCATGCCTGCACTTGGGGAGGGTCTGAGCAGGAGGCTGAGCTGAACTCTGGGCTGGGAGGGCTGGATCCCTGATGACCCCTCACTCTGCCCCCCCAGCTCTGGGTCTGGAGACTGAGCTTATGGGCATTGTGGGGGGACACGATGCTCAACCTGGGAAGTGGCCATGGCAGGTCAGCCTGTGGAGCCCTGATCCATGGGGTGGCCCATGGAGATTTTCGTGTGGAGGCTCCCTGATCCATGAGCAGTGGGTGCTGACTGCTGCCCACTGTGTTGTAATGTGAGTGACTCTCCTGCCACCATGTGACTCTCTGACTAGTTGGGGCACATGGTGGGTGCTGTGGTGTTTCCTGGGCGGAGGGATCACAGAAAAGACACTGAGGGATTCCATCCCCTGGAATCCACTCCGGTACCCTGTGTGTAGAGCCCCCGGGACTGCGTGAGTGGGTCTCTCTCAGCCTCTGGCCAGCTTCCTGTCTTCTCTCCCTCAGGTCACATGGAGTTCCACGAATTCGTGTCAAAGTGGGAGAAGTAAAACTCTATCAGAGTAACTCATATCACAGAGTGGCCAGTTTCTGCACCCCCTGCCACTATATTCCTCAGTGTATAACACAAGGGAATGACATCGCACTTCTCAAGTTGGAGAACCCCGTGAGGCTCTCTCCTCACCTTGTGGGACTGGTCGCCCTCCCTCATCCAGGACTGAGGGTCCCTCTAGGCACCAACTGTATCGTGACCGGCTGGGGAGATATCCGTTCTGGTGGTAAGGGTCAGGAGCACTGGGGTCCGATGGGAATGGGGGCTCTGGGGACACAGTGGACGCTGGCACAGCATGAGCAGGGACTCAACAGCATGGTCCCCTCAGGGAGGGTTATGGGTGAGGTTGGTCTTGAATGGTTCACAGGGACACAGTTAAGGGACAGAGACTGGATGTGGAGGGAGGGAAGCTCAGGCATCACTCTGTACCAGGCCCTGCACAGCCTTCCGGGTCCCTGCCCTCCCTGCATCTTGAGGGGTGTGTGTGGGTGGTGATAGTGGAAAGGAGGCTGAGAGGAACTGCGGGATGCGCTCACAGTCTCTGCCTTCAGTGCTGCAAGTCCACGCTGACCCAGGGCCCCGACTCTGCATATCTGGGACACCCTTCTTCTGATGGCTCAGCCCCAATCCCTCAGGGTAGGGAAGCTCCCCGCTGCTCGGTTCCTCCATGACAGCTGGGGATGCGTAGCCCCAAGGCACATTTCCAGAAGCTGGCACCTGGAGCTCTCAGGAGCAGGGTAGACATTGTGTGGAGGTTCCTGGCCAATCCCCAGACCCACAGCCTGAGACCCGCCCACTCCTCCCTGCAGTGCCCCTACCCAGGAACAAGAACCTGCAGCAGGTGCAGGTCCCCATAGTGGACTTGCAAACGTGCAGGCAGATCTACAGGAATATGGGAGTGCATATTAGGGATGACATGCTGTGTGCGGGGAGCCCCGGGAAGACCACCTGCCAAGTAAGACCCTATGTCCCATCCTGTTCACTCACCTTGCTTCCTACCTTTGCTCTCAGCCCTCAGGGATCCTGATACCACTCTCTGCCTTTTCTTTCCACAGGGTGACTCTGGGGGACCCCTGGTCTGCCATATCAACCAAAGATGGGTCCAGGTTGGGGTGGTGAGTGGGAGTCATCCAAGATGTGATGAGCCAGCATACCCTACAGTCTACACCAAAGTGGCATCCCATTTGTACTGGATTCAGAGAAATATTGCTGCTGCCACAAACACCCCTCTCAAGAGCTTGCAGAATGCATCCTCCCCAATGCCAGCCTCTCACTGCGCCCGTCACCCCCTTCCATCCCTCTGAGGTGACAGCCCTGCCACCCTCTGGGGGTCCTGTCCCTCCCTTGTTATTTGAGAAGGAGAGAGGGGATTTCTGATGACCTCCCAGAGGTGGGACAGGGTGGGGGCTCCTCCGGGAACCTGCTTGCTTCTCACTCTGTAAAACGTGGCTCAATAAAGCTCCTGCACAGCAAGGTGTCAGAGTCCTCACTTGTGGGTGTGGCCCAGGAAATGGTGCCTGGAGGAGCCTTCCTGATGAGGGTCCAGGTGATGAAAGGTGAAGTGGAGATTCTGAAACTCTGAGGTCCAAGAAACTGGGTGCTGTGGGGGGAGGTAGCAGACCCCTGAGACCAGAAGATGACCTCTCCAAGGGATGACTGTCTCACTGTATGGCCCTTGTTCAAACACCGGGGTCTCCTTACCACTCCCTCCTCCCCACCCCCTGTACTATCCATGCTCCATTCACAAAGGTGCTCTGAGGGAGGGACCTGAGCTCCAACTCTCCATCTTGTCTGGGTGGGACTGAGGGCAGGCCCCTGGTCTTTTCGGAGCTCAGGGTGGATTGAGGTGCATCCGTCTGCAGAGGGACGGGGAGCAACCTCGGAAGGGAGCAGGGGGCAGGCCATGCCCTGTGCTACAGCATTTCAGGAACTGCCCTGGGTTCCTTCTGATGCCCTGGCCGCCCACAGGCAGAGACACAGGGCCACCTTTGTGCCCACCGCTAGGCCTTCAGTGGTGGAGGTTCCAGAGGCACCCCAGATGGGAGGGTGGGAGTGGTACTGAGTGTCCTGGAGAAAAGCCAAGGGCTCCACTGTGTGTATTCCTGACTCCACACTCACATCCCTCTTCTGGGAGCCCCAGACCTGCTCCTCTCTGCCCTTGCCCCTCACCCAACTGTGCTCTCTTCATGCACATTTGAAGGAGCAAAAAGGGGAGAGAAGACCCCCCCCTGGATCCCCTAAAAGGATCTGGTAGCTAACTAGCTGAGGGACAGAGGTGTCCCTCCCATGCCTGTAAAGCCCCCATAGAGGAGGATGGGAAAAAATCAGGCAATCTTTAGACACCCAGGAAGACATCAAACTGAGCATGCTTGTACTCAATCTCCCAAGCCAGGCAGGAGGTAACATGGGTGGACCAAACTAGTCTCAGGCTCATGACATCACCCAGGTGGGCCTAACTCAGCCAATGGGGTAAACCAATACCATCAACCACGCTTTCCCCTAGCCAGGGGGGTGTGCTAGCACAAAGGCAGGGAGCATGCTCGGTGACTCTCTCTTGAGGTGCTCCTGGTCAGAGGCAGGGAGTGCGGGGAGGGTCTCTCTCCCCTGGGGGTGCACATGCAGTCGCTCAGGGCCTTTTTGGGGACCCACAGCCACTTGGACCACATGCTCTCAGCCTCTAGGGTTCTTGGGCCTCTGGCCTCCCGGGATCCCCCCAAGATCCACACGCACAGGTGCTCTTTTCCACGTGGTTGTTCGGGGCCAGTTCTGACCCTTTCAGACTGTCAAACCTGACACTTGTCCTGTCCTTCATTAAACCCACGTGGGTGACAAAACGAGTGTCGGTGTGAATGCTTTCATTGTGCAAAGCCAAGAATGCAGTTACTACTGACCCCCAAAACCTAACAAATCCTCTCATCCACTTGGATCCTCAAGATCTCTAGACTGCCTTCCTCAGACCTACTGGTCGCAGTGTCCCCCACACTCCCAGATGCGGGAACCCCAGGCTCCCTGGTCATGGATGCCCCGAGTCACAGGGTCCTCAGATTTTCTAAATTTAAGGCCCACCAGCCCTAACGTTACACTATCCCTGCAAGTCCCAGAACTGGGGTCACCTTGGTCCCACCCAAGCCCCCACTCAAAGTCCCACAAACAGACTCTCTCTGTGCTCCCAGACACTCACTTGGGAATGAAAGTTAAGGAAATGCCAAATATCCTGTGACCAAGTAAATCAAATATTCTCTGAACATTTTTTTAATATGTCTGAAATGAACTTAGATGTCACTGAAGAATCCAAGCCTACGTCAGTTTTACTATTCCTCATGATCTTAGCCACTCAGACCCGAGGGGTAGGAGTCTGGAGAGTTTGTGAGGTGGTGAGCCTTCACTTTATTTTTGTTTAACAACCACAAAAAAACCCAGCAAAAAAATATATATACATATATTTATGTATGTATACATTTTAAAGAAAGGAAAACATGTTCTGTGCAGCTGCATGGCCCATCCTATCAAATCACTAATACTATCCCACTAGTGTTACACTGGGTTCTCAGAGAAACAAAACCAGGACACTTATGATGTTAGATAGATATAACACAATGAAATAAACAGCTAATTCATCCACAGAATAGTACAAATGGCTCAGTTCAACTCACTTCTGGGAGACAGTTAATATACTTGCAATCCTTCAACTCACGAGGGCTGCTGGGTGCAAGTCAAGAAAGCAGACAGCTGAGTCTTCTGTAGAGCAATACAGGCAATCCGGACACAGGCAGCCAACGGCAGGGAAGGTCACCAACAGTCAGCCAGATGACAGGGTTCAACAGTCCCCAGCTCAAGGGATGTATACACCACCCATGTGGCAAAGCAGGCCTCAAAGGAACCTCAAATTATAGGAACAGGGTCCTCAGGTTGGGTGTCCCCAAGTAGTGTAGCTCACAAACTGAGGCAGAGAACTAGCTAAGGCAGCCGCACACTGATCTACTCATCAGAGAGCAAGAGATGGAAAGCTGAGGCTCACCGATCCATTTATCTCTTTGCCCTTCAATTAAACTGCAACCTTATTAATCCCTCATGTGTCTATTGGCCAGGTTGGCGCCATAAACCTTCTCCATCAATGTATTTCTCCATCCATTTCGCCCCCCTTCATCCCCCATCCTTCATCCCTCCCTCCACAATTTCTCGTCCCTCTCCTCTCCTCACCCCCGCCTCCCATCCCTAACCTCCTCCAAGTCTTCACAGTCTTCTTTTGGTGTGAAAATCATTTTTCCTGATAATCATGCTGTCATTCAAAGCACATCTCTGCTCTAGTTCCTGAATGCTTCCTCCACCCACTAGCAGGATCCAGTTTTACCTTACACATCCGGCTAGACCAGAGTACACACATTGGTATAGACAAGAGCTCTCGACCCATGGAATTCAGGAAAGAAAACGTGTTTCACCGAAAATAAGACCCTGTCTTATATTTATTTTTCCTCAAGAAGACACACCATGGCTTATTTTAGGGATGTCTTATTTTTATTAACTATGGTACAACAATCTACATTGGTTCAAAGATAGTTAAGTTGTCTTCTTGTGGAACATGGACCCACGGATTTGTGTCACACAACAGCCCCAGCTTTCCTTCTTCCCCCTGAGGACACACAATGCCCAAAGCAGAGCGTCCTGCTCCTCACTCCACCGAGGAGACCTTTACTCTCACTGTCTGTGTCTCCCTCTCTGCCTCGGCTGGCAGCACGCACAGAACGACCGGGACCTGACAGGGGGCCGACCTTGCTGATGGGGTTGCCACACGTGGTCCCCTCTGAGATAGCAGCTGTCACGATGGGGCAGGTGAGAAGGGCTGCCCGTCGTTGTGACTGCTCCATGCTGGTGTGCTCAGAGCCACGCCTATCACTATGCCTTATCTTTGGGGGATGGCTTATATTAAGCAAATGCTTAGAAATCCTGCTGTGGCTTATATTTTAGGTATGTCTTATCTTCGGGGAAACACGGTAATACCCTCATGAACAGTAGTGGGGTGGCAATATCATGAGGGGGGGGCTGGGGGGGGCGGGGAGACAGGAGGTACCCATCACAAAGTTAGATATTTGGCTCACTCCCCAGAGGGATGAATAACAGAAATGTGGGTGAAGGGAGACAACAGGCAGTGTGAGACATGAAATGACAAAAACAATATATAATTGATCAAGGATTCATGAGGGTGGGAGGGTTAGAGAGGGAGGGGAAAATAAAGAGCTGATACAAAGGCTCAAGTAGAATTAAAATGCTTTGGAAATGTGGATGGCAACATGTGTACAAGTGTGCGTAATACAATTGAATGATGGGTTGTCGCAAGATTTGGAAGAGCCACCCTATACAATGATTAATTAAAAATTTAAAAATAATAATGCTGTCATTAAAGATTTGCATATATGAGTTTGACTAATGTTGCTAAGCATAATGTTCTCTTTTTAATTTTGTCCAAGTCTTATGGCATTTAAGATAATTCCCATTGTTTCTATTGCTTCATAATATTCCATTGAATTGATATACCAGAGTTTGTTTATCTATTCTTGTATAATTGGGGTTTTTGGTTGTTTTCATCTTTTTTGCTTGAGGTAGTTAGTTTATTGTGCCAACCTGTCTGATAAACACGTGTGGGGTTAATTGAAGGGCGGAGCGATAAATGGCTTGGTGAGCCTCACCTTTCGAGTCTCTTGCTTTGTGATGGTTGGACCAAGGTACAGCTGCCTTAGCCAGTTCCTTGCTTTAGCTGGCAAGGCTCATTTCCTGCAAGACATCCCTGAGTAGAAGCCACATGGACCTACCCTGACTCAGCCCTGGGTGCTGGAGCAGCCGTGTGGAGACCCCTGCCAGCGCTGAGATGCTTACACATTCACTGACTTAGTTTTCCTCCTGCAGTCAGCGCCGTTGTGTCTGTTTGTGAGATGGAGGAGGACTTTGTAGATTGGTTTCAGATATATGGGTTAATGGGTTAATGTTGGACTTGTGGACTTGGGCATCACTGGGTTGGGATGTTTTCTTGATGTGCACTTAACCTTTATATAAAACTCTCTCTTATATATGGGTTTCTGTGGATTTGTTTCTCTAAAGTACCCAGACTAACACATTGCTGTTATGAAAATTGTTGCAATAAACATAGGTGTGCATAGGCTGTCCATGTTGTGTTCTTTATTTCTTTAGGGTATATGTTTAGGAGAGGGATTACAGGATCATACGACAGTTGCATTTGCACTTTTTCAAGGAAGTGTAATACTGTTTGTACAATTCTACTGTCACACCAGGAACATAGGAGCATTCTAATTTCCACACATCCTCTCCAGAATTTATTGGTTTCTGCTTATTTTTTTAAATTTTGTTAAAAGTGTAAGTTGCTATTTTAATTTGTGTTTCTCTAATTTGTATTTATCTTATTGCTCATGAGTGAGGACATTTCACCTTCAGGTTGTTGGCTGCCTGGATGTCATCTTTGGTAATTTGTCTATTCATGTTTTGTGCCATTTTAAAACTGGGTTATATTTGTATTTTTCTTATTATGATATTGTAGTGTTCTACACATTTTTGAATGCTCCCTTTGTCTGATGTATCATTACTAAATGTTTTTCCCAATCTATGAGTCTTCTTTCTACTCTTTTCTTGATGAAGTCTTCTATAGTGTGGATATTTTTCATTATATTTGGTAATGTGTTTTGCCTTGTATTGGGGCTGTTAAGTTTGTCCCTTTTGATGATCTTTATGGTTCTGGGAGTTATATTTGAATCTTTGATCTATCTTGAGTTCTTGCTTTTTAAATATCATTATATTGGGGGCTCTTACAGCTCTTATAACAACCCATATATCAACTGTATCGAGCATATTTGTACTTATGTTGCCATCATCATTTTCTGAACACTGACTATCTGTTTTAGCCCTTGGTACCAGACCCTCTTTTTTCCCTCCCTCCCCCAACCATGTGACCCCTGGATAAATTATTATTATTTTGATATCTTCTGCTGACCGCTGTCTCCCTTCACTCATGTTTCTGTTGTTGCTCCCCTTCAGGCGTGTGTGTGTGTGTGTGTGTGTGCGTGTTTATGTGATGCATAGATCATTTTGATGAGTTCCCCCTTCCTCTCCTCCTCCCCACACCTTCTGTTTACCCTCCTGATAGCACTACTCCATTACTGTTCCTGGGGGGTTTATCTGACCTGGATTCGTGTGTCATGAGCTCTTTTTTGTACCAGTGCACTTGCTCCGGTCTATCCAGAACTGAAAGGCAGGACTGGAGTCAGGATAGTGAGGAAGCCTCAAAGAACAAGAGGATATTGTGCATTTCGTCGGTGCTCTGCTGAGCCCTGATTGACTCATCCCTTCCTTGTGACCCTTCTGAGATGGGCTGTCCTATTGTCTACAGATCGACTTGGGGTCTCTGCTTCAACACCCCTCATCCTCCATAATATGTTTTTCTTGTTTGTATTGGGTCTTCTGATACCTGCTACCTGATCTCGTCAATACTTCATGATCATCCAGGCTGGTGTGCTTCCTCCATGTGGGCTTGTTGCTTCTCTGCTAAATGGCCACTTGTTTAACTTCAAGGCTTTAAGACCCCAGATGCTATAGCATTTGCTAGCCGGGCATCATCATCTTTCTTGACCACATTTGTTTATGCACCTATTTTGTCTTCAGTGATCTTGTCGGGAGGTTGAGTATCACAGAATGCCAGGTTGTTAGAATAAAGTGTCCTTGTGCTTAGGGAGGGCTTGAGCAGAGGCCCAAAGTCCACCTACTTCCTCAATGTATTGCCATATGAACATACATACCTAGGCCAATACCTCTATTTTTATGAATTGATATATTTAAATATGTACACATGTATGTCCATACCTCTGTCTATAGCTCTGCTTTCTAGATCTTTCCTTGGGTTCCTTTTACCCTCCTCCTCTCGCCCCATCACACTCATCCTACTTCCTCCTCTTAGTAATTCCTCTCAGCTAGATTGCTGTTGCTCCAACGTCACCGGAATCACCACATCTCCCTTATTGTTGGCTTTAATTCCCTAGTTGTTCCCCTGTCCATGGTGCTGTTTGCTCACTACTGCCTTCCCCTGCCCCCTATTCCCCCAAATCCCTGTGGAACTATTGGTCCTTTGGTTTCTCCTCCGCCTTCTTTCCCAAGCATATCTTATTTGGGTAGGCAAAACAGCAATAATGGAGACAAAACAAAAGATTGAATAAAAAGAGGAGGGAGGGGTGAGAATACATAATTCTGTCCACTGACCTAAATGACTATCTCCCAACCAGTCCTGCAGGGTCCAGGAACTTCCCCTCCTAGCCTGTAGTCTATTGGGGGGGGGGGGGGTTCCTCAGGGACTTTGTGGTTTGGCTTTGCTCCTGTTGCTGATGTTTTGTTCCCTTCTTGGTTTGCCCCATGGGGTGGGGACGGGGGGTTCAGATCAGATTCACCCCCCGCCGTGTGCCTCAGTATTGTCCTCCGTCTTGGTGTGCTTCAGCGAGGGGATATCATGTCTTGAGCTGTTGTCGGCCCCGCAGTCCTGTCTGTGCATTAGCAGCTCGTGCAGGGACGTCATGCTCAGGGATTGCCGTGCCAGCGTGGCATGTAGTCCTTCACTCTCTTTATCCTTCTTGGCTTCTTCCTTGAGGGTGTGGCAGGTAGGCCCTCTCCCCAACCTGTAGGTTTTAGAGTTGTCCTCTGTAGCACATCCTTCTAGGGAGAGGGTCAGTTTAGCTCTGTCTGGAGCCCACCCTGTAGACCTCTCTGGTCACTTGTTGTTCCATATGGTTACGTTGCCCTCAAGGTTTGGCGAGCGGTGGTGGGGTCTGCACTCACACTCCCATTTCTGTGGAGATGTAAACGATATCCTCCCCCTGGGTGGATTAGAGCCCTGCTGCCCCAGTGCCACTATCTCCCTCTTCTTGTTTCCCTGTTTTCTCCCTCCCCAACCACCCTTTCCCTTTCTTTGTGTTGGAATGACATGTACATCCTTGGATTTGATCTGTCCTCCACCTGATTGCCTGTACCTCAACCTGTAGAGTGTGAGATCAGTGGCTTTACTTCTACACCCACTGTGCTGATTTTACTTACCTCCATGGACTCATGTTGTACTTGTCCTTTTATGATTGGATAGCTTTGCTTAGCATAATTTCCTCCAACTCTTCCCATGAGGCCATGTGCGTCATGCGATTGCCTGTGCTTTTCAGTGATGTGTAGTCCTCCATTGTGTGTGTATGCTAGAGTTTTCTAATGCACTCACCTATCGATGGAAATTTAGGTTGTTTCCTATTCTTTGCAACTATGAATTGTGTCACAGTAAATATTGGAGTGCAGACCACTGGTCATGGTGTATTTCTTACCCCGTATATGTATATGCCCAATAGCAGGATGGCTGGGCCATAAGGTAGCTCAATTTCCATTCACTTTAAATGTCACCAAATCTCTTTCCACAGAGGGCTGGATGGGTCTGCATGACCACCAGCAATGGAGGAGAGATCCCGTCTTGCCACATTCCCTCCAACATTTGTTACTGTCTGATTCTCTGATTTGGTCTATCCTCAAGGGTGTTAGGTGGTATCTCATGGTTGTTTTTGTTGGCATTTTTCTGATGGCAATTGGCTGGGACCATTTTCTCATATGCTTACCGGTCACTGGGGTCTCCTCCTTAGTGTAATTTCTGTTAGGATCTTTTGCCTACTTCTTCAGGTGGTTAACTGTTTTCTTCTTTTTGCAGGCTAGGAGGGTATTGTAGATTTTAATAATAATCCCTTTGTCTGTTGTGCCATTGCTAAAAATCCTCTCGACGCAGTCTGTGAGCTCTCTCATTGCTCTCTCGGTGAAGTCTTTTGAGACAAATGGCTGTTTTATTCTTAGTATATACCACTTGTTGGTTTCAGCTTCATCTGTGTGTGGACCTGCCCGCTGTGCCAATGTTCTTAGGCTAGCCCCAATTCTTTCATTGATGATTCTGATAGTTCAGGGTTTTACTTCCTGGTCTGTAATCCATATTCAGTTTTTTCTTGTGCATAGCATGAGGTAAGCGTCTTGTTTCATTTTTCTGCAGGTGGATCTCCATTGTTTCCAGCACCCCTTGTTAAAGAGGGCATCTGCCTCCCACTTGATGCTTTGGGGACCCTTGTCGAAGGACAGATGTCTATGTGCGGATGGCCTTATCTGTTTCTTTCCATTTCTGTTCTTTTCCATTGGTCTGACTATCTGTCATTATTCCAGTACCACACTGTTGTGACCACTGTGGCTGTAGAGTAGGTGTTAGTGTTAGGTAAAGTGAGCCCCTCCAACGTTGTCCTTTTTCTTGAGGAGTTCTCTGCTAATTCTCGGTTTCTTCCCTCTCCATATGAAATTTGTGGTCAGTTTCCCCAATTCTTTGAAGAAAGTTGTTGGCATTTGAATTGGTATAGCATTATACTTAGATAGTGCCTTGGGTAAGAGTGACATCTTTCTTATACTGAGTCTTCTGATCCATGAGCCTGAGAGATTGGGGTATTGTTCCATTTATGGAGGCCATTTTTGGATTGTCTAGTAGGGTTCTGTAGTTTTCCATGTATAAGTCTTTTGGGGTTTTTTTTGGTTAGATATATCCCTGGATATTTCAATTTGTTCTTGGCTATTAAAAAGTGTACTGCCTTCTTGATCTCCTCTTCCCTGGTCTTGTCTGATGTACGTAGAAAACCAATAGAGCGGGCTGGGGCGTCGTGGGGCTGGGCCGGGGCGCGGGGCGGGGCCGGGGCGTGGGAGGTAGCGACCATAAAAAAAAGAAAGAAAACCAATAGACTTCTCTTTGTTGATGTTGCCACTCTTCTATATTCCTCTAACGCTGTTGTGGAGCGTTGGGGTATCTCAAAGGATAGAACCATGTTGTCTGCAAATAGCGATAATTTCACTTCCTCCTCTCCCAGATGGATACCTTTAATTAAAAAAAATCATTTTATTGGGGTAACTTTAATGTCCTTCTGCTGCCTTATGTTGTTAGCTAGGACCTCCAGTACGTTGTTGACTAGAAGTGGAGACAAGGGGCATTCTTGCCTGGTCACCTTTTGCAGTGGGATTGTTTGAGTCTTTTCTCCATTGACTATGATGCTGGCTGTTGACTTTTCATAAATAGCTTGTATTAACTTGAGGCATTCTCCTTCCATTCCTATTTCCTGGAGTGTCCTAATTAGGAATGTGCGTTGGATGTTGTCAAATGCCTTTTCTGCATCTATCTATAATATCATGTGGCTTCTATTCTTTTTCTTATCAATGTGGTCAATAATGTTGATGGATTTTTGGATGTTGAACCATCCCTGAATCACTGGAATAGATCCCACTTGATCATGATGGATGATGTGTTTTATATACTTTTGTATTCCATTGACCAATATTTTGTTAGATTTTTAAAAAATCTATGTTCATTAGAAGTATCAGTCTGTAGTTCTTTATTCCTGTGCCATCCTTGCCCTGTTAGGGTATCAAAGTTGTACTGGCTTCATAGAATGAGTTTCAGAATTTGCCATCTATTAGTATGCTGTAGAATAGTTTGTGGAGGATTGGTGTCAGCTCCTCCCTGAAAGCTTTGTAGACTTCTTCTGTGAAGCTGTCTGGTCCAGGAGCTTTTTTGTTGGTAGTCTCTTGATAACCATATCTATTTCTTCTTTGGCCATTAGTCCATTGGGGTTCCCGACCTCTACCTGGGATAATGTAGGGAGGGATTGTTTTTCCAAGTATTTTTCCTTATCTTCATATTGTTGAATTCATTAGACTACAGACTGTCATAGTACTTTGATTATCCCTTTATCTCAGTGTGGCCTTTTGTGATTTCTCTGGCTTCATCCATCATCCTGGCTATTGATGTTTGCTCCTTCCTTTCTTTAGTTAGGTTTGTCAGATGTCTGTTGATTCTGTCAATCCTTTCTAAGAACCAGCTTTTTTGCTGCATTCATTTTCCGCCCTATTCTCTTCTCTTCCTATTCATTTATCTCTGTCCTGATTTTTATTATTTGTTTTTGCTATGGGAGGGGTTGTTCTGTTGACTCTGTTCTAGTTGCTGGAGGCTTTGTGATAACCTATCAGTCATAAATCTCTCTTCCTTTTTCAAATATGCATTTACCACTATCAAACATCCTCTGATAACGGCTTTTGCTGTATCTCATAGGTTTGGGATGTTGTAGACTCATTAGTTTCTAGAAACTTCCTAATTTTTTCCTTAATCTGGGTCAGTACCCATTCGTGTCACAGAAGATTATTCATCCTCCAATTGTTTGCCCCCATTTTTGTAATTTTGATCTGTTACATGGTGTTACATTTTGTAAAATTCTTCTTGTCTTACAGCATGGTGTTACAAGAGGGACTTCTGAGTGATCGCTATGTGCTTAAACTAACTTGGGCTCAACTTGGGTCCCAGCATGTGGTCTATTTTCAAAAATGAGCCATGTGCACTTGAAAAGAATAGGAATATTTTTGCGTTTAGATGGAGAGCTCTATAAATGTCTATCAGGTCCTGTTGCCTCACTGTGGTGGTTAGCTCTGTAGCCTCCTTGCTGAGCTTCTTTCCCAGTGATTTTTCTGTGATAGTGGTGTATGAAAGTCACCCACTATGATTGTTGAGTCTGTGATTTCTTTATTCATATTATGAATAATCTGTTTGATGAATTCCATAGGTCTCTCGTTAGACATGTATATATTTATTATGCTTACTGTTTCCTGGTCTACTGATCCTTTGAACATTATCTAGTGTCCATCCTTGTTTCTTTTTATAGTTTGCACCTTGAGGTTAATTTTGTCTGAGATTATTATTGTAACCCCTGCTTTTTAAAGTTGCATTTGCCTGCTATATTTCCCACCAGTCTCTTATCCTTAGTCTATTTTTGTCTGTGAGCTTGAGATGCGTCTCTTGCAGGCAACAGATTGATAGGTATGTTTTCTGAGACAGTCTACTAAGCCTTGTTTTTTAATGGCCGAATTGAAGACATTGACACTCAGAGTTAATACCACCATTTCTGGATTTGTTGCTGTTATCTTGTACCTATTGTGTTGGATGTTTTCCATTCTCCTTTCACGTCAGTGTGCTGTGTTTCTGTGGGGGGATCCATCTCCTCTATCATTGCATCCTTATTCTGCATTGCTACCCCCATGTCCTGTATTACCCCAAGCAGCATTGTGAAGATTTATTTTTGTGGCAGATCTACGTCTGCTTCTTCTGTGAGCATTGAGAGGTGTGGAACTTCCCATGCGGTTGCGTTTTGTTTTTCTTGTTGAGGATGTTGCGGTATATAATTTTGGAAGAACTCAACAGCAAGTGCCCGGGAGATGAGGGGCCCTGAAGGTTCTTTGTGTGACTGGTTAGAGTGGTTTTGGGACTATATTTTTCCTGCGGTGGTTGTGGGTAATACTGTTGTGTAGGCAAGGTGCGGTGGCGACTCAGTGACTGCTGGAGGGGCCTCCAAAAGTGGGCTGAACCTGTGGACTCTAGGTATGCCACTGGGCTGGGTTGGGGCAGGCTTGAGACCACAAGTCTCAGTCTTTTAAATATTCTCTGTGAATCCCCAAACTAGAAGCGCCAGTTTTCTGCTTGGGCTGTGGCTTTCAGCACCTGTTGGCTTTTCTTGTTTGGTTATGTAAAAATGCTAGGCTGTGCTCTGGGAATTAGAACTCTGCCTGTCTTGATAGGTTAATGCTATCCTAATGGGCAAGGTTTCTGGGAGCTTATATTTAAAGTTACACAAAGGAACACAGCTTGGAATTTAAAGTTTTTGTTGTTGTTGTTTTCAATGTATGCCACAATTTCTTTCTCCCCCCTCCCAAAGCCATTTATTAGGGACTCACACAACTCCTATCACAATCCATCCATACATCAATTGTGTTAAGGACATTTGTACATTCATTGCTCTCATTATTCTCAAAGCATCTGCTCTTCACCTAAGGCCCTGGCATCAGCTCCTCATTTCCCCCCTCCTTCCCTCCTCCCTCCTCCCTCATGAACCCTTGATAATTTACAAATTATTATTTTGTCATATCCTGCATTGTCTGACGTTTCCCTTCACCCACTTTCTGTTGTCTTTCCCCCAGGGAGGCGGTTATATGTAGATCCTTGTAATCGGTTCCCCCTTTCCAACCAACCCTCCCCCCAACCCTCCCAGTATCGCCACCCACACCACTGGTCCTGAAGGGATCATCTGCAATGGATTCCCCGTGTTTCCAGTTCCTATTTGTACCAGGTTGTTGTTGATTTTTAAAAATTCTTTTTATATTGGGCTGCAGGGTGCCCTGGTATCGGGGATGTGCCACGCTGTCCCCTCAGGAAGGGGGATCAGATTAACTGAGAGGGTTTGGAGACCCAGTGGATCTGAATTCTGCCCCCAGCTACTTTCTTGTCACTCTTGGCTCTCTCCTGGAATCTGCATTGTGTCACGAGTCAATAACCCAGGGGATCTTCAATTGCTGAAACTTCATGAATAACTACCTATCGTTACCGTGCTGGCTGGGGCAAAGCTGGAGAGAGGGGAAAAGGGATGACCAATGTAGCCACTCCTGTCCAGGTGGGGAAGGGGAAATACAAAGTCTGAGAATCCAGGAACAGGGAGGATAGTAAAGAGGGGAACTCTGGTGTGAGGTCTTGTGCCTTATTCTCAGAGACTCTGGGACTCTGGGATTAATACGACCTTTATACAGAAGCCTGGAAAAATTCCTGAATGCTGTGCACTGGAGAGTAGGAATGGGTGGCAAAAATTTCAGGGTGCGGTCTGAACCAGACCCTAGTACACTGAATCAATTTTTAGCACCCAGCCTCTAACTATTGGCCTCCTTACCTCTTAATTTTTGATCTAACAACAGAAACCCGGGGTGGGTGATTTTAACTGGTCACCATCTTGACTCCTGCCCCCCTCCCCCCCATTGAGTTCATTTGTGTACATGGTGTGAGGTATGTGTTCTGTTTCATTCTTTTTCAGAGTAGATCCATTTATTGAATGTAGCACCATTTATTGGAAAGACTATCCCTTACCCACTTAATGTGTTTTAGTCCTTTATCAACAATTAGGTGCCTGTAGGTACTTGGTTGTATTACCGGGTTCTCACCTCTAATCTATTGGTCTTCACATTTATTGTAGTCACCAAAACCATGCTGTTTTGATTGCTGTGGTCTTATCGTTTTTAATATCTGGGAGTGCAAGGCTTACTATCTGGTTTTTAATTTGGTAGTATTTTATTTATCATATCAAGGATTCATAAGGGAGGGAGAGTGTGGGAGGGAGGGAAAATCAGAAGCTGATACGAAGTGCTCAAGTAGAAGGAAAATACTTTGAAAATGATGATGGCAACAAATGTACAAATGTGCTTGACATAATGGATGGATGTAGGGATTGTGATAAGTGTTGTATCAGCCCCCAATACAATGATTTTTAAAAATACATCATCTGATTGCTGTGCTTATTTCAGAGCTGTGATTGTCCCCAACTGTAAGTATGACAGTTCTGCTTACTCCTCCCCCACTTATCTTACTCCCTCTCCCCCGAGCCTCACCCTTGCCAGATCCTTTCTTTATTTCAAATTTGGCTCTTTTGTGAATCAGACATTCTAATGTGAGTTTGAATGTTTGAGGGAATCCAGAGAACATTTCATTTGTTGGATCATTGGAGTTGGGTGTTCCATTAAACTTCATGCACTCGTGAGTCTCAGCGAGGACAGAGTATGTCTGCGTGTGCGATGCTGGTGGAGTCTGAGGTGGGAATCTGTGGCCTGGGGACTGCTGCTGCTGCTGCTATTGTGAGGTGCCACTGAATCTGCTCCACCCATAGCAACTCTACGCACGACAGAAGGAAACCCTGCCTGGCCCTGTGCCATCCTCACTGTTGTTCCTACACTTGAGCCCATTGTTGCAGCCGCTGTGTCCGTCCGTGTCTTTAAGGGCCTTCCGCTTTTTCGCTGCCCCCCACTTGATCAAACGGGAGGTCCTTCTCCAGGGACAAGTCTGTCCTGACAGCATGTCCAAAATCCATGAGGCTGAGTCCTGCCGTCCTTGCCTCTAAGGGGCACTCTGGTTGTGCTGCCTCCAAGACAGGCATGCTTGTCCGTTTTGCTGTCCATGGTGCTTCCCATATTCTTTGCCAGCACCCCATTCAAAGGCCCTGACTGCTCTTCCTTATTCAATGTCCACCTTTCACATGCACACGGGGCAATTGGAAATGCCATGGCTTGGTCAGGTGCACTTTAGCCCTCTGTGTGCATCCGCGTAGACTAGAGAAGCAAATCGAGGGACACTCCTGTATGTATAAGAAAGAGCTTTTGTGGGAAACAGAAGAATTTCTCCCAAGTGGTCTCCCCCAAATATATCCCAACCTAGCTGCAGATGACCATGGACTTGGAGGTCAACAGAACTAGGTCAGGGGTTTTTCTCCCTAAGGGTTATCAGCCACCCAGAGCAAGCAGACACCACCGTTTATCCCATAATAAACACGGCCCACTCACTTCTGATAAGAATAGTAATAGATTGTTTCCCTGGAGGAGAACCCAGAGGGGTCATGCCCACTCAAGGTGACCAAGGTTAGGCGGCCATCATGAACCTAGGGTCTGCCCTTCTTGTCACATGTAAACCCTTAGTCCCTCCCCTTCCTACTGCGTGCACACCCCTAGCTCATGCCCGGCCCGTTACTCTTATGCCCATTGTATATCCCCCTCCTATTGCTTGTACTGCCTATTACACAACTCCTTCCTGTATAGACATGTATGGTTACCTGTAATCACACCCACTAAAGAGCTAGATACACATTGATTAGCAATAAACATCTCTGTCACCCCACCTACCTCGCCTTGGTCTCCAGCCCTTGGCACACACTGTGCGCAGACCTGGCTGGTAAGATCATGGCCATCCAGGAGGTGAGCATGCTACCATTACATGTGTCTGACTCCATTATTTCAATCTCTCTTCTATCTCTCATGCTCTCTATGACTTTATTATAATATATACATACCTTAACCGTACAATTGCACTTACTGAACTCATGATTAGTTGTGGGGGGCTGGCCTTTCCCCCATACACTTTATTTCAATCAGTGTCTGTATATTAAGAAAGCATCCCAGCCCAGTCCAGACCAAGTCCAAAAATCTGATATTAGCCCTTATGTCCAATACCAGTGTATAAATTCCTCTTCAGACTCACACAACACATGCAATGATGCCAAATGCAGGAAGATCACAGGCCAGTGGGTGGAAAGTCTTGTGGATCCAGTGGTGGCGGGAGCATCTCAGCACTGATGTGTGTCTCCACATGCCTCCTCTATCTCCAGGGTTCTGGCTCCATCAGCATAGCTCCATGTGGCTTGTCAACAGGAATATGAAGCGGAGATTGTGTCCTCCCTACAGGGAGGAAGCAAGAAAGTCCCAGAATCCTCATGAGAAGGCCACGGCCACCAGGAGTCACCACCAAGCTGTGACCTTATTGACAGGCTAGACTCCACCCCTTCACTCTATTTATTAAGTAGACGTGATATGATGTAACCACCACACCGTCTACAGAGGTCTTGGGCAGCAGATTTGTCCATGCAGTGAGTCTTTGGATCTCTTGACTGCTGCTTCCCTGAGCACTGCTTGTGGATCCAAACTAGAGAAAGTCCCTGACAACATCACCCTTTTCTCCATTGATCATGTTACCTACTGGTCCAGTTGTCAGGATTTTGTTTTTCTTTACATTGAGTTGAAATCCGTACTGCAGGCTACAATCTTTGATCAAGACTTGGGGATTAGGGAACCCAGTAGTGTTTGTGCCGGTAGGCTTTCCAATAAAGAAGCCTGAAGAACTATAGGACCTGGAGCACCCATGACCTGGGGAATCCAGATCTGCCATCATGGGAGACACTGTGGCCAGTGGGTCTGGAGGTCTTGAGGATCAGAGTGGATGAGAAGATTCTTTTAGTGGGCGGGGGCAAGGAGGAGTTTATCTTCCCCCTCTTTCTTCTTCAAAAGTACCACTCCCAGTCTGGACACCCCCAGGAAAGAGAGACCCACAGTCACCCCAGAAGTGTGAGACAGGAGAGTGCAGTTGCCGCATCACATTGGGTGGTGTCTCGTGGACAGTGGAGAAGGGGCAGGGGGAGGCCTGAAGAGGGTTGTACTGAAATGGCCCAGTGCGCCAACAAGTGGGGTGCAGGGTTTCCCAACGGGACACAGGACAATCATGGTTTTTGTTACCATCTCTGCCTTTACAATGTCAGTCTCTGCCCTCTGTCCATTGGGAAGCCTGGGTGACCAACAACAGCCCAGGAAGCATCATGGTCAACTTGAGCCCTGATGAGATCAAGGTCACCGGTCCAGGCACTGGAGAGCTTGGAGCCCATGTCCCTCCCTCAAAGAGCTTCTGTGGACAGAGGCCTGCGGGCACAGGTTGAATGAGGAGGAGGTTGGAGTGGGGGAGACACAGAAGTGAGCATGAGTGTGGGGGAAGGCCAGCCCCCACAAACAAATAACAGGTTTCAAAGGCATAATTGTAGTTTATATATGCATATATAGATTATAATAAAGTCATAGAGAGCATGAGAGATAGAAGAGAGATTGAAATAATGGAGTCAGACTCATCTCATGGTAGCATGCTCACCTCAGCCTCACTTGGTGGTCAACATGGAGAGAGAGACCAGAGGGCAGGGGAGAGGGGGAAGGAGAACAAGGGGGAGAGGAACTGGGGAGTGAGGACCAGGTGAGAGAGGTTGGTAAGAGCCAAGGGGAGAGCAGAGAAAGCCAGGGAGAGAGAGAGGGAGGCAAGGGAAGGAGGAAGGGTATCGGGGAGAGGAGAACCACGCTTCTTTATTGCTCACTCAGGCTTATATATCGTTGGAGGGCGTGCAAGCCCCTAATTACAGGTCAATTCATACAAACAGGAATGGGATCCACTACAGGTTATACAGTAATGAGGAGGGGGAGGATCTAAGAGTATCCATGCAATAGGAAGGGGAGGTATTAAGGGTAAACATGTGACAAGATGGGCAGATCCTAGACTCAGTATGGCAGCCTAACTTTGGATGTCACTGAGTAGGATTGACCTGTTCTCTGGCTCTCCATCGAAGACATTATCAATAGGGTGTGAACCCCACCTTCAGGGAGAGACTGATGGCCTTTAAACCTTTAGGGAGAATAGCCCATTTTCATTACCAGCAGGGAGTGGTCCCTAGCTGTGGTGGGCCCAGACAGTGGTCTGGAGGCTCTATGCCTCTTACATCCCACCATGTGCTGGCAAATAGCCTCTAATGTTTGGCATATCTTTGGGGGAGACAAAGCAGGGGGGAAAGTCTTTATATCCCACAAGTGAGTAAGGGACACTGAGTCAATCCATCCCCTACAGGACATCTTTCAGGTCCCAGGGCTTTCCTACTTCTCCCACAGCAGCTGGTTTCCTGGACCCCAGGTATTCAACAAGCCCCCCACTCTACTCTCCTGTAGGAGAGTACACACCAGGAAGGTGCCGCCCACTGCTTCCTCAACAAACAATAAGCAACTCACTGCTATGGCATCAGTCCTGCTCACAGCAGCCCTGTAGGACAGGGCAGCACTGCCCCAGGGGTTTCCGTGACTAATTCTGGTTGTTGCTGTTCTTTGATGAATAGGTGTTTGGGTTTTTTATTAAAATATCATTTTATTGGGGACACTTACAACTCTTGTTACAATCCTAACCATTGATTGCCTCCGGAATGTTTGTACATATATTTCCTTCATTCTTTTGTAGATATTTACTTTCTTTGGAGCCCTTGGTAATAGCTCCTCTTTTTCCCCCTCCCTTCCCCCCACCACTCTCATAACCCCTTGATAGATTATAATGTATTATTTTCATATCTTACATCGAACGCTGTCTCCCTTCCCCCTTGCTTTCTGTTGTTCTTCCTCCTGGAGAGGAGTGTATGGTTATGTGTAGATCGTTGTGATTGGTTCCCCCTTTCTCCCTTCCTCTCCACCCCCTTCCTACTACCCTATTCCACTCCTGTTCCTGGATTCCGTTTGTCATGAGCTCATCAGTAGTATGCCTCTCCCTCAGAGGCACTGTGGTGTCAAACTACCAGTTTGAACAGAGGAGACCCAGGCAGCAAGGGGGTGCCTCTCAGCACCCTCTGTGTCTCCCTTCCCTACAGAGAAACAGCCACCTCACAGCCGGGACACAGAGAACTTCAACTGTGACCACGTCCCAGAACCAGAGCCTGGGCAGGTGCTCTGTGCTTGGGTGCTGGTGCCGCCGGGATTGATGCCGAGTGTGACAGCCAGGGGGGTTTCTCTGAAGAGCAGAGCGGCTGTCCTTGGGCCATCAGAAGGTCACCTTTGATTGCTTGTTTCCATTTGCATTTTCTCAAATACCCTTTTCTCCATCTTCTGAGGTCAGGTTCATGGAAGGATGAGTCACATTCAGTGAAATTCATTTTAGTGCAGAGATCTATGAGCTTTAACAAGCTCATGGGCAGGTGTTACCTCGGTCCTGACTCTTGGTTCTCTCCAGGATATTCCCTCTAGTTCTGGTTGCCAACTCCACCTCCACCCCACCTCACCCATGAGATCTGTTTTCTCTCCGTCATCTGACCTTTCTCAGATGCTGCAAACATGGAATCACACACTCCGTGGTCTTGGGGGGATCTTCGCTTAGCAAAACACACATGAGATTCACTGAGGGAGGGGGAGGGCCTGTCTCCATAGTTCGTTTCTTCCCAATGGATGGATGCACTGCTGCTGGTCTACCTGTTGTCTGGCCAAAACAATAAACCCCCACCCCATGCGGAGCTGATCAGAGTTGTCTGATGCAATTCTCTCCGGACCTTGCACTCAGCCATACGCGCAGTCTACTGGGAACAAGAAAGTGCTCCCTTACCTGACTAGTGGTGCAGAAATGCCTGCATCCACCAATCACCACCAGCCTTCCTCATCTGGCTAGGGGTGCGGACATGCCTGCGTCCACAAATCACCACCAGCCTTCCTCATCTTGCTAGGGGTGTGGACGTGCCTGCGTCCACCAATCACTAGCAGCCTTACTCAGACGTGCTGGTGCCTTCCAATCCCTCACCACCTTACTAGATATGGGCCTAGGCCAAGCCCAGTCTCATGTCTCCTGGCAATAAAAGGGTCACAACTATAGCCGGGGGCGTGACTCCCTCGGCCCTGGACGCTGTGTGCTGTGGGACTTCGCCCAGGGAGGGTTTTTCCCTACTAAAGCCCGTTTGCTAAAAATTCGGCTGATTTGGTTTCTGGTGCCTCTTGACTACCTTACATTGGTGCTGAAACTCGGGGGAAAAAAACCCTCCGTAGTACCCAGAGGACAGCCCCGCCCCCCCTAAAAGGAACTCTTCTACAACCGAACCTAGGCGGTGAGTGTGGCGTGATCAGTTTGGGACTCGGGTAAGGCCTGCCCCGTTGCTTCTCCATCTGATCCCTTCCTGTCCTGTTTGGCAGCTGCGCCAGGGATGGCTTTCTGCTCCCTTTGACGGACCCCATAACCTGGGAGATGTTTCACGGGAAACTGCCCGCCTCCATTAATCCTAGAGTTCTCCTCTAATACGGGAATGCCTTATCTTAGGGGATAACTCTCTGAAGTATCGTGGCACCATGGGCAATACCAAGTCCAAGACTGATCCTAAAACCCTTTTGGGTTGCCTCCTCCGAAATTATTCCAAATTGGTTCTCACAGAGCCTCCACAAAAAGCAGCTTGTTTATCTCCGTACCACCCAATGGCCTCGATATCCTTTGGATAACCAATCCAGGTGGCCCTCTGAGGGTACTTTTGATTTCGGTGTTCTAACAGACTTAGACAACTTTTGACACCGTTCCTAAAAATGATCTGAAGTTCCATATGTTCAGGCTTTTGGGGACCTCCGTGCTCGATGGTCCCTGTGTACCCGGTGTTCTCCCTCGCAGGTTCTTTTAACTAAATCTACTGAAAGAAGTGGGGAAGAAAACCCCAAACCTGAACCCTCACCAGACTCTCTATACCCTTCACTCCCCCGGGCATTTACTGAGGATCCGGATACCCTTGGACTTCCCCCTCTACCCCTTCCTCTCTCACACCCTAATCCTCCTTCCTCCCATTCTCCACTGCCTTATGCTAAGCCCCCCTTTCTCCACAGCCGCTGTCACCCCCCTCTGTGGCTGCACAGCCATCACAACCCTCTGCTCCTGCCCCACCCACTTCACCACCCTCTGCTGCTCCCATTTCACATTCTTGCCTCTTAGGGAAGTGGTGGGAACTGAAGGGGTGGTTCGGGTCCATGTGCTTTTTTCCCTGCAGGATCTGTTCCAAATTGAAAACCACCGGGCTCCTTTTCTGCCAATTATAGCAGGTATATCAAGGAGTTATGTTATTTGGCTCAGGCATATGATCTTACCTGACACAATATAGATGTTGTCCTGGCTTCCACCTTAATGCCTGATGAAAGGGAATGAGTTTCTCTTGCGGCCAGACAGTACGCAGATCAAATCCACCTGGTGGATAATCCTGTACTGGTGGGCCAAACGGCCATTCCTGCTGTCCGCCCGGGATGGAATTACCAGCCAGGAGCAGTGGGTAGCAACCGCAGGGATTTATTAATAAGGTGCCTAGTGCAGGGGATGGAAACAGCGTCTAATAAGGCAGTCAGCTTTGAAAAGCTTAAAGAGGTTACGCAGTCTAAGGATGAAAATCCTGCCCTTTTTCTAAACCGCCTGCAGGAAGCGCTCACCCTACATACCAAGCTAGACCCTCAAACCCAAGACGGAGTGGTGGTTTTAGCCTCTCATTTTATCTCTCAGCCAGCCCCAGATAAAGAAAACAATTAAAGAAGTCAGAGGACGGGCCCCAACCCCACTGCAGGATCTGGTAAAAACGGCCTTTAAAGTCTTGAAGGCCCTGGAGGAAGTGGCTGAATCCGCCGTGAGTCCAGGCTGCACCACAAGGTGGCGCTGCAAACCCAGGCTCTGCTCCCTGCCCTGAGGCCGGGGTGGGGTTGGGGTGGGGCTAAAGATCCTCCCACAAAACGGGATGCCGCCCCGCAGGGGGCCTGTTTTAAGTGCGGTAAGGACGGACATTGGACCACCAAAGCCCAAACCCCCAACCTCCCACCGAGCCATGCCCCCCACCAACCCATGACCCATGTGCCACCAAACAGGGCATTGGAAGTCTGACTGTCCGCTTGCAGGCTTCCCCTGACTTGCGCAGTAGCCGGGGTCAGCAGGGGCCACAACACAGTCCTTCCTGGCTGGTGGACTGCTGGGGCTTGCTGAAGGAGACTGAAGATGCCTGCACTTAGATACCCCAATAACCCTAGCTGAACCCAGGGTCACCATCCAGGTAGTGGGCGAGTCCACCTCTTTTTTATTGAACACCTCTTTTTTATTGGGCTACCTACACTGTCCTTCCTTCATATGCGGGTGTAGTCTCCCTTCCACAGTGACCGTGGTGGGGATTGATGGCACACAAAAAACCCCTCTCTTGCCTGGTATCTTAAATCAATACCCTTTTCCCGATTCATTCCTAATAATCCCCTCATGTCCCATCCTGTTGCTTGGGCGTGACATCTTACAGCACCTTAAAGCCTTCGTTTCCTTAATGCCTCAGAGCCACGCACTTCCCATCTCCCTTTTGCTGCTATAGCCACCTTGGAGCCAACCGCTCGTCCTACCTCTCTGCCAGCTTTTCTATCCCTCAGGTATGGGATTTATCCACACCGACAATAGCCCTCCATCACACACCCATTGGAATCTGCCTGTAAAAACCTGACAGTTTCCATTGCACCCACAGTTTCCCTTGTCTAAAGAGGCCATGTTTGCACTTCATCCTGTCATCAACTTCTTGTTAACACATAATATTTTGGTCCCTATTAATTACTCATGCAATACTCCTATTCTCCGAGTTCAGAAACTCAATGGCCAATACAGGCTCACTCAGGATCTCTGCCTTATTTATGGAGCAGTAGTACCTATCCACCCAGTGATCCCCAACCCCTACACCTTACTAAGCAACATACCACCAAAGACTACATACTTTACTGTCCTGAATCTGAAGGATTTTTTTTTCTGTACCCCAGTGCACCCTGATTCCTACTTTCTTTTAGCGTTCACTTGGTCTGACCTGCAGACGCAGAAGGCTCAGCAAAAGGCCAGGCAAGTCCTACCTCAGGGTTCAGAGATTCGCCTACCCTTTTCGGGCAGGCCCTAGCAGCTGACTTATTTCAGTACCACCCTCAGCCGAGTACCATACTGCAGTATGTAGATGATCTGTTAGTTTGCAGTCCATCACTGTTAAACTTCCTGGGAGCTAAGGGGTTTCTGGTGTCCCGCTCTAAGGCTCAGCTGTGTACCCAAACTGTCACCTACCTGTGTATTTCGCGCTCACCGAAGGCCGATCTTTAACCACCTGCTGTACTCAAGCCACAAAGGACTTACTCCCTCCCCAAACTGCAGACAAGATTGTCTTTCTGAGGCTTCACAGGGTTTTTCCATCTTTGGATTCCTAATTTCACTCATCGCCAAACCCTGTATGAAGCAGCCAAAGAAATTCCTAAAGGGCCTCTAACCAACCCTGCAATCATCCATCAGGGGTTTATCAAACTCTTTTACTTTCCTCCCCTATTCTCGCCTTTCCCTCAGCTAACGCATCTCTCCAACTCTTTACTCACGAGTGGCAGGGTGTAGCCGTGGGGGGGCTCTATCAAGAGCATGGCCCAGCACCTAGGGTCCTACCATACCTGTCCAAACAGCTGGATGTTATGTTGTCAGGCTGGCAACCCTGCCTGCGCACGCTGGCAGCGGCAGCAGAGCTTACCAAGCAAGCTCTTAAATTCACCCATTCCCAGTCCCTGGTTGTTTCGTCTCCCCACCAGCTAACAGACCTTTTAAGTCACAGTGCCTTATCTTTGTTGGAGCTGCTTGCGTACAAACGTTCCATTTGCTATTTCTCGACAACAGTCACGTTACTGTTCAAATGTGGACATGCCTTAAGCCAGCCACGTTGTTCCCTATTCATAACCCCGCACCCACCTTGCATCAGTGCTCCGAAATCATTGACCCCTACCTCCACCCAGTCTGGGACCTCCAGTCTCAACCTCTCCCAGATCCCCAGCTAACCCTTTTCGTGGATGGAAGTTCCAGAGTGGACGATCATGGAGTCAAATGGGCAGCGTATGCTGTTGTCTCCTCCACTGGGGTAGTTGAGGCTGCCCCTCTACCCTCTGGAACTACGTCCCAAAAGGCCAAGCTGGTGGTGCTCACATAAGCCCTAAAGCTAGCCCAGGGGTGCACTGTTAATATATACATGGATTCTAAATATGCATACTTACTTGCTCACTCCTACTCAGCCATTTGGGAAGAGCGTGGGTTCCTTTCCACTCATGGTTCCCCGATAATAAATGGCGCTCACATTAAACAAATCCTAAAAGCTCTGACCTTTCCATTTAAAGTGGCCATCATCCACTACAAAAGTCATGAAACCGCTAAAGATCCCATCTTACTGGGTAATGCCTGAGCAGATTTCACTGCCTACCAACACACATTTCACACGGGGCCTGTCACCAGAGCTAAGGCACTCAGCCCCTTGTTTCCTCCACTTAATAACTGGCAGCTGGTGTATTTGGAGTCTGAAGTGCAGTCACGTTATGAAAGAGGGTCTATTAAAACCTCTGACTGGTGGATGTATCTAAATACCAGACTTACTTTACCACAGGCCCAGAAACATTCCTTCCTCAGGGAAGTTCATAACACCCTGCATATAGGTCCCAAAACTTTGTTCCGTTTCTTGCAGTCTCTTATAGACCCAGCAGACCTCCACACGGCTATTAAACAGTTACACTCAACCTGCACAGTTTGCACTGCCCTTAACTCTGAGAGCAACATTCAGCCTCCAAGAAACCTCCATCAAGTTCGTGGGCATCTCCCTCGGAGGATAGGGCAATCAATTTTCACACATTCCTAGGCATAAACTCCTTAAATATGTGTTAACTCTGGTAGACACCTTAGCAGGGTGGATCGAAGCGTTCCCTACCAGCTGGGAAACAGCAGATATTGCTCGAACTCTGCTGGAATCTATAATTCCCAGGTTTGGCCTTCCACACTCTATCCAGTCCGACAATGGTCCAGCCTTCATTTCACAGGTCACCCAACAGGTCTCAGCCTCCCTGGGAGTGGACTGTAAGCTACACACTCCCTACCACCCACAGCCATCAGGAAAGGTAGAGCGTGCTAACACACTTATAAAGTCCCAGCTAACTAATCTGTCCTTGGAAGTCCACCTCTCCTGGCCAGACCTCCTTCCTGTGGCCCCAACCCATCTTTGAGCTTCCTCACGGGAGCCCACGGGCCTCAAACCATTCAAAATATTATACGGCCACCCTTTTATCCTAAACTATTCCTTACCCCAAAATGAAACTCTGCTTTCTGCCTACTCACCCACTTTATCCTTGCTTCGTAACCTACTTACATCCCACGCTGACCAACACATTCCAGACGTGGAAAACACCTCCCCAAACACCTCTTCAGGATGCCCAACTCTTAACCTAATCTCCAGGGGATCAGGTTCTGGTGAAGACTCATCCTGTGCCTGGCCCTGGACTCCAGCCACGATGGGAAGGACCACACACTAATACTCACCACCCCATCAGCAGTTAAACTGGTAGGACTGACCGGGTGGTATCATCTCACCTGGGTCAAGCGAGCTCCTTTGGAACCAAAGTCCACTGAGAACACGTGGACTTCTAACCCCATCAGTCCAACTTCACTGTAACTAAAAAATCTCCTCCTAAATGTTTTCAGCCTGTTTTCTCTTTTTCGTTTCCTTCACACCTTTCTTAAGTGTTCTCTGAGTAGGTCTTGTGGCAACCTCTCCAGCCAACTGGAACACGGGGGAAAAGGTTTGTTTGGGACTCAGCTATGTCGTCATTTGTTCCTGTTTCTTTCTATTCAGGTGTTGGTTTCCATGGACGCGGCTTTGGAGGCCAATCAAAGTCCTGTGTAAATTCTTTTGTGTGGGAATTGTGGTTCACGAACCTATCAGGATGACAGCGGTGAAAAAAACACATGTAGCGGTGAAAGGATACTGTGCCATCGAGGGGTGCCAGTCACAGGTGTGTATAAATTTTTCCCAGACACCCTAAAATCAATAACTATCGGGTCATCCATGCCAGTGTGTGTTTTCTTTTTGATCAAACAGAAAAATACTGCCATTATTGGCCGGACACTTATGGAGGATTCCCATACTTCTCCTGCAAAATTCACCCAGTGCTGGTTGGAATGCAGAACTCAGCCTAGACAGGACAGTCATGTTCATAGGAAATGGATGTGGAACATATCACCTCAATATTGCAGACACCTGGGACGACAGATGGCTATAAGGAGTTACGGGAAAGCTATATCCTTGGTGGTGTAGTAGTAAGCCCTCCAGCACCCTTAGAATCTAGTGGCAGGATATAAGAATCCTCCCAAAGAGCTTTGATAACCTAAACCAGGTAGCACAAAAAATCCTAAACAGTAAACAATCCTTAACCAACCAGCTACCGGTAATGGATGCCCCAGTACAAACCAAGTACCCTGAAAACCCCTTTACCTGGAAAACATTAATTCAGGAGGCTGCTGATCTTCTTAAGGCCTCAAAAATTAACAACTCTTCCTGTTACCTCTTTGCCTCCCTACAATGCCCTTTGTTGGTGGCCATACCCTC
The DNA here is from genome assembly GCF_050624435.1 of Tenrec ecaudatus. Classification (NCBI taxonomy): domain Eukaryota; kingdom Metazoa; phylum Chordata; class Mammalia; order Afrosoricida; family Tenrecidae; genus Tenrec; species Tenrec ecaudatus. Next base: position 111,703,122 of record NC_134541.1, on the reverse strand, counting down.
GCAAGCTTTCCCCCAGTCTAATGAAAGTATAGGTTGTCCAGCGCCCATTTCGAACATCCCTGTGCATGTCCCTGAACAAAATTTCACTTATCCTGCATGCTATAAGTCACCCCTGGTACCAGAAGACCAGTATGTAGCTCTACTCACCATGTCACAAGTACCCTCAAAGCCTCCTCAGGTATGTTCTTTTGGTGTAACAAAACCCTCAATAAGTGTACTAATAGTTCTACAACACACCTCTGTCTTCCGGTCAGCATAATGCCATAACTTACTGTGTATGGACTGGCAGAATTCGCATGGCAGTTGAATCTAAAAACCAGTTCCATTCCCCAAAACCGCAGGGCCGTATTTTTGCATGTTCTTGTTGGCCTCAGATTTGCCTCCTCCCTGGCAGCAGTCAGAATTTCTAGTGAGGCTCTAGGACACAGCATCATCCAAACAGAAAACTTTGACAAAAAGCTCCAGCTGGTTATAGAATCCATGGCAGGGTCTCTGACCTCTTTACAGCGGCGGCTTACCTCCTTGTCACAGGTAACCCAAAACCGCCGGTTGTTAGACTTGCTGACAGCTGACAAAGGTGGTACCTGTATGATCCTAGGGGAAGAATGTTGCAATTACATAAACGAATCTGAGTTGGTCGAGCAAAACGTAAAGGTTTTACACAAAATAGCTGATGAAATAAAAAAATCAACACTTAAAAGATTTATTGGCAACATCCTTGTTCCAAGGCCCCCCTTATTACCTGGCTCATGCCTCTCATGGGATCCCTGGTAATGATTTGCTTCTTGTTGCTAATAGTTCCTTGTCTTTTCAGATTCCTCCAAAGCCGCATAAGGGACATTACCAACCTAACTCTTAACCAGCAACTTCTACATACTTACAGTCCCATTTCCCAGAAGCCAGACATTCCCAACCCTTAAGCCCCTCCAACGTCACCCCATACCAGCAGGAATTAGCTAGAAGAGTCGTCTTCCCTATCACCAAAGAGTTGGGGATGTCTGGCTAAATCAATAAACCCCCAACCCATGGAGAGCTAACCAGTTGGCTGATGCAATTCTCTCCGGAACTTGAACTCAGCCACATGTGCGCTCTACCAGGAAGTAGGAAGTGCTCCCTTACTTGGCTAGGGGCGTAGACGTGCCTGGGTCCACCAATCACCAGCAGCCTTCCTAAGACGTGTCAGTGCCTCCCAATCCCTGACCACCTTACTAGATATGGTCCCAGGGCCAGCCCAGCCACATGTCTCCTGGCAATAAAAGGGTCATTCCTATAGGCCAGGGAATCACTCACTCGGCTCTGACGCTGCCTACTGTGGGACTCTGCCCAGGTAGGGTTATTCCCTAATAAAGCCTGTTAGCTAAAAATTAGGCTGATTTGGTTTCTGGAGCCTCTCAACTACTTTACAGCTGTGTTTCCTTTCCACCCGAATATTCGAGTTGAGGGTCACTGATGTTGTGTCAGGTTCTTAGTGCTTATGTGTCAAGCCAGTGCAAATGTTTCAAATAGCTCTTTTTAAAAAACAGCTTTATTGTAATTGTAATGATGTAATTGATGTACCATACACTTCAATGGTGTAAATATATTTTAAGAGAATTGTGAAACAATCACCAGAATCAATTGTAGAACACTTTCTTCATTTTTGTATCCTTTATGGTTAGCTCCTCCTCTCCCTCCAACCTCCCTTGCCATACCCCTAAGAAATGATTCATCTAGTTACTGTCTCTAGATCTACCACTCCTGGATTTCACCTAAGTAAAAAACTCACACGCAAAAAACCCAACATCAACAACAAGATAAAGCACAGAAAAGCCTCAATCCCGCCCCCCCAAAATACGAATCAGAAAAAAAAAGTAGAAAAAGTTAAAAATAAGTCCAAAGGGAAAATGAAGAGTGCGGTGTTAAATGTTAAGCTCATTATATCTGCTGTTATCCACTTTCCAATGCCCTCCATCTGGGTTCAAGAGTATTCACATATCCGCTCAATGGACCAAGAGAATCCAATGGAGACTTAATCCATTTAGGGGCTCTACATTTTCATTCATAGCCTTCTGCAAATCAAGTACTCCAAATTTAAGATCCAATACAATCCCTCACCTCTGAACATGAATTTTACTATTCAGAATATTTTGACCACATTGGCTGGTGTGTTTCTTCCAGGCAGACTTAGCTGACTCCTGACTTAGATGGCTCCTTGTTTTAAAACAAGCCTTTAAATCCCCAGACACTACTGTTTCTGATAGCTGGGAGCCATCTGATTAATGGAGCACATTGGCTGTAGCACCCATATCTTTAGTGATCACTTCATGAAGTGATCAATTCAGTGATCACTGCAAGTCTCTGGCAGGGCCAGTGTTTATAGCTTTTGATGGGAATGTCAGAGTTCATCTCTTTCTATTTTCAATTCAACCTTTCTTATGCATTTTGTTCCATGTCATTCATTGCAATCCCTTCAATATGCCATCACTTGTCCCACTTCCTCCTTCTGTTTCCTGCTTCCATTCTTCCATTCTTCCTGATCTGCTGCACTTTGTCCTTTGGATTTCAAAGGGTTGACCATTCAAAGGTGTGTGTATCCCCCTAATGTCATTCTTCCACTTACAGACCTGTCTACAGCCTCACGAAAAAGTAGCCTTGGGGAGTGAGGTCATAGTCATTCCTGAAAGGTGACCAAGGGCCATAAGGCTGGGGGTCTACCAGTGTCTACTTCACCAGTAAGCCTGTTTTGATTTTTGGGTCTTTCCACGTTTTTTTCTTTTGTTGCTGGCATTCTATAAGTTGTTTTGAGATCACTACAGAAACATAATGAACAATTTGTACACAATTCTAAATGCATGTGCCAAAAGCCTAAAATGGATGTCAATATAATTATTTTCTAAATAATTTCTAAATGACCTGGGGTCATGGGCATAGAGGCTCCCAGGCAGATGAGGGTCATCAACAGCAGCCACAGCATCTGCAGGGAGGGGAGTTCCTGTGTGAGGAGGAGGGGCCCCCACCCCAGGCTCTGAGAAGGAGAGGGCAGGAGTGGGCAGGCAGCCTCCTCACCTCCACAGGGCTCTGCTGCTCTCTGCCCTGACCCCAGTCCCAGCCCTTTATCCTCCTGGCCCAGGAAGCATTTGAGGGTGGAAAACTCTCCTGGGGTAGGCCATGGGAGGAGGTGGGGTTCTCCTTCAGGGCAGGAGCATCATGATGTGGGATTGGTGCAAGTGGAAGCATGGGCCATCTTCTCAGCTGAGCAGAGAGCTGCATGCTGGGTGCCTCAGTAGGGGAAGGACAGCACAAGGGGGACAAATAGAAACCAGCGTGCTGGGAAGACGAGAACTCGGACAAGGTCAGGTGCTCAAGGGGATGCTGGGCTCTTTGTCTCAGAGAAGGTCGTCCTGGGATTTTGAGCATCCACACATCTGTCCTCTCTGAACTGCCACCCCTCAAGGTAAAGTTGGACTCAGTGCCCTTACATGGTTGGGGAAGAGGCATCTTCAGGACGGGGTCTTGATTGGTCCAGTATGAACCAATCCTAGCCATTGCCTCACAGGTGCCACTCAATCAGAGAGTTCCTTGAAGGACAATGATATCCAGAAAGAGCCCCCCACGCCCACCAATATGGCTCTGGGAGTATGAGTGTGGGGAATGTGACTGGTTTATCCTGCCTGTCCCCAGACCGTGTGTGAGCCCTTGAACTTCAGGAGGAGCCTGGAGCTGGAACTCACAGCTGGAATGCCTAAGGGAGCAGTGTCCCCTAGGGAAGTCTGAGGCCCAGGGTAATAGGGGCAGGTGAGAGGCAAGAGGGACAAGGAGGAGCCTGTGTGTCTGAGACGGGGTGTGGTGGGGTCTGGCTGCATGAGAAAGAATTCACGCGGAAGCCTGGTTCATGATCCAATTGAGTTTTATGAAAGTTAGAAGTATCAGGTTTTACAAGGCACCCATAGGACTCCTCCCGACCTTGCAGCCTGGTGGAGACTGCTCAGTGTCAAGCAAAGATCTCTCTCTCCCCTCTGGGCTCCTGCCTTTTCAAGGATTCCACAGGGAGGTGTGTTGGATGACCCCAGATCGACCCCATTAGCTGAATTGAATTCACCTGGCTCAGGTGGGCCAATCCAGGTTTAGCGCCCACCCATGCCCACCAGCTGGAAACCTGAGCCTCTGAGTGTGTGCAGTGCGCCGCTCTTTGTTCTCCTGCTTGGTTCTCTGGGCATGCGTTAATGGACATCCCCATCCCTGCACTTATCTGCCTAACAGTCTCAGGATAACAGGCCCCACTCTATGGACACACAGATAACCCCAGCCATGGCAACTGGGGGGCCCCTTGGGGAGTGCCCCCTTCCCCCACCTCGTCCCCTCCCCACCATCCCAGCAGAGGCAGGGGTACTTCCTGGCCCAGTTCACTGCACCCCTTGGCCTGGCTCATCCCCCCACAAACCCGAAGGATAAATGCAGAGTGACAGTGACCACAGGGCACAGAGAGCAGAGACTGGCCAGGGTAGGTCTCCACCCTCAGAGTACCTGGTGTCTGGTGGAGTCAGTGGCTGAGCCTTAGGCCTTCTTCAGAGCCTGCACCCCACAGATCCCCAGGCAGCCCCCCCCCCTTTGCTCCTCCAGATGCAGACCCTGCCTGTGCTGGCTCTGTTCCTCCTTCTGGGCTGGGCCCCAGCTGTCCCTGGTGAGTTGGTTCTGCCTCCCTGACATCCCAGGATGAGGGGTGGGGTGGTCAGAGACACCAGGACTGTCCCAGCCAGGGAAGGGCTGCACCAGAGCCAGTCCCCAGCCCCAGCGTCAGCCTGGAGGGAGCGGGCATCGTGAGAGGAGAGGAGGTCCCCAGGAACAAGAGGACCTGCAGGTGAGCCTTCGGACACAAATACAGCACTGGAGGCACTTCTGTGGGGGCTCCCTCGTGCACCCCCAGTGGGTACTGACTGCTAGGAACTGTGTCGGACTGTGAGTACCGAAGGCTGTGTGCTGGGGCGCCCAGCAGGGCTCTGCCCAGGACAACCAGTCCCCAAGTAGCCCCACCCCACAGGGAGATTGAGGAGACCTCGGAGCTCAGGGTACAGCTGCTAGAGCAGCACCTGTACTACGAGGACCAGCTTCTGCCAGTCAGCAGGATCATCGTGCACCCCAACTTCTACAGCGCATATTGGGGCGCCGACATTGCCCTGCTGGAGCTCCAGGACCCCGTGAACATATCCAGCAATGTGCAGCTGGTCACCCTGCTGCCAGCCTCGGAGACCTTCCCCCCTGGGACACCGTGCTGGGTGACCGGGTGGGGTGACGTGGGGAGTGGAAGTAGCTTCAGGGGTGGCAGAGAGCTTGGCCCTGAGATCCCCTCATCCTCTCCACCATGACACATGGCCCAGCTCAGAGAGCAGGAGCCCTGGGACAGGGTGCAAGGGACCCACCTGCCCTTCTTTTGTGTGCCTCTAACCCGTGTGTGAAATGAGTCCGGAGTTAGGTCCTGGGCTGGGTCCCTTAGAGAGTGAACACAGATCTTAGGATCAACCTGGAGGGTGGCAGGGATGGGTGGATGGCCACTACAGGCAGCTGACACAACCCCGCCCCCCCCCCCCCCAGCCTGTGTGTCAGGGAGCAGTGCTGACCCCAGCAGGCAGGTCTCAGAGCTTCTAAAAGGCTCCTTCTCATTCCTCCCTGATCAAGAGCCAAGTGTTGGAATGCCTTTCATGAGCCTGGGTCCTGCTGGGCGTCCCCTGGTCTGTCATACAGACCCTCGGGTGGCTGTCATTGGAAGGGCCAGAAGGGGGTGCCCCCCCCCCCCGTATCCAAAAGCTCAGATGAAATGCACTTCTGGGAGGGCGGGGTGGTCGGGGGGTAGAATTCTGCTCTGCCTGTCACATCATGATGCCCTCCACAAATCCTGTGGGTCCTCCTCAGCCTGGACCACGTCTGGGGGTCCCACTGCCAGTGCCCCCCTTATGAGACCTTGCAGTGAAGATGTGCTCAGCACAGAGCTCCCCCGGCCACAAGGCAGCAAGGAGGTTGAGACCCTCCTGGGGCGGTGAGAGCTCAGGGCATTCTTCATCTCCTCTTCTTTTGTCCCCCAGCCCCCCTGCCACTGTCATTTCCCCTGAAGGAAGAGGAGGTGCCCATTGCAGAAAACAGCCTCTGTGACACCAAATACCTCACTGGTCTCACCACTGGGGACAACATCCACATCGTTCACAATGACATGCTGTGCTCTGGGATGCAGGGGCATGACTCCTGCCAGGCGAGAGCCCTCAGGACCCACCTTCCACAGTCTCACCTACCCATTGCCTCTTGTCCAGCAGTGACACCCCCCTACCTCTCCTAGGATGACTCCAGAGGTCCCCTGGTGTGCAAGGTGAAGGACACCTGGATGCAGGCAGGTGTGGTCAGTGTGACCGGCCCAGGATCTACACCCATATCACAAACTACCTGGACTGGATCCACAGCTGTTCCCAAGGAGCCCTGAGCTGAAGCCACAGAGCAACCAACCCATCTATTCCCACACCTCAGCTTGCTGCTCATGTGCCTCCCCTAATATCCCGCCCTACCCGCTCCCTCTGCCCCTGATTGCTCCCTCTCTCACCTGACCAGGTAGCGGAGGTGTGGGAGCCACGTATCCCCTCCCCACTGCTGTGTGTCATTAAAGTGCATGGAAAGCAGGTGACTTTTGTCATTGTGCGTCTCATGGTGGGTGTCCTTCAGTATCCGGGGCAGACATGGGGGATCCCCAAGGTACTTTGTGGCCCTGTGACCACAGCCCCCTACCAAGGCCAGCCATGAGCCCCTCTCCCCCACACAGGTGTGATCCTGTAGGCAGCACCTCACAGAGCAAGATACCCCTTGACAATAGTCAGCATAGACAGGCAGGGTCAACAGTCAGGGCAGGCAACAGAGGTGGTCCCTGCTCCCTCAACACTTGGTTTCCTCCAGTCACAAGCCCTCAGTGTCCTCTGCCATCATGTGTGTGGGGCTCCCTTTGGCACGGACTGGACAGGGATCAGTGTCAGCTACGGGACATTTCCTCTGGTTCCCCTGTTCTCTTGGAACCCACACCACCTGCGCACGTCCCTGCAGCCTGGACACCCCTGCTCGTGGTCCTGCAGCACTCCATGTGGTCGCTCTGTCCAGTGGGCCTTGGCCGATGGCCCTGTCCTTCTTGGCAGGGTTCTTACGATGGGGGCCCAGTGCTCCCTGTGGGCTTGGTTGTTGTGTGGGCACACACCAGGAGGGGGTGCCAGGCTCCAGGTGGTTCTATAAAATGATTTCACTCCCAGCCCTGTCCAGGGTCAGCGGCCTCTTCCCTGCTCTCTCCATCGGCCCCAGGAGAGGACACGGCACTGGGCTTTCCTTTCCTGGTTGAAGTCTTTCTTTTTGCCCAGAGCAAGTGGAGGCCCAGTGGGTCAGCACTCCCCTGGCTGCTGGAGGACAGTGGCTTGACCCCTGTCCTCAGGGGAATGGCCTAGCTGTCTGGGCCACGGCAGCTCCCCTGTTGCTCGGGGTCCCCGTGTGTTGAACCCACTGAGTTGGCGGAAATCAGCAGAAGGAACAGTTTGGGGAGTGGTTTTGGGATTACAGACTGAGCTGGAAGCAGGAGGGTCCCTGTCCTGTCCTGGGAGGTTTGTCCCACTGGCAGGCCCCCTGGATACATTGTAGTACATGGTACATGGTCCTGTGGGTCTGACAGGTGAACAAGCCAGGGCTCCCTGTCACAGCCTGGACATAACTGCCTCCCCCGCTCACACTATCCTCGCACTGACTGGGCCCTGGTCACCCGGCTCCACTGAGCCCTACTTTTTCCTGAATGCTGCCTTTTCCTAAATGGTCCCTAGTGAGAGTCACCAAAGGTTTCTGAATTCTAGTGCATCCTTTTATTTTATCCCAAGAAGCCAGAATGGGTCTGTGGGGGTGGAGGCAGCAGGGTGTGGTCTGGGCTGCTACCAGGAATTTCTGCTTATCTGTCCAGATCCTTGATACTGATGCCCATTTAGGCAGCGACAGTTGACAGATAATGGAGTGTGGTCCCTAATCGGGGTACAGAGGCCGGGTACCCACAGCGTGAGGCTCAGCTGGTCGGGCTGTGTTGGAGCTGGTCCAGGGTCCTGATGAGGGATAGGGACCCAGCTCTTCTGCCCACTGCAGCAGACAGAACCCTGCCTGCACACCAGGTTTGGGGGGAGTTGTTGGGTGGGTGCATGCTGGCTGGATGGAAAACACCTGCCCCCGAGGCTGGAGGTGATGCCGCTGGGAGAGCTGGGAAATCTCTTTTACAGGGCCCTACATGGTCTTCCAGCCTGTCCCTGGGCCCTATCAGGCCTCCTGGTGTGGGTGGCCATGGCTTGGACTGTGGGGCACCTCCTGGGCTTGTCCTGCTTCCACTGTCTCTCAGGGTGCAGTTGTCAGGAGAGGGCAGGCCAGTGGGGCACAGTGATCCCCATGTCCTCAGAGCATGGCACTAATGTGGCTGTGACCCCATCAGGCCAGATGCCAGCCCGCTCTGGCTCAGGTGCTGGCCTGGAGGAACTCACAACCACCTGTGAAGCTGAATCCTGGTGGATGATCAGGATCAATGACACCTCACCCATGGTCTGTAGTTCAGCTTCCCCCATCTACGGGGGTCCTGGGATGAGAGAGTCTCCAAGTGGCCCTCTGACCTGCCCTGTGGCGCTCTGGGCCTCAATCTGCTGGGACATCAGCCATGGGCACATAGTGGGCGGGAGGGAGGCATCTGCCTGGGGTGCTCGGTGACTGAGCGCCTCTGCTCTGTGGTGGGGTCACGGGACTTGAGGGCGGTTGTCCATCAGGCACAAGGAGGGGCACCAAGATGCCCATCACAGGGCTCTGAGCTCTCTCCTCTGGCTGCGTCTACAACCAGGCTTGGTTCTCCGCAGCCCTTTTTAAAGGTACCCCCTATGTGTTTTAGAGGAGTTGTATTCAAACAGGAAACATCCCAAATATGCTATTTGGGTGTTGAAATCTACCCCGTCACATCCAGCCCATTCGGACTCACCGAGGCCGCAGTAGGACCGCCCGGCCATCTCAGAATCAGACTTTAATGGAGCCCGAGGGACAGGCCTCCTCCCTGGCACCCACAGTGGGTTAGAACCATTGCCCTTGTGAGCAGCAGCCGAACCCTTACCCACCAGGCTACAGGGCCCTGAGAACTGCTGGCGCAATCCCAAGCCCACTACAGTCTGGAGGCTGACTGGCAGGCAGCCCCAAGGTAGGAGAAACCCTCAGGGCTCCTGAGCCTGTAAATCCCAGAGAAACCAACTGCCAGCCTTGCCATTCCCTATCCATGCTTACTCCCCAGTGCCACCTGGGCTCCTTGATAAAGGTCCCCTGGCACTTCCCATCAGTCCGGCCCTAGTTTCCCTTACAGCACCCCCTCAGAGGAGCGCAGTGTGGCTGGTGCAAGATGCATCCTACGTCGTGAACCAGCAGCTACATTACCCAAACCAAGGTCTCCTCTAATCTAGATAGTACACCGTGCACTAACCCTTCTTCCTTCTGGGGGTGCTCCCCCAGGGAGCTCCTGAGAGCTTGGAGGGGGCAGCTGGGCAGGCAGGAGGTGGGCAGGGGAGAGGGTGCTGGGGACCTCTTGCTGCCCTAGAACAAGGAGCCTTGGGAGGAGCGCTGGTGCTGGAGTGGTTATGTGTCACACTGCTAACCACAAGGTCCGAAGTTTGAAACCACCAGCCACTCAGCAGCAGAAAGGCAGGTTTTCTAGTCCTGGCCAGAGTTGCAGTCTCAGAAACCCACAGGGGCGGATCAGTCCTATAGGCTCACTATGAGTCGGCATCGACTTGATGGTGGTGAGTTTGGTGTTCTGGAAGAAGCCTTAGAGAGAGGCCCGGTGGGTCAGCAGTCCACTGGCTGTTGGCGGTCAGTGGCTTGTGACGCCACCCTCTGAGGAAGCATGGCCTAGAGAGGGACCACCATGCACCTGGTGGGTTCAGGCGGTGCCTCTCTACAGTACAGACTGTACCCTGTGAGGATGGGAAATGTTCAGCACAGGGTGTCAGGTCACCTGGGAGCACTGGTCACCATGCAGCCCCTGTCATCCCACCCCAGGCTCCGGGCATCCCCACAGAGAGCAGCAGATTGTCCCACTGGCCTAGTGCCCCACGCCCAGGGGGCTCAACAGGGTGATGTGGGTGCAATGAAGTTTATTTCAGGCAGGGATGTTCGGGGTCACACAGGTGTGAGTATGACTCTCCGGCCCACACCCTTCCTCCCCTCCCATGGATTCTGTTCTCCTAGAACCTAGGGGCTGGGGGCCAGCAGCCTAGGAGGGCATCTACCCTGACTCTCATGCTCTAAGAGGGGGCCTGGGCCTCAGAGGAGCCCCGAGTAGCCAGGGTCTGTGCAGCTCTCTCACCCAGAGTTCCCTTCTCTGAGCACATTTCCACATCCATCACCAACTTCTGCCCAGGGGTCTTCCTGGGACAGCTGGGGGTAGAGCTTCCGGGCCAGCCTGATGGGGCAGAGGCCCTCGATCTCTGCCCCAGTGTGGATCCTCACCCAGGTCCCCACAGCAGGGGCAGGTGGCCCAGTCAGCCAGGTAAGCACGGGCTCCTTTGTGCCTATGTCCTCATCTGTAGTGAACAAATGGACTTTTACACGGAGCCATAAATGCTGGTGTGAAAACGGGGAACTGGTCTCCACAGAAGAGAAAGCATAAGTCAGCTCCTGCTTACCCCGCTTTTCGGCCTCTGTCCCTGTCATGGGTGGTGTGAACAGAAGCTTTGGTGCTGTGGACGGGGCAGGGGGAGGGGCGTTGGAGGAGACAGACCTACCTGCAGCTGGGATCTTGCTGACTTTGGTGACTGGGGCGTCTGACAGATGGACCTTCAGAGAGTCTGCTCAGAATAGACTCGGGGCTGAGTTGGAGGTTGGGGGTGGGCAGAGATACAGACAGGGCAGGTCTTCCTGCTCCCTCCTCAGGCCCTATATATAGAACCTTGCCTGGTCCTAGTTTGAAGGTGTCCTGTGCCCCATCCAAGCCCAGGAAAGTCCTGGTTCCAGACTGTGTTTGACTGGCAGGATGGGAAAGTAAGGGGTAGATGATAGTGCCAGTGAGGGGCATCCCCCACCCTTAGACCACAAAACACCAGACCCTGTCCTCATGGGGTGTGGGGTCTGGACTTCTACACCCTGTACCCCTAGAACTAAGAAGCCCAGGACTCCTGATGGGCCAAAAGGGACCTATCCCTGTCTGGGGGCCTCCAAGACCAGCAAATGTTGACCAAGCAGCATAGGATTGATGCCCCAACTACTGACTGTCCAGTGTTTCTAGAGCATCACCCTGGGGCACGGTGGTGGTGGGGCACAGATGCCCACACCTCCAGCAAATTCAGAGCCAGGGGGAACATGTAGAAGGGCCCTTTACAGAACGCGAGGACCTGGTTAGGCTGAGCCCAAGCCTGGGACCTTGGGGGCAGGGCTGGCTCCAGGGGCAGGTTGGGGTCAGCCAAGCTCCAAGGAGGCTAGGGGGTGTCTGCCCATAGCATCTTAAATTCTTAACTCCTTTCTAGTTAGATTTGTGTTTTGTATCCTGGTGCCCCTTCTCTGGGGATGGATACTGAAGGAGGGGGCTGTGATCCCCAGCTGAATCCAGCAGCCACCCTCACCCCCAGTGGGCCTGAGCTCAACATGCCACTGTATGCAGCCCACTAGACCACCTATGTCCTTGACGAGGGAGGGGTCAAAACAACAGAGAAAACGCCCACATAGCGAGAGAGGGAGCTCACATGTCAGAGACCCCCACTGGAGATGGGTTTGTCAATCAAAGAAACGAAAATCAGCAACCGAGGCACAGTCACTGCCATCGAGTGATGCTGACGCAGGACAACCCTATAGGACAGGGTAGAGCAGCCCCCGTGGGTTCCCGAGACTGTAACCCTTTCCACCGTCACTTCCCACACGGGGGTTCTAGCTCCTTGGGAGACAAAAGACTCCAGTTATGGCAACCTTCCCAACAGCTGGTCCACATTCACGTTCACAATCAGACAACATTCACAAGCAGGGAGCAAACTGACACAGAACCTAGAGCCTTCTCTCCAGGAAACCTTCGTTCAGGATGAGAACGTGGATCTCCCAGGCTCCCGGCATCTGTCCCCTCTGACACACCCTGGGCCCAGCTCTGAGAGCAGAGCACAGACACAGACAGGAGGCCCTGCAGGAGGAAGACTTGGTAAGGAGGACGGTTATCTTGGTCATGGTTGTTCTTAACTTTAAGAAGAGATAGCCCCCAGGAAAGCGAGAAATAGCCACACACTAAGAATTCACCGTCCTGAGAACCTCAACACGATAGATTTGGGGGGAACCAGGGGCTGTGAGAGGCTGATAAGGTTCTTATCTTATTTAGGTCACAGGAAGATATCAATTCTGGAAGAGAGGCGAGAAAGGATGCAAAAGAAAGGCAATTGAAATATGAAATAACAGCTCAAGATGGTTCCCTGGTCTGAGCCATCAACAACTGAAATATGAAGATTGGGAGAGGATGGGCCAGGTGACAACAAATCCCAAAGGTGGATGTAAAACACTCGTCCAGCCAGAGGCTGTATCCCAGGCGGGAGGGAAGGTGGGAGAAGTTTGTGAGACTAGGTACCACCCAAGAGGTAGCACAAGTCATTACAAACTATTGGGAGAAATAGCATTTCTCCCCCCCGAAGAAATTCTCAACACACACACACACACACACACAGACACACACATGTGCACACACATACACACATGTACAGACACGCACACGTACACACACGTTCTTGAGAGAAAGAAAATTCTAGCCAGATACGAGTACAAAATATTTGCAAATATAAAAACTTGTATCCAATATTTACAAGTAACACTCAAAGTGCCTGAGAAAAGAGTGCTAAAAAAGTGATACACAACTGCTGAAGCCAAAGCGGGTGAACAAGTAAATGTGATGAAGGAAGGTGATGGTGCCTGGCTATCAAAAGAGATAGTGTCTGGGGTCTTAAAGGCTTGAAGATAAACAAGCGGCCATCTAGCTTGGAAGCAACAAAGCCCACATGGAAGAACACACCAGCCTGTGTGACCACGTGGTCCCGAAGGGATCAGTTATCAGGCATCAGAGAACAAAAAATCATATCATTGACTGCACTGCTCCATGATACGATTGCCGAGAACAAACGGGTGTATAAGCAAATGTGGCGAAGAAAGCTGATGGTGCCCGGCTATCAAAAGAGATATTGTCTGGGGTCTTAAAGGCTTGAACGTGAACAAGCGACCATCTAGCTCAGAAGCAACAAAGCCCACATGGAAGAAGCACACCAGCCTGTGCAATCACGAGGTGCCAAAGGGACCAGGTATAAGGCATCATTGCCCCCCGAAAAAAATATATATATATATATATATATATATATATATATATATATATATATATATATATATATATATATATATATATATATATATACCATAGTGAATGAAGGAGAAAGTGCAGAGTGGAGACCCAAAGCCATTTGTCGGCCACTGGAGATCCCCTCTGTGAGGGGAGGAGATGAGTCAGTCAGGGTGCGATGTAGCACCGATGAAGAATATAGCTTTCCACCAGATCCTAAATGCTTCCTCCCCCCGACTACAACTTTCCGAATTCTGCCTTGCAAGTCTGGATAGAGCAGAGGTTGTACACTGGTGCATATAAGAGCCGAAGGCACAGGGAATCCAGGGTGGATGATACCTTCAGGATCAAGGGTGTGAGGGGCGATACTGGGAGAGTAGAGGGTGAGTGGGTTGGAAAGGGGGAACCAATTACAAGGATCTACATGTGACCTCCTCCCTGGGGGAAGGACATCAGAAAGGAGGGTGAAGGGAGACGCCGGATAGCGCAAGATAGGAGAAAATAATAATCTATAAATTATCAAGGCTCATGAAGGAGGGGTGAGCAGGGAGGGAGGAGAAAAAAAGAGGACCTGATGCAAAGGGCTTAAGTGGAGAGCATTTACTTTGAAAATGATTAGGACAAAGAATGTACAGATTTGCTTTATACAATTGATGTATGTATATGTATGGATTGTGATAAGAGTTGTATGAGCCCCTAATAAAATATTTTTTAAAAAGTGATACAATGTACAGAGGGTTGGAAGGACACTTCATAAGAACAGCCATGCGGACGGACAGTGAGCTAGAAGGAAGGCTCCCACCCTCAGTCCCTGGGGAACGGCTCGAGGAAGAGTTGAGAGCTGACCGAGGGCTGGACGGAGGAAGGTGGCAGACACAGCCATCCTGACAAAGGACCTCTGGCAATCCCATGACAAACCCTAGTGAACGTGTGGATGGCTGGCACATGGTCAACATGAAGCAGACCCTCAACTAGAGTACTCAGACAGGAAGCACAGCGGCCGCCAGCAGCAGTGCCTCCGTCCATGGGGAAACATGGGCCATGGGGATAGTGCTCCCCCCCAAGCCCCAGGAGGAATCTAGTACTCTTCACTAAGTGAGGACCCCAGACCCCAAAGCCCCTCCAGTGTGAGATTTTGAGTGTGTGGCCTCTGGGAAAGGTCAGGTGAAGGACAGTCAGGAGACTGGGAGGCGACGGAGGTGAAGTGTGAGATAAGTGTCTACACCACGTGTGGGCCGGTAGTGGTGCAGATGCTGCAGCTGGCGTGTCGCTGCGATGCGGGCAGCTATGCCAGCGGTACTTCCAGTGCCAGCAGGATCTCCCGTGGGGCCCAGGGTCCAGCAGAATTTCCAGACACAGCCGACTAGGAAGCAGGGCGAGGCTGTTCTCTTCAGAGGGTCTGGCCACGGAGTCTTACAAATGCCTGTGGAACTGGGTCTCCCCGATGCAGTCTCAGGCTAGAGGACCTCGGCAGCAGCAGTTGTTCTATGTGGTGGGTGGTTACCTGCCAGGGGGCCTCTGTCCAAACTCAGAGATCCCTGTCCTCACTGCAAGTGGATCGCTCCCCCGCAAACCCCACCCCACAGAAGGTTGAGGAAACAGCTATTTGAGAAATGATCGGGCAAAAACCAGGCAAGTCAGTCCCCAGGTTCAGAACTCTGCTGTGTACAGAGACATAAGTTGGTGGTCACCTTGAGCCCCAGTGGAGCCCCAGGGTGCGTGTTCAGTGGTGCTGAGATGTGGTCACAGTTGAAGTTCTTCTGGGCCCTGGCTGTGAGCAAGCCGCTCAAAGTAGGGACAGGGAGACACTTAGGGTCTCTGCGAGGTCCCCTTCCTTCCTGGGTCAGCAGTGTTCCTGCTCAGGAAGACCTGGGGCAGGAGCGGAGGGAGATTCTGATCCGCAAGGAGAGGGAGGGTGGCTCCTCCAGGCCCTGGACTATGATCCCAGTACAAATGTCCTTTCCAAGGAGGGGCGTAGCCTCTGGGGGACTCGGAAGGGAGTCTCATGGGCTGACTCCACATCACCCAGGTCTCGGGCCCAGTGTTCCCCCCTTGAGCCCTGCCCTTGTCCAATTTCTTGTCTTCCCAGCATGCTGGTTTCTATTTGTCCACTGTGTGCTGTCCTTCCCCTACTGAGGCACCCAGCACCCAGCTCTCTGCTCAGCCGAGAAGACCGCCCATGCTTCCACTTACACAAATCCCCATCATGATGCTCCTGCCCTGAAGGAGAAGCTGCACCTCCTCCCATGCCCCGCCCCCGGAGAGGCTGCCTCCCCCAACTGCTTCCTGGGCTGGAAGGATAAAGGGCTAGGACAGGGTTTGGGGCAGAGAGCTGTAGAGGTGAGGAGGCTGAGGTGAGGAGGCTGCCTGCCCACTCCTGCCCTCTCCTTCCCAGACCCTGGGGTGGGGGCCCCTCCTCCTCACACAGGAACTCCCCTCCCCGCAGATGCTGTGGCTGCTGTTGCTGACCCTCGTCTGCCTGGGGGCCTCTGTGCCCGTGACCCCAGGTGAGTCCTGACCCCTTCTGATGCCCACCCTGACTCTGAGCCCCCATCTGCCGTCTAGGGAACAGTGCTGGTGTGGGGTAGGGACCTCATTCACACATGTTTGTCTACCTCCTTCATGCCTGCACATGGGGAGGATCTGAGCAGGAGGTTGAGCTGAACTCTGGGCTGGGAGGGCTGGATCCCTGATGACCCCTCACTCTGCCCCCCCAGCTCCGGGCCCGGAGACTGAGCTTATGGACATTGTGGGGGGACACGATGCTCAACCTGGGAAGTGGCCATGGCAGGTCAGCCTGTGGAACCCTGATCCATGGGGTGGCCCGTGGAGATTTTCGTGTGGAGGCTCCCTGATCCATGAGCAGTGGGTGCTGACTGCTGCCCACTGTGTTGTAATGTGAGTGACTCTCCTGCCACCATGTGACTCTCTGACTAGTTGGGGCACATGGTGGGTGCTGTGGTGTTTCTTGGGTGGAGGGATCACAGGAAAGAGACAGGGATACCATCCCCTGGAATCCACCCCGGTACCCCATGCCCAGAGGCCCCTGGGGCTGCGTGAGTGGGTCTCTCTCAGCCTCTGGCCAGCTTCCTGTCTTCTCTCCCTCAGGTCACATGGACACGTTCTCCCAGTTCGCGTCCAAGTGGGAGAAGTAAAACTCTATCAGAGTAACTCGTACCAGAATGTGGCCAGGGTCTTCACCCTCTGCAAGTATACTCCTCAGTGTATAGCACAAGGGAATGACATTGCACTTCTCCAGTTGGTGGCCCCCGTGAGGCAGTCTCCTGCCACTGTGAGACCGGTCGCCCTCCCTCATCCAGGACTGAGGGTCCCTCCAGGCACCAACTGCACCGTGACCGGCTGGGGAGATATTCGTTCTGGTGGTAAGGGTCAGGAGCACTGGGCTTGGATGGGAATCGGGGCTCTGGGGACACAGTGGAGACTGGCACAGCATGAGCAGGGACTCAACAGCATGGCCCCCTCAGGGAGGGTTATGGGTGAGGCTGGTCTTGAATGAGTCACAGGGACACAGTTAAGGGACAGAGACTGGATGTGGAGGGAGGGAAGCTCAGGCATCACTCTGTACCAGGCCCTGCACGGCCTTCCGGGTCCCTGCCCTCCCTGAATCTTGAGGGGTGTGTGTGTGGTGATAGTGGGAAAGGAGGCTGAGACGGACTGCGCAATGTGCTTCAAGGTCTCTGCCTTCAGTGCTGCAAGTCCACGCTGACCCAGGGCTCCGACTCTGCATGTCTGGAACACCCTTCTTCTGATGGCTCAGCCCCAATCCCTCAGGGTAGGGAAGCTCCCCACTGCCTCTGTTTCCTCCATGACAGCTGGGGATGCGAAGCCCCAGGGTACATGTAGGGAAACGGAGACCAAAAGGATGTCTCCAGACCCCTGCATCTGGAACTCCCAGGAGCAAGGTAGACATTGTGTGGAGGTCCCGGGCTAATCCCCAGACCCAAAAGCTGAGACCCGCCCACTCCTCCCTGCAGTTCCCCTACCCAGGAACAAGAACCTGCAGCAGGTGCAGGTCCCCATCGTGGACTTGCAGACGTGCAAACGCAGGTACAGACGGATCAAAGTGGATGTCAGGAATGACATGCTGTGTGCGGGGAGCCCTGGGAAGACCACCTGCCAAGTGAGACCCTATGTCCCAGCCTGTTGACTCACTCTGCTTCCTACCCTTGCTCTCAGCCCTCAGGGATCCTGATGACCACTCTCTGCCTTTTCTTTCCACAGGGTGACTCTGGGGGACCCCTGGTCTGCCATATCAACCAAAGATGGGTCCAGGTTGGGGTGGTGAGTGGGAGTCATCCAATATGTGATGAGCCAGGATACCCTGCAGTCTACACCCAAGTGACATCTTATTTGTTCTGGATCCGCAAGTATGTCCCATTACCTGCTTGAGGCTCCAGGCAGGGACAAGGACGCTGCTGACACAAACACGCCTCCCAAGAGCTTGCAGAACCTCATGCACCCTTCCCAATGCCAGCCTCTCACTGAGCCCATCACCTGCTTCCATCCCTGCACAGTGCCAGTCCTGCCACCCCCTGAGGGTCCTGTCCCTCCCTTGATATCTGAGAAGGACAGAGGGGAGGTCTGATGACCTCCCAGAGATGGGACAGGGTGGGGGCTCCTCCGGGGACCTGCTTGCCTCTCACTCTGTAAAACGTGGCTCAATAAAGCTCCTGCACAGGAAGGTTTGAATGTACTCCCATGTGGGCGTGGCCCAGGATATGGTGCCTGGGGGAGCCTTCCTGTGGGGGTCCAGTTGGTGAAAGGTGGAGTGGGAGTTCTGAATCCCTGAGGTTCAAGAAACTGCGTGCTGTGGGGGAGATGACAGACCCCTGAGACCAGAGGATGGCCTGTCCATGGGATGACTGACTCACTGTCCCTTGATCATACACCTGGGTCTGCCTACCCCTCTCCTCCCCACTCACCCTGTACCCTCGGGGCTCCGTTCACAGAAGTGCTCAGAAGAAGAGACCTGAACCCCAACTCTCCGTCTTGCCTGGGTGGGACTGAGTGCAGGCCCCCTGGACTCCTAGGGGATCAGGGTGGATTGAAGTGCATCCATCTGCAGAGAGGACTGGGAGCAACCTCGGAAGGGAGCAGGGGGCAGGCCATGCCCTGTGCTACAGCATTTCAGGAACTGCCCTGGGTCCCGTCTGGTCCCCTGGCCGCCCAAAGTCAGAGACACTGGGCCACCTTTGTGCCCACCGCTAGGCCTTCAGTGGTGGAGGTTCCAGCGGTACCCCAGATGGGAGGGTGGGAGTGGAACTGAGTGTCCTTGGGAAAAGCCAAGGGCTCCACTGTGTGTATTCCTGACCCCACACCCACACCCCTCCTCTGGGAGCCCCAGCCCTCCCCTGCTCCTCTCTGCCCTTTCCCCTCACCCAACTGCGCTCCTCATGCACATTTGAAGGAGAAAAAAGGGGAAGAGAAGACCCCCCTGGGTCCCCTAAAAGGATGTGGTAGCTAACTAGCTGAGGGACAGGGGTGTCCCTCCCATGCCCGTAAAGCCCCCTTAGAGGAGAATGGAAAAAATCAGGCAACCATTAGAATCCTAGGAAGACATCAAACTGAGCATGCTTGCACTCAATCTCCCAAGCCAGGCAGGAGGTAACATGGGAGGACCAAACTAGTCTCAGGCTCATGACATCACCCTGGTGGGCGTAACTCAGCCAATGGGGTAAACCAATACCATCAACCACGCTTTCCCCTAGCCAGGGGGATGTGTTAGCACAAAGGCAGGGAGCATGCTCAGTGATGCTCACTTAGGTAGGTAGAGCAGGGAGGTCTCTCTTCCCTGGGGGTGCACATGCAGTCGCTCAGGGCCTTTTTGGGGAACCACAGCCACTTGGACCACATGCTATCAGCCTCTAGGGTTCTTGGGCCTCTGGCCTCCTAGGATCCCCCCAAGATCCACATGCATGGGTGTTCTTTTCCACGTGGTTGTTCGGGGCCAGTTCTGAACCCTTTCAGACTGTCAAACCTGACACTTGTCCTGTCCTTCATGAAAACCACATGGGTGACAAAACGGGCATCGGTGTGAATGCTTTCATCGTGAGAAGCCAAGAATGCAGTTAGTACCGACCCCTGAAACCTAACAAATCCTCTCATCCACTTGGATCCTCAAGATCTCCAGACTGCCTTCCTCAGACCTACTGATCGCAGTGTCCCCCATACTCCCAAATGCGGGAAGCCCAGGCTCCCTGGTCATGGATGCCCTGAGTCACAGGGCCCTCGGGTTTTCTAAATTTAAGGCCCACCAGCCCTAACGTTACACTATCCCTGCAAGTCCCAGAACTGGGGTCACCTTGGTCCCACCCAAGACCCCACTCAAAGTCCCACAAAGAGACTCTCTCTGTGCTCCCAGACACTCACTTGGGAATGAAAGTTAAGGAAACGCCAAAAATCCTGTGACCAAGTAAATCAAATGTTCTCTGAGTGTTTTTATTTAATATGTCTGAAATGAACTTAGATGTCACTGAAGAATCCAAGCCTGCGTCTGGAGATTTTGTGAGGTGGTGAGCTTTCACTTTTATTTTTGTTTAACAACCACAAAAAACCCAACAAATATATATATATATATATATATATATATATATACACACACATGTATATGTATACATATATGTTTTTTAAAAAAGAAAACATGTTCTGTGTAGCTGCAAGGGCCATCCTATCAAGTCACTAATACTATCCCACTAGTTTTACACTGGGTTCTCTAGAGAAACAAAACCAGGACCCGGATGATGTTAGATAGATATAACACAATGAAATGAACAGCTAATTCGTCCACAGAATAGTACAAATGGTTCAGTTCAACTCACTTCCGGGAGACAGTTAATATACTGGCAGTCCTTCAACTCACGAGGGCTGTCAAGTGCAAGTCGAGGAAGCAGACAGCTGAGTCTTCTGTAGAGCAATACAGGTAATCAGGACACAGGCAGCAAATGGCAGGGCAGGTCACCAACAGTCAGCCAGATGACAGGGTCCAACAGTCCCCAGCTCAAGGGATGTATACACCAGCAGTGTGGCAAAACAGGTCTCAAAGGAACCTCAAATTATAGAAACAGGATCCTTGGATTGGGTGTCCCACAAGTAGTGTAGCTCACAAATTGCAGCAGCAGCCGCACACTGATCTACTCATCAGAGAGCAAGAGATGGAAGGACGAGGCTCACCAATCCATTTATCTCTTTGCCCTTCAATTAAACTGCAACCTTATTAATCCCTCATGTGTCTATTGGCTAGGTTGGCACCATAAACCGTCTCCATCAATGTCTTTCTCCATCTATTTCCTCCCCTCCCATCCTTCATCCCCCATCCTTCATCCCTCCCTCCACAATTTCTCGTCCCTCTCCTCTCCTTACCCCCGCCTCCCATCCCTAGCCTCCTCCAAGTCTTCACAGTCTTCCTTTGGTGTGAAAATCATTTTTCTTGATAATCATGCTGCCATTCAAAACACATCTCTGCTCTAGTTCCTGAATGCTTCCTCCACCCACTACCAGGATCCATTTCTACCTTACACATCCGGCTAGACCAGAGTACACACATTGGTATAGACAAGAGCTCTTGACCCATGGAATTCAGGAAAGAAACTTTGTTTCCACCCAAATAAGGCCCTGTCTTATACTTATTTTTCCTCAAGAAGACACACCATGGCTTATTTTAGGGATGTCTTTTTTTATTAAGTACGGTAAAACAATCTACATTGGTTCATAAATAGTTAAGTCCTCTTCTTGTGGAACATGGACCCACGGTGCTGAGTCACACGGCAGCCCCAGCTTTCCTTCTTCCCCTTGAGGACACACAATGCCCAAAGCAGAGCGTCCTGCTCCTCACTCCACCGAGGAGACCTTTACTCTCACTGTCTGTGTCTCCCTCTCTGCCTCAGCTGGCAGCACGCAGAGAACGACCGGGACCTGACAGGGGGCCGACCTTGTTGATGGGGTTGCCGCACCTGTCCGGTCCCCTCTGAGATAGCAGCTGTCACGAACTCCATGGTGGTGTCTGTGCAAGGACTGGTGTATTTGATGGAGAAAGAAGGGAAGGACCCCTTCCTTGAGCCCGCCAAACCAAAATGAATGATCCCGCCCACCCATGCTGATCCTGCAGATTCCCTGACTGCTCCCCAAGCCTCCCGGTCACAGAGTTCCCCGCGGTCCTTGATCACAGGTAAGAGAGGTGCCCAGCTCCCAGGTCACTGAGTCCCACCCGAGCCTGTGCTGAACTTCCCACAAGCAGACGTGTTCTCTTGTTTCCAGACGTCCATGGGATCACAAAGTATAAGGAAACGTTTTAAAATGTTAGGGACCAAGTAACTCTTGCTTTCTCCAGCGTTTTAAAACCTCCAAGCTGATCTGACAGCCTGGGATGCCTGCAAGGGGGGTGGGAGCGGAACGTGGTGCCGCACCGGGGAACCCCGCGGGGCGCCACCTCAAGCTGCCAGAAGTGGGAGTGCTCTCAGAGGCCCCAGCATCCCTCTTCTAAACTAGGAGTCGCCCAGGAGTGTGATCTGCACAGCCGTGTCCATCCCTGCACTGGTCCCATTGGCAAAAAGATGGAAGCGCCCAACGCGCGTCCCTGAGGATGGAGAAAGGCGCTTGGGCACAGACTTACATAGGGACGTGAACCGCAGGAAAGATCACCACGAAGCTGTGGCAGACCTCAGGATGGGGTCACCTGGGCACCGCGATACTGCGTGACATCAGTCAATCGCAAAAGGACCAAGAGACAAGGCCACGGTGGTAAAGTCAGGAAGAGGCCTTCACAGGAAAAGGACCATTCTTCGCTGGTTACCAGCGGAGGGAGCGGAGTTACAGAGGGGAGGCGAGGGGAGGCAGGGGTTGCCTGGGTGAAGGGAAGACAAGATACAGATAGGAAGGAGTGAGGATAAATGATGGAGTGCGCGCAGGGGAAGGCATTGGGAAGTCCTCACGTTACAGGCGTCATCTCCACTGTCCAGCAGTAACGGTGATCCTGAGCAGATGCTTGGGAAGAGGCCCAGGCTGAGCCGGTTGGAGGCAGAGCGGAGGATGTCGATGGCGGTCAGGGAGGTTTGCCAGAGGATGTCTGTCCATGCTGCAAGTATAGCTGTGAAGGTGGTGGAGCAGACAGGGGGTGGAGGGGTGGAGGGGTGGGGGTGGGGGGTTGGTGGAGAAAGTCCTGACAACTTCTTAGATGATCAACCACCTCCAGGAAGTGAGTCCTTGGGCCTGGGGGCTCAGAGCCATGTCTCAGGGTTCACCAAGGTCACTGGCGTTACCTGAACCACAGAGACAGTACTTACATCCTGTTTTGGTGAGTAGCCACTGGGCTCTTTGAAGCCATCAGAGAGGCGACCTCGGCCTCTGCCTGTGCAGAGGGAAGAAGGATGATGAAAATGGAAGATACACGGGAATCATGAGTCCAGTGACCCATGGACCCTGGAACATCAGTCTCCACAGCCCTGAGACCGGAGAAGTAGATGGAGCCCAGCCACCACTACTGACTCCTCTCAAGGAGATCACATTAGGATGTCCTGGGTAGAGCAGGGATCTAGAACAAAACTCAAAAAATAAAAAGAAGAAGAAGAAGAAGAACCAAATCCAGTAGCGTCCAGTTCTCCCACCACTCCCCCAGGGGGTCCTTGCAGCTCTGGAGGTGCTGGGCAGAACAGCAGCAGCCAGGCAACGCAGCTTTGAGAAAACTCCCCCTGCTGTCCACAGGCAGAGCCCTCCGCACAGCTAAGATACCCCAAAAGGAGGTCAGCTCAGTCAAAGGGGCGGTGAAGGAAGAGCCCAAGAAGTTATCAGCAAGGTTGTCTGCGAAATCTGCTCCCACAGAAGTGGAGACGCCAATAAAGGCAGCAGGGAAGGATAAATCTTTGGGGGATGGGGGTGGGAATATGCAAGCAAAAGGGAAAAGGGGGAGCAAAGAGAAAACAGGCTGAAAGAGCCAACCAAGAAGCTAGAGAAGATGTACCTGCGGAAAACGGAGAAATGAAAAACAAGGAGGGTCCCGCCTCTGATGGAGCAGGAGGAAAAGAAGTCAAGTCTGATGAATGTTCATCTATAGTGTCTTATCAGTGGGCCCTGCTATTTTTTCAATCATTTTATTAGGGGCTCATACAACTCTTATCACTATCCATACATACATCAATTTTCTAAAGCATATTTGTACATTCTTTGCCTCATCATTCTCACAACATTTGCTCTCCACCTAAGCCCCCTGGCATCAGCTCCTCATTTTATCCCCTCCCTCCCGCTCCCCTCTCCCTCATGAACCCTTGATAATTTATAAATTATTATTTTGTCATACCTTACACTGTCCGATGTCTCCCTTCACCCACTTTTCTATTGTCGGTTCCCCAAGGAGGGATTTATATGTAGATCCTTGTAATCAGTTCCCCCTTTCAACCTCACTGTCCTGGTAGGCCATTCTCAACACTGGTCCTGAAGGGATCATTCACCCAGGGTTCCCTGTGCTTCCAGTTCCTATCTGTACCAGTGTACATCCGCTGATGTAGCCAGATTTGTAAGGTAGCATTGGGTTTATGATCATCGGGGGTGAGGGAGGAGGAAGCATTTAGGAACTAGATGAAAGCTGTATGTTTCATCACTGCTGCAGTGCTCCCTGACTGGCTCATCTCCTTCCCGTGACCTTCTGTAAGGGGATGTCCAATTTCGTACTGATGGGCTTTGGGTCTTCACTCCGCACTTCCCCTCATACACAATATGATTTTTTGTTCTTTGATGACTGATACTTGATCCCTTTGACACCTTGTGATCGCACAGGCTGGTGTGCTTCTTCCATGTGGACTTTGTTGCTTTTGAGTTGGTTGGCCGCTTGTTTACCTTCAAGGCTTTAAGACCCCAGACGCTATATCTTTTGATAACTGGGGACCATCAGCTTTCTTCACCACATTTGCTTATGCACCTGCTTTGCCTTCAGCGATTGTGTTGGGAAGGTGAGCATCATGGAATGCCAGGTTAATAGAACAAAGTGTTCTTGCATTGAGGGATTACTTGAGTGGAGGCCCAATGTCCATCAGCTACCTTAATACTAAACCTATACATATATGCACATAGATGTATTTCCCCATACATAAAATATTTACATATGTACTTGCCTTTATTTAGACCTCTATAAATGTTCTTTGCCTCCTAGCTCTTTCCTCGAGTTCCTTTTACTTTCCTCTTGTCCCACTTCCAGGTTCAGCCTTCATTTGGGTTTCAGTAATTCCTCTTGGTTACATTACCCTTGATCACGCCCTACCAGACTTCCTACACCCTTCTCACCTCTGATTTGAATCACTTGTTCCTTTGTCCCTGGGTTTGTTAACACCACTTCCTTTCCCCCTACCTCTCCTTATCCCATGTCCCCCCGGAACTGTCGTTCCCATTGTTTTCTCCTCCAGATTGTTCATCCAGCCTATCTTATTTTGACAGACCTGCAGAGATAATAGCATGCACAAAAACAAGACAGAGCAAAAACAAGCAACAAAACAAAACAAAACAACAACAACAAGCCAATGACAAAAAAGAAAACACAAGAAGAAAGAAAAGCTTGTAGTTAGTTCAAGGACAGTTTGTTGGCTTTGAGGAGTGTTTTCCAGTGCAGTCTGTTGGGGCACCGAGTCCTGGCCCCAAAGTCTATCTTTGGTTTTCCCTGGGGACTTCTTTGCTCTGTTCCCCTTCCAGTTCTGTTGCGTGTCCTTAATGTTGTGCCTGGGTGTGGTGGGATCAGATCGGGCAGAATTCCCACACTGTGTCTCCAGTGTTGTCCCCTGTAGGGCTATGGGTCAGTGAGCGATGTAGTTCCTCATAATGGGGCCGGCCATATGGTTTCTCTGTGGATTGGCTGCTCTGAGCGGGAATCTCGTCCTCAAGGCTTGGTGGGCCAAGATGTGTTCCACTCTCTCTTCCTCCTCTTTTGTTTGCTCCCATGTGTTCTGATCAGAGCTGCAGATTCAGTGCTGTCCTCTGAAATAAATTCTTCTGTGGGGAGGGCAGTGGGCCCTGTTATCTCCCTTCTTGTCCAATCTAGATGATGATTTTTTTATCAAGTGTTTTGTAAATGCAAAATTTTTAGTAGTCATGGAAACATTTTTAAGAAGGAGGAAATCCCACTTCCTTCCAATTTTTACAGTATGAAAGCTCAAAAAATGTGAAATATTTACTTTTTATAAATGTAAAATCAGAAAATAGTGAGATGTGTATGTGTGGAAGATTTGACTGTTTTGGGTGTCCAAGTAACATTCCATGGGATGGGGGAGTTCTTGTATTCCTACTACAAAACACACTTCATGGCAATTTGTAGTCCCTGCCATGGATTTGTTTGAGTTGAACATTTAACATTTTGTCCCCATGTTGTTGTTTGAGTAGCGTTGTATCTGGAAGCCATTCTGTCACCATGGCTCCCTGGTCAGCATGGTGTGCATCCTGAAATCCCTGTGGTTGTGGGGTTCAGTTTTCCTGATAACTTTGTTCTGTGCTGTGATGGGGGTGAATATCTGAGTGTGTGGTGTATGATATTGAATAGTAAGTTAGTGGGACTTAAGATGTAACGGTTTATTTACGTTTGAAGACAATAGTACTTGATAACCTCTAAAAAAATTTTGCCTCCAGATTCAAAGCTGAAAAGTCACTGGAATTTTGGCCCTGTCAGAGACTTGAAGTGATCACTGAACTGATCACTACATGGAGTGATCATTGAAGATTTGGGTGCTACATCGGGTGTGATGAAGAAATCAGATGATTATCAGCTCTCAGAAACAGTAGTATTTGGGGACTTAAAGGCATATTTTAAAACAAGCAACCATCTAAGTGAGGAGTCAGCTAAGTATTCGTTGAAGAAGCACACCAGTCATTGTGAAAAAATATTCTGAATAGTAAAATTCTTGGTCAGAGGTGAGGGATTGTATTGGATCTTAATTTTTGAGTTCTTGATTTTCAGAAAGTTATGAATGACAATGCAGATCTCCATTGGATTCTCTTGGTCCATTGAGCAGAGGTGTGAATACTCTTGAACCTAGACGGAGGGCATTGGAAAGTAGATAACAGCAGCTAGAATCAGGTTAACATTTAACACTGTACTATTCGTTTTCCATTTTGGATTATTTTTAATTTGTTCTAGTTTTTATTACATTCTGATTATATGTATTTATTGTTTTGGATTGAGGCTTTTCTTTGCTCTATCTTGTTGCTGATTTTTTTTAAAGGTAAAATCCAGGAGAGGTTAATCTGGAGGCAGTAACTAGATTAATCATTTCTTAGGGTTATGGCAGGGGAGGCTTTAGAGAAAGGAGGAACTAATCATAATGGGTAAAATAATGAAGAAAATGTTCTACAATTGATGGTTGCACAATTCTCTTACAATATATTCAAACCATTGAAATATATGGTGCACCAATTACATGTCAATAAAGCTATTTTTTAAAAAGAGATATTTGAAAACACTTGCACTGGCTTGACACATAAGGACTAAGAATCGGAGACAAAATCAGTGACCATCAACTCGAATATTCAGGTAAAAAAGGAAACACAGGTAGGCCAGCAGCAGTGCATCCATCCAATGGGAAGAAATGAACTATAGAGACAGCTACCACCACCCTGCTAAGTGAAAGCCCAGCCCCCAAGACAACGGAGTGTGTGATTCCTTGTTTGCAGCATTTGAGAAAGGTCAGATGACTGACAGAAAACAGATCCCTCATGCATGAGGTGGGGTGGAGGTGGAGTTGGCAACAGGGACTAGAGGGAACATCCTGAGAGGATCAGGGTCAGGACAGAGGGTGTAGTTATGTCTGCACACAAGCTTGTCAAACTCATAGATCTCTGCACTAAGATGGGTGAATTTCACCGAATGTGACTGGCTCGTCCTTCCATGAACCTGACCCCAGAAGAAGATGGAGGAAACGACAATTTGAGAAAATGAAAATGGAAACAACAAGCAAACATGGCTTTCTCATAACCCAAGGACAGCCGCTCTGCTCCATAGAGAGACCCCACTGGGTGTGACACTCAGCCTCAATGCCGACACCAGCACCCATCCACAATGCACCTGCCCATGCTTTGGTTCTGGGACATAGTCACCATTGAAGTTCTTTGTGTCCCTGGCTGTGAGTTGGCTGTTTCTCTGTAGGGAGAGGGACAAAGATGGCTCTGATAGGATCCCCTTTGCTGCCTGGTTCTCCTCTGTTCATCCTCAGGAAGACTTGGGGAAGGACCGGAGGGAGAATTTCTGAACCATAAGGAGGGGGCAAGGGTGACTCTGCTAGACGCTGGTCTCCAATCCAGAACATCTGTTATTTTCCAGGGTGAGCTTCTGGGTGACTCACAAGTGGGTCTCACGGGCTGACCCCTACATCCCTTGTCTGTTGTTTTCAAGTAATTAATTGCCACCTGTGGCCATGGTCCAAGAATCCCTGGTGGTATAGTGGTTACTTGATGGGCTGCTAAACTGAAAGGTCAGCAGTTTAAAATCATCAATGCCTCTGAGGGAAAGGCTTTCTCCTGACATGTTGATGACACACGAAATCCAGGAACAGGAGTGGGAATAGTGATACCAGAAGGGTAGAGGGGAGTGGAGAGGAAGGGAGAAAGGGGTACAGATTGCAACAATCGACACATAACTATACACCCCTCTCTAGGGGGAAGAACAACAGAAAACAAGGGGAAAGGGAGACAGCGGTAGGTGGAATATATGAAAATAATACATTATGACAAATGTAGGGCACTTCTGGGAAGATGGCACCTGAGCAACACGTATCAGAAGGACTGCAGAAATCAGCCCAGGAGAGTTACTGAGAGGGAAATTCAACACTGCTGGATCACAGGAGGAGCATCATAAAGATAAGTACGCACACATCCACAAGATTTTGAGGGGCTGGGCTTTTTGCTTACCACAGTGGAGGCTGGCTAGGGTTTGACCTTAGCCCCACCACTGTCTCAGCTGGAGTTGAGATCGTTTGGAGCTGGTGCAGGGACTTTATCTCAACACAGCCATGGTGGGGATTAAACCTTGCAGCGCCAGGTCAGGGATCAGGGCTCAACTATATTGTTACTTTTGTTCCCCTCTCTTTTCTCTATCACCTCTCCCCACAATCTCAGTGGGCTTAGTCTTTTTCTACCTCTCTGTCTGTTCGCCTTTCTCTCACATGCCACTGCCGACCACTCCTCTTAGCCTAGGGCATTTATGTTTGCAATCCACCCAGCTGAGAGCATTCCACCCTGTGCAGCATAGCCTGAGGTGGTGTAAATTCCGCCCTGCCCTCCACAGGGGATATTCTGCCCAACTTCCTCCTGGGGGAATTCCTGCCTCAGTGGCTGGGGGAACACCTATTTGTCCTCTGTGGTCCCACGTGACTGAGGGAACTTCCTCCCACCTACCTTAGTGCCTCACATGGCTTAAATCAGCTCAGCCAACACTCACCAACATTCCACGCTATGGCAGGAACCTCTGTCAAACCTCCAGTTATCTACCTTATCAGGGCATTTCTACCACCATTTGTGATAATCTACACCAAAGAAGGCAATGCACCAGCCTTCTGTGGAACTCCTCTTGCAGCAGGCACCCCACCCCCCGAACACACTCTGCATCACCCCAAGCAGCTGTGGGCCACACTATCATGGCTTCTTGTGAGATAACTCAGTACAGCACCACCCTCATGGATCCACAACAACCCAACCAGCGTCCCCTGAGAGGACCATCCAACTTTCCC
The DNA here is from genome assembly GCF_050624435.1 of Tenrec ecaudatus. Classification (NCBI taxonomy): domain Eukaryota; kingdom Metazoa; phylum Chordata; class Mammalia; order Afrosoricida; family Tenrecidae; genus Tenrec; species Tenrec ecaudatus. Next base: position 111,674,067 of record NC_134541.1, on the reverse strand, counting down.
TCCAAATAACAGAATACTAGTTCACTAGAGAAAGAGTGAAGCCCCAGGAGGATAAAGTGGTATGCCAATTCCATAGTGAAATTAGCTGTAGACAGTTTAAAGAAGCATTCCTACAAGTCTCCCAGAGAGAGCCAGAGCTTTTCGACTCCCTGGAAAATAGCACCTGGCTCCTCTAAAGAAACGCAACACAAACAGCAATCAATCCCAACCCCCTCAACAACAACAACAACAACAACAACAAAAATAGAAGCAAACACCAGTGGCAGAGATGTCCTGAACCTAACAATGTGTATAGAAGAAGCAGACATTGATCTGGCACAGAAAGAAATTTTCAGAATGCGCTTGGAGTCATACAGGATATGAGGAAAACAATGCAGAAAAAGGATGAAATGATAGAGAAGATAAAACCATACACCAATGGGAAATACAAAAGTTTGTGGATGAGATAACAAAATCCAGCAGCAGATTCATAGACTTCTCGATTCGACTGGAGGAAGCAGAGAACCACATCAGTGACCTAGAGGACAGCCAAGCAGACTTTAACAAGCACGGACAAAAATCTAATAAGGTCACGAGAGAAGCTGAAGGAAACCTAAGAGATATGTCTGATGCTATTTAGAGGAACAACATCAGAATAATTGAATTACCAGAGGAAGACACAAGATAGAAGTTATCTGCAAAAATAGTGAGAGAACGCTTGCAGGAAAACATCCCTGCTTAATGAATGAAGACCAGAAAACCATTCTGGAGGCTAAAAAAACACCAGCTAGCCTGAATCCCAAGAAGAAGTCACGAAGGCACATAATAGAGAAAAGAGAAAATCATGAGACCAGGTATGGAAAAACAATCAATCACATATAAAGATACCAAAATAAGAATATGCTCAGACCTATCAGCAGAACCTATGAAGAAGAGGAGGGAGTGGAGTAATATATTCCCAAAATGCAAGGAAAACAAGGCAAACCCAAGAATACTCTCCCCAGGAAAATTATCTCTCAAGACAGATGGAGAAATAAGAGTCATCTCAGACAACAAAAAACTCGAAGAATACGTTAGAAGAAACCCAGCCCTACAAAAGATCCTTGCCTACCCAGTATGGGCAGAAGAACAGCACTCACCAAGCATAAATAAGAGACTGCCACATAGAACAAAGTCACCCAATGGACAACAATGGGAAAAGACCCCAAGATAGCATTGGCTTAAGGGTGGAAAAAAGTAAAGAATTATACAAACACCCACACACATACACAACACACTGATAAGAAAGGGAGATAGGAAAACACTCAGCACAAAAGTTATAAGATGACGTCACTGAATCCACAGATGGAGATAATAACCCTGAATATCAATGGCCTGAACTCAGCCATTAAAAGACTGAGGCTAGCAGACTGGCTTAGTAAACACAACCCAGCGATCTGCTGCCTACAGGAAACACATATCAAGACTACAGACAAAAATAGGCTGAGAATCAAAGGCTGGAGAAAGGTATACCAAGCAAATAGCAATGAAAAAAAAAAGCAGGGGTTGTGTGTTAGACAGGGTTCTCAGAAGAAACAAACCCAGAATGCTAATAATTATATATTTATACATATACAACATAAGAAATAAACAGTTAATTAAATTGTAAATCAGTGCAAATGGCTCAGTGCAACTCAGCCTTGTGAGACAGTTGTCAGACAGTGAAGTCTTTCAAGTCTTGAGGGCCGCCGGGTAGTCCTCTGTAGAGCAATTCAGGCTTTCCGGGCAAAGGCAGAAAACAGCAAGGCAGGTCACCAACAGTCAGCCAGATGACAGGGTATGACAGTCCCCAGCTCAAGAGGTGTGCATTCCAATTACAGTGACACAGTCCACTGGATAGTTGTCCCACATATAGTGTAGCTTGAAAATTGAGGCCAAGAAAAACCCAGGCAGGCGCACACTGGTCCCATGATCAAAGAGCAAGAGACAAGAAAGGCGAGGCTCGCCAAGCCTTTTATCTCTCCACCCTTCAATTAATCCCACATGTGTTTGTTGGCCAGGTTGGCTCAATAAACTAACTACCTCAGGTTGCAATTTTAATCTCGGATAAAATTTACCTCAAAGTGCAAACCATAAAAAGAGATAAGGAGGCACACTATATAATGTTCAAGGAAACAGTAGGCAATGAACCGCTAAGCATTTTAAACATATATTCCCAAATGAGAGATCTGCTGAATGCATCAACCAAATACTACAAAAGATGAAAAAAGAAATCACAGCCTCAACAATGATAGTGGATCACTTCAATTCACCACTTTCTGAGAATGATAGATTACAGGGAAAGAAACTCAACAAGGAGGCTAGAGATGTGAACACCAAAATAAGCCATTTTGACCTGATAGATATTTACAGAGCTTTTCATCCAAATATAAAAAATTCACATTTTTTCAAGCATACATGGCACATATTCAAAGATAGACCACATGGTAGGGCATAAGGCAAATTTACATAAATGTAATTTTGATATCATACAGACCTCTCTCTTTGACCACTGTGCCATACGGATGAAAATCAACAAAAGGAAGATGAAGAAAGCAAGAACAAACAATTGGAGGATGAATAACTCTCTATTGCAAAAGGACTGCATACTGTCCCAGATCAGATGAAATTAGGAAATGTCTAGAACCGAGAATGAAAACACGATGTACCAAAACTCATGGGACACAGCAAAGGCAGTTATCAGAGGAAGTTGCCTTTAAAAAAATTTTTGTGTCTTAAAAATCATTTTATTGGGGCTCATATAACTCATCACAATGCATACATAAATCAATTATGTAAATCACATTTGCACATTTGTTGCACTCAACATTCTAAAAAAAAAATTGGTCTTCACTGAAGCCCTTGGCATCAACTCTTCATTTCCCCACCTCCCTTCCCACTCCCTGCTCCCTCAGGAAATCTTGATAATTTATAAATTATTATTTTGTCATATCTTACACTGTCTGACATCTCCCTTCACCAACTTTTCTGCTGTCCATCCTCCAGGGAGGAGGTTATATGTAGATCCTTGTAATCAGTTCCCCCTTTCCCCCCCATCCTCCCTCCACCCTCACGGTATTTCCACTTTCATCTCTGGTCCTGAAGGGATCATATGCCCTGGATTCCCTGTGATTCCAGTTCACATCAGTCCAATATACATCCTCTGGTCTAGCCAGATTTGTAAGTAGAATTGGGATCATGATAGTGGGGGAGTGGGGAGAAGGGGGAGTAAGCATTTAGGAACTAGAGGAAAGTTGTATGTTTCATCGTTGCTGCATTGTACCCTGACTGGCTTATCTCCTTCCCATGACCCTTCTCTATGGGGATGTACAGTTGCCAACAGATGAGTCTTGGATCCCCAATCTGCACTTCCCTCATTCACAATGATTTAAATTTTTTGTTTTTTGATGCTTGATACCTGATCCTTCGACATCATATGATCACACAGGCTGGTGTTCTTTTTTTTCACATGGGCTCTGTTACTCCTGAGCTAGATGGCTGCATGTTTATCATCAAGTTTTTAAGACCCCAGACCCTGCAGACCAATATCCCTAATGAACATCAATGCAAATATCATTAGCAAAATACTGGCCAATAGAATAAAAAAGCATATAAAACAAATAATTCACCATGACCAAGTGGGATTCATTCCAGGGATGCAGAGATGGTTCAACATACGGAAGACCAGTAGTATTATTCGCCACATTGACATGAAAAACTTTAAGAATCACATGATAATATCAATAGATGCAGAAAAATCATTCGATAGCATCCAACACCCATTCCTATTTAAGACACTCAAGAAGATAGAAATGGAAGGGAAATTCCTCAATATAATACAAGCTATATATGAAAATCCAACAGCCAACGTGGTAGTCAGTGGAAAAAAGTGGAACACAATCCCACTGAAAAAGGGGACCGGACAAGGATACCCCTCACCCCAGTCTTATTTATCATCGTACTGGAGGTTTTAGCTAACAACATAAGGCACAAGAAAGACATAAAAGGTATTCATCTTGGGAAGGAAGAGGTAAAACTATCGTTACACCCAGATGATATAATTTTACATATGGAAAATCCCAAAAGTTCCACAAGGGGAGTACTGGAAGTAATACAGGGCTATCGCAGAGTGGTAGGATACAAGATCATCAAAGAGAAGTCTATCAGACTGCTATACACATCGGATAAGACCACAGAAGAAGAAATAAAAAAGATGGTACCCTTCACAATACCCAAGCACAAATTGAAATATCTAGGGATATACCGACTAAAAGAACAAAAGATCTATATGAGAAAACTACAGAACACTATTACAAGAAACCAAGAGTGACCTTAACAAATGGAAGAATAGCCCGTGCTCATGGATTGGAAGACTCAATATAGTAAAGATGTCAGTTCTGCCCAAGGCACTATATAAGTTTAATGCAATCCTGATACAATCACCCTCATCATTCTTCAAAGAAATAGAAACCTGATTACCAACTTCATATAGAAGGGGAAGAAGCCCAGAATTAGAAGAGAACTCCAAGATGAAGGACAAGGTGGGAGGACTTGCTAGACCTGGCTTTAACACATCCACAGTTGTCAAAAACGCATGGTATTGGTCTAATGACAGATACTTAGACCAATGGAAAAGAACTGAAAACCCAGAAATAAAATCAACAGCATACAGACAACTGATCTTTGATAAGGGCCCCAAAAATAACCAATGGGAAGCAGATGCCCTCTTCAACAAGTTGTGCCGGAAAAAATTGATATCTGCAGAAAAATGAAGTGAGACCCTTTTCTCACTCCATTCACAAGAATAAACCCAAGGTGGCTCATAGACTTCGAGGTAAAATCCCAAACTATTAGGGCCATCAATGAGGGAACTGGGACCAACCTGAGAACTTTGGCACAGGGAACACATAGGCTATCAGAAATAGGGAAGGACACAAACACAGAGGAGGCACAAATTGACAAGTGGGATATACTGGAGATAAAACACCTGTGTACATTGAAAGAATTCACCTAGGGACAAATAAGAGAGTCCACAGACTGGGATGCAATGACACCTCAGACAAAGGCCTTATTACTAAAATCTACAATACTCTTCTAGCTTACAAAAAGAAAAAAAAAACCAATTGCCCAGTGAGGAGGTGGGCAAAGGACCTGAACAGAATTTTCACAGGGGCAGAAATCTGAATGGCCAATAAACATATGAGAAAATGTTCCTGATCATTAGCCATAAGAGAAATGCAAATTAAAACAACTATGAGATACCACCCTCAATGATATCACAATTCAAAAAATCAGAGAGCAACAAGTGTTGGAGGGGCTGTGGTGAGACAGGAACGCTCATCCACTGCTGGTGGAACTGTAGGTATGTAGAGCCACTATGGAAATCGGTTTGGCGATGTCTAAAAACAAATGGAAACTGAGCTACCATACAAGTCAGCAACCCCCCTACTGGGCATCTACCCAGATGAGGCAAGAGACAAATCATGACCAGATATCTGTTTTCTAATGTTCATCCCAGCACTGTTCACAACTGCAAGGAGTTGGAAACAACCCAAATTTCCATCAACTCACGTATGGACTAAAAAACTGTGGCACATACATACAATGGAGTCCTACACATCACTAAAAAGCAGTGAGGAATACATGAAGCACATCGCTGCAAGGGAAGAACTGGAGAAAATTATGCTAAGTGAAGTAATCCAAGCACAAAAGGACAAGTACAAGCTTTAACAAAATGCAAAAGGGGCCTCAGGAAAAAGCTACTTTATCCAAACATTCCTGGGGTGAGGTCCAGGTAGTATTCCTGAGGCCAGACCAAGTCCAGGGATACATATGGAAGCCAACTAAAAAGGAGTAGGGCTGGGGAGTGAAAAATGAAATTAGTAGTGAGGGAACAGGACACTAACCTTCCCAAGGGGAGGATATTGTTTATATCTCCCCAGGGACCAGACTTCAACCTGGTGTTCCAAAATGTTACTGCAACATACCAGCATGAAGTAGGAAAGCAATAGAAAGGTCTTGGGGGCTGGCCCCAAACGCAACTACATGGACAGCCCCCTTCTCCCCCATAAGAATTTACTTAGAGTATAGCACTGAAACTGTAGCTCAGGGAGAGGGACATGTCTGATCAGAGCACACAGGAGAAAATGAAGGGGGAGGAAGAGAGAGTGGAGCACATCGTGGCCCACCACCCCTTGAGGACAATATCCCCTTCCAGAGCAGCCAATCCACAAAGAAGACCATATGGCCAGCCCCACTAAGAGACATGATATCCCTCATTGACCCATAGCCCTAGAAGGGACAACACTGGATACACAGTGTGGGAATTGCCCGCAACCTGACCCCACCACATCGAGGCAAAACACTAAGGGTGTGCAACAGAACAGTAAGGGGAGCAGACCAACAAAGTCCCAAGGGAGTACCAAAAGTAGACTTTGGGGCCAACACATGGCACCCCATTATACTGTACAAGAAAACACTCCTAGAGGCCAACAAACAGACCATGAACTATTTATAGAATTTTCTTTCTTTTTGTTATTGGTTTGATGTTTTTGTTTTCTTTTCTTTTGTTGCTTGGTCTTCTCTGTCTAGTTTTTGTGCATGTTATTCTTTCCGCAGGTCTATCTAGATAAGATAGGCTGGATAAACAATCTGGCAGAGAAAACAACTGGACCGAAGGTTTTGGAGGGACATGGGAAAGGAGTGGGGGTGGGGGAAAGGAAGTGGTGTTAACAAACCCAGGGACAAGGGAACAACAAGTGATCCAAATCAGTGGTGAGGAGGATGGAGGAGGACTGGTAGGGCATGATTAAGGGTAATGTAACTGAGAAGAATTACTGAATTACAAATGAAGGTTGAGCATGATGTGGGACATGAAGAAAGTTAAAGGAAATACAGGAAAAAACTAGGAGGAAAAGGGCATTTATAGAGGTCTAAATAAAAGCATGTACATATGTAAATACATTTATATATGAGGATGGGGAAATAGATCTATGTGCATATATTTACAGCTTTAGTATTAAGGAAGCAGATGAACTTTGGGGCTCCATTCAAATACTCCCTTAATGCAAGAACATTTTGTTTTATTAAACTGGCTTGTTGTTTGTTGTGGGAGTGGCTCAGGGAAGCAGTAGGTGGCACCTTCCTGGTGTGTGCTTTGGAAATGGACAGTAGAGAGGGGCTTGGTAAATACCTGGGGTACAAGAAGTCAGCTGCTGTGGGAGAAATAGGAGAGCCCTGGGGCCTGAAAGATGTCCTGCAGGGGATGGATTGACTCAGTGTCCCTTGCTCACACTTGCTCCCAGGTCTCCCCCACTCCCACCTCCTCCACATTCAACCTGTGTCCTCAGGGCTCTGTCTGCAGAAGCTCTTTGAGGGAGGAACCTGGGCTCCAAGCTCTCCATTTTGGCTTAAAGAGGGACTGGATCTGTGACCTTGATCCCATCAGCGCTCAAGTTGGACCATGATGCATCCTGGGGTATTGTTGGTCTCCCAGGTTTCCAAGTGGACAGAGGGAAGAGATTGACATTTTAAAGCCAACTGTTTTGTGTCCCGTTGGGCCCCCCCTGAGCCCCACTTGTTGGAGCACTGGGTCACCCTCTCTCAGGCCCCCCTGGCCCTTCTCCACTGCCCACAGGACACCACCCAATGTGATACAGAAACTGCACTCTCCTGCATCAAAGTTCTGGGGTGACTGTGGGTCTCTCCTACCTTGGGGTGTCCAAGCTGGGAATGGTGCATTTGAAGGAGAAAAGGGGGTAAGAGGAGCTCCTTCTTGGTCCCTGAAAAGAATCTTCTCATCTACTCTGATCCTCAAGAACCCCAGACTGCTTCCCCCAGACCCACTGGCCAGTGTCCCCCATGATCCCATATCTGGGTTCCCCAGGCCACCTGGTCATGGGTGCTCCAGGTCCTATAGTTCTTCAAGCTTCTAGATTTGAAATCCTACTGGCTCAAAGGCTATTGGGGTCCCCAATCCCAAGGTCTTGATCAAGGATTGTAGCCTGCAGTATGGATTTCAACTCAATGTAAAGAAAAACAAAATCCTGACAAGTGGATCAATAGGTCACATGATCAATGGAGAAAAGGGTGATGTTGTCAGAGTCTTTCTCTAGTTCAGATCCACAAGCAGTGCTCAGGGAAGCAGCAGTCAAGAGATCCAAAGATGCACTGCATTAGACAAATCTGCTGCCCAAGACATCTGTAGAGGATGTGGCAGTTACATCATTTCATATCAACTTGATAAATAGAGTGAAGGAGTGGAGTCTAGTCTGTCAATCAGGTCATAGCATGGTGATTCCTCTTGTGGGCATGGCCTTCTCATGAGGATTCTGGGACTTCCTCGCTTCCTTCCTGGAGGGGGGTCACACTCTCTGCTTCACATTCCTTTTGACAAGCCACATGGAGCTACATTGATGGAGCCAGAACCCTGGAGATGGAGGAGCCACATGAAGACTTACCCCAGTGCTGAGATGTCCCCACCACGACTGGATCCACGAGACTTTCCACCCACTGGAATGTGATCTTACCTCATTTGGTGTCGTTGCATGTGTTGTGAGTCTGAAGATGAATTTATACACTGGTATTGGACATATGGGCTAATATCGGACCTTTGGGCTTGTTCTGGACTGTGCTGAACTGTTTGATATAAAGCTCTTTCTTATACATACAGGAGTGTCCCTCGATTTGCTTCTCTAGTCTACACGGACGCACACAGAGGGCTAAAGTGCACATGACCAAGCCATGGCATTTCAAATTGCCCCGTGTGCATGTGAAAGGTGGACATTGAATAAGGAAGAGCAGTCGGTGCCTTTGAATGGGGTGCTGGCAAAGAATATGGGAAGCACCGTGGACTGCAAAACGGACAAGCATGCCTGTCTTGCAGGCAGCACAACCAGAGTGCTCCTTAGAGGCAAGGACGGCAGGACTCAGCCTCATGGATTTTGGACATGCTGTCAGGACAGACTCATCCCTGGAGAAGGACCTCCTGTTTGATCAAGTGGGGGTCAGTGAAAAAGAGGAAGGCCCTTAAAGACACGGACGGACACAGCGGCTGCAACAATGGGCTCAAGTGTAGGAACAACAGTGAGGATGGCACAGGACCAGGCAGGGTTTCTTTCTGTCGTGCGTAGAGTTGCTATGGGTGGCGCGGACTCAGCGGCACCTCACAATAGCAGCAGCAGCAGCAGTCCCCAGGCCACAGATTCCCACCTCAGACTCCACCAGCATCGCACACGCAGGCATACTCTGTCCTTGCTGAGACTCACGAGTGCATGACGTTTAATGGAACACCCAACTCCAATGATCCAACAAATGAAATGTTCTCTGGATTCCCTCAAACATTCAAACTCACATTAGAATGTCTGATTCACAAAAGAGCCAAATTTGAAATAAAGAAAGGATCTGGCAAGGGTGAGGCTCGGGGGAGAGGGAGTAAGATAAGTGGGGGAGGAGTAAGCAGAACTGTCATACTTACAGTTGGGGACAATCACAGCTGTGGAATAAACATAGGAATCAGGTGATATGAAGCATTTTTCTTTTTAATCATATTATTAGGGGCTCATGCAACTCTTATTACAATCCATCCATGATTTCAAGCACAATTGTACATTTAAAATATCATTTTATTGGAGGCTTATACAACCCTTAGCACAACCTATACATGCATTCATTGTGTCAAGCACATTTGTACCTTTGTTGCCATCATCATTCTCAAAACATTTGCTTTCTACTTGAGCCCTTGGTATCAGCTGCTCATTTTCCCCTCCCTGCCTCATGAACCCTGGATAATTTATAGATTATTATTTTTTTTTCATGTATTTCACTGACCAATATCTCCCTTCACCATTTGGAAGGGGTTATATGTAGATCATTGTGTTGGTACTCCCTAGCTGTGCCCACCTTCACCTTCCCCTCCTGGTATTTCTACTCTCAATATTGGTCCTGCGGGGTTTATCTGTCCTGGATTCCCTGCGTTTCCAGCTCTCATCTGTGCCCGTGCACATGCTCTGGTCCAGTCAGAGACATCAAACCTTTGAACAGGGACAGCGCCTACAAGTTGACAATGAAGTAATATTCTCAAGTGGTGAAGAGAATGAGTTAGGATCCAAAACCTTCTCTCCTGGGGAGGTGCCATTCAAGGAATCTTTCCCAGCATGCCCGCCACCCACCTGGGGAGCAGGAGAGATGCATGCTGAAGACGCTGCAAGAGAAAGACTCAGGAGAGGAGACCAGTTATGTTGGTCAAGGTTGCTCTTACCTTTCAAAACAGATGCCCTCCAGGAGAGAGCAAAGAAAGAGAGACAGTAACTGAGAGTCCACAGTGTTGATGATCCTTACTGGGTGGACTTGGAGGGCAGGAGGCACCCAGAGTGTGAGAGGATGATGCCGTTCTTGTCTTACTGAGAGTACACGGAAATATCAATTCTAGAAGAGATGGAGAACAGTAGGAAGAGCGAGAGACAGTTGAAACATCAAATAAGCAAGCTTAATGCGATTCACTGCCTTAATGCGATTCATTGAAATATGAACGTTAGGAGAAGATATGCCAGGTGAAAACAAATATGAAAGGTGGATGTAAAAGACGAGTCCAGAGAGAGGCTGTATCCCAGGGAGAAGTGAAAGTGGAAAGAAAATGGATGGGAGAAGATGTTGAAGGCAGGTACGACCCAAAAGGTAGCACAGGTCATTACAAACAATTGTGAGAATTCAAACTTCTTCCTTAAAAGACATTCTCAACACACACACACACACACACACACACACAAGCATACACACTCATTCAGACATTCTTGGGGAAAAGAAATATAAGCCAGAAACACCGAGAAAATATTTTCATACATGAAGATCTTGCCTCTAGAATATGAAAGTAACACCCAAACTCCATGAGAAAATAATAATTCACTAAAAAGCAATGACAAGGACACAGCATGGGAATGAACACTTTTCAGAAGAAGCCACGTGGATGGCTCGTCAGAGCTCGGGAGAGCGTCCATTGTGATCGCTTATTAGGCAAATGCAGGTGGACAGGGGTGGGCATCTGTTGGAAGGGCATTCCATTGTGATCGCTTATTAGGCAAATGCAGGTGGACAGGGGTGGGCATCTGTTGGAAGGGCATTTTATTGAGAAGGAAGTATGCAGACATATTCCATGCTCGAGGGCGAGGAGATCCTACATTCCCACGATAACCCATACACACATATTTGCATTGACTCCACATATAATCACCATATCACCATGTCCCTGAACTAGAATAGTCAGATGAAAAAGGAAAATCAGGCAGGCCAGCAGCAGTGCATCCATCTCAAGGGAAGAAATGAACAATGGAGCCAGCCCTCCCCTCACAGGAAGGAATGTCACGTGTTTCACTATGTGAAGACCCAAGACCTCAAAGACCACCCTGTGTTTTCTTCTCCATGTGTGGCATCTAAAAAGGTCAGATGAAGGACAGAAAGCAGGTCCCCTGTGCCAGAGGCACGTGGAGTTGGAGTTGGCAACAGGGGGACGAAGGAATGTTCTAGAGAGAAGGAAATGTTCTAAGTCTTCACTGTAAGAGTGGTTACACTGTCATATGCATTTTTCAGAGCTCATTGACCTCCTCCCTAAAATGGGTTAATGTCACCAGGCGTGGTGAGTGCTTTGTCCAAACACTTGACCGCACAAGAAATTTACACAATACCGGAGAAAACAAAAATGGAAATAAACAAGCAAACACAAACCCGTGATTTAGGAATAGCAACTCTGTTCTGTACAAAGACCACACTCATTGTCACACCAGCCCTGGGGACCCAGTGTCCTTCCCGTCACCTGCACCCATGCATACTGCAGCTTGTCCCCCTGCCCAGGTTCTGGTTCTGAGTCATGAGAAGGCCACAGTTGGAGTCATGCTGCGGTGGCTGCTCCTGTGTAGGGATATGGAGACACCTGGAATGAGGGCTGATGAAATGTCCATCTTCCTTCCTGGGTCCCCTCTGTTCCTCCTCTGGAGTCTCTGGGGTGGGAGGAGAGACAGAGTCTCTGGTCCAGGTGTTGCAGGTTCAAATGAATGACAGCCACTAGAATGGCTGGATAGTTTAGAAGAGTCTTTATTGGTTACAAATGCATTGCTAGAATCTAAAAGCGATTCTTTGATTGCAGTCTCAAGTGGACACTTTAGTCCATCTTTACAGGCAAAAACTCATTTATCATTTCTCTAGGACTTAAGCAACCATGGACAGAAGCAGAGAGCAAAATTAATGTTACTTTTCTTTAGACTTAGTGAGCGTTACAGGTACAGCATTGATTATAACATCCTGGTTAATTAAATAAAACTAGTAGTGTCCTGGTTACAACATCAAAAAGAACAATATTATTAATTACAATGTAGAGATCTCGAGAACATCAGAGTACATTCTAGAATCAATCACTGGTGGGACTTTCTGAGATGGGAGGGAGAAGGAGGCAGGTCATTCAGCAAGATGGCGTCACAGTGGCTAGAGCTAGTGTATCTCACATGAAAATTACAGACTCCTGCTCCTCCAGACTCTGGGTTCCAGTCCTAGCATCTCCATCCTTTCCCAGGATGCGGTGAGTCCCTAGAAGGGGAACTAGGAAGGGGTCCCCACAGGCTGACCCCTCCACACTACACAGGTCCTCTACATGAAATCCGCACCATAAGACTTTTGATGATGCTGTTATTTTAACTTTCGACTATGAATTAGGAGAAACTACACAGAGCGAATCCTGAGCTTTCCATTCACAGTTCACACACATGTTGGTTAGCACACATGTTGTCATCCCCTTGATGTAACCTTCACGTGTCCCATTTGCTCCCGGTGTTTCCTGTCTCCATCCCTCCATTCCTCACCCTCTGACTGTGGTCACTGGGGGAGGATGCCCTTTGCATCTGAGATTGCTGATCCTTCCCAGGGGAGCGTGCCTTCCCACAGTTAATGTCCCCCTTATGCCCACAGCCATTGGGTCAATGCCAACCCATAGGGAACAGGTCTCGGCTTCTGACTCTGAATCTTCACAGGAAGAGACAGCCTCATCTTTCACCCGAAGTGCCCCCAACAGAACTGTCTATTGTTGGGGAGAGTTCATTTCCAGACCTGAAGGTGACTGCGGGCCAGGGTCTCTGGGTTCCCCCAGTCTCTCTCTGACTCCTAAGTTGGGGTCCACATGTTCCTCCCGCTCTATCCAAGAACACTCTAATGGGATTCTCACGGGATGGGGTAGGACTGAGCACTGCGGTTCCCCTGCTCTCAGGTCGTGGAGCCTGATGTCTGAGGGGCCCATTTACCTGTTGGGCTCATTGTCTCCATGCCTCCTCAGTGCCCATCACGCTTCTCTCCTGTGGGTAGGGGGCACCAATCGCTGCCCCACACACTCATCAAAGTGGGATATAGCGGGTTGTCTCTGTGGACTCCGGGATGTCAACGACCTCGGGGTCACTGAGACTGAGACCTTGGCATGGTTTATTTTCACAGCATCTTATTTTCTCTTGGGCCACACTTGTGTGGTCTCCCTACTGACACACCCAGTACTGCAATCTCTGCTCAGCTGGAGATTACATTTCAGGGTTCCTGTTAGACAAATAGCTCAACCTTCTACTCCCTGAAAGAGAAACCCCACCGTCTCCTATGCCCCACCCTAACCACTGCCTCCCTCTGACCACTTCCTTGCCTGGGAGGATAAAGGTGCTAGAACAGGGGTCCAGGACAGAGAGCTTCAGAGACCTGCTGAGGGGGGGTATCCTGTCTGCCCACACCTGCCCTCTCCCTCCCACACCCTGGGGTGGGGGCCTATCCTCTTGCAGATCCTTCCCTTCGAGCTGCAGATGCTATTGCTTACCTTCCTCTGCCTCCTAGTGAGTCCTGAGCCCTTCCAATCTCCCCTACCCATGAACCTGTACCTTTGTCTTAAGAGAAATCCTGGGGTGGGGACTCATTAAGTGTCTATCGATGACCCCTGCCTGCACTTGGAGAGGGTCTGAGCAGGAAGACTGAGATGAGCAGGTAGGGCTGGGTCCCTGATGACCCCTCATTCTCTCTCCCAAGTTCGAGGCCCAGAGACTAAGCATGTGGGTATGGTTGTTGGGTGGGGTGTCGGGCATGATGTTCCAGCTGGGCCATGTCCGCTGTAGGTCAGCTGTAGGTCCCTGATATGAGGGGCCAGTGGACATTCCTGGTGGAGGCTCCCTGATCCACTGACAATGGGTGCTGACTGCTGTGTTGTAAACGGAGTGACTCCCCTGCTATGACGTGGCTCCCTACATTGTTGGGGGCATAAGATGGGTGCTGTGGCATTTCCTGAGTGGACTGATCACAGAAAAGGCTACTGGAGTTCACCCCCTACCTCATGCACAGAGGGCCCCCAAAGCTGTGTGAACGGTGGTGTCTCTCAGCCTCTGGACAGCTTCTTATCTTCTCTCTGACAACCAGGGGTTGGGATTCTCTGTGTTTGGGTCTAAGTGGGACAAGTGAAGGTGGACAAGAGGAACATGCTGCAGGAGCTGGCGAGGTCATCCGCCACCCCATCTACTCTCCTGGATGTGACACAGGAGGGAGCAACATCGTATTCTCAACCTGGAGGCCTCGGTGATGCTCTCACACAGTTGGCCTGGTCACCCTCCCTCCTCCTGGCTCAGGCTGCTCACAGTGCCAGGTGCCGGGTGACTGCCAGGGGTGAAATAGAATTTGATGTTAAAGATGAGGAGCACGGGGGTCAGATGGGATGGGAGGTGACACTGAGGGACACCGTGGGTCCTGGCACAGCATTAAACAGTGTCACCTTCATGGTCTGAGAGGAGACATGAAAGGACAGAAGCTCTTCCTGAATGCGAACTCTGTCACTTGGTGTTACTGCCCCCTGCTGGAGGAGAACCATATTGCATCCCCCTCCACTGCCCTCTATTCGCTTTGAAGTTCAAGGGCGCTTGGTGGCTGACAGGAGAGGTTCTATGGTCTGTAAGCTCCAGGTCTCCCTCCCACAGTGCTTCCCATTCCCACTCACATTAGAAATCCAGTCCTGGGGGTCCTGGGGGAGTGGGAAGCCAATATGAGAGCCCCTCTCCCTGAGGACAGGGAGGTACCTGGTCCTTGGGGATTGGATTCCTGGTCAGAACCAGGCTGGGCTTAACCCAGTGACCCCTGTATTTATATGTATATATAATGACTTACCTCAAATTAATGGCTCATCCACGTGTATAGGCTGGCCAAGCCCCAACTCTATGGGTCAGATTTCTGGCTGGAGGCTTCTCCTGACTCACCTAGTAAGTCTCGATGAACCCCAAATCACCAGGTAAGAGAGCAGACTGCAAGCTCAGAGACTTAACACACAGCACAAAAAAGCCACGCACACAAAGAATCACTGCCATAAGTCAAGGCCAACTCACAGTGACCCTGTAGGACAGGGCAGAACTGCCCCTGTGGCTTTCTGAGACTGCAACTCTTTTTTTTTTAAATTTTAGTTTTATCAATCATTTTATTGGGGGCTCTTTCAGGTCTTATAACGATCCATACATTCATTGTGTCAAGCACACTTGTACATATGTTGCCATCATTCTTTTTAGAACATTTTCTTTCTCTTTGAGCCCTTGGTATCAGCTCCTCACTTTTCTCTTCCCTCTCCCACTCGGCCACCCTAATGAATCCTTGATAAATTATAAATTAATATCATTTTCATATTTTACACTATCTGGTGTCTCCCTTTACCTATGTTTCTGTTGTTCATCACTTTGTCGGGGGGTGGCTCTACGTTGATCATTGCTATTGGTTCCTCCTTTCTTCCCCCTCCTTCCCCATTCCCTCATGGTGTCGCTGCTCCCATTATTGTTCTAAGGGGTCTGTCTGTCCTGGATTCCATGTGCTGAGAACTCATCTGTACCAGTGTACATGCTCTGTCTAGCCTAATGTATAAGGTAGAACTGGGGTCCTGATTGGTGTGTAGGGGGGAAACATTAAAGAACTAGAGAAATGTTGTATGTTTTGTAGGTGCTACACTGTACACTGGCTGGCTTGTCCCTTCTTTGTGACTCTTCTGTGAGGAGATGTCCAAATGTCTACAGGTGGGCTTTGGGTCTCTACTCTTCCCCCCATCGTTTGCATCAATATGATTTTTTGTCTTGAGACTTATGATGCCTGATACCTGATCCTGTTGCTATCTCATAGTAACACAGGCTGGTGTGCTTCTTCCATGTTGGCTTTACTGCTTCTCTGCTAAATGGTCATTTGTTCAACTTCAAGCCTTTAAAGTCCCAGATGCGATATATTTTAATAGCCGGAACCATCAGCTTTCTTCATCACATTTACTTAAGCATCCATTTTGTCTTCAGTGATCGTGTCGGGGAGGTGAGCATCACAGAATTCCAGGTTATTAGAACCAAGTGTTCTTGCATTGAGGGAGTACTTGAGTAGAGGCCCAATGTCCATCTACTACCTTAATACTTAGCATATATGTACATAGAGCTCTGTTCCCATCACTACATATAAACATATTTACATATAAGTACCTATATTTAGACCTCGATAAATGTCCTTTGCCTCCTGGTTCTTTCCTTTATTTCCTTTTACTTTCCTCTTGTCCCACTATCATGTTTGTCCTTCATCTGGCTTTCAATAATTCTTTTGGTTACATTGCACTTGATCAATCCCCACCAGGCATTCTTTACCACCCTTATCATTGCTTTTACATCACTTGTTGTTCCCATGTCCCTGGGCTCTTTGGCTTCCCCTGGCCTTTCCCCCCTGCACCACCTCTCCCATGTCCAGCTAGAACTGTGGTTCCCATTGTTTTCTCCTTGGGATTGTGTATCTTGCCTACCTTATCTAGGTAGACATGAAAACAAACAAACAACAACAAAAGCCTGCAAATAGTTTCAGGTCTGTCTGTTGATCTTTATGAATGTTTTCCCGCTCAAGTCTGATGAGGTGCCAAGCCCTGCCTCTGAAGTCTATGTTGGGGAGTCCTTGGGGACTTCATTGATTTGCTACTCTTGCTGCTCTGTTGGCTCCCTTCGTGTTTAGTCTGTGTGTGTGTGTGTGTGTGTGTGTGTGTGTTTCCAGACTGGGTACAATTCCCGCACGGTGTCTCCAGAAACTGTAAATCATTAGAACAGTAGAAAGCCTTGTGTTTCTTTGGAGCAGTTGGTGGTTTTGCACTGTTGCCCTTGTGGTCACAGCCCCAGGCATAGCCACTCTGCCACTGGGGCTCCTGCACGGGCTGACAATCCAAGATTGACAGGCGAGATGGCAGGCTGCTGCCCCACAGGCTACAGAGGCAAATGAGAGCCCACATCTGCAGGTAACGGAGTGGGATGCTGCTGAGTCTCAGGAACAGGAGGTCAGAGGAAGACAGATCCAGAGGGAGAATATGCTGGGACCCTTTGCTAGGAAACTCATATTCATTCAGGGCCGGTCACAATCCTGAGGGGATTCCTACTCAGAAAATCGGCTGTGCACAGAAGGTCTCATCATGAAGGTGGTTGTAGCTTCCAGAAAGAAAGTGCCCCCAGCCCCCAGAGCCTGGCGTCAGCGGGTCCCTGAAGCAATTCAAAGGTGGACTGTATGGGACAGAGGCAGGCTGTCCAGACCACTCTCCAGGGCAGGGCTGGGGTTCCAGCTGCTGGGAGTGTTGTCAGGAGAGAGGGCACTGGCAGCTGCCACACCTCCAGCTCAGCCCCTTTCTGTCTAGTGATTCATTAGCCTGTGGTGGAGGAGGAGGTGGGACAGCAGGGAGGCCTGTATGTGCTCTAGATGGAGTCCCACCTCCTCGGCTCAGCTCTGCTTCCTCCCCCTCCTCGCCCAGATATTCATCCCTGGTCAAGACACTCATGCCACCCTTCACCCTTGCACCTGCCTCTAAAGAGTCCAGTCGGAAAAGAGATGGTGCCCCCTGTCTGGTGCGATGGTGTGCCATGGTGGGTGGGGTCTGTCAGGGACAGCGACAGAGTGAGGGTGGTGCTGTGTCCACTGTCCAGTGAGAGGGCGGCAGTGGGTCCTGCCCAGTCAGAGGGCGGCAGTGGGTCCTGTCCAGTCAGAGGGCGGCAGTGGGTCCTGTCCAGTCAGAGGGAGGCAGTGGGTCCTGTCCAGTCAGAGGGCAGCGTCCTCTATGCTGCATTGCTGAAGGCTCAGCTCAATGGGGGCCTGTTCTTGAGGCAGCCCTGTGCGGAGTGGCTGTCCTTCGTCTCTCCATCCTGCCAGTCTGCACCTAGGATTCTTGGGGCATCCTCTCAGCCTGTGTCCCTGGCTGTGTGGCTGCAGCTGAGGCAGAAAGCGGGGCAGTGGGAGAAGGCTGCTTGGTCAGGGGCTGGTAGGACCCAGGCGGAAGTTGGAAGGCACAGCCCAAGCTCCCTGGTATCTCTAGTGTTGAACACCCTCACCCCTCCAGGCTGCCTTGGCTGCACAAAGACACGCAGCCCCTCTTCTGCTGATGTCCCACCCGGGGGCCTGGCCCTTGCTTCCTGTGCCAGGGACAAAGGATGCTTAAAGTCTGTGACCGAGCCTGGCCCTCTAGTGCAGTGGTTTTTAGCCTTCCTAAGGCCACGGCCCTTTCATACAGTTCCTTATGTTGTGGTGACCCCCCCCCCAACCATAAAATTATTTTTGTTGCTCCTTCATCACTCTAATTTTGCTACTGTTATGAATCTGGTGACCCCTGTGAAAGGGTTGTTGGACACCCAAAAGGGTCTGGACCCACAGGTTGAGACCTGCTGCTCTAGCGTGTTCGTGCTGCCCACTGAAACCCGGGAGGTGGGGCCCCCTCCTCACCACGGCCCTCTCCGTCCTCTGCAGATGCTGTGGCTGCCACTACTGACCTTGTTCTGTGCAGAGGGCTCCCTGCTTCCCACCCCAGGTGAGCTATGACCCCTCCCAATGCTTTCTCTGTCCTTGGCCTCTGCCCCTGCCCCCAAGGACCTGCCCCCTGAGGTAGATGATTGTCCAGCCGCTGCTGAGCTCCAGGGAGTGGTGCCGCAGGATGCAGGGGGTGTCCCTGACAGCTCCCCGATCTGCCTCCTCAGCTCCTAGCCCAGGGACTGAGTTTGTTGGCACTGTCCAGGGGCCATGACACCCCACCCAAGAGGTGGCCCTGGCAGGTCAGCCTCCGAGAGTACAATCCAGAGCTTGGGATGTGACAGCACATGTGTGGGGGCTCCCTCGTCCCCCTCAGTGGGTGCTGACCACCGCCCACTCTCTCCTTCTGTGAGTGACTGCTTACTGTCTGTTCCTTTGACTGACTGGGTGGTAGGAAAGGTATGGGGTCATCAGGGCTGGGGGCAGTGGTTCAGGGTTCCCGGAAGCTCTGTGAGGGGCACATACTTCCCATATTGAGGAACCGTGGAGGGGCGGGGGCTGGCTCTGAGCTCTTTCTGCTGGGGGCCACACCCTTCTCCCCAGGGCAGAGCCAGAGTTGAGTGCCTATCATGTCTAGGTGGGGCAGCTGAAGTTCTATGACCATGACCAGCTGACCAATGGGACGGATATCGTCTGACATCCCCAATTCAACCTTAGTCTGTCATCTATGGGGGGCGCCGACGTGGCCCTCCTGAAGCTGGAGACCTCAATCATGCTGTCAGACTACGTGAGGCAGGTCACCCTCCCGCCCGCCTCACTGACTGTGTCTGCAGGGAACATATGCTGGGTGACCGGCTGGGGTGCTGTCCAGCGGGGAGGTCAGGGCCAGGGAAACCTGGGGACATGGGGGGAGGTAGGGACTCACCCTGAGCCTGTCACTTTCTCTGCAGAGCTTGGGACCCCTTTGTGGGGTCACGTCAGTTGGGACTTCTGTTTATAAGGTCACCCTGAGGCCCAGGCAATGGGTGTCTCCCCCCACGGCAAGGGAGGTCCTTACCATGCTTCCAAGCACTGAAGATGAGCATCCCCAAACTCTGGGGGACCCCAGGCTGCCCTCAGGGCCTACTGTGGGCTCACCCGACTCTTTTTCTGCAGTACACGTGCCCAGGCCCCAGACCTGCAGGAAGTGGAAATCCCCATCATGGGCAATGAAGACTGCAACTGTCACTACCTGAGGGGCTTCCCCTTGATGAAGACTGTCAAGGTCATCCAGGATGACATGCTTTGAGCAGGCAGAAAGGACCTTAACTCCTGCCGGGTTATGGCCTTCCCTGTGCCTGGTGGGGAGGTGGGTCCCCAGACCCTAAGGGAGCCGTGGGGGAAGACCCTTTGCCCAGGTGCCTCTGTCCACAGGGTGACTCCGGGAGCCCTCTGGTCTGCAGCTGGAATGATACCTGGCTGCAGGTAGGGCTGGTGAGCTGGGGTGACAGCTGTGGCCACCCATTCCTCTTGGGGGTCTATTTCAGAGTCATGAGCTATGTGTCCTGGATCCACCAGTGCGTCCCTTGCTCCCGCCTGTCCTAGTGGGGCCTGCGATCTGGGGAGATGATCTGTCTCCTCTGCTTTCCCCTGCCTTCCCCAGCAGTGGCTTCTCTGGAGAGAAGCTGTGAGCGGCTCTGCAGGCTGACTGTGGGGGCAGGGGCCAGTGGCTCTGAGCCCTGGTGTGTCCATTAAACTCTGGAAAGGTGGCCTCAGGACTCGGGTGGACTTGCTGCTGGAGGACCTCAGGGTCAGAGTGGAGTGCTACTGATGGATTCAGGGTGGGCGGCCATGTCTGAGGGTGAAGGGAGGGTTGTGGGGTCCGGGCCTCTGGGATGGTCGACCTGGGAGTGACCCAGAGTCACCCTGAGTCCTAGTCCTGTGCCCTACCTTCCCCTCCTCTCTGCTCCCTCCTCCCTCTCTCCTTCACTTCCTGCTGCCCTCCACTCTCCCTCCTCCCTCTCCCTCCTCCCTCCTTTCTACTCCCTCCTTCCTCTTCCCTTTCTCCCTCCCTTCTTGTGCCCTTCTTCTCCCTCTTCCTCCTCCACTCCCTCCTCCCTTCCTGATCCTCACTTATCTCACTCCTCTCTCATTCCTGCTCCTATCCTCCGTCCCCCTCCTTCTTCTCTTCCTCCCTTCCTCCTCCCCTCCTCTTTCCCTCTTCCCTCATTCCTGCTCCCCTCTTCTCTCTCCCTCCTCCCGCTCCCATCTCTGTCCCTCCCTCTTTCCTCCTCCCTCCTTCCTCTTCCCCCTTATTCTCTCCCTCCCCCCTATTTTCCACCATCCCTCCTTTCTTCTCTTTTCTTTCCCTTATGTGTAAGAAAAGGCTTTTAATACTGAAGACAGACGTGTGTGTAAGCAAACGTGGTGAAGAAAGCTGATGGGGCCCGGCTATCAAAAAGATATTGCATCTGGGGTCTTAAAGGCTTGAAGGCAAACAAGCGGCCATCTAGCCCAGAAGCAACAAAGCCCACACGGAATCAGCACACCAACACAGGTGATCGTGAAGGGCAGAGGAGACCAGGTCTCAAACAACAAAGGCGAGGTGGTGATGAGAATCACATCACCGTGAATGAGGGGGAGTGCGTGATGGGGACCCAATGCCCATCTGTAGACAGCTGGACATCCCTTCCAGAGGGGTAGTGGGGAGGAAATGAGTTACTCAGGGTTCAGTGTAGCAACAATGAAACTCAAAATCTTCCTCTAGTTTCTGAACGCTTCCTCCCCTCCCAATTATCATGACCTCAATTCTACCTTGCGGACCTGGTTAGACCAGAGGATGTACAGCGGTGCAGTAGGGATCTGGAGACACAGGGAATCTAGGGCAGACGAACCCCTCAACACCAGCGGTGGGAGTGGCGACACCAGGAGGGAAGGGGGTGTAGATCTTGGAGATCTATGTGTAACTTCCTCTCTGGGAGATGGGCAATGGGGAGGTGGGTGAGGGGAGACATCGGGGAGTGTAAGATAAGATATAATAATTATTTATAAACTATCAAGGGACCAGGGGGAAGGGGGGAGCGGGGAGGGAGGGGAAGGGGGAAAAAGGGGGAAACCGAGCTGATTCCAGGAACCCCAGTGGAAGGTGAATTATGAGAATGACAAATGCAATGAATGTATAAGGGTGCTTTGCTCAATTGATGTATGTACAGATTGTGATAAGAGCTTTATGAGCCCCAATAAAAAGATTTATTAATTTAAAAAAAGAAATAGATCATAATAAGAATAATCCACAAATAAACACTATTAGGTGCATCTAAAAAAAAAAAAAAGAAAATGCTTTTTATATCAAGAAGTAATTCTATATCAAGGAAACATCCCAGCCCAGTCCAATCATGTCCATAAGTCCCTCTTGAGATGCATTCAGCCTCATCACAGGTTGGTGGGTGCAAAGCTGTGGGAATCCAATGGTGGTGGGGACATCGCAGAAAGCCCCTTCTCTCCTCCATCATCCACGGGGAGTGGGTGGGGGGCGAGTGGTTGGTACAAGGGAAAGCTGTTCCCAGTGGCCATAAGGTATAAGGAGTCTGAGTGCCTATCATGGATGATGGAGGACCACCCCCCCCCCCCAAGAATGTCACACAGATGAGGCCCATCAGGGCAGGGATGAACTGTGAAAACACCTGTCACAAAGAGACCACACAATCTGACCACTTAGAAGCCCAGGGACAGACAGGCGGTCTGCGGTGGTCACAGGCTGGGGCGCTGGGGAGTGAGAATGAACACCAAAGCCAACAAACCACGTCCACGTCCACGCCGGGAACCTCGGTGACGTGACATCAGACAGTGAACCTGAGTCAGCGTCCAGCACGGCCAGGGCCCTGGTTTGCTGGCACCAGTTTATTCTGAACTGTGAGGCAGCCTGTCAGTGTGTACTTTGCAACAACAACTACAACAACAATGACTGTGAACTAAAAGGGCCAGTGGACAAGGCCCAGGACAGAAGGCCCCAAGAGGGAGAATTTTGCGGCTGGGACACTGGACTGGATTGGCAGGACACAGGCTCACTCCCTGAGAGACTCTGTACTGACCAGACACATGAAGCTGTGCTAATGGCAGTGAGAGCCCTGGACCTGGAGGAGCCATGTGGAGACCAAGCCAGCACTGAGCTGCTTCCACCATCGCTGGATCTACAAGACTCTCCACCCACTAGACTGTGATCTTCCTGCATTCCACATCATTGCATGTGCTTGTTAGTGTGCAGAGAAAGTTATAGATTGGTGTTGGACATATTGGCTAATATCAGACTTATGGCCTTGATCTGGACTGGGCTCAGATGTTTTCTCAATAGTCAATACTCTTGTATATAAAGCTCTTTCTCGTACACGGATGAGTGTCTGTGAATCTGTTTCTCTAGTCTACCTGCACTAACACACCCTCCAAATCTGTTGTGTTGACCTCATCAAGACAGTTCATGCTGAGGCATGGTGGAGAGTACTTGCCTTCACAGGAGCTAGCTGTGTTTAAAGGTAACGGCATCACTGACTAAGGTAGCTGTTCTCATGTACCTGATCTTTCTCTTGGAACATCTTCTGCATTTGTCATTCTTTCTCTCTCAGATCCCCTACGGTTGCAGACATGGTGTGTTTAAGAAAACAGTTATGTTCCCTACTCCCTAATGAAGGAGTCCTGGGGTGCTGTGAGACAGATGTGGTCGGTGCTGAGCTGCTAACATTGAGTTCAGAGGTTCAAACCAACCTGTAATTCTATAGGAGAAAGATGAGGCTGTCTGATCCCATAAAGATGTATTGTCTCAGAAACTATCAATGGGCTCCCTGTGAGTGGGGCTGGTTTGGGTTTGGAATCCTTGAATGACACATCTCCAGGGGAGATTGATCAAGGTTACAATTCTCTCTCTTCACCACTGGGAACTGTCACTTCATTATAACTTGTAGGTACAGTTGCTGTAAGCTTGATACCATGGGAAACCTCTTTTACCCAAGATGGGTGATTTCTCCAGCTGTCAATTACGGCAGACTCTGCTCCTGGCTGACTCACCTGGTCCACTCCCATAGCCTGAGTCTTGTCCAAACCCTCTTTGTTTACAATGTGGATATTTATGCACCACATTAAAACAAAACAAACACCTTTTCATTATTGTTAATGGGGTGAAGCTTTGCAGAGCAGATCAGCTTTCCGTTCAGCAACTCACACAGATTGTGCTTCATTTCATTAATTGCAGCCCCTGATGTCACTCCCGCCCTATCACTTGTCCCACTTCCTGCTTGTGTTTCCTGCTTCCATTCCTCCTTCCTTCCTGGCCTGCTGCACTTTGTGCTTGTGTGATTGTTGCCCTTTTGATTTCAAAGCGTGGACCATTCACAGGAGTATGTATCTCCCGAGTGTGTATCTCCCTAGTATGCATCTTCCTCTTATGGACCTGTCTGTGGTTTCCTTGAAAATTGAGCCATGGGGGCGAGTTCATTTGCACACCTGAAAGGTGATGAAGGCCATAGTCTTCCGGGTTCTATCTCTATTTGTCCTGTAAGCCTGATTTTTTTAAAAGAAATATTTTTGAGGTTTTCTCTAGATTGTTTTCCTCTTCCATCCAGGACTTCCTAATGTGATCCCCTTGAGAGGAGTCAGTAGCGGTGGCTTGGAACCATCTACTTCTCCTGGTCTCAGGGCTGTGGAGACCAATGTTCCAGGGTCCGTGAGTCACTGAGCTCATGATTCCCACGTGTCTTCTATTTTCATTAGCCTTCTTCCCGCTGGACAGGGAGAGGCCAACTGTTGCACCTTCCCCTGGCTCTGTGTGTGTGTGTGTGTGTGTGTGTGTGTGAATACTAGTCTTCTGGGTTTATTCATATTCCTGAAGTGCTATTACAGGTACATCATTTCTTACAGGAGGAAAATACGTCTTTTGGCAGGATGAAATTCCCACTAAGAATGCTGGTGTTGCCTGTGGAGTTCTTGGTGGGTTGGGATGTGAATTACTTTCCCTCCCACTCTGCAGACCTTCTCTCCTCTTCTGCTGTCAGTGTCGGTTTCCTTTCAGGACACCACGGTCAGGCATCTCTATGCAGCATCCCAGTGGGAAGCGGGTGACATTAGTAGTCATCTTACATCTGAAAAATCACCAAATATGAAATAATGAAGGAATCTGACCTCCAGGTTACAACTCAAACCTTATTTCAAAGTAAATAAATTACTTGGCAGGCCAGTAAAATACTTGATACTTTGGGGAAAAAACTCAATTATAAGGTATTCTTTTGTTTCAAGCTGCACCCCAAGACACAAGTGAGTGCAATCTACACTGCCAATGATCCTCAGAGCATCAATCTTTTCTTTTCTGGGTAGTTACATAATATGTTTCCATTTGAGACTTAAGAGTCAGGGGTTAAGTTTAATCTGTTGTCAGGGGAAGCCAGCCCCTAACACTTCATTACGGGTCCAGTAAGGGGCAATTGTACAGTGATAATAAGTAAAGATCATAGTAAAGCCATAGAGAGCATGAGAGATAGAAGTGAAGTATTGAAATAAATGGAGTCAGACACTTTTCATGGTAGCATGCTCACCTCAGCCCCGCTGATGGTCCACGTGGAAGGAGAGAGAGAGATCTTTAATCTTAGCCCAGGCTTTTTATCTTCTCTGGGAACATGCAAGCCCCCTAATTACAGGTGAAGACATACATCACAGGAAGAGGCTGTGCTATAGGTAATACAGTAATCAGAAGGAGTGGTCTAGGGACATACACGCAATAGGAAGAGGAAGGATTGGGGATATACATGTGGCAAGATGGGCGGCCCCTAGCTTCAAGATGGCGGCCTAACCTTGATCATCCTAGGGAGGGTTTGACCTCTCTGGGGTCTCCTACAAGGATACAGACAACTACGATCCTTATCAGAAGGGAGTGGGCCCTATTT
The DNA here is from genome assembly GCF_050624435.1 of Tenrec ecaudatus. Lineage (NCBI taxonomy): Eukaryota > Metazoa > Chordata > Mammalia > Afrosoricida > Tenrecidae > Tenrec > Tenrec ecaudatus. Next base: position 111,648,394 of record NC_134541.1, on the reverse strand, counting down.
GTTGTGGGATAAACAGTGGTGACTACTTGCTCTAGATGGCTGATAGCTCTCAGGGAGAATAACCCCTGACCTACTTCTGATGACCTCCAAGTATAGTCACTCCCAAGCAGCCATCTGGCATATATTTGGGGGAGACAGCTTGGGAGAAATCCTTCTGTATCCCACAATCTGTCAATCAAATTGAAGCTTAATTACCTCATTTGGAGGCACTAAGGAGATAAATAGCTCACTGGAGGTGGAAGACACATACACTCCCTGTTAGACATACTTGCTAAGAAGACACATGGAGCTGCACTAGAGCCCTGAAGCTGAGGAAGTCACATGTAGGTCCCTGCCAGTGCTGAGATTCCTCTATGACCAGTAGACTTTCAACCCATTGGCCTGTTATTTTTCTGCATTCACTGTAATTACATATGCTTTGTGAGTCTGAAGAGGAATTTATCGCTTTGTATCTGACATATGGGCTAATATTGGACCTATTGACTTGATCTGGACTGGATTATTATGTTTTTTTCAATATACAATTGGTTTATTATAGAAATCTCTTGTTTATACACATATGATTCTCCCTGGATTTGTTCCTCTAGCTACACAGACAGACACAGAAAGAAACCGAGGATAAATAAAACTCTACTGACAGTTAAAGCAAAGTAGGCGATCTTTCACTCCCAGACATTAAAAACTTTAAGACCACAGTAATCAATACTGCTTGGTTTTAGCAACTGTTAAGTTTCTCTCTCCGGCCTAAATCTCAGCCTCGGTTCTTGGCTCCGCGCGAGAAAGATTTCACGCCGAAGCCAGGCTCCTGATCCAAGTGAATTTAATGAAAGTTCAAAGAAGCATCAGGTTTTACGCGGCACCCATAGGATTCCATTGACCATGCGGCCTGGCAGAGACTGCCCCGGGACACGCAAGGATCTCTCTCCTTCCACGAAGACGACCAGATCGCACTAGCAAGCCAAGACCAAGAGACCCTCTCCCTTCCGGTCCCTGCCTTTTCAAGGGTTCCCGGGGGAGGTGTGGTGAATGACCCCAGGTGGATCCCATTGGCTGAATTGCAATCACCTGGCCTAGGTGGGCTGCTCTAGGTGTAATGCCCATCCGAGCCCACCGGCGGGAAAATCCAGCTTTTGTCTTTTGCTGGCTCTCCTGGGCATGCGTAAATGGACTTCCCAATTCCCTAGGCTAAGTTACCTAACACAACTACAATAAATGTGAAGACCAATAGATTAGAGGTGAGAACCTGGAAATACAACCAAGTACCTACAGACACCTAATGGTTGATAAAGGACTAAAACACATTAAGTGGGGAAGGGATAGTCTTTTCAATAAATGATGCTACATTGAATAAATGGATCTTCCCTAAAAAATAATGAAACACCATGTACACAAATGAACTCAAGGGGGGATGAGTCATGATGGATTCCAGTTGGAAACACCCACCCCTCCTCCTGTTGTCAGATCTGAAAATTAAGAGGTTAGGAGCCAATATTGGGAGGCTGTGTGCTAAAAATAGGTTCAGGGTACCAGAGTTTGGTTCAGACCACCCCCTGAGATTTTTTTCCCATGGTGCATTTCAAGAACACATTAAAATGCTCTAAATTTACCACATCTGCCATCACACTCCACTAATCCCTCACCAGGTCCAGCGAGGTGGAGTATGCTGCCCATTGCTGTGCCTAAACACACAGCAGTCAGTAATTTCTCCAGGCTTCTGTCTGAAGGTCGTCCTAATCCCAGGGTTCCAGAGTCTCTGAGAATAAGCCTCAAAACCTCATACCAGTGTCCCCCTCTTTGCTAGCCTCCCTTCTCCTGTAGTCTTAGGCTGAACAAGATAGGCAGAATTCTAATAGCCAGATCACAGTCTAGGATTTTAACTATGCATAACAGGAAAATAAAACAGGTGCTGAAAGCCACAGCTCAAGCCAACAACCGACTCTTCCAGGTTTGGGCTCCATAGAGACTCTTTAAAAGACTGAATATTGTGGTTAGACTGTCCAGACGCCTGCCCCAACCCAGCCCAGTGGCATACCTACATTCCCCAGCCTCAGCCCACCTTTGGAGTGCCAGCCCCATGAGCCACTGAGTCGCCACAGCACTTTGTGTACACAACGCTGTGACCCTCAAGCACAATAGGCCACAAATTGTCCCTAAAACCACTCTGACCAGTCACACAGAAAGTTTAGGGCCCCTCATTTTCCGGGCACATGCTGCTGAGTTCTTCTAAAATGATATACCTCAACATGCTCAACAAAAAACAAAATGCAAAAGCGGAGGAAGTTCTAAGCCTAACAATGCTCATAGAAGAAGCAGACATTGATCTGCCACGAAAAAATCTGCAGAGTGCTGTTTGGAGTAATATGAGGGTAGCAATGCAGAATAAGGATTCAACGATAGAGAAGATGAAGTTTATCTCCTGTATACAGGGGACAAAATCCATGATAGACAGGATGAAGTCCACACACAAATGAAATGCAAGTACTAATGGATGAGGTAACAGAAACAAAACACATGCTAATGGACCTCATCAACAGATTAGAAAAGGGAGAGAATCATACTAGCAATCTCAAGGACAATCAGACAGACAAATGGGAAACACAGTCAAACAAGATAATCAAAGAGGTGGAAGAAAACCTGTGAACAACTACAGATGCTATGAATAGGGACAATATTCAAATAATTACTCTACCAGAACAAGATGCAAAGGAGAAGTCAACAGCTAAATTAGCAAGGGAATTCCTGGAAGCACATTTCCCCACCTTAGTGAACAAGAATCAGACATACAAGAAGCAGAGAGGACACCAATTAGACTAAACTCCAGGAAGAACTCACCAAGGCATATGACAGTTAAATTTGTACACTTGAGGAAAAGGAGAAAAATTGAAGAGCAGCAAGAGAACAAATAGTGCTCACATACAATAGTGCTCAGGTAAGAATATGCTCAGACCAACCAGCAGATACCATGAAGAGGAGGAGAGAGTGGAGTAACATCTTCTGAAATCTGAAACGAAAAAGTGTCAACCGGGAATCTTCTATCTTGCCAAGCTATTTATTAAGATAGATGGTGATGTAAGAGTCTTCCCAGACAAATAAAAACTCAGAGAATATGCCAAAATATACCCAACCCTGCAAAAAAATCCTTGCTGACTCACTGTGGTCAGAAGACCAATATCAACCAAGCACAAGCAGGAGACTGCCATGTAATGCAACTCCACCCAGAAGTAAACGTGCCAAAAACAATTACCAAGAAAGCATTGTCTCAGAGGGAAAAGAAGGCAATAGTGAAGTCCCCACACGAACACAGCACACTGATGAGAAAGGAGATAGAAAAACACCCTACAAAAAAAGGTCCAAGATAACAACAATAAATCTATAGATGGTGGTAATAATTATGAATGTCAATGGCCTGAATTCAGCCATCAAAAAACAAAGCTTAACAGACTGGCCAGAAAACATATCTATCAATCTGTTGCCTGCAAGAGACAAATCATAATTTCAGAGACAAAAATAGACTAAGGATAAAAGGCTGGTAGAAAATATTGCAGGCAAATGGCAACTTAAAAAAAGAGGGTTACAATCCTAATCTCTGAAAAAATTAACCTCAAAGTGTAAATCATAAAAAATAGATAAGGATGGACACTATATAATGTTCAAAGGAGCAGTAGACCAGGAAACAGTATGCACAATAAATATATATATGCATTGAATGAAAGATTAATGGAATTCATCAAGGTATTGAAAAGATGAATAAAGAAATCACAGACTCAACAATCATAATAGGTGACTTTAATACACCACTATCAAAGATAGATCCCTGGAAAAGAAGCTCAGCAAAGAAGCTACATAGCTAAACCACTGCAGTGAGGCAACTGCACCTGATAGACATTTATAGAGCTCTCCATACAAACGCAAAAATATTCCTATTCTTATCAAGTGCACATTTCTCAGCTTTAAAAATAGACCACATTCTGGGACACAAGTTGAGCTCGACTCAATTCAAACACATAGAGATCACACAGACTTCTTTCTTGGACCACCATGCCGTAAAACTAGCGATCAATAAAAGGAACATTATAAAACAGATGAATAATGATCTTCTGCTACACTAATGCATACTGGCCCAGATTAGGGGAAAAATTAGGAAGTTTCTAGAAACTAATGACAATGAGAAAACAATGTACCCAAACCTATGGGATACAGGAAAAGCAGTTATCAGAGGATGTTTGATAGTGGTTAATGCATATTTGAAAAAGGAAGAGAGACTTATGACTGATAGGTTATCACAAAACCTCCATCAACTAAACAGAGTCAACAGAACAACCCCTCCAATAGCAAAAGCAAATAAATAATAAAAACCAGTACAGAGATAAATGAGAGGGAAGAGAATAGTGAAAAAAATCAATGCAGCAAAAAAGCTGGTTCTTAGAAAGGATTAACAGAATTGACAGGCTGCTGGCAAACCTAACCAAGGAAAGGAAGGAGCAAACATCAATAGCAAGGATGAGGGATGAAACCGGGGAAATCACAATGGACTCCAATGACACTAAAGGAATAATCACAAGGTACTATGAAAGTCTGTATTCTAATGAATCCAACAATGTGAGGATCACAACAAATACTTGGAAAAACATTCCCTCCCTACATTATCCCAGGTAGAGGTCAGGAACCCCAATAGACTCATGGCCAAAGAAGAAACAGATATGGTTATCACGAGACTACCAACAACAAAAGCTCCTGGACCAGACAGCTTCACAGGAGAATTCTACCAAGCATTCAGGGAAGAGCTGACACCAATCCTCCACAAACTATTCAATAGCATATTAAAGGATGGAAAATTCCTAAATGCATTCTACGAAGCCAATATAATTTTGATACCCAAACAGGGCAAGGATCACACAGGAATAGAGAACTACAGACTGATATCTGTAATGAACACAGATACAAAAATCACTAACTAAATATTGGCCAATAGAATACAAATGTATATAAAATACATCATCCATCATTATCAGGTGGGATTCATTCCAGTGAGGAAGGGATGGTTCAACATCCAAACGTCCATCAACATTACTGACCACATTGATAAGAAAAATAATAAGAACAACATGATTTCATCCATAGATGCAGAAAAAATTTGACAACATCCAACACCTGTTCCTAATTGAGACACTCTAGAAGATAGGGGTGTAGGGAGAATTCCTCGAGTTAATACAAGCTATTGATGAAAAGCCTACAGCCAGCATCATAGTCAATGGAGAAAAGACTGAAACAATCCTTCTGCAAAAAGGGACCAGACAAAGATGCCCCTTGTCCCCAATTCTAGTCAACATCGTACTGGAGGTCCTAGCTAACAATATAAGGCAGCAGAAGGACATTAAAGGTACCCCAAATAAAAGGATTTTAAAAAAATTAAACGTATCCATCTGGGACAGGAGAGGTGAAACTATCATGATTCTATCCATTGAAACCTCCCAAAGCTCCACAACAAGAGTACTGCCAGTGATAGCAGAATATGGAAGAGTGGTAGCATACAAGATCAACAAAGAGGAGTCTATTGGTTTTCTATATACATCAGACAAGACCAGGGAAGAAGACATCAAGAAGGCAGTACACTTTTTAAGAGCCAAGAACACATAGAAATTTCTAATGATATATCTTCCCCCCAAATAAAAATATCCAAAAGAGATATACAAAGAAACCTACAGAATCGAGTACAGGAAACAAAAAATGACCTCCACAAATGGAAGAATATCCTGTGCTCCCATGCTCATGGATCAGAAGATTCAATATAATAAAGATGTCACTCTTACACAAGGTACTATAAAAATTTAATGCTATACCGACAACCTTCTTCAAAGAACTGGGAAAACTGACCACCAATTTCATATGGAGAGGGAAGAAGCCCAGAATTAACAGAGATCTCCTGAAGAAGAAAGGCAAAGTCAGAGGGCTTGTTTTACCTGTCACTAACACCTACTATACAGCCACAGTGGTCACAACAGCATGGTCCTGGAATAAGGACAGATACTCAGACCGAAGAGAAATAACCGAAATCCCAGAAATAAAGCCATCACCATATAGATATCTGTCCTTCGACACTGGACCCAAAAGCATCACGTGGGAGGCTGATGCCGTTTTTAACAAGTGGTGCTGGAAACAATGGAGATCCACCTGCAGAAAAATGAAACAAGACACTTACCTCACCCCATGCACAAGTACAAACTCAAGGTGGATCACTGACCTAGAAGTAAAACCTTAAACTATCAGAACCATCAACAAAGGAATCGGGACTAACCTAAGAACCTTGGCACACCGAATACATGGAAAAACTATAACAGGGATAGGTACACACACAGGTGAAGCTGAAATCAACAAGTGGTATATTCTAAGGATCAAACAACTGTGTGGATTGAAAGGCTTCACCAACTGAGTAACAAGAGAAACCACAGACAAGGATAGGATTTTTAGCAATGGCACAACAGACAAAGGGCTTATTACGGAAATCTACAAAATCCTCCAGGCCTGTAAAATGAAGAAAACAGTTAACCCACTGAGGAAATGGGCAAAAGATCTTAACAGAAATATCACTAAGTTGGAGACCCAAATGGCCAACAAGCATACGAGGAAATGGTCCCAGTCATTTGCCATCAGAGAAATGCAAATTAAAACAACCATGAGATACCACCTAACACCCTTGAGGATAGCCCCAATCAGAAAATCAGACTGCAACAACTGTTGGAAGGGATGTGGCAAGCTAGGAACTCTCCTCGACTGCTGGTGGTCATGCAGATATCTCCAGCCTCTGTGGAAAGAGATTTGGCGATATTTAAAGCAAATAGAAATTGAGTTACCATATGACCCAGCCATCCCTCTATTGGCATATACTCATACTAGGTAAGAAATAGACCATGACCAGTCATTTGCGCTTCAATTTTTATAGTGCCACAATTCATAATTGCCAAGAATAGGAAACAACCTAAAATTCCATTGATAGATGAGTGGATTAGAAAACTCTAACATATACACAAAATGGAGTACCACACATCACTAAACAGCACTGAAAATTGCATGGAGCACATCACCTCATGGGAAGAGTTGGACGTAATTATGGTGAGCAAAGTCCAAAAAGAGTTCAACGAGGTAAGAATAATCGGCATAGTAGGTATAGAAGAGAAGCCACATATCTCACACTATACTGATTGTGGGACAGACAATTGGGTGGGGGACAGAACAAACCCAATGATGTACATGTCATTCCAACTCAAAGAAGGGGAAAGGGCGTTTGGGGAGAGAGAAAAAGGGGAAACCAAGAAGAGTGAGATGATGGGACTGGGCAGCAGGGCTCTAATCCACCTAGGGGGAGGATATTGTTTACATCTCCACAGAAATGGGAGTGTGAGTGCAGACCCCACCATGGCTCTCCATACCTTGAGAGCAACATAACCACAGGGTTTGGGGAGGGAGCGAAAAAAGAGGAGCTGGCAACAAGGGCTCAAATAGAAAGTAAATGTTTTAAAAAATGATGATGGCAACATATGTACAAATATGCTTGATACAGTTGATGTATGCATTGTTATAAGAGGTGTAAGTGCTCCCAATAAAATTATCTTAGAAAAAAAATTACTCAAGATGGATCAACGACTCAAATATAACTCCTGCAACCATACAGACCATCAATAGGGACAAACTTAACGGCCCCGATACAAGGCATAAACATTACCAAATATAATGAAAAATACCCACAGTATAGGAGACTTCATCAAAAAAGAGTAAAAAGAAAACTCATAGATTGGGAAAATCATTCAGTAATGATACATCAGACAAAGGTAGCATTTACAAATCTGTAGAATACTACAACATCATAATAAGAAAAATACAAATATAACCCAGCTTAAAAATGGGCACAAGACATGAATAGACAGTTTTCCAAAGATGACATCCAGGCAGCCAAGAACCGTAGGGAGAAATGTCCTCATTCATGAGAAATAAGAGAAATACAAATTAAAATAGCAATGAGATACCACCTTACACCTACTCTTTTAGCAAAATTAAAAAATAAATAGAAACCAATAAATTCTGGAGAACATGTGTAGAGATTTGAATGCTCCTATGTTGCTGGTGTGACTCTAGATTTTTACAGTGTTTCGCTTCCTTGAACAAACGAAAATTCAACTACCATATGATCCTGTAATCCCTCTGCGGGCCATATTCCCTAAAGAAATAAAGAACACAACATGAACAGCCTATGCACACCTATATTTATTGAAGCAATTTTTATTACATCAAAAAGATGGAAACAACCAAAAACCCTGATTATAGAAGAATAGATAAACAAACCCGGGTATATTCATTCAATGGAATATTATGAGGCAATGGAAACAACGGAAATTCTCTTAAACACAGTAAGACTTGGACAAAACTAGAGAGAGAACATTATGGTTAGCAACATTAGTTAAACTAATAAACACAAATCTTTAATGACAGCATTGTTATTTTAAAAATATTTATTAATCATTGTATTGGAGGGCTCTTACTAATATTGTAACAACCCATCATTTGTATTAATTGTATTAAGCACACTTGTACATATGTTGCCATCAACATTTCCAACATTTTCTTTCTACTTGCGCTCCTTTATTTTCCCCTCTCTCTCTCACCCGCCCACCCTCGTGAATCCTTGATCAATTATATATTATGTTTGTCATTTCGTGTCTTACACTGTCCATCATCTCCCTTCACCCACATTTCTGTTATTCATCCCCCTGTGGAGTGGGCCAAATATCCAACATTGTGATGAGTTCCTCCTTTCTCCCCCTCTACTCCAGAACCCATATGCTTTACCTTTTGATAGCCAGGCACCATCAGTTTCTTCACCACATTTGCTTATTCACCTGCTTTGTCTTCAGAGGTTGTGTTGGGAAGGTGAGCATCATAGAAGGGCAATTTAGTAGAAGAAAAAGTTCCTGCATTGAGGGAGGACTTGAGTGGAGGCCCAATGTCCTTCTGCTACCTTAAAACTAAACCTATAAATATATGCACATAGATCTATTTCCCCATCTTCATATATAAATATATTTGCATATATACATGCCTTTATCTAGACCTCTATAAGTGCCCTTTGCATCCCAGCTCTTTCCTTGATTCACAACAGGATTTCTAAGCATTTGTGCAATAAAAGCAATTGCCCTACAATAGGACTTAGTGATAGGCGTGGCTCTGAGCACACCGGCATGGAGCAGTCACAAAGATGGGCAGCCCTTCTCACCTGCCCCGTCGTGACAGCTGCTATCTCGGAGGGGACCCGACAGGTGTGGCAGTCCCATCAACAAGGTCGGCCCCCCTGTCAGATCTCGGTCGTTCTGTGCGTGCCGCAAGCTGAGGCAGAGAGGGAGACACAGACAGTGAGAGTAAAGGTCTCCTGGGTGGAATGAGAAGCAGGACATTCTGCTTTGGGCATTGTGTGGGGCTGCCGTGTGACTCAACTCCGTGGGTCCATGTTCCACAAGAAGACGACTTAACTATCTTTGAACCAATGTAGATTGTTGTACCGTACTTAATAAAAATAAGACATTCCTGAAAATAAGCCATAGTGTGTCTATTTGGGGAAAAATACATACAAGACAGTGTCTTATTTTCAGGGAGACACGTTATCTGTCCAGAATTCCATGGGTCGAGAGCTCTTGTCTGTACCAATGTGTGTCCTCTGGTCTAGGCGGATGTGTAAGGTAGAACTGGGTCCTGGTAGTGGGGGGAAGACGCATTCAGGAACTAGAGCAGAGATGTGTTTTGAATGACAGCACGATTATCAGGAAAAACAATGAAAAGGAAAAATGATTTCCACACCAAAGGAAAACACTGTGAAGACGGGGAGGAGGCTAGGGAGGGGAGGCGGGGTTAGGGAGAGGAGAGGGATGAGATATTGTGGAGGGAGGGATGAAGGATGGGAGGGGGAAAATATATGGAGAAACACATTGTTGGGTGTTTAGTGGTGTGATACATAGGTTTATTATGCCAACCTGGCCAATAGACACATATAAAATTAATTAGGTTGCAGTTTAATTGAAGGGCAAACAGATAAATGACTCAGTAAGCCTCATCTTTCCATCTCTTGCTCTCTGATGAGTAGATCAGTGTGCGGCTGCCTTAGCTAGTTCTCTGCCTCAATTTGTGAGCTACACTACTTGTGGGACACCCAACCCAAGGACCTTGTCACTATAGTTTGAGGTTCCTTCGAGACCTGCGTCACCACACTGCTGCTGTATACATCACTTGAGCTGGGGACTGTTGGACCCGGTCACCTGGCTGACTGTTGGTGACCTGCCCTGCTGTTTGCTGCCTGGGACCAGACTGCCTCTATTACTTTATAGAAGACTCAGCTGTCAGCTTACTTGCCTTGCACCCAGCAGCCCTCGTGAGTTGAAGGACTGCCAGTGTATTAACTGTCTCACGGAAGTGAGTTGACCTGAGCCCTCTGTACTGCTCTGGGGACCAATTAGCTGTTTATTTCATTGTGTTATATCTATCTGAAATCAGAAGTGTCCTGTCTGTTTCTCTAGGGAAACCAGTCTAACACAAGTGGGAGAGTATTATTGATTTGATGGGATGGGATACGCAGCCACACAGAACATGTTTTTCTTAAAAATATATATATATTTTACAAAAACAAAAACTGATTGAAGGCACACCACCTCACAAACTCTCCAGACTCCTTATACCTCAGGTCTGAGTGGCTGTTAGGCTTTGACATTTAGAAAGCCTGAGGACCCTGTGACCCGGGGCATCCATGACCAGGGAGCCTGGGGTTCCCGCATCTAGGAGTGTGGGGGAACATTGTGACCAGTAGGTCTGAGGAAGGCAGTCAGGGGATCTTGAGGATCCTAGTGGATGAGAGGATTTGTTAGGTTTCTGGAGTCAATAGTAACTCCATTCTTGGCTTCTCACGATGAAAGCATTCATGCCGACGCCTGTTTTGTAACCCATGTGGGTTTAATGAAGGACAGGACAAGTGTCAGGTTTGACAGTCTGAAAGGATTCAGAACTGGCCCCGAACCAAGTGGAAAAGAGCACCCATGCATGTGGATCTTGGGGTGATCCCAGGAGGCCAGATACCCAAGAACCTTAGAGGCAGAGAGCATGTGGGCCAAGAGTCTGTGGGCCCCAAGTAGACCCCAAGAGTGGGTGCTTTTGTGCCCGCAGGGAAGGGAGACCCTCTCCCCTCTACCTGTCTGTGATCAGCAGCACTGTAAGAGAGTGTCCCAGAGCATGCTCTCTGCCTATATGCTAGCACACCCCCTGGCTGAGGGAAGATATATTTGAGAGTATTGGTTGACCCCCTTGGCTGAGTTAGGGCCACCTGTGTGATGTCATGAGTCTGAGTCTAGTTTGGTCCACCCAGGTGTACCTCCCATCTGACTTGAGAGCTTGAGTATGAGCATGCTCAGTTTGCGGTCTTCCTAGGTGTCGAATGGTTGCCTGACTTCTTTCCATCCTCCTCTATGGGGTCTTTTCAGGCATGGAGGGACAACCCCTGTCCCTCAGCTAGCTACCTACCAGATCCTTTTAGGGGATAGAGGTGGGGGGGGTCTTATCTTCCCCTCTTGCTCTTTCAAATGTGCACGAAGAGAGTGCAGTTAGGTGAGGGCTAGGGGCAGAGAGGAGCAGGGGAGGGCTGGGGCTCCCAGGGGAGGGGTGTGAGCATGGAGTCTGGAATACACACCCACAGTGGAGTCCTTGGCTTTTCTCCAGGACAGTCAGTTCCCACTCCCACCCTTCCCACCTGGGGTACCGCTGGAAACTCCACCACTGCAGGCCTGGCTGTGGGTACAAAGGTAGCCTAGTGTCAATCAATGCCTGTGGGCGGCCAGGGCACCAGAAGACACCCAGGGCAGTTCCTGAAATGCTGTAGCACAGGGCATGGCCTGCCCCCTGCTCCCTTCCGAGGTTGCTCCTCATCCTCTCTGCAGACGGATGCACCTCAATCCACCCTGAGCCCCGAGGAGACCAGGGGGCCTGCACTCAGTCCCACCCAGGCACGATGGAGAGTTGGGGCTCAGGTCCCTCCCTTGAAGCACCTCTGTGAACGGAGCCCTGAGGGCAGAGGGAGTGGGAAGGAGAAAGGGGTAGGGAGACCCAGGTGTATGATAAAGGGTCAGTGAGTCAGTAATCCCGTGGACAGGCCATCCTCTGGTCTCAGGGGTCTGTCATCTCCCCCACAGCACCCGGTTTCTTGGACCTCAGGGATTCAGAACCTCCAACCCACCTTTCATCACCTGGACCCCCATCAGGAAAGCTTCTCCGGGGACCATTTCCTAGGCCACGCCCAGAAGTGAGGACACTCAGACCTTGCTGTGCAGGAGCTTTATTGAGCCACGTTTTACAGAGTGAGAGGCAAGCAGGTCCCTGGAGGAGCCCCCCTCCTGTCCCACCTCTGGGAGGTCATGAGACATCCCCTCTGTCCCTATCAGATATCAAGGGAGGGACAGGACCCTCAGAGGGTTGCAGGGCTGGCACTGCGCAGAGATGGAAGGGGGTGATGGGCTCAGTGAAAGGCTGGCATTGGGGAGGGTGCATGAGGTTCTGCAAGCTCTTCGGAGGGGTGTTTGTGTCAGCAGCGTCCTTGTCCCTGCCTGGCGCCTCATGCAGGTAACTGGACATACTTGCGGATCCAGGACATATAGAATGCCACCTCGGTGTAGACTGTAGGGTATCCTGGCTTATCACATTTTGGATTACCCCAACTCACCACCCCAACCTGGACCCATATGCGGCCCTTAGGGCAGACCAGGGGTCCCCCAGAGTCACCCTGTGGGAAGAAAAGGCAGAAAGTGGCCATCAGGATTCCCGAGTGCTGAGAGCAAAGGTAGGAAACAGGATACATGAACAGGCTGGGATATAGGCTCTTACGTAGCAGGCTGTCATCCAGGGGCTCCCCGCACACAGCATGTTATTACTGACATACTTTTTGATCCGTCTGTAGCTCTTCCTGCACGTCTGCAAGTCCACGATGGGGACCTGCACCTCCTGCAAGTTCTTGTTCCTGGGTAGGGGCTCTGTAGGGTGGAGTGGCAGAGCTCAGGCTGTGGGTCTGGGGATTGGGTAGTTACCTTTGCACAATATCTCCCCTGTTCCTGGGAGCTCCAGGTGCCAGGGTCTGGAGATGTCCTTTTGGTCTCAGTTTCCCTACATGTACCCTGGGACTGCGCATGCCCAGCTGACATGGATGCTGAGGGATTGTGACTGAGCCATCAGAAGAGGTGTGGCCCAGACATGCAGAGTCGGGGCCCTGGGTCAGCGTGGACTTGGAGCACCGACAGCAGAGACTGTGAGCGCATCCCTCAGTCCCTCTCAGCCTCCTTTCCACCGTTCCCCTCCCTTCCACCCCACCCCCATCACGACGCAGGGAGGACAGGGACCCGGAAGGCTGTGCAGGGTGTGTACAGAGAGAGGGCAGAGCTTTCCTCTCTCCACATCCGGTCCCTTAACTGTGTCCCTGAGAACCATTCAAGTCCAGCATCACCCATAGCCCTCCGTGAGAAGGCCATGCTGTTGAGTTTCTTGCTCATGCTTGGCCAGTGTCCACTATGTTCCCAGAGCCCCCATTCCCATCTGACCCCAGTGCTCCTGACCCTTACCACCAGAACGGATATCTCCCCAGCCAGTCAACATGCATTTGGTGCCTGGACAGACCCTGAGTCTTGGTCGAGGGAGGGTGACCAGTTGGACTGTGGGAGAGAGCTTCACGGGGGCCACCAGCTTGAGCAGTGCGATGTCCCTTCCTTGGGTTGCATCCTGAGGATTGTAGTTGGGGTGGATGATGACGTGGGCCACGCCCTGGATCAAGTTACTCCGGTGGCGCTTCACTTGTCCCACTTGGACGCCAACGTGGATAAGGCTTCCTTCATCTCTGAGGGAGAGAAGACAAGGAGCTGTCCAGAGGCTGAGAGAGATCCACTCACACAGTCCCGGGACCTCTGTGCATGGAGCACCAGGGTGGATTCCAGGGGCTCAAATCCCTCAGTCTCTTTTCTGTGATCCCTCCACCCAGGAAACACACAGCACCCATCATGTGCCCCAACATGGTCAGAGAGCCACGTGGTGGCAGGGGAGTCACTCACGTTACAACGCAGTGGGCAGCAGTCAGCACCCACTGCTCATGGATCAGGGAGCCTCCACACGAAAATCTCCATGGGCCACCCCATGGATCAGGGCTCCACAGGCTGACCTGCCATGGCCACTTCCCAGGTTGAGCATCGTGTCCCCCCACAATGTCCACAAGCTCAGTCTCCGGGCCCGGAGCTGGGGGGGGGCAGAGTGAGGGGTCATCAGGGATCCAGCCCTCCCAGCCCAGAGTTCAGCTCAACCTCCTGCTCAGATCCTCCCCACGTGCAGGCATGAAGGAGGTAGACAAACATGTGTGAATGAGGTCCCTACCCCACACCAGCACTGTTCCCTAGACGGCAGATGGGGGCTCAGAGTCAGGGTGGGCATCAGAAGGGGTCAGGACTCACCTGGGGTCATGGGCACAGAGGCCCCCAGGCAGACGAGGGTCAGCAACAGCAGCCACAGCATCTGCAGGGAGGGGAGTTCCTGTGTGAGGAGAAGGGGGCCCACCCCAGGGTCAGGGAAGGAGAGGGCAGGAGTGGGCAGGCAGCGTCCTCACCTCAGCAGGGCTCTGCAGCTCTCTGCCCCAAACCCTGTCCTAGCCCTTTATCCTTCCAGCCCAGGAAGCAGTTGGGGGAGGCAGCCTCTCCTGGGGCGGGGCATGGGAGGAGGTGCAGCTTCTCCTTCAGGGCAGGAGCATCATGATGGGGATTTGTGTAAGTGGAAGCATGGGCGGTCTTCTCAGCAGAGCAGAGAGCTGAGTTCTGGGTGCTGGGTGCCTCAGTAGGGGAAGGACAGCACACAGTGGACAAATAGAAACCAGCATGCCAGGAAGACAAGAAATTGGACAAGGGCAGGGGCTCAAGGGGGGAACTCTGGGGCCGAGACCTGGGTGCTGTGGAGTCAGCCCATGAGATTCCCTTCTGAGTCCCCCAGAGGCTAAGCCCCTCCTTGGAAAGGACACTTGTACTGGGATCAGAGTCCAGTGCCTGGAGGAGCAACCCTCCGTCCCCTCGCGGGTCAGAAACTCCCTCCTCTCATGCCCCAGGTTTTCCTGAGCAGAAACACAGCTGACCCACGAAGGAAGGGGACCTCGCAGAGACCCTAAGTGTCTCCCTGTCCCTACTTTGAAGCGGCTTCCTCACAGCCAGGGCCCTGAAGGACTTCAACTGTGACCACATCTCAGCACCACTGAACACACACGTAGGTGGTGACAAGGCCCTGGGGCTCCACTGGGGCTCAATGTGACCACCAGCTTGGTCTCTGTGCACAGCAGAGTTCTGAACCTGGGGACTGACTTGCCTATTGTTTGCCCTATGTTTCTCAAATAGTTGTTTCATCAATTTTCTGTGGGGTGGGGTTTGCGGGGGAGCAATCCACATGCAGTGGCAGTGAGGGCAGGGGTCTCTGAGTTTGGACAAAGGCCTCCTGGCAGGTAACCACCCACCACATAGAACAACTGCTGCTGCCGAGGACCTCCAGCCTGAGGCTGCATCGGAGATATCCGGTTCCAAAGGCATTTGTAAGACTCCGTGGCCAGACCCTCCGAAGAGGACAGCCTCGCCCTGCTTCCTAGTCGGCCGTGTCTGGAAACTCTGCTGGACCCTGGGCCCCACGGGCGGCCTGCTGGCACTGGAAGTACCGCTGGCATAGCTGCCCGCATCACAGCGACACGCCAGCTGCGGCATCCACACCACTACCGGCCCGTGCGCGGTGTAGACACTTGTCTCACTCCTCACCTCCGTCTCCTCCCAGCCTCTGGCACAGGACGTCTCCTGACTGTCCTTCACCTGACCTTTCCCAGAGGCCACACACTCAGAGTCTCACGCTGGAGGGGCTTTGGGGTCTGAGTTCCTCACTTAGTGAAGGGTACTAGATTACTCCTGGGGCTTGGGGGGGAGCACTATCCCCATGGCTCATGGCTCCCCATGGACGGAGGCACTGCTGCTGGCGGCCACTGTGCTTCCTGTCTGAGTACTCTAGTTGAGGGCCACTGGTGCTGTGTCTGCTTCATGTTGACGATGTGCCAGCCATCCACACGTTCACTAGGGGTTGTCATGGGATTGCCGGGGTCCTCTGTCAGGATGGCTGTGTCTGCCCCCTTCCTCCACCCAGCCCTCGGTCAGCTCTCAACTCTTCCTCGAGCCATTCCCCAGGGACTGAGGGTGGGAGCCTTCCTTCTAGCTCTCTGTCCGTCCGTCCGCATGGCTGTTCTTATGAAGTGTCCTTCCCACCCTCTGTACATTGTATCACTTTTTAACACTCTTTTCTCAGGCACTTTGAGTGTTGCTTATAAATATTGGATACAAGTTTTTATATTTGCAAATATTTTCTCCTGGTATCTGGCTAGAATTTTCTTTTTCTCAAGAATGTGTACATGTGTGTGTATGTGTGTGTGGCTGTATACGTGTGTACATGTGTGTATGTGGACGTGTGCGTGCGTGTGTGTGTGTGTTGAGAATGTCTTTGGGGGAGAAATGTTATTTCTCCCAATAGTTTGTAATGACTTGTGCTACCTCTTGGGTGGTACCTAGTCTCACCAACTTCTCCCACCTTCCCTCCCTGCCTGGGATACAGCCTCTGTCTGGACGAGTCTTTTACATCCACCTGTGGGATTTGTTGTCACCTGGCCCGTCCTCTCCCAATCTTCATATTTCAGTTGTTGATGGCTCAGACCAGGGAACAATCTTGAGCTGTCATTTTTTATTTCTATAGCCTTTCTTTTTCATCCTTTCTTGCCTCTCTTCCAGAATTGATATCTTCCCGTGACCTCAATAAGATAAGAACCTTATCAGCCTCTCACAACCCCTGACTCCCCCCAAATCTATGTGTTGAGGTCTGTTGAGGTCCTCAGGACTGTGAATTCTGAGTGTGGGGCTATTTCTCGCTTTCCTGGGGGCTATCTCTTCTTAAAGTTGAGAACAACCGTGACCAAGATAACCGTCCTCCTTACCAAGTCTTCCTCCCACAGGGCCTCCTGTCTGTGTCTGTGCTCTGCTGTCAGAGCTGGGCCCAGGGTGTGTCAGAGGGGAGAGATGCCGGGAGCCTGGGGATAGATCCACGTTCTCATCCTGAACGAATGTGCCCTGGAGAGAAGGCTCTAGGTTCTGTGTCATTTTGCTCCCTGCCTGTGAATGTTGTCTGATTGTGAACGTGAATGTGGACCAGCTGCTGGGAAGGTCACCATAACTGGAGTCTTCTGCCTCCCAAGGAACTAGAACCCTGTGTGGGAAGTGACGGTGGAAAGGGTTACAGTCTCGGGAACCCACAGGTGCTGCTCTACCCTGTCCTGTAGGGTCGCCCTGCGTCAGCATCACTCAATGGCAGTGACTGTGCCTCGGTTGCTGAGTTTCGTTTCTTTGATTGACAAAGCAGGAGACAGCACCCCATCTCTATGGGGGTCTCTGACGTGTGTGAGCCCTCTCTCACTATGTGGGCGTTTTCTCTGTTGTTTTGACCCCTCCCTCGTCAAGGACATAGGTGGTCTAGTGGGCTGCATATAGTGGCATGTTGAGCTCAGGCCCACTGGGGGTGAGGGTGGCTGCTGGATGCAGCTGGGGATCACAGCCCCCTCCTTCAGTACCCGTCCCCAGAGAAGGGACACCTGGATACAAAACACAAATCCAACTAGAAAGGAGTTAAGAATTTAAGACGCCATTGGCAGACACTCCCTAACCCCCTTGAAGCTTGGCTGACCCCAACACGCCCCTGGAACCAGCCCTGCCCCCAAGGTCCCCAGCTTGGACTCACCCTAACCAGGTCCTCACGTTCTGCAAAGGGCCCTTCTGCATGTTGGTCTGCCCTTCTCCAATGTCCTGCTCCTCATACTATCCTCATGACCCCAATTTTGAATGCCAAAGACCTGGGTGCCCTCTGGCCTCAGAGGAGAGGACTCGACCCAGAATTGGTCCCCCTGGCTCTGAATTCGCCAGAGGAGTTGGCGTGTGTGCCCCACCCCCACCCCGCCCCAGGGTGATGCTCCAGGAACACTGGTGAGTAGGTAGTTGAGGCATCGATCCTATGCTGCTTGGTCAACATTTGCTGGTCTTGGAGGCCCCTAGACAGGGGTAGGCCCTTTTTGGGCCCATCAGGAGTCCTTGGCTTCTTAGTTCTAGGGGTACAGGGTGTGGAAGTCTAGACTCCAAACCCAATGAGGATGGGATCTAGGGTTTTGTGGTGTAAGGGTGGGGGATGCCCCCTCACTGGCACGCTCATCTACCCCATACTTTTCCATCCTGCCAGTCAAACACAGTCTGGAACCAGGACTTTCCTAGGCTTGGAAGGGGCACAGAGTGCTATAGGGCCTGAGGAGGGTACAGGAAGATCCTCACTGTCTGCATCTCTGCCCACCCCCCACCTCCACCTCAGCCCCGAGCCTCCTCTCAGCAGACTCTCTGCAGGTCCAGCTGTCAGACACCCCAGTCAGCAAGGTCAGCAGGGTCCCCACTGTAGATAGGTGTGTCTCCCCCAGCGTCCTGCCCCCTATATCTCCCAGCATCCTGGAACCAAAGCTTCTGTTCACACCACCCATGACAGGGACAGAGGCCAGAGAAGCAGAGTAAGCAGGAGCTGACTTATGCTTTCTCTTCTGTGGAGACCAGTTCCCCATTTTCACACCAGCATGTATGGCTCCGTGTGAAAGTCCATTTGTTCACTACAGATGAGGACATAGGCACAAAGGAGCCCGTGCTTACCTGACTGACTGGGCCACCTGCCCCTGCTGTGGGGACCTGGGTGACGAGACACACTGGGATAGAGATCGAGGGCCTCTGCCCCATCAGGCTGGCCCGGAAGCTCTACCCCCAGTTGTCCCAGGAAGACCCCTGGGCACAGGTTGGTGATGGATGTGAAAATATGCTCAGAGAAGGGCACTCTGGGTGAGAGAGCTGCACAGACCCTGGCTACTCGGGGCCCCTCTGAGGCCCAGGCTCCCTCTTAGAGCATGAGAGTCAGGGTAGACGCCCTCAAGGCCGCTGGCCCCCAGCCCCTAGGTTCTAGGTGAACAGAATCCATGGGAAGGGGCGGGAGGATGTGGGCCGGAGAGTCACAACCACTCCTGGGTTCCCAACATCCCCTGCCTGCAATAAACTCCATTGCACCCACATTACCCCCTTGAACCTCCTGGACATGGGGCACTAGGCCAGCAGACAATCCGCTGCTCTCTGTGGGGATGCCCGGAGCCTGGGGTTGGATGACAGGGGCTGCATGGTGACCAGTACTCTCAGGTGACCTGTCACCCTGTGCTGGCCCACAAGTCCCCATCATGACAGGGTAGGGCCTGTGCTGTAGAAAGGCACCCCCGAAACCTCTAGGTGCATGGTGGTCCCTCTCTCAGCCACACGCTTCCTCAGGGGGTGGTGTCACAAGCCACTGGCCGCCAACAGCCAGTGGTCTGCTGCCCCATCGGGCCTCTCTCTAAGGCTTCTTCTGAAACACCAAACTCACCACCAACAAGTCGATGCCGACTCATAGTGAGCCTATACGACTGATCCACCCCTGTGGGTTTCTGAGGCTGCAACTCTGGCCAGGACTAGAAAGCCTGTCTTTCTCCTGCTGAGTGGCTGGTGGTTTCAAACTTCAGACCTTGTGGTTAGCAGTGTGACACATAACCACTCCAGCACCAGCGCTCCTCCCAAGGCTCCTTGTTCTAGGGCAGCACGAGGTCCCCAGCACCCTCTCCCCTGCCCACCTCGTGCCTGCCAAGCTGCCCCCTCCCAGCACTCAGGAGCTGCCTGGGGGAAGACCCCCGGAAGGAAAAAGGGTTAGTACACGGTGTGCTTTCTAGATTAGAGGGGGCCTCGGTTCGGGTAATGTAGCTGCTGGTTCACAACTTAGGATGCATCTTCCACCAGCCACAATGTGCTCCTCTGAGGGGGTGCTGACAGGGAAACCAGGGCCGGACTGATGGGAAGTGCCAGGGGACCTTTATCAACGAGCCCAGGTGGCACTGGGGAGTAAGCATGGATAGGGAATGGCAAGGCTGGCAGTTGGCTTCTCTCGCATTTACAGGCTCAGGAGCCCTGAGGGTTTTTCCTGCCTTGGGACTCCCTGCCAGTCGGCCTCCAGACAGTAGTGGGCTTGGGTTTGCGCCAGCAGTTCTCAGGGCCCTGTAGCCTGGTGGGTAAGGGCTCAGTTGCTGCCCACAAGGGCATCGGTTCTAACCCACTGTGGGCGTCAGGGAGGAGGCCTGTCCCTCGGGCTCCATTAAAGTCTGATTCTGAAATGGCCTGGCGGTCCTACTCCGACCTCGGTGAGTCTGAATGGGCTGGATGTGACGGGGTAGATTTCAACACCCAAATAGCATATTTGGGATGTTTCCTGTTTGAATACAGCTCCTCGAAAACACATAGGGGGTACCTTTAAAAAGGGCTGCGGAGAACCAAGCCTGGTTGTAGACGCAGCCAGAGGAGAGAGCACAGAGCCCTGTGATGGGCATCTTGGTGCCCCTCCTTGTGCCTGATGGACAACTGCCCTCAAGTCCCGTGACCCCACCACAGAGCAGAGGCGCTCAGTCGCCAAGCAGCCCAGGCAGATGCCTCCCTCCCGCCCACTATGTGCCCATGGCTGATGTCCCAGCAGATAGAGGCCCAGAGCGCCACAGGGCAGGTCAGAGGGCCACTTGGAGACTCTCTCGTCCCAGGACCCCCGTAGATGGGGGAAGCTGAACTACAGACCATGGGTGAGGTGTCATTGATCCTGCTCATCCACCAGGATTCAGCTTCACAGGTGGATGTGAGTTCCTCCAGGCCAGCACCTGAGCCAGAGCGGGCTGGCATCTGGCCTGATGGGGTCACAGCCACATTAGTGCCATGCTCTGAGGACATGGGGATCACTGTGCCCCGCTGGCCTGCCCTCTCCTGACAACTGCACCCTGAGAGACAGTGGAAGCAGGACAAGCCCAGGAGGTTCCCCACAGTCCAAGCCATGGCCACCCACACCAGGAGACCTGATAGGGCCCAGGACAGGCTGGAAGACCATGTAGGGCCCTGTAAAAGAGATTTCCCAGCTCTCCAAGCAGCATCACCTCCAACCTCGGGACCAGGCATTTTCCTTCTGTCCAAAATGAATCCACCCCACAACTCCCTCCAGACCTGGGTGGAGGCAGGGCTCTGTTTGCTGCAGTGGCCAGAACAGATGGGTCCCTTCCCCTCAGTAGTACCCTGGACCAGCTCCAACTCAGCCCGACCAGCTGAGCCTCACGCTGTGGGTACCCGGCCTCTGTACCCCGATTAGGGGACCACACTCCATTATCTGTCAACTGTCGCTGCCTAAATGGGCATCAGTATCAGGGATCTGGCCAGATAAGGGGAAAGTCCTGGTAGCAGCCCAGCCACCAACTCTGCTGCATCCACCCCCACAGGGCCATTTTGGCGTCTTGGGATAAAATAAAAGGATGCACTAGAATTCAGAAACCTTTGGTGACTCTCACTAGGGACCATTTAGGAAAAGGCAGCATTCAGGAAAAAGCAGGGCTCAGTGGAGCCGGGTGACCAGGGCCCAGGCAGTGCGAGGATAGTGTGAGCGGGGGAGGCAGTTATGTCCAGGCTGTGACAGGGAGCCCTGGCTTGTTCACCTGTCAGACCCACAGGACCATGTACCATGTACTACAATGTATCCAGGGGGCCTGCCAGTGGGACAAACCTCCCAGGACAGGACAGGGTCCCTCCTGCTTCCAGCTCAGTCTGTAATCCCAAAACCACTCCCCAAACTGTTCCTGCTGCTGGTTTCCGCCAAGTCAGTGGGTTCAACACACGGGGACCCCGAGCAACAGGGGAGCTGCTGTGGCCCAGACAGCCAGGCCATTCCCCTGAGGACAGGGGTCAAGCCACCGTCCTCCAGCAGCCAGGGGAGTGCTGACCCGCTGGGCCTCCACTTGCTCTGGGCAAAAAGCAAGTCTGTTCAACCAGGAAAGGAAAGCCCAGTGTCGTGTCCTCTCCTGGGGCCGATGGAGAGAGCAGGGAAGAGGCCGCTGCCCCTGGACAGGGCTGGGAGTGAAATCATTTTATAGAACCACCTGGAGCCTGGCACCCCCTCCTGGTGTGTGCCCACACAACAGCCAAGCCCACAGGGAGCTCTGGGCCCCCATCGTAAGAACCCTGCCAAGAAGGACAGGGCCATCGGCCAAGGCCCACTGGACAGAGTGACCACATGGAGTGCTGCAGGATCACGTGCAGGTGTGTCCAGGCTGCAGGGACGTGCGCAGGTGGTGTGGGTTCCAAGAGAACAGGGGAACCAGAGGAAATGTCCCGTAGCTGACACTGATCTCTGTCCAGTCCGTGCCAAAGGGAGCCCCACACACATGATGGCAGAGGACACTGAGGGCTTATGACTGGAGGACACCAAGTGTTGAGGGAGCAGGGACCACCTCTGTCGCCTGCCCTGACTGTTGACCCTGCCTGTCTATGCTGACTATTGTCAAGGGGTATCTTGCTCTGTGAGGCGCTGCCTACAGGATCACACCTGTGTGGGGGAGAGGGGCTCATGGCTGGCCTTGGTAGGGGGCTGTGGTCACAGGGCCACAAAGTACCTTGGGGATCCCCCATGTCTGCCCCGGACACTGAAGGACACCCACCATGAGACGCACAATGACAAAAGTCACCTGCTTTCCATGCACTTTAATGACACACAGTAGTGGGGAGGGGATAAGTGGCTCCCACACCTCTGCTACCTTGTCAGGTGAGGGTGGGAGCAATCAGGGGCAGAGGGAGCGGGTAGGGCGGGATATTAGGGGAGGCCCATGAGCAGCAAGCTGAGGTGTGGGGATAGATGGGTTGGTGGCTCTGCGGCTTAGGCTCGGGTCTCCTTGGGAACATAGCTGTGGATCCAGTCCAGGTATTTTGTGATATGGGTGTAGATTCGATTCCGGACCAGTCAGACTGGCCATGCTGCTTGCATCCAGGTGTCCTTCACCTTGCACACTGGGGGACTTCCGGAGTCATCCTAGGAGAGTGGGGGGGGGTGTCAGTGCTGGACAAGAGGCAGTGGGCAGGTGAGACTGTGGAAGGTGGGCCCCGCAGGCTCTCACCTGGCAGGAGTCTTGCCCCTCCTTCCCAGCGCACATCATGTCATCTTGGATGATGTAGATGTTGTCCCCAGTGGTGAGACCAGTGTGGTAGTTGGTGTCACAGAGGGTGTTTTCTGCAATGGGCACCTCCACCTCCTTCAGAGGAAATGGCGATGGCAGGGGGGCTGGGGAGCAAGATGAGATGAAG
Organism: Tenrec ecaudatus; assembly: GCF_050624435.1. NCBI lineage: Eukaryota > Metazoa > Chordata > Mammalia > Afrosoricida > Tenrecidae > Tenrec > Tenrec ecaudatus. The sequence continues at coordinate 111,625,082 of NC_134541.1, read as the reverse complement.
ACCTTCCTGAACTCTCACGGCCCCAGGAGGGTCTCAGCATCCTTGCTGTCTTGTGGCTGGGGGAGCTGTGTGCTGAGCATGTCTTCAAGGCAGAGTCACGATATGGGGCCACTGGCAGTGGGACACCCAGACGTGGCCCAGGTTGAGGAGTACCCCCAGGGTTTGTGGAATGGATCATGATGTGACGGGCAGAGCAGAATTCCGACCACCCCTCCCTCCGGGAAGAGCATTTCATCTGAGCTTTTGGATAGGGGGGGCACCCCCTTCTGGCCCTTCCAGTGACAGCCAGTCGAAGGTCTGTGTGACAGAGCAGGGGACACCCAGCAGGACCCATGCTCGTGCAAGGCATTCCAATGCTTAGCTCTTAATCAGGGAGGAATTAGGAGTGTTTTAGAAGCTCTGAGACCTGCCTGCTGGGGTCAGCACTGCTCCCTGACACACAGGCTGGTGGGGGGTGGGTAGGGGGTGTAGTGTGTCAGCTGCCTGCAGGGACCATCCACTCATCCTGCAACCCTCCAGGTTGACCCTAAGATCTGTGTTTACTCTCTAAGAGACCCAGCCCAGGACCTAACTCCGAACCCATTTCACACACGGATTAGAGGAACACAAAACAAGGGCAGGTGGGGCCCCTACACCCTGTCCTAGGGCTCCTGATCTCTGAGCTGGGCCATCTATCATGGAGGAAAGGATGAGGGGGTCTCAGGGCCAAGCTCTCTGCCACCCCTGAGGCTACTTCCACTCCCCAGATCACCCCACCCGGTCACCCAGCAGTGTCCCAGGGGCGAAGGTCTCTGAGGCTGGTGGCAGGGTGACCAGCTGCACATTGCTGGACATGTTCACGGGGTCCTGGAGCTCCAGCAGGGTGATGTCGGCGCCCCGATCTGCACTGTAGAAGTTGGGGTGCACGACGATCCTGCTGACTGGCAGAAGCTGGTCCTCGTAGTACAGGTGCTGCTCTTGCAGCTGCACCCTGAGCTCCGAGGTCTCCTCAATCTCCCTGTGGGGAGGGGCCACTTGGGGACTGGTCGCCGTGGGCAGAACCTTGATGGGCACCCCAACACCCAGCCTTCAGTACTCAAGGTCTGACGCAGTGCCCAGCAGTCAGTACCCACTGGGGGTGCACGAGGGAGCCCCCACAGAAGTGCCTCCAGTGCTGTATTTGTGTCCGAAGGCTCACCTGCAGGTCCTCTTGTTCCTGGGGACCTCCTCTCCTCTCACGATGCCCGCTCCCTCCAGGCTGACGCTGGGGCTGGGGACTGGCCCTGGTGCATCCCTTCCCTGGCTGCGACTGTCCTGGTGTCTCTGACCATTTCACCCCTCATCCTGGGATGTCAGGGAGAGGCAGGACCAACTCACCAGGGACAGCTGGGGCCCAGCCCAGCAGGAGGAACAGAGCCAGCACAGGCAGGGTCTGCATCTGGAGGAGCAAAGAGGGCGGGGAGCTGCCTGGGGATATGTAGGGTGCAGGCTCTGAAGAAGGCCTAAGGCTCAGCCACTGACTCCACCAGACACCAGGTCCTCTGAGGGTGGAGACCTACCCTGGCCAGTCTCTGCTTTTTGTGCCCTGTGGTCACTGTCCCTCTGCCTTTATCCTCTGGGGCTGGCGGTGGGGTGGGGATGAGCCAGGCTAAGGGGTGCAGGGAGCTGGGCCAGGAAGTGCCTCTGCCTCTGCTGGGATGGTAGGGAGGGGATGAGTTGGGGGAAGGGGGCACTCCCCAAGGGGCCCCCAGTTGCCATGGCTGGGGTTATCTGTGTGTCCATAGAGTGGGGCCTGTTATCCTGAGACTGTTAGGCAGATAAGTGCAGGGATGGGGATGTCCATTAACGCATGCCCAGAGAACCAAGCAGGAGAACAAAGAGCGGCGCACTGCACACACTCAGAGGCTCAGGTTTCCAGCTGGTGGGCATGGGTGGGCGCTAGACCTGGATTGGCCCACCTGAGCCAGGTGAATTCAATTCAGCCAGTGGGGTCGATCTGGGGTCATCCACCATGCCTCCCTGTGGAATCCTTGAAAAGGCAGGAGCACAGAGGTAGAGAGGTCATATTTGGAGGAGAACTTGGGAGAGACATCTTTGCTTGATGCAGAGAAGTCTCTGCCAGGCCGCATGGTAGGAGGAGTCCTATGGGTGCCATGTAAATCCTGAAACTTCTGACTCTCATAAAACTCACTTGGATCACGAGCCAGGCTTCCGTGTGAATTCTTTCTCGCGCGGAGCCAAGGACCAAGGTGCCACTCCATCTCCAAGGAGATCTAACAAGATCACTGGCCCCTTCTACAGGGGAAGGGAAGGGAGCCACCAGCAGAGGCCAGACCCCACCCCACCCCATCTCAGACCCACAGGCTCCTCCTTGTCCCTCTTGCCTCTCACCTGCCCCTACCTCCCTGGGCCTCAGACTCCCCTAGGGGACACTGCTTCCTTAGGCATTCAAACTGTGAGTTCCAGCTCCAGGCTCCTCCTGAAGTTCAAGGGCTCACACACAGTCTGGGGACAGGCAGGATAAGCCAGTCACATTCCCCATACTCAGACTCCCAGAGCCATGTTGGTGTGCAGACTGCTGGGGTGGGCGTGGGGGGCTCTTCCTGGAAATCATGGTCCTTCAAAGAACTCTCTGATTGGGTGGGGCCTGTAAGGCAATGGCTAGGATTGGTTCATACTGGACCAATCAAGACCCCGTCCTGAAGATGTCTCTTCCCCAACCATGTAAGGGCACTGAGTCCAACTTTACCTGGAGGGGTGGCAGTTCAGAGAAGACACTTGTGGATGCTCAAAAATCCCAAGAAGACCTTCTCAAAGACAAAGAGACCAGCATTCTCTTGAGCTGGGGAAACCAGCGGGGCGCCTCCTCAAGCTGCCAGAAGTGGGAGTTCTCTCAGAGGCCACAGCATCCCTCTCCTGAACTAGGAGTCGCCCCAGGAGTGTGATCTGCACAGCTATATGTCACTGTACTGGTCCCATTGGCAAAAAGATGGAAGCGCCCAATGTGCGTCCCCGAGGATGGAGAAAGGCGCTTGGGCACAGAATTACAAAGGGATGCAAACCGCAGGAAAGAGCACCACAAAACTGTGGAAGACCTTAGGACGGGGTCTTTGGGGCGCCGCGATACTGCGTGACATCAGTCAGTCGCAAAAGGACCAGGAGACAAGGCCACGGTGGTAAAGTCAGGAAGAGGCCTTCACAGGAAAAGGACCATTCTTCGCTGGTTACCAGCAGAGGGAGTGGAGTTACAGAGGGGAGGGGAAGGGTTGTCTGGGTGAAGGGAAGACAAGATACAGATAGGAAGGGGTGAGGATAAATGATGGAGTGCGCGCAGGGGAAGGCATTGGGAAGTCCTCAAGTTACAGGCGTCATCTCCACTGTCCAGCAGTAACGGTGATCCTGAGCAGATGCTTGGGAAGAGGCCCAGAGCAGAGCCCTTGCTGCAAGTATAGCCATGGAGGTGGTGGACCAGACAGGGGCCAAAAGTTCTGGAAACTTCTTAGACCACCAACCATCTCTGGGAAGAGAGTCCTGGGGCCTAGGGTCAAAGAGCCATTGTCTCAGGGTTCAGCAAGGTCAATGGTGTAACCAGATCCTCAGAGACAATGCTCTACATCCTGTTTTGGTGAGTAACCACTGACTCTTCAAAGCCATCAGAGGGGCGACCTCGGCCTCTCCCTGTGCAGAGAGAAGAAGGGTGATCAAAATGGAGACACACGGGAACCACGAGTCCAGTGACCCATGGACCCTGGAACATCGGTCTCCACATCCTGAGACCAGGAGAAGTAGATGGAGCCCAGCCACCACTACTGACTCCTCTCAAGGGGATCACATTAGGACAGAACAGGAATCTAGAACAAAACTTTTAAAATTTTAATTTAAATCATTTTATTAGGGGCTCATATAACTCATCACAATCTGTACATATATCAATTGTGTAAAGTACATGTGTACATTCATTGCCCTCATCATTCTCAAAACATTTGCTCTCCACCCATGCCTCTGGCAACATGTCCTCATTTTTCTCTTCCCTCCCCACTTCCCCTTCCCTCATGAACCCTTGATAATTTATAAATTATTATTTTGTCCTATCTTGTTCTGTCCCACATCTCCCTTCACCCAATTTTCTGTTGTATGTCCCCCAGGGAGGAGGTCACATGTACATCCTTGAAATCGGTTCCCCCTTTCAAACCCACCCTTCCTATGCCCTCCTAGTATCGCCACTCACACCACTGGTCCTGAGGGAATCATCCACCCTGGATTCCCTGTGTTTCCAGTTCCTATCTGTACCAGTGTACATCCTCTGGTCTAGCTAGACTTCCAAGGTAGGATTCAGACCATAACAGTCAAGGGGTGGGGGGTGGCGGGGAAGCATTTAGGAACTAGAGGAAAGTAGTATTTTTCATCTTTGCTACATCGCACCCTGGCTGGCTCATCTCCTCCCCAAGACCCTTCTGTAAGGGGATGTCCAGTGGCCTACAAATGGGCTTTGGGTCTCCACTCCACACTCCACTCTTCATTCACTATGGTAGGATTTTTTGTTCTGATGATGCCTGATACCTCTTCCCTTTGGCACTTTGTGATCACACAGGCTGGCAGAACAAAACTTTAAAAGATTTTTTTAAAAAAAAGAACCAAATCCAGTAGTGTCCAGTTCTCCCACCACGGCCACCTTGGGTCCTAGTGCCTCGGGCAGTGGTGGGCAGAACAGCAGCAGCCAAGCAACCCAGCTTTGAGAAAACTCTTCCCTGCTGTCCACAGGCAGTGCCCTCCCCACTGCTAAGATACTCAAAAGGAGGTCAGCTCAGCCAAAGGGGCGGTAGCGAGGTTGTCGGTGAAATCTCCCACAGAAGTGGAGACGCCAATAAAGGCAGCAGGGATGGATAAATCTTTTGGGGGTGGGGTGGGGATGGGAAAGTGCAAGCAAAAGGGAAAAGGGGGAGCAAAGAGAAAACAGGCTGAAGGAGCCAACTGAGAAGCTAGAGAAGATTTACGTGTGGAAAATGGAGAAAAGAAAAACGAGGAGAGTCCAGCCTCTGATGGAGCAGGAGGAAAAGAAGCCAAGTCTGATGGATGTTCATATACTGTGTCTTATCAGTGGGCCCTGTTATCTCCCTTCCTGTCCAAACCAGAGGAAGATTCCTATCAACTATTTTTTAAATGCAAGTTTTTTAGTAACCACGAAAACATTTTTAAAAAGGAGGACATCTGTCAGGGGAAGCCAGCCCCTAACACATCATTATTGGTCTGGTAGACGCAATTATACAGTGATAATAAGTAAAGATCATAGTAAAGTTATAGAGAGCATGAGAGATAGAAGTATTGAAATAAATGGGAGTCAGACAAGTTTCATGGTAGCATGCTCACCTCAGCCCCACTCGATGGTCCACGTGGAGGGAGAGGGAGAGAGTTTAATGGTAGCCCCGGCCCCTTTCATCTTCTCTGGGGACATGCAAATCCCCTAATTACGGGTGAGGACATACGTCATAGGAAGAGGTTGTACTATAGGTAATACAGTAATCAGAAGGGGTGGTCTAGGGACATACACACGATAGGAAGGGGAGGGATTGGGATTATACATGTGACAAGATGGGCGGACCCTAGATTCAAGATGGTGACCTAACCTTGATCATCCTTGGGTGGGTTTGACCTCTCTGGGGTCTCCTACAAGGAAACAGACAACTACTATCCTTATCAGAAGGGAGTGGGCCCTATTTGTTGTGGGATAAACAGTGGTAACTACTTGCTCTAGATGGCTGATAGCTCTCAGGGAGAATAACCCCTGACCTACTTCTGATGACCTCCAAGTATAGTCATTCCCAAGCAGCTGTCTGGCATATATTTGAGGGAGACAGCTTGGGAGAAATCCTTCTGTATCCCACAGACATCCCCCTTTTTGTTAGTTTGGGTAGACTAGAGAAACAAATCCATGGACACACATATGTGTTTAAGAAAGAGATTTATATACAAGAAGAATTGAAAAATGAGGAACGATCCCAATCCAGTCCAGTCCAAGGCCAGAAGTCTGATATTAGCCCATATGTCCGATAACAATTTATAAAGTCCTTTTCAGACTCACGAGACATATGCAGTGAAGCCATATGCAGGACGATCACAAGCCAATGGGTAGAAAGTCTTTGGGTTCATTGGCATTGTAAGCATCTCAGAGCTGGCAGGGATCTCTCAATGGCTTCTCCTGCTTTCAAGATCTGGTTGTATCCATGTGGCCTGTCTTCTGCAATGCCTGCCAGGGAGTTGCACAGAGAGAGAAGTGTCTTCCATCTCCAAGGAGGAAGCGTCAGATTTCCCAGAATTCTCAAGGGAAGAACATACCCACAGAGAAGTCTCATTGGCTATCTCCAGATTGACAGCCTGGCCTCCGTCCCTACACTCTGAATCCTTAAACTGACACCAGATTAGGTGACTACCACACACTTCCTTCCAATTTTTAAACCATGCAGGGTTAAAAAAATGAAATCATTAATTTTTTTAATGTAAAATCAGAAAAATAGTGAGATGTTGATGTGTGGGAAGATTTGACTGTCTTAGGTGTCCAGGTAACATTCCACGGGATGGGGGAATTCTTGCATCCCTACTATGAAACATATTCATGACAATTTGAAGTCCCTGCCAGGTGTTTGTTTGACTTGAACATTTAACATCTTGTCTTGTTGTTGTTGTTCGAGTAGCAATATGTGGAAGCCATTCTGTCACCATGGCTCCCTGGTCAGCACAGTGTGCATCCAGCATCCCCTGTAGTCGTGGGGTCCAGTGTGCCTGATAACTTAGTTCTGTGCTGTGATGGGGTGGGCATCTGAATGTGTGATAGTACATTGTGAATTAGTGGGACTTATAATGTAACGCCTTATTAACTTTTGAAGATAATGGTACTTGATAACCTCTAAAAAATTTGCCTCCAAATTCAAAGCTGGAAAGTCACTGGAATTTAGAAAATAATTATTTTGACATCCATTTTAGGCTTTTGGCACATGCATTTAGAATTGTGTACAAATTGTTCATTATGTTTCTGTAGTGCTCTCAAAACATCTTATAGAATGCCAGCAACAAAAGAAAAAAACGTGGAAAGACCCAAAAATCAAAACAGGCTTACTGGTGAAGTAGACACTGGTAGACCCCCAGCCTTATGGCCCTTGGTCACCTTTCAGGAAGGCTACTTTTTCGTGAGGCTGTAGACAGGTCTGTAAGTGGAAGAATGACATTAGGGGGATACACACACCTTTGAATAGTCAACCCTTTGAAATACAAAGGACAAAGTGCAGCAGATCAGGAAGAATGGAAGAATGGAAGCAGGAAACAGAAGGAGGAAGTGGGACAAGTGATGGCACATTGAAGGGATTGCAACGAATGACATGGAACAAAATGTATAAGAATGGTTGAATTGAAAACAGAAAGAGATGAACTCTGACATTCCCATCAAAAGCTATAAACACTGGCCCTGCCAGAGACTTGCAGTGATCACTGAATTGATCACTTCATGAAGTGATCACTAAAGATATGGGTGCTACAGCCAATGTGCTCCATTAATCAGATGGCTCCCAGCTATCAGAAACAGTAGTGTCTGGGGACTTAAAGACTTGTTTTAAAACAAGCAGCCAGCTAAGTCAGGAGTCAGCTAAGTCTGCATGGAAGACACACACCAGCCAATGTGGTCAAAATATTCTGAATAGTAAAATTCATGTTCAGAGGTGAGGGATTGTATTGGATCTTAAATTTGGAGTACTTGATTTGCAGAAGGCTATGAATGACAATGTAGAGCCCCTAAATGGATCAAGTCTCCATTGAATTCTCTTGGTCCATTGAGCGGATATGTGAATACTCTTGAACCCAGATGGAGGGCATTGGAAAGTGGGTAACAGCAGATATAATGAGCTTAACATTTAATACCGCACTCTTCATTTTCCCTTTGGACTTATTTTTAACTTTTTCTACTTTTTAATTTTTTTTCTGATTCGTATTTTGGGGGTGGGATTGAGGCTTTTCTGTGCTTTATCTTGTTGTTGATGTTGGGTTTTTTGCGTGTGAGTTTTTTACTTAGGTGAAATCCAGGAGTGGTAGATCTAGATACAGTAACTAGATGAATCATTTCTTAGGGGTATGGCAAGGGAGGTTGGAGGGAGAGAAGGAGCAAACCATAAAGGATACAAAAATGAAGAAAGTGTTCTACAATTGATTCTGGTGATAGTTGCACAATTCTCTTAAAATATATTTACACCATTGAAGTGCATGGTACATCAATTACATCATTGCAATTACAATAAAGCTGTTTTTTAAAAAAGAGCCATTTGAAAACATTTTCACTGGCTTGACACATAAGCAATAAGAGCCTGACACAACATAAGTGACCCTCAACTCGAATATTCAGGTGGAAAAGGAAACACAGATGTAAAGTGGTCGAGAGGCGCCAGAAACCAAATCAGCCGAATTTTTAGCGAACAGGCTTTATATGGGAATAACCCTACCTGGGCAGAGTCCCACAGTAGGCAGCGTCAGAGCCGAGTGAGTGATTCCCCGGCCTATAGGAGTGACCCTTTTATTGCCAGGAGACATGTGGCTAGGCTGGCCCTGGGCCCGTAACTAGTAAGGTGGCCAGGGACTGGAAGGAACCGGCACGTATTAGAAAGGCTGCTGGTGATTGGTGGACGCAGGTACATCTGCGCCCCTAGCCACATGTGGAAGGCTGCTGGTGATTGGTGGATGCAGGCACGTGTGCCCCTAGCAAGGTAAGGGAGCACTTCCTACTTCCTGGTAGAGCGCACATGTGGCTGAGTTCAAGGTCGGGAGAGAATTGCATCAGCCAACTCTGATTAGCTCCGCATGGGTTGGGGGTTTATTGATTTGGCCAGACATCCCCAACTCTTTGGTGATATGGGTGACGACTCTCCTAGCTACTTCCTGCTGGTATGAGGTAAAGTTGGAGGGGCTTAAGGCTTGGGAATGTCTGGCTCCTTGGAGATGGGACTGTAAGTGTGTAGAAGGAGCTGGTTAACAGTTAGGTTGGTAATGTCCCTTATCCAGCTTTGGAGGAATCTGAAAAGACAAAGACCTATTAGCAACAAGAAGCAAATCGTTACCAGGGATCCCATGAGAGGCATGAGCCAGGTAATGAGGGGGCCTTGAAATAAGGATGTTGCCGATAAATCCTTTAAGTGTTGATTTTTTATTTCATCAGCTATTTTGTGTAAAACATTTACGTTTTGTTCGACTAACTCAGATTCGTTTGTGTAATTGCAACATTCTTCCCCTAGGATCATACAGGTACCACCTTTGTCAGCAGTCAGCAAGTCTAATGCCTGGCAGATTTGGGTTACCTGTGACAAGGAGGTAAGCTGCCACTGTAAAGAGGTCAGAGACCCTGCCATAGATTCTATAACCAGCTGGAGCTTTTTGTCGAAGTTTTGTTTGGATGATGCTGTGTCCTAGAGCCCCACTGGAAATTCCGGTTGCTGCCAGGGAGGAGGCAAAACTGGGGCCAATCAGAACATGCAAAAATACAGCCCTGCGGTGTTGGGGAATGGAGCTGGTTTTTAGATTCAACTGCCATGCGAATTCTGCCAGTCCATACACAGTAAGTTGTGGCATTGTGCTGACCGGAAGACAGAGGTGTGGTGTAGAACTATTAGTACACTTATTGAGGGTTTTGTTACACCAAAAGAACATACCTGAGGAGGCTTTGAGGGTACTTGTGACATGGTGAGTAGAGCTACATACTGGTCTTCTGGTACCAGGGGTGACTTATAGCATGCAGGATAAGTGAAATTTTGTTCAGGGACATGCACAGGGATGTTCAAAATGGGCTATGCAGAACCTACACTTTCATTAGACTGGGAGAAAGCTCGCGAGGGTATGGCCACCAAAATATTCACTGTAGAGAGGCACAGATGTAACAGGAAGAGCTGTTAATTTTTGAAGCATTAAGAAGGGCAGCAGCCTCCTGAATTAATGTTTTCCAGGTAAAGGGGTTTTCAGGGTACTTGGTTTGTACTGGGGCATCCATTACCAGTAGCTGGTTGGTTAAGGATTGTTTACTGTTTAGGATTTTTTGTGCTACCTGGTTTAGGTTATCAAAGCTCTTTGGGAGGATTCTTATATCCTGCCAGTAGATTCTAAGGGTGCTGGAGGGCTTACTACTACACCGCCAAGGATATAGCTTTCCCGTAACTCCTGATAGCCATCTGTTGTCCCAGGTGTCTGCAATATTGAGGTGATATGTTCCAAGTCCATTTCCTATGAACATGCCTGTTCTGTCTAGGCTGAGTTCTGCATTCCAACCCAGCACTGGGTGCATTTTGCAGAAATATGGGCATCCTCCATAAGTGTCCGGCCACTAATGGCAGTATTTTTCTGTTTGATCGAAAAGAAAACACACACTGGCATGGATGACCCGATAATTATTGATTTTAGGGTGTGTGGGGAAATTTTATAGACACCTGTGACTGGCACCCCTCGATGGCACAGTATCCTTTCACCGCTACATGTGTTTTTTTCACCGCTGTCATCCTGATAGGTTCGTGGACCACAATTCCCACACAAAAGAATTTACACAGGACTTTGAATTGGCATCTGAAGCCGCGTCCAAGGAAACCAACATCTGAATAGAAAGAAACAGGAACAAATGACGACATAGCTGAGTCCCAAACAAACCTTTCCCCCCGTGTTCCAGTTGGCTGGAGAGGTTGCCACAAGACCTACTCAGAGAACACTTAAGAAAGGTGTGAAGGAAACGAAAAAGAGAAAACAGGCTGAAAACATTTAGGAGGAGATTTTTTAGGCGCAGTGAAGTTGGACTGATGGGGTTAGAAGTCCACGTGTTCTCAGTGGACTTTGGTTCCAGAGGAGCTCGCTTTACCCGGGTGAGATGATACCACCCGGTCAGTCCTACTAGTTTAACTGCTGTTGGGGTGGTGAGTATTATAGTGTGTGGTCCTTCCCACCGTGGCTGGAGTCCAGGGCCAGGCACAGGACAAGTCTTCACCAGAACCTGATCCCCTGGAGATAGGTTAAGATTTGGGCATCCTGAAGCGGTGTTGGGGGAGGTGTTTTCCACGTCTGGAAGGTGTTGGTCAGCGTGGGATCTAAGTAGGTTACGAAGCAAGGATAAAGTGGGTGAGTAGGCGGAAAGCAGAGTTTCATTTTGGGGTAAGGACTAGTTTAGGATAAAAGGGTGGCCGTATAATATTTTGAATGGTTTGAGGCCCGTGGGCTCCCGTGAGGAAGCTCAAAGATGGGTTGGGGCCACAGGAAGGAGGTCTGGCCAGGAGAGGTGGACTTCCAAGGACAGATTAGTTAGCTGGGACTTTATAAGTGTGTTAGCACGCTCTACCTTTCCTGGTGGCTGTGGGTGGTAGGGAGTGTGTAGCTTACAGTCCACTCCCAGGGCGGCTGAGACCTGTTGGGTGACCTGTGAAATGAAGGCTGGACCATTGTCGGACTGGATAGAGTGTGGGAGGCCAAACCTGGGAATTACAGATTCCAGGAGAGTTCGAGCAACATCTGCTATTTCCCCGCTGGTAGGGAACGCTTCGATCCACCCTGCTAAGGTGTCTACCAGAGTTAACACATATTTAAGGACTTTATGCCTAGGAATCTGTGTAAAATTGATTGCCAAATACTCCGAGGGAGATGCCCACGAACTTGATGGAGGTTTCTTGGAGGCTGAATGTTGCTCTGAGAGTTAAGGGCAGTGCAAACTGTGCAGGTTGAGTGTAACTGTTTAATAGCCATGTGGAGGCCTGCTGGGTCTATAAGAGACTGCAAGAAATGGAACAAAGTTTTGGGACCTATATGCAGGGTGTTATGAACTTCCCTGAGGAAGGAATGTTTCTGGGCCTGTGGTAAAGTAAGTCTGGTATTTAGATACATCCACCAGTCAGAGGTTTTAATAACCCCTCTTTCATAACGTGACTGCACTTCAGACTCCAAATACACCAGCTGCCATTTATTAAGTGGAGGAAGCAAGGGGCTGAGTGCCTTAGCTCTGGTGACAGGCCCCGTGTGAAATGTGTGTTGGTAGGCAGTGAAATCTGCTCGGGCATTACCCAGTAAGATGGGATCTTTAGCGGTTTCATGAGTTTTGTAGTGGATGATGGCCACTTTACATGGCAAGGGCAGAGCTTTTAGGAGTTGTTTAATGTGAGCGCCATGTATTATCGGGGAACCACGAGTGGAAAGGAACCCACGCTCTTCTCAAATGGCTGAGTAGGAGTGAGCAAGTAAGTATGCATATTTAGAATCCGTGTATATATTAACAGTGCACCCCTGGGCTAGCTTTAGGGCTTGTGTGAGCACCACCTGCTTGGCCTTTTGGGACGTAGTTCCAGAGGGTAGAGGGGCAGCCTCAACCACCCCAGTGGAGGAGACAACTGCATACGCTGTCCATTTGACTCCATGATCGTCCACTCTGGAACTGCCATCCACGAAAAGGGTTAGCTGGGGATCTGGGAGAGGTTGAGACTGGAGGTCCCAGACTGGGTGGAGGTAGGGGTCAATGATTTCGGAGCACTGATGCAAGGTGGGTGCGGGGTTATGAATAAGGAACAACGTGGCTGGCTTAAGGCATGTCCACATTTGAACAATAACGTGAGGGTTGTCGAGAAATAGCAAATGGAACGTTTGTACGCAAGCAGCTCCCAACAAAGACAAGGCACTGTGACTTAAAAGGTCTGTTAGCTGGTGGGGAGACGAAACAACCAGGGACCGGGAATGGGTGAGTTTAAGAGCTTGCTTGGTAAGCTCTGCAGCCGCTGCCAGCTTGCGCAGGCAGGGTTGCCAGCCTGTCAACGTAACATCCAGCAGTTTGGACAGGTATGGTAGGACCCTAGGTTCTGGGCCATGCTCTTGATAGAGCCCCCCCATGGCTACACCCTGCCACTTGTGAGTAAAGAGTTGGAGAGGTGCGTTAGCTGAGGGAAAGGCGAGAATAGGGGAGGAAAGTAAAAGAGTTTGATAAACCCCTGACGGATGATTGCAGGGTTGGTTAGAGGCCCTTTAGGAATTTCTTTGGCTGCTTCATACAGGGTTTGGCGATGAGTGAAATTAGGAATCCAAAGATGGGAAAACCCTGTGAAGCCTAAGAAAGACAATCTGGTCTGCAGTTTTGGGAGGGAGTAAGTCCTATGTGGCTTGAGTATGGCAGGTGGTTTAAGATCGGCCTATGGTGGGAGCGAAATACACAGGTAGGTGACAGTTTGGGTACACAGCTGAGCCTTAGAGCGGGACACCTGAAACCCCTTAGCTCCCAGGAAGTTTAACAGTGCGCTGGAGAATGCCTGTCAATGAGACAGTGATGGGCTGCAAACTAAAAGATCATCGACATTCTGCAGTATGGTACTCGGCTGAGGGTGGTGCTGAGATAAGTCAGCTGCTAGGGCCTGCCCGAAAAGGGTAGGCAAATCTCTGAACCCTGAGGGAGGACTTGCCAGGCATTTTGCTGAGCTGTCTGTGTCTGCAGGTCAGACCAAGTGAACGCTAAAAGAAAGTAGGAATCAGGGTGCAGTCGGGTACAGAAAAAAAATCCTTCAGATCCAGGACAGTAAAGTATGTAGTCTTTGGTGGTAGGTTGCCTAGTAAGGTGTAGGGGTTGGGGATCACTGGGTGGATAGGTACTACTGCAGCATTAATAAGGCAGAAATCTTGAATGAGCCTGTATTGGTCATTGAGTTTCTGAACCAGGAGTATTGCATGAGTAATTAATAGGGACCAAAATATTATGTGTTGATGACAGGATGAAGTCCAAACATGGCCTCTTTAGACAAGGGAAACTGTGGGTGCAATGGAAACTATCAGTTTTTTTTTTCAGGCAGATTCTAATGGCTGTGTGATGGAGGGCTATTGTCGGTGTGGATAAATCCCATACCTGAGGGATAGAAAAGCTGTCAGAGAGGTAGGAGGAGCGGTTGGCTCCAGGGTGGCTATAGCAGCAAAAGGGAGATGGGAAGTGTGCGGTTGCTGAGGCATTAGGGAAACGGAGGCTTTAAGGTGCTGTAAGATGTCACGCCCAAGCAACAGGATGGGACATGAGGGGATTATTAGGAAGGAATCAGGAAAAGGGTATTGATTTAAGATACCAGGCAAGAGAGGGGTTTTTTTGGGTGCCATTAATCCCCACCACAGTCACCGTGGAAGGGAGACTACACCCGCATATGAAGGAAGGACTGTATAGGTAGCCCCCGTGTCCAATAAAAAAGAGGTGGACTCGCCCACTACCTGGATGGTGACCCTGGGTTCAGCTAGGGTTCTTGGGGTATCTGAGTGAAGGCATCTTCAGTCTCCTTCAGCAAGACCCAGCAGTCCACCAGCCAGGAAGGACTGTGTTGTGGCCCCTGCTGACCCAGGCTGTTGCGGAAGTCAGGGGAAGCCTGCAAGCGGACAGTCAGACTTCCAATGCCCTGTTTGGTGGCACATGGGTCATGGGTTGGTGGGGGGCATGGCTCGGTGGGAGGTTGGGGGTTTGGGCTTTGGTGGTCCAATGTCCGTCCTTACCGCACTTAAAACAGGCCCCCTGCGGGGCGGCATCCCGTTTTGTGGGAGGATCTTTAGCCCCACCCCAACCCCCACCCTGACCTCAGGGCAGGGAGCAGAGCCTGGGTTTGCAGCGCCACCTTGTGGTGCAGCCTGGACTCAGGCGGATTCAGCCACTTCCTCCAGGGCCTTCAAGACTTTAAAGGCCGTTTTTACCAGATCCTGCAGTGGGGTTGGGGCCCGTCCTCCGACTTCTTTAATTGCTTCCTTTATCTGGGGCTGGCTGAGAGATAAAATGAGAGGCTAAAACCACCACTCCGTCTTGGGTTTGAGGGTCTAGCTTGGTATGTAGGGTGAGCGCTTCCTGCAGGCGGTTTAGAAAAAGGGCAGGATTTTCATCCTTAGACTGCATAACCTCTTTAAGCTTTTCAAAGCTGACTGCCTTATTAGACGCTGTTTCCATCCCCTGCACTAGGCACCTTATTAATAAATCCCTGCGGTTGCTACCCACTGCTCCTGGCTGATAATTCCATCCCGGGCGGTCAGCAGGAACGGCCGTTTGGCCCACCAGGACAGGATTATCCACCAGGTGGATTTGATCTGCGTACTGTCTGGCCACAAGAGAAACTCATTCCCTTTCATCAGGCATTAAGGTGGATGCCAGGACAACATCTATATTGTGTCAGGTAAGATCATATGCCTGAGCCAAATAACATAACTCCTTGATATATATACCTGCTATAATTGGCAGAAAAGGAGCCCGGCACTTTTCAATTTGGAACAGATCCTGGAGGGAAAAAAGCACATGGACCCAAACCACCCCTTCGGTTCCCACCACTTCCCTAAGAGGCAAGAATGTGAAATGGGAGCGGCAGAGGGTGGTGAAGTGGGTGGGGCAGGAGCAGAGGGTTGTGATGGCTGTGCAGCCACAGATGGGGGTGACGGCGGCTGTGGAGAAAGGGGGGCTGGGCATAAGGCAGCGGAGATTGGGAGGAAGGAGGATTAGGGTGTGAGAGAGGAAGGGGTAGAGGGGGAAGTCCAAGGGTATCCGGATCCTCAGTAAATGCCCGGGGGAGTGAAGGGTATAGAGAGTCTGGTGAGGGTTCAGGTTTTGGGTTTTCTTCCCCACTTCTTTCAGTAGATTTAGTTAAAAGAACCTGCGAGGGAGAACACCGGGTACACAGGGACCATCGAGCACGGAGGTCCCCAAAAGCCTGAACATATGGAACTTCAGATCATTTTTAGGAACGGTGTCAAAAGTTGTCTAAGTCTGTTAGAACACCGAAATCAAAAGTACCCTCAGAGGGCCACCTGGATTGGTTACCCAAAGGATATTGAGGCCATTCGGTGGTACAGAGGTAACCAAGCTGCTTTTTGTGGAGGCTCTGTGAGAAACCCAATTTGGAATAATTTCGGAGGAGGCAACCCAAAGGGGTTTTAGTATCAGTCTTGGACTTGGTATTGCCCATGGTACCCCGATACTTCAGAGAGTTATCCCCTAAGATAAGGCATCCCCGTATTAGAGGAGAACTCTAGGATTAATGGAGACGGGCAGTTTCCCGTGAAACATCTCCCAGGTTATGGGGTCCGTCAAAGGGAGCAGAAAGCCATCCCTGGCGCAGCTGCCAAACAGGACAGGAAGGGATCAGATGGAGAAGCAACGGGGCAGGCCTTACCCGAGTCCCAAACTGATCACGCCGCACTCACCGCCTAGGTTCGGTTGTAGAAGAGTCCCTTGGGGGGGGTGGGGGGCTGTCCTCTGGGTACCACGGAGGGTTTTTTTCCCCCGAGTTTCAGCACCAATGTAAGGTAGTCAAGAGGCGCCAGAAACCGAATCAGCCGAATTTTTAGCAAACGGGCTTTAGTAGGGAAAAACCCTCCCTGGGCGAAGTCCCACAGTGTACAGCGTCCAGGGCCGAGGGAGTCACGCCCCCGGCTATAGTTGTGACCTTTTTATTGCCAGGAGACATGAGGCTGGGCTGGGCCTAGGCCCATATCTAGTAAGGTGATGAGGGATTGGAAGGCACCAGCACGTCTGAGTAAGGCTGCTAGTGATTGGTGGACGCAGGCATGTCCGCACCCCTAGCCAGATGAGGAAGGCTGGTGGTGATTGGTGGATGCAGGCATTTCTGCACCCCTAGTCAGGTAAGGGAGCACTTTCTAGTTCCCAGTAGACTGCGCGTATGGCTGAGTGCAAGGTCCGGAGAGAATTGCATCAGACAACTCTGATCAGCTCCGCATGGGGTGGGGGTTTATTGTTTTGGCCAGACAACAGGTAGACCAGCAGCAGTGCATCCATCCAATGGGAAGTAACGAACAATGGAGACAGGCCCTCCCCCCCCTCAATGAATCTCATGTGTGTTTTGCTAAGCGAAGACCCCCCCCCCCCCAAAGACCACGGAGTGTGTGATTCCATGTTTGCAGCATCTGAGAAAGGTCAGATGACTGAGAGAAAACAGATCTCTCATGGGTGAGGTGAGGTGGGGTGGAGGTGGAGTTGGCAACCAGAACTAGAGGGAATATCCTGGAGAGAACCAAGAGTCAGGACCGAGGTAACACCTGCCCATGAGCTTGTCAAAGCTCATAGATCTCTGCACTAAAATGAATTTCACTGAATGTGACTCATCCTTCCATGAACCTGACCTCAGAAGATGGAGAAAATGGTATTTGAGAAAATGCAAATGGAAACAAGCAATCAAAGGTGACCTTCTGATGGCCCAAGGACAGCCGCTCTGCTCTTCAGAGAAACCCCCCTGGCTGTCACACTCGGCATCAATCCCGGCGGCACCAGCACCCAAGCACAGAGCACCTGCCCAGGCTCTGGTTCTGGGACGTGGTCACAGTTGAAGTTCTCTGTGTCCCGGCTGTGAGGTGGCTGTTTCTCTGTAGGGAAGGGAGACACAGAGGGTGCTGAGAGGCACCCCCTTGCTGCCTGGGTCTCCTCTGTTCAAACTGGTAGTTTGACACCACAGTGCCTCTGAGGGAGAGGCATACTACTGATGAGCTCATGACAAACGGAATCCAGGAACAGGAGTGGAATAGGGTAGTAGGAAGGGGGTGGAGAGGAAGGGAGAAAGGGGGAACCAATCACAACGATCTACACATAACCATACACTCCTCTCCAGGAGGAAGAACAACAGAAAGCAAGGGGGAAGGGAGACAGCGTTCGATGTAAGATATGAAAATAATACATTATAATCTATCAAGGGGTTATGAGAGTGGTGGGGGGAAGGGAGGGGGAAAAAGAGGAGCTATTACCAAGGGCTCCAAAGAAAGTAAATATCTACAA
Organism: Tenrec ecaudatus; assembly: GCF_050624435.1. Lineage (NCBI taxonomy): Eukaryota > Metazoa > Chordata > Mammalia > Afrosoricida > Tenrecidae > Tenrec > Tenrec ecaudatus. The sequence goes on along the minus strand of NC_134541.1, from coordinate 111,607,336 downwards.
AAGAATGAAGGAAATATATGTACAAACATTCCGGAGGCAATCAATGGTTAGGATTGTAACAAGAGTTGAAAGTGTCCCCAATAAAATGATATTTTAATAAAAAACCCAAACACCTATTCATCAAAGAACAGCAACAACCAGAATTAGTCACGGAAACCCCTGGGGCAGTGCTGCCCTGTCCTACGGGGCTGCTGTGAGCAGGACTGATGCCATAGCAGTGAGTTGCTTATTGTTTGTTGAGGAAGCAGTGGGCGGCACCTTCCTGGTGTGTACTCTCCTACAGGAGAGTAGAGTGGGGGGCTTGTTGAATACCTGGGGTCCAGGAAACCAGCTGCTGTGGGAGAAGTAGGAAAGCCCTGGGGCCTGAAAGATGTCCTGCAGGGGATGGATTGACTCAGTGTCCCTTACTCACTTGTGGGATATAAAGACTTTCCCCCCTGCTTTGTCTCCCCCAAAGATATGCCAAACATTAGAGGCTATTTGCCAGCACATGGTGGGATGTAAGAGGCATAGAGCCTCCAGACCACTGTCTGGGCCCACCACAGCTAGGGACCACTCCCTGCTGGTAATGAAAATGGGCTATTCTCCCTAAAGGTTTAAAGGCCATCAGTCTCTCCCTGAAGGTGGGGTTCACACCCTATTGATAATGTCTTTGATGGAGAGCCAGAGAACAGGTCAATCCTACTCAGTGACATCCAAAGTTAGGCTGCCATCCTGAGTCTAGGATCTGCCCATCTTGTCACATGTTTACCCTTAATACCTCCCCTTTCTATTGCATGGATACTCTTAGATCCTCCCCCTCCTCATTACTGTATAACCTGTAGTGGATCCCATTCCTGTTTGTATGAATTGACCTGTAATTAGGGGCTTGCACGCCCTCCAACGATATATAAGCCTGAGTGAGCAATAAAGAAGCGTGGTTCTCCTCTCCCCCATACCCTTCCTCCCTCCCTTGCCTCCCTCTCTCTCCCCCTGGCTTTCTCTGCTCTCCCCTTGGCTCTTACCAACCTCTCTCACCTGGTCCTCACTCCCCAGTTCCTTTCCCCCTTGTTCTCCTTCCCCCTCTCTCCTGCCCTCTGGTCTCTCTCTCTCTCCACGTTGACCACCAAGTGAGGCTGAGGTGAGCATGCTACCATGAAATGTGTCTGACTCCATTATTTCAATCTCTCTTCTATCTCTCATGCTCTATATGACTTTATTATAATCTAAATATGCATATATAAACTACAATTGCACCTATGAAACCTGTGATTTGTTGTGGGGGCTGGCCTTCCCCCACACTCATGCTCACTCCTGTGTCTCCCCCACTCCCTCCTCCTCTTCATTCAACCTGTGTCCTCAGGGCTCTGTCCACAGAAGCTCTTTGAGGGAGGGACATGGGCTCCAAGCTCTCCATCTTGACTTAAAGAGGGCCTGGACCGGTGACCTTGAACCCATAAGGGCTCAAGTTGGACCATGATGCATCCTGGGCTGTTGTTGGTCACCCAGGTTTCCCAGTGGATAGAGGACAGAGACTGAAATCGTAAAGGCAGAGAAGGTAACTAAAATTAGGACTGTCCTGTGTCCCGTTGGGTCCCCCTTGCACCCCACTTGTTGTTGCACTGGGCCATTTCAGTACAACCCTCTTCAGGCCTCCCCCTGCCCCTTCTCCACTGTCCACGAGACACCACCCAATGTGATCCGGCAACTGTACTCTCCTGTCTCACACTTCTGGGGTGACTGTGGGTCTCTCCTTCCTGTGGGTGTCCAGACTGGGAGTGGTGCATTTGAAGGAGAAAGAGGGGGAAGATAAACTCCTCCTTGCCCCCCCCCCCACACTAAAAGAATCTTCTCATCCACTCTGATCCTCAAGACCTCCAGACCCACTGGCCACAGTGTCTCCCATGATGGCAGATCTGGATTCCCCAGGTCATGGGTGCTCCAGGTCCTATAGTTCTTCATGCTTCTATATTGGAAGGCCTACCGGCACAAACACTATTGAGTTCCCTACTCCCCAGGTCTTAATCAAGGATTGTAGCCTGCAGTACGGATTTCAACTCAATGCAAAGAAAAACAAAATCCTGACAACTGGACCAGTAGGTAACATGATCAATGGAGAAAAGGTTGATGTTGTCAAGGTGTTTCTCTAGTTTGGATCCACAAGCAGTGCTCAGGGAAGCAGCAGTCAAGAGATTCAAAGACTCACTGCATGGACAAATCTGCTGCCCAAGACCTCTGTAGATGGTGTGGTGGTTACATCATATCACGTCTACTTAATAAATAGAGTGAAGGGGTGGAGTCTAGCCTGTCAATAAGGTCACAGCTTGGTGGTGACTCCTGGTGGCCGTGGCCTTCTCATGAGGATTCTGGGACTTTCTTGCTTCCTCCCTGTAGGGAGGACACACTCTCTGCTTCATATTCCTGTTAACAAGCCACATGGAGCTATGCTGATGGAGCCAGAACCCTGGAGATCGAGGAGACATGTGGAGACCCACATCAGTGCTGCGATACTCTTGCCACCACTGGATCCACAAGACTTTCCACCCACTGGCCTGTGATCTTCCTGCATTCGGCATCATTGCATGTGTTGTGTGATTCTGAAGAGGAATTTATACACTGGTATTGGACATAAGGGCTAATATCAGATTTTTGAACTTGGTCTGGACTAGGCTGGGATGCTTTCTTAATATACAGACACTGATTGAAATAAAGTGTATGGGGGAAAGGCCAGCCCCCCACAACTAATCATGAGTTCAGTAAGTGCAATTGTACGGTTAAGATATGTATATATTATAATAAAGCCATAGAGAGCATGAGAGATAGAAGAGAGATTGAAATAATGGAGTCAGACACATTTCATGGTAGCATGCTCACCTCCTGGATGGCCATGATCTTACCAGCCAGGTCTGCACACAGCGTGGGCCGAGGGCTGGTGACCAAGAGAGGTGGGTTGCGTGAGAGAAATATTTATTGAAAATCAATGCATATCTAGCTCTTTAATGGGTGTGATTACAGGTAACCATACATGTTTATATAGGAAGGAGTTGTGTAATAGGCAGTACGGGGATATAAAATGGGCATAAGAATAACGGGCTGGGCATGAGCTAGGGGTGTGCACGCAGTAGGAAGGGGAGGGACTAAGGGTTTACATGTGACAAGAAGGGCAGACCCTAGGTTCATGATGGCCGCCTAACCTTGGTCACTCTTGAGTGGGCATGACCCCTCTGGGTTCTCCTCCAGGGACACAATCTATTACTATTCTTATCAGAAGCGAGTGGGCCCTACTTATTATGGGATAAACGGTGATGTCTGCTTGCTCTGGATGGCTGATAACCCTTAGGGAGAAAAACCCCTGACCTAGTTCTGTTGACCTCCAAGTCCATGGTCATCTGCAGCTAGGTTGGGATATATTTGGGGGAGACAACTTGGGAGAAATCCTTCTGTTTCTCACAAAAGCTCTTTCTTATGCATACAGGAGTGTCCCTCGATTTGTTTCTCTAGTCTACGCAGATGCACACAGAGGGCTAAAGTGCACCTGACCAAGCCATGGCATTTCCAATTGCCCCGTGTGCATGTGAAAGGTGGACATTGAATAAGGAAGAGCAGTCGGGGCCTTTGAATGGGGTGCTGGCAAAGAATATGGGAAGCACCATGGACAGCAAAACGGACAAGCATGCCTGTCTTGGAGGCAGCACAACCAGTGTGCTCCTTAGAGGCAAGGACGGCAGGACTCAACCTCATGGATTTTGGACATGCTGTCAGGACAGACTCATCCCTGGATCCCGTTTGATCAAGTGGGGGGCAGCGAAAAAGAGGAAGGCCCTCAAAGACATGGACGGACACAGCGACTGCAACAATGGGCTCAAGGGTAGGAACAACAGTGAGGATGGCACAGGACCAGGCAGGGTTTCCTTCTGTCGTGCGTAGAGTTGCTATGGGTGGAGCAGACTCAGCGGCACCTCACAATAGCAGCAGCAGCAGCAGCAGTCCCCAGGCCACAGATTCCCACCTCAGACTCCACCAGCATCGCACACGCAGACATACTCTGTCCTCGCCGAGACTCACGAGTGCGTGAAGTTTAATGGAACACCCAACTCCAATGATCCAACAAAAGAAATTGATTCCCTCAATCACTTAAACTCACGTTAGAACGTCTGATGCACAAAAGAGCCAAATTTGAAATAAAGAAAGCATCTGGCAAGGGTGAGGCTCGGGGGAGAGGAAGTAAGATAAGTGGGGGAGGAGTAAGCAGAACTGTCATACTTACAGTTGGGGACAATCACAGCTCTGGAATAAACACAGCAATCAGATGATGTATTTTAAAAAAATCATTGTATTGGGGGCTGATACAACACTTACCACAATCCCTACATCCATCCATTATGTCAAGCACATTTGTACATTTGTTGCCATCATCATTTTCAAAGTATTTTCTTTCTACTTGAGCACTTGGTATCAGCTCCTGATTTTCCCTCCCTCCCACACTCTCCCTCCCTTCTGAATTCTTGATAAATTATAAATTATTATTATTTTTTCATGTCTTACACTGACTTATGTCTCCCTTCACCCATTTGTCTGTTGTCCATCCCCCTTGAAGAGGGTTATAGGTAGATCATTGTTATCAGTTTCCCCTTTCTCCCTCCACCTTCCCCTTCCCCTCCTGGTATGGCTACTCTCAATATTGGTCCTGAGGGGACTTATCTGTCTTGGATTCGCTGCATTTCCAGCTCTCATCTGTGCCCGTGCACATGCTCTGGTCCAGCCAGAGACATCAAGCCTTTGAACAGCGACAGCGCCTACAAGTTGACAGTGAAGTAACATTCTCAAGTGGTGAAGAGAATGAGTTAGAACCCAGAACCTTCGCTCCCGGGGAAGTGTCATTCAAGGATGAGGGGACTAGAGATCTTTCCCAGCATACCTACCACCCACCTGTGGAGCAGGAGAGACCCATGCTGAAAAAAACTGCAAGAGAAAGACTCAGGAGAGGAGACCAGTTATGTTGGTCAAGGTCGCTCTTACCTTTCAAAACAGATGCCCTCCAGGAGAGAGCAAAGAAAGAGAGACAATAACTGAGAATTCACAGTGTTCATGATCCTTACCAGGTAGACTTGGAGGAGGAGGAGGGGCCCAGAAGTGCAAGAGGATGATGACGTTCTTCTCTTACTGAGAGTACACGGAAATATAAATTCTAGAAGAGATGGAGAATGGTAGGAAGAGTCAGAGGCAGTTGAAACATAAAATGACCAAGCTTAATATGATTCACTTGCCTGAGTGTATCAACCATTAAAATATGAACATTAAGAGAAGATGGGCCAGGTGAAAACCAATATCAGAGGTCGAAGTAAAAGACAAGTTCAGAGAGAGGCTGTATTCCAGGGAGAAGTGAAAGTGGAAAGAAAATGGATGGAGAAGATGGTGAAGCCAGGTGTGACCCAAGAGGTAGCGTGCACACACACGCATACACACACATACACACTCATACAGACATACTTGGGGGAAAGATATTTAAGTCAGAAACACGGAGAAAATGTTTCATACATGAAGAACTTGCATATAGAATATGAAGTTAATACTCAAACTCCAAGAGAAAATAATAATTCAATAAAAAATAACAAGTACACAGCACGGGAATGAACGCTTTTCAGAAGAAGCCACGTGGGTGGCTTGTCAGAGCTCAGGAGAGCGTCCATTACGATCGCTCATTAGGCAAATGCAGGTGGACAGGGGCGGGCATCTGTTGGAAGGGCATTTTATGGAGCTGATCCAGGGCTGCTGAGGAGGAAGTGTGCAGACACACGCCACCCTTGAGGGAGAGGAAATGCGCCATTCCCCCCCAAAACCCAAAGACACATATGTGCATTGACTCCACATATAATCACCATATCACCATGTCCCTGAACTAGAATAGTCAGATGAAAAAGGAAAATGAGGCAGGCCAGCAGCAGTGCATCCATCTCATGGGAAGGAATGAACCATGGAGCCAGCCCCACCCCCCAGGAAGGAATCTCATGTGTTTCACTACGTGAAGACCCCAGACCCCAAAGACCACCTTGTGTTTGCTTCCGTGTGTGGCATCTGGGAAAGGTCAGATGAAGGACAGAAATCACGTCCCCTGTGCTGGAGGCTGCGTGGAGGTGGAGTTGGCAACAGGGGGACGAAGGAATGTTCTGGAGAGAAGGAAATGTTCTCAGTCTTCACTGTAAGAGTGGTTACACCGTCATATGCATTTTTCAGCACTCATCGGCCTCCTCAAGAAAATGGATTAATGTCACCAGGCGTGAGTGATTCTTCCACACTCTTGACCCCAGAAGAAGTTTACACAATATTGGATAAAACAAAAATGGAAATAAACAAGCAAACATAACCCCATGTTCAGGAATAGCAACTCTGTTCTGTTCAGAGACCGCACTCATTGTCACACCAGCCCCGGGACCCAGCGTCCTTCCCGTCACCTGCACCCATGCACACTGCAGCCTGTCCCCCTGCCCAGGTTCAGGTTCTGAGTCATGAGAAGGCCACAGTTGAAGCCTTTCGGGGTGCCTGCTCCTGGGTAGGGACAGGGAGACCCTGAGGGCATCTGAAATGTCCATCTTTCTTCCTGGGTCTCCTCTGTTCCTCCTCTGGAGTCTCTGGGGTGGGAGGAGAGACAGAGTCTCTGGTCCAGGTGTTGCAGGTTCAAATGAATGACAGCCACTAGAATGGCTGGATAGTTTAGAAGAGTATTGGTTACAAATGCATTGCTAGAATCTAAAAGCGATTCTTTGATTGCAGTCCCAAGTGGACACTTTAGTCCATCTTTACGGGTAAAAACTGATTTATCATTTGTCTAGGACTTAAGCTACCATGGACAGAAGCAGAAATTAAAATTAATGTTACTTTTCTTTAGAATTAGTGAGCATTACAGGGTACAACATTGACTATAACATCCTGGTTAATTAAATAAAACTAGTAGTGTCCTGGTTACAACATCAAAAAGAACAATATTATTAATTACAATGCGGAGATCTCGAGAACATCAGAGTACATTCTAGAATCAATCACTGGTGGGACTTTCTGAGATGGGAGGGAGAAGGAGGCAGGTCATTCAGCAAGATGGCGTCACAGTGGCTAGTACTAGTGTGTCTCACATGAAAAATACGGACTCCTGCTTCTCTAGACTCTGGGTTCCAGTCCTAGCATCTCCATCCTTTCCCAGGATGCAGCGAGTCCCTAGAAGGGGAACTAGGAAGGGGCCCCACAGGCTGACCCCTCCACACTACACAGGTTCTCTATATGAAATGCACACCATAGGCCTTTTGCTGATGGTGCTGTTTTAACTTTCGACTCTGAATTGGGAGAAGCTACACAGAGCAAATCCTCAGCTTTCCATTCACAGTTCACACGCATGTTGGTTAACACACATGTTGTCATCCCCTTGATGTAACCTTCACGTGTCCCACTTGCTCCCGGTGTTTCCTGTCTCCATCCCTCCGTTCCTCACCCTCTGACCGTGGTCACTGTCTCCCTACATTGTTGGGGGCATAAGATGGGTGCTGTGGCATTTCCTGAGTGGACTGATCACAGAAAAGGCCACTGGAGTTCACCCCCTACCTCATGCAGAGGTCCCCCAAAGCTGTGTGAGCGGGGGTCTCTCTCAGCCTCTGGCCAGCTTCTTATCTTCTCTCTGACAACCAGGGGTTGGGATTCTCTGTGTTTGGGTCTAAGTGGGACAAGTGAAGGTGGACAAGAGGAACATGCTGCAGGAGCTGGCGAGGTCATCCGCCACCCCATCTACTCTCCTGGATGTGACACAGGAGGGAGGAACATCGCATTCTCAACCTGGAGGCCTCGGTGATGCTCTCACACAGTTGGCCTGGTCACCCTCCCTCCTCCTGGCTCAGGCTGCTCACAGTGCCAGGTGCCGGGTGACTGCCAGGGGTGAAATAGAATTTGATGTTAAACATGAGGAGCACGGGGGTCAGATGGGATGGGAGGTGACACTGAGGGACACCGTGGGTCCTGGCACAGCATTAAACAGTGTCAACTTCATGGTCTGAGAGGAGACATGAAAGGATAGAAGCTGTTCCTGAATGTGAACTCTGTCACTTGCTGTTACTGCCCCCTGCTGGAGGAGGACCATATTGTGTTCCCCTCCAATGCCCTCCATTCTCTTTGAAGTTCAAGGGCACTTTGGGGGATGACATGAGAGGGTCTATGGTCTGCAAGCTCCAGGTCTTCCCTCCCACAGGTGCTTTCTGTTCCCACTCACATTAGAAATCCAGTCCTGGGGGCCCTGGGGGAGTGGGAAATCCATATGAGAGCCCCTCTCCCTGAGGACAGGGAGGTACCTGGTCCTTGGGGATTGGATTCCTGGTCATAACTAAGCTGGGCTTAACCCATTGACCTCTGTATTTATATATATAAATACATACATATATATAATATTTATATATGTATATAAACTTACCTCAAATTAATGGCTCATCCACGTGTAGAGGCTGGCCAAGCCCCACTCTATGGGTCAGATTTCTGGCTGGAGCCTTCTCCTGACTCACATAGTAGGTCTTGATGAACCCCAAATCACCAGGTAAGAGAGCAGACTGCAAGCTCAGAGACTTCAAACACAACACATAAAAAGCCACGCACATAAAGACTCACTGCCATAAGTCAAGGCCAACTCACAGTGACCTTGTAGGACAGAGCAGAACTGCCCCTGTGGCGTTCAGAGACTACAACTCTTAATTTTCACCTTTATCACTCATTTTATTGGGGGCTCTTTTAGCTCTTATAACGGTCCATACAGTCACCGTGTCAAGCACGTTTGTACATATGTTGCCATCATCCTTTTTAGAACATTTTCTTTCTCCTTGAGCCCTTGGTATCAGCTCCTCATTTTTCTCTTCCCTCCCCCACCGTCCACCCTCATGAATTCTTGATAAAGTATAAATTAATTTTATTTTCATATCTTACACTGTCTGCTGTCTCCCTTTACCCATTTTTCTGCTGTTCATCACCTTGGGTGGGGGTGGGGGTTGTAACTTGATCATTGCTATCTATTGGTTCTTCCTTTCTTCCCCCACCTTCCCCCTACCCTCATGGTATTGCTGCTCCCATTAGTGTCCTTAAGGGGTCTGTCTATCTGTCCTGGATTCCAAATATTGAGAGATCTTATCTGTACCAGTGTACATGCTCTGTCTAGCCTAATGTATGAGGTAGAACTGGGGTCCTGATTTTTGTGTAGGGGGGAAACAATAAAGAACTAGAGAGATGTTGTACGCTTTGTAGGTGCTACCCTGTACCCTGACTGGCTTGTCCCTTCCTTCTGACCCTTCTGTGAGGGGATGTCCAATTGTCTACAGATGGACTTTGGGTCTCCACTCTTACCCCATCGTTTGCATCAGTATGATGTTTTGTTTTGAGTCTTCTGATGCTTGATACCTGATCCTGTTGACACCTCATGGTAACACAGGCTGGTGTGTTTCTTCCATGTGGGCTTTGTTGCTTCCCCGCTATATGATCACTTGTTAAACTTCAAGCCTTTAAGACCCCAGATGCTATAGCTTTTGATAGTCGGGCATCTTCAGCTTTCTTCACTACGTTTACTTAAGCATCCATTTTGTCTTCAGTGATGGTGTCCGGAAGGTGAGCATCACAGAATTCCAGGTTATTAGAATAAAGTGTCCTTGCATTGAGGGAGTACTTGAGTAGAGGCCCAATGTCCATCTACTACCTTTATACTTAGCATATATATATGCATAGAACTATGTTTCTATCACTATCTATAAATATATTTACATATGTAAGTGCCTCTATTTAGAACTCTATAAATGTCCTTTGCCTCCTTTCTTTTATTTCTTTTTATTCCCTCTTTCTTTCCCACTATCATTTGACCTTCATCTGGCTTTCAGTAATTCCTTTAGGCTACATTGCACTTGATCAAACCTCACCAGGCATTCTATGCCCACCTCACCATTATTTTAGATCACTTGTTGTTTCCTTGTCCCTGGGTTTGTTGGCTCCCCCTGTCCTTTCCACCCTGCCTGCCCTATCCCATGTCCAGCTGGAATCGTGGGTCACATTGTTTTCTCCTTGGGATTGTTTATCCTGCCTCTCTTATCTAGGTAGACATGAAAACAAACAAACAAAAGCCTATAAATAGTTCCAGGTCTGTCTGTTGACCTTTATGAATGTTTTACAATCGAGTCTGATGAGGTACCAAGCTGTGCCTTTAAAGTCTATTTTTGGGAATCCTCAGGGACTTCGTTGCTTTGTTCCACTTGCTGCTCTGTTGCTCTCCCTTTGTGTTTTGCCCCGTGTATGTGTGTGTGTGTGTTTCCAGACTGGGTACAATTCCCTCACGGTGTCTCTAGAGACTGTAAATCATTACAACAGTAGAAAGCCTTGAGTTTCTTTGGAGCAGCTGGTGGTTTTGCACTGTTGCCCTTGTGGTCACAGCCCCAGGCACAGCCACTCTGCCACCGGGACTCCTGCACGGGCTGACAATCCAAGATTGATAGGCGAGATGGCAGGCTGCTGGCCCACATGCTGCAGAGGCAAATGAGAGCCCAAATCTGCAGGTAACGGAGTGGGCTGCTGCTGAGTCTCAGGAACAGGAGGTCAGAGGAAGACAGATCCAGAGGGAGCAAAATGCTGGGACCCTTTGCTAGGAAATTCATATTCATTCAGGGCCGGTCACAGTCCCGAGGGGATTCCCGCTCAGAAAGTCGGCTGTGCATAGAAGGTCTCCTCATGAAGGTAATTGGAGTCTACTGTATCTCTCCATGGAGGACAGCCATATCATAACTTGACACCCAAGTGGACACACAACCTTAACCATCACGGGCAGTGAGAGTCCTTTCTAAATGTAAGTTATAAGGAAGGGCAGGACGGTTTGGGTTCCTTGCGTCCAGGGTGCAGTAGGGAAGATGTAGTGCTGTCACCTCGGTCTGAACAGCTGACCCTGGCCTCCAGGAGCAGGGAAGGCTGCTATGTCATAATGGGGGGCAGGGGAGAATATGTGTGGCACCCAGGGGAGCCACTACTGGCCTCTTGGCAGTCCTTATCAATTGTGATGGTAAGAGGACAAGTCGGAGACATCCATGGTGACCAGGGCTCAGACACCTTAGGGATGCAGTCCTGGGTCTCAGCACTAGGTAAGTCGCAGGGCCCCAAGATAACCTATGGTGGGCAGTGGAGGAGGGGCCCCATGGGTGCCAAATGGGGCTCTGAGAACTTCTCCCGAGGCACAGGCTCTAGAGAAAGTTCCACTAGCCTTCCTCTTATGAGCTTTCTCCAGACATAGAGTGCCCAGCACCCCCAGAACCTGGCTTCAGCGGGTCCCTGAAGCAATTCAAAGGTGGACTGTATGGGACAAAGGCAGGCTGTCCAGACCCCTCTCCAGGGCAGGGCTGGGGTTCCAGCTGCTGGGAGTGTTGTCAGGAGAGAAGGCACTGGCTGCCACACCCCCAGCTCAGCCCCTTTCTGCCTAGTGATTCATTAGCCTGTGGTGGAGGAGGAGGTGGCACAGCAGGGAGGCCTGTATGTGCTCTAGATGGAGTCCCACCTCCTCGGCTCAGCTCTGCTTCTTCTCCTCCTCGCCCAGATATTCATCCCTGGTCAAGACACTCATGCCACCCTTCACCCTTGCACCTGCCTCTAAAGAGTCCAGTCGGAAGAGAGATGGTGCCCCCTGTCTGGTGCGGTGGTGTGCCATGGTGGGTGGGGTCTGTCAGGGACAGCGACGGAGTGAGGGTGGTGCTGTGTCCTGTCCAGTCAGAGGGCAGCAGTGGGTCCTGTCCAGTCAGAGGGCAGCGTCCTCTATGCTGCATTGCTGAAGGCTCAGCTCAATGGGGGCCTGTTCTTGAGGCAGCCCTGTGCGGAGTGGCTGTCCTTCGTCTCTCCATCCTGCTAGTCTGCACCTAGGACTCTTGGGGCATCCTCTCAGCCTGTGTCCCTGACTGTGTGGTTGCAGCTGAGGTAGAAAGCGGGGCAGTGGGAGAAGGCTGCTTGGTCAGGGGATGGGAGGAGGCAGGGTGAAGTTGGGGGCACAGCCAGAGCTCCCTGGTATCTCTAATGTTGAGCACCCCTCACCCCCTCCAGGCTGCCTTGTCTCCACAAAGACTCTGCCCCTCTTCTGCTGGTGCCCCACCGGGGGCCTGGCCCTTGCTTCCTGTGCCAGGACAAAGGATGCTTAGAGCCTGTCCCTCTAGAGCAGTGGTTCTCAACCTTCCTAAGCCACGGCCCTTTCATACACTTCCTCATAACCATAAAATAATTTTCATTGTTACTTCATCACTGTAATTTTGCTACTGCTTTGAATCGGACAGCCCCTGTAAAAGGGTCATTGGACTCCCCAAAGGGTCTCGACCCCCAGGTTGAGAACCGCTGCTCTAGCGTGTTTGTGCTGCCCACTCAAACCTGGGAGGTGGGGCCCCCTCCTCACTACCAATTCATCCGTCACCCCCAATTCAACCTCAGCCTGTCATCCATGGGGGGCACCTACGTGGTCCTCCTGAAGCTGGAGACCTCAATCATGCTGTCAGACTACGTGAGGCCGGTCACCCTCCCGCCGCCTCACTGACTGTGTCTGCAGGGAAGATATGCTAGGAGACTGGCTAGGGTGCCTTCAAGAGTGGAGGTCAGGGACAGGGGGCATGGGAGGAGGTAGGGACCTGCCCTGAGGCTGCCGCCTTCTCTGCATGGTTTGGGACCCCTTTGTGGGGTCACGTCAGTTGGGACCTCTGTTTACAAGGTCACCCCGAGGCGAGCTGCGGGCTCACCCAATTCTTCCCGCAGTACCTGTGCCCAGGCCCTATGAGTTGCAGGAGGTGGAAATCCCCTTCGTGGGCAATGAAGACTGCAACTGATGCTACCTGAGCAGCTTCCCCTTCATGAAGACTCTCAAGGTCATCCAGGATGGCATGCTGTGCTCAGGCAGCAATGGCTGGCCAGGACTCCTGCCAGGTGAGAGCCTTCCCTGTGCCCGGTGGGGAGGAGGGTCGTAGACCCTAGGGGAGCTGGAGGCAGGAGGACCCATTGCCCAGGGTGCCTCTGTCCACAGGGTGACTCCGGGAGCCCTCTGGTCTGCAGCTGGAATGACACCTGGCTGCAGGTAGGGCTGGTGAGCTGGGGTGACAGCTGCGGGCACCCTTTCCTCCTTGGGGTCTATGCCTGAGTCATGAGCTATGTGTCCTGGATCCACCAGTATGTCCCCTGCTCCTGCAGGTGCTAGTGGGGCCTGCGATGTGGGAAGCGACCTGACTCCTTCACCTTCCCCTGCCATCCCCCGTGGTGGCTTCTCTGCAAAGAGGCCGTGAGGGGTTCTGCAGGCAGACCGTAGGGGCAGGGACCAGAGGGAGGCCAGCAGCTCTGAGCCTTTGTGTGTCCATTAAACTCTGGAAAAATGACCTCAACGACTCTTGTGGGCTTGCTGCTGGAAGGCCTCAGGGTGAGAGTGCAGTGCTCCTGGAGGGTTCAGGGTGGGCGACCATGTCTGAGGGTGAGCGGACAGTTGCGGGGTCCAGGCCTCGGGGATGGTGGACCTGGGAATGACACAGAGTCACCCTAGGTCCTAGTCCTGTGCCCTACCTTCCCCTCCTCTCTCCCTCTCCCTCAACCCTCATTCCTGTTCCCCTCTCCCTCAGTCCTCCTCCCTTTCTCCCTCCCTTCCTTAACCTTTCCTCTCCCTCCTCCCTCTTCCATTCCCTCTCCCTCCTCCCTTCCTACTCCCATCTTCTCTCCATCCTCTCCTGCTTCTCTCCTCCCTCCCACTCCTTCCTCTCTCCCTCTCTTCCTCCTCTCCTCTCTCCTTACCCCCTCATTTCTGCTGCCCTCTTCCCTCCTCCTGCCTTCCTCTCTCTCCTTCCCCCCAAATTTCCATCTTCCCTCCTTCTTGCCTCTTCTTTTTTCCCTTATGTGTAAGAAAGAGCTTTGATATCAAAAAGTAATTCTATGTCAAGTAAACATCACAGCCCAGACCAACTCAAATCCACAAGTCGCTTTTGAGGCGCACGTAGCACAGCACAGGTTGGTGGGTGCAAATCTGTGTGGATCCAATGCCCGCGGGGACATCACAGAAAGCCCCATTCTCTCCTCCATCCTTCCTGCTCCTGCTCAGGTCAAACTTCCAGGTGAGGCGGGCCAGTCTCCTGGGAGCCCAGACCTGCAGGTGCCCAAGCACAGAAGGGTCCCCGTATACCCAACTTCCCCCCAGCCTGGGACTGCAGACCTGGGAGACATCAGGAGGTGGCTCCTCCCCGGGGCTCTCCTCCCCTGGGACTCTGAACAGGAGACTCTGGGGGCCGAGGGCAGAGAGGTCACTCTACAGTGGTCACCCATGGTGCGGGGTAACAGTTGTGTCTTGGAAGCCCTGCTTCTCCCAGCAGGAGACTAGGAGCCCTGGAGGTGTCCAGGTTCAGTGTGGGTCAGCGTCCCCTGGAGGCCTGTCCTCGCGGAGGGGCTGCCCTTGGACGGGCTGTGAGGGGAGAAGTGGTGTTCATGGGGGGTGGTGAATGGGTGGTACAAGGATGAGCTGTCCCCAGCGGCCAAAGGGTGGAAGGAGCCCGAGTGTCCATCGTGGATGATGGAGGACCATCCCCAACAATGTGACAAATAGGGATCATGGTCTGGGGGCTGTCGGGTCAGGGACGAGCTGTGCAAAAACCTGTCACAAAGAACCCATGCAACCTGACCCCTTAGAAGCCCATGGACAGACTGGCGGTCTGTGGTGGTCACGGGCTGGGGCGCTGGGGAGTGAGAATTAACACCGAGGCCAACAAACCATGTCCACGTCCACGCCAGGAACATCTGTGACGTGACATCAGACAGTGAGCCCGAGTCGGGGTCCAGCACGGCCAGGGCCCCGGTTTGGTGGCACCAGTTTATTCCAAATCTTAAGCGGCCTATCAGCGTGTATCTTGCAACAACAACAACAATGACAATGAACTAAAAGGGCCAGTGGACAAGGCCCAGGACAGAAGGCCCCAGGAGGGAGCGAGCTGCGGCTGGGACCCTGGACTGCACATGTTGGACCCTTGGTCCTGGGGCTGCAATGACCTGCTTGCTGAGAGGGGCCCAGCGAGAGAGCAGGATGCTCCACACTTGTGGCTGCAGAACTGGCTGCCCACCCTGCCTGCAGGGGCCCAGCTCCCACGAAAACCCCAAAGTAACCCCACAACCATAGGGTCGATGCTGGTGCTTAGCAATCCTATGCACAGGGTTTCTGAGGTGGTGAGGCTATATGGGTCCAGAGAGCCTCCTCTTTCTCCCTCAGAGTGGCTAGTGGGCTAGAACCTCTGACCTTATACTTCACAGTGCAATGCTGTCCCCACAGTGCCACCAAGGTTCCTACTAGGATGCTGGGGGAAAGGCTGAGTCAAGTGGGATGAAAGTGACAGCCTTCCAGGGCTGTGTCCCCTGGGAGGCGTTCCCTGGCTGGAATATCCTGGGACACTTGAGTTCCTGGCCCATAGTTTTCTTCCCTTCCCTTCCAGAGGATGCCTGAGGTTCTGGGAGACCAGCCCCTTGGAAGGATGCCTTTCAAGCCAGTGGGCAAGAGAAAGGTCACTGCAGAGCCTAGAGGCTGGCACTGGGGTCTCTGTCCCCATTTCTCAGGCACTAGCAGACTAACAGTATAACACACACACCCCTTCCCTGAGACACTGCTGCTCCTGCCCCCCCATGTGACACATCTGGGCTGGGCAGGGCTGGGCTGGGCTCTGGCTGGAATCTAGCTGGGCAGTGTCTCCCACTGCCCTTGTCTTGTTAAGCTCCATGCAGGGAGGGTCGCGGGAGGGGCTGGTGGCAGTGGAGGGTGGCCTCCATGAGGTCAGTGAAGAAGTTTCACTGGCATGTCTGTTGGTATCAGATCCCCATGCCAGTTTGGGAAATCATCACATCTCTGTGCTGTGTGGTCCTTCGGTCCAAGAGAAAAGTTCTTTCCAGTGTCTTGTGAAATTTCCCTCATTGGGGCTTCCACACCCAACTAGACAGAAATGAAGGTAGGGCTCAGCCCATCTTCCTCAAATGGGGGTGCTGTAAGCAGGTCTTTGAATGAACAAGGTGAGCAGTGACTAAGTATAGTTTAAGGGGTGTATTGGATCCAAACCCAGACTGAGGGCACACACCTGACTGTTGAGTGCCCGGTGTGGAGCCCGAGCTGGGACTGGGGACAAGCTGTTACAGGTGCACAGTTCATTGGTCACACAGAAAGAATGCGGGACTTTGCACCAGCATGCGGTTTTCTAAGTAGCTGCAGGGGACAGAAGAGAACACTGCAGAACAGCTGATCTTTACACACACTTTGGATCACCCTGCTTTCTTCTGTCCCCATCGCAAACCTAGAACAATTCCACCAGAACAGTTCCAACTTCCTCTCCTCCTAACCCCCTTATCACCTTCCTTATCACAGGGAGTGCTTCCAAATAACCACTCAGGATGATGTGCCTATGCGGGTTTACCTTCCCAGATGTAAGACATTGCATCTCTCTGCCCGATCTCATGTATACATGCTGCTCTTGTAAACATTACAGTCTTGGAGCCCTGCAGGGGCTGTCCTATCCTGTTCTTAGGGCTGCTATGAATTGGTAGCAATTAAGGGCAGTGAGTTTTGAGTTTATATAAGGATCTCTCTACGTGTCTACCTGTCTATTTTTTAATAATTAAATTATTTTATTGGGGGGGGGTTGTACAACTCTTATTACAATCCACACATCCATCCATTGTGTCAAGCACTTTTGTACATTTGTTGCCATCATGATTCTCAGAACATTTGCTTTCTACTTGAGACCCTTGTATCAGTTCCTCATTTTCCCCTCCTTCTGTGCTTCCCCCTCCCCCATGAACCCTTGCTAATAAGTTATTAATATTTTGTCATAGCTTACACTGTCCGATGTCTCCCTCACCCACTTCTCCACTGTCCACCCCCCAGGGAGGGGGTTATATGTTGGTCCTTGTAATGTGTTCCCCAATTCTCCCACACCTTCCCTCCCGCCACTCTCACCACTGGTCCCGAGGGGCTTTCATCTGTCCTAGATCCCCTGTGTTTCCAGTTCCTATCTGTACCAGTGTATATCCAACAATTTAGCTGAATTTGTAAGGTAGAATTGGGATCATGATAGTAGTGGGGGAGGAAGCATTCAAGAACTAAACGAAATTGTAGGTTTAATCGTTGTTACGCTGCACCCTGACTGGCTCTTCTCCCTGCGACTCTTCTGCAAGGGGATGTCCAATTGCCCACAGATGGGCCCTGGGTCCCCACCCTGCACTCTACCCTCATTCACAATGCTGTGATATTTTTGGTCTTTGATGCCTGATCCCTGATCCCTTTGATGCCTCGTGATCTTATAGCCTGGTGTGCTTCTTCCATGTGGGCTTTTTTTGTTTTTCTATTAGTTGGCTGCTTGTTTATCTTCAAGCCTACAAGACCACAGACTACATCTTTTGATAACTGGGTACCATCAGCTTTCTTCACCACATTTGCTTATGCACCCGTGGTCTTCAGCAATGGTGCCAGGAAGGTGAGCATCTCAGACTGCCGAATTGTTAGAACAAAGTGTTCTTATGTTGAGGGAGTACTTGAGTGGGGCCCACTGTCTATCTGCTTCCTTAATACTAAACCTATAAACATATATACATATATTTCACCCTCATCGTATATAAATATATTTACATTTGTATATGGCTGTATTTGGATCTCTATAAATGCTCTTTGCATCCTACTCCTTTCCTCTATTTCTTTGTACTTTCCTCTTGTCCCACTATCTGGTTCAGAGTTCATTTGGGTTTCAGGAATTCCTCTCAGCTACATTGTCCTGATTTACCCCTGGCAGACTTCCAACACCCTCCTTGCCACTGACTTTGGATCACTTGTTGTTCCCTTGTCCCTGGGTTTGTTAACACCCACTTCCACTTACCTGCCTCCCCCTGTCCCATGTACCCCCCGGACTGTCATCCCATTGTTCTCTCTTCCATCTTGTTTATTCCGCCTTGGATAGTGCTTGCCTATAAGGAGCCTGTTGCTGTCTTGGGTTGCACGTTTGACTGCCAATCACAAAGTCAGTAGTTCAAACCCACCAGCCACTCCGTGTATGATAAATGAGTCTTTCTGCTTCTGTAAAGATTTATCATCTCAGAAACCTACAAGCAGAGTTCTGCTCTGTCCTACAGGGACTCTAAGTTGGGACCACCTGGAGAACAGTGAGTTTGGGTTTTAGTACACCCCCCATAAAGGGTTTCCCTTCGCAAACCCACAGAGGTGGTTCTACTCCGTCCTGTAGGATGGCAGTGGGTTGAGCTTAGGATTGAATGCTGCTAACCTGTATCACTTTGCCCCATCTGTGCGCTTTCAGCCTTTGCGTTTCTCTAGAAACAGCATCTATCTGGACTTGTTTGTCTAACACCTGCCTCAATGCTGACTTTTCATTGGTGAGGCTGTTTCCCATTGTGTCGATTCCAGTGATCAGTTACACTCTGGTGCTTCCCACCACCTGCATTCATGATCTTACGGCATTCCACTGTGAACATGTGTTCTCCCTTACACAGTTGGTGTCTTCATGGAACCTTAAGAAGATAGACTTTATATCAGCCCCCCACCCACCCACCTCTCAGTTCTTCTGCCCCTCTGTGGTAGTTACATGATCTGTTGTCAATTTGAGGCTTAAGAATGAAGGGGTGGAGTTTAGCCTGTCAATCAGACTGCAGCTTGATGACCTCATTTGGAGGTGCTAAGGGGAAAAAGAGCTTGTTGCAGGCGGGACACATGCTCACTTCCTGCGAGACTCTCTACTGACAAGACAGATGAAGCTTTGCTGATGGCAGTGAGAGCCCTGGGCCTGGAGTAGCCAGCCAGGTAGAGACCCACACCAACACTGAGAAATTCAACCATCCCTGGATCCACAAAACTGTCCACCCACTGGCCTGTGATCTTTCTGCATTTGACAACATTGCATGTGTTTTGTTAGTTTTGGAGAGGAATTTATAGATTGGTGTCAGACATATGGGCTAATATCAGACTTTTGGACTTGATCTGGACTGGGCTGGGGTGTTTTCTCAATATTCAATCGCTCTTGTATATGAAGGCCTTTCTTATACATGTATGAGTGACTATGATCTGTTTCTCTAGTCTACGCAGACTAAAACACTCTCCAAATCTGCTGTGTTGACCTCATCAAGACGGGTCATCCTGAGGCAAGGTGAAGAGTCCTTGCCTGCTCAGGAGCTAGCTATGTTTAAAGGCAACAGCATCGCTGACTAAGGTGGCTGGTCTCCTGTACCTGCTCTTTCTCTTGCAGCATCTTCTGCATTTGTCATCCTTCTCTCTCCGATCCCCTACAGTTGCAGACATGGTGTGTTTAAGAACATGGTTATGTTCCCTACTCTCTAATGAAGGAGTCCTGGGGTGCTGTGAGGCAGATGTGGTCAGTGCTGGGCTGCTAACCTTGAGTTCAGTGGTTCAAACTCACCTGTTATTCTATGGGAGAAAGATGAGGCTGTCTGATCCCATAAAGATTTATAGTCTCTGAATCTCTCAAAAGGGGGATTGGTTTGGGTTTGGAATCCTTGAATGGCACATCTCCATGGGAGAATGTTCTTCACCACTGGGAACTGTTGCTTCATTCTAACTTGTAGGTACAGTTGCTGTTAGCTTGATACCATCAGAAACCTCTTTTACCCAAGATGTGTGATTTCTCCAGCTGTCAATTACGGCAGACTCTGCTCCCGGCTGACTCACCTCATCTGCTCCTACAGCCTCAGTCCTGTCCAAACCCTCTTTGTTTAAAATGTGAGTATTTTTGTGCACCATATTTAAACAAAATAGACACCTTTTTATTATTGTTAATAGAGTGAAACTTTGCAGGGCAGATCAGCTTTCCATTCAACAACTCACACAGATTGTGTTTCATTTTATTAATTGGAGCCTCTAATGTCAACCCCCCCCCCCAATCACTTGTCCCACTTCCTCCTTGTGTTTCCTGTTCCATTCTTCCTTTCTTCCTGGCCTGCTGCACTTTGACCTGGTGTGAATGGTGCCCTTTTGATTTCAAAGGGTGGACCACTCACAGGAGTGTGTATCTCCCTAGTGTTAATGTTCCTCTTATACACCTGTTTGTGCTTTGCCTGAAAATTGAGCCATGGGGGAAAGTTCATGTGAAGACCTAAAAGTTGATGAAGGCCAGGGTCTTTGGGGTTCTATCTCTACTTGATCCGTAAAAAAAAAAAGTCTTTTTGAGTTTTGCTATAGATTGTTTTCCTATTCCATCCAGGACTTCCTAATGTGATTCCCTTGAGAGGAGTCAGTAGCAGTGGATGGGCTCCATCTACATCTTCTGGTCTCAGGGCTGTGGAGACCGATGTTCCAGGGCCTGTGGGTCACTGGACTCCTGATTCCCACGTGTCTTCTATTTTCATTAGCCTTCTTCTCACTGCACAGGGAGAGGCTGACGGTTGCACCTTCCCATGACTGTGTGTGTGTGTGTGTGTGTGTGTGTTGTGAATACTAGTCTTCTGGATGGATTCACATTCCCAAAGTGCTGTTACAGGTAGAGCATTTCTCAAAGGAGGAAAGTACTTCTTTTGGCAGGATGAAATTCCCACTAAGAATGCTTGTGTTGCCTGTGGAGTTCTTGCTGGTTTGGGATGTGAATTCCTTTCCCTCCCACTCTGCAGAACTTCTATCCTCTTCTGCTGTCAGTGTCGGTTTCCTTTCAGGACACCACAGTCAGGCATACCTATGCAGCCTCCCAGTGGGAAACATGTGACATTAGTAGTCATATTACATCTGAAAAATCATTGAATCTGCAATAATGAAGAAATCTGACCTTCAGATTACAACTCAAACCTCATTTAAAAGGAAATAAATTATTTGGCAGGTTAGTGAAATACTTGATTCTGTGAGAGAAAAAAACAACCTCATTATAAGGTTAAGCTTTTGTTTCACGTTGCACCCCAGGACACAAGTCAGTGTAATCTTCACCTCCAAAATGATCCACAGAGCATCAATTGTTTCCTCTCTGTTGTAGTTACATAATCTGTTGTCATTTGAGACTTAAGAGTGAAGGGGCATTTAGCCTGTCAATCAGGTTGCAGCTTGATGATCTCATTTGGAGACACTAAGGAGATTTGTAGCTCACTCGAGGTGGAACCCACACAACACTGCCTGTGACATATGTTTGCTGAGAAGACACGTGGAGCTACGCTAGAGACCTGGAGATGGAGCCACGTGGAGATCCCTGACAGCGCTGAGATGCCTCTACCACCACTAGACTTTCCGCCCACTGCCCTGTGATCTTCCTGCAGTAAGTGTCATTGCTTGTGTTTTGTGAGTCTGAAGAGGAATATGTAGATTGGTATCAGACATATGAGCCAATAATGGACTTAGATACTTGATATGGACTTGACTGGGATGTTTTTTCAATATATAATTAATTTTTTATATAAATCTCTTCCTTATAAACATATGATTCTCCCTGGATTTGTTCCTCTAGTCTACCCAGACAGACACAAAAAGAAACCCAGGGTAAATAAAACATTACTAACAATAAAAACAAGTTGGGAGGTCTTTCACTCCCAGCCATTAAAACTTTAAGACTACAGTAATGAAAACAACTTAGTATTGGTAACTACAATAAATGTGAAAACCAATAGATTAGAAGTGAGAACCTGGTAATATGAGCAAGTACCTACAGGCACCTAATTATTGATAAGGGACTAAAACACATTAAGTGGTGAAGGGATAGTCTTTTCATCAAATGGTACAACATTCAATAAATGGATCTTCCCTGAAAAAGAATGAAACAGAATCCTTACCTCACACCATGAACACAAATGAACTCAAGTGGAGGAGGAGTCAAGATGGCGACCAGTTAGAATCACCCACCCAGGATCTTGTTGTTAGATGTGAAAAGTAAGAGGTAAAGAGGCTAATATTGAGAAGTTGGGTGCTAAAAAAAAATTAAGTGTACTAGGATCTGGTTCAAATCTCCCCTTAGATTTTTTTCCCCTTGAAGCGATTCAAGAACTCATTAAAATGCTCTGAATTTACCACATCTTCCTTTGGGCTCCACTAATTCCTCACCAGGTCCAGTGGGGAGGCATCAGCCACCCCTTGTTGTGCCCAAGCACACAGTGTACAGTAATTTCTCCAGGCTTCTTTCTAAAGGTTATCCTAATCCTAGTGTCCCAGAGTGTCTCTGAGAATTAGCCACAAGAGCTCACACTAGATTTCCTTCTTTGCTATTCTCCCTGCTTCTGCATTCTTGGGCTTTGCATCTCCCCTTCCTAGCATGGAAGGGAGTGACTACTTTGGTCTTCCCCCTTTCCCCTCTATCCACTGTTGCACCAGCCAGCATGGGTAACGATAGATAATTAGTCACTAATTTGCAGCAATTAATGATCCCCTGGGATATTGGCTCATGAGATAATGCAGATTCCAGGAACAAAGCCCAGAGAGCTCTCCAGGAGAGAGCCAAGAGTGACAGGAAAGCAGCCGGGGATGGAATTCAGTTCCAGTCGGCTCCCAAACCCTCTGGGCTAATCTTGTCCCCCTTCCCTGGGGGACAGTGTGGCACGTGTTAATACCAGGGAACCCCACAAGCCCATTATAAAAAGAATTTTTCTAAAACAACAAAAAGCTTTCAATTCCAAGCTGTGATCCTCTGTCTACTTTGAATGTAAGCTGCCAGAAACATTCTCCATTAGCATAGCATTAAGCTAACAAGACAGGCAGAATTCTAATCCCCAGTGCACAGCCTAGGATTTTAACATAACGACACAGGAAGAGCCAACAGGTGCTGAAAGCCACAGCTCAAGCCAAAAACTGGCTCTTCCAGTTTTGGGCTCCACACAGTCTTTAAAAGACTGAAAATTGTGGTCAGACAATCCAGACCAGGCTCAGGCCCACACTGTAGGACTGTCTCAAACCGGCACAGTGACATACTTACAGTCCCCACCTTCAGTTCACCTTTGCCCCCCCACCCCCAAACAGCCACCCCAAAACAGTCTCACAGTACCTCCCCTACACAACAGTCTGACTCAGAACCATAGTAATCCATAGTTAGTCCCAGAAACCCCTGTTACTAGTCACTAAGAGAAAGTTCAGAACCCCTTATCTCCCGAGCACATGGTGTTGAGTTCTTCCAAAATGACATATGACAACACCTTCAAGAAAAACAAAACGCAACAGCAGAAGAAGTTCTAAGCCCAACAATGCTCATAGAAGAAGCAGACATTGATCTGCCACAAAAGGAAATCTATAGAATGCCGTTTGGAGTAATACAGGTTATAAGGGTAGCAATGCAGAATATGGATGCAATGATAGAGAAGATGAAGTGCATCTCCTGTATACAGGGGACGAAGTGCATGATAGACAGGATGGAGTCCGCAAAGGAAATGCAAGAACTAATGGATGAGGTAACAGAAACAAAACACAAGATATTGGACCCAACCACCAGACTAGAAAAGGGAGGGAATCATACTAGTGTGTCCCATCCCGCAGGTCATCAACAACATGGATACCTGAAAGAGGGATTGGGAATGAAGATGGGCAAGGGATGCGGAGAGATGGAGGCAAGACAGGAATCTGATCAAGCCTCCTTATTGAGCTGAGAGCAGAGGCTTAAATAGCCAGCGAAGGGCGGGCACCATTAGGTCACATGGAAATAAGGTACAGCTGAGGTAGCCAATAGTCGTGCACCTCCCAAATAAGGAAGAAATGGCGGGCAACTGTGATCGAACAGGTAAGTATGCTATTGAAGCACACCAAGCGCCTGGGGGGAAATGCCACCAGTCATGTATTGACCAATGAACATAGCAGCTGCTAGTGAAAGAGCAGTAATCCTAGCAAGGGTCAAGACAGCCACCATCTGGCAGGTGAAACAAAGGCAGTAAAACTACCAGGCACAGTTTGTATGGCAGGAAACTGAGAGTAAATTAATAAAGGTCGTACATGGCTTAAATCCAGGGTAGGGGGACACGCAGTTCCCTACACTAGTGATCTCAAGGATAATCAGACAGACTTCAACAAATGGAAACACAAGATAATCAAAGAGGTGGAAGAAAACCTGAGAACTCTGACAGGTGCTATGTAGAGGAACAACATTCAAATAATTAGTCTACCAGAATAAGACGCAAAGGAGAAGTCAAAAGCTAAATGAGCAGGGAAATTCCTGGATGCAAACTTCCCCACTTTAACAAAGGGGAATCAGACATACAGGAAGCAGAGAGGACACCAATTAGACTAAATCCTGGGAAGAACTCACCAAGGCATAAAATAGTTAAATTATCCAACCTCGAGGAAAAGGAGAAAAATTTAAGAGCCGCAAGAGAAAAAATGGTGATCACATACAACGGTGCTCAGGTAAGAATATGCTCAGACCTATTAGCAGATACCATGAAGAGGAGAGAGCGTAGTAACATCTTCTGAAATCTGAAAGGAAAAAGTGCCAAACCGAGAATCCTCCACCCTGCCAAGCTATCTATTAAGATAGATAGTGAGGTAAGAGTCTTCCCAGACAGGGAAAAACTCAAAGAATACACCATAAGATACCCAACCCTGCGGGAAAATCTTGCAGACTCACTGTGGTCAGATGACCAACATCCACCAAACACAAGCAGGAAACTGCCAGATAGAGCAACTCCATCCAGAAGTGAATGTGCCAAAAACAATTACCGAGAAGGCATTGATTCAGAGCGAAAAGAAGGCAAGAGTGAAGCCCCCACACTAAACACAGTACACTGATGAGAAAGAAGATAAGAAAACACCCAACACAAAAGGTACAAGATAGCACCAATAAATCCACAAATAGTGGTTTTAAGTCTGAATGTCAATAGGCTGAATTTGATCAATAGACAAAGCTTAGCAGACTGGCTTAGAAAGCATGCCTATCAATCTGTTGCCTGCAAGAGACACATCTTAAGCTCACAGACAAAAATAAACTAAGGATAAAAGATTGGAGGAAAATATGGCAACTTAAATCCGGGGTTACAATCCTAATCTCAGGAAAAAAAGTAACATCTAGGTGTAAACCATAAGAAGAGACAAGGATGGACACTATATAATGCTCAAAGGATCAGTAGACCAGGAAACAGTAAGCATAATAAATACTCATCTAATGAGAGACCCCATTGAATTCAACAAACAAGCTATTCATAAAATTAATTTTAAAAATCACAGACTCAACAACCATAGTAGGTGACTTTCATACACCACTCTCACAGAAAGATCACTGGGAAAGAAGCTCAGCAAGGAGGCTACAGAGCTGGACACTCCAGTGAGGCAACTGCACCTGATAGACATCTATACAGCTCTCCAAGCAATCGCAAAAAATATTTCCATTCTTTTCTAGGGCACATGGCTCATTTTTGAAAATAAATCACATCCTAGGACACAAGTTGAGTGCAAGTCAATTCAAACACAAAGAGATCACTCAGACGTCCGTCTTGGACCACCATGCATTAAAGCTAGAGAACAACAAAAGGAAAATTAGAAAAAGAAGGGCAAAAAAAATGGAGGATGAATAATCTTCTTCTGGGACATGAATGGGTACTGACCAAGATTAAGGAAAAAATTAGGAAGTTTTTAGAAACTAATCAGAATGAGAATTCAATATCCCCAAACATATGGGACACAGCAAAAGAAGCTATCAGCCCATATTTAATAGTGGTAAATGGATATATGAAATAGTAATAGAGACTTATGACTGATGGGCAATCACAAAACCTCCAGCAACTAGAACAGAGTCAACAGAACAACCCCTTCAATAGCAAAGGAAAGTAAATATTAAAAATCAGGACAGAGTTAACTGAGTGGGAAGACAAGAGAATTGTGCAAAAAATCAATGCAGCACAACTGTTTCTTAGAAAGTATCAAGAAAATCAAGAAACCACTTGGAAACCTAACCAAGGAAAGGAAGAAGCAAACATCATTAGCCAGTGTGAGGGATGAAACTGAAGGAATCACAACGGACGCCAGTGAGACTGAAGGGATAATCACAAAGTACTATGATAACAAAGTACTATAATCACAAAGTCAGTATTCTAATGAATTCAACAATGTGAAGACATGAACAAATACTTGGGGAAAAAATCCCTCCCTAGATTATCCCCTATAGAGGTCAAGAACCACAGTGGACTCATGGCCAAAGAAGAAATAGTTATGGTTATCAAGAGACTACCAACAACGAAAGCTTCTGGACCAGACACCTTCAGAGGACTATTCTACTAAGATTTCCAGGAAGAACTAACACTAATCCTCCACAAACTATTCTACAGCATATTAAAGGGTGGCAAATTCCCAGGTGCATTTTACGAAGCCAGGATAACTTTGACACCCAAACAGGGCAAGGATCACACGGAATAGAGAACAACAGACTGATATCTCTAATGAACATAGATGCAAAAATCACTAACAAAATATTGGCCAATAGAATACAAAAGTATATAAAAAACATTATCGATCATGATCAGGTGGGATTCATTCCAGTGATGCAGGGATGGTTCAACATCCAAAAGTCCATCCACATTATTGGCCACATTGATAATAAAAAGGATAGGAACCACATGATATTATAAATAGACACAGAAAAAGCATCTGACAACACCCAACACCCATTCCTAATTAAGACACTCTCGAAGATAGGCATGGAAGGAGAATTCCTCAAGTTAATACAAGCTATTTATGAAAAGCCAACAGCCAGCATCATAGTCAATAGAGAAAAGATGAAAACAATCCCATTGCAAAAGGACCAGACAAGGATGCCCCTTGTCCCCACTTCTGTTCAGCATCATACTGGAGGTCCTAGCTAACAGCATAAGGCAGTGGAAAGACATTAAAGGTACCCCAACAAAAATATTGTTTAAAAATACAGGTATCCATCTGGTAGAGTTGTAGGTGAAACTATTGCTATTTGCAGACAACATGATTCTATCCATTGAAAAACCCCAAAGGTCCACAACAGGTATACTGGCAGTGACAGAGGAATACGGATGAGTGGCAGGATACAATATCAACAAACAGAAGTCTATTGGTTTTCCATATACATTGGACAAGACAGGGAAGAGGAGATCAAGAAGGCATTACCCTTTTTAATAGCCAAGAACAAATTGAAATATCTAGATATATATCTAACAACAATAGCAACAACAACAAAAAAGACTTATACAAGGAAAACTACAGAACCCTACTACAGGAAACCAAAAAGGACCTCCACAATGGAAGAATATCCCATGCTCCCATGCTCGTGGATGGGAAGACTCAATATAGTAAAGATGTCATTCTTACCCAAGGCACTATCTAAGTTTAACGCTATACCAATTCAAATGCCACCACCCTTCTTCAAATAATTGGGAAAACTGACCACCAATTTCATATGGAGAGGGAAGAAGTCCAGAATTAGCAGAGAACTCCTCAAGAAGGACAGAGTCAGAGGACTCGCTTTACCTGTCATTACCACCTACTATATAGCCACAGTGGTCACAACAGCATGGTCCTGGAATAATAACAGATACTCAGACCAATGGGAAAGAACAGAAACTCCAGAAAGAAAACTATCAACATATAGACAACTGATCTTCGACAAAGGCCCCAAAAGCATCATGTGGGAGGTGGATGCCCTTTTTAACAAGTGGTGCTGGAAACAATGGATATCCACCTATAGAAAAATGAAAGAAGACCCTTACCTCATCCCATGCACAAGAACATACTCAAGGTGAATTACGAAACTAGAAGTAAAACCCTAAACTATCAAAACCATCAATGAAGGAATCAGGAAAAACCTAAGAATCTTGGCACAACGCATACATAAACCCACTGTAACAGGGAGGGGTACACACACAGGTGGAGCTGAAATCAAGTGGTATCTGCTAAGGATAAAACAACAGGGTGTGTCGAAAGTCTTCACCAAGAGTGTAACAAGAGAACCCACAGACTGCGGTGAGAAGATATTTAGCAATGACACAACAGACAAAGGGCTTATTTCTGAAATCTACCATACCCTCCAAGCCTGCAAAAAGAAGAAAGCAGTTAATCTCCTGAGGAAGTGGGCAAAAGATCTCAACAGAAATTTCACTAAGGAGGAGACCCCAATGGCCAATAAGAATGTAAGACAATGGTCCCAATCATTAGCCATCAGAGAAGTGCAAATTAAAACAACCATGAGATACCACCTAACACCTTTGAGGATAGCCCAAATCAGAGAATCAGAGAGCAACAGCTGTTGGAGGGGATGTGGCAAGACAGGAACTCTCCTTCATTGCTGGTGGTCATGCAGATAACTCCAGCCTCTGTGGAAAGGGATTTGGCAATATTTAAAGCAAATGGAAATTGAGTTACCTTATGACCCAGTCATCCTTCTATTGGGTATATACGAGGTAAGAAATAAACCATGACCAGTCATCTGGACTCCAATATTTTACTGTGATGCAATTAATAATTGCAAAGAATAGGAAACAACCTAAATTTCAATCGACAGATGAGTGGATTAGAAAACATGTACACACAATAGAATACTACACATCACTGAAAAGCACAGTCAATTGCATGAAGCGCATCACCTCAGGGGAAGAGTTGGAGGAAATTATCCTAAGTAGTTATCCAATCACCAAAGGACAAATACAACATGAGTCCACTGAGGTAAGTGAAATCAGCACAGTGGGTGTAGAAGAAAAGCCACTTATCTCACACTCTGCAGGTTGAGGGACAGGCAATCGGGTGGGGGACAGATCAAACCCAAGGATGTACATGTCTTTCCAATGCAAAGAAAGGGAAAGGGCAGTAGGGGAGAGGAGAAAAGGGGGAAACAAGAAGAGAGAGATGATGGCACTGGGGCAGCAGGGCTCTAATTCACCCAGGGCTCTAATCCTTTACATCTTCTCAGAAATGGGAGTGTGAATGCAGACCTCCCCTCCCCTCACCAGCATGCCAAACCTTGAGGGCAACGTAACCACATGGAGCAACTCATGACCAGAGAGGTCTACAGGGCGGGCTCCAGGAAGAGCCAAACTGATCCTCTCTTTAGAAGGATAAGCTACAGCGGACAACACTATCCCTACAGGTTGGTGAGGGTGTCTACCCGCCAGGCCCACATGGAAGAAAACTGAGAAGGAAAAATGGAGTGAAGGACTAGACGCCTTACTGGCACACCAAGCCCTGAGCAAGATGTCCCTGCACAGGCTGCTAATGCAGATAGGACTGTGGGGTCGACAGCAGCTCAAGACATGATGTCCCCTCGCTGAAGTACATACCAAGACAGAGGACAATACAGGGGGACGTGGTGGGAAGTGAAACTTGTCTGAGCCCCCACAACACACACACAGTGGGGCAAACCAAGTAGGGAACATAACAGATCAGCAACGGGAGCAAAGCCAAAGGACAAAGTCCCTGAGAGGGCCCCCAAATAGGCTGATGGCTAGGAGGGGAAGTTCCTGGACAACCCCCCCAGGACTGGTGGGGAGATATTCATAAAGATCAGTTGGCGTACCTGGAATTATCCCCCCCCCCCCCGCCACTTTTTATTCAATCTTTAGTTTTGTCTCCATTATATTGCTGTTTTCCCTACTGAAATAAGACATGCTTGGGAAGCAAGGTGGAGGAGAAACCAAAGGACTAATAGTTCCAGAGGGACTTGGGGTGAGGAGGAGGCAGGGGAAGGGAGAGGTGAGCAAATAACACCATGGACAGGGGAACAACTAGGGAATTAAAGTCAACAACAAGGGAGATGTGGTGATTACAGCGGCTTTGTAGCAACAGCAATCTAGCTGAGTGTAACTTCTAAGAGGAGGAAGTAGGGTGAGCATGATGGTGGGAAAGGAGGAAGGTAAAAGGAAAAAGGAAAGATCTAGAAAGCAAAGTTATGGATAGAGGTATGAACATAGGTATGCACATATATAAGTATACCAATTCATAAAAATAGAGGCACTAGGCTTGGTACAGAGTTTATATAGCAATACATTGAGGAAATGGGTGGACTTTAGGCCTCTGCTCAAGCCCTTCCTAAACACAAGTGCAGTTTATTCTAACGGCCTACCATTCTGTGATACTCACCTTCCCAACAAGATCACCGAAGACAAAACTGGTGCATAAGCAAATGTGGTCAAGAAAGATGATGGTGCCCAGGTAGCAAATGGTATAGCATCAGGGGTCTTAAAGACTTGTAGTTAAACAAACGGCCATTTAGCAGTGAAGCTACAAGCCTACTGGAGGAATCATACCATCCTGGGCAATCATGAGGTGTTGACGGGATCAGGTTTCAGAAGTCCCAATACAAACAAGAAAAACATATTGTTGAGGATGAGGTGTGCTGAAACAGAGACCTCAAGCCGATCTGTAGACAATAGGACAGCCCATCTCAGAAGGGTCACAAGGAAGGGATGAGTCCATCAGGACTCAGCAGAGCACCGACGAAACACACTATATTCTTTTGTTCTTTAAGGCCTGACCCCAGTCCTGCCTTTCAATTCTGGATAGACCGGAGCATGTGCACTGGTACAAAGAAGAGCTCATGACACACGGAATCCAGGTCAGATAAATCCCCCAGGAACAGTAATGGAGAAGTGATATCAGAAGTGTAAGGGGAAGGTGTGGGGAGGAGGAGAGGAAGGGGAACCAATTGCAATGATCGACACATCACGCAAACACACACACACACCTGAAGGGGAGAAACAACAGAAACATGGGTGAGGAGACAGCAGTCAGTATAAGATATCAAAATAACCCTGAATAAAACGATTAAAAAGAGAGAGACACTGTAATGAGCGCTCCCAAAAATCAAAATAATTTATAATTTATCAAGGGGTCACAGGGTTGGGGGGAGGGAGGGAAAAAGAGGAGCTGTTACCAAGGGCTCAAATAGAATGTAAATGTTTAGAAAACAATGATGGAAACATATGTACAAATATGCTTGATACAGTTGCTGTATGGATTATTATAAGTTAAAAGAGCCCCCAATAAAATGACCTTTAAAAAAAACAAGATTGGTCAAAGAGATCAAATATAACTCCCAGAACCATAAAGACCATCAATAGGGACAAACCTAATGGCCCCCAATACAAGGCAAAAACACATTGCCAAATATAATGAAAAATATCCACACTGTAGAAGACTTCATAAAAAAAAGAGTAAAAAGAAAACTCTTAGATTGGGAAAAACATTTAGTAATGACACATCAGACAAAGAGCATTTAAAATTCTGTAGAATACTACAACATCAGAATAAGTAAAATACAAATACAACTCAGTTTAAAAATGGGCATAAGACATGAATAGACAGTTTACCAAAGATGACATCCAGGCTGTCAACAACCGTAAGGAGAATGTCCTTATTCATGAGCAATAAGAGAAATACAAATTAAAATAGCAATCAGTTACCTTACACTTATACTTTTAGCAAAATTAAAAAGCAAACAGAAATCAATAAATTCTGCAGAGGATGTGCAGAGATTAGAAGGCTCCTACGTTGCCGGTGTGACTGTAGAAACAGTATTGCGCTTCCTTGAACCAATGCAAATCCAACTACCTATGATCCTATAATCCCTCTCCCGGGTATATACCCAAAAGAAATAAAGAACACAACATGAACAGCCTATGCACACCTATGTTTATTTCAGCAATTTTCATAACAGCAAAAAGATGGAAACAACCAAAAACCCTGATTATAGAGGAATGGGTAAGCAATCTGTGGTATATTAATTCAATGGAATATTATGAAGCAATAGAAACAATGAAAATTCTCATAAACACAGTAAGACTTGGACAAAACTAGAGAGAGAACATTATGCTCAGTTACGTTAGTCAAACTCATAAATACAAATCTTTAATGACAGCATTATTATTTAATAATTTTTTTAAATATTGTATAGGATGGCTCTTCCAAATCTTGTGACAACCCATCACTCAATTTTATAAAGCACACTTGTACATATGTTGCCATCCACATTTCCAAAACGTTTTCTTTCTACTTGAGCCCTTGGTACCAGCTCTTTATTTTCCCCTCCCTCTCCCACTCTCCCACCCTCACGAGTCTTTGATCCATTATATATTGGTTTTCTTCATTTCATGTCTTCCACTGTCCGTTGTCTCCCTTCACCCACATTTCTGTTATTCAGCCCCTTGGGGTGTGGGACAATTATCTAACTTTGTGATGGGTACCTCCTGTCTCCCCGCCCCCCCGCAGCCCCCCCCTCATGATATTGCCACCCCCACTGCTGTTCATGAGGGTATTACCGTGTTTCCCCGAAGATAAGACATACCTAAAATATAAGCCACAGCAGGATTTCTAAGCATTTGCTTAATATAAGCCATCCCCCAAAGATAAGGCATAGTGATAGGCGTGGCTCTGAGCACACCGGCATGGAGCAGTCATGAAGACGACGGGCAGCCCTTCTCAACTGCCCCATCGTGACAGCTGCTATCTCAGAGGGGACTGGACAGGTGCGGCAGCCCTATGAACAAGGTCGGCCCCCTGTCAGGTCCCGGTCGTTCTGTGCGTGCTGCCAGCTGAGGCAGAGAGGGAGACACGGACAGTGAGAGTAAAGGTCTCCTCAGTGGAGTGAGGAGCAGGACGCTCTGCTTTGGGCATTGTGTGTCCTCAGGGGGAAGAAGGAAGGCTGGGGCTGCCGTGTGACTCAGCACCGTGGGTCCATGTTCCACAAGAAGAGGACTTAACTATTTATGAACCAATGTAGATTGTTGTACCGTACTTAATAAAAAAAAGACATCCCTAAAATAAGCCATGGTGTGTCTTCTTGAGAAAAAATAAATATAACACAATATCTGTCCTGAATTCCATGGGTCGAGAGCTCTCATCTGTACCAATGTGTGTACTCTGGTCTAGCCAGATATGTAAGGTTGAACTGGGCCCTGGTAGTGGGGGAGGAAACATTCAGGAACTAGAGCAGATATCTGTTTTGAATGACAGCACGATTATCAGGAAAAACGATGAAAAGGAAAAATGATTTCACACCAAATGAAAACACTGGGAAGACTTGGTGGAGGCTAGGGATGAGAGGTGGGGGTAGGGAGAGGAGGGGGACGAGAAATTGTGGAGGGAGGGATGAAGGATCGGAGGGGAAAAATAGATGGAGAAACACATTGATGGGGGTTTATTGGTGTGATAGGCAGACTTATTGTGCCAACCTGGACAATAGACACATGAGGGATTAATAAGGTTGCAGTTTAATTGAAGGGCAAACAGACAAATGGCTCAGTGAGCCTCGTCTTTCCCTCTCTTGCTCTATAATGACCAGACTGGTGTGCAGCTGCCTTAGCTACTTCTCTGCCTCAACTTGTGAGCTGCACTACCTGTGGAACACCAACTCGAGGACCGTGTCACTATTGTATGAGGCTCCTTCAAGACCTGCTTTGCCACACTGCTGGTGTATACGTCACTTGAGCTGGGGATTGTGGGACCCTGTCATCTGGCTGACTGTTGGTGACCTGCCCTGCTGTTGCTGCCTGTGAGCGAACTGCCTCTGTGACTCTACAGAAGACTCAGCTGTCTGCTTCCTTGACTTACCTGCACCAGCCCTTGTGAGTTGAAGGACTGCCAGTATCTGTCTCACGGAAATGAGTTGAACTGAGCCCTCTGCACTGCGGATGAATTAGCTGTTTATTTCATTGTGTTATTTCTATGTAAAATCATAAGTGTCTTGGGTTTGTTTCTCTAGAGAACCCAGTCTAACACTAGTGGGATAGTATTACTGATTTGATGGGATGGGCCATGCAGTGACACAACACATGCTTTTCTTAAATTATATATATAAATTTTTTTGAAACAAAAGTCAAGTGAAGGCTCACCACCTCACAAACTCTCCAGACTCCTTACCCCTCAGGTCTGTGTGGCTTAGAAAATGAGGAATAGTAAAACTGACAGAGGCTTGGATTCTTTAGTGACATCTAAGTTCATTTCAGACATGTTAAAAAAAAACAATCAGAGAACATTTGATTTAATTGATCACAAGATTTTTGGCATTTCCTTAACTTTCATTCTCAAGTGAGTGTCTGGGAGCACAGAGAGAGTCTCTTTGTGGGATGTTGAGTGTGGTCATGGGTGGGACCCTGTGGCCTGCGGTCCAAAGTGATCCCAGTTCTAGGATTTGGGGGATTGTATAACATTACGGCTGGTAGGTTTCGAAGTATAGAAAGCCCATGGACCCTGTGACCTGGGGCATCCATGACCAGGGCACCTGGAGTTCTCGCATCTGGGAGTGTGGGTGGGCACTGTGACCAGAAGGTCTAAGGGAAGCAGTCTGGGGATCTTGAGGATCTTATTGGATGAGAGGGTTTGTTGGGTTTCTGGAGTTGGTAATAGCTCGCTCCTTGACTTCGCACAATGAAAACACTGATGCTGAGCCCGTTCTGTAACCCATGTGGGTTTAATGAAGGACAGGACAAGTGTCAGGTTTGACAGTCTCAAAGGGTCAGAACCAGCCCTGAACAACCACGTGCAGGAGAACACCCATGAGTGTGGATCTTGGGGGGATCCCGGGAGGTCACAGGCTCAAGAACCTTAGAAGCTGAGAGCATGTGGGCCAAGAGGCTGTGGGCCCTAGGCCCGAAGAGTGGGTGAATGTGTGTCCAAAGGGAAGAGAGACCTTCTCCCTTCTACCAGTCTCTGACCCGGAGCAGAGTAAGAGAGTGCCCCAGAGCCTGCGCCCTGCCTTTATGCTAGCACACACCCTCGCTGGGGAAGGGGTGTTTGATGGATGGTATTGGTTGACCCCCTTGGCTGAGTTAAGTCCACTTGGGTGATATCATGGGCCTGAGCTTAGTTTGGACCACCCAGGTTTACCTCCTAACTGGCTTGGGGGTTTGAGTTTGAGCATGCTCAGTTTGGGATCTTCCTAGGTGTCTAATGTTTGCCTGTTTTTCCCCCCCTGTCCCTCAGCTAGTTAGCTACCAGATCCTTTTAGGGGACCCAGGGGGGGGGGTCTTCTCTCCCCTTTTGCTCCTTCAAATGTGCATGAGGAGCGCAGTTGGGTGAAGGGAAGGGCAGAGAGGAGCAGGGGAGGGCTGGGGCTCCCAGAGGAGGGGTGTGGGTGTGGAGTCAGGAATACACACTCACAGTGGAGCCCTTGGCTTTTGTCAAGGACCCTCAGTGCCTATGCCCCGCCTTCCCACCTGTTGTACAGCTGGAATGTCCTCTACTGCAGGCCTGGCTGTGGGCACAAAAGTGGCCCAGTGTCTCTGCCTGTGGGCGGCCAGGGCATCAGAAGTGACCCAGGGAAGTTCCTGAAATGCTGTAGCACAGGGCATGGCCTGCCCCCTGCTCCCTTCCGAAGTTGCTCCCTGTCCTCTCTGTGACAGATGCAACACAAACCACCCTGAGCCCCGAGGAGACCAGGGGGCCTGCCCTCAGTCCCACCCAGGCACGATGGAGAGTTGGGGGTCAGATCCCTCCCTCGGAGCACCTCTGTGAATGGAGCCCCGAGGACACAGGGTGAGTGGGTAAGAGAAAGGGGTAGTCAGACCCAGGTTAAGAACAAGGATAGTGAGTCTGTCATCTCGAGGACAGGCCATCCTCTGGTCTCAGATGTCTGCCACCTCCCCCACAGCACCCGGTTTCTTGGACTCAGGGATTGAGAATCCCCACCCCACCTTTCATCACCTGGACCCCCATCAGGAAGAATTCTCCAGGCACCATTTCCTGGGCCATGCCCACAAATGAGGACACTCAGACCTTGCTGTGCAGGAGCTTTATTGAGCCATGTTTTACAGAATGAGAGGCAAGCAGGTCGATGGAGGAGCCCCCACCCTGTCCCACCTCTGGGAGGTCATGAGACATCTGCTCTGTCCCTCTCAGATATCAAGGGAGGGACAGGACTCCCAGAGGGTGGCAGGGCTGGACCTCAGCAGGGATGGAAGCGGGTGATGGGCTCAGTAGAGGCTGGCTTTGGGGAGGGTTCATGAGCTTCTACAAGCTCTTGGGAGGGGTGTTTGTGTCAGCAGCATCCTTGTCCCTGCCTGGAGACTCAAGGATGTAATGGGACATACGTGTGAATCCAGGGCAAATAGGATGTCACTTGGGTGTAGACTGTAGGGTATCCTGGAGCATCGCATATTTTATTACCCCAACTCACCACCCCAACCTGGATCCACCTGTTGTCCTTAGGGCAGACCAGGGGTCCCCCAGAGTCTCCCTGTGGGAAGAAAAGGCAGAAATTGGCCACCAGGATCCCTGAGGGCAGGACGG
The DNA here is from genome assembly GCF_050624435.1 of Tenrec ecaudatus. NCBI lineage: Eukaryota > Metazoa > Chordata > Mammalia > Afrosoricida > Tenrecidae > Tenrec > Tenrec ecaudatus. The sequence continues at coordinate 111,571,200 of NC_134541.1, read as the reverse complement.
ACAACAGACAAGTGGGTGAAGGGAGACATTGGACAGGGAAAGATATGACAAAATCATAATTTTTAAATTATCAAGGGGTCATGAGCGAGGGGGGAATTGGGAGGGAGTGGAAAAATGAGAAGCTGAGGCCAGGGGCTTGGGTAGAGAATAGATGTTTTGAGAATGATGAGGGCAACGAATATACAAATGTGCTTTACATCACTGATGTATGTATGGATTGTGATAAGAATTGTATGAGCCCCTAATAAGATGATTTACAAAGTAAAGGATCCCTGAGGGCTGAGAGCAAGGGTAGGAAGCAGGAGGAGTGAACAGGCTGGGACATAGGCTCTCACATAGCAGGCGGTCATCCAGGGGCTCCCCGCACACAGTGTGCCATTGCTGACAACCAGGTTGATCCTTCTGTAGCTGTCCCTGCATGTCTGCAAGTCCACAATGGGGACCTGCACCTCCTGCAGGTTCTTGTTCATGGGTAGGCCCTCTGTAGGGAGAAGTTGGCAGGGCTCAGGCTGTGGGTCTGGGGATTGGCCAGGGACCGGTGCACAAAGTCTCCCCTGCTCCTGAGATCTCCAGGTGCCAGGATCAGGAGACGTCCTTTTGATCTCAGTTTCCCTACCTGTACCCTGGGACTGCACATGCCCAGCTGTCATGGAGGAAACAGGGGTTGCGGGGAGGGTCCCTAACCCTGAGGGATTGTGACTGAGCCATGAAAAGAGGTGTGGGTCAGATATGCAGAGTTGGGGCCTGGGTCAGCGTGGACTTGGAGCACTGATGGCAGAGACCATGAGCGCGTCCCTCCCAGGCTCCTTTCCCATCCCCTACCCCCTCAAGACACAGGGAGGACAGGGGCCCAGAAGGCCATGCAGGGCCTGGTATAGACTGTGGCCAGAGTTTCCCTCTCTCCACTTTTGGTCCCTTAACTGTGTCCCTGTGAACCACTCAAGTCCAGCTTCACCCATAACCCTCCGTGAGGGCCCCATGCTGTTGAGTCCCTGCTCATGTTGTGCCAGTGTCCACTGTGTCCCCCAGAGCCCCATTCCCATCTGACCCCAGTGTACCTGACCCTTACCGTGGTGACTGATATATCCCCAGCCGGTCACAATACAGTTGGTGCCTGGAGGAACTATCAGTCCTGGAGGAGGGAGGGTGATCAGTTGGACAGTGGGCGAGAGCGTCACAGGAGCCACCAGCATGAGCAGTGCAATGTCCTTTCCTTGGAATTCATTATGAGGATTGTAGTAGGGGTGGATGATGATGTGGGCCACCTCCTCAAACGAGTTACTCGGGAGGCGCTTCACTTGCCCCACTTGGACGCGAACATTGCGAAGACTTGGTTCTTTTCTGAGGGAGAGAAGACAAGGAGCTGCCAGAGGCAGAGAGGGACCCACTCACGCAGCCCCGGGGACTCTGTGTATGAGGTGATCACTCCACTCAGGACACACTACAGCACCCATCATGTGCCCCAACATTTTTACGAAGTTAAGTGGTATCAGGGGAGTCACTCACGTTACAATGCAGTGGGCAGCAGTCAGCACCCACTGCTCATGGATCAGGGAGCCTCCACACCAAAATATCCACTGGTTACTCGATATATCAGGGATCCACAGGCTGACCTGCCATGGCCACTGCCCGGGTTGGGCATCATGTCCCCCAACAATGTCCACGAGTTCAGTCTCCAGGTCTGGAGCTGGGGAGGCAGAATGAGGAATCATCAGGAATTCAGCCCTCCCAGCCCAGAGCTCAGCTCAGCATCCTGCTCAGACCCTCCTCAAGTGCAGGGCTGAAGGAGGTAGACAGACACATATGAATGAGGTCCCCACCCCACCCCAGCGCTGCTCCATAGACCCCAGATAGGGGCTCAGAGTCAGGGTGGGATTCAGAAGGGGTCAGGACGCACCTGGGGTCATGGGCACAGAGGCCCCCAGGCAGACGAGGGTCAGCAACAGCAGCCACAGCATCTTCAGGGAGGGCAGTTCCTGTGTGAGGAGGAGGGGCCCCACCCCAGGCTCTGGGAAGGAGAGGGCAGGAGTGGGCAGGCAGCGTCCTCACCTCAGCAGGGCTCTGCAGCTCTCTGCCCAGACCCCTGTCCTAGCGCCTTTATCCTCCCAGCCCAGGAAGTGGTCAGAGGGAGGCAGTGGTCAGGGTGGGGCATGGGAGGAGGTGGGGTTCCTCCTTCAGGGAGACCAAGGTTGAGCAATTTGTCCAACAGGAATGAAGAAATGTCTTCTCCAGCTGAGCAGAGCGCAGAGTGCTGGTGGGTCAGTAGGGAGACGGCACAAGTCTGGACCAAGAGAAAATAAGATACTGTGAAGACAAACCATGCCCAGGTCTCAGTCTCAGTGAGCCCGAGGTCGCTGACATCACGTAGTCCACAGAGACAATGCGCTACGTCCCACTTTGATGAGTGTGTGGGCAGCGATTGGTGCCCCCTGCCCACAGGAGAGAAGCGTGATGGGCACTGAGGAGGCATGGAGACAATGAGCCCAACAGGTAAATGGGCCCCTCAGACATCAGGGTCCACGATCCTGGGAGCAGGGGAACCGGTGGTGCTCAGTCCTACCTCATCCCGTGAGAATCTCATTAAAGCATCCTGGATAGAGCGGGAGGAACATGCAGATCCCAACGTAGGAGTCAGAGAGAGGCTGGGGAAACCCAGAGACCACCTTTCAGGTCTGGAAATGAACTCCCCCCAACAATAGACAGTTCTGTTGGGGGAACGTTGGGTGAAAGATGAGGCTGTCTCTTCCTGTGAAGATTTACAGAGTCAGAAGCCTAGACCTGTTCCCTATGGGTTGGCATTGACCCAATGGCTGTGGGCATAAGGGAGATGTTAACTGTAGGAAGGCATGCTCCCCTGAGAAGGATCAGCAATCTCAGATGCAAAGGGCATCCTCCCCCAGTGACCATGGTCAGAGGGTGAGGAACAGAGGGATGGAGACAGGAAACACTGGGAGCAAGTGGGACACGTGAAGGTTACATGGAGGGGATGACAACATGTGTGTTAACCAACATGTGTGTGAACTTTGAGTGGAAAGCTGAGGATCTGCTCTGTGTAGCTTCTCCCAATTCACAGTCGAAAGTTAAAACCGCAGCATCAGCAAAAGGCCTATGGGGTGCATTTCATGTAGAGGACTTTGGGGGAAAGACATGAGTCATAGGGCAAGTTAGCCTTGGGTCCCACTTCCAGGGGCTCACTCCATCCTGGGAAAGGACCACATGCTAGGATCAGAGCCCAAGGATGGAGGAACAAACCTTGCGCTCTTCATGGGCCAGAACTTCTCTCTAAACCGCGACCCCAGAGACTCCAGAGGAGGTAGACGAACCCAGAGGGAAGGGGGCAGTTCAGATGCCCTCAGTGTCCCTCCGTCCCCACAGAGGAGCAGCCACCCCAGCAAGGCTTCAGCTGTGACCACGTTCACGATGGAGACCAGAGCCTGGGCAGGGGGACCCACCTGCACTGTGCAGTAGACTCGGGTCCCCTGGGGTTGAGTGTGGTGATTCCTTTGGTCTCTGCAGAGAAGCACTGCTGTGTCTGGGCGATGAGAGGGTGATGTCTGCTTGTTGGTTTCCATCTGCCCCCCCGCCCAAAATGTTGTTCAACCTTTGTGGGGAGTCAAGTTTATGAAGAAGTGATTTTCAGATCCAGTGCAATCAACCCATCTCAGGGCAGAGATCTGAACATGTTTATTTCTCTTTTTAATTTGATTACACCTTACTTGTGTTATTTATTGGACAGACACACAGAGAAGGAGGTCATGGAACAGAAATCTTCTTTCTACAAGAGACTCAGAAGGCCCTGACATGTGTCCTGGAACTAGCTTCAGGCTTGCTTCTCACCTTTATTCTGGGACTCCGGGAAATACTCAGCTCCCTCGGAGACCACGAAGGCAGCAAATTCCTCTGTGAGCTCCTTCCATGTGGCACCAAGGAAGGAGATGTTTGTGAATCCACCCATGTGGCTCCCAGCTCCATTGCGGACTAGGGGGGTCCTTTAGCCCATGTGCAGCCAGCTTCTCCTGGACCGTTTCTGACAGTGTCCCCCCTGTCTTCCACTGCTTATCATCCGGAAGACCCGTGTCACGGGTCACTGAGTCTACAGGAAGACACTGAAGGCAGTCGGACCTCTCAGGACATTCAAAGTGTCGAGATCTTGAGTTTGATGAAGGCACGTCTTCACGTCACCCCTCTTTCAGCCAAGACTGAGCACCTTTCCTTCTCTCTAGAAGATTCCCTCTCATCCTTGGTGCAACTCCACCCCCACACAGCCTCTCCCACAGACACCCTGCCCTCTGTCCTCCCTTCGACCTTTGTCAGACATCACCCACGTGGAATCACACCCTCTGTGGTCTTTGGGGCTTGGTGAAGCTCACGTGAGATTCCTCCCTGGGGCGCCTGCCTCAGTGGTTCATCTCTTCCCATTGGATGGATACTCGGGTCTACCTGATCTTCCTCTTTCACCCGAATATTCGAGTTGATGGGCATTGGTATGATGTCACATTCATGCTGACTCTGGGTCAAGCCATTCCACGTATTTGCATGTGGGCTTTCGTGGGGATGTCAGGTTTCGTCTCCTGTAAGGATGGCCTGGGAATGTGCACTTCCCCCTCACCAGCCATCGCTCAGCTCCATGAAACATCCTCTGGTGGGTGTGTGCTTGTTCCACGTGCATTTCCCGAAGGACGATGGCGATGACCTAGTGTCCACCTCTGACTGGACGGCCTCTTAGCTTCTTTTGTCACCTGTCCATTCCAGCCCTTTGCCCTTTTTAGTATCTGCGCAGTGAACTGTTATTTCTCATCTACAGGTGTGTATTCTATGTGTGAATGTGAGTGTTACAAGCATTTTCTCTTCTCTTTGTGGCTTGAACTTGCTTTCCGTTACACATGTTCTTCTGCGTGTGTGTGCGTGTCAAGAACGTCTTCTGAAGAGCATACATTTTAAATGTTACCAAGTTTGATTGTTCAGAATATTTCAAAATGAATTTTGATATCTTTAGGTCATACCTGGCTGTACCATACCATTCCATACCATACATACCATAACATCTTGCCAAGTTCTGTACTTTAAAACCAAACCTTCTTTATTCCCTTTACATTAGAATTTTATTTCTTCCTAGTGACCATTACCCCTCTCTGTCTTCTGTCTTCCTGTGATATTCGTCCACTGGTCTCACGGGTTAATATCCACCCTTCCTCTTTATGATAACCCAGTGGCACCGTGGTTGCATGGCGACAAGACCAGCAGTTTGAAACCAGTAGCTGCTTCTTCACAGAAAATGGGTGCTCCCCACTCGGGTATACAGTGACAGTCTCAGATGTTCCAAGGACAGATCTACCCTGCCCTGAATCGGCTTGATGGTAGTGAGGTTCTTTGTTTAGTTCTTTTTTTCATATTTGCTGTTAACTAACCAGTGTATGCACTTTGTTCTTATCACCCTAACCAAAGGACTCAGAGAGGTCAACTAACTTATTTTATAATTGTCCCCTATTCAGAAATTTACTTTTCCTTCCTTTCCGGATTTTCTTTTGGATCAAAAGTGCAACTTCAAGTGTCAGCCAATGGAGATCCCCTCATAGAGGGGTTTAGGAGAGGAGATGGGTCAATCAGGGTGTGAGGTAGTACCGATGAAGAACACAGCTTTCCCTCAGATCCTGGATGCTTCCTCCCCCCAACTACCATGATCCGAATTCTACCTTGCAGGGCTGGATAGGGCAGAGGTTGTACACTGGTACATATGAGGGCTGGAGGCACAGGGAATCCAGGGTGGATGATACCTTCAGGACCAAGGGTGTGAGGGGCGATGCTGGGAGAGTGGAGGGTGAGTGGATTGGAAAGGGGGAACTGATTACAAGGATCCTCATGTGACCTCCTCCCTGGGAGAGGGACGGCAGAGAAGGGGGGGAAGGGAGACTCCAGATAGGGCAAGATATGACAAAATAACGATGTATAAATTACCAAGGGCACATGAGGGAGAGTGGAGCAGGGAGGGAGGCAAAAAAAAAAAAAGAGGACCTGATGCAAAGGGCTTAAGTGGAGAGCAAATGCTTTGAGAATGATTGGGGCAGGGAATGTATGGATGTGCTTTATACAATTGATGTATGTATATGTATGGATTGTGATAAGAGTTGTATGAGTCCCTAATAAAATGTGAAAAAAGAAAAGGAGAAAAAAAAGAAAATGATTAGGGAAAAGAATGTACAGATATGCTTTATACGATTGATGTATGTATATGTATGGACTGTGATAAGAGTTGTATGAGCCCCTAATAAATTGTTTTAAAAAAAAAGTGCAACTTCAAGTAAGATAAGGACTTTGTCAGGTCTTCCATATCCTGGCCCCACCACCCTCCAAATCTCTAGTGTTGAAATCATGGAGACGGTTTGTTCTGGGGTTTAGTGGAGAGTTCTTCTCTCCGTCTTGGGTGCTATCTTTTTTCAAAGGTAACAGTAGCCTTGACCCAGATAAACTCTCTCCTCGACTTTCTGATGCAACATCTTCAATATCAGCCTTCCCTGCTCTTTCAGAGCTTTGCCCGACTGGTTTCAAAGGGCAGAGGGACCCTGTGCCCGAGAACATACACAGAGGCTGTCCTCGACGTTCATGAACCTCCCCAGTAGAGCATATGTGGGTGCGCCATCATCAGCTGTTCCCCGATTCCAACGATCACTTCATGTTAACCTGCAGACATGATTTCTGCTGTGCAGCGTGATATGATCAGACTCTTGTTTCCCAATGATCTATGGTGTCTCTGTTGTGAGATAACAGTCGAAGCTGCCCTTGACTTTGACTGAGTCCCTACACTTTCACTGCGACCAAAACTCCAACCATGCAAGAACCTGGTTCTACAAAAAACGCTGGTAACTTGTTCAGCATGGATTTAAGCAACACCAAAGGAAAATAAGAATTCGACCCACTGTGTGCATAGCAATTACATTCTTATGATAGGAGTGTTCACGTTTGGCTTTCCCCTCAATTCCATGAATGAGCGAGGCCCCCGCCAGCCTCACCCTTGTCAGGCCTGGTCAGTGGACAAGGTTGTTGTGATCTAGTCAACCTCGAGGCAGGGGTTAAGTTGTCAGAGGGGTTCTTGGGAGGCAAACCTAAGGAAGGGAGGGGCAGAGTGGGAAGGGATGGTGTCGAGACTTGGATTTCAGAAAGACCTTCTGCTGTGGGAACTGGAGCTGGTTCAGCTGGGAATGTAGGCAGAAGCAGAGAACTCATGCCCCCTGGCCCTAGAATTTACTGGGATGAATATGTTGATTTAGGAATTCTGTGGAATTTCCTGGTGTTGTGTGGAGGGACAAAGCTGACTTTGGTAGCCACAGGGAGCCCTCTGGGACATGAATGGGAGTGACGACTGTGTGTGTGTGTGTTATGTGTCTCCTTGAGCCATAAGTGTGGGTGGTGGGATGAGAGATGGAAAGCCCAGTTCTAAGGGGTGTGCACAGAGGCAGGGGGAGAACCACCATCACTAGGGTTGCTCCCCAGGCCACTGATCCCAGATGTTTACAACATGGATGGGACAGGCCCTTCACCTGACAAAGCAGTACCTTACGGACCAGGACAGCAAGGACGTTGCTGGTTCCCTCCCACGGCCCTACAGGCTCCATGGAGCTTTTCTTCACAGTGGCAGTGGGACTGCAGCCCCTTCTTGCAGGAGCAAGGACTCCCTGCAATGCCCTGCCTCCCTGGAACCCTGCCCTCACACTGGACACACAGGACAGGAAGGAGGAGTCCCAGTGAGAACAGAGGTCCATTCGGACCCCAAACCTCCCCGTAACCTTCCCAGAGCTCCCCAGGCCATCTGGGCTCCCATCCTCAGAGAAGGGGACTTGTCCTAGAAATCAGGTGTGCAGGCTGTTTCATCTGGAGAGACTGTCTTCTATTCTGGAAGACACATCAGTAATGCGCCTGGTGCCCTCACTCCAAATCCTCAGGGTCCCATCTTTCCTGACCCCACAGACAGAACTCCTGCACCTCCACTCCAGACAGGAACTGACTATACACAGTGTCTAAGTGCCCAGGACCAGGTATGGCCCTGAGCTCAGGGAGAGAGGGGCCTTCACACCAACTTTACATTCCCCAGACTCCCAGGACTGGATTTCTAACAGGAGTGGGAATGGGCACCACCAGTAGGAAAGGTGCCTAGAGTTTTCAGAGCACATGGAGTCTTACCTCAGCCCCCAAAAGGCTGGTGAGATTGACAGAGAAATAACACAAACCGCTTCCAGCAGGGGGCAGTGACCCCCAGTGATAATGACAGAGTTCACATTGAGGAAGAGCTTCTGCCCCTTCATGTCTCCTCTATGACCACCACCAGCCAAAGAGGCACCAGGAACAGGGAGTGTGGGAGTTGAAGAAGGGAGACTGGGCCAGCCCCAGTCCCTCCAGGTCTGCCTGGATCAGGAGATGCTCTAAAGGGAGAGAGGGGCTGAGCCTTGAGGTTGTCCCAGAAGGACTTTTCATCTCCGGATTCTCACCAAATTGGATGTGAGAGTCACGGGCACCAGATCCGAGAGAGCAGTGTGAGAGGAAGACAAGCAGGCGGTTCTGCTTCCACCAGCCCTGCAAGCTGCAGTCACATGCTCTTTGGGACTGTGTGCTCCACGTGCTGTCTCCCAGTGCACAGTGACTGTAGGCACTGAGGCTGCCACAGCAAGGTTGGGGACAAGCGAGCAGTCCTAGGACAAAGCCCAGTATCTCTGGGACAGCCCTCCCCTCATGGCCCCAGCCCAGCCTGGACAGCCCTCCCCCCAGCCAAGAGTACCCCCTTCCCTACGCTCTCTGCAGGAGACAGAGGCAGCTGCCTGTTCCCCCTCCCTCCTCGCAGCACCCGAGCCCCACCAGGCAGGCCTCACCACAATTCCCCTTGGCCACATCTCTGTGTGAGGACTCAGTGAGGATCTTGCCGTTTATAAGCTTTATTGGGACAGAGAATTGGGGCTGAGTACTGGGGAAGCTCCCAACTCTGGGGAGGATCCGAGTGTGCCGGGCGCCATGTCATCCCTCTGGTCCCTTTCATTTGTCAAGAAAGAGAAAGGACTCAGTAGGGTGGGGGCGGGGTCTCTCAGCAGAAGATAGGGGAAGGTGTTGAGTTCAGTGACAACATGGCTTTCGGGCAGAGACCTGTGTGTGTGTGTGTGTGTGTGTGTGAGTGTGTGTGTGTGTGAGGGGTATGGGGGCTTGGTGGCCAAAGGCCCTGAGATGTCTATTCCAGTGGGAATTATTCTTGTCCCTGCTTGGGGCTCGTGAAGAGGAGATGAAGATAGCGGTAGATTCAGGACCAGAAGTATGCTACTCATGTGCAGATTTCTGGGGGTCCTGGGGGACTAAAACCCTGACCCCAACTCACCACTCCTACCTGAACCGAGGTATTTGTCAAGTAACAGACCAGAGTCCCCTGTGGGGAGCATACATACGTGGTGAGCATGTGTGACCGAGGCAGCAAGAAGGGCCCGTGGACAGAGGCTGGGCCGCCCCTGAAGGAGTCAGGGCCTCACTCCCTGCACCCAGCATGTCTGCCTTGAACTTGGTGCCATAGTGCCGATTCCAGACATTACTGCTCACAATGGGGACGCCACAGCCTGCAGGATGCAGGGTGACCTAGTTCACAGGGGAAAGAAGAGCCCAGTCACCTCCTGTGAATGGACACAAGGCCAGGATCTCACGAGGTCCAGATCAACTTGCGTGTGCAGAGCAGTGAGACTTTTCCTGAGCTGGGGCTGGGGGGAGGGCAGAGACCAGGGGCTTCTCAAAGGCAGAGACAGAACATGGCCCCTAATGAGGCAGGAGCCCTGCCTCTAGAAGCCCAGCGACATCTCCGGTCTCCTCAGGACACAGGACTGTTATACCCCCCACCCATCCCCTGCCCTCAAAGCTGTCAACCAACCAGGAGAAAGTGGCTACTTACTGTCTCGCGTGGTGAGCTGCCACCAGCACCCACTGGCTGTGGATGAGGGTCCCAGGGCATGGATCGTCCTACTGGGCCCTTTGGGAATCACAGGCACACAGTCCATCGCGCCATGGCGATGTGGTGGCTCTGTTTCATCCCCTCCACCATGGCCATGATCTTAGACCCTGGGTTGAGAGATGAGGAAGCAAAGGGTGAAGAAACCAGGGACCAAGGTGCCCCATCCTGCAGCTGAGTTTGGCTCCCCATCTGCAGATTCTCCCCAGGGACAGGAGTAAACAGGGCCCTTCTCATATGGGGTCCCCAACCAACCCCAGGGTGGCTCCCTCGAGACCAGGGAGAGGGCTCACAGCCGGGGTTGCTAATGGCAGGAGTCAGGACTCTCCTGGGACAGGGACATGGAGCCCTCCAGGTTGGAGAGGGCCAGCAGTGTGCCGTGCCTCATTATGGGTAAGGGAAGAGGGGGTCTGGGTGAAGCGATAGGGCAGCAGTCCAGGATCTGGGATTCAGATGGTGGAGTGGAGGGGGAAGCCTTCTAAGCTCCACAGATCTCTGTTCTGAGGCCTTCTCTCCCGGTCTTTATCCTCTATCTAGGCCAGGCGGTGGTGAGGAGGCACTTGGAGCTAGGTGGAGCCTGGGAGGGGCAGGGCCCCCACTGTAGTGGGACTGTGCTGACTGATGAGCAGTGTGTCCAACAGGAACCGGGGGGGGGGAGGGGAGCGTGTCTTCTCGCGGAGCAGAGACAGGGGTGCTGCGTGAAGGTGTAGGGAGAAGGGCAGTGCACATGTGGACAAGCCAAAATGAGAGGCTGTGAAAATGACCTCATGGAGCATGGACGGAAGGGGTCCATTGGGACAGAGACTTGGGCGAGGTGTACGGTCAGACTGTGGGATACCCCCTTTCTCAGAGGCTCACACATCTTAGAAAAGAAGATAATTCTGGGATCAGAACCTGGGCCTGGGGATCAACCTGCTCTCTCCTCTAGGACCAGCATGGTTCTCTTCCTCCATCCTTCAGCTCCAGGTCTTCCTGCGGCCAACAGGAGGAGGCCCAAGAAGGGTGTGAGACCTCCAGAGACCCCTCTGTGCAGCCCCAGTCTATCAGTGCTGGCAGGCAGCCTGCAGGCTTGGGTTCGGAGCCTGGGCTGAGGCCTCCAGGTTAGGCTAGGTGGACAAGGTGGGCTTCCCTCCTGCCTCCCCCATTCTTACCTCTATGGTTTAGCCCTTGTCCTCCCTCCCAGACTAGCCCCACGCAGAGGCCACACCTGGGGGAAGGCTCAACACAATGGGTCAGGGGACTGGGTCCCAATGCCTGACAGACAGAAATCAAATCACACTGCAGTCAAAAGGGCCTGCATCCCAGACAAGGAGCCTGGTCCAAGGTCAGTATGAACTGCATGCAAATCTCATCTTCCTAATGAACGTTCATCATAATCCCTACCACCACCACCTCCACCGGCAACTGCAATCAACGACAGATGCGGATTGAAAGAAAGTAAAAGAAGTGTTGGGGCAGTTTTGCAGCAGGTATCACAAAGTTGTCCTTGGTGTTGCTGAATCATACCTGTGCACATGACCGAAATGCCTAGTCCTTATTGTATGCATTTAACCCTTAATTTTTCATTAAAGGATCATTTTATTGGGGGCTCTTACATCTCTTATAACAATCCACACATCAATTGTATCAGCATATTTGTACATATGCTGCCATCACTCTTTTCTAAACATTTACTTTCTATTGGTATCAGCTCCTCTATTTCCCTCCTTCCCCCTCCCACATCTAACTCTTAATTTTAAGAAGCTGTTCAAATGAAAAGTAGGTGGTCTTTTGCTAAAGCAGGGTGAGCTGAACTACCTATGTGCTCATCCTCCTAAGCCCAGCTGTGCGGACCGTGAAGCCATATGTGAACAAAAGGCACAAACACAAAGGGCCAAGAAAGAGATGAGACTCCCCTGACTGAAGGCCCAACTGAAGGTGCCAAGTCTGTACCGTGCGTGGACACAGTGGCTGCAGCACTGGGCTCCAGCTGCCCCACAACCATGGTGAGGATGGCGCGGGACTGGACAGTGCCCCTTCCCTTGTGCAGAGGGTCACTGCGAGTCAGCACCGCCTGGATGGGACTGATGACCAGCACAACTGCCCCCTGGAGGGGCCTGACCACTTCCTGCACCATGTGTTGACCCCAAGGTGTGGTGTTCGACCTGTCCGAATACAAGGCAGGCGGGTCCATCTTTCCCATTTTCTGGAAGAAATTGAGTCAAAATCGGCTGATCTTTACTTGAAATTTCACTTCACATGGAACCCAGATGGAAATAAGCTGTTTACCGATTCCAGCACCGATTGCAGCAAACGGACAAATATCAAGATGCAAATGAGGAAGGCCTTTTCTCCCACTTTTCGGCATGCCTTTTCTCCTTTTCCAGGACACACACTGACTTTTCCTCCAGAAAATCTCTCCCTGAGACAACAAGGGAGGCTCCAGACAGGCATGTAACACCGTCTCTGGGGGGTTAGGATAAGAGGCAGCCACTCTGACCGCCTCCATTGTAAATGTTGGAGCCTAGTCATTAGCAGACAAAGGAGTTGCCAAGACACCTCCCAAAGAACAATGGAATTGGAAAAGAAGTCAATGCTGAGCTAGGTCAGGTGCCCACTGCTCTTCCAACAACCTGGAGCTGCAGATTCATAAGTAGGATGGAACAGGGACACTGAGAATGAATTCTGGACAATTCATGAACGGTACACTTCTGGAACATGCAGCTGTTCCAAGCAGAGACATTGTTCTGGAGTGGTTGACAACATGCTCAGAAGAATACTGAGCCCCACCTGCCCTCCAAAGGATGTGTGGTACTGGGAAAATCTGCTGCCAAAGATCTCTTTAAAGTGATGAAGGACAGGAATGTCACTTTGAGGATTCAGGTGCCCCTCATACAAGCCGTGATATGTATTACAGTGTTATTGGCACATGATGCCCATATGTAATTCCATCATATCAAGAAGAATCGGACAATCATTACCACAATCAATTTCAGGACATTTTCTTTCTTCCCTGCCATGATTAAATCACCTTTAAGAGGAGTTGTGTAATCGCAATCAGTTCTAGTGTTCCCTCCCCTCCAGCCTTCACTGTTACAAGGAAAATCTTCTCAACCGTCCTGTCTCCCACCTCCTGACCGACCCTGTAAACCCTGGCAGTAGTACTTATCTCTCTGCATACTCTCCTTCTGTGCTTCACAAACTGGTAAACCAACAGAAACTGTGACGAACACAAATGAAATAACAATGAATAAAAAAGAAAAACTGCACCCAACCCCTGCTATTTAAAAAGCCATGGAAGATATTTTTGTCATGGAGCACGCAAGAGATTCTTGCACTTCAAATTTAGGTTGGGACTAGTGGAGAGATTCTCAAACTTTGGGTTGCGACCCCTTTGGGGGGGTCGAAGGACTCTTTCACAGGGATCATCTGATTCACAACAATATCAAAATAACAGTGATGAAGTAGCAACGAAAACAACTTTATGGTTCAGAGGTCACCACAACATGAGGAACTGTATTAAAAGGCGGGGGCAATGGAAGGTTGAGAAACATTGGTTGAGAGGGAGGTCAACTGACCAACTATCAGGTTTGATGTAGCCCAAGCAGGATTACGATGATCGGTGGTTGATAGTAAGGCTGCTGCAGACCTTGGTCTCTTGATAGAGGGGATCTGCCCATGGCTTAATTTTTTCTTTAAGTTTTAAATAATTTGATCGGGGTCCTTACAACCCACATCACAATGCATCCATCCATCCATTGTGTCAAACACATTTGTACATATGTTGCCATGATCACTTTCCAAACAATTCCTTTCTCCTAGAGCCCTTGGTATCAGCTCATTCTCCCCCAACCCCGCCCCAGCCTCCCTCCCTCATGGACACTTGATCATTTATCAATTACTACTTTTTTCATGTCTAGCACAGACCACTGTCTCCCTTCACTCGCTTTTCTGTTGTCTGTTCCCCAGGGAGGGGTTATATGCTGATCATTGTGATCAGTTCCTGCTTTCTACCCCGACTTCCCCTTCCCCTTGTGGTATTGCTACTGTCATTATTGGTCCTGAGGGGTTTATCTGTCCTGGATTTCTTGTGTTGCAAGCTCTCATCTGTACCAGAGTACAGGCTCTGATCTAGATGGATTTGTACGGTAGATTTGGGTCATGATAATGGGGGAGGGAGGAAGCATTAAAGAACTAGAGGAAAGTTGTGTGTTTCCTGAGTGCTATACTGCACCCAGAGTGGCTCCTCTCTTCCTTGTGACCCTTCTGTAAGGGATGCCCAATTCTCTATAGATGGGCGTTGGGTCTCCTGTCCACCCTTCCCCTCAATTCACATCGATACGATTTTTTGTTCTGGATCTTTGATGCCTGACACCTGATCCCATCAGCACCTCATGATCACACAAGCTGATGTGCTTCTCCCATGTTGGATTTGTTGCTTCTCAGGTAAATGGCTGCTTGTTTATCTTCATGCCTGTAAGACCCCAGACACTATATCTTTTGATAGCCAGGCACCACTATCTTTTTCCAGCACATTTTCTTATGCACCCATTGTAAGGACCTGCCCTGAGGCTGCCGTCTTTTCTGCAGGCCTTGGGACCTCTTTGTGGGGTCAAGTCAGTTGGGACCTCTGTTTACAAGGTTACCCTGAGGTCCAGGCAATGGGTATCTCACCCCAGAGCAAGGCAGAGTCGTCTATGGCCCCAAAGAACTGAAGATGAGCAGTCTCAGGTTCTGGGGTGGAGTGCTCCTGGTGGGTTCAGGCTGGGTGACCATGTCTGATTGTGAGGGGAGGGTTGTGGGATCCTGGCCTCTGGGATGGTGGATCTGGGAATGATGCAGTGCCGGCCTGGGACCAAGTCCCGTGCCCTACCTTCCCCTCTGCCTTCTACCTGTCCTTGCTCCCTCATTCTTGCTTCCCTCTCTTCTCCCTTCCTGACTCTCATCTACTTCCTCCCTTCCTGCTCCCCTCCTCTCTCCCTCCCCCCTCATTCCCACCTCTCCTCTTCCCTCCCCTTCTCCTTCTCCCTTTTTTCTCCCCCTTCCTCTCTATTATCCCTCCCTCTGTTTTCCCTCCACCCTCTAGCCCCTTCTTCTCTCCCGCCCCCCAAATTTCCATCTTCACTCCTTCTTTCCTCTCCTTATTTCATTCCTTATGTGCAAGAAAGAGCTTTTTATATCAAGAAGTAATTCTATATCAGGGAAACATCCCAGTCCAGACCCACTCAGGACCACAAGTACCGCTTGAGACACAGGCAGCGTAGCACAGGCTGGCAGGTGCAAAGCTGTGTGGATACAGTGGCCGTGGGGCCATCGTAGAAAGCCCCATTCTCTCCTCCATCCTTTCTGCTCCATCCAACTCAGGTTAAACTTGAGTGTGAGACTGGCCATTCTCCTGGGAACCCAGACCAGCAGGGGCCCAAGCACAGAAGGATCCCTGTAGACCCAACTTCCCCCCAGCCTGGGACTGGACACCTGAGAGATATCAGGAGGTGGCTCCTCCCTGGGGCTCTCCCCACTTGGGACCCTGGACAGGAGACTCTGGGGGCTGAGGGCGGAGAGGTGACTCTGCAGTGGTCACCCATCATGCAGGGCAGCAGTTGTGTCTTGGAAGCCCTGCTTCTCACAGCAGGAAACTAGGAGCCCTGGAGGTATCCAGGGTCAGTCTCCCCTGGAGGCCTGTCCTCGAGGAGGGGCTGCCCTTGGGCATGGCTGTGAGGGGAGAAGCAGTGTCTGAGGGGTGTGGGGGCGAGTGTGTCATACAAGGGCAAGCTGTCCCCTGTGGACATAAGGTGGAAGGAGCCCGAGTGTCCATCATGGATGACAGAGGACCATCCCCCAGAATGTGACACAGGGATGATGGTCTGAGCCCCTGTCTGTGCAGGGACGAGCTGTGCAAACACCTGTCACAAAGAACCCTCATGACCTGACCCCTTAGAGGCCCAGGGACAGAGAACTGTTCTACGGTGGTCACGGGCTGGGGCGCTGGGGAGTGAGAATAAACACCGAGGCCAACAAACCACGTCCACGTCCACGCTGGGAACATCTGTGACATGACATCAGACAGTGAGCCTGAGTCGGGGTCCAGCATGGCCAGGGCCCCGGTTTGGTGGCACCAGTTTATTCTGAATCACGAGGCAGCCTATCAGCGTGTATCCTGCAACAACAATAATTATAATTGCAATGAACTAAAAGGGCCAGTGGAGATGGCCCATGACAGAAGATCCCAGGAGGGAGCGGGCTGCGGCTGGTTTGGACGGGCGGGACACAGATTCCTTCCATGAGAGACTCTGTACTGACCAGACACATGAAGCTATGCTGATGGCCGTGAGAGCCCTGGACCTGGAGGAGCCATGTGGAGGCCCACGCCAGCACTGAGATGCTTCCATCATCACTGGATCCACAAGATTATCCACCCACTAGACTGTGATCTTCCTGCTTTCCACATCATTGCATGTGTTTGTTAGTGTTCAGAGAAAGTTATAGATCGGTGTTGGACATATGGGCTAATATCAGACTTCTGGCCTTGATCTGGACTGGGCTTGGATGTTTTCTCAGTATTCAATTGCCCTTGTATATAAAGCTCTTTCTCATACAAGCATAAGTGTCCATGAATTTGTTTCTCTAGTCTACTTGGAATAACACACCCTCCACATCTGTTGGGTTGACCTCATCAACACGGTTCATCCTGAGGCAAGGTGGAGAGTCCTTGCCTTCTCAGGAGCTATCTGTGTTTAAAGGTAACAGCATCACTGACTAAGGAAGCTGGTCTCATGTAGCTGATCTTTCTCTTGCACCATCTTCTGCATTTGTCATTCTTTCTCTCTCAGATCCCCTACGGTTGCAGACATGGTGTGTTTAAGAACACAGTTATGTTCCCTACTCCCTAATGAAGGAGTCCTGGGGTGCTGTGAGGCAGATGTGGTTGGTGATGGGCTGCTAACCTTGTGTTCAGCAGTTCAAACCCATTTGTAATTCCATGGGAGAAAGATGAGGTTGTCTGATCCCATAAAGATGTTTGTCTCAGAAACTCTCAATGGGCTCCCTGTGAGTTGGGTTGGTTTGGGTTTAGAACCTTGAATGACACATCTCCAGGGGGGAATGATCTAGGTTATAATTCTTTCTCTTCACCACTGGGAACTGTCACTTCATTAAAACTTGTAGGTACAGTTGCTGTAAGCTTGATGCCATGGGAAACCTCTTTTACCCAAGATGTGCGATTTCTCCAGCTGTCAATTACGGCAGACTCTGCTCCTGCCTGACTCACCTGGTCCCCTCACATAGCCTCAGTCTTATGCAAGCCCTCTTTGTTTACAATGTGGGTATGTTGTACACCACATTAAAACAAAACAAAACAAACACCTTTTCATTGTTGTTAATGGAGTCAAGCTTTGCAGAGCAGATGAGCTTTCCATTCAACAACCCACACAGATTGTGTTTCATTTCTTTAAATGCAGCCCCTAATGTCACTACCCCCATCACTTGTCCCACTCCTTCCTTGTGATTCCCATTTACATTCTTCCTTCCTTCCTGGCCTGCTGCAGTCTATCCTTCTGTAAATGTTGTCCTTTTAATTTCTAAGTGTGGACCACTCACAGGTGTGTGTATCTCCCTAGTGTCAATGCTCCTCCTACACACCTGTCCATGGTTTCCAGAAAATTGAGACATGGTGAGAGTTACTTTACACACCTGAAATGTGATGAAGGCATATTCTTTCGGGTTCTATCTCTATTTGACCCATAATCCTTATTTTTTTTTTTAAAGAAATCTTTTGGAGTTTTGCTCTAGATTGTTTTCCTATGCATCCAGGACTTGCTAAGGTGATATTCTTGAAAGGAGTCAGTAGCTGTTGCTGGACTCCATCTACTTCTGCAGGTCTCAGGATGTGGAGACCAATGTTACAGGGTCTGTGGGTCACGGGACTCATGATTCCCATGTGTCCTCCATTGTCATTAGCCTTCTTCCCTCTGCACAGGGAGAGACCAGAGGTTGCACCTTCTGATGACTGTGTGTGTGTGTGTGTGTGTGTGTGTGTGTGTGATATGAGTCTTCTGGGTTCATTCACATTCCCAAATGTGCTGCTACAGGTAGAGCAATTCTCACAGGAGGAAAGGACTTCTTTAGGCAGGATGAAATTCCCACTAAGAATGCTGGTGTTGCCTGTGGAGTTCTTGGTGGGTTGGGATGTGAGCTCTGATCCGTCCCACTCTACAGACCTTCTCTCCTCTTCTGCTGTCAGTGTCGGTTCCCTCTCAGGACACCACAGTGAGGCATCTCTATGCAGCATCCCAGTGGGAAGCGGGTGACATTAGTACTCATCTCACATCTGAAAAATCACTGAATCGGCAATAATGAAGGAATCTGACCTTCAGGTTACAAATCAAGCCTTATTTGAAAGTAAATAAATTACTCAAGGTGGTGGTGAAATGCTTGATACTCTGGGGAAAAAAATCTCAATGATAGGTAAGCTTTTGCTTCAACTGCACCCTGAGACACAAGTCAGCATAATCTACACCTCTATAATGATCCGCAGAGCATCAATGGCTTCCTCTCTGTGGTAGTTACATCATCTGTTGTCATTTGAGACTTAGAGTGAAGGGGTGGAGTTTAGCCTGTCAATCAGGTTGCAGCTTGATGACCTCATTTGGAGGCACTAAAGAGATAAACAGCTCACTGGAGTTGGAACTCACATACACTCCCTGGGAGACATGCTTGCTGAGCAGACACGCGGAGCTGTGCTAGAGCTCTTGAACTGAAGGAGCCAAGTGGAGATCCCTGTCAGGGATGAGATGCCTCTACCACCACTAGACTTTCCACCCACCGGCCTGAGCAATGGGAAAGGACAGAAACTCCAGAAATAAAACCATCGCCATATAGACATCTGTCCTTCGACAAGGGCCCCAAAGGCATCACGTGGGAGGTGGATGCCATCTTTAGCAAGTGGTGCTGGAAATAATGGAGATCCACCTGCAGAAAAATGAAACAAGACCCTTACCTCACGCCATGCACAAGTACAAATTCAAGGTGGATCACTGATGTAGAAGTAAAACCCGAAAATATCAGAACAATCAATGAAGGGATTGGGAGTAACCTAAGAACTGTGGCACAGCGAATACATAAAGTACCTGTAACAGGGACAGGCTCACACACACATGCGAGGGGAATTTCAGCCCCTAACACATCATGACGGGTCCGGTAAGCACAGTTGTACAACGATATTAAGAAAAGATGATAGAAACCTCATAGACAGCCTCAGAGATAGAAGAGAGATTGAAATAATGGAATCAGACACATTTCATGGTAGCAATGCTCACCTTAACCTCACTTGATGGGCCACGTGGAGAGAGATATATTTAATGCTAACCAAGGCTTTTATATTCTCTGGGGATATGCAAGCCCCCTAATTATAGATGAGGACATACGTCACAGGAAAGGGTTGCGCTATAGGTAATACAGTAATGGGAGGGAGTGATCTAGGGGTATCCACACAAAAGAATGGGAGAGATTGGGGGTATACATGAGGCAAGATGGGTGGATCCTAGATTCAGGATGGCAGCCTAATTTTGGATGTCACTGAGCCGACTTGACCAGTTTCTTGGCACAACTATAGAGACCACTATGAGTAGGTTGTGATCTCCACCTACAGGAACCAAATCGATGACTGCAAGCCTTTAGGGAGAAGTAGCCCATTGTCCATAGCAGTAGAAGCATCCCTACCTATGGTAGGACTACACAGTAGTCTGGCAGCTGACTCCCTTCAGGGACATTTACCATTAGCTGCAAGCAGTGTTCTAAGTGTAACATATTTGGGAGTGAGGACTTGGGAGACATCTTTCTGTTTCCCACACACAAAGATGAAGCTGATATCAACAAGTGGTTGATTAAGGATAAAACAACCGTGCGTGTCGAAAGACTTCAACAAGAGAGCAACAAGAGAGTCCACAAATTGCAGCGAGAGGAATTTCAGCAATGACCCAACAGACAAATGGCTCATCATTAAAATTTACAACACCCCCGTACCCTGCAAAAAGAAGAAAACAGTTAACCCTATAAAGAAATGGGCAAAAGATGAGAACAGAAATTCAACTAAGGAGCAGACCCCCATGGCCAATACGCATATAAGAAAATGGTCCCAATCATTTACTATTAGACAAATGTCAATTAAAACAACCATGAGGTACCACCTAACACCCTTGAGGATAGCCCAAATCAGCAAATCAGAGAATAACAAGTGTTGGACGGGACGTGGTAAGACAGGAACTCTCCTCCACTGCTGGTGGTCATGCAGACCCCTCCAGCCTCTGCAGAAAGAGATTTGGTGATATTTAAAGCAAATGGAAATTGAGTTACCTTATGGCCCGGCCATCCCTCTATGGGACATTTACATATGCGAGGTAAGAAACAGACCATGACCAGTCCCTGCGCTCCAATATTTACTCTGATGCAACGCATCATTGCAAGGAATAGAAAACAACCTGAATTTCCATCGATTGATGAGTGCAATAGAAAACTCTAACATACACACACAATGGAGGACTACGCATCACTAATCAGCACTGAAATTGCATGAAGCCCATATTCTCATGGGAAGAGTTGGAGGAAATTATGCTAAGCAAAGTTATCCAATCACCAAAAGACAAGTACAACATGAGTCCACCAAGGTAAGTATAATCAGCACAGTAGGTATAGAAGTAAAGCCACTGATCTCATGCTACACTGGTTGAGGGAGAGGCAATCACATGGGGGACAGGCTAAACACAGTGATATACATGTCATTCCAATGCAAGAAAGGGAAAGGGTGCTTGGGGATGCAGGAAAAGGGGAAACAAGAAGAGGGAGATGATGGCACTGGGGCAGCAGGCCTCTAATCCACCCAGGCGGAGGGTATCATGTACATCTTCTCAGAGATGGGAGTGTGAGTGCAGACCCCACCATGGCTCTCCAAACCTCGAGGGTGACGTAACCTCATGGAACAACTCATGAACACAGAGGTCTACAAGGCGGGCTCCAGGCAGAGCTGAACTGACCCTCTCCCTAGAAGGATGTCCTACGGAGGACAACACTAAACCTACAGGTAGTGGAGAGGGTCTGCCCAGCACGCCGACATGGAAGCAAACCAAGAAGGAAAGGGAGAGTGAAGGACTAAGCGCCTCACTTGCACACCAAACCCTGAGCACGACGTCCCTGAACGGCTGCTTATGCACAGAGCGGACTGAGGGGTCTACAACAGCTCGAGACATGAAGTCCCCTCGCTGAAGCATACCAAGACAGAGGACAATACTGAGGCACACGGCGGGGGGTGAATCTGGTCTGACACCCCCAGTGGGGCAAACCAAGAAGGGAACGTAGCAGATCAGCAACAGGAGCAAAGCCAAACCACAAAGTCCCTGAGGAGCCCACAATAGACTACAGGCTAGGAGGGGAAGTTCCGGGACCCCCAGGACTGCTGGGGAGATGGTCACAAACGTCAGTGGACACACCTGGAATTATGTATACTTCCCCAACCCCTTTTTTATTCAATCTTCTGTTTGTCTCCATTATTGCTGTTTTGATTAACCAAATAAGATAGGCTTGGGAATCTAGCAGGAGGAGAAACCAAGGGAACAATCATTCCAGAGGGACTTGGGGGGAGGAGGAGGCAGGTGAAGGGAGGGGTGAGCAAACAATACCATGGACAGGGGAACAACTAGGGAATTAAAGCCAACAATAAGGGAGTTGTGGTGATTCCGGTGACGTTGGAGCAACAGCAATCTAGCTGAGAGGAATTACTAGGAGGAGGAAGTATGATGAGTGTGATGGTGGGACAGGAGGAATGTAAAAGGAACGAGAGGAAAGGTCTAGAAAGCAGAGCTATAGATAGAGGTATGAACATATGTGTGTACATATATAAATATATAAATTCATAAAAATACAGGCATTGACTGGGTACACATGTTTATATGGCAGTACATTGAGAAAGTAGGTGGACTTTGGGCCTCTGCTCAAGCCCTCACCCAACATAAGTACACTTTATTCTAACAACCTGGCATTCTGTGACAATCACCTTCCTGACAAGATCACTGAAGACAAAATAAGTGCATAAGCAAATGAGGTGAAGAAAGATGATGGTGCCTGGCTAGCAAAAGGTATAG
Source organism: Tenrec ecaudatus (assembly GCF_050624435.1). Classification (NCBI taxonomy): domain Eukaryota; kingdom Metazoa; phylum Chordata; class Mammalia; order Afrosoricida; family Tenrecidae; genus Tenrec; species Tenrec ecaudatus. The sequence goes on along the minus strand of NC_134541.1, from coordinate 111,549,123 downwards.
CATCTGGTGTTTTAAAACCATGATGCTAAGCAAGCAGCCATTTAGCAGAGAAGCAACGAGCCCACATGGAGGAAGCACACCAGCCTATGTGATCATGAGGTGTTGACTGGATCAAATAACAAGTATCAGAAGACCCAATACAGACAAGAAAAACATATTGTTGAGGATGAGGGGGGTTGAAGCAGGGATCCTAAGCCAATCTGTAGAAAATAGGACATGTCTTCTCAGAAGGGTTACAAGGAAGGGATGAGTCAATCAGCGTGCCATGTGGCACCAATGAAACTCACAATATCCCCCTTGTTCTTTGAAGCTTCCTCACTATCCTGACTCCAGTCCTGTCTTTCAGTTCTGGCTAGCCCAGAGCATGTGCACTGCTACAAATAAGAGCTCATGACCCACAGAATGCAGGTCAGATAAACCCCCCAGGAACATTAATGGGAGTAGCAATATCAGGAGGGTAAATGGAAGGTGTGTGGATGAAGAGAGGAAGGGGAACCGAGGACAATTATGTAGACATCACACACACACACACACACACACACACACACACACACACACACACCCCTGAAACAGAGAAACAACAGAAACATGGGTGAAGAGAGACAGCGGTCAGTATATCAAAATAATAATACTTTATAATTTATCAAGAGTCTCAGTGTAGGGGGAGTGAGGAAAAAAGAGGAACTTGTACCAAGGGCTCAAATAGAAAGTAAGTGTTTAGAAAATGATGATGGCAACATATATACAAATATGTTTGATACAGCTGATGTGTGGATTGTTATAAGAGCTGTAAGAGTCACCACAAAATGATCTTTAAAAAAAGAACTCAAAATGGAACAAAGACTCAAATGTAACTCCCAGAACCCTAAAGACCATCAATAGGAACAAACCTAACAGCCCCAATACAAGGCAAAATTACATTACCAAATATAATGACAAGTATCCACACTACAGAAGACTTCATCAAGAAAAGAGTAAGAAGAAGACTCAGAGACTGGGAAAATATTTAGTAATGACACATCAGACAGAGGGAGGATTTAAAAATCTGTAGAATATCATAATAAGAAAAATACAAATATAACCCAGTATAAAAATGAGCCAGGTGTCCTCCCATCTGGCGCAGGGCTTGAGTATGAGCATGCTCAGTTAGGGTCTTGCTAGGTATGTAATTGTTGCCTAATTTTTTCCCCATCCTTCTCTATGGGGATTTGCGGGCATGGGAGGGACAACCGCCTGTCCCTAAGCTAGCTGCGTAACCTATCCTTCCCAAGTGGGGTACAGCTGGAACCTCCACCACTGTGGGCATCACTGTGGGCACAAAGGTGGCCCTGTGTCTCTGCCTGTGGGCTGCCATGGGACCAGAAGAGACCCAGGGAAGTTCCTGAAATGCTGTAGCACAGGGCATGGCCTGCCCAGTCCTCCCTCCAAAGGATGCTCTTCGTCCTCTCTGCAGACAGATGCACATCAATCCACCCTGAACCCTGAGGAGACCAGGGGGCCTGCACTCAGTCCCACCCAGACAAGATGGAGCATTGGAGCTCAGGTCCCTCCCTTGGAGCACCGCTGTGAATGGAGCCCCGAGGGCAGAGGGAGAGATGAGGAGGGAAGGGTACGCAGACCCAGGTGTATGAACAAGGGACAGTGAGACAGTCATCCCTTGGAGAGGTCATCCTCTGCTTTCAGGGGTTTGCCACCTCCCCCACAGCACCCAGTTTCTTGAACCTCAGGTATTCAGAACCCCCACCCCACTTTCACCAACTGGACCCCCATCAGGAAGGTTTCTCCAGGGGCCATTTCCTGGGCCTCTCCCACAAGTTAGGACACTCAGGCCTTGCTATGCAGGAGTTTTATTGAGCCACGTTTTACAGAGTGAGAGGCAAGGAGGTCCCTGTCCCATCTCTGTCCCTGTCCCATCTCTGGGAGGTCATGAGACATCCCCTCTGTCCCTCTCAGATATCAAGAGAGGGACAGGACCCTCACAGGGTGGCAGGGTTGGCACCTCAGCATGAATAGAAGCGGGTGATGGTCTCAGAGAGAGGCTGGCATTGGGGAGGGTGCATGAGGTTCTCCAAGCTCTTGGGAGGGGTGTTTGTGTCAGCAGCGTCCGAGTCCCTGCTTGAGCCTCAAGGAAGTAATGGGACATACTTGCGGATCCAGGACAAATAGGATGCCACTTGGGTGTAGACTGTAGGGTATCCTGGCTCACCACATTGTGGATTACCCCAACTTATCACCCCAACCTGGACCCATATGCGGCCCTTAGGGCAGACCAGGGCTCCCCCGGAGTCTCCCTGTGGAAAGAATAGGCAGAGAGTGGCCATCAGGACCTCGAGGCCTGAGAGCAAGGGTAGGAAGCAGGGTGAGTCAACAGGCTGGGACATAGGGTCTCACATGGCAGGCGGTCTTCCCAGGGCTCCCTGCACACAGCATGTCATTCCTGACAAACTGGTTGATGCGTCTGTAGCTTTTCCTGCATGTCTTCAAGTCCACAATGGGGACCTGCACCTCCTGCAGGTTCTTGTTCCTGGGTAGTGGCACTGCAGGGAAGATTGGGAAGATCTCAGGCTGTAGTTCTGGGGATTGGTCAGGGACCGCCATACACTGTCTCCCCTGCTCCTGAGAGCTCCAGGTTCTAGGGTCTGGAGACATCCTTTTGGTCTCAGTTTCCCTACATGTACTCTGGGTGTGTGCATACCGAGCTGACATGGAGGAAATAGGGGTGGTGGGGAGCTTCGTAAACCTGAGGGACATGACTGAGCCATCAGAAGAGGTGTAGCCCCAGACATGCAGAGTTGGGGTCCTGGGTCAGTGTGGACTTGGAGCACTGACTGCAGAAACCCTGAGTGCATCCCTCAGTCCCTTCACCCTTCTTGCCCATCCTCCACCCCTGAAGACACAGTGGGGACATGGACCCGGAAGTCTTTGTAAGGTCTGCTGGAGAGAGAGGCCAGAGCTTCCCTCCCTCCACATCCGGTATGTGTCCCTTAACTGTGTCCCTGCGACCCACTCAAGCCCAGCCTACACCATAACCCTCCCTGGGAGGGGCGTGCTGTTGAGCCCCTGCTCATGCTGAGCCAGCGTCCACTATGTCCCCATAGCTCCTATTCCCATCTGACCCCCGTGCTCCTGACCCTTACCACGAAAACGGGTATCTCCCCAGCCGGTCATCGTGCAGTTGGTGCCTGGACGAACCCTGAATCGTGGACGAGGGAGGGTGACGAGTTGGACAGTGGGAGAGGGCATCAGGGGCGCCACCAGCTTGAGCAGAGCGATGTCGCTCCCTAGTACTACTTTCCCAGGCTTGAAGTTGTGGTGAAGGATGACCTTGGCCACGTCCTGGAACGAGTTACTCGGGTGGCTGTTCACTTGTCCCACTTGGACACGAACATTGCGAAGCCTTCCTTGTTTTCTGAGGGAGAGAAGACAGGAAGCTGGCCAGAGTCTGAAGACACCCTCTCACACAGTCCCTGGGGCCTCTGTGTGTCAGGGGAAGCCAGCCCCTAACACGTCATTACGGGTCCGGTAGGCGCCATTTACAGCGATAATAAGTGAAGATCATAGTAAAGGTATAGAGAGCATGAGAGATACAAGAGACGTATTGAAATAAACGGAGTCAGACACAATTCATGGTAGCATGCTCACCCCTGCTTGGTGGTCCGCGTGGAGGGAGAGAGCGTTTAATGCGAGCCCAGACGTTTTATCTTCTCTGGGGACAGCAAGCCCCCTAATTACAGGTGAGGACAAACATCACAGCACGGGGTTGTGCCATAGGTAATACAGAAATGAGAGGGGGTGGTCTAGGGACATACATGCAATAGGGAGAGGGGGGACTAGGGGCATACATGTGACAAGATGGGAAGATCCTAGATTTAGGATGACAACTTAACTTTGGAGGTCACAGAGCAGGTTTGACCTGTTCTCTGGCTCAACTGATAGAGACCATTAATGGTAGGGTGTGAATGCTTGGTCACAGGCCTCAGGGAGAAATAGTTTATTGTCCCCAGTAGCAGGGAGCAAGGTCAACCCTGTAGTCTGGTGACTAACTGCCCTCGGGGAAGATGTCTGTAAGGGTCTGACCTCCCCCCACATCTGTGCTCGGGGTACCGGAGTGGACTCCAGAAGATGGAATCCCTGTCTCTTTTCTATGATCCCTCCACCCAGGAAACACACAGCACCCATCATGTGCCCCAACATGGTCAGGGAGCCACGTGGTGGCAGGGGAGTCACTCACGTTACAACGCAGTGGGCAGCAGTCAGCACCCACCGCTGGTGGATCAGGGAGCCTCCACACCAAAATATCCACGGGCCACCCCATGAACCAGGGATCCACAGGCTGACCTGCCATGGCCACTTCCCAGGTTGGGCATCGTGTCCCAAAACAATGTCCATAAGCCCAGTCTCTCTGTTCGAAGCTGGGAAAGCAGAGCGAGGGGTCATCAGGGATCCAGCCCTCCCAACCCAGAGCTCAGCTCAGCCTCCTGCCAGACCCTCCACAAGTGCTTGAAGCATGAAGGAGGTAGACAGACACATATGAATGAAGTCAGCCCCCCTCCCCTCCCCGAACCTACCACTGCTACCTGGGAACCAGATAGTGGCTCAGGGTGAGGGTGGGAATCAGAAGGGGTTAGGACTCACCTTGGATCATGGGCACAGAGGCCCCCAAGCTGAGGAGGGTCAGCAACAGCAGCCACAGCATCTTCAGGGAGGGCAGTACCTGTGTGAGGAGGAGGACCAGCATCAGAGGGTCAGGGAAGGAGAGGGCAGGCAGCGTCCTCACCTCAGCAGGGCTCTGCAGCTCTCTGCCCTGACCCTGTCCTAGCGCCTTTATCCTCCCAGCCCAGGAAGTGGTCAGAGGGAGGCAGTGGTCAGGGTGGGGCATGGGAGGAGGTGAGGTGTCTCCTTCAAGGAGACCAAGGTTGATCAATTTGTCCAACAGGAATGGTGACATATCTTCTCCAGCCGAGCAGAGCGCAGAGTGCTGGTGGGTGAGTAAGGAGACCGCACAAATATGGACCAAGAGAAAATAAGTTGTTGTGAAGACAAATCATGCCCAGGTCTCAGACTCATTGACCCCGAGGTCACTGACATCCCGGAGTCCAAAAAGACAACCCGCTACGTCCCACTTTGATGAGTGTGTGGGGCAGCGATTGGTGCCCCCTGCTCACAGGACAGAAGCGTGATGGGCACTGAGGAGGCATGGAGACAATGAGCCCAACAGGTAAATGGGCCCCTCAGATATCAGGATCCATGACCTGAGAGCAGGGGAACCACGGTGCTCAGTCCTACCCCATCCCGTGAGGATCCCATTAGAGCATTCTGGATAGACCGGGAGGAACATGCGGACCCCAACTTAGGAGTCAGAGAGAGGCTGGGGGAACCCAGAGACCACCTTTCAGGTCTGGAAATGAACTCCCCCCAACAATAGATAGTTCTGTTTGGGGCACTTCGGGTGAAAGATGAGGCTGTCTCTTCCTGTGAAAATTTACAGAGTCAGAAGCCTAGACCTGTTCCCTATGGGTTGGCATTGACCCAATGGCTGTGGGCATAAGGGAGATGTTAACTGTAGGAAGGCACGCTCCCCTGGGAAGGATCAGCAATCTCAGATGCAAAGGGCATCCTCCCCCAGTGACCACAGTCAGAGGGTGAGGAACGGAGGGATGGAGACAGGAAACACCGGGAGTAAGTGGTACACATGAATCAGTTGCATTTGTGTGGATGATAACCAATTAACCACCATGTGTGTGAACTGTGAGTGGAAAGCTGAGGATCTGCTCTGTGTAGCTTCTCCCAATTCACAGTCAAAAGTTAAAACAGCACCATCAGCAAAAGGCCTATGGTGTGCATTTCATGTAGAGGACGTTGGGGGAAACACCTGTGTGATAAGGAGAATTAGTGTTGGGGCCCACTTCCAGGGGCTTACTCCATCCTAGGAAAGGACACACATGCTAGGATCAGAGCCCAGGATGGAGTAAACAAACCCTGTTACGTTCATGGGCTAGAACTTCTCTCTCATCTCTGATGCCAGAGACTCCGGAGTTCAAAGAGGAATCCAGAAGGAAGGGGTCAGTGCAGATTCACTCAGTGTCCCTCAGTCCCCACAGAGCAGCATACCTCAAGAAGGCTTCAGCTGTGACCGTGTTCACGATGGAGACTGAAGCCTGGGCATGGGGACCTGCCTGCACTGTGCTGTAAAGACTTGGGTCCCCTGGGGCTGAGTGTGGTGACACCTTTGGTCTCTGCAGAGAAGATCTGCTGTATCTGGGCGATGACAGGGTCATGTTTACATGTTGGTTTCCATCCCCCCAAATATTATTCAACCTTTGTGGGGATTAAGTTTATGAAGAAATCATTCACATCTAGTGCAATCAACCGATCTCATGGCAGAGATCTGAATGTATTTATTTCTCTTTTTAATTTGATTACACCTTACAGAGAAGGAGGTGATGGACCAGAAATCTTTCTAGAAGAGACTCAGAAGGCCCTGACATGTGACCAGGATCTAGCTTCAGGCTTGCTTCTCACCTTTATTCTGGGACTCTGGGAAATACTCGGCGACCACGAAGGCTGCAAATCCCTCTGTGAGTCCCTTCCATGTGGCACCAAGGAAGAATTCTTTCTTGTTAAACCCACCCATCAATAGCAAAATGACCCTGATGCAGTAGCAAAGGATATAATTTTATGGTTGGTGGGGTCACCACAACATGAGGAAGTGCATTACAGGGTGGCAGTATTAGGAAGTTTGAGAACCACTGCTCTAGAGGGAGGTCAACTTAACAAGTATCAGGTTTGATGCAGCGTAAACAGGATTACAGTGATCGGTGGTTGATAGTAAGGCTGTTGTAGACCTTTGCCTGTGACTAGAGGGGATCTGCCAGCAGTTTAATTTTTTTTAAAGTTTTAAATCATTTTATCAGGCTTCTTACAGCTCTTATCACAATGCATCCATCCAACCATTGGGTCAAACACATTTGTACATATGTTGCCATGATCACTTGCAAAATATTTTTTTTTCCTAGAGGCCGTGGAATCAGCCCATTTCGCCCCATCCAGCCCCAGTCTCCCTCCCTCCCTCATGGACGCTTGATAATTTTTAAATTATTATTTTTTTCATGTCTAGCATAGACCGCCGTCATCCTTCACCGACTTTTCTGTTGTCTGTTCCCCAGGGAGAGGGTTATATGTTGATCATTGTGATCGGTTCCTGCTTTCTCTCCCTACCTCCCCCTTCCCCTCCTGGTATTGCTACTGTCATTATTGGTCCTAAGGGGTTTTTCTGGCCTGGATTGCTTGTATTGCAGGTTCTTATCTGTACCAGAGTACAGGCTATGATCTAGATGGATTTGTATGGTAGAATTGGGTCCTGATAGTGGGGGGAAGGAGGAAGCATTAAAGAACTAGAGGAAAGTTGTGTTTCCTGAGTGCTATACTGCACCCAGAGTGGCTCCACTCTTCCTTGTGACCCTCTGTAAGGGATGCCCAATACTCTACAGATGTGCGTTGGGTCTCCAGGCCACCCTTCCCCTCAATTCACATCGATATGATTTTTTTGACTTGGGTCGTTGATGCATGATATCTGATCACATCAGCACCCCATGATCACACAGGCTGGTTTGCTTCTCCCATGTGGCCTTTGTTGCCTCTCGGCTAAATGGCTACTTGTTTATCTTCAAGTCTGTAAACCCCAGACACTATCTTTTGATAGCCAGGCACCACTAGCTTTTTCACCACATTTGCTTATGCACACATTGTAAGGACCTGCCCTGAGGCTGCTGCCTTCTCTGCAGGCATTGGGAACTCTTTGTAGGGTCATGTCAGTTGGGACCTCTGTTTGCAAAGTCACCTTGAGACCCAGGCAATGGGTGCCTCCCAACACAGCAAGGCAGGGTCATCTCTGGCCCCCAAGCACTGAAGATGGGCAGCCTCAGGCTCTGGGGGACTCCCAGGTTGTCCTGAGGGCCTGCTGTGGGGTCATTGGACTCTTCCCGCAGTACCTGTTTCCAGGCCCTATGACCTGCAGGAGGTGGAAATCCCCATTGTGAGCCATGAAGACTGCAACCAGAGCTACCTGAGAAGCTTCCCCTTGCTGAAGACCATTAAGGTCATCCAGGATGACATGCTGTGTGTAGGCAGCAAGGAACAGACTCCTGCGAGATGAGAGGCTCTCCTGTGCCCGGTGGGGAGAAGGGTCTCCCATGCCCTAGGGGAACCAGAGCCAGGTGACCCATTTCCCAGGATGCCACTGTCTACAGGGTGACTCTGGGAGCCCTCTGGTCCGGAGCTGGAATCATAGGGCTGATGAGCTGGGGTGACAGCTGTGGGCACCCTTTCCTCCCAGGGGTCTATGCCCATGTCATGAGCTATGTGTCCTGAATCCACCAGTATGCCCCCTGCTCACACAGGCGCTAGTGGGGCCTGCAATCTGGGCAGATGATCTGCGTCCTCCACCTTCCCTGCCTTCCCTGGCTGTGGCTTCCTGGAAAGAGTCCTTGAGGGGGTTTGCAGACAGACCATGAAGCAGGGGCCAGCAGGAGTCTAGTGGCTCTGAGCCTTGGTGTGTCCTTTAAATTCTGGAATGGCATCCTCAGGACTCATGTGGATTTGCTGCTGGAAGGCCTCGGGCTGAGAGTGGAGTGCTCCTGGGGGGTTCAGGGTGGGTGACCGTGTCTGATTGTGAGGGGAGGGTTGTGGGATCCTGGCCTCTGGGATGGTGGACCTGGGAATGATGCCGTGCCACCCTGGGACCACGTCCGTCCTGTGCCCTACCTTCCCCTCCTCTCTCCCTTCTCCCTGTCCTTGCTCCATCATTCTTGCTCCCCTCTCTCTTCTCGCTCCTCCACTCTTCTCTCCTACCTCCCTTCCTGCTCCCCTCCTCTCTCCCTCCCCCTTCATTCCTGCTCTCCTCTTCCCTCCCCCTCCTACATCTCCCTTCTTTCTCCCTCCTTCTTCTCTCTTATCCCTCCCTCTGTCTTCCCTCCTCCCTCTACCCCCTATTCCTCTCCCTCCCCACAAATATCCATCTCCCCTCCTTTTTTCCTACAGGCAGCGTAGCACAGGCTGGCAGGTACAAAGCTGTGAGGATACAATGCCCGTGGGGCCATCGCAGAAAGCCCCATTCTCTCCTTCATCCTTTCTGCTCCATCCAACTCAGGTTAAACTTGCATGTGAGGCGGGCCATTCTCCTGGGTGCCCAGACCTGCAGGTGCCCAAGCACAGAAAGGTCCTGGTAGACCCAACTTCCTCCAGGCCTAGGAGTGGAGACATGTGAGACATCAGGAGGAGCTCCTCCCTGGGGCTCTCCCCACCTGGGACTCTGGACAGGAGGCTCTTGGGGCCCAGGGCAGAGAGGTGACCCTGCAGTGGTCACCCATAGTGCAGGGCAGCAGTTGTGTCCTTGGAAGCCCTGCTTCTCACAGCAGGAGACTAGGAGCCCTGGAGGTGTCCAGGGTCAGTGTGGGCCAGCGTCCCCTGGAGGCCTGTCCTCACGGAGAGGCAGTCCTTGGGCATGGCTGTGGGGGGGGGGGGGAGAAGCAATGTCTGAGGGGTGTGGGGGCGAGTGGGTGGTACAAGGGCAAGCTGTCCCCTGTTAATATAAGGTGGAAGGAGCCTGAGTGTCCATCGTGGATGACGGAGGACCATCCCCCAGAATGTCACACAAGGATGATGGTCTGAGCCCCATCGGGGCTGGGACGAGCTGTGAAACACTTGTCACAAAGAACCCTCACGATCTGACCCCTTAGAACCCAGGGACAGAGAGGTGGTCTGCAGTGGTCATGGGCAGGGATGCTAGGGAGTGAGAATGAACACCGAGGCCAACAAACCACATCCACGTCCACGCCCGGAACATCTGTGACGTGGCATCAGACAGTGAGCCCGAGTCGGGGTCCAGCACGGCCTGGGCCCCGGTTTGGTGGCACCAGTTTATTCTGAACCACGAGGCAGCCTATCAGCGTGTATCCTGCAACAACAATAATTATAATAAATGCAATGAACTAAAAGGGCCAGTGGAGATGGCCCAGGACAGAAGGCCCCAGGAGGGAGAGTGCTGAGGCTGGGACCCTGGTTTGGAATGGCGGGACACAGATTCCCTCTATGAGAGACTCTGTACTGACCAGACACACGAAGCTGTGCTGATGCAGTGAGAGCCCTGGGCTTGGAGGAGGCATGTGGAGACCCAGGCCAGCACTGAGCTGCTTCCACCATCACTGGATCCACAAGACTCTCCACCCACTAGACTGTGATCTTCCTGCATTCCACATCAATGCATGTGTTTGTTAGTGTGCAGAGAATGTTGTAGATCGGTGTCAGAAACATGGGCTAATATCAGACTTATGGCCTTGATCTGGACTGGGCTCGGATGTTTTCTCAATATTCAATTGCTCTTGTATATAAAGCTCTTTCTTATACACGGATGAGTGTCTGTGAATCTGTTTCTCTAGTCTACCTGCACTAACACACCTTCCACGTCTGTTGTGTTGACCTCATCAAGATGGTTCATCCTGAGGCAAGGTGGAGAGTCCTTGCCTTCTCAGGAGCAAGCTATGTTTAAAGGTAACAGCATCACTGACAAAGGTAGCTGGTCTCATGTACCTGATCTTTCTCTTGCAGCATCTTCTGCATTTGTCATTCTTTCTCTCTCAGATCCCCTACGGTTGCAGACATGGTTTGTTTAAGGACACAGTTATGTTCCCTACTCCCTAATGATGGAGTCCTGGGGTGCTGTGAGGCAGATGTGGTCGGGGCTGGGCTGCTAACCTTGAGTTCAGCAGTTCAAACCCACCTGTTATTCCATGGGACAAAGATGAGGCTGTCTGATCCCATAAAGATGTATTGTCTCAGAAACTATCAATCGGCTCTGTGTCAGTTGGATTGGTTTGGGTGTAGAACCTTGAATGACACATCTCCAGGGGAGAATGATCTAGGTTATAATTCTTTCTCTTCACCACTGGGAACTGTCACTTCATTATAACTTGTAGGTACAGTTGTTGTAAGCTTGATGCCATGGGAAACCTCTTTTACCCAAGATGTGCGATTTCTCCAGCTGTCAATTACGGCAGACTCTGCTCCTGCCTGACTCACCTGGTCCCCTCCCATAGCCTCAGTCTTGTCGAAGCCCTCTTTGTTTACAATGTGGGTATGTTGTACACCACATTAAAACAAAACAAAACAAACACCTTTTCATTGTTGTTAATGGAGTCAAGCTTTGCAGAGCAGATGAGCTTTCCATTCAACAACCCACACAGATTGTGTTTCATTTCATTAAATGCAGCCCCTAATGTCACTCTTGTCCCACTTCCTCCTTGTGTTTCCTGTTTCCATTCTTCCTTCCTTCCTGGCCTGCTAGAGTCTGTCCTTCTGTGAATGTTGCCCTTTTGAGTTCACAGGGTGGATCACTCACAGGAGTGTGTATCTTCCTAGTGTTAATGTTCCTCCAACACACCTGTCGTTGGTTTCCCTGAATATTGAGACATGGGGGCCACTTCCTTTGCACACCTGAAATGTGATGAAGGCCAGAGTCTTTCGGGTTCTATTGGACACATAATCCTGATTTTTTTAAAGAAATCTTTTGGAGTTTTGCTCTAGATTGTTTTCCTATTCCATCAATTAAGTCCTTATATAATCCCCTTGAGAGGAGTCCGTAGCGGTGGCTGGGCTTCATCTACTTCTCGTGGTCTCAGGGCGTGGAGACCGATGTTCCAGGGTCCATGAGTCACTGGACTCGTGGTTCCCGTGTGTCTCCATTTTCATCTCCCTTCTTCCCTCTGCACAGGGAGAGGCCGAGGTCGCCCCTGTGATGACTGTGTGTGTGTGCGTGCGTGTGTATGAGTCTTCTGGATTCATTCACATTCCCAAAGTGCTGCTACAGGTAGAGCATTTCTCACAGGAGTAAAATACTTCTCTGTTGGCAGGATGAAATTCCCACTAAGATTGCTGGTGTTGCCTGCGGAGTTTGTTAGGTAGCTGAGCCTTGGGAATTGGGAAGTCCATTTACGCATGCCCAGGAGAGCCAGCAAAGGTACTTCCTTTTTGTGACTTGTGTTCCCGCACCGATCTGTGCAGCCATTGCTCCGCCCACCAAATACTGTTAGCCCAATCTTCCCCACAGAAAGAAACAGTCATTCAACCCCCTGAGCTCCTCAGCACGCCACTCCCACCGCCTTACCAGTCCTCTCCACCCTCTGGGCTGCCCGACCACTCTTCAGAAAGCTCTCCCCTATCCTCACTGGTTGCCTCTTATATCCACTTCCACAGCCTTCCTGCTGGCCTCTACCCGCTGAGGGAAGTCGCATCCCAGGAGGGACTCTTTCAAGTACACGTACCCGTTTTCCTGCAGGACCTGTCACAAATAAAAACCCGCCTGGGCTCCTTGTCTGCAGACCCCTCCAAGTTCATTAAAAAAATTCACCTATATTTCCCAGACATATGACTTAACCTGGCATAACATCTAAGTGATCCTTGCTTCCACCCTAACTTCTAAGAAACGTGCAAGGGTGAACGATGCCGGACACCAGCTAGCAGACAAAGTCCACACCATTAATCCAGACGTCTTTCTGGGGGTGCACGCCATCCCACTGGAGGACCCTGTTTGGAATTACCAGCCCGGTCAGGGGTCTGACCTTCCTCATAAAAACCTCATGCTCTGGTACCTCATTAGAGGTCTGGAAACAGTCTCCAACAAGGTTGTCAACTATGACAAACAGAGAAGTTACTCAAAAGGCAGATAAAAACACTGCTCTTTTTCTTAATCGCCTCCAGGAGGCACTCACAAAGTACACTCTTCTAGACCCAGGATCTAAAAGCGGGGCTTCTACCTTAGCCTCTCACTTCATCTCTCAGTCAGCCCCTGACATCAGAAAGAAGCTGAAAAAGGCTGAGGGGAGCCCTGAAACCCCAATACAGGATCTGGTAAAAATGGCATTTAAAGTTTTCAATGCTAGGGAGGAGACGACTGAGAGGACTCTAAGGCGAGGGTCCAACAGATGGTTAGCCTCCATTCCCAAGCCTTGGTAGCAGCCCTAAAGCCAGCAGGTAATCCCTTGCATCGCTACGCTCCCCATGGGAGCCAGCGCCAACCGCCAGGAGCCTGCTTCAAATGTGGATGGCCACTGGGCAAAGGCTTGCCCCAACCCCAAGCCTCCTATTAAACCATGCCCACTGTGCAAACGGCCAGGCCACTAGAAGTCAGACTGCCCGACTCTGGCTCTGCCCCAGCCCCACAAAGCCGAGGCGCCGAGATCCAGGAAACTCCAGGCACAGAGCTGCAAGGTATGGAGCTGCTGGGATTTATGGATGGAAGAGGCCCTGGCTCCTCGACTCTCGTAACCCTCGCCGAGCCCAGGGTCACACTCCAGGTAGCGGGTACGGGGAGGGTGGGGCGCTACCTATTCTGTGATCCCCTCTCACTCGGGCCCTACCTTTCCTTCCCAGATCTCTGTTGTGGGGACATGGGTCCCCCTGATCCCCCAGGCAAACCCTCCCCCTGTTTTGCACATTCGACAAAACTCCGTTTACACACTCCTTTTTAGTTATCCCCTCGTGCCCTGTTCCGTTGCTGGGAAGGGATATTTTAACCCTTACATGCTACTATCTCCTTCTCCAGCAACAGGCTACCCTTATCGCCTCTTAAGTCAGGCCACCTCCACAACCTCATGCCCGCCCCCATTTTCCAATTTCAAAAACCCACCGACTAGGCCTAAGGTTACTTTTTTTGTAAATGAAACTGGAATTGTTAGGCAGACTCAAGTAGAAGTAAGAAAAGAGTTAAAGTTTGTGCAAGATCAAGTCAAACTGAGTCAGAAAACTGAGTATGCCCCCAAACCAGTAAAGGAAGATAAGGAATGTGATAAAGAAATGTGATGAGGATGTGGCAAAGAGGTTGAGAGAATGTGACGAGGATGTGACGAGGATGTGATGTGATGGAGAAGGTAATAAAGAAGTTGAAATTGTTCTGAGTGATAACGAAATTGAGATTGTTCTAGGTGGTAAGGAAGTTGCGATTGTTCTGGGTGAAACTGTTCTAGGTTTGCAATAAGAACAGAAGGCGGGATGATCCCAACCTCGCATAAAGTTCAGCTTAACCAAATGTGCCCTGCAGCTTTTGGGAGAAAGCACAGCTTCAGCAGATAGCTGCCTTTTAACTCTTCAGTGTTAGCTATAAAATAAAAGGGGGGGATTATAGAAAATCACTGAGCTTTAACTGGTGACTCTCTTAAAACACTGTGTCATTATGTTTTCCCAAGTTCTGAGACGCAATGAGAAAACTGAGAACGCAGCTGCCCTTGTTAAAATAAAATAAGTCCCAAGGAATTGTTTGTGCTTAGAGCACTTTTATCAGGATGCTATTGTTACACTAGGTAAGCTATATACCCTTGCCTCATTCATATATAAAGCTGTACTTTGGAAATAAAATTGGCCTTTGGATCATCAATCCCCTGGCCCCTCTTTTACTTCAGGTCACCACTTCCCTTAGCATTGAGTGAAAACTCCACGCTGCATACCACCCACAATCCTCAGGCAAAGTGAAAAAAGCCCATAATAGACAGATTATTGAAACAAGGTCTGCTCACCCCTGTAAACTCACCATGTAACACCCCTGCTTTGCCAGTACAGAAACCTAATGGACAATACCGCCTCGTGCAGGATCTCCACCTAATCAATGCTGCAGTGGTCCCCATCAGCCCTGTGGTCTCTAACCCCTACACTCTCCTTTCCCAAATCCCTGCAAGCACTACCCACTTTACCTTCCTGCATCTCAAAATGCTTTCTTTACTATTCCTACTCACCCAGACTGCAAGTTCCTGTTTGCATTCACGTGGCATGATCCTGTTACTGACTTAGCCCAACAATTTTCCCGCTCCTAGCTCAGTATGCTTTTTATCTCCCATTTACACTCCAACTTACACTGATCAGGAAAACACCCAGTATTGCTCTCTTCCTCAACGAAAAGGGTGGGTACACAAATATAACTTACTCATTCTCCCAAATTTACAACAGGAAGCAATCATCACCAATGTTCACAATTCTCTACACATCGGGCCAAAGGCCCTCTACAAGTTTCTAACCCCCATATTTCACCCCACTAAACTATGAAACACTATCAACACAGTACATGCCAAATGCAACATCTGTGCCCTCTCCAATAATCAGAGAGCTCAACACCCTTGTACACAGCTCCACCAGATGCGAGGTCACCTACCGGGACAGGACTGGCAGATAGACTTTACCCACATGCCAAAGCATAAGCGATTTAAATATCTCCTCACTATGGCTGACACATTTTCAGGGTGGATCGAAGCCTTTCCCACCTCCTCTGAGAGTGCAAGCTTAGTTGCCGCTCACCTTCTTCAAAACACCTTTCCTCGTTTTGGCCAACCTGCTTCAATCCAGTCGGACAACGGCCCAGTCTTCACATCTAAGGTGCAGCAGGCAGTTAGCGCATCACTGGGCATCTGCTGGAAACTCCACGCAGCCTACCACCCCCAGTCTTCTGGTAAGGTTAAGTGAGCTTACGGTCTCATAAAACAACAGCTCACCAAACTCTCCCTAGAACTGCAACTTTCTGGGCCTCAACTATTACCCTTTGCTCTTACTCAACTTCACGTGGTCCCTTGGGAGCCGTCTGGCCTGAGTCCTCTTGAAATACTCTATGAACGATCTTTCCTTTTCTTGCCTCTCCGGGAACTGATTGCCCTCCGCTAGCTTCGTACCTTCCATACTTGTCCTTGCTCCGCAACCTTCTTAGACATCCAACCAGAAAACACTCAAGTGCCCTTTGCTACTCCAATGCATCTACACAGGCATGTAATGTCACCCAAATCCCCTCCAAACCACTAACAGCCCCAGAAGAACTTTTCTTTTGGTGCAACTATACACTCACTAAGTATTTAAACATCAGTTCTACACAAGTTGAGCCCAGGTCCATTCAAACACGTAGAAATCACTCATACCTCTCTCAGACCACCATACCATAAAACTAGAGCTCAACAAATGGAAATTTAGAAAAAGGAGGGCAAACAATTGGAGGATGAACAATGATCTTCTGTGACATGAATGGGTACTCGCTCAGATTAAGGAAAAGATTAGGAATTTTCTGGAAACTAATGAGAAGACAACATCCCCAAACCTATGGGATACAGGAAAAGCAGTTATCAGAGGATGTTTGATAGTGGTTAATGCATATGTCGAAAGGAAGAGAGACTTATGACGAATAGGCTATCACAAAGCCTCCAGCAACTAGAACAGAGTCAACAGAAGAACCCCTGCAATAGCAAAAGGAAATAATAAAAATCAGAACAGAGATAAATGAATGGGAAGAGAAGAGATTAGTGCAAGAAATCAATTCAGCAAAAAAGCTGGTTCTGAGAAAGGATGAACAGATTCGACAGGCTGCTGGCAAACCAAACCAAGGAAAGGAAGGAGCAAACATCAATAGCAAGGATGAGGGAGGAAACCAGAGGAATCACAACGGTCCAATTAAGACAAAGGGAATAATCACAAAGTAGTATGAAAATCTGTACTCTAATGGATTCAACAATGTGAGGACAAATACTTGGAAAAACAATCCCTCCCTACATATGCCAAGTAGAGGTCAAGAACTCCAATAGACTCATGGCCAAAGAAGAAATAGATATGGTTATCAAGAGACTAACAGTGAAAAAAGCTCCTGGACCAGAGAGTTTCACAGGAGAATTCTATTAAGCATTCCAGGAAGAACTGACACCGGACCTTCACAAAATATAGCAAATTATAGGATGGCAAAGTCCCAACAGATTCTATGAAGCCAGTATAACTTTGATACCCAAACAAGTCAAAGATCACACGAAATAGAGAACTACAGATGGATACCTCTAATGAACAAACATGGAAAAAATCACTAACGAAATATTGGCCACTAGAATACAAAAGTATATAAAATTCATCATCCATCATGATCAGCTGGGATTCATTCCAGTGATTCAGGGATGGTTCAACATCCAAAAGTCCATCAACATAATTGACCACATTTGATTTAAAAAAAACTAAAGGAAACACATGATAATATCGAGAGATGCAGGAAAAAGCATTTGACAATATCCAACGCATAATCCTGATTAGGACACTACAGGAAATAGGAATGGAAGGAGAATGCCTCAAGTTAATACAAACTATTTATGAAAAGCCAACAGCCAGCATCATAGTCAATGGACAAAAGACTCAAACAATCCCACTGCAAAAGGTGACCAGGCAAGGAGGACCCTTGTCGCCTCTTCTATTTAGCACCGTACTGGAAGTCCTAGCTAACAACATAAGGCAGCAGAAGGAAATTAAATGTACTCCAATAAAGGGATTTAAAAAAAATAAAAGGTATCCATCTGGGAGAGGATGAGGTGAAACTATCGCTAGTTGTAGACAACATGATTCTATTCATTGAAAACCCCCCAAAATTGACTACAGGAGTACTGACAGAGATAGTGGAATATGGAAGGGTGGCAGAATACAAGATCAACAATCAGAATTCTATAGGTGTGTTTTTTTTTTTATACATCAGACAAGACCAGGGACGAAGAGAGTCAAGAAAGCAGCATCCTTTTTAATGGCCAAGAAGAAATTGAAATATCTAAGGATATATCTTACAACCCACCCTCCCACAAAACCCAAAAGATTTATACAAGGAAAACTACAGAACCCTAGTACAGGAAATAAAAAATTACCTCCACAAATGGAAGCATACCCCAAGCTCGCAGGCTCATGGATCAGAAGACTTTTTATAATAAAGGTGTCACACTTACCCAAGGCCCTATCAGAGTTTAATGCTATACCAATTCAAACATCAACAACCTTCTTAAAAGAATTGAGGAAAATGACCACCAATTTCACATGGAGAGGGAAGAAGCCCAGAATTAGCAGAAAACTCCTCAAGAAGAAGGACAAATTTGGAGGGCGAAATTTACCTGTACACCTACTGTACAGCCACAGTGGTCACAACAGCGTGGGAGTAGAATAATGACAGATACTCAGAGCAAAGGGAAAGGACAGAAACTCCAGAAATAAAACCATCACCATACAGACATCTGTCCTTTGACAAGGACCCCAAAGGTATCACGTGGGAGGTGCATGCCATCTTTAACAAATGGTGCTGGAAACAATGGAGATCCACCTGTAAAATTATGAAACAAGACACTTACCTCACCCCATGCACAAGTACAAACTCAAGGTGGATCACTGACCTAGAAGTAAAACCTTAAACTATCGGAACTATCAATGAAGGAATCAGGACTAATCTAAGAACCTTGGCACATTGAATACTTGAACTACCTGTAACAGGGACAGGCACACACACACAGATGGAGATGAAATCAACAAGTGGTATATATTAAGGATAAAAACTCGTGTGCATTGAAGGACTTCATGAAGAGAGTAACAAGAGAAACCACAGATTGTGGGGAGAGGATTTTTAGAAATGACACAACAGACAAAGGGCTTATTACTGAAATCGACAATATGCTCCTAGTCTACAAAAAGAAGAAAGCAGTTAAACCCCTGAGGAAGTGGGCAAAGGATCTTAACAGAAATATCACTCAGGTGGAAAGCCCAATGGCCAATAAGCATATGAGAAAATGGTCCCAATCATTTGCCATCAGAGAAATGCAGATTAAAACAGCCCTTGAGGAAAGCCCAAATCAGAAAATCAGACAGCATTACATGTTGGAGGGATGTGGCAAGATAGGATCTCTCCTCCACCGATGGTGGTCATGCAGACACCTCCAGCCTCTGTGGAAAGAGATTTGGCGATATTTAAACAAATGGAAATTGAGTTACCTTATACCTCAGTCATCCCTCTATGGGGCATATACCTATATGGGGTAAGAAATGGACCATGACGAGCCATGTGCGCCCCAATATTTACTGTGACACAATTCATAATTGCAAAGAATAGGAAACAGCCTAAATTTCCATCGATTGATGAGTGGATTAGAAAACTCTAACATACACACACAATGGAGTACTACACATCACTAAAAAGCACTGAAAATTGTACGAAGCACATCACCTCATGGGAAGAGTTGGAGGAAATTGTGGTAAGCAAAGTTATCCAATCACCAAAGGACAAGGACAAGTACAATATGAGTCGATGGAGGTAAGTATAATCAGCACAGTACGTATAGAAGTAAAGCCACTTATCTCACACTATACTGGTTGTGGGATAGACAATCAGGTGAGGGACAGACCAAACCCAAGGATGTACGTGTCATTCCAACACAAAGGAAGGGAAAGTGTGGTTGGGGAGGGAGAAAAAGAGGAAGACAAGAAGGAGATGGTGGCACTGGGGCAGCAGGGATCTAATCCACCCAGGGGGAGGATATCGTTTACATCTCCACAGAAATGGGAGTGTGAGTGCAGACCCCACCACCGCTCACCAAACCTTGAGGGCAACGGAACCACATGGAACAACTCATGAGCACAGATGTCTTCAGGGCAGGCTGCAGTCAGAGCCAAAGTAACCTGCTCCCTAGAAGGATGTGCTACAGAGGACAACTCTAAAACCTACAGGTTGGGGAGAGTGCAGCCCGCCACACCCTCATGGAAGAAACGGAGAAGGATAAAGAGAGTGAAGGACTAGACGCCTTACTGGTACATCAAGCCCTGAGCACGACGTCTGCATGAGCTGCTAAGGCACAGAGAGGACTGAGGGTCCGACAACAACTTGGGACATGATGTCCCCTTGCTGAAGCATACCAAGACAGAGGACATTACGGGGTCACCCGGCAGGGAGTGAATCTGATCTGAACCCCCACACCCTCAACAGTGGGGCAAACCAAGAAGGGAACATAGATCAGCAACAGGAGCAAAGCCAAACCACAAAGTCCCCGAGGAGACCCCCAGTAGACTACAGGCTAGGAGTGGAAGTTCCTGGATACCCCAGGACTGTTGGGGAGAGAGTCATAAAGGTCAGTGGACACTCCTGGAATTATGCATTCTTGACCACCCCCCACCCCCAGCATCACTTTTTATTCAGTATTTTTGTTATGTCTCCATTATTGCTGTTTGGCCTACCTAAATAAGAAAGGCTTGGGAAATAAACCAGAGGAGAAACCAAAGGACCAATAGAAACCAAAGGACTTGGAGGGAAGTGGAGGCAGAGGAAGGGTGGGTGAGAAGACACCATGGACAGGGGAACACTTCGTGATCACACAAGCTGGTGTGCTTCTTCCATGTGGGCTTTGTTGCTTCTCAGCTAGATGGCCGCTTGTTTGCCCTCAAGCTTTTAAGACCCCAGACGCTATATCTTTTGATAGCCGGGTACCATCAGCTTTCTTCACCACATTTGCTTATTCCCCCACTTTGTCTTCAGTGGTTGTGTCAGGAACATGAGCATCATAGACTGCCAATTTAATAGAAGAAAGTATTCTTGCATTGAGGGAGTACTTGAGTGGAGGCACAATATCCATCTGCTACCTTAATATTAAACATATACATATATGCACATAGATCTAGTTCCCTTATTGAGACTTCTATAAATGCCCTTTGCCTCCTACCTCTTTCCTCTATTTCCTTGCACTTTCCTCTTGTCCCACTCGCATGTTCAGTTTGCATTTGGATTTCAGTAATTTCTCTCAGATACATTACCCTTGGTCCTCCAAGGTGTCAAAGGGATCAGCTATCAGGCATCATTGGAACAATGAGACAGGATGCCTCTCACTGACCCATAGACCTATAGGGGAACAACACCGGAGACACAGTGTGGGAATTGCACACGATCTGATCCTGCCACACCAAGGCAAAACACTAAGAGTGTGCAACGGAACAGCAAGGAAATGGAGTGGCGAGATCCCCAGGCAATGCTGAAGGTGGACTTTGCGGCCAGAGGGTGGTGCCCTAACAGACTGGACTGGAAAACAAACAATCCTTGAACTAACTGCAAGCTTTTCTTTTCTTTAAAAAAAAATCATTTGGGGGGGGCTCATGCAATTCTTATCAAAATCCATACATCCATTCATTGTGTGAAGAACATATGTACATTTGTTGCCATCATCATTCTCAAAACATTTGCCTTCTACTTGAGCCCTTAATATCTGCTGCACATTTTCCCCCTCCCTCCCCACTCCCCCCACCTCATGAACCCTTCATCATTCTTAAATTATTATTATATTATCATATATTACACTGTCCAATGTCTACCCCTGCCGTCTTCTCTGCTGTCCATCCCCCAGGAAGGAGGCTATATGTAGATTCTTGTATTCAGTTCCCCCTCTCTGCCCCACATTCTCTCCACCCTCCAGGTATCGCCACCCTCACCACTGATCCTAAAGGAGTCATCTGTCCTGGATTCCCTGTGCTTCCAGTTGCTATCTGTACCTATGTACATCCTCTGATCTAGCCAGATTTGTAAGGTATTATTGGGATCATGATAGTGGGGGTGGTGGTGGTAGTGGAAACATTTAAGAACTAGAGGAAAGTTATATGTTTCATCGTTGCTACCCTGCACCATGACTGTCTCATCTCCTCCCCACAACTCTTCAGTAAGGAGTGTTCGGTTGGCTACCAATGGGCTTTGAGTCTCCACTCTGCACTCACCCACATTTTTAATGATATGATATTTTTGTTCCTTGATGCTTGATACCTGATCCCTTCGACAGCTTGTGGTCACACAGGCTGATGTGTTTCTTCAATGTGGGCTTTGTTGCTTCTGCACTAGATGGCCACTTGTTTATCTTCGAGCCTTTAAGACCCGAGACAATATATCTTTTGATAGCTGGGCACCATCAGCTTTCTTCACATTTGCTTATGCACACGTGTGCCTTCACTGATCGTATCAGGGAGGAGGGCACTCATTGATATTATTTTTAGTTCTTTGATGTCTGATAACTGGTCCCTTCTGCACCTTGTGGTCAGACAGGCTGGTGTGTTTCATCCATGTGGACTTGGATGCTTCCCAGTTAGATGGCTGCTTGTTTTTCTTTAAGCATTTAGGACCCCGGAATCTATATTTTTTTTATAGCCGGGCACCGTCAGCATTCTTCACCACCTTTACTTACACTCACATTTTTCTTCAGTGATTGTATCAGCAAGGTGGGCACCCATTGATATGATTTTTAGTTCTTTGATGTCTGATAACTGGTCCCTTCTACACCTCATGGTCAGCCAAGCTGGTGTGCTTCTTCCATGTGGGTTTTGATGCTTCTCAGCTAGATGGCCTCTTGTTTATCTTGAAGACTTTAATACCCCAGGCGCTATATCTTTTGATAACCGGCACCGTCAGCTTTCTTCACCACATTTACTTATGCACACATTTTTCTTCGTCGATCGTGTCGGGAAGGTGTGCATCCTGGAATTCCAATTTAATAGAACAACGTGTTCTTGCATTGAGTAAGTGCTTGAGTGGAGGCCCAATGTCCATCTGCTGCCTGGTACAAAGAAGAGCTCATGACACACAGAATCCAGGACAGATAACCACCCCAGGAACGGTAATGGAGTAGCGATATCAGGAGGGTAAACAGAAGGTGTGGGGAGGAGGAGAGGAAGGGGAACCCATCAAAATTATCTACGCAACACACATAGACACACACACATGTGAAGGGGAGAAGCAACAGAAACGTGGTTGAAGGGAGACAGTAGTCAGTATAAGATATCAAAATAATAATAATTTATGATTTATCAAGGGGTCACAGGGGTGGGGGAGGGAAAAATAGGATCTGGTACCAAGGACTCACATAGAAAGTAAATGTTTAGAAAATGATGATAGCAACATAGATACAAATATGCTCGATACAGTGATACATGGATTGTTATAAGAGGTGTAAGAGCCCCAAATATAATGATCATAGAAAAAAAAGTACTCAAGATGGAGCAAGGATTCAAATAACTCCCAGAACCATAAAGACCATCAATAGGGGTGAAATTAAAGGCCCCAATACAAAGAATAAACACATTACCAAATACAAAGAAAAATATCCACATTGTAGAAGACTTCATCAAAAAAAGAGTAAAATGAAAACTCATGGAATGGGAAAAACATTCAGCAATGATACATAAGACAAAGGGAGCATTTAAAAATCTGTAGTATACTACAATCTCATAATAAGAAAAATATAACCCCGTTTAAAAACGGGCACAAGACATGAATAGACAATTTATCAGAGATGACATCCAGGCTGTCAACAACCATAGGGTGAAATATTCTCATCCATGAACAAGAAGAGAAATGCAAATTAAATTAGCAATGAGATACCACCTTACATCTACTCTTTAACAAAATTAAAAAATGAACAGAAGCCAATAAATTATGGAGGGGCTGTGCAGAAATTAGAATGCTCCTACGTTGCCAGTGTGACTGTAGAATTGTACAAACAGTATTGCGCTTCCTTAAACAAATGCAAATCCAACTACCTATGATCCTGTAATCCCTCTCCTGGGTATATCCCCTAAAGAAATAAAGAACACAACATGAACAGCCAATGCACACCTATATTTATTGCAGCAATTTTCATAACAGCAAAAAGATGGAAATAACCACAAACCCTGATTATAGAGGAATAGGTAAACAAACCCTGGTATAATTCAATGGAATATGATGAAGCAATAGAACCATCAGAAATTCTCTTAAACACCGTAAGACTTGAACAAAACTAGACAGAGATCATTGTGGTTCGTCAAGCTCATATACAAATAATGACAGCATTATTATATCATAATTTTATTAATCATTGTACTAGGGCTTCTTACAAACCTTGTGACAACCCATCATTCAATCGTGCAAAGCACACGTGTGCGTATGTTTCCCTCAACATTTCCAAAAGAGTTTCTTTCTACTTGAGCCTTTGGAATCAGCTCCTTTATTTTCCCCTCCCTCTCCCACACTCGTGAATCCTTGACAAATTATTTATTGTTTTTGTCATTTCATGTCTTACACTGTCCATTGTTTCCCTTCACCCACATTTCTCTTTTTCATCTCCTGGGAAGTGGGCAAAAAATCCAACTCTGTGAAGGGTTCCTTCTTTCTCCCCATCTTTCCCGCTACCACCCACGATTCGCCTACCCTCATGAGATTGCTACTCCAACTACTGTTCCTGATGGTATTACCATGTTTCCCTCAAAATAAGACATGCCCATGAAATAAGCTGTAGAAGGATTTCTGAGCAATAGCAGAATATAAGCCATACCCCGAAAATCAGATATACTGATAGGCGTGGCCCTGAGTGCACAGTCGCAGAGCGGTCACGCAGATGGACACCCTCCTCTGCCCCATCATGCAGCTGCTCTCTTGGGGGGTGGGGGGGAGACAGGAGAGGTGCGGCAGCGCCATGAACAAGGTCGGCCTGCTGTCGGATCCCGGTCCTTCTGTGCGTGCTGCCAGCTGAGGCAGAGAGGGAGACCCGACAGTGAGAGTCAAAGTCTCCTCTATGGAGTGAGGAGCAGGACGCTCTGCTTTGGGCATAGAACAAAGGGTTCTTGCATTAAGTAAGTGCTTGAGTGGAGGCCCAATGTCCATCTGCTGCCTGATACAAAGAAGAGCTCTTGACACACGGAATCCAGGACAGATAACCCCCCACCCCAGGAACAGTAATGGAGTAGCGATATCAGGAGGGTAAACAGAAGGTGTGGGGAGGAGGAGAGGAAGGGGGAACTCATCAAAATGATCTACGCAACACACACACACACACACACACACACGAAGGGGAGAAACAACAGTAACGTGGTTGAAGGGAGACAGTAGTCAGTATAAGATATCAAAATAATAATTTATGATTTATCAAGGGGTCACGGAGGTGGGGAGGGAGGGGAAAAAGAGGATCTGGTACCAAGGACTCCCATAGAAAGTAAATGTTTAGAAAATGATGATAGCAACATAGGTACAAAAAAGCTCGATGCAGTGATACATGGATTGTTATAAGAGGTGTAAGAGCCCCAAATATAATGATCGTAGGGGAAAAAAGTACTCAAGATGGAGCAAGGATTCAAATATGACTCCCAGAACCATAATGACCATCAACAGGGATGAAATTAAAGGCCCCAATACAAGGCATAAACACATTACCAAATATAATGAAAAATAACAACACTGTAGAAGACTTCATCAAAAGAAGAGTAAAATGAAAATTCATAGAATGGGAACAACATTTAATAATGATACATAAGACAAAGAGAGCATTTAAAACTCTGTGATGGGTTCCTCCCCATCTTTCCCCCTACCACCCCCGAGCCCCCTACCCTCATGGTATTGCTACTCCAAATACTGTTCCTAATGGTATTACCATGTCTCCCTCAAAATAAGACATGCCCATGAAATAAGCTGTAGAAGGATTTCTGTTTCTTTTTTTCAGAAGGATTTCTGAACAATAGCAGAATATAAGCAATCCCCTGAAAATCAGATATACTGATAGGCGTGGTTCTCAGCTCACCTTCGCAGAGCGGTCACGCGGATGGACCCTCCTCTGCCCCATCGTGACAGCAGCTATCTTGGGGTGGGGGGACAGGAGAGGTGCGGCAGCGCCATGAACAAGGTCGGCATGCTGTCGGATCCCGGTCCTTCTGTGCGTGCTGCCAGATGAGGCAGAGAGGGAGACCCAACAGTGAGAGTCAAAGTCTCTTCCGTGGAATGAGGAGCAGGACGCTCTGCTTTGGACATTGTTGTGTCCTCAGGGGGAAGAAGGAAAGCTGGGGCTGCCGTGTGACTCGGCACCGTGGGTCCATGTTCCACAAGAAGAGGACTTAACTATCTTTGACCAATGTAGATTGTTGTACCGTACTTAATAAAAACAAGACATCCCTGAAAATAAGCCATGGTGTGTCTTCTTGAGAAAATATAAGACAGTGTCTTCTTTTCAGGAAGTCACGGTATCTGTGCTGAATTCCATGGGTCAAGAGCTCTTAACTGTACCAATGTGTGTCCTCTGGTCTAGGCGGAAGTGTAAGGTAGAACTGGGTCCTGGTAGTGTGGGGAAGAAGCATTCAGGAGCTAGAGCAGAGATGTGCTTTGAATGACAGCACGATTATCAGGAAAAACAATGAAAAGGATAAATGATTTCCACACCAAAGGAAAACACTGAGAAGACAGGGAGGAGGCTAGGGATGGGAGGTGGGGGTAGGGACAGGAGGGGGACTAGAAATTCTGGAGGGAGGGATGAAGGATTGAAGGGGAAAAATAGATGGAGAAACACATTGATGGAGATTTAGCGGTGTGATCGGTAGATTTATTGTGCTAACCTGGCCAAGAGACACATGTGGGATTAATAAGGTTGCAGTTTAATTTAAGGGCAAACAGATAAATGATTCAGCAAGGCTCATCTTTCCATCTCTTGCTCTCTGATGATGGGACCAGTGTGCAGCTGCCTTAGCTAGTTCTCTGCCTCAACTTGAGAGCTACACTACTTGTGGGATACCCAACCCTAAGACTGTGTTGCTATAGTGTAAGGTTCCTCTGAGACCTGCTTTGCCACACTGCTGATGTGCACATCACTTGAGCTTGGGACTGTCGGAAACTGTCATCCGACTGACTCTTGGTGACCTGCCCTGCTGTTTAAAACCCATAAACAGACTGCCTATATTGCTGTACAGAAGACTCAGCTGTCTGCTTCCTTTCCTTGCACCCAACAGCCCTTGTGAGTTCAAGGACTGCCAGTATATTAACTGTCTCACGGACCTGAGTTGAACTGAACCCTCTGTACTGCTCTGTGGACCAATTAGCTGTTTATTTCATTGGGATCCATCTATCTATCTATCTATCTATCTATCTATCTATCAAAAATCAAAATCAAAGGTCTCCTGATTTTGTTTCTCTAGAGAACCGGTGTAACACAAGTGGGATCGTATTACTGATTTGGTTGACTGGGCTATGCAGTTACAGAGAACATGCTTTTCATATATATATATATATATACATATTTTTTAAAAATCGAGTGAAGGCTCACCACCTCACAAACTCTCCAGACTCCTACCCCTCGGGTCTGAGTGGCTAAGAACATGAGGAATAGTAAAACTGACATAGGCTTGGATTCTTTAGTGACATCTAAGTTCATTTCAGACTAATGAAAAACAAAACCGACTCTCAGAGAACATTTGATTTACTTGATCATAGGATTTTGGGCTTTTCCTTAACTTTCATTCCCAAGTGAGTGTCTGGGAGCACAGAGAGAGTTTCTTTGTTGGATGTTGAGTGGGGTTTTGGGTGGGACCCTGTGGCCTGGGGTCCAAGGTGACACCAGTTCTAGGATTTGGGGGACAGTGTAATGTTAGGGCTGGTAATCTTTGAAATATACAAAGCCCAAGGACCCTGTGACTTGGGGCATCCATGACCACATGACCAGGGAGGCCGAGGTTCCCACATCTGGGAGGGTGGGGGACACTGTGACCGGGTGATCTGAGGGAAGCAGTCTGGGGATCTGAGGATCCAAGTGGATGAGAAGCTTTGTTAGGTTTCTGGAGTCGGTAATAGCTCGGTTCTTGGCTTCTCACAGTGAAAGCATTCACTCTGATGTCCGTTTTGTAATCCACGTGGGTTTACTGAAAGGCAGGACAAGTTTTAGGGTTGTATAGTCTCAGAGGGTTCACAAATGGCCCTGAACAATTATGTGCAGGAGAAAACCCATACATGTGGATCATGGGGGGATGCCGGGAGTTGAGAAGCCCAAGAACCCTAGAAGCAAAAGAATGTTGCCCAAGAGACTGTGAGTCCCTGTTAGGTCCTGGGCTGCTGCTTGTGCACCCCTAGGGGAGAGAGACCTCCCCGCTCTACCTACCTCTGACCAGGAGTAGGGAAAGAGAGTGTCACTGAGCATGCTCCCTGCCTTTGTGCTAGCACACCCCCCTGGCTAGGGGAAAGCGTGGTTGATGCTATTGGTTGACCCCATTGGCTGAGTTGCGCCCACCTGGGTGATGTCATGAGCCTGAGACTAGTTTGGTCCACCCATGTTACCTGCTGCCTGGCTTGGGAGATTGAGTACAAGCATGCTCAGTTTGATGTCTTCCTGGGTGTCTAAAGGTTGCCTGATTTTTTCCCATCCTCCTCTATGGGGGCTTTACGGGCATGGGAGGGACACCCCTGTCCCTCAGCTAGTTAGCTACCAGATCCTTTTAGGGGATAGAGGTGTGGGGGGGATCTTCTCTCCCCTTTTTGCTCCTTCAAATGTGCACAAAGAGAGCGTGGTTGAGTGAGGGGAAAGGGCAGGGAGGAGCAGGGGAGGGCTGGGGCTCGCAGATGAGGGGTGTGGGTGTGGGGTCAGGAATACACACAGTGGAGCCCTTGGCTTTTCCCAAGGACACTCATTCCCACCCTGCCCACCAGTGCAGTCCTGGCCGTGGGCACAAAGGTGGCCCAGAGTCTCTGCCTGTGGGTGGCCAGGGGACCAGAAGGGACCCAGGGCAGTTCCTGAAATGCTATAGCACAGGGCATGGCCTGTCCCCTGCTCCCTTCCAACGTTGTTCCCTGTCCCTCTGCAGATGGATGTACCACAATCCACCCTGAGCCTCTAGGAGACCAGGGGGCCTGTACTCAGTCCCACCCAGACAAGATGGAGAGTTGGAGCTCAGGTCCCTCCCTCAGAGCACTTCTGTGAAGGGAGCCCCGAGGACACAGGGTGAGTGGGGAGGAGGAAAGGGTAGGGTGACCCGGGTGTATGAACAAGGGACAGTGAGTCAGTCATCCCATGGAAAGGCCATCCATTGGTTTCAGTTGTCTGCCACCACCCCCACAGCACCCAGTTTCTTGGACCTCAGTGATGGAGGACCTCCAACCCACCTTTCATCACCTGGACCCCCACCAGGAAGGCTCTTCCAGGCACCATTTCTTGGACCACACCTACAAATGAGGACACTCAGACCTTGATGTGCAGGAGCTTTATTGAGCCACGTTTTACAGAGTGAGAGGCATGCAGGTCCCTGGAGGAGCCCCCACCCTGTCACACCTGTGGGAGATCATGAGACATCCCCTCTGTCCCTCTAAGATATAAAGGGAGGGACAGGACTCCCAGAGGGTGGCAGGGCTGGACCTCAGCAGGGATGGAAGCGGGTGATGGGCTCAGTGAGAAGCTGGCATTGGGGAGGGTGCATGAGGTTCTGCAAGCCCTTGGGAGGGGTGTTTGTGTCAGCAGCATCCTTATCCCTGCCTGGAGTCTCAGGGATGTAATGGGACATATGTGTGAATCCAGGGCAAATAGGATGTCACTTGGGTGTAGACTGTAGGGTATCCTGGCGCATCACATATTTTATAACCCCAACTCACCACCCCAACCTGGATCCACCTGTTGTCCTTAGGGCAGACCAGGGGTCCCCCAGAGTCTCCCTGTGGGGAAAAAAAGGCAGAGAGTGGCCATCAGGATCTCGAGGGCTGAGAGCAAGGATAGGAAGCAGGGCGACTGAATAGGCTGGGACATAGCATCTCACCTGGCAGGTTGTCATCCAGGGCCTCCCTGCACACAGCATGTCATTCTTGACATAAATGTTGAACTCTCTGTAGGTGTCCCTGCATGTCTCCAAGTCCACAATGGGGACCTGCACCTCCTGCAGGTTCTCGTTCATGGGTAGGTGCACTGGGGGGAGGAGTGGGCAGAGCTCAGGCTGTGGGTTTGGGGATTGGGCAAGGATCTTCACACAATGTCTCCCTGCTCCTGAGAGCCAGGGTGCTCCAGGTGACAGGGTCTGGAGACATACGTTTGGTCTCAGTTTCCCTACATGTACCTTGGGGCTACACAGGCCCAGCTCACATGGAGGAAGCAGGGGCGGCAGGAAGGTTCCCTAACCCTGAGGGATTGTGACTGAGCCATCAGAAGATGTGTGACCCAGACATGCAGAGTTGGGGCCCTGGGTCAGCGTGGACTTGGAGTACTGAAGGCAGAGTCTGTGAGTGCATCCCTGAGTCCCTCTCAGCCTCAACCCCTCCCCAAACCCGATCAAGACGCATGGAGGACCAGGACCTGGAAGGCCGTGCAAGGCCTGTTTAGAGAGAGGGCAGAGCTTCCCTCCCTCCACATCTGGTCCCTTAACTGTGTCCCTGCGAACCACTCAAGTCCAGCATCACCTGTAGCCCTCTGTGGGGAGGCCATGCTGTCGAGTCCCTGCTCATGCTCTGCCAGTGTCCACTGTGTCCCCCCGAGTCCACATTCCCATCTGACACCAGCACTCTGGACCCTTACCCCTGAAACGGGTATCTCCCCATCCGGTCACCATGCAGGTGGTGCCTGCAGGAACCCTCAGTCCTGGAGAAGGGAGGGTGACCAGTTGGACAGTGTCAGCGAGCGTCACGGGGGCCACGAGCAGGAGCAGTGCAATGTCCCTCCCTTGGGTTAAATCCTGAGGATTGTAGTCGGGGTGGATGATGACCTGGGCCACTTCCAGGATCAAGTTACTCGGGTGTCGCTTCACTTGTCCCACTTGGACGCCAACTTGGATAAGGCTTCCTTCATCTCTGATGGAGAGAACACAAGGAGCTGTCCAGAGGCTGAGAGAGACCCCTAACACAGTCCCGGGCGGGGACATATGTGCATGGGACACCAGGGTGTATTCCAGGGGATGGAATCGCTCAGTTTCTTTTCTGTGACCACTCCACCCAGAAAACGACACAGCACCGATCATGTGCCCCAACATGGTCAGGGAGACACGTGGTGGCAGGGGAGTCACTCACGTTACAACGCAGTGGGCAGCAGTCAACACCCACTGCTCGTGAATCAGGGAGCCTCCACACGCAAATATCCACGGGCCACCCCATGGATGAGGGATCCACAGGCTGACTTGCCAGGGCCACTGCCCAGGCTGGGCATCGTTTCCCCCAACAATGCCCACAAAATCAGTCTCTGGGCCCGGACCTGGGGATGTAGGGGGAGGTTTCATCAGGGATCCAGCCCTCCCAGCCCAGAGCTCAGCTCAGCCTCCTGCTCAGACCCTCCCCAAGCGCAGGCATGAAGCGGGTAGACAGACACATATGAATGAGGTCCCCACCCCACCCCAGCGCTGCTCCCTAGACACCAGATTGAGGCTCTGGGTGAGGGTGGGCATCAGAAGGGGCCAGGACTCACCTGGGGTCATGGGCACAGAGGACCCCAGGCAGACGAGGGTCAGCAACAGCAGCCACAGCATCTGCAGGGAGGGGAGTTCCTGTGTGAGGAGGAGGGGCCCCACCCTAGGGTCTGGGAAGGAGAGGGCAGGAGTGGGCACATAACATCCTCACCTCCACAGGGCTCTGTAGCTATCTGCCCAGACCTCTGTCCTAACCCTTTATCCTCCCAGCTCAGGAAGTGGTCAGAGGGAGGCAGTGGTCAGGGTGGGGCACGGGAGGACGTGGGGTTTCTCCTTCAGGGAGACCAAGTTGAGCGATTTGTCCAACAGAAACCATGAAATGTCTCCTTTAGCCGAACAGAGCGCAGAGTGCTGGTGGGTCAGTAGGGAGACCGCACAAATGTGGACCAAGAGAAAATAAGATGCTTGGAAGACAAACCATGCCCAGGTCTCAGTCTCAGTGAGCCCGAGGTTGCTGACATCACGTAGTCCACAGAGACAATGCACGACGTCCCACTTTGATGAGTGTGTGGGGCAGCGATTGGTGCCCCCTGCCCACAGGAGAGAAGCGTGATGGGCACTGAGGAGGCATGGAGACAAGGAGCCTAACATGTAAATGGGTCCCTCAGACATCAGGGTCCACGACCTGAGAGCAGGGGAACTGGAGGTGCTCAATCCTACCCCATCCTGTGAGAATCAGATTAGAGCATCCTGGATAGAGCGGGAGGAATGTGCGGACCCCAACGTAGGAGTCAGAGAGAGGATGGGGGAACCCAGAGATCCTGGCCCACAGTCACCTTCAGGTCTGGAAATGAACTCCGCCCAACAATAGACACTTCTGTTGGGGGCACTTCGGGTGAAAGATGAGGCTGTCTCTTCCTGTGAAGGTTTACAGAGTCAGAAGCCTAGACCTGTTCCCTATGGGTTGGCATTGACCCAATGGCTGTGGGCATAAGGGGGACGTTAACTGTGGGAAGGCACGCTCCCCTTGGAAGGATCAGCAATCTCAGATGCAAAGGGCATCCTCCCCCAGTGACCACGGTCAGAGGGTGAGGAACAGAGGGATGGAGACAGGAAACACTGGGAGCAAGTGGGGCACGTGAAGTTTACATCGAGGGGATGACAACATGTGTGTTAACCAAAATGTGTGTGAACTTTGAGTGGAAAGCTGAGGATTGGCTCTGTGTAGCTTCTCCCAATTCACAGTTGAAAGTTAAAACTGCAGCATCAGCAAAAGGCCTATGATGTGCATTGCATATAGAGGACTTTAACGGAAAAATATGAGTCATAGGGCAAGTTAGCCTTGGGTCCCATTTCAAGGGGCTCACTCCATCCTGGGAAAGGACCACATGCTAGGATCAGAGGCCAGGGTTGGAAGAAGAAACGCTGTGTTCTTCATGGGTCTGAAGGTCTTACTCATCTCCTACCCCAGAGACTCCAGAGGAGGAAAGGAACCCAGAAGGAAGGGGGTCTGTTCAGATGCCCTCAGTGTCCCTCCGTCCCCACAGAGGAGCAGTCACCCCAGCAACGCTTCAGCTGTGACCGTGTCCACGATGGAGACCAGAGCCTGGGCAGGGGCACCCGCCTGCACTGTGCAGTAAAGAGTCGGGTCTCTTGGGGCTGAGTGTGGTGACTCCTTTGGGCACTGCAGAGAAGAGCTGCGGTATCTGGGCAATGAGAGGGTGATGTTTGCTTGTTGGTTTCAATTCCCCCAAATATTATTCAACCTTTGTGGGGAGTCGAGATTATGAAGAAATGATTCACATCCAGTGTAATCAACCCATTACAGGGCAGAGATCCGTATGTGTTTCTTTCTCCTTTTAATTTGATTACAACTTACTTGTGTTATTTATTGGACAGACACACAGAGGAGGTGATGGAACAGAAATCTTCTTTCTAGAAGAGACTCAGAAGGCCCTGACATGTGTCCAGGAACTAGCTTCAGGCTTGCTTCTCACCTTTATTCTGGGACTCCGGGAAATACTTAGCTCCCTCGGAGACCATGAAGGCAGCAAATCCCTCTGTGAGTCCCTTCCATGTGGCAACAAAGAAGGAAACGTTTGCCAATCCACCCATGTGGCTCCCAGCTCCATTGCGGACTAGGGGGGTCCTTTAGCCCATGTGCAGCCAGCTTCTCCTGGACAGTTTCTGACGGTGTCCCCCCTGTCTCCCACTGCTTATCATCCGGAAGACCCGTGTCACGGTGGCCATGCTCACGTCCGCGTCCATGACCACAGACTGAGTCTACAGGAAGACACTGAAGGCAGTCGGACCTCTCAGGACATTCAAAGTGTCGAGATCTTGAGTTTGATGAAGGCACGTCTTCACGTCACCCCTCTTTCAGTCAAGACTGAGCACCTTTCCTTCTCTCTAGAAGATTCCCTCTCGTCCTTGGTGCAACTCCACCCCCACACAGCCTCTCCCACAGACACCCTGCCCTCTGTCCTCCATTCGACCTTTGTCAGAGGCCACCCACGTGGAATCACACCCTCTGTGGTCTTTGGGGTTTGGCGAAGCTCACGTGAGATTCCTCCCTGGGGGCACCTGTCTCAGTGGTTCATCTCTTCCCATTTGATGGATACACGGGTCTACCTGGTCTTCCTCTTTCACCCGAATATTCGAGTTGAGGGGCATTGGTCTGATATCAGATTCATGCTGACTCTGGGTCAAGCCCATCCACGTATTTGCATGTGGGCTTTTGTGGGGATGTCAGGTTTCGTCTCCTGTAAGGATGGCCAGGGAATGTGCACTTCCCCCTCACCAGCCCTCGCTCAGCTCCATGAAACGTCCTCTGGTGGGTGTGTGCTTGTTCCACGTGCATTTCCCCAAGGACGGATGGCGATGACCTAGTGTCCACCTCTGACTGGACGGCCACTTAGCTTCTTTTGTCACTTGTTCATTCCAGCCCTTTGCTCTTTATAGTATCTCCACAGTGAACTGCATTGTTCACCTACAAATTGTGTATTCTATGTGTGAATGTGAGTGTTACAAGCATTTTCTCTTCTCTTTGTGGCTTGAACTTGCTTTCCGTTACGCATGTTCTTCTGCGTGTGTGTGCATGTCAAGAACGTCTTCTGGAGAGCATACATTTTAAATGTTAGCAAGTTTGATTGTTCAGAATATTTCAAAATGAATTTTGCTATCTTTAGGTCATACCTGCCTGTACCATACCATTCCATACCATACATACCATAACATCTTGCCATGTTCTGTACTTTAAAACAAAACCTTCTTTATTCCCTTTACATTAGAATTTTATTTCTTCCTAGTGACCACCACCCCTCTCTGTCTTCTGTCTTCCTGTGATATTCGTCCACTGGTCTAACGGGTTAATATCCACTCTTCCTCTTTATGATAACCCAGTGGCACCGTGGTTGCATGGCGACAAGACCAGCAGTTTGAAACCAGTAGCTGCTTCTTCACAGAAAATGGGTGCTCCCCACTTGTGTATACAGTGACAGTCTCAGATGTTCCAAGGTCAGTTCTACCCTGCCCTGAATCGGCTTGATGGTAGTGAGGTTCTTTGTTTAGTTTTTATTTCATATTTGCTGTTAAGTAACCAGTGTATGCACTTTGTTCTTATCACCCTAACCAAAGGACTCAGAGAGGTCAACTAACTTATTTTATAATTGTCCCCTATTCAGAAATTTACTTTTCCTTCCTTCTTCCGGATTTTCTTTTGGATAAAAAGTGCAACTTCAAGTAAGATAAGGACTTTGTCAGGTCTTCCATATCCTGGCCCCACCACCCTCCCAATCTCTAGTGTTGAAATCATGGAGACGGTTTGTTCTGGGGTTTAGTGGAGAGTTCTTCTCTCCATCTTGGGTGCTATCTTTTTTCAAAGGTAACAGTAGCCTTGACCTAGATAATCTCTCTCCTCGACTTTCTGATGCAACATCTTCAATATCAGCCTTCCCTGCTCTTTCAGAGCTTTGCCCGACTGGTTTCAGAGGGCAGAGGCACCCTGTGCCCGAGAACATACACAGAGGCTGTCCTCGACGTTCATGACCCTCCCCAGTAGAGCATATGTGGGCGCGCCATCGTCAGCTGTTCCCCGATTCCAACGATCACTTCATGTTAACCTGCAGACATGATTTCTGCTGTGCAGTGTGATATGATCAGACTCTTGTTTCCCAATGATCTATGGTGTCTCTGTTGTGAGATAACAGTCGAAGCTGCCGTTGAATTTGCCTGAGTCCCTACACTTTCATTGCGACCAAAACTCCAACCATGCAAGAACCTGGTTCTACATAAAAGGCTGGTAACTTGTTCAGCATGAATTTAAGCCACATCAAAGGAAAAAAGAATTCTATCCACTGTGTGCATAGCAATTACATTCTTATGACACGAGTGATCACGTTTGGCTTTCCCCTCAATTCCATGCCTGAGCGAGGCCCCCGCCGCCTCACCCTTGTCAGGCCTGGTCAGTGGGCAAGGTTGTTGTGATCTAGTCAACCTCGAGGCAGGGGTTAAGTTGTCAGAGGTGTTCTTGGGAGGCAAACCTAAGGAAGGGAGGGGCAGAGTGGGAAGGGATGTTGTCGAGACTTGGATTTCAGAAAGACCTTCTGCTGTGGGAACTGGAGCTGGTTCAGCTGGGAATGTAGGCAGAAGCAGAGAACTCATGCCCACTGGCCCTAGAATTTACTGGGAAGAACATGTTGATTTAGTAATTCTGTGGAATTCCCTGGTGCTGTGTGGAGGGACAACGCTGACTTTGGTAGCCACAGGGAGCCCTCAGGGCCATGAATGGGAGTGAGGGCTGTGTGTGTGTGTGTGTGTGTGTGTGTGTGTTTATGTGTCTCTTTGAGCCATAAGTGTGGGTGGTGGGATGAGAGATGGACAGCCCAGCTCTAAGGGGTGTGTGCAGAGGCTGGGGGAGAATAACCACCACCAGGGTTGCTCCCCAGGCCACTGATCCCAGATGTTTACAACATGGATGGGACAGGCCCTTCACCTGACACAGCAGCACCTGACGGACCAGGAAAGCAAGGACCTTGCTGGTTCCCTCCCCAGGCCCTACAGGCTCCATGGAGCCGTTCTTCCAGGAGCAAGGACTCCCTGCAATGCCCTGCCTCCCTGGAACCCTGCTCTCACACTGGACATGCAGGACAGGAAGGAGGAGTCCCGGTAAGAAAGAGGTCCATTCGGACCCCAAACCGCCCTGTAACCTTCCCAGAGC
Source organism: Tenrec ecaudatus (assembly GCF_050624435.1). NCBI lineage: Eukaryota > Metazoa > Chordata > Mammalia > Afrosoricida > Tenrecidae > Tenrec > Tenrec ecaudatus. The sequence continues at coordinate 111,512,981 of NC_134541.1, read as the reverse complement.
TCCCCAGGCCATCTGGGTTCCCATCCTCAGAGAAGGGGACTTGTCCTAGAAATCATGTGTGCAGGGTGTTTCATCTGGAGAGACTGTCTTCTATTCTGGAAGACACATCAGTAATGTGCCTGGTACCCTCACCCCCAATCCTCAGGGTCCCATCTTTCCTGACCCCACAGACAGAACTGTTGGACCTCCACGCCAGACTGGCACTGACCATGCCCAGTGTCTAAGTGCCCAGGACCAGGTATGTCCCTGTGCTCAGGGAGAGAGGGGCCTTCACACCAACTTTACATTCCCCAGACTCCCAGGACTGGATTTCTAACAGGAGTGGGAATGGGCACCACCAGTAGGAAAGGTGCCTAGAGTTTTCAGAGCACATGGAGTCTTACCTCAGCCCCCAAAAGGCTGGTGAGATTGACAGAGAAATAACACAAATCTCTTCCAGCAGGGGGCAGTGAGCCCCAGTGATAGTGACAGAGTTCACACTGAGGAAGAGCTTCTGACCCTTCATGTCTCCTCTATGACCACCACCAGCCTAAGAGGCACCAGGAACAGGGAGTGTGGGAGTTGAAGAAGGGAAACTGGGCCAGCCCCAGTCCCTGCAGGTCTGCCTGGATCAGGAGATGCTCTAAAGGGAGAGAGGGGCTGAGCCTTGTGGTTGTCCCAGAAGGACTTTTCATCTCCGGATTCTCACCAAATTGGATGTGAGAGTCACGGGCACCAGATCCGAGAGAGCAGTGTGAGAGGAAGACAAGCAGGCGGTTCTGCTTCCACCAGCCCTGCAACTGCAGTCACATGCTCTTTGGGACTGTGTGCTCCACGTGCTGTCTCCCAGTGCACAGTGACTGTAGGCACTGAGGCTGCCACAGCAAGGTTGGGGACAAGCGAGCAGTCCTAGGACAAAGCCCAGTATCTCTGGGACAGCCCTCCCCTCATGGCCCCAGTCCAGCCTAGACAGCCCTCCCCCCAGCCAAGAGTACCCCCTTCCCTACGCTCTCTGAAGGAGACAGAGGCAGCTGCCTGTTCCCCCTCCCTCCTCGCAGCACCCGAGCCCTACCAGGCAGGCCTCACCACAATTCCCCTTGGCCACATCTCTATGTGAGGACTCAGTGAGGATCTTGCCGTTTGTAAGCTTTATTGAGACAGAGAATTGGGGCTGAGTACTGGGGAAGCTCCCAACTCTGGGGAGGATCCGAGTGTGGGGGGTGCCATGTCATCCCTCTGGTCCCTTTCATTTGTCAAGAAAGAGAAAGGACTCAGTAGGGTGGGGGCGGGGTCTCTCAGCAGAAGATAGAGGAAGGTGTTGAGTTCAGTGACAAGATGGCTTTCGGGCAGGGACCTGTGTGTGTGTGTGGGGGGGGGGTGTATAGGGGCTTTGTGGCCAAAGGTCCTGATATGTCTATTGCTGTGCGAAGTATTCTTGCCCCTGCTTGGGGCTCATGAAGAGGAGATGAAGATAGTGGTAGATTCAGGACCAGAAGTATGCTACTCATGTGTAGATTCCTGGGGGTCCTGGGGGACTAAAGCCCTGACCCCAACTTACCACTCCTACCTGGACCGAGGTATTTGTCAAGTAACACACTTGAGTCCCCTGTGGGGAGCATACATACGTGGTGAGCATGTGTGACCGAGGCAGCAAGAAGGGCACATGGACAGAGGCCAGGGCTGCACCTCGAGGAGCCAGGGCCTCACTCCCTGCACCCAGCGTGTGTGCCTTGAACTTGGTGCCATAGCGCCGATTCCAGACATTACTGCTCACAATGGGGACGCCACAGCCTGCAGGATGCAGGTTGACCTATTCACAGGGGAAGAACAGCCCAGTCACCTCCTGTGAATGGACACAAGGCCAGGATCTCACGAGGTCCAGATCAACTTGCGTGTGCAGAAGAGTGAAATTTTTCCTGGCTGGGGCTGGGGAGAGGGCAGAGACCAGCGACTTCTCAAATGCAGAGACAGAACATGGCCCCTCAATGAGGCAGGAGCCCCGCCTCTGGAAGGCCAATATCTCCCTTGTGAGGAGGGGGACAATCTTGTAGGAGTAACCTCCAGACCCCCCAGGACACAGGACTGTTATCTCCCCCCCCCCACCTTTACACTGCCCTAAAGCTTTCAACCAACAAGGCGAAGGCGGCCACTGACTGTCTCACGTGGTGGGCTGCCCCCAGCACCCACTGGTTTTGGATGAGGGCCCCGGGTATGGATCGTCTCACTGAGCCCTTTGGGAATCACAGGCACACAGTCCATCACGACATGGCCATGTGGTGGCTCTGTTTCATCCCCTCCACCATGGCCATGATCTTAGACACTGGGTTGAGAGATGAGGAAGCAAATGGTGAAGAAACCAGGGACCTAGGTGCCCCATCCTGCAGCTGAGTTTGGCTCTCAATGTGCAGGTTCTCCCCAGGGACAGGAGTAAACAGGGCCCTTCTCATATGGGGTCCGAAATCCACCCCAGGGTGGCTCCCTCGAGACCAGGGAGAGGGCTCACAGCCAATGTTGCTAATGGCAGCAGTCAGGACTCTCCTGGGACAGGGACATGGAGCCCTTCAGGTTGGAGAGGCCAGCAGTGTGCCGTGCCTCGTTATGGGGAGGGGAAGAGGGGGTCTGGGTGAGGCGATAGGGCAGCAGTCCAGGATCGGGATTCAGATGGTGGAGTGGAGGGGGCAGCCTTCTCAGCTCCACAGATCTCTGTTCTGAGCCCTTCTCTCCCCATCTTTATCCTCTAGGCCAGGAGGTGGTGGGGAGACACATGGAGCTGGGTAGAGCCTGGGAGGGGACCGTGCTGACTGATGGACAGTGTGTCCAACAGGAACCCGGGGGGGGGGTTCTTCTCACGGAGCAGAGAAAGGGGTGCTGTGTGAAGGAGTAGGGAGAAGGGCAGTGCACATGTGGACAAGCCAAAATGAGAGGCCATGAAAATGACCTCACGGAGCATGGACGCAATGGGTCCCTTGGGGCTTAGACTTGGTCAAGGTGTATGGTCAGACTGTGGGATACCCCCTTTCTCAGAGGCTCACACATCTTAGAAAAGAAGAGACTGGTGGGATATGAGCCTGGGTCTGGGGGGTGTCAACCTGCTCTCTCCTCTAGGACCAGCATGGTTCTCTTCCTCCATCCTTCAGCTCCAGGTCTTCCTGCGGCCAACAGGAGGTGGCCCAAGAAGGAGTGTGAGACCCCCAGAGACCCCTCTGTGCAGCCCCAGTCCATCAGTGCTGGCAGGCAGCCTGCAGGCTTGAGTTCCGAGCCTGGGCTGAGGCCTCCAGGTTAGGCTAGGTGGACAAGGTGGGCTTCCCACCTGCCTCCACCATTCTTACCTCTATGGTTTAGCCCTTGTCCTCCCTCCTAGACGAGCCCCAAGCAGAGGCCACAGCTGGGGGAAGGCTCAACACAATGGGTCAGGGGACTGGGTCCCAATGCCTGACAGGCAGAAATCAAATCACACTGCAGTCAAAAGGGCCTGCATCCCAGACAAGGAGCCTGGTCCAAGGTCAGTATGAACTGCATGCAAATCTCATCTTCCTATGAACGTTCATCATAATCCCCACCACGCCCCTCCCCAGCAACTGGAATCAAAGACAGATGCGGATCGAAAGAAACTAAAAGAAGTGTTGGGGCAGTTTTGCAGCAGGTATCACAAAGTTGCCCTTGGTGTTGCTGAATCATACCTGTGCACATGACCGAAATGCCTAGTCCTTATTGTATGCATTTAACCCTTAATTTTTCATTAAAGGATCATTTTATTGGGGGCTCTTACATCTCTTATAACAATCCACACATCAATTGTATCAGCATGTTTGTACATATGCTGCCATCACTCTTTTCTAAACATTTACTTTCTATTGGTATCAGCTCCTCTATTTCCCTCCCTCCTCCTCCCACCCCCAAGCCTTAATTTTAAGAAGCTGTTCAAATGAAAAGCAGGTGGTCTTTTGCTAAAGCAGGGTGAGCTGAACTACCTATGTGCTCATCCTCCTAAGCCCAGCTGTGCGGACCGTGAAGCCATATGTGAACAAAAGGCACAAACACAAAGGGCCAAGAAAGAGATGAGACTTCCCTGGCTGAAGGCCCAACTGAAGGTGCCAAGTCTGTACCGTGCGTGGACACAGTGGCTGCAGCACTGGGATCCAGCCACCCCACAACCATGGTGAGGATGGTGCGGGGCTGGGCAGTTTCCCTTCCCTTGTGCTGAGGGTCACTGCAAGTCAGCACCGACTGGATGGGACTGATGACCCGCACAACTGCCCCCTGGATGGCCCTGACCACTTCCTGCACCATGTGTTGACCCTAAGGTGTGGTGTTAGACCTGTCAGAATAGAAGGCAGGAGGGTCCATCTTTCCCATTATCTGTAAGACATTGAGTCAAAATTGCCTAAACTTTACTTGAAATTTGACTTCACACAGAACCCAGATGTGTGGGTTCTTCTTGTCGCAAGTTTGAAACTGAAAAGAATAAATCCTTGTCCTGTATTTTATGATTGTTTTCTCAAAGAGTTGTTCCCATGACCTCCATGTCCAAAAAACCAAACTCACTGCCATCATGTCAACTGTGACGCGTAGGGAACCTATAGTACAGGGTAGACCTGCCACTGTGGCTTTCTGAGACTGTCACTGTTCACAGTGGTAGAAAGCCGCATCTTTCTACTCTGAGAAGCTGGGGGGGTTGAACTGCTGACCTTGCAGATCGCAGCCCAACTGCTCACCACTATGCCCCCAGCCCTCCTTTGTCAGATTTGTTGAGGAAGAGTTTCCATCCGGTAAAACGGGCCCCATTGAATGTAGGGCTCTGTGAATTTTGACAAACACCTCTTTCCAGGAAACCATGCACGCAGTCAACCTTTAGAACAGTACCTTCCATCCAAAGTCTTCCCTCCGAACCGTCTGCCACCAACTCCACTTCTACCCCAGCCCTCTGTTTTCTGTCCTTTACTGTGACCTCCTTCCAAATGCCACCTTGAGGGGGAAAGCAGCAGGTACCTTGGGCTCTGGGTTCCTTGCTTGGCGAAATGCAGCTGGTGGACTTGTCTCTGATGCTCCTTTCTTTCCCTTGGATGCAGACACCACTGCGGCTTCCTCTTTTGACTGGAAGTTCTTGTTGAAGGAGCACCTGTCTGGTCCCTTGGTAAATCTTCACCTTCCATATTCTCCTTAAATCTGGGGTTTTATTCCCTTGAGACATGGAAATTTGTTTTCTTGTGCTCAGACTTGTTTCTTGCATCATAACTTATTATTTCATGCTTCATCCGCACCCATGCCTATTTCCATTCCTTTCCTATGTTGTAAATTGGGATCCAGCCTAAGGCAGGCTGGCCAGCCGGGGGACAGCTGTGACCACGGGCAGTGTGTTGGGTGATGGGAGGCCTGATTAAAAGCAGAACAGAGATTCAAAGGCTTGGGGAAGAGCTAAGGCCAGAAGAGGAAAGAGAACAATTGCTCTCAGGTTGGCTCCTGACTGACGTAGTGGGAAAAACAGCCCAGGGAAAGGGGTCTGGGCGCACTGCTGACTGTTTGATTCGTGGTAATTCACATACGTGTGCAGGTCCTATGGCCACAAGGAGGAAGACCCTCAATGAGAGGGACCGACGCCGTGGCTGTGACCCTGAGCTGCAACGTGGCAGTGACTGTGAAGATGGCACAGGACAGGGCCGTGGTTGGTTCCCTTGTCCATGGGGCCACCATGACTCGGAGCTGACTCAATAGGATTTAGCAACAACAACGTGGCCTAGTTAGTGAAATATGCAGTGTCACCGATTCCAGCAAATGGACGAACATCAAGATGCAAATGGGGAAGGCCTTTTCTCCCACCTTTCGGCATGCCTTTTCCCCTTTTCCAGGACACACACTGACTTTTCCTCCAGAGAATCTCTCCCTGAGACAACAATGGAGGATTCCAGCCAGGTATATAAAACCGGTTCTGGGGGTTAGGATAAGAGGCAGCCACTCTGACCGCCTCCATTGTAAATATTGGAGCCTAATCATTAGCAGACGAAGGAGTTGCCAAGACACCTCCCAAAGAACAATGGAATTGGAAAAGAAGTCAATGCTGAGATAGGTCAGGTGCCCACTGCTCTTCCAACAACCTGGAACGGCAGATTCATAAGTAGGATGGAACAGGGACACTGAGAAAGAATTCTGGACAACTCATGAACGGTACACTTCTGGAATATGCAGCTGTTCCAAGCAGAGACATTGATCTGGAGTGGTTGACAACATGCTCAGAAGAATACTGAGCCCCACCTGCCCTCCAAAGGATGTGTGGTACTGGGAAAATCTGCTGCCAAAGATCTCTTTAAAGTGATGAAGGACAGGGATGTCATTTTGAGGATTCAGGTGCCCCTCATACAAGCCGTGATATGTATTACAGTGTTATTGGCACATGATGCCCATATCATGTAATTACATCATATCAAGAAGAATCAGACAATCAATTCCAGGACATTTTCTTTCTTCCCTGCCATGATTAAATCACCTATAAGAGGAGTTGTGTAATCGCATTCAGTTCTAGTGTTCCCTCCCCTCCAGCCTTCACTGTTACAAGGAAAATCTTCTCAACCGTCCTGTCTCCCACCTCCTGACCGCCCCTGTAAACCCTGGCAGTAGTGCTTATCTCTCTGCATACTCTCCTTCTGTGCTTCACAAACTGGTAAACCAACAGAAACTGTGACGAACACAAACAAAATGACAATGAATAAAAAAGAAAAGACTGCACCCACCCCTGTTATTTAAAAAGCCAGGGAAGATATTTTTGTCATGGAGCACGCAAGAGATTCTTGCACCTCAAATTCAGGTTGGGACTAAAGGAGCTGTTCTCAACCTGTGGGTCGCGACCCCTTTGGGGGGTCGAAGGACTCGTTGACAGGGATCATCTGATTCATAACAATATCAAAATGACAGTGATGAAGTAGCAACGAAAACAACTTTATGGTGTGGGGGGGGTCACCACAACATGAGGAACTGTATTAAAGGGTGGGGACAGTAGAAGGTTGAGAACCACTGCTCTAGAGGGAGGTCAACTGACCAAGTATCAGGTTTGATGCAGCCTAAGCAGGATTACAATGATCGGTGGTTGATAGTAAGGCTGTTGCAGACCTTGGTCTGTTGCTAGAGGGGATCTGCCAATGGCTTAATATTTTTTAAAGTTTTAAATAATTTGATCGGGGTCCTTACAACCCACATCGCAATGCATCCATCCATCCATTGTGTCACATTTGTACATATGTTGCCATGATCACTTTCCAAACAATTCCTTTCTCCTAGAGCCCTTGGTATCAGCTCATTCTCCCCCAACCCCGCCCCAGCCTCCCTCCCTCATGGACACTTAATCATTTATCAGTTACTACTTTTTTCATGTCTAGAACAGACCACTGTCTCCCTTCACTCGCTTTTCTGTTGTCTGTTCCCCAGGGAGGGGTTATATGATGATCATTGTGATCGGTTCCTGCTTTCTACCCCGACTTCCCCTTCCCCTTGTGGTATTGCTACTGTCATTATTGGTCCTGAGGGGTTTATCTGTCCTGGATTCCTTGTGTTGCAAGCTCTTATCTGAAATAGTGTACAGGCTCTGATCTAGATACATATGTACGGTAGATTTGGGTCATGATAGTGGGGGGGTGGGAGGAAGCATTAAAGAGCTAGAAGAAAGTTGTGTGTTTCCTGAGTGCTACATTACACCCAGAGTGGCTGCTCTCTTCCTTGTGACCCTTCTGTAAGGGATGCCCAATTGTCTATAGATGGGCGTTGGGTCTCCTGTCCACCCTTCCCCTCAATTCACATCGATATGATTTTTTGTTCTGGGTCTTTGTTGCCTGACACCTGATCCCATCAGCACCTCATGATCACACAAGCTGGTGTGCTTCTCCCATGTTGGCTTTGTTGCTTCTCAGCTAGATGGCTGCTTGTTTATCTTCAAGCCTATAAGACCCTAGACACTATATCTTTTGATAGCCAGGCACCACATTCTTTTTCACCACATTTTCTTATGCACCCATTGTAGGGAACTGCCCTAAGGCTGCTATCTTCTCTGCAGGCCTTGGGACCTCTTTGTGGGGTCATGTCAGTTGGGACCTCTGTTTACAAGGGCACCCTGAGGCCCAGGCAATGGGTGTCTCACCCCACAGCAAGGCAGGGTAATCTCTTGCCCCAAAGCACTAAAGATGAGCAGCCCCAGGCTCTGGGGTGCCCCCAGGTTGTCCTGAGGGCCTGCTGTGGGGTCACTGGACTCTTCCCGCATTACCTGTTTCCAGGCCCTATGACCTGCAGGAGGTGGAAATCCCCATTGTGGGCCATGAAGACTGCAACCAGAGCTACCTGAGAAGCTTCCCCTTGCTGAACCATTAAGGTCATCCAGGATGACATGCTGTGTGCAGGCAGCAAGGACCAGACCTCCTGCGAGATGAGAGGCTCCCCTGTGCCCAGTGGGGAGGAGGGTCTCCCATGCCCTAGGGGAACCACAGCCAGGTGACCCATTTCCCAGGATGTCGCTGTCTACAGGGTGACTCTGGGAGCCCTCTGGTCCACAGCTAGAATGATAGGGCTGGTAAGTTGGGGTGACAGCTACGGGCACCCTCTCTGCCCAAGGGTCTATGTCCACGTCATCAGCTATGTGTCCTGCATCCACCAGTATGTCCCCTGCTCCCGCAGGCGCTAGTGGGGCCTGCAATCTGGGCAGATGATCTGCCTCCTCCACCTTCCCCGCCTTCCCTGGCTGTGGCTTCCCTGGAGAGAGTCCATAGGGGCTTTGCAGGGAGACTATGGGGGTAGGGGCCAGCAGGAGGCCAGTGGCTCTTAGCCCTGGTGTGTCCATGAAGTTCTGGAAAGGCATCCTCAGGACTCGTGTGGACTTGCTGCTGGAAAGCCTCGGGGTGAGAGTGGAGTGCTCCTGGTGGGTTCAGGCTGGGCGACCATGTCTGATTGTGAGAGGAGGGTTGTGGGATTCTGGCCTCTGGATGGTGGACCTGGGAATGATGCAGTGCCACCCTGGGACCAAGTCCCATGCCCTATATTTCCCTCCTCTCTCCCTTCTCCCTGTCCTTGCTCCCTCATTCCTGCTCCCCTCTCCTCCTTCTCCACTCTCCACTCCTTCCTCCCTTCCTCCTCCCCTCCGGTGTCCCTCCCCCCTCATTCTTACTCTTGTCTATCCCCTCCTCCATTCTCCTTCTATCTGCCTCCTTCCTCTACCTTATCCATCCCTCTGTCTTCCCTCCTCCCTCTGGCCCCTACTCCTCTCCCTCCCCCCAAATTTCCCTCTCCCCTCCTTTTTCCCATCCTTATTTCTTTCCCTTATGTGTACGAAAGAGCTTTTTATGTCAGAAGTAATTCTATATCAAGGAAACATCCCAGCCCAGACCAACTAAGTTGCACAAGTACCGCTTGAGACACAGGCAGCGTAGCTGATTTTTCTCTTGCACCATCTTCTGCATTTGTCATTCTTTCTCTCTCAGATCCCCTACGGTTGCAGACATGGTGTGCTTAAGGACACAGTTATGTCCCCTACTCCCTAAAGAAGGAAACCCGGGGTGCTGTGAGGCAGATGTGGTCGGTGCTGGGCTGCTACCCTTGAGTTCAGCAGTTCAAACCCACCTGTTATTCCATGGCAGAAAGATGAGGCTGTCTGATCCCATAGAGATATATTGTCTCAGAAACTATCAATGGGCTCCCTGTGAGTGGGGCTGGTTTTGGTGTAGAACCTTGAATGACACATCTCCAGGGGAGAATGATCTAGGTTATAATTCTTCACCACTGGGAACTGTCGCTTCATTATAACTTGTAGGTACAGTTGCTGTAAGCTTGATGCCATGGGAAACCTCTTTTACCCAAGATGTGTGATTTCTCCAGCTGCCAATTTTGGCAGACTCTGCTTCTGGCTGACTCACCTGGTCCACTCCCATAGCCTGAGTCTAGTCCAAACCCTCTTTGTTTACAATGTGTGCGTGTTGGGCACCACATTAAAACAAAACAAACACCTTTTCATTGTTGTTAATGGAGTCAAGTTTGCAGAGCAGATGAGCTTTCCATTCAACAACCCACACAGATTGTGTTTCTTTTCATTAATTGCAGCGCCTAATGTCACTCCCCCCCATCACTTGTCCCACTTCCTCCTTGTGTTGCCTGTTTCCATTCTTCCTTCCTTCCTGGCCTGCTGCTGCCTGTCCTTCTGTGAATGTTGTCCTTTTAATTTCTAAGTGTGGACCACTCACAGGAGTGTATATCTCCTAGGGTCAATGCTCCTCCTACACACCTGTCCATGGTTTCCAGAAAATTGAGACATGGTGAGAGTTACTTTACACACCTGAAATGTGATGAAGGCGTATTCTTTCGGGTTCCATCCCTATTTGACCCATAATCCTGATTTTTTTAAAAAATCTTTTGGAGTTTTGCTCTAGATTGTTTTCCTATTGAATCCAGGACTTGCTAAGGTGATCTCCTTGAGAGGAGTCAGTAGCGGTGGCTGGGCTCCATCTCCTTCCCTGGTCTCAGGATGTGGAGACCGATGTTCCAGGGTCCATGGGTCACTGGACTCGTGGTTCCCGTGTGTCTCCATTTTCATCACCCTTCTTCCCTCTGCACAGGGAGAGGCCGACAGTTGCACCTTCTGGTGAGTGTGTGTTTGTGTGTGTGTGTTTGTGTGTGTCCGTGCGTGTGTGTGCGTGTGTGTGTGTGTTTGTGTGTGTGTGTTTGTGTGTGTTTTGTGTGTGTGTGTGTGTGTGTGTGTGTGAGAGATACGAGTCTTCTGGGTTCATTCAAATTCCCAATGTGCTGCTACAGGTAGAGCAATTCTCACAGGAGGAAAGGACTTCTTTAGGCAGGATGAAATTCCCACTAAGAATGCTGGTGTTGCCTGTGGAGTTCTTGGTGTGTTGGGATGTGAGCTCTGATCCGTCCCACTCTGCAGACCTTCTCTCCTCTTCTGCTGTCAGTGTCGATTCCCTCTCAGGACACCACAGTGAGGCATCTCTATGCAGCATCCCAGTGGGAAGCGGGTGACATTAGTACTCATCTTACATCTGAAAAATCACCGAATCTGAAATAATGAAGGAATCTGACCTTCAGGTTACAACTCAAGCCTCTGGGGTTTTAAACCATGATGCTAAGCAAGGGTCCATTTAGCAGAGAATCAACAAGCCCACATGGAGGAAGCACACCAGCTTATGTGATCATGAGGTGTTGACTGGATCAAATAACAAGTATCAGAAGACCCAATACAGACAAGAAAAACATATTGTTGAGGATGAGGGGGGGGAAGCAGGGACCCTAAGCAAATCTGTAGAAAATAGGACATGCCTTCTCAGAAGGGTTACAAGGAAGGGATGAGTCAATCAGCGTGCCATGTGGCACCAACGAAACTCACAAGCTTCCTTCCTATGCTGACTCCAGTCCTGCCTTTCAGTTCTGGCTAGCCCAGAGCATGTGCACTGCTACAAATAAGAGCTCATGACACACAGAATGCAGGTCAGATAAACCCCCCAGGAACAGTAATGGGAGTAGCAGTATCAGGAAGGTAAATGGAAGGTGTGTGACGAAGAGAGGAAGGGGAACCGAGGACAATTATCTACACATCCCAGACACACACACACACACACCCCTGAAACAGAGAAACAACAGAAACATGTGTGAAGAGAGAGAGTGGTCAGTATATCAAAATAATAATACTTTATAATTTATCAAGAGTCTCAGTGTAGGGGGAGTGAGGGAAAAAGAGGAACTTGTACCAAGGGCTTAAATAGAAAGTGTTTAGAAAATGATGAGGGCAACATATATACAAATATGTTTGATACAGCTGATTTGTGGATTGTTATAAGAGCTGTAAGAGTCACCACAAAATGATCTTTAAAAAAAGAACTCCAGATGGAACAAAGACTCAAATGTAACTCCCAGAACCATAAAGACCATCAATACGGACAAAACTAACAGCCCCAATACAAGGCAAAATTACATTACCAAATATAATGAAAAGTATCCACACTACAGAAGACTTCATCAAGAAAAGAGTGGAAAAGACTCAGAGAATGGGAAAACATTTAGTAATGACACATCAAACAGAGGGAGGATTTAAAATCTGTAGAACACAACATCATAATAAGAAAAATACAAATATAACCCAGTATTAAAATAAGCCAGGAGTCCTCCCATCTAGCTCAGGTGCTTGAGTACCAGTATGCTCAGTTGGGGTCTTGCTAGGTATGTAATTGTTGCCTGATTTTTGCCACCCTTCTCTATGGGGGATTTGTGGGCATGGGAGGGACAACCGCCTGTCCCTAAGCTAGCTGCCTAACCAATCCTTCCCACATGGGGTACAGCTGGAACCTACAGCACTGCAGGCCTGGCTGTGGGCACAAAGGTGGCCCAGTGTCTCTGCCTGTGGGCAGCCAGGGAACCAGAAGGGACCCAGGGCAGTTCCTGAAATGCTGTAGCACAGGGCATGGCCTGCACCCTGCTCCCTTCTGAGGTTGCTCCTCGTCCTCTCTGCAGACAGATGCACCACAGTCCACTCTGATCCCCGAGAAGACCAGGGGGCCTGCACTCAGTCCCACGCAGTCAAGATGGAGAGTTGGGGCTCGGATCCCTCCCTTGAAGCACCTCTGTGAATAGAGCCCTGAGGGCAGAGGATGTGGGAAGGAGAAAGGGGTAGGTAGACCCAGGTGTATGAACAAGGGACTGTGAGACAGTCATCACTTGGAGAGGTCATCCTCTGATCTCAGGGGTTTGCCACCTCCCCCACAGCACCCAGTTTCTTGAACCTCAGGGATTCAGAACCCCCACCCCCCTCTCACCAACTAGACCCCCATCAGGAAGGCTTCTCTGGGGATATTTCCTGGGCAACACCCACAAGGGAGGACACTCAGACCTTGCTGTGCAGGAGCTTTATTGAGCCACTTTTTACAGAGTGAGAGGCAAGCAGGTCCCTGGAGGAGCCCCCACTCTGTCCCATTTTTGGGAGGTCATGGGACATCCCCTGTGTCCTTCTCAGATATCAAGGGAGGGACAGGACCCCCAGAGGGTGGCGAGGTTGGCACCTCAGCATGGATGGAAGAGGGTGATGGGCTCAGTGAGAGGCTGGCATTGGGGAGGGTGCATGAGGTTCTCCAAGCTTTTGAGAGGGGTGTTAGTGTCAGCAGCATCCGAGTCCCTGCTTGAGCCTCAAGGACGTAATGGGACATATTTGTGGATCCAGGACAAATAGGATGACACTTGGGTGTAGACTGTAGGATATCCTGGCTCACCACATTTTGGATTACCCCAACTCACCACCCCAAGCTGGACCCATATGAGGCCAGTGGGGCAGACCAGGGCTCCCCCGGAGTCTCCCTGTGGAAAGAATAGGCAGAGAGTGGCCATCAGGATCTCGAGGCCTGAGAGCAAGGGTAGGAAGCAGGGTGAGTCAACAGTTTGGGACATAGGGTCTCACATGGCAGGCGGTCTTCCCGGGGCTCCCTGCACACAGCATGTTATTCCTGACAAACCGGTTGATTCATCTGTACCTGTTCCTGCATGTCTTCAAGTCCACAATGGGTTCCTCCACTTCCTGCAAGTTCTCGTTCTCTGGTAGTGGCACTGCAGGGAAGATTGGGAAGATCTCAGGCTGTAGGTCGGTGGATTGGCCAGGGACCACCACCACTGTCTCCCCTGCTCCTGAGAGGTCCAGGTTCCAGGGTCTGGAGACATCCTTTTGGTCTCAGTTTCCCTACATGTACACTGGGTGTGTGCATACCCAGCTGACATGGAGGAAATAGGGGTGTTGGGTAGCTTCCTAAACCTGAGGGATGAGACTGAGCCATCAGAAGAGGTGGAGTCCCAGACATGCAGAGTTGGGGCCCTGGGTCAATGTGGACTTGGAGTACTGACTGCAGAAACCCTGAGTGTGTCCCTCAGTCCCTCTCACCCTCCTTGCCCATCCTCCACCCCTGAAGACACAGGGGGGACAGGGACACGGAAGTCCTTGTAAGGCCTGCTGCAGAGAGAGGCCAGAGCTTGCCTCCCTCCACATCCGGTATGTGTCCCTTAACTATGTCCCTGTGAAGGACTCAAGCCCAGCCTACACCATAACCCTCCCTGGGGGGGGGCCTGCTGTTGAGTCCCTGCTCATGCTGTGCCAGCGTCCACTGTGTCCCCACAGCTCCCATTCCCATCTGACGCCAGTGCTCCTGATCCTTACCATCAGAACGGATATGTCCCCAGCCAGTCACTGTGCAGTTGGTGCCTGGAGGGACCCTGAATCGTGGACGAGGGAGGGTGATGAGTTGGACAGTGGGAGAGGGCATCACAGGCGCCACCAGCTTGAGCAGAGCAATGTCGCTCCCTAGTGCTACTTTCCCAGGCTTGAAGTTGTGGTGAAGGATGACCTTGGCCACGTACTGGAACGAGTTACTCTGGTAGCGCTTCACTTGTCCCACTTGTATACGAACATTGCGAAGCCTTCCTTGTTTTCTGAGGGAGAGAAGACAGGAAGCTGGCCAGAGGCTGAAGACACCCTCTCACACAGCCCCGGGGCCTCTGTGTGTCAGGGGAAGCCAGCCCCTAACACGTCATTACGGGTCCGGTAGGCGCCATTGTACAGCGATAATAAGTGAAGATCATAGTAAAGTTATAGAGAGCATGAGAGATAGAAGTGAAGTATTGAAATAAATGGAGTCAGACACAGTTCATGGTAGCATGCTCACCCCTGCTTGGTGGTCCGCGTGGAGGGAGCGAGCGTTTAATGCGAGCCCAGACGTATTATCTTCTCTGGGGACAGCAAGCCCCCTAATTACAGGTGAGGACAAACATCACAGCACGGGGTTGTGCCATAGGTAATACAGAAATGAGAGGGGGTGGTCTAGGGACATACATGCAATAGGGAGGGGGAGGCTGGGGGCATACATGTGACAAGATGGGCAGATCCTAGATTTAGGATGACAACTTAATTTTGGAGGTCACAGAGCCAGTTTGGCCTGTTCCTTGGCTCAACTGATAGAGACCATTATTGGTAGGGTGTGAATGCTTGGTCAGAGGCCTCAGGGAGAAATAGTTTATTGTCCCCAGTAGCAGGGAGCGAGGCCAACCTTGTACTCTGGTGACTAACTGCCCTCGGGGAAGATGTATGCTAGGGTCTGAACTCCCCCCACATCTGTGCACGGGGTACCGGAGTGGACTCCAGAAGATGGAATCCCTGTCTCTTTTCTATGATCCCTCCACCCAGGAAACACACAGCACCCATCATGTGCCCCAACATGGTCAGGGAGCCACGTGGTGGCAGGGGAGTCACTCACGTTACAACGCAGTGGGAAGCAGTCAGCCCCCACCGCTGGTGGATCAGGGAGCCTCCACACCAAAATATCCATGGGCCACCCCGTGGATCAGGGATCCACAGGCTGACCTGCCATAGCCACTTCCCAGGTTGGGCATCGTGTCCCAAAACAATGTCCAGAAGCCCAGTCTCTCTGTTCGAAACCGGGAAAGCAGAGCGAGGGGTCATCAGGGATCCAGCCCTCCCAACCCAGAGCTCAGCTCAGCCTCCTGCCAGACCCTCCACAAGTGCTTGAAGCATTAAGGAGGTAGACAGACACATACGAATGAGGTCCCCTGCGCACGACCCCACCACTGCTACCTAGACCCCAGATAGTGGCTCAGGGTGAGGGTGGGAATCAAAAGGGGTCAGGACTCACCTTGGGTCATGGGCACTGAGGTCCCCAGGCAGACGAGGGTCAGCAACAGCAGCCACAGCATCTTCAGGGAGGGCAGTTCCTGTGTGAGGAGGAGGACCAGCACCAGAGTGTCAGGGAAGGAGAGAGCAGGCAGTGTCCTCACCTCAGCAGGGCTCTGCAGCTCTCTGCCCAGACCCCTGTCCTAGCTCCTTTATCCTCCTGGCCCAGGAAGTGGTCAGAGGGAGGCAGTGGTCAGGGTGGGGACAGGGAGGACATGGGGTTTCTCCTTCAGGGAGACCAAGTTGAGCAATTTGTCCAACAGGAATGGTGATATATCTTCTCCAGCCGAGCAGAGCGCAGAGTGCTGGTGGGTGAGTAAGGAGACCGCACAAATATGGACCAAGAGAAAATAAGTTGTTCTGAAGACAAACCATGCCCAGGTCTCAGACTCATTGACCCCGAGGTCACTGACATCCCGGAGTCCAAAAAGACAACCTGCTACGTCCCACTTTGATGAGTGTGTGGGGCAGTGATTGGTGCCCCCTGCCCACAGGAGAGAAGCGTGATGGGCACTGAGGAGGCATGGAGACAATGAGCCCAACAGGTAAATGGGCCCCTCAGACATCAGGATCCACGACTTGAGAGCAGGGGAACCGCGGTGCTCAGTCCTACCCCATCCCGTGAGGATCCCTTTAGAGCATCCTGGACAGAGCAGGAGGAACATGGGGACACAAACTTAGGAGTCAGAGTGAGGCTGGGGAACCAAGACACCACCTTTCAGGTCTGGAAATGAACTCCCCCCAAAAATAGACAGTTCTGTTGGGGGCACTTCGGGTGAAAGATGAGGCTGTCTCTTCCTGTGAAGGTTTACAGAGTCAGAAGCCTAGACCTGTTCCCTATGGGTTGGCATTGACCCAATGGCTGTAGGCTTATAGGGGACGTTAACTGTGGGAAGGCACGCTCCCCTTGGAAGGATAGGCAATCTCAGATACAAAGGGCATCCTCCCCCAGTGTCCACGGTCAGAGGGTGAGGAACAGAGGGATGGAGACAGGAAACACCTGGAGCAAGTGGGACACGTGAAGGTTACATCGAGGGGATGACAACACGTGTGCTAACCAACATGTGTGTGAACTGTGAGTGGAAAGCTGAGGATCTGCTCTGTGTAGCTTCTCCCAATTGACAGTCAAATGTTAAAACAGCATCATCAGCAAAAGGCCTATGATGTGCATTTCATGTAGAGGATGTTGGGGAAAAACATGTGGGATAGGGAGAATTAGCGTTGGGGCCCACTTCCAGGGGCTCACTAAATCCTGGGAAAGGACACACATGCTAGACTCAGAGCCAAGGATGGAGTAAACAAACCCTGTGCCCTTCATGGGCCAGAATTTCTCTCTCAACTCTGACATCAGAGACTCTGGAGGACAAACAGAAATCTAGAAGGAAGGGGGCAGTTCAGATGCACTCAGTGTCCCTCAGTCCCACAGAGCAGCAGTCACCCCGGCAACACTTCAGCTGTGACCGTGTTCACAATGGAGACCAGAGCCTGGGCAGGGGGACCTGCCTGCACTGTGCAGTAAAGACTCGGGTCCCCTGGGGCTGAGTGTGGTGACTCCTTTGGTCTCTGCAGAGAAGAGCTGCTGTATCTGGGCGATGAGAGGGTCACGTTTGCTTGTTGGTTTCCATCCCCCCAAATATTGTTCACCCTTTGTGGGGGTTAAGTTTATGAAGAAATCATTCACATCTAGTGCAATCAACCCATCTCTGGGTGGAGATCTGAACGTGTTTGTTTTTTCTTTTTAATTTGAATACACCTTACTTGTATTATTTATTGACACACAGAGGAGGTGATGGAACCGAAAACTTCTTTCTAGAAGAGACTCAGAAGGCCCTGACAAGTTTTTGGGAACTAGCTTCGGACTTGCTTCTTACCTTCATTCTGAGACTCCGGGAAATACTCAGTTCCCTCGGCGACCACGGAGGCAGCAAATCCCTCTGTGAGTCCCTTCCATGTGGCACCAAAGAAGAATTATTTCTCGTTAAATCCACCCATCAATAGCAAAATGACCCTGATGCAATAGCAAAGAAAATAATTTTATGGTTGGGGGGGGTGTCAACACAACATGAGGAAGTGTATTACAGAGCGGGGGGATAAGGAAGGTGGAGAACCACTGCTCTAGAGGGAGGTCAACTGACCAAGTATCAGGTTTGATGCAGCGTAAGCAGGATTTCAATGATCGGTGGTTGATAGTAAGGCTGTTGCAGACCATTGTCTGTGACTTGAGGGGATCTGCCAGCAGCTTCATTTTGTTTAAGTTTTAAATCATTTTATTGGAGGTTCTTACAGCTCTTATCACAATGCATCCATTCATCCAGTGTGTCAAACACATTTGTACATATGTTGCCATGATCACTTGCAAAATATTTTCTTTCTCCTAGAGCCCTTGGTAACAGCTCATTCTCCCCCACCTCGCCCCAGTCTCCCTTCCTAATGGACGCTTGATAATTTTTATATTACTATTTTTTTCATGTCTAACACAGACCACTGTTGTCCTTCACCCACTTTTCTGTTGTCTGTTCCCCAGGGAAAGGGTGATATGTTGATCATTGTGGTCGGTTCCTGCTTTCTCTCCCTACCTCCTCTTCCCCTCCTGGTATTGCTACTGTTGTTATTGTTCCTGAGGGATTTATCTGTCCTGGATTCCTTGTGTTGCAGTCTCTTATCTATACTAGTGTACAGGCTCTGATCTAGATGGACTTGTATGGTATGGTATGGGTCAGGATAGTGGGGGGAGGGAGGAAGCATTAAAGAACTAGAGGAAAATTGTGTTTCCTGAGTGCTATACTGCCCCCAGAGTGGCTCCACTCTTCCTTGTGACCCTTCTGTAAGGGATGATGCCCAGTACTCTACAGATGGGCATTGGGTCTCCAGTCCACCCTTGCCCTCAATTCACATCAATATGATTTTTTTGATTTGGGTCGTTGATGCCTGATCCCTTATCACATCAGCACCTCATGATCACACAGGCTGGTTTGATTATCCCATGTGGCCTTTGTTGCTTCTCAACTAAATGGCTACTTGTTTATCTTCAAGTCTGTAAGACCCCAGACACTATATCTTTTGATAGCCAGGCACCACCAGCTTTATCACCACATTTGTTTATGCACCCATTTTAAGGACCTGCCCTGAGGCTGCTGCCTTCTCTGCAGGCATTGGGACCTCTTTGTGGGGTCATGTCAGTTGGGACCTCTGTTTGCAAGAACACCTTGTGACCCAGGCAATGGGTGACTCCCAACACAGCAAGGCAGGGTCATCTCTGGCTCCCAAGCACTGAAGATGGGCAGCCCCAGACTCTGGGGGACTCCCAGGTTGTCCTGAGGGCCTGCTGTGGGGTCACTGGACTCTTCCCGCAGTACCTGTTTCCAGGCCCTATGACCTGCAGGAGGTAGAAATCCCCATTGTGGGCCATGAAGACTGCAACCAGAGCTACCTGAGCAGCTTCCCCTTGCTGAAGACCATTAAGGTCATCCAGGATGACATGCTGTGTGCAGGCAGCAAGGACCAGACCTCCTGCGAGATGAGAGTCTCTCCTGTGCCCGGTGGGAGGAGGGTGTCCCATGCCCTAGGGGAACCAGTGCCAGGTGACCCATTTCCCAGGATGCAACTGTCTACAGGGTGAGTCTAGGAGCCCTCTGGTCCGCAGCTGGAATCATAGGGCTGGTGACCTGGGTGACAGCTGTGGGCACCTTTTATTCCAGGGGTCTATGCCCACGTCATGAGATATGTGTCCTGGCTCCACCAGTATGTCCACTGCTCACACAGGCGCTAGTGGGGCCTACAATCTGGGTACATGATCTGCGTCCTCCACCTTCCCTGCCTTCCCTGGCTGTGGATTCCCTGGAAAGAGTCCTTGAGGGGTTTTGCAGGCAGACCATGAAGCAGGGGCCAGCGGGAGCCCAGTGACTCTGAGCCTTGGTGTGTACATTAAATCCTGGAAAGGCATCTTCAGGACTCGTGTGGACTTGCTGCTGGAAGGCCTCGGGCTGAGAGTGGAGTGCTCTTGGTGGGTTCAGGCTGGGCGACCATGTCTGATTGTGAGGGTAGTGTTGTGGGATCCTGGCCTCTAGTATGGTGGACCTGGGAATGATGCAGTGCCACCCTGGGACCACGTCCGTCCTGTGCCCTACCTTCCCCTCCTCTCTCCCTTCTCCCTGTCCTTGCTCCCTCATTCCTGCTCCCCTCTCTCTCCTCCCTCCTCTGCTCATCTCTCCTACCTCCCTTCCTCCTCCCCTCCTCTCTCCCTCCCCCCTCCTTCCTGCTCTTGTCTTCCCTCCCCGTCCTTCATCTCCCTTCTGTCTCCCTCCTTCTTCTCTCTTATCCCTCCCTCTGTCTTCCCTCCTCCCTCTGGCCCCTACTCCTCTCCCTCCCCGTAAATTTCCATCTCCCCTCCTTTTTTCCCATCCTTATTTCTTTTGCTTATGTGTAAGAAAGAGCTTTTTATATCAAGAAGTAATTCTATATGAGGGAAACATCCCAGTCCAGACCCACTCAGGGCCACAAGTACCGCTTGAGACACAGGCAGCGTAGCACAGGCTGGCAGGTACAAAGCTGTGAGGATACAATGCCCGTGGGGCCATCGCAGAAAGCCCCATTCTCTCCTCCATCCTTTCTGCTCCATCTAACTCAGGTTAAACTTGCTTGTGAGGTGGGCCATTCTCCTGGGTGCCCAGACCTGCAGGTGCCCAAGCACAGAAGGGTCCTGGTAGACCCAACTTCCTCCAGGCCTAGGACTGGAGACCTGGAGATATCAGGAGGTGGCTCCTCCCTGGGGCTTTCCCCCGCTGGGACTCTGAACAGGAGACTCTGGAGGCTTAAGGCGGAGAGGTAACTATGCAGTGGTCACCCATAGTGCAGGGCAGCAGTTGTGTCCTTGGAAGCCCTGCTTCTCACAGTAGAACAGGAGCCCTAGAGGTGTCCAGGGTCAGTGTGGGGCAGCGTCCCCTGGAGGCTTGTCCTCGCTGAGGGGCTGCCTTTGGACGGGGCTTTGAAGGGAGAAGTGATGTCTGAGGGGTGTCGGGGCGAGTGGGTGGTACAAGGGCAAGCTGTCCCCAGCAGCCATAAGTAGAAGTAGACCCAGTGTCCATCGTGATGACGGAGGACCACCCCCTAGAATGTGACACGGGGATGATGGTCTGAGGGCAGGCACGAGCTGTACAAACACCTGTCACAAAGAACCCACGTAGTCTGACCCCTTAGAAGCTCAAGGACAGAGAGGCGGTCTGTGGTGGTCACGGGCTAGGGAGCTGGGGAGTGAGAATAAACACCGAGGCCAACAAACCACGTCCACGTCCACGCCGGGAACATCTGCGACTTGGCATCAGACAGTGAGCACGAGTCGGGGTCTAGCACGGCCTGGGCCCTGGTTTGGTGGCACCAGTTCATTCTGAATCACGAGGCAGCCTATCAGCGTGTATCCTGCAACAACAATAATTATGAATGCAATGAACTAAAAGGGCCAGTGGAGATGGCCCAGGACAGAAGGCCCCAGGAGGGAGCGTGCTGAGGCTGGTTTGGACTGGCGGGACACAGAATCCCTCCCTGAGAGACTCTGTACTGACCAGACACATGAAGCTGTGCTGATGGCCGTTAGAGCCCTGGACCCGGAGGAGCCATGTGGAGACCCAGGCCAGCACTGAGCTGCTTCCACCATCGCTGGATCCACAAGACTCTCCACCCACTGGACTGTGATCTTCCTGCATTCCACATCATTGCATGTGCTTGTTAGTGTGCAGAGAATGTTATAGATTGGTGTCAGACACATGGGCTGATATCAGATGTATGGACTTGATCTGGACTGGGCTGGGATGCTTTTCAATATTCAATTGCTCTTGTATATAAAGCTTTTTTTCATAAACATACGAGTGTCTATGAATTTGTTTATCTGTTCTTTGTGGAGTAACATACCCTCCAAATCTGTTGTGTTGACATAATCAAGATGGTACATCCTGAGGCAAGGTGGAGAGTCCTTGTCTTTTCAGGAGGTATCTGTGTTTAAAGGCAACAGCAGCCTTGACTAAGGTAGCTGGTCTCCTGTATCAGATCTTTCTCTTGCAGCATCTTCTGCATTTGTCATTCTTTCTCTCTCAGATCCCCTACGGTTGCAGACATGGTGTGTTTAAGGACACAGTTATGTTCCCTACTCCCTAATGAAGGAGTCCTGGGGTGCTGTGAGGCAGATGTGGTCGGTGCTGGGCTGCTAACCTTGAGTTCAGCGGTTCTAACCCACATGCTATTCCATGGGAGAAAGATGATGCTGGCTGATCCCATAAAGATGTATTATCTCAGAACCTATCAATGGGCTCCCTGTGAGTTGGGTTGGTTTGGGTTCAGAACCTTGAATGACACATCTCCAGGGGAGAATGATCTAGGTTATAATTCTTTCTCTTCACCACTGGCAACTATCGCTTCATTCTAACTTGTAGGTACAGTTGCTGTAAGCTTGATGCCATGGGAAACCTCTTTTACCCAAGATGTGCGATTTCTCCAGCTGTCAATTACGGCAGACTCTGCTCCTGCCTGACTCACCTGGTCCCCTCCCACAGCCTCAGTCTTGTCCAAGCCCTCTTTGTTTACAATGTGGGTACGTTGTGCACCACATTAAAACAAAACAAACACCTTTTCATTGTTGTTAATGGAGTCAAGCTTTGCAGAGTAGATGAGCTTTCCATTCAACAACCCACACAGATTGTGTTTCATTTCATTAAATGCAGCCCCTAATGTCACTCTTGTCCCACTTCCTCCTTGTGTTTCCCATTTCCATTCTTCCTGTGAATGTTGCCCTTTTGATTTCAAAGGGTGGACCACTCACAGGAGTGTGTATATCCCTAGTGTTAATGTTCCTCCTACACACCTGTCATTGGTTTCCCTGAAAATTGAGCCATGGGGGCCAGTTCATTTGCACACCTGAAATGTGATGAAGGCCAGAATCTTTCGGGTTCTATATCTGTTTGACACATAATCCTGATTTATTAAAGAATAATTTGAAGTTTTGCTCTAGATTGTTTCCTATTCCATCCAGGATGCCATTATGTGTCCCCTTGAGAGGAGTCAGTAGAGGTGGCTGGGCTCCATCTACTTCTCCTGGTCGCAGGATGTGGAGACTGATGTTCCAGGGTCCATGTGTCACTGGACTCGTGGTTCCCGTGTGTCTCCATTTTCATCATCCTTCCCTCTGCACAGGGAGAGGCCGACAGTTGCACCTTCCCATGACTGTGTGTGTGTGTGTGTTGTGAATACTAGTCTTCTGGATGGATTCACATTCCCAAAGTGCTGTCACAGGTAGAGCATTTCTCACAGGAGTAACATACTTCTCTTTGGGCAGGATGAAATTCCCACTAAGAATGCTGGTGTTGCCTGTGGAGTTCTTGCTGGTTTGGGATGTGAATTCCTTTCCCTCCCCTCTGCAGCCCTTCTGTGCTCTTCTGCTGTCAGTGACGGTTTCCTTTCAGGACAACACAGTCAGGCATCTCTATGCAGCATCCCAGTGCGAAGCGGGGGATATTAGTAGTCATCTTACATCTCAAAAATCACCAAATCTGCAATAAAGGAGAAATCTGACCCTCAGGTTAAAACTCAAGCCTTATTTCAAAGTAAATAAATTACTCAAGATGGTGGTGAAATGCTTGATACTTTGGGAAAAAAATCTCAATGATAGGAAAGCTTTTGCCTCAAGCTGCACCATGAGACACAAGTCAGCATAATCTGCACCTCTAAAATGATCCGCAGAGCATCAATGGCTTCCTCTGTGGTAGTTACATCATCTGTTGTCATTTGAGACTTAGAGTCAAGGGGTATAGTTTAGCCTGTCAATCAGGTCGCAGCTTGATGACCTCATCTGGAGGCACTAAGGAGATAAATAGCTCACAGGAGTTGGAATTCACATACACTCCCTGGGAGACATGCTTGCTGAGCAGACACGCGGAGCTGTGCTAGAGCTCTTGAACTGAAGGAGCCATGTGGAGATCCCTGTCAGGGATGAGATGCCTCTACCACCACTAGACTTTCCACCCACTGGCCTGTGATCTTTCTGCATTCACTGTCTTTGAATGTGTTTTTGTGAGTCTTAAGAGGAATTTGTAGATTGGTACGGGACATATGGGCCAATACTGGACTGAGGTACTTGATCTGGACTTGACTGGGATGTTTTTTCAATATGCATTTGATTTTTTATAGACATCTCTTCCTTATACACATGTGATTCTCCCTGGATTTGTTCCTCTAGTCTAACCAGACAGATACAGAAAGAAACCGAGGATAAATAAAACATCACTAACAGTGAAAACAAGGTAGCAGACCTTTCATTCCGAGACATTAAAACGATAAAACCACAGTAATCAAAACTGCTTGGTTTTGGCAACTATAATAAACGTGAAAACCAATAGATTAGAGGTGAGAACCTGGTAATACAACCAAGTACCTACAGGCACCTAAATGTTGATAAAGGACTAAAACACATTAATTGGGGAAGGAATAGCCTTTTCAATAAATGGTGCTACATTCAATAAATGGATCTTCCCTGAAAAAGAATGAAACAGAACCCACATCTCACACCATGTACACCAATGAACTCAAGGGGAGGGGGAGTCATGATGGATTCCAGTTGGAAACACGCACCCCTCCTCCTGTTGTCAGATCTGAAAATTAAGAGGTAAGGAGGCCAATATTGGGAGGCTGGGTACTAAAAAATAAGTTCAGTGTAGCAGAGTCTGGTTCAGACCACCCCCTGAAACTTTTGCCCAAAGAGCATTTCAAGAACTCATTAAAATGCTCTAAGCTCACCTCATCTTCCCCCAGGCTTCTCTTCTCCTCACCAGGTCCAGAGGTGTGGTGTCTGTGACCCCTTCCTATGCATAAGCACACAGTATTTAGTGATGTCTCCAGGCTTCTGTCTAAAGGTCATCCTACTCCCAGGGTCCCAGAGTGTCTCTGAGAATAAGACTCTAGACCCCACACCAAAGTCCCCCTCTTTGCTATCCACCCTGCTCTTGCATCTTTGGACTTTGCATCTCCCTTCCCTACCTAGAAGGAAGTGGCTACATTGGTCATCCCCCTTTTGCTCTCTCCACCTTTGCACCAGCCAGCGTGGATAATGATACATAATTAGTCACTAATTTACAGCAATTGAAGATCCCTTGGGATATTTACTCCTGACAGAATGCAGATTGCAGGAACCAAGCCAGGAGAGCTATGCAGGAGGGTCAAGAGTGACAGGAAAGCAGCCAGGGGGTAGAATTCAGATCCAGTTGGCCCCCAAACCCTCTCAGCTAATCTGATCCCCCTTCCCCGGGGAGACTACATGTCACACCAGGATACCAGGTCACCCCACAAGCCCAATATAAAAAGAATTTTTAAACAACAGCAACAGCAACAAAATGCTTTCAATTCCAAGCTCTGTTCCTTTGTGCAACTTTGAATGTAAACTGCAAGAAACCTTGTTCATTAGCATAGCATTAACCTGTACAGACAGCTGGAATTCAAATCCCCTGGCCACACCCTTGGATTTTAACACAACAAAACCCTCACGGAGCCCAGGGTCACACTCCAGGTAGAGGGTGGGGCTACCTACTCTGTGATTACCTTCTCACTAGGTCCTATTTTTCCTTTCCAGATCTCTGTCATGGGGATATGGGTCCCCTCAACCCTCAGGCAAACCCTCCCCCAGTTTTGCACATTCGACAAAACTCCGTTTTCACACTCCTTTTTAGTTATCCCCTCGTGCCCTGTTCCGTTGCTGGGAAGGGATATTTTAACCAAGTTACATGCTACTATCTCCTTCTCCAGCAACAGGCTACCTTTATGACCTCTTAAGTCAAGCCACCTCCACAACCTCATGCCCTGCACATTTTCCAATTTCAAAAACTCACCGACTAGGCCTAAGGTTACTTTTTTTGTAAATGAAACTGGAATTGTTAGGCAGACTCAAGCAGAAGTAAGAAAAGAGTTAAAGTTTGTGCAAGATCAAGTCAAACTGAGTCAGAAAACTGAGTATGCCCCCAAACCAGTAAAGGAAGATAAGGAATGTGATAAAGAAATGCGATGAAGATGTGGCAAAGAGGTTGAGAGAATGTGACGAGAATGTGATGTGATGGAGAAGGTAATAAAGAAGTTGAAATTGTTCTGAGTGATAACGAAATTGAGATTGTTCTAGGTAGTAAGGAAGTTGCGATTGTTCTGGGTGAAACTGTTCTAGGTTTGCAATAAGAACAGAAGGCGGGATGATCCCAACCTCGCATAAAGTTCAGCTTAACCAAATGTGCCCTGCAGCTTTTGGGAGAAAGCACAGCTTCAGCAGATAGCTGCCTTTTAACTCTTCGGTGTTAGCTATAAAATAAAAAGGGGGGATTATAGAAAATCACTGAGCTTTAACTGGTGACTCTCTTGAAACACTGTGTCGTTATGTTTTCCCAAGTTCCGAGACACAATGAGAAAGCTGAGAACGCAGCTGCCCTTGTTTAAATAAAATAAGTCCCAAGGAATTGTTTGTGCTTAGAGCACTTTTAAAAGGATGCTATTGTTACACTAGGCAAGCTATATACCCTTGCCTCATTCATATATAAAGCTGTACTTTGGAAATAAAATTGGCCTTTGGATCATCAATCCCCTGGCCCCTCTTTTACTTCAGGTCACCACTTCCCTTAGCATTGAGTGAAAACTCCACGCTGCATACCACCCACAATCCTCAGGCAAAGTGAAAAAAGCCCATAATAGACAGATTATTGAAACAAGGTTTGCTCACCCCTGTAAAGTCACCATGTAACACCCCTGCTTTGCCAGTACAGAAACCTAATGGACAATACCGCCTCGTGCAGGATCTCCACCTAATCAATGCTGCAGTGATCCCCATCAGCCCTGTGGTCTCTAACCCCTACACTCTCCTTTCCCAAATCCCTGCAAGCACTACCCACTTTACCTTCCTGCATCTCAAAATGCTTTCTTTACTATTCCTATTCACCCAGACTGCAAGTTCCTGTTTGCATTCATGTGGCATGATCCTGTTACTGACTTAGCCCAACAATTTTCCCAATCCTAGCTCAGTATGCTTTTTATCTCCCACTTACACTCCAACTTACACTGATCAGGAAAACACCCAGTATTGCTCTCTTCCTCAACAAAAAGGGTGGGTACACAAATATAACTTACTCATTCTCCCAAAGTTACAACAGGAAGCAATCATCAACAATGTTCACAATTCTCTACACATCGGGCCAAAGGCCCTCTACAAGTTTCTAACCCCCATATTTCACCCCACTAAACTATGAAACACTATCAACACAGTACATGCCAAATGCAACATCTGTGCCCTCTCCAATAGTCAGAGAGCTCAACAGCCTTGTACACAGCTCCACCAGATGCGAGGGCACCTACCGGGACAGGACTGGCAGATAGACTTTACCCACATGCCAAAGCATAAGCGATTTAAATATCTCCTCTCTATGGTTGACACATTTTCAGGGTGGATCGAAGCCTTTCCCACCTCCTCTGAGAGTGCAAGCTTAGTCGCCGCTCACCTTCTTCAAAACACCTTTCCTCGTTTTGGCCAACCTGCTTCAATCCAGTCGGACAACGGCCCAGTCTTCATATCTAAGGTGCAGCAGGCAGTTAGCGCCTCACTGGGCATCTGCTGGAAACTCCACGCAGCCTACCACCCACAGTCTTCTGGTAACGTTAAGTGAGCTTACGGTCTCATAAAACAACAGCTCACCAAACTCTCCCTAGAACTGCAACTTTCTGGGCCTCAACTATTACCCTTTGCTCTTACTCAACTTCACGTGGTCCCTTGGGAGCCGTCTGGCCTGAGTCCTCTTGAAATACTCTATGAACGATCTTTCCTTTTCTTGCCTCTCCGGGAACTGATTGCCCTCCGCTAGCTTCGTACCTTCCATACTTGTCCTTGCTCCGCAACCTTCTTAGACATCCAACCAGAAAACACTCAAGTGCCCTTTGCTACTCCAATGCATCTACACAGGCATGTAATGTCACCCAAATCCCCTCCAAACCACTAACAGCCCCAGAAGAACTTTTCTTTTGGTGCAACTATACACTCACTAAGTATTTAAACATCAGTTCTACACAAGTTGAGCCCAGGTCCATTCAAACACGTAGAAATCACTCAGACCTCTCTCATACCACCATACCATAAAACTAGAGCTCAACAAATGGAAATTTAGAAAAAGGAGGGCAAACAATTGGAGGATGAACAATGATCTTCTGTGACATGAATGGGTACTGGCTCAGATTAAGGAAAAGATTAGGAATTTTCTGGAAACTAATGAGAAGACAACATCCCCAAACCTATGGGATACAGGAAAAGCAGTTATCAGAGGATGTTTGATAGTGGTTAGTGCATATGTCGAAAGGAAGAGAGACTTATGACGAATAGGCTATCACAAAGCCTCCAGCAACTAGAACAGAGTCAACAGAAGAACCCCTACAATAGCAAAAGGAAATAATAAAAATCAGAACAGAGATAAATGAATGGGAAGAGAAGAGATTAGTGCAAGAAATCAATTCAGCAAAAAAGCTGGTTCTGAGAAAGGATGAACAGATTCGACAGGCTGCTGGCAAACCAAACCAAGGAAAGGAAGGAGCGAACATCAATAGGAAGGATGAGGGAGGAAACCAGAGGAATCACAACGGTCCAATTAAGACAAAGGGAATAATCACAAAGTAGTATGAAAATCTGTACTCTAATGGATTCAACAATGTGAGGACAAATACTTGGAAAAACAATCCCTCCCTACATATGCCAAGTAGAGGTCAAGAACTCCAATAGACTCATGGCCAAAGAAGAAATAGATATGGTTATCAAGAGACTAACAGTGAAAAAAGCTCCTGGACCAGAGAGTTTCACAGGAGAATTCTACTAAGCATTCCAGGAAGAACTGACACCGGATCTCCACAAAATATAGCAAATTATAGGATGGCAAAGTCCCAACAGATTCTATGAAGCCAGTATAACTTTGATACCCAAACAAGTCAAGGATCACACGAAATAGAGAACTACAGATGGATACCTCAAATGAACAAACATGGAAAAAAAATCACTAACGAAATATTGGCCACTAGAATACAAAAGTATATAAAAATCATCATCCATCATGATCAGCTGGGATTCATTCCAGTGATTCAGGGATGGTTCAACATCCAAAAGTCCATCAACATAATTGACCACATTTGATTTAAAAAAAAACTAAAGGAAACACATGATAATATCGAGAGAGGCAGGAAAAAGCATTTGACAACATCCAACGCATATTCCTGATTAGGACACTACAGGAAATAGGAATGGAAGGAGAATGCCTCAAGTTAATACAAGCTATTTATGAAAAGCCAACAGCCAGCATCATAGTCAATGGAGAAAAGACTCAAACAATCCCACTGCAAAAGGTGACCAGGCAAGGAGGACCCTTGTCGCCTCTTCTATTTAGCACCATACTGGAAGTCCTAGCTAACAACATAAGGCAGCAGAAGGACATTAAACATACTCCAATAAAGGGATTTTAAAAAAAATAAAAGGTATCCATCTGGGAGAGGATGAGGTGAAACTATCGCTAGTTGTAGACAACATGATTCTATTCATTGAAAAACCCCCAAAATTGATTACAGGAGTACTGACAGTGATAGTGGAATATGGAAGGGTGGCAGAATACAAGATCAACAATCAGAATTCTATAGGTGTTTTTTTTTTTATACATCAGACAAGACCAGGGACGAAGAGAGTCAAGAAAGCAGCATCCTTTTTAATGGCCAAGAAGAAATTGAAATATCTAAGGATATATCTTACAACCCACCCTCCCCCCAAACCCAAAAGGCTTATACAAGGAAAACTACAGAACCCTAGTACAGGAAAACAAAAATTACCTCCACAAATGGAAGCATACCCCAAGCTCGCAGGCTCATGGATCAGAAGACTTTTTATAATAAAGGTGTCACACTTACCCAAGGCCCTATCAGAGTTTAATGCTATACCAATTCAAACATCAACAACCTTCTTCAAAGAATTGAGGAAAATGACCACCAATTTCACATGGAGAGGGAAGAAGCCCAGAATTAGCAGAAAACTCCTCAAGAAGAAGGACAAATTTGGAGGGCTAAATTTACCTGACACTAACACCTACTGTACAGCCACAGTGGTCACAACAGCGTGGGAGTAGAATAATGACAGATACTCAGAGCAAAGGGAAATGACAGAAACTCCAGAAATAAAACCATCACCATATAGACATCTGTCCTTTGACAAGGGCCCCAAAGGTATCACGTGGGAGGTGGGTGCCATCTTTAACAAATGGTGCTGGAAACAATGGAGATCCACCTGTAAAAATATGAAACAAGACACTTACCTCACCCCATGCACAAGTACAAACTCAAGGTGGATCACTGACCTATAAGTAAAACCTTAAACTAACAGAACCATCAATGAAGGAATCAGGACAAACCTAAGAACCTTGGCACAGTGAATACTTGAACTACCTGTAACAGGGACAGGCACACACACAGAGATGGAGATGAAATCAACAAGTGGTATATATTAAGGATAAAAAACTCGTGTGCATTGAAGGACTTCATGAAGAGAGTAACAAGAGAAATCACAGATTGTAGTGAGAGGATTTTTAGAAATGACACAACAGACAAAGGGCTTATTACTGAAATCGACAATATGCTCCTAGTCTGCAAAAAGAAGAAAGCAGTTAAACCCCTGAGGAAGTGGGCAAAGGATCTTAACAGAAATATCACTCAGGTGGAAAGCCCAATGGCCAATAAGCATATGAGAAAATGGTCCCAATCATTTGCCATCAGAGAAATGCAGATTAAAACAGCCCTCGAGGAAAGCCCAAATCAGAAAATCAGACAGCATTACATGTTGGAGGGATGTGGCAAGATAGGATCTCTCCTCCACCGATGGTGGTCATGCAGACATCTCCAGCCTCTGTGGAAAGAGATTTGGCGATATTTAAACAAATGGAAATTGAGTTACCTTATACCTCAGTCATCCCTCTATGGGGCATATACCTATATGGGGTAAGAAATGGACCATGATGAGCCATGTGCGCCCCAATATTTACTGTGACACAATTCATAATTGCAAAGAATAAGAAACAGCCTAAATTTCCATCGATTGATGAGTGGATTAGAAAACTCTAACATACACACACAATGGAGGACTACACATCACTGAAAAGCACTGAAAATTGCATGAGGCACATCACCTCATGGGAAGAGTTGGAGGAAATTGTGGTAAGCAAGGTTATCCAATCACCAAAGGACAAGTACAACATGAGTCGATGGAGGTAAGTATAATCAGCACAGTAGGTATAGAAGTAAAGCCACTGATCTCACGCTCTACAGGTTGTGGGACAAAAAACAATTGGGTGGGGGACAGATCAAATCCAAGGATGTACACGTCATTCCAACACAAAGAAAGGGAAAGTGTGGTTGGCCAGGGAGAAAGAGGAAAACAAGAAGGAGCTGGTGGCACTGGGGCAGCAGGGCTCTAATCCACGCAGGGGGAGGGTATCGTTTACATCTCCACAGAAATGGGAGTGTGAGTGCAGACCACACCACCGCTCTCCAAACCTTGAGGGCAACGGAACCACATGGAACAACTCATGAACACAGATGACTTCAGGGCGGGCTGCAGTCAGAGCCAAAGTAACCCGCTCCCTAGAAGGATATGCTACAGAGGACAACACTAAAACCTACAGGTTGGGGAGAGGGCAGCCCGCCACACCCTCATGGAAGAAACCGAGAAAGATAAAGAGAGTGAAGGACTAGATGCCTTACTGGCACACCAGGCCCTGAGCACAACGTCCCTGCACGAGCTGCTAAGGCACAGAGAGGACTGAGGGTTCAACAACTTGGGACATGATGTCCCCTTGAAGAAGCACACCAAGACAGAGGATAATACGGGGCCACTCGGCGGGGAGTGAATCTGGTCTGACGCCCTAACCCCCAACAGTGGGGCAAACCAAGGAGGGAACATGGCAGATCAGCAACAGGAACAAAGCCACCACAAAGTCCCTGAGGAGCTCCCCAGATAGACTACAGGCTAGGAGTGGAAGTTCCTGGATACCCCAGGACTGCTAGGGAGATAGTCATAAAGGTCAGTGGACACACCTGGAATTATGTATGCTTCTCCCACCCACTTTTTATTCAATCTTTTGTATTGTCTCCATTATTGCTGTTTTGCCTACTCAAATAAGATAGGCTTGGGAAATAAACCAGAGGAGAAACCAAAGGACCAATAGTTCCAGAGGAACTTGGAGGGAAGAGGAGGCAGAGGAAGGGAGGGGTGAGAAAACAACACCATGGACAGGGGAAAACTTCTTGATCACACAAGCTGGTGTGCTTCTTCCATGTGGGCTTTGTTGCTTCTCAGCTAGATGGCCGCTTGTTTGCCCTCAAGCTTTTAAGACCCCAGACACTATATCTTTTGATAGCCGGGTACCATCAGCTTTCTTCACCACATTTGCTTATTCCCCCACTTTGTCTTCAGTGGTTGTGTCAGGAACATGAGCATCATAGACTGCCAATTTAATAGAAGAAAGTATTCTTGCATTGAGGGAGTACTTGAGTGGAGGCACAATATCCATCTGCTACCTTAATATTAAACATATACATATATGCACATAGATCTATTTCTCTTATTGAGACTTCTATAAATGCCCTTTGCCTCCTACCTCTTTCCTCTATTTCCTTTTACTTTCCTCTTGTCCCACTAGCATGTTCAGTTTGCATTTGGATTTCAGTAATTTCTCCCAATACATTACCCTTGGTCCTCCAATGTGTCAAAGGGATCAGCTATCAGGCATCATTGGAACAATGAGGCAGGATGCCTCTCACTGACCCACAGACCTACAGGGGAACAACACCGGAGACACAGTGTGGGAATTGCACACGATCTGATCCTGTCACACCAAGGCAAAACACTAAGAGTGTGCAACGGAACAGCAAGGAAATGGAGTGGTGAGATCCCCAGGCAATGCTGAAAGTGGACTTAGCGGCCAGTGGGTGGTGCCCTAACAGACTGGACTGGAAAACACTCGTAAAGGTCGACAAACAATCCTTGAACTAACTGCAAGCTTTTCTTTTCTTTCAAAAAAAAAACCCACAACATTTTGGGGGCTCGTGCAATTCTTATCACAATCCATACATCCATCCATTGTGTCAAGAACATATGTCCATGTGTTGCCATCATCATTCTCAAAACCTTTGCCTTCTACTTGAGCCCTTAATATCTGCTGCACATTTTCCCCTCCCTCCCCACTCCCCCCACCTCATGAGCCCTTCATCATTCTTAAATTATTATTATATTGTCATATATAACACTGTCCAATGTCTACCCCTGCCTTCTTCTCTGCTGTCCATCCCCCAGGAAGGAGGCTATATGTAGATTCTTGTATTCAGTTCCCCCTCTCTGCCCCACATTCTCTCCACCCTCCAGGCATCGCCACCCTCACCACTCATCCTAAAGGAGTCATCTGTCCTGGATTCCCTGTGGTTCCAGTTGCTATCTGTACCTATGTACATCCTCTGATCTAGCCAGATTTGTAAGGTAATATTGGGTTCATGATAGTGGGGGTGGGGTTGGTAGTGGAAGCATTTAAGAACTAGAGGAAAGTTATATGTTTCATCGTTGCTACCCTGCACCATGACTGTCTCATCTCCTCCCCACAACTCTTCAGTAAGGAGTGTTCGGTTGGCTACCAATGGGCTTTGAGTCTCCACTCTGCACTCACCCACATTTTTAATAATATGATATATTTGTTCCTTGATGCTTAATACCTGATCCCTTTGACAGCTTGTGGTCACACAGACTGATGTGTTTCTTCAATGTGGGCTTTGTTGCTTCTGCACTAGATGGCCACTTGTTTATCTTCCAGCCTTTAAGACCCGAGATGCTATATCTTTTGATAGCTGGGCACCATCGGCTTTTTTCACATTTGCTTATGCACACGTGTGCCTTCATTGATCGTATCAGGGAGGAGGGCACTCATTGATATTATTTTTAGTTCCTTGATGTCTGATAACTGGTCCCTTCTGCACCTTGTGGTCAGACAGGCTGGTGTGTTTCATCCATGTGGACTTGGATGCTTCTCAGCCAGATGGCTGCTTGTTTTTCTTTAAGCATTTAGAACCCCAGAAGCTATATTTTTTTATACCGGGCACCGTCAGCTTTCTTCATCACATTTACTTACACTCACATTTTCTTCAGTGATTGTATCAGCAAGGTGGGCACCCATTGATATGATTTTTAGTTCTTTGATGTCTGATAACTGGTCCCTTCTACACCTCATGGTCAGCCAAGCTGGTGTGCTTCTTCCATGTGGGTTTTGATGCTTCTCAGCTAGATGGCCTCTTGTTTATCTTGAAGACTTTAATACCCCAGGCGCTATATCTTTTGATAACCGGCACCGTCAGCTTTCTTCACATTTACTTACGCACACATTTTTCTTCGTCGATCGTGTCGGGAAGGTGTGCATCCTGGAATTCCAATTTAATAGAACAACGCGTTCTTGCATTGAGTAAGTGCTTGAGTGGAGGCCCAATGTCCATCTGCTGCCTGGTACAAAGAAGAGCTCATGACACACAGAATCCAGGACAGATAACCCCCCCAGGAACAGTAATGGAGTAGCGATATCAGGAGGGTAAACAGAAGGTGTGGGGAGGAGGAGAGGAAGGGGAACCCATCAAAATTATCTACGCAACACACACAGACACACACACATGTGAAGGGGAGAAGCAACAGAAACGTGGTTGAAGGGAGACAGTAGTCAGTATAAGATATCAAAATAATAATAATTTATGATTTATCAAGGGGTCACAGGGGTGGGGGGAGGGAAAAAAGAGGATCTAGTACCAAGGACTCACATAGAAAGTAAATGTTTAGAAAATGATGATAGCAACATAGATACAAATATGCTCGATACAGTGATACATGGATTGTTATAAGAGGTGTAAGAGCCCCAAATATAATGATCATAGAAAAAAAAGTACTCAAGATGGAGCAAGGATTCAAATAACTCCCAGAACCATAAAGACCATCAATAGGGGTGAAATTAAAGGCCCCAATACAAAGAATAAACACATTACCAAATACAAAGAAAAATATCCACATTGTAGAAGACTTCATCAAAAAAAGGGTAAAATGAAAACTCATGGAATGGGAAAAACATTCAGCAATGATACATAAGACAAAGGGAGCATTTAAAAATCTGTAGTATACTACAATCTCATAATAAGAAAAATACAAATATAACCCCATTTAAAAACGGGCACAAGACATGAATAGACAATTTATCAGAGATGACATCCAGGCTGTCAACAACCATAGGGTGAAATATTCTCATCCATGAACAAGAAGAGAAATGCAAATTAAATTAGCAATGAGATACCACCTTACATCTACTCTTTAACAAAATTAAAAAATGAACAGAAATCAATAAATTATGGAGGGGCTGTGCAGAGATTAGAATGCTCCTACGTTGCCAGTGTGACTGTAGAATTGTACAAACAGTATTGCGCTTCCTTAAACAAATGCAAATCCAACTACCTATGATCCTGTAATCCCTCTCCTGGGCACATCCCCTAAAGAAACAAAGAACACAACATGAACAGCCAATGCACACCTATATTTATTGCAGCAATTTTCATAACAGCAAAAAGATGGAAATAACCACAAACCCTGATTATAGAGGAATAGATAAACAAACCCTGGTATAATTCAATGGAATATGATGAGGCAATAGAAACATCAGAAAGTCTCTTAAACACCGTAAGATTTGAACAAAACTAGACAGAGATCATTGTGGTTCGTCAAACTCATATACAAATAATGACAGCATTATTATATCATAATTTTATTAATCATTGTACTAGGGCTTCTTACAAACCTTGTGACAACCCATCATTCAATCGTGCAAAGCACACGTGTGCGTAGGTTTCCCTCAACATTTCCAAGAGAGTTTCTTCCTTCTTGAGCCTTTGGAATCAGCTCCTTTATTTTCCCCTCCCTCTCCCACACTCGTGAATCCTTGACAAATTATTTATTGTTTTTGTCATTTCATGTCTTACACTGTCCATTGTTTCCCTTCACCCACATTTCTCTTTTTCATCTCCTGGGAAGTGGGCAAAAAATCCAACTCTGTGAAGGGTTCCTTCTTTCTCCCCATCTTTCCCGCTACCACCCACGATTCGCCTACCCTCATGGTATTGCTACTCCAACTACTGTTCCTGATGGTATTACCATGTTTCCCTCAAAATAAGACATGCCCATGAAATAAGCTGTAGAAGGATTTCTGTTTCTTTTTTTCAGAAGGATTTCTGAGCAATAGCAGAATATAAGTAATCCCCCGAAAATCAGATATAGTGATAGGCGTGGCCCTGAGTGCACAGTCGAAGAGCGGTCACGAAGATGGACACCCTCCTCTGCCCCGTCATGACAGCTGCTATCTTGGGGGAGGGGGGAGGACCGGAGAGGTGCAGCAGCGCCATGAACACGGTCGGCCTGCTGTCGGATCCCGGTCCTTCTGTGCGTGCTGCCAGCTGAAGCAGAGAGGGAGACCCGACAGTGAGAGTCAAAGTCTCCTCCGTGGAGTGAGGAGCAGGACGCTCTGCTTTGGGCATTGTGTGTCCTCACTGGGAAGAAGGAAAGCTGGGTTTGCCGTGTGACTCGGCACCGTGGGTCCATATTCCACAAGAAGACGACTTAACTATCTTTGTAACCAATGTAGATTGTTTTACCGTACTTAATAAAAATAAGACATGCCAGAAAATAAGACATGGTGTGTCTTCTTGAGAAAATATAAGACTGTCTTCTTTTCAGGAAGTCACGGTATCTTTCCTGAATTCCATGGGTCAAGAGCTCTTAACCGTACCAATGTGTGTCCTCTGGTCTAGCCAGAAGTGTAAGGAAGACTGAGTCCTGGTAGTGGGGTTGGAAGCATTCAGGAGCTAGAGCAGAGATGTGCTTTGAATGACAGCACGATTTCTACACAAAAGGAAAACACTGAAGAAGAAGAGGAGGCTAGGGAGGGGAGGCGGGGTTAGGGAGAGGAGGGGGACAAGAAATTGTGGAGGGAGGGATGACGAATGGGAGGGGGGAAAATAGATGGAGAGACACATTGATGGGGATTTAGTGGTGTGATAGGTAGATTTATTTTGCCAACCTGGCCAAGAGACACATGTGGGATAAATAAGGTTGCAGTTTAATTTAAGGGCAAACAGATAAATGATTCAGCGAGGCTCATCTTTCCATCTCTTGCTCTCTGATGATGGGACAAGTGTGCAGCTGCCTTAGCTAGTTCTCTGCCTCAACTTGAGAGCTACACTACTTGTGGGATACCCAACCCGAGGACAGTGTTGCTATAGTGTGAGGTTCCTCTGAGACCTGCTTTGCCACACTGCTGGTGTGCACATCACTTGTACTTGGGACTGTCAGAAACTGTCATCCAACTGACTCTTGGTGACCTGCCCTGCTGTTTACTACCCATAAACAGACTGCCTATATTGCTGTACAGAAGACTCAGCTGTCTGCTTCCTTTCCTTGCACCCAACAGCCCTTGTGAGTTCAAGCACTGCCAGTATATTAACTGTCTCACGGACCTGAGTTGAACTGAACCCTCTGTACTGCTCTGTGGACCAATTAGCTGTTTATTTCATTGGGATTCATCTATCTATCTATCTATCTAAAATCAAAGGTCTCCTGATTTTGTTTCTCTACAGAACCGGTGTAACACATGTGGGATCGTATTACTGATTTGGTTGGCTGGGCTATGCAGTTACAGAGAACATGCTTTTCATATATATATATGTATGTATAAGTATAAATATACATATTTTTTAAAAATCGAGTGAAGGCTCACCACCTCACAAACTCTCCAGACTCCTACCCCGCGGGTCTGAGTGGCTAAGAACATGAGGAACAGTAAAACTGACAGAGGCTTGGATTCTTTAGTGACATCTAAGTTCATTTCAGACAAATGAAGAACAAAAAAAAAAAACGACTCTCAGAGAACATTTGATTTACTTAATCATAGGATTTTGGACGTTTCCTTAACTTTCATTCCCAAGTGAGTGTCTGGGAGCACAGAGAGAGTCTCTTTGTTGGATGTTGAGTGGGGTTTTTGGTGGGACCCTGTGGCCTGGGGTCCAAGGTGACACCAGTTCTAGGATTTGGGGGATAGTGTAATGTTAGGGCTGGTAATCTTTGAAATATACAAAGCCCAAGGACCCTGTGACTTGGGGCATCCATGACCACATGACCAGGGAGGCCGAGGTTCCCACATCTGGGAGGGTGGGGGACACTGTGACCGGGTGGTCTGAGGGAAGCAGTCTGGGGATCTTGAGGATCCAAGTGGATGAGAAGCTTTGTTAGGTTTCTGGAGTCGGTAATAGCTCGGTTCTTGGCTTCTCACAATTAAAGCATTCACTCCGATGTTCATTTTGTAATCCACGTGGGTTTCGTGAAGGACAGGACAAGTTTTAGGGTTGTATAGTCTCAGAGGGTTCACAAATGGCCCCGAACAATCATGTGCAGGAGAAAACCCATACATGTGGATCATGGGGGGATGCAGGGAGGCCAGAAGCCCAAGAACCCTAGAAGCAAGAGAATGTTGCCCAAGAGGCTGTGGGTCCCTTTTAGGCCCTGGGCTGCTGCTTGTGCACCCCTAGGGGAGAGATACCTCCCCGCTCTACCTACCTCTGACCAGGAGCAGGGCAAGTGAGTGTCACTGAGCATGCACCCTGCCTTTGTGCTTGCACACCCCCCTGGCTAGGGGAAAGCGTGGTTGATGGTATTGGTTTACCCCATTGGCTGAGTTACGCCCACCTGGGTGATGTCATGAGCCTGAGACTAGTTTGGTCCACCCATGTTACCTCCTGCCTGGCTTGGGAGATTGAGTACAAGCATGCTCAGTTTGATGTCTTCCTAGGTGTCTAATGTTTGCCTGATTTTTTCCCATCCTCCTCTATGGGGGCTTTATGGGCATGGGAGGGACACCCCTGTCCCTCAGCTAGTTAGCTACCAGATCCTTTTAGGGGATAGAGGTGGGGGGGGGTCTTCTCTCCCCTTTTTGCTCCTTCAAATGTGCACAAAGAGAGTGTGGTTGGGTGAGGGGAAAGGGCAGGGAGGAGCAGGGGAGGGCTGGGGCTCGCAGATGAGGGGTGTGGGTGTGGGGTCAGGAATACACACAGTGGAGCCCTTGGCTTTTCCCAAGGACACTCATTCCCACCCTTACACTTGGGGTACCGCTGGAATCTCCACCAGTGCAGTCCTGGCCGTGGGCACAAAGGTTGCCCAGAGTCTCTGCCTGTGGGTGGCCAGGGGACCAGAAGGGACCCAGGGCAGTTCCTGAAATGCTGTAGCACAGTAATGGCTTGCCCCCTGCTCCCTTCCAAAGTTGCTCCCTGTCCCTCTGCAGACGGAAGCATCTCAATCCACCCTGAGCCCCTAGGAGACCAGGGGGCCTGTACTTAGTCCCACCCAGACAAGATGGAGAGTTGGAGTTCAGGTCCCTCCCTCAGAGCACTTCTGTGAAGGGAACCCCAGGACACAGGGTAAGTGGGGAAGAGGAAAGGGTAGGGTGACCCGGGTTTATGAACAAGGGACAGTGAGTCAGTCATCCCGTGGAAAGGCCATCCATTGGTCTCAGTTGTCTGCCACCACCCCCACAGCACCCAGTTTCTTGGACCTCAGTGATGGAGAACCTCCAACCCACCTTTCTTCACCTGGCCCCCACCAGGAAGGCTCTTCCAGGCACCATTTCTTGGGCCACACCTACAAATGAGGACACTCAGACCTTGATGTGCAGGAGCTTTATTGAGCCACGTTTTACAGAGTGAGAGGCATGCAGGTCCCTGGAGGAGCCCCCACCCTGTCCCACCTCTGGGAGATCATGAGACATCCCCTCTGTCCCTCTAAGATATCAAGGGAGGGACAGGACTCCCAGAGGGGGCAGGGATGGACCTCAGCAGGGATGGAAGCGGGTGATGGGCTCATTGAGAGGCTGGCATTGGGGAGGGTGCATGAGGTTCTGCAAGCCATTGGGAGGGGTGTTTGTGTCGGCAGCATCCTTATCCCTGCCTGGAGTCTCAAGGATGTAATGGGACATACGTGTGAATCCAGGGCAAATAGGATGTCACTTGGGTGTAGACTGTAGGGTATCCTGGCGCATCACATATTGGATTACCCCAACTCACCACCCCAACCTGGATCCACCTGTTGTCCTTAGGGCAGACCAGGGGTCCCCCAGAGTCTCCCTGTGGGGAATAAAAAGGCAGAGAGTGGCCATCAGGATCTCGAGGGCTGAGAGCAAGGATAGGAAGCAGGGTGACTGAATAGGCTGGGACATAGCATCTCACATGGCAGCTTGTCATCCAGGGCCTCCCCGCACACAGCATGTCATTCTTGACATACATGTTGAGCTGTCTGTAGGTGTCCCTGCATGTCTCCAAGTCCACAATCGGGACCTGCACCTCCTGCAGTTTCTTGTTCATGGGTAGGCACTCTGCAGGGAGGAGTGGGCAGAGCTCAGGCTGTGGGTTTGGGGATTGGGCAAGGACCTCCACGCAATGTCTCCCTGCTCCTGAGAGCCAGGGTGCTCCAGGTGCCAGGATCTGGAGACATACATTTGGTTTCAGTTTTCCTACATGTACGCTGGAGCTACATAGACCCAGCTCACAAGGAGGAAGCAGGGGCGGCAGGAAGGTTCCCTAACCCTGAGGGATCAGAAGAGGTGTGACTCAGACATGCAGAGTCAGGGCCCTGGGTCAGCGTGGACTTGGAGCACTGAAGGCAGAGTCTGTGAGCGCATCCCTCAGTCCCTCTCAGCCTCAACCCCTCCCCAAGTCCCATCAAGACACATGGAGGACCAGGACCTGGAAGACCATGCAGAGCCTGGTTTAGAGAGAGGACAGAGCTTCCCTCCCTCCATATCCGGTCCCTTAACTGTGTCCCTGCGAATCACTCAAGTCCAGCATCACCCGTAGCCCTCCATGAGGAGGCCATGCTGTTGAGTCCCTGCTCATGCTCTGCCAGTGTCCACTGTGCCCCCAGAGCCCCCATTCCCATCTGACCCCAGCATTCTGGACCCTTACCCCCGAAATGGGTA
The DNA here is from genome assembly GCF_050624435.1 of Tenrec ecaudatus. NCBI lineage: Eukaryota > Metazoa > Chordata > Mammalia > Afrosoricida > Tenrecidae > Tenrec > Tenrec ecaudatus. Next base: position 111,472,205 of record NC_134541.1, on the reverse strand, counting down.
TTTCCCCATCCGGTCACCATGCAGTTGATGCCTGCTGGAACCCTCAGTCCTGGAGGAGGGAGGGTGACCAGTTGGACAGTGGGAGAGAGAGTCACGGGAGCAACAAGCAGGAGCAGTGCAATGTCACTCCCTTGGGTTGCATCCTGAGGATTGTAGTCGGGGTGGATGATGACCTGGGATACTTCCTGGATCAAGTTACTCGGGTGGCGCTTCACTTGTCCCACTTGGACGCCAACTTGGATAAGGCTTCCTTCATCTCTGATGGAGAGAACACAAGGAGCTGTCCAGAGGCTGAGAGAGACCCCTAACACAGTCCCAGGCGGGGACCTCTGTGCATGGGACACCATGGTGGATTCCAGGGGATGGAATTGCTCAGTCTCTTTTCTGTGACCACTCCACCCAGGAAACGACACAGCACCGATCATGTGCCCCAATATTGTACTGGAGACAAGTGGTGGCAGGGGAGTCACTCACCTTAGAACGCAGTGGGCAGCAGTCAGCACCCACTGCTCATGGATCAGGGAGCCTCCACACGCAAATATCCACGGGCCACCCCATGGATGAGGGATCCACAGGCTGACTTGCCAGGGCCACTTCCCACGTTGGGCATCGTGTCCCCCAACAATGCCCACAAAATCAGTCTCTGGGCCCGGAGCTGGGGAGGCAGAGTAAGGAGTCATCAGGGATCCAGCCCTCCCAGCCCAGAGCTCAGCTCAGCCTCCTGCTCAGACCCTCCCCAAGCACAGGCATGAAGAAGGTAGACAGACACATATGAATGAGGTCCCCACCCCACCCCAGAGCTGCTCCCTAGACCACAGATGGGGGCTCAGAGTCAGGGTGGGCATCAGAAGGGGTCAGGACTCACCTGGGGTCATGGGCACAGAGGCCCCCAGGCAGACGAGGGTCAGCAACAGCAGCCACAGCATCTGCAGGGAGGGGAGTTCCTGAGTGAGGAGGAGGGGCCCCACCCCAGGCTCTGGGAAGGAGAGGGCAGGAGTGGGCACATAACATCCTCACCTCCACAGGGCTCTGTAGCTATCTGCCCAGACCTCTGTCCTAGCCCTTTATCCTCCGAGCCCAGGAAGTGGTCAGAGGGAGGCAGTGGTCAGGGTGGGGCATGGGAGGACGTGGGCTTTCTCCTTCAGTGAGACCAAGTTGAGCGATTTGTCCAACAGGAACCATGAAATGTCTCCTTTAGCCGAACAGAGCGCAGAGTGCTGGTGGGTCAGTAGGGAGACCGCACAAATATGGACCAAGAGAAAATAAGATGCTGCGAAGACAAACCATGCCCAGGTCTCAGTCTCAGTGACCCCAAGGTCGCTGCCATCCCGGAGTCCACAGAAACAATGCGCTATGTCCAACTATGATGAGTATGTGGGGCAGCGATTGGTGCCCCCTGCCCACAGGAGAGAAGCATGATGGGCACTGAGGAGGCATGGAGACAATGAGCCCAACAGGTAAATGGGCCCCTCAGACATCAGGGTCCATGACCTGAGAGCAGGGGAACTGGAGGTGCTCAGTCCTACCCCATCCCATGAGGATCCCATTAGAGCATCAGGGACAGAGCGGGATGAATGTGTGAACCCCAACGTAGGAGTCAGAGAGAGGCTGGGGGAACCCAGAGATCCTGGCCCACAGTCACCTTCAGGTCTGGAAATGAACTCCCCCCAACAATAGACAGTTCTGTTGGGGGAACTTCAGGTGAAAGATGAGTCTGTCTCTTCATGTGAAGATTTACAGAGTCAGAAGCCTAGACCTGTTCCCTATGGGTTGGCATTGACCCAATGGCTGTGGGCATAAGGGGGACGTTAACTGTAGGTAGGCACGCTCCCCTGGGAAGGATCAGCAATCTCAGATGCAAAGGGCATCCTCCCCCAGTGACCACGGTCAGAGGGTGAGGAACGGAGGGATGGAGACAGGAAACACCGGGAGCAAGTGGGACACGTGAAGGTTACATCGAGGGGAAGACAACATGTGTGTTAACCAACATGCGTGTGAACTGTGAGTGGAAAGCTGTGGATTCGCTCTGTGTAGCTTCTCCCAATTCACAGTCGAAAGTTAAAACAGCACCATCAGCAAAAGGCCTATGGTGTGCATTGCATATAGAGGACTTTAACGGAAAAACATGAGTCATAGGGCAAGTTAGCCTTGGGGCCCACTTCCAGGGGCTCACTCCATCCTGGGAAAGGACCACATGCTAGTCTCAGAGCCCAGGGTTGGAAGAAGAAACCCTGTTCTCTTCATGGGCCAGAAAGTCTCTCTCATCTCCGACCCCAGAGACTCCAGAGGAGGAAGACGAACCCAGAAGGAAGGGGGCAGTTCAGATGCACTCAGTGTCCCTCCGTCCCCACAGAGGAGCAGCCACTCCAGCAAGACTTCAGCTGTGACCACGTTCACGATGGAGACCAGAGCCTGGGCAGGGGCTCCCGCCTGCACTGTGCAGTAGACTCGGGTCCCCTGGGGCTGAGTGCGGTGACTTCTTTGGTCTCTGCAGAGAAGAGCTGTGTGTCTGGGGGATGAGAGGGTGATGTTTGCTTGTTGGTTTCAATTCTTCCAAATATTATTCAACTTTGTGGGGAGTCGAGGTTATGAAGCAATGATTAAGATCCAGTGCAATCAACCCATCTCAGGGCAGAGATCTGTACGTGTTTCTTTCTCCTTTTAATTTGATTACACCTTACGTGTATTATTTATTGGACAGACACACTGAGGAGGTGATGGAACAGAAATCTTTCTAGAAGAGACTCAGAAGGCCCTGACATGTGTCCAGGAACTAGCTTCAGGCTTGCTGCTCACCTTTATTCTTGTACTCCGGGAAATACTCAGCTCCCTCGGAGACCACGAAGGCAGCAAATCCCTCTGTGAGTCCTTTCCATGTGGCACCGAAATAGGAAACGTTTGCCAATCCACTGATTTGGCTCCCAGCTCCATTGCAGACTAGGGGGGTCCTTTAGCCCGTGTGCAGCCAGCTTCTCCTGTACAGTTTCTGATGGTGTCCCACCTGTCTCCCACTGCTTATCATCTGGAAGACCCGTGTCACGGTGGCCATGCTCACGTCCGCATCCATGACCACAGACTGAGTCTACAGGAAGACACTGAAGGCAGTCGGACCTCTCAGGACATTCAAAGTCTCGAGATCTTGAGTTCTGATGAAGGCACATCTTCACGTCACCCCTCTTTCAGTCAAGACTTAGCACCTTTTCTTCTCTCTAGAAGATTCCCTCTCGTCCTTGGTGCAACTCCACACCCACCCCCCCACAGCCTCTCCCACAGACACCCTGCCCTCTGTCCTCCATTCAACCTTTGTCAGAGGCCACCCACGTGGAATCACACCCTCTGTGGTCTTTGGGGCTTGGTGAAGCTCATGTGAGATTCCTCCCTGGGGCGCCTGCCTCAGTGGTTCATCTCTTCCCATTGGATGGATACTTGGGTCTACCTGATCTTCCTCTTTCATCCGAATATTCGAGTTGAGGGGCATTGGTATGATGTCAGATTCATGCTGACTCTGGGTCAAGCCCATCCAGGTATTTGCATGTGGGCTTTCGTGGGGATGTCAGGTTTCGTCTCCTGTAAGGATGGCCTGGGAATGTGCACTTCCCCCTCACCAGCCCTTGCTCAGCTCCATGAAACGTCCTCTGGTGGGTGTGTGCTTGTTCCACGTGCATTTCCCCAAGGACAGATGGCGATGACCTAATATCCACCTCTGACTGGACGGCCACTTAGCTTATTTTGTCAAGTGTTCATTCCAGCCCTTTGCTCTTTATAGTATCTCCACAGTGAACTGCATTGTTCACCTACAGATTGTGTATTCTATGTGTGAATGTAAGTGTTACAAGCATTTTCTCTTCTCTTTGTGGCTTGAACTTGCTTTCCGTTATGCATGTTCTTCTGCGTGTGTGTGAGTGTCAAGAACGTCTTCTGAAGAGCATACAGTTTAAATGTTAGCAAGTTTGATCGTTCAGAATATTTCAAAATGAATTTTGATATCTTTAGGTCATACCTGCCTGTACCATACCATTCCATACCATAACATCTTGCTAAGTTCTGTACTTTAAAACAAAAACTTCTTTATTCCCTTTACATTAGAATTTTATTTCTTCCTAGTGACCACCACCCCTCTCTGTCTTCTGTCTTCCTGTGATATTCATCCATTGGTCTCACGGGTTAATTCCACTCTTCCTCTTTATGATAACCCAGTGGCACCGTGGTTGCATGGCGACAAGACCAGCAGTTTGAAACCAGTAGCTGCTTCTTCACAGAAAATGGGTGCTCCCCACTTGTGTATACAGTGACAGTCTCAGATGTTCCAAGGACAGATCTACCCTGCCCTGAATCGGCTTGATGGTAGTGAGGTTCTTTGTTAAGTTTTTATTTCATATTTGCTGTTAACTAACCAGTGTATGCACTTTGTTCTTATCACCCTAACCAAAGGACTCAGAGAGGTCAACTAACTTATTTTATAATTGTCCCCTATTCAGAAATTTACTTTTCCTTCCTTCTTCCGGATTTTCTTTTGGATAAAAAGTGCAACTTCAAGTAAGATAAGGACTTTGTCAGGTCTTCCATATCCTGGCCCCACCACCCTCCAAATCTCTAGTGTTGAAATCATGGAGACGGTTTGTTCTGGGGTTTAGTGGAGAGTTCTTCTCTCCATCTTGGGTGCTATCTTTTTTCAAAGGTAACAGTAGCCTTGACCTAGATAATCTCTCTCCTCGACTTTCTGATGCAACATCTTCAATATCAGCCTTCCCTGCTCTTTCAGAGCTTTGCCCGACTGGTTTCAAAGGGCAGAGGCACCCTGTGCCCGAGAACATACACAGAGGCTGTCCTCGACGTTCATGACCCTCCCCAGTAGAGCATATGTGGGCGTGCCATCATCAGCTGTTCCCCGATTCCAACGATCACTTCATGTTAACCTGCAGACATGATTTCTGCTGTGCAGCGTGATATGATCAGACTCTTGTTTCCCAATGATCTATGGTGTCTCTGTTGTGAGATAACAGTCGAAGCTGCCGTTGAATTTGCCTGAGTCCCTACACTTTCATTGCGACCAAAACTCCAACCATGCAAGAACCTGGTTCTACATAAAAGGCTGGTAACTTGTTCAGCATGGATTTAAACCACATCAAAGGAAAAAAGAATTCTATCCACTGTGTGCATAGCAATTACATTATTATGTCACTAGTGATCGCGTTTGGCTTTCCCCTCAATTCCATGCCTGAGCAAGGCCCCCACCGCCTCACCCTTGTCAGCCCTGGTCAGTGGACAAGGTTGTTGTGATCTAGTCAACCTCGAGGCAGGGGTTAAGTTGTCAGAGGGGTTCTTGGGAGGCAAACTTAAAGAAGGTAGGGGCGGAGTGGGATGGTATGGTGTCCAGACTTGGATTTCAGAAAGACCTTCTGCTGTGGGAACTGGAGCTGGTTCAGCTGGGAATGCAGGCAGGAGCAGAGAACTCATGCCCCCCGGCCCTAGAATTTACTGGGAAGAACATGTTGATTTAGGAATTCTGTGGAATTCCCTGGTGCTGTGTGGAGGGACAAAGCTGACTTTGGTAGCCACAGGGAGCCCCCAGGGCCATGAATTGGAATGAGGGCTGTGTGTGTGTGTGTGTGTGTGTGTGTGTGTGTGTTTATGTGTCTCTTTGAGCCATAAGTGTGGGTGGTGGGATGAGAGACAGACAGCCCAGCTCTAAGGGGTGTGTGCAGAGGCTGGGGGAGAATAACCACCACCAGGGTTGCTCCCCAGGCCACTGATTCTAGATGTTTACAACATGGATGGGACAGGCCCTTCACCTGACACAGCAGCACCTGACGGACCAGGACAGCAAGGACCTTGCTGGTTCCCTCCCACAACCCTACAGGCTCCATGGAGCCGTTCTTCCAGGACCAAGGACTCCCTGCAATGCCCTGCCTCCCTGGAACCCTGGTCTCACACTGGACATGCAGGACAGGAAGGAGGAGTCCCTGTGAGAACAGAGGTCCATTCAGACCCCAAACCGCCCTGTAACCTTCCCAGAGCTCCCCAGGACATCTGGGCTCCCATCCGCAAAGAAGGGGACTTGTCCTAGAAATCAGGTGTGCAGGCTGTTTCATCTGGAGAGACTGTCTTCTATTCTGGAAGACACATCAGTAATGTGCCAGGTGTCCTCACCCCAAATCCTCAGGGTCCCATCTTTCCTGACCCCACCGACAGAACTGCTGGACCTCCACGCCAGACTGGCACTGACCATGCCCAGTGTCTAAGTGCCCAGGACCAGGTATGGCCCTGTGCTCAGGGAGAGAGGGGCCTTCACACCAACTTTACATTCCCCAGACTCCCAGGACTGGATTTCTAACAGGAGTGGGAATGGGCACCACCAGTAGGAAAGGTGCCTAGAGATTTCAGAGCACTTGGAGTCTTACCTCAGCCCCCAAAAGGCTGGTGAGATTGACAGAGAAATAACACAAACCTCTTCCAGCAGGGGGCAGTGACCCCCAGTGATAGTGACAGAGTTCACATTGAGGAAGAGCTTCTGCCCCTTCATGTCTCCTCTATGACCACCACCAGCCAAAGAGGCACCAGGAACAGGGAGTGTGGGAGTTGAAGAAGGGAGACTGGGCCTCCCCCCAACCCTGCAGGTCTGCCTGGATCAGGAGATGCTCTAAAGGGAGAGAGGGGCTGAGCCTTGAGGTTGTCCCAGAAAGACTTTTCATCTCCGGATTCTCACCAAATTGGATGTGAGAGTCACGGGCACCAGATCCGAGAGATCAGTGTTAGAGGAAGACAAGCAGGCGGTTCTGCTTCCACCAGCCCTGCAAGCTGCAGTCACATGCTCTTTTGGACCGTGTGCTCCACGTGCTGTCTCCCAGTGTACAGTGACTGTAGGCACTGAGGCTGCCACAGCAAGGTTGGGGACAAGCGAGCAGTCCTAGGACAAAGCCCAGTATCTCTGGGACAGCCCTCCCCTCATGGCCCCAGCCCAGCCTGGACAGCCCTCCCCCCAGCCAAGAGTACCCCCTTCCCTATGCTCTCTGCAGGAGACAGCGACAGCTGCCTGTTCCCCCTCCCTCCTCGCAGCACCCGAGCCCCACCAGGCAGGCCTCACCACAATTCCCCTTGGCCACATCTCTGTGTGAGGACTCAGTGAGGATCTTGCCGTTTGTAAGCTTTATTGAGACAGAGAATTGGGGCTGAGTACTGGGGAAGCTCCCAACTCTGGGGAGGATCCCAGTGTGCCAGGAGCCATGTCATCCCTCTGGTCCCTTTCATTTGTCAAGAAAGAGAAAGGACTCAGTAGGGTGGGGGCGGGGTCTCTCAGCAGAAGATAGAGGAAGGTGTTGAGTTCAGTGACAAGATGGCTTTCGGGCAGGGACCTGTGTGTGTGGGGGGGTGCGGGGGGGTATAGGGGCTTGGTGGCCAAAGGTCCTGATATGTCTATTGCTGTGCTTGTCCCTGCTTGGGGCTCGTGAAGAGGAGATGAAGATAGTGGTAGATTCAGGACCAGAAGTATGCTACTCACGTGTAGATTCCTGGGGGTCCTGGGGGACTAAAGCCCTGACCCCAACTTACCACTCCTACCTGGACCAAGGTATTTGTCAAGTAACACACTTGAGTCCCCTGTGGGGAGCATACATAAGTGTGAGCATGTGTGACCGAGGCAGCAAGAAGGGCCCATGGACAGAGGCCAGGGATGCACCTGGAGGAACCAGGGCCTCACTCCCTGCACCCAGCGTGTCTGCCTTGAACTTGGTGCCATAGCGCCGATTCCAAACATTACTAATCACAATGGGGACGCCACAGCCTGCAGGATGCAGGTTGACCTATTCACAGGGGAAGAACAGCCCAGTCACCTCCTGTGAATGGACACAAGGCCAGGATCTCACGAGGTCCAGATCAACTTGCGTGTGCAGAGTAGTGAAATTTTTCCTGGGCTGGGGCTGGGGAGAGGGCAGAGACCAGCGGCTTCTCAAAGGCAGAGACAGAACATGGCCGATCAATGAGGCAGAAGCTCCGCCTCTGGAAGCCCAATATCTCCCTTGTGAGGAGGGGGACAATCTTGTAGGAGTAACCTCCAGACCCCCCAGGACACAGGACTGTTATCTCCCCCCCCACCCTTACCCTGCCCTCAAGCTTTCAACCAACCGGGAGAAGGTAGCCACTGACTGTCTCACGTGGTGGGCTGCCCCCAGCACCCACTGGCTGTGGATGAGGGCCCCGGATATGGATCGTCTCACTGAGCCCTTTGGAATCACAGGCACACAGTCCATCGCGCCATGGCCATGTGGTGGCTCTGTTTCATCCCCTCTATCATGGCCATGATCTTAGACCCTGGGTTGAGAGATGAGGTAGCAAAGGGTGAAGAAACCAGGGACCCAGGTGCCCCATCCTGCAGCTGAGTTTGGCTCCCCATCTGCAGATTCTCCCCAGGGACAGGAGTAAGCAGGGACCTTCTCATATGGGGTCCCCAATCCACCCCAGGGTGGCTCCCTCGAGACCAGGGAGAGGGCTCACAGCCGGGATTGCTAATGGCAGGAGTCAGGACTCTCCTGGGACAGGGACATGGAGCCCCCCAGGTTGGAGAGGGCCAGAAGTGCCTTAGGGTCTGAGTTCCTAGCTTAACGAAAGGCACATGGTGGTCTTCTCTCCGACGCTCCTTTCTTTCCATTGGATGCAGGCACCGCTACGCTTTCATATTTTGACTGGGATGTTCTTGTTCAAGGAGCATCTCTCTGGTCCCTTGGTAGTTCTTTACCTTCCTCCTTCCTCCTTAACCCTGGGGTTTTATTCCCTTGAGACACGGCATTTTTTTTTCATGTGTTCACACTTGTTTCTTGCATCGTAACTTATTATTTCATGCTTCATCTGTATCCATGTCTATTTCCATTCCTTTCCTATGTTGTAAATTGGCATCCCGCCTAAGGCAGGCTGGCGAGTCGGGGACAGCTGTGACCACGGGCAGTGTGTTCAGCGAAGGGAGGCCTGATTAGAAGCAGAACAGAGATTCAAAGGCTTGGGAAGAGCTAAGGCCAGAAGAGGAGAAGAGAACAATTGCTCTCAGGTTGGCTCCTGACTGACGTAGCGGGAAAAACAGCCCAGGGAAAGGGGTCTGGGCGCACTGCTGACTGTTTGATTCGTGGTAATTCACATACGTGTGCAGGTCCTATGGCCACAAGGAGGAAGACCCTCAATGAGAGGGACCGACGCCATGGCTGTGACCATGATCTGCAACGTGGCAGTGACTGTGAAGATGGCACAGGACAGGACAGTGGTTGGTTCCCTTGCCATGGGGCCACCATGGGTCGGAGCTGACTCAATAGGATTTAGCAACAACAACGTGGCCTAGTTAGTGAAATATGCAGTGTCACCGATTCCAGCAAATGGACGAACATCAAGATGCAAATGGGGAAGGCCTTTTCTCCCACCTTTCGGCATGCCTTTTCTCCTTTTCCAGGACACACACCGACTTTTCCTCCAGAGAATCTCTCCCTGAGACAACAATGGAGGATTCCAGCCAGGTATATAAAACCGGTTCTGGGGGGTTAGGATAAGAGGCAGCCACTCTGACCGCCTCCATTGTAAATGTTGGAGCCTAATCATTAGCAGACAAAGGAGTTGCCATGACACCTCCCAAAGAACAATGGAATTGGAAAAGAAGTCAATGCTGAGATAGGTCAGGTGCCCACTGCTCTTCCAGCATCCTGGAGCGGCAGATTCATAAGTAGGATGAAACAGGGACACTGAGAACGAATTCTGGACAATTCATGAACGGTACACTTCTGGAACATGCAGCTGTTCCAAGCAGAGACATTGTTCTGGAGTGGTTGACAACATGCTCAGAATACTGAGCCCCACCTGCCCTCCAAAGGATGTGTGGTACTGGGAAAATCTGCTGCCAAAGATCTCTTTAAAGTGATGAAGGACAGGAATGTCACTTTGAGGATTCAGGTGCCCCTCATACAAGCCGTGATATGTATTACAGTGTTATTGGCACATGATGCCCATATCATGTAATTACATCATATCAAGAAGAATCGGACAATCAATTCCAGGACATTTTCTTTCTTCCCTGCCATGATTAAATCACCTATAAGAGGAGTTGTGTAATCGCAATCAGTTCTAGTGTTCCCTCCCCTCCAGCCTTCACTGTTACAAGGAAAATCTTCTCAACCGCCCTGTCTGCCACCTCCTGACCGACCCTGTAAACCCTGGCAGTAGTGCTTATCTCTCTGCATACTCTCCTTCTGTGCTTCACAAACTGGTAAACCAACAGAAACTGTGACGAACACAAACAAAATGACAATGAATAAAAAAGAAAAGACTGCACCCACCCCTGTTATTTAAAAAGCCAGGGAAGATATTTTTGTCATGGAGCACGCAAGAGATTCTTGCACCTCAAATTCTGGTTGGGACTAAAGGAGCTGTTCTCAACCTGTGGGTCGCGACCCCTTTGGGGGTCGAAGGACTCGATCACAGGGATCATCTGATTCATAACAATATCAAAATGACAGTGATGAGGTAGCAACGAAAACAACTTTATGGTGTGGGGGGGGTCAACACAACATGAGGAACTGTATTAAAGGGCGGGGACAGTAGAAGGTTGAGAACCACTGCTCTAGAGGGAGGTCAACTGACCAACTATCAGGTTTGATGCAGCCTAAGCAGGATTACAATGATTGGTGGTTGATAGTAAGGCTGTTGCAGACCTTGGTCTGTTGCTAGAGGGGATCTGCCAATGGCTTAATATTTTTTAAAGTTTTAAATAATTTGATCGGGGTCCTTACAACCCACATCGCAATGCATCCATCCATCCATTGTGTCAAACACATTTGTACATATGTTGCCATGATCACTTTCCAAACAATTCCTTTCTCCTAGAGCCCTTGGTATCAGCTCATTCTCCCCCAACCCCGCCCCAGCCTCCCTCCCTCATGGACACTTAATCATTTATCAGTTACTACTTTTTTCATGTCTAGCACAGACCACTGTCTCCCTTCACTCGCTTTTCTGTTGTCTGTTCCCCAGGGAGGGGTTATATGCTGATCATTGTGATCGGTTCCTGCTTTCTACCCCGACTTCCCCTTCCCCTTGTGGTATTGCTACTGTCATTATTGGTCCTGAGGGGTTTATCTGTCCTGGATTCCTTGTGTTGCAAGCTCTTATCTGAAATAGTGTATAGGCTCTGATCTAGATACATATGTACGGTAGATTTGGGTCATGATAGTGGGGGGCGGGAAGAAGCATTAAAGAGCTAGAGGAAAGTTGTGTGTTTCCTGAGTGCTACATTACACCCAGAGTGGCTCCTCTCTTCCTTGTGACCCTTCTGTAAGGAATGCCCAATTGTCTATAGATGGGTGTTGGGTCTCCTGTCCACCCTTCCCTTCAATTCACATTGATATGATTTTTTGTTCTGGGTCTTTGATGCCTGACACCTGATCCCATCAGCACCTCATGATCACACAAGCTGGTGTGCTTCTCCCATGTTGACTTTGTTGCTTCTCAGCTAGATGGCTGCTTGTTTATCTTCAAGCCTATAAGACCCTAGACACTATATCTTTTGATAGCCAGGCACCACATTCTTTTTCACCACATTTTCTTATGCACCCATTGTAGGGAACTGCCCTAAGGCTGCTATCTTCTCTGCAGGCCTTGGGACCTCTTTGTGGGGTCATGTCAGTTGGGACCTCTGTTTACAAGGGCACCCTGAGGCCCAGGCAATGGGTGTCTCACCCCACAGCAAGGCAGGGTAATCTCTTGCCCCAAAGCACTGAAGATGAGCAGCCCCAGGCTCTGGGGTGCCCCCAGGTTGTCCTGAGGGCCTGCTGTGGGATCACTGGACTCTTCCCACAGTACCTGTTTCCAGGCCCTATGACCTGCAGGAGGTGGAAATCCCCATTGTGGGCCATGAGACTGCAACCAGAGCTACCTGAGAAGCTTCCCCTTGCTGAAGACCATTAAGGTCATCCAGGATGACATGCTGTGTGTAGGCAGCAAGGTCCAGACCTCCTGAGAGATGAGAGGCTCCCCTGTGCCCGGTGGGGAGGAGGGTCTCCCATGCCCTAGGGGAACCATAGCCAGGTGACCCATTTCCCAGGATGTCGCTGTCTACAGGGTGACTCTGGGAGCCCTCTGGTCCACAGCTGGAATAATAGGGCTGGTAAGTTGGGGTGACAGCTACGGGCACCCTCTCTGCCCAGGGGTCTATGTCCACGTCATCAGCTATGTGTCCTGGATCCACCAGTATGTCCCCTGCTCCCGCAGGCGCTAGTGGGGCCTGCAATCTGGGCAGATGATCTGCCTCCTCCACCTTCCCCGCCTTCCCTGGCTGTGGCTTACCTGGAGAGAGTCCATGAGGGGCTTTGCAGGCAGACTATGGGGGTAGGGGACAGCAGGAGGCCAGTGGCTCTTAGCCCTGGTGTGTCCATGAACTTCTGGAAAGGCATCCTCAGGACTCGTGTGGACTTGAGGCTGGAAGGCCTCGGGGTGAGAGTGGAGTGCTCCTGGTGGGTTCAGGCTAGGCGACCATGTCTGAGCGTGAGGGAAGGGTTGTGGGATTCTGGCCTCTGGGTTGGTGGATCTGGGAATGATGCAGTGCCACCCTGGGACCAAGTCCCATGCCCTACATTTGCCTCCTCTCTCCCTTCTCCCTGTCCTTGCTCCCTCATTCCTGCTCCCCTCTCCTCCTTCTCCACTCTCCACTCCTTCCTCCCTTCCTCCTCCCCTCCTGTGTCCCTCCCCCCTCATTCTTATTCTTGTCTTCCCCCTCCTCCATTCCCCTTCTATCTCCCTGCTTCCTCTACCTTATCCATCCCTCTGTCTTCCCTCCTCCCTCTGGCCCCTACTTCTCTCCCTCCCCCCAAATTTCCCTCTCCCCTCCTTTTTCCCATCCTTATTTCTTTCCCTTATGTGTACGAAAGAGCTTTTTATGTCAGAAGTAATTCTATATCAAGGAAACATCCCAGCCCAGACCAACTAAGTTGCACAAGTACCGCTTGAGACACAGGCAGCGTAGCTGATTTTTCTCTTGCACCATCTTCTGCATTTGTCATTCTTTCTCTCTCAGATCCCCTACGGTTGCAGACATGGTGTGCTTAAGGACACAGTTATGTCCCCTACTCCCTAAAGAAGGAATCCCGGGGTGCTGTGAGGCAGATGTGCTCGTTGCTGGGCAGCTAACCTTGAGTTCAGCAGTTCAAACCCACCTGTTATTCCATGGGAGAAAGATGAGGCTGTCTGATCCCATAGAGATATATTGTCTCAGAAACTATCAATGGGCTCCCTGTGAGTGGGGCTGGTTTTGGTGTACAACCTTGAATGACACATCTCCAGGGGAGAATGATCTAGGTTATAATTCTTTCTCTTCACCACTGGGAACTGTCGCTTCATTATAACTTGTAGGTACAGTTGCTGTAAGCTTGATGCCATGGGAAACCTCTTTTACCCAAGATGTGTGATTTCTCCAGCTGCCAATTTTGGCAGACTCTACTCCTGGCTGACTCACCTGGTCCACTCCCATAGCCTGAGTCTAGTCCAAACCCTCTTTGTTTACAATGTGTGCGTGTTGGGCACCACATTAAAACAAAACAAACACCTTTTCATTGTTGTTAATGGAGTCAAGTTTGCAGAGCAGATGAGCTTTCCATTCAACAACCCACACAGATTGTGTTTCTTTTCATTAATTGCAGCGCCTAATGTCACTCCCCCCCATCACTTGTCCCACTTCCTCCTTGTGTTGCCTGTTTCCATTCTTCCTTCCTTCCTGGCCTGCTGCTGCCTGTCCTTCTGTGAATGTTGTCCTTTTAATTTCTAAGTGTGGACCACTCACAGGAGTGTATATCTCCTAGGGTCAATGCTCCTCCTACACACCTGTCCATGGTTTCCAGAAAATTGAGACATGGTGAGAGTTACTTTACACACCTGAAATGTGATGAAGGCGTATTCTTTCGGGTTCCACCCCTATTTGACCCATAATCCTGATTTTTTTAAAAAATCTTTTGGAGTTTTGCTCTAGATTGTTTTCCTATTGAATCCAGGACTTGCTAAGGTGATCTCCTTGAGAGGAGTCAGTAGCGGTGGCTGGGCTCCATCTACTTCCCTGGTCTCAGGATGTGGAGACCGATGTTCCAGGGTCCATGGGTCACTGGACTCGTGGTTCCCGTGTGTCTCCATTTTCATCACCCTTCTTCCCTCTGCACAGGGAGAGGCCGACAGTTGCACCTTCTGGTGAGTGTGTGTTTGTGTCTGTGTGTTTGTGTGTGTCCGTGCGTGTGTGTGCGTGTGTGTGTGTTTGTGTGTGTGTGTGTTTGTGTGTGTGTGTGTGTGTGTGTGAGATACGAGTCTTCTGGGTTCATTCACATTCCCAATGTGCTGCTACAGGAAGAGCAATTCTCACAGGAGGAAAGGACTTCTTTAGGCAGGATGAAATTCCCACTAAGAATGCTGGTGTTGCCTGTGGAGTTCTTGGTGGGTTGGGATGTGAACTCTGATCCGTCCCACTCTGCAGACCTTCTCTCCTCTTCTGCTGTCAGTGTCGGTTCCCTCTCAGGACACCACAGTGAGGCATCTCTATGCAGCATCCCAGTGGGAAGCGGGTGACATTAGTACTCATCTTACATCTGAAAAATCACCGAATCTGAAATAATGAAGGAATCTGACCTTCAGGTTACAACTCAATCCTCTGGGGTTTTAAACCATGATGCTAAGCAAGGGTCCATTTAGCAGAGAATCAACAAGCCCACATGGAGGAAGCACACCAGCCTATGTGATCATGAGGTGTTGACTGGATCAAATAACAAGTATCAGAAGACCCAATACAGACAAGAAAAACATATTGTTGAGGATGAGGGGGGTGGAAGCAGGGACCCTAAGCCAATCTGTAGAAAATAGGACATGTCTTCTCAGAAGGGTTACAAGGAAGTGATGAGTCAATCAGCGTGCCATGTGGCACCAACGAAACTCACAATATCCCCCTTGTTCTTTGAAGCTTCCTCACTATCCTGACTCCAGTCCTGCCTTTCAGTTCTGGCTAGCCCAGAGCATGTGCACTGCTACAAATAAGAGCTCATGACACACAGAATGCAGGTCAGATAAACCCCCCAGGAACAGTAATGGGAGTAGCAGTATCAGGAAGGTAAATGGAAGGTGTGTGGACGAAGAGAGGAAGGGGAACCGAGGACAATAATCTACACATCCCAGACACACACACACACACACCTGAAACAGAGAAACAACAGAAACATAGGTGAAAAGTGACAGCGGTCAGTATATCAAAATAATAATACTTTATAATTTATCAAGAGTCTCAGTGTAGGGGGAGTGAGGGAAAAAGAGGAATTTGTACCAAGGGCTTAAATAGAAAGTGTTTAGAAAATGATGATGGCAACATATATACAAATATGTTTAATACAGCTGATTTGTGGATTGTTATAAGAGCTGTAAGAGTCACCACAAAATGATCTTTAAAAAAAGAACATTGTATGGAACAAAGACTCAAATGTAACTCCCAGAACCATAAAGACCATCAATACGGACAAAACTAACAGCCACAATACAAGGCAATATTACATTACCAAATATAATGAAAAGTATCCACACTACAGAAGACTTCATCAAGAAAAGAGTGGAAAAGACTCAGAGAATGGGAAAACATTTAGTAATGACACATCAAACAGAGGGAGGATTTACAATTTGTAGAACACAACATCATAATAAGAAAAATACAAATATAACCCAGTATTAAAATAAGCCAGGAGTCCTCCCATCTAGCTCAGGTGCTTGAGTACCAGTATGCTCAGTTGGGGTCTTGCTAGGTATGTAATTGTTGCCTGATTTTTGCCACCCTTCTCTATGGGGGATTTGTGGGCATGGGAGGGACAACCGCCTGTCCCTAAGCTAGCTGCCTAACCAATCCTTCCCACATGGGGTACAGCTGGAACCTACACCACTGCAGGCCTGGCTGTGGGCACAAAGGTAGCCCAGTGTCTCTGCCTGTGGGCAGCCAGGGAACCAGAAGGGACCCAGGGCAGTTCCTGAAATGCTGTAGCACAGGGCATGGCCTGCCCCCTGCTCCCTTCTGAGGTTGCTCCTCGTCCTCTCTGCAGACAGATGCACCACAGTCCACTCTGATCCCCGAGAAGACCAGGGGGCCTGCACTCAGTCCCACGCAGTCAAGATGGAGAGTTGGGGCTCGGGTCCCTCCCTTGAAGCACCTCTGTGAATAGAGCCCTGAGGGCAGAGGATGTGGGAAGGAGAAAGGGGTAGGCAGACCCAGGTGTATGAACAAGGGACTGTGAGACAGTCATCACTTGGAGAGGTCATCCTCTGATCTCAGGGGTTTGCCACCTCCCCCACAGCACCCAGTTTCTTGAACCTCAGGAATTCAGAACCCCCACCCCCCTTTCACCAACTAGACCCCCATCAGGAAGGCTTCTCTGGGGATATTTCCTGGGCAACACCCACAAGGGAGGACACTCAGACCTTGCTGTGCAGGAGCTTTATTGAGCCACTTTTTACAGAGTGAGAGGCAAGCAGGTCCCTGGAGGAGCCCCCACTCTGTCCCATTTTTGGGAGGTCATGGGACATCCCCTGTGTCCTTCTCAGATATCAAGGGAGGGACAGGACCCCCAGAGGGTGGCGAGGTTGGCACCTCAGCATGGATGGAAGAGGGTGATGGGCTCAGTGAGAGGCTGGCATTGGGGAGGGTGCATGAGGTTCTCCAAGCTTTTGAGAGGGGTGTTAGTGTCAGCAGCATCCGAGTCCCTGCTTGAGCCTCAAGGACGTAATGGGACATATTTGTGGATCCAGGACAAATAGGATGACACTTGGGTGTAGACTGTAGGATAACCTGGCTCACCACATTTTGGATTACCCCAACTCACCATCCCAAGCTGGACCCATATGAGGCCAGTGGGGCAGACCAGGGCTCCCCCGGAGTCTCCCTGTGGAAAGAATAGGCAGAGAGTGGACATCAGGATCTCGAGGCCTGAGAGCAAGGGTAGGAAGCAGGGTGAGTCAACAGTTTGGGACATAGGGTCTCACATGGCAGGCGGTCTTCCCGGGGCTCCCTGCACACAGCATGTTATTCCTGACAAACCGGTTGATTCATCTGTACCTGTTCCTGCATGTCTTCAAGTCCACAATGGGTTCCTCCACCTCCTGTAAGTTCTCGTTCTCTGGTAGTGGCACTGCAGGGAAGATTGGGAAGATCTCAGGCTGTAGGTCGGCGGATTGGCCAGGGACCACCACACACTGTCTCCCCTGCTCCTGAGAGCTCCAGGTTCCAGGGTCTGGAGACATCCTTTTGGTCTCAGTTTCCCTACATGTACACTGGGTGTGTGCATACCCAGCTGACATGGAGGAAATAGGGGTGGTGGGTAGCTTCCTAAACCTGAGGGATGAGACTGAGCCATCAGAAGAGGTGGAGTCCCAGACATGCAGAGTTGGGGCCCTGGGTCAATGTGGACTTGGAGCACTGACTGCAGAAACCCTGAGTGCGTCCCTCAGTCCCTCTCACCCTCCTTGCCCATCCTCCACCCCTGAAGACACAGGGGGGACAGGGACACGGAAGTCCTTGTAAGGCCTGCTGCAGAGAGAGGCCAGAGCTTGCCTCCCTCCACATCCGGTATGTGTCCCTTAACTATGTCCCTGTGAAGGACTCAAGCCCAGCCTACACCTAACCCTCCCTGGGGGGGGGCCTGCTGTTGAGTCCCTGCTCATGCTGTGCCAGCGTCCACTGTGTCCCCACAGCTCCCATTCCCATCTGACGCCAGTGCTCCTGATCCTTACCATCAGAACGGATATGTCCCCAGCCAGTCACTGTGCAGTTGGTGCCTGGAGGGACCCTGAATCGTGGACGAGGGAGGGTGACGAGTTGGACAGTGGGAGAGGGCATCAGGGGCGCCACCAGCTTGAGCAGAGCGATGTCGCTCCCTAGTGCTACTTTCCCAGGCTTGAAGTTGCGGTGAGGAATGACCTTGGCCACGTACTGGAATGAGTTACTCTGGTAGCGCTTCACTTGTCCCACTTGTACGCGAACATTGCAAAGCCTTCCTTGTTTTCTGAGGGAGAGAAGACAGGAAGCTGGCCAGAGGCTGAAGACACCCTCTCACACAGCCCCGGGGGCCTCTGTGTGTCAGGGGAAGCCAGCCCCTAACACGTCATTACGGGTCCGGTAGGCGCCATTGTACAGCGATAATAAGTGAAGATCATAGTAAAGTTATAGAGAGCATGAGAGATACAAGAGAAGTATTGAAATAAACGGAGTCAGACACAGTTCATGGTAGCATGCTCACCCCTGCTTGGTGGTCCGCGTGGAGGGAGAGAGCGTTTAATGCGAGCCCAGACGTTTTATCTTCTCTGGGGACAGCAAGCCCCCTAATTACAGGTGAGGACAAACATCACAGCACGAGGTTGTGCCATAGGTAATACAGAAATGAGAGGGGGTGATCTAGGGACATACATGCAATAGGGAGAGGGGGGATTGGGGGCATACATGTGACAAGATGGGCAGATCCTAGATTTAGGTTGGCAACTTAACTTTGGAGGTCACAGAGCAGGTTGGCCTGTTCTCTGGCTCAACTGATAGAGACCATTATTGGTAGGGTGTGAATGCTTGCCCACATGCCTCAGGGAGAAATAGTTTATTGTCCCCAGTAGCAGGGAGCGAGGCCAACCCTGTAGTCTGGTGACTAACTGCCCTCAGGGAGGATGTCTGTAAGGGTCTGACCTCCCCCCACATCTGTGCATGGGGTACCGGAGTAGACTCCAGAGGATGGAATCCCTGTCTCTTTTCTATGATCCATCCACCCAGGAAACACACAGCACCCATCATGTGCCCCAACATGGTCAGGGAACCACGTGGTGGCAGGAGAGTCACTCACGTTACAACGCAGTGGGCAGCAGTCAGCACCCACCGCTGGTGGATCAGGGAGCCTCCACACCAAAATATCCATGGGCCACCCCGTGGATCAGGGATCCACAGGCTGACCTGCCATGGCCACTTCCCAGGTTGGGCATCGTGTCCCAAAACAATGTCCATAAGCCCAGTCTCTCTGTTCCAAGCTGGGAAAGCAGAGCGAGGGGTCATCAGGGATCCAGCCCTCCCAACCCAGAGCTCAGCTCAGCCTCCTTCCAGACCCTCCACAAGTGCTTGAAGCATGAAGGAGGTAGACAGACACATACGAATGAGGTCCCCTGCCCACGACCCCACACTGCTACCTAGACCCCAGATAGTGGCTCAAGGTGAGGGTAGGAATCAGAAGTGGTCAGGACTCACCTTGGGTCATGGGCACTGAGGTCCCCAGGCAGACGAGGGTCAACAACAGCAGCCACAGCATCTGCAGGGAGGGGAGTTCCTGTGTGAGAAGGAGGGGCCCCACCTCAGGCTCTGGGAAGGAGAGGGCAGGAGTGGGCAGGCAGCCTCCTCACCTCAGCAGGGCTCTGCAGCTCTCTGCCCTGACCCCTGTCCCAGTGCCTTTATCCTCCTGGCCCAGGAAGTGGTCAGAGGGAGGCAGTGGTCAGGGTGGGGACAGGGAGGACATGGGGTTCCTCCTTCAGGGAGACCAAGTTGAGCAATTTGTCCAACAGGAATGGTGATATATCTTCTCCAGCCGAGCAGAGCGCAGAGTGCTGGTGGGTGTGTAAGGAGACCGCACAAATATGGACCAAGAGAAAATAAGTTGTTCTGAAGACAAACCATGCCCAGGTCTCAGACTCATTGACCCCGAGGTCACTGACATCCCGGAGTCCAAAAAGACAACCCGCTACGTCCCACTTTGATGAGTGTGTGGGGCAGCGATTGGTGCCCCCTGCTCACAGGAGAGAAGCGTGATGGGCACTGAGGAGGCATGGAGACAATGAACCCAACAGGTAAATGGGCCCCTCAGACATCAGGATCCACGACCTGAGAGCAGGGGAACCGCGGTGCTCAGTCCTAACCCATCCCGTGAGGATCCCTTTAGAGCATCCTGGACAGAGCAGGAGGAACGTGGGGACACAAACTTAGGAGTCAGAGTGAGGCTGGGGAACCAAGACACCACCTTTCAGGTCTGGAAATGAACTCCCCCCAAAAATAGACAGTTCTGTTGGGGGCACTTCGGGTGAAAGATGAGGCTGTCTCTTCCTGTGAAGGTTTACAGAGTCAGAAGCCTAGACCTGTTCCCTAGGGGTTGGCATTGACCCAATGGCTGTGGGCATAAGGGGCACGTTAACTGTGGGAAGGCACGCTCCCCTTGGAAGGATAGGCAATCTCAGATGCAAAGGGCATCCTCCCCCAGTGTCCACGGTCAGAGGGTGAGGAACAGAGGGATGGAGACAGGAAACACCTGGAGCAAGTGGGACACGTGAAGGTTACATCGAGGGGATGACAACATGTGTGCTAACCAACATGTGTGTGAACTGTGAGTGGAAAGCTGAGGATCTGCTCTGTGTAGCTTCTCCCAATTGACAGTCAAATATTAAAACAGCATCATCAGCAAAAGGCCTATGATGTGCATTTCATGTAGAGGACGTTGGGGAAAAACATGTGGGATAGGGAGAATTAGCGTTGGGGCCCACTTCCAGGGGCTCACTAAATCCTGGGAAAGGACACACATGCTAGACTCAGAGCCAAGGATGGAGTAAACAAACCCTGTGCTCTTCATGGGCCAGAACTTCTCTCTCAACTCTGACCCCAGAGACTCTGGAGGACAAACAGGAATCTAGAAGGAAGGGGGCAGTTCAGATGCACTCAGTGTCCCTCAGTCCCACAGAGCAGCAGTCACCCCGGCAACACTTCAGCTGTGACCGTGTTCACGATGGAGACCAGAGCCTGGGCAGGGGGACCTGCCTGCACTGTGCAGTAAAGACTCGGGTCCCCTGGGGCTGACTGTGGTGACTCCTTTGGTCTCTGCAGAGAAGAGCTGCTGTGTCTGGGCGATGACAGGGTCATGTTTGCTTGTTGGTTTCCATGCCCCCAAATATTGTTCAACCTTTGTGGGGGTTAAGTTTATGAAGAAATCATTCACATCTAGTGCAATCAACCCATCTCTGGGTGGAGATCTGAACATGTTTGTTTTTTCTTTTTAATTTGAATACACCTTACTTGTATTATTTATTGGACAGACACACGGAGGAGGTGATGGAACCGAAATCTTCTTTCTAGAAGAGACTCAAAAGGCCCTGACAAGTTTTTGGGAACTAGCTTCAGACTTGCTTCTTACCTTTATTCTGGGACTCCGGGAAATACTCAGTTCCCTCGGCGACCACGGAGGCAGCAAATCCCTCTGTGAGTCCCTTCCATGTGGCACCAAAGAAGAATTATTTCTCGTTAAATCCACCCATCAATAGCAAAATGACCCTGATGCAATAGCAAAGAAAATAATTTTATGGTTGGGGGGGGTGTCAGCACAACATGAGGAAGTGTATTACAGGGCGGGGGGATAAGGAAGGTGGAGAACCACTGCTCTAGAGGGAGGTTAACTGACCAAGTATCAGGTTTGATGCAGCGTAAGCAGGATTTCAATGATTGGTGGTTGATAGTAAGGCTGTTGCAGACCATTGTCTGTGACTTGAGGGGATCTGCCAGCGGTTTCATTTTTTTTAAGTTTTAAATCATTTTATTGGAGGTTCTTACAGCTCTTATCACAATGCATCCATTCATCCAGTGTGTCAAACACATTTGTACATATGTTGCCATGATCACTTGCAAAATATTTTCTTTCTCCTAGAGCCCTTGGTAACAGCTCATTCTCCCCCACCCCGCCCCAGTCTCCCTTCCTAATGGACGCTTGATAATTTTATATTACTATTTTTTTTTCATGTCTAACACAGACCACTGTTGTCCTTCACCCACTTTTCTGTTGTCTGTTCCCCAGGGAGAGGGTCATATGTTGATCATTGTGGTCGGTTCCTGCTTTCTCTCCCTACCTCCTCTTCCCCTCCTGGTATTGCTACTGTTGTTATTGTTCCTGAGGGATTTATCTGACCTGGATTCCTTGTGTTGCAGTCTCTTATCTGTACTAGTGTACAGGCTCTGATCTAGATGGACTTGTATGGTATGGTATGGGTCAGGATAGTGGGGGGAGGGAGGAAGCATTAAAGAACTAGAGGAAAATTGTGTTTCCTGAGTGCTATACTGCCCCCAGAGTGGCTCCACTCTTCCTTGTGACCCTTCTGTAAGGGATGATGCCCAGTACTCTACAGATGGGTGTTGGGTCTCCAGTCCACCCTTCCCCTCAATTCACATCAATATGATTTTTTTGATTTGGGTCGTTGATGCCTGATCCCTGATCACATCAGCACCTCATGATCACACAGGCTGGTTTGATTATCCCATGTGGCCTTTGTTTCTTCTCAACTAAATGGCTACTTGTTTATCTTCAAGTCTGTAAGACCCCAGACACTATATCTTTTGATAGCCAGGCACCACCAGCTTTATCACCACATTTGTTTATGCACCCATTGTAAGGACCTGCCCTGAGGCTGCTGCCTTCTCTGCAGGCATTGGGACCTCTTTGTGGGGTCATGTCAGTTGGGACCTCTGTTTGCAAGATCACCTTGTGACCCAGGCAATGGGTGCCTCCCAACACAGCAAGGCAGGGTCGTCTCTGGCTCCCAAGCACTGAAGATGGGCAGCCCCAGACTCTGGGGGACATCCAGGTTGTCCTGAGGGCCTGCTGTGGGGTCACTGGACTCTTCCTGCAGTACCTGTTTCCAGGCCCTATGACCTGCAGGAGGTGGAAATCCCCATTGTGGGCCATGAAGACTGCAACCAGAGCTACCTGAGCAGCTTCCCCTTGCTGAAGACCATTAAGGTCATCCAGGATGACATGCTGTGTGCAGGCAGCAAGGACCAGACCTCCTGCGAGATGAGAGTCTCTCCTGTGTCCGGTGGGAGGAGGGTGTCCCATGCCCTAGGGGAACCAGTGCCAGGTGACCCATTTCCCAGGATGCCACTGTCTACAGGGTGACTCTGGGAGCCCTCTGGTCCGCAGCTGGAATCATAGGGCTGGTGACCTGGGTGACAGCTGTGGGCACCTTTCCTTCCAGGGGTCTATGCCCACGTCATGAGATATGTGTCCTGGCTCCACCAGTATGTCCCCTGCTCACACAGGCGCTAGTGGGGCCTGCAATCTGGGTACATGATCTGCGTCCTCCACCTTCCCTGCCTTCCCTGACTGTGGATTCCCTGGAAAGAGTCCTTGAGGGGTTTTGCAGGCAGACCATGAAGCAGGGGCCAGCGGGAGCCCAGTGACTCTGAGCCTTGGTGTGTACATTAAATCCTGGAAAGGCATCTTCAGGACTCGTGTGGACTTGCTGCTGGAAGGCCTCGGGCTGAGAGTGGAGTGCTCTTGGTGGGTTCAGGCTGGGCGACCATGTCTGATTGTGAGGGTAGTGTTGTGGGATCCTGGCCTCTAGTATGGTGGACCTGGGAATGATGCAGTGCCACCCTGGGACCACGTCCGTCCTGTGCCCTACCTTCCCCTCCTCTCTCCCTTCTCCCTGTCCTTGCTCCCTCATTCCTGCTCCCCTCTCTCTCCTCCCTCCTCTGCTCATCTCTCCTACCTCCCTTCCTCCTCCCCTCCTCTCTCCCTCCCCCCTCCTTCCTGCTCTTGTCTTCCCTCCCCGTCCTTCATCTCCCTTCTGTCTCCCTCCTTCTTCTCTCTTATCCCTCCCTCTGTCTTCCCTCCTCCCTCTGGCCCCTACTCCTCTCCCTCCCCGTAAATTTCCATCTCCCCTCCTTTTTTCCCATCCTTATTTCTTTTGCTTATGTGTAAGAAAGAGCTTTTTATATCAAGAAGTAATTCTATATGAGGGAAACATCCCAGTCCAGACCCACTCAGGGCCACAAGTACCGCTTGAGACACAGGCAGCGTAGCACAGGCTGGCAGGTGCAAAGCTGTGTGGATACAATGCCCGTGGGGCCATTGCAGAAAGCCCCATTCTCTCCTCCATCCTTTCTGCTCCATCCAAGTCAGGTTAAACTTGCTTGTGAGGCGGGCCATTCTCCTGGGTGCCCAGACCTGCAGGTGCCCAAGCACAGAAGGGTCCTGGTAGACCCAACTTCCTCCAGGCCTAGGACTGGAGACCTGGGAGATATCAGGAGATGGCTCCTCCCTGGGGCTTTCCCCCGCTGGGACTCTGAACAGGAGACTCTGGAGGCTTAGGGCGGAGAGGTAACTATGCAGTGGTCACCCATAGTGCAGGGCAGCAGTTGTGTCCTTGGAAGCCCAGCTTCTCACAGTAGGAGAACAGGAGCCCTGGAGGTGTCCAGGGTCAGTGTGGGGCAGCGTCCCCTGGAGGCTTGTCCTCGCGGAGGGGCTGCCCTTGGACGGGGCTTTGAAGGGAGAAGCGATGTCTGAGGGGTGTCGGGGCGAGTGGGTGGTACAAGGGCAAGCTGTCCCCAGCAGCCATAAGTAGAAGTAGACCCAGTGTCCATCGTGGATGACGGAGGACCACCCCCTAGAATGTGACACGGGGATGATGGTCTGAGGGCCGTCGGGGCAAGCACGAGCTGTACAAACTCCTGTCACAAAGAACCCACGTAGTCTGACCCCTTAGAAGCTCAAGGACAGAGAGGCGGTCTGTGGTGGTCACGGGCTGGGGAGCTGGGGAGTGAGAATAAACACCGAGGCCAACAAACCACGTCCACGTCCACGCCGGGAACATCTGCGACGTGGCATCAGACAGTGAGCACGAGTCGGGGTCTAGCACGGCCTGGGCCCTGGTTTGGTGGCACCAGTTCATTCTGAATCACGAGGCAGCCTATCAGCGTGTATCCTGCAACAACAATAATTATGAATGCAATGAACTAAAAGGGCCAGTGGAGATGGCCCAGGACAGAAGGCCCCAGGAGGGAGCGTGCTGAGGCTGGTTTGGACTGGTGGGACACAGAATCCCTCCCTGAGAGACTCTGTACTGACCAGACACATGAAGCTGTGCTGATGGCCCTGAGAGCCCTGGACCCGGAGGAGCCATGTGGAGACCCAGGCCAGCACTGAGCTGCTTCCACCATCGCTGGATCCACAAGACTCTCCACCTACTGGACTGTGATCTTCCTGCATTCCACATCATTGCATGTGCTTGTTAGTGTGCAGAGAATGTTATAGATTGGTGTCAGACACATGGGCTGATATCAGATGTATGGACTTGATCTGGACTGGGCTGGGATGCTTTTCAATATTCAATTGCTCTTGTATATAAAGCTTTTTTTCATAAACATACGAGTGTCTATGAATTTGTTTATCTGTTCTTTGTGGAGTAACATACCCTCCAAATCTGTTGTGTTGACATAATCAAGACGGTACATCCTGAGGCAAGGTGGAGAGTCCTTGTCTTTTCAGGAGGTATCTGTGTTTAAAGGCAACAGCAGCCTTGACTAAGGTAGCTGGTCTCCTGTATCAGATCTTTCTCTTGCAGCATCTTCTGCATTTGTCATTCTTTCTCTCTCAGATCCCCTACGGTTGCAGACATGGTGTGTTTAAGGACACAGTTATGTTCCCTACTCCCTAATGAAGGAGTCCTGGGGTGCTGTGAGGCAGATGTGGTCGGTGCTGGGCTGCTAATCTTGAGTTCAGCGGTTCTAACCCACATGCTAGTCCATGGGAGAAAGATGAGGCTGTCTGATCCCATAAAGATGTATTATCTCAGAACCTATCAATGGGCTCACTATGAGTTGGGTTGGTTTGGGTTTAGAACCTTGAATGACACATCTCCAGGGGAGAATGATCTAGGTTATAATTCTTTTTCTTCACCACTGGGAACTATCGCTTCATTCTAACTTGTAGGTACAGTTGCTGTAAGCTTGATGCCATGGGAAACCTCTTTTACCCAAGATGTGCGATTTCTCCAGCTGTCAATTACGGCAGACTCTGCTCCTGCCTGACTCACCTGGTCCCCTCCCACAGCCTCAGTCTTGTCCAAGCCCTCTTTGTTTACAATGTGAGTATGTTGTACACCACATTAAAACAAAACAAACACCTTTTCATTGTTGTTAATGGAGTCAAGCTTTGCAGAGCAGATGAGCTTTCCATTCAACAACCCACACAGATTGTGTTTCATTTCATTAAATGCAGCCCCTAATGTCACTCTTGTCCCACTTCCTCCTTGTGTTTCCCATTTCCATTCTTCCTGTGAATGTTGCCCTTTTGATTTCAAATGGTGGACCACTCACAGGAGTGTGTATATCCCTAGTGTTAATGTTCCTCCTGCACACCTGTCTATGGTTTCCCTGAAAATTGAGCCATGGGGGCCAGTTCATTTGCACACCTGAAATGTGATGAAGGCCAGCGTCTTTCGGGTTCTATATCTGTTTGACACATAATCCTGATTTATTAAAGAATAATTTGAAGTTTTTCTCTAGATTGTTTCCTATTCCATCAAGGATGCCATTATGTGATCTCCTTGAGAGGAGTCAGTAGCAGTGGCTGGGCTCCATCTACTTCTCCTGGTCTCAGGATGTGGAGACCGATGTTCCAGGGTCCATGTGTCACTGGACTCGTGGTTCCCGTGTGTCTCCATTTTCATCACCCTTCTTCCCTCTGCACAGGGAGAGGCCGACAGTTGCACCTTCTGATGACTTCGTGTGTGTTTGTGTGTGCACGTGTGTGTGTGTGTGTGTGTGTGTGTGTGTGTGAATATGAGTCTTCTGGGTTCATTCACATTCCCAAAGTGCTGTCACAGGTAGAGCATTTCTCACAGGAGTAAAATACTTCTCTTTGGGCAGGATGAAATTCCCACTAAGAATGCTGGTGTTGCCTGCGGAGTTCTTGCTGGTTTGGGATGTGAATTCCTTTCCCTCCCCTCTGCAGCCCTTCTGTGCTCTTCTGCTGTCAGTGACGGTTTCCTTTCAGGACAACACAGTCAGGCATCTCTATGCAGCAACCCAGTGCGAAGCGGGGGATATTAGTAGTCATCTTACATCTAAAAAATCACCGAATCTGCAATAAAGGAGAAATCTGACCCTCAGGTTAAAACTCGGGCCTTATTTCAAAGTAAATAAATTACTCAAGATGGTGGTGAAATGCTTGATACTTTGGAAAAAAATCTCAATGATAGGAAAGTTTTTGCTTCAAGCTGCACCCTGAGACACAACTCAGCATACTCTGCACCTCTAAAATGATCCGCAGAGCATCAATGGCTTCCTCTGTGGTAGGTACATCATCTGTTGTCATTTGAGACTTAGAGTCAAGGGGTATAGTTTAGCCTGTCAATCAGGTCGCAGCTTGATGACCTCATCTGGAGGCACTAAGGAGATAAATAGCTCACAGGAGTTGGAACTCAAATACTCTCCCTGAGAGACATGCTTCCTGAGCAGACACGCGGAGCTATACTAGAGCTCTTTTTTTTTTAAATCTTTTTATTGGGGCTCATAAGGCTCTTATCATAATCTGTACATACATCAATTGAGCAAAGCACCCTTATACATTCGTTGCACTCGTCATTCTCATAATTCACCTTCCACTTTGGTTCCTGGAATCAGCTCGGTTTCCCTTTTTTTCCCCCCATCCCCCTCCCTCCCCGATCCCACCCCTGGTCCCTTGATAGTTTATAAATAATTATCATACTTATCTTACACTCCGCAGCGTCTCCCCTCACTCGCCTCCCCATTGCCCATCTCCCAGAGAGGAGGTTACACATAGATCTCTGAGATTGGTTCTCCCTTTCTACACCCCCTTCCCTCCTGGTGTCGCCACTCCCACCGCTGGTGTTGAGGGGTTCGTCTGTCCTAGATTCCCTGTGCCTCCAGATCCCCACTGCACCGCTGTACATCCTCTGGTATAACCAGGTCCGCAAGGCAAGGTAGAATTGGGGTCATGATGATTGGGAGGGGAGGAAGCGTTCAGGAACTAGAGGAAGGTTTTGAGTTTCATTGTTGCTACACTGAACCCTGAGTGGCCCATCTCCTCCTCACTACCCCTCTGGAAGGGGTGTCCAGCTGTATACAGGTGGGCATTGGGTCCCCATCATGCACTCCCCCTCTTTCACGGTGATGTGATTCTCACCACCACCCCACCTTTGTTGTTGGAGACCTGGTCTCCTCTGTCCTTCACGGTCACCTATGTTGGTGTGCTGCTTCCGTGTGGGCTAGGTTGTTTCTGGGCTAGATGGCCGCTTGTTTGCTTTCAAGAGCTCTTGAACTGAAGGAGCCACGTGGAGATCCCTGTCAGGGATGAGATGCCTCTACCACCACGAGACTTTCCACCCACTGGCCTGTAATCTTTCTGCATTCACTGTCTTTGAATGTGTTTTTGTGAGTCTTAAGAGGAATTTGTAGATTGGTACGGGACATATGGGCCAATACTGGACTCAGGTACTTGATCTGGACTTGACTGGGATGTTTTTTCAATATGCATTTGATTTTTTATAGACATCTCTTCCTTATACACATGTGATTCTCCCTGGATTTGTTCCTCTAGTCTAACCAGACAGATACAGAAAGAAACCCAGGATAAATAAAACATCACTAACAGTGAAAACAAGGTAGCAGACCTTTCACTCCCAGACATTAACACGATAAGACCACAGTAATCAAAACTGCTTGGTTTTGGCAACTATAATAAATGTGAAAACCAATAGAGTAGAGGTGAGAACCTGTTAATACAACCAAGCACCTACAGGTACCTAATGGTTGATAAAGGACTAAAACACATTAATTGGGGGAGGAATAGCCTTTTCAATAAATGGTGCTACATTCAATAAATGGACCTTCCCTGAAAAAGAGTGAAACAGAACCCACATCTCACACCATGTACATAAATGAACTCAAGGGGAGGGGGAGTCATGATGGATTCCAGTTGGAAACACGCACCCCAGGCTCCTGTTGTCAGATCTGAAAATTAAGAGGTAAGGAGGCCAGTATTGGGAGCTGGGTACTAAAAAATAAGTTGTGTAGCAGAGTCTGGTTCAGACCACCCCCTGAAACTTTTGCCCAAAGAGCATTTCAAGAACTCGTTAAAATGCTCTAAGCTCACCTCATCTTCCCCCAGGCTTCTCTTATCCTCACCAGGTCCAGAGGTGTGGAGTCTGTGACCCCTTCCTATGCATAAGCACACAGTATTTAGTGATGTCTCCAGGCTTCTGTCTAAAGGTCATCCTACTCCCAGGGTCCCAGAGAGTCTCTGAGAATAAGACTCTAGACCCCACACCAAAGTCCCCCTCTTTGCTATCCACCCTGCTCTTGCATCTTTGGACTTTGCATCTCCCTTCCCTACCTAGAAGGAAGTGGCTACATTGGTCATCCCCCTTTTGCTCTCTCCACCTTTGCACCAGCCAGCGTGGATAATGATACATAATTAGTCACTAATTTACAGCAATTGAAGATCCCTTGGGATATTTACTCCTGACAGAATGCAGATTCCAGGAGCAGAGCCAGGAGAGCTATGCAGGAGGGTCAAGAGTGACAGAAAGCAGCCAGGGGGTAGAATTCAGATCCAGTTGGCCCCCAAACCCTCTCAGCTAATCTGATCCCCCTTCCCCGGCGAGACTACATGTCACACCAGGATACCAGGTCACCCCACAAGCCCAATATAAAAAGAATTTTTAAACAACAGCAACAGCAACAAAATGCTTTCAATTCCAAGCTCTGTTCCTTTGTGCAACTTTGAATGTAAACTGCAAGAAATCTTGTTCATTAGCATAGCATTAACCTGTACAGACAGCTGGAATTCAAATCCCCTGGCCACACTCTTGGATTTTAACACAACAAAACCCTCACCGAGCCCAGGGTCACACTCCAGGTAGAGGGTGGGGCTACCTATTCTGTGATCCCCTCTCACTAGGTCCTGCTTTTCCTTTCCAGATCTCTGTCGTGGGGACATGGGTCCCCCTGATCCCCCAGGCAAACCCTCCCCCTGTTTTGCACATTCGACAAAACTCCGTTTACACACTCCTTTTTAGTTATCCCCTCGTGCCCTGTTCCGTTGCTGGGAAGGGATATTTTAACCAGGTTACATGCTACTATCTCCTTCTCCAGCAACAGGCTACCCTTATGGCCTCTTAAGCCAGGCCACCTCCACAACCTCATGCCCTGCACATTTTCCAATTTCAAAAACCCACCGACTAGGCCTAAGGTTACTTTTTTTTGCAAATGAAACTGAAATTGTTAGGCAGACCCAAGTAGAAGTAAGGAAAGAGTTAAAGTTTGTGCAAGATCAAGTCAAACTGAGTCAGAAAACTGAGTGTGCCCCCAAACCAGTAAAGGAAGATAAGGAATGTGATAAAGAAATGTGATGAGGATGTGACAAAGAGGTTCAGAGAATGTGACGAGGATGTGACGAGGATGTGATGTGATGGAGAAGGTAATAAAGAAGTTGAAATTGTTCTGAGTGATAACGAAATTGAGATTGTTCTAGGTGGTAAGGAAGTTGCGATTGTTCTGGGTGAAACTGTTCTAGGTTTGCAATAAAAACAGCAGGCGGGATGATCCCAACCTCGCATAAAGTTCAGCTTAACCAAATGTTCTGCTTCTGTGCCCTGCAGCTTTGGGGAGAAACCACAGCTTCAGCTGATAGCTGCCTTTTAACTCTTCAGGGTTAGCTATAAAATAGAAAGGGGGGATTACAGAAAATCACTGAGCTTTTACTGGTGACTCTCTTAAAACACTGTGTCGTTATGTTTTCCCAAGTTCCGAGATGCAATGAGAAAACTGAGAACGCAGCTGCCCTTGTTAAAATAAAATAAGTCCCAAGGAATTGTTTGTGCTTAGAGTACTTTTATCAGGATGCTATTGTTACACTAGGCAAGCTATATACCCTTGCCTCATTCATATATAAAGCTGTACTTTGGAAATAAAATTGGCCTTTGGATCATCAATCCACTGGCCCCTCTTTTTCTTCAGGTCGCCGCTTCCCTTAGCATTGAGTGAAAACTCCACACTGCATACCTCCCACAATCCTCAGGCAAAGTGGAAAAAGCCCATAATAGACAGATTATTGAAACAAGGTCTGCTCACCTCTGTAAAATCACCATGCAAGACCCCTGTTTTGCCAGTACAGAAACCTAATGGACAATACCGCCTTGTGCAGGATGTCCACCTAATCAATGCTGCAGTGGTCCCCATCACCCCTGTGGTCTCTAACCCCTACACTCTCCTTTCCCAAATCCCTGCAAGCACTACCCACTTTACCTTCCTGCATCTCAAAATGCTTTCTTTACTATTCCTGTTCACCCAGACTCCAAGTTTCTGTTTGCATTCACGTGGCATGATCCTGTTACTGACTTAGCCCAACAATTTTCCTGCTCCTAGCTCAGTATGCTTTTTATCTCCCACTTACACTCCAACTTACACTGATCAGGAAAACACCCAGTATTGCTCTCTTCCTCAACAAAAAGGGTGGGTACACAAATATAACTTACTCATTCTCCCAAAGTTACAACAGGAAACAATCATCACCAATATTCACAACTCTCTACACATCGGGCCAAAAGCTCTCTACAAGTTTCTAACCCCCATATTTCACCCCACTGGACTATAAGCACTATCAATACAGTACATGCCAAATGCAACATCTGTGCCCTCTCCAATAGCCAGGGAGCTCAACACCCTCGTAAACAGCTCCACCAGATGCGAGGGCACCTACCGGGACAGGACTGGCAGATAAACTTTACCCACATACAAAGCATAAGCGGTTTAAATATCTCCTCACTATGGCTGACACATTTTCAGGATGAATCGGCCTTTCCCACCTCCTCTGAGAGTGCAAGCTTAGTTGCCGCTCACCTTCTTCAAAACACCATTCCTCGTTTTGGCCAGCCAGCTTCAATTCAGTAGGACAACTGCCCAGCCCTCATATCTAAGGTGCAGCAGGCAGGTAGCGCCTCACTAGGCATCTGCTGGAAACTCCACGCAGCCTACCACCCCCAGTCTTCTGGTTAGGTTGAGCAAGCTAACGGTCTCATAAAACAACAGCTCACCAAACCCTCCCTAGAACTGCAACTTTCTTGGCCTCAACTATTACCTCTTGCTCTTCTTCGCCTTTGCACAGCCCCTCGGGAGCCGTCTGGCCTGAGTCCTCTCGAAATACTCTACGAACGACCTTTCCTTTTCTCGCCTCTTCCTGCAATTGATTGCCCTCCGCTAGCTTTGTACCTTCCATACTGGTTCTTGCTCCGCAACCTTCTTAAACATCCAACCAGAAAACACTCAAGTGCCCTTTGCTACTCCAATGCATCTACACAGGCATGTAATGTCACCCAAATCCCCTCCAAACCACTAACAGCCCCAGAAGAACTTTTCTTTTGGTGCAACTATACACTCACTAAGAATTTAAACATCATTTCTACCTCTACCCTTTTATGCCTGCCCATCGCTCTGGTTCTGCAGCTCATTATATACACTCCAGCTATGTTCAAGGACAAATACATCCAGGTATACAGTCGCCGTACTAAAAGAGCAGGTTTTCTCCTGATAGCAGTGGGCATCTCCTTAACCTCAGCAGCAGTTGCAGTAGGACTCGGCGGCGGGGCCCTTGGACACTATCATCACCGCAGACAAGTTATCCGCACGCTTCCAGCTGGCAGTCGATGCCTCTGCCAAGTCTGTAGCCTCCCTGCAGAGACAAATAACCTCTCTTGCCCACGTTGTCTTGCAGAACCGCCACACTTTAGACCTCATCACCGCTGAAAAAGGAGGAACCTGCCTCTTCCTCCAGGAGAAATGCTGTTATTACATCAATGAGTCGGGAATTGTGGAAACTAGAGTCCAGACCCTCAACAAGCTAAACCGTCAGCTGCAAACACCAGATTCAGAACAGATGGATCCTCTTCCTGGTAGAATTTTTCTCTATACTCCTTCCTAGTTCCATAGTAGCACCCACAATTTTAGTTATAATTTTGCTCTTAATTGCTCCTTGTCTCATCCAGCTCCTGCAGAGTCGACTCGGCGAAATCACGCATATAGCAGTTCACCAGATGATGCTACAGCAATACCAATCTCTCCACCCTGTGCCAAACCGGAACTCCCAGTACTCTGCCTGAAAAGCCCCTCCCCTTGGTCTTCGTCCACTCCCCGCAGGAAGCAGTTACAGAAATGGAATAAATTTGTCCCTTTTTCCTATGAGGCAGAGTCTGGTATGCCACGTCTTGGCACAAGGGACTCCATTTTGAGTTTGGCGCCTCCACCTTAGCTCTCAGAACTCACCCCTCGCTGACCTCCCCCCCACTCGCTGAAAACCGCAAGTTCTGAGAACCAAACAACCCCAAAGCCAGGAGGTTCTTTGAAGATATGTCACTCCACCTGTCCATGACATATAGATAAGATTAATGACCTTCTCCCTTCTGAAGCACCTGTGTGGGCAGATCCTCCCCAGCTTTGATCCTTCCCAGCTGTGCCTGCCAGCAGTGGGCATAAAAACACTGCCAGGATTTTTCCCAGCACGGTTTCATTAGCTCAATACCCTGAGTTGCTGAACCCACCCGCATGCTTCTCAATAAAGCCTGCTTCTAAAACTTGGCCAATTGGATCTTTGGTTCTGTTTCGCACCCCAATAAACCTTACAGATAACAGCAATAAATCCACAGATGATGGTAATAACTTTGAATGTCATTGTCTTTAATTCAGTGATTAAAAGACAAAGCTTAGCAGTCTGGCTCAGAAAACATACCTAACAATCTGTTGCCTGCAAGAGACACCTCTTAAGCTACAGAAAAAAAATAAAATAAGGATAAAAATTGGTGGAAAATAAAGCAGGCAAGTGGCAACTTAATAAAGTTTGGATTACAATCCTTATCTCAGACAAAATTAACCTCAAGGTGCAAAGCATAAAAAGAGACAAGGATGGACACTATATCATGCTAAAAGAATCGGTAGACCAGGAAACAATAAGCATAATAAATATATACACATCTAATGAAAGTCCCATGGAATTCATCAAACTATTCAAAAGATGAATAAAGAAATCACAGATTCAACAATCACAGTAGCTAACTTTCATACACCACTATCAAAGAAAGCTCCCTGGGAAAGAAGCTCAGCAAGGAGGCTACAGAACTAAACACTACAGTGAGGCAACTGCACCCGATAGACATTTATAGAGCTCTCAATCCAAACGCAAAAATATTCCTATTCTTTTCAAGTGCACATGGCTCAGTTTTGAAAATAGACTACATGGTGGGACACAAGTTGAGTCCAGGTAAGTTCAAACACATAGAAATCACTCGGACCTCTCTCAGACCACCATACCATAAAACTAGAGCTCAACCAATGGAAATTTAGAAAAAGAAGGGCAAACAATTGGAGGATGAACAATGATCTATTGTGACTTGAATGGGTATGGGCTCAGATTAAGGAAAAGGTTAGGAATTTTCTAGAAACTAATGAGAAGACAACATCCCAAACCTATGGGATAAAGCAAAAGCAGTTATCAGAGGATGTTTGATAGTGGTTAATGCATATATGATAAAGGAAGAGAGGCTTATGACTGATAGGCTATCACAAAGCCTCCAGCAACTAGAACAGAGTCAACATAACAACCCCTGCAATAGCAAAAGGAAATAATAAAAATCAGAACAGAGATAAATGAATGAGAAGAGAAGAGATTAGTGCAAGGATGTAGGGTGATTTCCCATTTCTTCCCCATGGTCTTAGGGAATGAAGAGGGTGAAAACCCTACCCTAACCGGCCTAATGGGTAAAAAGAGTGGGACTTCACTTTTAGTTTAAAAAAAGTTCTCTTGGGGTTAAATGAACTTTGGTATTTAGAAAAATAACTTGGCTTCTTGGAACTGTTAAGATATGTTAGAACAAACTATTTTGCTTAACCTTGACTTACAAGAAAGTGTCTGCAAAATCCAGGTGTCTTTGGACTTGGCTGTTATCCCAGAAGAATACGTTAGAAGCCAAGAAATGGGGTATAAAAAGAAACTCAGCTTTTAATAAAGTACCATTGCATACATTCACGCTTGAGAATGTTTCTTTGGTCCTCCTGAACCCTACTTTTTCTATATTCTCCTTTTATCTCAAGACCACTCACCCGACTTCAAGCTTTCTGTTAGGAACACACTGGAGCCGGTCTTCGGCACAAGAAATCAATTCAGCAAAAAAGCGGGTTCTGAGAAAGGATGAACAGATTCGACAGGCTGCTGGCAAACCGAAGCAAGGAAAGGAAGGAGCGAACATCAATAGCAAGGATGGGGGATGAAACCAGAGGAATCACAACGGACCAATTGAGAAAAAAGGGATAATAACAAAGTACTATGATAGTCTGTATTCTAATGAATTCAACAATGTGAGGACAAATGCTTGGAAAAACAATCCCTCCCTACATATGCCAAGTAGAGGTCAAGAACTCCAATACACTCATGGCCAAAGAAAAAATACATGTGGTTATCAAGAGACTAACAGTGAAAAAAGCTCCTGGACCAGAGAGCTTCAGAGGAGAATTCTACTAAGCATTCCAGGAAGAACTGACACCGGATCTCCACAAAATATACTATAGCATATTAAAGGATGGCAAAGTCCCAACCCATTCTACGGAGTCAGTATAACTTTGATAACCAAGCAAGTCAAGGATCACACGAAATAGAGAACAACGGACGGATACCTCTAACGAACAAAAATGCAAAAATCACTAACAAAGTAATGGCCACTAGAATACAAAATTATATAAAACTCATCATCCATCATGATCAGCTGGGATTCATTCCAGTAATGCACGATGGTTCAACATCCAAAAGTCCATCGACATTATTGACCATATTGATTAAAAAAATTAATGGAAACACATGATAATATCAATAGCCGCAGAAAAAGCATTTGACAACATCCAATGCACATTCCTAATTAGGACACTCCAGGAAATAGGGATGGAAGGAGAATGCCTCAAGTTAATACAATCTATTTTTGAAAAGCCAATAGCCAGCATCTTAGTCAATGGAGAAAAGACTCAAACAGTATCACTGCAAAAGGTGACCAGGCAAGGAGGACCCTTGTCTCCTCTTCTATTTAGCACCATACTGGAGGTCCTAGCTAACAACATAAGGCAGCAGAAGGAAATTAAATGTACTCCAATAAAGAGATTTAAAAAAATAAAAGGTATCCATCTGGGAGAGGATGAGGTGAAACTATCGCTATTTGTAGACAACATGATTCTATTCATTGAAAAACCCCAAAACTTGACAACAGGGTACTGGCAGAGATAGAGGAATATGGAAGAGTGACAGAATACAAGATCAACAAACAGAAGTCTGTAGGTTTTTTTTTAATATTCATCAGACAAGACCAAGGAAGAAGAGATTCAAGAAGGCTGTATCCTTTTTAATAGTCAAGAACAAATTGAAATATCTAAGGATATATCTTACCAAAAAACCCCACAAAACCCAAAAAACTTATACAAGGAAAACTACAGAACCCTAGTACAGGAAATCAAAAATTACCTCCACAAATGGAAGGATACCCCAAGCTCGCAGGCTCATGGATCAGAAGACTCTATATAATAAAGGTGTCACACTTGCCCAAGGACCTATCAGAGTTTCACGCTACACCAATTCAAATACCAAAAACCTTCTTCAAAGCATTGGGGGAAATGACCACCAATTTCACATGGAGAGGGAAGAAGCCCAGAATTAGCAGAGGGCTCCTGAAGAAGAAGGACAAATTTGGAGGGCTCACTTTACCTGACACTAACATCTACTGTACAGCCACAGTGGTCACAACAGCGTGGGAGTAGAATAATGACAGATACTCAGAGCAAAGGGAAAGGACAGAAACTCCAGAAATAAAACCATCACCATACAGACATCTGTCCTTTGACAAGGGCCCCAAAGGCATCACGTGGGAGGTGGGTGCCATCTTTAACAAATGGTGCTGGAAACAATGGAGATCCACCTGTAAAAATATGAAACAAGACACTTACCTCACCCCAAGCACAAGTACAAACTCAAAGTGGATCACTGACCTAGAAGTAAAACCTTAACCTATCGGAACCATCAACGAAGGAATCAGGACAAACCTAAGAATCTTGGCACATTGAATACATGAACTACCTGTAACAGAGACAGGCACACACACACACACACACACACACACACACACACACACAAATGAAGCTAAAATCAACAAGTGAGATATATTAAGGATAAAAAATTTGTGTGCATTGAAGGACTTCACCAAGAGAGTAACAAGAGAAAACACAAACTGCGGTGAGAGGATTTTTAGAAATGACACAACAGACAATATGAAATCGACAATATGCTCCTAGTCTGCAAAAAGAAGAAAGCAGTTAACCCCCTGTGGAAGTGGGCAAAGGATCTTAACAGAAATATCACTAAGGAGGAAAGCCCAATGACCAATAAGCACATGAGAAAATGGTCCCAATCAGGTTGTGGTAGAGACAATCAGGTGGGGGACAGAGCACGCCCAAGGATGTACATGTCATTCCAAAGCAAAGAAACGGAAAGGGTGGTTGGCGAGGGAGAGAAAGAGGAAAACAAGAAGAAAGAGATCATGGCACGGGGTCAGCAGGACTGTAATCCACCCTGGAGGAGGGTATCGTTTACATCTCCACAGAAATGGGAGTGTGAGTGCAGACCCCACCACCGCTCGCCAAACCTTGAGGGCAACGGAACCACATGGAACAACTCATGAGCACAGATGTCTTCAGGGCAGGCTCCAGTCAGAGCCAAAGTAACCCGCTCCCTAGAAGGATGTGCTACAGAGGACAACACTAAAACCTACAGGTTGGGGAGAGTGCAGCCTGCCACACCCTCATGGAAGAAACGGAGAAGGATAAAGAGAGTGAAGGACTAGATGCCTTACTGGCACATCAAGCCCTGAGCACGACGTCTGCATGAGCTGCTAAGGCACAGAGAGGACTGAGGGTCCGACAACAACTTAGGGCATGATGTCCCCTTGCTGAAGCACACCAAGACAGAGGACATTACGGGGTCACCCGGCAGGGAGTGAATCTGATCTGAACCCCCACACCCTCAACAGTGGGGCAAACCAAGAAGGGAACATAGCAGATCATCAACAGGAGCAAAGCCAAACCACAAAGTCCCCGAGGAGACCCCCAATAGACTACAGGCTAGGAGTGGAGGTTCCTGGATACCCCAGGACTGTTGGGGAGAGAGTCATAAAGGTCAATGGACACTCCTGGAATTATGCATTCTTGACCACCCCCCACCCCCAGCATCACTTTTTATTCAGTATTTCTGTTATGTCTCCATTATTGCTGTTTTGCCTACCTAAATAAGATAGCCTTGGGAAATAAACCAGAGGGGAAACCAAAGGACCAATAGAAACCAAAGGACTTGGAGGGAAGTGGAGGCAGAGGAAGGGTGGGTGAGAAAAAATACCATGGACAGGGGAACACTTCATGATCACACAAGCTGGTGTGTTCCTCCATGTGGGCTTTGTTGCTTCTCAGCTAGATGGCCGCTTGTTTGCCCTCAAGCTTTTAAGACCCCAGACGCTATATCTTTTGATAGCCAGGTACCATCAGCTTTCTTCACCACATTTGCTTATTCCCCCACTTTGTCTTCAGTGGTTGTGTCAGGAAGGTGAGCATCATAGACTGCCAATTTAATAGAAGAGAGTATTCTTGCATTGAGGGAGTACTTGAGTGAAGGCACAATATCCATCTGCTACCTTAATATTAAACATATACATATATGCACATAGATCTAGTTCCCTTATTGAGACTTCTATAAATGCCCTTTGCCTCCTACCTCTTTCCTCTATTTCCTTGCACTTTCCTCTTGTCCCACTCGCATGTTCAGTTTGCATTTGGATTTCAGTAATTTCTCTCAGATACATTACCCTTGGTCCTCCAAGGTGTCAAAGGGATCAGCTATCAGGCATCATTGGAACAATGAGACAGGATGCCTCTCACTGACCCATAGACCTATAGGGGAACAACACCGGAGACACAGTGTGGGAATTGCACACGATCTGATCCTGCCACACCAAGGCAAAACACTAAGAGTGTGCAACGGAACAGCAAGTAAATGGAGTGGCGAGATCCCCAGGCAATGCTGAAGGTGGACTTTGCGGCCAGAGGGTGGTGCCCTAACAGACTGGACTGGAAAACAAACAATCCTTGAACTAACTGCAAGCTTTTCTTTTCTTTTAAAAAAATCATTTGGGGGGCTCATGCAATTCTTATCAAAATCCATACATCCATTCATTGTGTGAAGAACATATGTGCATTTGTTGCCATCATCATTCTCAAAACATTTGCCTTCTACTTGAGCCCTTAATATCTGCTGCACATTTTCCCCCTCCCTCCCCACTCCCCCCACCTCATGAGCCCATCATTCTTAAATTATTATTATATTATCATATATTACACTGTCCAATGTCTACCCCCACCTTCTTCTCTGCTGTCCCTCCCCCAGGGAGGAGGCTATATGTGGATTCTTGTATTCAGCTCCCCCTATCTACCTCACATTCTCTCCACCCTCCAGGCATCGTCACCCTCACCACTCATCCTGAAGGAGTCATCTGTCCTGGATTCCCTGTGCTTCCAGTTGCTATCTGTACCTATGTACATCCTCTGATCTAGCCAGATTTATAACGTAGAATTGGGATCATGATAGTGGGGGTGGGGGTGGTGGAAGCATTTAAGAACCAGAGGAAAGTTCTATGTTTCATTGTTGCGACCCTGCACCAAGACTGTCTCATCTCCTCCCCACAACTCTTCAGTAAGGGGTGTCCGGTTGACTACCAATGAGCTTTGAGTCTCCACTCTGCACTCACCCACATTTTAAAAAACATTTTATTAGGGGCTCATACAGCTCTTATCACAATCCATACATATACATACATCAATTGTATAAAGCACATCTGTACATTCTTTGCCCTAATCATTTTCTTTCTTTTTTTTTTTACATTTTATTAGGGGCTCATACAACTCTCATCACAATCCATACATATACATACATCAATTGCATAAAGCACATCTGTACATTCCTTGCTCTAATCATTTTCAAAGCATTTGCTCTCCACCTAAGTCCTTTGCATCAGGTCCTCTTCCCCCCCCCCTCACTCCCCGCTCCCCCCTCCCTCATGAGCCCTTGATAATTTATAGATTGCTATTTTGTCATATCTTGCCCTATCCAGAGTCTCCCTTCCCCTCCTTCTCTGCCGTCCATCTCCCAGGGAGGAGGTCACATGTGGATCCTTGTAATTAGTTTCCTCTTTCCAACCCACTCACCTTCCACTCTCCCAGCATCGCCCCTCATATTCCTGGTCTTGGAGGTATCGTCCACCCTGGATTTCCTGTGCCTCCAGCTCCCACATGCATCAGTGTACAACCTCTGCCCTATCCAGTCCTGCAAGGTAGAATTCAGATCGTGGTGGTTGTGCGTAGGAAGCATCCAGGATCTGGGAGAAAGCTGTATTCTTCATCGGTACTACATCGCACTCTGACTGACCCATCTCCTCTCCTAAACCCCTCTATGAGGGGATCTCCAGTGGCCGACAAATGGGCCTTGGGTCTCCACTCCGCACTTAGCCCTATATTCACTATGGTATATATATATATATATATATACACACACATATATATATATATATATATATATATATATATATAATTTTTTGCATGATGCCTTATACCTGGTCCCTTTGGCACCTCGTGATCGCACAGGCTGGTGTGCTTCTTCCATGTGGACTTTATTGCTTCTGAGCTGGATGGCCGCTTGTTCACCTTCAAGCCTTTAAGACCCCAGACACTATCTCTTTTGATAGCCGGACACTCTCAGCTTTCTTCACCACATTTACTTGTTCACCCGCTTTGGCTTCAGCAGTTGTGTTGGGAGGGTGAGCACCGTAGAGTGCCAATTTAATAGAAGAAAATATTCATGCATTGAGGGAGTGCTTGAGTAGAGGCCCAAGGTCCTTCCGCCACCTTATTACTAAACCTATAAATATAGACACATAGATCTATTTCCCATCCTCATATATATATTTGCATGTACCTGTCTTTGTCTAGACCTCCTTAAATGCCCTTTGACTCCTAGCTATTTCCTCCATCTCCCTTGACTTTCCTCCTGTCCTACTACCATGCTCCGTCCCCACCTGGGCTACAGCTATACCTCTTCTCTACGCAACCTTTCCCTTGATCATTCCCCACCAGACCTGCCACTCCCCGCTCTCTACCATTTTGGGTCCCATGTTGTTTCCTTGTCCCTGTGTTTGTTAACACCACTTCCTTACCCCCCTAACTCCCCCATCCCAAGTACCCCCGCAACTGTTGGTCCCGTTGTTTTTCCTCCAGATAGTTCATCTAGCCTGTCCTATTCAGACAGACCTGTGGAGACACTAACATGCATGAAAACAAGACAGAGGAAAACAAAGCAACAGTATACAACCAGACAACAGAACAACAAAAACAAACCACTGACAAAGAACCAAACAAAACACTTCACGAAAGAAAAGCTTGTAGTTAGTTCAAGGATCGTTTGTTGACCCTTAGGAGTGTTTACCAGTCCAGTCTGTTGGAGCACCACGCCCAGGCCCCAAAGTCCACTTTCAGCATTCCCTGGAGACCTTGCCACTTCACTCCCTCGCTGTTCTGCTGCACTCCCCCAGTGCTTTGCCTCAGTGTGGTGGGATCAGGTCAGGTGCAATTCCCACACTTTGTCTCCGGTGCTGTCCCCTGTATCGCCCTTAGTCACTGAGGGGCATCATGTCTCATAGTACAGGCTGTGTTCCACTCTCTCCTCCTCCCCCTTCATCTGCTCCCGTGTGCTCTGATCAGATATGTCCATCTCCCGGAGCTGCACAATCAATGTCGTCCTTTGAAACAAATTCTTCCCGGGGGAGGGGCAGGAATCCACTTAATTTTTGGTGCTGGGACCAGCCTCCCAGTCCTCTCCACTGGTTCCCTACTCCACACCGGGATATTGCATTCACACCTTGCGGCACTGGGTTGAAGTCTGGTCCCACTTTCCTTGTGGAGATATAAACAATACCCTCCCCTTGCCACCCACATTTTTAATGATATGATATTTATCTTTGTTCCTTGTTGCTTGATACCTGATCCCTTCGATAGCTCGTGGTCACACAGTCTGGTGTGTTTCTTCATTGTGGGCTTTGTTGCTTCTGAATAAGGTGGCCACTTGTTTATTTTCGAGCCTTTAAGACCCCAGACGCTATATCTTTTGATAGCTGGGCACCATCAGCTTTCTTCACATTTGCTTGTGCACACGTTTGCCTTCATTGATCATATCAGGGAGGTGGGCACTTGTTGATATTATTTTTAGTTCTTTGATGTCTGATAACTGGTCCCTTCTGCACCTTGTCGTCAGACAGGCTGGTGTGTTTCGTCCATGTGGGCTTGGATGCTTCCCAGCTGGATGGCTGCTTGTTTTTTTTAAGCATTTAGGACCCTAGACGCTATATCTTTTGATAGCCGGGTACCATTAGCTTTCTTCACCACATTTGCTTATGCACACGTTTGTCTTCAGTGATTGTATCAGGAAGGTGGGCACCACTGATATGATTTTAAATTCTTTGATGTCTGATAACTGGTCCCTTCTACACCTCATGGTCAGTCAAGGTGGTGTGCTTCTTCCATGTGGGTTTTGATGCTTCTCAGCTAGATGGCCCCTTGTTTATCTTGAAGCTTTAATACCCCAGGCGCTATATCTTTTGATAGTCGGGCACCATCAGCTTTCTTCACCACATTTACTTACGCACACATTTTTCTTCAGCAATTGTGTTGGGAAGGTGTGCTTCATGGAATGCCAATTTAATAGAACAAAGGGTTCTTGCATTAAGTAAGGCTTGAGTGGAGGCCCAATGTCCATCTGCTGCCTGGTACAAAGAAGAGCTCATGACACACGGAATCCAGGACAGATAACCCTCCCACCCAGGAACAGTAATGGAGTAGCAATATCAGGAGGGTAAACAGAAGGTGTGGGGAGGAGGAAAGGAGGGGGGAAGTCATGAAAATGATCTACGCAACACACACACACACACATGAAGGGGAGAAACAACAGAAACGTGGTTGAAGGGAGACAGTAGTCAGTATAAGATATCAAAATAATAATTTATGATTTATCAAGGGGTCACAGGGGTAGGGGGGGGAGAGGATCTGGTACCAAGGACTCCCATAGAAAGTAAATGTTTAGAAAATGATGATAGCAACATAGGTACAAATATGCTCGATGCAGTGATACATGGATTGTTATAGGAGGTGTAAGAGCCCCAAATATAATGATCGTAGGGAAAAAAGTACTCAAGATGGAGCAAGGATTCAAATATGACTCCCAGAACCATAATGATCATCAATAGGGATGAAATTAAAGGCCCCAGTAAAAGGCATAAACACATTACCAAATATAATGAAAAATAACAACACTGTAGAAGACTTCATCAAAAGAAGAGTAAAATGAAAACTCACAGAATTGGAACAACATTTAATAATGGTACATAAGACAAAGAGAGCATTTAAAACTCTGTGATGGGTTCCTCCCCATCTTTCCCCCTACCACCCCCGAGCCCCCTACCCTCATGGTATTGCTACTCCAACTACTGTTCCTGATGGTATTACCATGTTTCCCTCAAAATAAGACATGCCCATGAAATAAGCTGTAGAGGATTTCTGTTTCTTTTTTTCAGAAGGATTTCTGAGCAATAGCAGAATATAAGCCATCCCCCGAAAATCAGATATAGTGATAGGCGCGGTTCTCAGCGCACCTTCGCAGAGCGGTTACGCAGATGGACCTTCCTCTGCCCCATCGTGACAGCTGCTATCTTGGGGGGGACCGGAGAGGTGCGGCAGGGCCATGAACAAGGTCGGCCTGCTGTCGGATCCCGGTCCTTCTGTGCGTGCTGCCAGCTGAAGCAGAGAGGGAGACCCGACAGTGAGAGTCAAAGTCTCCTCCGTGGAGTGAGGAGCAGGACGCTCTGCTTTGGGCATTGTGTGTCCTCACTGGGAAGAAGGAAAGCTGGGGTTGCCGTGTGACTCGGCACCGTGGGTCCATGTTCCACAAGAAGATGACTTAACTATCTTTGTAACCAATGTAGATTGTTTTACCGTACTTAATAAAAATAAGACATGCCAGAAAATAAGACATGGTGTGTCTTCTTGAGAAAATATAAGACTGTCTTCTTTTCAGGAAGTCACGGTATCTTTCCTGAATTCCATGGGTCAAGAGCTCTTAACCGTACCAATGTGTGTCCTCTGGTCTAGCCAGAAGTGTAAGGAAGACTGAGTCCTGGTAGTGGGGTTGGAAGCATTCAGGAGCTAGAGCAGAGATGTGCTTTGAATGACAGCACGATTTCTACACCAAAGGAAAACACTGAAGAGGAGGAGGAGACTAGGGAGGGGAGGCGGGGTTAGGGAGAGGAGGGGGACAAGAAATTGTGGAGGGAGGGATGACGAATGGGAGGGGGGAAAATAGATGGAGAAACACATTGATGGGGATTTAGTGGTGTGATAGGTAGATTTATTTTGCCAACCTGGCCAAGAGACAC
Organism: Tenrec ecaudatus; assembly: GCF_050624435.1. Taxonomy (NCBI): domain Eukaryota; kingdom Metazoa; phylum Chordata; class Mammalia; order Afrosoricida; family Tenrecidae; genus Tenrec; species Tenrec ecaudatus. Next base: position 111,427,832 of record NC_134541.1, on the reverse strand, counting down.
ATGTGGGATTAATAAGGTTGCAGTTTAATTTAAGGGCAAACAGATAAATGATTCAGCGAGGCTCATCTTTCCATCTCTTGCTCTCTGATGATGGGACCAGTGTGCAGCTGCCTTAGCTAGTTCTCTGCCTCAACTTGAGAGCTACACTACTTGTGGGATACCCAACCCGAGGACTGTGTTGCTATAGTGTGAGGTTCCTCTGAGACCTGCTTTGCCACACTGCTGGTGTGCACATCACTTGTACTTGGGACTGTCAGAAACTGTCATCCGACTGACTCTTGGTGACCTGCCCTGCTGTTTACTACCCATAAACAGACTGCCTATATTGCTGTACAGAAGACTCAGCTGTCTGCTTCCTTTCCTTGCACCCAACAGCCCTTGTGAGTTCAAGCACTGCCAGTATATTAACTGTCTCACAGACCTGAGTTGAACTGAACCCTCTGTACTGCTCTGTGGACCAATTAGCTGTTTATTTCATTGGGATCCATCTATCTATCTATCTATCTAAAAATCAAAGGTCTCCTGATTTTGTTTCTCTACAGAACCGGTGTAACACATGTGTGATCGTATTACTGATTTGGTTGGCTGGGCTATGCAGTTACAGAGAACATGCTTTTCATATATATATATATGTATGTATAAGTATATATATACATATTTTTTTAATCGAGTGAAGGCTCACCACCTCACAAACTCTCCAGACTCCTACCCCTCGGGTCTGAGTGGCTAAAAACATGAGGAATAGTAAAACTGACAGAGGCTTGGATTCTTTAGTGACATCTAAGTTCATTTCAGACAAATGAAGAACAAAAAAAAAAAACGACTCTCAGAGAACATTTGATTTACTTGATCACAGGATTTTGGACGTTTCCTTAACTTTCATTCCCAAGTGAGTGTCTGGGAGCACAGAGAGAGTCTCTTTGTTGGATGTTGAGTGGGGTTTTGGGTGGGACCCTGTGGCCTGAGGTCCAAGGTGACACCAGTTCTAGGATTTGGGGGATAGTGTAATGTTAGGGCTGGTAATCTTTGAAATATACAAAGCCCAAGGACCCTGTGACTTGGGGCATCCATGACCACATGACCAGGGAGGCCGAGGTTCCCACATCTGGGAGGGTGGGGGACACTGTGACCGGGTGGTCTGAGGGAAGCAGTCTGGGGATCTTGAGGATCCAAGTGGATGAGAAGCTTTGTTAGGTTTCTGGAGTCGGTAATAGCTCGGTTCTTGGCTTCTCACAATTAAAGCATTCACTCCGATGTCCATTTTGTAATCCACGTGGGTTTCGTGAAGGACAGGACAAGTTTTAGGGTTGTATAGTCTCAGAGGGTTCACAAATGGCCCTGAACAATCATGTGTAGGAGAAAACCCATACATGCAGATCATGGGGGGATGCCGGGAGTCGAGAAGGCCAAGAACCCTAGAAGCAAAAGAGTGTTTCCCAAGAGACTGTGGGTCCCTGTTAGGCCCTGCGCTGCTGCTTGTGCACCCCTAGGGGAGAGAGACCGCCCCGCTCTACCTACCTCTGACCAGAAGCAGGGAAAGTGAGCGTCACTTAGCATGCTCCCTGCCTTTGTGCTTGCACACACCCCTGGCTAGGGGAAAGCGTGGTTGATGGTATTGGTTTACCCCATTGGCTGAGTTAGGCCCACCTGGGTGATGTCATGAGCCTGAGACTAGTTTGGTCCACCCATGTTACCTCCTGCCTGGCTTGGGAGATGGAGTACAACCATGCTCAGTTTGATGTCTTCCTAGGTGTCTAAAGGTTGCCTGATTTTTTCCCATCCTCCTCCATGAGGTTTACGGGCGTGGGAGGGACACCCCTGTCCCTCAGGTAGTTAGCTATCAGATCCTTTTAGGGGACCCAGGGGGGTCTTCTCTCCCCTTTTGCTCCTTCAAATGTGCATGAGGAGCGCAGTTGGGTGAGGGGCAAGGGCAGGGAGGAGCAGGGGAGGGCTGTGGCTCCCAGAGGAGGGGTGTGGGTGTGGGGTCAGGAATACACACTCACAGTGGAGCCCTTGGCTTTTCTCAAGGACCCTCATTTCCCACTCCCACCCTCCCATCTGGGGTACCGCTGGAACCTCCAACACTGCAGGCTTGGCTGTGGGCACAAGGTGGCCCAGTGTCTCTGCTGAGGGCGGCCAGGGCACCAGATGGGACCCAGGGCAGTTCCTGAAATGCTGTAGCACAGGGCATGGCCTGCCCCCTGCTCCCTTCCAACGTTGTTCCCTGTCCCTCTGCAGATGGATGTACCGCAATCCACCCTGAGACCCTAGGAGTCCAGGGGGCCTGCATTCAGTCCCACCCAGACAAGACGGAGAGTTGGAGCTCAGGTCCCTCCCTCAGAGCACTTCTGTGAAGGGAGCCCCGAGGACACAGGGTGAGTGGGGAGGAGGAAAGGGTAGGGTGACCCGGGTGTATGAACAAGGGACAGTGAGTCAGTCATCCCGTGGACAGGCAATCTTCTGGCCTCAGGTGGCTGCCACCTCCCCCACAGTACTCGATTTCTTGGACCTCAGGAATGGAGAACCTCTAACCCACCTTTCATTACCTGGACTCACACCAGGAAGCCTCCCCGAGGCACCATTTCCTGGGCAAAACCCACAAATGAGGATACTCAGACCCTGCTGTGCAGGAGCTTTATTGAGCCACGTTTTACAGAATGAGAGGCAGGCAGGTCCATGGAGGAGCCCCCACTCTGTCCCACCTGTGGGAGGTCATGAGACATCCCCTCTGTCCCTCTCAGATATCAAGGGAGGGAAGGGACTCCAAGAGGGTGGCAGGGCTGGCACTGTGCAGGGATGGAAGAGGGTGATGGGCTCAGTGAGAGGCTGGCATTGGGGAGGGTGCATGAGGTTCTGCAAGCTCTTGGGAGGGGTGTTTGTGTCGGCAGCATCCTTATCCCTGCCTGGAGTCTCAAGCAGGTATTCGGACATTCGTGTGGATCCAGGACAAATAGGATGTCACTTCGGTGTAGACTGCAGGGTATCCTGGCGCATCACATATTGGATTACCCCAACTCACCACCCCAAACTGGATCCATCTGCTGTTATAAGGGCAGACCAGGGGTCCCCCAGAGTCACCCTGTGGGAAAAAAAGGCAGTGAGTGGCCATCAGGATCTCGAGGGCTGAGAGCAAGGTTAGGAAACAGGGTGAGTCAACAGGCTGGGACATAGGCTCTCACATGGCAGGCGGTCATCCAGGGGCTCCCCGCACACAGCACGTCATTGCTGACAACCATGTTGATCCCTCTGTAACTGTCCCTGCATGTCTCCAAGTCCACAATGGGGACCTGCACCTCCTGCAGGTTCTCGTTCATGGGTAGGTGCACTGTGGGGAGGAGTGGACAGAGCTCAGGCTGTGGGTTTGGGGATTGGGCAAGGATCTTCACACAATGTCTCCCTGCTTCTGAGAGCCAGGGTGCTCCAGGTGCCAGGGTCTGGAGACATACGTTTGGTCTGAGTTTCCCTACATGTACCCTGGGGCTATACAGGCCCAGCTCACATGCAGGAAGTAGGGGCGGTGGGAAGGTTCCCTAACCCTGAGGGATTGTGACTGCGCCATCAGAAGACGTGTGACCCAGACATGCAGAGTTGGGGCCCTGGTTCAGCGTGGACTTGGAGCACTGAAGGCAGAGTCTGTGAGCGCATCCCTCAGTCCCTCTCAGCCTCAACCCCTCCCCCAAATCCATCAAGATGCATGGAGGACCAGGACCTGGAAGGCCGTGCAGGGCCTGCTTAGAGAGAGGGCAGAGCTTCCCTCCCTCCACATCCAGTCCCTTAACTGTGTCCCTGTGGACCACTCAAGTCCAGCATCACCCGTAGCCCTCCGTGAGGAGGCCATGCTGTTGAGTCCCTGCTCATGCTCTGCCAGTGTCCACTGTGTCCCCCAGAGCCCCCATCCCCATCTGACCCCAGCACTCTGGACCCTTACCCTTGAAACGGGTATTTCCCCATCCGGTCACCATGCAGTTGGTGCCTGCAGGAACCCTCAGTCCTGGAGGAGGGAGGGTGACCAGTTCGACAGTGGGCGAGAGCGTCACAGGGGCCACCAGCTTGAGCAGTGCGATGTCCCTCCCTTGGGTTACATCCTGAGGATTGTAGTAGGGGTGGATGATGATTTCGGCCACCTCCTCAAACGAGTTACTCGGGAGGCGCTTCACTTGTCCCACTTGGACACGAAGAAGTCTAAGACTTTCTTGTTTGCTGAGGGAGAGAAGACAAGGAGCTGTCCAGAGGCTGAGAGAGACCCACTCACACTCCTGGGCAGGGGACTCTGTGCATGGGATATGGGTGGATTCCAGGGGATGGATGCGTCAGTCTCTTTTCTGGGATTACCCCACCCAGGAAACACACAGCACCCATCATGTGCCCCAACATGGTCAGGGAGCCAAGTGGTGGCAGGGGAGTCACTCACCTTAGAACGCAGTGCGCAGCAGTCAGCACCCACTGCTCATGGATCAGGGAGCCTCCACACCAAAACATCCAAGTGCCACCCCATGGATGAGGGATCCATAGGCTGACCTGCCAGGGCCACTGCCCAGGCTGGGCATCGTTTCCCCCAACAATGCCCACAAGCTCAGGCTCTGGTCCCGGAACTGGGGAGGTAGGGGGAGGGGTCATCAGGGATCCAGCCCTCCCAGCCCAGAGCTCAGCTCAGCCTCCTGCTCAGACCCTCCCTAAGCACAGGAATGAAGGAGGTAGACAGACACATATGAATGAGGTCCCCACCCCACCCCAGAGCTGCTCCCTAGACCCCAGATTGGGCTCAGGGTGACGGTGGAATCAGAAGGGGTCAGGACTCACCTGGGGTCATGGGCACAGAGGCCCCCAGGCAGACGAGGGTCAGCAACAGCAGCCACAGCATCTGCAGGGAGGGGAGTTCCTGTGTGAGGAGGGGGGGCCCCCACCCCAGTATCTGGGAAGGAGAGGGCAGGAGTGGGCACATAGCATCCTTACCTCAGCAGGGCTCTGCAGCTCTCTGCCCAGACCTCTGTCCTAGCTCTTTATCCTCCCGGCCCAGGAAGTGGTCAGAGGGAGGCAGTGGTCAGGGTGGGGCATGGGAGGAGGTGAGGTTTCTCCTTCAGGGAGACCAAGTTGAGTGATTTGTCCAACAGGAACTATGAAATGTCTCCTCCAGCCAAGCAGAGCGCAGAGTACTGGTGGGTGAGTATGGACACCGCACAGGTGTGGACCAAGAGAAAGTAAGATGCTGCGAAGAGAAATCCTGCCCAGGTCTCAGTCTCAGTGTGCCTGAGGTCGTTGACATCCTGGAGGCCACAAAGACAATGCGCTACGTCCCACTTTGATGAGTGTGTGGGGCAGTGATTGGTGCCCCCTGCCCACAGGAGAGAAGCGTGATGGGCACTGAGGAGGCATGGAGACAATGAGCCCAACAGGTAAATGGGCCCCTCAGACATCAGGATCCACGACCTGAGAGCAGGGGAACTGGTGGTGCTCAGTCCTACCCCACCCCGTGAGAATCTCATTAGAGCATCCTGGATAGAGCGGGAGGAATGTGCGGACCCCAACGTAGGAGTCAGAGAGAGGCTGGGGGAACCCAGAGATCCTGGTCCACAGTCACCTTCAGGTCTGGAAATGGACTTCCCCCAACAATAGATAGTTCTGTTGGGGGCACTTCGGGTGAAAGATGAGGCTGTCTCTTCCTGTGAAGATTTACAGTCAGAAGCCTAGATCTGTTCCCTATGGGTTGACTTTGACCCAATGGCTGTGGGCATAAGGGGGACGTTAACTGTGGGAAGGCACGCTCCCCTGGGAAGGATCAGCAATCTCAGATGCAAAGGGCATCCTCCCCCAGTGACCACGGTCAGAGGGTGAGGAACAGAGGGATGGAGACAGGAAACACCGGGAGCAAGTGGGACACGTGAAGGTTACATCGAGGGGATGACAATCAGTTAACCACCATGTGTGTGAACTTTGAGTGGAAAGCTGAGGATTCGCTCTGTGTAGCTTCTCCCAAGTCACAGTCGAAAGTTAAAACAACAGCATCAGCCAAAGGCCTATGGTGTTGATTTCATGTAGAGGACTTTGGGAGAAAGACCTGTGTGAAAGGGTGAGTTAGCCTTGGGGTCCACTTCCAGGGGCTCACTCCATCCTGGGAAAGGACCACGTGCTAGACTCAGAGCCCAGGGTTGGAAGAAGAAACCCTGTGCTCTTCATGGGCCAGAACGTCTCTCTCTTCTCTGACCCCAGAGACTCCAGAGGAGGAAGAGGAACCCAGAAGGAAGGGGGGCAGTTCAGATTCCCTCAGTGTCCCTCCGTCCCCACAGAGGAGCAGCCACCCCAGCAAGGCTTCAGCTGCGACCACGTCCATGATGGAGACCGGAGCCTGGGCAGGGGGACCCACCTGCACTGTGCAGTAAAGACTCGGGTTCCCTGGGACTGAGTGCGGTGACTCCTTTCATCTCTGCAGAGAAGACTTGTGTGTCTGGGTGATGAGAGAGCGATGTTTGCTTGTTGGTTTCAATCACCCCAAATATTGTTCAACCTTTGTGGGGAGTCGAGGTTATGAAGCAATGATTCACATGCAGTGCAATCAACCCATCTCAGGGCAGAGATCTGTACGTGTTTCTTTCTCCTTTTAATTTGATTACACCTTACTTGTATTATTTATTGGACAGACACACAGAGAAAGAGGCGATGGCACAGAAATCTTCTTTCTAGAAGAGACTCAGAAGGCCCTGACATGTTTCCAGTAATTAGCTTCAGGCTTGCTTCTCACCTTTATTCTGGGACTCCGGGAAATACTCAGCTCACTCGGCGACCACGAAGGCAGCAAATCCCTCTGTAAGTCCCTTCTATGTGGCACCAACGAAAGAAACGTTTGCCAATCCACCCATGTGGCTCCCAGCTCCATTGAGGAACCATGGGTCCCTTAGCCCGTGTGCAGCCAGCTTCTCCTGGACAGTTTCTGACGGTGTCCCCCCTGTCTCCCACTGCTTATCATCTGGAAGACCCGTGTCACGGTGGCCATGCTCACGTCCACGTCCATGACCACAGATTGAGTCTATAGGAAGACACTGAAGGCAGTCGGACCTCTCACGACATTCAAAGTGTCGAGATCTTGAGTTCTGATGAAGGCACATCTTCACGTCACCCCTCTTTCAGTCAAGACTGAGCACCTTTCCTTCTCTCTAGAAGATTCCCTCTCGTCCTTGATGCAACTCCACCCCCCCCCACAGCCTCTCCCACAGACACCCTGCCCTCTGTCCTCCATTCGACCTTTGTCAGAGGCCACCCACGTGGAATCACACCCTCTGTGGTCTTTGGGGCTTGGCGAAGCTCACATGAGATTCCTCCCTGGGGCGCCTGCCTCAGTGGTTCATCTCTTCCCATTGGATGGATACTCGGGTCTACCTGATCTTCCTCTTTCACCTGAATATTCGAGTTGAGGAGCATTGGTATGATGTCAGATTCATGCTGACTCTGGGTCAAGCCCATCCAGGTATTTGCATGTGGGCTTTCATGGGGATGTCAGGTTTCCTTTCCTGTAAGGATGGCCTGGGAATGTGCACTTCCCCCTCACCAGCCCTTGCTCAGCTCCATGAAACGTCCTCTGGTGGGTGTGTGCTTGTTCCACGTGAATTTCCCCAAGGACGGATGGCGATGACCTAGTGTCCACCTCTGACTAGACGGCCACTTAGCTTCTTTTGTCACCTGTCCATTCCAGCCCTTAGCCCTTTTTAGTATCTCCGCAGTGAACTGTTATTTCTCATCTACAGGTGTGTATTCTATGTGTGAATGTGAGTGTTACAAGCATTTTCTCTTCTCTTTGTGGCTTGAACTTTCTTTCCCTGACGCATGTTCTCCTGCGTGTGTGTGTGTGTCAAGAACATCTTCTCTAGAGCATACAGTTTAAATGTTAGCAGGATTGATTGTTCAGAATATTTCAAAATGAATTTTGCTATCTTTAGGTCATATCTGCCTGTACCATACTATCGCATACCATACCATCTTGGCCAAGTTCTGTACTTTAAAACAAAACCTTCTTTATTCCCTTTATGTTAGAATTTTACTTCTTTCTAATAACCACCTCCTCTTCTCTGTCTTCTTTCTTGCTGCGGTATTGGTCCACTGGTCTCACGTGATCATATCCTCCCTCCATATTTATGAGAATCCCAGGAGGTGTCCTGGTTAGATGGTGAGCAGGAAGCAACACCAGCAGATTGATATCAGTATCTGCTTCTTCACACAAAGTGGGGGGGGGGTTGTCCACTACCATAAACAGTGACAGTCTCAGACACTGACAGGGACAATTCCACCCTGTCCTGCAGGGTCCCCAGGAATCAGAATTGACTTGATGGCAGTGAGGCTCTTCTTCTTCTTCTTTTTCATATTTGCTGATAACTGATGAGTGTATGCATATTGTTCTTATTAATCTTACCAACGGACTCAAACCAGTCAACTATTTTATAATCGTCCACTATTCACATATGTATTTCCCTTTCTTCTTCCTGGTCTTCTCATGGATAAAAAGTACAACTTCAGGTAAGATGAGCATGTTATCAGGCCCTCCATATCCTGGCCCCACCACCCTCCAAATCTCTAGTGTTGAAATCATGGAGACGGTTTGTTCTGGGGTTTAGTGGAGAGTTCTTCTCTCCATCTTGGGTGCTATCTTTTTTCAAAGGTAACAGTAGCATTGACCTAGATAATCTCCCTCCTCGACTTTCTGATGCAACATCTTCAATATCAGCCTTTCCTGCTCTTTCAGAGCTTTGCCCAACTAGTTTCAAAGGGCAGAGGGACCCTGTGCCCGAGAACATACACAGAGGCTGTCCTCGACGTTCATGACCCTCCCCAGTAGAGCATATGTGGGCGCGCCATCGTCAGCTGTTCCCCGATCCCAACGATCACTTCATGTTAACCTGCAGACATGATTTCTGCTGTGCAGTGTGATATGATCAAACTCTTGTTTCTCAGTGATCTATGGTGTCTCTGTTGTAAGATAACAGTCGAAGCTGCCCTTGACTTTGACTGAGTCCCTACACTTTCACTGCGACCAAAACTCTAACCATGCAAGAACCTGGTTCTACATAAAACGCTGGTAAATTCTTTAGCATGGATTTAAGCAACACCAAAGGAAAAAGAAATGAATCTACTGTTTGCATGTCAGTTATATTTTTATGACAGGAGTGATCACGTTTGACCTTCCCCTCAATTCCACAATTCCATGCCTGAGCGAGGCCCTCGCCAGCCCTCACCTTGTCAGCCCTGGTCAGTGGACAACGTTGTTGTGATCTAGCCAAACTCGAGGCAGGGGCTAAGGTGTCAGAGGGCTTCTTGGGGCGGGAGGGGGAGCAGACCTAAGGAAGGGAGGGGTGGAGTGGGAAGGGATGGTGTCGGGACTTGGATTTCAGAGAGAACTTTCTGCTGTAGGAAATGGAGCTGGTTATGTTGGGAATGTAGGCAGGAGCAGAGAACTCATGCCCACCAGGTCTAGTAATTAGCCCCAAGAATATATTGATTTAGGATTTCTCTGGAATTCCCTGGTGCTGTGTGGAGGGACAAAGCTGACTTTGGTAACCACAGGGAGCCCTCAGGGACATGAATGGGAGTGAGGACTGTGTGTGTGTGTGTGTGTGTGTGTGTTTATGTGTCTCTTTGAGCCATAAGTGTGGGTGGTGGGATGTGAGACAGACAGCCCAGCTCTAAGGGGTGTGTGCAGAGGCTGGGGGAGAACAACCACCACCAGGGTTGCTCCCCAGGCACTGATCCCAGATGTTTACAACATGGATGGGACAGGCCCTTCACCTGACACAGCAGCACCTGATGGCCCAGGACAGCCAGGACCCTGCTGGCTTCCCTCCCACGGCCCTACAGGCTCCCTGGAGCCTTTCTTCACAGTGGCAGTGGGACTGCAGTCCCCTCTTCCAGCAGCAAGGATTCCCTGCAATGCCCTGCCTCCCTGGAACCCTGCCCTCACACTGGACATGCAGGACAGGAAGGAGGAGTCCCCAGTCAGAACAGAAGTCTATTCGGAGCCCGACTTTCCCTGTCACCAGCCCAGAACTGCCCAGGCCTCTCTGGGGCCCCATCCTCAAAGAGGGGTAATTGTTTGCCCTGCGATCAGAAGTGGAGTCTAGATTCATCTGGGGATATGATCCCCTGTTCTGGAAGAGACATCAGGAATGGGTCTGGTGTCCTCGCCCCCAATGCTGGGCTGTGCCAGCCCTCAGGGTCCCGTCCTTCCTGACTCCACCTGACAGAGCTGCTGCTGTAGGACCTCCACCCCTAGCCTGGCACTGACCATGCCCAGGGTCTGAGTGCCCAGGACCAGTAATATCCCTGTGCTCAGGCAGAGAGGGGCCTTCATACCAACTTTACATTCCCCAGACTCCCAGGACTGGACCTCTAGCACGAGTGGGAATGGGCACCATGTGTAGGACTGGTGACTAGCTTCCACACCACATGGGGTCTTGGTCTTGCCTTAGTCTCCAAAAGGCTGCTGAGCTTGAGAGAGAATTGGTGGCAGCAGCGAGGGAGGGAAATTCAGGAAGAGCTTCTGTCCCGTCATGTCTCCTCTATGACCACCACCAGCCAAAGAGGCACCAGGAAGAGAGGGGTGCCCCAGGCTGTGGGAGTTGAAGAAGGGAGACTGGGCCTCCCCCCAACCCTGCAGGTCTGCCTGGATCAGGAGATGCTCTAAAAGGGAGTGAGGGGCTGAAACTTGAGGTTGTCCCAGAACGACTTTTCTTTTCTGGATTTTCTTCAGATCGGACGTGAGAGTCACAGGCATCGGATCTGAGAGGGCAGTATGAGAAGACAAGAAGGATATTCTGCTTCCACCAGCCCTGCAAGCTGCAGTCACATGCTCTTTGGGACTGTGTGCTCCACGTGCTGTCTCCCAGTGCACAGTGACTGTAGGCACTGAGGCTGCCACAGCAAGGTTGGGGACAAGCGAGCAGTCCTAGGACAAAGCCCAGTATCTCTGGGACAGCCCTCCCCTCATGGCCCCAGCCCAGCCTGGACAGCCCTTCCCCCAGCCAACAGTACCCCCTTCCCTACGCTCTCTGCAGGAGACAGTGGCAGCTGCCTGTTCCCCCTCCCTCCTTGCAGCACCCGAGCCCCACCAGGCAGGCCTCACCACAATTCCCCTTGGCCACATCTCTAAGTGAGGACTCAGTGAGGATCTTGCCGTTTGTAAGCTTTATTGGGACACAGAGTGGGAGGTGGCTGAGATCTAGGGAGGCTGTCTCAACTCTGGGTGGAGGATCCGAGTGTGCAGGGAGCCATGTCATCCCTCTGGTCCCTTTCATTTGTCCAAAAAGAGGAGCGACTAAGTGGGGTGGGGATGGGGTCTCTGAGCAGAAAATGAAGGAACAGGTTGAGTTCAGTGACGAGTTGGCATTAGGGCCTATGTGTGTGTATAGGGGGTGGGGTGGCCAAAAGTCATGAGATGTCTATTCCTGTGGGACGAATTCTCCTCCCTTCCCAGGGCTCATGAAGAGAGAAGGACATTGCGGTGGATTCAGAACCAGAAGTACGCCACTCATGTGTAGATTCCTGGGGGACCAAAGCCCTCACCCCAACTCACCACTCCTACCTTGACCAAGCTGCATGTCAAGTAACAGACCAGAGTCACCTGTGGGGAGTAGACACACGTGGTGAGCATGTGTGACTGAGGCAGCAAGAAGGGCACATGAACAGAGGCCAGGGCCGTACCTGGAGGAGCCAGGGCCTCGCTCCCTGCACCCAGCGTGTCTGCCTTGAACTTGGTTCCATAACACCAATTGAAGACATTACCCCCTCACAATGGGGACACCACTGCCTGCAGGATGCAGGATGACCTACTTCACAGGGGAAAGAACAGCCCAGTCACCTCCTGTGAATGGACACAAGGCCAGGATCTCACAAGGTCTAGATCAACTTGCGTGTGCAGAGCAGTGAGACTTTTCCTGGGCTGGGGCTGGGGGGAGGGCAGAGACCAGGGGCTTCTCAAAGGCAGAGACAGAACACGGCCCTGCAATGAGGCAGGAGATCTGCCTCTGGAAGCCCAGCGATATCCCCCTTGTGAGGAGGGGAGCAATCTGGTAGGGGGAACCTCTGTACACCCAGGAGCCAGGACTATTATCCCTCCAACCATCCCCCTGGCCTCAAAGCTGTCAACCAACCAGGAGAAGGTGGCTACTTACTGTCTCATGTGGTGCGCTGCCACCAGCACCCACGGGCTGTGGATGAGGGTCCCAGGGCATGGATCATCCCACTGGGCCCTTTGGGAATCACAGGCACACAGTCCATCACGCCATGGCCATGTGGTGGCTCTGTTTCATCCCCTCCACCATGGCCATGATCTTAGAAACTGGGTTGAGAGATGAGGAAGCAAAGGGTGAAGACACCAGGGACCCAGATGCCCCATCCTGCAGCTCAGTTTGGCTCCCCATCTGCAGATTCTCCCCAGGGACAGGAGTAAGCAGGGACCTTCTCATATGGGGTCCCCAGTCCACCCCAGGGTAGCTCCCTCGAGACCAGGGAGAGGGCTCACAGCCGGGATTGCTAATGGCAGGAGTCAGGACTCTCCTGGGACAGGGACATGGAGCCCCCCAGGTTGGAGAGGGCCAGAAGTGCCTTAGGGTCTGAGTTCCTAGCTTAACGAAAGGCACATGGTGGTCTTCTCTCTGACGCTCCTTTCTTTCCATTGGATGCAGGCACCGCTACACTTTCATATTTTGACTGGGATGTTCTTGTTCAAGGAGCATCTCTCTGGTCCCTTGGTAGTTCTTTACCTTCCACCTTCCTCCTTAACCCTGGGGTTTTATTCCCTTGAGACACGGCATTTTTTTTTCATGTGTTCACACTTGTTTCTTGCATCGTAACTTATTATTTCATGCTTCATCTGTATCCATGCCTATTTCCATTCCTTTCCTATGTTGTAAATTGGCATCCCGCCTAAGGCAGGCTGGCCAGCCGGGGGACAGCTGTGACCACGGGCAGTGTGTTCAGCGATGGGAGGCCTGATTAGAAGCAGAACAGAGATTCAAAGGCTTGGGGAAGAGCTAAGGTCGGAAGAGGAGAAGAGAACAATTGCTCTCAGGTTGGCTCCTGACTGACTTAGCGGGAAAAACAGCCCAGGGAAAGGAGTCTGGGCTCGCTGCTGACTGTTTGATTCATGGTAATTCACATATGTGTGCAGGTCCTATGGCCACAAGGAGGAAGACCCTCAATGAGAGGGACCGACGCCGTGGCTGTGACCCTGAGCTGCAACGTGGCAGTGACTGTGAAGATGGCACAGGACAGGGCAGTGGTTGGTTCCCTTGTCCATGGGGCCACCATGAGTCGGAGCTGACTCAATAGGATTTAGCAACAACAACGTGGCCTTGATAGAGATAATGAAGTGTCACTGATTCCAGCAAATGGACGAACATCAAGATGCATATAGGGAAGGCCTTTTCTCCCACCTTTCGGCATGCTTTTTCTCCTTTTCCAGGACACACACGGATTTCCTTCCAGAGAATCTCTCCCTGAGACAACAATGGAGGCTCCATCCAGGCATGTAACACCGGTTCTGGGAGGTTAGGATAAGAGGCAGCCACTCTGACCGCCTCCATTGTAAATGTTGGAGCCTAGTCATTAGCGGACAAAGGAGTTGCCAAGAAACCTCCCAAAGTACAATGGAATTGGAAAAGAAGTCAATGCTGAGCTAGGTCAGGTGCCCACTGCTCTTCCAACAACCTGGCAGCAGATTCATAAGTAGGATGAAACAGGGACACTGAGAACGAATTCTGGACTGCAGGTAGAGGAGAGTCCCTAACAAATCTTACAGGTCCGGTAGGTGCCATTGTACAACGATAATAAGTAATGATTATAGTAAAGTCATAGAGAGCATTAGAGATAGAGGAGAGATTGAAGTAATGGAGTCAGCCACAATTCATGGTAGCATGCTCACCTCAGCCCCGCTTGGTGGTTCTCATGGAGAGATCTCATGAGTGAGAACAGGAGAGAGCCCCTTTATTGCTAACCAACGGTTATATCTCTTTAGGGGGGCATCATCACAGGTAACCACACATCGCAGGAAGGGGCACTACAATATGCATACACATCATAGTAAGGGGATATATGACAGGAAGGGGATAAGTTAGGGGTGTGCCCATAGGAATGGGAAGGTGGGTTTGACCTCTCTGGGGTCTCCTACAAGGAAACAGACAACTGCTCTCCTTATCAGATGGGAGTGGACAGTACTTGTTAGGGATAAACAGTGGTGACTGCTCGCTCTAGATGGCTGATAGCGCTTTGGGAGAATGACCCCTGATCTACTTCTGATGACCTCCAAGTGTATAGTCATTTGCAAGCAGCTAAGTTTGGCAGATATTTGGGGAAGACAACTTGGGAGAAATCCTTCTGTTTCTCACACTGGACAATTCATGAAAGGCACACTTCTGGAACATGCAGCTGTTCCGAGCAGAGCCATTGTTCTGGAGTGGTTGGCAACATGCTCAGAAGAAAACTGACCCCCACCTGCCCTCCAAAGGATGTGTGGTGCTGGGAAAATCTGCTTCCAGAGCCCTCTTTAAAGTGATGAAGGACAGGGATGTCACTTTGAGGTTCAGGTGCCCCTCATACAACCCATGTTACTTATGTATGTTATTGGCACATGATGCCCATATCATATCAAGAAGAATTTTATAATCATTATCACAATCGGTTTTAGGACATCTTCTTTCTTTCTTCCCTTCCCATGATTAAATCTCTTTAAGGGGAGTTGTGTAATCGCATTCAGTTCTAGTGCTGCCTCCCCCTCCCGCCTCCATTGTTTACTCCCCAAATCTCCTCAACCCTCCCACCTGCTGCCTCCCATCCCAGTCCCCGATAAACCCTGGCAGTAGTGCTTATCTCTGTATCCACTCCTTCTGTGCTTCACAAACTGGTAAACCAACAGAAACTGTGACGAACACAAACTCAACAATAATGAGTAAACAAGAGAAGACCCTGTTAGAGCTCTCTGGAGCTAGAGTTACACCTCGGTCCTTGGCTCCGCATGAGAAAGAATTGGCTAGTGGTCCAAGTGAGTTTTATGAGAGAAGTTTCAGGTTTACACAGCACCCATAGGATTCCTTCCAACCAGGCAGCCTGGCGGAAGCTGCTCAGTGGCGTCAGGCAGACAAAGTCTCTCTACTCTAGGCTCCTGCCTTTTCAAGGATTCCACGCGGAGCCCTGGTGGACAACCCCTGATTGACCCCTTTGATTGAGTTGAATTCACCTGGCCTAGGTGGGCCAATCCAGGTTTAGTGCCCACCCATGCCTACCAGCGGGAAACCTGAGCCTCTGAGCATGTGCAGTGCACCACTCCTTTGTTTCCAGTGACTTGGCTCTCTGGGCATGCTTTAATGGACATCTTTTAGCCCTGTGCTAGTCTGCCTAACAACCCCTCCCCCCAATATTTAAAAAACCAGGGAAGATATTTTTGTCATGGAACAGGCAAGAAATTCTTGCACCTAGAACAAATTCAGGTTGGATCTAGAGGAGCAGTTCTCAACCTGTGGGTCGCGACCCCTTTGGGGGGTCGAAGGACTCTTTCACAGGGATCATCTGATTCATAACAATAGCAAAATGACAGTGATGAAGTAGCAATGAAAATAATTTTATGGTTGGGGGCGGGGTCACCACAACATGAGGAAGTGCATTACAGGGTGGCGGTATTAGGAAGTTTGAGAACCTCTGCTCTAGAGGGAGGTCAACTGACCAAGTATCAGGTTTGATGCAGCCTAAGCAGGATTACAATGATCGGTGCTTGATAGTAAGGCTGCTGCAGACCATTGCCTGTGACTAGAGGGGATCTGCCAGCGGCTTCATTTTTTTTTTAAGTTTTAAATAATTTTTATCAGGGTCCTTACAACTCGTATCACAATGCATCCATCCATCCATTGTGTCAAACACTTTTGTACCTATGTTGCCATGATCACTTTCAAAAACATTTTCTTTCTCCTAGAGCCCTTGGTATCAGCTCATTCTCCCCCACCCCCTCCCCAATTTCCCTCCCTCATGGACGCTTGATAATTTATAAATTATTATTTTTTCATGTCTAGCAGAGACTACTGTCTCCCTTCACCCTTTTTTTCTGTTGTCTGTTCCCCAGGGAGGGGTTATATGTTGATCATTGTGATCAGTTCCCCCCTTACCGCACCTTCCCCTTCCCCTCCTGGTATTGCTGCTCTCATTATTGGTCCTGAGGGATTTATCTGTCCTGGATTGCAGGCTCTTATCTGTACCAGTGTCCATGCTCTGGTCTAGATGGATTTGTAGAATTGGGTCATGATGTTTCAGGGAGGGAGGAAGCATGAAAGAACTAAATGAAAGTTGTGTGTTTCATTGGTGCTGTACTGCACCCTGACTGGCTCCTCTCTTCCTTGTAACCCTTCTGTAAGGAGATTTTCAATTGTCTCCAGATGGGCTTTGTGTCTCAGGTCCACCCTCCCCCTCAATTCACATCAATAAGATATTTTGTTTTGGGTCTTTGATGCCTGATCCCTAATCCCATGGGCACCTCATGATGACACAGGCTGGTGTGCTTCTTCTATGTGGGCTTTGTTGCTTCTCAGGGCCATTTGCTTATCTTCAAACCTTTAAAACTCCAAACACTATTTCGACTGACAGCCAGGCACCATCTGCTCTCTTCACCACACTTTGCTGTGACGCACTTATCTCCAGTGATCATTTCATGAAGGCGAGTATCAGCGGGGCCATGTCAGACTGTTTTGCAAATGCTTTCTTCATCTCTCTCTGAGTAACACACTAAACAGTGCCTGGCCCTGCACCATCCTCACATTTGTTCCGATGCTTGAGTCCCTTGTTGCAGCTGCCGTGACGGTCCATCATGTCAAGGACTTGCCTCTTTTTTGCTGCCCCATCTCCATTACAGACATGATGTCCTCCTCCAGGGACTGGTCTCTCCTGACATGTCCAAAGTATGTAAGATGAAGTTTGGCCATCCTTGCCTCTAAGGAGCCCTCTGCCCTTACTTCAAGGCAGATTTGATTGTCCTTTAGGCAGTCTATAGTACTTTCAATAGTCTTCGCCCGCACTACCATTCAAATGTATCAATTCTTCTCCGGCCTCCCTTGTTCAATGTACACATTTCATATGCATATAAGGAGATTGCCAATACCACAGTGACCTTACGTGCAACAGAACAAAACACTGCCGGGTGCTGTGCGGGCCTCCAAATTGTCATCATGTTTGAGCTCAGTGTTACAGCCACTGTGTCAATTCAGCTCCCCAAGGGGCTTCCTCTTTACCAGGCAGGATGGCCTTCTCCAGAGATTGATCTCACTTGATACCGTGTCCAAAGCACAGGAGGTGAAGTCTTGCCATCCCCACTACCAGGAAGGATTCTCGATGACTTCCTTCAGGAAGGATGTCTTCATTCTTACAGGAATCCATTCAATGGTCCTGTCAGTAGACCTTGCCAACACAATTATGCAAACGAATTATTTGTTATCCAGTCTTCCTTATTCATGTCCATCTTTCACATGCACGTGGGCTGATTGAAAACACCCTGACTTGAGTCAGGCACACCTTAACCCCCAAAGTCACATCCTTGGCCTTTAGAGAGGTCTTGTGCAGCAGTTTGCCCCATGCAGTGTGTCCTTTGATTTCTTGACAGTTGCTTCCGTGAGGACTTGAAGCACTGGCTGATGGAGATCAAGGATTGCAGCCTGCAGTATGGATTATGATACAATGTAATGAAGACCAAACTCCTCACAATCGGACCAATAGGGAACCCCATGACCAGTGGAGAAAAGGTTGAAGTTGTCAAGGATTTTGTCTCACTTGGATCCACAATCAATGCTCATGGAAGCAGCAATCAAGAGATCCAAAGATGAGCCGCATCAGGTAAATCTCCTGCACAAGACCTCCTTAGAGTATTGAAGAGCGTGGATGTTACTTTGAGATGTGCCTGAGTCAAGCCCTGGAATTTTCCATGGCCTCACTTGCGTGTGAAAGTTGGATACTGAATGCAGAAGGCCAAAGAAGGATCTATGCATTTGAGTCGCGGTGCTGGAGAAGAATATTGTAAGGACCACGGACTGCTGAAAGGACCAATCAATCTGTCTTGGAAGAAGTAAGGTCAGAGGGCTCCTTAGAGACAAGGATGGCAAGACTTCATCTTACATACTGTGGACATATTGTAGAAGAAGCCAGTCCCTGGAGAAAGGACATCAAGCTTGGTAGAGTGGAGGAGCAGCCCCCAAAGAGAAAGGCCTGTGGCATGATGGATGGACATAGTGGCTGCAGCAATGGGCTCAGGCAGAGGGACAATGGTGAGGAGGGTGCAGGACCAGGCGGTGTTTCATTCTGTTGTACATTGGATTGATATGTGTCAGAACTGACTCCAAGACACTTCACAAGCTAAGACATGCTTTTAACAGCAGGGCCTGGAATAAGACAGACTGGAGAAGACTCGGTACCTGTGAGTTACGATGTTGGTGAAGAGTACTGACTACAACACATCTGTGTTGGGAGGTGACCCAAAATGCTTGGCAGTGAGGATGGTGAGACTTGGGCTCTCTGGAGTTGGACCTGCTACCAGGAAACACCTGTCCTTGGAGAATGACTTCATGCTTGTCAAGTAGAAGTCAATAAGGAGAGGAAGATCCAATGACCTAGATGACACAGGTGCTGCAAACGGGGACTCGAACACGGCAGGGAGGCAAGGATGGCCCGGGAGCCGGCAGTGTTTAGTTCTGTTGAACAGTGGCTGCCAGTTGGAACTGACTGGAAGGCCCCCAACGACAACAGCTGCCACCAAAGACTTGTGTGACGATGATGACTAAGAGTGGGATCCTGTCGACGATGACTAAGAGTGGGATCCTGTCGACGTGTGTCTCCTCACCCTTGGAAGACCCTGACCTCAGACTGGAATCCTTGATTGAGGAAAATATGCTGAAGGTGGCCCTGAAGCACCCCATGACTTTGACTTACTCCTGGGGCATATGACGGAAGCATTTCTGCTTGACTAACGCTGGAACATTGGGGCTATCCTTCTGATCAGGAAGGACACCTTAACCCCACTCTGACATGCCGACAAGCCTCCTGAGTAGAACTCACTGCCATGTAGTCACGACTGACCCATAGCGACCCTGCACGACAGGGGAGGACTTCCCGTGAATTTCCAAGGCGGTGATTGTTTGAGTGGCAAGCCCTGCCTTTCTCCTGGAATTCACCATGTAGAGTTGATATTTCATGGGCTGCTTTCAAGGCTGGGTTCTCTGAGTGGGAAATAAAATCACTTTTTGGATTAGTATATATGGCTGTTGTACGAATGTTGTTGTTGCTGCTGTCTTTATAATTGGCGTGCATTTTGTCTACAAAATTTTTCTCCATTCAGACCTAAGGGCCACGTGCTATGACCCCTCCCATGAAAGCTCAGGGGCAAAATGGAAGCAGAAGGTGCCTGAGGTGGTGAGAGGAGACGAGGCAGGGGTGAATAGAGAGGGCTGGGAGCAATACAAGAAGGACCAAGCACCTTGAGGAGCCCCTTGAGGAGGGGGTCCGGGCCAGATGCTGAGATGATTTGGAGCATCGGGGCATCAGTTAGGGATCGATACCCCTAAGGTGCGGCCAAAGAGCAGAAAGACCTCTTGATGGGAGGCCTGGGGCCTCAAGTCACCCTGTGGTGTCAGACCCTCTACATCCATCCAGTAGGGCAGAACTATCTGGGCCTGACGGTCCTGCAGCCGATGGGACAGTGCAAGCCCACAAGGAGGGGGTGTCGGACCAAAAGCCCCCATGCCTGGCTGATGAGACCATCTATCCTGGCAGAGAGGAAGACACCCCAGGAGATGATTGGACACAGCAGCTTCAACAAGGGCTCAAACCTAGAGTCACTTGTGAGGACGGCACCATGCCGGGCAGTGCTTTATTCTGTTGCCCACGGAAGCAGACACAGTGTCCCTCCCCCTGGCAGCGTGGCGGGAGCTGACGCTGAGAGGATCAATTTCCTTCTTGCAGAAGCAAAGTGGCCTCAGACAGAAGCTCATGTAAATCATGGAGGAGGTGGACTCACGGGGTGCCCTGTCCTTCCCCCGCCCTCAGTATTCTCATGAGCCCTGACCCAGGCCCTGGAGGGGCTGTTTGGGGAATTAATATCTGCTGGCCCAGCAAGGGCCCCACTTCTGTCCTGCTAGGGTTCACTGTCCCAAGAGGGGAAGAGAGAGGGCCCTACTCTGTGTCCCCCTCAACTTCAAAGCCAGGCAGCTCAGCCAGGAGGCTTCACAGCCAAGTTCAGCCGGGGCCTCCAGCCAGGCTGAGAGGATGGGGACTAGGTGGGCTTGGGGAGACAGAGGAGGGTGGGAACGGGATGTCAGTCAAGCCACCACTTTCCCTGGGCAGTCAACCTCTCAGAATATAAAGCGCTCCTTCCTGGCTAATCCCTCCTGGCTTCCTGCCACTCCTGCTCCGCCCCAAGTCCTCAGGGTGGGGTCCCCCAGATGCAGACCAGTGCCTGCCCTTGTTAGACACATCTCCAAACTTGGGGGCCAACGGGGACCTGCCATATTCTCTGACCCCACTTTTTTAGCTGGAGCCTCTCCACGGGGAGGGGGGTGGTAAGGGGATGAGGTGGTGCTGGAGGCTCCAGCTTGGTGTTTCCTTAGAGCCCCCTGGGGGGGGGTAGGTGAGGTTTGAAAGGTATGAGCACAGTTCTAGGGGTGCTGTCTGAAGGCAGATTCTGAGAATGGGCCTGCCTTGAAGGCCTGGTGCCCTTGCCCCCAATACTGGGCTGTGGCAGCCCTCAGGGTCCCGACCTTCCTGACCCCACCTGACAGAGCTGCTGCTGTAGGATTGCTAACCCAGCCTGGCACTGCCCATCCCATGGGGTCTGAATTCCCAGAACCAGGCATGTCCCCATCCTCAGGGAGAGAGGGACTTCATATCCAGTCCCCAAGACTGGATCTAATGTGTGGGAATTGACACCACCTGGAGGACCAAATGACCTCTCACCTCAGCCCCGAAGGCCAAAGAGCCCCTGAGCTTCCCAGATAATGGAGGGCAGTGAGGAAAGGGGATGCAGCATAGTCCTCCCCCAGCAAGGGGCAGTACCACCAAGTGACAGTTGACATTCAAGAAGAGCTTCTGTCCCTTCATGTCTCCTATATGACCACCTCCAGCTAAAGAGGCACCAGAAACGGGGGTGTCCCAGGCTGTGGGAGTCAAAGAAGAGAGACTGGGCCACTCTCGGTCCCCTGCAGCTCTGCATGGATCAGGAGACATTCTAAACTGAATGAGAGGCTGAACTTTGAGATTGGTTAAGAAGGAGTCTGTTTTACTTTTTTCCAAGCTTCTGGTTCAGGGACCTGAGACAGTCTGAGCAGATTGGTGGTGAGCTTAGAGGGGAAGCAGGAGAGAAGCTGGGAGAAGCTAATGTAGGGCTAAGGTTTGGCAGGACAGCCCTCCATCACCAGACTGAGAGTGTCCTAGCTCTTAACCACCCTTCCATGACATTCCATAGAACAAGTGCCCATCATTCCAATCACGTAGCGAAGAAAGGTCATTACTGGCCACGTATCTCTTTTAATCGTTTAATTAGGGGCTCATACAACTCTTATCACTATCCATACATACATCAATTGTGTAAAGCACATTTGTACATTCATTGCCCTCATCATTCTCAAAACATCTGCTCTTCACCTAAGCCCCAGGCATCATCTCCTCATTTTCCCCTTCCTTTCTGCTCCCCCCTCCCCCATGAACCCTTGATAATTTATAAATTGTTATTTTGTCATATCTTTCCCTGTCCAATGTCTCCCTTCACTCACTTTTCTGTTGTCCGTCCCCCAGGGAGGAAGTCACAGCAGAATACGTCTGAAGCTTCCCCACATCCCATCTTAGAATGTCCTCAACCCTGAGCGTCTGCTCCCAAGAGTCTGAACATTCTCACGATGGTGGTAGAGTTCCTTCCTGTAGACATCTTTGACCAAATGTCCCCGGTTTCTTCTCCTTTGGATTGTCTTTGTAGGCTCTGGTTCACAGTGGTCAACTCCCTGTAGAGGAATCCCCGAGGGGAAGGGCAGCAGTATGTTGCACTGGATGGGAAAATGCCCCCCTTCCCCCGTGCTCAGAGGAGCTACAGTGGAGGCCTCGCCATGAAAGGGGTGTGGGAGCAGGGCCCTCTCGGGCTCCAAAGAATGAGCTGTGTGGATCTCGGAGGCTTGGAGTCCCTCTAGGGAAAGTTCTAAACGAATCCAGGCTGCTGGAGCGCAGAAAAGTGGTTCTAGTTGTGGAGAAAGTGACTGTAAAGGGAGCTGGGGGGCCAGGGGACCTGCAATAGTCTTCCGTCCCTTTATCGGCCGACGATGACACATACAAAGAAAACCCTCCTGTGAGTAGGTGCACAGCCTCACATCCACTCCGGGACAGGAGCCCCTGACACGTTATGCTCCCTGTACGAATCATTCTTTCTTCTGTTCCTCTTTCCCTTTCCCACTCACCTTCCCTTCTCACCTCCTTGTCCCTCCCACTTCCCCTCCATCCCACCTCTGGCCTCTTCAAAGGCTCTTCCTTTGGTATGAAAGCCATTTACAATCAAGGTGTCCTGAGATCCTCTGCAAACATTTCCTCCCTGTCTGTAGCTTGATTGCGCCTTCGGAAGACTGCCTCTTGAAGAGCATGCGTTTCTAATATTGTTGACATTTCATTCCTCCAACTCTCTGAGACTGAATCATGCTACCTTGTGAGTAGTCCGGGCCTGCAGTGTCTTCCCCATCCGGACTCTTTCAGCCTTTGTTTCTCTCGGGTGTAGGCCCCCTCACTTGGCCTCCCTCGCCTGCGTTTCCACCTTTGACATTTATCTCTCCACTCATGGCTTTGTTCCCTTTGTACTGATCACCTTGCTTGATGTACTCAGACCAGTTTGCCATCTAAATGTATTATCTTATAGCTGTCAACTCTTTGTGTGTGCCTGCCACTTTCTTTCTAAGCTTAACCTGCAGGAGACGGGACCCTATCAGCTTCTCACATCTCCTGGCCCCTTCTTCACCCCCCCACAATCTGTCAGGTCGATATCATCATGAATGATGTCCTGGTTTATTTCTTCACTAGTTCCTGAATGTTTTGAAAGGCAACAGTCATATCAACCAAGATAATGAATCTCTTTTCCTGAGTCTTCCTCTTGCAGCTCCGTTCGATGTGCCTTATTTCCCCCTATTTAAGACCTTGCCTAACCTGATTCAGAGGATAGTTTTAGGGGGAGTCTCGCTGAGACTGTACCAGTGTCGCTATCATCCTTGGAAAGCACACCGCCCCCAGTCCAGCCCCGCAGGGAAGTGCTCCAGGTTGTCAGTCCCTCGCTTCATGACCTTGAACATCTCACTTCGTAGCCAACTTGCACAAAGGCTGCCATTGTGAAGCTTGACGTCATCGGAGTCTTTGGTCTCGCAGGCATCTAGGATTTCTCAATCTGGCACATAAGAGCAGAATCTGATCCTGCACCTGCGCCCCACCCCTCACTCCCCCTGCACCCCAGTCCTGCCGCACCCCCTTTCTTGAAAACTGGGCTGATTTTTATCATGGATTTTTCAAATATCTTGTATGACAGGATAAATCCATGATTATGATATGGTTTATGGGGGTCACTGCATTTGGGGCTTTCTCTTCAACTCCCGTCCTCAGTGCATCCCTCACCTGCCTCACTCTGGCCAGCCCTGCCCCTCTGTAGGGGCAGTGGCCTTGCTGCAGCTCTAGCTGACATGTGAGCAGTGTCTTTGGGTGGCATGGGTGAGGGGTGTGCAGGGAAGGGATGGTGTCGAGATGTGGATTTCATCTTTTTCTGTGGGGCTTGGAACTGGTCTGACCAAATGTAGTTGGGAGCAAACCCCATTGTAACCCCTAGATCCCATGGGTTCTCCCAGCTCCTGTCTATCTCAGAATTCCCACCTGCTGTGTGCATGGGCCAATCTGCCTCTGGGATACAGGAAGTCCTCAGGGCCATGGGTGGAAGCGTAGTCCAGTTGTACCACCATAGTAGGTGAGGGGATGGGTGCACGTGGTGGTTGAGTCTCTGTATGTCTCTGTGTGTCTGGTTTGTGCATCTCCTCAGAGCCCCATAGACTAACCACTGGAGATGGAGGTAGGTGCGCAATGGGTGAGGGGACAACTGCCCAGGGGCACTCCCCAAGCTCCCAATTCCCTCATGCTTCACCTGAAACAGCCTTGTCTGACAGCCATTGACAGCAGGGACCCTGGGCCACTCTGGGCTCTGGAAAAGGGCCGGTGTTGAAAGTGGTGGTGCCCTGCTCCCATGGACAGGGCTGTGTTGGCTTCCAGGGTCCTCTTGGTCTGAACCCACCTGGCAGGGTCCATCCCCAGGGATCCAGTTTCCAAGGACAGGGCTGTCCTTGCCCTGAGGCTGACAGAGCGCTTCATTTGACTTCTCTCTCCCTAGGGGCCACCAGAACCAGGAGCTTCCAGAACCACCCGCAGCTTCATCTTAACTGCTCACCTATCCAGAGACATGCGCTTCATGGAGGAAGGGTGGGCCCCAAGGGAGGGAGTGGCAGCATGGTTCGCGTCCAGCAGAGGGCGCCAAAAACAGGGACAAGCAGCCACAGACAGGAAGAGCTTCTGCCCCTTCAAGTCTTCTCTCTGACCGCCCATATCCATTGGGGTATTAGGAATCATTGAATGATCCAGGCTGCAGGAATTGAAGGAGGGAGACTGGGCCTACCCCTGAAACTGGGTTAGTTACGTTCTAAATGGAGTAAGAGATTGAAATTTAGTGTTGGACCAGACTCGACGTTTTGTCTAGAAAAGAGATGTGCTTCCTTCTGCCTAGATAGTGGCAGGAATGGGGGTGAGGTGTGGGCACCAGATCAAACTGGGTAGAAATGTGCTGCTTTCTGTCATCAACCTGTGGGGCTTGACCACTGGACAAATCAGGTCAGCTTGTGCTCTACCTATCCCCCCTCCCTCGAGGGGGAGTGTGACCCATCTCACATGGGGCCTCCAACCAAGGGCTGCTCCCAGAACCCAGGTAAAGGCTCAGGAATGTGGTGGGCATTGGAAGGTGTCAGAAGTCACCTGGGATCTGGGCCACGGATCACTGCTCCCCCACCTCAGGCAAGGGAGGGTCAGCAACAGCAGCTACAGCATCTGCCCAACGGGAGAGACAGGGCCCCTCACTCCAGGGTCTGGGTTGAAGAGGGCAGGGTGCAGGTGCTCAGGGTGCTGGGTGGACGTTAGGGGGATGAAATCAGCAACCTTGCCAGGGCACCTGCTGGCAGAGGGGAGGGTTTCTCTAGAAGTCTGGCTGCCCTCTGGTGGCCAGTGTGGGACCACTGATTAGGACTGCCATGCTCGGGCCACGGGACCTGGGGGAACATAGATGCATCCTGCTACTGACTAGCCCCAGAGACATCTCAGTCCTCCTCTGTCTCTTGTTCTCCCTCTCTTTCTTGTTGTTTCCCCCCACCCCTCTCTCTCTTGGTGTCTCTCCTTGTGTGCCTCTCTCTTTACCTCTTTGTCTTTGTCTCTGTATCCTTGTCTTTATCTGTCTCTCCATCTCTATCTTTGTCTCCCTATATCTATCTCTGTGTCTCCCTGTCTTTATCGCCCTGTCTTTCTTTGTTTCCCTGTCTCTTCTGATCTCTCTTCCCACACCCCTTGCTGGAGGGTGATGTCACTTGGGGGGGGGGTGACACCAAATGACACCAGGATCCATGGACCACAAGGGCTGCCAGTGGGCTTGGAGTCTCCACCAGCTGTCAAGAAAACTCATCATCCTTCCTACCACCCGATGTTGGGCAGCTGGGCCCTGCAGGTCTGTCTCTCCACCGCCCTATCTTTATCAAAATACAGAGAACCCACCCCTCCCACCTCCTTGCCTGTCCTTCCCCTGGCAGCTGCTGATCTGCCCCCACCCTTCCATCCCTGTCATTTCAAAAAGGCCATGTCAGTGGACCCACACACCAAAGGGTGACCTTTAGGTGCTGGCTCGATCCTCTTGGGAGAATGCCCTGCGGGCAACACACCCAAGTGAATCAGTCCCTTCCCACTGCTAGACAGGACCTGGGCGTCCCTGTCCTGCTGGGCTTCTAACAGAGGTTGCAGACTGGGGCCCATCCAGTGTCCCTGCCAAAGAAAGATGCTGGCAATCTCCCATGGAAGAGCCAGGGGAGGGAGCATGGTCCCCTCCCACCCACATGGGGTGGGCAACCAGTAAGTTGGAGCTGGCTCAGGGGCAGATGGCGCTGTTATTATTCTGGGGGTGGGGGGATGGGTGTGGCTACAGGGTTATGACTCCCCAGGTGATGCACAACAGCTAACACCACACAGGCAAAAGTTCTCAGTTGCTAACCAGAAGAACTAGAGGCTCCGGGCTACCCAGAAGTGCCTATGCAGAAAGGCCTGGAGACCCACTATCGAAATAACAGCTGTTGAAAGTCCAATGGCGGGAAGTGGGGTGGGGTGGGGTGGGGTGGATCCCTGGCGCCCAGCTGCAGTCCCTCAGGCCACCCCTTGAAGGACTCATTGCCAGCTTCCAGGCACTACGGTGTCCGTGAACAGCTTGTATACAGGGGCTGGCATGGACAATACACTCCGCTATTCTGCAGGCAATGCCCACCTTCCAAATGAGGAAACCGAGACTTCCTGAAAGCAGGCACTGCAGCAAGTGGGAATCCGTAGGGACCAGCCCCTCTGTGCACGCTCTGCTCTGGAAGGCCCTACTCTTGCCTTCTCATTCTTAGGGGACAAGAGCCCACCCCGGGACCCATGGTGCCAGTGGCCGAGGCGGGAGGGCGGGCCTGGGGAGGAGGACATCATTCTTCTTGCCTGCTGGGGGCCTGCCAGAGTCAACAATGTTCTGTGGGGTGGGGGCCGGATTTCTGCCTCCCTGCCTTGAGCCCCTAACTGCCAGCTGGCTACAGGCTCCACCGCCAGCGTGGCAGAACTCCCTTTTCCAGTCCAGCCTGGTTTGCAGCAGTCTCATGCCAGGGGGTGACTACCGGGGGGTTCAGGGAGCAGAGCAGGCACGCTCGGTTGGGGTGGGGGCACAGTGGGGTCCCCGCAACATTTAATCCAGGCCCTGTCACTGCCCACCAGGGCTTCCCTCTCAGCCACTGGTCAGAGGCTGGCCTCCAGACAGGAGGATGCAGGGGTGTCCCAGAACACCCTGTGGTCACCTCAGGGTACAGAGGGCACCACCACCTCAACCCAAGGCGGGGACCCTTTCTGACCAGAATGACCCAGGCCCAGGGACAGGACACAGGGAGTGCTGAGTGGAAACCAGGGAGGGTCAGGGCAGGGACCAAGAGCTGCCCAGCTGCCAGGCATGGGGAGGGCTGACCTTTTTCATCTGCAGGGTTGAGGGGGCACTCAGCACAAGCCCATTAGGAATCAAACACCCATGAAACAAGTCAAAGGTTGCCTTGGTACAAGGGGAACCCCAAGACCCTAGGGCCCCCAAATCCAACCATCCACTTGACCCCTGGTCGGCCCCCATACAGGAGCCAGGCTTTCTCCCCTAGCCCTGTACTTCCAGGGCCTCGGGAGGCTGGAGATGGGGAGGGAGAGCTGTCACGAGGTAGGGAGGGCCAGCGCAGTTCGGCACGCAGGGACACTGGCCAGGACAGCCAGATGGCACAGAATAGGCTGTGGACATCAGTGCAGGAAGAACCCCGAGTCCCTGGGCTGAGTCCCTGGTCTTCAGGCCCCACTGTAGGCACTTCCCTGCCCCCGGGAGAGTAAGTCTGGGGATGGAAGTACAGACAGAAACTTCATGGGTGCTAGACCTCTCTGGCTGTAGGCACTGTGTCCTAGGACTGGGGGTGGTGGGGACCGCTGAGGTAGGTGGGAAATGGAAGCCACCTAGGACCTCAAGCCACTGTAGGGTCACCACCAAGCTCCCCTTTTCTCCAGAAGCCTGAGGGCCAGGGGTTATGAGCAGGACTTGCAGCTGGGGACACATGGGCTTGGCCTGGGCACTGCCACCGGCAGACCGGGTGGCATAGCCTGGGCTCTGAGGGCAGCAGTGCCAGAGACTCCAGGGGAAGAAGACCCTGTTGGCCAAGAATCCAGTCCACTCTCTGCTCTTGTCACCTCCCCCCAGATGTGGCTGCTGCTGGTGCTCCTGATGCTTCCCTTCCTGGGAGAAAGGGGTGAGTCTGAGGCCGGGGGTGGGCGTGGGGGTGGCATGGGGGCGCTGGTCACCACCCATGGCACCAAAAGTAGCCACAGCCCCTCCATCCTGCGTGTCCCCAAGGGTGTCTTCTCAGGGGCGTGGGGGCCACAACACCCCCTTCCACTTTCCAGTCCCTGCATGTCCTCTGTACCAGGCATCGTGCTGGTTGTAGACCCAAGAGATGGGGAGGCTGGTGTGAGGAAGGGGACATGATCCATCCCTGTCCATCTGTCCTTCTGAGGAGTGGGGAGCATGCGAGTGTGGGCCTCACTGGTGTGTCCTCTCCTCCCCACTCCAAGTCCTCAGAGACCTGCAGACCCAGACCCAGAGCTGGGGGCCTGACCCCCGCTTCCTGAGCCCTCAGGCTTTGAACTTCCAGGAAATCTGTGTCACGGCACAGGAGGTACCCCATCACCACCCCTGGTGGTGCCACCATGCAGCAGAAATCCCCAGGGGCAGCAGTGCTCCAGGTTTAGGGCGCTGAGCCCAGAGGACGGAATGGAGAGTGTGAGGCCAATTCCAGGCCCTCACTGGCCGCTTGCTTAGTCCAGCGGCCCTAGCGTGCAAAAAGGGGGTGTGCTTGGTCTCACTCACCCTCTCATACACCCCCATCTCTCCCTCAGCAAGTGGCCTAGTCCCTGAGGCCCGCATTGTTGGGGGTACAGTCGCCTCACCCAACCAGTGGCCCTGGCAGGTCAGCCTCCGTGAGCATGGGCACCATGTCTGCGGGGGCAGCCTCATCAGTGCCCAGTGGGTGCTGACTGCCGCCCACTGCGTGACCAGGTGAGCCCTGCTTATCCCCAGCTGTGGGCAGCCTTGGCCAGCCCCTGGAAGTCCTGTTTCTCCTCAGGGGCCTTCAGATGTTGGCTACCTCCCTCCTGCACAGCCCAGAAGCACCTGCCACCCTCTCAGCCTCACCCCTGCTTCCTCCTCAGCCCTAAGAGAACCGGAGACCTGAGCGTGCAGCTGGGGGAGGTGCTGCTCTACTCCCATCCGCCAGGCTCAGCTTTGGTGCCTGTCGCCCATGCCATCTGGCACCCCTCCTACAACGGGGATGCACTCCAGGGAGGGGACGTGGCCCTGCTGAAGCTGGCCCACCCCATCGCCTTCTCCCATTCCATCCAGCCTGTGCCGCTGGTCTCACCAGGCACCCACTTCCCCATAGGCACCCTGTGCTGGGTGGCCGGCTGGGGCGACATCAAGCAGAGCGGTGAGGCCTGTGAGGCTGGGGCTGGGCTGGGAGGGCAGGCCTGTCACCAGGCAGGACTCATCCTGGAGAGTGTGGGAGACAGGGTTGGCACACCCTTCCGTGGGCTCTGAGCCCTGTCCTGGGCCCTGCCCGCAGCCTCATCCTCTGACACCTTCAAACTAAGAACCCTGGGAAGGCTCCTGCTGACCACTTCTCTGCCCACAGTGACCCTGCCCAAGCCTTCCTGGCTGCAGGAGGTGGACGTGCGTATCATCAGTTCCCAGAACTGCCAGCAGCTCTATGCGCCCGAGCCCATCTACCCCGAGATGCTGTGCGCCGGCTACTTGCAGAGCAGAAAAGGATTCTGCGAGGTTAGTCCTGAGGGGTCACGAGGCCCCAAAGGGCAGAGGGTGGGGCTACTGGAAGCCCCAGCTCGGGGTCATCAGGGTCAGCCTCTTTCAGACACTGGTGGCCACAGGAGCTCCCTGCCCCGGGGCAGCACCCACCCTTCTCTGCCTCCAGCTCCCCACGGCTTCTCCCCTTCTGTGCGCCCCCTTTTTACAAGGCCAGCACTCAGGAGATCAGGGTCACCTACCTCCACTGTGCCCTCATGCCAACCCCACTCATCGGCCCGGCGACAGCCTTCCTTCCAAGCAAAGTCACAGTCGCAGCTGCCAGGCTGAGGGCCTCCCCTTATCTGAGGAGGGGGCCACAGTTTGCTCCAGCTGTCTGGGACCCTCGAAGGCCAGGTGCGACAGTGGTGGGGCCGGTGCCCCACCGTACTTCCCTACATCCCTCTCTGCTGCCAAGTGACCCAGGAGATGGTGGGGTCCAGGTTGCAGGGAGGGAGGGAGTGACACCTTGCGGCCCCTCCTCCACGGGGCAGGTACTTTGCCCTTTGCCCCCCTGTCCTTGCCTGCATAAGGAGTTCAGAGTGACCCTGGCATGAGGACGCACAGGAAATCCAGCTGTGGCTGCCACCCAACCCCACTGCCACTCTGTCGTTGAACTCCCAGGAACCTGGAGTGTGGGTTCCCAGACCGTCAGTGCTTATGGGAGCCGCCAGCCTCTTCTTTCTCCCGAGGAGTGGCTGGTGACTTTGAGCTGCTGACTTTGCAGTTAGTAGCTCCATGCCTAACCCGCAGAGCCACGGAACCACGGAACCATTGAACCACACTCACAGCTGTGGAGTCGATGTTGACTCCTCGCGACCTCATAGGACAGCGTTGACCTGCTCCCCGGGGTTTCAGAGACTGTAGTGGAAGCAGACAGCCTGCCTTTCGCCAGAGTGGCTGGCGGGTTTGAAGCTGCACCTCTGGGGCTGTCCTCAAAGGGCCTCAGGAGGCAGGGAGACCCCTCCCGTGATTGGGTCCCCCAGGCCCTAGCAGCCTAGGAGGGAGGCACTGAACCCGAGAAAGCATTCCTGCTTTGGAAACCGCCATTTCAGAAAGGGCTTGAACCCCAGCATGGCTCCGATCTTCACCAGCTGGGTGACCTTCAGCAAGTTACTGACTTCTCTGAGCCTGGAATCCTCAAAGCAAAAGCGGGAGCGAGCTTGCTGGCAGGGAGCTGGGGTCTTGCTTCCTACACCTGTCTGCCTTTCCCGCCCCCAAAGTCTCCCTGAGCTGGGCCAGCTCAGGCCTCCCCGTGCCTCTTGCAGGGTGACTCCGGAGGCCCCCTGGTCTGCCAGTTGGGAAGCGGGCACTGGCTGCAGGTGGCGGTGGTGAGCTTCAGTCGGGGCTGCGCTGAGCTGGGCTTCCCAGGAGTGTATGCGCGAGTTTCCTCCTACCTGTCCTGGATCCGGCGCTACGTGCCTGCGCCCAGGGCTTCCCGCCGCCACCGCAGCCGCCCACGTGGCTGACTTTCCCCGCCGCCCGCCCCCTCCCCCACCCCCCGACTGCCACCCCTACCCCCACTTCCCCACGGGTTCGGTACCCCGTGCCCCCTTCCCCGCCCTCCGCGCGACCGGGGCCTGGGCATGAGCTTCCCAGTCTCACCCCACAATCCCTGTGCCCTCCCTCCAGGGGCGCGGGGTAGGGGGGCTTTACTGAAAAAGTTGGGGAGGAAACCTGGGGTCCCTGGAGGTGGCTGGCGGGGAGGGAATCACACACTTGCCCCAGGAGACAATAAATACTTACTTCACTGCCTGCTCGCCTGCTGGTTCACTCCTGGGGGAGGGGGACACAGAGGGCACAAGCTGGGGTGAGGGGCAAGGGCAGTAGGGGTGCAAGGCGTGGCCTGGAGGTTGCCTGGAGGTGGGGCCTGCGTTCTGATTGGAGGGCTGGCAGTGTAGTGGTTATGCTTGGGTTGCTGACCACAAGGGCAGCAGTTCGAAACCACCAGGTGCCCAGCAGCCGAAAGATGAGGGGGTACTCCCCTAAAGTGTCACAGTTTCTGAACCCACAGAGGCTGATCTACCCTGTCCGGAGGGTCGCTCTGCGCTCCTCAGCGTCGACTCGATGGCAGTGTTCGTTTCGGTTGTTGGCTTTGTCTCTTTGATTGACAAAGCAGGAGACAGCACCCCCTCTCTAGTGGGGGTCTGCGTGTGCGCACCCTCTCTCGCTACATGGGGCTTTCTTTGTTGTTTTAACCCCTCCCTCGCCAAGGGTATGGGGATCTAGTGGGCGGCATACAGTGCCACACTGATCCCAGGCCTGCTGGGGGCGAGGGTGGCCTCTGGACGGAGCTGGGGAGAAGAGCCCCAGCTCCCTGAGTAACCGTCCCAGAGAAGGGGCTCATAGCTACAAGACACAAATCCAACACGAAAGGCGTTAAGAATTTAAGGCGCCTTTGGCGGAATGATAGACACCCCCCACCAGCCCCGTGGAGCATGGCTGTCCCCAACACGCCCCTGGAGCAGGCCCTGCCCCCCAGGTCCCGGGCTTGGACTCCTCCATATGGGCTCCAGAATTTCCACAAAGGGCCCCTCTGCGTGTCCACTTGCGCCCTTCTCAAGCACACTGCTCGCCATACTGTCCCTATGTCCCCAACACTGATCGCCTCAGGCCAGGATGCCCTCTGGCCTCAGAGCAGGGGTCCCAACGTCCAATTGGTCCTCCATGCTTTGGACTGACTAGATAACTGGGCATCTGTGCCCCCCGCCCAAGGGTGGCACCCCAGGAAGACCTCCCACTCATCAGGAGTTGGGGGATCCATTGGATGCACCCTGATTGATGTGGAAAAGTGCTCAGAGAAGGGCACTTCTGGGTGAAAGGGCTGCACAGACCCTGGCTACTGGGGGCCCCTCTGAGCCCCAGGCTCCCTCATAGAGCACAAGAGTCGGGCTAGATGCCTTCCTAGTCCGCTGGCCCCCAGCCTCTAGGCTCTAGGTGAACAGAATCCATAGGAGGGGAGGCAGGGTGTGGAGAGAGTCACACCCACACCTGGATGACCCCCAACATCCCCTTCCTTGGAATGAAATCCATTCCACCACATCACCCCCTTGAACCCTCTGGGGTGTGGGACCCAAGGCCAGTGAGACAATCTCCTGCTCTCTCTGGGGACTCTCAGAACCTGGGGTGGGATGGCAGGGGCTACATGGTGACCAGTGCTCCCAGGTGACCTGTCACGTTGTACTGGCCAACATTTCCCATCCTCACAGGAGTAGGGCCTGTGCTGTAGAGAGGAACCCCCTGAACCCTCTAGGTGCATGGTGGTCTCTGTCTCAACCACATGTTTCCTCAGGGGGTGGGAGGGGCATGTCACAAGCCACTGACCACCAACAGCCAGTGGACTACTGCCCCATCGGGCCTCTCTCTAAGACTTCTTCCAGAACACCAAACTCACCACCATCAAGTCGATGCCGATTCATAGTGAGCCTATAGGACTGATCCGCCCCTGTGGGTTTCTGAGGCTGCAGCTCTGGCCAGGACTAGAAAGCCTGTCTTTCTGCTGCTGAGTGGCTGGTGGTTTCAAACTTCGGACCTTGTGGTTAGCAATGTGACACATAACCACTCCAGCACCAGCGCTCCTCCCAAGGCTCCTTGTTCTAGGGCAGCACGAGGTCCCCAGCACCCTCTCCCCTGCCCACCTCCTGCCTGCCCAGCTGCCCCCTCCCAGCTCTCAGGAGCTGCCTGGGGGAGCACCCCCGGAAGGAAGAAGGGTTCGTGTACGGTGTGCTATCTAGATTAGAAGGGGCTTCGGTTCGGGTAATGTAGCTGCTGGTTCAGGACTTAGGATGCATCTTGTACCAGCTACACTGTGCTCCTCTGAGTGGGTGCTGGCAGGAAAACCGGGGGCTGGGCTGATGGGGAACGCCAGGGGACCTTTATC
Source organism: Tenrec ecaudatus (assembly GCF_050624435.1). Classification (NCBI taxonomy): domain Eukaryota; kingdom Metazoa; phylum Chordata; class Mammalia; order Afrosoricida; family Tenrecidae; genus Tenrec; species Tenrec ecaudatus. Next base: position 111,394,245 of record NC_134541.1, on the reverse strand, counting down.
AAGGAGCCCAGGTGGCACTGGGCATTAAGCATGGCAGTGGGCTTAGGTTTGCCATAGCAGCTCTCAGGGGCCTGTAGCCTGGTGGGTAAGGGCTTGGCTGCTGCTCACAAGGTCATCAGTTCTTACCCACCTGGGTGCCAGGGAGGAGGCTTGGCCCTCAGGCTCCATAAAGGTCTGAGTTCGAGACAGCCGGGCGGTCCTACTCCGGCCTCGGTGAGTCTGAAAGGGCTAGATGTGACGGGGTAGATTTAAACAACCAAAGAGCATCTTTGGGATGTTTTCTGTTTGAATGCAACTCCTCTAAAACACACTGGGAATGCCTTTCAGAAGGGCTGCGGAGCTACGGTCTTGGGTGTAGACGCAGCCAGAGAGAGCTCAGAGTCCTGGGACGGGCATCTGGGTGCCCCCTCCTTGTGCCTGATGGACTTCCGCCCTCAAGTCCCGTGACCCCACCACAGAGTAGAGGGACTCAGTCCGAGCAGCCCAGGAGGATACCTCCCTCCCACCCACTATGTGCCCATGGCTGATGTCCCAGCAGATAGAGGCCCAGAGCACCACAGGGCAGGTCAGAGGGCCACTTGGAGACTCTCTAGTCCCAGGACCCCTGTAGATGGGGGAAGCTGAACTACAGATCATGGGTGAGGTGTCATTGATGCTGATAATCCACCAGGATTCAGCTTCACAGGTGGACGTGGGCTCCTCCAGGCCAGCACCTGAGCCAGAGCGGGCTGGCATCTGGCCTGATGGGGTCACAGCCACATTAGTGCCATGCTCTAAGGACATGGGGATCACTGGGCGCCGCTGGCCTGCCCTCTCCTGACAGCTGTACTCTGAGAGACAGTGGAAGCAGGGCAAGCCCAGATGGTGACCCAAAGCCCAGGCCATGGCCACCCACACCAGGAGGGCTGCTGAGGCCCAGGGAGAGGCTGGCAGACAATGCAGGGCCCTGTAGAAGGGGGTTTCAGACCCCTCTCCCAGCTGCATTCACCTCCAGCCTTGGGGGGAGCAGTGCATTTCTCCAACATGCATCCACCCCGCAGCTCCCTCCAAACCCGGGGTGGAGGCAGGGTTCGGTGTGTAGCAGGGGCCAGACCACTGGCATCCCTTTCCCTCAGCAGGACCCTGGACCAGTTCCAACCCAGCCTGACCAGCTGAGCCTGATGCTGTGGGTAACTGGTCTCGGTCCCCTGTTTTCTGTCAACTGTCGCTACCTGAATGGGCATTGGTATCAGGGATCTGACCAGATAAGCAGAAAGTACCAGTAGCAGCCCACACCCCACTCTGCTGCCTCCACCCCCACAGGCTCATTCTGGTTCTTGGGCTAAAATACAAGGATTCTCTAGAATTCACAAACCTTTGATGATTCACACAAGAGAACATTCAGGAAAAGGCCGCACTGCCGCCAGGGACAGGTGAGGAGCAGGGCTCAGAGGAGAGGGGTGACCAGGGCCCAGGCAGTGCAAGGACAGTGTGTGGGGGGGGGGTGGCGGTTATGTCCAGGCTGTCACAGGGAACCCTGGCTTGTGGACTGGTCAGACCCACAGGACCGTGTACCATGAACTACAATGCATCCACGAGGCCTGTCAATTGGACAAACCTTCCTGGACAGGACACAGTTCCTCCTACTTCGTGTTCAGTCTATAATTCTAAATCCACTCCCCAAACTGTTCCTGCTGCTGGTTTCCACCAAGATAGCAGGTTCGATTCTCAGTGACCCCAAGCAACAGGGGAGCTGCCATGGCCCAGGCATCCAGGCCTTTCCCATGAGGACAGGGGTCAAACCACCGGCCTCCAGCAGCCAGGGGAGTACTGACCCGCTGGGCCTCCACTTTCTCTGGGCAAAAAGCAAGTCTGTTCAACCAGAACAGGAAAGCCCAGTTCCATGTCCTCTCCTGGGGCCGATGGAGAGAGCAGGGAAGAGGTCGCTGTCCCTGGGCAGGGGTGGGAGTGAAACCAATGGGACAATTTCTAGAACCACCTGTAGTCCAGCACCCCACCCCCTCCTGGTGTGTGCCCACACAACAGCCAAGGCCACAGAAAGCTCTGGGCCCCCATTGTAAGAACCCTGCCAAGAAGGACAGGGCCATCGGCCAAGGCCCACTGGACAGAGTGACCACATGGAGTGCTGCAGGACCATGAGCAATGGGGGGTCAGGGCTCCAGGGACCTGTGGGGGAGGGGTCACTGCCGAAGGGTTCCGCAAGAACAGAGGGACCAGAGGGAATGTCCCGTTGCTGACCCTTATCAGTCAAGCCCATGCCAAAGGGAGCCCCACACACATGGGGGGAAGCCACTGAGAGCTTGCGGTTGGGGGAGCAGGACAGCCTGGCTGTCCTTGGTGACCATGGTCAAGGGGAATGTTGCTCTGTGGGCCTGAGTGCAAGGTGCCGCCTACAGGAGTCACACCTGTGTGTGATAGAGGGGCTCATGACTGGCCTGGTGGGGACGGGGTGGCTGGGAGGGGTGGCCACAGGACCACACAATGCCTGGGGACCCCTCAGGTCTGCCCTAGACACCCAGTGACACCCACTATGAGACACACAATGACACAAGTCACCTGCTTTCCATGCACTTTAATGACACACAGCAGTGGGGAGGCGAGGGACAGCCCCAACACCTCTGCTACCTGGGCAGGTGAGGGTGGGAGGGATCAGGAGCAGAGGGGCCTCCAGAGGGAAGACCCATCAGGGGAGGCCCCTGAGCAGCAAGCTGAGGTGTGGGGATAGATGGGTTGGTGGCTCTGTGTATTGAGCTCAGGGCTCCTTGGGGACATAGCTGTGGATCCAGTCCAGGTAGTTTGTGACACGGGTGTAGACCCCGGGCCAGTCAGGCTCAGCACAGCCCTCACCCCAGCTGACCACGCCTGCCTGCATCCAGGTGTCCTTCACCTTGCACACCAGGGGACCTCCGGAGTCGCCCTAGAGGAGGGTCGCGTCAGTGCTGGCCAAGAGGCAGTGGGCAGGTGAGACTGTGGAAGGTGGGCCCTGAGGGCTCTCACCTGGCAGGAGTCTCGCCCCTTCTTCCCAGCGCACAGCATGTCATCTTGGATGATGTGGATGCTGTCCCCAGTGGTGAGACCAGTGTGGTATTTGGTGTCACAGAGGCTGTTTTCCACAATGGGCACCTTCACTTCCTTCAGGGGAAAAGGCGGAGGCAAGGGGACTGGGGGCAAAAGGAGAGGAAGAATGCCCTGAGCTCTTACCCCCCCCCCCCCAGGAGGGTCTTGGCCTCCTTGCTGTCTTTGGCAGCACAGGGGCTGGGGGAGCTGTCTGGTGAACATGTCTTCAGGGCAGAGTCACGACATGGGGGGCACTGGCAGTGGGACCCCCAGACGCGGCCCAGACTGGGGAGAACCCCCAGAATTTGTGCAGGACATCATGGTGTGAGGGGCAGAGCTGAATTCCACCCTGCCCAGTCCCCCTCCCTCCGGGAAGAGCTCGCCCTCTGAGCACCGGGGTTTGGGGTGGGCTTTCCCTTCTTGGTCCTTCCAAAGACAGCCAGCCGGGGGTCGGTGTGACAGACCAGGGGACACCCAGCAGGACCCAGGCTCATGCAAGGCATTCCAACGCTTAGCTCTGATCAGGGAGGAATGAGAAGGAGCCATTTAGACACTGAGACCAGCCTGCTGGGGGGTCAGCTTTGCTCCCTGACATCCCTGGGGGTGTGTGTAGGGGTTTATTATGCCATCTGCCCGCAAGGGCACAATCCACACCACCCTCAGGGTTGATCCTAAGATCTGTTTTCACTCTCTACTGGGCTCCAGTCCACGACGAACTACGGACCCATTTCACACAGAGGGAACGCATCAGAGACATATAAATGAGGGTTGGGGGGCCCCTGATCCCCACCCCGGGCCTCCCACTGTCTGAGCTGGGCCATCCGTCATGGGGGAGAGGATAAGGGGGTCACATGTCCAAGGTCATTGCCAACCCTGAGGCTCACTTCCACTCCCCACGTCGCCCCACCCGGTCACCCAGCACGGTGTCCCAGGGGGAAAGGTCTCCGAGGTTGGTGGCAGGGTGACCAGCTGCACATTGCTGGATATGTTCACGGGGTCCTGGAGCTCCAGCAGGGCAATGTCGGCACCCCGCTTTGCGCTGTAGAAGTTGGGGTGCACGATGATCCTGCTGACTGGCAGAAGCTGGTCCTCATAGTACAGGTGCTGCTCTCGCAGCTGCACCCTAATCTTGGAGGTCTCCTCAATCTCCCTGTGGGGAGGGGCCATTTGGAGACTGCTCTTCATGGGCAGAGCCCCTCCTGGCACCCCAGAACCCAGTCCTTGGTACTCACGGTCCAACACAGTGCCCAGCGGTCAGTACCCACTGGGGGTGCACGAGGGAGCCCCCACAGATGTGTTCCCAGTAGCGATCATGCCTCCGCAGGCTCACCTGCCAAAGCCACTTGTTCCTGGGGGCCTCCTTGCCCCCCACGATGCCCACTCGCTCCCAGGCAGGGGCTAGGCATGGGGAGAGGATGGCGTCAGGGCTCCGCCCTGGTACAACCCTCCCCAGCTGGGACAGTCCTGGTGTCCCTGACCCCCGCCCTGCTGGGATGTAGGGAGAGGCAAGTCCAGACTCACCAGGGGCAGCTCTGGCCAGACCCAGCAGGAGGGGCAGCACCAGCAGGGTCTGCATCTGGAGGAGCAAAGAGGGCGGGGAGCTGGCCAGGTGTCTCTGGGGTGCAGGCTCAGAAGGCTAAGGCTCAGCCACTGCCTCCCCCAGACACCAAGCCCTCTGAGGGCAGAGACCTACCCTGGCCAGTCTCTGCTCTCTGTGCCCTGTGGTCACTCTCCCTCTGCCTTTATCCTCCAGGTGGGATGGGGGAGGAGGGATGAGTCAGGCAAGGGGCACAGTGCACTAGGCCAGGAAGTGCCCCTGCCTCTGCTGGGTGGTGGGGAGGGGGGTGGGAGGGAGGGGCCCTCAGTCTGACTCATCCCTCCTCCCCCATCCCACCTGGAAGATAAATGGACCCTTCCCTTTTCTTCTAACTTTCCCTCCACCCTGGGATACAGCCTCTGTCTGGAAGAGCCTTTTACATCCACCTGTGGGATTTGTTGTCACCTGGCCCATCCTCTCCCAATTTTCATATTTGGCCTCAGGCCAGTAAACCATGTTGAGCTGTTATTTTATATTTCAATCACCTTTCTTTTTCTTCCTTTTTAGTCTCTCTTCTAGAATTGATATCTTCCTGTGACCTCAATAAGATAAGAGCCTTATCAGCCTCTCACAGCTCCCCAGCTCCCCTCAAATAGATTGTGGTGAGGCCAGGACCGTTAACTCTGCATTTGAGGCTATCTCTTCCTTTCCTGGGGGCTATCTCTTCTTAAACTTAAGAACAACCCTGACCTAGGTCACCATCCTCTTTACCAAGTCTTCTTCCCACAGGGCCTCCTGTCTGTGTCTGTGCTCTGCTCTCAGAGCTGGGCCCAGGGTGTGTCAGAGGGGAGAGATGCCAGGAGCCTGGGGATAGATCCACGTTCTCATCCTGAACGAATGTGCCCTGGAGAGAAGGCTCTAGGTTCTGCATCATTTTGCTCCCTGCCTGTGACTGTTGTCTGACTGTGAATGTGGACCAGCTGTTGGGAAGGTGGCCATAACTGGAGTCTTTGGCCTCCCAAGGAGCTAGAACCTCCGTGTGGGAAGTGACGGTGGAATGGAACTCTGCCCACCGGTGTCCACTCCCTGGTCCTGTCCCCACAGACTCCACGGTTGTATTACAAACCCTGGATCCAGTTGTATTAAAAAATTCTCTTAGCCTGTTCATCTTGAATTGAGAAAAACTGAATGAAAATATAAACTAGTAATATATATGTATATATATACACCAAAATATTCTGGTACCAAAAAAACAGAATATTTCCCCCAGAGCTATGTATTTAAATATTTTCTATAAAGCAACCTTATTGCCATCTAAGAATTCTCCATTACACCTCCTACATTTCTCAAATTTGTGATTCCATTCTTGGAAACATTTTTTCCACTCATCTGTTTGGATGGCTGACAGCAGCTCCCTCTTTTTTTTTTTTCTTCACCTCTTCTACATCATCCTTTCATGTACCTCTTCCTTCACAGAAACAAAAAGAAGTTCCTGGGAGCGAGGTCAGGTAAGTTAGGTGTGTATGTGGGGGGGAGGGGGAGGCAAGAGAAGTATGCTAGTTTTTTTTTTAAACTGGTGCACTGAGATGAGCAGGTGCATTCTCATGGTGGCAAAACCTGTCCCCCATCTGCCACAAATCAGGCCTTTTTTCTCGCTCGCACACCATTAACCTAAATTTAAATAGAAAGTTCGATTAACCGCCTGACCTGGTGGAGTAAACTCCAAGTGCACTACCCCCTCACATCAAAAAAAACAAATGAGCATCGTCTTCATCTCTGATTTCACTTGACAAGCTTGTTTTGGGTGAGGTGACAATGGGGTCTTCCACTGGCTTGATTGCTGTATGGTTTGGGGTCTGAGAAAGAGCACCATGTCTCCTCACCAGTAATGACCTTGGGGGAAAAGTCTGGATGCTTCAGAGCTGTTCTTTCAAAGTAGGGCATGGTTCCACGGGTTGCTCTTTGTCCTGGTCAGTTAGAGCCTGAGGAATAAGTTTCACAGCCATCCTCCTCATTTCCAGCTCTTCCATTCAAATTCGCTGACCTGAGCTCCAAGACAGTCCAGGTAACTTTGCATCTCTTCAATGGTCCACTAATGGAAGGAAGGAAGGAAGGAAGGAAGGGAGGAAGGAAGGAAGGAAGGAAGGAAGGAAGGAAGGAAGGAAGAACTTTCCCTAGAGGGACTCCAAGCCCCGAGATCCACACAGCTCATTCTTTGTAGCCCGAGAGGGGCCTGCTCCCACACCCCTTTCATGGTGAAGCCTCCAATGTAGCTCCTCTGTACATGGGGGAGGGAGGTAGTTTCCCATCCAGTGCAACATACCGCCGCCCTTCCCCTCGGGGATTCCCCTACAGTGAGTGGACCAACGTGAACCAGAGCCTACAAAGACAATCCAAAGGAGAAGAAACTGAGGGCATTTGGTCAAAGATGTCTACAGGAAGGGACTCTACCGCCATCGTGAGAATGTGCAGACTCTTGGGAGCAGACGCTCAGGGTTGAGGACATTCTAAGATGGGATGTGGGGAAGCTTCAGACGTATTCTGCTGTCAGTAGGTGGCCAGCAATGACCTTTGTTCTCTACGTGATTGAAATGATGGGCACTCGTTCTATGGAATGTCTTGGGAGGGTGGTTAAGGGCTAGGACACTCTCAGTCTGGTGATGGAGGGCTGTCCTGCCAAACCTCAGCCCTACAGTAGCTTCTCCCAGCTTCTCTCCTGCTTCCCCTCTAAGCTCACCACCAGTCTGCTCAGCCCTGTCTCAGGTCTCTAAACCTGAAGCTTGGAAAAAAGTAAAACAGACTCCTTCTTAACCAATCTCAAAGTTCAGCCTCTCATTCAGTTTAGAGTGTCTCCTGATCCATGCAGAACTGCAGGGGACTGAGAGTGGCCCAGTCTCTCTTCTTCGACTCCCACAGCCTGGAACACCCCCGTTTCTAGTGCCTCTTTTTTTTTTTTTTAGCTTTAACATTTTAAAACATTATTTTTTAATCATTTTATTGGGGGCTCATACAACTCATTTTAATCCATGCATACATAAATTGTATAAAGCACATTTGTACATTCATTGCCCTCATCATTCTCAAAACATTTGCTCTCCACGTAAGCCCTGACATCAACTCCTCATTTTTCCCCTCCCTCCCCGCTCCCCCTGCGGGTGATTAGACCAGCTGTCCCACATCGAGCAGCGTCTGAACTGAGGCGTGCGGATGAAAGGAAAAGAAAGAGATATGTGCAAAGCATGGGATTGGGAGGACGACAGTCTGATGGACTGAAGTCCCAAGTCTATTCAAAGCTTGGTTTTTATACTCTTCTACAAGGGAATGATTACAAAACAATCATCAAAGAAGTTCCTTTAAAAAACATTCTGAACCTTTATCTATGCAGATGTTACTTAACTAGGCACACTTTCTAAACGCTTGAATAATAACAGCACTATATTCTACGATAAGCACAAGGACATGCAAGGTTCAAAAGAATCTTAGAGGTCTTAAAAAACTGAGTTATCTCACACTGATTTTAGCTGCAAGGTCATAAAGAACTGAGTTATCTCACAATGCTTTTAGTTACAAGGTAAACAGAGGCACAGGGGAGTAATTAGTCACCCACCAATAAACACCTGGACCAGCTTATGGCCTCCTACACCTCCCTACCTCAGGAACCCTTGAAAATTTAAAATTATTTTGTTATATCATACACTTTCCGACGTCCGTCCCCTAGGGAGAAGATTATATGTAGATTGCTGTAATCGGTTCCCCCTCTCTACAGCACCCTCCCTCCACCATCCCTGAATTGCCAATCTCACCAGTGATCCTGAAGGGATCATCCACCCTGGATTACCTGTGTTTCTAGTTCCTATCTGTACCAGTGTACATCCTCTGGTCTAGCCAGATTTGTAGAGATAGACCTGGGATCATGATAGTGGGGGAGGAGGAAGCATTTAGGAACTAGAGGAAAGTTGTATTTTTCATCATTGCTACATTGCACTCTGACTGGCTGATCTCCTCCTGAGACCCTTCTATAAGGGGATGTCCAGTGGCCTACAAATGGACTTTGGGTCTTCACTCTGCACTCCCCACCTCATTCACTAGGATAAGATTTTTTTGTTCTCATGATGCCTGGTACCTGATCCCTTTGACACCTCATGATCGCACAAGCTGGTGTGCTTCTTCCATGTGGCCTTTGTTGCTTCTGAGCTAGCTGGCCGCTTGTTTAGCTTTAAGCCTTTAAGACCCCAGATGCTATATCTTTTAATAGCTGGGCACCATCAGCTTTCTTTGCCACATTTGCTTATGCACCCACTTGTGCTCAGCGATCATATCAGGGAGGTAAGCATACAATGATATGCTTTTTTGTTCTTTGATGCCTGGTGCTTGATCCCTTCGACACTTCATGATCACACAGGCTGGTGTGCTTCTTCCATGTAGACTTTTGGCTGGAGGTGGTCATATAGAAGGCATGAAGGGACAGAAGCTCTTCCTGAATGTGAACTGTCACTTGGTGTTACTGCCCCCTGCTGGAGGAGGACCATGCTGTGTCCCCCTTCCTCACTGCCCTCCATTCTCCCTGAAGCCAGGGGCTCTTTGGAGCTGAGGTGAGAGGTCATGTGGTCCTTCAGGTGGTGTCAGTTCCCACTCACATTAGATCCCCTCCTGGGGACACTGCAGAGTGTGAAGTCAATATGAAGTCTCTCTCTTCCTCAGCATGGAGACATACCTGGTTCTTGGCGTTGAGACCCCTGGGGATGGTGAGTGTCAAGCTGGGGTTAGCAGTCCTGGAGGCAGACTGGAGGGTTGAGGAGATTTGGGGAGTAAACAATGAAGGCGGGAGGGGAAGGGGCACTAGAATTGAATGTGATTATACAACTCCTCTTAAGGAGATTTAATCACAGGAGGGGAAGAAAGAAAGAAAATGTCCCAAAATTGATTGTGGTAATGATTGTACAATTCCTACAGATATGATTGTGCATCATGTGCCCACAAATTATCAATACCATACATCTTTTGGAGGAGGTGGGGGAGGGTGTTGAGTATTCTTCTGAGCATGTTGCAAACCATTCCAGAACAATGGATCTGCTGGGAACCATGTTCCAGAAGTGCACCGTTCATTAATTGTCCAGAATTCGTTCTCAGTGTCCCTGTTCCATCCTACTTATGAATCTGCCGCTCCAGGTTGTTGGAAGAGCAGTGGGCACTGGACCTATCTCAGCATTGACTTCTTTTCCAATTCCATTGTTCTTTGGGAGGTGTCTTGGCAACTCCTTTGTCTGCTAATGACTAGGCTCCAACATTTACAATGGAGGCGGTCAGAGTGACTGCCTCTTATCCTAACCGGTGTTACATGCCTGGCTGGAGCCTCCATTGTTGTCTCAGGGAGAGATTCTCTGGAAGGAAATCCGTGTGTGTCCTGGAAAAGGAGAAAAAGCATGCCGAAAGGTGGGAGAAAAGGCCTTCCCTATATGCATCTTGATGTTCGTCCATTTGCTGGAATCGGCGACACTTCATTTTCAGTAGGCCACATTGTTGTTGCTAAATACTATTGAGTCAGCTCCGAGTCATGGTGGCCCCATGGACAAGGGAACCAACCACTGCCCTGTCCTGTGCCATCTTCACAGTCACTGCCACGTTGCAGCTCAGGGTCACAGCCACGGCGTCGGTCCCTCTCATTGAGGGTCTTCCTCCTTGTGGCCATAGGACCTGCACACATATGTAGATTACCACGAATCAAACAGTCAGCAGTGAGGCCAGACTCCTTTCCCTGGGCTGTTTCCCCCCCCCCCCCCCCCCCCCCCCCCCCGCTAAGTCAGTCAGGAGCCAACCTGAGAGCAATTGTTCTCTTCTCCTCTTCCGGCCTTAGCTCTTCCCAAGCCTTTGAATCTCTGTTCTGCTTCTAATCAGGCCTCCCATCACCCAACACACTGCCCGTGGTCACAGCTGTCCCCGACTCGCCAGCCTGCCTTAGGCTGGATCCCAATTTACAACATAGGAAAGGAATGGAAATAGACATGGATACGGATGAAGCATGAAATAGTAAGTTACGATGCAAGAAACAAGTCTGAGCACAAGAAAAAAAATTTCCATGTCTCAAGGGAATAAAACCCCAGGGTTAAGGAGGAAGTTGGAAGGTGAAGATTTACCAAGGGACCAGAGAGATGCTCCTTGAACAAGAACATCCCAGTCAAAATATGAAAGCGTAGTGGTGCCTGCATCCAATGGAAAGAAAGGAGCGTCAGAGACAAGACCACCATGTGCATATCACTAAGCAAAGAACCCAGACCCCAAAGCACAGGCTGCTTGCTCCCCTCAAGGTGGCATTTGGAAGGAGGTCACAGTAAAGGACAGAAAACAGAGGGCTGGGGTAGAAGTGGAGTCGGTGGCAGAGGGTTCGGAGACTTTGGATGGAAGGTACTGTTATAAAGGTTGACTGCGTGCATGGTTTCCTGGAAAGGGGTGTTTGTCAAAATTCACAGAGCCCTACATTCAAAAGGGCCCGTTTTACCGGATGGAAACTCTTCCTCAATAAATCTGACAAAGGAGGACTGGGGGCATAGTGGTGAGCTGTTGGGTTGTGATCTGCAAGGTCAGCAGTTCAAACCCCCAGTTTCTCAGAGGGAGAAAGATGCGCTTTCTACCACTATAAAGAATGACAGTCTCAGAAACCCATAGGGGCAGGTCTACTTTGTCCTACAGGGCCCCTAAGAGTCGGAGTTGACATGATGCAGTGAGTTTGGTTTTTTCTGACATAAAGGTCATGGTTACAACTCTTTGAAAGACGATCATAAGATAAAGGACAAGGATTTTTTTTTTCAGTTTTAACCTTGCGACGAGAACCCCCCAGGCATAACTAGCTTGTTTCCATTTGGGTTCCGTGGGAAGTGAAATTTCAAGTAAAAATAAGCCGATTTTGACTCAAAGTCTTCCAGAAAATGGGAAAGATGGACCCGCCTGCCTTCTATTCCGACAGGTCTAACTCCAGACCTTGGAGGGCAACACATGGTGCAGGAAGTGGTCAGGGCCCTCCAGATGGCAGTTGTGCGGGTCATCAGTCCCATCCAGGCGGTGCTGACTCGCAGTGACCCTCGGCACAAGGGAAGGGGCACTGTCCAGTCCCGCGCCATCCTCACCATGGCTGTGGGGCAGCTGGAGCCCAGTGCTGCAGCCACTGTGTCCACGCACGGTACAGACTTGGCACCTTCAACTGGGCCTTCAGCCAGGGAAGTCTCATCTCTTTCTTGGCCCTTTGTGTTTGTGCCTTCTGTTCACATATGGCTTCACGGTCCGCACAGCTGGGCTTAGGAGGATGAGCACATAGGTAGTTCAGCTCACCCTGCTTTAGCAAAAGACCACCTGCTTTTCATTTGAACAGCTTCTTAAAAATTAAGGTTTGGGGGTAGGAGGGGGAGGGAGGGAAATAGAGGAGCTGATACCAATAGAAAATAAATGCTTAGAAAAGAGTGATGGCCATGTGACCTCTTCCCTGGGAGATGGACGGCAGAGAAGGGGGGGGAGACTCCGGATAGGGCAAGATATGACAAAATAACGATGTATAAATTACCAAGGGCACATGAGGGAGGGGGGAGGGGGGAGCGGGGAGGGAGGGGAAAAAAAAGAGGACCTGATGCAAAGGGCTTAAGTGGAGAGCAAATACTTTGAGAATGATTGGGGCAGGGAATGTATGGATGTGCTTTATACAATTGATGAATGTATATGTATGGACTGTGATAAGAGTTGTATGAGTCCCTAATAAAATGTAAAAAGAAAAGAGGAGAAAAAAAGAAAATGATTAGGGCAAAGAATGTACAGATGTGCTTTATACAATTGATGTATGTATATGTATGGACTGTGATAAGAGTTGTATGAGCCCCTAATAAATTGTTTTTAAAAAAAAAGAAAGAAAAGAGTGATGGCAGCATATGCACAAACATGCTGATACAAGTGATGTGTACATTGTTTTAAGAGATGCAAAAGCCCTCAATAAAATAATATTTTAATAAAAATTAAGGGTTAAATGCTTACAATAAGGAGTTAGGCATTTGGGCCATATTTACATGTATGATTTTTTATGCCTGCTGCAAAACTGGTCCCACCGCTTCTGTTCTATCTTTTGGTTTCTTTTGATCTGCATCTGCCTTTGATTTCAGGTTACATGGGTAATCATGCTGAACGTTCATTAGGAAGATGAGATTTACACACAGTTCATACTGACCTTAAACCAGGCTCTCTGTCTGGGCTGCAGGCCCTTGCTGACTGCAGTGTGATTTGACTTCTGTCTATCAGGCATTGGGACCCAGACCCCTGACCCATTGTGTTGAGCCTTCCCCCAGCGGTGTCCTCTGCTTGGGGCTAGTCTAGGAGGGAGGACAAGGGCTAAACCATAGAGGTAAGAATGGGGGAGGCAGGAGGGAAGCCCACCTTGTCCACCTAGCCTCACCTGGAGGCCTCAGCCCAGGCTCTGAACCCAAGCCTCCAGGCTGCCTGCCAGCACTGATGGACTGGGGCTGCACAGAGGGGTCTCTGGGGGTCTCACACTCCTTCTTGGGCCTCCTGTTGGCCGCAGGAAGACCTGGAGCTGAAGGATGGAGGAAGAGAACCATGCTGGTCCTAGAGGAGAGAGCAGGTTGACACCCCCCAGACCCAGGCTCTGATCCCACCAGTCTCTTCTCTTCTAAGATGTGTGAGCCTCTGAGAAAGGGGGTATCCCACAGTCTGACCGTACACCTCACTCAAGTCTCAGCCCCAAGGGACCCCTTCCGTCCATGCTCCATGAGGTCATCTTCACGGCCTCTCATTTTGGCTTGTCCACATGTGCACTGCCCTTCTCCCTACTCCTTCACACAGCACCCCTCTCTCTGCTCCGTGAGAAGAACCCCCCCTGGGTTCCTGTTGGACACACTGTCCATCAGTCAGCACAGTCCCCTTCCCAGGCTCCACCCAGCTCCATGTGCCTCCCCACCACTGCCTGGCCTAGAGGATAAAGATGGGGAGAGAAGGGCCCAGAACAGAGATCTGTGGAGTTGAGAAGGCTGCCCCCTCCACTCCACCATCTGCATCCCAGATCCTGGACTGCTGCCCTATCGCCTCACCCAGACCCCCTCCTCCCCTCGCCATAATGAGGCACTGTACACTGCTGGCCCTCTCCAACCTGGAGGGCTCCATGTCCCTGTCCCAGGAGAGTCCTGACTGCTGCCATTAGCAACATTGGCTGTGAGCCCTCTCCCTGGTCTCGAGGGAGCCACCCTGGGGTGGATTTCGGACCCCATATGAGAAGGGCCCTGCTTACTCCTGTCCCTGGGGAGAATCTGCAGATGGGGAGCCAAACTGAGCTGTAGGATGGGGCACCTGGGTCCCTGGTTTCTTCACCCTTTGCTTCCTCATCTCTCAACCCAGTTTCTAAGATCATGGCCATGGTGGAGGGGATGAAACAGAGCCACCACATGGCCATGTCGTGATGGACTGTGTGCCTGTGATTCCCAAAGGGCCCAGTGGGATGATCCATGCCCTGGGGCCCTCATCCACAGCCCGTGGGTGCTGGTGGCAGCTCACCATGTGAGATAGTAAGTAGCCACCTTCTCCTGGTTGGTTGACCGCTTTGAGGGCAGGGGGATGGGTGGAGGGATAACAGGCCTGGCTCCTGGTGGGTTCCCAGGTCCCCCCTACAAGATTGCCCGCCTCCTCACAAGGGGAAAATGCTGGGCTTCCAGAGGCAGGTCTCCTGCCATATTGAGGGGCCATGTTCCATCTCTACCTTTGAGAAGCCTCTGGTCTCCTCCCAGCCTCCCTACCCCCGTGCCCCAGCCCAGGAAAAGTCTCACTGCTCTACACACGCAAATTGATCTGGACATCATGAGATCCTGGCCTTGTAACCATTGACAGGAGGCAACCAGGCTGTTCTTGCCCCCTGTGAACTAGGTCACCCTGCATCCTGCTGGCAGTGGCGTCCCCATTGTGAGCAGTAATGTCTGGAATCGGCGCTATGGCACCAAGTTCAAGGCAGACACGCTGGGTGAAGGGAGCGTGATCCTGGCTCGTCTAGGAGCAGCCCTGGCCTCTGTCCATGGCCCTTCTTGCTGCCTTGGTCACACATGCTCACCACATGTGTCTGCTCCCCACAGGTGACTCTGGTCTGTTACTTGACAAGTAGCTCAGGCCAGGTAGGAGTGGTGAGTTGGAGTGAGGGCTTTGATCCCCCAAAACCCCCAGGAATCTACACATGAGTAGCATACTTCTGGTCCTGCTGAATCCACCGCTATGTCCCTCTCTCTTCATGATCCCCGGTCAGGGACAAGAATACTTCCCACAGGAACCGACATCTCAGGACCTTTGGTCACTAATGCCCTGCCTCCCACATACACACACAGGCACCCGCCCTAATGTCATCCTGCCACTGAACTCAATCTGGCCCTCTATTTTCTGCTCAGAGATCCGGTCCCCACCCCACTTAGCCTTTCTCTTTCTTGACAAATGAAAGAGACCACAGGGATGAGGTGGCACCCTGCACACTCAGATCCTCCACCCAGAGTAGGAACAGCCTCCCTAGACCTCAGCCACGTCCATTCTCTGTCTCAATAAAGCTTATAAACTGCAAGCTCCACACTGAGTCCTCACATAGAGATGTGGCCAAGGGGAATTGTGGTGAGGCCTGCCTGGTGGGGCTCGGGTGTGCGAGGAGGGAGGGGGAACAGGCAGCTGTCACTGTCTCCTGCAGAGAGCGTAGGGAAGGGGGTACTCTTGGCTGGGGAGGAAGGTTGCCCAGTCAGTGCCTACACTCATTGTATATTGGGAGACAGAAAGTGGAGCCCTCAGTGCAAAAGAGAGCGTGTTCACTGCTTGCAGGGCTGGTGGAAGCAGAAAATCCTGTTTGTCTTCCTCTCATGCTGCTCTCTCGGATCTGGTGCCCCTGACCTTGGACCTCAGTCCAATCTGGTGAAAAACCAGAGAGGAAAAGTCGTTCTGGGAAAACCTCAAGGCTCAGCCCCTCACTCCCTTTAGAGCATCTCCTGATCCAGGCAGACCTGCAGGGACTGGGGCTGGCCCAGTCTCCCTTCTTCAACTCCCACAGCTTAGGTCACCCCCCTGTTCCTGGTGCCTCTTTGGCTGGTGGTGGTCATAGAGGAGATATGAAGGGACAGAAGCTCTTCCTCAATGTGAACTCTGTCACTATCACTGGGGGTCACTGCCCCCTGCTGGAGGAGGAGGACTATGTGATATTTCTCTGTCCATCTCACCAACCCTTTGGGGGATGAGGTAAGACCCCATGTAGTCTGGAATCTGCAGGCACCGGCCCTACTGGTGTTGTCCGTTCCCACTCCCGATAGATATCCAGTCCTGAGAGTCTGGGGAATGTAAAGTCAATGTGAAGGCCCGTCTCTTCCTCAGCACAGGGATATACCTGGTCCTGGGCACTTAGACACTGGGCATAGTCAGTGCCAGGCTGGAGTGGAGGTCCAGCAGCTTTGTCTGTGGGGTCAGGAAAGAAGCGACCCTGAGGGCTGGCACAGCCCAGCATTGGGGGCGAGGGCACCAGGAGCATTCCTTTTGTCTCTTCCAGAACAGGGGACAGTCTCTCCAGATGAACCCAGCCTCCACTCCTTACTTCCACGACGAGTCCCCCTCTCTGAGGATGGGGCCCCTGATGGCCTGGGGAACTCTGGGCAGGTTACAGAGAGGGTTGGGGTTCAAGTGGATCTCTGTTCTCACTGGAGACTCTTCCTTCCTGTCTTGCATGCCCAGTGCCGAGGCAAGGGATCCGGGAACATGGCACAGCAGGGCATCCTTGCTCCTGAAACAAGGGGCTGCAGTCCCACAGCCACTGTGCAGACCAGGGAGCCTGTGGGACGACGGGAGGGAAGCCAGCAGTGTCCTTGCTGTCCTGGTCCATCAGATGCTGCTGTGTCAGGTGAAGGGCCTGTCCTATACTTGTTCTAAGTATCTGGGTCCCGGGGCCCGGGTAGAAACCCTGGTGATGGTGGTTCTCCCCCAGCCTCTGAGCACACCCCTTAGAGCTCAGTTGTCCATCTTGCATCCCACCACCCACACTTATAGCTCAAGGAGACACACATACACACACACACACACACACACACACAAACCAGGCTCATAGACACACACACCCCCATCACTCCCACCATGGCCCTGAGGCTCCATGGGGCTACCAAAGTCAACTTTGTCCCTGTACTCAGCACCAGGGAATTCCACAAAATTCCTAAATCAACATGTTCTTCTGGGTAAATGCTAAGGCCGGGGGGCATGAGTTCTCTGCTCCTGCCTACAGTCCCAGCAGAACCAGCTCCAGTTCCCACAGCAGAAAGTTCTCTCTGAAATCAAGTCCCAACACCATCCCTTCCCACTCCACCCCTCCCTTCCTTAGGTCTGCCTCCCAAGACCCCCTCTGACACCTTAAACCCTGCCTCAAGGTTGGCTAGGTCACAACAACGTTGTCCAGTGACCAGGGCTGACAGGGTGAGGGCTGGTGAGGGCCTCGCTCAGGCATGGAATTGAGGGGAAAGCCAAACGTGATCACTCCTGTCATAAAAATATAAGTGACATGCAAACAGTAGATTCATTTCTTTTATTCGTTTGGTGTTGCTTAAATCCATGCTAAGAAGTTACCAGCGTTTTATGTAGAACCAGGTTCTTGCATGGTTGGAGTTTTGGTCGCAGTGAAAGTGTAGGGACTCAGTCAAAGTCAAGGGCAGCTTCGACTGTTATCTCACAACAGAGACACCATAGATCACTGGGAAACAAGAGTCTGATCATATCACGCTGCACAGCAGAAATCATGTCTGCAGGTTAACATGAAGTGATCGTTGGAATCGGGGAACAGCTGACGATGGCGCGCCCACATATGCTTTACTGGGGAGGGTCATGAACGTCGAGGACAGCCTCTGTGTATGTTCTCGGGCACAGGGTCCCTCTGCCCTTTGAAACCAGTCGGGCAAAGCTCTGAAAGAGCAGGAAAGGCTGATATTGAAGATGTTGCATCAGAAAGTCGAGGAGAGAGTTTATCTAGGTCAAGGCTACAGTTACCTTTGAAAAAAGATAGCACCCAAGATGGAGAGAAGAACTCTCCACTAAACCCCAGAACAAACCGTCTCCATGATTTCAACACTAGAGATTTGGAGGGTGGTGGGGCCAGAATATGGAGGGCCTGACAAAGTCCTTGCCTTACCTGAAGTTGTACTTTTTATCCACGAGAAGAGCTGGAAGAAGGAAGGAATAATAAATATGTGAATAGTGGATGATTGTAACATAAGTTAGTTGACTGGTCTGAGTCCGTTGGGAAGGTCAGTAAGAACCAAGTGCAAACACTGGTTAGTCATCAGCATATAAGAAAATAAAACAAAGAGCCTCACTGCCATCAAGTCAATTCTGATTCCTGGGGACCCTGTAGGACAGGGTGGAGCTCTCCATGTGAGCGTCTGACCTGTCACTGTTTAGGGGAGTGGAGATCCCCCACTTTCAATGAAGAAGCAGCTACTGGTTTCAAACTGCTGGTCTTGCTTCCTGCCCGCCATCCAACCACGAGGCCCCCAGGGCTTTGCATAAATAGGGAGGGTGGATATTAACATGTGAGTCCAGTGGACGAATATCACAGCAAGAAAGAGGACAGAGAGGATGTGGTGGTCACTAGCAAGAAGTAAAATGTTACTGTAAAGAGAATGAAGAAGGTTTTGTTTTTTGTTTTAAAGCACCGACCTTGGAAAAGATAGTAGGTTAGGGTATGCTATGGTATGGTACAAGCAGATATGACCTAAGGATAGAAATATTCATTTAGAAATATTCTGAAAAATTGAAAGTGCTAACTTTTAAAATATATGCTCTTCAGAAGATGTTCTTCATGCACACACACGCAGAAGAACATGCGTAAGGGAAAGAACACTCAAGCCACAAAGAAAAGATAAAATGCTTGTAACACATTCACACATAGAATACACAAACTGTAGGTGAAAATAGCAGTTCACTGTGGAGATACTATAAAGGGCAAAGGGCTGGAATGGACAGGTGACAAAAGAAGCTAAGTGGCCGTCCAGTCAGAGGTGGACACTAGGTCATCGCCATCCGTCCTTGGGGAAATGCACGTGGAACAAGCACACACCCACCAGAGGACATTTCATGGAGCTGAGCGAGGTCTGGTGAGGGGAAAGTGCACATTCACAGGCCATCCTTACAGGAGACGAAACCTGACATCCCCACAAAAGCCCACATGCAAACACCTGGATGGGCTTGACCCAGAGTCAGCATGAATCTGACATACCAATGCCCCTCAACTCGAATATTCAGGTGAAAGAGGAAGACCAGGTAGACCCGAGTATCCATCCAATGGGAAGAGATGAACCACTGAGGCAGGCACCCCAGGGAGGAATCTCATGTGAGCTTCGCCAAGCCCCAAAGACCACAGAGGGTGTGATTCCACGTGGGTGGCCTCTGACAAAGGTCGAATGGAGGACAGAGGGCAGGGTGTCTGTGGGAGAGGCTGTGTGGGGGTGGAGTTGCACCAAGGATGAGAGGGAATCTTCTAGAGAGAAGGAAAGGTGCTAAGTCTTGACTGAAAGAGGGGTGACGTGAAGACGTGCCTTCATCAGAACTCAAGATCTCGAGACTTTGAATGTCCTGAGAGGTCCGACTGCCTTCAGTGTCTTCCTGTAGACTCAGTCTGTGGTCATGGACGTGGACTTGAGCATGGCCACCATGACACGGGTCTTCCGATGATAAGCAGTGGGAGACAGGGGGGACACCATCAGAAACTGTCCAGGAGAAGCTGGCTGCACACGGGCTAAGGGATCCATGGTTCCGCAATGGAGCTGGGAGCCACATGGGTGGATTGGCAAACGTTTCCTTCCTTGGTGCCACATGGAAGGGACTCACAGAGGGATTTGCTGCCTTCATGGTCGCCGAGGGAGCTGAGTATTTCCCGGAGTCCCAGAATAAAGGTGAGAAGCAAGCCTGAAGCTAGTTCCAGGACACATGTCAGGGCCTTCTGAGTCTCTTCTAGAAAGAAGATTTCTGTTCCATGACCTCCTTCTCTGTGTGTCTGTCCAATAAATAATACACGTAAGGTATAATCAACTTAAAAAGAGAAAACAAACACAGACAGATCTCTGTCCTAAGATGGATTGATTGCACTGGATGTGAATAATTACTTCATAAACCCCACAAAGCTTGAACAATATTTGGGGGAGTAGGGATGGAAACCAACAAGCAAACATCACCCTCTCATCCCCCAGACACACAGCTCTTCTCTGCAGAGACCAAAGAAGTCACCGCACTCAGCCCCAGGGGACCCGAGTCTACTGCACAGTGCAGGCGGGAGCCCCTGCCCAGGCTCCGGTCTCCATCGTGAACGTGGTCACAGCTGAAGTCTTGCTGGAGTGGCTGCTCCTCTGTGGGGACGGAGGGACACTGAGTGCATCTGAACTGCCCCCTTCCTTCTGGGTTCGTCTTCCTCCTCTGGAGTCTCTGGGGTCGCAGTTTAGAGAGAAGTTCTGGCCCATGAAGAGCACAAGGTTTGTTCCTCCATCCTTGGGCTCTGATCGTAGCATGTGGTCCTTTCCCAGGATGGAGTGAGCCCCTGGAAGTGGGCCCCAAGGCTAACTCACCCTAACACACAGGTCTTTCTCCTAAAGTCCTCTATATGCAATGCACACCATAGGCCTTTTGTTGATGCTGTTGTTTTAACTTTCGACTGTGAATTGGGAGAAGCTACACATAGCAGATCCTCAGCTTTCCACTCACAGTTCACACGCATGTTGGTTAACACACATGTTGTCATCCCCTCGATGTAACCTTCACGTGTCCCACTTGCTCCAGGTGTTTCCTGTCTCCATCCCTCCGTTCCTCACCCTCTGACCGTGGTCACTGGGGGAGGATGCCCTTTGCATCTGAGATTGCTGATCCTTCCAAGGGGAGCGTGCCTTCCTACAGTTAATGTCTCCCTTATGCCCACAGCCATTGGCGTGGGCATAGGGAATGCCAACCCATAGGGAACAGGTCTAGGCTTCTGACTGTAAATCTTCACTGGAAGAGACAGCCTCATCTTTCACCCAAAGTGCCCCCAACAGAACTGTCTATAATTGGGGGGAGTTCATTTCCAGACCTGAAAGGTGTCTGCGGGCCAGGGTCTCTGGATTCCCCAAGTGTCTCTCTGACTTTTAAGTTTGTGTTCGCATATTTCTCCTGCTCTATCCTGTATATTCTGATGGGATTCTCACGGGATGGGGTAGGACTGAGCATCGCGGTTCCCCTGCTCTCAGGTCGTGGATCCTGATGTCTGAGGGGCCCATTTACCTGTTAGGCTCATTGTCTCCATGCCTCCTCAGTGCCCATCACGCTTCTCTCCTGTGGGCAGGGGGCACCAATCGCTGCCCCACACACTCATCAAAGTGGGACGTAGCGGGTTGTCTCTGTGGACTATGTGATATCATCAACCTCGGGCTCACTGAGACTGAGACCTGGGCATGGTTTGTCTTTGCAGCATCTTATTTCTCTTGGTCCATACTTGTGCGGTGTCCCAACTGACCCACCAGCACTCTGCGCTCTGCTCGGCTGGAGGAGACATTTCATGGTTCCTGTTGGACAAATCGCTCAACTTAGAAACCTCACCTCCTCCCATGCCCCACCCTGACCACTGCTTCCCTCTGACCACTTCCTGGGCTGGGAGGATAAAGGCGCTAGGACAGGGTTCAGGACAGAGGACTGCAGAGCCCTGCTGAGGTGAGGACGCTGCCTGCCCACTCCTGCCCTCTCCTTCCCAGAGCCTGGGGTGGGGCCCCTCCTCCTCACACAGGAACTGCCCTCCCCGCAGATGCTGTGGCTGCTGTTGCTGACCCTCCTTTGCCTGGGGGCCTGTGTGCCCATGACCCCAGGTGACTCCTGACCCCTCCTGATGCCCACCCTCATCCTGAGCCCATATCTGGGGTCTAGGGAGCAGCGCTGGGCTGGGGTGGGGACCTCATTCGTATGTGTCTGTCTACCTCCTTCATGCCTGCACTTGGGGAAGGTCTGAGCAGGAGGCTGAGCTGAGCTCTGGGCTGGGAGGTCATTCCTGATGACCCCTTACTCTGCCCCCCTGCCCCAGCTCCGGACCCAGAGACTGAGCTTGTGGGCATTGTTGGGGGACATGATGCCCAACCTGGGCAATGGCCATGGCAGGTCAGCCTGTGGATCCTTGCTATAACGAGTGACCAATGGACATTTGTGTGTGGAGGGTCCCTGATCCATGAGCAGTGGGTGCTGACTGCTGCCCACTGCGTTGTAACGTGAGTGACTCCCCTGCCACCACATGGCTCCCTGACCATATTGGGGCACATGATGGGTGCTGTGGTGTTTCCTGGGTGGGGTGATCACAGAAAAGAGACTGAGGGATCCATCTCCTGGAATCCACCCTGGTGTCCCATGCACAGAGCCCCCCAGGGCTGTGTGAGTGGGTCTCTCTGGACAGCTTCCTGTCTTCTTTCCCTCAGAAATCAAGAAAGTCTTCACCTTGTTCGCGTCCAAGTGGGACAAGTGAAGCGCTACCTGAGTAACTCGTTCCAGGACGTGGCCCAGGTCCTCATCCACCCTGACTACAATCCCCAGGATGCAACCCAAGGGAGGGACATCGCACTGCTCATGCTGGTGGCCCCTGTAACACTCTCTCCCACAGTCGAACCGGTCACCCTCCCTCCTCCTGGACTGAGGGTTCCTCCAGGCACTAACTGCATGGTGACCGGATGGGGAAATATCCATTCCAGTGGTAAGGCTCAGGAGCACTGGGGTCCGATGGGAATGGGGCTCTGGGGGATACAGTGGACACTGGCAGAGCATGAGCTGGGACTCCACAGCATTGGGCCCTCACAGAAGGCTATGGGTGAGGCTGGACATGAGTGGCTCCCAGGACACAGTTAAGGGACCGGATGTGGAGGGAGGAAAGCTCTGTCCTCTCTCTGTACCAGGCCTTGCAAGACCTTCTGGGTCCTTTCCTTCTTGCATCTTAAGGAAGTTGGGGGATGGGAAATGAGGCTGAGAGGGACAGAGGAACATGCTCAAGGTCTCTTCCATCAGTGCTCCAAGTCCACACTGACCCAGGGCCCCAAATCTGCATGTCTGGGCCACACCTCTTCTGATGACTCAGTCACAATCCCTTGAGTTGAAGGAAGCTCCCCACAGCCCCTGTTTCCTCCATGTCAGCTGGGCATATGCAGCCCCAAGTTTCATGTAGGCAAACTGAGACCAAAAGTATGTCTCCAGACCCCAGCACCTGGAGATCTCAGGAGCAGGGGAGACATTGTGAGGAGGTCCCTGGCCAATCCCCAGACCCTCAGCCTGAGCTCCGCCCACTCCTCCCTGCAGTGCCCCTACCCCTGAACAAGAACCTGCAGGAGATGCAGGTCCGCATAGTGGACTTGAAGACGTGCAGGTACAGCTACAGACGGATCAAAGCAAATGTCAGCAATGCCATGCTGTGTGCGGGGAGCCCCTGGAAGACGACCTGCAGTGTGAGACCCCATGTCCCAGCATGGTCACTTGTCCTGCTTCCTACCCCTGCTCTCAGGTTTCAGGGATCCTGATGTCCACTCTCTACCTTTTCTTTCCACAGGGAGACTCCGGGGGACCCCTGGTCTGCCCTTATGACAACAGATGGATCCAGTTTGGGGTGGTGAGTTGGGGTAATCCAATATGTGATGAGCCAGGACACCCTACAGTCTACACCCAAGTGACATCCTATATGTCCTGGATCCGCAAGTATGTCCCGTTACCTGCTTGAGACGCCAGGCAGGGACAAGGCCGCTGCTGACACAAACACCCCTCCCAAGAGCTTGCAGAACCTCATGCACCCTCCCCAATGCCAGCATCTCACTGAGCCCATCACCCCCTTCCATCACTGCGAAGTACCAGCCCTGCCACCCTCTGGGGGTCCTATCCCTCCCTTGATATCTGAGAGGGACAGAGGGGATGTCTGATGAGCTCCCAGAGGTGGGACAGGGTGGGGGCTCCTCCAGGGACCTGCTTGCCTCTCACTCTGTAAAACGTGGCTCAATAAAGCTCCTGCACAGCAAGGTCTGAGTGTCCTCACTTGTGGGCGTGGCCCAGGAAATAGTGCCTGGAGGGTCCAGGTGATCAAAGGTGGAGTGGGGGTTCTCAATCCCT
Source organism: Tenrec ecaudatus (assembly GCF_050624435.1). Taxonomy (NCBI): domain Eukaryota; kingdom Metazoa; phylum Chordata; class Mammalia; order Afrosoricida; family Tenrecidae; genus Tenrec; species Tenrec ecaudatus. Next base: position 111,370,529 of record NC_134541.1, on the reverse strand, counting down.
GAGTCCAAGAAACCGGGTGCTGTGAAGGAGGTGGCAGACACTTGAGACCAGAAGATGGCCTGTCCATGGGATGACTGGCTCACTGTCCCTTGCTCATACACCTGGGTCTCCATATTCCTCCCTCCTCCCCACTCCCTGTGCCCACTGTGTCCTCGGGGCTCCGTTCACAGAAATGCTCCCAGGGAGAGAACTGAGTTCCAACTCCCATCTTGTCTGGGTGGGACTGAGTGCAGGTCCCCTGGTCTACTCAGGGCACAAGGTGGATTGTGGTCCATCCATCTGCAGAGGGACAGGGAGCAACCTCGGAAGGGAGCAGGGGGCAGGCCATGCCCTGTGTTACAGCATTTCAGGAACTGCCCTGAGGCCCTCTGGTCCCCTAGCTGCCCACAGGCAGAGACATGGGGCCAACTTTGAGCCCACCACCAGGCCGGCAGTGGAGAGCATTCCAACTGTACCCCAGGTGGGAAGGGGGGGCATGGGCACTGAGGGTCCTTGACAAAAGCCAAGGGCCACTGTGGGTGTGTATTCCAGACTCCATGCTCACACCCCTCCCCTGGAAGCCCCAGCCCTCCCCTGCTCCTCTCTGCCCTTTCCCTCACTGAACTGCGCTCTCTTCATGCACATTTGAAGGAGCAAAAAGGGAGGACAAGACCCCCCCTGGGTCCCCTAAAAGGATCTGGTAGCTAACTAGCTGAGGGACAGGGGTGTCCCTCCCACGCCTGCAAAGCCCCATAGAGGAGGATGGAAAGAAGTCAGGCAATCATTCAACACCTAGGAAGACCCCAAACTGAGCATGCTCATACTCAAGCCCCAGAGCCAGGTAGGAGGTACACCTGGGTGGGTCAAACTAGGCCCAGGCTCATGACATCACACAGGTGGGCCTAACTCAGCCAAGGGGGTCAACCCATACCATGACACACGTCTTCCCCCAGCCAGGGCGTGTGCTAGTGTAAAGCCAGGGAGCACCCTCTGGGATGCTCTTGGTCAGGGGCAGGTAGAGGGGGGATGGTCTCTCTGCTGTGTGGGTGCACATGCAGCAGCTCAGGGTCTATCCAGGGATCCACAGCCTCTTGTCCCACATTCTCTCTGCCTCTAGGGTTCTGGGACTTCTGGCCTCCCAGGATCACCCCCAAAATCCACACACATGGGTGCTCTTTTTCTCATGCTTGTTCAAACCCAGTTGTGAACCCATTTGAGACTGTAAAGCCTGACACTTGTCCTGTCCTTCATATAAACCCACTGGGATTACAAAACGGGCTTCAACATGAATGCTTTCATCTAGTGAATCCAAGAACCGAGGTACTCCGGACTCCAGAAACCTAACAAATCCTCTCATCCGCTCAGATCCTCAAGATCCCCAGACTGCTTCCCTCAGACCACCTGGTCACAGCGTCCCCAGATGTGGGAACCCCCAGATCCCTGGTCATGGATGCCCTGGGTCACAGGGTCCTAGGGCTTTCTATATTTGATAGCCTACCAGCCCCAAAGTTACACTATCCCCAAATCATAGAACTGTGGTCACCATGGACCCCAGGCCACATGATCCCACCCAAGACCACACTCAACGTCCCACAGGCTCTCTCTGTGCTCCCAGACACTCACTTGAGAATGAAAGTTAAGGAAACGCCAAAAATCCTGTGATCAAGTAAATCAAAGATTCTCTGAGAGTTTGTTTTTTTTTTAACATGTCTGAAATGAACTTAGATGTCACTAGAGAATCCAAGCCTATGTCAGTTTTACTATTCCTCATGTTCTAAGCCACACAGACCCGGGGGTAGGAGTCTGGAGAGTTTGTGAGGTGTTGAGCCTTCACTCGATTTAAATAAATAAATAAATATATAATATATATATATATATATATTAAAGAAGAACATCTTCTGTGTACCTGGAAGGTCCATCCCATCAAATCAGTAATGCTACCCCACTTGTGTTAGACCGGTTCTCTTGAGAAACAAACCGAGGTCACTTATGATTTTAGATAGATAGATAGATAGATAGATAGATAGATAGATAGATAGATAGATATAACACAAAGAAATAAACAGCTAATTAGTCCACAGTGAAGTACAAAGCGCTCAGGTCAACTCACTTCTGTGAGACAGTTAACATACCGGCAGTCCTTCAACTCATGAGGGCTGTTGGGTGCAAATCAAGGAAGCAGACAGCTGAGTCTTCTGTAGAGCAATGCAGGCATGCGGTCAGCCAGATGGCAGAGGACAACAGTCCCCGGATCAAGTGACGTATACACCAGCAGTGTGGCAAAGCAGATCTCGAAGGAATCTCAAACTGTAGTGACACGGTCCTCGGGTTGGGTGTCCCACAAGTAGTGGAGCTCACAAATGGAGGCAAAGAAGTAGCTAAGGCAGCCACCCACTGGTCTGATCATCAGAGAGCAAGAGATGGAAAGATGAGGCTCACTGAGCCATTTATCTCTTTGCCCTTCAATTAAATTGCAACCGTATTAATCCCACATGTGTCTATTGGCCAGGTTGGCACAATAAACCTACCTATCACACCACTAAACCCCCATCAATGTGTTTCTCCATCAATTTTTCCCCTCCCATCCTTCATCCCTCCCTCCACAATTTCTCGTCCCTCTCCTCTCCCTACCCCCACCTCCCATCCCGAGCCTCCTCTCTGTCTTTACAGTGTTTTCCTTTGGTGTGGAAATCGTTTTTCCTTTTCATTGTTTTTCCTGATATTCATGCTGTCATTCAAAACAGATATCTGATCTATATCCTGAAGCCTACTTAGGAATAGGCCAGGGAAGCAATCCCATCGTGCACCAACAGCAACCTGACCAGTGTCACATGAGAGGAATATCAAATACACATTCCAAGTAATGGAATTATGGACAGCTAGGATAAGAGGGAAACCACAGGAAGATATAGCGATAGCCTGACCCCTCAGTACAGCTACCGGCAGGTAGTTCATAGAAGTACTCATACAAATCCCAGAAGAGAGAGCCCAGGGCTCTTGGACTCAGGAAGATGGCTCCAGGCGCTTCTAAAACAACACGTAAACAGCAACCAGTTCTAACAGCTTCAATGACAAAGCAGGGAAAACAGAAAACAATGACGGAAGAAGTCATGAACCTAACAAAATGCAGAGAAGAAGCAGATAGTCACCTGCCACAATATGAAAATTTCAGAGTAATAAGTTACCCAAAATCAGTAGCAAGGAGGGTGTGAGTGGCCTGGTAGGGAGTCAGCAAGGGCAAGGTAAATGAGAGAAATTACTGAAACCCAAACGAAGGCTGAGTATGATAGAGGGACAAGAGGAAAGTGAAAGGAAATAGAGGAAAGAACTAGGTGACAAAGGGTATTTATAGAGGTCCAAGACTGGAATGTGCATATGTAAATATATTTATATGAGTGTGGGGAAACAGATCTAGGCACATTATATTTAGAGGTTTAGTATTAAGGCAGTAGATGGACATTGGGCCTCCACTCAAACATTTACTCAATGCAAGAAGACTTTGTTCTATTAAATTAGCATTCCAGGATGCACACCTTCCCGACACAATTGCGGAAGATAAATATGTGCATAAGTAAATGTGGTAAAGAAAGCTGACGGTGCCCAGTTGTCAAAAGATATAGCGTCTGGGGTCTTAAAGGCTTAAAGATAAACAAGAGGCCATCTAGCTGAGAAGCATCAAAGCCCACATGGAAGAAGCACACCAGCTTGGCTGACCATTAGGTGTAGAAGGGACCAGTTATCAGACATCAATGAAGTAAAAATCATATCATTGAAAATGTGGGTGAGTGCAGAGTGGAGACTCAAAGCCCATTGGTAGCCAACCGGACACCCCTTACTGAAGAGTTGTGGCAGGAGATGAGCCAGTCAGGGTGCAGGGTAGCAACGATGAAACATATAACTTACGTCTAGTTCTTAAATGCTCCCCCCCTCCCCCACTATCATGATCCCAAATCTACCTTACAAATCTGGCTAGACCAGAGGATGTACATAGGTACAGATAGCAACAGGAAGCACAGGGAATCAGGACAGATGACTCCTTCAGGACCAGTGGTGAGAGTGGCGATGCCTGGAGGGTAGAGAGCATGTGGGGTAGATATGGGGAGCTGATTACAAGAATCTATGTATAGCCTCCTTCCTGGGTGATGGACAGCAGAGAAGAAGGCGGAGGTACACGTCGGACAGTGTTATATATGACAAAATAATAATTTAAGAATGATGAAGGGTTCATGAGGTGGGGGGAGGAAAATGAACAGCAGATATTAAGGGCTCAAGTAGAAGGCAAATGTTATGAGAATGATGATGGCAACAAATGTACATATGTTCTTGATACAATGGATGGATATATAAATTGTGATAAAAATTGTACGAGCCCCCAAAATGATTTTTTTTTAAAAAGAAAGGAAAAGTTTGCAGTTAGGTCAAGGATTGTTTGTTGACCTTTACGCGTGTTTTCCAGTCCAGTCTGTTATGGCACCACCCCCTGCCCACAAAGTCCATATTCAGCATTGCCTGGGGATCTCGCCACTCCATTTCCTTGCTGTTCCGTTGCACACTCTTAGTGTTTTGCCTTGGCGTGGCAGGAGCAAATCGTGTGCAATTCCCACACTGTGTCTCCGGTGTTGTTCCCCTGTAGGTCTATGGGTCAGTGAGGGGCATCATGTCTCATTGTTCTGATGATGCCTGATAGCTGATCCCTTCGACACCTTGGGGGACCAAGGGTAATGTATCTGGGAGAAATTACTGAAATTCAAATGCAAACTGAACATGCGAGTGGGACAAGAGGAAAGTAAAAGGAAATAGAGGAAAGAGGTAGGAGGCAAAGGGCATTTATAGAAGTCTCAATAAGGGAAAATAGATCTATGTGCATATATGTATATGTTTAATATTAAGGTAGCAGATGGATATTGGGCCTCCACTCAAGTACTGCCTCAATGCAAGAATACTTTCTTCTATTAAATTTGCAGTCTATGTTGCTCACCTTCCTGACAGCCACTGAAGACAAAGTGGGGGAATAAGCAAATGTGGTGAAGAAAGCTGATGGTACCCGGCTATCAAAAGATATAGCGTCTGGGGTCTTAAAAGCTTGAGGGCAAACAAGTGGCCATCTAGTTCAGAAGCAACAAAGCCCACATGGAGGAACACACCAGCTTGTGTGATCACGAAGTGTTCCCCTGTCCATGGTGTTGTTTTCTCACCCCACCCTTCCCCTGCTTCCTCTTCCCTACAAGTTCCTCTGGTCCTTTGGTTTCTCCTCTGGTTTATTTCCCAAGCCTATCTTTTTGGGTAGGCAAAACAGCAATAATGGAGACAAAACAAAAGATTGAATAAAAAGTGGGTGGGAGAAGCATACATAATTCCAGGTGTGTTCACTGACCCTTTATGACCATCTCCCCAGCAATCCTGGAGGGTCCAGGAACTTCCCCTCCTAGCCTATAGTCTATCTGGGAAGCTCCTCGGGGACTTTGTGGTTTGACTTTGCTCCTGTTGCTGATCTGCTACATTCCCTTCTTGGTTTGTCCCACTGTTGGGGACTGGGGGTTCAGACCAGATTCACTCCCCGCCGAGTGGCCCCGTATTATCCTCTTGGTGTGCTTCAGCAAGGGGACATCATGCCCTAAGTTGTTGTCGGACCCTCAGTCCTCTCTGTGCCTTAGCAGCTCGTGCAGGGACATCGTGCTCAGGGCCTGGTGTGCCAGTAAGGCGTCTAGTCCTTCACTCTCTTTATCCTTCTCGGTTTCTTCCATGAGGGTGTGGCGGGCTGCACTCTCCCCAACCTGTAGGTTTTAGAGTTGTCCTCTGTAGCACATCCTTCTAGGGAGCGGGTTACTTTGGCTCTGACTGCAGCCTGCCCTGAAGACATCTGTGTTCATGAGTTGTTCCATGTGGTTATGTTGCCCTCGAGGTTTGGTGAGCCGTGGTGGGGTCCGCACTCACACTCCCATTTCTGTGGAGATGTAAACGATACCCTCCTCCAGGGTGGATTACAGTCCTGCTGCCCCCGTGCCATGATCTCTTTCTTCTTGTTTTCCTCTTTCTCTCCCTCGCCAACCACCCTTTCCGTTTCTTTGCTTTGGAATGACATGTACATCCTTGGGTGTGCTCTGTCCCCCACCCGATTATCTGTACCACAACCTGATTGGGACCATTTTCTCATGTGCTCATTGGTCATTGGGCTTTCCTCCTTAGTGATATTTCTGTTAAGATCCTTTGCCCACTTCCTCAGGGGGTTAACTGCTTTCTTCTTTTTGCAGACTAGGAGCATATTGTCGATTTCATATTTTCTGTTGTGTCATTTCTAAAAATCCTCTCACCGCAGTCTGTGGGTTCTCTTGTTACTCTCTTGGTGAAGTCGTTCAATGCACACAAATTTTTTATCCTTAATATATCTCACTTGTTGATTTTAGCTTCATTTGTGTGTGTGTGTGCCTGTCCCTGTTACAGGTAGTTCAAGTATTCAATGTGCCAAGGTTCTTAGGTTTGTCCTGATTCCTTCATTGATGGTTCTGATAGTTTAAGGTTTTACTTCTAGGTCAGTGATCCACCTTGAGTTTGTACTTGTGCATGGGGTGAGGTGTCTTGTTTCATATTTTTACAGGTGGATCTCCATTGTTTCCAGCACCATTTGTTAAAGATGGCACCCACCTCCCACGTGATACCTTTGGGGCCCTTGTCAAAGGACAGATGTCTGTATGGTGATGGTTTTATTTCTGGAGTTTCTGTCCTTTCCCTTTGCTCTGAGCATCTATCATTATTCTACTCCCATGCTGTTGTGACCACTGTGGCTGTACAGTAGGTGTTAGTGTCAGGTAAAGTGAGCCTTCCAAATTTGTCCTTCTACTTGAGGAGCCCTCTGCTAATTCTGGGCTTCTTCCCTCTCCATGTGAAATTGGTGGTCATTTCCCCCAATGCTTTGAAGAAGGTTGTTGGTGTTTGAATTGGTGTAGCGTGAAACTCTGATAGGTCCTTGGGCAAGTGTGACACCTTTATTATATAGAGTCTTCTGATCCATGAGCCTGCGAGCTTGGGGTATCCTTCCATTTGTGGAGGTAATTTTTGATTTCCTGTACTAGGGTTCTGTAGTTTTCCTTGTATAAGTCTTTTGGGTTTGGGGTGTTTTGTAAGATATATCCTTAGATATTTCTTCTTGGCTATTAAAAAGGATGCTGCTTTCTTGACTCTCTTCATCCCTGTTCTTGTCTGATGTATATTAAAAAACCTACAGACTTCCGTTTGTTGATCTTGTATTCTGTCACTCTTCCATATTCCTCTATTACTACCAATACCCTGTTGCCAAGTTTTGGGGTTTTTCAATGAACAGAATCATGTTGTCTACAAATAGTGATAGTTTCACCTCATCCTCTCCCACATGGATACCTTTTATTTTTTTAAGTCCCTTTATTGGAGTACATTTAATTTCCTTCTGCTGCCTTATGTTGTTAGCTAGGACTTCCAGTACAGTGGTAAATAGAAGAGGAGACAAGGGTCCTCCTTGCCTGGTCACCTTTTGCAGTGGGATTGTTTGAGTCTTTTCTCCATTGACTGTGATGCTGGCTGTTGGCTTTTCATAAATAGCTTGTAATAACTTGAGGCATTCTCCTTCCATTCCGATTTCATGGAGTGTCCTAATTAGGAATGCACGTTAGATGTTCTCAAATGCTTTTTCTGCATCTATCGATATTATCATGTGTTTCCTATGCTTTTTAAAAAATCAATGTGGTCAGTAATGTTGATGGACTTTTGGATGTTGACCCATCTGTGCATCACTGGTAAGAATCCCAGCTGATCATGAAGGATGATGAATTTTATATACTTTTGTATTCTAGTGGCCAATATTTTGTTAGTGATTTTTGCATTTTTGTTCATTAGAGGTATCCGTCTGTAGTTCTTTATTCCTATGTGATCCTTGACTTCCTTGGTTATCAAAGTTATACTGGCTTCGTAGAATGGGTTGGGACTTTGCCATCCTTTAATGTGCTATAGTATAGTTTGTGGAGATCCGGTGTCAGTTCTTCCTGGAAAGCTTGGTAGAATTCTCCTGTGAAGCTGTCTGGTCCAGGAGCTTTTTTCATTGGTAGTCTCTATTTCTTCTTTGGCCATGAGTCTATAGGAGTTCTTGACCTCTAGTTGGCATATGTAGGGAGGGATTGTTTTTCCAAGTATTTGTCGCTGTCGTCACATTGTTGAATTCATAAGAGTGCAGATTTTCTTTTTCTTTTTTTTTTAAATCCCGCGACGCGCTCTCAGGATTGCACCGACCCCGAGAGACCTCCTCTTCCCGCCGCCAGGGGAGGAGGTGTCCGTGGCGGAGCCCAAGCCCAGAGAACTCCAAGAGTGCAGACTTTCATACTGCTTTGTGATTATCCCTTTTGTCTCAATTGGATCATTGTGATTCCTCTGGTTTCCTCCCTCATCCTTGCTATTGATGTTTGCTCCTTCCTTTCCTTGGTTCGGTTTGCCAGCAGCCTGTCGAATCTGTTCATCCTTTCTCAGAACCAGCTTTTTTGCTGAATTGATTTCTTGCATTAATCGCTTTTCTTCCCATTCATTTATCTCTGTTCTGATTTTTATTATTTCCTTTTGCTATTGGAGAGGTTGTTCTGTTGACTCTGTTCTAGTTGCTGGAGGCTTTGTGATAGCCTATTCATCATAAGCCTCTCTTCCTTTCGACATATGCATTAACCGGTATCAAACATCCTCTAATAACTGCTTTTCCTGTATCCCATAGGTTTGGGGATGTTGTCTTCTCATTAGTTTCTAGAAAATTCCTAACCTTTTCCTTAATCTGAGCCAGTACCCATTCATGTCACAGAAGATCATTGTTGATCCTCCAATTGTTTGCCCTTCTTTTTCTAAATTTCCATTTGTTGAGCTCTAGTTTTACAGTATGGTGGTCTGAGAGAGGTCTGGGTGATTTCTATGTGTTTGAATTTACCTGGACTCAACTTGTGTCCCACCATGTAGTCTATTTTCAAAACTGAGCCATGTGCACTTGAAAAGAATAGGGAAATTTTTGCGTTTGGATGGAGAGCTCTATAAATGTCTATCGGATGCAGTTGCCTCACTGTAGTATTAGTTCTGTAGCCTCCTTTCTGGGCTTCTTTTCCAGGGATCTTTCTTTGATAGTGGTGTATGAAAGTCACTGATTATGATTGTTAAATCTGTGATTTCTTTATTCATCTTTTGAATAGTTTGATGAATTCCATAAGACTTTCATTAGGCATGTATATATTTATTTTGGTTATTGTTTCCTGGTCTACCGATTCTTTGAGCATGATATAGTGTCCAGCCTTGTCTCTTTTTATGGTTTGCACCTTGAGGTTAATTTTGTCTGAGATAAGGATTGTAATCCCTGCTTTATTAAGTTGTCATTTCCCTGCTTTATTTTCCACCAATTTTTATCCTTAGTCAATTTTTTTTTCTGTGAGCTTAAGAGGTGTCTCTTGTAGGCAACAGATTGATAGGTATGTTTTCTGAGCCAGACTGCTAAGCTTTGTCTTTTAATCCCCAAATTAAAGACAATGACAGTCAAAGTTATTACCACCATCTGTGGCTTTTTTGCTGTTATCTTGTACCGTTTGCGTGGGATGTTTTCCTTTCTCCTTTTACGTCAGTGTGCTGTGTTCTGTGGGGGCTTCATCTGCAGTATCATTGTATCCTTATTGTGCATGGCTACCCTCATGTCCTGTATTACTCCAAGCAGCACTGTGAAGATTTCTTTTTGTGGCAGATCTACATCTGCTTCTTTAAGCATTGTGAGGTGTAGAACTTCCTCTGCTATTGTGTTTTGTTTTTCTTATTGAGGGTGTTTGGGTATTTCGTTTTGGTAGAACTCACCACCATGTGCCCAGAGATGAGGGCCCTGAACTTTCTCTGTGTGACTCGGAGTGGTTTCTGTAATGATCTGTGGCCTACTGTATCTGTGGGTCACACTGCTGTGTAGGCAAAGTGTGGTGGCAACTCAGTGGTTGGTGCAGGGGGCGCTCCAAAGGTGGGCTGAACCTCTGGACTGTAGGTGTGCCACAGGGCCAGCCGGGTTGTGGCAGGCCTGCAGTGTGGGCCAGGGCCTGGTCTGGACTGCCTGACCAGAATTTTCAGTCTTTAATGACTCTCTGTGAAGCACCAAACTGGAAAGCCAGTCTTTGGCTTGAGCTGTGGCTTTCAGCACTGGTTGACTTTTCCTGTTGTGTTATGTTAAAATCCAAGGGTGTGGTCAGGGGATTTGAATTCCAGCTGTCTGTACAGGTTAATGCTATGCTAATGAACAAGGTTTCTTGCAGCTTACATTCAAAGTTACACAAAGGAACAGAGTTTGGAATTGAAAGCATTTTGTTGCTGTTGCTGTTGTTTAAAAATTCTTTTTATATTGGACTTGTGGGGTGACCTGGTATCCTGGTGTGCCATGTAGTCTCCCCGGGGAAGGGCGATCAGATTAGCTGAGAGGGTTTGGGGGCCAACTGGATCTGAATTCTACCCCCTGGCTGCTTTCCTGTCACTCTTGACCCTCCTGCACAGCTCTCCTGGCTCTGCTCCTGGAATCTGCATTCTGTCACGAGTAAATATCCAAAGGGATCTTCAATTGCTGTAAATTAGTGACTAATTATTTATGATTATCCACCGCTGGCTGGTAGAAAGGTGGAGAGAGCAAAAGGGGGATGAACAATGTAGCCACTTCCTTCTAGGTTGGGGAAGGGAGATGCAAAGTCCAACAATGCAAGATCAGGGTGGATAGCAAAGAGGGGGACTTTGGTGTGTGGTCTTGTGTCTTATTCTCAGAGGCTCTCTGGGACCCTGGGAGTAGGATGACCTTTAGACAGAAGCCAGGGGAAATTACTAAATACTGTGTGCTTGGCCATAGGAAGGCGTAGCAGACGCCACACACCGCTGGACCTGGTGGGGGATTAGAGAAGCCTGGGGGAAGATGAGGGGAGCTTAGAGCATTTTAACAAGTTCTTGAAATGCTCTTTGGGCAAAATTTCAGGTGGTGGTCTGAACCAGACTCTGGTACACTGAATCTATTTTTAGTACCCAGCTCCCAATATTGGCCTCCTTATCTCTTAATTTTCAGATCTGACAACAGGAGCCTGGGGTGCGTGTTTCCAACTGGAATCCATCATGACTCCCCCTCCCCTTGAGTTCATTGGTGTACATGGTGTGAGATGTGGGTTCTGTTTCATTCTTTTTCAGGGAAGATCCATTTATTGAATGTAGCACCATTTATTGAAAAGGCTATTCCTCCCCCAATTAATGTGTTTTAGTCCTTTATCAACCATTAGGTACCTGTAGGTGCTTGGTTGTATTACCAGGTTCTCACCTCTAATCTATTGGTTTTCACATTTATTATAGTTGCCAAAACCTAGCAGTTTTGATTACTGTGGTCTTATCATGTTAATGTCTGGGAGTGAACGGTCTACTACCTTGTTTTCACTGTTAGTGATGTTTTATCTATCCTGGGTTTCTTTCTCTGTCTGTCTGGGTAGACTAGAGGAACAAATCCAGAGAGAATCACATGTGTATAAGGAAGCGATGTCTATAAAAAATCAAATGTATATTGAAAAAACATCTCAGTCAAGTCCAGATCAAGTACCTAAGCCCAGTATTGGTTCATATGTCGTGTACCAATCTACAAGTTCCTCTTCAGACTCAAAAAACACATGCAAAGACAGTGAATGCAGAAAGATCACAGCCCCGTGGGTGGAAAGTCTACTGGTGGTAGAGGCATCTCATCCCAGACAGAGTTCTCCACTTGGCTCTTTCAGTTTAATACCTCTAGCATAACTCCATGTGTCTGTTCAGCAAGCATGTCTCCCAGGGAGTGTATGTGAGTTCCAACTCTAGTGAGCTATTTATCTCTTTAGTGCCTCCAAATGAGGTCATCAAGCTGCAACCTGATTGACAGGCTAAACTCCACCCCTTCACTCTAAGTCTCAAATGACAACAGATGATGTAACTACCACAGAGAGGAAGCCATTGATGCTCTGCAGATCATTTTAGAGGTGCAGATTATGCTGAATTGTGTCTCGGGGTGCAGTTGAAGCAAAAACTTATCTATAATTGAGATTTTTTTCAAAGTATCAAGCATTTCACCACCATCTTGTGTAACTTATGTTCTTTGAAATAAGGCTTGAGTTGTAACCTGAGGGTCAGATTTCTTCATTATTGCAGATTCAGTGATTGTTCAGATGTAAGATGACTACTAATGTCACCCGCTTCCCACTGGGATGCTGCATAGAGATGCCTGACTGTGGTGTATTGAGAGGGAACCGACACTGACAGCAGAAGAGGAGAGAAGGTCTGCAGAGTGGGACGGATCAGAGCTCACATCCCAACCCACCAAGAACTCCACAGGCAACACCAGCATTCTTAGTGGGAATTTCATCCTGCCTAAAGAAGTCCTTTCCTCCTGTGAGAAATGCTCTACATGTAACAGCATTTTACATGTGAATACACCCAGAAGACTCATATTCACACACACACACACTCATCAGAAGGTCCAACCACTGGCCTCTCCCTGTGCAGAGGGAAGAAGGCTAATGAAAATAGAAGACACATGGGAATCATGAGTCCACAGACCCTGTAACATCGGTCTCCACATCCTGAGACAAGAAGAAGTAGATGGAGCCCAGCAAATGCTACTGACTCCTTTCAAGAATATCACCTTAGCAAGTCCTGGATTCATAGGAAAACAATCTAGAGCAAAACTCCAAAAGATTTCTGATTACAAGGATCCACATGTGACCTCTTCCCTGGGAGAGGGACAGCAGAGAAGGGGGGAAGGGAGACTCCGGATAGGGCAAGATATGACAAAATAACGATGTATAAATTACCAAGGGCATATGAGGGAGGGGGGAATGGGGAGGGAGGGGGAAAAAGAAGAGGACCTGATGCAAGGGGCTTAAGTGGAGAGCAAATGCCTTGAGAATGATTGGGGCAGGGAATGTATGGATGTGCTTTATACAATTGATGTATGTATATGTATGGATTGTGGTAAGAGTTGTTTGAGTCCCTAATAAAATGTAAAAGAAGAAAAGAGAAAAAATGATTAGGGCAAAGACTGTACAGATGTGCTTTATACAATTGATGTATGTATATGTATGAACTGTGAAAAGAATTGTATCAGCCCCAATAAATTGTTAAAAGAAAAAAAAAAGAAAAAAGAAAAAAAATCAGGATTATGGGTCAAATAGAGATAGAACCCAAAAGACTATGTCCTTCATCACATTTCCTGTGTGAAAATGAACTGGACCCCGTGGCTCAATTTTCAGAAAACCCATAGACAGGTGTAGAAGAGGAACATTAACACTAGGAGATATACACTCCTGTGAGTGGTTCACTCTTTGAAATCATAAGGGCAACATTCACAGAAGGACAGACTGCAGCAGGCCAGGAAGGAAGGAAGAATGGAAATGGGAAATACAAGGAGGAAATGGGACAAGTGATGGGGGGAGTGACATTAGGGGCTGAAATTAATTAAATGAAACACAATCTGTGTGGGTTGTTGAATGGAAAGCTCATCTGCTCTGCAAAACTTGACTCCATTAACAACAATGAAAATGTGTTTGTTTTGTTTTAATGTGGTGCATAAATACCCACATTGTAAAGAAAGAGGGTTTGGATAAGACTGAGCCTATGGGAGTGGACCAGGTGAGTCAGCCAGGAGCAGAGACTGCCATAATTGACAGCTGGAGAAATCACACATCTTGGATAAAAGAGGTTTCCCATGGCATCAAGCTTACAGCAACTGTACCTACAAGTTATAATGAAGTGACAGTTCCCAGTGGTGAAGAGAAAGAATTATAACCTAGATCATTCCCCCCTGGAGATGTGTCATTCAAGGTTCTACACCAAAACCAGCCCCACTCACAGGGAGCCCATTGATAGGTTCTGAGACAATACATCTTTATGGGGTCAGACAGCCTCATCTTTCTCCCACAGAATTACAGGTGGGTTTGAACCGCTGAACTCAAGGTTAGCAGCCCAGCACCGACCACATCTGCCTCACAGCACCCCAGGACTCCTTCATTAGGGAGTAGGGAACATAACTGTGTCCTTAAACAAACCATGTCTGCAACTGTAGGGGATCTGAGAGAGAAATAATGACAAATGCAGAAGATGCTGCAAGACAAAGATCAGGTACAGGAGACCAGCCACCTGAGTCAAGGCGGCTGTTACCTTTAAACATAGCTTGCTCCTGAGCAGGCAAGGACTCTCCACCTTGCCTCAGGATGAACCATCTTGATGATGTCAGAACAACAGATGTGGAGGGAGTGTTAGTCCAGGTAGACTAGAGAAACAGATTCACAGACACTTATACGTGTATGAGAAAGAGCTTTATATACAAGAGCATTGAATACTGAGAAAACATCCGAGCCCAGTCCAGATCAAGGCCATAAGTCTGATATTAGCCCATATGTCCAACACCAATCTATAACTTTCTCTGCACACTAACAAGCACAGGCAATGATGTGGAATGCAGGAAGATCACAGTCCAGTGGGTGGAGAGTCTTGTAGATCCAGCGATGGTGGAAGTATCTCAGTGCTGGCCTGGGTCTCCACATGTCTCCTCCAGGTCCAGGGCTCTCACGGCCATCAGCACAGCTTCATGTGTCTGGTCAGTACAGAGTCTCTCATGGAAGGAATCTGTGTCCCGCCCGTCCAAACCAGGGTCCCAGCCTCAGCATGTTCCCTCCTGGGGCCTTCTGTCTTGGGCCATCTCCACTGACCCTTTTAGTTCATTGCAATCATAATTATTGTTGTTGCAGGATACACGCTGATAGACTGCCTCATTATTTGGAATAAACTGGTGCCACCAAACCAGGGCCCTAGCCATGCAGGACCCCGAATCAAGCTGACTGTCGGATGTCAAGTTTGCACATGTTCCCGACGTGAACGTGGTTTTTTGGCCTTGGTGTTTATTCTCACTCCCCAGCACCCCAGCCTGAGACCACCACAGACCGCCTCTCTGTCCCTGAGCTTCTAAGGGGTCAGACCACGTGAGTTCTTTGGGACAGGTGTTTGCACAGTTCGTTTCTGCCCTGACGGCCCCCAGACCGTGATCCCTGTTTGTCACATTGTTGGGGATGGTCCTCCGTCATCCACGATGGACACTCGGGCTCCTTCTATCTTATGGACACTGGGGACAGCTTGCCCTTGTACCACCCACTTGCCCCACCCCATGGTCACCGCTTCTCCCCTCACAGCCACGACAAAGGGCAGCCCTTCCGCGAAGACAGGCCTCCAGGGGACACTGGCCTACACTGACCCTGGACACCTCCAGGGCTCCTAGTCTCCTGCTGTGAGAAGCAGGGCTTCCAAGGACACAACTGCTGCCCTGCACGATGGGTGACCACTGCAGAGTCACCTCTCCGCCCTCGGGCCCCAGAGTCTCCTATCCAGAGTCCCGGGGGGGGGGGGGAGCCCCAGGGAAGAGTGACCTCCTGATCTCTCCCAGGTCTGCAGTCCCAGGCTTGGGGGAAGTTCGGTCTACCGGGACACTTCTGTGCTTGGGCCCCTGCAGGTCTGGGCACCCAGGAGAATGGCCCGCCTCACATGCAAGTTTAACCTGAGTTGGATGGAGCAGAAAGGATGGAGGAGAGAATGGGGCTTTCTGCGATGGCCCCACGGGCACTGTATCCACACAGCTTTGCACCTGCCAGCCTGTGCTATGCTGCCTGTGTCTCAAGAGGTACTTGTGGACCTGAGTTCGTCTGGGCTGGGATGTTTACCTTATATAGAATTACTTCATGATATAAAAAACTCTTTCTTACACATAAGCAAAAGAAATAAGGATAAGAAAAAGGAAGGGAGATGGAAATTTACGGGGAGGGAGAGGAGTAGGGGGTAGAGGGAGGAGGGAAGACAGAGGGATGGATAAGAGAGAAGAAGGAGTGAGAAAGAAGGGAGATGTAGGAGGGGGAGGGAAGAGGAGGGGAGGAGAAAGGGAGGACGGAGAGAAGAGTAGAAGAGGGAGGAGAGAGAGGGGAGCAGGAATGAGGGAGCAAGGACAGGGAGAAGGGAGAGAGGAGGAGAATGTAGGGCATGGGACTTGGTCCCAGGGTGGCACGGCATCATTCCCAGGTCCACCATCCCAAAGGCTAGGATCCCACAACCCTCCCCTCATGCTCAGACATGGTCACCCAGCCTGAACCCACCAGGAGCACTCCACCCTCACCCCGAGGCCTTCCAGCAGCAAGTTCTCATGAGTACTGAGGATGCCTTTCCAGAATTTCATGGACACACCAGGACTAAGAGCCACTGGCCTCCTGCAAGCCCCTACCCCCATAGTCTGCCTGCACAGCCCCTCATGGACTTTCTCCAGGGAAGACACTGCCAGGGGAGGCAGGGGAGGTGGAGCAGGCAGATCATCTGCCCAGATTGCAGGCCCCACTAGCGCCTGCGGGAGCAGGGGGCATACTGGTGGATCCAGGACACATAGCTCATGACGTGGACATAGACCCCTGGAAGGAAAGGGTGCCTGCAGCTGTCACCCCAGCTCACCAGCCCTATCATTCCAGCTGTGGACCAGAGGGCTCCCAGAGTCACCCTGTAGACAGTGACATCCCGGGCAATGGGTCCTCCTGGCTCTGGTTCCCCTAGGGCATGGGAGACCCTCCTTCCCACTGGGCACAGGAGAGGCTCTCATCTCACAGGAGGTCTGGTCCTTGCTGCCTGCACACAGCATGTCATCCTGGATGACCTTAATGGTCTTCAACAAGGGGAAGCTGCTCAGGTAGCTCTGGTTGCAGTCTTCATGGCCCACAATGGGGATTTCCACCTCCTGCAGGTCATAAGGCCTGCAAACAGGTACTGCGGGAAGAGTCCAGTGATCCCACAGCAGGCCATCAGGACAACCTGGGAGTCTGCCAGAGCCTGGGGCTGCTCATCTTCAGTACTTGGGGGACAGAGACGACCCTCCTTTGCTGTGGGGTGAGACACCCATTGCCTGGGCCGCAGGGTGACCTTGTAAACAGAGGTCCCAATTGACATGACCCCAGAAAGAGGTCCCAAGGCCTGCAGAGAAGGTGGCAGGCATCAGGGCAGGTCCTTACAATAGGTGCATAAGAAAATGTGGTGAAAAGCTGGTGGTGCCTGGCTATCAGAAGATATAGTGTCTGGGGTCTTACAGGCTTGAAGATAAATAAGCAACCATTTAGCTGAGAAGCAACAAAGGCCACATGGGAGAATCAAACCAGCTTGTGTGATCATGAGGTGCTGATGTGATCAGGTATCAGGGATCAAAGACCCAAATAAAAAAATCATATCAATGTGAATTGAGGGGAAGGGTGGCCTGGAGACCCAATGCCCATCTGTAGAGTATTGGGCATCCCTTACAGAGGGGCACAAGGAAGAGTGGAGCCACTCTGGGTGCAGTATAGCACTCAGGAAACACAACTTTCCTCTAGTTCTTTAATGCTTCCTCCTTCCCCCCACTATCAGGACCCAATTCTACCATACAAATCCATCTAGATCAGAGCATGGACACTGGTACAGATAAGAGCCTGCAACACAAGCAATCCAGGCCAGAAAAACCCCTCAGGACCAATAATGACAGTAGCAATACCAAGAGGGGAAAAGGAAGGTAGGGAGAGAAAGCAGGAACCGACCACAATGATCAACATATAACCCTCTCCCTGGGGAACAGACAACAGAAAAGTGGGTGAAGGGTGACAGTGGTCTGTGCTAGACATGAAAAAATAATAATTTAAAAATTATCAAGGGTCTATGTGGGAGGGAGGCTGGGCCAGAGTGGGGGTGAATCAGCTGGTACCAAGGACTCTAGGAGAAAGAAAATGTTTTGAAAGTGATCATGGCAACATATGTACAAATGTGTTTGACCCAATGGATGGATGGATGGATGCATTGTGATAAGAGCTGTAAGAACCCCCAATAAAATAATTTAAAATTGTTGAAAAATGAAGCCGCTGGCAGATCCCCTCTAATCACAGGCAATGGTCTGCAGCAGCCTTACTATCAACCACCAATCATTGTAATCCTGTTTACGCTGCATCAAACCTGATACTTGGTCAGTTGACCTCCTTCTAGAGCAGTGGTTCTCAACCTTCCTTATCCCCCCGCCCTGTAATACACTTCCTCGGGTTTGATGGCCCCCGCCCCCCAACCATAAAATTATATCCTTTGCTACTTCATCACTGACATTTTGCTATTGATGGGTGGATTTAACAAGAAAGAATTCTTCCTTGGTGCCACATGGAAGGGACTCACAGAGGGATTTGCTGCCTTTGTGGTCGCCAAGGGAGCTGAGTATTTCCCAGAGTCCCAGAATAAATGTGAGAAGCAAGCCAGAAGCTAGTTCCTGGACAAATGTTAGGGCCTTCTGAGTCTCTTTTAGAAGGAAGACTTTTGTTCCATCGCCTCCTCTGTGTGTCTGTCCAAGGAAAATTAAAAGAAGACCAAGATGTACAGATCTCTGTCCTGAGATGGGATGATTGCACTAGATGTGAATGACTTCTTCATAAACTTGACCCCCACAAAGGTTGAACAATATTTGGGTTGATTGAAACCAATAAGCAAACATCACCCTCTCATCGCCCAGATACCACAGCTCTTGTCTGCAGAAATCAAAGGAGTCACCACACTCAGCCCCAAGGGACCCAAGTCTTTACTGCATAGTGCAGGCAGGTCCCCCAAACCAGGCTCCGGTCTCCATCGTGAACACGGTCACAGCTGAAGCTTTGTAGGGGTGGCCGCTGCTCTGTCGGGACCGAGGGACACTGAGGGCATCTGAACTGACCCCCTTCTTCTGGGGTCCTCTTCCTCCTCTGGAGTCTCTAGGGTCAGAGAAGAAAGAGAGGTTCTGGCCCATGAACTGAACTGGGTTTGTTCCTCTATCCTTGGCTCTGAGTCTAGCATGTCTGTCCTTTCCCAAGAGAGAGGGAGCCACAGTAAGAGGGCCCCAAGGTTAACTCTCCCTATCACACAGGTCTTTCCCCCAAAGTCCTCTACATGAAATGCACACCACAGGCCTTTTGCTGATGCTGTTATTTTAACTTTCGACTGTGAATTGGGAGAAGCTACACAGAGCGAATCCTCAGCTTTCCACTCACAGTTCACACACATGTTGGTTAACACACATGTTGTCATCCCCTCGATGTAACCTTCACGTGTCCCACTTGCTCCCAGTGTTTCCTGTCTCCATCCCTCTGTTCCTCACCCTCTGTCCGTGGTCACTGGGGGAGGATGCCCTTTGCATCTGAGATTGCTGATCCTTCCCAGGGGAGTGTGCCTTCCCACAGTTAACGTCCCCCTTATGCCCACAGCCACTGGGTCAAAGTCAACCCATAGGGAACAGGTCTAGGCTTCTGACTGTAAATCTTCACAGGAAGAGACAGCCTCATCTTTCACCCGAAGTGCCCCCAACAGAACTGTCTATTGTTGGGGGGAGTTCATTTCCAGACCTGAAAGGTGGTCTCTGGGATCCCCCAGCCTCTCTCTGACTCGTAAGTTGGGTTCTGCATGTTCTTCCCGCTCTATCCAGGATGCTCTAATGGGATTCTCACGGGATGGGGTAGGACTGAGCACCGCGGTTCCCCTGCTCTCACATCGTGGAGCCTGATGTCTGAGGGGCCCATTTACCTGTTGGGCTCATTGTCTCCATGCCTCCTCAGTGCCCATCACGCTTCTCTCCTGTGGGCAGGGGGCACCAATCGCTGCCCCACACACTCATCAAAGTGGGACATAGTGGGTTGTCTCTGTGGACTATGGGATGTCGGCGACCTCTGGGTCACTGAGACTGAGACCTGGGCATGGTTTGTCTTTGCAGCATCTTATTTTCTCTTGGTCCATACTTGTGCGGTCTCCGTACTGACTCACTAGCACTCTGCACTCTGCTTGGCTCGAGAAGATATTTCACCATTCCTGTTGGACAAATTGCTAAACCTTGGTCTCCCTGAAGGAGATAGCTGACCTCCTCCCATGGCCCCAGCCTGACCACTGCCTCCCTCTGACAGCTTCCTGGGCTGGGAGTATAAAGGCGCTAGGACAGGGTTCAGGACAGAGAGCTGCAGAGCCCTGCTGAGGTGAGGAGACTGTCTGCCCTCTCCTGCCCTCCCCTTCCCAGACCCTGGGGTGGGCCCCTCCTCCTCACACAGGAACTCCGCTCCCTGCAGATGCTGTGGCTGCTGTTGCTGACCATCCTCTGCCGGGGGACCTCAGTGTCCATGAACCAAGGTGAGTCCTGACCCCTTCTGATGCCCACCCTGACCCTGAGCCTCTATCTGGTGTGTAGGGGAGCAGTGCTGGGGGTGGGCGGGGGACCTCATTCATATGTGTCTATCTACCTCCTTCATGCCTGCACTTGGGGAGGGTCTGAGCAGGAGGCTGAGCTGAGCTTTGAGCTGGGAGGGCTGGATCCCTGATGACACCTCACTCCGCCTCCCCAGCTCTGGACACAGAGCCTGAGCTTATGGACATTGTTGGGGAACACAATGCCCAACCTGGGAAGTGGCCATGGCAGGTAAGCCTGTGGATCCCTGGTACCACAAGTGATGAATAGATATTTTGGTGTGGAGTCTCCCTGATCCACCAGGGGTGGGTGCTGACTGCTGCCCACTGCGTTGTAACGTGAGTGACTCTCCTGCCACCACGTGGCTCCCTGACCATGTTGGGGCACATGATGGGTGCTGTGTGTTTCCTGGGTGGGGTGATCACAGAAAAGAGACAGGGATTCCATCCCCTGGAGTCCACTCCGGTACCCCCTGCACAGATGTGTAGGGAGGTCAGATCTTTACAGACCTCCTCCCCGAGGGCAGTTAGTGGCTGCTACAGACTACAGGGTAGGCCTAGCTCCCTGCTACTGGGGACAATAAACTATTTCTCCCTGAGGCCTCTGACCAAGCATTCACACCCTACCAATAATGGTCTCTATCAGTTGAGCCAGAGAACAGACCAAACTGGCTCTGTGACCTCCAAAATTAAGTTGTCATCCTAAATCTAGGATCTGCCCATCTTGTCACATGTATGCCCCCAGTCCCCCCTCTCCCTATTGCATGTATGTCCCTAGACCACCCCCCCTCATTTCTGTATTACCTATGGCACAACCCCGTGCTGTGATGTTTGTCCTCACCTGTAATTAGGGGGCTTGCTGTCCCCAGAGAAGATAAAACGTCTGGGCTCGCATTAAATGCTCTCTCCCTCCACGCGGACTACCAATCAGGTGTGAGCATGCTACCATGAACTGTGTCTGACTCCATTTATTTCGATATGTCTCTTCTATCTCTCATGCTCTCTATAACTTTACTATGATCTTTACTTATTATCGCTGTACAATGGGGCCTACCGGACCCATAATGACGTGTTAGGGGCTGGCTTCCCCTGACACACAGAGGCCCCCGGGGCTGCGTGAGTTGGTGTCTTCAGACTCTGGCCAGCTTCCTGTTTTCTCTCCCTCAGAAAACAAGGAAGGCTTCGCAATGTTCGTGTCCAAGTGGGACAAGTGAAGTGCCACCCAAGTAATTCATTCCAGGACGTGGCCAAGGTCATCCCTCACCGTAACTACAAGCCTGGGAAAGTAGCACTAGGGAGCGACATCACTCTGCTCAAGCTGGTGGCGCCCATGATGCCCTCTCCCACTGTCCAACTTGTCACCCTCCCTCGTCCACGATTCAAGGTTCGTCCAGGCACCAACTGCATGGTGACAGGCTGGGGAGATACCCGTTTTCGTGGTAAGGGTCAGGAGCACTGGGGTCAGATGGGAATGGGGGCTCTGGGGACATAGTGGACTCTGGCACAGCATGAGCAGGGACTCAACAGCAGGCCCCTCCCAGGGAGGGTTATGGTGTAGGCTGAGCTTGAGTGGTTCACAGGGACACAGTTAAGGGACACATACCGGATGTGGAGAGAGGGAAGCTCTGGCCTCTCTCTGCAGCAGGCCTTACAAGGACTTCCATGTCCCTGTGTCTTCAGGGGTGGAGTATGCGCAAGGAGGGTGAGAGGGACTATGGGACGCCCTCATGGTTTCTGCAGTCAGTGCTCCAAGTCCACACTGACCCAGGGCCCCAATTCTGCATGTCTGGGGCTACACCTCTTCTGATGGCTCAGTCACGTCCCTCAGGTTTAGGAAGCTCCCCGCCACCCCTATTTCGTCCATCTCAGCTGGGTATGCACACACCCAGAGTACATGTAGGAAAACTGAGACCAAAAGGATGTCTGTCTCCAGACCCTGGAACCTGGAGTTCTCAGGAGCAGGGGAGACAGTGTGTGGTGGTCCCTGACCAATCCCCAGAACTACAGTTTGAGATCTTCCCAATCTTCCCTGAAGTGCCACTACCCAGGAAAAAGAACCTGCAGGAACAGCTACAGACGCATCAACCGGTTTGTCAGGAATGACATGCTGTGTGCGGGGAGCCCTGGGAAGACTGCCTGCCATGTGAGACCCTATGTCCCAGCCTGTTGACTCACCCTGCTTCCTACCCTTGCTCTCAGGCCTCGAGATCCTGATGGCCTCTCTCTGCCTATTCTTTCCACAGGGAGACTCCGGGGGAGCCCTGGTCTGCCCCACTGGCCACATATGGGTCCAGTTTGGGGTAATAAGTTGGGGTAATCCACAATGTGGTGAGCCAGGATACCCTACAGTCTACACCCAAGTGGCATGCTATTTGTCCTGGATCCGCAAGTATGTCCCATTACGTCCTTGAGGCTCAAGCAGGGACTCGAACGCTGCTGACACAAAACCCCTCCCAAGAGCTTGGAGAACCTCATGCACCCTCCCCAATGCCAGCCTCTCACTGAACCCATCACCCCCTTCCATCCATGCTGAGGTGCCAACCTTGCCACGCTATGGGGGTCCTGTCCCTCCCTTGATATCTGAGAGGGACAGAGGGGATGTCTCTTGACCTCCCAGAGATGGGATGGGGTGGGGGCTCCTCCGGGGACCCGCTTGCCTCTCACTCTGTAAAACGTGGCTTAATAAAACTCCTGCACAGCAAGGCCTGAGTGTCCCCATTTGTGGGTGTTGTCCAAGAAATGGCCCCTGGAGAAGCCTTCCTGTTGGGGGTCCAGTTGGTGACAAATGGGGTGGGGGTTCTGAATCCCTGAGGTTCAAGAAACTGGGTGCTGTGGGGGAGGTGGCAGACCTCTGAGACCAGAGAATGGACTCTACACGGGATGACTGACTCACTGTCCCTTGATCATACACCTGGGTCTGCCTACCCCTTTCTCCTTCCACTCCCTCTGCCCTCAGGGCTCCATTCACAGAGGCACTTCAAGGGAGGGACCCGAGCCCCAACTCTCCATCTTGTCTGCGTGGGACTGAGTGCAGGCCCCCTGGTCTCCTCAGGGCTCAGGGTGGTTTGAGGTACATCCGTCTGCAGAGAGGACGGGGGCAACCTCGGAAGGGAGCAGGGGACAGGCCATGCCCTGTGTTACAGCATTTCAGGAACTGCCCTGGGTCACTTCTGGTGCCCTGGCAGCGCACAGGCAGAGACACTGGGCCACTTTTGTGCCCACAGCCAGGCCTGCAGTGGAGGACGTTCCAGCTATACCCCAGGTGAGAAGGATATGTTAGGGAACTAGCTTAGGGAGAGGTGGTCGTCCTTCCAATGTCCGCAAATTCCCCCATAGAGAAGGATGGGGGAAAAAAATCAAGCAACAATTACATACCTAGCAAGACCCCAACTGAGCATGCTCATACTCAAGCCCTGAGCCAGATGGGAGGACACCTGGCTCATTTTTATACTGGGTTATATTTGTATTTTTCTTATTATGATATTCTACAGATTTTTAAATCCTCCCTCTGTTCGATGTGTCATTACTAAATGTTTTCCCCAATCTCTGAGTCTTCTTTTTACTCTTTTCTTGATGAAGTCTTCTGTAGTGTGGATACTTTTCATTATATTGAGTTATGTAATTTTGCCTTGTATTGGGGCTGTTAGGTTTGTTCCTATTGATGGTCTTTAGGGTTCTGGGAGTTACATTTGAGTCTTTGTTCCATTTTGAGTTCTTTTTTTAAAGATCATTTTGTGGTGACTCTTACAGCTCTTATAACAATCCACACATCAGCTGTATCAAACATATTTGTATATATGTTGCCATCATCATTTTCTAAACACTTACTTTCCATAGGAGCTCTTGGTACAAGTTCCTCTTTTTCCCTCACTCCCCCTACACTGAGACTCTTGATAAATTATAAATTATTATTATTTTGATATACTGACCGCTGTCTCTCTTCACACATGTTTCTGTTGTTTCTCTGTTTCAGGGGTGTGTGTGTGTGTGTGTGTGTGTGTGTGTGTGTGTGTGTGTGTGTGTGTCTGGGATGTCTAGATAATTGTCCTCGGTTCCCCTTCCTCTCTTTGTCCACACACCTTCCATTTACCCTCCTGATATTGCTACTCCCATTACTGTTCCTGGGGGGTTTATCTGACCTGCATTCTGTGTGTCATGAGCTCTTATTTGTAGCAGTGCACATGCTCTGGGCTAGCCAGAACTGAAAGACAGGACTGGAGTCAGGATAGTGAGGAAGCTTCAAAGAACAAGGGGGATATTGTGAGTTTCGTTGGTGCCACATGGCACACTGATTGACTCATCCCTTCCTTGTAACCCTTCTTAGAAGGGATGTCCTATTTTCTACAGATTGGCTTAGGGTCACTGCTTCAACCCCCCTCATTCTCAACAATATGTTTTTCTTGTCTGTATTGGGTCTTCTGATACTTGTTATTTGATCCAGTCAACACCTCATGATCACATAGGCTGGTGTGCTTCCTCCATGTGGGCTCGTTGCTTCTCTGCTAAATGGCCACTTGCTTAGCATCATGGTTTTAAAACCCCAGATGCTATACCTTTTGCTCACAAGGCACCATCATCTTTCTTCACCTCATTTGTGTATGCACCTATTTTGTCTTCAGTGAGCTTGTCAGGAAGGTGAGTATCACAGAATTCCAGGTTGTTAGAATAAAGTGTACTTGTGTTGAGTGACGGTTTGAACAGAGGCCCAAAGTCCACCTACTTTCTCAATGTACTGCCATATGAACATATGTACCCAGTCAATGCCTCTATTTTTATTAATTGATAAATTTATATATGTACACACGTATGTTCATACCTCTATCTATAGCTCTGCTTTCTAGACCTTTCCTCTCGTTCCTTTTACATTCCTCCTGTCCCACCATCACACTCATCATACTTCCTCCTCCTAGTAATTCCTCTCAGCTAGATTGCTGTTGCTCCAACGTCACCGGAATCACCACATCTCTCTTATTATTGACTTTAATTCCCTAGTTGTTCTCCTGTCCATGGTACTGTTTGCTCACCCCTCCCTTCACCTGCCTCCTCCTCCCCCCAAGTCCCTCTGGAATGATTGTTCCTTTGGTTTCTCCTCCTGCTAGATTCCCAAGCCTATCTTATTTGGGTAGGAAAAACAGCAATAATGGAGACAAAATAAAAGATTGAATAAAAAGTGGGTTGGGGAAGTATACATAATTCCAGGTGTGTCCACTGACGTTTGTGACCATCTCCCCAGCAGTCCTGGGGGTCCCGGAACTTCCCCTCCTAGCCTGTAGTCTATTGTGGGCTCCTCAGGGACTTTGTGGTTTGGCTTTGCTCCTGTTGCTGATCTGCTACGTTCCCTTCTTGGTTTGCCCCACTGGGGGTGTCAGACCAGATTCACCCCCCACCGTGTGCCTCAGTATTGTCCTCTGTCTTGGTATGCTTCAGCGATGGGACTTCATGTCTCGAGCTGTTGTAGACCCCTCAGTCCGCTCTGTGCATAAGCAGCCGTGCAGGGACGTCGTGCTCAGGGTTTGGTGTGCAAGTGAGGCGCTTAGTCCTTCACACTCCTTTTCCTTCTTGGTTTGCTTCCATGTCGGCGTGCTGGGCAGACCCTCTCCACTACCTGTAGGTTTAGTGTTGTCCTCTGTATGACATCCTTCTAGGGAGAGGGTCAGTTCAGCTCTGCCTGGAGCCCGCCTTGTGGACCTCTGTGTTCATGAGTTGTTCCATGAGGTTACGTCGCCCTCGAAGTTTGGAGAGCCATGGTGGGTCTGCACTCACACTCCCATCTCTGAGAAGATGTACATGATACCCTCCGCCTGGGTGGATTAGAGCCCTGCTGCCCCAGTGCCATCATCTCCCTCTTCTTGTTTTCCCCTTTTCCTGCATCCCCAAGCACCCTTTCCCTTTCTTGCGTTGGAATGACATGTATATCACTGGGTTTAGCCTGTCCCCCACCTGATTGCCTGTCCCTCAACCAGTGTAGTGTGAGATGAGTGGCTTTACTTCTATCCCTACTGTGCTGATTATACTTACCTCGGTGGACTCATGTTGTACTTGTCCTTTGGTGATTGGATAACTTTGCTTAGCACAATTTCCTCCAACTCTTCCCATGAGGCGATGTGCTTCGTATAATTTTCAGTACTTTTCAGTGATGTGTAGTACTCCATTGTGTGTATATATTAGTTTTCTAATCCACTCATCAATCGGTGGAAATTCAGATTGTTTCCTATTCCTTGCAATGATGAGTTGCATCAGAGTAAATATTGGAGCACAGGGACTGGTCATGGTCTGTTTCTTACCCCGTATATGTATATGCCCCATAGAGGGATGGTTGGGTCATAAGGTTACTCAATTTCCATTTGCTTTAAATATCACCAAATCTCTTTCTGCAGAAGCTGGAGGGATCTGCATGACCACCAGCAGTGGAGGTGAGTTCCTGTCTTACCATGTCCCCTCCAACACTTGATGCTCTCTGATTTTCTGATTTGGGTGTTAGGTGGTATCTCATGGTTGTTTTAGTTGGCATTTCTCTGATGACAAATGATTGGGACCATTTTCTCTTATTCTTGTTGGCCATTGCGGTCTCCTCCATAGTGTAATTTCTGTTCACATCTTTTGCCCACTTCCTCATAGGGTTAACTATTTTCTTCTTTTTGCAGGTTAGGGGGGTATTGTAAATTTTAATGATGAGCCATTTGTCTGTTGGGTCATTGCTAAAACTCCTCTAGCTGCAATTTGTGGTTTCTCTTGTTGCTCTCTTGCTGAAGTCTTTCGACACGCACGGTTGTTTTATCATTAGTATATACCACTTTTTGATTTCAGCTTCATCTTTGTGTGTGTGAAACAGAAAGATGTCTCCCAAGTCCTCACTCCCAAATATGTTAGGCTTAGAACACTGCTTGCAGCTAATGGTAAACTTCCCTGCAGGGAGTCAGCTGTCAGACTACTGTGTATTCCCACCACAGGAGTGATGCTTCTACTGCTAAGGACAATGGGCTACTTCTCCCTAAATGCTTGCAGTCATAGATTTGGTTCCTGTAGGTGGAGATCACACCTTACTGATAGTGGTCTCTATAGTTGTGCCAGGGAACTGGTCAAGTCGGCTCAGTGACATCCAAAATTAGGCTGCCATCCTGAATCTAGGATCCACCCATCTTGCCACATGTATACCCCCAATCCCTCCCATTCTTTTGTGTGGATACCCCTAGATCACCCCCCTCCCATTACTGTATTACCTACAGCACAACCCTTTCCTGTGACGTATGTCTTCACCTGTACTTAGGGGGCTTGCATGTCCCCAGAGAATATAAAAGCCTTGGTTAGCATTAAATATATCTCTCTCCACATGATCCATCAAGTGAGGTTAAGGTGAGCATTGCTACCATGAAATGTGTCTGACTCCATTATTTCAATCTCTCTTCTATCTCTGAGGCTGTCTATGAGGTTTCTATCATCTTTTCTTAATATCGCTGTACAACTGTGCTTACCAGACCCGTCATGATGTGTTAGGGGCTGAAATTCCCCGTGCATGTGTGTGTGAGCCTGTCCCTGTCACAGGTAGTTCATGTATTCACTGTGCCATGGTTCTTAGGTTAGTCCCAATCCCTTCATTGATGATTCTGATAGTTTAAGGTTTTCCTTCTATGTTAGTGATCCACCTTGAGCTTGTACTTGTGCATGGGGTGAGGTAAGGGTCTTCTTTCATTTTTCTGCAGGTGGATCTCCATTGTTTCCAGCACCATTTGTTAAAGATGGCATCCACCTCCCACGTGATGCCTTTGGGGCCCTTTACAAAGGACAGATGTCTATATGGTGATGGTTTTATTTCTGGAGTTTCTGTTCTTTTCCATTGGTCTGGGTATCTGTCATTATTCCAGTACCACGCTGTTGTGACCACTGTGGCTGTACAGTAGGTGTTAGTGAGAGGTTTGTGACAGAGGCACAAAACAGAGATAGAATTTAACCAGGAATGTGAAGTTGAGAAAAATTTTATTGAGGCAGGGAAAGAACCCCCGGGAGGGAAGGGAGAGCAGAGAAAGGGACAGGAGCATGAGACCCTGGAAAGTTCCAAGACCCAAAGAGTTAGCTCAGGTACATAGCAGCTTGTCAGAGAGATGATGGGAGTTATATAGGGTCTGAGCTAAGGAAGTATATGTTAACAGAAGGGAGAATCTTTATTGCCTTATTGCTTGTAGCTGCAGAGCCTTGTGTCAGGATGTGATTCCTGGGAGGTTATTGCTTGCAGACCTGTTTTTTGAAGTTTGAAGACCTGCTGGAGAAGGGGCTATGCAGATCAGCCTGGGAAGGCAAATAGTTTCCAGGGGTGCTGGGGAAGGAGTTTCATGGTTCAATAGGTCAACCATCTTCCCAATAGGCTGGTTATGGGGGGTTGAAGCTCATCTTCCTGAGGAGTCAGAGAGGCGGTGGGGGCTGCCCTGTCCAGACCTGGCCCAATTAGTGTTAGGTAAAGCGAGCTCTCCAACTTTGTCCTACTTCTTGAGGAGTTCTCTGCTTATTCTGTGCTTCTTCCCTCTCTGTATGAAATTGGCAGTGAGTTTTCCAAATTATTTGAAGAAAGTTGTTGGTTTTTAAATTGGTATAGCATTACACTTAGATAGTGCCTTGGGTAAGAGTGGCATCTTTAATATATTGAGTTTTCCAATCCATGAGCCTACGAGCTTGGGGTAGTCTTCCATTTGTGGAGGTTACTTTTGATTTCCTGTAGTAGAGTTCTGTAGCTTTCCATGTAAAAGTCTTTTTGTTTTTGGTTAGATATACACCTAGATATTTCCATTTGTTCTTGGTTATTAAAAAGTGTACTTCTGGACTCCAGAAAGATGGCCGCCAGATAGGTAGCTCACGCTTGGAGCTCCGAGGAGATCGGTGAGTAGGGAGAGTTGGGGGCGGAGTATGGGTATCAAATCTTCCTGTTCGATTCCCAAGACCACTCAGAGAATCTCTCAGACCCAGAGGTGGACCCCCATATGATCGCCAGAGCTCCGCGGACACTCATGATCTCTGGTGTGGCACTCAGGGCGCCCGCCAGTCAGTAACCCCACCCTACCTCAGGGTGCACGGGTCTGTGTGTGCTCCAGCCGGCATACCCCGCCCCTGCAGATTCGAGACCCACCCGGGCACCCCTTGTGATCCAGCGGGCCAGACCCTCCCCCCTTCTCCCAGGAGGCGTGAACCCGGCGCCACAGCCAGGAGGAAGGAGAGGCTGCTTTCCTGCCTTTGTGCTCTGCGCAATCCACCAATCAGACCTGCCTCACGCTCAGAGGTCTCATCCAAGAGGTGCCCGCCCCGTCACTACGCTCCTTGCAGATGCACCAGCCATCCCTCTCCCTGGGCCTACCACCTGACCCCTCGTCCCGTACACATGCACACCCTTTCGTGGGGACACACACACACACCCACGCACGCAGAGATTCCCATCCTGCCACACCGCGTCAGGCCTGCCAGGCAGAGGACCCAAATCTGGCACAGGTTTTTGCAGCTGTGGCATAGGAACCCAAACCATTGGGCTTACTCACTGCATTCGACCTTCTCACTGCTCACTCTGTCCCACCCTTTGGGCTCCAAGCAGTGCATCTGCACTCAAGTCACAGCCGCCTCACACCTACCTACTTGAGGGAACTGCCCCTAGCCAGAAATAGAGCACCCAACCCCAAACCCATCCCTGGAATATGCTCCCCTGCACTGGGGCCAATACTTTCTATCAGACCGCAGCGACCACAACGGCAAACAGCTCCTAAGGGGACTTAAAGGTGACTGCAGCACAAACCATAGGCCAAGGCGAGAGAGAATCCTCAGTAGGACAAAAGTGAAACACAACCCCTCAAGACAGTCGGCTAAAAACAACCAGCTGAATCACCAACACCAACTTCCCAAAGAGAGAGCCCAGGGCTCTGAGACACCCAGGAAAATGGCACCAATTTCCAACACATCGAACAGAAAACACCAAGTTGCTTCTAGGTTTCAACAAGAAAAGAGAATAAAATCCAATGCCAGAGGAACACCTGGACCAAACAGCAGTCACAGAAAAGGCAGAAGTTGACCTCCCACAGAAAGAAATCTTCAGAATGCTACTTGGAGCCATACAGGACAAGAGGGAATCATTACAGGAAAACATTAAATGAAAGAGGAAATAAGAAACCTGCACCAAAGGGAAGCACAGGAGTTAAAGGGCGAGATAACAAAAACTAATAGCAAACACACGGACATGGCCCGGAGAAAGGAGGAGGCAGAGAACCGCACCAGTGACCTAGAAGATTCACAAACAAAAATTAATAAACGTGAGAAAAAGTCTAACAAGTCCTTCAGAGAAGCTGAAGAAAACCTTAGAGCTATGTCTGACATTATGAGAAGGAACAACATCAGCATTATCGGCCTGCCGGAGGAATTCACATCAAGGAAACCAGCATCCAAAATAGTGATGGAATGCTTGGAGGAAAACTTTCCTAACTTAATGAATTAAAACCAAGCAACTATCCAGGAGGCCAAAAGAACACCAACTAGACTGAAAACCCAGAAGTCACCAAGACATATAGTTGTTAAACTATCCAACTTTGAGGAAAAGCAGACAATTATAAGAGCAGTTGGGGAAAAACGGGAAACCACATACAAAGACAAGCAGATAAGAATACACTCAGACCTGTCAGCAGACACTGTGAAGAAAAGGAGACAGTGGAGCAGCATAATTGCAGGAAAGTAATGCAAACCCAAGAATACTCTATTCGGCCAAATTTGCTATCAAAATTGATGGAGAGTGAAAGTCTTCCCGGACAAGGAAAGCCTTTAAAAATATGCTAAAAGGAACCTAGCATTACAAAAGATCCTCACTGACCCAGTATGGACAGAAGAACAATACTCTCCAAGCACATACAAGAGACCACCACACAGAACAACTCCACCCAGAGACCATCACAGGGAAAACAGCCCCCAAGATAGAACTGGATCAACGATGGAAAGAAAGCAAGAATGAACCACAAACACACAGATGCACAACCCACAGAAAAGAAAGGAAGGTAGGAAAAGACCCAACATAAGAGAGATAAAATGACATCACAGGGTCCACAGATAGATGTAATGACCTTGAATATATATGGTTTGAACTCCGGCCTGAAGAGACAGAGGCTAATAGACTGGCTTGGAAAACACAAACCCTCGATCTACTGCCTACAGGAGACACATCTCAACATTACAGATAAAAACAGGCTGAGAATCAAGGGATAGAGACAATATCAGGCAAACTCTAATTGAAAAAAAGCAGGGGTTGTAATCCTAATCTCAGATAAAATTGACCTCAAAGTACAAACCATAAAAAGAGATAAGGATGGACACTATATACTGCTCAAGGGAGCATTGCATAAAGAACCAATAAGCATTCGAAACATTTACTCGCCAAACAAGCATCCAGCAGAATGTGTCAAACAAACACTGCAAAGGATGAAGAAAGAAATCACAGCCCCAACAATTATAGTAGGTGACTTCAATACACCGCTCTCTGAGAAAGATAGATCACTCAGAAAGAAACTCAACAAGGAGACTAAAGCTCTAAACACTACAATTAGACAACTTGACTTGATAGATATCTACAGAGCTCTCCACTCAAACAAAAAGAATTCTCTTTCTGTTCAACTCCACATGGTACATTTACGAAAATAGGCCACATGCTAGGGTATAAGTCGAATCTACATAAATTCAAGCACATTGGTATCATACAGACCTCTCTCTCTGACCACTGTGCCATAAGATTGGAAATAAACAAAAGAAAGATAAAGAAATCAAGGGCAAACCATTGGAGAATGAATAACTCTCTATTGCAAAAAGAGAGCATACTGGCTCAGATCAGAGATGAAATTGGGAAATTTCTAGAAACCAACAAGAATGAAAACACAATATAACAAACCTTATGGGGCACAGCAAAGGCAGTCATCAGAGGAAGTCTCATAGCATTACATGCACACATAGAGAAGGAGGAGAGGCTTATGATTGATACACTGGCACAAAATTTACAGCAACTAGAACGGAGTCAGCAAGACAATCCAACTAACAGAAAAAGAAAAGAAATAATAAGAATTAGATCTGAGATTCAGGAGAGAGAAAATAAGAAGACTGTGGGGAAAAAAATCAATGCTTCTAAAAGTTGGTTCTTCAAACAGATAAACCGAATCGACAAACCTCTCATGAATTTGACCAAAGAAAGGAAGGAACACATCTCAATAGCAAGGATGAGGGATGAAAGAGGGGATATTACAATGGACCATAGTGAAATAAAAGGTGTAGGGAACTGCGTGTCCTCCTACCCTGGATTTAAGCCATGTGCGACCTTTATTAATTTACTGTTTCCTGCCATACACACTGTGCCTGGTAGTTTTCCTGCCTTTGTTTCACCCGCCAGATGGTGGCTGTCTTAACCCTTGCTATGATTGGTGCTCTTTCACTAGCAGCTGCTATGCTCATTGGACAATACATGACTGGTGGCATTTCCCCCCAGGCGCTTGGTATGCTTCATTAGCATAATGACCTGTTCGATCACAGTTGCCTGCCATTTCTTCCTTATTTGGGAGATGCACGACTATTGGCTACCTCAGTTGTACCTTATTTCCATGTGACCTAATGGTGCCCACCCTTCGCTGACTAAGCCTCTGCTCTCAGCTCAATAAAGGAGGCTTGATCAGATTCCTGTCTTGCCTCCATCTCTCCGCGTCTCTTGCCCATCTTCATTCCCAGTACCTCTTTCAGGTATCCACGTTGTTGATGACCTGTGGGACGGGACATTTTGGCGCCCCAACATGTGGCAAGAACAAGCCGAGAAGCCTCAGTTCCTGCGCCGCTGGCATCTGGCTGTATCACTGAGCTGTGACACTGAGCTCAAACACTGAGCCAACACGGTACCGCTGGCGCCCCGCTGCTAACGCAGCGCCGCAACTGAACTGAAACACTGAGCTGCTAATGCCGCGCTGAGCTGCTAACACTGCCGCAGAGCTGCAAACTCCACGCTGAGCCACAAAGCTCGCAGTCGCCGAGCCGCCGCTGTGCTCCAAAAGCGCCGCTTCCCTGTGCCTAAGCTGTTGGCTGCGCCGTGATACTTAGTAACATCCAGCCACTGTGCCTTTGTGGCTTGGAGGCTTTGAGGCGCTCCTCGTTCAACACACCCTGAAAACGAGGGAATCCCCTGAGGAAGTAGGCAAGTCATCAAGGATCAAGGGCCGATCGACTTATCAAGCCCACTACACCGTCGTTGTAACCTGCGATGGCGAATAACCGGGTGAGTTTTTGCCTGACCATGGGTCAAGAATTAAGTAAGCATCGGTTATTTGTAGGACAGTTATGTGATGCGTTAAAGACGCGGGGAGTTAAGGTTAAAGCCAAAGATTTGTTCAAATTTTTTGATTTCATAAAATATACGTGCCCCTGGTTTCCTCAGGAGGGCACGGTTGATAACCGCACCTGGAATAGGGTGGGAAGCTGTCTGGAAGATTATTACAGGGTCTTTGGGCCTGACAAGGTCCCTGTTACAGCATACTCTTATTATAACCTCATAAAGGAAATTATTGGGAGCAAATCACAGGATCCCCAGATCAAGGAAACCATTGCCCAATTAGAGTGGATTTTAAAAACCTCTTCGCGCTCTGGGTCCTGCTCCTCCCTACAGTTCATCCCGTTAGATACTGAAGAGGAGCAAATTTCTCCTGATGAGACTCCCCCTAATGAAACTGAAACTGCCCCTCTGCCCAACCCCCATCTCATGCTGCCCAGCAAGCAGGCTTACAAAAAGAAACCTGTGTCCCAAGCCCCGATTGTAAGCCTGCTCCCCGGAAAATATACCCAGTGTTGTGCCCTCAAACCCCAAGCCCACTTGACCCCGATCCTTCAGGAGTGGACTGGGTAGATTTAGAGGAAGAAGCAGCACGTTACCACAATCATGAGTGGCCTCCCGTTCACTTAAGGCCGCCGACATATAATTCCCGTCTGGCGCCGTTGGCTCCAACTGCATCCCAAAGTAAGCATTCGATTCCTCGCCAGAACAAGGTGTCTACTCTATCTCCCCTACAACGCTCTTGCCAACTCTTAGCTTTCCCCGTAATAGAAGTTAAAGATGAAAATGATATGGATGCGGAACCTGTTAGACAATATCAAAGCTTCAAATTTATGTTACTGAAAGAATTAAAAAGGCAGTGTCTACTTATGGCCCCAATACTCCATTTACCATGAACCTGGTAGAAGCTCTTTGTGAGAAATGGCTTACCCCAGGGGACTGGAACACGTTGGCTAAATCTATCATCTCTGGAGGTGATTATTTGTTGTGGAAGTCTGAATTTTTGACCAATGCAAGGAAACAGCCAGACGAAATGTAGGAACTGAAACCCCCTGGACTAAAGAAATGTTATTGGGAGAGGGAAACTATTCTACCTTAGATGAACAAAAAATGTATTCCCCCGGGTTATTTTCTCAAATCCAGACTGTGACACTTAAAGCATGGAAGAAAATCCCCGTCAAGGGAGATGCTAATGTCACCCTTATGAATATTAGGCAAAAAACTGATTAATCTTTCCCTGATTTTGTTCATAGAATTGTGACAGCCGCTGAAAGGATATTTGGTAACACTGAGTCAAGTACCGATTTTATTAAACAATTGGCTTTTGAAAATGCCAGTCCTGCCTGTCAAGCAGCTATTCGCCCGCAAAAGAACGAGACAGATTTGCGTGGTTATATACCCCTGTGCGCAGATGTGGAGCCCGCTTATCAACAGGGCTTGGCGATGGCCGCAGCCTTCAGCGGCCAAACTGTCAAGCAATTTCTGGCTAATCAGTCCAGATCAGCACAAAAATGCTTCCAGTGTGGTCAAAATGGACATTTTGCTCGACAGTGCCACCAGAGGGGGGGGGGGTCCGAAACCAGCCCCCTTTTCGAAACCAGGCCTTTAAACCTCCTGGTTTCCCTCCTCAGCAGCCTCCTGGCCTCTGTCCTCGCTGCAGATGCAGCAACCACTGGGAAAATGAGTGCAAGTCCCAAACTGACAATTTAGGTAATCCCTTGACATATCATCAGGAAAACGGGATGCGGGGCCAGCCCCAGGCCCCAAAACAAATCTTCGGGGCAATCAATTTTGTTCCACCCCAAAAAGGCAATCAATCTCAAACCTTTGTAGAGCCACCCCAGGGAGCGCCGGACTGGACCTCTGTCCCGCGTCCCGCACAATATTAGGCTCAGACTTGGGGCCCCAGCTTATAGGCACCGGCGTTGTAGGCCCTTTGCCTCCCTCAACATTTGGGCTAATCCTAGGCCACGGCAGCACCCTTATTAAAGAATTGCAAGTTTACCCAGGAGTTATAGATAATGATTATAAGGGAGAAATAAAAATTATTGCACAGGCCAACAATGGGGTTCTTGAGCTCTCTCCCAAGGACCGGATAGCCCAATTAGTTCTATTCCCTATGGTCACAACCAGTCATAAAAGCCTTCACTCTCATAGGGGCGCTGAAAATTTTGGTTCATCTGATGCCTATTGAATACAGCCAATTACCAGCCAAAAGCCCTCGTTAACCTTATGGGTTGAAGGCAAGCAATTTCAGGGTTTAATTGATACCGGTGCCGATGTCACCATCATTAAAATAGAAGATTGGCCCACTTCTTGGCCAGTTTCTGATACATTAACCAATCTCAGGTGCATTGGCCAAAGCAGCAACCCTAAACAAAGTAGTAAATACCTTACGTGGAAAGACTCAGAAAACAACTCGGGCCTTATTAAACCTTTTATTCTCCCAAACTTACCTGTCAATCTATGGGGCAGAGACCTATTGTCTCAAATGCAAGTCATCATGTACAGCCCCAACACCACTGTTACTGCTCAAATGCTCTCTCAAGGTTTCATGCCTGGCATGGGCCTAGGGAAAACAGGTATTGGCATCAAACACCCCATCCTGCCTAAGGGCCAGGCAAATCAACAGGGGTTGGGAAATTTTTAGTTAGGGCTGCTGACTCTTGCACCCCTCAGGAAATCAGACAACCCTGTATGGGTAGATCAGTGGCCTTTAACCAAGGAAAAGCTCGATGCTGCCTGGCAGTTGGTGCAGGAACAATTAAACACCGGACACAGTGTCGAGAGCACCTCTCCTTGGAACACCTCTATTTTTGTAATTAAGAAAAAGTCGGGGAAATGGAGACTCCTCCAGGTCTTGCATGCGGTAAATTCCACCATGGTCCTTATGGGGCTCTCCAACCAGGACTCCCCTCACCGGTAGCCATCCCAAAGGGGTTTTATAAGGCCATTATTGACCTCAAAGATTGCTTTTTTACTATTCCACTTTCCCCAGTAGTTTGCAAGCGTTTTGCTTTTAGCTTGCCCTCCCCCGATTTTGTAGAACCTATGAATCGTTATGAATGGCTAGTGCTCCCTCAGAGCATGGTCAACTTGCCCTTGTTGTGCCAAAAATATGTTTCTGCAGCTCTTCAGCCCGTGCGCAATGCTTGGAAACACCTATATATCATCCACTACATGGATGATATATTAGTTGCTGGAAACTCCAGTAACGAAGTAATGATGTGCCTGACTCAACTTAAATCTGCTTTGACAGTTGTAGGCTTGTGTATAGCTCCAGAAAAGATCCAGTTAAAAGACCCCTACACATATTTAGGCTTTGAGTTAGATGGCCCAAAAGTTACTAACCGTTGAGCAGCCATTAGAAAAGATCGGTTAGGAACTCTCAATGATTTCCAAAAGCTTCTAGGAGACGTAAACTGGCTTTGCCCATACTTAAAGCTAACCACAGGGGAGTTAAAACCTTTATTTGACATCCTGCACGGGGACCCTCAGCCTACTGCTCCAAGGGCCTTGTCCCCCAAAGCTGTTCAGGCGCTCAATATTGTGCAAAAAGCCATTGCTGCTCAATTTGTAACCCAAATAGACTATACTCAGCCATTACTGCTTATAATTTTCAACACAGCAGTGACACCAACTGGTCTGCTTTGGCAAAACAACCCCATTATGTGGCTGCATTTACCCTCCTCACCAAAAAAGGTCTTATATCCCTATTTCGAGGCCATTGCAGACTTAATTATTATAGGACAAGAGAACAGTCGCAAATACTTTGGTATGGAACCCTCATCTATCATCCAACCATATACTCAAGCACGAGTCAATTGGCTTTTCCAAAACACAGACACATGGCCAATAGCTTGTGTGTCTTACGCAGGTTTCTTAGACAACCAATATCCACCAAATAAGCTCATTCAGTTTTGCAAATTACATGTCGTTGTATTTTCTAAAATAGTCAGTCGACAACCTCTTTCTGATGCATTACTTATTTTCACTGATGGATCCTCTTCAGGTATCACTGCATATACCTATGATGATAAGACAGTAAAATTCACCACCAAACATGTATCAGTGCAATTAGTAGAATTACAGGCTTTTATTACAGTACGTGGTGCATTCTCTAACCAAGCTTTGAATATCTATACAGACAGTGCTTACCTAGCTCATTCTATCCTTTTATTAGAAACTGTCACACAGGTTAAACACGCGTCAGAAGCTGCCATTTTATTTTCCCACTGCCAGGAACTTATTCTTAATCGAACAGCCCCCTTTTTCCTAGGCCACATTAGAGCCCATTCTAGTTTAGCTGGACCCTTGTCTCTGGGTAACCAAAAGGTCGACACAGCCACAAAAACCATGACAACAGTTATCAATGATTGCCTT
The DNA here is from genome assembly GCF_050624435.1 of Tenrec ecaudatus. Taxonomy (NCBI): domain Eukaryota; kingdom Metazoa; phylum Chordata; class Mammalia; order Afrosoricida; family Tenrecidae; genus Tenrec; species Tenrec ecaudatus. The sequence continues at coordinate 111,332,620 of NC_134541.1, read as the reverse complement.
GCCCAAGCTCGAGCAACCCACACGCTTCACCATTTGAACGCAAAAACATTAAAAATTATGTTCCACATTACCAAAGAACAGGCTCGTCAAATAGTAAAACAGTGTGCCAATTGTGTCACACATCTGCCTGTCCCACACTTAGGAGTCAATCCGTGGGGATTAGTTCCAAACATGATATTGCAAATGGGTGTTACTCCTTATGCAGAATTTAGCAAATTTAAGTACACCCATGTATGCATCGATACCTATAGCGGATTTGTACTTGCTACCTTCCAGACTGGAGAAACTTCAAATCATGTTATAGCTCATCTATTACATTGCTTTTCTGTCCTAGGTACCCCTCAGCAAATAAAAACAGACAATGGTCCCGGCTACACATCTAAAACCTTTCAAAACTTTTGTAATGCCCTGCTAGGAGCAATCCCAGGAGGGGAAGGGGAAAGTGGGGGAGAAATCGGTAACAGATCACCATGATCAACATATAACCCCTCCCTGGGGAAGAGACCACAGAAAAGTAAGTGAATGCAGACGGTAGTCTGTGCTAGACATGAAAAACAATAATTTATAAATTATCAAGGGTCCATGTGGGAGGGAGGCTGGGGCAGGGTGGGGGACAATGAGTTGATACCAAAGGCTCTAGGAGAAAGAAAATGTTTGGAAAGTGATCATGGCAACATATGTACAAATGGGTTTGACCCAATAAATGGATGGATGCATTGTGATATGAGTTGTAAGGACCCCGATAAACTGACTTAACTCTTAAAAAAAAGCCATTGGCAGATTCCCCTCTAGTCACAGGCAATGGTCTGCAGCAGCCTTACTATCAACCACCGATCAATGTAATCCTGCTTAGGCTGCATCAAACCTGATACTTGGTCAGTTGACCTCCCTCTAGAGCAGAGGTTCTCAAACTTCCTAATGCCCCCACCCTTTAATACACTTCCTCATGTTGTGGTGACACACCCCCCCCAACCATAAAATTATTTTCATTGCTACTTCATCGCTGTCGTTTTGCTATTGTTATGAGTCAGGCGACCCCTGTAATGGGTCGTTCTACATCCAAAGGGGTCACAACACACAAGGTTGAGAGCCACTGCTCTAGACCCAACCTGAATTTATTATAGGTGCATGATTCTCTTGCCTATTCCATGATAAAAATATCCTCCCTGGTTTTTTAAATATTGGCGATGGGGTGCAGTCTTTTCTTTTTAGCTCATTGTTATCTAGTTTGTGTTCTTCGCTGTTTCTGTTGGTTTGTCAGTTTATGAATCACAGAAGGAGTGGATGCAGAGATATAAGCACTACTGCCAGGTTTTATAGGGGATTGGGGGGGGGTGGTTGGCAGCAGATGGGAGGGTGAGAAGATTTGAGGAGTAAACAATGAAGGCAGGAGGGGGAGGGGGCACTAGAACTGAATGTGATTACACAACTCCTCTTAAGGAGATTTAGTCATGGGAGGGAAGAAAGAAAGAAAAGGTCCTAAATTGATTATGGTAATGACTGTACAATTCTTCTTGATATGCTTGTGCATTGTGTGCCGATAACACTGTAATATATATAATGCTTTGGATGAGGGGCACCTTAACCCTCAAAGTGATGTCCTTGTCTTTTATCACTTTATACAAGTCTCTGGCCACCAAATACCCCCAACCCCACACATACACAGCCCCGCCCTAATGCCATCTCGCCACTGAACTCAACATGATGTTCCTCCATCTTCTGCTCAGAGACCTCATCCCCACCCCAATTAGTCCTCTCTTTCTTGACAAATGAAAGGGACCACAGGGATGAGATGACACCCTACACACTCAGATCCTCCCCCCAGAGTTGGGACAGCCTCCCTATACCTCAGCCACCTCACATTCTCTGTCTCCATAAACAGCAAGCTCCTCACTGAGTCCCCACATATACATGTGTCCAAGGGGAACTGTGGTGAGACCTGCCTGGTGGGGGCTCAGGTGCTTCAAGGAGGGAAGGTGGGAGCAGGCAGCTGCCACTGTCACCTGCAGAAAAAGTGGGGATGGGGTACTCTTGGTTGGAGAGGAGGGCTGTCTAGTCATGGCTGGGGCCATGGGGTAGAGGTTGCCCCAGAAATATTGTCCTAGGACTGGTCCCTCATCCCCGTCTTTGCTGTAGCACACTCAGTGCCCACACTCACTGTATACTGGGAGACAGAGAGTGTAGGGGCTCAGGCACGGTCAAGGGCAGCTTCTACTGTTATCTCACAACTGAGAAACCATAGATCATTGGGAAACAAAAGAATTTGATTACATCACACTTTACAAAAGAAATCATGTCTGCAGGTTAAATTAAATGATAGTTTGAAGCAGTGAACAGCCGATGATGGGCAAGCCAATATATACTCTACAGGGGAGGTTCATCCAAAGTCCAGGACAACCTCTGTGTATGTTCTCGGTCACAGGGTCCCTTTGCCCCTTGAAACTAGTCGGACAAAGCTCTGAAAGAGCAGGAAAGGCCAATATTGAAGATGTTGCATCAGAAAGTCGAGGAGAGAGATTATCTAGGTCAAGGCTACAGTTACCTTTGAAAGAAGATAGCACCCAAGACGGAGAGAAGAACTCTCCACTAAACCCCAGAATAAACCATCTCCATGATTTCAACACTAGAGATTTGGAGGGTGATGGGGCCAGAATATGGAGGGCCTGACAAAGTCCTCATCTTTGAAAGTGAAATTACACTTTTTATCCACGAGAAGAGATGGAAGAAGGAAGGAATAATAAATATGTGAATAGTGGACGATTATAACATAAGTTAGTTGACTGGTCTGAGTCCGTTGGGAAGGTTAATAAGAACAAAGTGCATACACTCATCAGTTAACAGCAAATATGAAAAACAAAAAAAAAGAACCTCACTGCCATCAAGTCAATTCTGATTCCTGTTGACCTTGCAAGACAGGCTAGAACTGTCCCTGTGAGTGTCTGAGCCTGACACTGTTTAGGGGAGTGGAGACCCACCCCGCCGTGCCCACTTCCTCTGAAGAAGCAGCTACTGGTTTCAAACTGCTGGTCTTGTTTCCTGCCCGCCATCCAGCCACGAGACCCCCAGGGCTTCGCAAAAATAGGGAGGGTGGATATTAACACGGGAGTCCAGTGGACGAATATCACAGCAAGAAAGAGGACCGAGAGGAGGTGGTGGTCACTAGTAAGAAGTAAAATGTTACTGCAAAGAGAATGAAGAAGGTTTGTTTTTTGTTTTAAAGCACAGAACTTGGAAAAGATGGTAGAGTATGGTATGGTATGGTATGGTATGGTATGGTATGGTATGGTATGGTATGGTATGGTATGGTATGGTATGGTATGGTACGGTGCAGTAGGTATGGTACGGTATGACACAGGCAGATAGGACCTAACAATAGCAAAATACATTTGAATTACTCCGATCAATCAAAATTGCTAACATTTAAAGTGTATGCTCTTGAGAAGACATTCTTGATATGCACACACATGCAGGAGAACATGCATAAGGGAAAGAAAGTTCAAGCCACAAAGAGAAGAAAAAATGCTTGTAACACTCACATTCAGACATAGAATACACAAACTGTAGGTGAAAATACCAGTTCACTGTGGAGATAGTAAAAACTGCAAAGGGCTGGAATGAACACATAACAAAAGAAGCTAAGTGGCCATCATCCTTGGGGAAATGCACGTGGAAAAAACACACACCCACCAGAGGACATTTCATGGAGCTGAGCAAGGGCTGGTGAGGGGGAAGTGCACATTCACAGGCCATCCTTACAGGAGACGAAACCTGACATCCCCACAAAAGCCCACATGCAAATACCTGGATGGGCTTGACCCAGAGTCAGCATGAATCTGACATCATACCAATGCTCCTCAACTGAAATATTCGGGTGAAAGAGGAAGACCAGGTAGACCCGTGTATCCATCCAATGGGAAGAGATGAACCACTGAGACAGGCGCCCCAGGGAGGAATCTCACGTGAGCTTCGCCAAGCCCCAAAGACCACAGAGGGTGTGATTCCACGTGGGTGGCGTCTGACAAAGGTCGAAGGGAGGACAGAGGGCAGGGTGTCTGTGGGAGAGGCTGTGTGGAGATGGAGTTGTGTCATAGATGAGAGGGAATCTTCTAGAGAGAAGGAAAGGTGCTAAGTCTAGACTGAAAGAGGGGTGACATGAAGACGTGCCTTCATCAGAACTCAAGATCTCGACACTTTGAATGTCCTGAGAGGTCCGACTGCCTTCAGTGTCTTCCTGTAGACTCAGTCTGTGGTCATGGACGTGGATGTGAGCATGGCCACCGTGACACGGGTCTTCCGGATGATAAGCAGTGGGAGACAGGGGGGACACCGTCAGAAACTGTCCAGGAGAAGCTGGCTGCACACGGGTTAAAGGACCCCCCTAGTCCGCAATGGAGCTGGGAGCCACATGGGTGGATTGGCAAGCGTTTCCTTCGTTGGTGCCACATGGAAAGGACTCACAGAGGGATTTGCTGCCTTCGTGGTCTCCGAGGGAGCTGAGTATTTCCCGGAGTCCCAGAATAAAGGTGAGAAGCAAGCCTGAAGCTAGTTCCTGGAAACATGTCAGGGCCTTCTGAGTCTCTTCTAGAAAGAAGATTTCTGTTCCATCACCTCCTTCTCTGTGTGTCTGTCCAATAAATAATACAAGTAAAGTGAAATCAAATTAAAAAGAGAAAATAAACAAGTACAGATCTCTGCCCAGAGATGGGTTGATTGCACTAGATGTGAATGATTTCTTCATAAACTTAACCCCCACAAAGGTTGAACAATATTTGGGGGGATGGAAACCAACAAGCAAACATCACCCTCACATCGCCCAGACACAGCAGCTCTTCTCTGCAGAGACCAAAGGAGTCACCACATTCAGGCCCGGGGGAACCGAGTCTTTACTGCACAGTGCAGGTGGGTCCCCCTGCCCAGGCTCTGGTCTCCATCGTGAACACGGTCACAGCTGAAGCCTTGTTGAGGTGGCTGCTCCTCTGTGGGGACGGAGGGACACTGAGGGCATCTGAACTGACCCCCTTCCTTCTGGGTTCCTCTTCCTCCTCTGGAGTCTCTGGGGTCGGAGTTGAGAGAGATGTTCTGGCCCATGAAGAGCACAGGGTTTTTTCCCCCAGCAATGGGTTCCAATTCTAGAATGTGTGGCTTTTCCCAGGATGGAGTGAGCCCCTGGAAGTGGGCCCCAAGGCTAACTCGCCCTATCACAGAGACCTTTTCCCCAAAGTCCTCTACATGAAATCCACACCATCGTCCGTTTGCTGATGTTGTTATTTTAACTTTTGACTATGAATTGGGTGAAGCTACCCAGAGAGGATCCTCAATTTTACATTCACAGTTCACACACACGTTGGTTAATTGGTTGGATCACCTCGATGTAACCTTCACGTGTCCCACTTGCTCCCAGTGTTTCCTGTCTTGTTCGCTCCATACTTCACTCTCTGACCGTAGACACTGGGGGAGGATGCCCTTTGCATCTGAGATTGCTGATCCTTCCAAGGGGAACGTGCCTTCCTATAGTCAACGTCCCCCTTATGCCCACAGCCATTGGGTCAATGCCAACCCACAGGGAACAGGTCTAGGCTTCTGACTCTGTAAAACGTCATAGGATGAGACAGCCTCATCTTTCACCCAAAGTGCCCCCAACAGAACTGTCTATTGTTGGGGGGAGTTCATTTCCAGACCTGAAAGGTGAGTGTGATCCAGGGTCTCTAGGTTCCCCCAGTCTCTCTCTGACTCATAAATTGGGGTCTGCATGTTCCTCCTGGTCTATACAGGATGCTCTAATGGGATTCTCACAGGATGGGTAATGACTGAGCACCGCAGGTTCCCCTGCTCTCAGGTCCTGGAGCCTTATGTCTGAGGGGCCCATTTACCTGTTGGGCTCATTATCTCCATGCCTCCTCAGTGCCCATCACGCTTCTCTCCTGTGGGCAGGGGGCACCAATCGCTGCCCCACACACTCATCAAAGTGGGACATAGTGGGTTGTCTCTGTGCACTCCGGGATGTCAACGACCTCAGGGTTACTGAGACTAAGACCTGGGCATGGTTTGTCTTCACAACATCTTATTTTCTCTTGGTCCACACCTGTGCAGTGTCCCAACTGACCCACCAGCACTCTGCGCTCTGCTCTGCTGGAAGAGACATTTCATGGTTCCTGTTGGACAAATCACTCAACTTGGTCTCCCTGAAAGAGAAACCTCACCTCCTCCCATGCCCCACGCTGACCACTGCCTCCCTCTGACCACTTCCTGGACTAGAAGGATAAAGGGCTAGGACAGGGTTCAGGGCAGAGAGCTGCAGAGCCCTGCTGAGGTGAGGAGGCTGCCTGCCCACTCCTGCCCTCTCCTTCCCAGAGCCTGAGGTGGGGCCCCTCCTCCTCACACAGGAACTCCGCTCCCTGCAGATGCTGTGGCTGCTGTTGCTGACCCTCCTCTGCCGGGGGGCCTCTGTGCCCATGACCCCAGGTGATTCCTAACCCCTTCTGCATCCCACCCTGACTCTGAGCCCCTATCTGGTGTCTAGGGAGCAGCGCTGGGGTGGGGTGGGTACCTCATTCATATGTGTCTGTCTACCTCCTTCATGCTTGCACTTGAGGATGGTCTGAGCAGGAGGCTGAGCTGAGCTCTGGGCTGGGAGGGCTGAATCCCTGATGAGCCCTCACTCTGCCTCCCCAGCTCCAGGCCCGGAGACCGAGCTTGTGGACATTGTGGGGGGACACGATGCCCAACCTGGGCAGTGGCCATGGCAGGTCAGCCTGTGGATCCCTGACAATAGGGGCCAGTGGATATTTTGGTGTGGAGGCTCCCTGATCCACCAGCAGTGGGTGCTGACTGCTGCCCACTGCGTTAAAGAGTGAGTGACTCCCCTGCCACCACGTGTCTCCCTGACTATGTTGGGGCGCATGATGGGTGCTGTCGTGTTTCCTGGGTGGAGGGATAACAGAAAAGAGACTGAGGGATTCGAGCCCCTGGAGTCCACCAAGGTACCCCGTACACAGAGGCCCCAGGGCTGCGTGAGTGGGTCTCTTCAGACTCTGGCCAGCTTCCTGTCTTCTCTCCCTCAGAAAACAAGGAAGGGTTCGCAGTGTTCGCGTCCAAGCGGGACAAGTGAAGTGCCACCCGAGTAACTGGTTCCAGGACGTGGCCCAGGTCCTCATCCACCCTGACTACAATCCTCAGGATGTAACCCAAGGGAGGGACATCGCACTGCTCAAGCTGGTGGCCCCCGTGACGCTCTCTCCCACAGTCCAACTGGTCACCCTCCCTCGACCAGGACTCTGGTTCCCTCCAGGCACCAAGTGCATGGTGACCGGCTGGGGAAATACCCGTTTCAGGGGTAAGGATCAGGAGCGCTAGGGTCAGATGGGAATGGGGGTTCTGGGGACACAGTGGATGCTGGCACACCATGAGCAGGGACTCAGCAAAAGTCCCCCATCAGGGAGGGTTATGGGTCAGGCTGGGATTGAGTGGTTCACAGGGACACAGCTAAGGGACAGAGAATGGATGGAGAGAGCAGGAAGCTCTGGCCTCTTTCTGCACCAGGCCCTGCATGGCCTTCTGGGTCCTTGTCCTTCTTGCATCTTGAGGGGGCGGGAGATGGGAATGGAGGCTGAGAAGGACAGAAGGACATGCTCATGGTCTCTGCAGTCAATGCTCCAAGTCCACGCTGACCCAGGGCCCCAACTCTGCATGTCTGGCTCCACACTTCTTCTGATGGCTCAGCCACAATAGCTCAGAGCTAGGGGAGCACCCCCAGCCCCTGTTTCCTCCATGTGAGCTGGGCATGAGCAGTCCCAGGGTGCATGTAGGGAAAATGAGACCAAAAGCATGTCTCCAAACCCCAGCACCTGGAGATCTCAGGAGCAGGGGAAACATTGTCTGGAGGTCTCTGGCCAATCGCCAGGCCCACAGACTGAGCTCCGCCCACTCCTCCCTGCAGTGCCTCTACCCATGAAGGAGAACCTGCAGGAGGTGCAGGTCCCCATTGTGGACTTGAAGACGTGCAGGGCCAGCCACAGACGGGACAACAGGAATGTCAGCAAGGACGTGCTTTGTGCTGGGAGCCCCTGGAAGACCACCTGCCATGTGAGACCCCATGTCCCAGCCTGGTCACTTATCCTGCTTCCTACCCTTGCTCTCAGGCCTCGGGGATCCTGATGGCCACTCTCTACATTTTTTTCTTTCCACAGGGAGACTCCGGGGGACCCCTGGTCTGCCCTAAGGGCCGCATATGGGTCCAGGTTGGGGTAGTGAGTTGGGGTAATCCAAAATGTGATGAGCCAGGATACCCTGCAGTCTACACTGAGGTGGCATTCTATATGTCCTGGATCCGCAAGTATGTCCAGGTACCTGCTTGAGGCGCCAGGCAGGGACAAGGACGCTGCTGACACAAACACCCCTCCCAAGAGCTTACAGAACCTCATGCACCCTCCCCAATGCCAGCCTTTCACTGAGCCCATCACCCTCTTCCATCCCTGCACAGTGCTAGCCCTGCCACCCTCTAGGAGTTCTGTCCCTCCCTTGATATCTGTGAGGGACAGAGGGGATGTCTGGTGACCTCCCAGACGTGGGACAAGGTGGGGGCTTGCCTCTCTCTCTGTAAAACGTGGCTCAATAAAGCTCCTGCACAGCAAGTCTGAGTGTCCTCATTTTGGGGCGTGGCCCAGGAAATAGTCCCTGGAGAATCCTTCCTGATGGGGGTCCAGGTGATGAAAGGTGGGTTGGAGGTTTTGAATCCCTGAGGTCCAAGAAACCGGGTGCTGTGGGGGAGGTGGCAGACCCCTGAGACCAGAAGACGGCCTGTCCACGGGATGACAGACTCATTGTTCCTTGTTCATAAACCTGGGTCGTGCCTGAGTGGGACTAAGTTTAGGGACACTTTTCTCCTCAGGGATCGGGGTGGATTGTGGTACATCCACCTGCAGAGGGACAGGGAGCAACCTCGGAAGGGAGCAGGGGGCAAGCCATGCCCTGTGCTACAGCATTTCAGGAACTTCCCTGGGTCCCTTTTGGTCCCATGGACATTCCCAGGCAAAGACATGGGGCACCTTTGTGCTCACAACTGGACCTACAGTGGAGCATGTTCCCGCAGTTTTCCAGGTGGGAAGGGTGGACGTGGGCACTGAGGCTCCTGGAGAAAAGCCAAGGGCTCCACTGTGGGTGTGTATTCCAGACTCCATACCCACACTCCTTCCCTGGGAGCCCCAGCCCTCCCCTGCTCCTCTCTGCCCCTAGCCCTCACCGAACTGTGCTCTCTTCGTGCACATTTGAAAGAGCAAGAGGGGAAGAAAAGACCCCCCCACACCTCTATCCCCTAAAAGGATCTGGTAGGTAGCTAGCTTAGGGACAGGGGTTGTCCCTCCCATGCCTGAAAAGCCCCCAGAGAGGAGGATGGAAAGAAGTCAGGCAACCATTCGACACCTAGGAAGACCCCAAACTGATCATGCTCATACTCAAGCCCCAGAGCCAGGTAGGAGGTACACCTGGGTGGGACAAACTATGCCCAGGCTTATGACATCATACAGGTGGGCCTAACTCAGCCAAGGGGGTCAACCCATACCATGACACATATCTTCCCCCAGCAAGGGTGTGTGCTAGCATAAAGTCAGGGAACACCCTCTGGGATGCTCTCTTAGGGTGCTCTTAGTCAGGGGCAGGTAGAGGGGGGGAGGGTCTCTCTGCTGTGTGGGTGCACATGCAGCAGCTCAGGGTCTATCCAGGGATCCACAGCCTCTTGTCCCACATGCTCTCTGCCTCTAGGGTTCTGGGACTTCTGGCCTTCCAGGATCACCACCAAGATCCGCACACATTGGTGCTCTTTTGCACGTGGTTGTTCAGACCCAGTTGTGAACCCATTTTAGACTGTAAAGTCTGACACTTGTCCTTCGTACAAACCCACTGGGATTACAAAACGGACTTCGGCGTGAATGCGTTCATCTTGTGAAACCAAGAACAGAGGTATGCCGGACTCCAGAAACCTAACAAATCTTCTGATCCAATCAGATCCTCAAGATCGCCAGACTGCTTCCCTCAGACCACCTGGTCACAGTATCCCCCACAGTCCTGGTCATGATTGCCCCAGGTCACTGGATCCTGGGGCTTTCTATATTACACTATCCCCCAAATCCCAAAACTGGGGTCACCTCGTACCCAGACCACAGGGTTCCACACAAGAACCCACTCAACCTCCCACAAACAGACTCTCTCTGTGCTCCCAGACACTCACTTGGGAATGAAAGTTAAGGAAATGCCAAAAATCTTGTGATCAAGTAAATCAAATATTATTCGAGAGCTGTTTTTTTAAAACATGTCTGAAATGAACTTAGATGTCACTAAAGAATCCAAGCTTATGTCAGTATTTCTATTGCAGGGTTTCTTAGCCACTCAGACCTGAGGAGTAGGAGTCTGGAGAGTCTGTGAAGTGTTAAGCCTTCACTCTATTTTTGTTATATATATAAAATTTTTGAAAGAAAAACATCTTCTATGCAGTTGCAAGGTCCATCCCATCAAATCAGCAATGCTATCCCACTTGTGTTAGACCTGGTTCTCTTGAGAAAAAACCGAAGACACTTATGATTTTAGATAAATAGATAGATATAGCACAGTGAAATAAACAGCTAATTAGTCCACAGAGCAGTACTAAGGGCTCAGGTCAACTCACTTCTGTGAGACAATTAACATGCTGGCAGTCCTTCAACTCACGAGGGCGGTTGGGTGCAAGTCAAGGAAGCAGACAGCTGAGTCTTCTGTAGCGCACGCACAGAACGACCAGGGCCTGACAGGGGGCCGACCTTGATCATGGGGCTTCCACACCTGTCCAGTCCCCTCTGAGACAAGCTATCATGACTGGACAGGTGAGAAGGACTGCGGGTCTTCGCGATCACTCCGCTGTGGTGCACTCAGAGCCACGCCTATCACTATGTCCTATTTTCGGGGGATGGCTTATATTGCGCCATTGCTTACAAATCCTGCTTGGCTTATTTTATGGGTATGCCTTATTTTCAGAGAAACCCGTTATTACCCTCAGGAACAGCAGTGGGAGTAGCAATATCATGAGGGTGGGGGCAGGGGGATGGGCGGCAGGGAGTAGATGGGGAGAAAGGAGGAACACATCACAAAGTGGCATATTTAGCCCACCCCCAAGGGGGATGAATAACAGAAATGTGTGTGAAGGGAGACAACAGACAGTGTAAGACACGAAATGACAAAAATAATATATAATTGATCAAGGATTCGCGAGGATGGTAAGGTGGGAGAGAGAGGGGAAAATAAAGGAGCTGATACCAAAGGCTCATGTAGAAAGAAAATGTTTTGGAAATGTTGATGGCAACATATGTACAAGTGTGCTTAATACAATTGAATGATGGGTTGTCAAGATTTGGAAGAGACACCTATACAATGATTAATAAAGAGGTTTTTAAATAATAATGCTGTCATTAAAGATTTGTACTTATAAGTTTGACTAATGTTGCTAACCATAATGTTCTCTCTCTAGTTTTGTCCAAGTCTTAAGGTGTTTAAGAGAATTTCCATTGTTTGTATTGCTTCATAATAGTCTATTGAATTAATATACCACAGATTGCTTATCTATTCCTCTATAATCGGGGTTTTTGGTTGTTTTCACCTTTTTGCTCTTGTGAAAATTGCTGCAATAAACATAGATGTGCATAGGCTGTTCGTGTTGTGTTCTTTATTTCTTTAGGGTATATACCCAGGAGAGGGATTATAGGATCATATTCTAGTTGGTTTTGCATTTGTTTAAGGAAATGCAATACTGTTTGTACAATTTTACAGTCACATCGGCAATGTAGGAGCATTCAAATCTCTGCACATCCTCTCCAGAATTTATTGCTTTCTGTTTATTTTTTAATTTTGCTAAACGAATAGATGTATGGCAGTGAGGTGGTTAGGTTATGGTGCCAACCTGGCCAATAAACACATGTGGGGTTGATTGAAGTGTAGAGGGATAAATGGCTCAGTGAGCCTCGACATTTTAGTTCTTGGTTCTCTTGCTTTCTGATGGTCGGAACAGGGTGCAGCTGACTTAGCCAGTTCCCTGCTTCAGCTGGCAAGGCTCACTTCTGGCAAGACATCCCTGAGGAGAAGCCATATGGACCTACCCCGATGCATCCGTGGGTACTGGAGCAGCCATGTGGAGACCCCTGCCAGCACTGAGATGCTTACACATTCACGGACTCGTCTTTTGCCCTGCAAGTTGGCATCGTTGCGTCTGTTCTGTGAGATGGAGGAGGACTTTGTGTATTGGTGTCGGACATATGGGTTAATAGGTTAATGTTGGATTTGTAGTCTTGAGCAGCACTGGGTTGGGATGTTTTCTTGATACTCACTTAACCTTTATATAAAACTCTCCCTTATACATGAGTTTCTGTGGATTTGTTTCTCTAAAGTAACCAGAATAACAGGTGATATCTCATTGCTATTTTAATTTGTACTTCTCTATTTCTCATGAATGAGAACATTTCTCCCTAAATTTGTTGGCTGCCTGGATATCATCTCTGGTAAGCTGTCTATTCATGTCTTGTGCCCATTTTTAAACTGGGTTATATTTATATTTTTCTTATTATAATATTATAGCAATATTGTATAGATTTTAAGTGCTCCCTTTGTCTGATGTGTCATTACTAAATATTTCCCCAGTCTGTGAGTCTTCTTTTTACTCTTTTCTTGATGAAGTCTTCTGTAGTGTGGATACTTTTCATTATATTGAGTTATGTAATTTTGCCTTGTATTGGGGCTGTTAGGTTTGTTCCTATTGATGGTCTTTATGGATCTGGGAGTTATATTTGAGTCTTTGTTGCATCTTGAATTCTTTTCTTAAAGATTATTTTTTGGTGGCTCTTACAGCTCTTATAACACTCCACACATCAGCTGTATCAAACATATTTGTATATATGTTGCCATCATCATTTTCTAAACACTTACTTTCCATTGGAGCCCTTGGTACCAGTTCCTCTTTTTCCGTTCTCCCCCCCCCCCAGCCATGTGACTGCTGGATAAATTATAAAGTATTATTATTTTGATATACTGACTGCTGTCTCTCTTCATCTATATTTCTGTTGTTTCTCTGCTTCAGGGTGTGTGTGTGTGTGTGTGTGTGTGTGTGTGTGTGTGTGTGTGTGTGTGTGTGATGCCTAGATCATTGCGATCAGTTCCCCTTCCTCTCTTCCTCCCCACACCTTCCTTTTACCCTCCTGATATCGCTACTCCACTACTGTTCCTGGGGGGGCTATCTGACCCGGATTCCGTGTGTCATGAGCTCTTACTTGTACCAGTGCACATGCTCTGGTCTATCCAGAACTGAAAGGCAGGACTGGAGTCAGGATAGTGAGGAAGCCTTCAAGAACAAGGGGAATATTGTGATTTTCCTCAGTGCTATTCTGCACCCTGTTTTACTCATCCCTTCTTTGTGACCCTTCTGACAGGGGGTGTCCTATTGTCTACAGATAGGCTTGAGATCTCTGTTTCAACACCCCTCATCCTCCACAACATGTTTTTCTTGTTTGTATTGGGTCTTTTGATACCTGTTACCTGATCCTGTCAACACGTCATGACCACCCCAGCTGGTGTGCTTCCTCCATGTGGGCTTGTAGCTTCTCTGCTAGATGGCCGCTTGTTCAACTTCAAGGATTTAAGACTCCAGATGTTCTACCTTTTGCCAGCCAGGCACCATCATCTGTCTTCAGCCCATTTGCTAATGCACTTATTTTGTCTTCAGTGATCTTGTCGGGAAGGTGAGTATCACAGAATTCCAGGTTGTTACAATAAAGTATTCTTGTGTTGCGGGAGGGCTTCAGCAGAGGCCCAAAGTCCACCTACTTCCTCAATGTATTGTCATATGAACATAACGACCCAGTCAATACCTCTATTTTTATGAATTGATATATTTATATATGTACACACGTATGTTCATCCCTCTATCTATAGCTCTGCTTTCTAGATCTTTCCTCTGGTTCTGTTTGCCTTCCTCCTGTCCCACCATCACGCTCACCCTACTTCCTCCTCTTAAAATTTCCTCTCAGCTAAGTCCAGCGAGATGGAGGAAAGAGCTAGGAGTCAAGGGGCATCTATGGAGGTCTAGACAAAGACATGTACATGCAAATATATATATGAGGATGTGGAAATAGATCTATGTGTCTATATTTATAGGTTTAGTATTAAGGTGGCAGAAGGACCTTGGGCCTCTACTCAAGCACTCCCTCAATGCATGAATACTTTCTTTTATTAAATTGGCACTCTGCGATGCTCCACCCTCCCGACACAACTACTGAAGCCAAAGCGGGTGAACAAGTAAATGTGGTGAAGAAAACTGATGGTGCCCGGCTATCAAAAGAGATAGTGTCTGGGGTCTTAAAGGCTTGAAGATAAAAAAAGCAGCCATCTAGCTCAGAAGCAACAAAACCCACATGGAAGAACACACCAGCTTGTGCGATCACGAGGTGCCAAAGGGACCAGGTAAAAGGCATCATGAAAATGTGTGTGTGTGTGTTTGTGTGTGTGTGTGTGTGTGTGTGTGTACCATAGTGAATGAAGGGGGAGGTGCAGAGTGGAGACCCAAGGCCCATTTGTCGGCCACTGGAGATCCCCTCATAGAGGGGTTTAGGAGAGGAGATGGGTCAGTCAGGGTGCGAGGTAGTACCGATGAAGAACACAGCTTTCCCCCAGATCCTGGATGCTTCCTACCCCCCGCTACCATGATCCGAATTCTACCTTGCAGGACTGGATAGGGCAGAGGTTGTACACTGGTACATATGGGAGCTGGAGGCACAGGGAATCCAGGGTGGACGATACCTCCAAGACCAGGGATGTGAGGGACGATGCTGCGAGAGTGGAAGGTGAGTGGGTTGGAAAGAGGAAACTAATTACAAGGATCCACATGTGACCTCCTCCCTGGGAGATGGACAGCAGAGGGGGGGGGGAGGGAAACTCCGGGTAGGGCAAGATATGACAAAATAACAATCTATAAATTATCAAGGGCTCATGAGGGAGGGGAAACAAAAAAAAGAGGACCTGATGCAAAGGCCTTAAGTGGAGAGCAAATGCTTTGAAAATGATTAGGGCACAAAATGTACGGATGTGCTTTATACAATTGATGTATGTTCATGTATGCATTGTGATAAGATTTGTATGAGCCCCTAATAAAATGTAAAAAAGAAAAAAAATTCCTCTCAGCTGGACGGCTGTTGCTGCAACACCACTGGAATCACCACATCGCCCTTGATTTACACTTTAATTCCCTACTTCTTCCCCTGTCCGTGGTGCTGTTTGCTCACCACTCCCTTCCCCTGCCTCCTCCTCCCAAGTCCCTCTGGAACTATTAGTCCTTTGGTTTCTCATCCTGCTAGCTTCCCGAGCCTATTTATTTGGGTAAGGAAAGCAGCAATAATGGAGACAAAACAGAAGATTTAATAAAAACGGGGAGAGAAATATACATAATTCCAAGTGTGTCCACTGACCTTTATAACTGTCTCCCCACCAGTCCCTGGGGGATCCAGGAACTTCCCCTCCTAGCCTGTAGTCTATTGGGGATTCCTCAGGGACTTTGTGATTTGGCTTTGCTCCTGTTGCTGATCTTTTATGTTCCCTTCTTGATTTGCCCCACTGTGGGGGGTTAGACCAGATTCACCACCTGCCGTGTGCCTCAGTATTGTCCTCTCTCTTGGTGTGCTTCAGCGAGGAAACTTCATGTCTCGAGCTGTTGTTGGCCCCACAGTCCTCTCTGTGCCTCAGCAGCTCGTGCAGGGACGTCATGCTCAGGGCTTGGTGTGCCAGAAAGATGTCTAGTCCTTCATTCTCTATTTACATCTTGGTTCTCTTCCTTGAGGGCGTGGAAGGTAGGCTCTCTCCCCAACCTGTAGGTTTTAGAGTTGTCCTCCGTAGCACATCCTTCTAGGGAAAGGGTTAGTTTGGCTCTGACTGGAGCCATGTGGTTACGTTGCCCTCAAGGTTTGGCGAGCCGTGGTGCTGTCTGCACTCTTGCTCCAATTTCTGTCGAGATGTAAATGATATCCTTCCAATTGGTGGATTAGGGACCTGTTGCCCTAGTGTCATCATCTTCCTCTTCTTGTTTTCCCTGTTTTCTCCCTCCCCAGCCACCCTATCCCTTTCTTTGTGTTGGAATGACATGTACATCCTTAGGTTTGATCTGTCCCCCACCTGATTGCCTGTACCTCAACCAGTATAGTGTGAGATAAGTGGCTTTACTTCTATACCTACTGTGCTGATTATACTTACCTTGGTGGACTCATGTTGTACTTGTCCTTTGGTGATTGGATAACTTTGCTTAGCATAATTTCCTCCAACTCTTCCCATGAAGTGATGTGCTTCGTACAATTTTCCGTGCTTTTCAGTGATGTGTAGTCCTCCATTGTGTGTATGTGTTAGAGTTTTCTAATCCACTCATCAATCGATGAAAATTCAGGTTGTTTTCTATTCCTTGCTATGATTAATTGCATCACAGTAAATATTGGAGCGCAGCGACTGGTCATGGTCTACGTCTTACCCCGTATATGTATATGCCCAGTAGAGGGATGGCTGGGTCATAAGGTAACTCAATTTCCATTTGCTTTAAATATCATCAAATTTGTTGTCCACAGAGGCTGGAGGGGTCTGCATAACCACCAGCAGTGGAGGAGAGTTCCTGTCTTGCCACATCCCCTCCAACACTTGATGCTCTCTGATTTTCTGATTTGGGTGTTAGGCGGTGTCTCATGGTTGTTTTAGTTGGCATTTCTCTGATGGCAAATGATTGGGACCATTTTCTCTTATGCTTGTTGGCCATTGCGGTCTCCTCCGTAGTATAATTTCTGTTCAGATATTTTCCCCACTTCCTCGTGGAGTTAACTGTTTTCTTCTTTTTGCAGGCTAGGGGGGTATTGTAGGTTTTAATAATAAGCTCTTTGTCTGTTGCGTCATTGCTAAAAATTCTCTCAACACAGTCTGTGGTTTCTCTTGTAACTCTCTTGGTGAAGTCTTTCGACAAACCCTGTTGTTTTATCCTTAGCAGATACCACTGGATGATTTCAGCTTCATCTGTGTGTGTGCCTGTCCCTGTTACAGTTACTCTATGTATAGTCTATGTATTCACTGTGCCAAAGTTCTTAGGTTAGTCCAGATTCCTTCACTGATGATTCTGATAGTTTAGGGTTTTACTTCGAGGTCTGTAATCTACCTTGAGTTTGTTCTTGTGCATGGGGTGAGGTAAGGGTATTGTTTCATTTTTCTACAGGTGGATATCCATTGTTTCTAGCACCACTTGTTAAAGAGGGCAGGCATCTCCCACTTGATGCTTTTTAGGCCCTTGTCGAGGACAGATGTCTATAGGGAGATGGTTTTATTTCTGGAGTTTCTATTCTTTTCCACTGGTCTCAATATCTGTCATTATTCCAGTACATGGCTGTTGTGACTACTGTGGCTGTAGAGAGTTGACATTGCCGGGTAAAGGGAGCTCTCCGACTTTGTCCTTTTTCTTGCGGAATTCTCTGCTAATTCTTGGCTTCTTCCCTCTCTATATGAAATTTTTTCCCAATTTTTGAAGAAAGTTCTTGGTATTTGAACTGGTATAGTGTTATTCTTAGATAGTGCATTGGGTAAGAGTGACATCTTTACTATACTGAGTCTTCCAATCCACGAGCCTGAGAGCGTGGGATATTATTCCATTTGTGGTGGTTAATTTTGGTTTCCTGTGGTACGTTTCTGTAATTTTCCATGTATAAGTCTTTTGTTGTTGTTGGTTTGTTTTTTTTTTTTTTGCTTAGATATGCCATTGGATATTTCAATGTTTTCTCTTCCCTAGTCTTCTCTGATTTACATAGAAAACCAATACACGTCTCTTTGTTGATTTTTTATATTGCCACTCTTCCATATTCCTCTATTGCTGCCAGTACTGTTGTGGAGCTTTGGGGGATATTCCATGGATAGTATCATGTTGTCTGCAAATAGCGATAGTTTCACCTCCTCTTATCCCAGATGCATACCTTTAGTTTTTTTAAATCATTTTATTTGAGTGCCTTCAACGTTCTTCTGCTGCCTTATGTTGTTATCTAGGACCTCCAGTATGGTGTTCACTAGATGTGGGGAGGATGGTCATTCTTGTGTGTTCCCCTTGCACAGTGGGATTGTTTTCATCTTTTCTCCATTGCCTATGATGCTAGCTTTTGACTTTTCCTAAACAGCTTGGATTAATTTGAGGAAATCTCCGTTCATTCCTATCTTCCTAAGGGTCTTAATTAAGAATGGGTGTAGGATTTTGTCAAATGCTTTTTCTGTATATTGATATTATCATGTGTTTCCTATCCTTTTTTGTATCAATGTGGTCAATAATGTGGATGGACTTTTGGATATTGAACCATCCCTGTACCACTGGAATGAATGCCACCTGATCATGATGGATGATGTGTTTCCTACACTTTTGTATTCTATTGGCCAATACTTTGTTAGTGATTTTTGCATCTATGTTCATTAGAGGTATCAGTCTGCTTTTCTCAATTCCTGTGTGATTCTTTCCCTGTTTGGGTATCAAAGTTATACTGGCTTCGTGGAATGCATTTGGGAATTCGCATCCTTTAATATGCTATATAATAATTGTGGAGGATCGGTGTCAGCTCTTCCTGGAATGCTTGGTAGAATTCTGCTGTGAAATTGTCTGGTCCAGGAGCTTTTGTTGTTGGTAGTCTCTTGATAACCATATCTATTTCTTCTTTAGCCATGAGTGTATTGGGCTTCTTGGCCTCTATCTGGGATAATGTAGGGAGGGATTGTTTTTCAAAATATTTGTCCCTACTTCAGATTGTTGAATTCATCAGAACACAGGTTTTCCTAGCACTTTACGATTATCCTTTTAGTCTCAATGGGGCCCGTTGTGATTTCCCCAGTTTCATCCCTCATCCTGGCTATTGATGTTTTCTCCTTCCTTTCCTTGGTTAGGTTTGCCAGCAGTCTGTAGATTCTGTTCATCCTTTCTAAGAACTAGCTTTTGTTGCACTGAATTTTGCACTATTCTCTTCTCTTCCCACTCATTTATCTCTGTTCTGATTTGTATTATTTATTTGCTCTTGCTATTTGAGGGGTTGTTCTGTTGACTTTGTTCTAGTTGCTGGAGGTCTTGCGATAGCCTATCAGTCATAAGCCTCTCTTCCTTTTTCATATATGCATTAACCACTCTCAAATATCCACTTATAACAGCTTTTGCTGTATCCCATAGGTTTTGATTCTCATTAGTTTCTAGAAACTCCCTAATCTGGGTTAGTACCCATTTGTGTTGCAGAAGATCATTATTCATCCTCCAATTGTTTGCCCTTCTTTTTCTAATTTCCCTTTTGTTGATCTCCAGTTTTATGGCATGGCGGTGCAAGAGGGACGTCTGAGTGATCTCTGTGTTTGAATTTACTTGGCCTCAATTTGTGTCCCAGCATGTAGTCTATTTTCAAAAATGAGCCATGTGAACTTGAAAAGGATAGGAATATTTTTGCGTTTGGATGGAGAGCTCTATAAATGTCCATCAGGTCCTGTTGCCTCACTGTGGTGGTTAGCTCTGTAGCCTCCTTGCTGAGCTTCTTTCCCAGTGATCTTTCTGTGATAGTGGTGTATGAAAGTCACCTACTATGATTGTTGAGTCTGTGATTTCTTTATTCGTCTTTTCAATAATTTGATGAATTGTATGGGTCTCTCTTAGATGCATACATATTTATTATGCTTACTGTTTCCTTGTCTATTGATCCATTGAGCATGATATAATGTCCATCCTTGTCTCTTTTTATGGTTTGCACCTTGAGGTTAATTTTGTGTGAGATTAGGATTGTAACCCCTGCTTTTTTAGTTTGCCATTTGCCTGCTATCTTTTCTACCAATTCTTATCCTTAGTCTATTTTTGTCTGTGAGCTTAAGATGTGTCTCCTGCAGGCAACCGATTGATAGGCATGTTTTCTAAGGCAGTGCTAAGCTTTGGCTTTTAATGGCTGAATTCAAGACATTGATATTCAGAGTTACTACCATTATCTGTGGATTTATTGCTGTTATCTTGTACCTTTTGTGTTGGGTGTTTTTCTATATCCTTTCATGTCAGTGTGTTGTGTCTGTATGGGGGGCTTCATCTCCTCTATCATTGCATCCTTATTCTGCATTGCTATACTCATGTCCTGTATTACTCCAAGCAGCATTGTGAAGTTTTATTTTTGTGCTTTTATAAACAATATGAGTGTAGAACTTCCTCTGCTCTTGTGTTTTGTTTTTCTTGTTGAGGGTGTTGAGGTATATCACTTTGGAAGAACTCAGAGCCATGTGCCCAGGAGATCAAGGGCCCTGAGTGTTCTTTGTGTGACTGGTAAGAGTGGTGTTGGGTACTATCTGTGGCCTGCTGTGGTTATGGGTCACATGGTTCTGTAGGCAAGCCACTGTGGTGACTCAGTGGCTGGTGGGGCGGGGGTTCCATAGATGGGCTGACCCTGGGAACTGTAGGTATGACACTGGGCCAGGTTGGGGCAGGCCTGCATTGTGGGCCCGTGCATGGTCTGTGCTCTCTGACCACAATTTTCATTCTTTTAAAGATTCCAGGAGTAGCCAGAACCTGCAGGATGGAACTGGATGCCTGATGACGATGGAGTAACACATACCAGAAGGACTCCACAGAATTCAGCCCAGGAGAGTTGCCAGGAGGGAGATTTAACGCTGCTGGAATGCAGGAGCATCAATCCAGCTAACAGAAAAAGAAATAATAAGAATTAGATCTGAGATTCAGGAGACAGAAAAGAAGACGATTGTGGGGAAAAAAATCAATGCTGCTAAAAGTTGGTTCTTCAAACAGATAAACCAAATTGACAAACCTCTCGTGAATTTGAACAAAGAAAGGAAGGAACACATCTCAATAGCAAGGATGAGGGATGAAAGAGGGAATATTACAACGGACCATAGTGAAATAAAGGGATAATTACACAGAATTATGAAGGACTGTACTCCAATGAATTCAAAAACTTGGAAGACATGGATGAATTCTTGGAAAAACAATCCCTCCCTAGGTTATCCGCAATGGCCATCAAGAACCTCAACAGACCCACATCGATAGAAGAAAGAGACAAGGCTATCAAAGAATTACAAACCAAGAAGGCACCGGGACCAGATGGATTCACTGGTGAATTCTATCAAGCATTCAGCGAAGAACTGACACCAATCCTACACAAATTCTTCCAGACCATAGAAAAAGATGACAAACATCCAAATTCCTTCTATGAAGCTAGTATAACTCTAATACCTAATTGGGCAAGGATCCCACAATAATTGAGAACTACAGACCAATTTCCCTAATGAATATGGATGCAAAAATCCTCAACAAAATACTAGCCAAGAGAATACAAAAATATATAAAACAAATAATTCACCATGACCACGTGGGATTCATACCAGGGATGCAGGGATGGTTCAACATACGAAAGATCATTAGTATTATTCGTCAAATTGAAATGAAGAAATTTAAGAACCACATGATAATATCAACAGATGCAGAAAAAGCATTCGACAACATCCAACACCAATTCCTGTTTAAGACACTCAAGAAGATAGGAATGGAAGGAAAATTCTTCAACATAATACAAGCTATATAAGAAAAACCAACAGCCAATGTGGTTGTCAATGGAGAAAAGACTAGACCAATTCTTCTGAAAAAAGACTGTCCCCACTGCTGGTTAATATCATGCCGGAGGTCCTAGCTAACAATGTAAGGCAAAGCAAGGACATCAAAGGTATTCGTCTGGGGAAGGAAGAAGTGAAACTATTGTTATTCGCAGATGATATGATTTTATATATGGAAAATCCTAAAAGTTCCACAAGAGGAGCACTGGAAGCAATAGAGGAATATGGCAGAGTAGCAGGTTACAAGATCAACAAACAGAAGTCTATTGCACTACTATACACATCGGACAAGGACACAGAAGAGGAGATCAAAAAGAGGGGTACACTTCACCATAGCCATACACAAATTGAAATATCTAGGGATATACCTGACTCAAAAAAACAAAAGATCTGTGTGAGGGAAACTACAAAACACTATTTAAAGAAAACCAAGGATGACCTCAACAAGTGGAAGGACATCCTATGCTCGTGGATCAGCAGACTCAATATTGTAAAGATGTCAATTCTACCCAATGCACTATATAAGTTCAATGCTATCCTGATCCAAACTCCAGCAACTTTCTTCAAAGAGTTGGAAAAACAGATTACCAACATCATATGGAGAGGGAAGAAACCAAGAATTAGCAGAGAACTCCTCAAGGAGAAGGACCAAGTCTGAGGGCTTGGTTTACCCGACTTCAGCAGCTACTACTCAGCTACAGTGGTCAAAACAGTGTGCTACTGGTATAACGATGGATATTCAGACCAATGGAAAAGGACTGAAACCCAGAAATAAAATCATCAGCATACAGACAACTGATTTTTGATAAAGGGCCCAAAAGTATCAAATGGGAAACAGATGCCCTCTTCAATTCATGGTGCTGGAAAAAATGGATACATAGCTGCAGAAAAATGAAGCAAGACCTTTACCTCACTCCATGCACAAGAATAAACTCATGGTATATCACAGACTTTGAGGTAAAACCCCAAACTCTTAGAGCCATCAGTGAGGGAATTGGGACAAACCTGAGAACCTTGGCACAGGGATTACATAGGCTATCGGAAATCGGGAAGGACACCAACACGGAGGAGGCACAAATTGATCAATGGGACATACTAAAAATAAAACACTTATGTACATTGAAAGAATTCACTAAGAGAGTAATAAGAGAGACTACAGAATGGGAAAACATCTTTAGCAATGACACATCAGACAAAGGCCTTATTACTAAAATCTACAATACACTGATAAACTACAAGAAAAATAACACAATTGTCCGCTCAAGAGGTGGGCAAAGGACCTGAGCAAGAGTTTCTCAAGGGCAGAAATCCAAATGGCGAATAAATACGTGAGAAAATGTTCCTATCTCTAGCCATAAGAGAAATGCAAATTAACTATGAGGTACCACCTAACACCCTCAAAGATAGGCCAATTCAAGAAATCAGAAAGTAACAAGTGTTGGAGGGGATGCGGAGAGATAGGAACTCTTGTCCACTGCCGGTGGCCCTGTAGATATGTACAACCATTATGGAAATCGATTTGGCTATATCTAAAACAGTTGGAAAGTGAGCTACCTTATGATCCAGCAAACCCCCTACTGGGCATCTACCCAGAAGAGACAAAAAAAACAAACCACGGCCAGACATCTGTGCCCCAATGTTCATCGCAGCACAGTTCACAATTGCAAGGAGTTGGAAACAACCCAAATTCCCATCAACAGACGAATGGATTAAAAAACTCTGGTACATACATACATGGAGTATTATGTGTCCATAAAAAGCAGTGAAGAATGCATGAAGCACATCACCGCATGGGAACAACTGGAGGAAATTATGCTAAGTGAAGAAAGCCAAGCACAAAAGGACAAGTACTACATGAGGTAAACTCCAAAAAATGTTTAAAAGAGGCATAGGAAGAAGATGCTGTATATGTATGTCCCTGGCGTGAGGCCCAGGTAATATGGCAACAGCCAGATGAAACTCAGGGATACATATGGGATACATATGGCAGCCCATAAAAATGGAGCATGGTAAAAGGTATGGGTAGCCGGGGGAACAGGGCACTAACCCACACGGGGGGGGGGTGTTGATTATGTTTCCACAGGGAAAGAGTGACAAAACTTCAACCCAGAGCTCCAAGACAAGAACGCAACACACTGACATGAAACAGGGAAGAGGTTTGGTCTGGTCGGAGCACACTGGAGCCAACGAGGGGGTATGGTGGAGCAGGGGGTGGGGGGAGAAAAAAGTGATGCACATCCTGGCTCACCAAGCCCTGAGGACAATGTTCCTGCTCAGAAAAGCAATGCACAGAGATGACCACAGGGCCGGCCCCACCGTGGGACACGGCGTTCCTCATTGAACCACAGCACCATTGAGGACAGCACTAGAGACACACAGTGGGAACTGTGCCTGCCATGAGCTAACCAGGCCAAAGCCAGCCTCTGAGGACATTCAACATAGCAGCAGGGGAAGCAGAGCAATGAAGTTGTCAGGGATAGACGCGGTGCCAGGGCATGGCACCCCATCAGACTTGACTGGAAAGCACCTGTGAAGGAAAACAAACAGACCCTGACTATTCATACGTTACGTGTCTATCTGTGTGTGTTTGTTGTTGTTGTTGCAGGTATTGTTTTACTTTCTGTTGTTGCTTCGTGGAACTCAATCTTGTGATGGCACACAGCATGTCTACCTGGAAGGGATAGGCAGAATAAACAAGTCAGAAGCGAGAACAACGCGATGACATTTCCTGGGGGACTTGGGAGGAAGGGGTGGCAGGGGGAAAGGAAGAGGGTGTTAACAAGCCCAGGGACAAGGGAATAACAAGTGATCCAAAGACAGTCTCAAGGAGGGTGTGGGAGGTCTGGCAGGGCTGGATTAAGGGCAATGTAACCAAGAGGAATTCCTAAAACCCAAATGAAGGCAGAACATGATAATGGGGCAAGAGGAGAGCACAAAGAAACAGAGGAAAGAACTAGGAGGCAAAAGGTAGCCATAGAGATTTAAATACAGACATATAAAGATGTAAATATATTTATATATGACGAGGGGGGAATAGATCTATGTACATATATTTATAGATTTATTATTAAGAAAACAGATGGACAGTGGGCCCCTGCTCAAGTACTCCCTCAACACAAGAACACTTTGTTCTAACAATTCGGCACTCTGAGATGCTCACCTGACTGGCACGATCGCTGATGACAATGGGTGCACAGGCAAATGTGGTGAAGAAAGCTGATGGTGCCCAGTTGTCAAAATGCATAGAATCTGGGGTCCCATAGGCTGGAAGACAAACAAGGCACCATCTAACTGAAAAACAACAAAGACCACATAGAAAGTGCACACCAGCTTGTCAGATGACAAGGCATTGAAGGGATCAGGTATCAGGCATCAAAGACCAAAAAAAAATCATAGCATTGTGAATGAGGGGGAGTGCAGAGTGGGGACCCAGGGCCCATCTGGGGGAAATTGGACATCCCCTTGAAGGACGGCTGTGGGGAGGTGACGAGCCAGTTAGAGTGTAGTGTAGCAATGATAAAACATATAATTTGTCTCTAGTTCTTGAATGCTTTTTCTCCCTCCCCCGCCCCACTATTATGATCCCTTCTACCTTACATAACAGGCTGGACTGGGAGATGTACACTGGCACGGATAGGTACTGTAAATAGAGGAATCCAGGACAGATGAGTCCCTCAGCAACAGTGGTGAGAGTGGAGATATCAGGAAGGTGGAGGGAGGGTGAGGGAGAAAGGGGAAACAGATGACAAGGTCTACATGTAACCTCCTCCCTGGAGGATGGACAGCTGAGAACTGGGTGAGAAAGGTGTACGACGGTAAAATAATAATTATTTATAAATTATCAAGGGTTAAGGGGGGAGGAGAAAGTGGGGAGGGAGAGAAAAATGAGGAGTTGATACCAAGGGCTCAAGTAGAAAGCAGGTGTCTTGAGAATAATGATGACAACATATGTACAAATGTGCTGGACACAAATGATGTATGTACTGATTGTAAAAAGAGTTGTATGGGCCCCTAATAAAATGATTTTTAAAAACAAAATAAAAAGGGTACTGCCTTCTTGATCTCCTCTTCCCTGGTCTTGTCCAATGTATATAGAAAACCAATACACGTCGCTTTGTTGATCTTTATTCTGTCACTCTTCCATATTCCTCTATCATTGGCAGTACTCCTGTTGTGGGGCGTTGGGGGTTTTCAATGGATAGAATCATGTCACCTGAAAATAGCGATAATTTCACCTCCTACTCTCCCACAAGGATACGTTTAATTTTTAAAAATCACTTCATTGGGATATGTTCCATGTCTTTCTCCTGCCTTATGTTAGTTAACAAGGACATCTAGTACGATGCTGAATAGAAGTGGGGACAATGGGCATCCTTCTCTGGTCCCCTTTTCAGTGGGAGTGTTTTCATCTTTTCTCCATTGACTATGATGCTGGCTGTTGGCTTTTCATAAATAGCTTGTATTAACTTGAGGAATTCTCCTTCCATTCCTATCTTCTTTAGTGTCTTAATTAGGAATGGGTGTTGGCTGTTGTCAAATGCTTTTCCTGCATCTATCAATATTATCATATGGTGCCTATACTTTTTGTTATCAATGTGGTCAATAATGTTGATGGACTTTTGGATGTTGAACCATCCCTGATGTACTGGAATGAATCCCACCTGATCATGAAGGATTATGTGTTTTCTATACTTTTGTATTCTATTTGTCAATATTTTGTTAGTGATTTTTACATCTATGTTCATTAGAGGTAGCAGTCTGTAGTTCTCTCTTCCTGTGTGATCCTTCTTTGCCCGTGAGTCTTTTGGAGTCCTGGGCCTCTATCTGGGGTAATGCAGGGAGACAATATTTTGTAAATATTTGTCCATATCTTCACATTCATGAGAATACAGACTTTCATAGTACTGTGTGATTATCCCTTTAGTCTCAATGGGGCCCGTGGTGATTTCCCCAGTTTCATCCTTCATCCTGGCTATTGATGTTTGCTCCTTCCTTTCCTTGGTTCTGTTTGCCAGCAGCCTGTCGAATCTGTTCATCCTTTCTCAGAACCAGCTTTTTGCTTCATTGATTTTTTTGTACTATTCTCTTCCCACTCATTGATCTTTGTCCTGATGTATATTATTTATTTTGTTTTGCTATTGTAGGGGTTGTTCTGTTGACTCTGTTCTAGTTGTAGGAGGGTTTGTGATAGCCTATCAGTCATAAGTCTCTTTTTTTTCATATATGCATTAAGAACCATCAAACATCCTCCGAAAACTGTTTTTTGCTGTATCCCATAGGTTTGGGGATGTTGTACTCTCATTAGTTTCTAGAAACTTCCTAATATTTTCCTTAATCTGGGCCAGTACCAATTCATGTTGCAGAAAATCATTACTCATGCTCCAATTGTTTGCCCTTCTTTTTCTAATTTCCCTTTTGTTGATCTCCAGTTTTATAGCATGGTGGTACAAAAGAGACTTCTGAGTAATCACTGTGTTTGAATTTACTCAGGCTCCACTTGTGCCCCAGAATGTGGTTTATTTTCAAAATTGAGAAATGTGCACTTAAAAAGAATAGGAACATTTTTTATTCTGGTTGAGATGGAGAGCTCTATACGTGTCTATAAGGCCCTGTTACCTAATTGTAGTGTTTATCTCTGTAGCCTCCTTGCTGAGCTTCTTTCCCAGTGATCTATCCTTGATAGTGGTGTATTAAAGCCACCTATTATGATCACCTATTGTGATTTCTTTATTCGTCTTTTGAATAGTTTTTTTAATGAATTCCATTGAGTCTCTCATTAGAAACAGATATATTTATTATGCTTACTGTTTCCTGGTCCACTGATACTTTGATGATTATACAGTGTCCAGCTGAGAGGGCTTGGGGCCCACTGGATCTGAATTCTGCCCAGCTGCTTTCCTGTCACTCTTGGTTCTCTCCTGCACGGCTCTCCAGGCTCTGCTCCCAGAATCTGTATTCTGTCACAAGTCAATATCCCAGGGGATCTTCAACTGTGGCAAATTAGTGACTAATTAACTATCGTTACCCACACTGGCTGTTGAAAGAGGCGAGAGGGGTATTACCAATATAGTCACTCTCTTCCAGGCTGGGAAAGAGAGATTCAAACTCTGAGAATGCAGGAGCAGGGAGGATAGCAAAGAGGGGAACTCTGGTGTGAGGTCTTGTAGCTAATTCTCAGAGGCTCTCTGGAACACTGGGATTAGGACGACCTTTGGACAGAGCCTGGAGAAATTACTGAACGCTGTGTACTTGGGCGCAGGAAGGGTGGCGGATGTCATCCCGCTGTACCTGATGAGGAATCAGTGGAACCCAAAGGTACATTTTGTAAGTTTAGAGCATTTGAATGAGCTCTTGAATCGCTCCATGGGCAAAAATCTAAGGGGGAGGTGTGAACCAGACCCTAGTACACGGAATCTTTTTTTAGTACTCAGCCTCTCAATATTGTCCTCCTTACCTCTTAATTTTCAGATCTGACAACAGGAGGAGGGGTGGGTGATTCTACCTAGAGGCCATCATGACTCCTCCTCCCCTTGAGTTTATTTGTGTACATGGTGGATCTGTTTCGTTCCTTTCCAGGGGCGATGCATTTATTGAATGTAGCATCATTTATTGAAAAGACTATCCATTCCCCCCACTTAATGTGTTTTAGACCTTTATCAACAATCAGGTGCCTGTAGGTACTTGGTTGTATTACTGGGTTCTCGCCTCTAATCTATTGGTCTTCACATTTATTGTAGTTACTAATACCAAGTTGTTTTGATTACTGTGGTCTTAAAGTTTTATTGTCTGGGAGTGGAAGGTCTCCTACCTTGTTTTTACTTTTAGTGATATTTTGTTTATCCTGGATTTCTTTCTGTGTCTGTCAGGGTAGACTAGAGGAACAAATTCAGTGAGAATCATATGTGTATAAGGAAGAGATTTCTTTGAAAAATCAATTGTATACTTTAAAAACATCCCAGTCAAGTCCATAAGTCCAATGTTAGCCCATATGTCTGATACCAATCTATAAATTCCTCCTCAGACTCACAAAACACATGAAATGTCTCTGAATACAGAAAGATCTCAGGCCACTGGGTGGAAACTCTAGTGGTGGTAGAGAGGCATCTCATCCCTGACAGGGATCTCCACTTGGCTCTTTCATCTCCAGGGCTCTAGGGTAGCTCCAAGTGTATTCTCAGCAAGCATGTCTCACAGGGAATGTGGGTAAGTTCCATCCCCAGTGAGCTATTTATCTCCTTAGTGCCTCCAAATGAGGTCATCAAGCTGCAACCTGATTGACAGGCTTAACGCCACCCCTTCACTCTTAACTTACAAATGACAACAGATTATGTAATTACCACAGGAAGGAAATTATTGATGCTCTGAGGATCATTTTGGAGGTGTAAATTACACTGCCCTATGTCTTGGGGAACAGCATGAAGCAAAAGCTTACTTTATAATTGATCTTTTTTTTTTCAAAGAATCAAGTATTTCACCAGTCTGACAAGTAATTTATTTACTGTGAAATAAGGTTTTAGTTGTAACCCAAATGTCAAATTACTTCATCTTTCTCCCATGGAATAACAAGTGGGTTTGAACCACTGAACTCAAGGCTAGCAGGCCAGCACCGACCACATCTGCCTCACAGCACCCCAGGACTCCTTCACTAGGGAGTAGGAGCATAACTGTGTTCTTAAACACACCACGTCTGGAACTGTAGGAGAACTGAGAGAGAAAGAATGACAAATGCAGAAGATGCTGCAAGAGAAAGATCAGATACAGGAGATCAGCTACCTTAGTCAAGGCTGCTGTTGCCTTTAAACACAGATACCTCCTGATAAGACAAGGACTCTCCACCATGCCTCAGGATGTACCATCTTGATGATATCAACACAACAGATTTGGAGGGTTTGTTAGTCCATGTAGAACAGATAAACAAATTCATAGACACTTGTATGTTTATGAGAAAAAACTTTATATACAAGAGCAATTGAATATTGAAAAGCATCCCAGCCCAGTCCAGATCCAGTCCATACATCTGATATCAGCCCATGTGTCCGACATCAATCTACAACTTTCTCTGCACACTAACAAGCACATGCAATGATGTGGAATGCAGGAAGTTCACAGTCTAGTGGGTGGAGAGTCATGTGGATCCAGTGATGGTGGAAGCAGCTCAGTGCTGGCCTAGTCTCCACATGGCTCCTCCAGGTCCAGGGCTCTCACTGCATCAGCACAGCTTCATGTGTCTGGTCAGTAGAGAGTCTCTCAGGAATGAGCATGTGTCATGGCTGCAATGAGCTATTTATCTCCTTAGCCACCTCCAAATGAGATCATCAAGCTGTGATCTGACTGACAGACTAAGCTCCACCCCTTCATTTTTAAGCCTCAAATTGACAACAAATTGTGTAACTACCACAGAAGGACAGGGGGCCTGAGAGGTGGGGGCGGGGGCTGATAAATTCCTATCTTCTTGAGGTTCCATGAAGATACCAACTGTGTAAGTGAGAACACATGTTCACAGTGGAATGCTGTAAGATCATGAATGAAGTTGGTAGGAAGCACCAGAGTGTAACTGATCACTGGAATCAACACAACGGGAAACAGCCTCACCAGTGAAAAGTCAGCATTGAGGCAGGTGTTAGACAAACAAGTCCAGCTAGATGCTGTTTCCTAGGGAAAATTTAGTCTGAAGGCACACAGATGGGCCAGCGTGCTACACGATGCAGCACTCAACCCTAAGACAGCTAGACAGATAGAGGTAGCCTTAAATAAACTAGAAACTCACTGCCCTTAATTGATACCAACACATAACAGTCCTAAGAACAGGATAGGACCACACTGACAGGTTTCCAAGACTGTAATCTTTACAAGAGTGGTGTGTGTGTGTGTGTGTGTGAGAGAGAGAGAGAGAGAGAGAGAGAGAGAGGCAAAGTCTTACATCTGGGAAGGTAAACCCATGTAGGCACATAATTCTGAGTACTCCCTGTGATAAGGAAGGTGATAAGGAAGGTGATATGGGGTTCTGAGGAGAGGAAGTTGGAACTGTTCTGGTGGAATTGTTCTAGGTTTGCAACAGGGACAGAAGAAAACAGGGTGATTCGAAGAGTGTGTAAAGGTCAGCTGAACTGCACAGTGCTCTCTTCTGTCCCCTGCAGCTGCTTAGAAAACCACATGCTGGTGCAAACGCAAAGATGGTGCAAAGTCCCGCATTCTTTCTGGGTGACCAGTAAACTGTGCACCTGTAACAGCTTGTCCCCAGTCCCAGCTCGGGCTCCACACCGGGCACCCGACAGTCAGATGTGTGCCCTCAGTCTGGGTTTGGATCCAATACACCCCTTAAACTATACTCAGTCTCTGCTCACCTTGTTCATTCAAAGACCTGCTTACAGCACCCCCCATTTGAGGAAGATGGACTGAGCCCCACCTTCATTTCTGTCTAGTTGGGTGTGGAAGCCCCGATGAGGGGAATTTCACAAGACACTGGAAAGAGCCTTTCTCTTGGGCAGAAGGACCACAAAGCTCAGAGATGTGACGATTTCCAAAACTGCCATGGGGATCTGAAGCCAACTGACATGCCAGTGAAGCTTCTTCACTGACCTCATGGAGGCCTCCTTTGCTGCCACCAGCCCCTCCTGAGACCATTCCTGGACATGGAGCTTAACAGGACAAGGGCAGTGGGAGACATTGTCCAGCTGGATCCCAGCCAGAGCTCAGCCCAGCCTTGCCCAGCCCAGGAGTGTCACATGGGGGCTGGAACAGCAAGGTCTCAGGGAAGGGTGGGGCGGGGGTTTTACTGTGAGGACACCCCCTCCAGGAGCCTCTTGTCCACACTGACCCTGCGCACTTCAAGGGCTACTATTCTCTTGCTTTGAGAAGCGGGGCTTCCAAGGACACAACTGCTGCCCAGCACCACACGTGACCATCGCCCTCGGACCCCAGAGTCTCCTGTCCAATGTCCCAGGGGAGGAGAGCCCCAGGGAGGAACCACCTCCTGAAGTCTCCCAGGTCTCTAATGCCAGGCTGGGAGGAAGTCGGGTCTCCCGGATTCTTATGTGCTTGGGCACCTACAGGACTGGGCTCGCAGGAGACTGGCCCGCCTCACATGGAAGTCGGACCTGAGCGGGAGCGGGAAGGATGGAGGAGAGAAGGGGCTTTCTGCGATGTCCCCACCACCATTGGATCCACAAAGCTTTGCACCCACCAGCCTGTGCTACGCTGCGTGAATCGCAAGAGGGACGTATGGACTTGCATTGGACTGGGATGGGGTGTTTCCTTGATACAGAATTACTTCTTGATATAAAAAGCTCTCTCTAACACATACGGGAAAGAAAATAGGAGAGAAAAGAAGGGTGGAAGATGGAAATTTGAGGGGAGGGAGAGAAGAAGGGACGAGAGGAAGTGGGGATGATGGAGGAGGGAGGAGGGAGAGGGAGGAGGGAAGAGGGGAGCAGGAATGAGGGGGGAGGGAGAGCGGAGGGGAGGAGGAAGGAAGGGAGAGATGGAGGGCTGGGAGGAGGGGAGTGGGAATGAGATAGGAGGGATCGAAGTGGGGAGCAGGAAGGGAGGAGGGAGAGGGGAGTGGAGGAGGAAGAGGGAGAGGAAGGGTGCAGGAAGGGAGGAAGAGGAAGGAGGAGGGAGCAGGAAGGAGGAAGGAGGGAACGGGAGGTGGGAGAAAGGAGAGGAGCAAGACGATAAGGAGAGAGGGAGGAGGGAGCCGAAAGAAGGGGAAGGTAGGGCATGAGACTAGGACCCAGGGAGACTCTGGGTCATTCTTAGGTCCACAACCCTCAGACATTGTCTCCCACCCTCAACCCACCAGGAACACTCCACTCTCAACCTGGGCCCTCCAGCAGCAAGTCCACACGAATTCTGAAGCCACCTTTCCAGAGTTTGATGGACACAGCAGGGCTCAGACCACTGGCCCATGATCTGTGTGCAGAGCCTCTCACAGCCTCTCTCCAGGGAAGCCACCGCCAGGGAAGGCACAAGAAGCTGGTCCTCTCCGCAGATCGCAGGCCCCACTAGCACAGGCGGGAGCCAGGGACGCACTGGTGGAACCAGGACACATAGCTCATGACACGGACATAGACCCCCAGGAGGAAAGGGTGGCCACAGCTGTCACCCCAGCTCACCAGCCCTACGTGCGCCAGGTATCATTCCAGGTGCAGACCAGAGGGCTCTTAGAGTCGCCCTAGGACAGAGACACCCTGGGCAATGGGTCTTCCTGCCTCCAGCTCCCCTAGGACCTGGGACCCTCCTGCCTACCAAGCAGAGGGAAAGCTCTCACCTGGCAGGAGTGCCAGCCCTTGCTGCCAGCGAACAGCATGTCATCCTGGATGACCTTGACAGTCTTCCTCAAAGGGAAAGCCACTCAGGTAGTTCTGCTGCAGTCTTCATTGCCCACCATGGGGATTTCCATCTCCTGCAGGTCCTAGTGCCTGGCATAGGTACTGTGGAAAGAGTTGTGTGAGCCCACAGCAGGCCCTGGGCCCCCCAGAGTCTGGAGCTCTAATCATCAGTGCTTGGGGGCGAGGGAAAGGCCTGCCTTGCCGTGGGGGGAAACACCCACTGCCTGGGCTTCTGGGTAATCTTGTAAACAGAGTTCCCAACTGACTTGACCCCACAAAGAGGTCCCAAGCCCTTAAAAAGGAAGATAGCCTCAGGATGGGTCCCTACAAATAGGTGCATAAGCAAATGTGGCGAAGAAAGCTGGTGGTGTCCAGCTATCAAAAGATGCAGTATCTGCAGTCTGAAAGGCTTGAAGACAAACAATCAGCCATTTAGCTGAGAAGCAACGAAGCCGACATGGAAGAAGCACACCAGCCTGTTATCATGAGGTGTTGATGGGCTCAGGTGTCAGGAATCAAAGCCCCACCCCTCAAAAAATCATAATGATGTGAATTGAGGGGTAAGGTGGACCTGAGACACAAAGCCCATCTGTAGACAATTGGAAATCCCCTTACAGAAGGGTCACAAGGAAAAGAGGAGCCACGCTGGGTGCAGTATAGCACTCAGGAAACACACAATGTTCCTCTAGTTTTTTCATATTTCCTCCCTCGTGAACCCAATTCTACCGTACAAATCCATCTAGATCCGAGCATGTACACTGGTACAGATAAGAGCTTGCAGCACAAGGAATCCAGGACAAACCCTCAGGACCAATAATGAAAGGATCAATCCCAGGACGGGAAGGGGAAGGTGGGGGGAGAAATCGGTAACCGATCACAATGATCGACATATAACCCCTCCCTGGGGAAGAGACCACAGAAAAGTGAGTGAAGGGAGAGAGTGGTCTGTTCTAGACATAAAAAAAAAAATGTATAAATTATCAAGGGTCCATGAGGGAGGGAGGC
This sequence comes from Tenrec ecaudatus, assembly GCF_050624435.1. Classification (NCBI taxonomy): domain Eukaryota; kingdom Metazoa; phylum Chordata; class Mammalia; order Afrosoricida; family Tenrecidae; genus Tenrec; species Tenrec ecaudatus. The sequence goes on along the minus strand of NC_134541.1, from coordinate 111,298,649 downwards.
TGGGGCAGGGTGGGGGACAATGAGTTGATACCAAAGGCTCTAGGAGAAACAAAATGTTTGGAAAGTGATCATGGCAACATATGTACAAATGGGTTTGACCCAATAAATGGATGGATGCATTGTGATATGAGTTGTAAGGACCCCGATAAACTGACTTAACTCTTAAAAAAAAGCCATTGGCAGATTCCCCTCTAGTCACAGGCAATGGTCTGCAGCAGCCTTACTATCAACCACCGATCAATGTAATCCTGCTTAGGCTGCATCAAACCTGATACTTGGTCAGTTGACCTCCCTCTAGAGCAGAGGTTCTCAAACTTCCTAATGCCCCCACCCTTTAATACACTTCCTCATGTTGTGGTGACACACACCCCCCAACCATAAAATTATTTTCATTGCTACTTCATCGCTGTCGTTTTGCTATTGTTATGAGTCAGGCAACCCCTGTAATGGGTCATTCTACCTCCAAAGGGGTCACAACACACAGGTTGAGAGCCACTGCTCTAGACCCAACCTGAATTTATTATAGGTGTATGATTCTCTTGCCTATTCCATGATAAAAATATCCTCCCTGGTTTTTTAAATATTGGCGGTGGTGGTGCAGTCTTTTCTTTTTAACTCATTGTTATTTAGTTTGTGTTCTTCGCTGTTTCTGTTGGTTTGTCAGTTTGTGAAGCACAGAAGGAGTGGATGCAGAGAGATAAGCACTACTGCCAGGTTTTATAGGGGATTGGGGGGGGGGGTTGGCAGCAGATGGGAGGGTGAGAAGATTTGGGGAGTAAACAATGAAGGCAGGAGGGGGAGGGGGCACTAGAACTGAATGTGATTACACAACTCCTCTTAAGGAGATTTAGTCATGGGAGGGAAGAAAGAAAGAAAAGGTCCTAAATTGATTATGGTAATGACTGTACAATTCTTCTTGATATGCTTGTGCATTGTGTGCCGATAACACTGTAATATATATAATGCTTTGAATGAGGGGCACCTTAACCCTCAAAGTGATATCCTTGTCCTTTATCACTTTATACAAGTCTCTGGCCACGAAATACCCCCAACCCCACACATACACAGCCCCCGCCCTAATGCCATCTCGCCACTGAACTCAACATGATGTTCCTCCATCTTCTGCTCAGAGACCTCATCCCCACCCCAATTAGTCCTCTCTTTCTTGACAAATGAAAGGGACCACAGGGATGAGATGACACCCTACACACTCAGATCCTCCCCCCAGAGTTGGGACAGCCTCCCTATACCTCAGCCACCTCCCATTCTCTGTCTCCATAAACAGCAAGCTCCTCACTGAGTCCTCACATATACATGTGTCCAAGGGGAACTGTGGTGAGACCTGCCTGGTGGGGGCTCAAGTGCTTCAAGGAGGGAAGGTGGGACCAGGCAGCCGCCACTGTCACCTGCAGAAAAAGTGGGGATGGGGTACTCTTGGTTGGAGAGGAGGGCTGTCTAGTCATGGCTGGGGCCATGGGGTAGAGGTTGCCCCAGAAATATTGTCCTAGGACTGCTCTTTGCTGTAGCACACTCAGTGCCTACACTCACTGTATACTGGGAGACAGAAAGTGTAGGGGCTCAGGCACGGTCAAGGGCAGCTTCGACTGTTATCTCACAACTGAGAAACCATAGATCATTGGGAAACAAAAGAATCTGATTACATCACACTTTATAGGAGAAATTATTAATGCAGGTTAAATGAAATGATAGTTTGAAGCAGTGAACAGCTGATGATGGGCAATCCAGCATATACTCTACAGGGGAGGTTCATCCAAAGTCCAGGACAACCTCTGTGTATGTTCTCAGGCACAGGGTCCCTCTGCCCTTTGAAACTAGTCAGACAAAGCTCTGAAAGAACAGGAAAGGCCAATATTGAAGATGTTTCATCAGAAAGTCAAGGAGAGAGATTATCTTGGTCAAGGCTACAGTTACCTTTGAAAAAAGATAGCACCCAAGATGGAGAGAAGAACTCTCCACTAAACCCCAGAACAAACCGTCTCCATGATTTCAACACTAGAGATTTGGAGGGCAGTGGGGCCAGAATATGGAGGGCCTGATAAAGTCCTTATCTTTGAAAGTGAAATTACACTTTTTATCCACGTGAAGAGATGGAAGAATGAAGGAATAATAATTATCTGAATAGTGGACGATTATAACGTAAGTTAGTTGACTGGTCTGAGTCCGTTGGTAAGATTAATAAGAGCAAAGTGCATACACTCATTAGTTGACAGCAAATATGAAAGAAAAAAAAAGAAGCTCACTGCCATCAAGTCAATTCTGATTCCTGGTGACCTTGCAAGATAGGCTAGAACTGTCCCTGTGAGTGTCTGAGCCTGTCACTGTTTTGAGGAGTGGAGATCCCCCACTTTCAATGAAGAAGAAGCTACTGGTTTCAAACTGCTGGTCTTGCTTCCTGCCCGCCATCCAACCACGAGGTCACCAGGGCTTTGCATAAATAGGGAGAGTGGATATTAACACGGGAATCCAGTGGACCAATATCACAGCAAGAAAGAGGACAGAGAGGGGTGGTGGTCACTAGCAAGAAGTAAAATTTTACTGTAAAGAGAATGAAGAAGGTTTGTTTTTGTTTTGAAGCACAGAACTTGGAAAAGATGGTAGAGTATGCTATGCTATGGTATGGTAGAGTACGGTACGATATGGTATGGTATGGTATGATATGATATGACACAGACAGATATGACCTAAAGATAGCAAAATTCATTTTGAATTACTCTGAACAATCAAAATTGCTAACATTTAAAGTGTATGCTCTTGAGAAGACAATCTTGATACACACACACACACACACGCAGAAGAACATGCGTAAGGGAAAGAACACTTAAGCCACAAAGAAAAGAGAAAATGCTAGTAACACTCACATTCAGACATAGAATACACAAACTGAAGGTGAAAATAGCAGTTCACTGTGGAGATACTATAAAGTGCAAAGGGCTGGAATGAACACATGACAAAAGAAGTTAAGTGGCCGTCCAGTCAGAGCTAGACACAAGGTCATCGCCATCTGTCGTTGGGGAAATGCATGTGGAACAAGCACACACCCACCAGAGGACGTTTCATGGAGCTGAGCGAGGGCTGGTGAGGGGGAAGTGCACATTCCCAGGCCATCCTTACAGGAGACGAAACCTGACATCCCCACAAAAGCCCACATGCAAATACCTGGATGGGCTTGACCCAGAGTCAGCATGAATCTGACATCATACCAATGCCCCTCAACTCGAATATTCGGGTGAAAGAGGAAGACCAGGTAGACCCGTGTATCCATCCAATGGGAAGAGATGAACCACTGAGGCAGGCGCCCCAGGGAGGAATCTCACGTGAGCTTCGCCAAGCCCCAAAGACCACAGAGGGTGTGATTCCACGTGGGTGGCCTCTGAAAAAGGTCGAAGGGAGGACAGAGGGCAGGGTGTCTGTGGGAGAGGCTGTGTGGAGGTGGAGTTGCACCAAGGACGAGAGGGAATCTTCTAGAGAGAAGGAAAGGTGCTCAGTCTAGACTGAAAGACGGGTGGCGTGAAGACGTGCCTTCATCAGAACTGAAGATCTCGACACTTTGAATGTCCTGAGAGGTCCGACTGCCTTCAGTGTCTTCCTGTAGACTCAGTCTGTGGTCATGGACGCGGACGTGAGCATGGCCACCGTGACACGGATCTTCCGGATGATAAGCAGTGGGCGACGGGGGGACACCGTCAGAAACTGTCCAGGAGAAGCTGGCTGCACACAGGCTAAAGGACCCCTGAGTCCTCAGTGGAGCTGGGAACCACATGGGTGGATTGGCAAACGTTTCCTTCGTTGGTGCCACATGGAAGGGACTCACAGAGGGATTTGCTGTCTTTGTGGTCACCGAGGGAGCTGAGTATTTTCCGGAGTCCCAGAATAAAGATAAGAAGCAAGCCTGAAGCTAGTTCCTGGAAACATGTCAGGGCCTTCTGAGTCTCTTCTAGAAAGAATATTTCTGTTCCATCGCCTCTTTCTCTGTGTGTCTGTCCAATAAATAATACAAGTAAGGTGTAATCAAATTAAAAAGAGAAACAAACATGTAGAGATATCTGACCTGAACTGGGTTGATTGCACTGGATGTGAATCATTTCTTCATAACCTTGACCCCCACAAAGATTGAAAAATATTTGTGGGGGATGGAAATGAATGAGCAAACATAAACCACTCATCCCCCAGACACACAGCTCTTCCCTGCAGAGACCAAAGGATTCACCACACTCAGCCCCAGGGGACCCGAGTCTACTGCACAGTGCAGGCGGATCCCCCTGCCGAGACTCCGGTCTCCATCGTGGACGTGGTCATAGCTGAAGCCTTGCAGGGGTGGCTGCTGCTCTGTGGGAACTGAGGGACACTGAGGGCATCTGAACTGCCCCCTTCCTTCTGGGTTCCTTTTCCTCCTCTGGAGTCTCTGGGGTCAGAGGAGAGAGAAAAGTTCTGGCCCATGAAGAACACAGCGTTTCTTCTTCCAACCCTGGGCTCTGAGTCTAGCACGTGGTCCTTTCCAAAGAAGGAGTGAGCCCCTGGAAGTGGGCCCCAAGGCTAACTCACCCTATCACACAGGTCTTTCCCCCAAAGTCCTCCACATGAAATGCACACCATAGGCCTTTTGCTGATGCTGTTATTTTAACTTTCGACTCTGAATTGGGTGGAGCCTCCCAGAACGTATCCTCAGTTTTATACTCACAGTTCACACACGTTGGTTAATTGGTTGGATCCCCTCAATGTAACATTCATGTGTCCCATTTGCTCCTGGTGTTTCCTGTCTCCATCCCTCTGTTCCTCACCCTCTGACCGTGGTCACTGGGAGAAGATGCCCTTTACATCTGAGATTGTTGATCCTTCCAAGGGGAGCGTGCCTTCCTACAGTTAACGTCCCCCTTATGCCCACAGTCAATGCCAACCCATAGGGAACAGGTCTAGGCTTCTGACTCTGTAAATCTTCACAGGAAGAGACAGCCTCATCTTTCACCCGAAGTGCCCCCAACAGAACTGTCTATTTTGGGGGGAGTTCATTTCCAGACCTGAAAGGTGACTGTGGACCAGGGTCTCTGGGTTCCCCCAGCCTCTCTCTGAATCCTAAGTTGGGTTCTGCATGTTCCTCCCGCTCTATCCAGGATGTTCTAATGGGCTCCTCACGGGATGGGGTAGGACTCAGCACTGCCGGTTTCCCTGCTCTCAGGTCACAGAACCTGATGTCTGAGGGGCCCATTAACTTGTTGGGCTCATTGTCTCCATGCCTCCTCAGTGCCCATCATGCTTCTCTCCTGTGGGCAGGGGGCACCAATCGCTGCCCCACACACTCATCAAAGTGGGACGTAGCTCATTGTCTCTGTGGACTACGTGATGTCAGCAACCTCGGGCTCACTGAGACTGAGACCTGGGAATGGTTTGTCTTCGCAGCATCTTATTTTCTCTTGGTCCACACTTGTGAGGTCTCCGTACTGACCCAAGAACACTCTGCGCTCTGCTTGGCTGGAGAAGACATGTCAAGGTTCCTCTTGGACAAATTGCTCAACCTTGATCTCCCTGAAGAAGAAATTTCACCTCCTCCCATGCCCCACCCTGACCACTGCCTCCCTCTGACCACTTCCTGGGCTGGGAGGATAAAGGCGCTAGGACAGGGCTTGGAGCAGAGAGCTGCAGAGCCCTGCTGAGGTGAGGACGCTGCCTGCCCACTCCTGCCCTCTCCTTCCCAGAGCCTGGGGTGGGGCCCCTCCTCCTCACACAGGAACTCCCCTCCCCGCAGATGCTGTGGCTGCTGTTGCTGACCCTCGTCTGCCTGGGGGCCTCTGTGCCCATGACCCCAGGTGAGTCCTGACCCCTTCTGAATCCAACCCTCACCCTGAGCCTCTATCTGGTGTCTAGGGAGCAGGGCTGGAGTGGGTGGGGACCTCATTCATACGTGTCTTTCTACCTCCTTCATGCCTGCACTTGGGGAGGGTCTGAGCAGGAGACTGAGCTGAACTCTGGGCTGGGAGAGTTTGATCCCTGATGACCCCTCACTTTGCCTCCCCAGCTCTGGCCCAGGAGACCAAGCTCGTGGGCATTGTGGGGGGACACGATGCCCTACCTAGAAAGTGGCAATGGCAGGTCAGCCTGTGGATCCATGATAAGAGTGGCCAGTGGATATTTTGGTGTGGAGGCTCCCTGATCCACCGACAGTGGGTGCTGACTGCTGCCCACTGCGTTGTAACGTGAGTGAATCCCCTGCCCCACGTGGCTCCCTGACCATGTTGGGGCACATGATGGGTGCTGTCATGTTTCCTGGGTGGAGGGATCACAGAAAAGAGGCTAAGGGATTCGAGTCCCTGGAGTCCACCAAGGTACCCTGTGCATTGAGGCCCCGGGACTGTGTGAGTGGGTCTCTTCAGCCTCTGGCCATCTTCCTGTCTTCTCTCCCTCAGAAAACAAGGAAGGGTTCTCAAAGTTCGCGTACAAGTGGGACAAGTGAAGCGCCACCCGAATAACTCGTTCCAGGACGTGGCCCAGGTCATCATCCACCCCGACTACAATCCTCAGGATGTAACCCAAGGGAGGGACATCGCACTGCTCAAGCTGGTGGCCCCCGTAACACTCTCTCCCACTGTCCAACTGGTCACCCTCCCTCGACCAGGACTCAGTTTCCCTCCAGGCACCAACTGCATGGTAACTGGCTGGGGAGATACCCGTTCCAGTGGTAAGGATCAGGGGCACTGGAGTTAGATGGGAATGGGGGTTCTGGGGACACAGTGGATGCTGGCACACCATGAGCAGGGACTCAGCAAAAGTCCCCCATCAGGGAGGGCTATAGGTCAGGCTGGGATTGAGTGGTTCACAGGGACACAGCTAAGGGACAGAGAATGGATGGGGAGAGCAGGAAGCTCTGGCCTCTTTCTGCACCAGGCCCTGCATGCCCTTCTGGGTCCTTGTCCTTCTTACGTCTTGAGGGTGCGGGAGATGGGAATGGAGGCTGAGAGAGACAGAAGGACATGCTCATGGTCTCTGCAGTCAATGCTCCAAGTCCACGCTGACCCAGGGCCCCAACTCTGCATGTCTCGGTCCTCACTTCTTCTGATGACTCAGTCACAATCGCTCGGTTAGGGAAGCTCCCTGCAGCCCCTGTTTCCTCCATGTGAGCTGGGCATGAGCAGTCCCAGGGTGCATGTAGGGAAACTGAAACCAAAAGCATGTCTCCAAACCCCAGCACCTGGAGATCTCAGGAGCAGGGGAAACATTGTCTGGAGGTCCCTGGCCAATCGCCAGGCCCACAGACTGAGCTCCGCCCACTCCTCCCTGCAGTGCCCCTACCCATGAACAAGAATCTGCAGGAGGTGCAGGTCCCCATTGTGGACTTGAAGACGTGCAGGGACAGCTACAGACGGATCAAAGTCAATGTCAGTAATGCCGTGCTTTGTGCTGGGAGCCCCTGGAAGACCACCTGCAATGTGAGACACCATGTCCCAGCATGGCCACTTATCCTGCTTCCTACCCTTGCTCTCAGCCCTCAGGGATCCTGGTGGACACTCTACATTTTTTTCTTTCTACAGGGAGACTCCGGGGGACCCCTGGTCTGCCCTAAGGACCGCATATGGGTCCAGATTGGGGTGGTGAGTTGGGGTCATGAAACATGTGATAAGCCAGGATACCCTGCAGTCTACACCCAAGTGGAATCCTATTTGTCCTGGATTCGCAAGTATGTCCAGTTACCTGCTTGAGGCTCCAGGCAGGGACAAAGATGCTGCTGACACAAACGCCCCTCCCAAGAGCTTGCAGAACTTCATGCACCCTCCCCAACACCAGCCTTTCACTGAGCCCATCACCCCCTTCCATCCCTGCCACCCTCTGGGGGTCCAGTCCCTCCCTTGATATCTGAGAGGGACAAATCGGATGTCTGGTGACCTCCCAGAGGTGGGAGAGGGTGGGGGCTCCTTCAGGGACCCAGCTTGCCTTTCACTCTGTAAAAGGTGGCTCAATAAAGCTCCTTCACAGCAAGGTCTGAGTGTGCTCATTTGTGGGCGTGGCCCAGGAAATAATCCCTGGAGAATCCTTCCTGATGGGGGTCCAGGTGATGAAAGGTGGGTTGGAGGTTCTGAATCACAGAGTTCCAGAAACTGGGTGCTGTGGGGGAGGTGGCAGACCCCTGAGAACAGAAGATGGCCTGTCCACGGGATGACTGCTTCACTGTTACTTGTTCATATACCTGGGTCCTGCCTGGGTGGGACTAAGTGCAGGCCCCCTTTTGTCCTCAGGGCTCAGAGTGGATTGTGGTGCATCCATCTGCAGAGAGGACGGGGAGCAACCTTGGAAGGGAGCAGGGGACAGGCCATGCCCTGTGCTACAGCATTTCAGGAACTGCCCTGGGTCCCTTCTGGTTCCATGGCTAACCCCAGGCAAAGACATGGGCCACCTTTATGCTCACAATCGGGCTTGCAGTGGAGGACTTTCCAGCAGTACCCCAGGTGGGAAGGGTGGGCGTGGGCACCAAGGCTCCTTGAGAAAAGGAAAGGGCTCCACTGTGGGAGTGTATTCTGGACTGCATGTCCACACCCCTCCCCTGGAATTCTCAGCCCTCCCCTGCTCCTCTCGGCCACTTTCCCTCACTGAACTGCACTCTCTCCATACATATTTGAAGGAGCAAAAGGGGAGAGAAGAACACCCCCACACACACACACACACACACTCACACACACACACACACACTCACACACTCACACACACACACACTCACACACACACTCACACTCACACACACACACTCACACACACACACTCACACACACACTCACACACACACTCACACACACACTCACACACTCACACACACACACTCACACACACACACTCACACACACACTCACACACACACTCACACACTCACACACACACACTCACACACACACACACTCACACACACACACTCACACACACTCACACACTCACACACACTCACACACACACACACACTCACACACACTCACACACACACACACACTCACTCACACACTCACACACACACTCACACACACTCACACACACACACTCACACACACACACACTCACACACTCACACACACACACTCACACACACTCACACACACACACTCACACACTCACACACACACACACTCACACACTCTCACACACTCACACACTCTCACACACACTCACACTCACACACACACTCACACACACTCACACACACACACTCACACACTCACACACACACACTCACACACACACTCACACACACACACACACTCACACACACACTCACACACTCACACACACACTCACACACACACACTCACACACTCACACTCACACACACACTCACACACACACACACACTCACACACACACACACTCACACACACACTCACACACACACACTCACACACACACACACACACTCACACACACACACACTCACACACACACTCACACACACACACACTCACACACTCACACACACTCACACACACACACTCACACACACACACTCACACACACACACACACACACACACACACACTCACACACACACACACACACTCACACACACACTCACACACACACACACACACACACACACACCTCTATCCCCTAAAAGGATCTGGTAGCTAGCTGATGGACGGGGGTTGTCCCTCCCACGCCTGAAAAGCCCAATAGAGGAGGATGGTAAGAAGACAGGCAACAATTAGACACCTAGGAAGACCCCACACTGAACATGCTGGTACTCAAGCCCCAGATCCAGGTAGGAGGTACACCTGGGTGGGATAAACTAGGCCCAGGCTCATGACATCACACAGGTGGGCCTAATTCAGCCAAGGGGGTCAACCAATACCATGACACACGTCTTCCCCCAGCCAGGGTGTGTGCTAGCGTAAAGTCAAGGAGCACCCTTTGGGATGGTCTCTTAGGGTGCTCTTGGTCAGGGGCAGGTAGAGCGGGGAGGGTCCCTCTCCCCTGTGGGTGCACATGCAGCAGCTCAGGGTCGATCCAGGGATCCACAGCCTCTTGGCCCACATGGTCTCTGCCTCTAGGTTTCTAGGACTTCTGGCCTCCCAGGATCACCACCAAGATCCACACACATTGGTGCTCTTTTGCACGTGGTTGTTCAGGCCCAGTTGTGAACCCATTTGAGACTGTAAAGCCTGACACTTGTCCTGTCCTTCATACAAACCCACTGGGATTACAAAACGGGCTTCGGCACGAATGCGTTCATCTTATGAAACCAAGAACAGAGGTATTCGGTCTCCAGAAACCTAACAAATCCTCTGATCTGATCAGATCCTCAAGATCACCAGACAGTTTCCCTCAGACCATCTGGTCACAGTGTCCCCCACACTCCTGGTCATTGATGTCCCAGGTCACAGGATCCTGGGGCTTTCTATATTACACTATCACCCAAATCCCAAAACTGGAGTCACCTCGTACCCAGGCCACAGGGTTCCACACAAGAAATCACTCAACGTCCCACAAACAGACTCTCTCTGTGCTCCCAGACACTCACTTGGGAATGAAAGTTAAGGCAATGGCCAAAAAAACGTGTGATCAAGTAAATCAAATGTTCTTTGAGAGCTGTTTTTTTTAAAAATGTCTGAAATAAACTTAGATGTCATTAAAGAATCGAAGCCTATGTCAGTATTACTATTGCATGTTTTCTTAGCCACTCAAACCTGAGCAGTAGGAGTCTGGAGAGTCTGTGAAGTGTTGAACTTTCACTCGATTTTTCTTTTTAAAAGAAAAACATCTTCTGTGTAGCTTCAAGATCCATCCCATCAAACCGGTAATACTATCCCACTTGTGTTAGACCTAGTTCTCTTCAGAAACAAACCGAGGACACTTATGATTTTAGATAGATAGATAGATAGATAGATAGATAGATAGGTAGATAGATAGATAGATAGATAGATAGACATAATACAATGAAATAGACAGCTAATTAGTCCACAGACCAGTACAAATGGCTCAGATCAACTCAATTCGGTGAGACAATTAGCATACTTGCAATCCTTCAACTCACGAGGGCTGTTGGGTGCAAGTCGAGGGAACAGACAGCTGAGTCTTCTGTAGCGCAATACCAGCAGTCCAGTCAGCCAGATGACAGGGTGCAACAGTCCCCAGATCAAGTGATGTATACACCGGCAGCTGGCGAAGCAGACCTAGAAGGAACCTCAAACTATACTGACACAATCCTCGGGTTGGGTGTCCCAAAAGTAGTGTATCTCACAAGTTCAGGCAGAGAACTAGCTAAAGCAGCGCACACTGGTCTGATGATCATAGAGCAAGAGATAGAAAGATGAGGCTCACTGAGCCATTTACCTCTTTGACCTTCAATTAAATTGCAACCGTATTAAACCTACATGTGTCTATTGGCCAGGTTGGCACAATAAACCTACCTATCACACCAATCAACCCCATCAATGTGTTTCTCCATCTATTTTTCCCCTCTGATCCTTCATCCCTCCCTCCACAATTTTTCATCACCCGCTTCTCCCTATCCCTGCCTCCCCTCCCTAGCCTCCTCCAAGTCTTCCCAGTGTTTTCCTTTGGTGTGAAATAATTTTTCCCTTTCATTGTTTTTCCTGATAATCATGCTGTCATTCAAAACACACCTCTGCTCTAGTTCCTGAATGCTTCCTCCCCAACGACCAGGACCCAGTTCTACCGTACACATCGACTAGACCAGAGTACAAACACTGGTACAGTTAAGGGCTCTCGACCCCCGGAATTCAGGACAGATACTGTGTTTCCCCAAAAATAAGGCCCTGACTTATATGTATTTTTCCTGAAGAAAACACACTATGTCTTTTTTTCAGCAGAATCTCTTATTTTTATTAAGTACGGTACAACAATCTACATTGGTTCAAAGACAGTTAAGTCCTTTTCTTGTGGAACATGGACCCACGGAGCTGAGTCACACGGCAGCCCCAGCTTTCCTTCTTCCCCCTGAGGACACACAATGCCCAGCAGAGCGCCCTGCTCCTCACTCCACCGAGGAGACCTTTACTCTCACTGTCGGGTCTCCCTCTCTGCCTCAGCTGGCAGCACGCACAGAACGACCGGGACCTGACAGGGGGCCGACCTTGTTGATGGGGCTTCCACACCTGTCCAGTCCCCTCTGAGACAAGCTATCATGACGGGACAGGTGGGAAGGACTGCGGGTCTTCGTGATCACTCCGCTGTGGTGCACTCAGAGCCACGCCTATCACTATGTCCTATTTTCGGGGGATGGCTTATATTGCGCCATTGCTTAGAAATCCTGCTGTGGCTTATTTTATGGGTATGTCTTATTTTCAGAGAAACCCGTTATTACCCTCAGGAACAGCAGTGGGGGTGGCAATATCATGAGGGTAGGGGGCAGGGGGATGGGCGGCAGGGAGTAGAGGGGGAGAAAGGAGGAACACATCACAAAGTGGGATATTTAGCCCACCCCCAAAGGGGACAAATAACAGAAATGTGTGTGAAGGGAGACAACGGACAGTGTAAGACAGGAAATGAAAAATAATAATATATAATTGATCAAGTACTCGCGAGGATGGGAGAGTGGAAGAGGGAGGGGAAAATAAAGGAGCTGATACCAAAGGCTCATGAAGAAAGAAAATGTTTTAGAAATGTTGATGGCAACATAAACAAGTGTGAGTAATACAATTGAATGATGGGTTGTCACAAGATTTGGAAGAGCCACCCTATACAATGATTAATAAAAAGGTTTTTAAATAATAATGCTGTAATTAAAGATTTGTACTTATAAGTTTGACTAATGTTGCTAACCATAATGTTCTCTCGCTAGTTTTGTCCAAGTCTTAAGGTGTTTAAGAGAATTCCCATTATTTCTATGGCTTCATAATATTCCATTGAATTAATATACCATAGATTGCTTATTCATTCCTCTATAATCGGGGTTTTTGGTTGTTTTCACCTTTTTGCTCTTATGAAAATTGCTGCAATAAATCTAATTGTGCATAGGCTGTTCGTGTTGTGTTCTTTATTTCTTTAAGGTATATACCCAGGAGAGGGATTACAGGATCATATTGTAGTTGGTTTTGCATTTGTTAAAGGAAATGCAATACTGTTTGTACAATTTTACACTCACATCGGCAACGTGGGAGCATTCTAATCTCTGCACATCCTCTCTAGAATTTATTGGTTTCTGTTTATTTTTTAATTTTGCTAAAAGAGTAGATGTAAAGTGGTGAGGTAGTTAGGTTATGGGACCAACCTGGCTAATAAACACATGTGAGATTAATTGAAAGGCAGAGGGATAAATAGCTCAGTGAGCCTTGCCTTTTTAGTTCTTGTTTCTCTTGCTTTCTGATGGTCAGAACAGGGTGCAACTGACTTAGCCAGTTCCCTGCTTCAGCTGGCAGGGCTCACTTCTGGCAAGACATCCCTGAGGAGAAGCCATATAAACCTAACCCGATGCATCCGTGGGTGCTGGAGCAGCCGTGTGGAGACCCCTGCCAGCACTGAGATGCTTACACATTCACTGACTAGGCTTTTGCCCTGCAATTTGGCATCATTGTGCCTGTTCTGTGAGATGGAGGAGGACTTTGTGGACTGGTGTTGGCCGTATGGGTTAATGGACTTGTGGGCTTGGGCAGCACTGGGTTGGGATGTTTTCTTGATGCTCACTTAACCTTTATATAAAACCCTCCCTTATACATGAGTTTCTGTGGATTTGTTTCTCTATAGCACCCAGAATAACAGGTGATATCTCATTGCTATTTTAATTTGTACTTCTCTATTTCTCATGAATGAGAACATTTCTCCCTAAATTTGTTGGCTGCCTGGATGTCACCTTTGGTAAACTGTCTATTCATGTCTTGTGCCTGTTTTTAAACTGGGTTATATTTGTATTTTTCTTATTACAATATTATAGCAATATTGTATAGATTTTAAGTGCTCCCTTTGTCTGATGTGTCATTACTAAATATTTTCCCAGTCTGTGAGTCTTCTTTTTACTCTTTTCTTGATGAAGTCTTCTGTAGTGTGGATACTTTTCATTATATTGAGTTATGTAATTTTGCCTTGTATTGGGGCTGTTAGGTTTGTTCCTATTGATGGTCTTTATGGTTCTGGGGGTTATATTTGAGTCTTTGTTCCATCTTGAGTTCTTTTTTAAAAGATCATTTTGTGGTGGCTCTTACAGCTCTTATAACAATCCACACATCAACTGTATCAAACATATTTGTATATATGTTGCCATCATCATTTTCTAAACACTTACTTTCCATTGGAGCCCTGGGTACAAATTCCTCTTTTTCCGCTCACCCTCCACTCCCATCCATGTGACCCCTTGATAAATTATAAAGTAGTATTATTTTGATATACTGACAGCTGTCTCTCTTCACCTATATTTCTGTCGTTTCTCTGCTTCAGGGTGTGTGAGTGTGTGTGTGTGTGTGTGTGTGTGTGTGTGTGTGTGTGTGTGTGATGCCTAGATCATTGTAATCAGTTCCTCTTCCTCTCTTCCTCCCCACACCTTCCCTTTCCCCTCCTGATATTGCTATTCCATTACTGTTCCTGGGGCGTTTATCTGACCTGGATTCCGTGTGTCATGATCTCTTACTTGTACCAGTGCACATGCTCTGGTCTATCCAGAACTGAAAGGCAGGACTGGAGTCAAGATAGTGAGGAAGCCTTCAAGAACAAGGGGAATATTATGATTTTCTCAGTGCTATTCTGCACCCTGTTTGACTCATCCCTTCCTTGTGACCCTTCTGACAGGGGGTGTCCTATTGTCTACATATAGGCTTGGGATCTCTGTTTCAACACCCCTCATCCTCCACAACATGTTTTTCTTGTTTGTATTGGGTCTTCTGATACCTGTTACCTGATCCTGTCAACACGTCATGACCACCCCAGCTAGTGTGCTTCATCCATGTGGACTTGTACCTTCTCTGCTAGATGGCCGCTTGGGTACTGTCTTTGGCCTGCTGTGGTTATGGGTCACATGGTTCTGTAGGCAAGCCACTGTGGTGACTCAGTGGCTGGTGGGGTGGGGGTTCCATAGATGGGCTGAACCTGGGAACTGTAGGTATGACACTGGACCAGGTTGGGGCAGGCCTGCATTGTGGGCCCATGCTTGGTCTGTGCTCTCTGACCACAATTTTCATTCTTTTAAAGATTCCAGGAGTAGCCAGGACCTGCAGGATGGAAATGGACGCCTGATGGAGATGGAGTGACACATCCCAGAATGACTCCACAGAATTCAGCCCGGGAGAGTTGCCAGGAGGGAGATTTAATGCTGCTGGAATGCAGGAGCATCATAAAGATAAGTAGGCACAGACCCACAGGGTTTTGAGGGGCAGGGGGCCTTTGACCTACCTCAGTGGAGGCTGGCTTGGGCATTAACTTGGCCCCACCACTGTCTCTATCAGAGCCAGGACCATTTGGAGCCCGTAGTGGGACTTGATCTCAACACAGCCACATTTTGTCCCCACCTGCCTCGTGGCAGGGACTGGACCCTTGCAGCTCCACCGGAAGTGATTGGGCTTCAGCTACATTGTTGATTTTGTTTCCATCTCTTCTTTCTATCCCCTCACACTCTTGGAGGGCTGCACAGGGGCTTTTCCAGAAAACAGCCACAGCTTGCCGCCGCCCCCTCCGGGCAGGATCTAAAGCAATGCAGCTCCACAGGAGGGGATAGAGACTCAACTACATAGTTGCTTTTGTGTCCCTCTTTTGACTATATCCTCACACAGGATTAGCGATCTTACTTCTTAATTTTATTTTCTCCTCTGTCTCTTCCTGTTCTCTCACACTCCAATCCTGACCTCCAGAACACGCCCCTTAGCCCAGGGTATTTATTCCTGTACCACACTCAGCTAGGTGAGCTCCACCCTGTGTAGATAACCTGAGTCTAGGGAAAGTCCTGCTGACCTCCACCAGGATGTACGCTCCCCAACTTCTTGTGGGGGAATTCCTGCCCGTGTCTGGGTCCCTAAGGCAGCTCAGCCAACACTCGCAACTTGCAGCTGCAGGAAACCTTGCCCAACCTCCTTACCACCAGAACAGGCAATCCATGAGCCTTCTGGGCCATTACCCTGAGAGGGAAGCTACAGGAGGAAAAAGTGGTAGGTTAATTACACATTGAAATTTGTGGTAGGCAGTTTGAAGAAGGATTGCTACAATCTCCCAGAGAGAGTCAGTGCTCTTCAGCTCCCTGGAAAATGGCAACTGGCACCTCTAAAACTGTTAGGCAGCTTAGCCTAGGGAATGGGGAAAGTCCATTTATGCATGCCCGGGAGAGCCAGCATAGGACAAAGCTGGATTTTCCCGCCAGTGGGCGCAGATGGGCATTACACCTGAAGCAACCCCCCTGGGCCAGGTGATTGCAATTCAGCCAATGGGAGCGACCTGGGCTCGTTCACCACGCCTCCCCAGGAACCCTTGGAAAGGCAGGGACCAGAAGAGAGAGGGGCTGGTCTGGTCATCTTCGTGGGAGGAGAGATCCTTGCATGACCCGGAGCAGTCTCTGCCAGGCCGCATGGTCAAAGGAATCCTATGGGTGCCGCATAAAACCTGAAGCTTCTTTTAACTCTCATTAAATTCACTTGGATCACGAGCCCGGCTTCGGAGTGAAATCTTTCTCGTGCAGAGCCAAGGACCGAGGCTGAAATTTAGGCCGGAGAGAGAGAGAGAGACCTTACAAAACAACACAACTCAAACAGCCATCAGTCCCAACGACATAAACAATAAAACAGGAGAAACAAAAGGCAATGGCAGAAGATGTCCCACACATACGACATGCATAGAAGAAGCTGCCACAGAAAGAAATTTTCAGAATGCTGCTTGGAGTCATACAAGATATGAGGGAACCAATACAGTAAAAGGATTAAATGATAAAGGAGATAAAGGCCATACATCAAAGGAAATACAGGAGCTTAGGGAGGAGATAACAAAAACTAGTAGCAGAAACACGGACTTTGAGAATCAACTGGGGGAGCAGAAAACCGCATCAATGACTTGAAGGACAGCCAAGCAGACTTTAGCAAATGCGAACAAAAATCTAATAAGATCATCAGAGAAGCTGAAGAAAACTTAAGAACTATGAATAATGCTATGAAGTGGTACATTAGAATTATTGGCTTGCGGGAGTAATACCAACCAAAGAAATCATTTGGAAAATTAGTGAGAGAATTCTTGGAGGAAAACTTCCCCTGCTTAATGAATGTAAACCAGGCTGAAAGAACACTAGCTGGATTGAATTCCAAGAAGAAGTCACCAAGGCACACAATAAAGTATCCAACTTTGAGGACAAGGAGAAAACCATGAGATCAGCTAAGGAAAAACAAGCAATCACATATAAAGGTTCCCAAATAAGAATATGCTCAGATCTATTGGCAGAAACTATAAAGAAGAGGAGAGAATGGAGTAACATATTCCAAATATTTAAGGAAAACAGTGCAAACCCAAGAATACTCTACCAAGCCAAATTATCTCTCAAGGTAGATGGAGAAGTGAGAGTCTTGCCAGACAAGGAAAAACCCAAAGAATATGTAAGAAGAAACCCAGCCCTACTAAAGATCCTTGCTGAACCAGTATGGGCAGAAGAACAACACTCACCAAGCATGAATAAGAAACTGCCACATAGAACAACCTCACCCAGAGGGCAACAAAGAGAAAAAAGACCCCAAGATCACATAGGCTTCAGGATGGAAAGAAATCAAGAATGATACACACACACACACACACACATGCACAAAACACTAATAACAAAGGAAGGTAGGAATACACCCAACACAAAAGGTATAAGATGACATCACTGAGTCCGCAGAAGGAGTTAATAACCCTGAATATCAATGGCCTGAACTCAGGCATTAAAAGACTGAGACTAGCAGACGGGCTTGGAAAACACAACCCATCAATCTGCTGCCAGACACATCTCAAGTCTACAGACAAAAATAGGCTGAGAATCAAAGACTGGAGAAAGGTATTTCAAGCAAACAACAATTTTTTTTTTAAGCAGCGGTTGTTATCCTAATCTCAGATAAAATTGACCTTAAAGTGCAAACCATAAAAAGAGATAAGGAGGGACACTATATAATGCTCAAGGGAATGGTAGACAAGGAAACACTAAGCATTATAAATATATATTCCTCAAATGAGAGACCCGCTGAATACGTCCACCCAACACTCCAAAAGATGAAAAAAGAAAGCCCAGCTACAACAATTATAGTAGGTGACGTCAATACTTCACTCTCTGAGAAAGGTAGAACACAGGAAAAGAAACTCAATAAGGAGGCTAGAGATCCAAACATTACAATTAGACAATTTGTCCTGATAGATATTTACAGAGATTTTGATCCAAATACACATTCTCCTCAAGGCCACATGGCACATTTTCAAAGATAGATTGCCTACTTGGGGCATAAGGAGAATCTATATAACATAAGCACATTGATATCATACAGACCTCTCTCTCTGACCACTCTGCCATAAGGCTGGAAATCAACAAAAGGAAGACGAAGAATACCAGAGCAAACAATTGGAGGATGAATAACTCTCTACTGCAAAAGGAGTACATACTGGCACAGATCAGGGATAAAATTAGGAAATTTCAACAATCCAATAAGAATGAGCACACGATGTACCAAAACTTATGGGAAACTGCAAAGGCAGTTATCAGAGGAAGTTTCATAGCAATACAAGCACACGTGAGAAAGGAAGAGAGACTCATGATTGATATGATATCACAAAATTTACAACAACTAGAGCAGAGTCATCAGGACAATGCTACTAATAGTAAAAGAAAAGAAATTATTAAAATCAGGGCTGAGATTCAGGGAAGGGAAATTTTTTTTAAAGCTATGGAAAACTTAATGCTGCTAAGAGTTAGTTCTTTGAAAGGATAAACAGAATCGACAGACCACTGGCAAACCAAACCAAATAAGGGACGGAACAAATTTCAATAGCAAGAATAAGGGATGAAATAGGGGATATTACAACTGAAACCGCAGAAATAAAATCATCAGCATACAGACAACTGATCTTTGATAAGGACCCAAAAAATATCCAATGGGGAGCAAATGCCCTCTTTAACAAGTGGTGCTGGAAAACAATGGATAGCCACCTGCAGAAAAATTAAGCAAGACCCTTATCTCACTCCATGCACAAGAATAAACTCAGGGTGGATCACAGACCTTGGAGTTAAATCCCAAACTATTAAGACCATCAATGAGGGAATTGGGACCAACTTGAGAACTTTGGCACAGGAGATACATAGGCTATCAGAAATATGGAAAGACACAAACACAGAGGAGGCACAATTGACAAATGGGATATACTGAAAATAAAACACTTGTGTACATGGAAAGAATTCACCGAGAGTAATAAAGAGAGCTCACACTCTTGGAAAACATCTTTCCCAGTGACACATCAGTCAAAGGCCTTATTACTAAAATTTACAATTCTCTGCTAGCTTCCAAAAAGAAAAAAAAAACTAATTGTCCTCTGAGGAGGTGGGCAAAGAACCCGAAGAGAATTTTCACAGGGGCAGAAATCCAAATGGCCAATAAACATACGAGAAAATGTTCCCAATCATTAGCCATAAGAGAAATGCTAATTAAAACAACTATGAGGAACCATCCTCAAAGATAGCCCAATTCAAAAAATCAGAGAGCAGCAAGTGTTGGAGAGGTTGTGCAGAGGCAGGAACTCTCATCCCCTTCTGGAGAACCTGTTAATATCTACAGCCACTATGGAAATCGATTTGGCAATGTCTGAAACAGATGGAAACTGAGCTACCATACGAGCCAGCAATCCCCCTTCTGGGCATGTACCCAGAAGAGGCAAGAAACAAACCACAGCCAGACAATGTGCTCCAATGTCCCTGCCAGCACAGTTGACAATCGCAAGGAGTTGGAAACAACCCGAATTTCCATCAACTGATGAATGGACTAAAAACTGTGGTACATACATACAATGGAGAGCTATGCATCCCTAAAAAGCAGTGATGAACACATGAAGCACATCGCTGCATGGGAAGACCTGGAGGAAACTATGCTAAGTGAAGTAAGCCAAGCACAAAAGGTCAAGTACACGCTTTT
Organism: Tenrec ecaudatus; assembly: GCF_050624435.1. Classification (NCBI taxonomy): domain Eukaryota; kingdom Metazoa; phylum Chordata; class Mammalia; order Afrosoricida; family Tenrecidae; genus Tenrec; species Tenrec ecaudatus. The sequence goes on along the minus strand of NC_134541.1, from coordinate 111,278,598 downwards.
AAAAAAATGCAAAGGGGCATCAGGAAATGCTACTGTATGCAAACATTCCTGGGGTGAGGTCCAGGTAGTATGGCAGGGGTCAGACCAAGTCGAGGGATACATATGGTAGTCAACTAAAAAGGAAGGTGGATTTGTGCGAAAAAAGAAATGTGAGGTGGGTGAACAGGACACTAACCTACCTAAGGGGAGGATATTGTTTATATCTCCACAGGGACCAGACTTCATCTGGGTGCTCCAAGATGTGAATGCAACATACCAGCATGAAGTAGGGAACCAATACAAAGGTCTGGGGGGCTGTCCCCAATCGCAGCTACATGGACATACCCCCTTCTCCCCAGAAGAATTTACTTCAGAGGACAGCACTGAAGTTGTAGCCCAGTTAGAGGGACATGTCTGATCAGAGCACATGGGAAACAACGAGGGGAGGAATAGAGAGTGGAGCACTACTTGACCCACCACCCCTTGAGGACAATATCCCCTCCCAGAGCAGCCAATTCACAGAGAGGACCAGATGGGCTGTCTCACTATGAGACATGACATCCCTCACTGACCCATACCCCTACAGGGGAAAACACTGGAGACACAGTGTGGGAATTGCGCCCAACCTGACCCCACCACACTGAGGCAAAACACTAAGAGAATGCAACAGAATAGTAAGGGGAACAAAGCAATGAAGTCCCAAGGGAGCACCCAAAATAGACTTTGGGGCCAGGGCTTGGAACCCCATCAGACTCGACAGGAAAACACTCCTAAAGTCCAACAAACAGTCCTTGAACTAAATACCTGCCTTTCTCTTTTATTTGTCATTGGCTTGTTGTTACTGTTGGTTTGTTTTCTTTTGTTGCTTGGTTTTTCTCTGTCTTGTTTTTGTGCATGTTATTATTGCTGTGGCCTGTGTAAATAATATAGGCTGGATGAACAATCTGGAGAAGAAAACAAGGGGAGCAACGGTTACAGGGGAATATGGAAGAGGGGAAGGTGGGGGGAAAGGAAGTGATGTTAAAAAAAAACAGGGACAAGAGAACAACAAGTGATCCAAATCGGTGGTGAAGAGGGTGTACGAGGCCTGGTAGGGCATGGTGATCATGGGTAATGTAACCGAGAGGAATTACTGAAACCCAAATAAAGGCTGAGCATGATAGTGAAATAAGAGGAAAGTAAAAGGCAATAGAGGAAAGAGCTAGGAGGCAAAGGGCATTTATAGAGGTCTGAATAAAGGCATGTACATATGTAAATATATCTACATATAAGAATTGGGAAATAGATCTATGTGCATATATTTATAGGTTTAGTATTAAGGTAGCAGATGGACTTTGGGCCTCCACTCAATTACTCCCTCAATGCAAGAACACTGGCATTCTATGATGCTCACTTTCCCACCATGATGCATCCTGGGCTGTTGTTGGTCACCCAGGTTTCCCAGTAGACAGAGGTCAGATACTAACATTGTAAAGGCAGAGGTGGTAACTGGGGATAACTAAACCCAGGACTGTCCTGTGTCCCATTGGGTCCTCCCTGCACCCCACTTGTTGTTGCACTGGGCCACCTCAGTACAGCCCTCCCTCAGACCTCCCCCTGCCCCTTCTCCACTGTCCATGAGACACCACCCAATGTAATGCAGCAACTGCACTCTCCGGTCTCACAGTTCTGGGGTGACTGTGGGTCTCTCCTTCCTGGGGGTGTCTAGACTGGGAGTGGTGCATTTGAAGGAGAAAGAGGGGGAAGAGGAGCTCCTCCTTGGTCCCCAAAAAAGAATCTTCTCATCCACTCTGATCCTCAAGACCCCAGACTGCTTTCCCCAGAACCATTGGCCACAGTGTCCCCCATAATCCCAGATCTGGGTTCCCCAGGCCACCTGGTCATGGATGCCCCTGGTCCTATAGTTCTTCAGGTGTCTATATAGGAAGGCCTACCAGCCCAAACACTATTGGATCTCCAAATCCCCAGGTCTTGATCAAGGATTGTAGCCTGCAGTACGGATTTCAACTCAATGTAAAGAAAAACAAAATCCTGAAAACTGGACCAGTAGATAACATGATAAATGGAGAAAAGGGTGATGTTGTCAGGGTATTTCTATAGTTCGGATCCACAAGCAGTGCTCAGGGAAGCAGCAGTCAAGAGATCCAAAGACACACTGCATTGACAAATCTGCTGCCCAGAGGTGTAGAGGGTGTGGCAGCTACATCATTTCATGTCAACTTGATAAGTGGAGTGAAGGGGTGGAGTCTAGCCTGTCAATCAGGTCACAGCCTGGTGATTTTCCTTCTTGTGGGCATGGCCTTCTCATGAGGATTCTGGGACTTCCTCACTTCCTCCCTGGAGGGGGGGACACACTCTCTGCTTCACATTCCTGTTGACAAGCCACATGGAACTACATTGATGGAGCCAGAACCCTGGAGATGGAGGAGCCACATGGAGACCCACACCATTGCTGAGATGATCCCACCACCACTGGATCCACAAGACTTTCCACCCACTGGCCTGTGATCTTCCTGAATTTGGTGTCGTTGTATGTGTTGTGAGTCTGAAGATGAATTTATACACTGGTATTGGACATATGGGCTAATATCGGACATTTGGACTTGGTCTGGACTGTGCTGGGATGTTTTCTAAACATACAGATACTGTTTGATGTAAAGCTCTTTCTTTTACATACAGGAGTGTCCCTCGATTTGCTTCTCTAGTCTACACGGACGCACACAGAGGGCTAAAGTGTGCCTGACCAAGCCATGGCATTTCCAATTGCCCCATGTGCATGTGAAAGATGGACATTGAATAAGGAAGAGCAGTCGGGGCCTTTGAATGGGGTGCTAGCAAAGAATATGGGAAGCACCGTGGTCTGCAAAACGGACAAACACGTCCATCTTGTAAGCAATACAACCAGAGTGCTCCTTAGAGGCAAGGATGGCAGGATTCGACCTCATGGATTTTGGACATGCTGTCAGGACAGACTCATCCCTGGAGAAGGACCTCCTGTTTGATCAAGTGGGGGGCAGAGAAAAAGAGGAAGGCCCTCAAAGACACGGACGGACACAGCGGCTGCAACAATGCGCTCAAGTGTAGGAACACCAGTGACGATGGCACAGGACCAGGCAGGGTTTCCTTCTGTCGTGCGTAGAGTTGCTATGGGTGGAGCGGACTCAGCGGCACCTCACAATAGCAGCAGCAGCAGCAGTCCCCAGGCCACAGATTCCCACCTCAGACTCCACCAGCATCGCACACGCAGACATACTCTGTCCTCGCTGAGACTCACGAGTGCGTGAAGTTTAATGGAGCACCCACCTCCAATGATCCAATAAATGAAACGTTCTGTGGATTCCCTCAAACATTCAAACTCACGTTAGAACGTCTGATTCACAAAAGAGCCAAATTTGAAATAAAGAAAGGATCTGGCAAGGGTGAGGCTCGGGGGAGAGGGAGTAAGATAAGTGGGGGAGGAGTAAGCAGAACTGTCATACTTACAGTTGAGGACAATCACAGCTGTGGAATAAACACAGGAATCAGATGACATCTTTTTTAAAAAATCATTTATTGGGGCCTCATACAATTCTTATCACAATCCATATATCTATCCATTGTGTCAAGCACATTTGTACATTTGTTGCCATTATCATTCTCAGAACATTTACTTTCTACTTGAGCCCTTGGTATCAGTTCATCAATTTTCCCCTCCCTCCTTCACCTTCCCTCCCTCATGAACCCTTGATAATTTATAAATTATTATTTTTAATGCCTTACACTGACTGATGTCTCCCTTCACCCACTTTTCTGTTGTCTATCCCCCTGGAAGGGGTTATATGTAGATCATTGTGTTGGTTCCCCCTAGCTATATCCACCTTCCCCTTCCCCTTCCCCTTCCCCTTCTGGTATGGCTACTCTCAATATTGGTCCAGAGGGAACTTATCTGTCTTGGATTCCCTGCGTTTCCAGCTCTCATCTGTGCCCGTGCACATGCTCTGGTCCAGCCAGAGACATCAAGCCTTTGAACAGTGACAGCGCCTACAAGTTGACAGTGAAGTAACATACTCAAGTGGTGAAGAGAATGAGTTAAAACCCAGAACCTTCTCTCCCTGAAAAGTGCCATTCAAGGACGAGAGGACCAGAGATCTTTCCCAGCATGCCTGCCACCCACCTGTGGCGCAGGAGAGACCCATGCTGAAGATGCTGAAAGAGAAAGACTCAGGAGAGGAGACCAGTTATGTTGGTCAAGGTCGCTCTTACCTTTCAAAACAGATGGCCTCCAGGAGAGAGCAAAGAAAGAGAGACAATAACTGAGAGTCCACAGTGTTGATGATCCTTACAGGTGGACTTGGAGGAGAGGAGGGGCCCAGAGGTGCAAGAGGATGATGACTTTCTTGTCTTACTGAGAGTACACAGAAATATCAATTCTAGACGAGACGGAGAATGGTAGGAAGAGTGAGAGGCAGTTGAAACATAAAATAAACAAGCTTAAGGAGCTACACTGACCTGAGCATATCAACCATTGAAATATGAACGTTAGGAGAAGATGTGCCAGGTGAAAACCAATATCAAAGGTGGATGTAAAAGACGAGTCCAGAGAGAGGCTGTATCCCAGGGAGAAGTGAAAGTGGAAAGAAAATGGATGGGAGAAGATGTTGAAGGCAGGTACGACCCAAAAGGTAGCACAGGTCATTACAAACGATTGTGAGAATTCAAACTTCTTCCTTAAAAAACATTCTCAACACACACACATACACACACACACACACACACACATTCATACAGACATTCTTTGGGAAAAGAAATTTAAGCCAGAAACACGGAGAACATATTTTTATACATGAAGAACTTGTATCTAGAATAAGTACGTAACTCTCGAACTCCAAGAGAAAATAATAATTCACTAAAAACAAACAAACAAGTACACAGCATAGGAATGAACACTTTTCAGAAGAAGCCACGTGGATGGCTCGTCAGAGCTCGGGAGAGCGTCCATTACGATCGCTCATTAGGCAAATGCAGGTTGGCAAGGGCGGGCATCTGTTGGAAGGGCATTTTATAGAGCTGATCCAGGGCTGCTGAGGAGGAAGTGTGCAGACACATGCCACCCTTGAGGGAGAGGAAATGCGGCATTCCCTCAAAAACTGGACTGCTAGAATCTAAAAGTGATTCTTTGATTGCAGTCCCAAGTGGACATTTTAATCCATTTTAAAGGCAAAAAGTCATTTATCATTTGTCTAGGACTTAAACAAGCATGAACAGAAGTAGAAAGCAAAATTAATGTTACTTTTCTTTAGAGTTAGCATTACAGGGTACAGCATTGCTGATAACATCCTGGTTAATAAAATATAACTAGTAATATCCTGGTTGCAGCGTCAAAAGCAACAATATTATTAATTACAATGTTGACATCTCGAGAACATCAGAGTACATTCTAGAATCAATCACTCGTGGCACTTTCCGAGATGGGAGGGGGAAGGAGGCAGGTAAATTCAGCAAGATGGTGTCACAGTAGCTAGTGCTAGTCTGTCTCACCTGAAAAATACAGACTCTTGCTCCTCCAGACTCTGGGTTCCAGTGCTAGCATCTCTATCCTTTCCCAGGATACAATGAGCCCCAGTGGACATGCCCTGGTGGAGGCTCCCTGATCCACCAGCAGTGGGTGCTGACTGCTGCCCACTGTTTTTGTAACATGAGTGACCCCCCCTGCTATGACGTGGCTCTCTACATTGTTGGGGGCATAAGATGGGTGCTGCGGCATTTCCTGTGTTGAGTGATCACAGAAAAGACCACTGGAGTCCACCCCTACCTCATGCACAGAGGCCCCCCAAAGCTGTGTGAACGGTGGTCTCTCTCAGCCTCTGACAAGCTTCTTATCTTGTCTCTGACGACCAGGGTTTAGGCTTCTCTGTGTTTGAGTCTAAGTGGGACAAGTGAAGGTGGACAAGAGGAACATGCTGCAGGAGCTGGCGAAGTCATCCACCACCCCAACTACTCTCCTGGATGTGACACAGGAGGGAGCAACATCGCATTCTCAACCTGGAGGCCTCGGTGATGCTCTCACACAGTCAGCCCGGTCACCTTCTCTGCTCCTGGCTCAGGCTGCTCCCAGCACCGGGTTCCAGGTGGCTTGCTGGGGTGAAATAGAATTTGATGGTAAAGATGAGGAGCATGGAGATCAGATGGGATGGGAGGTGACACTGAGGGTCACTGTGGGTCCTGGCACAGCATTAAACAGTGTCAACTTCATGGTTGGGGAGAAGACATGAAGGGATAGAAGCTCTTCCTGAATGTGAACTCTGTCCCTTGGTGATACTGCCCCCTGCTGGAGGAGGACCATATTTCACCCCTTCTTCTGCCCTCCATTCTCTTTGAAGCTCAGGGTGTGCTTTGGGGCTGAGGTGAGAAGTTCTGTCTAAGCTCCAGGTCTACCGTCCCACAGGTGCTTCCCATTCCCATTAGAAATCCAGTCCTGGGGGCCCTGGAGAGTGGGAAGTCAATATGAAGGCCCCCTCCCTGAGGACAGGGAGGTACCTGGTCCTTGGGGATTGGATTCTTGGTCACTACCAGGCTGGGCTCTCTAGAAAAGTTAACCCAGTGACACCTATATTTGTATGTATAGAGAGAGATTTACCTTAAAGACATGGCTCACCCAATGTAGAGGCTGGCCAAGCTCCGTGTCTATGGATCAGATTTCTGGCTGGAGGCTTCTCCTGACTCACATAGTAGGTATTGACGAACCCAAAACCACCAGGTAAGAGGGCAGACTGCAAGCTCAGAGCCTTAACATGCAATACAAAAAAGCCACACACTCAAAGACTCACTGGCATAAGTCAAGGCCAACTCACAGCGACCTTGTAGGATTGGGGAGAACTGCCCCTGTGGCTTTCTGAGACTGCAACTCTTACGTTTTGTTTTGGTTTTCTTTTTACTTTTATCAATCACTTTACTGGGGGCTCTTACAATGATCCATATATTCATTGTGTCAAGCACGTTTGTACATATGTTGCCATCTTTCCTTTTAGAACATTTTCTTTCTCCTTGAGCCCTTGGTGTCACCTCCTCCTTTTTCTCTTCCCTCCCCCACCCATCCACCCTTATGAATCCCTGACAAATTATAAATTAATTTTATTTTCATATCTTACATTGTCTGCTGTCTTCCTTTACCCATGTTTCTGTTGTTTGTCACCTTGAATGAGGGTGGGGGTTTATACATTGATTATTGCTATCGGTTTCCCCTTTCATCTCCTACCTTCCCCCTACCCTCATGGTATTGCTATTTCCATTATTGTTCTTAAGGGGTCTATCTGTCCTGATTCCTTGTGTGGAGAGCTCTAATTTGTACCAGTGTACATGCTCTGTCTAGATTACTGTATAAGGTAGAACGGGGTCATGATTGGTGGTAGGGGGTGGGGGGAGGACACATTAAAGAGCTAGAGAAATGTATGTTTATAGGTGCTATACTGCACCCTGGCTGGCTCGTCACTTCCTTGTGAGCCTTCTGTGAGGGGATGTCCACTTGTCCACAGATGGGCTTCGGGTCTCCATTCTTCCCCACTTCGTTTACATCAATTTTTTTTTAGAGTCTTCTGATGCCTGATACCTGATCCTGTTGACACCTCATGGTGACACATGCTGATGTGCTTCTTCCATGTGGGCTCTGTTGCTTCCCTGCTATATGTCCGCTCGTTTAACTTCAAGCTTTTAAGACCCTAGATGCTATATATATATTTTAATAGCCGGGCACCATCAGCTTTCTTCATCATGTTTACTTAACCATCCATTTTGTCTTTAGTGATCGTGTTGGGAAGGTGAGCATCACAGAATGCCAGGTTATTAGCACCAAGTGTTCTTGCATTGAGGGAGTACTTGAGTAGAGGTCCAATGTCCATCTGCTACCTTAATACTTAACATGTAAATATATGTACATAGATCTATGTTGCCATCACTATATATAAATATATTTACATATGTACCTGCCTGTATTTAGACCTCTATAAATGTCCCCTCCTAGTACTTTCCTTAACTTCTTATTACTTTCTTCTTGTCCCACCAGCATGTTTGACTTTCATTTAGCTTTCAGTAATTCCTTTTGGCTACATTTCACTTGACCAAGTCCCACCAGGCATTCTATGCCCTTCTTTTCATTGATTTTAGATCACTTGTTGTTTCCTTGTCCCTGGGTTGGTTGGCTCCCCGTTTCCTTTACCCCATGTCCGCCTCTCCAATGTCCAGCTGGATCCGTGGGTCCCATTGTTTTCTCCTTTGGATTATTTATCTGAAAACAAAGCAAACACACAACCAACAAAGGCCTATAAATAGTTTCAGGTCTGTCTGTCTGTTGACTTTTATGAATGTTTTCCAATCAAGTCTGATAAGGTGCCAAGTCGTGCCCTTAAAGTCTATTTTTGGGAATCATCGGGGACTTTGTTGCTTTGATCCCCTTGCTGCTCTGTTGCACACCCTTCGTGTTTTGCCCGAGTGTGTGTGTGTGTGTGTGTGTGTGTGTGTGTGTGTGTGTGTGTTGCCAGACTGGGCACAATTCCCGCACGGTGTCTCCAGAGACTGTAAATCATTACAACAGTAGAAAGCCTTGTGTTTCTTCTGTGGAGCAGCTGGTGGTTTCGCACTGTTGCCCTTGTGGTCACAGCCCCAGGCACAGCCGCCCTGCCACCGGGGCTCCTGCACGGGCTGACAATCCAAGATTGACAGGCGAGATGGCAGGCTGCTGCCCCACAGGCTGCAGAGGTGAATGAGAGCCCAAATCTACAGGTAACGGAGTGGGCTGCTGCTGAGGCTCAGGAACAGGAGGTCAGAGGAAGACAGATCCAGAGGGAGAATATGTTGGACCTTTTGCTAGGATATTCATATTCATTCAGGGCCGGTCACAACTCCAAGGAGATTGTCTCTCAAACACTGGCTGCACATAGAAGGTCTCATCATTATAGTAGTTGGAGTCCACTGTATATCTCCATGAAGAACAGCCATATCATAACTTGACCCACCCAAGAGGACACACAACCTTAACCATCACGAGCAGTGAGAGTCCTTTCTAAATTTAAGTTATAAGGAAGGCCAGGACGGTTTGGGTTCCTTGCGTCCAGGGGGCAGTAGGGAAGATGTAGTGCTGTCACCTCAGTCTGAACAGCTGACCCTGCCCTCCAAGAGCAGGGAAGGCTGCTATGTCATAATGGGGGGCAGGGGAGAATATGTGTGGCACCCAGGGGAGCCACTACTGGCCTCTTGGCAGTCCTTATCAATTGTGATGGTAAGAGGACAAGTCAGAGACATCCATGGTGACCAGGGCTCAGACACCTTAGGGATGCAGTCCTGGGTCTCAGCACTAGGTAAGTCACAGGGCCCCAAGATAACCTATGGTGAGCAGTGGAGGAGGGGCCCCATGGGTGCCAAATGGGGCCCTGAGAACTGCTCCCGAGGCACAGGCTCTAGAGAAAGTTCCACTAGCCTTCCTCTTATGAGCTTTCTCCAGACATAGAGTGCCCAGCACCCCCAGAACCTGGCTTCAGCGGGTCCCTGAAGCAATTCAAAGGTGGACTGTATGGGACAAAGGCAGGCTGTCCAGACCACTCTCCAGGGCAGGGCTGGGGTTCCAGCTGCTGGGAGTGTTGTCAGGAGAGAGGGCACCGGCTGCCACACCCCCAACTCAGCCCCTTTCTGTCTAGTGATTCATTAGCCTGTGGTGGAGGTGGAGGTGGGACAGCAGGGAGGCCTGTATGTGCTCTAGATGGAGTCCCACCTCCTCGGCTCAGCTCTGCTTCCTCCCCCTCCTCGCCCAGATATTCATCCCTGGTTAAGACACTCATGCCACCCTTCACCCTTGCACCTGCCTCTAAAGAGTCCAGTCGGAAAAGAGATGGTGCCCCCTGTCTGGTGCGATGGTGTGCCATGGTGGGTGGGGTCTGTCAGGGACAGCGACAGAGTGAGGGTGGTGCTGTGTCCTCTGTCCAGTCAGAGGGTGGCAGTGGGTCCTGTCCAGTCAGAGGGCAGCAGTGGGTCCTGTCCAGTCAGAGGGCAGCATCCTCCATGCTGCATTGCTGAAGGCTCAGCTCAATGGGGGGGCCTGTTCTTGAGGCAGCCCTGTGCGGAGTGGCTGTCCATCGTCTCTCCATCCTGCCAGTCTGCACCTAGGACTCTTGGGGCATCCTCTCAGCCTGTGTTCCTGGCTGTGTGGTTGCAGCTGAGGTAGAAAGCGGGGCAGTGGGAGAAGGCTGCTTGGTCAGGGGGTGGGAAGAGGCAGGGTGAAGTTGGGGGCACAGCCAGAGCTCCCTGGTATCTCTAATGTTGAGCACCCCTCACCCCCTCCAGGCTGCCTTGTCTGCACAAAGACTCCGCCCCTCTTCTGTTTGTTCCCCACCCGGGGGCCTGGCCCTTGCTTCCTGTGCCGGGACAAAGGATGCTTAGAGTCTGGGACCGAGCCTGTCCCTCTACAGCAGTGGTTCTCAACCTTCCTAAGGCCACGGCCCTTTCATACACTTCCTCATGTTGCGGTGACCCCCCCCCACCATAAAATGATTTTTGTTGCTACTTCATTACTGTAATTTTGCTACTGTTAGGAATCAGACGACCCCTGTGACCGAGACCCACAGATTGAGAACCGCTGCTCTAGCATGTTCGTGCTGCCCACTGAAACCTGGGAGGTGGGGCCCCCTCCTCACCACGGCCCTCTCCATCCTCTGCAGATGCTGTGGCTGCAACTACTGACCTTGCTCTGTGCGGAGGGCTCCCTGCTTCCCACCCCAGGTAAGCTATGACCCCTCCCAATGCTTTCTCTGTCCTTGGCCTCTGACCCTGCCCCCAGGGACCTGCCTCCAAGGCAGATGATTGACCAGCTGCTCCTGAGCTCCAGGGAGTGGTGCCGCAGGATGCAGGGGGAGTCCCTGACAGCTCCCCGATCTGCCTCCTCAGCTCCTAGCCCAGGGACCGAGTTTGTGGGCGTTGTCGGGGGCCATGACGCCCCACCCAAGAGGTGGCCCTGGCAGGTCAGCCTCCGAGAGTACAATCCGGAGCTTGGGCTATGGCAGCACGTGTGTGGGGGCTCCCTCGTCCACCCCCAGTGGGTACTGACTGCGGCCCACTGTCCCCTTCCGTGAGTGACTGCTTGCTGTCTATTCCCTTGACTGGGTGGGGGGAAAGGTGTGCGGTCATCAGGGCTGGGGGCAGTGGTCCAGGGCACCCGGAAGCTCTGTGAGGGCACACATTCCCTGTATTGAGGAGAGGGGTGTGGGTGGGGGGCTGGCTCTGAGCCCTTTCTGCTGGGCACCACACCCTCTCCCCAGGGCAGAGCCAGAGCCGAGTGCCTATCGTGTCCAGGTGGGGCAGCTGAAGCTCTATGACCATGACCAGCTGACCAATGTGACAGATATCATCCGTCACCCCCAATTCAACCTCAGCCTGTCATCCATGGGGGGCGCCGACATGGCCCTCCTGAAGCTGGAGACCTCAGTCATGCTGTCAGACTACGTGAGGCCGGTCACCCTCCCGCCCGCCTCACTGACTGTGTCTGCAGGGAAGATATGCTGGGTGACCGGCTGGGGTGCCGTCCAGCGGGGAGGTCAGGGCCAGGGACACCTGGGGGGCATGGGAGGAGGTAGGGATTCACCCTGAGGCTGCCACCTTCTCTGCAGAGCTTGGGACCCCTTTGTGGGGTCACGTCAGTTGGGACCTCTGTATACAAGGTTACCCCCCACAGGAAGGCAACCCTTCCAAGGCCCCCAAGCAATGAAGATGAGGAGCCCCAGGCTGCCCTCAGGGACTGCTCCGGGCTCACCTGACTCTTTCCGCAGTACCTGTGCCCAGGCCCTACCACTTGCAGGAGGTGGAAATCCCCATCGTGGGCAATGAAGACTGCAACCGGCGCTACCTGAGCAACTTCCCTTTGATTAAGACTCTCAAGGTCATCCAGGATGACATGCTGTGCGCAGGCAGCAAGGGCCACGACTCCTGCCAGGTGAGAGCCTCCCCCGTCCCAATAGGGAGGAGGGTCCCCAGGCCCTAGGGGAGCCAGAGGCGGGAGGACCTATTGTCCGGGGTGCCTCTGTCCACAGGGTGACTCCGGGAGCCCTCTGGTCTGCAGCTGGAATGATACCTGGCTGCAGGTAGGGCTGGTGAGCTGGGGTGACAGCTGCGGCCACCCTTTCCTCCCGGGAGTCTATGTCCGCATCATGAGCTATGTGTCCTGGATCCACCAGTATGTCCCCTGCTCCCACAGGTGCTAGTGGGGAGATGACCTGCCTCCTCTGCCTTCCCCTCCCTTTCCCCGTGGTGGCTTCCCTGGAGAGAGGCCCTGAGGGGCTCTGCAGGCAGACCGTGGGGGCAGGTGCCAGTGGGAGGTCAGCTGCTCCGGGTTCTGGTGTGTCCATTAAAAACTCTGGAAAGGCGGCCTCAGGACTCGTGTGGACTTGCTGCTAGAGGGCCTCGGGGTGAGAGTGGAGTGCTCCTAGTGGGTTCATGGTGGCGGCCATGTCTGAGGGTGAGGGGACGGTTGTGGGGTCGGACCTGGGAATGATGGAGAGTCACCCTGGGTCCTAGTCTATTGCCCTACCTTCCCCTCCTCTCTGCTCTGTCCTGTCTCCCTCCTCCCTCTGTCCTTCCTTTCCTGTGCCCTCCTCTCTCCCTCCTCCCTCTCCTTCCCTTCCTGCTCCCCTCCTCTCTCCCTCCTCTCTCTCCCTCCTCCCTCCTCCTTTTCTCCCTCCCTTCCTCCATCCTTCCACTCCCCTGTCCCTCCTCCCATCCTGCTCCCCACTTCTCTCCCTCCTCTCTCATTCCCTCTTTCCTCCTCCCTCCCCTCCAACTCTCCCTCCCAATCTCCTCCCCTATTTTCTCCCTCCTCCCTCATTCCTGCTCTCCTCTTCCCTCTCCCCTCCATCTCCCTTATCTTTCCATCCTTCCTCTCCTCCCTTCTTTACTCCCTACCCCCAAATTTCCATCTACCCTCCTCTCTGCTCCTACTTTCTTTCCCTTATGTGTAAGAAAGAGCTTTTTGTATCAAGAAGTAATTCTATATCAAGGAAACACCCCAGCTCAATCCAACTCTAGTCTTTAAGTCCTTCTTGAGATGCATGCAGTGCAGCACAGGCTGGCAGGTGCAGTTTTGTGGATCCAATGCCCGCGGGGACATCGCAGAAAGCCCATTCTCTCCTCCATCCTTCCTGCTCCTGCTCAGGTCAAACTTCCAGGTGAGGCGGGCCAGTCTCCTGGGAGCCCAGACCTGCAGGTGCCCAAGCACAAAAGGGTCCCCGTAGACCCAACTTCCCCCCAGCCTGGGACTGCAGACCTGAGAGACATCAGGAGGTGACTCCTCCCCGGGGCTCTCCCCCCACCCCAGGGATTCTGGACAGGAGACTCTGGGGGCTGAGGGCAGAGAGGTCACCCATGGTGCGGGGCAGCAGTTGTGTCCTTGGAAGCCCTGCTTCTCCCAGCAGACTAGGAGCCCTGGAGGTGTCCAGGGTCAGTGTGGGCCAGCGTCCCCTGGAGGCCTGTCCTCGCGGAGGGGCTGCCCTTGGGCGTGGCTGTAAGGGGAGAAGCGGCGTCCATGGGGTGGTGAATGGGTGGTACAAGGATGAGCTGTCCCCAGCGGCCATAAGGTGGAAGGAGCCCGAGTGTCCATCGTGGATGACGGAGGACCACCCCCCAGAATGTGACACAGGGATGATGATCTGAGCCCCGTCGGGGCAGGGATGAGCTGTAAAAACACCTGTCACAAAGAACCCACGTGATCTGACCCCTTAGAAGCCCATGGACAGACAGGCGGTCTGCGGTGGTCACGGGCTGGGGAGCTGGGGAGTGAGAATGAACACCGAGGCCAACAAACCACGTCCACACCCGGAATATCTGTGACGTGACATCAGACAGTGAGCCTGAGTCGGGGTCTAGCACGGCCAGGGCCCTGGTTTGGTGGCACCAGTTTATTCTGAACTACGAGGCAGCCTGTCAGCATGTACCTTGTAACAACTACAACCATGACTGTGAACTCAAAGGGCCAGTGGACAAGGCCCAGGACAGAAGGCCCCAGGCGGGAGCGTGCTGCGGCTGGAACCCTGGACTGCACTTGTTGACCCTCGGTCCTGGGGCTGTGATGACCTGCTTGCTGAGAGGGGCCCAGCGAGAGAGCAGGATGCTCCACACTCATGGCTGCAGAACTCGCTGCCCACTCTGCCTGCCAGCAGGTGCCCACCTCCCACTAAGACCTCAAACTAACCCCGCAAGCATAGGGTCGATGCTGGTGCTCAGCAATCCTATGCACAGGGTTTCTGAGGTGGTGAAGTTCGATGAGTCCCGAGAGCCTCCTCTTTCTCCCTCAGAGTGACTAGTGGGCTAGATCCTCTGACCTTATGGTTCATAGTGCAATGCTACCCCTATAGTACCACCACAGCTCCTACTAGGACACTGAGAAAAAAAGGCTGAGTCAAGAGGGGTTAAACTGACAGCCTGCCAGGGCTGGGTGTCCCCTGGGATGTGCCCCCTGCTCGGTGTCCCCTGGGAGACATTCCCTGGCTGGAATACCCTGGGACACTTGAGTTCCTGACCCACAACTTTCTCCACTTCCCTTCCAGAGGATGCCTGAGAGTCTGGGAGACCAGCCCCTTGGAAGGATGCCTTTCAAGACAGTGGGCAAGAGAAAGATCACTGCAGAGCCTAGAGGCTGGCACTGGGGTCTTTGTCCCCATTTCTCAGGCACTAGCAGACTAACAGTATAACACCCCCCTTCCCTGAGACACTGCTGCTCCTGCCACCCCCCCCCATGTGACACTACTGGGCTGGGCAGGGCTGGGCTGGGCTCTGGCAGGTATGCAGCTGGGTAGTGTCTCCCGCTGCCCTTGTCTTGTTAAGCTCCATGCAGGGAGGGTCTTGGGAGGGGCTGGTGGCAGTGGAGGGTGGCCTCCACGAGGTCAGTGAAGAAGCTTCACTGGGATGTCTGTTAACATCAGATCCCCATGCCAGTTTGGGAAATCATCACATCTGTGTGCTGTGTGGTCCTTCTGTCCAAGAGAAAGGCTCTTTCCAGTGTCTTGTGAAATTCCCCTCATTGGGGCTTCCACACCCAACTAGACAGAAATGAAGGTGGGGCTCAGCCCATCTTCCTCAAATGGGGGGTGCTGTAAGCAGGTCTTTGAATGAACAAGGTGAGCAGCGACTGAGTATAGTTTAAGGGGTGTATTGGATCCAAACCCAGACTGAGGGCACACACCTGACTGTCGGGTGCCCGGTGTGGAGCCCGAGCTGGGACTGGGGACAAGCTGTTACAGGTGCACAGTTTACTGGTCACCCAGAAAGAATGCGGGACTTTGCACTATCTTTGCGTTTACACCAGCATGCGGTTTTCTAAGCAGTTGCAGGGGACAGAAGAGAACACTGTGCAAATCAGCTGACCTTTACACAAGCTTCGGATCACCCTGCTTTCTTCTGTCCCTATCGCAAACCTAGAACAATTCCACCAGAACAGTTCCAACTTCCTTTCCTCAGAACCCCTTATCACCTTCCTGATCACAGGGAGTGCTTCCACATAACCGCTCAGGATGATGTGCCTATGCGGGTTTACCTTCCCAGATGTAAGACATTGCATCTCTCTGCCCAATCTCATGTATACATGCTGCTCTTGTAAATATTGCAGTCTTGGAGGCCTGCAGGGGCCGTCCTATCCTGTTCTCAGGGCTGCCATGAGTTGGTATCAATTAAGGGCAGTGAGTTTTAGCTTCTATAACGATATCTTTATCTGTCTACCTGTCCATTTATTTATTATTAGTATTTTAAATAATTACATTATTTTATTGGGAGTTTGTGCAACTCTTATCACAATCCACACATCCATCCATTGTATCAAGCACATTTGTACATTTGTTGCCATCATCATTCTCAAAACATTTTCTTTCTACTTGAGCCCTTAGTATCAGCTCCTCATTTTTCCCCTCCCTCCCCGCTGCCCCCTCCCCAATGAACCCTCTGTAATTTATAAAGTAATATTATTTTGTCATATCTTACACTGTCCGATGTCTCCCTTCACCCACTTCTCCGCTGTCCATCCCCCAGGGAGGCGGTTATATGTAGATCCTTGTAATCTGTTCCCCCTTTCTACCCCACCTTACCTCCACCCTCCCAGTATTGCCACTTTCACCACTGGTCCTGATGGGTTCATCTGTCCTGGATTCCCTTTATTTACAGTTCCTATCTGTACCAATGTACATCCTCTGGTCCAGCCAGATTTCTATGTTAGAATTGGGATCATGATAGTGGACGTGAGGGTGGGAGGAAGCATTCAAGAACTAGAGGAAAATTGTATGTTTCATCATTGTTACACTGCACCCTGGATGGCTCATTTCCTCCCCACAATCCTTTGACAAGGGGATGACCAATTGCCCACAAATGGGCCCTGGGTTCCCACTCTGCACTCCCCCTCATTCACAATGCTATGATTTTTTTGGTCTTTGATGCCCGATACCTGATCTTTTCGAAACCTTGTGATCACACAGGCTGGTGTGCTTCTTCCATGTGGGTTTTGTTGTTTCTCAGCTAGATGACCGCTTGTTTATCTTCAGGACTTTAAGACACCAGACCCTATATCTTTTGATAGCCGGCCACCATCAGCTTTCTTCACCACATTTGCTGATGCATCTGTGTTTTCGGTGATCATGCCTGGAGGGTGAGCATCTCAGACTGCCGAATTGTTAGAACAAAGTGTTCTTGTGTTGATGGAGTACTTGAGTAGGTGCCCACTGTCCATCTGTTTCCTTAATACTAAATCTATAAATATATATACATATCTATTTCACCCTTGTCGTATATAAATATATTTACATCTGTATATGTCTGTATTTTGATCTCTATAAATGCCCTCCGCTTCCTAGTTCTTCCTCTATTTCTTTATACTTTCCTCTTGTCCCACTATCATATTCAGCATTCATTTGGGATTCAAGAATTCCTCTTGGTTACATTGTCCTTGTTCCAGCCCTTACAGAGCTCCTACATCCTCCTTGCCACTGATTTTTGATCACTTGATGTTCTCTTGTCCCTGGGTTTGTTCACACCCACTTCCTCTCCCCCACCTTCCCCTTTCCCATGTTCACCCAGAACTGTCATCCCATTGTTCTCTCTTCCAGCTTGTTTATCCTGCCTATCCCTTCCAGGTAGACATGCAGCGACAACAATATGCACCAACAGACACTCACAATCACACACAACCACACACACACACGTGCAGAAAGACAAGGCGTTCCACTCCTATAAAGAGTTACAGAGCTGATACCGTCTCCTATTTCAGTAGAGGTTGAAGGGAACCTGGACCTCGCCGGCATCCACACCGCCCACACCTGCCCTCAATTAGGGCCCTCCCACCTTGAAGCTGCACCCTCTGATACCCCCAGGTCAACACTGCTGCCAAGACAACAGAGTCCCCTGAAAGGTGCACAGGTGGACTGCACTCAGAGGCTGCCATCACTGCCAGACCAACCTGGAGCTCTAGGCCTCCTGCGTCTACCTGTCCACGTCATCATGTTGTGTGGTGCCACTCTGGCTGGGATGAATTGTTCCATGTACTCTCCACACCAGTCTCAGGAGGAGAGGGAACTGATGAAGGTGCAGAAGCAGACGAGGGCCCCGGCTCTTCCTCCAGGAGAGTAGTCTGGATACTATTCATTGCAAATGCTCTTTCCCTCTTGGAAGCTTATTGTCAATCCCTGCCTGAAGATGCTCAATGGAAGGCCATGTGTTTTCAATACAGATGACCTTGAATCTTTTAACAACAAGAACACCTTTTCAAAAATGATAATTTTGGCTAGTGCTTGCCTCTAAGAAGCCCTGCTGCTGTCTTTGGTTACACGTTGAACCGCCAACCACAAAGTCAGTAGATCAAACCCACCAGCCACGCTGTGGATAAAAATGAGGCTTTCCGCTTCTGTAAAGATTTATCATCTCAGAAACCCACAAGGACAGTTCTTCTCTGTCCTACAGGGACTCTGAGTTGGGATCAACTGGAGAACAGTCAGTTTGGGTTTTGAGGTCCCCCTCCCCAATAAAGGTTTACCCTTCGCAAACCCACAGAGGTGGTTCTACTCCGTCCTGTAGGGTGGCAGTGGGTTGAGCTTAGGATTGAATGCTGCTAACCTGTATCACTTTGCCCTATCTGTTTACATTCAGCCTTTGCTTTTCTGTAGGAAACAGCATCTAGCTGGACTTGTTTGTCTAACACCTGCCTCAATGCTGACTTTTCACTGGTGAGGCTGTTTCCCGTTTTGTCGATTCCAGTGATCAGTTACACTCTGGTGCTTCCCACCACCTTCATTCATGATCTTACAGCATTCCACTGTGAACATGTGTTCTCACTTACATAGTTGGTGTCTTCATGGAACCTCAAGAAGATAGACTTTATATCAGCTCTTCTGCCCCTCTGTGGTAGTTACATGATCTGTTGTCAATTTGAGGCTTATGAATGAAGGGGTAGAGTTAGTCTGTCAGTCAGATCGCACCTTGATAACCTCATTTGGAGGTGCTAAGGAGAAAAACAGCTCTTTGAAGGTGGGACACATGGCCACTCCTGAGAGACTCTACTGACAAAACTCATGAAGCTATGCTGATTGCAATGAGAGTCCTGGACCTGGAGGAGCCATGTGGAGACCCACGTCAGCACTGAGATGTTTCCGCCATCACTGGATCCACAAAACTGTCCACCCACTGGCCTATGAAATTACTGTATTCAACATCATTGCACGTGTTTGTGAGTCCGGAGAGGAAATTATAGATTGATGTTGGACATATGGGCTACTATCAGACTGACTTATGGACTTGATCTGGACTGGGATGGGATGTTTTCTCAATATTCAATGCTCTTGTATATGAAGCTCTTTCTCATACACATATGAGTGTCTATGAATCTGTTTCTCTAGTCTACCCGGATTACCACACCCTCCAAATCTGTTGTGTTGACATCATCAAGATGGTTCATGCTGAGGCAAGGTGGAGAGTCCTTGCCTTCTCAGGAGCTATGTGTTTAAAGGTAACAGCATCACTGACTAAGGAAGTTGGTCTTCTGTACCCGATCTTTCTCTTGCAACATCTGTATTTGTCATCCCTTCTCTCTCAGATCTACGGTTGCAGAAATGCTGTGTTTAAGAACATGGTTATGTTCCCTACTCCCTAAAGAAGGAGTCCTGGGGTGCTGTGAGGCAGATGTGGTCGGTGCTGGGCTGCTAACCTTGAGTTCAGAGGTTCAAACCTAACTGTTATTCTATGGGAAAAAGATGAGGTTGTCTGATCCCATAAAGATTTATAGTCTCAGAAACTCTCAATGGGTTCACTATGAGTGGGTTGGTTTGGGTTTGGAATCCTTGAATAACACATCTCTAGGGGAGAATGTTCTAGGTTCTAATCCTTTCTCTTCACCACTGGGAACTATTGCTTCATTCTAACTTGTAGGTACAGTTGCTGTTAGCTTGATGCTATCAGAAACCTGTATCCCCAAGATGTGTGATTTCTCCAGCTGTCAATTACGGCAGACTCTGCTCCTGGCTGACTCACCCCGTCTCCTCCCCACAGCCTCAGTCTTGGCCAAACCCTCTTTATTTAAAAGGTGGGTATTTATGCACCACATTAAAACAAAACAAACACCTTTTCATTATTGTTAATGGAGTCAAGCTTTTCAGAGCAGATCAGCTTTCCATTCAGCAACTCACACAGACTGTGTTTCATTTTATTAATTGCAGCCGCCTAATGGCACTCCTCCGCATCACTTGTCCCACTTCCTCCTTGTGTTTCCCGTTTCCCTTCCTCCTTCCTTCCTGGCCTGCTGCACTTTGACATTGCGTGAATGTTTACCTTTTGATTTCAAAGGGTGGACCACTCACAGGTGTGTGCATCCCCCTAGTGCTATTGTTCCTGTTATGCATCTTTCTATGGTCTCCCTGAAAATTGAGCCATGTGGGCGAGTTCATTTGCAGACCTGAAAGGTGACGAAGGTCATAGTCTTTGGGGTTCTATCTCTATTTGTCCTGTAAGCCTGGTTTTTAAAAAAGAGAAAAGTCTTTTGGAGTTTTTCTCTAGTTTGTTTTCCTATTCTACCCAGGACTTCCTAATGTGATACCCTTGAGAGGGTCAGTAGTGGTGGCTGGGCTCCATCTACTTCTGGTCTCAGGGCTGTGGAAACCGATGATCCAGGGCCCATGAGTCACTAGACTCGTGGTTCCCGTGTGTCTCCGTTTTCATCACCTTTCTTCCCTATGGACAGGGAGAGGCCAGCGGTTGCTCCTCTTCTGGGTGTATTCACATTCACAAAGTGCTATTGCAGGTAAAGCATTTCTCACAGGAGGAACGTACTTCTTTTTTGGCAGGATAAAATTCCGACTAAGAATGCTGGTGTTGCCTGTGGAGTTCTTGGTGGGTTGGGATGTGAACTCTGATCCATCCCACTCTGCAGACCTTCTCTCCTCTTCTGCTGTCAGTGTCGGTTCCCTCTCAGGACACCACGGTCAGGCATCTCTATGCAGCATCCCAGTGGGAAGCGGGTGACATTAGTACTCATCTCACATCTGAACAATCACCGAATCTGCAATAATGAAGGAATCCGACCTTCAGGTTACAACTCAAACCTTATTTCACAGTAAATAAATTACTTGGCAGGCTGGTGAAATACTTGATTCTTTGGAGAAAAATAAACCCTCAATTATAAGGTAAGCTTTTGCTTCATGCTGCACCCCAAGACACAAGTCAGTATAAACTACACCTCCAAAATGATACACAGAGCATCAATCTCTGTGGTAGTTACATAATCTGTTGTCATTTGAGGTTTGAGTGAAGGGGTGGAGTTTAACCTGTCAATCAGGTCACAGATTGATGACCTCATTTGGAGGCAGTAAGGAGATAAACAGCTCACTGGAGGTGGAACCCACACACACTCCCTGTGACATATGGTTGCTAAGCGGACACATTGACCCACACGATAGCACTGGAGAAGAAGGAGCCACATGGAGATTCCTGCCAGCGTTCGGATGCCTCTACCATCACTAGACTTTCCACCCACTGGCCTGTGATCTTTCTGCATTCCCTGTCATTGCATGTGTTTTGTGAGTCTGAAGAGGAATTTATAGATTGGTATCAGGCATATGGGCTCATATTGGACTTATGGACTTGACTGGGATGTTTCATCAATATACGATTGATTTTTCAAAGAAATCTCTTCCTTATACATATGATTCTCCGTGGATTTGTTCCTCTAGACTACTCAAACAGACAGAAAGAAACCCAGGATAACTAAAACTCTACTAAAATTCAAACAAAGTGGGAGGCCTTTCACTCCCAGATATTAAAAACGTCAAGACCACAGTAATCAAAACAGGTTGGTATTGGTGACTACAATAAATGTGAAGACCAAAAGATTAGAAGTGAGAAACCGGTAATACAACCAAGTAACTATAGGCACGTAATTGTTCATAAAGGACTAAAACACATTTAGTGGGAAGGGATATTATTTTCAATAAATGATGCTACATTCAATAAATGGATCTACCTTGAAAAAGAATGAAGTAGAGGGCAGATGACGCACCAGGTGAGCCGCATACTCTGAGGGCCCTTTCTAACAAGGCAGGTTGGTGTCAAGGTAGCCGAGTGGAAGGAGTCTGGTGAGTGAAAGATCTCCCTGGGACAGCACCCCACCACCACCCCACACATTTGTCCTGAGCTGGGGCCTCGGTGAGCCAGGATCCCATTCTTGGGACATCTCGGTTGATCAGGTCACCGTGGCCGGGACCAGTTATAGCCCCACTCCATCCCCAAGCTGGCCCCCGCACCTGGAGTCACTTGGCTGCTCTGCTGAGACACACGCAGCTGAGGCGGGACCCCCTACAGCAACTGCCCCCTAGTGGGACCTCACTAGGAGAAAAGTTTCCCTTTCTCACAGTTCCCTCTCCCCACGTGGCAGCAATCTGCCCTTGGGCCTGGGTCCCTCCCTCCATTCATCCAGGGCCCCCGTAACTGACCTGAAATCTACCGGTGGCTGCCTGGGAGACATCCACGTGGGACGATCCACCCCTATTGCTGCCTGGGACCTCTTCAATGGCACCCCGTGTGCCCGCTCGTCATCTTAGCTCCCACTCCACTCCTGGCCAGGGAAGCTGTGCTGTGCACTTCTCACAGGCGCGACCCCACAGCCGTAGCCCATCCTGCTTCTACCCACGACACTGCGTTTCCCACAGTGCCACTGCAGGATTCCCCACACCACTGCGAAGCCCTATCCTTCAGCCTGCAGTGCTGAGCCTGCATGCCCCGTGCGTTCCTCCCAGTGCAGGGGCAGTCACCATAGCCGGGACCCAGCCCTGGAGCCGGCTTTGTACACCCTGTGCACTGTGGGGTATCCAGCGCCTGCAGCCCTGAGCGCTAAGCCTGTTTGCTGCGGCACGTTCCTCCCAATGCGGAGAGTGGGCGCCATTGCCCTCTGTGTCCTCCCGGAGCCGCCGCTGTCCATTCTGGTTCGGCCCCCGTCACTGTGGAGCCTGCACCGCTCACAGGGTCTGTGGCTCCAGGGATATGCGCCCCACCTGCTAGGGAGCCTAGGACACGGTTTTGCGGTACCTGCCGTCTGTCTGCTCTGGCTGGCTTTCATCACTGCAGTGCCCTGCGGGGTCCCAGGGTCTGCTTCTAAGCCTGCCTGCCCCAGCCTGTTCCAGCCAGGATAGGAGGTGGGCACTGTGGCCGGCATCTCCCTCTGCGCCCCTTGCGGCCCCATCCTTTTCTGGCTGGTGAAGGAGGCTCGCTGCTGTGGTGCTCTCCCACCAGTGTAGTCTCTGCCCACCGGCTTAATTCTACAGATCTGCAGGGACCTGGGCGTGCATGCTGATCTGAGGAGTACTTTCCCCTCACATAGCCTTGCTCGGAAGCCCCAGATCAGCACCAAGTCCCGCGGCAGCGAGGCCTCACCCACCTCCGCCATCTATTAGGCATCTCTAGAAAGTGGAGGGAAAAGGAGGGGGAAATTTATATATATAGTGCTGGTGTTTCTTTCTTTTACTTTCTGTGTTTTCTCTCTTGTTTCTTCCTTCATTTTCATTATTACTATCACTTCTTTTCTGCCACTTCTATAACTTTTCCCTTTTTTTCTCTCTCTCCTTTATTTCTTTTTCCTCCTAAAATTTTTTAATTAAAATTTTTTAATGTTTTTATTAAATAATAAAAGGACTGCTAAGGGTGCCCTGAGAGACAAGGTAAAGCAGCCTTGGAGTACTCACTGAGGCTCTAGCCCCCACTCCAGTCACTGAAACTTCTCACCACTGCTGGCCACCAAGCCATCAGGGAACTCTGCCTACACAACAGTCTGAACCATCTCTGTAATAGGTCATAGCCAGCCCCCTGAAAGCCTCCTTAATAGTAAACCAATAAGGGTCCCCTAGTCTCCTCAAAACATGGGACCTATGAAAGGATCGAGGAAAAATCAACAGACCACATCCCTCCCTACAAAAATAACAGAGAGACGAAACATAGTAACAGAGCTAACGTCTCTCATAGAAGAATCAGATAGAGATCTTCCACAGAAGGAAATCTTCAGAAGACTGCTCACAGTAATGCAGGGGGTGAGGGAAGCAACCCTGAACAAGCATGCAATGATAGAGGAGATGAGTCCACAATAGAGAGGATGAAATCACAATAGAGCGGATGAAGTCCACCCACCAAGGGAAATTCAGAAGCTAAAGAGAAGGTAGCAGAAGCCACACACAAGGTCACAGAATTTTTTATTAAGTTTGAGGAGGCAGAGAAACATATCAGTGATCTCGAGGACACTCAAACAGACCTAAGCAAGCAGGAAGGACAGTCAAATAGGAAAATTAAAGAAGCAGAAGATAACCTGAGATCAATGACAGATGCTATGAAGAGGAATAATAGAATAATTGGTCTGCCGGAGCACAACACACCACGCAAGTCGAAAGCCAAGACAGCAAAGGAATTTCTGGAAGAAAAGTTTCCCATCCTAACGAGTGAGAACCAGACACTCATACAGGAAGCAGAAAGGACTCCAGCTAGACTAGACCCCAAGAAGAACACCAAGACATATAATAGTAAAAATATCCAATGTTGAGGAAAAAGATAAAATTAAGGGCAGCAAGATAAAGGAAGACAGTCACATATAAAAGATCACAGGTAAGAGTATGCCCAGATCTATCAGCAGATACCATGAAGAGGAAGAGAGGGTAGAGCAACATCATCCAAAAGCTGAAAGAAAAATGCCTCCCCAGAATCCTTTATCCTGCCAAGTTATCCATTAGGATAGATGGTGAGATAAGGGTCTTCCAGGACAAGGAAAGACTCAAAGAATATGCCTTAAGACACCTGACCCTGCGGAAGATACTGGCTGACTCACTATGACCAGAGGATCGACCTCCACCAAGAATAAACAGGAGATAACCTCATAGCCCAGCTCCATCTAGAAGCCAACATGCCAGCAACAATTACCAGGACAACAGGGTCTCAGAGGGAAAAGAAAACAAGATAGAAACTCTCCACTCAAACACAGCACGCCGATATGAAGGGAGATAGGTAGGTAAACACCCAAAACACAAGACAGGGTATGACAACTATGAATCTTCAGATTGTGATAATAACTCTGAATAACAATTGACTCAATTCGTACATTAAAAGAAAAAGCCCGAGGACTGGCTCAGAAAACATAATCCATCAATCTGTTGCCTGCAAGAGACACATCTTAAGCGCACAGACAAAAATATGCTTAGAATAAAAGGCTGGCGGAAAGTATACGAAGCAAATGGCAACTTAAAAAAAAAAGCAGGGTGGTTATCTTAATCTCCAACAAAATGGACCTCAAGGTTCAAACCATAAAAAGAGGCAAGGAGGGACACTACAGAATGCTCAAAGGCTCCGTAAGCCATGAACCAGTTAGCATACTGAATATTTATACACCCAATAATGGTGCAGTGAATGTCATCAAAAAAAACTATTAAAAAGATGAAAAAAGAACTCACAAATTCAACAATCATATTAGGTGACTTTAACAGCACTGGAGACACAGTGTGGGATGTGTGACCAAGCTGATCCCACCACACTGAGGCAAAACACTGGGGGCATGCAATAGAATGGCAGGGGAAGTAGAGCAAGGAGGTCCCGAGGGAGTATCAAGAATGGACTTTGGGGCCAGGGTGTGGCACCCCATCACATTCGTCTGCAAACGACGGCAACAGCACCAACAACTAACAAACAAAAAAGCCACTGACATACAAAATCTAAAAACAAAAAAAGGGGATGTTTGAGAGTGGTTAATACATATGTGAAAAACGAAGAGAGACTTATGACTGATAGAATATCACAACATTTTCAACAACTAGAACAGTCAACAGAACAACCCCTCAAATAGCAAGAGCAAATACATAATAAAAATCACGACAGAGATAAATGAGTGGGAGAAAAGAGAATAGTGCAAAAAATCAATGCCGTAAAAAAGCTGGTTCTTAGAAAGGATGAACAGAATCTACAGGCTGCTGGCAAACCTAACCAAGGAAAGGAAGGAGCAAACATCAATAGCCAGGATGAGGGATGAAACCAGGGAAATCACAACGGGCCTCATTGAGACTAAAAGGATAATCATAAAGTACTATGAAAGCCTGTGTTCTGATGAATTCAACAATGTGAAGATAGGGACAAATTTTTGGAAAAAACAAGCCCTCCCTACAATATCCCAGATAGAGGCCAAGAACTCCAATAGACTCATGGCCAAAGACGAAATAGATATGGTTATCAAGAGACTACCAACAAAAAAAGCTCCTGGACCAGACAATTTCACAGCAGAATTCTACCAAGCATTCCAGGAAGAGCTGACACCTCTCCTCCACAAAATATTCTATAGCATATTAAAGGATGGCGAATTTCCAAATGCATTCCACGAAACCAGTATAACTTTGACACCCAAACAGGGAAAGGATCACACAGGAAGAGAGAACAACAGACTGGTACCTCTAATGGACATAGATGCAAAAATCACTAGCAAAGTATTGGCCAATAGAATACAAAAGTGTAGAAAACACATCATCCTTCATGATCAGGTGGGATTCATTCCAGTACATCAGGGATGGTTCAACATCCAAAAGTCCATCAACATTATTGACCACATTGATAACAAAAAGTATAGGAACGACATGATCATATCAATAGATGCAGAAAAAGCATTTGACAACATCCAACACCCATTCCTAATCAAGACACTAAAGAAGATAGGAATGAAAGGAGAATTCCTCAAGTTAATACAAGCTATTTATGAAAAGCCAACAGCCAGCATCATAGTCAATGGAGAAAAGATGAAAACAATCCCACTGAAAAGGGGACCAGAGAAGGATGCCCATTGTCCCCACTTCTAGTCAACATCATACTGGAGGTCCTAGCTAACAACATAAGGCAGTAGAAAGACATTAAAGGTACCCCAATAAAATGATTTTTTTAAATGAAAGGTATTTCTCTGGGAGAGGAGGAGGTGAAACTATTGCTATTTGCAGACAACATGGTTCTATCCATTGAAATCCCCCAAAGCTTCATAACAGGAGGACGCAGTGTTAGAGGAATAGGGAAGAGTTGCTCTGTACAAAATCAACCCACAGACCTGAATTGGTTTTCTATGTACATTGGAGAAGACTAGGGAACAAGAGATCAAGAAGGCAGTACCCTTTTTACTAGTCAAGAACAAATTGAAATATCCAGGATATATCTAACAACAACAAAGATGTATACATGGAAAACTACGGAATCCTACAACAGAATCCAAAAATGACCTCCAATAATGGAAGAATATCCCACGCTCGCAGGCTCATGGATCAGAAGACTCAATATAGTAAAGATGTCACTCATCAATGCACTAAGTATAACACTATACCAGTTCAAATACCAAGAACTTTCTTCAAAAATTGGGGGGGAAATTCACATGGAGACGGATGAAGCCCAGAATTAGCAGAGAACTCCTCAAGAAAAAGGACAAAGTCAGAGGCCTCTTTTTACCTGACACTAACACCTACTATACAGCCACAGTGGTCACAACAGCCAAGTACTGGAATAAAGACAGATACTGAGACCAATGGGAAAGAACAGAAACTCCAGAAATAAAACCATCTCCATATAGACATCTGTCCTTCGACAAGGGCCCCAAAGGCATCAACTGGGAGATGCATGCCCTCTTTAACAAGTGGAGCTGGAAACAATGGATATCCACCTGTAGAAAAATGAAACAATGCCCTTACCTCACCCCATGCACAAGAACAAACTCTAGGTGGATTACAGACCTCAAAGTAAAACCCTAAACTATCAGAATTATCAGTGAAGAAATGGGGACTAAGAACGTTGGCACAGCGAATATATAGACTATACATAGACTAACTGTAACAGGGACAGGCACACACACAGATGAAGAAGAAATCACCCAGTGGTATCTGCTAAGGATAAAACAACAGGGTGTCTCAAAAGACTTCAGCAAGAGAGTTACAAGAGAACCCACAGACTGCGGTGAGAGGATTTTTAGCAATGACACTACAGACAAAGGGCTTTTTATTAAAATCTACAATACCCTCCTAGCCTGCAAAAAGAAGAAAACAGTTAACCCCACAAGGAATTGGGGAAAATATCTGAACAGAAATAACAGTAAGGAGGAGACCCCAATGGCTAACAAGCATAAGAGAAAATGGTCCCAATCATTTGCCATCAGAGAAATGCAAATTAAAACAACCATGAGATACCACCTAACACCCAAATCAGAAAATCAGAGAGCATCAAGTGTTGGAGGGGATGTGCCAAGACAGGAACTCTCCTCCACTGCTGGTGGTCATGCAGACCCCTCCAGCCTCTGTGGACAAAAATTTGATGATATTTAAAGTAAATGGAAATTGAGTTACATTATGACCCAGCCATCCCTCTACTGGGCATAACCTCTATGGAATAAGAAATAGACCATGACCAGTCGTCTGCACTCCAATATTTACTGTGATGCAATTCATCATTGCAAAGAATAGGAAACAATCTAAATTTCCATCGATTGATGAGTGGATTAGAAAACTCTAACATAGACACACAATGGAGTACTACACATCACTGAAAAGCACTGAAAATTGCATGAGGCACATCGCCTCATGGGAAGAGTTGGAGGAAATTGTGGTAAGCAAGGTTATCCAATCACCAAAGG
Organism: Tenrec ecaudatus; assembly: GCF_050624435.1. Lineage (NCBI taxonomy): Eukaryota > Metazoa > Chordata > Mammalia > Afrosoricida > Tenrecidae > Tenrec > Tenrec ecaudatus. The sequence goes on along the minus strand of NC_134541.1, from coordinate 111,250,475 downwards.
ACAAGTACAACATGAGTCGATGGAGGTAAGTATAATCAGCTGTCTGCTTCCTTGGCTTGCACCCAACAGCCCTGCCAGCATGTTAATTGTCTCACAGAAGTGAGTTGATCTGAGCCCTTTGTACTGCTCTGTGGACTAATTAGCTGTTTTGCTCAGTGGACTAATTAGCTGTTTATTTCATTGTGTTATATCTATCTATCTATCTATCTAAAATCATAAGTGTCCGTGGTTTATTTCTCAAGAGAACCCAGTTTAACACAAGTGGGATAGAATTACTGATTTGATGGGATGGACCTTGCAGCTACACAGAATATGTATATATATATATATATTTTTTTTTTAAACAAAAATCGAGTGAAGGCTCACCACCTCACAAACTCTCCAGACTCCTACCCCTCGGGTCTGAGTGGCTAAGAAAACGAGGAATAGTAAAACTGACAGAGGCTTGGATTCTTTAGTGACATCTAAGTTCATTTCTGATATGTTTTTTTAAAAAAACAGCTCTCAGAGAATAATTTATTTACTTGATCACAGGATTTTTGGCGTTTCCTTAACTTTCATTCCCAAGTGAGTGTCTGGGAGCACAGAGAGTCTGTTTGTGGGAGGTTGAGTGGGGTCTTGGGTGGAACCCGTGGCCTGGGTCCGAGGTGACCCCAGTTCTGGGATTTCGGGGATGGTGTATTGTTGGGGCTAATAGGCTTTGAAATATAGAAAGCCTGAGGACCCTGTGACCTGTGGCATCCATGACCAGGGAGCCTGGGGTTCCCTCATCTCGGAGTGTAGGGACACTGTGACCAGGTGGTCTGAGGGAAGCAGTCTGGAGATCTTGAGGATCTGAGCGGATGAGAGGATTTGTTAGGTTTCTGGAGACCGAATACCTCTGTTCTTGGTTTCATAAGATGAACGCATTCACGCCGAAGCCCGTTTTGTAATCCCAGTGGGTTTGTACGAAGGACAGGACAAGTGTCAGGCTTTACAGTCTCAAATGGATTCACAACTGGGTCTGAACAACCACGTGCAAAAGAGCACCCATGTGTGTGGATCTTGGGGGTGATCCTGGGAGACCAGAAGTCCCAGAACCCTAGAGGCGGAGAGCATGTGGGCCAAGAGGCTGTGGATCCCTGGATAGACCCTGACCTGCATGTGCGCCCACAAGAGAGACCCTCCCCCCTCTACCTGCCCCTGACCAAGAGCACCTAAGAGAGCATCCCAGCGGGTGCTCCCTGGCTTTACGCTAGCACACGCCCTTGCTGGGGGAAGATATGTGTCATGGTATGGGTTGACTCCCTTGGCTGAGTTAGGCCCACCTGTGTGATGTCATGAGCCTGGGCCTAGTTTGGCCCACCCAGGTGTACCTCCTACCTGGCTCTGGGGCTTGAGTATGCGCATGCTCAGTTTGGGGTCTTCCTAGGTGTCGAATGGTTGCCTGACTTCTTTCCATCCTCCTCTCTGGGGGCTTTTCAGGCATGGGAGGGACAACCCCTGTCCCTAAGCTAGCTACCTACCAGATCCTTTTAGGGGATAGAGGTGGGGGGGGGGGGTCTTTTCTTCCCCTCTTGCTCTTTCAAATGTGCATGAAGAGAGCACAGTTCCGTGAGGGCTACGGGCAGACAGGAGCAGGGGAGGGCTGGAGAATTCCAGGGGAGGGGTGTGGGTGTGGGGTCAGGAATACACACTCACAGTGAAGCCCTTGGCTTTTCTCCGGGAGCCTCAGTGCCCACGTCTACCCTTCCTACCTGGAGCACTGCTGGAACGTCCTCCACTGCAGGCCTGGCTGTGGGCACAAAGGTGGCCCAGTGTCTCTGACTGTGGGTGGCCATGGGACCAGAAGGGACCCAGGGCAGTTCCTGAAATGCTGTAGCACAGGGCATGGCCTGTCCCCTACTCCCTTCTGAGGTTGCTCCCTGTCCCTCTGCAGATGGATGCACCACAGTCCACTCTGAGCCCTGAGGAGACCAGGGGGCCTGCACTCAGTCCCACCAGGCAAGATGGAGAGTTGGAGCTCAGGTCCCTCCCTCGGAGCACTTCTGTGAAAGGAGCCCCAAAGACACAGGGTGAGTAGGGAGGAGGAAGGGGTAGGGTGACCCGGGTGTATGAACAAGGGACAATGAGTCAGTCATCCTGTGGAGAGGCCATCTTCTGGTCTTAGAGGTCTGTCACCTCCCCCACAGCACCCGGTTTCTTAGACCTCAGTGATTCAGAACCTCCAACCCACCTTTCATCACCTGGACCCCCATCAGGAAGGCTTCTCCACAGACCATTTCCTGGGTCACGCCCACAAGTGAGGACACTCAGACCTTGCTGTGCAGGAGCTTTATTGAGCCACGTTTTACAGAGTGAGAGGCAAGCAGGTCCCTGGAGGAGCCCCCACCCTGTCCCACCTCTGGGAGCTCATCAGACATCCCCTCTGTCCCTCTCAGATATCAAGGGAGGGATAGGACCCCCAGAGGGTGGCAGGGCTGGTACTTCACAGAGATGGAAGGGGGTGATGGGCTCAGTGAGAGGCTGGCATTGGGGAGGGTGCATGAGGTTCTGCAAGCTCTAGGGAGGCGTGTATGTGTCAGCAGCGGCCTTGTCCCTGCCTGGAGCCTCAAGCAGGTAACGGGACATACTTGCGGATCCAGGACATATAGAATGCCACCTCGGTGTAGACTGTAGGGTATCCTGGCTCATCACATATTTCATGACCCAAACTCACCACCCCAACCTGGACCCATATGCGGCCCTTAGGGCAGACTAGGGGTCCCCCGGAGTCTCCCTGTGGAAAGAAAAGGTAGAGAGTGGCCATCAGGATCCCTGAGGGCTGAAAGCAAGGGTAGGAAACAGGATAAGTGACCAGGCTGGGACAGAGGGTCTCACACAGCAGGCAGTCTTCCCAGGGCTCCCCGCACACAGCATGTCATTCCTGACAAACCGGTTGATGCGTCTGTAGCTGTTCCTGCATGTCTTCAAGTCCACAATGGGGACCTGCACCTCCTGCAGGTTCTTTTTCCTGGGTAGGCGCTCTGAGGAGAGGAGGGGGGGAGCTCAGCCTGAGGGTCTGGGGATTGCGCAGGGACCTCCAGACAATGTCTCCCTGCTCCTGAGATCTCCAGGTGCCGGGGTCTGGAGACATCCTTTTGGTCTTAGTTTTCCTACATGCACCCTGGGACTGCTCATGCCCACCTCACATGGTGGAAACAGGGGCAGCCGGAGCTTCCCTAAGCCTGAGGGATTGTGACTAAGCCATGAGAAGAGGTGTGGCCCAGACATGCAGAGTCGGGGCCCTGGGTCAGCGTGGACTTGGAGCACAGACGGCAGAGTCTGTGAGCACGTCCATCAGTCCCTCTCAGCCTCCTTTCCCACCCCCAACTTCCTCAAATTGCAGGAAGGAGATGGAACCTAAAGGCCATGCAGGGCTGGTGCAGAGAGAAGCCAGAGTTTCCCACTCTCAACATCCGTTCTCTGTCCCTTAGCTGTGCCCCTGTGAACCACTCAATCCCAGCCTGGCCCATAGCCCTCGCTGAGGGAGCCTGTTGCTGAGTCCCTGCTCATGGTGTGCCAACATCCACTGTGTCCCCAGAACCCCCATTCCTATCTGATTCCAGTGCTCCTGATCCTTACCACCAGAATGGATATGTCCCCAGCCAGTCACTGTGCAGTTGGTTCCTGGAGGGACCCTCAGTCCTGGAGGAGGGAGGGTGACCAATTGAACCATGGGAGAGAGCATCACGGGCGCCACCAGCTTGAGCAGAGCGATGTCGCTCCCTAGTGCTACTTTCCCAGGCTTGAAGTTGCGATGAAGGATGACCTTGGCCACGTCCTGGAACGAGTTACTAGGGTGGCGCTTCACTTGTCCCACTTGGACGCGAACACTGCGAATCCTTCCTTTTTTGCTGAGGGAGAGAAGACAGGAAGCTGCCCAGAGGCTGAATAGACCCACTCACACAGTCCCGGGGCCTCTGTGCACAGGGTACCTTGGTGGACTCCAGGGGCTCGAATCCCTCAGTCTCTTTTCTGTGATCCCTCCATCCAGGAAACATGACAGCACCCATCATGTGCCCCAACATGGTCAGGGAGCCACGTGGGGGCAGGGGATTCACTCACGTTACAACGCAGTGGGCAGCAGTCAGCACCCACTGCTGATAGATCAGGGACCCTCCACAATTGGATCTCCACTGGGCACTCCTTTTCCTAGGGACCCACAGGCTGACCTGCCACGGCCACTCTCCAACTTTGGCATCATGACCCCCAACAATGCCCACAAGCTCAGTCTCTGGGTCTGGAGCTGGGGATGCAGAGTGAGGGGTCATCAGGGATCCAGGCCTCCCAGCTAAGAGTTCCGCTCAGCCTCCTGCTCAGACCCTCCGCAGGTGCAGGCATGAGGGAGTTAGACAACACGTATGAATGAGGTCCATACCCCACCCCAGCGCTGCTCGCTAGACTCCAGATAGAGACTCATGGTAGCCATCGGAAGGGGTCAGGACTCACCTGGGGTCATGGGCACAGAGGCCCCCAGGCAGACAAGGGTCAGCAACAGCAGCCACAGCATCTGCAGGGAGGGGATTTCCTGTGTGAGGAGAAGGGGGCCTCTGGGAAGGAGAGGGCAGGAGTGGGCAGGCAGCCTCCTCACCTCAGCAGGGCTCTGCAGCTCTCTGCCCTGTCCTAGCACCTGTCCTGACCCCTGTCCTAGCACCTTTATTCTCCTCACCCAGGAAGTGGCCAGGGGAGGCAGTGGTCAGAGTGGGGCATGGGAGGAGGTGAAATTTCTCCTTCAGGGAGACCAAGGTTGAGCAATTTGTCCAAGAGGAACCATGAAATGTCTTCTCCAGCAAAGCAGAGCACAGAGTGCTGGTGGATCAGTAGGGAGACCGCACAAGTGTGGACCAAGAGAAAATAAGATGCTGCGAAGACAAATCCTGCCCAGGTCTCAGTCTCAGCGAGCCCGAGGTCGCTGACATCACGTAGTCCACAGAAACAATGCGCTACGTCCCACTTTGATGAGTGTGTGGACCAGCGATTGGTGCCCCCTGCCCACAGGAGAGAAGCGTGATGGGCACTGAGGAGGCATGGAGACAATGAGTCCAACAGGTTAATGGGCCCCTCAGACATCAGGCTCCACGACCTGAGAGCAGGGGAACCACGGTGCTCAGTCCTACCCCATCCTGTGAGAATCCCATTAGAGCATCCTGGATACAGCGGGAGGAACATGCAGACCCCAACTTACGAGTCAGAGAGACTGGGGGAACCCAGAGACCACCTTTCAGGTCTGGAAATGAACTCCCCAAAACAATAGACAGTTCTGTTGGGGGCACTTCGGGTGAAAGATGAGGCTGTCTCTTCCTGTGAAGGTTTACAGAGTCAGAAGCCTAGACCTGTTCCCTATGGGTTGGCATTGACCCAATGGCTGTGGGCATAAGGGGGACGTTAACTGTGGGAAGGCACGCTCCCCTTGGAAGGATCAGCAATCTCAGATGCAAAGGGCATCCTCCCCCAGTGACCATGGTCAGAGGGTGAGGAACGGAGGGATGGAGACAGGAAACACCGGGAGCAAGTGGGACACGTGAAGGTTACATCGAGGGGATGACAACATGTGTGTTAACCAACATGTGTGTGAACTGTGAGTGTAAAACTGAGGATACGTTCTGGGAGGCTTGACCCAATTCAGAGTCAAAAGTTAAAATAACAGCATCAGCAAAAGGCCTATGATGTGCATATCATGTAGAGGACTTTGGGAGAGACCTGTGTTATAGGGAGAATTAGCCTTGGGGCCCACTTCCAGGGGCTCACTCCATCCTGGGAAAGGACCATGTGCTAGACTCAGAGCCCAGGGCTGGAGGAACAAACCCTGTGCTCTTCATGGGCCAGAACTTCTCTCTCAACTCAGACCCCAGAGACTCCGGAGAACAAAGAGGAATCCAGAAGGAAGGGGGCAGTTCAGATGCCCTCAGTGTCCCTCAGTCCCCACAGAGCAGCAGCCACCCCTGCAAGGCTTCAGCTATGACCACGTCCACGATGGAGACCGGAGTCTCGGCAGGGGGATCCGCCTGCACTGTGCAGTAGACTCGGGTCCCCTGGGGCTGAGTGTGGTGACTCCTTTGGTCTCTGCAGGGAAGAGCTGTGTGTCTGGGTGATAAGAGAGTGATGTTTGCTTGTTGGTTTCCATCCCCCCAAATATTGTTCAAACTTTGTGGAGAGTCCAGTTTATGAAGAAATGATTCACACAGTGAAATCAACCCATCTAAGGGCAGAGATCTGTACGTGTTTCTTTCTCCATTTAATTTGATTACACCTTATTTGTATTATTTATTGGACAGACACACAGAGAAGGAGGTGATGGAACAGAAATCTTCTTTCTAGAAGAGACTCAGAAGGCCCTGACATGTGTCCAGGATCTAGCTTCAGGCTTGCTTCTCACCTTTATTCTGGGACTCCAGAAAATACTCAGCTCCCTCGGCGACCACGAAAGTAGCAAATCCCTCTGTGAGTTCCTTCCATGTGGCACCAAGGAAGGAAACGTTTGCCAATCCACCCATGTGTCTCCCAGCACCATTGCGGACTAGGGGGGTCCTTTAGCCCGTGTGCAGCCAGCTTCTCCTGGACAGTTTCTGACGGTTTCCCCCCTGTCTCCCACTGCTTATCATCCGGAAGACCCGTGTCATGGTGGCCATGCTCACGTCCACGTCCATGACCACAGATTGAGTCTACAGGAAGACACTGAAGGCAGTCGGACCTCTCAGGACATTCAAAGTCTCGAGATCTTGAGTTCTGATGAAGGCACGTCTTCACGTCACCCCTCTTTCAGTCTAGACTTAGCACCTTTCCTTCTCTCTAGAAGATTCCCTCTCGTCCTTGGTGCAACTCCACCTCCACACAGCCTCTCCCACAGACACCCTGCCCTCTGTCCTCCCTTCGACCTTTTTCAGAGGCCACCCACGTGGAATCACACCCTCTGTGGTCTTTGGGGCTTGGCGAAGCTCACGTGAGATTCCTCCCTGGGGGCGCCTGCCTCAGTGGTTCATCTCTTCCCATTGGATGGATACTCGGGTCTACCTGATCTTCCTCTTTCACCCGAATATTCGAGTTGAGGGGCATTGGTCTGATGTCAGATTCATGCTGACTCTGGGTCAAGCCCATCCAGGTATTTGCATGTGGGCTTTCGTGGGGATGTCAGGTTTCGTCTCCTGTAAGGATGGCCTGGGAATGTGCACTTCCCCTCACCAGCCCTTGCTCAGCTCCATGAAACGTCCTCTGGTGGGTGTGTGCTTGTTCCACGTGCATTTCCCCAAGGACGGATGGCGATGACCTAATGTCCACCTCTGACTGGACGGCCACTTAGCTTCTTTTGTCACGTGTTCATTCCAGCCCTTTGCCCTTTATAGTATCTCCGCAGTGAACTGTTATTTCTCACCTACAGGTGTGTATTCTATGTGTGAATGTGTTACAAGCATGTTCTCTTCTCTTTGTGGCTTGAACTTGCTTTCCCTGACGCATGTTCTTCTGCGCGTGCATGCGTATCAAGAATGTCTTCTGAAGAGCATACATTTTAAAGGTTCGCAATTTTGATTGTTCAGAATATTTCAAAATGAATATTTCTATCTTTAGGTCATATCTGTCTGTGTCATATCATACCATACCATACCATACCATATCGTACCATACTCTACCATACCATACCCTACTCTACCATCTTTTCCAAGTTCTGTGCTTTAAAACAAAAAACAAACCTTCTTCATTCTCTTTACAGTAACATTTTACTTCTTGCTAGTGACCACCACCTGCTCTCTGTCCTCTTTCTTGCTGTGATATTCGTCCACTGGACTCACGTGTTAATATCCACTCTCCCTATTTATGTGAAGCCCTGGGGGCCTTGTGGTTGGATGGCGGGCAGGAAGCAAGACCAGAAGTTTGAAACCAGTAGCTGCTTCTTCATTGAAAGTGGGGGGGGGCTCCACTCCCCTAAACAGTGACAGGCTCACATGCTCACAGGGACAGTTCTAGCCTCTCATGCAAGGTCACCAGGAATCAGAATTGACTTGATGGCAGTGAGGTTCTTTCTTTGTTTTATTTTCATATTTGCTGTCAACTAATGAGTGTTTGCACTTTGTTCTTATTAACCTTCCCAACGGACTCAGACCAGTCAACTAACTTATGTTATAATCATCCACTATTCACATATTTATTATTCCTTCATTCTTCCAGCTCTTCTCATGGAAAAAAAGTGTAATTTCACTTTCAAAGATAAGGACATTGTCTGGAAGTGAACGGGAAAAAAAAAAAAAGGACATTGTCAGGCCCTCCATATCCTGGCCCCACCACCCTCCAAATCTCTAGTGTTGAAATCATGGAGACGGTTTGTTCTGGGGTTTAGTGGAGAGTTCTTCTCTCCGTCTTGGGTGCTATCTTTTTTCAAAGGTAACAGTAGCCTTGACCTAGATAATCTCTCTCCTCGACTTTCTGATGCAACATCTTCAATATCAGCCTTTCCTGCTCTTTCTGAGCTTTGCCCAACTAGTTTCAAAGGGCAGACGGAACCCTGTGCCCAAGAACATACACAGAGGTTGTCCTTGTCTGTGATGAACCTCCAATGCGGGGCATATGTTGGGTTGCCCATCATCACCTATTCACCGAATCAAAATATCATTTCATTTTAACCTGCAGACATGATTTTTGCTGTAAAGTGTGATAAAATCAGATTCTTTTGTTTCCCCACAAGCTATAGTTTCTCTGCTGTGAGATAACAGTAGAAGCTGCCCTTGACCTTGCCTGAGCCCCTACACTTTCTGTGCGACCCAAACTCCAACCATGCCAGACCCTGGTTCTACATAAAACACTGGTAACTTCTTTAGCATGGATTTAAGCAACACCAAAGGAAAAAAAGAAATCGATCCACTGTGTGCATAGCAATTACATTCTTTTTTTTTTTTTTTTTTAGCAATTACATTCTTATGACAGGAGTGATCACGTTTGGCGTTCCCCTCAATTCCATGCCTGAGCGAGGCCCTCGCCAGCCTCACCCTTGTCAGCCAGAAGTTAAGGTGTCAAAGGGGTCTTGGGAGGCAGACCTAAGGAAGGAAGGGGCGAGTGGGAAGGGATGGTGTCGGGACTTGGATTTCAGGAAGAATGTTTCTGCTGTGGGAACTGGAACTGGTTCTGCTGGGAATGTAGGCAGGAGCAGAGAACTCATGCCCCCCAAGCTCCCGTCCCTAGCATTTCCCCCAGGAGCATGTGGATTTTGGAATTCTGTGGAATTCCCTGGTGCTGTGTGCAGGAACAAACCTGACCTTGGTGGCCACAGAGAGCCCTCAAGGCCATGGTTGGGAGAGAAGGGTGTGTGTGTGTGTCTGTGTGTGTGTGTGTGTGTGTGTGTGTGTGTGTGTGTGTGTCCTGGAGCCATCAGCGTGGGTGGTGGGATGTGAGACGGACAGCCCAGCTCTAAGGGGTGTGTTCAGAGCCTGGGGGAGAACCACCGTCACCAGGGTTGCTCCCCAGGCCCCTGACACCAGATCTTTACAAGGATGGGACAGGCCCTTCACCTGACACAGCAGCATCTGACGGACCAGGACAGCAAGGACCCTGCTGGCTTCCCTCCCCTGGAGCCTGTCTGCAGAGTGGCCAGGGGACTGCAGCAAGGATCCTACTGGCTTCCCTCCCCTGGAGCCTGTCTTCAGAGTGGCCAGGGGACTGTAGCCCCTTTTGGGGGGAGCAAGGACTCCCTGGAGTGGCCTGTCCCCACCCCCAGAGCCCTGACCCCAGCACTGGACATGGAGGATAGGAAGGAGGAGTCCCCAGTGAGAACAGAGGTCCACTCAGAGCCCAATCCTCCCTGTCACCAGCCCAGAGCAGGGGGGCCTGTCTGCCCCGGGAATCAGGAGTGGAGGCTGAGTTCATCTGGGGAGACGATACCCTGTTCTGGAAGAGACATCAGGAATAGGCCTGGTGTCCTCGCCCCCAATGCTGGGCTGTGGCAGCCCTCAGGGTCCCGTCCTTCCTGACCCCACCTGACAGAGCTGCTGATGTAGGACCTCCACCCCAAGCCTGGCACTGACCATGCCCAGGGTCTGAAAGCCCAGGACCAGTAATATCCCTGTGCTCAGGGAGAGAGGGGCCTTCATACCACCTTTACATTCCCCACACCCCCAGGACTGGACCTCTAGCAAAAGTGGGAATGGGCACCACCTGTAGGCCAGGTGCCTGGAGCTCCCAGACCACATGGGGTCTTACCTCAGACCCCAAAGGGCTGGTGAGCTGGACAGAGAAATACCACATAGTCCTCCACAAGCAGGGGAGAGTAAATCCCAGTGAGAGTGACAGAGTTCACATTGAGGAAGAGCTTCTGTCCCTTCATGTCTCCTCTTTGACCACCTCCAGCCAAAGAGGCACCAGGAACAGGGGGTGTCCCAGATTGTGGGAGTTGAAGAAGGGAGACTAGGCCTGCGCCAGTCCCTGCAGGTCTGCCTCGATCAGGAGATGCTCTAAAGGGAGAGAGGGGCTGAAACTTGAGGTTGTTTGAGAAGGACTTTCATCTCTGGATTTTCACCAGATTGGACGTGAGAGTCGGGGACACCAGATCTGAGGGAGCAGTGTGAGAGGAAGGCAGGCAGGAGTCTCTGCTTCCACCAGCCCTGCAAGCACCGGTCACATGCTCTTCTGAACTGTGGGCTCCGCTTTCTGTCTCCCAGTGTACAGCGAATGCAGGCACTGAGTCGGCTACATCAAGGATGGGGATGAGGGACCAGTCCTAGGACAAAGCCCAATATTTCTGAGACAGCCCTCCCCTCATGGCCCCAGCCCAAACTGGACAGTCCTCCTCACCAGCCAAGAGTACCCCCTTCCCTACGTTCTCCTCAGGAGACAATGACAGCTGCCTGTTCCCCCTCCCTCCTCGCAGCACCCTAGACCACACCAGGCAGGCCTCACCACAATTCCCCTTGGGCACATCTCTGTGTGAGGACTCAGTGCGGAGCTTGCCGTTTATAAGCTTTATTGAGGCAGAGAATGGACGTGGCTGAGGTCTAGGGAGGCTGTCCCAGCTCTGGGGGGGAGGATCCGAGTGTGCCGGGCGCCATGTCATCCCTGTGGTCCCTTTCATTTGTCCAGAAAGAGAAAGGACTAACTGGGGCGGGGGCGGGATCTCTCAGCAGAAGATGAAGGAATGCGTTAAGTCCAGTGAGGAGATGGCCTTAGGGCAGAGGCTGCTCGTGTGTATGGGGGGGAGGAGGGAAAGGTCCTGAGATGTCGGTTCCTGTGGGCAGTATTCGTGCCCCTGCCCAGGGCTCATGAAGAGACAGGGACAGACCAGTGGATCCAGGACCAGAAGTATGCCACTCGTGTGTAGATTCCTGAGGCACCTGGGAGACCAAAGCCCTCACCCCAACTCACCACGCTTACCTGGACGGAGCTACTTGTCAAGTAGCAGACCAGGGTCCCCTGTGGGGAGCAGACACACATGGTGAGCATTTGTGACCGAGGCAGCAAGAAAGGCCCATGGACAGAGGCCAGGAGGAGCCAGGGCCTCACTCCCAGCACCCAACGTGTCTGCCTTGAACTTGGTGCCAAAGCGCCATTTACAGATGTTACCCCTCACAATGGGGACCACCAGTGCCTGCAGGATGTACAGTGACCTCGTTCACATCCCTAGGTTCAGACCCTGGACTGAGATCTCCAGGTGAGGCTAGATGGACAAGGTGGCCTTCCCTCCTCCCTCCCCCATTCTTACCTCTCTGATTCAGCCCTTGTCCTCCCTCCCAGACCAGCCCCAGATAGAGGTCATTGCTGATGGAGGCTCAACATAATGGGTCAGGGGTTTAGGTCCCATGGACTGAAAGATAAAAGTCAAATCACACTGCAGTCATCAAGGGACTGCAGCCCAGACAGGGAGCCTGGTCCAAGGTCTTTATGAACTGTATGCAAATCTCATCTTCCTAATGAACATTCAACATGATTCCTGAAGTCACCTGGAATCAAAGACAGATGCGGATTGAAAGAAAGTAAAAGAAGTGTTGGGGCAGTTTTGCAGCAGGTATCACAAAGTTGTCCTTGGTGTTGCTGAATCATACCTGTGCACATGACCGAAATGCCTAGTCCTTATTGTATGCATTTAACCCTTAATTTTTCATTAAAGGATCATTTTATTGGGGGCTCTTACATCTCTTATAACAATCCACACATCAATTGTATCAGCATGTTTGTACATATGCTGCCATCACTCTTTTCTAAACATTTACTTTCTATTGGTATCAGCTCCTCTATTTCCCTCCCTCTCCCTCCCACCCCCAAGCCTTAATTTTAAGAAGCTGTTCAAATGAAAAGCAGGTGGTCTTTTGCTAAAGCAGGGTGAGTTGAACTACCTATGTGCTCATCCTCCTAAGCCCAGCTGTGCGGACCGTGAAGCCATATGTGAACAAAAGGCACAAACACAAAGGGCCAAGAAAGAGATGAGACTCCCCTGGCTGAAGGCCCAACTGAAGGTGCCAAGTCTGTACCGTGCGTGGACACAGTGGCTGCAGCACTGGGCTCCAGCCGCCCCACAACCATGGTGAGGATGGCATGGGGCTGGGCAGTGCCCCCTTCCCTTGTACCGAGGGTCACTGCAAGTCAGCACCACCTGGATGGGACTGACGACCCACACAACTGCCACCTGGATGGCCCTGACCACTTCCTGCACCATGTGTTGACCCCAAGGTGTGGTGTTAGACCTGTCGGAATAGAAGGCAGCACGCGGGTCCATCTTTCCCATTATCTGGAAGACATTGAGTCAAAATTGGCTTATCTTTACTTGAAATTTCACTTCACATGGAACCCAGTTGTAAATAAGCTATGCTTTGTGGATTCATCTTGTCGCAAGATTAAAACTGAAAAAAAAATCCTTGTCCTATATTTCATGATCGTTTTCTCAAAGAGTTGTTCCCATGACCTTCATATCCAAAGAACCAAACTCACTGCCATTGTGTCAACTCTGACTCTTAGGGACCCTATAGGACAGGGGAGACCTGTCCCTGTGGCTTTCTGAGACTGTCACTGTTTACAGTGGTAGAAAGCCTCATCTTTCTCCCTCTGAGAAGATGGGGGATTTGAATTGCTGACCTTGCAGATCACAACCCAACTACTCACCACTATGCCCCCAGCCCTCCTTTGTCAGATTTATTGAGGAAGAGTTTCCATCCAGTAAAACGGGCCCTTTTGAATGTAGGGCTCTGTTAATTTTGACAAAACACCCCTTTCCAGGAAACCATGCACGCAGTCAACCTTTAGAACAGTTCCTTCCATCCAAAGTCTTCCCTCCGGACCCTCTGCCACCGACTCCACTTCTACCCCAGCCCTCTGTTTTCTGTCCTTTACTGTGACCTCCTTCCAAATGCCACCTAGAGGGGAGCAAGCAGCCTGTGCTTTGGGGTCTGGGTTCTTTGCTTAGTGATATGCACATGGTGGTCTTGTCTCTGACGCTCCTTTCTTTCCATTGGATGCAGGCACCACTACGCTTTCATATTTTGACTGGGATGTTCTTGTTCAAGGAGCACCTGTCTCATCCTTTTGTAAACCTTCACCTTCCAACTTCCTCCTTAAACCTGGGGTTTTATTCCCCTGAGACATGGCGATTTTTTTGATGTGCTCAGACTTGTTTCTTGCATCGTAACTTATTATTTCATCCTTCAGCCATATCCATGTCTATTTCCATTCCTTTCCTGTGTTGTAAATTGGGATCCATCTGTAACTTTGATGAGAATGGTATCAACATCCCAGATCGCTGGGTGCCTCCTTCCTTCCCATTCTGCTACCACTGTTGTTATTGGGGCTTGGGGGTGGTGATCTCTCATCGGGACCTTATGCACGACAGAACAAAACACCTCTCAATCCTGCATCATCCTCACAATTGTTGAGCTGGTTGTGAGAGCCAAAAACAAGAAGGTGTCAGTCCATCTCCTTCAGGCTCTCCCTCTTTTGGGCTGCCCGTCCATGTTAGCAAGCATGATATCCGTCTCCTGGGACTTGTCCCTCCTGAGACTGCGATTTCTGAGTCCAGCCTGCAGACACGATCTAGACTGTGGGTCTGGATTGCTGTGATATTTATCCTCTCTTTCATGGGGACTATCCAGTTTTGCTTTAAGAATGGTCACCTGGACAAAAAGAACTCATCGTCTCTACTGAATGTGTCTCATGCCAGGTCAAGAGGTCCTTGATCAATGGAAGACTACCAGTCAATGACTCTGGGACTGAGTCACCAGGTTGCCTAGCCAGGTGCAACCTGGGTCAGGAAAAAACATACCAACACTTGATTTCTTGGTAATGTCAATCGGCACTCCTTAGCTGGTAAAAAAAAAAAAAAGAGCAACCACTGCACATAGTGTGGTTGTGCCTTTTAGTCAATTCAGACACCTACCACCCCGAGGGTTTCCTAGATGGCCTGTCTTTGTGGGAGGGAACGCCTCTCCAGGTCTTTCTCCTGTGGAGCTGACCGGGGTTTTCACTCCAACCTTTTACTTTGCAGCTGCGTGCTAACCCACTGACCAACCACCAGAGTCCCTTCCTCATTGATGATACCTGCTGGTTCCCGGACCCCCTGTATGGACGCCTACCTGTCAGCACCAGGTACATAAACAACCCGGTGGGCTTCAGGCTTCAGGCTTCAATCCGCGGCAAGGCTGCTGGATTGGGAGCATGGGAGAGTGCCCACACTCCCACAGAGTTATAGGAAGATCCAAGCTGATAAGCCCAAGTCAGGCTGGCCAGCCATGGGACAGCTGTGATCACGGGCAGTGTGTTCAGCGTTGGGAGGCCTGATTAGAAGCAGAACAGAGATTCAAAGGCTTGGGAAGAGCTAAGGCCGGAAGAGGAGAAGAGAACAATTGCTCTCAGGTTGGCTCCTGACTGACTTAGTGGGGGGGAAAACAGCCCAGGGAAAGGAGTCTGGGCTCACTGCTGACTGTTTGATTCGTGGTAATCTACATACGTGTGCAGGTCCTATGGCCACAAGGAGGAAGACCCTCAATGAGAGGGACCGACGCCGTGGCTGTGACCCTGAGCTGCAACGTGGCAGTGACTGTGAAGATGGCACAGGACAGGGCAGTGGTTGGTTCCCTTGTCCATGGGGCCACCATGACTCGGAGCTGACTCAATAGTATTTAGCAACAACAATGTGGCCTACTGAAAATGAAGTGTCGCCGATTCCAGCAAATGGACAAAAATCAGCATGCAAATAGGGAAGGCCTTTTCTTCCACCTTTCGGCATACTTTTTCTCCTTTTCCAGGACACACACCGGTTTTTCTTCCAGAGAATCTCTCCCTGAGACAACAATGGAGGATTCCAGCCAGGTATATAAAACCGGTTCTGGGGGGTTAGGATAAGAGGCAGCCACTCTGACCGCCTCCATTGTAAATGTTGGATCCTAATCATTAGCGGACAAAGGAGTTGCCAAGAAACCTCCCAAAGTACAATGGAATTGGACCGGAAATCAATGTTGAGATAGGTCCAGTGCCCACTGCTCTTCCAACAACCTGGCAGCAGATTCATAAGTAGGATGGAACAGGGACACTGAGAACGAATTCTGGACAATTCATGAAGGGCATGCTTCTGGAACATGCAGCTGTTCCAAGCAGAGACATTGTTCTGGAGTGGTTGACAACATGCTCAGAAGAATACCGACCCCCACCTGCCCTCCAAAGGATGTGTGGTGCTGGGAAAATCTGCTGCCAGAGCCCTCTTTAAAGTGATGAAGGACAAGGTTGTCACTTTGAGGATCCAGGTTCCCCTCACACAAGCCGTGATATGTATTACAGTGTTATTGACACATGATGCACAATCATATCAAGAAGAATCAGACAATCATTACCACAATATATTTTAGGACATTTTTTTCCTCCCCTCCCATGATTAAATCTCCTTAAGAGGAGTTGCATAATCGCATTCAGTTCTAGTGCTCCCTCCCCCTCCCGCCTTCATTGTTTACTCCCCAAATCTCTTTAACCCTCCCATCTGCTGCCACCCGCCCCCAGTCCCTGATAAAACCTGGCAGTAGTGCTTATCTCTCTGCATCCACTCCTTCTGTGATTCACAAACTGACAAACCAACAGAAACAGCGAAGAACATAAACTAAATAACAATGAGTTAAAAAGAAAAGACTGCACCACCACCACCCCCCCCCCCCAATTTTTAAAAAGCCAGGGAAGATATTTTTGTCACGGAACGGGCAAGAGATTCTTTCACCTAGAATAAACTCGGGCTGGGTCTAGAGCAGCAGTTCTCAACCTGTGCTTCGTGACCCCTTTGGGGGTCGAACGACTCTTTGATAAGGGTCACCCAATTCATAACAGTAGCAAAATTAAAGTCATGAAGTAGCAATGAAAATAATTTTATGGAGGGGGGGTCACCACAACATGAGGAAGTGTATTAAAGGGTGGGGCCATTAGGAAAGTTGAGAACCTCTGCTCTAGACGGAGGTCAACTGACCAAGTATCAGGTTTGATGCAGCCTAATCAGGATTGCAATGATCTGTGGTTGATTAGTAAGGCTGTTACAGACTGTTGCCTGTGGCTCGAGGGGATCTTCCAGTGGCTTACTTTTATTTAAATGCTAAATCATTTTATTGGGGGTTCTTACAGCCCACATCACAATGCATCCATCCATCCATTGTGTCAAACCCATTTGTACATATGTTGCCATGATCACTTTCCAAACAATTCCTTTCTCCTAGAGCCCTTGGTACCAGCTCATTCTCCCCCACCCCCACCCCAACCTCGCTCTATCATGAAACCTTGATAATTTATAAATTATTACTTTTTCGTGTCTGCTGTCGCCCTGCTCCCTGCTGCTGGGGACAATGGACTATTTCTCCCTGAAGCTTGCAACCATTAGCTTGGTTCCTGTAGGTGGGGTTTACACCCTACTGATAATGGTTCTTATGGAGATCCAGATGCCATCCTGACTCTAGGATCCTCCCATCTTGCCATATGTTTGCCCCAAATCCCTCCTCTTCCTATTGCGTGGGTCCCCCTAGATTACCCCCTTCCACTACTGTACTACCTATAGCACAAGCCCTTCCTGTGACGTATGTCTTCACCTGTAATTAGGGGGCTTGCATGTCCCCAGAGAATATAAAAGCCTTGACTAGCATTAAAGATTCTCTCTCTCTACAAAGCGAGGCTGAGGTGAGCATGCTACCATGAATTGTGCCTGACTCCATTTATTTCAATATTTCTCTTCTATCTCTCATGATCTCTATGACTCTACAATAATCTTTATTTATTATTGCTGTACAATTGCGCCTGCCGAACCTGTAATGATGTGTTGGGGCTGGCTTCCCCTGGCAGACCACTCTCTACCTTCACCCACTTTCCTGTTGTCTGTTCCCCGGGGGGGGGGGGGTTATATGTTGATCAGTTCCCACTTTCTCCCCACACCTTGCCCTTACCCTCCTGGTATCACTACTCTCACTACTGGTCCTGAGGGCTTTATCTGTCCTGGATTCTCAGTGTTTCAAGCTCTTATCTGTACCAGTGTACATGTTCTGATCTAGATGGATTTGTATGGTAGAATTGGGTCATGATAGTGGGGGGAGGGAGGAAGCATGGAAGAACTAGAGGAACTTTGTGTGTTTCCTGAGTGCTATATTGCACCCAGAGTAGCTCCTCTCTTCCTTGTGACCCTTCTGTAAGGGATGCCCAATTGTCTACAGATGGTTTTGGGTCTCAATTCACATTGATATGATTTCTTGCTTTGGATCTTTGATGCCTGATACCTGATCCCATCAACAACTCGTGATTGCACAGGCTGGTGTGCTTCTTACATGTGGGCTTTGTTGCTTCTCAGCTAAGTAGCTGCTTGTTTATCTTCAAGCCTTTAAGACCCCAGACCCTATATCTTTTGATAGCCGGGCACCATCAGCTTTCTTCATCACATCTGCTTATGCACCCATTGTAGGGGCCCGTCCTGAGGCTTGGGCTTGGGACCTTTTTGTGGGGTCATGTCAGTTGTGACCTCTGTTTACAAGGTCACCTGGAGGCCCAGGCAATGGGTGTCTCTCCCCACGGCAAGGCTGGGGCTTCTCGAGCCCCCAAGCACTGAACATGAGCAGCCCCAGGTTCTGGGGGCCTCCAGGCTGCCCTCAGGACCTTCTCCGGGCTCACTGGACTCTACCCCAAGGGACTCTACCCCGTGCCCAGGGCCTGTGACCTGCAGGAGGTGGAAATCCCCACTGTGGGCAATGAAGACTACCACTGGCATTACCTGAGTGTCTTCCCCTTGATGAAGACCATCAAGATCATCCAGGATGAGTGGTGTTAACAAACGCAGGGACAAGGGAAGAACATGGGACCCAAAATGGTAGTGAGGGGGGAGTGGCAGGCCTGGTGGGGAATGATCAAGGGTAAGGTTGCGTAAAGAGGTACAGCTGTAGCCCAGGTGGGGACGGAGCATGGTAGTAGGGAAAGAGGAAAGTCAAGGGAGATGGAGGAAAGAGCTAGGAGTCAAGGGGCATTTATGGAGGTCTAGACAAAGACGATTACATGCAAATATATATATGATGATGGGGAAATAGATCTATGTGTCTATATTTATAGGTTTAGTATTAAAGTGGCAGAAGGACCTTGGGCCTCTACTCAAGCACTCCCTCAACGCATGAATACTTTCTTTATTAAATTGGCACTCTATGGTGCTCACCCTCCCAACACAACTGCTGAAGCCAAAGCGGGTGAACAAGTAAATGTGGTGAAGAGAGCTGATGTTGCCCGGTTATCAAAAGAGATAGTGACTGGGGTCTTAAAGGCTTAAAGATAAACAAGCGGCCATCTAGCTCAGAAGCAACAAAGCCCACATGGAAGAACACACCAGCCTGTGTGATCACGTGGTCCCGAAGGGATCAGTTATCAGGCATCAAAGAATAAAAAATTATATCATTGGCTGCGCACCTACATGATACGATCGCCGAAGACAAACGGGTGCATAAGCAAATGTGACGAAGAAAGCTGATGGTGTCTGGCTTCGAAAGAGATAGTGTCTGGGGTCTTAAAGGCTTGAAGGTGAACAAGCAGCCATCTAGCTCAGAAGCAACAAAGCCCACATGGAAGAAGCACACCAGCCTGTGCGATCACGAGGTGCCAAAGGGACCAGGTATAAGGCATCATGCAAAAAAAATGTGTGTGTATATATATACATAGTGAATGAAGGGGGAAGTGCAGAGTGGAGACCCAAAGCCCATTTGTCGGCCACTGGAGATCCCCTCATAGAGGGGTTTAGGAGAGGAGATGGGTCAGTCAGGGTGCGAGGTAGTTCCGATGAAGAACACAGCTTTCCCCCGATCCTGGATGCTTCCTCCCGCCAACTACCATGATCCTAATTCTACCTTGCAGGACTGGATAGGGCAGAGGTTGTACACTGGTGCATGTGAGCTGGAGGCACAGGGAATCCAGGGTGGATGATACCTCCAGGACCAGGGGTGTGGGGGGCGATGCTGGGAGAGTGGAGGGTGAGTGGGTTGGAAAGGGGAAACTGATTGCATGGATCCACATGTGACCTCCTCCCTGGGAGATGGACGGCAGAGAAGGAGGGGAAGGGAGACTCCAGATAGGGCAAGATCTGACAAAATAATAATCTATAAATTATCAAGGGCTCATAGGGAGGGGGGAGCGGGGAGGGAGGGGGGAAAATGAGGACCTGATGCGAAGGGCCAGTTGCTTTGTGTAGCACAGACTTTGTGACATTTAACAGCACTAGAAAATCCAGACAGAGGGGGAAGAAAATAGCGACCAGATAGGACTCATCCCTCCTGAGCTCCTGCTGCCAGACCAGAATATTGGGAGGTAAGGCGAAGGAAACGGGGAGGTGGAGTCCTGAAATTAGAACTAGGGTACCAGGGTAACTCCTGAACCCCTTTTGTGTGGGATTTCCACTCACAAAGCAAACCAAGAATGCTTTAAGGAGCTCTAGCTTTGGCCCCTCCACAAAAAAACCTCTAATCAAACCTGTGGCCTCTGAAGGGATCTGCTGGGCCAGTGAAATTCAAAGCACAGAGGGCAGCTCAGCAGGTGATGGTGATTGTTTGGGTTTGGGATCTGAGAGGGATGATCTGGATAGATTTTCTCAAGGGACACAGAACAATCAAAGAGCGTGTCCAAGCCAGTGATCCATGTCACCAATGATGCCAAAACGACCCTGTTTGACATGGTATGTCATGTGACTAGAAGTGTATATGAGCAGCGAATCCCTCAGAGAATAGTTACAGAGGTCTATAGAGCAGGGGTCAGTGATACACTGCGGGTCTCTCGGTCCATGCCTGTGGCTCTGAGGTAAAAAGGAAACCGTTTCAAGGACAGTTGTTATTCAAATAATGGTGATTGAATTTGTAAAAATATACATTTTTATGTCTCTCAAAGAATTGTTCAATTGTTGTGAGGGACAAAGTTGGCTCTTCTATCTCAAAAGTTTGCCTACCCGGATGTAGACCAAGAAGGAGGCTATATCTGGAAACATTCGCTTCACATTTTAATATTTTTGTTTAATAAAGTGCCTGTGGTTTTAAAGCAAAAAAAAAAAAAGAGCTCTAGTTTTGGCGAGGCTGCAGGCACCGGCTGTGCCCTTTCCGGGAGCAGCGATCTCTGCAGACAGATGGCTGAGAGGGGACAGAATCCCAGACATGAGGGGAACCTCTCTCCGGAGCTCTCCGCATGGTTGGCTGCCTTGAGCCCACGGCCAGGGGAGTGGTTGCGGGTAGTCATAACTTAGAGTAAAAGAAAAAATATAGTATTACCTTAGGAAGATCGTGGTGTGGGAGAATATAAGCGGAAAGTTGGGAGACCAGGGAGCAAATGTAGTTCCAATTGGCCGAGAAGGAAGCAACCCCCCTAATAAGCTGAATCACCCCCTCTGGGGGCCAGCCTGACAGCCCCCAAATTCAAGCACATTACAAGCAAAAATTAAAAAGGGGTGAAATAGATATTATTGGTTTAAAACTCAAATCCAAGTCTGGTTGCTCAACTCCAAGGGAAGCCATTAACATAAATCAGCAAAAGAAGTAACCTAGCTAAGGAATGTCAGAACTCAGCTACAGGGCCTGGCAGCTTTTAGCATAACAAAGACCCACTGTAACAAGAGTCAGCTTTAAACCGAAAGGAGTTACAGCAGAGTGTGAGAGACAATAACATTTGACTATACTCTAGCTGGCCAGGGAGATAACAAATAAATAAATAAAATCCTCAGGTTCATCGGGCTTGCTTTTTAACCTTTTTGTCTCCTCTTTGCCTCTTTCTTGGTCTCTCACATCCTACTGCTAACCTCCAGACCACTCCCCTTAGCCTAGGGCATTTGCACCTGTGCCACACCCAGCTAGGTGAGCTCCACCACGCTCCAAGCTGCAGCAGGAACCTCTGCCCAACCTCCGCAACACCAAAGCAGGTAACCCTTCTGTGTCACTCCCCTGAGAGGGATGTCACAGGAAGATAAAGTGGTAGGTTAATTCCATAGTGAAATAAGCTATAGGCAGTTTGAAGAAGCACTCCTACAAGTCTCCCAGAGAGAGCCAGTGCTCTTCGACTCCCTGGAAAATGGCACCTGGATCATCTAAAACAATGCAACGCAAACAGCCATCAGCCCCGATGACCTCAACAAAAAAACGGGAGAAACAGAAGGCAATGCCAGAAGATGGCCTGAACTTAATGACATTCATAGAGGAAGCAGACATTGAGCTGCCACAGAAAGAAATTTTCAGAATGCTACTTGGAGTCATAGAGGATATGAGGGAAACAATACAGAAAAAGGATGAAATGATAGAAGAGGTAAAAGTCATAAAGAGAAATACAGGAGATTAGGGAGGAGATAACAAAAACCAGTGGTACACTCATGGACCTCAAGAAGGGACTGGAGGAATCAGATAACCGCATCAGTGACTTGGAGGGCAGTCAAGCAGACTTTAACAAACGCGAACAAAAATCTAATAAGATCATCAGAGAAGCTGAAGAAAACTTAAGAGCTATGTCTGATGCTATGAAGTGGAACAACATTAGAATTAAAGGCTTGGGGGGAGCGGGGAGGGAGGGGGAGGGAAAAAAAGGGAAATGAGCTGATTCCAGGAACCCAAGTGGAAGGCGAATTTTGAGAATGACGAGGGCAACGAATGTATAAGGGTGCTTTACTCAATTGATGTATGTATGGATTGTGATAAGAGTTGTATGAGCCCCAATAAAAAAATTTATTAAATTAAAAAAAAATTATAGGCTTATCAGAGGAAGACACAACAAAGAAGTCATCTGCAACAATAGTGAGAGAATTCTTGGAGGAAAGCTTCCCCAGCCTAATGAATGAAAACCAGGAAACCATTCAGGAGGCTGAAAGAATCCCAGCAAGACGGGACCCCAAGAAGAAGTCACCAAAGCACATAATAGTTAAATTATCCAACTTTGAGGAAAAGGAGAAAATCATGAGAGCCGCTAGGGAAAAACAAGCAATCACATATAAAGGTTCCCAAATAAGAATGTGCTCAAACCTATCAGCAGAAACTATGAAGAAGAGGAGAGAGTGGAGTAACGTATTCCAAAAATTGAAAGAAAAAAATGCAAACCCAAGAATACTCTACCCAGCCAAACTATTGATCAAGATAGATGGAGAAGTAAGAATCTTCCCAGGCAAGGAAAAACTCAAAGAATACGTTAGAAGAAACCCAGCCCTACGAAAGATCCTTCCTGACCCAGTATGGGCAGAAGAACAACACTCACCAAGCATAAATAAGAGACCACCACATAGAACAACCTCACCCAGAGGGCAAAAAAAGAAAACAGCCTTCAAGATAGCATTGACTTAAATATAGAAATACTTGAAAGGCTGCTGAAGTAAGCTTTAAAAAAAAAAAAAGGCAAATGGGGCATAGGGAAAAATCTATGGTACACAGATATCCCTGGGGTGAGGACCAGGTAAAATGGCAGGGACCAGACCAAATACAGGGACACACATGGTAGACAACTAAAAAGGAAAAAAATAATAATAATAAAAAAGAAAAGGGTAGAGAGGCACAGGGCACTAACCCACCCAAAGGGAGGGTATTGTTTGTGTCTCCACAGGAAAAGAGGGCCCAGACTTCATCCTGATGCTCCAAGATGTGAATGCAACATGCTGGCATGGAGTAAGGAACCAGTGGAGAGGTCTGGGGGGGCGGCCCCAACCCCAACTACTAAGGGGACATCTGCCCCTCCCCTCAGAAGAATTTATATCAAAGGACAGCACTGAATCTACAGCTCTGGAAGAGGGACATATCTGATCGGAGCACACAGGAGCAGAGGAAGGGGCAGGAGGAGAGAGTGGAGCACATCATGGCCCACCAGGCCGATGTTCCCAATTAGAACAGCCAGTCGACAGAGAAGACCACATGGCCGGCCCCACTATGAGACATAACGTCCCTCACAAACCGACCCATAGCCCTACAGGTGACAACACTGGAGACACAGTGAGGGAATTGCACCCGATCGGATCTGCCATGCCGAGGCAAAACATTAAGGGGGTGCAACAGAACAGCAAGGGAATAGAGTGGTGAAGTCCCCAGGGAAAGCTGAAGCCGGATTTTGGGACCAGGGCA
This sequence comes from Tenrec ecaudatus, assembly GCF_050624435.1. NCBI lineage: Eukaryota > Metazoa > Chordata > Mammalia > Afrosoricida > Tenrecidae > Tenrec > Tenrec ecaudatus. Next base: position 111,226,941 of record NC_134541.1, on the reverse strand, counting down.
TGGTGCCCCAACAGACTAGACTGGAAAACACTCCTAAAGGCCAACAAACAATCCTTGAACTAACTACAAGCTTTTCTTTCTTGTGTTTTGTTTTGTTTTTGTCATTGGTTTGTTGTTTTGTTGTATATTGTTGCTTGGTTGTGCGCTGACTTGTTTTTGTGCATGTTACTATCTCTGCAGGTCTGTCTAAATAAGATAGGATGGATGAACAATTGGAGGAGAAAACAATGGGACCGATAGTTCCGTGGGGACATGGGAGACAGGGAGGTGGGGGAAAGGTAGTGGTGTTACTAAACCCAGGGACAAGGGAACAATAAGCGATCCAAATTGGGGATGAGAAGGGTGTGGGAGACCTGGTAGGGCATGATCAAGGGCAATGTAACTAAGAGGAATTGCTGAAACCCTGGTGGGGACTGAGCATGATAGTGGGACAGGAGGGAAGTCAAAGGAAAGAGAGGAAAGAGAGGGGAGACAGAGGGCATTTATAGACGTCTAGATAAAGATATATACATATGCAAATATATTTATACATGAGGATAGGGAAATAGATCTATGTGCATATATTAATAAGGTTAGTATTAAGGCAGTAGAGGGACATTGGACCTCCACTCAAGTACTCCCTCATTGCAAGAATACTTTCTTCTATTAAATTGCATTCTATGATGCTCACCTTCCCAACACAACCGCTGAAGACAAAGTGGGTGAACAACTAAATGTGGTGAAGAAAGCTGATGGTGCCCAGCTATCAAGAGATAGCATCTGGGGTCTTAAAAGCTTGAAGGTAAACAAGCGGCCATCTGGCACAGAAGCAATAAAGCCCACATGGAAGAAGCACACCAGCCTGTGTGGCCAAGAGGTGCTGAAGCGATCTGTTATCAAGCATCAAAGAAAAAAAATTGTATCATTTTGTGCTCACCTCCCTGATATGATCACTGAAGACACATGAGTACATAAGCAAATGAGGCAAAGAAAGCTGATGGTGCCCGGCTATCAAAAGATACAGCATCTGGGGTCTTAAAAGGCTTGAAGGTAAACAAGCGGCCATCTAGCTCAGAAGCAACAAAGCCCACATGGAGGAAGCACACCACCTTGAGCGATCATGACATGTTAACAGGGTGCAGTAACAGGTTTCAGAAGACCCAAAGCAAACAAGAAAATCATGTTATGGAGGATGAGGGGTGTTGAAGCAGAAACCCCAAGCCAATCTGTAGACAATAGGACGGCCCCTCCGAAAAGGGTCACAAGGAAGGGATGGGTCATAAGGAAGGGATGAGGCAATCAGGGCTCAGCAGAGCACCAACGAAACACACTATATTCCTCTTGTTTTACGAGGCTTCCTCAGTATCCTGACTTTAGTCCTGCCTTTCAGTTCTGGATACACCGGAGCATGTGCACTGGTACAAAGAAGAGCTCATGACACACGGAATCCAGGTCAGATAAACCCCCCAGGAACAGTAATGGAGTAGTGATATCAGGAGAATCAGGGGAACGTGTGGAGGAGAGGAAGAGGGAACCTATCACAATGATCTATGCGTAATGCAAACACACACACACACACGCCTGAAGGGGAGAAACAATAGAAACATGGGTGAAGGAAGACAGCGGTCAGCAGAAGATATCAAAGTAATAATAATTTATAATTTATCCAGGGGTCACAGGGTTGGGGGGAGGGAGGGGGAAAAGAGGGGCTGGTACCAAGGGCTAAAATATAAAGTAAATGTTTAGAAAATGATGATGGCAACATAGGTAAAAATATGCTCGATGCAGTTGATAGATGGTTTGTTATAAGAGCTGTAAAGAGCCCCCAATATAATTATCTTTAAAAAGAAAGAACTCAAGATAGATCAAAGACTCAAATATAACTCCCAGAACCATAAAGACCATCAAAAGGGACAAACCTAACAGCCCCAATACAAGGCAAAACACATTACCAAATATAATGAAAAATATCCACACTACAGAAGACATCATCAAAAAAGAGTAAAAAGAAAACTCATAGATTAATAAAAACATTTAGTAATGATACATCAGACAAAGGGAGCATTTAAAAATCTGTAGAATATTACTACAACATAATATTAAGAAAAATACAAATATAATCCCGTATTTAAAAGGGCACAAGACATGAATAGACAGTTTACCAGAGATGACATCCAGGCAGCCAACAACTGTAGGGAGAAATGTTCTCATTCATGAGAGATAGAGAAGTACAAATTAAAATAGCAATGAGATATCACCTGTAATTCTGGGTACTTTAGAGAAACAAATCGACAAAAACTCATGTATAAAGGAGAGTCTTATACAAAGGTTAAGTGCGCATCAAGAAAACATCCCAACCCAGTGCTGCCCAAGTCCAGAAGTCCAACATTAACCCATTAACCCATATGTCTAACAACCAATCCACAACGTCCCACTCCATCTCACAAAACATACGCAACAACGCCGACTTGCAGGGCGAAAGTTCAGTCAGTGAATGTGTAAGCACCTCAGCACTGGCAGGGGTCTCCACACGGCTGCTCCAGCACCCAGGGATGCATCGTGGTAGATCCATGTGGCTTCTCCTCAGGGATGTCTTGCCAAAAGTGAGCCCTGCCAGCTGAAGCAGGGAACTGGCTAAGTCAGCTGCACCCTGTTCCGACCATCAGAAAGCAAGAGAAATGAGAACTAAAAAGGCAAGACTCGCTGAGCCATTTATCCCTCTGCCCTTCAATTAACCCCACATGGGTTTATTGGCCAGGTTGGCACCATACCTAACTACCTCACCACCTTACATCTATTCTTTTAGCAAAATTAAAAAATAAACAGAAAGCAATAAATTCTAGAGAGGATGTGCAGAGATTTGAATGCTCCCACGTTGCCGATGTGACTGTAAAATTGTACAAACAGTATTGCATTTCCTTAAACAAATGCAAAACCAACTATGATATAATCCTGTAATCCCTCTCCCGGGTATATCCCCTAAAGAAATAAAGAACACAACATGAACAGCCTATGCACACCTATGTTTATTGCAGCAATTTTCATAACAGCAAAAAGATGAAAACAATAAAAACCCAGATTATAGAGGAATGGATAAGCAATCTATGGTATATAATATAATATATTAATTCAATGGAATATTATGAAGCAACAGAAACAAAGGGAATTCTCTTAAACACCTTAAGACTTGGACAAAACTAGAGAGAGAACATTATGGTTAGCAACATTAGTCAAACTTATAAGTACAAATCTTTAATGACAGCATTATTATTTAAAAACCTTTTTATTAATCATTGTATAGGGTGGCTCTTCCAAATCTTGACAATCCATCATTCAATTGTATTAAGCACATTTGTACTCATGTTACCATCAACATTTCCAAAACATTTTCTTTCTACATGAGCCTTTGGTATCAGCTCCTTTATTTTCCCCTCCCTCGTCCACCCTCCCATCCTCGTGAATACTTGATCAATTACATTTTTTTTTGTCATTTCCTGTCTTACACTGTCCGTTGTTTCCCTTAACACACACTTCTGTTATTCATCCCACTTTGTGATGTGTTCCTCCTTTCTCCCCCTCTACTCCCTGCCGCCCATCCCCCTGCCCCCTACCCTCATGATATTGCTACTCCCACTGCTGTTCCTGAGGGTAATAACGGGTTTCTCTGAAAATAAGACATACCCATAAAATAAGCCACAGCAGGATTTCTAAGCAATGGCGCAATATAATCCATCCCCCGAAAATAGGACATAGTGATAGGCGTGGCTCTGAGCATACCACAGCGGAGTGATCGCGAAGACCCGCAGTCCTTCTCACCCGTCCCGTCATGATAGCTTGTCTCAGAGGGGACCAGACAGGTGCGGAAGCCCCATCAACAAGGTCGGCCCCCTGTCAGGTCCCGGTCATTCTGTGCGTGCTGCCAGCTGAGGCAGAGAGAGAGACACAGACAGTGAGAGTAAAGGTCTCCTCGGTGGAGTGAGGAGCAGGGCGCTCTGCTTTGGGCAGAGTGTATTATATCTATCTATCTATCTATCTATCTATCTATCTAAAATCATAAGTGTCCTCAGTTTGTTTCTCAAAAGAACCAGGTCTAACACAAGGGGGATAGCATTACTGATTTGATGGGATGGATCTTGCAGCTACACAGATGTTTTTCTTTTAAAATTTTTATATAAATATACAAAAATCAAGTGAAGGCTCAACACCTCACAAATTCCCCAGACTCCTACCCCTCGGGTCTGAGTGGCTAAGAATATATGCAATAGTGATACTGCCATAGGCTTCTATTCTTTAGTGACATTTAAGTTCATTTCAGACATGTTTTTTAAAAACAGCTCTCAGAGAACATTTGATTTACTTGATCTCAGGATTATTGATTGGCATTTCATTAACTTTCATTCCAAAGTGAGTGTCTGGGAGCACAGAGTCTGTTTGTGGGAGGTTGAGCGGGTTCTTGTGTGGAACCCTGTGGTCTGGGTACGAGGTGACCCCAGTTTTGGGATTTGGGGGATAGTGTAATATAGAAAGCCCCAGGATCCAGTGACCTAGGGCAATCATGACCAGGAGTGTGGGGGATACTGTGACCAGGTGGTCTGAGGGAAACTGTCTGGAGATCTTGAGGATCTGATCGGATCAGAAGATTTGTTAGGTTTCTGCAGTCCGGCATACCTCTGTTCTTGGTTTCACAAGATGAACGCATTCATGCCGTAGCCCGTTTTGTAATCCCAGTGGGTTTGTACGAAGGACAGGACAAGTGTCAGGCTTTACAGTCTCAAATGGATTCACAACTGGGTCTGAACAACCATGTGCAAAAGAGCACCAATGTGTGTGGATCTTGGGGGTGATCCTGGGAGGCCAGAAGTCCCAGAACCCTAGAGGCAGAGAGTATGTGGGACAAGAGGCTGTGGATCCCTGGATAGACCCTGAGCTGCTGCATGTGTGCCCACATAGCAGAGAGACCCTCCCCACTCTACCTGCCCCAACCAAGAGCACCCTAAGAGAGCATCCCAGAGGGTGTTCCCTGACTTTACGCTAGCACACGCCCTGGCTGGGGGGAAACATGTGTCATGGTATGGGTTGACCCCTTTGGGTAAATTAGGCCCACCTGTATGATGTCATAAGCCTGGGCCTAGTTTGACCCACCCAGGTGTACCTCCTACCTGGCTCTGGGGCTTGAGTATGAGCATGCTCAGTTTGGGGTCTTCCTAGGTGTCGAATGGTTGCCTGACTTCTTTCCATCCTCCTCTATGGGGGCTTTTCAGGCGTGGGAGGGACAACCCCTGTCCCTAAGCTAGCTACCTACCAGATCCTTTTAGGGGATAGAGGTGTGTGTGTGGGGGGGGTCTTTTCTTCCCCTCTTGCTCTTTCAAATGTGCACGAAGAGAGTGCAGTTAGGTGAGGGAAGGGGCAGAGAGGAGCAGGGGAGGGCTGGGGCTCCCAGAGGAGGAGTGTGGGCATGGAGTCAGGAATACACACCCACAGTGGAGTCCTTGGCCTTTCTCCAGGAGCCTCAGTGCCCACGCCCACCCTTCCCACCTGGGGTACTGCTGGAATGTCCTCCACTGCAGGCCTGGCTGTGAGCACAAAGGTGGCCCATGTCTTTGCCTGGGGATAGCCATGGGACCAGAAGAGACCCAGGGCAGTTCCTGAAATGCTGTAGCACAGGGCATGGCCTGCCCCCTGCTCCCTTCCAAGGTTGCTCCTCATCCTCTCTGCAGAGGGATGCACCACAGTCCACCCTGAGCCCTGCACTCAGTCCCACCCAGGCACGACCCAGGTGTATGAACAAGGGACAGCGAGTCAGTCATCCCATGAACAGGCCATCTTCTGTTCTTAGGGGTCTTCCACCTCCCTCACAGTAACTGGTTTCTTGGGCCTCAGTAATTCAGAACCTCCAACCCACCTTTCATCACCTGGACCCCCATCAGGAAGGCTTCTCCACAGACCATTTCCTGGGCCACGCCCACAAATGAGGACACTCAGACCTTGCTGTGCAGGAGCTTTATTGAGCCACGTTTTACAGAGAGAGAGGCAAGCAGGTCCCTGAAGGAGCCCCCACCCTCTCACACCTCTGGGAGCTCATCAGACATCTCCTCTGTTGCTCTCAGATATCAAGGGAGGGATAGGACCCCCAGAGGGTGGCAGGGCTGGTACTTCGCAGAGATGGAAGGGGGTGATGGGCTCAGTGAGAGGCTGGCATTAGGGAGGGTGCATGAGGTTCTGCAAGCTCTTGGGAGGGGTGTTTGTGTCAGCAGCATCCTTGTCCCTGCCTGGCGCCTCAAGCAGGTATTGGGACATACGTGCGAATCCAGGACAAATAGGATTCCACTTGGGTGTAGACTGTAGGGTATCCTGATTTATGACATATTTTATGACCCCAACTCACCACCCCAACCTGGACCCATATGCGGCTCTTAGGGCAGACCAGGGGTCCCCCGGAGTCTCCCTGTGGAAAGAAAGGTAGAGAGTGGCCATCAGGATCCCCGAGGCCTGGGAGCAAGGTAGGAAGCAGGACAAGTGACCAGGCTGGGGCATAGGGTCTCACTTGGCAGGTGGTCTTCTCGGGGCTCCCAGCACACAGCATGTCATTTCTGACCTTCCCATTGTAGCTGTCCCTGCACGTCTTCAAGTCCACGATGGGGACCTGCACCACCTGCAGGTTCTCCTTCATGGGTAGGGGCACTGCAGGGAGGAGTGGGCGGAGCTCAGGCCGAGAGTCTGGTGATTGGTCAGGGACCTCCAGACAATGACTCCCTGCTCCTGAGAGCTCCAGGTGCCAGTGTCTGGAGACATCCCCTTGGTCTTAGTTTTCCTACGTGCACCCTGGGATTGCACATTCCCAGCTGACATGGAGGAAACAGGGGCTGGGGGAGCTCCCCTAACTCTGAGCTATTGTGGCTGAGCCATCAGAAGAAGTGTGGAGCCAGACATGCAGAGTTGGGGCCCTGGGTCAGCGTGGACTTGGAGCACTGACTGCAGAGACCATGAGCATGTCCCTCTGTCCCTCTCAGCCTCCATTCTCATCTCCCACCCCCTCAAGACGCAAGAAGGAAAGGACCCAGAAGGCCATGCAGGGCCTGGTGCAGAGAGAGGCCAGAGCTTCCTACTCTCCACATCCATTCTCTGTCCCTTAGCTGTGTCCCTGGGAACCACTCAATCCCAGATTGACTCATAGCCCTCCCTGAGGGGGGCCTGTTGCTAAGTCCCTGCTCATGCTGTGCCAGCATCCACTGTGTCCCCAGAACCCCCATTCCCATCTGACTCCAGTGCTCCTGACCCTTACCACCGGAACGTATAGCTCCCCAGCCGGTCACCGTGCAGTTGGTTCCTGGAGGGAACCTGAGTCCTTGAGCTGGGAGGGTGACCAGCTGGACAGTGGGAGAGAGCTTCACGGGGGCCACCAGCTTGAGCAGTGCGATGTCCCTCCCTTGGGTTACATCCTGAGGATTGTAGTAGGGGTGGATGAGGACCTGGGCCACGTCCTGAAACAAGTTATTCGGGTGGCGCTTCACTTGTCCCACTTGGATGCGAACATTGGGAGCCCTTCCTTCTTTTCTGAGGGAGAGAAGACAGGAAGCTGGCCAGAGGCTGCAGAGACCCACTCACACAGTCCCGGGGCCTCTGTGCACGGGGTACCTTGGTGGACTCCAGGGGCCAGAATCCCTCAGTCTCTTTTCTGTGATCTCTCCACCCAGGACACACGACAGCACCCATCATGTGCCCCAACATGGCCAGGGAGCCACGTGGTGGCAGGGAATTCACTCACCCTTCAACGCAGTGGGCAGCAGTCAGCACCCACTGCTGGTGGATCAAGGAGCCTCCACACCAAAACGTCCATGGGCCACCCCGTGGATGACGGATCCACAGGCTGACCTGCCATGGCCACTGCCCAGGTTGGGCATCCTGGCCTCCCACGATGCCCACGAGCTCAGTCTCCGGGCCCAGTGCTGGGGAGGCAGAATAAGGGGTCATCAGGGATCCAGCCCTCCCAGCCCAGAGCTCAGCTCAGCCTCCGGCTCAGACCCTCCCCAAGCTCAGGAATGAAGGAGGTAACAGACACGTATGAATGAGGTCCCCACCCCACCCCAGCCCTGCTCCATAGACCCCAGATAGAGGCTCAGGGTGAGGGTGGGCATCAGGAGGGGTCAGGGGTTACCTGGGGTCATGGGCACAGAGGCCCCCAGGCAGACGAGGGTCAGCAACAGCAGCCACAGCATCTGCAGGGAGGGGAGTTCCTGTGTGAGGAGAAGGGGGCCTTCTCAGAGTCTGGGAAGGAGAGGGCAGGAGTGGGCAGGCAGCCTCCTCACCTTGACAGGACTCTGCAGCTCTCTGCCCCAAACCCTGTCTTAGCACCTTTATCCTCACAGCCCAGGAAGCAGTTGGGGGAGGCAGCCTCTCCTGGGGCGGGCCATGGGAGGAGGTGTGGCTTCTCCTTCAGGGCAGGAGCATCATGATGGGGATTTGTGTAAGTGGAAGCACGGGTGGTCTTCTCAGCTGAGCAGAGAGCTGGGTGCTGGGTGCTGGGTGCCTCAGTAGGGGAAGGACAGCACACAGGTGGACAAATAGAAAACAGCATGCTGGGAAGACAAGAAATTGGACAAGGGCAGGAGGTCAAGGGGGGAACTCTGGGGCCGAGACCTGGGTGCTCTGGAGTCAGCCCATGAGACTCCCTTCTGAGTCCCCCAGAGGCTAAGCCCCTCCTTGGACAGGACACTTGTACTGGGATCAGAGTCCAGGGCCTGGAGGAGCCACCCCTCCCTCTCCTCGCGGGTCAGAACCTCCCTCCGCTTCTGCCCCAGGTCTTCCTGAGCAGGAACACAGCTGACCCAGGAAGGAAGGGGACCTCGCAGAGACCCTCAGTGTCTCCCCATCCCTACTTTGAGCAGTCTCCTCACAGCCAGGGTCCCGAAGGACTTCAACTGTGACCACATCTCAGCACCACTGTGCACACACGTAGGTGGTGACAAGACCCTGGGGCTCCACTGGGGCTCGATGTGACCACCAGCTTGGCCTCTGTGCACAGCAGAGTTCTGCCCAGGGAACTGACTTGCCTATTGTTTGCCCGGTCATTTCTCAAATAGTGGCTTCCTCAACCTTCTGTGGGGTGGGGTTTGCTGGGAAGCGATCCACATGCAGTGAGGGCAGGGGTCTCTGAGTTTGGACAAAGGCCCCCTGGCAGGTAACCACCCACCACATAGAACAACTGCTGCTGCCAAGGGCCTCAAGCCTGAGGCTGCATCGGGGGGACCCAGTTACACAGGCCTTTGTAAGACTTTCCGTGGCCAGACCCTTCGAAGGGGACAGCCTCTCCCTGCTACCTAGTCGGCCGTGTCTGGAAGCTCTGCTGGACCCTGGGCCCCACGGGCAACCTGCTGGCACTGGAAGTACCGCTGGCATAGCTGCCCGCATCGCAGCGACACGCAAGCTGCGGCATCCGCACCACTACCGGCCCGCACGCGGTGTAGACACTTGTCTCACTCCTCACCTGTCCCCTCCCAGCCTCTGGCACAGGACGTCTCCTGACTGTCCTTCACCTGACCTTTCCCAGATGCCACACACTCAGAATCTCACACTGGAGGGGCTTTGGGGTCTGGGGTCCTCACTTAGTGAAGAGTACTAGATTCCTCCTGGGGCTTGGGGGGGAGGACTGTCCCCGTGGCTCATGGCTCCCCATGGACGGAGGAACTGCTGCTGGCGGCCGCTGTGCTTCCTGTCTGAATACTCTAGTTGAGGGTCACTGGTGCTGTGTCTGCTTCATGTTGACCATGTGCCAGCCATCCACACGTTCACTAGGGGTTGTCATGGGATTGCCGGGGTCCTCTGTCAGGATGGCTGTGTCTGCCCCCTTCCTCCGCCTAGCCCTCGGTCAGCTCTCAACTCTTCCTCGGGCCGTTCCCCAGGGACTGAGGGTGGGAGCCTTCCTTCTAGCTCTCTGTCCGTCCCCATGGCTGTTCTTATGAAGTGTCCTTCCCACCCTCTGTACTTTGTATCACTTTTTAACACTCTTTTCTCAGGCACTTTGAGTGTTGCTTATAAATATTGGATACAAGTTTTATATTTGCAAATATGTTCTCCTGGTATCTGGCTAGAATTTTCTTTCTCTCAAGAATGTGTGTGTACATGCGTATGTGTACGTGTGTGTGTGTGTGTGTTGAGAATGTCTTCGGGGAAGCATTGTAATTTCTCCCAATAGTTTGTAATGACTTGTGCTACCTCTTGGGTGGTACCAGTCTCACCATCTTCTCCCACTTTCACTCCCGCCTGGGATACAGCCTCTGTCTGGACAAGCCTTTTACATCCACCTGTGGGATTTGTTGTCACCTGGCCCGTTCTCTCCCAATCTTCATATTTCAGTTGTTGATGGCTCAGACCAGGGAACCATCTTGAGCCGTTATTTTATATTTCAATCACCTTTCTTTTGCGTCCTTTCTCGCCTCTCTTCCAGAATTGATATCTTTGTGTGACTCAATAAGATAATAACCTTATCAGCCTCTCACAACCCCTGGATCCCCCCAAATCTATCGTGTTGAGGTCTTCAGGACTGTGAATTCTGAGTGTGGGGCTATTTCTCGCTTTCCTGGGGGCTATCTCTTCTTAAAGTTGAGACCAACCGTGACCAAGATAACCGTCCTCCTTACCAAGTCTTCCTCCCACAGGGCCTCCTGTCTGTGTCTGTGCTCTGCTCTCAGAGCTGGGCCGAGGGTGTGTCAGAGGGGAGAGATGCCGGGAGCCTGAGGATAGATCCATGTTCTCATCCTGAACGAATGTGCCCTGGAGAGAAGGCTCTAGGTTCTGCGTCATTTTGCTCCCTGCCTGTGAATGTTGTCTGACTGTGAACGTGAATGTGGACCAGCTGTTGGGAAGGTCACCATAACTGGAGTCTTCTGCCTCCCAAGGAGCTAGAACCCCGCGTGGGAAGTGACGGTGGAAAGGGTTACAGTCTCAGGAACCCACAGGGGCTGCTCTACCCTGTCCTGTGGGGTCGCCCTGCATCAGCATCACTCGATGGCAGTGACTGTGCCTCAGTTGCTGATTTTCATTTCTTTGATTGACAAACCAATCTCTAGTGGGTGTGTCTCCAATGTACACACCTTCTCTCTCTACATAGGGTTTTCTTAGTTGTTTCTAGCTGTCCCGCATCAAGAGCATGGGGGTTCTAGTGGGCAGCGTGCAGTGCCACCCTGAGCTCAGGCCTGCTGGGGGCGAGGATGGTGAGCAGACCAGGGGAGCAGAAGCCCCCTTCTTAAGAAACCATCCCAGAGAAGGGGCACTAGGCTGCAAAACACAAATCCACTGCGAAAAAAGTTAAGAAATTAAGGCTCTCAGCACTTACCGTAAAAGGTCCCTCCGCATGGTCACACGGGCCCCTCTCCAGCGCGCTGCTCCCCATAATGTCCCCATAACCCCAATGCCATTCGCCACAGTCCTGGCTGCCCTCTGGCCTCAACACAGAGGTCCCCAACCCATATGGGTCTCCCATGTTCTGGAGTGGATGGAGGATTGGCAATGTGAGCACCCCAACACCTTCACCCCCAAAGCGGCCCTCCAGGAATGCCGCCATCCATGGGGGTCAGGAGTTGTGGCATCCGTCCTACACAGGCTTGGTCAGATACTTGCTACTCCTGGAGGCCCTCAGAGCAGGTCAGGCACCTTCTTGGCCAATTAGTGATCCTAGTCATCTTAGGTCTCAAGGTACGGAGAGTGCCTAGGACCAGACAAGGTGCTATAGAACCTGAGGAGGGGGCAGGAAGACCCTCACCGTCTGCATCTCTGCCCACCCCCCACCTCCACTTCAGCCCCAAGCCTTTTCTCAGCAGACTCTCTGCAGGTCCAGCTGTCAGACGTCCCAGTCAACAAGGTCAGCAGGGTCCCCACTGCAGGTAGGTCTGTCTCCCCCAGCACCCCTCCCCCTCCCCCGTCCACAGCACCAAAGCTTCTGTTCACACCACCCATGACAGGGACAGAGGCCAAGAAGCAGGGTAAGCAGAAGCTGATTTATGCTTTCTCTTCTGTGGAGACCAGTTCCCCGTTTTCACACCAGCATTCATGGCTCACTGAGAAACTCCATTTGTTCACTACAGAGGAAGACATAGGCACAAAGGAGCCCGTGCTTACCTGGCTGACTGGGCCATCTGCCCCTGCTGTGGGGACCTGGGTGAGGAGCCACACTGGGATATAGATCGAGGGCCTCTGCCCCATCTGGCTGGCCCCAAAGCTCAGAAGGAAGCTCTACCCCCAGCTGTCCCAGGAAGGCCCCTGGGCACAGGTTGGTGATGGAGTGGAAATGTGCTCAGAGAAGGGCACTCTGGGTGACAGGGCTGCACAGACCCTGGCTACTCGGGGCCCCTCTGAGGCCCAAGCTTCCTCTTAGAGCACGAGGGTCAGGGTAGATGCCCTCCTAGGCCACTGGCCCCCAGCCCCTAGGTTCTAGGTGAACAGATTCCATGGGAGGGGAGAGAGGGTGTGAACCAGAGTCACAACCACACCTGGGTGCCCCTCAACATCCGCTGCCTGCAATAAACTCCATTGCACCCACATTACCCCCTTGAGCCCCCTGGGCATGGGGCACTAAGCCAGTGGGACAATCCGCTGCTCTCTGTGGGGATGCCCAGAACCTGGGATGGGATGACAGGGGCTGCATGGTGACCAGGGCTCCCAGGTGACCTGTCACCCTGTGCTGGCCCACATTTCCCATCCTCACAGGGGTAGGGTCTGTGCTGTATAGAGGAACCCCCTGAACCCACCAGGTGCATGGTGGTCCCTCTCTCAGCCACATGCTTCCTCAGGGGGCGGTGTCACAAGCCACTGACCACCAACAGCCAGTAGACTGCTGCCCCATTGGGCCTCTCTCTAAGGCTTCTTCTGAAACACCAAACTCACCACCATCAAGTCAATGCCGACTCATAGTGAGCCTATAGGACTGATCCGCCCCTGTGGGTTTCTGAGACTGCAACTCTGGCCAGGACTAGAAAGCCTGTCTTTCTCCTGCTGAATGGCTGGTGGTTTCAAACTTCGGACCTTGTGGTTAGCAGTGTGACACATAACCACTCCAGCACCAGCGCTCCTTCCAAGGCTCCTTGTTCTAGTACAAAAGTTGGTCACCAGCACCCCACCAGCCCTGCCCGCTTCCTGCCTGCCTAGCAGCCCAGCTTCAGGAGCTGCCTGGGGGAGGGACACCCAGAAGGAGACGGGTTAGTACACGGTGTGCTATCTAGATTAGAGGGGGCCATGGTTCAGGTAATGTAGCTGCTGGTTCACAACTTAGGATGCATCTTGCACCAGCCACAATGCGCTCCTCTGAGGGGGTGCTGGCAGGGAAACCGGGCGCTGGGCTGATGGGGAGTGCCAGGGGACCTTTATCAAGGAGCCCAGGTGGCACTGGGCATTAAACATGGCTAGGGAATGAAAAGGCTGGAGGTCAGCTTCTCTGGAATTACCGGCTCAAGAGACCTGGAGAGTTCTACTACCTGGGGGGTCCTCGCGTGTTGGCCTCCAAACACCTGTAGGCTTGGGTTTGGGCCAGCAGCTCTCTGTGGCCTGGTGGATAAGGGCTCAGCTGCTGATCACCAGGTCATTGGTTCTAACCCACCTGGGCACCAGAGAGGAGGCCTGGCCTTCAGCCTCTATAAAGGTCACAGCTCCCTCAAACCCTGGAGGGGATGCTGGAGGTCGGGCTGAGTCTGCAGCAGGGGCCAGACCACCTGGTCCTTGCTCTCAGAAGGACCCTGGACCAGCCCCAAACCAGCCTGTTCAGCTGAGCCTGGCGCTGTAGGCACCCGGCTTCAGTCCCCCGTTAAAGCCCACGCTCCATTATCTATCAGCTGTCCTGCCTGAATGGGCATCGTTCTCAGGGATCTGGCCAGAAAAGAGGAAATTCCTGGTAGCGTCCTCCACCCGCCCTGTTGCCTCCACCTGCACAGGCCCATTCTGGCTTCTTGGGATGAAATACAAGGATTCTCTAGAATTCAGAAACCTTTGGTGACTCCCACTAGGGAACATTCAGGAAAAGGCCGCACTGTCGCCAGGGACAGGTGAGGAGCAGGGCTCAGCGGAGCCAGGTGACCAGGGCCCGGGCAGTGAGAGGGCAGTGTGAGCGGGGGAGGCGGTTATGTCCAAGCTGTCACAGGGACCCCTGGCTTGTGGACCGGTCAGACCCACAGGACCGTGTACCACCATGAACTACAATGTATCCACAGGACCTGTCAATTGGACAAACCTCCCAGGACAGGACACGGGCCCTCCTGCTTCCTGCTCCGTCTGTGATCTTAAAACCATGCCCCAAACTGTTCCTGCTGCTGGTTTCCGCCAAGTCAGCGGGTTTGACTCTGTGGGACCCTGACAACAGGGGAGCTGCCATGGCCCAGATAACCAGGCCTCTCCCCTGAGGACAGGGGTCAAGCCACGGGCCTCCAGCGGCCAGGGGAGTGCTGAACCGCTGGGCCTTCACTTGCTCTGGGCAAAAAGCAAGTCTGTTCAACCAGGACAGGAAAGCCCAGTGCCGTGTCCTCTCCTGGGGCCAATGGAGACAGCAGGGAAGAGGCCGCTGCCCCTGGACAGGGCTGGGAGTGAAATCATTTTCTAGAACCCCCTGGAGCCCGGCACCCCCTCCTGGTGTGTGCTCACAAAACAGTAGAGCTCACAGCGAGTGCTGGGCCTCCTATTGTAAGAACCCTGCCAAGAAGGACAGGGGTTTCGGTCAGGAGCCCACTGGACAGAGTGACCAATTGGAGAGCTGCAGGACCACAAGCACTGGGGGATCTGGGCTGTAGGGACGGGAGCAGGAGGAGTCACTGTCGAAAGGTTCTGAGAGAAGAGCGGGGCGAGGGGGGATGTCCCATGACTGACACTTATCACTGTCAAGTCCATGCCAAGTGGAGACCCACACACATGGGCTTACGGTTGGGATTCATGGGTGTCAGGGGAGCAGACCCTCCCTCTTTCACCTACCCTGACTCCTGACCCTGGCTGTTCTTGGTGTCCATTGTCAAGGGGCATGTGGCTCTGTGGCCCTGAGTGTGAGGTGCTGCCTACGGGAGTCACACCTGTGTTTGGGACAGGGGCTCATGGTCCACCTTGTGGTTTTCAGAGACTATGAATTTTCATAGAAACAGAAAGCCTCATTTTCATCCACAGCGTGGCTGGTGGGTTTGACCTACTGACTTTGTGGTTGGCGGTCCAACGTGTAACCCAAGACAGCAGCAGGGCTTCTTAGAGGCAAGCACTAGGCAAAAAAATGTCATTTTGAAAAGGTGTTCTTGTTGTTTTTAATAAATTCATGGTCATCTGTATTAAATACATGTCCTTCCATTGAGCATCTTCAGGCAGGGATTGACAATAAGCTTCCAAGAGGGAAAGAGCATTTGCAATGAATAGTATCCAGACTACTCTCCTGGAGGAAGAGCCGGGCCCCTCGTCTGCTTCTGCACCTTCATCAGTTCCCTCTCCTCCTGAGACTGGTGTGGAGAATACTTGGCAAAATTCTTCATCCCGGCCAGAGTGGCACCACACATGAAGACGTGGACAGGTAGGCGCAGGAGGCCTAGAGCTCCAGGTTGGTCTGGCAGGGATGGCAGCCTCTGAGTGCAGTCCACCTGCGCACCTTCCAGGGGGACTCCGTCATCTTGGCAGCAGTGGTGACCTGGGGGCATCGGAGGGTGCAGCTTCAAGGTGGGAGGGCCCTAATTGAGGGCAGGGGTGGGTAGTGTGGAGGCTGGCGAGAGCCAGATTCCCTTCAAGCAACGTTGAGACAGGAGACGGCATCAGCTCTGCAAAGAGCGTCAGGTCTGTAACTCTTTATAAGAGTGGAAAGCCTTGTCTTTCTGCACGTGTGTGTGTGTGTCTGTGTGTGTGTGTGTGTGTGGTTGTGTGTGTGTGAGTGTGTGTTGGTGCATATTGTTGTCGCTGCATGTCTACCTGGAAGGGATAGGCGGGATAAACAAGCTAGAAGAGAGAACAATGGGATGACAGTTCTGGGTGAACATGGGAGTTGGGGGAGGTGGGGGAGAGGAAGTGGGTGTGAACAAACCCAGGGACAAGAGAACAACAAGTGATCAAAAATTGGTGCCAAGGAGGGTGTAGGAGCTCTGGAAGGACTGGAACAAGAACAATGTAACCAAGAGGAATTCCAGACCCCAAATGAATGCTGAATATGATAGTGGGACAAGAGGAAAGTACAAAGAAATAGAGGAAAGACGGAGGAGGCAAAGGGCATTTATAGTGATCTAAATACAGGCATATACAGATGTAAATATATTTCTATACAACAAAGGTGAAATAGATCTGTGTACATATATTTATAGGTTTAGTATTAAGGATACAGGTGGACAGTGGGCCCCTACTCAAGTACGCCCTTGACACAAGAACACTTTGTTCTCACAATTTGGCAGTCTGAGATGCTCACCTTCCAGGCACTATCTCAGAAGACAACGGGTGCACAGGCAAATATGGTTAAGAAAGCTGATGGAGCCCGGCTATCAAAAGATATAGTCTGGGGTCTTATACACTTGAAGATAAACAAGCAGCCATCTAACTGAGAAACAACAAAGCACACATGGAAGAAGCACACCAGCCTGTGTGATCACAAGGTATTGAAAGGATAAGGTATCAGGCATCAAAGACCAAAAAAAATCATAGCATTGTAAATGAGAGGTAGTGCAGAGTAGGGACCCAGAGCCCATCTGTGGGCAATTGGACATCCTCTTGCAGAAGGGTCTCTGGAAAGAGACGAGTCATTCAGGGTGCAGTGTAGCAATGATGAAACATAAAATTTTCCTCTACTTCTTGAATGCTTCCCATCCCA
Source organism: Tenrec ecaudatus (assembly GCF_050624435.1). Classification (NCBI taxonomy): domain Eukaryota; kingdom Metazoa; phylum Chordata; class Mammalia; order Afrosoricida; family Tenrecidae; genus Tenrec; species Tenrec ecaudatus. The sequence continues at coordinate 111,210,164 of NC_134541.1, read as the reverse complement.
CCCACCCCCATTATCATGATCCCAATTCTAACTTCTAAATCTGGCTAGACCAGAGGATGTACACTGGTACAGATAGGGACTGGAAACACAGGGAATCCAGGACAGATGATCCCGTCAGGATCAGTGGTGAGAGTGGTGATACCGGGAGGGTGGACGTAAGGTGGGGTAGAAAGGGGGAACCGATTACAAGGATCTACATATAACCTCCTCCCTGGGGGGTGGACAGCAGGGAAGTAGGTGAAGGGTGACATCAGACGGTGTAAGGTATGACAAAATAATATTAATTTATAAATTATCAAGGTTTCATTAGGGAGGGGACAGCGGGGAGGGAGGGAAAAGATGAGGAGCTGATACCAAGGGCTCAAGTAGAAAGCAAATGTCTTGAGAATGATGAGGAAACCAAATGTACAAAAGTGGTTGACACCATGGATGGATGTGTGAATTGTGATGAGTTGCACAAGCCCACAGGAAATAATTTAATTATGAAAAAATAATAATGATGGATAAATAGACAGGTAGACACATAGAGAGAACCTTACATAAACTCAAAATTCACTGCCCTTAATTGATACCAACTCATGGCAGCCCTGAGAACAGGATAGGACGGCCCCTGCATGGCTCCAAGACTGCAGTCTTTACAAGAGCAGTATGTATACATGAGATCGGGCAGAGAGAGATGCAATGTCTTACATCTGGGAAGGTAAACCCGCATAGGCACATCATCCTGAGCGGTTATTTGGAAGCACTCCCTGTGATCAGGAAGGTGATAAGGGGTTCTGAGGAGAGGAAGTTGGAACTGTTCTGGTGGAATTGTTCTAGGTTTGCGATAGGGACAGAAGAAAGCAGGGTGATCCGAAGCGTGTGTAAAGGTCAGCTGATCTGCACAGTGTTCTCTTCTGTCCCCTGCAACTGCTTAGAAAACCGCATGCTGGTGCAAACGCAAAGATGGTGCAAAGTCCCGCATTCTTTCTGGGTGACCAGTAAACTGTGCACCTGTATAACAGCTTGTCCCCAGTCCCAGCTCGGGCTCCACACCGGGCACCCGACAGTCGGGTGTGTGCCCTCAGTCTGGGTTTGGATCCAATACACCCCTTAAACTATACTCAGTCGCTGCTCACCTTGTTCATTCAAAGACCTGCTTACAGCACCCCCCATTTGAGGAAGATGGGCTGAGCCCCACCTTCATTTCTGTCTAGTTGGGTATGGAAGCCCCAATGAGGGTAATTTCACAAGACACTGGAAGGAACCTTTCTCTTGGACAGAAGGACCACACAGCACACAGATGTGATGATTTCCAAAACTGGCATGGGGATCTGATGCCAACAGACATGCCAGTGAAGCTTCTTCACTGACCTCGTGGAGGCCACCCTCCACTGCCACCAGCCCCTCCCGAGACCCGCCCTGCATGGAGCTTAACAAGACAAGGGCAGTGGGAGACACTGCCCAGCTGGATCCCAGCCAGAGCCCAGCCCAGCCCTGCCCAGCCCAGGTGTGTCACAGGGGTGTGGGGGTGGGGGCAGGAGCAGCAGTGTCTTGTGGAAAGGTGGGGGTGGGGGTTATACTGTGAAGCTTATGGTGCCTGAGAAATGGGGACAAAGACCCCAGTGTCAGCCTCTAGGCTCTGCAAGTGACCTTTCTCTTGCCCACTGGCTTGAAAGGCATCCTTCCAAGGGGCTGGTCTCCCAGACTCTCAGGAGTCCTCTGGAAGGGAAGTGGAGAAAGTTGAGGGCCAGGAACTCAAGTGGCCCAGGGTATTCCAGCCAGGGAATGCCTCTCAGGAGACACCAAGCAGGGGGCACATCCCAGGGGACACCTAGCCCTGGCAGGCTGTTAGTTTCATCCCACTTGACTCAGCCTTTTCCCAGCATCTTAGTAGGAGCTCCGGTGGTACTGTGGGGACAGCATTGCACTGTAAACCGTAAGGTCAGAAGTTCTAGCCCACTAGCCACTCTGAGGGAGAAAGAGGAGGCTCTCTGGACTCATCGAGCTTCACTGCCTCAGAGAACGTGGACATAGGACTGCTGAGTTAGTTTGAGGTTTTCGTGGGAGCTGGGCACCTGCCGGCAGGCAGAGTGGGCTTTTCTGCAGCCAAAAGTGTGGAGCATCCTGCTCTCTCGCTGGACCCCTCTCAGCAAGCAGGTCATCACAGCCCCAGGACCAAGGGTCCAACAAGTGCAGTCCAGGGTCCCAGCCGCAGCTCGCTCCCTCCTGGGGCCTTCTGTCCTGGGCCTTGTCCACTGGCCCTTTTAGTTCACAGTCATGGTTGTTGTAGTTGTTGTTGCAAAGTACACGCTGATAGTCTGCCTCACAGTTCAGAATAAACTGGTGCCACCAAACCAGGGCCCTGGCCATGCTGGACCCCGACTCAGGCTCACTGTCTCATGTCACACCATGATGTCCCCGGGGTGGAAGTGGTTTGTTGGTCTTGGTGTTTATTCTCACTCCCCAGTGCCCCAGTCCCCAGTCTGTGACTACCGCAGACCGCCTCTCTGTCCCTGGGTTTCTAAGTCCAAAAATTCGATATTAGCCCATATGTCCAATACCAGTGTGTAAATTCCTCTTCGGACTCACAACACATGCAACGACACCAAATGCCGGAAGACCACAGTTCAGTGGGTGGAAAGTCTTATGGATCCAGTGGTGGTGGGAACATCTCAGCAGTGGTGTGGGTCTCCACGTGGCTCATCCTGCTCCAGGGTTCTGGCTCCATCAATGTAGCTCCATGTGGATTGTCAACAGGAATGTGAAGCAGAATGAAGGAAGCGAGGAAGTCCCAGAATCCTCATGAGAAGACCATGCCTACAAGAAGGAAAATCACCAGGCTGTGACCTGATTGACAGGCTAGACCACACCTCTTCACTCCACTTATCAAGTTGACGTGAAATGATATAACTACCACACCATCTGCAGAGGTCTCGGGCAGCAGATTTGTCAAGGCAGTGCGTCTTTGGATCTCTTGACTGCTACTTCCCTGAGCACTGCTTGTGGATACGAACTAGTGAAAGACTCTGACAACATCACCCTTTCCTCCATTTATCATGTTATCTACTGGTCCAGTTTTCAGGATTTTGTTTTTCTTTACATTGAGTTGAAATTCGTACTGCAGGCTACAAACCTTGATCAAGACCTGGAGACTGGGGAAACCAATAGTGTTTGGGCTGGTAGGCCTTCCAATATAGAAGCCTGAAGAACTACAGGACCTGGGGCACCCATGACCAGGTGGCCTGGGGAACCCAGATCTGGGATTATGGGGGACTCTGTGGCCATTGGTTTTGAGGGAAGCAGTCTGGGGTCTTGAGGATCAGAGTGGATGAGAAGATTCTTTTGGGGGACCAAGGAGGAGCTCCTCTTTCCCCTCTTTCTCCTTCAAATGCACCACTCACTGCCTGGATACCCCCAGGAAGGAGAGACCCACAGTCACCCCAGAACTGTGAGATCAGAGAATGCAGTTGCCGCATTACATTGGGTGGTGTCTCGTGGACAGTGGAGAAGCACAGGGGGAGGCCTGAGGGAGGGTGGTTATGAGGTGGCCCAGTGCAACAAGTGGGGTGCAGGGAGGACCCAATGGGACACAGGACAGTCCTGGATTTAGTTATCTCCATTTACCACCTCTGCCTTTATAATGTCAATCTCTGCCCTCTGTCCACTGGGAAGCCTGGGTGACCAAGAAAAGTTCAGGATACATCATGGTCCAACTTGAGCGCTGATGAGCTCAAGGTCACCGGTCCAGGCCCTGGAGAGCTTGGAACCCAGGTCCCTCCCTCAAAGAGCTTCTGCCGACAGAGCCCTGAGGACACAGGTTGAATGAAGAGGAGGTGGGAGGGGGGAGATCACTTGTTGTTCCCTTGTCCCTGGTTTTTTTAAAACCACTTCCTTTTCACCCAACTCCCACTCTTCCATATTCCACATAACCGTCAGTCCTGTTGTTTTCTTCTCCAGATTGTTCATCCAGCCTATATTATTTACACAGGCCGCTGCGATAATAACATGCACAAAAACAAGACAGAGAAAAACCAAGCAACAAAAGAAAACAAAACAACAGCAACAACAAGCCAGTGATAAAAAATTTTTAAAAAGAGAGAAAGGCAGGTATTTAGTTCAAGGACTATTGACCTTTAGGAGTGTTTTCCGGTCGAGTCTGATGGGGTTCCAAGCCCTGGCCCCAAAGTCTATTTTGGGTGCTCCCTTGGGACTTTATTGCTCTGTTCCACTTGCTGTTCTGTTGCATTCCTTAGTGTTTTGCCTCAGTGTGGTGGGGTCAGGTTGGGCGCAATTCCCACACTGTGTCTCCAGTGTATTCCCCTGTAGGGGTATGGGTCAGTGAGGGATGTCATGTCTCATAGTGGGACAGCCCATCTGGTCCTCTCTGTAAACTGGCTGCTCTGGGAGGGGATATTGTCCTCAAGGCCTGGTGGGTCAAGTAGTGCTCCACTCTCTCTTCCTCCCCCTCATTGTTTCCCATGTGCTCTGATCAGACATGTCCCTCTAACTGGGCTACAACTTCAGTGCTGTCCTCTGAAGTAAGTTCTTCTGGGGAGAAGGGGGTATGTCCATGTAGCTGCAATTGGGGACAGGCCCCCAGACCTTTGTATTGGTTCCCTACTTCATGCTGGTATGTTGCATTCACATCTTGGAGCACCCAGATGAAGTCTGGTCCCTGTGGAGATATAAACAATATCCTCCCCTTAGGTAGGTTAGTGTCCCGTTCACCCACCTCACATTTCTTTTTTTGCACAAATCCACCTTCCTTTTTAGTTGACTACCATATGTATCCCTCGACTTGTCTGCCCCTGGCATACTACCTGGACCTCACCCCAGGAATGTTTGCATACAGTAACTTTTCCTGATGCCCCTTTGCATTTTTTTAAGCTTATGTTTGGCCTTTTGTGCTTGGCTTACTTCGCTCAGCATCGTTTCCTCCAGTTCTTCCCATGCAGCGATGTGCTTCATGTATTCATCACTGCTTTTTAGGGATGCATAGCTCTCCATTGTATGTACGTACCACAGTTTTTTCGTGCATTCGTCAGTTGATGGAAATTCGGGTTGTTTCCAACTCCTTGCGATTGTCAACTGTGCTGGCAGGGACATTGGAGCACATTGTCTGGCCGTGGTTTGTTTCTTGCCTCTTCTGGGTACATGCCCAGAAGGGGGATTGCTGGCTCGTATGGTAGCTCAGTTTCCATCTGTTTCAGACATTGCCAAATGGATTTGCATAGTGGCTGTACATATTTGCAGGTTCACTGGGAGGGGATGAGAATTCCTGTCTCCACACAACCACTCCAACACTTGTTGCTCTCTGCTTTTTTGAATTGGGCTATCTTTGAGGGTGGTTCCTCATAGTTGTTTTAATTAGCATTTCTCTTATGGCTAATGATCGGGAACATTTTCTCATATGTTTATTGGTCATTCGGATTTCTGCCCCGTGAAACTTCTGTTCGGGTCCTTTGCCCAACTCCTCACTGGGCAGTTAGATTTTTTTTCTTTTTGGAAGCTAGCAGAGTATTGCAGATTTTAGTAATAAGGCCTTTGTCTGATGTGTCACTGCGAAAGGTGTTTTCCCTGTCCGTGAGCGCTCTTATTACTCCCTTGGTGAATTCTTTTGATGTACACAGGTGTTTTATCTTCAGTATATCCCACTTGTCAATTTGTGCCTCCCCTGTGGTGTGTCCTTCCCTATTTCTGATAGCCTGTGTATTCCCTGTGCCAAAGTTATCAGGTTGGTCCCAATCCCCTCATTGATGGCCCTAATAGTTTGTGGTTTAACCCCAAGGTCTATGAGCCACCTTAAGTTTATTCTAGTGCATGGGGTGAGATAAGGGTCTTGCTTCATTTCTCTGCAGGAAGATATCCATTTTATCCAACACTGCTTGTTGAAGAAGGCATCTGCTTCCCATTGGATATTTTTGGGCCCTTATCAAAGATCAGTTGTCTATTTGCTGATGAATTTATTTCTGAGTTTTCAGTTCTTTTCCATTGGTCTGATGTCAGGGGAAGCCAGCCCCTAACACATCATTACGGGTCTGGTAGGTGCAATTGTACAGCGATAATAAGTAAAGATCATAGTAAGGTTATAGAGAGCATGAGAGATAGAAGAGAAGTATTGAAATAAATGGAGTCAGACTCGATTCACAGTAGCATGCTCACCTCAGGCCCGCTTGGTGGTCCATGTGGAGGGAGAGAGCGCCCACTTTAATGCTAACCCAGGCTTTTTATTTTCTTCGGGGACATACAAGGCCCCTAATTACAAGTGAGGAGAAACATCACAAGAAGGGGTTGTGCTCTAGGTAATACAGTAAGGAGAGGGGGACAATCTAGGGACATACATGCAATAGTAAGAGGAGGGATTGGGGGTATACATGTGATAAGATGGGCAGATAACTTTGGATATCATAGAATCAGTTTGGCCTGTTCCCTGACTGAACTGATAGTGATCATTATTGGTAGGGTGAGAACTCAGGCCTCAGGGAGAAATAGTTTATTGTCCCCAGTAGCAGGGAGTGAGGCCTACCCTGTAGTCTGGTGACTAACTGCCCTCAGGGAGGATGTCTGTAAGCCTCTGACCTCCTCCCACAGTCTGAGTATCTGTCATTATAACAATACTGTGCGGTTTTGACAACTGTGGCTGTATAGTATGTGCTAAAGTCAGGTATAGCGAGCCCTCCCACTATGTCCTTCTTCTTGAGGAATTCTCTGCTAATTCTGGCCTTCTTCTCCCTCCATATCAAGTTGGTAATCAGTTTTCCCATTTCTTGAAGAAAGATGAGGATAATTGTATCAGGATTGCATTAAACTTATATAGTGCCTTGGGCAGAACTGACATCTTTATTATATTGAGTCTTCCCATCCACGAGCATGGGAGATCCTTCCATTTGTTGCAGCCACTCTTGGTTTCTTGTAATAGGGGTTCTGTGGTTTTCCTCATATGGACCTTTTGCCCTCTGATCATGGGTCAGAAACTCTCCCTCCCCTCCTGCCCTAGATCTTCCTGTAGATGAACAGAGGAGACACGGGCAGCAAGGTGTGGGGGCCTCTCAGAACCCTCTGGGTCCCCCGCCCCTACAGAGAAACAGCCACCTCACAGCCAGGGCCAGAGAACTTCAACTGTGACCACGTTCCAGAACCAGAGCCTGGGCAGGTGCTCTGTGCTTGGGTGCTGGTGCCAGTATTGAGGCAAAGTGTGACAGCCAGGGAGGTCTCTCTGCAGAGCAGAGCGCCTGTCCTTGGGCCATGAGAAGGTCATGCTTGCAAGTTTGTTTCCATTTGCATGTTCTCAAATCGTCATTTCCTCCATCTTCTTTGGGGTCAGGTTCATGGAAGAACAAGTCACATTCGGTGAAATTCACGCATCTTCGTGTAGAGATCTAGGAGCTCTGACAAGCTCGTGGGCAGGTGTAACCACGCCCTCGGTCCTGACCCTTGGTTCTCTCCAGGATGTTCCCTCTGGTCCCTGTTGCCAACTCCACCTCCACCCCGCCTCACGCATGAGGGATCTATTTTATGTCCGTCATCTGACCTTTCTCAGATGCTGCAAACATGGAATCACACACTCCGTGGTTTTGGGGGGCTGGGGTCTTCACTTAGCAAAGCACACAAGATTCACTGGGGCAGTGGGGGAGAGGGGAAATGCTGTCTCCATAGTTCATTTCTTCCCATTGGATGGATGCACTGCTGCTGGTCTACCTGTGTTTCCCTTTGCACCTGAATATTCGAGTTGAGGGCCATTGATGTTGTCTCGGGTTCTTAGTGCTTATGTGTCAAACCACTGCACGTTTTCAAATGGCTCATTTTTTAAAATAGCTTTATTGACATGTAATTGATGTATCATACACTTCAGTGGTTTAAATATATTTTAAGAGAATTGTGAAACCACCTCCAGAATCAATTGTAGAACATGTTCTTCATTCTTGTATCCACTATGGTTCGCTCCTCCTCTCCCTCCAGCCTCCCCTGCCATGACCCTAAGAAATGATTAGCCTCGTTACTGCCTCTAGATCTACCTCTCCTGGATTCCACCTAAAAATTCATACAAAAAACACAGCATCAACAACAAGATAAAACACAGAAGAGCCTCAATCCAAAACAATACATAAATAAAAATCAGAAAATAATAAAACCTAGAACAAATTAAAAATAAGCCAAGGGGAAAACGAAGAGCACAGTGCTAAATGTTAACCTAATTATAGCTGCTGTTATCCACTTTCCAATGCCCTCCGTCTAGGTTCAAGAGTATTCACACCTCCGCTCAGAGAAATCCAAGGGAGACTTGATCCATTTGGGTGCTCTGCATTGTCATTCAGAGCCTTCTGCAAATCAAGTGTTCAGAATTTAAGATCCAATACAATCCCTCACCTCTGACCATGAATTTTACTATTAAGAATATTTTGATCGGTTTAGAAGCTAGTAAAAAAAAAAAAGAATATTTTGATCACACTGGCTGGTGTGCTTCTTCCAGGCAGACTTAGCTGGCTCCTCACTTAGATGGCTGCTTGCTTTAAAACAAGCCTTTAAGTCCCCAGATATTACTGCATCTGAGAGCCAGGCGCCATCTGGTTTCTCCAGCACACTGGCTGTAGCACCCATATCTTCAGTGATCACTTCATGAAGTGATCAATTCGTCATCACTGAAAGTCTCTGGCAGGGCCAATGTAGATAGCATTTCATGGGATTGTCAGAGTTCATCTCTTTCTGTCTTCTATTCAACCATTCTTACACATTTTGTTCCATGTCACTCACTGCAATCCCTTCAATGTGCCATCACTTGTCCCACTTCCTCCCTGTGTTTCCTGCTTCCATTCTTCCTCTCTTCCTGACCTGCTGCACTTTGTTCTTGTGTGAATGTTGCCCTTTGGATTCCAAAGGGCTGACCATTCAAAGGTGTGTGTATCCCCATAATGTCCTTCTTCCCCTTACAGACCTGTCTACAGCCTCACTGAAAAGTAACCTTGGTGAATGGGCTCACAGTCATTCCTGAAAGGGGACTGAGGACCGTAGTGCTGGGGTCTACCAGTGTCTACCTGACCAGTAAGCCTGTTTTGATTTTTGTTTTTTTCACTTTTTTTTTCTTATGTAACTGGAATTTTATTAGCTGTTTTGAGATCACTACAGAAACATAATGAACACTGTACACAATTCTTAATGCATGTGCCCAAAGCCTAAAATGAATGTCAATACAGCTGCTTTCTAAATTCAAGCGACTTTCCAGCATTGAATTTGGAGGCAAACTGTTTTAGAGGTTATTAAGTACCACTGTCTTCAAATGTTGATAAGCCACTAGATCTTAACTCCCACGAATTCACAATTGACTATCACACACTACACATTCAAATATTCACCCCATCACAGAACAGAACAAAGTTATCAGGTAAACTGGACCCCACAACCACAGGGATTTCAGGATGCTCACCATGCTGACCAGGGAGCCATGGTGACAGAATGGCTGTCAGACTCAATGCTACTCGAACAACAACATGGGGACAAGATATTAAATGTCCAAGTCACACAAATGCCTAGTGGGGACTCCAAATTGTCATGAATATGTTTATGAATTTGAATGTGTCATAGTAGGGACACAGAACTCTCCCATCCCATGGAATGTTAACCTGGACACCCTGAAGACAGTCAAATCTTCACACACGTCAACATCCCACTATTTTTAAAAAGGAAGTGATTTCATATTTTTTAAGCCTTCACTTTAAAAATTGGGAGGCAGTTGGAATTCCTCCTTCTTAAAAATGTTTCCATGACTACTAAAACACTTGAATTTACAAAATAGTAGATTAAAAAGTCTTCCTCTGGATTGGACAAGAACGGAGATAACAGGGCCCACTGATAAGACACGGTAGATGAACCTTCATCAGACTTGCTTCTTTTTCTCCTGCTCCATCAGAGGCGGGACCCTCCTTGTTTTTCATTTCTCCGTTTTCCGCAGGTACATCTTCTCTAGCTTCTCGGTTGGCTCCTTCAGCCTGTTTTCTCTTTGCTCCCCCTTTTCCCTTTTGCTTGCACATTCCCACCCCCACCCCCCAAAGATTTATCCTTCCTTGCTGCCTTTATTGGCGTCTCCACTTCTGTGGGAGCAGATTTCGCAGACAACCTTGCTGACAACTTCTTGGGCTCTTCCTTCACAGCCCCTTTGGCTGAGCTGACCTCCTTTGGGGTATCTTAGCTGTGTGGAGGGCTCTGCCTGTGGACAGCAGGGGGAGTTTTCTCAAAGCTGAGTTGCCTGGCTGCTGCTGTTCTGCCCAGCATCTCCAGAGCCTCAAGGACCCCCTGGGGGAGTGGTGGGAGAACTGGACGCTAATGGATTTGGTAATTCTATTTTTTTTTTATCTTTTTGAGTTTTGTTCTAGATCCCTGCTCTACCCAGGACATCCTAATGTGATCTCCTTGAGAGGAGTCAGTAGTGGTGGCTGGGCTCCATCTACTTCTCCGGTCTCAGGGCTGTGGAGACTGATGTTCCAGGGTCCATGGGTCACTGGACTCGTGGTTCCCGTGTGTCTCCATTTTCATCATCCTTCCCTCTGCACAGGCAGAGGCCGAGGTCGCCCCTCTGATGGCTTTGAAGAGTCAGTGGTTACTCACCAAAACAGGATGTAAGTACTGTCTCTGTGGTTCAGGTAACACCAGTGACCTTGGTGAACCCTGAGACATGGCTCTGAGCCCCCAGGCCCAAGGACTCAATTCCTGGAGGTGGTTGGTCATCTAAGAAGCTGTCAGGACTTTCTCCACCAACCCCCCACCACCCCCCCACCCCCCGTCTGCTCCACCACCTTCACAGCTATACTTGTAGCATGGACAGACATCCTCTGGCAACCCTCCCGACCGCCATCGACATCCTCCGCTCTGTCTCCCACCGGCTCAGCCTGGGCCTCTTCCCAAGCATCTGCTCAGGATCACCGTTACTGCTGGACAGTGGAGATGACGCCTGTAACGTGAGGACTTCCCAATGCCTTCCCCTGCGCGCACTCCATCATTTATCCTCACCCCTTCCTATCTGTATCTTGTCTTCCCTTCACCCAGGCAACCCCTGCCTCCCCTCACCTCCCCTCTGTAACTCCGCTCCCTCTGCTGGTAACCAGCAAAGAATGGTCCTTTTCCTGTGAAGGCCTCTTCCTGACTTTACCACCGTGGCCTTGTCTCTTGGTCCTTTTGTGACTGACTGATGTCACACAGTATCGCGGCGCCCCAGAGACCCCGTCCTAAGGTCTGCCACAGCTTCTTGGTGATCTTTCCTGCGGTTCGCGTCCCTCTGTAAGTCTGTGCCCAAGCGCCTTTCTCCATCCTCAGGGACGCGCGTTGGGCGCTTCCATCGTTTTGCCAATGGGACCAGTGCAGGGACGGACACGGCTGTGCAGATCACACTCCTGGGGCGACTCCTAGTTCAGGAGAGGGATGCTGGGACCTGCGAGGGCACTTCCACTTCTGGCAGCTTGAGGAGGCGCCCCGTGGGGTTCCCCAGTGTGGCACCACATTCCGCTCCCACCCGCTGTGCGGGCATACCAGGCTGTCAGATCAGCTTGGAGGTTTTAAAACGCTGGAGAAAACAAGAGTTACTTGGTCCCTAACTTTTTGATCTTTCCTTATACTTCGTGATCCCATGGAAGCCTGGAAACAGAGAGCGAGTCTGCTTCTGGGAAGTTCAGCGCAGGCTCAGGTGGGACTCGGTGACCTGGGAGCCGAGGACCCCTCTGACCTGTGACCAAAGACCTTGGGGAACCCTGTGACCTGGGAGGCTTGGGGGAGCAGTCAGGGAATCTGCAGGATCAGCATGGGTGAGTGGGATCATTCTTTTTTGGGGGGACGGGGTCAGGGCTCAAGGAAGGGGTCCTTCCCTTCTTCCTCCATCAAATACACCAATCCTGGCACAGACATCCCCAGGGAGTAAAGACTTCCCACCACCCCAGAATCGTGAGAGAGAAGAGAGCACACATGCATGCGTGTGCGCGCACACACACACACACACACACACATGCACACAGGAAAGACTCTGCCCACCATATCCCTGGACAAGGGGACAAAAGAGAGCGCAGTCAGCCAGTCCTTGCTGTTCATGAGTTTTATTGAGCTTCAGGGAGCAGGACAGAGGCCACTGCCCATGAAGGCACCCCCAGCCCTGCCCCACCTCCACAAGGTCATCAGACATCCCTTGACCCCCTCAGATATCCAGAGAAAGAGAGGACCATTGGGGAGGGGCAGGGATCCGGATCTCAGGCAGGGATGGAGGAGGGGTTGGGAGCAGTGGAAGGTTGGCATTGGGGAGGGTGCCTGGGATTCTCCAAGATCCCGGAGGATGTGCTTGAGTCAGCAGCATCCCTGTCTCTGCCTGGGGATTTAACTCAATAGAGGGACATGGGAGCGGATCCAGGGCAAATAGAATGTCACTTGAGTGTAGACTCCAGGGTATTTATTACGCTCACAGGGATTGACTGTCCAACTCACCAAGCCCACCTGGACCCAGGCAGACGCTATATGGCAGACCAGAGGCCCCCCGGAGTCACCCTGTGGACAGAAAAGACAAATGATGCCCCCTGGCTCCGTGGGCGCTCTGAACAAGGACGGCTAGCAGGACACGTGGACAGAAGATAGGAGTGGGCTCTCACCTTGCAGAAGTTCTGCCCAGGGCTCCCAGCACAGAGCGTGCCATCCATGACTACGGGGAACTTTTGGTAGATCTGTCGGCACTCTTCAGGGTCCACGATGGGAACCTGTACCTCCTGCAGAGTCTTGTTCGAGAGCAGCCACCCTGGGGGTCAGTGGGGGGGGGGGCCAGTGAAAACGCAAGACAGTGGGTCTGAGGGGTCTGTCAGTGACTTTCCACGAATGTGTCCCTCTTCCTGAGAGCTCCAGGTGCTGGGTTCTGAAGACATCCACTTGGCCTCAGTTTCCCTACATAGAACCGCACTCACTGTGGGCCAGGTTAAGGAGAAAGCCCAAGGAGCTTTCTTAACCCTGTGGGATTGTGACTGAGCCATCAGAACAAGTGTGCCCCCAGACATGCAGAGTCGGGGCTCTGGGTCAGCGTGGACTTGGAGCATGGAGGTCAGATGGGTCCCTCAGTCCTACCCAGTCCTTTCCCATCACCCCCCACCTCAAGACTCAGGAAGGACAGGGGCCCAGAAGGCCACACAGGACCTGGTGCAGAGGGAGGCCAGAGCTTCCCACTGTCAAATGTGGTCTCTGTGCCATAACTTTGTCTTCCTGAGCCTACCGCGTCCAGCTTCATTCATGCCCATCCCAAAGGAGTACCATGCAGTTGACTCCTGGGTAAGGCTGTACCAGCATCCCTTGTGTCCCCCAGAACCCCCTCCTCCTCCCATCTGGCCCCATGCTCCTGACGCTTACCCTCATGACTGATATCTCCCCAGCCGGTCACCGTGCACTTGGTGCCTGGAGAGACCCTGAGTTCTGGAGGCTGGAGTTTGACCACTTGGACTGTGGCAGAGGGTGTCACGGGGGCATTCAGCTTGAGAAGTGCGATGTCCCGCCCTTGCCTTGTATCCTGAGGATGGGACTTGGGGTGGAGGATGACCTGGGCCACCTCCTGGAGCATATTTCTCGGGTTCAGATCCAAGTGTCCCACTTGGACACGAACACGAACATGATTCACTGCATGTGGTCTAAGGGAGAGAAGACAAGAAGCTGGCCACAGGCTGAGAGACCCCTACTCTTGAGGCCCTCTGGGTGGGGTTGGGAGATTCAAAGGGATGGAATCCCTCCATCTCTTTGCTGTGATCCCTCCACCCAGGCAACACCACATACCCATCATGTGCCCCAACATGGTCAGGGGGACACGTGGGGGCAGGGGAGTCACTCACCCTTTAACGCAGTGGGCAGCAGTCAGCACCCACTGCCAGTGGATCAGGGAGCCTCCACAATTGGAGAACCACTCGCCCCTCATATCCGGGATCCACAGACTGACCTGCCATGGCCACTTCCCAGGTTGGGCATCGTGCCCCCCAATAATGCCCACGAGTTCGGTCTCCGGGTCCGGAGCTGGGGAGGCAGAGTGGGGATTCATCAGGGATCCAGCCCTCCCAGCCCAGAGCTCAGCTCAGCCTCCTGCTCAGACCCTCCCCAAGCTCAGGAATGAAGGAGGTAGACAGACACATATGAATGAGGTCCCCACCCCACCCCAGCACTGCTCCCTAGGCACCATATAGAGGCTCAGGTTTAGGGTGGGCATCAGAAGGGGTCAGGACTCACCTGGGGTCATGGGCACAGAGGCCCCCAGGCAGACGAGGGTCAGCAACAGCAGCCACAGCATCTGCAGGGAGGAGAGTTCCTGTGTGAGGAGGGCCCCCACCCCAGGCTCTGGGAAGGAGAGGCCAGGAGTGGGCAGGCAGTGTCCTCACCTCAGCAGGGCTCTGCAGCTCTCTGCCCAGACCCCTGTCCTAGCGCCTTTATCCTCCCAGCCCAGGAAGCAGTTGGGGGAGGCCACATCTCCTGGGCCGGGCCATGGGAGGAGGTGCGGCTTCTCCTTCAGGGCAGGAGCATCATGATGGGGATTTGTGTAAGTGGAAGCATGGGCGGTCTTCTCAGCTGAGCAGAGAGCTGGGTGCTGGGTGCTGGGTGCCTCAGTAGGGGAAGGACAGCACACAGGTGGACAAATAGAAAACAGCATGCTGGGAAGACAAGAAATTGGACAAGGGCAGGGGCTCAAGGGGGGAACACTGGGCCCGAGACCTGGGTGATGTGGAGTCAGCCCATGAGACTCCCTTCCGAGTCCCCCAGAGGCTACGCCCCTCCTTGGAAAGGACATTTGTACTGGGATCAGAGTCCAGGGCCTGGAGGAGCCACCCTCCCTCTCCTTGCGGATCAGAATCTCCCTCCGCTCCTGCCCCAGGTCTTCCTGAGCAGGAACACAGCTGACCCAGGAAGGAAGGGGACCTCGCAGAGACCCTAAGTGTCTCCCTGTCCCTACTTTGAGCGGCTTGCTCACAGCCAGGGCCCAGAAGAACTTCAACTGTGACCACATCTCAGCACCACTGCACACACGTAGGTGGTGACAAGACCCTGGGGCTCCACTGGGGCTCGATGTGACCACCAGCTTGGCCTCTGTGCACAGCAGAGTTCTGAACCTGGGGACTGACTTGCCTATTGTTTGCCCGATCCTTTCTCAAATAGCTGTTTCCTCAACTTTCTGTAGGGTGGGGTTTGCGGGGGAGCAATACACATGCAGTGAGGGCAGGGGTCTCTGAGTTTGGACAAAGGCCCCCTGGCAGGTAACCACCCACCACATAGAACAACTGCTGCTGCCAAGGGCCTCAAGCCTGAGGCTGCATCGGGGGGACCCAGTTACACGGGCCTTTGTAAGACTTTCCGTGGCCAGACCCTTCGAAGGGGACAGCCTCTCCCTGCTACCTAGTCGGTCGTGTCTGGAAGCTCTGCTGGACCCTGGGCCCCACGGGCAACCTGCTGGCACTGGAAGTACCGCTGGCATAGCTGCCCGCATCGCAGCGACACGCCAGCTGCGGCATCCGCACCACTACCGGCCCGCACACGGTGTAGACACTTGTCTCACTCCTCACCTGTCCCCTCCCAGCCTCTGGCACAGGACGTCTCCTGACTGTCCTTCACCTGACCTTTCCCAGATGCCACACACTCAGAATCTCACGCTGGAGGGGCTTTGGGGTCTGGGGTCCTCACTTAGTGAAGGGTACTAGATTCCTCCTGGGGCTTGATGGGGAGGACTGTCCCCATGGCTCATGGCTCCCCATGGACGAGGCACTGCTGCTGGCGGCCGCTGTGCTTCCTGTCTGAGTACTCTAGTTGAGGGCCACTGGTGCTGTGTCTGCTTCATGTTGACCATGTGCCAGCCATCCACACGTTCACTAGGGTTTGTCATGGGATTGCCAGTGGTCCTCTGTCAGGATGGCTGTGTCTGCCACCTTCCTCCACCCAGCCCTCGGTCAGCTCTCAAGTCGTCCTCGAGCCATTCCCCAGGGACTGAGGGTGGGAGCCTTCCTTCTAGCTCTCTGTCCGTCCGCATGGCTGTTCTTATGAAGTGTCCTTCCCACCCTCTGTACTTTATATCACTTTTTAACACTCTTTTCTCAGGCACTTTGAGTGTTGCTTATAAATATTGGATACAAATTTTTACATTTGCAGATATTTTCTCCTGGTATCTGGCTAGAATTTTCTTTTTCTCAAGAATGTGTACGTGTGTGTGTGTCTGTATACATGTGTACATGTGTGTATGTGTGTGCATGTACGTGTGTACGTGTGTGTGCACGTGTAGGTCTGTGTATGTACGTGTGTGTGCGTTCGTATATGTGTGTACTTGTGTGTGAGTGAGCGTGTGTACGTGTGCGTGTGTGTACATGAGTGTCTGTGTGAGTGAGCGTGTGTGTGTGTGTGTGTGTTGAGAATGTCTTCGGGGGAGAAATGTCATTTCTCCCAATAGTTTGTAATGACTTGTGCTGCTCTTGGGTGGTACCCAGTCTCACCATCTTCTCCTACCTTCCCTCCCGCCTGGGATACAGCCTCTGCCTGGACGAGTCTTTTACATCCACCTGTGGGATTTGTTGTCACCTGGCCCATCCTCTCCCAATCTTCATATTTCAGTTGTTGATGGCTCAGACCAGGGAACCATCTTGAACTGTTATTTTATATTTCAATCGCCTTTCTTTTTCATCCTCTTGCCTCTCTTCCAGAATTGATATCTTTGTGTGACCTCAATAAGATAAGAACCTTATCAGCCTCTCACAACCCCTGGCTCCCCCCAAATCTATCGTGTTGAGGTCCTCAGGACTGTGAATTCTGAGTGTGGGGCTATTTCTCGCTTTCCTGGGGGCTATCTCTTCTTAAAGTTAAGAACAACCGTGACCAAGATAACCGTCCTCCTTACCAAGTCTTCCTCCTGCAGGGCCTCCTGTCTGTGTCTGTGCTCTGCTGTCAGAGCTGGGCCCAGGGTGTCTCAGAGGGGAGAGATGCTGGGAGCCTGGGGATAGATCCACGTTCTCATCCTGAACGAATGTTTCCTGGAGAGAAGGCTCCAGGTTCTGCATCATTTTGCTCCCTGCCTGTAACTGTTGTCTGACTGTGAACGTGAATGTGGACCAGCTGTTGGGAATGTTGCCATAACTGGAGTCTTCTGCCTCCCAAGGAGCTAGAACCCCGTGTGGGAAGTGACAGTGGAAAGGGTTACAGTCTCGGGAACCCACAGGGGCTGCTCTACCCTGTCCTGTAGGGTCGCCCTGCGTCAGCATCACTTGATGGCAGTGACTGTGCCTCGGTTGCTGATTTTCATTTCTTTGATTGACAAACCCATCTCTGGTGGGGTGTGTCTCCAATGTGCATACCTTCTCTCTCTACATAGAGTTTTCTTTGTTGTTTTTGGCTGTCCCGCATCAAGAGCATGGGGGTTCTAGTGGGTGGCGTGCAGTGCCACCCTGAGCTCAGGCCTGCTGGGGGCGAGGATGGTGACCAGAGCAGAGGAGCAGAAGCCCCCTCCTTAAGAAATCATCCCAGAGAAAGGGCACTAGGCTACAAAACACAAATCTACTGTGAAAGAAGTTAAGAATTTAAGGCTCTCGGCACTTTCCGTAAAAGGCCCCTCCGCGTGTTCGCCACGGGCCCCTCTCTAGCGCACTGCTCCCCATATTGTCCCCATGACCCCAATGCCATTCGCCACAGTCCCAGCTGCCCTTTGGCCTCAACACAGGGGTTCCCATCCCAAATGGGTCCCCCATGTTCTGGATTGGCTGGAGGACTGGCCATCTGAGCACCCCAACACCTTCACCCCCAAAGCGGCCCTCCAGGAATGCCGCCATCCATGGGGGTCAGGAGTTGCGGTATCCATCCTATACAGGCTTGGTCAGATGCTTGCTGCTCCTGGAGGCCCTCAGAGAATCAGGCACCTTCTTGGCCAATCAGTGGTCCTAGCCATCTTTGGTCTCAAGGTACGGAGTGTGCAAGTCCAGGCTCGACACCCCGTGAGCTGGGGTCTGGGGTTTTGTGGTCTAAGAGTGGGGATGCCCCCTCACTGACACTCTCACCTACCCCTACTTTCCGGTTTTCCCATCAAAAATCTGGAATGAGGACTTTGCTGGGCTTGGATGGGGCACAGGACACGCTCAACCTAGGACCAGGCAAGGTGCTATAGGAACTGTGGAGGGGGCAGGTAGACCCTCACTGTCTGCATCTCTTCCCACCCCACCCCCCACCTCCACCTCAGCCCCGAGCCTCTTCTCGGCAGACTCTCTGCAGGTCCAGCTGTCAGACGCCCAGTCAGCAAGGTCAGCAGGGTCCCCGCTGCAGGTAGGTCTGTCTCCCCCAGTGCCCCTCCCCCTGCCCCGTCCACAGAACCAAAGCTTCTGTTCACACCACCCATGATGGGGACAGAGGCCGAGAAGCAAGAGCTGACTTATGCTTTCTCTTCTGTGGAGACCAGTTCCCCATTTTCACACCAGCATTCATGGCTCACTGAGAAACTCCACTTGTTCACTACAGAGGAGGACATAGGCACAAAGGAGCCCGTGCTTACCTGGCTGCCTGGGCCACCTGCCCCTGCTGTGGGGACCTGGGTGAGGAGCCACACTGGGATAGAGATCTAGGGCCTCTGCCCCATCTGACTGGCCCCAAAGTTCAGAAGGAAGCTCTACCCCAGCTGTCTCAGGAAGGCCCCTGGGCACAGGTAGGTGATGGAGTGGAAATGTGCTCAAAGAAGGGCACCTCTGGGTGAGAGGACTGCACAGACCCTGGCTCCTTGGGGCCCCTCTGAGGCCCAGGCTCCCTCTTAGAGCACGAGAGTCAGGGTAGATGTCCTCCTAGGCCGCTGGCCCCCAGCCCCTAGGTTCTAGGTGAACAGAATCCATAGGAGGGGGAGGGAGGGTGTGAACCAGAGAGTCACAACCACATCTGGGTGCCTCCCAACTTCCCCTGCCTGAAATAAACTCCATTGCACCCACATTACCCCCTTGAGCCCCCAGCAGCGTAGGGCACTAGGCCAGTGGGACAATCTGCTGCTCTCTGTGGGGATGCTCAGGGCCTGGGGTAGATTGGCGCTAGCTGAATGGTGACCAGTACTCCCAGGTGACCTGTCACCCTGTGCTGGCCCACATTTCCCATCCTCACAGGGTAGGGCCTGTGCTGTAGAGAGGAACCCCTGAACCCTCTCAGCCACATGCTTCCTCAGGGGGCGGTGTCACAAGCCACTGACCGCCAACAGCCAGTGGACTGCTGTCCCATTGGGCCTCTCTCTAAGGCTTCTTCTGAAACACCAAACTCACCACCATCAAGTCGATGCCGACTCATAGTGAGCCTATAGGACTGATCCGCCCCTGTGGGTTTCTGAGACTGCAACTCTGGCCAGGACTAGAAAGCTTGTCTTTCTCCTGCTGAGTGGCTGGTGGTTTCAAATTTCAGACCTTGTGGTTAGCAGTGTGAACATAACCACTCCAACACCAGCGCTCCTCCCAAGGCTCCTTGTTCTAGTACAAAAGTTGGTCACCAGCACCCCACCAGCCCTGCCCGCTTCCTGCCTGCCCAGCAGCCCCCTCCCAGCTCAGGAGTTGCCTGGGGGAGGGACCCCCAGAAGGAAGACGAGTTAGTACACGGTGTGCTATCTAGATTAGAGGGGGCCATGGTTTGGGTAGTGTAGCTGCTGGTTCACGACGTAGGATGCATCTTGCACCAGCCACACTGTGCTCCTCTGAGGGGGTGTTGGCAGGGAAACCGGGGGCTGGGCTGATGGGGAGTGCCAGGGGACCTTTATCAAGGAGCCCAGGTGGCACTGGGCATTAAGCATGGCTAGCGAATGAAAAGGCTGGAGGTCAGCTTCTCTGGAATTACCGGCTCAAGAGACCTGGGGAGTTCTACTGCCTGGGGGGTCCCCGCGTGTTGGCCTCCAAACACCTGTAGGCTTGGGTTTGGGCCAGCAGCTCTCAGAGCCCTGTGGCCTGGTGGGTAAGGACTCGGCTGCTGCTCACCAGGTCATTGGTTCTAACCCACCTGGGCACCAGGGAGGAGGCCTGACCTTTGGCTTCCATAAAGGTCACAGCTCCCTCAAACCCTGGAGGGGATGCTGGAGGCCGGGCTGAGTCTGCAGCAGGGGCCAGACCACCTGGTCCTTGCTCTCAGAAGGACCCTGGACCAGCCCCAAACCAGCCTGTTCAGCTGAGCCTGGCGCTGTAGGCACCCGGCTTCAGTCCCCCGTTAAAACCCACGCTCCATTATCTGTCAGCTGTCCTGCCTGAATGGGCATCGTTCTCAGGGATCTGGCCAGAAAAGAGGAAATTCCTGGTAGCGTCCTCCACCCGCCCTGTTGCCTCCACCTGCACAGGCCCATTCTGGCTTCTTGGGATAAAATACAAGGATTCTCTAGAATTCAGAAACCTTTGGTGACTCCCACTAGGGAACATTCAGGAAAAGGCCGCACTGTCGCCAGGGACAGGTGAGGAGCAGGGCTCAGCGGAGATGGGTGACCAGGGCCCGGGCAGTGAGAGGGCAGTGTGAGCAGGGGAGGCGGTTATGTCCAGGCTGTCACAGGGACCCCTGGCTTGTGCACCTGTCAGACCCACAGGACCGTGTACCATGAACTACAATTTATCTAAAGGACCCATCAACTGGACAAACTTCCCAGGACAGCACACGGGCCCTCCTGCTTCCTGCTCCGTCTGTGATCTTAAAACCACACCCCAAACTGTTCCTGCTGCTGGTTTCCTCCAAGTCAATGGGTTTGACTCTGTGCCCTGGACACCCAGTGACACCCACCATGAGACACACAATGACAAAAGTCACCTGCTTTCCATGCACTTTAATGACACACAGCAGTGGGGAGTAGATGAGCGGCTCCCACACCTCTGCTACCTGGGCAGGTGAGGAAGGGAGGTACCAGGAGCAGAGGGGCCAGGAGGGGAGGGACATCAGGGGAGGCCCTGAGCAGCAAGCTGAGGTGTGAGGATAGATGGGTTGGTGGCTCTGTGTATTGAGCTCAGGGCTCCTTGGGGACATAGCTGTGGATCCAGTCCAGGTAGTTCGTGACACGGGTGTAGACCCCGGGCCGGTCAGGCTCAGCACAGCCCTCACCCCAGCTGGCCACGCCTGCCTGCATCAAGGTGTCCTTCACCTTGCACACCAGGGCCTCTCCAGTGTCAACCTAGGGGAGTGGAGGGTCAGTTCTGGCCCAAGAAGCAGGGGACAAGCACATCGTTCGGGATGGGGACAGGCAGGGATGTGGGGAGGTGGAAGATGGTGCTGTGGGCAGTGAGGTCTGGGGTCCCACCTGGCAGGAGTCTCGCCCCTCCGTCCCAGCGCACAGCATGTCATCTTGGATGATGTGGATGTTGTCCTCAGTGGTGAGACCAGTGTGGTATTTGGTGTCACAGAGGCTGTTTTCCACAATGGACACCTCCACCTCCTTCAGAGGAAATGGTGATGGCAGGGGGGCTGGGGGACAAGAGGAGATGAAGACCATCCTTAGCTCTCACCGCCCCAGGAAGGTCTTGGCCCCCACAGTGTATTTGACAGCACACGGGATGGGGGAACTCTCTGCTGTGCATGTCTTTCCCAGCAGGCTCACAACATGGGGGGCACTGTCAGACACGGCCCAGGCTGGGGAGGACCCCCAGGGTTTGTGTAGGGCATCATGATGTGAAGGGCAGAGCTGAATTCCACCTGCCCGGTGCCCCTCCCTCTGGGAAGAGCATATCCTCTGAGCATGGGGGTGTGGGAAGCCTCTTCCTGGTCCTTCCAGTGACAGCCAGCCGAGGGGGGTCTGTGTGACAGACCAGGGGGCGCCCAGCAGGACCCAGGCTCATGCAAGGCATTCCAACGCTTGGCTCTGATCAGGGGGGAATGAGAAGGAGCCTTTTAGAAGCTCTGAGACCTGCCTGCTCGGGTCAGCACTGCTCCCTGACACACAGCCTGGGCAGGGGCTGTCCACCCATCCCTGCCACCCTCCAGGTGGACCCTAAGATCTGTGTTCACTCTATAGGGGCCCCAGCCCAGGACCTACCTCCAGACCCATTTCATGCACAGGAAAACGGGTCAGAGGTGCACAAATAAAGGATGACAAGTAGGGCCCCTGCTCCCCACCCCAGGGCTCCTGCACTCTGAGCTGCGCCAACTGTCATGGGGGGACAGGTAGAGGGGGTCACTGGGTCCTAGCTCCCTACCACCATTAATGCTCACTTCTACTCTCCACGTCGTCCCACCCGGTCACCCAGCACGGTGTCCCAGGGGGGAAGGTCTCCGAGGATGGCGGCAGGGCGACCACCTGCACATCACTGGACATGTTCACAGGGTCCTGGAGCTCCAGCAGGGCGATATTGGCGCCCAACTCTGGGGTGAAGAAGTTGGGGTGCACGACGATCCTGCTGACTGGCAGAAGGTGGTCCTCGCAGTAAGAGTCCTGCTCGCCCAGCTGCACCCTGAACTTTGAGGCCTCCTCAATCTCCCTGATAAGAGGGGATGTTTGGAAACTGGTTGTCATGGGCAGAGCCCCTCCTGGCACCCCAGAACCCAGTCCTTGGTACTCACGGTCCGACACATTGCCCAGCAGTCAGTACCCACTGGGGGTGCACGAGGGAGCCCCCACAGACGTGTTCCCAGTAGTGATCGTGCCTCCGCAGGCTCACCTGCCAAAGCCACTTGTTCCTGGGGGCCTCCTTGCCCCCCACAATGCCCGCTCGCTCCCAGGCAGGGGCTAGGCATGGGGAGAGGATGGCGTCAGGGCTCCGCCCTGGTACAACCCTCCCCAGCTGGGACAGTCCTGGTGTCCCTGACCCCCGCCCTGATGGGATGTAGGGAGAGGCAAGTCCAGACTCACCAGGGGCAGGTCTGGCCAGACCCAGCAGGAGGGGCAGCACCAGCAGGGTCTGCATCTGGAGGAGCAAAGAGGGCGGGGAGCTGGCCAGGTGTCTCTGGGGTGCAGGCTCAGAAGGCTAAGGCTCAGCCACTGCCTCCCCCAGACACCAAGCCCTCTGAGGGCAGAGACCTACCCTGGCCAGTCTCTGCTCTCTGTGCCCTGTGGTCACTCTCCCTGGGCCTTTATCCTCCAGGTGGGATGGGGGAGGAGGGATGAGTCAGGCAAGGGGCACAGTGCACTGGGCCAGGAAGTGCCCCTGCCTCTGCTGGGTGGTGGGGAGGGGGGTGGGAGGGAGGGGCCCTCAGTCTGACTCATCCCTCCTCCCCCATCCCACCTGGAAGATAAATGGACCCTTCCCTTTTCTTCTAACTTTCCCTCCACCCTGGGATACAGCCTCTGTCTGGACGAGCCTTTTACATCCACCTGTGGGATTTGTTGTCACCTGGCCCGTCCTCTCCCAATTTTCATATTTCAGTTGTTGATGGCTCAGACCAGGGAACCATCTTGAACTGTTATTTTATATTTCAATCGCCTTTCTTTTGCGTCCTTTCTTGCCTCTCTTCCAGAATTGATATCTTCGTGTAACCTCAATAAGATAAGAACCTTATCAGTCTCTCACACACACCCAGCTCCCCACAAATCTATCGTGTTGAGGTCTTCAGGACTGTGAATTCTGAGTGTGTGGCTATTTCTCGCTTTCCTGGGGGCTATCTCTTCTTAAAGTTGAGAACAACCGTGACCAAGATAACCGTCCTCCTTACCAAGTCTTCTTCCCACAGGGCCTCCTGTCTGTGTCTGTGCTCTGCTCTCAGAGCTGGGCCCAGGGTGTCTCAGAGGGGACAGATGCCAGGAGCCTGGGGATAGATCCACGTTCTCATCCTAAATGAATGTGCCCTGGAGAGAAGGCTCTAGGTTCTGCATCATTTTGCTCCCTGCCTGTGACTGTTGTCTGACTGTGAACGTGAATGTAGACCAGCTGTTGGGAAGGTGGCCATAACTGGAGTCTTTGGCCTCCCAAGGAGCTAGAACCTCCGTGTGGGAAGTGACGGTGGAATGGAACCCTGCCCACCGGTGTCCACTCCCTGGTCCTGTCCCCACAGACTCCACGGTTGTATTACAAACCCTGGATCCAACGGTAGGTATCCTGCACTGAACGAAACTATCAACCAGTTTTATACCTTTATATATAAAAGTATATTCCTGCTTGGTAAAGTAGAGGGACAACCAAGAGGAGGAAGGCAAGATACATGGACCGCAGGTGACAACTGGGGGCTCGCACAGGAGGACAGTGTGAGCGTGGGGAGGGACCGGGCAGAGGTTCCTCCTCTTGTGCCTCAGTCGCTGTGATTCGGAGCTGATTGATGGCACCTGGGACCAACAGCAACAATACGACGTACCTTGGTCGTTGCATTTGGACATTCCCTTCAATTCCTCACCGCTGCCCCTCTGTAGGGGCCCTGGACCTTGTTGCAGAAACTACCGACCCTGAGACTGGGGTTAAGGTGTCACAGGAGGCAGACCTGAGGAAGGGAGGGGCAGACTGGGAAGGGATGGTACTGGGACTTGCATTTCAGGAAGAATGTTTCTGCCCTGGGAACTGGACTTGGTTCTGCTGAGAATGTAGGCAGAAGCAGAGAGCTCATGACCTCCCCGCACCCCACCCCCCAGCATTTACCCCGAAGAGCATGTGGATTTAGGAATTCTCTGGAATTCCCTGCTGCTGTGTGCAGGGGCAAGGCTGACTTTGGTGGCCCCGGGAAGCCTTCAGGACTGTGGTTGGGAGAGAGGCAGACTTGCACTGCCGTGACAGTGAGGAGATAGGGGTGTGTGTGTGTGTGTGTGTGTGTGTGTGTGTGTGTGTGTGTGTGTCTCCTGGAGCCATCAGCATGGGTGGTGGGATGTGAGATGGACACCCCAGCTCTAAGGGGTGTGCTCAGAGGCTGGGGGAGAACCACCATCACCAGGGTTGCACCCCAGGCCCCTGACACCAGATCTTTACAAGGATGGGACAGGACCTTCACCTGACGCAGCAGCACCTGACGAACCAGGACAGCAAGGACCCTGCTGGCTTCCCTCCCCCGGAGCCTGTCTGCAGAGTGGCCATGGGACTGCAGCCCCTTCTTTGGGCAGCAAGGACTCTCCAGAGTGCCCTGCCTCCCCGGAGCCCTGGCCCCGGCACTGGACATGGAGGGTAGGAAGGATGAGCCCCCAGTGAGAACAGAGGTCCACTCAGAGCCCAACCCTCCCTGTCACCAGCCCAGAGCAGGGGACCTGTCTGCCCCAGGAATCAGGAGTGGAGGCTGGGTTCATGTGGGGAGACTGTCCGCTGTTCTGGAAGAGACATCAGGAATGACCCTGTTGCCCTCGCCCCCAATGCTGGGCTGTGCCAGCCCTCAGGGTCCCGTCCTTCCTGACCCCACCTGACAGAGCTGCTGATGTAGGACTGCTATCCCCAGCCTGGCACTGACCATCCCCAGGGATCCAAGTGCCCATGGCCAGGAATGTCTCCGTCCTCAGGGAGAGAGGGACTTTATATTGACTTCACACTCTGCAGTGTCCCCAGGACTGGATCTAATGTGAGTGGGAACAGACACCGCCTGAAGGACCACATGACCTCTCACCTCAGCCTTTGGAAATCCCCTGAGCATTAGGGAGAATGGAGGGCAGTGAGGAAGGGGGACGCAGCATGGTCCTCCTCCAGCAGGGGGCAGTAACACCAAGTAACAGTTCACATTCAGGAAGAGCTTCTGTCCCTTCATGTCTCCTCTTTGACCACCTCCAGCCAAAGAGGCACCAGGAGTTGAAGAAGGGAGACTGGGCCTGCCCCCAAACCCTTGCAGGGCTGCCTGGTTTAGGAGCTGCTCTAAAGTCGAGGTTCTCAACCTGTGGGCCATGACTCCTTTGGAAGTCAAACGACCTTTCACAGGGGTCGCCCGATTCATCAGAGTAGCAAAATGACAGTGATGAAGTAGCCACAAAAATAATTTTATGGTTGGGGGGTCACCACCACATGAGGAGCCGTCTGAAAGGGTGGCGGCATGAGGAAGGTGGAGGACCGCTGGTCTAAAGGGAGGAGGGGGCTAAACCTTGAGCTTGGCTCAGCAGGCTTTGCATCAGTTGATGAGATGGGCTTCCTTCTGCCCAGATTGGGGAAGAGGGCCAGGCGGGCTTGGCCAGAGAGGGCAGAGGGGAGAAGCTTCTGCCCCCAGACACCCCTGTTGGGCTCTGGAAGCATCCTGGACACGGTCTTGAGAATGATTCACTCATGTAGCCCGGTGATTTTCTGTCTCCCAAACATGCCGTGAGTATCATGTGAGAGAGGACTGAGTTTGTCTCCCAGGACAAGAGGGAGAGAACGGGTCCTTGGGCTGTTGGAGCCATCGCTGGGAGAGCACCTAGCTGTGGTCCAAGATCCCAGGCAGGAAACTCCTTCTCCCTCAGCAGAAGAACCCACGCACCCCGCTCTGCCCGAAATCAGTCACTGCTGTGTAGCCCGCTCACCTTCCATCACCTGCCCCCCGCCCCCAGAAAGGTACAACCTACTGGCTCCCTTGCCCACACCCATGGAAGAAAAGAGTCCACCCGAAGCTTGCTGCTCACGTATTTTATTGAGACTTAGAAGGGAGAGAAACTTGGAGCCAGGGAGCCAGGCCACCTTTGCTCTAGCTCTGGGAGGTCCCCAGTGTCTGCGTCTGTCCCTTCCAGCTGGTGACCTAGGACAGCACTCTGAAGGGGGAGACAGGTTCTCAGAGAAGGAAGCGGCGGACCAGGTGGAGGGTTCCACGGATCTGGGGCAGTCTGTGCTGTCAGCAGCTTCCTGGCCCCTGCTCAAAGCTCAAGGAGATAGAGGGACGTAGCGGCCGATCCAGTGATGGTAGTACGGCACTCGGGCATAGACTCCGGCAAAAGCGGGAGAACCGCAGCCTTCACCCCAACTCACCACTCCGACCTGGAGCCAGGAGCCCTTCCAGGAGCAGACCAAGGGGCCCCCCGAGTCTCCCTGTGGGAGGAAAGACAGGTGGGAGCTCCAGTGTCCCTGAGGATCTGGAGGAAGGATGACAAGGAGGGCACCAGGACAGATGGCAGGATGTGGGGCTCTCACCTGGCAGGTGTCCCGGCCAGAGCTCCCGGCACACAGCATGTCCTTCAAGATGGCCTTCCCAACCTTGCTGTACTGCTGGCTGCAGACCAGGTCGTCCACAATGGGGACGGCCACCTCCTGCAGCTGGTAGGGCTCGGGCAGATGCACTGCAGGGAGAAGCAGCAGGAGCATAAAGGACAGAAGGACGCGTGCTCCTCCCCCACTGAGCCTCTCCCGACGCCTGTCCGACTGCAGAGGCTGAGTCTACACGGGAGGGGCTCATGCACGAAGCCTCGGATTTCCTACGGGGACCCTCGGGACACAATGCCCAGCTCCCCTGGAGGAATGTCAAGGCGAGCTTCCTTAACCCTGTGGGATTGTGACGGAGCCGTCAGATCAAGTGTGTCCCCAGATGTGCAGAGTCGGGCCCTGGGTCAGCGCAGACTTGGAGCACTGATGGAAGAGACCATGAGCGCGTCCCTCAGTCCCGCTCAGCCTCCTTTCCCATCCCCCACCCACCCTCAAGACGCAGGGAGGACAGGGACCCAGAAGGCTGTGCAGGGCCTGGGGCAGAGAGAGGCCACAGGTTGTCTCTCCATCACTGGGTCTGGTCTGGTCTCTGCACCTTCGCCTCATCCTCCAGGGCAGCCCAAATCCAGCCCGCCCACACCCATCCTCCAGGTTCCCACGATATTGACCCCTTAGGAGAAGGCTGGACTAATGTCCTCTGGGTCCCCCCAGAGTCTGCCCCTCTTTCTTACCATTAAATTTGATGTCACCCCAGCCGGTCACCCAGCACTTGGTGCCTGCAGGGACCGAGAAGCCTGGGTGGGAGAGGGCCACCAACTTGACTCGATCAGACAGGACCACCGGGGCTGCCAGCTTGACCAGAGCCACGTCCCCGCCGCCTTCTCCTCTCCGCGCAGGGTTGTAGTTGGGGTGAGGGACGATCTCAATCACCTTCTGAAAAACGTTGCTCTCAAAGGGCCTCACCTGTCCCACTTGGACCCTGAAATGCCGAGGCTCCAACCTTTTCCTGGGGGAACAGGGTGGGGGAGGGGAGCCCAGAGGTTTCTCAGAGCAGAGGCAGAGAGCAGTAGCTGGGCTTGCCCCTCAGATTCCAGCACTTCCTCGCTCGGTGGGGAGAGGGGGACCCCAGGACCCAGGGCTGCAGCCGCCACCACTCCCCAGGAAACTCCACAACACCCACCACATGACCCCCAGTGCTGTCAATCAACCAGGGTGCAGGGACTGAGTCCAGGGGTCACTTACTGGAACACGCAGTGGGCTGCAGTCAGCACCCACTCTCGGTGGATGAGGGAGCCCCCACATTTGAGCATCCAGTAGTCATCTTGCCCACTGTAGGCCCACAGGGAAACCTGCCAGGGCCACTTCCCAGCTGAGGCATCGTGTCCCCCCACAATATCCACAAGCTCAGTCTCTGGGCCCAGAGCTGGGGAGGCAGAGTGAGGGGTCATCAGGGATCCAGCCCTCCCAGCCCAGAGTTCAGCTCAGCCTCCTGCTCAGACCCTCCCCAAGTGCAGGCATGAAGGAGGTAGACAGACACATATGAATGAGGTCCCCCGCCCACCCCAGCCCTGCTCCCTAGACACCAGATAGAGGCTCAGGGTGAGGGTGGGCATCAGAAGGGGTCAGGACTCACCTGGGGTCATGGGCACAGAGGCCCCCAGGCAGACGAGGGTCAGCAACAGCAGCCACAGCATCTGTGGAGGGAAGGGAGTTCTTGTGTGAGGAGGAGAGGCTCCCACCCCAGGCTCTGGGAAGGAGAGGGCAGGAGTGGGCAGGCAGCATCCTCACCTCTACAGGGCCCTGCAGCTCTCTGCCCTGACCCTTCTCCAAGCCCATGTATTCTCCAGCCCAGGAAGCTTTTAGGGGAGGCAGCCTCTCCTGGGGCGGGGCCTGGGGGTAGGTGTGGCTTCTCCTTCAGGGGGAGGAGCATGATGATGGGGATTCCTGCTAGAGGAACCATGGCCTGTCTTCTCAGCTGAGCAGAGAGCTGGGTGCTGGGTGGCTGAGTAGAGGAGGGACAGCGCACAGGTGGACAAATAGAAACCAGCATACTGGGAAGACAAGAAATTGGACAAGGGCAGGGGCTCAAAGGGGAAACATTGGGGCCGAGGTCTGGGTGCTGTGGGGGCCAGGTTGTAAGACCTCAGTCCCATTCCCCCTGCAGGCTGACCCCAACCTAAGAAAGGGCAGATGGGTTGGGAATGTGGTCACCAGTCTCAAGCAGGCAGCCCACACTCAGCTCCTGGGCAGAAGTGCCAGCTTCCAGAAGCTGGAAGGAAGGAGACAAAGTGTCTCAGAATCCCAGTGTCCCCAGTTGTTTCATAGGAGCAGCCACCCAGTAGTGCTGGGGTTGGCATCCAGGACCAGGCTGGACTCAGACACTAGGTGGGGGTCTCCAGGGCCAGGTGTGGTGAGCTTCCCCTGCCCTCTAGCCCTGTTTGTCGGGATGAAGCCCCAGTCCTCCCTGGGAGATAACTCACCTCAATAGGTCAGGGGTTGTAGGTCTGGATCTTGGTCCCAAGGTCTGGCTGACATCAGATGAGCCACACAGGGGTCAGTTCCGAGGCGCAGCCCCCAAGCTGAACCTGATCGCAGTCCCACACTTGCGGTCCACCGGCCCCAGACAGGAAGATAAGCTGCTTGGTCAGACGGGGAAGCGATGGGGCTGAGGGCCAGTGATCGGTCCTGAGACAAGTGTGGGAAGTCCCGATCCCTGCCCCAAGGTTCGTGTCTGGAGAGCACCCCCTCCCCATCCATGTTATCGCTGTGCTCCTGGAAGGCTCAGCGCCGCCCCCCCCCCACAACCACCACCACCCCATGAGAAGCCACAGAGGTCAGAGATCGCATGAGATCGTTCCAAACACATCTATGAGAACCAGAAAGGAGACATTTCAGGGTCTGGGGACAGGCAGCATGACCACTGTGGGCAGCTGAGCCATTTCTTTCTGAGAAGAGATGAAAATATCCACTCAAGAGGCTTGGAAATTAAGCCTCCCCCCCCACACACACACACACAGACACGTCTAGATGGAAAGTGGATGTTTTCAGCATGAACTTGAGGGAGAAGGACCAAGACATGGTGCGACTCTTGTACCATCAATTCCTGAGAATGCGTGCCAGTTGAGATCTTCCGAAGACGAAAGAGAGATGGCTACGTTTGAACTGCGGGCCGGGAGAGGAACAGGGCGCATGCCCGGGGCCGCTCCAAGGACAGAGCCATCAGTCTGGGAAGAAGTGCGGCCAGAGTGCTCCTGAGAGTCCAGGATAGAGAGGCTGTCTCACAGGCGTTGGACAGGCTGTCAGGAGAGACCCGTCCCTGGAGAAGGACATCAGGAGGCAGATTGAATACAGTGATAGATAGATAGATAGATAGATAGATAGATAGATAGATAGATAGATAGATCTATATATATCTATATATATCTATATATCTATATATATCTATATCTATATATCTATATATTTTTTAAGGCGATTGACACAGTGAGTGCAGCGTAAGTTCAAACATCAGAGCAGGGTGAGGCTGGCACTCGCCCGGGCAGGGGTTCATCCTGTGGCCGCAGGGCTGCTAGGGGTCGGAAGGACTCCATGGCCCCCAAGCACAGCAACAGAGACCCGCTCCTCATGCGTGGATAGATTCCAGCAGTTCTCAACCTGTGGGTCGCGACCCCCATGAGAGTCAAATGACCCTTTCACAGGGCTCCCCTAAGATCATCAGGAAACACATAAATATTTCACAATAGCTAACTACATCTTGTCTTGTGATTAATCACTATGCTTTAATGATGTTTGATTGTGTCCAATTTGCCACACTGAAAATGCATCCTGCCTATCAGATATTTACATGGCGATTCGTAACAGCAGCCACATGACAGTGACGAAGTAGCAACGACAATAATTCCATGGTTGGGGGTCACCACCACATGAAGAATGTTGAGAATGACTGACATAATCGTTGATGGTTTTATGTACGTCAGACTCTGTCTGGAAACTGACCGACCTGTCGAGAAAGCTGCACCCTGCGATAAAGTGCCATGCCATATTTCTCACCAGCGGCGCTGTCACCAAACCTTAGTTTCTCAGCGTCCAGATGCAGCTTGAGTCCTGCAAATCCGATCTACCTGCAGGGGTCCCCCTCTGTCGTTGCTACATGTCCCGAGTCCATCCCTACCCATAAGAACCTCATGTGCCACAGGACGGAACGTGCCCCAGTCCAGCACCACCCCGACAATCAATCACTGCTGGGCGAGAGCCCATGGTTGCAGCCACTTAATCCACCTTGCTGAGGGTCTTCCTCCTTCCCGCTGACCCCCCGCGTCACCCTCCACCATCCTTTCCAGACCCTGGTCTCTCCTATTGGTGAGCCCAAAGTTCATGAGAGGACGCCTCCCCATTCTTGCTTCTGAGAAGCATT
This sequence comes from Tenrec ecaudatus, assembly GCF_050624435.1. NCBI lineage: Eukaryota > Metazoa > Chordata > Mammalia > Afrosoricida > Tenrecidae > Tenrec > Tenrec ecaudatus. Next base: position 111,178,832 of record NC_134541.1, on the reverse strand, counting down.
CTGACCAGACTTCTTCCGAAACGAGCAGCTCCTTCCTCCAGTGGGCCCATATTCGGCACCATCACCAGGCACTGACCCTCCCATTCTGCCTCATGCACTGCCCAGCTTTCACATGCCAATGCGGCCGCTGGCAGTGCCATGCCACGGCGTGGCTCAGGCTCAGCTTGTCTTCAGAGGGACATGTTTGCTCCTTAACACGCCAAAGAGGTTACCCAACGCCATGCCTCGTGTGTCAGTCCGCGTGGACCTGAGAAACAAATCCAAAGATACGCATGTGTGTATAAGAGAGAACTTTATATCAAAGAGTAATTGTATTTTAAGAAAACATCCCAGCCCTGTCCAGATCAAGCCCATATGTCCGATCCCAATCTATAGATTCCTCTTCAGACTCACGCAACACACGCAATGACGCCAAATGCAGAAAGATCACAGGCCAGTGGGTGGGAAGTCTTGGGGATCCAGTGGCGGTGGAAGCATCTCGGCGCTGGCATGGGTCTCCTTGTGGCTTCTCCAGCTCCAGGGCCCTGGCTCCATCAGTGTGTGTCCATGTGGCTTGTCAACAGGCATGTGTAGCAGAGAGAGTGTGTGTCCTGCCTCCAGGGAGGAAGAGAGGAAAGGCTAAGTCCCAGAAGCTTCATGAGAAGGCTACGCCCACAGGGAGGGATTACCAGGCTGCGGCCTGATTGACAGGCAGGACTCCAACCCTTCATCCATCATAGCCTCAAGTTGAGACCTGATTATCTAACTACCACAAGACTCAAAATTAAAACAAACAGACAAACAAAAACCCTCATTCCCACTGAGTGGATTCCAACTCATCGCAACCCTATCGTAGTGGTTAGGGATTGGGCTGCTGACTGCAAGGTTAGTGGTTCAAAACCCCCAACTGCTCCTCAGGAGAAACACAGGCTTTCTATTCTCAAAAAGAGAAGTCTTGGGAACCCGCAAGGGACAGTTCTACCCTGTCCTATAGGGTTGTTGTGAGTCTGCATAACTTAATAGCAATGAGGTTTTTTAGGGGGAAGGGGACAGTTAATAGTAACCAAAGGAGCCCTGGTGACCTGGTGATTATGTGCTGGGCTGTTAACCACTAAGTCAGCAGTTCGAAACCACCAGCCATTCCTCAGGAGAGAGATGAGGCTTTCTACTCCAGTAAAGAGCGACAGTCTCAGAAACCCACCGGGCAGTTCTACCCTGTCCCACCGGGTCACTATGAATCACAATCCACTCGATGGCAGTGAGGTTGGTTTTGCTTTATAGTAAGAGTATTCAGAGCTTGTTTTTCTTGACTGGATGTTTTTATTGAAAAATAGAAATATCAATGAGGAGTGGGCCACTTTTTATGTGTATCCATCGTTAGGAACCCTGACAGGTTATCAGCCCAACAAGGTGAGCAGTTCAAAACCACCAGCCACTCTGAGAGAGACAATGAGGCTTTCTGCCCCTATACAGAGTGAGTCTCTGAAACTCACCTGGGCCTTCTACCCGTTCCCATAGGACTGCTGAGTCCGCATCAACTCAATGACACTGACTCGGTGAGTTTGGAGGGCTGTTTATTGTTTGTTTGTTTGTTTGTTTTAAATTTTATTTTGACTCATCAACTTGAAAAGAACTTAAACTCTGCGAGTCGATCCTGACTCATCTAGAACAGAACCGTCCCCGTGGGGTTCTGAAACTGACTCTACGGCAGCAGACAGCCTCATGTTTCTCCCTGGGAGCGGCTGTTGAGTTGGAACCACAAACCTTGTGGTAGGCAGTCCAATGTGTACCTGACAAGCTCAATTTTAAACTCTGCTCTGGACTGAGCCGGCAACACCTGTCACCTGGTGCTCCTGGACACAGGAAATTCAACCTACAGCCTAACCTTTGTCTGAACTTCTGCCTTGTTGGGGAGGGTGGGGGGGGTAGGGGTTGGTAAGAAGGTGGGGGGAGCAGAAAGAAAACCCTGTGGGCCAAGAAGGGTAACTGCAGGTCTATGAAGGCACATTGGGTTACACGTTGAGCTGCTAAGCAGTCAGCAGTTCCAAACCACCAGCCGCTCCTAGGGAGACGGATCAGGCTCCCTGCTCTGTAAGGACGGACAACCTGAGAAACCCCCTGGAGGCAGTTCTACTCTGTCCCATCGGGTCACTGTGAGTCATAACTGACCAGATGACAACGAGCTTGTCTGTTTTACCCTGATGGCTTAGTGGGCTACAGGTTGGGCTGCTCACCACAAGGTCAGCAGTTCGAAACCAACAGCCACTCCCTGGGAGAAAGATGATGCATTCGACTACCATCAAGAGTTACAGTCTCCCTGATAGGAGTGAGAGCTCCCAGAAAGGGAGGGGGGGAGAGTTGTTGATAGCATTGATGAGTGTAAAGTCCCACTGATAGGATTGAACACAGAACTGCAGGGGAAGGGAAGGGACACATTGGAATGAGTAAGATGTGTCCATAAAAATATTATCCGAGAAAAATACAAAAAGAGTTACAGTCTGAGAAAGTCACAATTCCACTCTGACCTCGACCATGTCCATGGATCTGAATGGGCTCGAGGGGGGTGAGTTTGGGTAGGTTTACATTTTGTTTGTCAGACCGACAGCAGAAGGGTCGACACCGTAGCTGCAGAGGTGGATGCAAACACAGGGCCGGTGTGGCTGAGGACGGCGCAGGGCCACGCAGTGTGTCCTTCTGTTGTGTATGGGGGCACTGTGAGTCCGAACCAGCTGGATGCACCTGACACAACAGGCCACTTCTGTGCGGTGCGATACTGGTGGCAGCTTAGCACTCCACATCCCAGCCCCCGCCCGTGCAGCTTTGCACTTCCCCTCACTTCACTTCTTCACCTGAACCTCCAGCGGCAGCAGCGCACCTTGGGCCATTGTCGCCAGAAATAGAGTTTGCTCCTCCCCCGAAGTGAACGGGGGGGGGGGGGGGGGGGGGGGGGAAATGCTCCCAGGGGATGCCTGCGCATGCAGGAACCCACCACAGGGAAGCCTCTGCGCCCAGGTTGTCCAGGCAGGTCCCCTGTCGGGATAGTTTCCGGCCTGTGGCCCTCCTCAAGTCAGGCCACCGGCTCAGCTACAGGGACGCCCACCCTTCATCCTGATGGTCACCAGGACTGGAGTCCAGACCGTGAAGACAGTGCCAGGGATCTGGAAGGGGACGTGGAAGGGCTGGTTGGCTCCCCGCGTGTGGGCCAAGGATGTGGCTCAGAGAGGGGTGAGGACAGACGCTGAGTGGCACTGGGTGGCTGTGGAGTGGGAGAGGTGTCCCCTTGGCTGCACAATCCTCCCAGCTACAGTGAAAAAATGTCACTGCTGGGCCTGTGTGTGACACACACACACTTCTAAGGCGTCTGTCTCTCTGTCAGTGACTCTGTGTCTCTCTGCCTGCCTTTTTCTGACTGTGTCTCTGCATCCGTGTCTCTGTCTCTCTCTTGGTCTCACCTTTTCTGTCTTCCTGTCACTATGTCTGTGTTTATGTCGTGGTCTCTGTCTCTATGTCTGTCTTTCTCTGACCCTGTCTCTCTCTGTCTCCCTGTCTCTCTCTGTCTCCCTGTCTCTCTACATCTCTCTGTGCCTCTCTCTGTCTAGTCTCTCTGTGCCTCTGTCCCTGTATCCCTGTACCTTTTTGTGTTTCTCCCTGTCTCCCAGTCCCTGTCTCTGTCCGTCCCTGTCTGTCTCCCCGCCTTCCCCCTCTCTCTAGACAGGAGAGCGGCCAGGTGCAGCCCTTTCGCAGACCATCTGTGGACTAAACACCACTCTCAGGACCGGCCAAAGAGAGGCCGCGCCGCGCGCAGAGCTGCGATCTCTTTCCTTTTAACCGCACGCGTTTAAAGTAACCCGGCGCGCGCCCTGCAAAGCAGCCCGGGAGGCACAGAAACACGTGCGAAGCCGCGGAGGTGCCGGAGCTCCTTGGATCCGGTGCTGCGGTCAGACCGGCTCTGCCGCCACCAAGTGGCCACCCGAGGAACGACGCTAGTTTAGGAGTCCTGAACTGCTACCTCAGGGCCACCAGTTCGAATCCACCCGTTGCTCTTGGGAGAAAGATAAGGCTGTGGGTTCTGATAAGGATCTACAGCCTCTAACCCCGCAGGGGCAGTTCTACTGTCCGGTAAGGTCACTATGAGTCAGCATTGACCTGATGGAAGTGATTTTGGTTGTGGGTGGTGGGGGGGCGGGGAGGGGACAGGGGTTTGGGCCCAGATGAGCTCCATTCCCACCTAGCATCTTTGGGACACCTCCCCCTGGGCACAGTCCCTCTGAAGAGTGCCGAGTCTACAAGGCAGTTCCCCCCCACCCCCACCCAAAAATAATCTCACTGCCCTCGAATTGAGGTGGACTCATAGTGACCTTATGGGACAGGGTAGAGCTGCCCCTGGGGTTTTCCAAGACTGTGACTCTTCACAGGAGGAGAAAACCTCGTCTTCCTCCTGCGGAGCAGCTGGTGGTTTTGAACTGCCGACCTTGTGGTTAGCAGCCCAACGTGTAACCACGACTACACTAGGATTCATCCAGCATCCTGCGGATGAGCTGACGGAGCTCTGTGCAGCACAGCAGAGGCTGGGAAGCAGAGGTCTCTTGCCTTCGGGCTCAGGAGACTGGGCATCGAAGCTGGCAGCGCACTCCCACACAGTCATTCCTGCCCATCCGGAGACCCAACATGGACAGAGCAGGCACCGGCAGCTCTGTCTCAGATGAAGGATGGTCGGAGTGCTCCTTGGCTTAGAGGCAAGGAATGTGAGGCTCGGTCTCACATGCTGGAGACAGCTTGTCGGGAGAGACCAGTCGCTGGAGAAGGGCATCATGCTTGGTAAAGTAAAAGGGCAGCCAAAATAGAGGAAGGCCCTCGCCGAGACGGATGGACACAAGGGCTGCCACCTGGAGCGCAGACATAAGAACACTGGTGAGGACAGCCTGGGACCAAGCAGGGTTTCTGTTGGGCACAGGGTCCCTGTGGGCCCAAACCAACTCAAGGCAGCTGACCACAGGGCAGAGCAGAACTGTCCCTGCGAGCTGCTAGGCTGTAAGTCTTTATGGAGGCAGGAAGCCTCCTCTTTCACCCTCAGAGGACAGATGGCCTCACACTGCTGGCTCTGCGTTTAGCAGCCTGAGAGTGACCAGCTATGCTCCCAGGGCCCCTTGAAGCCTGTCCTGGGGGAAGGGGGTGGCCTCGTGCCTTCTGGCCTTCAGAAGGTTCAGCCCCTCTCTTCCCCCAACTCAGCTCCACTTGCTTGATTCACTTGCTGTCAGTGGTTCGAAACCCCGAGGCACTCCAAGGGAGCGAGATGAGGCTTTCTATGCCCGTGAAGAGTGAGGGTCTCTGCTATAGTTTATTGTGCCAGCCTGGCCAATAAACACAAGTAGGATTAACTGAAGGGCAGAGGGATAAATGGCTTGCTTGTTCCATGCCTCAGTTTAAAGAGGTACACTACCTGTGGGCTGCCTAGCCTGTGGACTGTGTCGCTGTAAGTTGAGGTCCCTTTAAGCCCACACGATTGGAATGTTCATCTCTGGAGCTGGGGACTGACAGTTGGTGACAGTTGGGGACCTGCCTTGCTGTTTGCTGCCTGGGTATATATAGCCCAGCTCTCTCTACAGAAGGGGACTGGCAACTGGCAGCTCTCAAAACTTGAAGGACTGCTAGTGTCTCACTGCTTTATAATTTAACTGTTAATTTCTTGTATTATCTATCTGCAGAGGTGCTGCAAGTCGGCGCTGACTTGATGGCAGAGCGTCTGGTTTTGGTTTGGCTCTTCAACAAGGGCCCTGAGGGAAGACATCAGCACCCTGTGGACAGGGACCCTCAGTGTCGGTGCAGCTGGAGCCCAGGCCACGGCAGCAAGATAGGCAAATACGGCTACACAACCCTGAAACTCACTGCCACCAAGCCCAGAGAGCCTCCTCTTTCTCTCATGGAGCAGCTGGTGGATTCGAACCGCTGACCTAGTGGTTAGCAACTCGCTGCAGCGTAGTGTAGGACGTCACGAAGTCTCCCAGGATAAGACCAAGACCCTGCAAAATCCTTCAGCCACTAGAAGGGAAGGAGGAAGACAAGAGATCAGAGCAGGCCACCCCCACCCCACCCCCGTGTGTCCAGGGCCTCTCTCAGCTTCTTCCTACCCAGACTACATGCTGTGGCTACGTGCCACAGACAGGTGACACCCAGGTGGCCATCCAAAGGTCCAGAGCCATCGGCTCCTGCAGTCTTTTGGGCAAGTGATAAACACACGGTCTCCCCGCGGTCATTTAGGGTCATTCAATCAAACAGTCGGCATTTCCACTTGTCCGGTGGCCCCCACAGAGCTGCGGGGAGAGCAAGCACAGAGGGACACACCATACTGGGTCCCCTGACTGCAGCCCTGGGCTCACACGTAGGTATAGCTGCCAACTCTCACGGCTCCTCCAGTACAGAGCAATGTCCACCCCACCCCCCACAAGGCACAGCACCCTGTCCAGTCACAGGTCACCAAGGTCACAGGCGGTGGCTGTTTGAGGTAAGAAGAGACCCTGATCACAAATACAATTGAAGGGGAAGGCTGCTCAAGTCTTGAGAGAGACAGCACAAGATGACGCGTCATCCTGACGAGGGAGCCCGGTCCACGGGGTCCGGATGGCATCCGAGAATTCACAGGCAGAGCACGAATTCAATAGGCAGAGAGGGGAAAAAAGGAAGAAAAAATAAGCAGAGAAAAATGGGAATTGAGACATGACGCCCCTCACTGACCCATAGCCCTACAGGGGACAACACCAGAGACACAGTACGGAAATTGCACCCAATCTGATCCCACCACACCAAGGCAAAACACTAAGGACCTGCAACAGAACAGCAAGGGAATGAAGCGGCGAGGTCCCCAGAGATTGCTGAAAGTGGACTTTGGGGCCAAGGTGTGGTGCCCCAACAGACTGGACTGGAAAACAGGACAACAAACAGTCCTTGAACTAATTACAAGCTTTTCTTTCTTGTTGTGCTTTTTTTTTTTGTCATTGGTTTGTTGTTTTGTTGCATATTGTTGCTTGGTTGTGCTCTGTCTTGTTTTTGTGCATGTTATTATCTCCGCAGGTCTGTCTAAATAAGATAGGCTGGATGAACAATCTGGAGGAAAAAACAACAGGACTTATAGTTCCTGGGGACATGGGAGATTGCGGGGCGGGGGAAAGGTAGTGGTGTTAACAAACCCAGGGACAAAAGAACAACAAACGATCCAAATCGGTGGTGAGGAGGGTGTGGGAGGCCTGGTAGGGCATGATCAAGGGTAATGTAACCAAGAGGAAATGCTGAAACCCTGGTGGGGACTGAGCATGATAGTGGAACAGGAGGAAAATCAAAGGAAATAGAGGAAAGAGCTGGGAGGTAAGGGGCATTTATAGAGGTCTAGATAAAGAAATGTACATATGCAAATATATTTATATATTAGGATGGGAAAATAGATCTATGTGCATATATTTATAGGTTTAGTATTAAGGTAGCAGAAGGACATTGGGCCTCCACTCAAGTACTCCCTCAATGCAAGAATACTTTCTTCTATTAAATTGGCATTCTATGATGCTCACCTTCCCAACACAACTGCTGAAGACAAAGTGGGTGCATAAGCAAATGTGGTGAAGAAAGCTGATGGTGCCCGGCTATTAAAAGATATAGCATCTGGGGTCTTGGGGGCTTGAGGGTAAACAACCAGCCATCTAACTGAGAAGCAACAAAGCCCACATGGAAGAAGCACACCAGACTGTGTGATCACAAGGTGTTGAAGGGATCAGGTATCAGGCATCATCAGAACAAAAAAATCTTACCATAGTGAATGAGGGAGGAGTGCGGAGTGGAGACCCAAAGCCCATTTGTAGGACAATGGAGATCCCCTTACAGAAGAGTCTCGGGTGGAGACGAACCAGTCAGGGTGCGATGTAGCAACAATAAAAATACAACTTTCCTCTAGTTCCTAAATGCTTCCTCTCCGGCCCCCCCACTACCATGATCCCAATTCTACCTTGCAACTCTGGCTAGACCAGAGGATGTACACTGGTTCACATGGAACTGGAAACACAGGGAATCCAGGGCAGATGATCCTCTCAGGACCAGTGGTGTTGTTAGATCTCTCTGGAGCTAAAGTTAGACCTCGGTCCTTGGCCCCGCACAAGAAAGAATTCACGCCGAAGCCTGGCTCGTGATCCAAGTGAGTTTTATGAGAGTCAGAAGTTTCAGGTTTACACGGCACCCATAGGACTCCTCCCGACCATGCAGCTGCTCAGCGTCACGCAGACAAAGTCCTCTCTCCTCGACTCTAGGCTCCTGCCTTTTCAAGGATTCCACAGGGAGGCGTGGTGGACGACCCCTGATTGACCCCATTGGCTGAATTGAATTCACCTGGCCTAGGTGGGCCAATCCAGGTTTAGCGACCACCCAAGCCCACTGAGGGGAAACCTAAACCTCTGAGCATGTGCAGTGCACAGCTCATTTGTTTCCAGTGACTTGGCTCTCTGGGCATGCGTTCATGGACATCTTCAAGCCCTGCGCTTGTCTGCCTAACAGTATGAGTGGCAATACTGGAAGGGTAGAGGGAGGATGGGTTGGAAAGGGGGAACTGATTACAAGGATCTGCATGTGACCTACTCCCTGGGGGACAGACAACAGAAAAGTGGGTGAAGAGAGACATCAGACAGGGCAAGATAAGGCAAAATAATAATTTATACATTATCAAGGGCTCATGAGGGAGGGGGAGCGGGGAGGGAGGGGAAAAAAATGAGGACCTGATGCAAAGGGCTTAAGTGGAGAGCAAATGTTTTGAGAATGATGAGGGAAATGAATGTACAGATGTGCTTTACACAATTGATATGTGTATGGATTGTGATAGAGTTGTATGAACCCCAAAAAATCATGATTGGTAACTGATCAATACACCACTTACAGGGGGACTACCCTGGATGCTGCTGGTTGGCCCCTCTGGCCTGAACCCCAGCTCGGCCTTCCAAGCCCACTGGAGCTTTGACTGACCTCGTCCCTCTCTCAATCCATCTTTGTGGAGACTCCAACCCCAAGCCATGGCCGGTCCCCATCTTCTCCCCCTTGGGTGTGGCAGCCCCCACCTCCGCTTTGGGCTGTGTCCCCATCCCCCCCTGCCCCCCCGCCATTGGCGAACAGCCCCTCCAGCCTCTGAAACTGAGTTGGTGAAGCTCCGTCTTTGACATCTGGACCCCCCACTCTTGGAAGCGCCTGGTCCCACTCTGAACTCAAGGCAGCTCTGCTGCTCGTGTCCCTTCTGTCCTCAGCCACATGGCTGTCTGAGCTCTTTCACGAACGGTCCTGTCCCCTTCCCAGGGGCCAGCAGACGGAGCCCCTGGGGCCGGTGACCTGCTGACAGAAATCCAAGAGACAGACTTCTTTCCTTCTCGCTCTGTCCCTTCCCTGCACGCCGATGCCGACGGGCTCTCTCCGGTGAGGGTTGCAGCCATCTGTCCCAGGCTTAGCTGCTGTCACAAAAGATTGTGTCGCCAAGTCCTTGGGGAGTGTTCCAAGACAGGTGTGCTCAGCCTGTTCTACAGAATTTTCCACATCTTTAAGTTCACCCCGCGCATCTTTAAGCCCACCGCTTTTCTCCCATGATTGACTCTACACGGCGAGGAAAAAGCATGCAGGCCCATGAAGGTTTCGCTTGCCAGATCTCCCAGTCCATCGCGTGCAAGTCCGACCTCCCACCCAACGTCCGGACGCAGTGCAAATGACTGGCCTGTGCATGAAGAGCAGTATCCTTCCTCCACAGGCCCATCGCGTGGCCCTCGTTCTCTTTCAAGCCTTCACCCCAAGCACACGCGCGCTGGCTGCGTGGTTACAGTGTTCCGCTGCCGGCACCCTGTGTGTCCTCTGGGAACATAGAGGCGTCTCTGTCTCGCTCTGGCTGAGGCATCACCAGCGTCCCCTTTGACATCCATAATTCTCCTCAAAACACCATCTAGGCTTTTACTATGTGCGAGACACCTTAAAACCCTGTCAGCCTGCACACCTGAATAACCTGATTTCAAAAACTCGTCCACATTTCACGCCTCTATTAGAACCACACCCCACTCTAGGTACTAAATGTCTTAGGCTGGGTTCTCTAGAGGAGCAAAATGAGTGAAGTGTGAGTGTGAGTGTGAGTGTGAGTGTGTGTGTGTGTGTGTGTGTGTGTGTGTGTGCATAGGGAGAGAAATTCATTTCAAGGAATTGACTCCAGTCATGGTGGAAGGTGGCAAGTCTCAAACCTGTGGGTCCAGGCATCGAGCAGGAGGCTTCTCCTGACTCATCCAGATACAAGGGCTGATGAGCCCCAGATCTGCAGGTCAGTTGCTAGGCTGCCACCTGGCATTACAGGAGCTGAAGTTTCCATGGCGACAAGAGGAATCGGATGCAGGAGAGACAGAGAGATGACTTTACCAAAGCATCTGTATATTCACGGGGTGCTTCACAAAGTTCATGGAGACCGTAAACTGTTGGAAACCCCTTCTCGTGTTGGATTTAGGCCACCCCTCCAGGGAAACTCCTTCTGTCAGGTCACAGGACAGAGAACTTTTATGCAACACTGAGAAAACCAACCCAGGCTGACGCATTACACCAACCACCACACCCTAGCAACGCTGTGGGGGAACTCCCAAGGAACCAGGTGAGCCAACGTGGGTGCTGGGATTCACAGCGGCTGCCCAGCAGGCGCTCCCCCTGCCTGGACAGAGAATGAGCTACCTGGCTGCCGTGCGGGTGAGGAGAGGGCATGAAGCAAGGCAGTCGCCCCGGTGGGGGGTGGCTGTGGATGTCCAAGGCAGAGGGATGCCTGGAGAGATAGGGGGCTGCAGTGGAGGGCAAGAGATGGGGAGCCCTGAGCTGCCCAGGTAGACGGCACAGGTGCAGTCCTGGGGGTCTTGGGAACACCTCAACTTAGGCACGGAGGTTGCTAAATGGAGGCACACAGTGCCAGGCCAAGGCTGTGTCCCAGCTTCTGAGGAGGGTGGCACTTCAGGACCTGATGGGCCCCAGGTGTGCCCAGCTCTCTCTCCATGTCAGGATCTGAAATCAACTTTCTCCCTTCCCGTGAGCAAACAAAGCAGTGCGCCCTCCCCTCGGCTCGCTCCACGTACGTTCTGGAGCGCGCAAACGGCCAGGCTCGGCGTGCCGGAGTCATGGGGGCCAGGAGGGCCAGGAGGGCCAGGGGAGGCTTCTGGAAAGAAGCCCTCATGCGGGGCCAAGAGTGGAACCCCAATCACAGGCACCCTGCCCACACCTCTCCCACCTGCCTTTGGGGTCATTGGTGAAGACACCCTCTTGGACACCCCCTCTAAGAGCACTCAGGGTCTTCCTGCCAGAGAGCTGTTGGCTGCATCTCTGCCCCACAAGGACCAGCCACCCCCTGGACTGCCCATCACAACCTGTTAGGGGGCTGAGGGGTCCCTCTACAGGGCAAAGCCTTCCTCCCGCCTTCTAGGAAGCTGGAAGCTGCTTCAGGCTGGAGGGCAGGCTCACATTCAAGTCTTTGAGACAGGAAGCCAGTACACCTGGGTGGAACCTCATCTAGACCAGGTGGGCTTGATTCAGCCAATGGGGGGGTTAACCAGTACCGTCGACCATGCCTCCCAGAGGAGGACCCTGAAAAGCCAGGATCCGAAGCCCACCGCCCTTCTTTTACCAGCTGCTCCTGGGGCCAGGCTGTGGTTTCTGTGGCCTCAGGAGTCCACCTGTGGGTGAGAAGTGCCACCTGTGTAAAACCTGAAACTTCTTCCATCCTTTGTAAGTACTCACTGGGATCACAATCCAGGCTTCAGAGTCAAGGACCGAGGTATTTCTCATACCAGAGATCTAACACACACTGAGAACCGACAACCACACGCTGAGAACCAGCTACATCCCAGCAGAACCGCAGCCGGAGTCTGCCTCCATCAGGGTCTCTCTGGTGACCAACGGAGGCAGTGTGGCATTGGGTAGCGATAGCACCCATACCTACTTCTCCTTTGTGGCTCTGGGAAGCGCCCAGGGGCTTGGGGACCCTGACCTGGATGTCTCTCCCCTCCCTCCCATTCTAAAACACCAAAGCATTCTAGTGGGGGGAAGGTACCGAGTTGGGGACCAGGACCAAGTTAGCATAAGCACAGGATAGGATGGAGGGGCTGGGAGGAACCAGCCTGCACCTTCCCTGAGGAAGGCTTCATGACCACTGCGTGCCCGTGCCCAATATGGCTGGACGGAGCCGAGGGGAGGGTCCAGGTGGGAGTGTCTGAGGGGGTGCAAGACCGGATGTGCAGAGGACACCAGGAAGGGAACACATCTTGCGTTGACTGTGGTGATGAGCCACCTCTATGCCTCTGGGTGTATTTTACTGACATTTTCAAAAAAGTTTAACAATGAATGTGTTCTACCTGTATAATGAGTGAGAACCCAAACCAAGCGGGCCCCACACAATGGACCCGGAGTCAGTCTGGTTGTCCTGGAGTCTCAGGGACATGCTGTGTCTCTTCCACCACGGACGTCCATTGGGGACAAGGGGAGCAGGGCCAGGCTCCCAGCCACTTGTGAAAGTCTCCTTGGGGCTGGCTGGGCTCTGGGTCGGGAAAGGGCTTCAAAGGTGTCCTTGTTTGGGGCGGGAGAGAGACAGTAGGTACTAGTCCAGCCTCTCCCAGCTCGCCTCCATCCCTAGGGTGACCTTGGAGACTGAGTTTCCTTATTCAGTGTGCAGACACCCAGCCCTCCCCTGGGGAAGTAGGCTCTCAGACAAGACAAAGCTCCTCCTCCACCCACCCTGGCCCCCGTCTGGAGTCAACATCAATGTTTCACCAGGTGGGTGGTACCTGAGAGCACTGGAAAGAAGCAGATACCCACACTTTAACCTGCATTATGGGCCACAGTACAAAAGTTTTTAACTGCTGGGTGCATTGGGGGGCAGGGGCAGAGTCATTTTTTTATCTGAAAAGGGGACAGTAATCCAAATAAGCAGGAGTCCTGGTGGCCCATGGGTTACATGTGAGCTGGGCTGCTCACGGCAAAGTCAGCAGTCTCTCTGCCGGAGAAAGAGGCGGCTTTCTACTGCCGTACAGAGTTACAGTCTTGGGAACCCCGAGGGGCAGTTGGGAAGCCTGCTCTGGCCTCCAGGGTTGCCAGGAGTCGGAGTGGGGTTGATGGCAGAGAGGCCAAATACGTCTGGAACTCTAGGGGGATAGCTTGTGGGTGTCCTGGATCCCTCGCTCAGGCTGAGGCTTGTACTGAGACTACCCGCCCACCCCACCCCTGCCACCCAGCCTCACCTATGGACAGTCGGCCCTGGATGGGATGGGGGTGGGCAGGGCCTTTCTCCTTGGCCTTATCTTCCACTGGCTGGGCGTCATGCCTTGGGGGGTCCACACCTTTCACCCCCAAGCCCCAGGGCACCCACTGTGTGTTCAGATTGGGAGGTGGTGGATTGGGGCCAGGTGTCCCAGGTCTGGACAGCCTATCACAGTCACCCCTGTGAATACCCAACATTGGCGGGTGGACAGGTGGACAGGTCACACACCGAATGCCCATGGAGCTGAGTTTCAGATGAACCATGGACCCGTGGAAGGCGGAAGCCGGCCAGATAAGGAAAAGGCAAATGTTTCCCCAAAAAAGATAAACAAAAGGCAAGTTGGGAGGCTGTACCCTTCCACGGCAGAAACCTGGCGGGACCCAGAACAATACAGCCATCCGCCAGTTCCTGTTCTCACACGTCTACGCGGGCAGTCCCGGAGACTGGCAGGCAGCTTTTCTCGATCACTGTTAGATTCCTCGGGTGGGAATACCTCGATTCTTGGCTTCTCACAGCAAAGAAATTCACGCCAAGGCCTGGTTTGTGATCCAAGTGAGTTTTTATAAAGATAGGTGTTTCAGGTTTTACAGTTAACTGAACATGGGACTGCACCCTCACACAAGTGGCGTCCTGAAGGGAGAGAGGAGAGAGACTGCAATGGGAAATGAAGGGGGTGGTCTCCTGGTTCTGGCCTTTTTGGGTCTTTTGGCTGGGAGGTGTGGTCGATGGCACTGGTTGACCCCACTGGCTGAATTAAGCCCACCTAGCCTAGATTGGGCCAATCCAGGTGTAACAGCCACCTAGGTGTACCACCCCTCTGGCTGAAGACCTGAATTGGAGCATGCCCGAAGGACACCCTGGTCCCTGTTCTGCTACCTAATAGAACTACAGGGCGTTATTCCTCTCTGGAGGCTGCAAAGGAGGCCTGGTGGCAGAGTGAAGTGTGGGCTTACTGACCGAAAGGGATGCTACACAAGCTCATCAGCCACCAGCAGCCCCGAAGCAGAGACGTGATGTCTGCTTCTGGATAGACTGACCATGTTGGAAGCCCTCTGAGTTGGACTGACTCCAGGGCAATGCATTTGAGGTTGGCTGTCACACTGTGAACCACCATCACGAGGTCTTGTGCCCGAGGTACCAGGTTTCGTGATCGCCTGGCTGCTGCGTCTGTAAACATCGACTGGGGAAGCAAACAAGGCAGAAGTCCTGGGCCACTTCAACCTTTTCTCCGTTGATCATGTTACCTGTTGGTCCAGTTGTGAGGATGTTGGTCCTCTTGACCTTGAGTCGAAATCCACACTGAAGGCTGAAATCCTTCGCCTTCATCAGCAAGTGCTTCAAGTCCTCCTCACTTTCAGGGAGCAGGGTTGTGTCACCTGCATATTGCAAGTTGTTCAAATGATGTCCTCTGATCCTGATGCTGCATTCTTCATCTAAGGCAGCTTCTCTGATTAACTGCTCAGTCTACAGATTGAATAAGTCTGGTGAGAACACACAACGACCCTGTTGCACACCTAACCTGATCTTAAACCCTGCCGTAGTCCCGTGTTCTGTGCCCACAACTGCTTCTTGATCCACCCACAAGTTCATCAGCAAAATGGAACAGTCTGGAGTTCTCACGCTTCTCAGAGTTTACTCGTCGTGTACGATCCACACAGTTAAATGCCTTGTCATAGACAGCAAAACACAAGTAAACATATTTCTGGCATTCTCTGCTTTGAACTAAGATCCATCTGACATCAGCGACGCTATCCCTTGTTCCACGTCCTCTTTTGAATCGGGGCTGGACCTCTGGCCGCTCCCTGTCAACATACTGCCGCCACTGTGGTTGGATGATCTTTGGGAAAATTTTACTTGCGTGTGATATTGATGATATGATTCCGTAATGGGAGCATCCTGATGGGTCGCCTTTCTTTGGCTCGGTCCAAATATGGGTCTCTCCCAGGCAGTTGGCCAGGTGGCTGTCTTCCACATGTCCTGGCACAGGTGAGTGAGTGCTTCCATGGCTTCATCAGCTTGTTGAGACATTCAGTTAAGATTCCATCGATTCATGGAGCCTTGTTCTTGAGTAATGCTTTCAGTGCAGCTTGGACGTCTTCCAGGGGTTCTTGCTCATATGAGACCCCCTGAAATGGTGGAGTGTCAGCTGGTTCTTTTTGGTACAGGGACTCTGTATTTTTTCCATCTTCTTTTGATGTCTCCTGCATTAGTCAATATTTTGCCTGTAGAGTCTTGCAATCCTTGGGTCTTCTCAGTTTAAGATGCGCTCAGGAAGAACATGCCCCAAGTGGAGGGATGGGTGTTACTCTGTGTTACTGCAGGGTAACAGCCGACTCTCAAACACCGCAGGGCATGAACCAAGGAGCAATTGTGCTGTGCAAATTTAGCCACTCCCATAAATACAAATACCATTACCATTCCTATAAAAGAAAAAAATTTTTTTAATGGTTTTCACACAAAAAGAAGCAGACCTTGAGGGCGATGGAGAAACTGGGATGAGGGGGGAGGAAAAAGAGAAGGGGAAGAAAGTAAACTTTTTCAAAAGGTCATAGCACACATTTAAAAATAAATGAAGCGTATGCTTATGCGTATTTACGCTACTTTGAGGACTAAAGTGTACCTGACCTCAAACCACGGTGTTTCCAATCGCCTCATCTGCACGTGGAGGCTGGCCAACGAATGAGAAAGACCAAAGAGGCATCGAGGCATCTGCATGTTGGTCCTGACAGAGAATACTGAAAATACCACGGACTGCCAGAAGAACAACACACAACTCTGTCTTGAAGGAAATACAGCCAGAATGCTCCTTAGACGAAAGGATGGAGACATTTCATCTCACGCACTCTGTTTAATTGTTGTTTTACACGCAGACCAGCTAGATTATCCAAAAGCAGTCAGGCTGAAACGACACAGTTGGTACCTCAGACAAATAATGTAATATTCTTATAGGTTCCAGAGATGCTCACACAAATATTACAGAGATGGAGTTGTGTTGTGGGCAAGCCCGTTATTCCTGAGCCTTAACTTCAGGCATCTCCAGCACCCAGCTCTCTCTGAAGGATCCTGGGGTGGGTCTTCCTCCTTTCCTGCAGTGTCTGACCACCCACCACTCACCCCCAAGCCCGGATACTCCTTGGCTCGTGGCTGAATCTCTCCAACCTGGGCCTCCAAAGCCCCCAGCATCCTTCCCTCTCTCTGTCTGTCTGTGTCTCTGGGTGTATAAGGATACCAGCCAGACTGGAAGTAACTAATCCTCGTTGCCTAATGGTTAGTGTTGGGCTGCTAACTGCAAGGACCCAGATGATCTGAGGGAGAAAGACCAGGTTTTCACTCCAAATTGAGTTACAACCTAGGAAACCCAAAGGGCAGTTCTACCTGCCCCATGGGGTCACTGTGAGTCCGATAGACTTGGTGGAAGTGAGTTTTGTGGGGTTCTTAGTCGTCCTGCATTGGGAGCGCTCCTGCCTCAGCTGTACTCCCTCCGAAGGGAGGCTGAGGTAACGGGGTGGCCCCCACCCGCACCCCAGAAAGACCACAGGCCGCATTAACGCTGTCCTGCAGAAAGAAGCCCCTCGGGTCGCCTTCCCCAGTCCCGACCACCCACCCTCCAGGGGCTGACCCGAATGATAACAGAATAGTAGTTTGGGGACTTCTGTCCCCACTGATCCCTGAGCGCCCCGGCTACAGCCGGAGATGGGGTGACCTTGGACTAAGAGCCAAGTCAGAATGGGGGTTCTCAACAGACCTCGGGAAACCAGACGGCCACGCGGCCCCGACGGGGGACGCAGCCCCCAGCAGGGTCGCGCGTTCGCTGGCACTTCCATTCGTTGCAACGGCTGGACGTTTGGGCGTTTTTGAGAACTTTACCCCAATGACGCGTGCTGGGCATAGGACGCTTTGGGGGAGGGGCGGAGGTCCAGTCGGCACCGCCCCTCCCCCACTCGCTGGCACCGCCCCTCCCCCCACCAAGGGCCAGCCCCCAGGTTAGGGACTGTCCCTACTTCTCCTCCCGTCGGTCTTGCAAGCATTCGGCCTTCTGCGCGGGGTCAACTCATTGGATAGATTTGGGAGCCGCCACGCCCATGGCTCCGAACTGGCCAATTGCAAGAGGTTTAACGGAGCGCTGTATTCCAAGAATCGTCGCCGTCCTGCGACGCTTCGGGGATCTTTAGGCCTCAGTGGTCTCTGGCCCCCGACCCCGGGCCCTGACTGCAAGGAGACCCTCCAGACCTGTGTCCGGCGAGGTGCCCGCCAGGAATCCGGGAACCCTTGGTGATCTCTGCCTCTCATTTCCCCTACTTGCTCGCCGGCGTGTCCTCGAGTGGACGCGCATCGCGCGAAGGGGAAATTTGCAGACGCTCCCTCAAATTGGGGACGCGGCTCCTTTAAGGGAATAGGTATCCAGGACAGAGCCTGACAGGAAAATCGACGTCGGGCCAGGCTCCCGGGGTGACCGGGAGCTCAGGCACGCGGCAGCGGGGCGCGGGCTGTGGGGGCAGTGCGGCGGCGGAGGCGGCGGGGGGCGCGGGAGTGGCGCAGAGGGCGCGCGGGCCCGGCGTGCAGCGGGCAGCCCCGCGCAGGCCCCGCCCCGCCCCGCCCGCGCCGGGGTCCTCGGAGCTGCTCGGGCTGCGCGCGGAGCGGGCTCCGGAGGGAAGTCCCGAGACAAAGGGAAGCGCTGCCGCCGTCGCTCGGTCCTCCGCTCATCGCGACTCGCCGGGCTGCGGCCGCCCGAGGTGAGCACGCCCGGGAGGGCGGGGGCCGCCGGCTCTGCGGGGAGGCGGCGCCTGGGCCTCCTCGGGGCGCCGGGCGGGGGCGGCGGGGAGGCCGCGGGAGGCGCGGGGCCTCGCTGAGCCGGGCGCGGGGTCCGGGCGGGGAGGCGGCCTCTTCGCCGCCCCGGGCCTCCCTGCCGCCCCCGCGTGGTCTGCGCGCTGGGCTCGGCGGCCGACGGCGGGACCTCAACTCGCCGCCCGCGCGCCCGCGTCCCCCGGCTTGTCTGCGGCTCGAGAGGCTACCGGCCCAACTCCACAGTCTCGGGCCGCTGAACCCGCGAGCGGTAGCGCGAGGGCCCTGACTTCCGGGGTCACAGGCTGGGCGGCAAACCCGAGGCGCGACCCTCTCTCCTCGCCGCCGGACCGCGGAGAGAAGTCAGCCAGCCTTGGGGTGCAGACTCGTGGGCCCCGGGGTGGGCAGGCGAAGGTGCTGGTGGTGGTGGCGTCTCCGAAACAAAGAAGTTGTGCTCTCCGAGTGGTCGTCGTCCGGGTACTTAATGTGCCCCCACCTCAGGAGGGAGAGTTTGGACGCGTTGGTAGTTGAGGGAGGTGAGGGGCCTGCGGTCACCCCAGAGTCACATCAGCTGGTTTGGGGAGACTCGCGCTGTGTTTCGTTCCTAGGCTTGCAGACGTTGCTTTCCCCCAAGCCCACCCGTCCTCCCACACACTTTCAGACCCGCTAGTCCAGCATGTGCCTTGATGCCGGGAGAGCGGAGTTTGAGGACGGTCTTATCGCCTCTGGCAGAGCTCCCTCACTGCTTTTCTCGCTGTTGGTGAAAAAACAAGACAAGGGTGGTTTTCTTCTCTGAGTGGCTTCTGGGCTTTCCGTGCTGCATATTTCCTTGGCCAGGAAGCCCCTACAGCTGGGAGTGGAGGCTGGTCCAGGGTTTATTCGGTGGGCTGAGCTGGGCTTGCCCGCTGCCTCAGGATGGATTCGTGAAAGAAATGGAATGTTCTGCCCAGACGTTGGGACCTCCAGAGTGCAGGGTGCTTGGGCCTAGGAAGTGAGTGTTTTTATTCTTGACCCACCTGGTTCCGTGGAGGGGCCAGGTGGTATCACAGGTTAGGCCAGGGGCTGCTAACTGCAGGGTGGGTACTGTGCAAGCCCGCCAGCCAACGCATGGGAAGCAAGAGGAGACACTTATGTCAGCCTTAGAAACAGCATGGGGCAGCCTTGCTCTGTCCTGCAGGGCCACTTCTCTGAGTGGGTAGGGAGTGGGCCACCATCTCGGTGTGTGCCCAGGGGAAGAGGCAGTCTGGAGAACAGTGCAGAGGTAGAGGGGGCGGGGGTTCTTGGGGCGTTTTGACCCTGCCTTCATTCAGGGTAGTGAAACACCTGTAGCACCTAGCCCTCCCTAGTGCCGCTGCCTGGTTGAGGAACAGGTGTGATGGGTTTAAGGGATTTTAAGCCATGACTACTTGCCACTGAAGGTGCTTGCTCTGGCAGGAGGAGCTCTGGGCCACAGGATCCTGGGGACCCAGCCTTTGCTGCGACGTCCCCTGGGTTGGCACCTGTGGCTCCTCCTCAGTGGTGACACTTCGCATATGATCTGACCCGTCAGGCTGTGCACCTCAGGGAGCCAGCCCTGCATTGGCTATATTAGCCACCTGGGACCACTGGGGACTTCCACCCCGTCAGAGGTGGCAGCCAGGGGTGGGTCCAGTCTCAAGCCCCAGGAGCACCCTGCCACCTGCTTCAGAGCCTGCTATCTTGGAGAGTGAGCCAGTGTCCTTCAGCCCCCTGTGATTGTCCCACCCACACAGGGGTTGGGAGTGCCTGTCCTTGGGAGAGGGACCAAGGTGTGCTGACCTCGGGGGCCAGGAGTGCCTCAGTTGGTCAGCATGCTGGCTGGAACCAGGGCCTACAGACAGGCGCTGTGAAGGGACAGGTTTGAGCTGCTGTGTTGACAATGAGAGATTTTCAGACAGTAGGTGACTAGTGAGCCTCCCTACTAGTCTGGCCATTTGTCCACCTCCCCGCCGGATAGAGATTCCAACAGCACTGGGGGCCTACAGCCCACTCTGCAGAATCTCATGCCCACAAACCTTCGCCATTGGACTCCAGGCCACTCACTGTGGCCATGTGGTATCTGCATATTTGATTGGTGACACCCCCCAGCTATCCACCTTAGACTTTGTCCCCCCTCACTCAGCTGGGTGCCCTCTGCAGATGGACCAGTGTCCTAGAAGGAGGTTAGAGCCTACGGGAGGGACGGGCAAGGATGGAGGTCAGATGTCAGTGGTGATCCACTCCTAATTGCAAGGCTCCACCAAGGACTGGCTTTCCCTCAGCTTGGAACCGTCTGTTTTGGACCTACACTGAGGTTAACAATCAAACCAAACTTGCTGTCGTCAAATTGATCCTAACTTACAGTGACCCTATAGGACGGAGTAGAGCCACCAGCTTTCAAGGCAGCCTCATGAGGCAGACATCCTCCTCTTCCTCCCAGGGAGCTGCTCAAACCGCCAGCCTTTCTGGTGGCAGGTTAGTGAGTTAACCACCGAGTCACTCAGGCCAGGCACCTTAGATGCGATCAGAAGGGCTGGGGCTGCTGTAGAAATGTGCTCCCCACCCCCATGGTCTGTGGGTTGCAGGTCTGTGTTCGGTTGGGATGCTGTAGGGCACTGAGGGGCTTCTTGGATGGCAGCCCCTTTGCTCTAGCGGCAGCTCTCAAACTTGAGAGCCAGGTTACCTGCTTGCCGCTGTAGGGGCTCGGTGCAGGCACCCCTCTATCGGTACTTGTTCAGGGCTACCCTCTCTGCGTTTGCCAGGCCCCTCCCGAGGGGGATATTGAAGCTTTCTGGGGTCTCTGTTGAGTGATGGGTACCACCAGAACAGCTCAGGAAGGTGTGGGCATCCCACAGGGCACACCTGGGCCAGGTGGATCTGCCTCCAGAATGGCAGGGTCCCCACAGGCCTGCAGGATGCCAGGGAGTCAGACCTGGGCACAACCATCCATCGGGGGCCCCCACCCACCTCTGGTTCCTTCCCTCCAGAAGTAGGAGTGGTTGCTTGAGACGTCACTCTCCTCCAGAGTAGGTTCCCTCCCTCTGAAAGTCCTCATGCTTGTGGAGGAGATCTGGTGTAGTTTGGGGCTGTGGTCCTAGCATAGGACAAGACTGCATGATTTCTGTGTCATCTTAGGGTGTGGTCAGTGCCACCCCCAACGAGCCTGTGTGGGCGCTGCGGGCACTGTCATGTGTGGGTAGGCTGCTGGAGCGTGCTGTGTAGAGCCCTGTGTGGTGGGGGTGGTCTTGGACACCCCCACCTTGGCTGCTCCAGAGCAGTGTGGACACCCACAGGCCGGGGTTTTCCTGCAGCATCAGGGGCATGCAAGGATGGGGTGCTCAGTGGTTTGGTCCAGGTAGCATGATTGGGCTAAGTCTGAGCACCCATTATCTGGGTAGCACCACTGTTGTGAGGGTCGTTGGGCCAGTACTCCTGACATCCCTGCCCTGCTGCCTGGAGCCACTGGCTCTGATGGCGGGGGCCCATCAGTGTCCCGGGCTGCCTTTCCTCCGAGTCATCTCCTGGTGGGAAACAGGCCTCAGTGGGTGTGCACCCAAGATGGGAGCCCCTGCAGGTGCTGTCCCCTTCCTCCCACCTGAGCCCCCGATGTACCTGCAGAACTTGGACTATGTCGGGGATCGCCCTCAGCAGACTTGCCCAGGAGAGGAAAGCCTGGAGGAAGGACCACCCCTTTGTGAGTACAGCTTGCTCCCGTGTTGGGGAGGGGGGAAGAACCTGGGACAGGCAGTGGCGGGATCGTGGCCATGACCCGTGGTGTCCTCTCTCCACAGGGATTTGTGGCCGTCCCAACAAAAAACCCTGACGGCACGATGAACCTCATGAACTGGGAGTGCGCTATTCCTGGGAAGAAGGGGGTGAGCGGCCATGGAGGCGGAGGGGAGGGACGGGCAGGTGGGGGTGTGCCGAACAGGTGGGACACAGTGGCATGGAGCCGGTGTGCCAGCCCCACTCCTACCCTGCAGGCCTTCTGGGCAGCTGAGCCTGGCTCCCTGCCTTGTTAGTGAGCCCCCAGGAGCTCTGGACCCCGTCCACACCCTGCGCCTGGGGGATGGGACCGGTACACTCCCCCCTCCCTATGGCCTCCCAGCCACACCCCTGCTCCAACTCAGGGTCACTTGAGACCCGGGTTTGCACCCGTGGATGCTCCCCAGGCCCCCAAGCCTGCTGCCTCACTGTCCCCCTGGGAGGGGAGGGGCAGGAGGCCAGGCACACAGGTGCCTCTTGGGGCTTCTGGGAGGCCAGTCCTCGCCACCCAGCGTTGGGAGTCTGATGGAAGGTGGCCTGTGGACTCAGACAGCTCAGCCTCCTTCCTCTGGGTGACTGGTGGTTTGAACCGCTAGCTTTATAGCAGCCCAGTCCCTGGCCCCCACATAACCAAGGCTCCCTGGAGAGACTGTGGGTGGCTGGTTGCATTAAAGAATTGACATGACCCTTTAAACCGCTCAGGCTTCCAGGCCAGTCTCGGGACACCTGTCTCCCCTCTGCTTCCCGCCCCATGCCTGGGTTTTTATAGCCCACGTGATTGGGGACACAGCCTGTTCACAGGAGGTCCCCTCCATGAATGTGAAGGGCTGGGATTGACAGCACCTATGAGGGACAGAGTCAGGGCCTTCCTGTCCCCTCCGGAGTCCCGGGCCCTCTCTCCTGTCCACCCCTGAGCTCGTGGAGGTCTCCATCCACAACGCCCGCTCCTGGCTGGCCGACCAGCTGATGGAGTCGTGTCTGCCCACAGACCCCATGGGAAGGAGGCCTCTTTAAGCTGCGGATGCTCTTCAAGGATGACTACCCATCTTCCCCTCCCAAGTGTGAGTGGGGAAGCCTGGGAGATGGGGGCCGGTTCTCGTCCTTCCCCTGGGACTCAAGGCGTGGGGTTTTCAGCGTCACCAGGGGGCCGAGATGCACTGGGAAATGGGGAGCCACCAATGGTGGTGTCCAGGTCCACGCGCCGATGCAGTCAGGCAAGAGGGGTGAAGGGTGAGTGGACAAATGAAGGTTTTCAAACCAGCATTTGTGGCGGAAGATACCGAAGCAGCACCTCAGAAGGGTGCTGAGGAGATAGAAGGGGCTAGGGACAGGGCCAGGCACCAACTCGGCATGCTGGTGCCAGAGAAGAGAGCTGGCATGTCGCCACCCACAGTCAACCTGGGCACGCCCCAGAGAGCCTGAGAGGAAGGCAAGCACCCCCTGCCTGCCCAGGACTCGCCCCCCACAATCGCCTTCCTTCAGGTGGACAGCGGACGGGGGCCATCGAGTCTGCTCCAACTTACAACTGCCAGTGCCCCACTTCTGGGTCCAGGGCCGTCCTCAACAGCATGCCTGAAGTCCTGCCCAGGCTTGCAGCTCCTGGCTTGGTCCATCTCCTTGTAGGTCTTCCTCTTTTTCAGTGACCACAGCATGATGTTTCAAACGCATCAGTTTGATTCCTTATGCACGGACCAGCTCTGGTTGCATATAAGGCATCTGGTGGTACCCTGGCTCCGGTCAGTCTTCAGAGGGATCTGTGGGCCTAATGTATTCAAGGGGCCTTTGTCCCAGGCAGTCGCCCATTGTGCCCTTGTCTGAGCTCTAGACTGATGTCTCCAGAGGTGTTAGTTGTGGATCGGAGTGAAGTGCAGTCTTACACACACACAGTACCTTTGTTACAATGTCAAGATGGAGCTGTTGTGCAGATTTCTGTCTTCTGTCCCTCGAGCTGTGATCCCCACTGAGGCTCTGGCTTTGATCGGCGGTGGCAGCAGGTGCTTCGAGACCTCGTCGGTGTCAGTGAGGAGGTCATCTCTGTGGCCTGTGGCAGGGGTTAGCCAGCCTCTTCCCGAGGCTGTCTGTAGTGCCGGCTGACTGCGTTGAGGAAAGCCACAAGCACATGCCTTTCTCAGTCTGAAGCACACAGAGCCCCTGGGATCTGCCAAGATTCTGGAATGATTCTTCCCAGAGTGGTCGGCCATCGGTGCGGGGCCTTTTCGGGACACTGGGGGGCTCTGCCCCTGGCCCATACCTAGCTGACAGCTGAAGGGACAGCCATGCTCCACATCCAAGGTCACCGATGTCAGTTGTGGGTGCTGTCATGACAATTCCATGACAAAGGGGCAGGGTGCCAAAAGAACTGGTGAAGCATCTCAATATTGGAACCTGGTGGGAGCCGGCAGGAGACAGCAGGGTTGTCTGCAGGATGGGAGGCTCAGGGACTGTGTCACCACACACACACACACACACACACACACACACACACACACACACACACGGGGCCTCTGCTGGCGAGAATGCTCACTGCGCCACCGCTGAGAAGAATGGCCCATTGGCACAGGTTCACACGCAAGTGCAGGCACTCTTGGATGCCAGCAGAGCTCTGGCAACAACTGTGCTAGCCTGGGTGTGACGAAAACCGTAAACAGATAAAGGTAGAAATGGACTGGGGGAAGGAAGAGGGGCGCCAACTACAGCAGGTGCCTCATCTGCCCACATTTCCCGTGCGTCCGAAGAGAACTGAAGAGGCTTGTTCCTGAGAAAGAAAGGACAAGAGGGCCTACCAGGCTGCTGGTCTGTTTCAGAGATGGTGGCTGTGGGGAAGGCCACTTGAGAACTTGAGAGAGGCCTGTGCTTGCCTCCAGCCTCACCCACCTTCTTAACCCAGAGACACTGGCGGGGGGACCTGGTGTTGGGGAGGGAGGCAACTGCCTGGGATTGCCGCCCACACCCCTCTCCTGACATCCAGGTAAATTTGAGCCCCCGCTCTTCCACCCGAATGTGTATCCCTCGGGCACCGTGTGCCTGTCCATTCTGGAGGAGGACAAGGACTGGAGGCCGGCCATCACCATCAAGCAGGTAGGGCCGAGGCGGGCTGGGGGGTGGTCGGGGCGGGGCTGGCTGCCCACCTGTGCCTCGCCATGTCCCCACAGATCTTACTGGGAATACAGGAGCTCCTAAACGAACCAAATATCCAGGACCCGGCCCAGGCCGAGGCATACACGATCTATTGGTAAGTCCTGTGCAGGCCCCTGAGGCTTCCAGTGGGGCAGGGGTGTGAGGGGACTCCATCTCCAAGTGAATGCAGAGCACTCAGGCCTGACCGTGGTCACCCAGCCTTATATGTCCCTGCAGTGTCACTGTGCCCAGGAGCTCCCCACGAGAGGGTGGGGCTGTGGGACCCAAAGCAGCTTGCTGGAATCCTGGTGCGGCTGCTCCTTGGAGTGTGCATGGGAGCATGCATGCGTGCTTATGTATGTATGTGTACATACTCATGAGTACATGGATAGGTGGGCACCCTCGGTCGGGCTGTCCTCATGGGGGTGGCCCCTGGTGGCACCTCAGCTGCCTGGGGTTACAGTCCTTGTGGCCCCCAGCCTTGCCTTGAGTCTGGGGCTCCCCGCTGCCAGGGCTGAGGCCTGCAGACAAATGTGCCATTTGGTTGGAGGTTCTTGCCCTGTAAGGTCACTGCACAGGGTCAAAGAGTTCCCCTGAAAGCACCACTTCCAGCTCGTGAGCTGGGAGCCCTCCTCAGGAGACACAGTCTGGGGGAGGGGGGCTGCAGCACCCTGCTCAGCACCAGTCAGAGTGGCCCCCACCCTACCTTAGGCGCTTGCCCCCAGGCCGTGGAACTCCCAGGAGAGGGACCCAGAGGAGGTCTTGGGTCCACCAGGAAGCCCCCACCAACTGGGGAGCCAGGAGTGTGTTCTCTGCTATGAGACCTCTTGGCTTTGCAGCCTGTAACAGACAAGTCCTGGGGCTGACTGCCAGCAGGTGGGCTCGTTCCCTAGCGGAGCCAGCCCCTTGTGCCCAGCTGGAGTCCTGAGGTGTGCCCTTGGCTGCAGGCCATGGCCACTCTGCACCTGGGGCACAGCCCCTGCTTAGCCGCCTGATAATGTATCCCTTCTCTCTGACCTCTGCAGCCAAAACAGAGTGGAGTACGAGAAGCGGGTCCGAGCACAAGCCAAGAAGTTCGCGCCCTCATAAACCGCCCACGTGACGCCAGGAGGAAGGGAGGGGCTTGGCAAGAACTTGTTTACAACACTTTGCAAACCCCGTCGCTATGTACAATTCTCGTCACCGAGGGGGCTGGCGCTGCCCCCCCCCCCTCCACCACTGTCCACTCGTCTCAATTTGCTCACTTGCCCCCGTTTTTTCATACAGGGTCTCTTCCTTCGGTCTTTTGTATTTTTGATTGTTCTGTAAGACTTGGCTTTTATTTTAATATTAATGTCAGTGTTCCCACTGCTGTACCAAGATAAAACTTTTCTACTCTGGCGAGCCCCTAGGCGCTAGTCCCTCTGCGCGGACGCAGGCATGCTTCATGGTGTCAGCGCCGAGCTTTGCTCTCGCTGGCCGGCCGGCCGATGCAGTCACTCTCCTGTCTGTCCGTGGCCGGCCAGCGCCCAAGTCCGCACCACTCCCCGTGTTCTAGGACGTTCTGTCTGTGTTGCTGTTTAGGGTAATAAACTGTTTATATAAAGGTTCTGTTGCCTTCTCGTCATTCACCCAACGCCAGGAGGCAGTCACCGGGCTCTGAGCAGTGCCGCCAGCAAGCCGAGCCGGGTGGTGTGATGTGGCAGCACCCTTGCCATGCCGCTGAACCGAGGCCCAGACGCCCTGCCTAGCAGTGAATGACCAAGAGGAAACACTGACCACCCTGTTCAGCGCAGCTGTGGACGCCTGCCAGGACCTCCCAGGACCCACATACTCCATGGACTGGGCACCAAGCTGCTCTCAGGACGCCACTGACCCAGCTACTGGGACAGCAAGCACAGTGCCCCCCACCGCGTCTGCGAGGGCAACCTTCCTGTGTGCGCTGACCCATCTGCAGCCCCTTGATTGGCAACATGCGGGGCCCTGGGCTTGTCTCCTTGGCCACACCTGGGTCTTCTCCAGTGCAGGGACCAAAGGGTGGGAATGATACTCCGTGGAGCCCCAGGGAGGGCTGGTCAGTGGCGCCCAAGAAGATGCAGCATGCACCCCCAGGCTTGATGGTGTTGGCCAACTGGCCGAGATCCCCAGGGCAGTCAGCATGGCACAAACTTGCCCCTGGACTTAGCCTGGGAGTTGACTCAGAAGGCTCCAGTTGCGTGGAGACACTTCAGCCTGGGGGCCAAGGGGCAGGTATGCCTACCTGCCCCTGGATGGAAGTCCAAGCCTCCTCGTCACTGTTCCCTGGGTCACGGCCACTGTCTGTCGTCGCCAAGTTGTCTGCAGTGACTGTGTCGCTAGCCAGCTGGAATGATCTCCGCCTGTGAAGTGTCCCTTTTGTAGCTCAGCCCCCAGCTTCGCATAGCCGAGAACTGTACTACAAGACACCTGGCGCCGGGCCACCCTGTCCCCACTGCAGGGTGAGCACCTTCCTGCATGGACCACCATGCGCTGGTCAGCAGTTGTGGCTGGTGACCCGCCCTGTATCTGTGATCTCACATTAAAGCCTTTCCACAAACCGCCCTGTGGGCTCTGTCCTTTGCTGTTCTGGGGAGAGAACTGGGCTCTCAGGTCCTAGCTGCTCACCTCTGCTCTACAGGTGAGATGCATCCTTGAGGTCGGTGAGCCTCAAGGTTGAAGGTCTGGAGAGTCGGTACTGACCTGGGCTGCCTCCAGCCAGTCTGAGCCTGCCACAGCTTAGAGTAAGGGGTACCCTATAGCCCCAATGAATTGTCCCTGTAAATATGTACACCCCAGGTCAGCCACCCCTCAGAGGAGCCTTACCTTTGAGGAGGATACCTGGAGTCGTTCCCCCCTCCCCTAGCAGGCAAGAAACACCAGCCTTTGGTCTACTTCTGTTCTGATAGCCCACTCACTGCCTTCTCCCCTCCCCAGAGGCCCAAGCTTTTGCTTTGTTCAGGTGCTGGTCAAGCCCCAGCTCTGGCCAATTCCTGAGAGATTTCCCTCCTGGACCTTCCCTGACCTGCTTCTCAGACAGGTGCCAGGGGCCTTTGTTTTGTAGTGTCGAGGGACCTAGGTCTGCCTCTGAGCCCAAGACCTGGAGCTCAACCACTGCCCAGGATGGCCTGGACAGCTACCTCGGGGCTATCAGGCAGGTGCTGTCAGGGCCACCAAACTGGTGACTGGACAGATGTGGCCTCAAACCTGCAGCCTTCTCAGGCTCCTCTGCTGGCAGTGCCACCCCAGGATGTACAGACTGTGGGGCGAGTTCCTGACATCTTTGGGGCCCTGGATTTTGCCCCTGAACATGAGTTAGAATGACGGGAGCTGCCCTGACAGGGAGCTGTGCCTGTAATTCCCAGTGCTGCCACCAGAAGGCAGAAGCATGGACCTAGCTGGTTGACAATACAGCTCTGCTGGTGCTGGGTGCTCAGCTGCTGGGGGCAGCTCCTGTGAGGCGCTCAGCCTCAGAAACAGTACCAGTGGGCAGTTGTACTAGACAAGTTCGACTAGAGTCCCGCATCAGGTTTAACGTGGAGAGAGGACCCTGCTTTTCAACCAGACCGCTCTAGCCCAGTAGTTCTCAACCTGCCCAATGCCACAACCCTTTCATACAGTTCCTCATGTTGTGGTGACCCCCCCAACCATAAAATGATTTTCGTTGCTACTTTGTAGCTATCATTTTGCTACTTTTTAAGAATCTGGCAATCCCTGTGAAAGGGGTTAAGAACTGCTGCTCGAGCCTAACCCCCAGTGAGCCAGTGTCCTCTCTGCTTCACCTGCTGTCCCCCAATGACTCCCAAGGCCCAGCAGCCCACCTTACCTGCCCTCCTGACAAGGTGGGCTTGATCAAAGCAGCCCCAGCAGGAGAGCTACCATCTGGTCCTGCGCTCAAGAGGCTGCTGGCCACACATCCCTCACCCCACAGACCCCGTGAGCATCCAGACAGCCCTCCAGCAGCCCTGGGGTGACCCTGCTGTCACCACTTTTTAGAGCTGAGAGAAACCAAGATATGGGCACAAAGGGGTCCCCAAATGGAACCCTCACCCATCCACTCCGAATCCGGCTGAGCTGGCCTGTGGGCCAAGGAAGCAGGTCTGGATGTGAGATTCTGGACAAGCCCCACTGGACTGCCCCACTTCTAGCCTCATTCTCCCTACCTGTAAGGGTCTGCCAACCCCAAAATGTGCCGCTGTGAGACTGATGCCACTATCTGCTTGGGTTTCCCCAGGAGGTGAGGTGGGAGCCTGAGGGCCCAGTACCCCCCTCCTGATTTCCTGTTTACAGCCTCTGCAGTTTCATCTCTCACCCCAAAGCCATTACGGTCACCATGGCAACCAAGCCTGTGTTTGTTCCAACAGGTTGGCAGACCTGATGCAAGATTGCAGGGAAGGGGGCACCGGCCCCAAGATCTGGGCCCTGGACCTTCCAATCCCCCCAGGGACACCACCAGCCCCAGCCTCCCCACAACAGGGAGTCTGAGACATTGGGCACCAGGTCCCCGTACTGCTGACAAGAGTTGCTACCCCAGGTGGGTCCTGAGTGACAGGCCCCGATTCACCAGGATCTGAGGGGAGGTTGGGCTGAGAGGCCATCCCCAAATTCTGGGTGCCCACTGAGTGGTCCCTTTGAGAACACCCTCTCCACCTAGGGATGTGGGAAGAAATCACCTGCCTTCTTTCTCTTGGCCCTCAGCCTTCCCCCTTCTCCGGGTTGGGCACAGCCATTCCCAGGTGGCAACCTGGTGTGCAGAGCTGGCTGCCCGGGCCAACCAGCCTGGCCTCAGAGCCAGGTACCTTCCTACAGTGCTCGCCTCGCCTGGAGCTTCAGCAGAAGAGACCCAACCTTGTGGAGTGAAACCCTGGATTAAGCCCTGATCCAAGAGGACCAGGAGCTATGGGTATGCAGTGAGCTGGCCATGGGTGGGGCACCCAGTGAGCCCAGGGCTTTATGTGCCCCTACAACTTGCCCCAGGACCTCTCTAGTCAGCCTGAGACCTGAGGCAGCTTGGCATCAAGACCTCACCAGAGAGGGCAAGCCTTGGGCCAGCTAGAATCCTGGGATCCAGGGTCTGTCCCCTTCCCTGGTACTCCTTCCCACCCCCTCACCCCCAGCCCCCACCCCGGCCCTTCTACTAAGCACACACAACCATCATCCAGGTGATGAGGTATCAGCAAAGGCTTAATGGAGATCACTCCAGCCCTGAGCCTGCCATAGGGGAGTCTTGGTGGGGGGGGGGGACAGGGGAAGGGGTGGCATCAGTCAAAGAGTAGCCCCAGACCCAAGGACCACACAGTCAAGCAGGGACAGTGCTGGGCTGGGAAGGGCCCCCAGGAATGGCTGCTTAGCGCTTCCAGGAAGGTCTGTGCCACGTGGTTTCCTTGGGACCCCCAGGAGCCGAAGGAAGCCTTCCCCTACCCTCACCCCGGGGAAACTCTTTGCAGGGGTTGGGGCGCGCCCAGCCTGGCTCTGGGGTCCAGCGGCCCCGGTCCCGCACCCTCACGGCGAGGGGGCGGGCCCGAGGCGGAGGGGCGGGGCGAGCTCGGTCAGGCCCCGCCCCGCCCGAGGTCCCCACTCCCAGCTCGCGGCTGCGGGCAGACGACTGTGCCTCTGCGTCCCGGGAGCTGCTGCTGGAGCGAGGGCAGCGCTCAGGAGCCCGCGTCTGCTCCCTCGTCCCTCGTGCTTCCCAGCACCCCAGGAGAAGAGGGCGCAAGGCCAGGCCGGCCCACGGTGAGTGCCGCCGTCGGGGGGTCGGCATCCGGACGACCACCGCCCTAGACGCCACCAGCGCGCCCGGACCCCTAACCCCCGATGCGGGCCCTCATCCTCCCCCGCGGGCTAGAGAAACTGAGGCCGCCCGGGGTGTCTACGCACCCTCTCAGAGGGCGCGGGGTCTACATTAGGGGTGGGGGGGGGGTGCGGGGACGGGGAGGGAATATCAGATTTCCTTGCTGCGAGGCGCGCAGGACCCAGGGGGCCCCTGGCCATCCAGCCCCGGGTGGGCCGGAGCCGAAGTCCCCGAACAGTGCCCCGCTCGAACCCGCCCCAGCCCAGCAGAACCCACCTGGAGGACTGGCGGTGGACCCGGAGTTCAGACTGCAGCGGCGGGCTTCCCAGACGCCCCCGACACCCCCCATCCCGTGGGTCATCGCAGATTCTCCCCCATCTCCCCCAAATCCCTGGTACTACGAGCCCCGCCCTCCCCTCTAGCCTCCAGGAGAATTTCAAGTGCCCTCACAGACGCCCCCAAATCGCTGGAAACGCCTGAAAGTGAGGGGCTAGAAACACACGCAGATTCCCTGGGCACTACCACAGACACGCGCGCGCGCACACACACACATACAGGTGTCCCCTCCCGCCAATGAGGGAGGGACACCGCTGAACTGGAGGCTCAGGCAGTGGGGGAGGGGCGCCAGAAAGTGGAGAAAGGTGGACAGAGCCAGGTAAGGGGGGCTGCCGGATGGTACCCAAACGTTCATTTCTTCAAGCGGGTGGAAGGCCTTTGTACTGGCTCACGCACCCGCCCCCTTGGCTCCACCCCGCCCCTTGTGATTCGGGTTAGAATGCAGGCTCCAGGGGACACACACACACACCCCACACGGGTGAGGTTGGGCTGAGCCAGGAAGCCCACTCCTCAGGCAGTCTGTGAGTGAGGACCCTTGGGATAAGCCAAGCTGGGCTCCACTGCCTCATGAGCAGGGTCTTAAGGGGAGGGGGGTGGGGTGGGGTGGGGTGGGGGTAGGGGTGGCAGACGCTCAGTGCAGTGAAGATGCTGGGCCAGCAGCAGGAGAGAAGTCAGCATGGAGAAGACCAGGGCAACATGGGGAGCCAGCTGGACACAGGACAGCTTCAGTGGACCCCAGTTCGAAACATGCAGGGTCCAGAATGCAGCAGGGGGTTCCCACTCTTTTAGACTCACTGCCCCCCAGGGTAACCAGCCTCACCAGGCCCTGCTGCCTAAATTCGGCAAACCGGAGATGGATGAGCCTGAAGCCTGGGTTTGAGTCCTGCCCTGGCTGTGAGCAGGGCAGTGAGCTTGGCCTGCATATATATGCACCCCTACCAGGTGTCCAGCCCTGGGACCCACCCAGCCCAAGATGTGCACATGGCAGCTAGTCCTTCACTGACCATTCCCCTGTGTGCTGCCATCCACTGCCCTGCTTCCTGTCCTGTCACAAACAACTCAGGACATTCACATGTCTGCCACTGAGGGGCACGGTGGGTCAGGAGTCCAGGAGGGTCAGGTGGCAGGTGGCTGTTAAGCCCAGTAGGGTGATAAGCTGCGTGGGCACTGGGTTTCCAGGGAACAGAGGGGCTCCAGCCTGCAGCGTGAGCCCCAGCCACCTCTCAGGACACCTGTGCAGATTTGCCACTCTGGCCCCATCCTGGCAACAGGCTGAGGGTAGGGAGGGGCTGCCTGGCAGGTGGGGAGAGCTGCAGCCAGTGCCTGTGTGGCCAACCCAATCTGGAGGCCAAGACTCTAGGGACATCCTAGGAGCTGATTCCCAGATCTGTCTCCTGCTTGTTCCCCTCGTCGGCAAGTCCTTAAGTCTTAGCCTGCTCATCTGAGACCAGGACCCAAAGCAGCCCCCTCCCTCTCTTGATCTGGTCCAAGGGGGGGTCAGCTGAGAGTGCAGGTGGAAAAGCTGGGGTGTATGCACTCACTTTCTGCCTTTCCCCCACCCATTATCTTTACCACTCTGGACATTGCTTCTGCGTCATGGTCCTCGCTGGACCTCGAACCCCCCGTAGCCCCTGTCACACGCAGATGCGGCTGGCGGTTTCCCTGGCAACAGCTCAGGCAGCAGCTGCTTCACTGGCTTTGGGGGGCTGCGGGGGGAGCAGGCTCTCCCGCTAAGCAGAGGAGGGAGGGGAGCCTGTGACGCTGGCCCCTTGGGGCTGTAGGGCTGGCTGTGGGGGTGGAGGCTTCCAGAAGATTCACTCCCAGCCTACCAATCCCCCATCCTTGGAGGGGGGGGAACTCTTGGAGAGACACTGTTCGATTTGAACGAAGTGGAATCATTCTGGCCTCTCCAGGCACCATCACAGGGAGGTCAGCTTCCTGCCCCTAAGCTACCTGCCAGAGGGGAGACCCCTGGGGTGCACATCCCACTGAGAGACAGCCAGATACAGAAGGCAGCAGAGCATCCGCTCACTCAAACATTAATTGAGGTAGCCACTGAGGTAGAGAGAGGAGGGGTGAGTCAGACCTTAGCAGATAGGGCTGACCACCAGGGCTGGCCAGCCCCTCACCGGGCCTGGGCTCACAGGCCAAGTCGTTACCAGGAGGGCCCTCAGGAGTTGCGGCCCCCCACCACTGACTGCCTGTGCCATCCTGGAGCTGGGACTGGAGTCCTGCCTTGCTCAACCAACATAACAGAGCCTGCCTGTGGGGTACTGCTGTGCCCCCGGCACCTAGGGCCATTGGAGAGGCGGCCCTTACCAAGAGCAGGGCAGTTCATGCACCTCATGCAAAGGCCCTGTGGCAGGCTGGGCAAGCACTTCCTAAACAACAAAGCGCAAGACTGGAGACGTGTGGTGGACACCAGCTGACACAGGTGGCCTGACTGAGGTCTGCACTTCACCCTGTCAGATTGGACATTTTAACAGGAGAGAAAGGGGGCTGACCACTAGGAGCTGGGGGTGGAGGGTGGGAAGCAGATCATTGCACCCAGAGAGATGGGATCTGAACTGGGTAGCATGGAGGGGAGACAAGAACAACATCACCCCCCAGTAAGAACTGCCAGGGGTGACAGGGAGCTGAGCCCTCCTGACAGATTGACAGATGTCAATCTACTCTAAACAGGACCATCCTCGTGGTGGGGAAAAGGGGAGGGCTGCTAGACTAGGTCCTCTGCTCCACCCCTGTACCCCCTTGTTCCCAGACCCCGAGCCAGGAGCCAGGCTATACAGCTCCACTCCTCGCAGACTCAGGAGGAGCTGCTGGGCACTTGGTCATGGTCACCATGGCAGCAGCGGGAGGGAGGGATTAGACAGGCTAGGAGACTAGGGAGTGGGAATTCGGCTCTACCCTGCCAGTTTCCAGTTGGGATGTGTTCTCATTGCACTGTAGTGGGGAGGGACAGCTCCACTTTGAGGTACCACCTCCCTCACTTGCACCCCTAGTATTCAATGACTGCCCTATGGACTCAGGATGGGGTGTGGACACAGACTGCACTGGAGGGACTGGGGGCTCCCAGTGACTCCACCCACCATGTGAGCTGAGCACAGTGGCCACAGAGAGCTCAGTCTGCCTCCGTGGTCAGCACTATACTCTGCCTACTGTAGCCTGTACTCTCCCTGAAGATACAGGGAACTCAATGAATATGGGGGTGCTCAGGTTCAGGGATGGCTGTAGGGAACCCTACTAGGCACTGCCTTTTATGCCTGCCTTCCATCATGTCCCCTGGGTCACTGCAGGGGGAAGGACATGAGCTGACAGAGACCAGGCCATTACCAAGGTCAGCTGGCCATGTTGGGCACCCAACACAGCCTGGGCTGGTGAGGGCTCAACTCACCTTGGTCTGTCTCCAGATGCACTTGGCCATCTGGCAGTACTAGAGGGGCCCCTGCTGCCACCTCAGACAATGGTAGCGATGATAATTCAGGGTGACTTCAGTAACTGCTCCGCCAACATTTCTGCTACTGAGAGTTGGGGGAAATAGTCCTGGTTTGATTGTGATTGTGGAGACCTGGTAGAACCAAGCTGAGTTTAACTGGTGGGTGGCTGAATGAATAGAGAGAGGCATGAGTGAATGAATGGATGGGGGTGAGTGAACAGGGAGGGAGGGATTGGTGAATGTGTTAGTAAGTGGGGGAGAGGCGCAGTGAGTGAAAACGTCGCTCTGTGCCTCTGCCCATAGGCCGCCATGTCGACCCTGTTCGACCTCAAGAGCAGCGTGCTCAGGCAGGTGCAGGTGCGCCCCTCCTTTCGCCGCCGGACCGAGGAGGAGGAGGTCACCTCGGGCTCTGAGATCCCAGCGTCCTCCCAGGAGGCCCGGTGGGTGCCCTGCCCCTCCCTGGGGAAGGGTGGGGCGCCAGGGCCGACAACCGGCCTGGACAGTGGCGCAGTGGACACGGCACGCCCCCTGGGCCGGTCAGTTCCCCAAAACCAGAGGGTTGACCGGGCGGCCGCTCGTAGGACGCCAAGGGATGGCGGGGAGTTTTTCGCTCAGATGCGTCTGGTGCTGAAGAAGGGGGAGGAGCGCCAGCGCCTGCCGCGCCCCGAGGTGAGACCTGCCCTCCCCACACACCCCCCTCGCACCCTCCACACCCTGTCCTGCAGCAGGTCGCCGGCCCCACCCCACACCGTGCTCCGCTGCTCCCTCTGCCCTGCAGGTCCTCCTGCGCAGCGACTCGCCAGCCCCCGCTGAGCCAGTGGACCCCAGCCTAAGTCTGAGGACCTTAAGTCTGGAGGAGGTAAAGGGCCACCGGGGAAGGTGGCGCTGGAGCTAGGGGTGGGGATTGAAGGGCATCCGCAAACCTGGGATCCCTCCTGCCCCCCCGCCCAGGTGGAGATGCTGTATGAGGAGGCCTTGTACACAGTCCTGCACCGTGCTGGCACCCTGGGCCCCGACCAGGTGGACGACGAGGAAGCCCTGCAGGCCTATGTGGGCCAGGTGAGCCCGCCCCGTCCCACCCCAAGATGGTTGGTCGCAGTGCACACTTGCTCACCCCCGTCACCCCCACCACGCCTCTGCCTGGCCCCCCAGAGGGCTCAGCCACCCCTCACTGCCCTCAGGTGTTCAACCTCAACCCAGAGGAGCTCTCGGAGGCCGTGGGGCGTGTGAGGAAGGCCAAGGTGAGCTCTGTGAAGTTGCACTTGGTGGTGGGGGGGGTCCGAGGTGGCTCTTCCTGCCCTGGGCTCACAGTGCCCCTCCACAGGCTCCTGCCTATGCGCTCAAAGTCTCCGTTGTGCGGGCCAAGAACCTGCTGGCCAAGGACCCCAACGGTGAGTGGGCTGGTTGCCAGGCCAGGGTGCCCGGGGGGCTGGAGGCGGTCAGGTGACCAGGTGACATGCCTCGCCCCTAGGCTTCAGCGACCCTTATTGCATGCTGGGAATCCTGCCGGCCTCGGGCGCCCCGCGGGAGCCCACCCGCAAAGAGCAACGCTTCAGTTTCCGCAAGGGCGGCAGGCGCAGTGGCAGCAGCGGAGGTGCCCGGGACCCCCTGCCCGCCAAGTGCATCCAGGTCACCGAAGTCAAGAGCAGCACCCTGAACCCTGTGTGGAACGAGAACTTCCTCTTGTGAGCCCCCTTGTGACCATCCTGAGTGCAGGGTGGTGGGGACAGGAGGGTGTCGATTGCGGAGGGGTGAGATCCTGCTCTACCTCCTGGGCACACAGCGGGCGATAATACATGGCAGGGCCTAATCCAGTCCCAGTACCTTGTTCCCAAAGGAAAAGGCAGGCACCCCCCACCTTGTGTTTCCCCCCACCCCCTGCTGTGCCAGCCTTGGGCAGAGCCTGCCCAGGTCCTCATGGCCTCCTTGTCTTTGGCAGTGAGATCGAGGACGTGAGCACGGACCAGCTACACCTGGACATCTGGTATGGGCCCAGAGAGTGGCATGTCTGGTCAGCGGTGGCGGCAAGGACCCGGGCTGAACCAGGCCCCTGCCGCCCCCAGGGACCACGATGATGATGTGTCCTTGGCGGAAGCCTGTGGGAAGCTGAATGAGGTCATGGGCCTGAAGGGCATGGGCAGGTAGGGGCCTTGAACCCAACCCTGTGCCTACACAGCTGGCTCCCTGGGACCACTGACCAACACTCCCTCTTCCCTACCCAGGTATTTTAAACAGATCGTTAAGTCTGCACGGGCGAATGGGACAGCTGGCCCCTCCGAGGACCACACGGATGACTTTCTGGGGAACCTCAACATACCCCTGCGAGTGAGTGGGGGGGGGGAGAGGAGGAACTACATATTCACTAGTCTCAGGTTTCATTATAGCAGAGGGGCCCAGAGGAAGGGAACAGCTGAAGGGTAGGTCTGAGCCCCTCTGTCCCCACAGGAAGTGCCCGTGGCTGGCCAGGACCGCTGGTTCAAGTTGGAGCCCAGATCCAGCGCCTCCCGAGTTCAGGGCGAGTGCCACCTGGTCCTCAAGCTCATTACCACACAGGTGGGCAGGCATCAGGCCCACCCTGCCCTAATCCCCCCTCTGGGCAGTGGGGGGGGGAAGGGGGGAGAGACTCAACAGGGCTGGTGACAGCAGGTCCTGCCTTGCAGAGAGACACCAGCCTGAGCCAGAGTGGCCGCTCTAGCTTCACGTCCTACCTGCTGCTGCTTCAGAGCCTGCTGCAGTTTGAGCACCGCGCTGAGGAGGTAGCTGGCTGGTGTCCTGGGCCCCATATGCTAAGCTCAAGGGCCAGGGGGCTGGCAAGGACTTCCTCTCACCCCCCACACACCCCTTCCCCAGCCCAACTCCAGTAGCTGGTGTGGTGAGCTCAGCGGGCCAGCGACCACCATCCTCTCACTACATGGTGCCCAGGGCAACCTGTCGCCACTGCAGCTGGCTGTCTTGTGAGTGGGGTTGGGGTGGGCAGGCAGGGGCCAGCCTGGACGCCATTTCCCTGACTGGGTCAGCCCCCACAGGCACTGGCAGGTCAGCAGCCGCCACCACCAGACCCGTTCCCTGGACTACGGCTACCTGCTGGGACTGCTGGAGGACATGCAGGTGCTCTGGGAGGAGGCCGCTTCACTGCCCCAGGAGCAGGTGGGCATCACTGGCTGGACTCCGCCCACTGTATGGATGGGCCCCAGGAGAAGTCAGCCATACCCCAGCAGCAGTGTGCACCAGAGGTCAGGCAAGGCTGCTCAGGTTTCAGGGACAGCTGCTGGAGGGGAGACCCTGGGGTACACCAGGGTGCGTGAGCCAGAAGACTGAGTGTGGTGGTGCTGCAACTGCCTGGGGTGGGAGGCAAGGTAGGGAGGACAGCAGTGTGGGAAGGGAAGGTGTTCTGGGGTGACAGTGGGGATCCCACTGAGGGGCTTTAGCTCTCCCTCGCCTCCCCCACCCACCCCAGGAGGACAGCCTGGCTGACAGTTTCTTGGCTTTCTCTGAGTTTGCGCTCCGGCTGCTGCGCAGACTCCGGAGCTACTTTCCAGCCACCAACAGCACGGCTGTCTCCCGCCTGGAGCTTCTGCTCAAGTAGGTGCCTGCGGGTGGGCCCAGACAGCGAAGGCAAGAGGATGGACAGGGGTGG
Organism: Tenrec ecaudatus; assembly: GCF_050624435.1. NCBI lineage: Eukaryota > Metazoa > Chordata > Mammalia > Afrosoricida > Tenrecidae > Tenrec > Tenrec ecaudatus. Next base: position 111,140,719 of record NC_134541.1, on the reverse strand, counting down.
CCCCCTATCAGCAGAGCCCCGCTGTCGCCTCACCCAGGTGTCTGGGCAAGCTCCAGTTCTTCCAGGCTTCCCTCAAGACCTGCCCCTTCGAGAATGATCTGAATTTGGACATCGCGGCCACCCTGAAGGTACCCGGGGTGTGAAGGAGTGGGAGTACTTGGCCTTAACCCAACCCACCAACCCGCTGACCGCTCCTGCCCCGCCCACGCTGCCCACGTGGCTTCCGTTGCAGAGAGGCACCTGTGAGTGGTTCACCGAGCTCCTAGCCGCGAAGAGCCCCCGCGAGCAGGTGCTGCGCCCGGCGGGCCGGGCCGGGTGGGCCGGGCCGCGGGTCGTGCGTGCAGGGAACGAATGGGCCTCTCTTGCAGCCGGCGCCGCAGCGCCTCCTGGGGCTGGTGGAGCTGGCCGACGCCGTCTACGCGGACCTGCAAGCCGCCGACAGCATCTATGCCAGCCTCTTCCACAGGTGGGCGGTGCGGAGAGCGGGTCGGAAGCTGGGGGCGGGGCCAGTCAGCCCGACACAGAGCTGAGGTGATGGCCTCCTTTGCAGCGTCCTGAAGGTGGACTTCTTCACCCTCACCTTCTGGCAGCTGGAGCGTCTGGTGAGGAGAACCCTTGGGCCAGGCGTCCAGCTGGAAGAGGGGCGGCCCCCGGGTGGCCAGCGCTGACCCCGCCCTCCCACGCAGGTGGCCGAGGAGGCGCGCCTGCTGCTGGAGGAGCTGAGTCCCAAGATGACCCCGGAGGTGGCCACCGGGCTCTTTGAGCTGTATCTGACCCTGGCAGACACCCAGCGTCTCTGGAGCAGCGTCCCCGGCCAGTGGGTGCCTTCCCTCCACCTACCCTGAAGCTTCCTGGGCTCCCGCCCCCACCCCACCCCACCCCCCGGGCTGTGCATGCGCACACCTTATTGCTGACCGCCTGTCCCTCAGAGACAGCCACTCCCTGGCCCTGGCGAGCATCCACGTCCCCTTCTTGCCCGCCATCAAGCTGTGGCTGCAGGCTCTGCGGGACCAGACCCGGTGGCGGCTGCAGAGCGCCGTGGACGTGGACACGGTGAGTGGGTGCCGCCCCGCCGAGGTGGGGCTCCCGGGCGCCTGCAGCAACCCGGCCCCTCTGCTCTGCAGCTGGAGCCCGTGGACCTCGCCTCCAAGCACAGTGGCTCAGCCACCACCGCCGGCCTCTGCTTCAGCCACATGCAGGAACTCTGGCGGCGCCTGGCATGGCCGGACTCCTCCCAGGCCCAGGTCCTGGGCGCCCAGCTGGGCCAGGTGCGGCTGCCGAGACCTGGTGGCAGGGAGGGGTAGGGCACAGGGCGACAGGACCGGGAAGGCGGCTGCAGCCCCCAGTCCCTTGTCCCCTCTATGCAGGATCTGTGCGAGGCCGCCCTCTTCTACACGGGACTGCTGCGCAGGAAAGTGGACATGCAGCCTGGGGCGGCGGCCGAGGCAGTGAGTGACCTTGGAGGAACGGGGACGGATGGGGGTGCGTGAGTTTGCAACCCGCCTATCCTCCCTATCCCCGCTGCTCCCCAGCTCTGCGTGGTCCTCAGCGACTTAGAGCTCATTCGCAAGGCCGCCGGGCAGGCGCTGAAGGGCCTGGCATGGCCTGAGGGCGCCGGGGGACTGGAGATGGGGCTCCCTCGACCCCTGCTCGGCTGCTCGCAGACGCTGGACAACGACCTGCAGCTGGAGGCCCGCACTGTGACGGCGCACCTGACCTCCAAGGTGAGCGGGGCCGGTGCTAGGGTCCCATCTCCGCGGCTGCCCCCTGCTGACCGCCTCCTCCCCCCAGATGGTGGGCGATGTTCGGAAATACGTGCAGCACGTCAGCCTGTCGCCGGACTCCATTCAGAACGACGAGGTGCTGCCGGGGGCTGGGGCGCACAGCGGGGGCGGGGGGGGGGGGGCTCTAAGGGGAGGGGGCCCGTCCTGAGCAGCCCGCCCCACAGGCCGTGGCCCCACTCATGAAGAACCTGGACGACAAGCTGGCCCTGCTGAACGCCTCGCTGGAGAAGGAGAACCTGGCCAGGTGCTCTGGGAGCGGGCAGGGCGCTGGGTGTGGTCTGGGGTGACCACGGACGCCGGCCCGCAGGGCCCTAGAGGCCCTCTCTTGGAGAAGTGGGACAAGTGCTGGGGGAGTGGACAGGGGCGGGGGCTGTGCCCGACGTAACCGCGGACGCCCGCCGGCCTGCAGGGTGCTGGAGGCCCTCTGGGAGCTGTTGCTGCAGGCGATCCTGCAGGCGCTGGGCGCACACCGCGACGTCTCCTCCGACTTCTATGGCCGCTTCCACTTCGCGCTGGAGGTAGCCCCTGCCCCAGTCCCGTCGTCCAAGGCTGGCTCCCAGCTAGCCTTGGGGCCCAGCCCTCTGGAGGGCCTCCTGCTGGCGCCCCTGCCTGTCCCAGCAGCCCCTAGCCCCTCTCCTTAGCCAGGCCTCAGGTGGAAGCACGGCCCTGGCCAGAGCTTCCTGGGGGTCTGATGAGACTCAGGTGAGACCTGGAGATGCCTGACCTCCCGGTACAGAGGCTCCAGGAACTGGGGACCTCCCCCTGGTCTGTCCCGGGCCCCACCCAGGCTCGGCCCATGACCACTGCCGCGCCCTCCCCCGCTGCAGGCCTTGGTGAGCTTATTCCACGCCGAGGGCCAGGGTCTGCCCCTGGAGACCTTGCGGGATGGCAGCTACAAGGTTAGTGCAGCCACCTGAGCGTCCTCCTGAGCACCCCGGGGAGCCGCTGGCTGGTGTCGGCCCGCACCAATCTACCCACACACACCCCTGCGACCCCTTCCCTCTCCTCCCAGAGGCTGGAGGAGGAGCTGCGTCTGCACAGATGCTCCACCCGCGAGTGCATCGAGCAGTTCTACTTAGACAAACTCAAACAGGTAGGGCAGCCCAGGTGGGCGCTGGCGGCCCCGCCCCGGAGGCCCCGCCCCGAGGCCCAGCTTTCCGTCTCCCTGCAGAGGCCGCTGGAGCAGAACCGTTTCGGGCGCCTGAGCGTCCGCTGCTACTACGAGGCGGCAGAGCAGAGGCTGGCGGTGGAAGTGCTTCACGCTGCCGACCTGCTCCCGCTGGACGCCAACGGTGAGCGCGGGGACCTCGGGGTGGCTGGCCATGGGCAGGTCGGTGGGAACGGAGCCAACCCAGTACGCCCCGCCCCCAGGCCTGAGCGACCCCTTCGTGATCGTGGAGCTGGGGCCACCGCACTTCTTCCCGCTCGTCCGCAGTCAGAGGACCCAGGTCAAGGCCCGGACTTTGCACCCGGTGTATGACCAGCTCTTCTACTTGTGAGTGGCCAGGCGTGGCGTCCTGAGGGCTGCGTGCCACCCCAGCGGACCAGTGGGCTCTAAGCAACCGTGGGCTTGTGTTGTAGCTCCGTGCCGGCCGAGGCGTGCCGCCGCCGAGCTGCCTGTGTGCTCTTCACCGTGATGGACCACGACTGGCTGTCCACCAACGACTTTGCAGGCGAGGCGGCCCTCGGCCTGGCTAGCGTCAGTGGCGTGGCACGACCCCAGGCTGGAGGCGGCGTGCGTTCCGGGCAGCCTGTCACACTGCACCTGCGCAGGCCCAAGGCTCAGGGTGAGTAAAGCAGGAGTCAGGGCCGGTGGGTGTGGAGTGTGTGGAGGCGCCCCTGACCCAGTCCCACCCCCACAGTGAGGTCAGCGCTGCGGATGCTGGAGGGCCGCACCAGCAAGGAGGCGCAGGACTTGGTCAAACGGCTTCGGGAGCTGGACAAATGCATGGAGGCAGATGCCTGAGCCCTCACTGGCCCCAGCCCGGAACCCTCACCCGTGTAACACCCAAAACATCGTGCCCCTCCCCACTGCATGTGCCCTGCTGTGGCTGGATCTGTGGCTTTGCCCATGTGTTGGGGTGATGTGCCCTGTAAACCCCCCAGCCTACCCCCAAATCTGGATGTAGACTTTCAGGGGCCGAGAACAGAGGCTGTCCTGTGGCACAGGGATCAGACCAGCAGGTGGGTGTCCCCCACCACAGGTAGTGAGGCCAGGGGCCCTTGCTGAGCAGTTTGCATGAAACCAGAGTTCCTTCCAATAGAAACTGTGCCCTGTCTCTTAGAGCAGTGTGGTCCTGCCCCTGGGCGTGCTGGAAAGATCAAGGGACTGCAAAAGCAGGTGCCCACACTTTATCCCGGACGATGGACTATGCACAAAAGCTTTTAATTGTCAGGAGTGCAGTTTGTTTTCTGAAGAGGGGACAGGCCAGGTAGGTTGGGGGACCTGTGCTTTAGAGGAAAGATGGGTATACATGTGTAGGTGTGTATATGGGAGGTGAGAGCAGATGGCCTGGAGGCTGATTCTGGGCTGGTATCCTCCCTGTTCCCTCCCCCCTACTGGACATGGACGCTTGTAAGGATGATGGAGGTGGAGGTCTCTCTCCAACTGGCACGCACACTTGGGTCAGACCCCTGGTATCACTAAGCAGGGACATCGCCTTAAGGCTGGTGGGCCCTCAGAAGCACTCCTGAGGGGCAAAGTCTGCCTAGAGGGAGGCTGAGAGCCCCCAAGCCCAGGGGTTCTACATCAGGTGTGAACAAGCAGGCTCATCTGGGCTCCTTGACTCTCAGCTTCGAGGGGCTCAGGCCCTAGGGCAGGACCTAAGCAAGCCTAAATCTAGTGCTGCTGCTGGCTACTGGGGCCTAAACCACCAGGCCTGTCTCTACCCCACTCCCAGTGTCCTCCCTCTGTGAAAAATACAGATCTCTGTGACCCTCAGTCTCTTTGCCGCCTCCTGATTCCTTTCCAAACGCCTTCTGCGGTGCCTGTGGCATGTCCTGGCACAGTCTTCTCTTCCTCTGAGCTGCTGCCACCGCCGCTGTCACAACCTGCTCCATCCTTGGCACAAGGCTCCTGATCCTCATCCTCTTCACTGTCGTCACTGTCCAGAGGTGGCCTGAAGTGATCAGAGTGTCCCTCAGGGCTTTCTCCCAACCCAGCCCCAGGAAGGTCTCCTTGGCACACTTTCCAAGCCATGTACCAGCCCCTCTTCTCCAGAACCCCTTGCCAGACCCCCAGGGCCTTTGCTTCCCTTCCCCATTCAGAATCCCCAAGGCAGTGGGACCCAGGAACAGAGGACTTACTGGGTGCTGGCTATGGGCCTGTTGAGGTTTGCAAACTCCCGCCCTGAATCCACATCAAAGGGATCTGAACCGAGAGAGTAAATGGGGGGCAGTGAGCAGGTCTCAGGTGGTGGCAGGCTGTGGGGGCCACCACCCCTGCCAAGGTCTATGGGCCAGTTCTTACCAATTTCCTCCTCAGGGGGCTCCTTAGCACTAGCCAGGAATTCCTGTTCAGCCTGCAGCACCTCCTCTGGGCCACTGCAGGTAGCATACTTGTCCAGGAGTTGGCGGTTCAGGTCCAGAAAGCCCTTGCCCCACTTAAACTTCCGCAGCAGGATGACTGCCAGGTCAGAGAAGCCTGGAGGGGGGACATGGAGTGTCCACAATGCCCATGGCCCATTTCCCAAGAGGGTCTAGACTGCCCTGAGAACTGAGAGGTCCCTCCCCTTCCCAGCCTGGCCCACTCACCAGCACCCACATCAATCACTGTCCTCTGAAGCCCGCCAAGTTTTGCTCTTTGAAGACAATGAGTGTCCCCCGCCCCCAGCTGTCTGTCTGTCTGTCTGTGGAGCCTCTTCCTGGTCAAGACGGTGGAGGGGGACTCTGGGCCAAGTGGATACAGCTCTTCGCTGAGTTCTGCAGACACTGCATTTCCCACACGCTGGCCCTCTCAACATCAAGTGCTCCCTCCAAGTCTCTGGGACCCGTTTCTTGTCATTTCTCTCGCTACCTCAAACCTTCTCCTTGGGCTATTGCACACACAACAGACCACGGGTCTGTGCCAGTGTAATTCTGGTCTGTGTTGCCCTCGTGGGACTCAAGTTCTGGCCCTGGTCTGGGCCTGAGCCAAGAGTGTTCCCAAGGTCTGCCTGTAACTGAGTGCTGGCCAGGGCACTCTCTGAGGCCAGAGCTCGAAGGGGAAACTAGGACCAGGGCTTCTGCCAGTCACTGGGTACCTTGTTGCAGCTGCTGGTCCAGACTGGGATACTCACCCAAGATGCAGAAGGTGGCTGCGAAGGCCTCCACACAGGACAGCTTGCAGGGACGGCCATAGTTCACAGGATTGGCAGCCACCAAGTAGGGTAGCAACCTTGGGTGCCCGCCACGCATCTTGCAAAATGGTGTCTCGTCCAGTCTGGCCCAGGAGCAGTCAATGACGGCGACCCCTGACTGGGCCACTAGCTCTCTGCCAGGGACAGCACAAGGCTAGGTTGTCGGAGGGGGTCATTACAACCTCTGTGCTGACCCTCACCCCCACCGTAGGAGACCTGACCTAACTGAAAATACAAGGACATCAAACCCCGGCCCCATTCACACCCCTCCAAGGGTCACTCTTGGAAGGGAAAAAGCCTGTTTTCCACACACATATATTCTAAGTTCTGCCACAGACACTAAGAGCGAATGGGACAGCCAGGTTCCTAGTCCACATGTGACCACCATGGGGGTGGGGGGCGGTGGACGGGGACGGTGTAGACATCTGATAAACAGGTACAAATCAGTGGGACCCGAAACGAATGAAGCACCAGACAGGTGGCAAGAGGCAAGTCTTTGCTGCTCCTTGCCAAGAGCCTGTCTGCCACTCTGGCCTCCCGCACGTACCTGTCCGCGGGGGATACATACTGAGTGCCCACGGGGCTGAGCACCAGGCCACCGAAGCGGTGGCCCAACCGCAGGCAGCGCACCAGGCCCAGGCGGGCGAGCTTGCGGCCCGTGCAACGCCGGGGGTCGCAGTGACCCAGCTCCCACATGGCCAAAGCGCAGGGCAGCTCCACGGCGCGCGGGCAGCCCTCATCCCCGGCCGCCTCTGCCTCCACGGACGCTGCACCAGGTGAGAGAAGGGGATCAGGCGTCAGGTGCGGGCCCCCGACCTCCGACCCCGCCTCGGCGCTCGCCCCAGCTCGCCTGTTGCTCACCGCGCAGAGCAGCGCCGACCTCCTCGGCGAAGGCCTCCAGGGAGTGACCCGCTGAACGCCGAGCGCGGCCGCCTTCGGCCACGGCCCGGGCTCCGCGGGCAGCCCTCCTGCGGCCCATGGCGGGGAAGCCTGCTCTCGCAGAGGCGCCGGCGAACTCCTTTCCAGCCAGCCGGCGTCCGCGAGCGTCTGCGCACGCGCGGGACCACCCCTCCGCTTCCGGCGCGCGCGTGACGTCACGCACTCACGTGACCCGGGCCGGCAGGCGGAGCGATGGCGGCGAGGATGCTGCGCTTCCTGCTGCTCTTCGGGCTCGCTGCGCGCGGTAAGTGGCCGGTCGGCCGTGGGTCCCCACTGCCCAGGCGTCCGCACCCGCCCTGCCCTCGCACTGCCCACCGGGCTCCCCCGCGCGCCTCACCCCTCGCTCCTCCTAGGGCCGAAACCCGCGCGGGGAGCCAAGATGAAGGTGGTGGAGGAGCCCAACACGTTCGGGTGAGCCGACTCGCCGGGCGGCGCGGGGCGAGGGGCAGCCAGGCCCCCCGCTGCAGACTGACCCCCTCATGCGTCCCGTAGGCTTAACAACCCATTCCTGCCCCAGACCAGTCGCCTCCAGCCCAAGAGGGACCCCTCGCCCGTGTCTGGTGAGTGCCGCGTCTTGGTTGCGCTAGGGTGCCTGGGTGCGGGATGGAGCCAGGAACTGGCCTGGGGACCTGACCAGGTGGAGCTGGTTAGCGACCGCTCAGGAACCTGTGGAATGGGCTGGGAGATCTGGGCAGCGAAGGCACAGAACGATGGAGGAGGCCAAGCAGGGCAGCCTTGCCTGAGCGATCCTGCTAGTTAAGGCCTGGTGGTCTCTGCGTTCGTTTGACCAAGCTGCTACTCAGAGTATTCTGTGCCAAGTTCAAACATGACCGCAGCCTAGCCGTTTCTTCCCTTTCCCGAGGTATTCGCTTAGTCGAATGCTCTTCAGGTGTAGTCCCGTGCTTTTCACGGGCAAACAGGCAGAGCCGTCCTCGTTGTTTATATGCGTTGGTATGCCTTGACATTCTTAGCAGTAATGATAGAGAGACCTCGGTGTTTTCTTTCTGTTGCTGGGATTCCCCAGGTGGTCTGCATTTTTTAGGCGCTCAGACACTAAGTGCTTTGGCAAGGCGATTGGCAGGCTTGGAATTGTCGAACCAGTGAATATGTGTGTTTTAAATGCAGACAGGGGATTAAACGTAAAAGTAGTTGTCCATGGTAAACAAGCAGCCATCTAGCTCAGAAGCAACAAAGCCCACCTGGAAGAAGCACACCAGCCTGTGTGATCACGAGGTGTCGAAGGAATCAGATATCAGGCATCAAAGAACAAAAAAATCTTTATCATTGTGAATGAGGGGGAGTGCGGCGTGGGGACCCAAAGCACATCTGTAGGCAACTGGACATCTCCTTACGGAAGGGTCGCAGGGAGGAGATGAGCGAATCAGGGTGCAGTGTAGCAACGATGAAACATACAACTTTCCTCTAGTTCCTAAATGCCACTATCATGATCCCAATTCTATATTACAAATCTGGCTAGACCAGAGGATGTACACTGGTATAGATAGGAACTGGAAACACAGGGAATCCAGGACAGATGACCCCTTCAGGACCAGTGGTGAGAGTGTCGATACCAGGAGGATGGAGGGAAGGTGGGGTAGAAAGGGGGAACCGATTACAAGGATCTACATATAACCTCCTCCCTGGGGGACAGACAACAGAAAAGTGGATGAAGGGAGACGTCAGACAGTGTAAGATATGACAAGATAATAATTTATAAATTATCAAGGGTGCATAAGGGAGGTGGGAGGGGGAAAAAACAAAAAGAAAAAAAAAGTTGCCCAAGTCCACTCTGTGGGGGGTCTGTGTTGCGCATGCAGAACTGACAAGTGAGTGAGTGTGTGCGCGCGCAGTAACAATGAGGTGGATAAACTCAGTAGACTATTATGGCAGTAAATGCTGAATAACGCATGAAGCAGAGATAGGAGAATGTGTATGAGTACTGTTTGGGGACTTGTCCTTCTATAGGATGAGGTTCAAAAAGCTCATAGAAAAATGGAACACATTCTATGAATCCGCCTTGGCCTGGGTGGCCCATCAGGGTCTCAGTGAGGTGGTGACATTTAAGCATAGAGGGGGACAGGGGCAGGATGTGGGTACCTGGAAGGAACCAGGTCTGGGGAAAGTTAGCACCCACAGGTTTGAGCCAGGATGCCTTGTGTGTGTGTGTGTGTGTGCGCGCACTGGGTGGAAGGTGCAGTAGGACATAAGCTCAGGGATAAAGGGTGCAAGTAACGCAGGGTCTTGTTTTAGGCCCTTTACACAAGCTTCGAGAAGCCCATGGTGGCACAGTGGGTTTAGCTTTGGGCTGCTAACAGAGAATTGGTGGTTCAGAACCATTGGCCACTCCAAGGCAGAAAGGTGCGGCCATCTGTCTATAAAGCCCTGGGCAAGAGTTTTGCCCTCTCCTAGAGCGTCACCATGTGATGGGGTCAACAACAGTGGGTTTAGACCGACTTTGAGCATCTTCTGTCCCCTTCCCACCCTCACACCAGACTCTATGACAGTGGTGCTCTTGGCTCATTGTCTCTTTAGTCTTCATCTCCATAATCTTCCTCATCCCTGTTTCTAATATCCTGCTTGGCTCGTGAGGAGGGTGCAGGGGTGTTGGTTGCAGAAATGCCTGGCATCCTGGCTTTGTCTGCCTCTTGGGGATGTGCTTGTGAGCGTGCAGGACTGCAGCCGTTTTAAGGGTGATCCGTTTGTAAGACAGCACTCTGTGATCTGCTTGGTGTGGACTTGATGCCTCCTGCTCTCTCAGGCTTTGTACAGGAGGGTCGGGCAGGTGGAAGGTAGACTTCCAGATGATGAATGTAGAATTCCTTTGTATAGACTGTTTTGTACTTATCGTGCTTTATGGCTTTGGGTGGCCTGCCAAATATCCTAAGAGTCTTGGCCTGTAGTACATGGTGAACATTGTGACCATCGCTTGGAAACTGAGATGACCCCTTGGGTCCCTGCCAGGCCTTTGCTCCCTTAGTTGGCCTCCTGAAACACAACTTGTTGGTGTTCTCTCTGCCCTTTGGAGCAGTTAAGCATTGGGCTGGCTGGCTTACTGCAGGGCAATGACCCAGTATTTAGGGTAAATCCATTGAGCATGTTCCCCTAAATGGGGAGATGGGCCTAGAAGTGCCAGGTTAAGCCATTTGGGGGAGACTATGTCATGTGGGGAGGGGCTGGGGTGCAGATCATATTGCCTCCAAGTTAGACTCAGGCAGGTCCCTCACCACCAAGTCCATGCTGTCTCCTGGCGGCTTCATGTGTCACAGAGGATGGTGGCTTCCTAGCTGTAATTTTGATGGAAGCAGCCTGCCAGGTGAAGGGCACCAATGAGAACCTGGCATTGCCTCAAGACCTTTTTCTCATCAAGTCAGAAGGCACCTGGGGCTGGGTGGTCCAACACAGGACACTTGATCAGTGGCTGCCACTGACTGGCGTGGAGAGGGCCTGGCCACCGTGAAGGTGGGTCTCTCTGTATAGCCAGAATGCTGGACACCTTGTTTCTGTGGCTGGGCAGAAAATGCTGCCGGGTCTCTTGGCCGTCTGTCTGGTGACTTTGACTGGAGGCCCCAGGTAGAGCTGAGCCCAGCAGTGCAGTCGCACCCCAGGCCCTGCAGGGAATTCTCCCAGGCCCGGGGCTGGGTCCTGACCCCTGGCTCCTGACTTCTGATGCACTGGTGAGGCTGGGTGTAGGTGGAGCTCCACAGCACACACTGCTTGCTGTGTTTTAAGACTGTATAACCAACACCACTTCAACAGTTCCCATTAATACCCACCCCGTGGGAACCCCTGGAGAGGTTTGGTGTGTGTGTGTGTGTGTGTGGTCAGGACCCACTGACGTGCGTGCTAACAGCAGCATCTGACTTGGGCTTGCCGTGTTGTAGGTAGCAAGGGGGTTTTCCCGTGTGGTTAGGTGCCGTCTTCGAGTCTAGAGACCCCGCATACGATAGAGCCAAAGACCGCTGGCCCTGTGCCATCCTTTCAGTCACTATGTCACAAGGATGGTTTTTCTAATAAGGAACCACCCTACACTCATGGGTGCAAATCCCCACAATATGGTGTGTAATTAATCCTTTGAATGTGCTGTAAGATTTAGTGTGCTAGTCAGAACAGGCTTCTAAAACTTCCTGGAAGAATTCCCTTGTCATCTTATCACACATTTCCACGGCCTTTTTTGAAATCCCCTCATATTTTGCCAAGTTTTGTAGATGTACTCTCAAGGTATAGTGTCCTGCCATTTTTCCGAATTGTCTGTGCCTGGTTTGGGTATTGGGAGAATGAGCCGGGGGCCTTCGCCCCACTTCATGTTTGGAAAGGCATAGGCAGAGTTGGGGTCTTGTGTGTCTGTCTGGGTGCGTCGGTGATTACCATGTGGGGGGTCAGTGGCTCACAGTGTATTTCTAAGGCCCTTTTTACTTCTACAGGCTCACTTGTGAGACCGCCACAGTCCCATCGTAGATGATGGTTTCTCTCTCTCTCTCATGTTTGTGGTTGTCAGCCTGACTGTTGGCAAAGAAAACCCAGCCACTGGTTCCCTCTCCCCCTGCCTGCTTTCCCTGAGGCACATGGGGCTGCTAGTCCAGGGGGGCGCCCCTTCCCTCTGAACACCGCTTCCCCTTTTGTAGCAGCTCACACTTGTTTTGAGTCCTGCTGTTGATTGCAGTCTCACGGGGTGTTCACACCTGTTCCAACTCTTTGTCTCTCTCCCGGCCTGCGTCCCGGGCCATCCCTGGCAGGCACTGCTCCAGTGATCTTTACAACAGCCAGGGTTGGCCCCCTCCTCCAGGTTCCTGTTTACCATCTCGACCTGGCTGCTCTTTGGCTGGAAAGTTGGGCCCCAAGGTGGGGTGGGGATGGGTTTACATTTCCTAGAAGTGCTTCGACCCCTGGCAGCGAAGCACGGGTGTGCTGGCGTGGTCTTTGAGCTCTCCCTCCATGTGGGCTTTCCTGGGTGGCGGTTGGCCTCTGTCCCTGTAGTGGGCAAAGGGCCCTGGGTGCTGCCAGCAGATGGCAGTCAGCTGCTCACCCAGCAGAAAGGCCTGGCAGCCTTCTTCCTGGAGCTGACAGACCAGGGACCCTGTGGCCCAGCCTGAGGTCAGGATCCGCTGGACTGGGTTGGTTTGGTGGTAGACAAAGGACATTGCATGCCACCATCTCTTAGTGCATCAAGCCTGGCCCAGCCTGGCAGTGGTGGTGTGTGCTGTAGTGGCCTGCCACTCTGCTGTGGCAGGGCCTGCCGCCAGCACTGTAACCATGGGCCTGCAGCCAGTGTGTCCGCCAAGCCCAGGCCATCCAAGCAGACATGCTGCTGGCCAGAAGCTGGGGCAGTGATGGGGTCCCGTGGCTTCTGAGAGCCAGGGCTGGGTGACCCTGCCTGGGCCTGGAAGGAGCTTCATGGGCTGAGCAGAGCACAAGCAGCACTCAGTAGGCACTTTGTGTTGGGGGAGGGGCCAGCAGATTTCACCTTCCGTGGCAAAGGTGAGGTTCCTTGCACGAGAGTGGGGGAGCACAGCACCGCCCTTGCCTCTGTGGGCTCTGCATGCAGTGCCAGTGGCCTGGCCTCGTGGTAGACTGCCCTCTCCCCGCAGGACCCAACCACCTGCTCAGACTCTCCGGCAAGTGCTTCAGCCTCGTAGAGTCCACGTGAGTGCAGGGTGGGCAGCCCCCAGGCCCCTGGGACACCCCCCCCACCTCCTGACCAAACTCTGCACTCGTAGGTACAAGTATGAGTTCTGCCCCTTCCACAATGTTACCCAGCATGAGCAGACCTTCCGCTGGAACGCCTACAGTGGGATCCTGGGGTGAGCGGTGGGCTGGGCTGGGGGCAGGGGGTACTACCCTCATTCCCAGCTCCCACGTGGTAAGCCCCTGTGGATGACCTGAGCCACCTGCTCCCCTCTCCAGCATCTGGCATGAGTGGGAAATTGCCAACTACACCTTCGTGGGTATGTGGATGCGGGATGGTGACTCCTGCGGCCCCAAGAGCCGGCAGACCAAGGTGAGGTCCCTGGGGTGAAGGGGGCGGGGCCCAAGATCCCAGGCATCCAGACTGGCAGCCCAACTCCATGCCTTTGCCCCCAGGTGGAGCTCACATGTGGGAAAAACCACCGGCTGGCCCAGGTGTCGGAGCCCAGTACCTGTGTGTACTCACTGACATTTGAGACGCCGCTGGTCTGCCACCCCCACGCCATGCTAGGTGGGACTCAGGAGACCGTTGGGGGGGGGGGCCTGGGAAGGGGGGATGTCTCTGCCACCCCATGCCATGTTAGCTTGGACTCAGGAGAGCGTTGGGGGGGGCCTGGGAAGAAGGGATGTCTGCCAGTCCCACACCATTGCTAGGTGAGACTCAGGAGAGTATGTGTGGGGGGCTGTCTTCGGCCGCCCCCCAATGAATGCCTCTGGCTGCAGTGTACCCAGTGCTACCCGAGGGCCTGCAGCAGAGGTGGGACCAGGTGGAGCAAGAGCTGGCTGATGAGCTTATCACCCCCCAGGTAAAGACCCCACAGATCCCCTCCCTGGCCACCCCCTCCCCCTCTCTAGATATCACCTCACCCAGGGGCTGGTGCCCCTCCCTCCAGGGCCACGCCAAGCAGCTGCGGAGGCTTTTTGAGGAGGCTGGTTACTTGAGGGCTCCACAGAGCCGTGGCCCCGCTCTGCAGGAAGGGGACTCACAGGGCCTGGTGTTTGACACTCTGGAGAGCTGCAGCCAGGTACGGGCAGGGGTGGGGAGGGGACGTGGTGGCCACTCACAGGTGCTGAGCCCCTGCTGCCCCTCAGGCACACAAGGAGCTGGCTCAAGAGGTGAAACGGCTTCGAGAGCTGCTTGCCCGGTCCGACAACACCCAGGCTGCAGGGACTACAAGGGCCCTGCCCACTCATCCCCCTCCCACTGGGACCCCCATGTACAGTCTCCCAACACAGCTGCGTGGTGACCCAGGACGACGTGGTGACACACTGTGACCCAGCCCAGGGACTACAGCATTTGAGTGCCTACACACTACAGCCAGCTCCCAGGAGCCAACCCCTGGCCACCCCAGAATCACAGACTGAACAAAGGTTCCAGGTTTTAATGACCCTGATAAAAGTAACTCCAGGGCGCATGTAAACTGTCACATAGACGCTAGAGTGTAAAACATTTACACAGGGGTTCACCATGGTCAACAACTGCATCATAGGTGCTACCTCCCAGATGAAGAAAAGTCCCTTCAAACAGCATTCCGTTCTGAATACTTGGATGCAGACCAGAGCCCTGGGGGCCTCCAGCACCAGGCAGGTGTTTTGTGGCTCCTAGACCTGCAGCACTGCTGCAGCCTGGGGACACAGGAGGACTACCCAAGCAGTAGGGACCTCGAGGACTGTGACTAATGGTGCCCTGGAGCCTGCCTGGGCCATCTTGGTCACCAGAGTGGGGACTCGAGGCCCCACCATTGGAATGTCAGCCCAGCTACAGACAGAACTGCCCGGAGAAGCTTATACACAGACTTGAAGCTCACTGGTTCCTCACGATCCCTGAACTGGACCTCTAGCTACAGATGCTCCTTGCTGGCCTGTCCTCCCAGAGATGCCGCTGGCCATAGCCAGGCCGGGAGCATCAGCATGAGTACAAACAAAGGACTTCAAACAGTGATCACAGTAGCACAAGCAGACGTCATCTCTACAGGCGAGCTAGTGAGGTGTCACCGTCACTAGCCCCAGGTGGGCCCACTGGAACCCAGTGAGGCAGCAGCCGCAGATGGGTGCGACCTGGTGGACATTAGAAAAAGTTTGTAAATTCCTTACTATATTAAATACATTCTAATCTGGTCACTGATAAAATTCTTACCTAGTCATTTTGCACATTTAAAAAAACACTATGAAAAGTCTTTGGCAAAGCCAGAGCAGGCAGGCTCAGTGCGGGGGCTCGGGCCCTGGCAGCTGGTCCGGTAGGGCCCCGGTGCCTGTCTGTCTGTCTTACAGTCCATCCAGAGAAGGATTCTGGCTGGCGGTCCCAGTCCCCAGCCAAGGCAGCCCCCTCCCTGCAGACACCTGGCCCATCACACCTTGTGCTCTGCAGTCACAGATCAGGGGGCCGGGGCACCCGGAGCTGGGCCAAGCGGCTCTGCTGCAAAGCACCATTGCCCATGACGGGTCTGAGGAACCACAGGGCAGACACAGCCGCTTCTAGAAACCAAGCTCCAAGCCGTCACCTGCCACATGCATTGTTGCCATTGGATCTAGCCACCGTCCTCTCAGGACAGGCAGTAATGTTAGCAACTGTCAGCCACCTCTCTTACACCTCTTCTTGGGAGAAGTGGCCACAGGTCATGTAGCTGCATGAGAGAGCTGTCCCCCGGAACACCACAGTGCTGGACAAAATGTTGCCAGCTGGCAGGCATGGGGGGCAGTGCTCAGAAAGCAGGTCCTTCGTGAAGCCAGGCACACAGCTAACAGGACATGAGTCTTCTCGGGCTCGCTTCGCTTTATAAATACCATCTGCACTGATTTGAAAACCGTAAAAACCCTAGTATTCTCTACTAGATAGATACTCCTTAGATAAGTACAAATTTCAGAATGTGAAATCTAAGATGTTTACCAGACTATGAGTTAACAGGAAACTGATAGGAAATATTTTAGAGTTCACAGTACACATAGAAAGCTTCGTATTATCGCATATTAAAAAATCAAAACTATAAACCTAGAAAGCAGCATAGAGCAATTTTTAACAACTAACTAAACCCCTTGGTTTTACAAAGTGCTTTCTGGAGACTCAGCTCCGAGTGTTCTAGCCAACAGCAGGGTCAGAGCGCCGCGCCCCTCTGCACTGAGCCCATCTGCACAGACGTCTAAAGGGTTGGGGAGCGCCAGGAAAGCGCCCACGGAAATGAGTGCACAGACAAGCTCCGGGTTGGTCCAGCTCCCGGAGGCAGGCTGAGGCGCGGGCCTGGTCACCACTGGTCAGGCTGGCCCTTGCAGTAGGAGCAAGCGGGCACTCTGGCGGCGCAGGGCTCACAGAGGGCACGGTGGGGGCAGGGTAAGGGGGCGGCGCTGCGGGCCCTCTCCCGGCACGCCAGGCACTGCTTCGCGTGCAACTGGACGATGACCTGCGGGGATGAGGGACTGTTGGCAAGGGCACTGAGGCCTGTCACCCACCACTCCCAGGATCAGAGGGAGGTCGCCTTCCAGGGAGGGGGAGGTGCTGAAAGGATGAGAATGGAGGCCAGAACCCACAAGACCTACAAAACCCATGGTTGGCCAGCCAGACCCCTGCCGCCCATGGTGTCCTGCCTGCCCCAAGCCCGAGCCGCAGACTCACCCCGTCCACCGCCTCCAGGCCCAGACGCAAGCGGCTCTGCAGCGAGTGCAGCGTGGGCAGCGGCGTGGCCTCCAGGTCTCCCCCGCCCCGCAGCCCGGGCAGCGCTGCCAGGCCCCCGAGCTCCTCCCGCAGCTGCCGGCAGCGTGCCTCCACCTCCTCCTTGCGCCGCAGCGCTGCCTGCCGGTCACTGTCGGCCGCCCGTGCGCGCTCCTTGGCCGCCTGGGCCTCGCGCTGCCACGCGTCGCAGGCCTGCGAGCAGGGAGACGGGGCTGGGGGCCGCACGAAGGGGGCGGCGGGGCGGCGCCCCCCCCCCACGGCCCGCCGCAGCCCTCACCTGCTTCACCTGCTGCCAGGACTCCTCCCACTGCCGGATCCTGCGCTTGGCCTCTTCCAATTGCCGCCGCACGCGGACCAGCTCAGCGCCACTGGGGCTTCCACCAGAGGAGGGGGCAGCGGGCCCGCCGCTCAGGATAGGGGATGGGCTGGGGGAGAAGCTGCCGGACACGAAGTCCCAGATGTTCCCAGGGACACCGTTTAAGCCTGCGAGGGCGATGGGGGGAGGGGATGGCTGGGGACCCTGGGGCTCTGCACCCTGGTCCTGAGGGAGCCAGGGTGGGGGCGCCAAGACCAGCCCTGTTCTCAGACCAACGGCTGCTAAGCTTGGAGAAGGGGTGCCGTCCGTTTCTGGGGGCCCTGCTCAAATTGGTAGTTTTTGTGAGCTTGTTCTGGGCCCCCCTATGCCCTCCCCAGGACACAGGTGGTCCACAGC
Organism: Tenrec ecaudatus; assembly: GCF_050624435.1. Taxonomy (NCBI): domain Eukaryota; kingdom Metazoa; phylum Chordata; class Mammalia; order Afrosoricida; family Tenrecidae; genus Tenrec; species Tenrec ecaudatus. The sequence continues at coordinate 111,123,601 of NC_134541.1, read as the reverse complement.
TTTGAACAGGGGAGGCAGTACAGAAACTTAGCCAGGACCCCGGGGTCCTCGGCCCTGGGGTAGCCCCACTGCATGTGCCCTAGGGGGCCGATGGGTGCACGACCCAGCCCACCCTACCCCCGCCCCGCTCACCTAAGGAGCTGTAGGAGGAGGCTGAGGAGCCCAGGCCCCCAGGCTCTGACTTGGGAGGCGGTGGGGGCTGCCGAGGGGGTGTCATAGCCGAGGAGACCAGTGGCCCTGACAGGGACTGGGAGAGAGAGCTGAGCGGGGAGGTGGACAGGGACGAGGATGACAGCAGCGACGAGGATCGCGTCAGAGGACCCGGAATGGCCACCGGGGCAGAGCCACTCAGCAGCCCCTGACCTAAAGGCAGAAGGAGAGGGGATGTCAGGGAGGGGTGGAGTCCTGGTGCACTAGTTCCTGAGTGCGGCCAGGAACTGAACAAAGTGCTTTTAAGGTCAAGGGGAAACCTTGGAGGCTTCAGCCTGCTTACTAACATGTGATGCTGGTATACTGGTCTTTGGGCACTGTCAGCACCTCGAAGCCACCAGCCATTCCGTGGAGGAGGAGGAAAACATTTGGTTCCATGGGAGTTTACACTGATACCGATGTGCGCAGCCAGCCTGCCCTTTGGGGCACAGGAACTGACTCGGTGGCTGTGGGTTCCATTCATCTTTGTAGGAGTTGGCTATGAGATCAGACTTGAAAGGGTGTTTCACTTGGGGGACTGGGGGGGGGGGGAGAATGAGGTCTGAGGCCAATACGAAAGGGGCAAGGGACCAGAGAACCTCACATCTCTCCCCCACCTGAGAGCCAGCAGTCTCCCACCAACTCCTGCGAGAATACAGGTGACAGGAAAGGCCTGAGCCCCAGAGCCTTACCTGCTGGTGTGGGCTCGCCGTTCTCCTGCTCTTCCAGACCTTTCTCTAGAGATGCGATATTTATGTCACTAAAATGCAGATCTAAAGCGGAACCTGTCAAACAGAGCCACCTGACCGTCAGGAATATCACCCTCGGGTCTGATCCTGGATACCCGAAAACCCCTCATCTTGTTTCAGCCAGTCAGAGCCCCCGCCACCACCACCACCCCCAGCAGGACAATTCGGCAGCTAGTCACACACCCCGGACACATCCTAAAAGCTGCGCCTTGGTGCCCAGGGTGGCATTCTGTGGTGCTGTCACTGACCCACTCCCAGCTGCCTCCCTTCCAGAGGCCTCTCCCAGTCCCACCCAATAAGAATCACCCCCCACCTCCACCCCCAGCAACCCAGCCCACTGGACCGAACCCTTGGCCAGAGTTGTTCTGCAGAGCCCAGAAACTCTAAACACAGAGCCAGGTTGAATATGATGCCATCTGACACCCTGAGCCACCCATCTGACAGCAGGCACCTAGCCTGTGACTCAGCACCTGGGCCATCCCCCCTTGTTCTCCCAACCCTTATACACCTGCCATCATGGTCTGGGGCCCCAGGGGGCAGAGCCACACACACAGGGCCCACACACACTCCAGCTCTGACTCAGCCAGACACAGCGCCCTTCAGCAACCCCAGGGATTCTCAGGAACACAGGTGTGCAGAGGCGGGGCCTAGGTCCAGAGTGGAACCCTCCTTTACCTGTGACCCCATCCCTATGCCAGGCCCCCTGCCCCGGGGCAGCAGGAGCCTGGGAACTAGGTGGACGGTTATATAAGCAAGCAGGTCCCTGCACAGTTTAGCTGACCTGGCTGCCTGCTGGCAGGGAGGAAAAAGCCCCAAGCTGCTGAGTAATGACCCTGGCCTGCCCGAGCGATACAGCGTGCCAACCTCGGCTCTAGGAACATGCGGACAGACCTGCCTGGGCAAAGGCCAACCCAGGACAGTCAGGTTTCCCCAGACCCCAAGTCCTTCCTCTACTGGAGGAGAAACTCACCCCAATTGGCTGGGGGCTGGAGGCAGAGGCTAGACACCAGAGAAATTGGTAAGCAGGTGGCCGCAGGGATGCGAGGGCAGGTTTGGGTTTGGAGGCAGGCGATGCAGGCAGGTTTGGGTTTGGATGCAGGCTGGGCAGGTTAAGGCGCGGGTAAGGCCGGGTGCGGGTGCGGGTGCTGGTGCGGGTGCACGTACAGTTGCAGACTGTGAAAGGGGCGGCTGCACCGGCTCCTGGTGGCCTCTACTCCCTGAGCTGCCAGGCGGCCCTGAGACTACAGTACCTGGGCGCGCTCCTGGCCCACCTGCCCCGCCGGGGCCCCAAGAGCCAAGTGTCGCCGGAGCGATGCTGACTCACCTTCCCCAGCCCGCAGCCGCCGCCGCCGCCGCCGATTCAAACCCGCCCGGCCCTGCCACGCATGCGCCGACTGGCCCGGCCCCGCCCCGCCCCGCGGGACGCATGACGTCTTGTAACAGCCCGGTATGACCCAGACGCAGCCCCTCCTGGACCTGACCACGCCAGGCGCTCGCACCCGACGGCATCGATGACGCCAAACGTCGGTTCTTGACGTCCCCGCGATCCCGGACCTGCCATCTCCCTTGACCCAGACTCCATCCTCGCCCTGCTTCCTGCGTCCCAACGTCCCATGCTGTCCGCTCCTACCGGCGCAGGCTCCGCCCTCCCACCAACCTGGGTTTCGTTAGGCTCCGCCTCCACTCAACTTGAACCCCGCCCTGGGAAACCACGCCCCATCTCCAAGCCCGCCTCTAACGCAGGCCCCGCCCTCCCACCGCTCCAGCATCTTCAGGCCCCATCCTTGTTCAGCTCCAGCCCCAACAGACTCCACCTCCTACACCCCCAAGGTCATCAGGCCCCGCTCTTGCACCCCCAAACCCCGCTCAGCTCCAACCCCAGCACAGACTGACGCCCTTTCACCCTGCCCATCGCAAAGTATGCTCCGCCTCTTATCTCCGCCCCCCCTCTGCAGCCCAGGCACTCTACCCACATCACTGTCACCCCTCACCCCTTCCCTTTGCGCTCTCTCCCATCAGGAGGCTTGCGTTTAACCAGGTGCGTTTAACTCACAGTGGTGCCTGGCACTGCTGCCTGGTCACTACTGGCGGCTACCCCTCGGGCCCCAAAGGACAAGTCTACCAAGATCTCCTCTGGGATCTGACTGACTGACCACATAACCAGTGCGGCGGTCACCCCCTTCTCTCCCAGGCTGCTCACCCACTACACCCTGCCCTGTGCTGGACGGGGCACAGGCATGCACCTGCCAGTACCCAGGGCTGAGGGGAACAACTTTTTCACCCCAATTGCAAGTTGGAATAAAAATACACTGGATTTATTTCTGCTTAAAGTAAAAATGTGTACACCAGTACCACTCCTAAAGTGTGTAAACTGTGATGGATTCTCTCCTTGGGATGGCAAGTTCCCCGGGAAAGAAGCTATAACTCCAGAGACATGGTGGTAGAGTCCTGACAAGAAAGGGTGCCAGGGCCCCAGATGCAGAGGGGCATCTCTAGGGAGGGGTTGAGCTTGCTCCCCATAACCCAGCAACAGGTCAGCGTACTCAGCTAACCCCTGGAAGCCTTCCAGGGGGACCTCTAGGCAGCTCACACCATCTGGCCACCACTGTCCCCAAGGCAATGGCTTGGAGGTGGCGGGCTGAAGCTTGCATATACTGTCCACTTAGAAGACACGAGTCATGGGCCCAAGAGTTCTGAGCTCTTCCAAGAAGTTACCACTGGCAGTAGGGGGCACCCACGGGTCCTCATGGTACTTCCAAGTGACCCTTTGAAAAATGCCTGAGAATCAAAACCTCACTCCCGTGGAAATAGGGGGAGGAAGGCCCCAAACAGAACACAGGGCAAACCCACTGCCGTCAAACACAACCAGCGAGACCGCAGAGCTGTGTCCAGAGGCCTCAGACACTTTCACCTTGAGGGCAGGAGACAGCCCTCAGTTTCCTCCCTCGGAGCGGCTGGTGGACCTGACCCACCCACCTTTCGGTGAGCAGCCCAATTCCTAACCCACACCTCACCACCTGGTTCCTACCGCAAAGTGCAGCCACACCCAGAGACACCAAAGGAGCACAGGTGCACCATGGGGGGGGGAATGAGAATCGGGGCCTGTCCGCCACCGCCTGGGGGGCCTCCAGGAGCTGCTCCGCCAATGTCAGCAGGGGGCGGCTGACTCTGAAGTCCCAACTGGGAGCCTAGAGGACAACTGAGACAACTGACCAGGGGCCGAGTGGAAACAGACCTATGACAGACGGCCATCAGCAAGGCCTGTGGGGAAATGACCACAGGCCTGTGGCCTCTGCCCAGCTGTGACAACCACCGACCTTCGATCGGGTCAGCAAACACTATCTCAGTCTGTCTGCTGGGCCCCCGCAGGGTCTGGACTGACCCCCCACACTGCCCACCCCTCCCTCAGGACAGCCTCAAAGAGCGACCCCCAAGTCAAAGCTGTTGGAAAGATGGTGGCCCAGTACAGGATACACCCAGCTCCTCCTGGCCTGCTCCCCCAGTCCCCACGTGGCCACCCTCCTCCCACCCAGATGGGGGCTCCCCCAAACTCTCTGGGACACCCTACTGCTGTGGCCCCACTGCCCCCTGGGGTACCCTCTGGCTTCAGAAGGACATTTTCATGTGTCCCCCACCTTGGTCACGGACCCCCTGGGTCTCTAGCCTCTGAAGTGTGACTTGTGGGACACACCTAGAGGAAGCTTCTGGAAAGACTCAGTGACCGAGTGTCCCAGGAGCCGCTGCGCGTGCACACATGAAGGAGAATCGAGGCGGGACTCACCCAGGACAGACTCCACGGTGGTGCTCGTGGGGTCAAGGAGGAGGGTGCGGGCGTCCAAGGAAGACGGCACCGTCGGCGAGGGTGTCCCGGAGCCAGCACCGGTGGACAGCGGGCGGACCACAGCCAGCACTGTGAGCTGGTTCTGTCCCAACAGATGAGGAGGACAGGTGAGCCCAGCTTTGTCCCAGGGGGGCTTCCCGCCTTTCATGAATGATGGCCTGGCCAGGCAGCGCTCTAGGACTCAAGGGTGGCCGGGGATGACCCCAGCTGAGGCACAGGGGATCACTTTCCAAAAGGGAGTGTAAAAAAATAATGAAAGACCTTCATGTGAATGTAGACATAGTGGCTAAAAAATGACGTGGGAGACCCTGGCCCTCGGTCACCTTGCAGGGATGGAGCGGAACTCACCCTTGTGTTAGGCTAACTGACCATCCAAAGTCAAGAAGGCAACGTTTCCGCCAGGACAGGGTCTGGAAGGAGCCGGCAGCAGAGGGAACGGCATGGGGGGTGGACACTGACCCAAAAGCCTGGGTGGCGAAGGGGCAGTGGGGCCACAGGGAGGAGTTGAAACGAAATGTGTATGAACTGTCAGCCTCTAAAGCCACTCAGTAAACCACCCCTGTATTCACGATAAACCCTCTTTCCGGAAAAAGGGGGTGCAGGTGATGGCCAGGAAGGCGGAAGCACTGCAGGTGTCCATCGGGAGGAGGGACTGACATGATGCCGCCAGTCAGACAACAAGACACTAAAACCCAACTCAAAGTCATTGGCTTCGGGGCTGCTCTGACCTGCGCATGCCTGTAGGATGGGGGAAATTCTGAGACGCAGACAGCTGCATCTTTCTCCCACAGAGGGACTGGGGGCCTAACTGCTGCCCTTTTATTGGGCAGCTGGACACCAGCCACGGTGTCACTGGGACTTCTTGCCCCCATGGCTACCTGACGTCCCATTCCCTCGGCTTAGGTACCAGGAGACTAGAACTTGCAGTCTCCCTGGACATAGTCAGGAACGGTGGAAATACACCAGGATGTAGAAATACACCAGCTTTGGCGTTTATAGGAAATCAATTATTTTTCAAACTAAAAACCCAACTCTGAGCAAACAGGTCGAACATTGGGTCACGTGGCACATAGGAGAGCAGGGGTGGGCACACATGGCCAAAGTCCACGGTGGTGGGTGAGGGTGGAGGTACTGCACAGCATGAGATGGCTGCACCCCATTGGAGGTGATGTGACAAAACTTCATCAACAAAACCTCCAGCCAGACACCCTCATCGTTATTCCAACCCCCCCAACCCACCCACCTCCAGCCTCCAGGCCCAGGCCACACCACCCAACTCCCTACTCCAAAGGTCTGCCTGGGCTCTCTCCTGCCCACACCTAGCCACTCCCCCGAGGCCACGACCTTCAGGTGTGGTGTGGAGACTGCCTGGCCTGCTCACTGGGACAGGCTCTGCCTGATCTTTGAGAAGTTGGTCCCAGGCCTGGGTTTTACCCCATCTTGAGTTCGCTGCAAATATTAAACCATCAGACCTAGAGGCCCCAGGGCTGTGGCATGGGGCATTGTGAGAATCAGAAACACAAGCTTCTGTCCCAAAGGCCCTTAACCAGACACTTTGGGAAAGGGGTCGTGGGCATGCGCGAAAGACCACAGCCGAGTAAACATGGGAAAGAACAGTCACAGGGTTACCACGCGAGACGACCGCAGCAACAGAGGGAGCTGGGGCATGACGGGAGCCCAGGGAGCTCGGGAAGTCAGGGCCCAGCAAGAAGAACAACAGTAGCAGCCTCACCTGCTTGAGGCTGCGTTCGCTGCCTTTCTGGCCACCTTCCGCGGGTGAGTCTCTCCACTTTGCCTGCACCAGGGACAGGACAGCGAGAGGCCATTGGAGAAACGCCGAGCAGCCCCTTGTAGCCCCAGAGCCCCCGTAAGCACTTCCAGCCAGTCTGGGAGGATCGTGTCTCCTGGACACGATCAAACCTCTCACTCACAGGCAGACAGATCTGAGTCCCCGCAGGACTTGGCTCGAATGTCACTGACCACACCGGGCAGGCTACCTCCTCCCCCTCCAACCTTGCTGTCAGCACACACAACTGGCGACCCGCGTCCCCCTTTGCAGGCTGTCGACTTACGTTTCCTGGGGGGCCGCTGTTTGCTGTGGGGCTGTGGGTGGAGTTGGGGTCCCTGCAGCCCCAGTCACTTGTGATTCCCATGCTCTCTGCCAAGAAGGGAGGTCAGGCCGTGAGTGAAGGGATCCCCCATCGAACCAGCCAGCCAGGCCCGTGCTGGTGCCCATGATGACTTTTCTGAGCAGGGAGGGGGGAGACGCCCATGGGGAATGTCCTGGGGTTTGCTGCTATACTCAAAGAAGGATCCCTGGTGCCGCACTAGGTTGCGCCCTGGGCGGCTAACTGCAAGGTCAGTAGTTTGAAACCACCAGGGACTCCATGGGAGAAAGATGAGGATTTCTACTCCCATAGATTTACCGTCTCAGAAAACCACAGAGGCAGTTCTACCCTGCCCTCAGAATGAGCTCCATGCCAGGGTCTGGGCATAGCATGGGGGCAGGCACGTGCCAGGTTCAGGCAGGGAGGTGGCTATGCCGGGCGGAAGGACCCCCAGCTGTCCTTCAGAGCCCAATCACCCATCCTGGGTCTCCCAGGGCGGAGGGCAACTATGGGCTCTGTGTGTGTGACCAGACCTGGGTCAGCCCTAATGCAGGAGCCTCACCCTTGTGTCCCAGTGGCTTTAAGCGGATATATTGGGGTGCTCCCAAGCCCCCTGCCCATAATAAGTAGAAACTGGGTCTGTTCCGAATACGGGGACTCGGGCAGCACCCAGTACTTACTTTCCACATGAGCGAAGGCGCAGAAAGGGCCCCGTGGACAGTAGCCGGTTTGTCGCATATCATTGCATTTGGATGACTTGTAGATCTGGAAACATGGAAAAGAGGGCAGTGTCTGGGACAGGGCAGGGAGGTGGAGGGGGGGCACACGCAGCATCTCCTGCGTAGCTCCCCACCCCCTGTCCTGGAAGTCTCCCCTCTACCCGGGGATGGGGGTGGGGAGGAAGATGGGGAGGGCATGCACACAGACCATCTGCTGTAGAGGCAGACCACAGGCCAGTGGTCCCCTCCACACAAATGGTATTGACAGCACAGCTCAGCCCTGCTTGGGACACAGTGCTGCCCACATCCTGCTAAGTGTCCGCTGGTATCTGTCACTCCTGGTGGGCAGCTGTTCTTTAACCCTGAGGACTGGCCCCCAGGTACCATGGGCCTTGGACAGAAGACACCAACCCAAGTGCGTGACTCCCGCCCTTCATAGAGCCTCCCCACTGCAGGAGCTCAGCCCTCCTGACCCAGACTTCAAACGGCAACCTTCCTGCTCCATCCACCCCAGTCTCCTGAGTGAAGCCCTGCCCAGCAGCCACTACAACCCGCTGCCCCTGCCCTGCCCTGCCCACCGCCTAGCTACTACGAGGGTGTGCTGAAATTTTCACTCCAACCTATGAAGACCTTTATAGAGCATTTTGAATTGAGAACAGCAAGTATCGAGTCTGCTAAGTGTCCAGCATTTCTGAGCAGAACGTGGTTCGAAGCAGGAAATACACAAGCAGCCTTCTGAGACAACCTCTGACTTCTTCCCGTCCAGAGCAAGGACGAGTGAGGATCAGAGACTCAAGAAAACAATCAGGCCAAGGACTTGTGGGCACCCGGACCCTGGCCTCCACCACCTTACATCTGAAGAAGCAGGTGGTGCCTGGCTATCATTCTGACCAGAGTCACAGAGAAGGTCCTGGATGGAGTGGGAGGAGAAAGCGCCAAGTTCAAAATCATGATGGAAAAAAAAGCAGAATTACTGGCCTGCTAGAGATGGGCAGAACCCTTGAAATGGTGGCCCTTTGAGACCCTTCCAGTCGGGGTGTGAACCAGCCTGGGATCACCTTCCAACCAAACAGGAGGCAGGCAAAGGGAACGTAGCACCTGCGAGGAGCTTGCACCTGGAAAGCAGCAGCCACGGAGACCAAAGGGCAGCCTGTGCCCTCGACAGAGCTCAGAGGGCACCGGGAGGAGGGGTGAGGAGAAACCAGGGACATAGGGGGGCATGGCGGGAAGTGCTGTTGCTAACCAAAATGTACACACTGTGGGCCGGGCAACCGATGTGCTCTGGAAACGTTCACCGCAGCATGAGCGAGCGCTCAAACAAAAGTACTATTGTGCTGAAATGCACTCATTCCCTAAGCCGCTCGAAAATAAAACACTCCAAAGAAATATAATCCCCGCCTCGAAGAGGGGGATAGGTACTCGCCACCATGCTTCCAGACCCTTCCTTCTGCCTGGCACACCGGGATCCCCACAGCCATGTCGAACACCTGCCAATACTTCCTGCTGATTTCAGGGCCCACTCCAGGGTTCTCCAGAGAATGTTCTGGAATGTTCCAGGACGGCTCAAGGACACCCGGACAAAGGTCGGTTGCGTCTGCATGTTTCTGACTTGCTCGAGAGTGCACACACGCGTGCCTGTGTGTTGAACAGCTCCTGGGTGGCAAGGGAGAGAGGCCCGGCTATCTTTTTTCATAAAGACAGCAGTCAAGAAATCCCTCTGGGGCTCAGGTTCACGCTGTAACAGGTGGGGCCCCAAGACTCCAGACTGGCTTGACAGAAAGGCACCCGGTTTTTCGGTCTAGACAGTATAAACCACATGATCACTGTTATCATTGAAGAAGAAAAAAATCACTGCCACCTAGCCCATCCCAACTTATAATGACCCTCTAGGACAGGGCAAACTTCCCCTGTGGGTTTCTGAAACTGCAAACTCTGTGGCAGTAGGAAGCCTCATCTTTATCCCTCAGAGAGGCTGGGGGCTTAGAACTGCTGACTTTGCAGTTAATGCTGAGCATAACAGCCAATCGTAACAAAGGTTCTCAGCAAACAAGGGCCAGAAGGGCCTGCACAAATCAGTAATGAGCAGCCACACACAACAGAAACCCCTACTGCTAACATCCCTCTAAAAAGTGGAAAACACCTTTCCCATCTCCACGAGCGAGGGGAAGACAAGTCTGTCCCCTCTCCCAAGCCCTTTGCCGCACCGCGCTGCCAGCCCTGGCGAACACCTTCGGGGAGAAGAGAGGCAAGACTGGGGTGGAAGGAACAGACATAGACTTGTCCGTGGGTTACATGGCTGCCCGTGGCGAATGCCCCAAAGGACCAACACCAACAAAAGCGACTCCTGGCAGGAGCAGGAGACTAGAGCAAGGTGGCCGGACACAGGTCAGCACAGATTGACCCCGGTCAGACTGCCGCTCTGACCCTAGACCAACACAGGTGGGAGAGCATCTCAACACAACTGGCCTCTTAAATGGTTTCCATTTCCCAGTGCAGACATGGTGTTAAAGGTGATGTCACCTTGGGACTAAGGTGCGCCTGGCCCAAGTCATGGGGTTTTCAATCACCTCACACGCAGGTGAAAGTGGGCATTGAATAAGGAAGACAGAACAAGAGTAGATGCCTTTGAATGATGGTGCTGGAAAAGACTATTCAAAATACCACCAACCACCAGAAGGACAAACAAATGGGTCTTGGAAGAAGTACAACCAGAATGCTCCTTAGAGGCAAGGATGGTGAAACTCCACGCACTTGGGGCATGTTCTCAGGAGGGGCCAGTCCCTGGAGGAGGGCGCCATTTGCCTGGTAAAGCAGAGGGGCCCAGAAAACACCTCTGCGGGGTGGATGTGCACAGCGGCTGCAACAATGGGGTCCAGGCTACGATGCCAGTGGGAGGGCGCAGGGCCAGGCAGTCTTCTGCCCTGACCTGGAGCCAATTTGCGGGACCCCACCACCACCACCGAGAATCAACTGTGCCTCACCGGGATTTAAAAACAAGCGTAGCAAAACCTTTCAAGAAAGACCCACATGGGCCGCAGAGACGGGAACTGAGCAGGTAGGTAGGTACATATGGGAAAATGGCGCTGACAGACTTGCTGGGCCAGAGGTGACCACAGAGCCTTGCTGCTGAAAACCGCCGCCTCGGCGATGTGCATCGTGGGTGGCGTCTGCTGTGGACAAGGACCACGGCTCCCCAGGCGCCCAATGCTCACGCAGTCTCACGCACGCGCGCACTCACACTGGACGTTGGGGTCGAAGGGCCTGGGTGCAGGGGGCACAGACAGCTGGCCTCGGGGAGCTACCTCGGGGTGGAACTGCTGCTCCGTGCGCGAGTGGCAGTACTGGCAGGCGTCGCCGCTGTCGCACCTGGAGGGCTCCCCCCACTCGTCGCCGTGCTTCACGCTGGGGCAGGGTGTGGACCTGGGGGCGGCGGCCGTGAGGAGGAGAGCACCCTCTGGCCCTCCAGGGCTCAGCGGAGCGTCAGGCCACGACTATGGCCGGGAGTGGTTTGGACTGGTGAGGGGTACCCCAACCCCGGTTTCACTTTGTAGGGGATGTAATGTCCGTCTGAGTAGCCCCTACCCCACTCCGCCAACACACCAAACACCCACTCGAAAAGCAACCCAGCTGGAAGGAGACCTTGAGGGGAGGGGCGTGGCAGTGTGGGAGGGGATGTGGCCCAGGAGGCGGGGCGTTGGAGGTGTGAGATGTGGAAGGGGCGTGTCTGCGCGGTATATGGGCGTGGCGTGGGAGGGGATGTAGGTGTGGCCCAGGAAGCAGGGCATTGGGTGTAGTGTGGAAGGGGCGTGTTTGTGTGACCTGGGACATTGCGTGGGAGGGGCTCGGTATGAGGGGATGTGCCTGTGGCCCGGGAGGTGGGGCGTTCAAGGCGTGCAATCTGGAAGGGGCATGTCTGTGGCGTGGGAGGGGCTCGGTGTGGGAGGGGCAGGGATGTATAAAAGATGGAGAGGGGATGAGGCTGCGGGGGACAGAGCCAAGAAGGAGACAAGTGGGGGAGAAGAGAGTGAGGTGGGGCTAGGAGGGAGACAAGATGGGCCGAGGGAGAAAAAGCAGGTGGTGGGGCGTGAGGCTGAAAGGGGTATACGGCAGGGGGAGGCCAGCCTTTGGGAGACTGGGCTGGGAGGGGAGAGAGGATGGGGGTCAGTGATGAGGCGGAAGGGGGCTGGGAGCCTCACCCACCTGGCATCTGTGAGCCAAGGTCCCCTCAGACAGACAGACAGTGTGGACTTACCTGTACTGGAACCTGCGTGGGCTCCGCCTGCGGTCGCGCCCGTTGTGGTAGTGGGGGCACGCATAGCCCTGCCGGCACAGGCGGGGCGGCTTGGGGCACGGCTCTGTCTTGTAGCTGCCCAGCACGAAGTTGGTGTCTGGAAAACAGCCCCCGCCCGCAGCGCTGGCATGTGACCATGCACTCCAGACCAGAGACCGGGCCAGCCCGCACCCCCCCTACTCAGCAGTGAGAAGGAGACCCGATTCGTGACCGCGCCACCTGCGCCGTGGGTGGTCTTCGATGGCAGCAATCCGAGGGAGAGAAGCCAGCCCAAAGGGCCTTCAAAAAGCATTGCCCATCCCTCCTCTGTTCATTGCGCCTGCCTTCCGGATTCCTGAAGCCCAGTACTACACAGAGTAGGTCAGAAAGCAGGGTGGCTGGTGGCACAGTGGTTACTAACCGGGAAGTGAGCAGTTTGAAACCACCAGCCGCCCTCGGAAGAAAGCCTTGCTTTCCACTCCTGCAGAGTCACAGTCTCAGGGCCCCCAGGGACAGCTCTCCCCTGCCCTACAGGGCTGCTGAGAGTAGGCAGCGTGGACTCGCTGACAGTGCGTGTGCTTGGAAGTCAAAAAAGACTGCCCCCGGGGGGGGGGGTGTTCTCTCTCTCTCTCTCTCTCTCTCTCTCTCTCTCTCTCTCTCTCTCTCTCTCTCTCTCTCTCCCCATACGAGGCAGGTCCAAACCTGCAGTCAGTCAGGGGGGAGGCAGCCGACCAGCTCTCTTGGGGCACACACTTGTCTTAAGTCTGGTCAGGGCTCCTTCAGTGAAGAAGGGCCCATTGAAGCCGTGGTGTTGAGTCTTCCACGGGGGCAGTCAGATGCAAGGCAGGGAGGTCAGCTCAGAAGGTCATGGCCACTCTGGGGGATTCCAAAGAGATCTTCTGATAGGTTTTCACACTTGATCTTAGCCAAAAGGCCGAGAAGCAATCCTGATAGATTTTCTTGAAGGTCACAGGCCAATCACAGGGTTTGTGACGAAGACGAAGTTTTAAGAAATATGTCAGATTATGTTGTGAGACATGGGAAACTTCACTTAGGGGCTTCTCTCTCTCTCATCACAGTCTCCTTTAGAGGTAGCAAGGGTGTCACCCTCAAGCAATGCACTAGGAAACCTTCCCCCATGCACCCAATGCCACCTATCCCACGCCTACCCTACAACACCCACCCTGGAACCAGCCTACAGCACCCACACTTCAACAGCCCCCCTACACCTCCCACAACACCCCTACCACACCCACCCCACAACAGCTCTGCGCATGGCCCTGAAGCCATCTTCCTGTCTGCACAAACAGATCTGTCTTGGAAGAGTAAGGTCAGAGTGTTCCTTGGAGGCAAGGAGGGCGAGACTTCCTCTCACATGCTTTGCACGTGTTGTCGGGAGGGACTGGTCCCTGGAGAAGAGCAGTGGGTGGTTAAGCAAAGGGGCGGTGAACAGGAAGGAGGAAGGCCCTCAAGGAAGTGGACGGACACACAGCTGTAACCATGGCTCATAAGAACCATTGTGAGGACGACGCTCAGCCACTATGAGTTGGAACCCACTGGATAGCATCTTACCACATTGAGCCCCTCATGGGTGCCAACACTGCCACTTGGACACGGTGGAAACGGAAGAGCACGGGCAGAGTACGGACTTCGAGGGAGAATGTGGTACCTACATCATCTGGTGTCAACCCCTAGACTACGAGTGAAGGGGTGGTTTAGCCTGTCAATCAGGTTGCAGCTGGATGACCTCATTTGGAGGTGCGACAGAGATCAATAGCTCACTGGAGGCGGGACAGAGACCCTCTCTCTGCTTCTCCTTCCTGCTGACAAGTCACATGGAGCTACACTGATGGAACCAGAGCCCTGGAACTGGAGGAGCCATGTGGAGACCCACGCCAGCACTGAATTGCTTCCACCACCACTGGATCCACAAGACTTCCCACCCACTGGCCTGTGATCTTCCATTGCGTGTGTTGCATGAGTCTGAAGAGGAACTTACAGGTAAACAAGCGGCCATCCAGCCCACATGGAAGAAGCACATCAGCCTGTATAATCATAAGGTGTCGAAGGGATCAGGTATCAGAACAAAAAAATCATATCATTATGAATGAGGGGGGCTGTAGAGTGGGGACCCAAAGCCCATCTGTAGGCAACTGGATATCCCCACATCCAGAAGGGTTGTGGGGAGGAGAAGAGCCAGTCAGGGTGCAGTGTAGCAACAATGAAACATATAACTTTCCTCTAGTTCCTAAATGCTTCCTCCCCTCCTACTCTCATGGTCCCAATTCTACCTTACAAATCCGGCTAGACCAGAGGATGCACACTGGTACAGATAGGAACTGGAAACACAGGGAATCCAGGACAGATGATCCCTTCAGGACCAGTGATGAGAGTGGCGATACCGGGGGTGGGGGTGGGGGTGGTGGGTGGTGGAGGGAGAGTAGTGTAGAGATGGGGAACCAATTACAATGATCTACATGTGACCTCCTCCCCAGGGGACGGACAACAGAAAAGTGGGTGAAGGGAGATGTCGGACAGTGTAAGACATGACAAAATAATAATTTATAAATTATCAAGGGTTCATGAGGGAAGGGAGAGCAAGGAGGGAAGGGGGGAAATGAGCTGATGCCAGGGGCTTCAGTGGAGAGCAAATGTTAAGAATGATGAGGGTAGCGAATATAAATGTGCTTTATACAATTGATGTATGTATGGATTGTGGTAAGAGTTGTATGAGCCCCCAATAAAATGTTTTTTTTTTAAGAGGAACTTATAGACTAGTATCAGACATATGGGCCAATATCAGACTTACGGACTTGATCTGGACTGGGCTGGGATGTTTTCTCAATATACAAGTACTCTATAAAGCTCACTCTTCGGCACATGAGTGTCTATGAATTTTTCTCCAGTCAACCCAGACCAACACGGAGGACCAGCCAAGACACTTTCTGGCATGAGGGCACTGCGACTTTGTAGTGCTACTTTCTGACTCACCTGCCGATGGTCTCATTTCTAGGAAAGATCCAGAATGGAGGACTTCAGATGGGAAGGAGGTTGGAGGCAACCAGCGGGGGTGGGGTGGTGGTGGTGGTGGTGGTGTGTGATGATTGCTTAAGGGGTTTGGGGTCCCCCCGCTGGGGTGATACCACTCCGTCTCTCAGGGAGGCAGGCCGCCAGGCCTTTCTTTCCAGGTGCTACCGGGGACTCAGAACTAGGGGCTTTTGGTCAGTGAACTCCTGCCAACAGTCCACAGGAGCCAGGCATATGGGCTAATATCGAACTTATGAACTTGATCTGGACTGGGCTGGGATGTTTTATTAATATACAATTACTCTTTGATATCAAATTTTCTCTTACACATGTATGAGTCTCCCTGAGATTTGTTTCTCTCATCAACCTGGACTAACACAGGAATAAACCAAGGGCTAAGCACAGCAGGAGATCCCGATATGCCATGATGAAGGTGGGCTCCCTCACACGTGCGAGTGTGACAGCAAGACACAGGCTGGGAAGCTCTTAGGTGGGCTGTGGACAGACATGCCATGGTCACACATGCTCAGCCACGAGAAATGGGCCACGGCACCACCACAGGGTTTGAGCAGCCTTGATGCACACTGCCAAGTGCAGGGGGCCTGTCTGAGCAGACGGCATGCCATGTGATACCAGCAATAGGACATTCTAGAACAGGCAAAACTAGAGAGGCCTTGAACCGATGGGGTTCTGGGGTTCTGAAGGAGTAGGGAGGAATAAAGGGGGAGCCTGGAGCAAGTTTTGAGCAGCGAAATTATTCCACAGGTTTGTGCAACGCAGTGAGCACTGGGGAAAGCCACAGATACTGGTTCTCAGCGACTGTCCATTCTGCCCCCAAATGGCAGTATCACCAAAAGGGAATGTAAATTACAGGTCAATTACAGCCTATAGTATATAATGTGTCAGATACCGATTCACAAAAAAAGGGGAGGGGTTACCTCAGTATGAACTCTAGTTATCAATACCAGTTCACCAATTGTACCCACTTCAAGAGGTAACCCAGGTGAGTTACAGCCCATATCTAATAATGTATCAGTTATAACAGTAACCAATTTTTACCAATTATAACCACAGAAAGGACTACTCCCCCACCCCTACTCCCCATCCCATGTGAATCACAGCCCACCATTAACAATGTATCAGATGTGTCAGTTACTGATTTAATAATTGTAACCATGGAGAGAGACCCCTTGTGAATTACAGCCCATAGTTAAAACAATGTATCAGTTGTTCACGGTAACTGACTTCACCAATTGTAACCACAGAGAGAGGGAACCCCTATGTGCATTCCAGCTGCAAAGTAATCACTGCTTATCAATACTGTGATGGCTTTGTAACAACACAGAGAATGGGGGCCCTCCTTAAAGGATGGGCTTCAGTGAATAACAATGTTTCCACTTTGGTTCATCCATTGTAACAAAGCAGACCACAGGAATACAAAACACAAAACAGGAGAACAACAGTGGTGGCTGGGCTGGGAGTGAGGGGTACACTGTATTTTCTGCCCTAGATAAAAAGATTGATTCATTACAAGTCGTGGGGGCCCAGCAAAAACCAAGAGCAACAGTCTGAACCAGGGGGCATCCAAGTGGGTCTCAGAGTCCTCTCATTCTCCCCAGCGCATCCCAAAAACGTTTCCTAACACAGATCAAACCCAAGCCAGGGCAAAGCCCCTGTTGGGCAGTCGATCCTGGCTCAGGGCCACCTGTGGGATAGAGTGGTGCTACCGCCGGTGGGGAAGAGGGTTGGGGGGTGGGGTGTTGGGGGGTCCCAAGGTGGTCATCCAACCTGACCCAGACAGCTTCGTCTTTCTCTTTGGGGCAGAGGGTGGTTTGGGACCACTGACCCTTCAGTTAGCAGCCAAGCGCTTTAGCTACTGCAGCTGGGGGGGGCGGTGGGGGGAGCTCCTTTGACAGAGAGAGGACGAGTAAGGGCCTCCAGGGCACCAGCACCGGCCACACGCAGCGCCCACCAGCCCGCCCTCCTCCATCTTCTTCCTCACAGTAGGCCCAGGTGGAAGCCTCTAGAAGCCCCTATCAGCACAGGAGGCCAGGACGCCCCAGAAGTCGGGGCATCTTCCCACCGAGAGGGCAGGTGGCGGAACTCAGGAGGCGAGTAGCTCCTATAGAGCTTTCTCCCCATGACCACAGTCCGGGGCGCGGGGCATCCAGCTCAGGCACCTGTGGCCACAGGGACACCCTGGGGTGCCCCTGAGGGGGATCAGACATGCCAGAGAGGAGCTGGCCCCGCACACAGGAACGGCCGACCACCAGGTCCACTCATGCGTGTTCAGCGCTGCCTCGGGTACCTGACACATCCTGGGTTCAAATCCCACCAGTCCACTGGTAACCACCCCCACACCCACGCCCCCCAGCGACTCTGGGTGCACGACCCAGCAGATGGGGCCTCCATTCCCCCCATGTCTGCAGGGGCACCAAGGTCTCTGGGAAGTGACCTCCTGTGTTACCTTGCCACCGGGGATCCTCACTCAGGATCTTCTCGATCATAGCCTGGCTGGCCAGCACCCCGGGCTGCAGCTCCGGAAGGCCATCCCCACCGCTGGGCTGGCCGTTCTGTAGAGCTTCCTGGGCCTGCAGCTCCCTGTAACCAACACCCGGAGTGACAGGGCTGTGCCCCGGGGCCAGGGACCTACCTCTGGGAGCTGGCCACTTGTCCCCCAACACTGCATCCCACCCTGGTGTCTGAGCAGGCATCATGGCCTGTCCCAGACATGGCCGAGCCCAAACCTCAAACACCGGGAGACCGGGAGAGGGGCTTTATGCAGGTACGACTCCCACCCCCGCAGTGACCTGCCCCGACGTTGATTGCCTACACTGCTGCCCCCTCTGCGCAGCTGCAACTGCGTGGGAAGGAGGGGCCTGTGCTCAACTCACAAAAAAACGGTTCGGGGGACAGGAAACTGGCAGCACCTGTTGCCTGGCGACCTCTCTCCCCGCCCCCCTCCCCAGCCCAGAGCACGCTGTGCTCCCTGGGGTGCTACCTTGGATCTTCGGGGCTGTGACCTTCCCAAGGTAGAGCCCCAGGCCTTTCTTCCGAGTCACCCCAAACCCCAACAAATCTGTGAGTCTAGAGTCAAACACGTAATTGGTGGCACACCCCAGGGGCTCCCGGAGGATGATGAGGAGCAGTCACCATCTGGTCCCAGGCTCAGGGGCCCACACTCATCCCCTCCTTGAAGGAGCCGTGGGGGCAGGGCACAGGGTGGTCAGCGCTGGACTGCTAACCAGAGGCAAGTGGTTGTCAACCCGCTGGCCCCTCCCCTGGAGAAAGAGGGGAGGACCCGGGAGCTCTGCTGGGCAGTTCTGCTGGGCCCCAGAGGGTCACTGTGAGTAGGCAGTGCTTGTTCAATCCCCATAAAGGCCCATTTTACAGGCAAGAGCTAAACGCCTTCCTGTGTGTCACTGGCCAGCGGTGGTCCCAGCACTGTCTTTGGGCACGGCTCTGTGATGGCCAGCCTGGCATGGCAAGGGTGACAGAGCAGCTCCCTGCCTGTGCACATGCCTGCCCCACTCACCGGACATCACACACAGGCGGCCGCAGGTCCAGGGGCCCGTGGGCGAAGGCACAGTGCAGCCCGTTCTTGGCGCAGTGGCCCCGGGCGTCTGTCTCGTGGATGCAGGTTCCCGTCTTGTAGTAGCGGAGGTGGTACTTCCGCTCCGTGTCTCCTGTTGTGCGGTGCAGGTACGGGCACCTGGGGGAGGGGGCAGAGGGGATAGGCCCCGGCCAGTCCTCAGGGAAAAGACACCCTTGGCTCAGATGTGCCCACGTATCACCTGGCGGACAGCGGGGACATTCTCTCACCCACATCCACTGGTAGTCACTGGAAGACGAGAGACCACGCCAGCCACCCTCTGGACAGCCACCACCCAGCAAGCCTCAGCTGTACATGCCTCCCCCACCCCCCCATACACAGCTGCCTCTTCTAGAGATCCAGCTTCCCGAGGCCCCTTCTCCACACTAGGTCCCAGCCGTGCCCACCCTCTGCCAACCAGGGGCCCTCTGTTCCTATCTCAGACTCCACCTCCCTGCTAGGCCTGGCCCCAGGTGGGAGAGGATCATGGGAACATCAGCTGAGCTGAGCAACCTGGACCTGAAGGAGAAAGAGGAGGAGGAGGGAGCTGGGGAGGAAGAGAGATAATTGGAGGAGGAGGGAGAGGAGGAAGAAGCAGACTCAAGCTTCGAGAGACAGGAAATGGAGTGTACCCATGAGCCCCCTACCAACTGGCTGGGGGAGGGTTGGAGCCTCTGGGGGGGAGGTAGGAGTGGGATAGGGTAGGTGCTGCCCCTCCTCACCTGGCCCCCTGCTGAGCCCCAAGACCAGCGGCAGTCTTGTTCCCTTCTCCCTGACAGTCCCTGTCTCCCCCCCTCCTCTTACCATGCCCCCACACATACCTGCTTCACCCGAGATACCCACCTTCACCCCAATCCCTCCTCATTCTCCTTGGTCGCTCCCCCCCAACACCCTCTCCCAGCCAGTCCCACCCTCCTCTGGTAGCTTCTCCTACCACCTCTCTGCACCCCTATCCCCATTTCTTTCCCCTCCCCTCAGCACCAGGCTATGGTGGGGTCCGAGCCCCACAGGTGCCTCCTCCCCTTTTGCGTGACTGCATAAGGAAATGGTCGTCCTTCTGTCTTAAAACAGACATGTCAATGAATGTACAGATGTGCTTTACACAATGGATGGATGTATGGATTGTGATAAGAGTTGTATGAGCCCCCAATAAAACGATTATAAAAAGCAGACATGTATGTGGACATTGATCAAGCTCGTCCCAAGGGCAGGAAACTGTCAAGGTGCTCGCGGTGTCACGGCCAAACCGTGTGCAGGTGGGGCTCTCACTGGCTCCACAGAAAGCTGTGTGGAAACGTGAACTTCAGACCCATCCCCGACTGACTCAGGGTAACCATCCCCCTGCTGAAGACGGAAGTCACCCAGCACTGCCTCCTACTGGAACCCACACCAACGCATAGAAGCAACAGCCAAGAGACGGAGTCACGCAGCTGCCCTGGGAGTCTGCCCCCCAAGACGGCTTTGCGGTGTCGAAGAGCAAGGATGTAGCTCGGGGGATGAAGGTGCGCCCGGCCCGAGCCCTGGCCCTTTCCATAGCCTCCTTTGCAGGGGGAGCTGGACACTGTCTAAGGAAGACCAAGACCGGAGAAGATGGGGTGCATGTGAGTGGTGGCCGGTGCTGGTGGGGCACCCCGATGTCCCACGGACGGCCAGAAGAACAAACAGATCGGTGTTGGAAGCAGGACAGCCAGGACACTATATGAACACGACCGAAACAGGAGGATGGTGAGACTCGGTCTCTCATGGTTTGGGGTTGCCATCCGGCGGGACCAGTCCCTGCAGAAGGACATCACACGCGGCTGAGCAGACTCAGTACAGACAAGAGAGTGGCGCAGTGGCTGCAGCAGTGGGCTGTGTGGGGCGTTCCCTGTGAGGACGGCGGCGGAGGGAGGAGCTGAGACTGGAGGAAGTCGGGGGGCAGAGACTGGGACGGCAGCCCAGCACAGCCAGTCCCTGACTCCAGTGGAACGTGGGGACAGTGCCCTGAAGGTTTTCGAGGGCCCCAAAAACCATCACACACAGAGAAGGAAGAAAGTCCTGGCAATGGGAGGATGAAAACCCAGCGGGCGCCACGGTCTGCAGCACACAGGTCTCGGGTCTCAGTGTCTCGGTGTCTCGGGATGGAGCAGCGAGGGTTATGTTGTGCCTGGTTAGGCAACTGCTGCCCAAAGGCTAGAAATTGTCCTGATGACGAGAGGCAGGCTCACAGTGGTCCCTACATGCTCCTGACAGTGACGCGGCCAAGGTCACACACACACACACTTGGTGCACATGAAGCTGATCCCACCAATGGGAGTGGCTGACACAGGCCATGCCCACTGTGCAGAGGGGCTGGGAAGCCACAGGGGGCTGGGGGTGACCCTGGTGACATCCTTTCTCTGGCGGCAAGGTCAAGCTGGACCTTGCAATCCTGTGTTGTCTATGAGACTTCAGGCATCCTGGCAGAGAGAGCACACAGAATCGGCTTCTGTAAAACGTCACAGGACAGTTCTGCCCCGGTCTCCAGGGTCGCTGAAGTCAGAACCAACTTGACAGCAGCAGGTGAGGGCTTTGCCCAGCACAGAGCTCTGGTGGTGCCGCCTGTAAAGCCATCAGCTGCCACTCAAAGGGCCTGTGGTTGGAGTCCCCCCTGGCCGCTCTGAAAAGATTGACAACCTCAGAACCCCACGGGGCAGTTCCACTCAGCCCTCTAGGGTCGCTACGGGTCAGAACCAACTTGTCAGCAGATTGGGTTGTCTTGGCTTGACCTGGCCAGATACTGGACCCTGTGGATGAGGGGGAGGGAGGTTGGGGGTGGCGGAGTGGAGAGGGGGTTCTGCACAGACTTGGCTCTGCCCTCCAGGCGAGCCTGAGAAACGAAAGCAGGCAGAGATTGTCAAGTGAGGAGAGCTCGACATTAACAGGGAGCGAGCGCCAGGACGCAGTGCCAACCGCCATCCACTGAGCACTGCTACATTCCAGCGGCCAGCCATAGCCACAGCAGGTCCCCACGGCACGCTCAGCAGTCAGCACACAGCCCCGGCCTTGGGCACCTCTGCCTGCAGGCAGGCCAGGCCGGGTAGTGTGCGGATGTGGCCAGCGGTCAGAGAACCTTCGGGCATCTTTCCTTGAGCTCATGGCTGTGCTGTGACCATACCCCGGTTGCCCCCACGGCCTTGTTAAATGAGGAAATGGGACCAAAGAAAGAAGCCAGGCATCCCCTCTCCAGATGCCTGCTCAGGGGTGGATGTCACGGTAAGTCTGGATGCAGAATTCCTTGGGGCAAGGGGTGGGGTGGCTGGCTGTGTCCAGAGTGCCACCAGTACCCCAGGGCCCTCATTTACCCCAGAACTTCCACAGACCCGCTACCGGCCTCTGAGGCTGTCTGTTTGCTGCCTCCTTCCGTGACCTCACTGTTGGAGTCAGGTCCTGTTGCCATGCCAACCGGAGCAGCTGCTGGTGATCCCCAGGGCCTGCCGGGCATCTGGTGTGGTTTTGTTGGATTGTATGGGGTGGAGTGGGTCTGGTTCAGCTGTAGAGCAAGCACTTTGGGGAACACTGTCCCCTGGACAGGCTGGCCTCTGAGAGGCCGCAGGCTCGGTCCCATGTGACCACCAAGGTCACACAGAGTCCTTTTCCCGTCTCGTCGTGCAGCTCCATACCACCTCCTGGGCCTCACAAGGTTGCACTGTTTTGTCGGACACGCTGGACACTCAGAGAAGCCTGCATCAGGCAAGCCTGTTGGCACCAAGTTCCTGGGAGTGTGCAGGCCCACTACCAAACCCCACTGCACAGACACACTGGTTCTTCTCCTGGCCTTGCAAACGCCGTCACCCTGCCTCCACTCATTCCCTTTTCTACAGGCTAGCGTCAGCATCATCGTCATGCTGCCCTGGCCTGGGTGTGGCTGTGAGGCTGGGGGAGATGCCCCCGCTGTTTACAATGAGGGACAGCTCTCGGCAAAGCTTCCAGACTCAGAGAGCCGAGAGAAGGGAAGAGAAAACTCAAGGCTCGAAGTGCACGAGTACAGGATTCTACAGACGGAATGCTCAAAGACACAAGCGGCAGCAAAAGAAGACTAAAGGCCGACCCCCAGCAGCACCAAATCCTCATTGCCATCGAGCTTACGCCGACCCTCAGTGACCCCAGAGGATGGAGTCCTAGAACTGGCCCTGTGTGTTTCTGAGACCATAACTCTTTACGAGGTCAGAAGGAACCCCGAAGAGCAGCTGCTGGTTTCGAACTGATGACCTTACAGTTAGCAGTCCGACATATAACCACCACGCCACCAGGGCTCCTGTCCACAGGAAGACAGAGAATGCCAAAAGCCGTGACGGGCATGCACCTGGTTCAGAAGGTGAGTGTGCCCCCAGGACCGAGAGCACTGAGGACATTCAAGATGTGAAGAAAGCACTGCCCAAGAAAGAAGTTTCTAGAAATAGAATCGGGATGTTTCAACAAATGAAGACAACGCTGGGAGCTCTCTGTTCTTTCGTATTCTCTACATACTATCAAATCCACGTGGAAAATTTGGAAGACAGCTCCCTGGCTGTTTCTGACCATTCCAGAGAGGTGACCCACCAGAATGTAAACATCACCACACAATATCAGTAACAGCACAAGTACACTGGGAAAATATACATCTGTGTTTGTTTGTTTGTTTGACTATACAAAGGCAGTCAGCTGTGTGGACCGTAGCAATCCATGGATAACATTGCAGAGAGCAGGCACTGCAGAACACTTCAATGCGCTCAGGGAGAACCTGCAGAGATCCAGGGGCAGTTGCCTGAGCAGAAGAAGGGGGCGCTGGGTGGCTTAAACAGATGTGCGGGGACAGATGTGCGGCAGGGGTGCTGGCTGTTGTCATACTTCTCCAGCTGGTGTGCTGAGCAAATAATCGGGAGAAGCCGGATTCTATGAAGAAAATACGGCATCGGGATTAGAGGGAGACTCGTTAACCTGGGACATGCAGACGATCCAACCTTGTGTGAAGCTCTGACTTACGGCCATCTACGACTCCGGCCAGGGACGATGACACTTCAACATAAGAAAACTAAAGTCCTCCCCACCGGAGGGGAACCGGCCACACAAAGTCTCTTGTAGTGTCACAAGCAAAGACTCACGCTGAGCACTAAGGCAGGCCTGACCCAAGCTGTGGTGTTTCCCATCACCTCCCGTGCAGGTGAGAACTGGACAGTGAATAGGGAAGACGGGGGACATGGAGTAGGGAAGACGGGGGAAGGACTGAAGCATGTCAGGTATGGTGCTGGGGAAGAACGCGGAGTGGACAGTATGTACCACGGAGGGCCAGAGAACAAACATCTGTCTGGGAGGCAGTACAGCCAGTGTGCTCCTTAGAAGTGAGTCTGGTAAGACTTTGTCTCATGTACTTTGGACACGTTGTCAGGAGAGACCAGTCCCTGGAGATGGACATCATGCTTGCTAAAGTAGAGGGGCAGTGACAAACAGGAAGGCTCTCAAGCAGGTGGATGCATGCAGTGGCGGAACGATGGGATCGGACGCAGCAACAGCTGGGGGGATGATGTGCTTTTTCTATTGTCCGTAGGGTCGCTGTGGGTTGGAACTGACTCGATGGTCCTGAGGCCAGCTGTATCACCTGTCACTTCTATCAAACTTGTCACCCAAAGCCTGGTCCTCTTGGAGGGCGGCAGCGGCCCCTGGCACGTCACAGTATGTTGCAAGTCCCAGGCTGCCCTCAGCTTCCGTCTCCCCCTCAAAGCCAAGCACAGTTGACTCCTGAGAGCAGCTGAACTGAAGCCTCAGGAGGTGAGGCTCTTGGCCTGGTGGAAGCGGAGCCTCAAGAGGTGAGGCTCTTGGCCTGGTGGAAGCTGAGTGGTAAAGCGAACTTCTCAACAGGTGTCTCACATCCCCAACAGGTGGGACAGGGCTCAGCAGCTCCGGCTGGACTCAGAAAGGGGTCCTTGGAATATTTTCTCTAAAGCCCAAAGCTTCTGCGACCCCTTTGGGGGTCTAATGACCCTTTCACAGGGGTTGTCCAATTCATAACAGTAGTAAAATTAGTTATGAAGCAGCAATGAAAATAATTTTACGCTGGGGGGTCACCACCACATGAGGGACTGTATGCAAGGGCTGCGGCACTAGAAAGGTTGAGAACCCTGCTCTACCGTCAAAAGAAGCGTTTTCTCTAGGCTCCGTCCCTCAGCCTCTGCATTCACATCCTCACCCACCGAGGTCCTGCCTGCGAGACGCCCAAGCCCCCAGAGGAGGGCAGGTTAACAGGCTTGTGGGAGAGATGCCCCAGAGGGCCAGGCTGAGCCACCATGCCAGGGCACCCTCTGCCCCCGCGGCCAGCCTGGCTGCACACAGGCTCTCTGCATGGACAGGGTAGGCGCGGTGGCAGGTGCAGTCCAGGTTCACACGGGGGAGTGGCGGCAGCCAATCCTCTCCGGCACCATGAAGGGGCGTGTCCTCCCCGACAAAAAGGGTAGCCCCGCCCCTACCAGAAGGGAACCCCAGGAAACAGGGGAACCAATTCGGCAATGCAGGGGTGAGGATGTGTGGTAGTTGATGGGGCGGGGCACCTACCCAGGAGAGTGAGTGACGGGGGGCGCCCACGGGGAAGCTCTGTGTACAACAGGTGCCAAGTGCATGAGGAGATGCGTTCTTGCCCCCTACTTGCCCCACCTTGTCGCAGGGTGCCTGGGCCGGCTGGCTCAAACTGTCTGAACAGCACCCAAGGGGCTGTGCTCAGTGAGACAATTCATGTAGTAAAGTAATGTAGGGGTAGTCAGAGGAGGCTTCAAAAACATTCATGGGAAGAAAAAAAAAAGAATTAAAAGATGGTGACACTTCCCCTATAAACTCTTTTTTGGTTTTCCCCTGTGTTTGGAAATGAATTTGTCCGTCCCTAGACTCCAAGTCCACCTGCTTGTTGCTCTTCCTCCGTTATTTTTGTTTGTTTGTTTGTTTGTTTAGCCCTCCGACCAATATTTAGATCCAAGGGGTAAGGAGCCTGGAGGAGTCTTAAGGCCGAGGGCCTGCACGCTCTTTTAATCTTTATTTCCTTTGTGTTTTTAAAGCAGTGCCTCCACAGAGGAACTCAGTGCTAATACCCCATGAAGTCCCCATCCACTCGATTCTCTTTAGTTTTCCCCTCTCATCCTTCTTCCCACCCATTACCACTGGAAACCTGTCTCCCCTGCCCCAACCCACCCCCCACCGATGTGCCCAGATAGGAAATTCAGAAAGGACCTGGAGTGAAAGGGAACGGCCCTCCTAGCTGAGCGGTGGAATGTGTCCAGGAGTTGCACTGCAGGACCCAGAATAAATAATGCAGGGGGGGCCCATTCCATTCATGGGGCGAGGTTCTCAGGCAGGAGTCTGGTCTGACGCACAAGTTCTGGTGGTGGTGGTTGTCAGAGGCTCTGGGCGACTCGGTACAGAACAGGCCCAAACACTGCCCGGTCCTGGGTCTTCCTCACAATCTCTGCCCCATCTCTGAGCCCAGAGTTGCAGCCACCGTGTCAGTCCGTCTCCTGGAGAGCTCCTCTCTCTCGCTGCCCCTCCACTTGACCAAGCAGGATGTCCTTCTCCAGGGACGGGTCCCTCCGGACAACGAGCCCAAAGCACATAGGTCTGAAGCCTCACCCTCCTCGCTGCCGCGAACCCTTCTGGCAGATTTGTTTGTTCTGCAGCCAGTCCGTGGTTAGTGCAATATTCTCCACCGACAAAAGACAAAAGACCCCGATGCCGCCATGCCGTCACTTTCCTTCCTCGCCGCCGGCTTTCACATGCAAAGACCGACCGGGGGTTCCGTCACGGCCCCTTCGTTCCCCAAAGTGGCCTCTGTGCTCTTTAACTCAACGGTCCTTTCTTGTGCCACCGATGCTGCCACTCCAACGTGTCCTTGGATCGCCAGGCAACTGCACACGCAAGCGGGAGGTCCCCCGAGACGTCACGGTGTCTCTGTCTGTCATGATGTCGCTTTGGGGGACCTTGGCTTTCTTGATCTGGATGGGCCATCCCACGGAAGCAGTCCTGTTGGATCTTCATCGGGCGGGGCTTGTTCAGAAATCTTCCTCCAATCTTCTCTTCGTCCTGTCACCCAGCTTCTCCCACGACTGGCTCGACACACGGATTGAAGGCTACTGCCCAGGCCCACCCCTTCCGTGGATGGAAATCGCTCCGTCTCGCCTTGGTGAGGAGCCCGGTGGTGCTGTGGATTGGGTTGCTAACCGCCAGGTCGGCGGTTCAAACCCGACAGCCACTCTGCAGGAGAACAAGGAGGCTGCCTGTGTGCCCGTACACCCTCCATAGGGTTGCTCAGAGCTGGGATGGCAGTGGGTTTGGGTTGGTTGTTTAGTGATGTCCACGTGGTGGCCTTTCTACTGGAGTGCAGCCTCAGACGGGCATCTCAAGACAGCAGGAACTCGACGTGAGAGTCCGGTTCAGGGAGGCTGAACCAAGAACAGGAGGCCTAGCCTCTAGAGCCCCCGAACAGTGGTGAGAAGCTGCATGGGGGGCATCAGCATTTCTCCCCACACTCATCTCTGGAACGGGATTAGGCTAGCAGGAGCCTGACATCATCAGTGGGCTGTCACCAATGGGTGCCCAAGGTGCAGCCAAGGGACCAAGGGGCTCAGGGAACCCAGGGTCCAGGCCTCAACCAGGCCAGGCTGCTATATGTGCCAAAGAGCAGCTTAGGAATACCCCTCGGTGATGATGACTGGGTTTCAAGTTCAGGTTTCAAACTGCCTTATCCAACAGCTCTGTCCCCCTCGCCAGAGAAGTCTGATTCCTGGCGACCCTCTAAGCCAGAACTGCTCCACAGAGTTTCCAGAGCTGCCAAACTGTCCCGGCGCAGACCCCTGCTTCCTCCTGCCCGGGGGCTCAAACCACTGGCCTTTTGGGGTGCAGCTGCTGTGCCTCCAAAGCAACTTCCAGCGTTTCTAGGAGTGTCCGGCCAAAAGCCTTTCCTTTTGGGGAGTGTAGCTAAGTTTGGGGAAATGAACACCATGGAACAAAAACTTGCTCTCTGCACAGGGGGCGACACACCCCTGTGGACGAATTCACTCAGTGTCACTGACTGAACTCTATCGCAAAAGGGGGCTGAAATACACGTGGGATGTAGAATCGGCCACCGTTCAAAGGTACATGAAAGCGTGGACTCGCTCCCTGGCCAGAGCATTCAGGGGCCTTCAAGGCAGGCTGGCCTCGGGCCTGCTTCCCAGCGGGGTGATATCAAAAGCCATCTTGGATTAGCACGGTTTGGAGGTATCTCCCCTCCCCACACCCAAGAGCGAATCTGGCCCCAGCCATCCGGCCCTCACCCCACAGTGGGAGCATTCCGGTGCGGCCGATGGTAGTGGCCGACTAGATACATCTTTATTTAACTTCACCAAACTCTATTCCTGACGATGACTGAAAGGGGTTGCGGGGGTGGGCGCCTCCATTACCAACATATTTATCAACAACAACAACAAATTTTAAGGACCCCACTCAACCCAGATGCAGCCCCTGGGAGAAGCAGAGCAAACTGTCCCTTCCCACACTCGTGGGTGCCACGCATGTAACCACAACTCAAAACTCCCCTCCCTTTTATTTAAATTTTTTTTTTCATGATTTTCTTTGTTTTAATGGCGATTTTATAAATCAGGTGGGGTTTACACGTCAGACCATCAGTTTAGTGTTCAAGAGTCTAAACTTCTCATGACCCCCCCCCCCACCTGCCCTTTCTGAGCCAGCAAGGAACCCTCTCTATCCCCACCCTCCAAACACACAGCGGCAGGGCAAGGGAGGTAACACTCCCCACTAGCAGTCCCCCCCTCCCCGCGGTGTGAATATACAGCCTGCCTGTATTTTCCCATTCTACGCCCTTCAAAATAAAGACATCTGTTCATAACACCATTAGGAAACTTGCAAAAAAAAAATAAAACCTTGGTTTCTCAAACATTAAAAGTGCTATGTACATCAAAGTCTGCAAATAAATAACTTTCTCTGCTATCAAGTTTAAGGGGGGGGGGGTGAGGGGAAGGGCGATCAGAACTGATTCTGAACCGAATGTGAGTCCCACAAACAGCCAGCAACTAAACACGGGCCTGCCCACCAAAACTGTGACCTATCGAGGCAGGTGTTAGCCCAGGGTGTTAAGAGAACAGGGTGTCAATCAAAATGCAAACTGCCGCGAACTCACTGCCACCAAGTCCATCCCAACTCACCGCGACTCTGGGTGATGGTGGGGGGGGGGGGGATGACGACACACAGCCCCTGTGCGTTTCTGAGACTGTCAGTCTTTACAGGAGCGCAAGTCCTCATCACTTTCCCTGTACCAGCTGGTGGGCTCGAACTGCTGACCTTGCAGTTAGCAAATTAATGTGTATCCCACCGTGCCACCAGGACCAGTGCCACTGGCAAGTGGATCTGACTCGGCAACCTGTCCGGCAGGGGCGAGGCTGCGCTATTCCCGGGTCTTCCTTCCACGGAGTAGAAGGGGGGTGGGGGTGGGGTGTCAGCCAGAGCGCTAACCACTGTGACACCGGGCTCCTTAAAAGTGGGATATGAAAAGCAGATTCGTCGGACACATGCACGGCTCTCCCCGCAAACACACACCGTCCTTCCCGGAGTGGCCCGCTGCTGCCCACGTTTCGGCCACACCCGGGGTCCGGGCGCCAGCGGAGGCCGCAGTGTGGGCACTTACTCGTCGCCGTCGGGGCACAGGCCGGTGGCCTCGTCGTACTTGGCGCAGTACACGTCGGGGCTGTAGTTGAAGGTGCCATCTCGCCTGCGCAGCGGCCGGCGCCGCCGCTGGTTCAGGAAGTGCCAGTGGAAGCAGGTGAAGGGCCGGTGCTGCGCGCACTTGTGCTGCACGAACAGCGCGCAGCGCTCCGTGCGGAACTCCTTCAGGTACCTGCGGAGACAACGGGCAGGTGCGGAGAGTGGGCGGCCAGACCGGACCCGCCCTGCGCCACAGCCCGAGGCCCATTACCCCCGTCCCAGGATCACCCCCCAGGACCCCACCCGACTTCAGTACTCTGGCCCCAACCCTCAGCACAAGAGCACAAGGCCCTGTACCCCCAATTCCAGGATTAGGATCGGCTCTCCCCACCAGGGGCCAAGGTGTGACCTGTTACCTAGCCTGACCTCGGACACGCCCCCTAGGCCCAGTACCCCCTTCTCAAGATCACTCCCCTAGGACACTACCGGGAGGCCCCCTAACTTCGGCACTCAGGCCCCGCGCCCCTCAGCTCGAGAGGGGGTACCCCATCTCAGGATCGCCTCCCCTCACCAGGGCCCAGGGCGTGACCCCCGACCCAGTCTGACCTTAGTCACATCCCTTAAGCCCAGTACCCCCATCTCAGGATCACACCCTCCCTGACCCAGGATCTTAGGGAGACCCCTAACCCAGCTTGTACCTTCATCTCAGGGTCGCAACCCCTAGGACCCCAGGTGTGACCCCCTGACCCCGCCCAACCTCAGAAATGCACCTTAGGCCCTCGGATTGTCACCCACTTTTTAGGATCAAGCTCCCCTTCACAGGACCCCAGGTGCAGGGGTCTTCAAACTTTTAAAACAAGGAGCCAGTTCACTGTCTCTCAGACCTGTTGCTATAGTTAAAAAAACAAAAACAAATTCCTATGCACATTGCACATATCTTATTTTGAAGTAAAAAAATACCAAAATGGGGCAAAAACAC
This sequence comes from Tenrec ecaudatus, assembly GCF_050624435.1. NCBI lineage: Eukaryota > Metazoa > Chordata > Mammalia > Afrosoricida > Tenrecidae > Tenrec > Tenrec ecaudatus. The sequence goes on along the minus strand of NC_134541.1, from coordinate 111,093,453 downwards.
CCGGCGGGCCGGATAAATGTCCTCGGCAGGCCGCATGTGGCCCGAGGGCTGTAGTTTGAGAACGCCTCAGACACAAGCAGTGACAGCACCCACACTCTGCACTAGGACCTAGGTGGGATCCCCCACCACCCAGCCCCATCTTTGACCTCAGCCAAGCCCCCAGATCAAGACCTTTAGGTCCTGTACCCCGACCCCAGGGGTGGTCCCCAGGAACACGTGATTCTTGGGCGCCAGATCCATCCCTCGAGCAGCGCCAGGCCCGGGGTGTTCTCCGTGCTCCAGCCCAAGTGTCATTCCGCTCTCAGTGACAGCAGTCCACGCCACTGGCCGCCGTGCCCCCACCCTCGCTACTGTACACCGACTGTGACCCTAGTGCGGTTCAGAACCCAGGCACACCCCCTTGGACACAGGCGCCCCCTCACGATCCCAGGCGCGCAGCCCGGGAGGGGCAGTTCAATTCCAGAGAGTCGCCTCTTGCTCCCAATCCCAAGCCCCTTCCCTGACCCCGCAAGCCCAGGTGCCACCCCAGATTCCCGACCGCAGGCACCGCCCCCGACGCCAGGCGGAGTCCAGATGGCCGCCCCCATCCGCGACTCCAGCTGCCACCTGGACTTCAGACGCCGTCCCGGACCCCCGGCGGCGGGAGTCCGAGCCCAGGTGGCCGGCCCCTCCCGAATGCCAGCGGCGAACCCCAGGTCCGCGACCCCAGGCGGCGGCTGTCCGGTTCCAGATGCCGCCCCTCCCCCGGCCCCAGCGCCTTCCCGGGCCCCGACCTCGGGCGGCGGCGGCGGGCGCCCGGGCGCGGCCCGCGGAGCCGGGGACGGGGGCGGCGGCGGGCGCTGGGCCCAGGCCGCACGGCCGCGCGCGGGCCCGGGCAGCGGGCCGAGCCGCCGGCGCCCCCGGCACGGCGTGCGGGCGGCGCCACGCTGACCTGTAGTGGGTCGGCTTCTCGGTCTGCGGGGGGGACCCGCTCAGCGCCGCCGCCGCCGCCGCTTTCGAAACCGACGGCATTTTCAGGCAAAACAATGCAGCGCGCATGCGCCGCGCGGCCCGCCCCCGCCCCTCCTCATCTACACCCCCCCTCGCCGAGCCCACCCGCGCCCCCCCGGGCCGCCCGGCCACTCCCCCACCACGCCCCCCGGGCGGTGCGTAGGGAAGGGGGCGGCCCCGCGCAGCATCCCTGCATCCCGCGCACCTCGGCCTCACCCCAAACCCGCAAATTTGGGGAACCTCCTGGGGCACCAGCCACACCCGCTGCCCCATGCGCACCCCAGGCTCATGCCGCGCCACAACTCGGGCACCCACCGCACGCACCCATGACTATCCCGCCCCTCCCCTGCGTGCTGCAAACTCCTGGAAGCCTCCGCACAGGTGCTGGCGCCACAAGAGAGAACCCGAGTGCTGACAGGTGTGTGGGGGGTCACACGGGCCTGTGAAATGTCTCCAAAGCCCGTGTTTCTATCGCGTGTCGGGCCCAGGGCGGTAGTGGGGTGGGGGCAGAGCAGGCCCCCAGGTGCACAGGCACCCGCACACCTGGTGCCTAGCAGGTGGGCCCTGCATGGGGAGGAAGTGAGTGCTTGTCGGAGACAGTTTAAAACTCAGGTTCCAACACGGGTCAGAGTCCTCTAGCAAAAATTTTGCCCAACAGCCCAATAGCAAAAAGGGGTTTAAATTATGAGTGTTACGCAACCTGAAGGAACCCTGGGGGCGTTGTGGATTATGCACTGGGCAGCTAACACAAGGTTAGCCGTTTGAACTCACCGGCCACAACCTGGGGGAACGAGGCTTTCTGCTCCCAAAAAGATGCACAGCCCCGGAACCCCAGACGCAGTGTTATTCTGGTAGCACTGACTGCGATGCAGCCATTTAAAAGTCCACCAGCCGCTCCGTGGGAGAAAGGCGGGCTTTTATTCCCCTAGTCTCCGAAACTCAGAGGCTCTTCCACCCTGTCCTGTAGAGTCGCTGTGTCATAATCAACCCAATGGCAGTGAGTTGGGGTTTTTTACAGGGTAGCTAAGAGTCTGTGGTGTGCCCTGGTTAATGAACACCAAACACGGTGTCAGCTGTTGAATGGAACACTGATGGACTTACTAAACTCTCACCCAAATCATGATAAAAGTGTGTGGTTTAAAAACGCACTTTCTTCAAAGTTATTTAGTAACTTTCTGACGTAGTTTCTAGCGGCTCAAGGAGCTTACTCAGGGACCAGGTCAAGGAAATCGCCACGAATGGGACAAATGCTGAAAGCTACAAGTGGCTTTGGAAAGTGTAACTCAAATGCCAGCCTCACCAGGTGATCTTCCTGAATAAAACCAGGGTTGTTTCATATACATATAATTGTTCTTATAGCTTATGTTATATGACAGGGGAAAGGGGCAGGGGCTTAAAGAAATATATGCACGTAACAAAACAAAGAAATACTCATACAAGTGCAGTCTAACTTCCTGCCAAAAACAAAATCATGTATTTGAAGAATTTGCAGTTGTCTCTAGCAAGATGCCATTTTTTCCTTAAAAAGGCAAGAAACGCGAAAAAAAATAAAAACTGAAAAAAATGGAGTTTCTATATTTGACCCGGTTATGTGCGTTTTAAAATGCAAATAACACAGTAAAATAACAATGAAAAACCATCTTTTTATGAGCTGATAAAAGGGTTTGTTTTCATACATTCAGATTTCCCAAGTTATCACTGCTACAGAAAATGTTGAAATTAATACCACCCAATGAAAGCGTTTGGAAAAGCTATTGGGAGAACGGCTGGGGATGGGTGGGAGGCAGGGCTCATGAATTCTGAGGGAGGCATCAAAGGGTCTGGACAACTGCTGGGATGCCAGGAGAGACGGGATTGGCTAACTCCTCCGAGACGGAATGGTGGAAACAAAATCAAGTGGAGTCTGGAACAAAGAAGGTTGGTGCGGAAGTGAATTCCAATTTGGAATCAAGCATCCTGGGAACTTATGAGCTCATCTGGTAACTCACCCATGGCCAGAGAACGGTCAGAACCCCGTGAAGGAAAGAGATTTGGGGTGCTCTGCTGCAGGGGTGGGAGGGAAGATGTGCTCAGCATCTCCTCACCCACTGGGCTTCTTCCTGGAGCAAAACACAACCGTCGTTTTTGAGTTTTTGCAGAATGCTCATCTTGTCGCAGGGGGAGGGGGCACCGCAGAGCTCGGCCCAGTCTTTCGGGGCTGCTCACCACCAGTTTACAAGTGACTGCTCCGTTTGTCTCCTTTTCCTTGAAAGGATCTCTCCATCTCTTTGTATCACACACACGTTCTTCCTCCTGCCCAGTAACTTATCTTTTCAACAACTTCTGTCACCACTTCCGGTCTGACATGCCTGATCTTCCAAAATGCTTACTCAGCACTTCCATGAAATGAGTAAAGTGCAACGTCTCTTGGGAGACCAAGAAGTTACATACAGCCTCTGGGGGAAATAAAGTAGCTTACCGCCCATCGCCACACATTCACACAAAATCTGGACAACAGGTAAAGAGAACTGATGCCTTCGAGTTGGGTTGGCAAAGATGACTGACTAGACCAGCAGTTCTCAACCTTGTTAATGTTGCGACCCTTTCATACAGTTCTTCATGTTGCAGTGACTCCCAACCGTAACATTATTTTCCTTGCTACTTCATCACTGTAATTTTCTACTGTTATGAATCAGACGACCCCTGTGAAAGGATCTTTCGACCCCCAAAGGGGTCGCGGCCCCTAGGTTGAGAACTGCTGGGCTAGACCATGGGCTGCCGGAAGAACCACTTGCCTCAGGGAGAAGTCAGAATGCCCCTTAAGAGCCAATGTGGCAAGACGTTCCCTGAGAGCCACCAGGCATGTTATCAGGAGGATCGTCAGAAAGATGCCACTCACTGAGCTAGATTGGCAGCAGTGGCTGCAGCAACGGACTCACACACACTCCCGGGCTCCCAGTGGTGGAGATGGCCCAGGGCAGTGTTTCATTCTACTGAACCATGGCATCTCTTTGAGTCCAAAACCAACTCACAGCATCCACTCCAAAGGCAGTTCAACCATGAGCGGAATTCCTGCAGCCCACCCACCAGTCAGGTTTGGTGTCCTGCGTGGGAAAACCCTGGGGGAGAAGACTGCCCACTGCTGCCAGGTGGCTCTGACTCTCCTTTCCAAGACAATGAAATTTACTCATCTGGAAGGCCAGGAGTAAATCAGAAAAACCCGCAGGGATTCCCCCCTCCAACCCAGGAGATAGTCAAGGTCTGTGACATGTGGAAAACCAATTTACTCTGCATTTTCACGCAAATCACAATACAAATCTGTTGTTTTGAAGTTATTATTGGGGGAACAAGCATTCAGTGGTCCCCTCTCCAGGGCTTCTCATTCTCCCTTTTGTATATTCGTTTCCATATACTTTTGTTTGTTTCAGAAACTCACAGGGGCCATCCTACAGGACAGCTGAGTTGGCACCAACCCCATGGCAATGAGCTAAAGAAGCCATCCCATCAGTTTCACTTGCTCTTCCTACAGAATCAGGTGGAGACTCTCAAGAGATTCGGATTTGAATGAAGGCCACACTGACCAAACAGTTCACTGCCAACCAGTAACAAGGAGGCCAGGTCAGGAGACTTAACGCTTTACCTGCAGAGATGAAGTAACCTGAGCTGAGGTGCCTAGCCTTCCCAAGTCTAGATCTGTCTCTAAAAAAAAAGAAAGAAACATTGTGTGTCCATTGGCCCCTCTACACAGATAATTTACAGTGTGGGGTAAATGCAAGGATTTCCAGCACAAAAACCTGAGGGTTCCTGCCGACAGGATTCAGTTTTGGGGGCAGTACCATACCACTTCTTCCCTCATTTTCAAGATTATTTATTACCAGTATCTTAAACAATCCAGTCTTTGAATACCTGCAAGTGAATAACATTATCACATTACCTCCTGCAACATTTTATATAAAACCCAAAGTTCATGCCACTGAGTCGGTTCTGAGACCCTATAGGGAAGGGAGAAATGTCCCAGGAAGCTTCCCAGAAGCTTCTGAGAGTAAAAAGCCTCGTCTTTCTTCAGAGAGCTGCTGGTGGTTTAAAACTGCTGACCTTATGCCCAATCAATAGCCACTACACCTCCAGGGTTCTTTTTACCACTGGTTAAGATGTAAAACAAAACAAAAAAGCGCAACCAAGTGGTTATTTTGGTTCATTGTAACAAATCCACGGTAAGCCAGAGACACTGTAACCCCTCATGAATCTTTAATTTTTCAGTTAAGCTGATTTGCTTTAATAAACAGTCACTGGGGGGGGGGGTCATTCAGGTAACACAAGGCACCGCCCATAATTTCCCCTAAGAATGGACTCATCGGTTCCATGCATCAGAGATGCTACTTTTGTGAAACATAAAGTTTGGCAGAACGCTGAAAAAGGTTTGCTGTTTCTGACGCCACTGGATCATTGAGGTTTCTTTCCTCACTTCTTAAAATGAAAAAGACAAACAGGTAAATACGGCCATTTCCCTACTAACCCGTTTTTCTCCACCCCCCTTTTAAAATCCGATTTTCAAAGGGGGAAAATTAACATTTTATTTCCGGTGTGTTAAGTGTGTAAAGCATCGGTGGATCTTATTTACACACGCCTCGGTCCATCGGAACCAACTCGATGGCACGGGGTTTGAGGACATCGTGTCAGTTTGGTTCTGCGCCTCAGCATTCTGCCTCTAAAGGCAAAGCTGGTGACAAAGTGTCACCAGAATGGCCCTGGGGATGTGAAAATACACAAAGACATGAACACTCCACAGCACACTGAAAACGTTTCCTATGCATCTGAAGAGTCTCGGACGGACGGATTCACTGGGTGTTGTGTTAGTAAGGCGCGGTTTTCGTCTGCTGAAAGGCTCTGCCCCTTCTTCGGGCAGGTAGCGGAGTGCGCCATTCGCCCAGGCCAGCAGTGCTGAGGACGCACGCAGAAACCGTCCAGCGCGACATCCCAGCCGAAGGGTTGTGCCTGTCCCCTTCCTGCCAGCGGGCGCTCCGCTAAGTCCTCGTCTCGCTACCAGGTCCAAGCTCCTCGGGCTCAGCCTCTTCTCCCAGCACCTCTGTCAGCCATTCGTCCGTGCTGTTCTCCTGCCGCAGGTAGCACCAGAAGACCAGGGCCAAAAGGGAGAGGCTTAGGGGCAGCACTTTCCACCAGGGCCGATGCTGATTCTTCCCCAGAGAATGAGCCACCGTCCAGCGAGACGGGTTGGCGCTGCTGGAGGAAAACTGAATGGGCTCGTTACGGTCGACCTCTTCCTCCCCGTCGGCCACTGATCGGGCCTGAGCCCGACCCCTGGCCGGCGAGTGCAAGCTCTGGGCGGTCCAGGATACGAGCCTCAGCGCCCGGGCGGCCCTGGAAGAGAGAGAGCAGTGAGCGGAGGCTCTGGTCGTCCTCGCGTCGGCTCCCGCCCGCGGTCCCGCCGAAACCGCGCACAGCTCACCGGGCGGCGGGGGCACACAGGACACGGCTCATCACGACCTCGGCTCCGCGCTCAGCGCGCCATAACGCGTCACTTCCGTCGCGCAAAACCGGAAGCCGGACGCAACTCCAGGCGTCCACGCACGACCACGAAACGTGAGCCCAGTCGCGCACAGGAAATGGCGTGCTGCCCTCTGGCGGTGTCTTCCGCTGCAGGCTCCGATTCCGGCGGGCTGCAAGTGTATGACGGGAAATGTAGTTCGAATCTGGCTCGAAGGCAAACCGGCTCGCTGGATCCTCCCACTTGCGACGGGGGGAAAGAGCGTAGGGAGCGAGGAAGGGACACCAACGGGCGATGAGCCGCCGGCTGGACCCAGAGCGAGTACTCCCAGCCCTGGGCTGCAGTACGAGCCGGTCTGTCAACAGTGACACCTGCACCTGTCTGCCCAGGGCTCTGCCTCACCTGTCCCTCAGCGCCCCAGAACCCCATGAGAATCATCCCAAACCACTCGGCCTGCAAGGACCCTGGAAGGGCTGCAGTGTGAGCAGCAAGCACTGGATCATTCTCCTGTGGCACCCACAGAGCTTCCTAGAGGAAGGTGGGGCAGGGTGGCTGCCTATATGAGCCCCCCGGGATAGCGATGAGGGCAGGCTGGGGTCCCCGGCCAGCCCCAGGGGCCACTGCGCCATCTCTAGGCGGCCTTGAGCTTCAGAAGTCTCAGCTTGCTCACATATTAACTGGGCCTCTATCGAGCCAAGACCGGCAGCACATGGGGGTGGGGATGGAGGTGGGGGTGAGTGATCCAGGCAAGGATGGAGGATCACGTTGGGCGGGCCCATGAGTGACGGCTCTGCTGGACCAATCACCACCGTAGTCTTGCTCTAAAGTCCCGTCCCTTAGGTAAAAACCAATACAGTGCCCAATCAAAGACTGACTCGTTGTCCTGGCAGCACCAATCCAGAACAGAATCACTTCCTTAGACCCGCCCCCAGGAGCAAAGTTCCTTATCCTAAGCTCCCTCCCCTCCGGAGCGCTGGTGGCGCAGTTGTTAAACACTGGCCGCTCACCTGGGGATGGAAGATTGAACGCACTTAAAAAAGACCAAAGCGTTTGCCCCCCATTGAGATGCCCAACTATGAGTGGATTGCCACTCCACGTTCCTAGGGCACAGTAGAACTGCCCCAGAAGTTTTCTTGTTTATTGTCTACTTTTCATTGTGATTTGGGAGGTTTGCGGAACCGCTCACTTTTTCACAACAGTGCAGACATGGTTTGTTTCATTTCACAGGCTGCAGTCTCTGCAGTGTGTGCACTTTGCCCCATAGGAGTTCCGGACTGCCACCCCTTTCTTCCTCCGCTATAAAGAAGACAGCTTTAAAAAAAAATTTTTTAAGACAGTTTAGAGAACCCCATGGGGCAGTTCCCTGAGTTCGCTGACAACTAGGTGGCACCTAGCTGCATGGCACCCGTGATAACCAGTCCCCCTCTGCAACCAGCACCAAAGATGGGCACCGCTGTGTCCCCATGGGTGGGTGGGGAGGCTATGGTTACTGCCCCACCCCCACCCATGCAATAGGACTCTGTAAGGGGAAGGCCCCCGCTGGGTGGTTTCTGGGGCTCCTGTGGGTCCTGCTCTCATTCTTAACCCCAGTGAGCCTGGGAGGGTGACAGGTACCATGGCAACCCTTGGGTGGCCTCTTGGGTGCAGCTCCTCCCCCACACCCAGTGCCTTGGCTGCCACCATCTCAGAGCACACAGAGCAATGTCACCGGAAAGCTAATGTCCCTCTAATGGGGACACCAGGCTGCAACCCTTGTGTGCTTAATGGCTTGAGTAATTTATTGTCGCGCCTCTTGAGTGCTGACATATTGGAACTATTGATTTTCCTCTGGAAGATCGATACTTGGGCCAGAGTTCTGCTGTGGGGCTGGGAGGTGTGACACTGGGCAGGGAGCAGGCCTGGCACTGTCCACCACTAGAGACAGTGGCTGGGAGCAGATGAAGGACATATACTTGGCTCCTACAACCTGGCAGCCCAGCCCTCTGTTATACTACAGGGATCTGGAATATCCCACCCCACACTAGGCTGCCAGCTCCCCTAGTAACACAGTGGGTCTCTGATGCCATCACCACTGGACCCCAGTGTGTCCTAAAGCCAGTTCAGAAGGACGGTGGGTGGGCAACGGGCAGATGCACTGACCCCAGCCCTCATGCCTGCACCCTGTATGAAAATGAGGGTCTAGGGCAGCGTGCTGCCCCCTGCCTCCTCCCCACATTCTATCTGTCCTCACGTTGAGGGGGATGGGCACAGAGGAGGGAAGATTGAGGTGTTCAGATGGTCCCAACTAGTGCCAGGCATACAGCTGGCCCCTCATGCTTCTCTTCTGTGCTCCCAGCCTCCCCACCACCACCCCTGCCCTGTGTATGGGTTTCCTGCAGCTGCTGGGACAAGATGCCCACAGAATCAGCAACTCACTTGCGCATCCAGCTCACAGGCTGGAGGTCAGGGGTCTGACAGGCCTTCCAGCTAAAACCTTGAGCTGAGCTGGAAGGGCCATGTCCTCTCCCCTCTCCTCTCAGAGGCTTCAGGACACCCCACCCCCACCCCGCTACCTTCCTCCACCTTCCAAGCTGGCAGCACAGCACCTGCTCTGCTGTCTCGCCCCACCCTCCTGCTGCACCCCTTACCCCACCAAGTCCCTATGAGGCCATGGGGCCCACCTAGGTCATCCAAGGAGGTCTCCCACCTCAGGATCCCTGAGAGGAACCACACCCTTAGTGCCCCAGGGCCATGTGAGGTCAGTCACAGCTTCCAAGGGGAAATAGAGCACGCAGTCTTTGGGACAGGGACTAGGATGTGGTGTCTTTCAGGCAGGACTAGCGTTGACACCCCAGCCCCTTGTGAGCCCCAGTCTACTCCAGACCATCCCCAATGTGGGATTTCCTTGAGTACACCCTGGCCTCATTGTATACCCCCAGACCCTGAGGACAGGGCCCAGTGCCTCCTCCAACCTCCAACCCTGACCACTGCCAGCTGAGAGCCCTGGATGCCCACCCTCCTAGGAGGCGCGTGTTGGGGGTGGGGGGCCAGGTTGTGCTGGGGGACCGGAGTGAGCCTCCCATTGGGACTTCAGAGATGCTGGTGGCCTGTCCAGCTCGTCTGTCTTTCCTGTACTGAGCAGCAGAGGGCACTGCTGTCAAGTGGCCGGACTGAGGGAAGGCAGCCAAGAGTACAGCCTAGGCCCAGCCTGAGGACCCCCTGTGGTCCGTGCTACCCCTGCCCCACCCAGAACCAGCCCACATTGTCACACAGCACCCTCAGTCCTGCAGACCCTACTCAGCAAGTCCGGGCCTGGCGGACTCTTGAGCTCCAGGCTCCAGATGAATCTTCAGTCTCTGGTCATGTCGTGGTTGCCCACTGGGCTGCTAACATCAAAGTCAGCAGTTCAATACCACCAGCCACTCCAAAATAGAGTGCAAGGCTTTTTACTCCAATCAAGAATCTCAGTTTGGAAACCCACAGGGGCAGTTCTACCCTGGCCTGTAGGGTGGCTATGAGTTGGCATCGACTAGAGAGCGGAGTTTGGTTTCTGAGTTTGGTTCCCTTAATGTCAGGGGTCACCACCACTGTCCCCGAGCACGGAGTTTGGACACCAGCTCCTTTGGAATCAGGGAACAGGATAGTGGAGTCTTCTTGCTGCCAGTTGTGGTTGATGCACTTGGCATCTCAAAGGGTGGCATCTGCGTCCAGAGTTGCCTGGGAGACAGGCCTGGTAGAGCCCTTCCCAGAACACCCAGCCCTTGCACACCCCCTTTTCACGCTTGTACACACACACACACACACACACACACACGGCTGCCCCACGGGAACTGGTTCATAGGCCTGGCCTGGATCATGCAATCAGCCGCCTTGGAACCTCAGAAAAAATCCTCACAATATCCTCCCCAGAAAAGCAGCCACTGCAAAGCGTGTGTCGCCCAGTTCCACCCAGACACACTTGGGTCCCCCTGGCTCCAAGGCAACTGGAAAATACAGTGACCTGGCAGGGTGGTGGCAGCCCCCTGGCCCTGGCCCTGGCTGGAACCCATTTTCCCAGCCCCCAGGGAGGGAGGGAGGGTGCTCTCTGGATAAGGCTACTCCAGAAGTCAAAATAGCATGAAATTTAATTTTCCGCCTATTTGACACGACCTGGTTGGGCCAGGATCGCTGTGGAGATAAGAGCCCTCGGACCAAGGGCGGGAGCCAGCTGGGCTAGAGGCAAACACTCCAGGGTCCCCCGGCAGGCGGCAGCCAGGTGAGGCCCAGCCCAGCACACCCCCCTGCGGGGCTCTGGTTGCTGGGCGCTAAAGCAAACGGCTCTGTTTGCCCAGTCTGCGATTACAATGCCGCCACCGCCAAATATTTGCCCGCCCGCCAGGCCGGCCGCTAGAGCACAGCTATAAATGCAAGACCCCAGGTGGGGCCAGCCTGCCCAGAGAGCAGCACTCGGGACCTGGGCCAGGTAAGAGGCTGGCGGGTGTGGGCCGGGTGGGTCCAGGACACTCCAGGGTGCCCGGCTCTGGCCTCCCCGCATAACTGTGCCCCTCTGCCTGGGGTCTGGGGGTCTGGTCTATGGGGCTCACTCACCCCCTAGAGGCCATCACAGCAGACTGACTCAGGGCAGGGGCCTGGGGCACCCATGTCCCACTGAGAATAGCCACCCCTAAAAGTCCAGCATTAGGACCACCTGACCCTGGGCTGCCCCAACCCTGTGAGCCTGCAGAGGAGGGGGGGGGAATCTTCTGCTGGTGGGGGAGCCGGAACTTCTGGTGCCGTCTGTCCAGAAATAGCCCCTCTTCAGCGAGAGCATGTCTGACTATCTGGGGGCCTAGCTTTTCTTGCACCAAATCCCGTTCCTCCCTCTGGCCCTCCTACTGGTGTCCCCGAAGATCATAGCCATGAGGGGACAGTTGTACCCATCCCTGGGGAAGAGGTCTTCTTCTGGGGCGCAGTCAGCCCAGAGTGACTGCTGGCCAAGTGGAGGACTACCCTACCCAAAACATCCCCCACCCCCGCCCTGAACTCCCCTGGTCCTGCCCCAAACCCAGCCCAGCCACCTTCCTCAGTCTAGCCCTCCTCTGCCCAGGACCCCCACTCCCACCCTCCTGCTGGCTCCTTCTCAGTTGGGAACACCAATGGGGTCACCTCTTTTACCCTCTTGTACCCAGAGGAAGACAAGTTAAACCTTGGAGTGCCAGCACTAGGAGACAGGGGAGTGACACCTCAGGAGGGCCAGCCTGCCTGCCCCTCTCCAGCCTTCCTACCCCGACCCCCCACCTATCAACAGCGCCCTGGCAGACATAGGCCTGCTTGTCAGAAAACCACCTCCTGCCAACCCACGGGTACCCTAGCAATCACAACCCCAGCCAGGGGCTCTGCTCCCCTCCGCAGGCTCCCCAACCCTCACACCCAACCCCCGGATTCCTCCCTTGGGCAGTGTCCAGGACAGTCCCTGCCACTTATCTCCATCCCCTCCACTCCCCCCACCACCGGCGCAGGGGTTCCCCAACACTCCCCTAATTTTCACCCTTCAAGTCACCATCCAAAGCCCCCTCACCCTCTCTCACAGTACCCAGTCTTCCTGGAGCTGCACACACGTACACACCACACCCCCCGCCACACCACCCCCCTCCAGTCCTCCATGGTCCTCCTCTTGCAAGTGGACTGTGTCCCCAGGGGCAGGAAAGGACATGTTTTCCTTCATGGACTTGGAGACAGGCCTGCCCTTAGGGACACGGCTCCTAGACAGGCTCCCCCCACTGGGGAGGGGGTGTGCCACTGCTCATCGCCCCCCTATCCATCTGCCTCCAGCCTGTGCTTGCTGCCCTCAGAGCCTGGTGGCCCCAGGACAGGGAGGAGATGGCGACCAGGGTGGCCCAGCCTCTGTTGGACTTCCAGCTGGCCAGCCCTTTCCACTTGCCCTTCCTGCGCTCAGAGCCCGAGCCCCCAGAGACCTGGGAGGAGGACGAAGAAGAGGAGGAGGAGGAGGAGGAGGAAGAGGAAGTGGCCGCGCTGGAAAGCGAGGAGCCTGGGGGCTGCAGCCCGTGCCCCCGCAGCGCAGGCGCAACCCCAGGGCCCGCCCCTGAGGGTACGAGCAGCCCCGAGACCGCGCGGCGTCTGCTGCGCTTCTCAGAGCTCATCAGCGGCGACATACAGCGATACTTTGGGCGCCAGGAGCAGCGGCCAGAACCCGAACCCCGAGAGCTGTGCGGGCAAGGTCGCCCAGCCGCCAGGTCTGCCCGGGAGCGCTACTATGCCGACCTGGTGCGCGAGGCCCGCGGCACGACTCCCGAGGGGGCGAGCCCCGAGCCCGCCGAGCGTCCGGCGCTGGGCCCGCTGGCCGAGCTGTTCGAGTACGGGCTGGGCCGCTGCGCAGGGCCTGGCACAGGCCGCGGCCTGAAGCTGCGGCGCAAGTACGGCCACATCACGCCCATGACCCAAAGGCAGCTGCCCGCGTCCTTTTGGAAGGAGCCGGCGCCCAACGCCCTGGGCCTGCTGCACCCCGGCACCCCGGACTTCAGTGACCTGCTGGCCAACTGGACGGCCGAGGCTGGCCCCGAGCTGCCGGGCCCAGGCCAAGTCCTGGACGAGGTGTCGCTGGCCGAGACCTAGCCAGAAGGCTGGGGACACAAGACTGCCTATGCCTCCCCCACCCGGGACGGCCCCTGGGACCCCTGGAGGAGAGGCTGGGCTCCTCGCTGGCGGCCACCTCCGCCTCCAGGCTGGCCCCCAGGGAGCAAGCACATAGGACTGGGTAGGAGCCCGCAGGAGGCTGGAGCCTCAGGGGGCTGAGCTGCTCCTGTCATTGCCCAACCACGCCGGGGCTATGGGGGTTCGAGGCCCCTCCGGGGACACAGCTAGGTTGTTCTGTCCGGGACAGGAAAAAGGGCCACTGGGCTCTGAACTACAAGCAAACACCGCGGTCCTGCCCAACAAAGCCCACCTTCTCGGCACGGAAAGGGCCGCACAGGCCCCGCCCATGACCCCCGAAACCCCGCCCCATACTCCGCCCCCGCCTGAAACCCCTCCTTCGTCAGCGCCCGTTGAGAGCAGCCTGGCTCGTGGAGGCCATCTGGCTAGAGCTCTGCCAGGACCCAGGTGAGGGCCATCAGGGGACTGGCTCCCTCCTAACCAGACCTCACGGGCACTCAGAGTCCCTGCGGGGCGGGGGTTGCTGGGAGACCGTGGTCACCATCCCCAACTGGCTTCCCTCCCGCCCCCCACGCGCTCGGCCAGGGCCCATGCAGAGGTGGCTCAGAGTCAGAGGGGTCCGACTGGGGTCTGCCTTGCTAGCGGGTTTATTGCTGGGCGAGGGGCAGCGACGAGGGGTCCGTGCCTGGCTCCGCGCCGTGGGCCGTCTCGGGGACAACGCTCGCTCTCCGCTGGGGCACCAGCCTCAGGAGGACGGCTTTCCACCGCAGCCACCTGCCAGACAGCGGCTCGGGGACGGTCCCTGGAGCCCCGCCCGCCCTGCCCAGGCCAGGTCAGGCCAGCCCCACTGCCCACCTGGCGGCCTGGTAGACGCCCCAGTGGTTCACGGAGCCCTCCGCGCAGGGCGCCGCATCCTTGACGAAGAATCGCTGGCGCACCAGGGACATGAGGACCCGGCGGCTGCCCAGAGTGAGCGCCCACGGGCCCTCCTCGCTCCACAGCCGCATCACGCTCTCGCGCAGCGTGGCGATCTCCTCCACGCGCTGGAGAGACACGGGCGTCACTGGGGCTGGGGACCGCGAGGGACGGTGAGGCGAGAGGCCGGCCCAAGGGATGCGGAGTCAGACTGCAAATCAGGGTCTTGGCTTCCTGGTCCAAACGGCTAGCCGCTGCAGACTAAGACCCTGAGACATTGCAGCCCGCAGGTGGGCGGGGTGGGTGGGCGGCTCACCATCTTGGTCTCCGTATTAAACTTGAGCTTCTGGATGATCTTGTTGTCCTGCATGCTGCTTTCCAGCTTCATGATCTGACTCTGAAACTGGACACGGCGCCGCTGTCGTGGGGGTGGGGGTGGGGCGCTTCCCAACCACCCCACTGAGGCCAGGCCCACCCCTCCTCATTCTCCACGATAAGATAGGAACAGGGGGACCTGGTTCTGATAGCTAGGACTAGGAGGTGGGCGGTGCAGGGGGAGTGGGTGGCAGGCCGGGTGGGAGTCTCCTGTCTTCCCAATCTGGAGGCTGAGATTCCTAGGGTCACCCATCTGGACAGCTGACGGGGCCAGGCAACGCCCTCTGGGCTGGTTGTCCTGGTCTTGAAACTCAGCCCCTAGGGACCCTGCTCTCATGCGGTGGAGTGGGGTGGGGTAGGTGAAAGTATCACAAGGCCCCTCCTTATAGTCAAATACCCCAGACTCCACTGCCCTCCCCACCCGCAGGGGCCCGGGCCTACGGTGGCCAGCTTGCCCTGGATCTCAGCAATCTTCCGGACAGGCTGGCCCTCCTTGAGCAGCTGCACAGAAGAAAGCAGGGCCGCCAGCTCCTGCCGCACAGCCTCCACCTGGACCTCCCTGTGGACATGGAGGGCTGGCCGCCCAGCTCTGGAGAGTCAGTGGGGCAGGGGGTGGGTGATGGACAGGGCCCACTGATGGCCAGATTGTGGAGTCAGAGAGGTTGGGGCAGAGCTCTCTCCTATGAGGACCTGGGGGTCCCAGTTCCCTGGGACCAGGAAGGGACAAACCTAGCAGGGTCAACCCAGCCTCCTGATAGACCAGAGCCCTGTGGGTGAGCTGCTGGTTCTGAGTCGCCCAGGAGCAGCACAGCGTGTGGCAGGACAAGGAGGAAGGAAGGGTGTCCCCTGCTGCTCACCCTCACCTGGCTTTGCCCTCCGTGGCGATCTTCAGGTCTGACTCGCTCTTGTGCAGGGAGCATTTATCCGAGACCCCTTCTATCTGAGCACAGGCAGGCTGGTGATGCCTCCTCCCCTCTGCACCCATGCTCCCCCAAGCCCCCAGCATGAAACAGCTGGGGAGGGGAGAGAGGGGGAGGGGGAAGGGAAGAGGGAATAGAGAGGGAGGGGAGCAGAGTTGGAGAGAAGAAGGCAGAGGGCTGAGAAAGGGAGGGGAAGAAGGGAGGGAGGGGAGAAAGGAGGGAGACATGGGGGAGGGGGAGGCAAGAAAGAGGGGGAGAGTAAGGGAGTGGGAGACATGGGAAAGGGAGGAGGGGGGAAGGGTGAGTCATCTTGGCACAGGCCAGCAGGGAACAGGGGCAGGGTGGGTGGGGATGTGCCCGTCCCCCACATCCCCACCCACCTGCCGGGGGAGGCTGTCCACCTTCTCTTGCACCTCCCTCAGGTGCACCTCTGTCTCCTGCTGCCACCGGGCCAGGTCCTCCAGGGGCTTCCTCCCAGGACCCTCCCACTCACTCTTCACCTGGGACAAGCAAAGTCCCATGAGGGCCCAAGTCCCAGAGGGAGGACAGCTGGGCAGGTGGTGGACCCCTCCAGTGGAGGCCCTGGGAGTCCTGGGGGAAGTGTCTGTTAAGCGTGGGCGAGAGAAGACAGCAGGCGAGACCCCCCCCCGGGAACATCAGGGCTGCTCTGACCACACACACCCCCAGTGAGGCCACAGGGCAGGCCCAAGAAAAAAATCAAAGGGTCTCCCCCAAAGTACATACAACAGTTAAAAGTAAATGTAACCTAAGTGCCCACCCCCCCCCACACACACACATGGGTGAATGGACTAGCAAGATGTGGCCCTCCATACACAAAGGCACATGACTGCTACCACCAGGCTGAGAGCAACACAGGCACAGCAGGCAAGCACTGGACGGGTCTGCTTATGAGACATCTGAAACCAAACACAATGCGACCCGACAGCCCAGGGTAGACCTGCCTCTGGGAGTTTCCAAGCCTGGACCTCTTGATGGGGAACAGAAAGCCCTGCATCCCTCCCCCAGAGCCGAGAATTGGCTGGTGGTTTCCAACTGCTGACCCAGCAGCTAGCCCACCTCGTACCCACTACGTCACCAGGGCGCCTGCGCGTGACATTGCGAGAGCAGGCAAGCCACATAGAAGCAGTGAGTAGGTTAGTGGCTGTCTAGGGGTGCGGTGGGGGTCTCGGGGAGGTGAACAACCTCTCAAGGGTTGGGGCTTCCTTCAAAGGGGCCGGCTACACTCTGAAGCAGAGTGTACAGAGGGGGGCTGTGCTAGAAAGCACTGCACCCTCCGCTGCAGACACACAGGCATGTGGTGCATAGACTGTCTCGGTACGCTGGTCAGATGCCAAGAACTACAGGTCATCAGGCTCGCTGGAAGCCCAATCAACTGGGGTCTCCAGGAGATGGCTGGGCCAGGTCAGGTCATCCTGAGCGTCCCTCCCCTATCTTTCTGGAGGGGCTCCTCCCCTCACTGTCTGTCCTGGGCTCACCTCAGACAGCCGGAGGCTCAGTGTCTGCTCCTGCAGGTCCAGCCTCCAGCTCAGGGCTGACAAGTGAGCGCCCAGGTCCTTCACCTGCCGGGTCAGCTCCTCCACGGACACCTCCAGGGTCTGGCTCTTCTCCCTGAGCTGACGGCAAGGATGTCCCGTGGAGGGCGTGTGCACGTCTGGGTACAGGGAGGCGACTCGACCCCATGTGCTGTCCACCCCACGCTCCTGCCCACTCACCAGCTCCAGCATGCTGTGAGTCTCCTGTTGTGCCAGCTCTCCGGCCAGTCGCACGGCCTCCAGGTCCTCCTGCAGGTAGGTGGTCAGCTCTCCGGACTGGTTGTTCTCCAAGTGCTCTTTGACCTCCCTGGAGCTAGGGTCACGGAGTGACCACCCTCAGTGTCAAGGGGAGGAGCAGTGTGCGTCCTTGGCTCCTGGGCTTCTAGGAGAGCCCGGAGGCTCTGTTTAGGGAATCCAGGGGCCTGACCCTTTGGGGCTGGCCCATTCCCAACCCCCCTCCTGGTTCCCTGCGCACACCCACCGAGCCTGCAGGACCTGGTTCAGGGAGACCTGGTTCTGTCGGACGAACTTGGTCAGCTGGATCACGACCCTGTCCAGGCCCCGACACTTCTCTATAAGGTGGGACTCTTCCTGCTGCTGGGCAAAGAAGCCTTGAGACCCCTTGTCCCAGCCCCGACTGCACCCGCCCAGCTCCCCCCCCCTCCTCCCCGAGCTTGCGTCCAGCCCGCGGACCTCACGCTGCCCTCGCTGGGCCAGCATGTGCTCGGCGTTCTGCTCCTGCAGTTTCTGCCAGCGGTTCTCCAGCTCCTCCCACAGGCCGGTCTCCAACTGCAGCCGGGCGCCCTCCGCCGCCTTCATCTTCTGCGCCCGAGCAAGCCCATCGGCTTGAGGGGCCGCCCTGGCCCTGCCCACACAACCACGCCCCTGGCCACGCCCCGATCCTCCCTGCAGTCCCTCCCTCCAGCGCAACTAAGGGAACCATTTCTCACCCACCCTGGCCCATGCCCCAACCCAACTGCTGGCTGCTCCCACATCCCTCTTCATTGACCTCTGGCCCGACCGACCTGCAGGCCCCTCAGCCAAGAGGCCTTCCACCTCCCACCTGTCGTTCCCCTGCTCCCCCTCACCTCTACCTGCCCAGCCAGCAGCGCACCTTCTCCAGGGCCAGGAAGCTCTTCTGGAGGAAGCCACATAGCTTAGCCTCCCTCTTTAGGAAGCGCAAGCTCATCTCCTCACCCAGCTTGGTCACCTGTGCCTGTGGGGCCACCTGGGTCACCAAGCGCCCTACTGTGCGCCCTGCCCACCCTGTTCCCATGTCACCCACAGAGCTTGTGAAAAGGACTATGCTGACTAAGACACCTGTCTAGGAAGTCACTGAACCCACCTGAATGGGGCCTCAGCGGAGTATGAGCATGAGAGGACTCATGTGAGCACACACACACACACACACACACACACACACACACACTCCTGGAGGACTCCTCCATTGCCCAGGATAGCCCCTTCCTAACTGCTGGCCACAAAACCCAAGGCCCTCCTGGGGAAGTGCACATCACCCGTCCACTCCAGATCTTAAGGGGACCCCAGCCCCCCCCCCACTGAACCTCCACCATGGCAGGTTGTAGGGCACTGGAGAGAGAGGGGGACACCATGCACAGCCTTCCCACCACAGTGCTCTGGGTGAAAGTGTGCCCGGGCCCTGCCTGACTGCCCGAGCACATGTGCCCCATGGTCTTCACAAGGAGCCTACAGGATCATGACGTAGGGAGTAGGCTGTAGGACCTGTGTTCTGATCCTCCACTCTGCAGCCACAGGGTGACAACAGCTGTAGCCAACATGGAAGAGTATTGACAGTATGTGGCTGTATGTTCTTTAAACTGTACTTCCAACACTGATTGATGTGCGTGTAGATTGGTTGGATCCACCATCTATGTTCCTGGAAGCAGGAGTCAAGAGATCAAGCGATGCCTTGTGTTGAGCCAATCTGCTGCACAGAACCTCTTCAAGGTGTTGAAATGCAAGATGTGACTTGGAGGGCTGAGGTGCACCTGACCCCAGTCATGGGCTTTTCAATCACCTCCTATGCAAGTAGGACGTTGAATGAGGAAGACAAAAAGGTGTTTGAACTGTGCTGGAGAAGAATATTCGAAGTACTGTGGACTGCTAAAAGCACAAACAAATCTGCCTTGGAAGAAGTACAGCCAGAACTCAGACATCTGCGGGCAACTGACACTGAGGGAAATATGAGTAGGACTCTATTCCCTAACTTATAGCAGAGGGGATCTGGGAAGCTCGTGTTCCATGGTGGGAAAGCCTCCACTTTAGTAAGTTAGAGATAAAGTCCAAGTACATGATCCTGCTTTAAATATCATTCCCCCCAAAAATTAAAAAAAAATATCATTCCCACAGATTTTCCCCTAACAGCTATGCTGCCTTAAAGTGAGCACATGGTTGATCCTATCTCCCTATAGAAGCAGACATTCTTCGGTTAGCTCCTCCCACCCGTGGGTTCCCAGCACCCCTCATACCTTCCCCCAATGCAGGTATTAGGTTTCCTCACCTGCGAGCTCAGGGACCTTACTGTAGTTACCACCCACCTTGTGACCTATGTAACTGCTGAATATGCATGTTCTATGGCTACCTATAAATATCCCAAGATAGTGAAGACGCTTTCCCACTCTCTTCTCCCACCTCCACGTGGGCCACCAACAGGGTGAACATGCCACCATGAAATGTCTGACTCCTTTATTTAATTCTCGCTCCTATCTTCTGTGACTTTACCATAACCTTTATATATTATCACCGTACAGTTGCACCCACGGACCCTCAGTTGTTAGAGGCTGGCTTCCCCTGACAGACATGTTATTAGGAGAGATCACTCTTGAAGAAGGACATCAGGCTGGGTGGAAGGGTCAGTGAGAAAAAGGAAGGCCCTCAACAAGATGGATGGACACTGCGGCTGCAACAAGGGGCTCAAGCAGAGGGCCAACGGTGAGGATGGAGCAGGAGACCAGTGCTTCGTTTTGTTGTACACAGGGTCACTATCTCAGAACCTGACGCGACAACAAGGAATCCACTCAGTGGCAGTGCATTGGCCTCAGGCTTGTGATCACTGCTGCTGTTAGTAGCTCCTAGATTGGAGACCTTTGAGCTAACTTGACTGTATGAGGCTGGCCAGATCGTGACCTTGGGTAGATGAAGACAGACAGGACATTTGCACTTCCCAGAACATGCAGTCAAGGATGTTCATGTAACCTAGGCATTCCAGGACGCCAAGGCTTGTCTCAGTATACATCAGTCTCGCCAAACCCCCAAACCAAAAAGCAAATTCCCTGCCATCGTGTCAGTGCTGACTCAACTCCTGTGGGTGTCCGAGACTGTAACTGTTTACAGGAGTAGGAAGCCCAGTCTTTCTCTCGTGGAGTTGCTGGTTTTGAACTGCTGACCATGCAGATCGCAGCCCAACACATTAACAACTACTCCACCCAGGCTCCAGGCATAAAAATAAAAAGGGGGTGGGGTGGGAGGAGGAGCATTAGAACTGATTGTGATTGGACAACTCATTTTAAAGGCAATTTAACCACGGGATGCGGGGAGGATATTGTAAAAATTGATGTGGCAATGATTGTACAATTCTCCTTGCTATGATTGAGCAACTGAGCTATCGAATTGTACGATATGAATTGTAAACTATATGCCAGTAAAACTGTTTTAAAAAAAGACCAAAGACAGAACACACAAAAGAGGGGGGGAATCTTATTTTTAAATATTTGTGAAATTTCTCCACAAATGCACTCAGGACTTTGTAAATGTCAGTCACTGAGAACTCTGCTTGTTAGCTACTGAATTCTGTGAGCCACACCCCTGCTCACCCTTCTGCTTGTCCCAACACTTAGCTTCC
Source organism: Tenrec ecaudatus (assembly GCF_050624435.1). Lineage (NCBI taxonomy): Eukaryota > Metazoa > Chordata > Mammalia > Afrosoricida > Tenrecidae > Tenrec > Tenrec ecaudatus. The sequence continues at coordinate 111,072,723 of NC_134541.1, read as the reverse complement.
CATTTCCGACTGCTTCCATTCCCATTCAGACTCTTTGCTTTTGACTTAGCAGAGCATACTGCATTTGGGTTGTCGAAGGTGAGGGGCTTGCTGTGGCCCGGGGAATCCAAGATCCAGCTGCCTGCACCTCCTGGGAGCAGCTGTGAGGCCTGCGACTTCTCACAGCTGTGCCCCGTTTGCCCGGCAGCTCTTTGAGTTTTGTTGAGGTCTTGTCTTGTCCGTGCAAGATTCCTTTGAACCCCAGTTCATTCCTGAAAAACCTGAGTCTATCACCTATCATTTCCGTGGGCACACAGCAAAGAATTAAAAGCCTATGGGCACTTGTCAGGAGTCCTGGTGGTGTAAAGGTCAGCAGTTCAAAACCACCAGCCACTCCAAAGAGAAAACGTGAGGCTTTCTGTTCCCGTGAAGATTTTCAGTCCAGGACACCCACAGGGACAGTTCCACTCTGTCCTCTAGGGTCCCTCTGAGTTGGAATCCACCTGCTGGCAGTTGAGAGGTGTCCGAGGACAACATCCCAAAGGCTCTCAGGACAGGATATGCAAGAACAGGGGGCAGGTCAAAGCGCCAGGCTGCCTGCTGGTCACTGACAAACCCCAGTGGCCCATGCACACATGGATTAGAACAGAACACTGCCCAAACCCCACAGGAGAACCTATCAAATGTTTTCCATTTGACTTTCATGTCGCATCCAGAAGTGGCTTTACGTATCTCCTGGAATTCTAGCCTGGTGTTTGCACATGTTTGTTTCTGGGCCAGTGTAGCGATGCCTGCAGATGATTTAAATTTGCTTTTCTGCTGCGTAAACTTGGTGTGTGTGTGTGGGGGGGGGTAAGACTCTAAGATGAAACAGATGGAAAGGGATGCCTAGAATGATCAGTATCTAGAAGCTTCTAAAAGACATCAAGGTGGCCAATTTGCTTTCCTGTGGGATACTGTTTATAGACTGGCAAGCACAGGTCAGAAGTGTGCTCCAGCTGTTCCCACCTCCCCAGTGCTCTCTGCGCCCCGCGCCCCTGTGGGCCAGCTCCTCATTACCAGCTCAGACTCCAGTGACACACTCGGCCGCACTCCCTTCCCCTCCGAATCTCCTGCTCCAATCAAATGATTCCGTAATTAAAAAACAAACAACAACAACAAAAAAACCTTCTCCGGCCGTGCCTCAAAAGGCACTTAATACCTAACAGGCCCTACGAGGAAGGTCACATCACATTTTCTACTTGGTCTAAAGTGGATCATCCCACTAGAGCAGTGCTCCTCAGCCTTCCTCATGCCGCGACCCTTTCATACAGTTCCTCATGTGTGGTGACCCCCCAACCACAAAATCATTTTCGTTGCTACTTCTTCACTGTCATTTTGCTACTGTTATGAATCGGGCGACCCCTGTGAAGAAAGGGTCATTCGACCCCCAAAGGGGTCGAAACTCACAGATTGAGAACCGCTGCTCTAGAGGAAAGAAGTTTCCCAAGTTTATTAAAAGCTTAGAGTCCCCAGCCCTTAAAGCCTTAAGGAGGCTGCGGTGGACTCTGCAGGGATGGCTGAAACTGTTGACAGTGTGACGGGTGAAGGTATGTCCGTAAAACTGTGAAACTGCTTTGTAAGTCTAGGGAGAAATTGAGAGCATTAACAATCTTATGACGCTGGACTATCAGATTTCTATACCACCCTCCCCACCCCACCAAAACAGCAACCACCTCACTGCCATCGACTCGATCCCGCCTCACCCTAGTAAAAAGTTATATGAGTTAGTAAATGCTGAAGGCATGCCAGTTAATAAACCAGCTCTACCAGGGACTATATCCGTGGCACTGGTGGAGGTTCAGTTCTGGATGAAAGATGCCAACCGGAGACAACCATGAAGATCTAAGGATCACAGTCTTGGGCTCTGGCCCTGCGTGACGGAAAGAATACAGCTAAACTGCTCATACACACGATCCCCAGAGCCGCCCCCAAAGATCCATTGCATGACGGAAAGAATACAGCTAAACTGCTCATACACACGATCCCCAGAGCCGCCCCCAAAGATCCATTGCATGACGGAAAGAATACAGCTAAACTGCTCATACACACGATCCCCAGAGCCGCCCCCAAAGATCCATTGCGTGACGGAAAGAATACAGCTAAACTGCTCATACACACGATCCCCAGAGCCGCCCCCAAAGATCCATTGCATGACGGAAAGAATACAGCTAAACTGCTCATACACACGATCCCCAGAGCCGCCCCCAAAGATCCATTGCATGACGGAAAGAATACAGCTAAACTGCTCATACACACGATCCCCAGAGCCGCCCCCAAAGATCCATTGCATGACGGAAAGAATACAGCTAAACTGCTCATACACACGATCCCCAGAGCCGCCCCCAAAGATCCATTGCATGACGGAAAGAATACAGCTAAACTGCTCATACACACGATCCCCAGAGCCGCCCCCAAAGATCCATTGCATGACGGAAAGAATACAGCTAAACTGCTCATACACACGATCCCCAGAGCCGCCCCCAAAGATCCATTGCATGACGGAAAGAATACAGCTAAACTGCTCATACACACGATCCCCAGAGCCGCCCCCAAAGATCCATTGCATGACGGAAAGAATACAGCTAAACTGCTCATACACACGATCCCCAGAGCCGCCCCCAAAGATCCATTGCATGACGGAAAGAATACAGCTAAACTGCTCATACACACGATCCCCAGAGCCGCCCCCAAAGATCCATTGCATGACGGAAAGAATACAGCTAAACTGCTCATACACACGATCCCCAGAGCCGCCCCCAAAGATCCATTGCATGACGGAAAGAATACAGCTAAACTGCTCATACACACGATCCCCAGAGCCGCCCCCAAAGATCCATTGCATGACGGAAAGAATACAGCTAAACTGCTCATACACACGATCCCCAGAGCCGCCCCCAAAGATCCATTGCATGACGGAAAGAATACAGCTAAACTGCTCATACACACGATCCCCAGAGCCGCCCCCAAAGATCCATTGCATGACGGAAAGAATACAGCTAAACTGCTCATACACACGATCCCCAGAGCCGCCCCCAAAGATCCATTGGATAAAAATCTAAATCTATCAACAAGAAAAAGGTGAAAACGTCTACCATGTTGCAGACCAGGGGACCGCAGTGAAACTTGCATCCAATTCTATGTTATAAATGGATTATAGCCTGGACTATCGATTTGGCTAAACACAACAGGGTACAGTGGGAAACCATTCCCATTTATGAATCGATTCCTCTGCCTTTGACACGTGTTCAGCCAGGCTGCCAGCTTCTAACTGCAATCGTGTGTCTGCGCTTGGTCCTTTAGTCCCGTGTGTAAGCGGAAAATGAAGATGGCCCTCCCCGCGCCGGCTGCTCCCTACCTCCCTCCTAACCCCTTTGGCCACAGACAGCCACTTGTTTGGGCCAACGAGGAATCTTCGATTTAAAAAAAAAGACAACAATAAAAGAAAAAAATGTGTTCAGACCTTAAGACAAGAAAAAATTGCACAAAAAACAGAAGTAATGAATAGCATGGCCACTGCAGAAACTGCAAGGCCCATAGAAACCTCTCTCCCAACTGAAGTCAGCTACACTGGGTATTTGCAAGAAGTCTGGCCACTGGAAAGCGACTGCTATAAACAAACTACAGACTCCAAAGAGCTGAATGAAGCATCTAAAGGAGGAGTCCTTCAACCTGATTCAGAATGAAAGGGCTCTTCCTAGGGTGGGACTACATCCCAGGCAGAAACAATTCTTTATCCCCCCCCCCCAATAGTTTTACTGGCATCTAATTCACATGTCATCTGTATACATGTATTTATATGTGAACTATCAAGGTAGCAGATGGACATTGGGCCTCTACTCAAGTCCTCCCTCAATGCAAAAACACTTTGTGCTAATAACCTGGCATTCCGTGATGCTCACCTTCCCAACACAATTGCTGAGGATACAATGGGTGCCTAAGTAAATGTGGTGAAGAAAGCGGATGGTGCCCGGCTATCAAAAGATATAGTGTCCGGGGTCTTAAAGGCTTAAAGACAAACAAGTGGGCATTTAGCTGAGAAGCAACAAAGTCCACATGGAAGAAGCACACCAGCCTGTGTGATCATGAGGTGTCGATGGAATCAGGTATCGGGCAGCAAAGACCCAGAACAAAAAAATCATATCAATGTGAAGGTGGGGAAGTGTGAAATGGAGACCCAAAGCCCATCTTTAGACAACTGGACATCCCCTTACAGATGGGTCACAAGGAAGAGACAAGTCAGTCAGGGTGCAGTATAGCATTGTTGAAACATACAACTCTCCTCTAGCTCTTTAATGCTTCCTCCCCCTCCATCATGATCCCAATTCTACCTTTCAAATCTGGCTAGACCAGAGCATGTACATGGTTACAGATAAGAGCTGGAAACACAGGTAATCCAGGAGAGATAAACCCCTCAGGACCAATAATGAGAGTAGCGATACCAGGAGGGGAAAGGGAAGGTGGGGGAGAAAGGGGGAACCGATCACAATGATCTACCTATAACCCCCTCCCAGAGGGACGGACAACAGAAAGGTGGTGAAGGGAGACTTTGGTCAGTGTTTAAGACATGAAAAAAAAGACATGTATTATCAAGTGTTCCTGAGGGATGAATGGGTAGAGGGAGGGAAGGAGGGAGAGAGGAGAAAAATTGAGGAGCTGATACCAAGGGCTCAAGTAGAAAGAAATTGTTTTGGAAATGATGATGGCGACACATGTGCTTGACACCATGGATGTTTGTACTGTGATAAGAGCTGCATGAGCCCCAATAAAGTGATTCTTTTTAAGTGTTGACAAAATTTACACATCATTCAATTCAATAGTTCAGTCACATCAAGAAATGTACCACCATCACCATCAGTTTTAGAATATTTTCTTGACTCTTGTGCTCATCATGCTTAGCTCCCCATTTCCCTGCAGCCTCTCCTGCTACACCCTCAAGGAGCCATTACTCCAGCCACTGTCTCTAGAGATTTACCGCTCCTGGATTTCACACACAGAAAACATTAACAAACAAACAAAAACCCTAACAAGAAAAACAAAGTCAAATAGATTAAAAAACACAAATAAAAAGAAAGCAGGAAAGAATTAAACTAGAGCAACTTTAAACGAGTCATGGAAGGTCCAGTATGAGGGTGTTAACTTTTCGCCTAACTACATCTGCAATGATCCTGCATGCCAGCCACATCCCTGGTTCCACGGTCAGAGGGTATTCACAGGGGCCCAATCCACATGTATTTCACCTTCACTTCCTAAAATACTGAAACAGCTTTAAATGAGTCCAAAGGGAAATTAAAGGAAAATATACTCCATCTTGACCTAACTCTGTGTGGCAGAATCGGCTTCACAAACGTTCTCTGTCTGTTCCCAGGGAGATTCGCATCATCAACTGTGACTGGAGGGGATCCACCAAATCCACGTGTGGCTGCAGCAAAGGGATTAGGGTCCACTGTCATCCATGGCCTTTTGCAAATCTGGTGTTCACAATTTAAGCTCTAATGCCATTTCCTTCTTTCTGTTTGGATTACATTAATTAGAATCCTTGGATCACACAGGCTGGTGTGTTTCTTCCATGTATCAAAGAACAAAAGTCATATCAGTGGGTGCCCACCTTCCAGATATGATCACTAAAGACAAATGCGTCCTTAAGCAAATGTGGTGAAGAAAGCTGATGGAGCCCAGCTATCAAAAGATAAAGCATTTGGGGTCTTAAAGGCTTGAGATAAACAAGTGACCATCTAGCTTGGAAGCAACAAAGCCCACATGGAAGAAGCACACGAGCCTGTGTGATCACAAGGTGCCAAACGGATCAGGTATCAGAGATCAAAGAACAAAAAACCATATCATTGTAAATGAGGGGGAGTGTAGAGTGGAGACCCAAAGCCCAGCTGTAGGTAACTGGACACCCCCTCACAGAAGAGATTAGGGGAGGAAACAGAGGCCCCAGGCAGGGTGCAGGGTAGCAACAATGAAACATACAATTTTCCTCTAGTTCTTAAATGTTTCCTTGTCCGACTATCATGATTCCACTTCTGCCTTACAAATCCGGCTAGACCGGAGGATGTGCATTGGTACAGATAGGAACTGGAAACACAGGGAATCCAAGACAGATGATCCCCTTAAGACCAGTGGTGAGAGTGGTGATACCTGGAGGGTAAAGGGAAGGTGGGGGAGAAAGGGGGAACCAATTACAAGGATCTACATATAACCTCCTCCCTGGGGGACGGACAACAGAAAAGTGGGCAAAAGGAGACGTTGGACAGTAAAACAAAAAGATATGACAAAATAATAATTTATAAATTATCAAGGGTTCATGAGAGAGGGGGAGCGGGGAGGGAGGGGAAAAATGAAAAGCTGATAACAAGGGCTCAAGTAGAAAGCAAATGTTTTGAGAATGATGATGATAACAAATGTATAAATGTGCTTGACACAATGGATGTATGGATTGTGATAAGAATTGTACGAGCTCCCAATAAAATGATTTAAAAAAAACAAACAAACCCAGACACTATTCTTTCTGATAGCCAGGCACCACCTAGTTTCTTCACCACACATTGCTAGAGCATAAATATCTTCAGTGATCCCTTTACAAGGGTGTCGTCAAGCAGGGTTATATCATAAAAACTAATTATGGATTGTGATAAGAGTTGTATGAGCCCCTAATAAAATGTTAATTAATTAATTAAAAAAATCACATAAAAAAAAACTAATTGTTCTTCTATTGGACCTAGGATTAAGCGCAAGCCCCAAATCCATTTAGGCATGTATGTTTATATATGTCTCTGGTTCACTTAGAGATGTCACTGTTATTCTATTAGGTAGAGAACATTATCAATTATCCCCCCCGGGGAGTCACGTCCACTGCCATCAAGTCAATGCTGACTTGCAGCGACCCTACAGGGCAGGGTAGAACTGCCCCTGAGTCTCCGGGTCTGCACATCTTCACAGGAGTAGGGAGCCTCATCTTCCCCTGTGGTGCTGGATGGTGGTTTTGAACTGCTCACCTTGTGATTAGCAGCCCAATTCAAAACCACTGTGCATTGGTAGTTTCGTTAGTTTAGCCAATGGTATAGAATTTCAAACACTGCGAAGGGAAGGAAATCACGCACCTATACGCCAGCCGTGAATTGGAACACATGAATTGCTGACTTGTACAGTTGACTCGTGAGTGACTGAACACTATCTAAACATACCATAGGGGTTAGTGATATGGAAAATCTTCCAATAATAGTCATTCACAGCCTACCAGATTCATAAATGTCATAATGAAGCAAGGAGGGCATTAAGTTCATAGGCATATGGTAGTTCTGGGCCTCCGTTCACTGGGCACCTAAGGCAAGAGACTGGAACCAGAGTTCAATGTCTGCCAGTTCTATGCCCTTGGGCCAGTTTTCATTTGCTTCTCACACTGGGGAGTTTCAGCCTCATGTTCAATGACTACTGGTGAGCTCGAGGTAAAACCCAGTCGCTTAGTGGGGTTCCTACATCGGGTGAAGAACAATTCTTAATGTCAATGGAGGGATTTGCAAATTTCTAGTCACTATTGGAGTTATGTCGTCTGCTATAAACTCCACTCTCCTATGATAGCATCTGGCCCAGAGCAGAGAAACTTCTAAGACCGTGGGAGGCAAAGAAAAGTAAGTCTTGACTCATCCACAGCCTGTTCCAACGCCTTTTAGCCCCGCTGAAGACTTAAGCCACTTCTTACTAAGTCCTGATACTTCCATGAATTTGTTACGTAAGCGCAAGTGTTTATCCAATGGAATTGGACAGGCTGAGATGTTAACCAAATGAAACCGCTATTTACAATGGACAGAGAGGGGAGGACTTTCCATCAGAATTAGTTCAAAAGTAATGAGCTGCTTGCTGTTCGTGAGCACTAATGAAGCAAAAAGACAACTGAGCACCCTTTAAACTCCTTCGCTCTGACCTCCTCTCATGAATTCCTGAAGCATGACGGACCACCATTCGGCTGATGTGCGGTGGGTCTTATCAACAGAACCCATTGCAATCCAAATAGACAAATTGTCACGAATCAAGGTGGGTCCCTCCCACCCTCCAAATGTGTGTCAATTCTCAGTGGTTTGGCAGCTGTGTTATGTTCGGAGCTAGTGATGCAGAGTGACTGGACAACAGGAGACGCCACCACGTCCTGCTCCGCCCTCCGCCTTGCGGCTATGTTTGACCCGAGTGTTGCAGCCACTGTGTCAGTCCAGCTTGTGGAGGACCTTCCTCTTTATCGCTGTCCCTCCACTTTACCAACCATGATGCCCTTTCCCAGGGCCGGGTCTCTCCTGACCACATGTCCGAAGTATGTGAGACAGTCTCACCGTCCTTGCCTCTAAAGAGCATGCTGGCTCCCCTTCTTTTCAGACAGATTTGTTTGTTTCCATGGGGCTTTCAATAGTCTTCTTCAGCACCGTCATTCAGACAAACCAATTCAATGTTCAACTTTCACATGCGTATACAACCATGAAAATGCCATGTCTCGGGTCAGCTGAACCTCAAATCAAGCTCCGTGCTTCTCAATACTATAAAGAGGTTTTACAATGCATTTTTCGATCTCTTGCCTTTTGCTTCCATGAGCATTGATTATGGACCCAAACAAGACAAAATCCTTGACTACTGCAATATTTTCCCCATTTATTACAATGTTCTTTTCTCCAGTTATCATGATGTTACCCAGTGGCCCGTTGTGAGGATTGTGGTCTTCTTGACATTGAGTTGTCATCCTCAGTGAAGGGTGCAGTCCTTGATCTCCATCATGCTCATGTCCTCCTCACGATCAGCATGCAAGGTTGTGTCGTGTGCATTCATGGGTTCTTTATAAGCCTTCCCCCAATCCTGCCGTCACATTCTTCTTCATATAAGCGGAGAGCTCCTCCATTTGCTCAGCACACAGATTGAACATACGGTGAGAGGATACCACTCTGACGCACGCCTTCCCTGATCTTAAGCCATGCAGTATTCCCTGGTTCTGTTTGCACGACTGCCTCTTGACCCATGTGCAGGTTTCACAGCAGCACAATTAGGTGTTGTGGAATCCCCATTCTTCTCAGGGCGATCCATAGTTTACTACGATTCATACACCTGAGTGCCTCATCCTAGTCAAGAAAACACAAACAAACATCTTTCTTGGGAGAGAGGTTTTCTACTAGGCGAAGAGTGTTGGTCTTGGTGGACACGGTTCTGTATGGTATCAGCTCCACACAGTGAGGTTTTGGGTTTTTCAGGAACATCCTTCTGGCATTCTTTCCATGTGACATCAGCTATGATGTCCTTTATTCCACGTCCCCTTTGGAATCTGACCTGAATTTCTGGCATCTGCCTTCGATGTACTGCTAACCTGTATTGGATGATCTTCAGCAGAAGTTCACTTGCATGTGATATCAATGATATTGCTCTACAATTTGCACATTCTGTTGGGTCACGTTTCTTTGGAATGGGTTCAAACATGGGTTTCTTCCAGTCAGTTGGCCAGGGAGCTGTTTCCCAAATTCCCTGGCATAGACGAGTGAGTGCTTCCAATGCTTCTTTTTCAGCTTGTTGAAGCATTTCAGTTTCCATTTCTGGAGGTTTGTTTTTGGCTAGTGTTTTCAGTGCAGCTTGAATGTCTTCCTTCAGCACCATTGATCCTCGGTCATGTGCTGCCTCTTGAAATGCCCGTTCCCTTTGGCACCATGACTGTGTATTTTCCCATCTTTGTTTGGCACTTCCTGCATCATTCAATATTCTGTCCGTAGAATCTTTTATCATTGCAAATCGAGGCTTGAATTCCCTCCCCAGTTCTTTCCGTTTGAGATATGCTGAGTATGTACCTCTTGTCTGGTTTTCTACCTGTAGGTCTTCGCACATTTCATTTGTAATCTTTTACTCCGCCTTCTCGAGCTGCCCTTTGAAATTTTCTTTTCAGCTCTGTGACTCCATCATTTGATCTTCTCTTTCTCAGGACCTTTTACTTTCTTCATGACAGGCGTTCTTGATGTCACCGCCGCTCGGCAGGGCTTCTGTCCCTTGTGTTCATGCAGCCAATCTCTTCTTCAGATGCTCTGAGCATTCACGTGGGAGGCTCAGCTCACAGTTTGGCTCTCGTGCACTTGTTTCAATTTCCTTCAGCTTAAACGGTGGCTTGTTCCACAGTCAACCCGGGACTGCCTTTAGGGAGGGAGCTTCTCCATCATCTCGTCCCACAGATGTCGTCCATTGGATTTCTCATCTGGAGAAGTCCACTTGTATGGTCTTCCTTTTTGTTTCAAAGTTTGCATTCCAGGAGCCAGTAATATCAAGGATTTTTTAAATTTAATAAATCTTTTTATTGGGGCTCATACAACTCTTATCACAATCCATACATCCATCAATTGAGTAAAGCACCCTTATACATTCGTTGCCCTCGTCATTCTCAAAATTTGCCTTCCACTTGGGTTCCTGGAATCAGCTCGTTTTCCTTCAAGGAATCTTGATTGTATGTTTAATCAGTTTCCTACTACAGCTGTTGCTAAAATCCCTCAATTCCTGCATCACTTGCTTTAGTGGTTGGTGCTTAGATCTGGGTACAAGTCGCATTAACTGGACTTCCCTGTATGTTCAAAGCTAGGATCCTATCACAGACAGCATGGTACTTCAACATTGACCTTGAAATGTCATTTTTAAGGATGAATTCAATGTCATTCTTCTTTAACCCGCCATGCCTGGCATGGATTCAGAGTGGTCCACACCAGCCCATTTCGGCTCACTTATGCCTAGGACATCGATCTTTATGGATTCCATTTAACTTTTGATAACTTCCAGTGGTTCATGGATTGTTCTATTGATTAGTTCCCTGTTGAGTCGTGATTGAACTGTTTATTGATGGTTTGACTAGCTGGTTACTTTATTCACTTGGTTGGTTTATTGTGTTTAACTCATTTACTTATTGTTTTATTTGTGATTGAGAGCGCATGATCTCAATTGCTTTATTTATTAATTCATTGATTCATTGATCTTGGGCACCATGGATGGAGGTCAGTGGAGTGCTAAGCGGAGGTGAGAACAACGGAGAAGCTTGTGGTGGGGAAGCTGATGGGGATTCTGGCCCCTCTCCAGGACAAGCCTCTTGGTGGTTAAGGTCAGGGTACAGGTGGCCGCCCCATACCTGCATCTTGGCCATTTCGTGTTCCATCTGGTGGCCAGCCTCCTCCTGGCCCTTCTGCAGGGCACTGCAGGCCTCTTTCCGGTCCTGGCTTTCTTGTCTCAGCTTCCCCAACAGCTTGCTCAACCTGGGGTGGCATTTGTGGGTTACACAGGCCAACCATGGGGGCAGGGGGCGGGCCTAGGTGGGAGGCTGCAAGGGACTGGGGGGTCTATGGACATATTCTTGGGTCAGGCCTGCCCCGGGGCTGACCTCCAGGCCCCTGAAAGGATGCATAACTTCCTAGGCGAACAGGGACACACAGACAGGCCCTGGCTGGGGATGTGACTGGTCAGGGAGGGGTAGGAGGATGAAGGGGGAGAAGCTGGATGGGGGAGGGAGGCAGAGGGGGGAGAAAAAAGGATGGAGAAAGAAAAGACAGGGGAGCAGGGACTGAATGAGGCAGGGGGCAGAAGGGGAATGAAAGTGGATGGGAATGGATGGGGAGGGAGAGAGATGGAGAAGAGGAGGGAGGGGAGAGGGAGTGAAGGGGGAAGAACAGAGGTGGAGGGAGGCTAACAGGGAGGAGGAATAGGGGGCGAGGAGCTGGGCAGGACCTGGGCTAGGCTCCCTTCTCCCCCCACATCATCAGTGAGCACTTCCAGCAAAGCAGCTCATCCAGGAGTTCTACTGAGAAATGGGGGGGCGGGGGGGCATTGAGGGTTGTGGGAGGGGTAGGATTCAGGGAACACAGGCAGCCAGCCGGTGAGGCAGAGCGAGCAGTGGGGCCCACCGGAGGGTCAGCTCCTGGTCCAAGCTCTTGCGTTCTGAGTCCTGCAGCGCCTGCTTCCTCCGGATCTGACCCAGGGCCTCCCGGACCTCCACCAACCTGGGGCGCAAGGAGTCCTCCTGAAGCCAGCCCCACCCTCCACCCCCAGAGCCCCCTCCTAGAGTTGCCATCTGCAAGGAGCTGCTGCCCCCTCAACCCCAGGCCAAGCAAGGGGTGCTCAGAGCGAGGCCCCACTCCCCCTTCCATAAGAATCCCTACTTCGCCAGAACCCCGGGCCCGGGGAGGCAATGCACCTGCTCTCCACCAGCAAGCCCCTAGGCCCAGGGAGCCCTGGAGCCCCGCCCCTGAGAGCTCATCACAGGGAGACCCCCATGTACACACCCAAGCTTGGAGTTCTTCTTCCCAGAGCCCTCAACATGAAGAGCCCCGCACCCAGCCAGTCCCCACAGGGAAACCCCTGCCCCCAGCAAGCTTCCCACAGTGAGCCCCAGCAGCAAACAGCGCCCCTCAGCTAGGCACACCCACCTCTTCCAGTGAACCCCCAGCCCCAGCACACCCCTGCCGAGTGAGCCTCCCCCACAGCGAGCACCTCAGGAGCCTGTCCTGCCGAAGCAGACAGCTCACCTCCACAGTGAGCTCCCCGCCTCAGCCCACCCACCCTGCCCCTGCCCCTTCTGGGGCCTGTACATCTCTCCCGTCTGGGCTCCAAGTTCCCCTGAAGTAGGTGCCATCACCTCCCGCCTGTGCCCATGGGGGCTACCTGTTGTCCAGGGCCTGCATCTGCATCTGACTTGGAGTGCTGGTGAGCTGCAAGGAGGAAGTGGGGTTTTGGCGCTAGCCAGCATGGACTTGGGAGCTGAAGGGAGCTTGGGGTTGGGGGTCAGGTAGCCCGGCTGGTGCCCACCTCGAAGGCCTCATGTTCAGCCACCCGAGTCACCAGGCGCAGCTCCTGCCGCAGCTGTTTCAGCTCGTCCTCCTGCACCTGGACTTGGGCCCGCACCTGGTACAGCTCCTGCAGTAGACCCAGCGTCGCTCGAGAGCACCGGTCCCTGTGGCCCCGGAGACGGGCCACCTCGGTCTGCAGGTCTGCCAACCTATGGTGGCAGGGGCATGTGGGACCGGGTTCCTGGCTGTATGGGAACTGTCCCTGCTCCTGAAGCCCCACTCACCACTGCTCCAGCTGCCTCCAGCGCTCAAGGGGGTCCTGCTCGGAGACCGGAGTGGCCGGCATCAGGCAGCAGCTAGACCCACGCCTCTGCAGGACCTCGTCCAGGTCATCCTCAAAGAGGGGCTGTAGCTCCTCCAGGGTGGGGAGGTCAGGCTGGGAGGTGGGGGAAGCCCCCCAGGGCGGGCTACTGATGTCTGCCAGCTCTGTACTGGGAAGGCCCGTGGACAGGGCTTCTGATGTCAGTGGGGCAGGCAGGGGTTGCCCGTCACTGCTGGCTGGCAGAGTCCTTGGCCACCTGGGTCAGAAGCAGAGCCCTTGGCTGCCGCGTGCGTCCCTTGTCATCCAACACCCGCAGCCACCTGAAGAGGCTGCAGCCAGGGTGGGTGGGAGAGGCTATAGGAACAGGTAGGGGGTGGTGGCAGAGTGTGCCAGGTAAGGCCCTGCCTCATCCCACCCCTTCCTGAGAATCCTGAGGGGCAGGTTGTTCTGGAACCTTCCCTCTATCCACCCAACTGCCCAACTCCTGCTACTGCGGGGCCTTCAACTGCCTGATTGGTAAGGGCTCGGGGCACCATTGGGAGCTGGGGTAGGAGTGGGAGAGTGTGTTCATGCTGGACAGACTGATTTGCATCCTTGTACCAAGGTCACACAGACCTCAACACAGCCCCCTCCCACGTGAGGGTGCCCCAGTTAAGACAAAGAGGAGGAGGTTGAGACAAAGCTTGTTTCTTGTGTTTAATGCGACATATCCAAAATATTGTTCTAACACATTGTTCGTACAAAAGTTGCTGGGGGCGTAGATCAACGAGGTTCACAGGCTGTGGCCTTGAGACCACACTGACCATGGGCTCTGGCCTGCCCTCACCCAGGCTCCCACCGGTGGGAAGGGTGGGAGCTTGTAGGGAGTAGAGGCCTACCTGGCATCCAGGTGCCTGTCCTGCACTGAGCGGGCCCATTGTCCACCCCTGTAGGACAGGCCAGAGCCCTCTTCTCAGCACTGCCTGATGGCAGGCTCGTGTCCCTGGACAGCTTGGGCCAGCGCTGCTGCCCTCCAGTGGGGCTATATTCTCACCACCACTCCGTGGTCTCGTGAGTCCCATGATCCCGATGTCCAGCCCCGCCCACCTTGGCTTGGGAGGGGACACGGACACCACGCCTGGCTCAGCCTCGGAGGATGGGAGTCAGTTAACAGGCCCAAGCTGGGGGTGCCCCAGGGCTGGGGTCCTGCCTATCTGCAGTCATCAGGGCCTCCTGGGCCATGTGTTCCCCCAGGTGTCACCTCAGTCTGAGCCAGGGCTTTCCATGCTGGCCCCAGCCGACCCCACGGCCCAGAGAGGGGGTCTGTGGTGGGGCTGCGCAGTGGTGGCCTCAGGGAAGCCAGCACGCAGCCATCTCGGGTGCTGATAGGGTCACACAAGGGAGGCCCTGGGGTCACAGAGGCGAGTCTTAGAGGTCACACAGAACTTTGGGCCCTGAGGTCAGAAGGGGCAGAAGCAGCAGCGGGTCCCCAGGTCAGTCTCTCACAGACACATGCACATGACCCATCCAACATAGACCCACATACATACACCCCACTCCACATACACCCACGTACATACAACCCACCCCATATACACCCACGTACATACGACCCACCCAACATAGACCCACATGCACACGACCCACCCACTCCCACACTTTCTCCTTACAGGTCTGTCCCCAGCTCCCAGCGGTACCCAACAAGGACAGCCAGGTGGATGGGCAGGGTAGGGGAGGTGTCTGGGAGAGCCCCTCGCCCACCACCCCTGCTCCCCCCAGAATGGGCAACAAGGAGACCAGGGGCACGCAGAAGCTGGGGCATGGTGATCTCCGTACTGCACAGGGACGCCAGGCCTGGACGGCAGGGGACTCATGTCTGGGCCAGCGAGAGCTCCTCCAGGCCACCTCGGCCTAGCCGGTACCTGGCGAGGTCCTTCCTGGTCACCAGCCCCACCACCTGCAGGACAGCCAGGCCATGGCCCATCTGAGATCCCTGACAGCTCAGGGACCCATGCATGGGGTGGCCCCAGGCCCCAGGCCCTTGGCTGGTTCAGCCCTCAGCCACCCTGGCCCCACTCACCTGGTTGCGGTTGTCGACCACGACCAGGTGCCTCAGGCCCAGAGCCCGGAACAACTTGAACACTCTGGGCAGGGACGCTTCCTGCAGGGACAGCGGCTCAGCCCCGACCTGCGACCAGGAGCCCTCCCGCCCCACTCGGCGTGCTGTGCCGCGGCCCCGCACCTGCGGCACGGTGTAGGGTGAGGGGTTCATGAACTCAGACAAGTCCACACTGCACTCTCGCTCATCCTGGGACACATGGATGGACTGGATGGGGGGGAAGCGGGGGTAGGCGTCCCGGAAATCCTTCAGCCTCAGCCGCCGCTGGCCCAGGTGGGAGCGCTCCACAAACACCTGTCGGGCAGCAGACAGCAGGGTGGTAGGGTAGAGTATGTGGCAGCGAGGGCCCCCACCTTCCCGCGCACTGTGGAGTGGCCCCGCATGGCGGCCAGCGCACCTTGTGCTTCAGGAGCACGATGAGCTGGGAGCGCAGGATCAGGCCCTGCAGTCGGGCAGGCTGTGAAGACAGAGGCAGGCAGTCACCACTGGGGAGAGGGCCGGGGAGGCCCTGTTGGCACACAGGTCTAACGCTGATCCCAGCCAGGGGCCTCTGCACCTGAGTCCCCACTCCTTTCAGGTGCTGGCTAATGCAGCACCCTCAAGAGGATCAGGGCCCAGTGCGCCCAGTGTGGGGTCTGCCCACCTGCAGGCCCTAGTACCTGGGTGTC
The DNA here is from genome assembly GCF_050624435.1 of Tenrec ecaudatus. Lineage (NCBI taxonomy): Eukaryota > Metazoa > Chordata > Mammalia > Afrosoricida > Tenrecidae > Tenrec > Tenrec ecaudatus. Next base: position 111,056,838 of record NC_134541.1, on the reverse strand, counting down.
GTCAGCGTCGTCCACCACGGGGAAGCCATTGTGGTTGGACGTGGGGTCCTTGAGGACATCCACGATGATGCCCACCTTCTCCGTCCTCCGCAGGCAGGTCACAGGCGTGCTCATCACCTCTCTGGGATGGAGAAGCCCTGTTGGCTGTGGGGCGGCAGCACCCCAGCCCATCCTCCCACCTGAACCAACACGATGCCATGACCCATGCCACACAGCAGACCCCTTCACTGGGGGACAGATACGCGCCCCTGGAGGGGCAGGGAGTACCTGGCGGTGAGCGAGTGAGAGGTGACTGGGGCCTCCCAGTGCAGGAAGGGCACACTCTGCAGCTGGATGTGCATGTCGTACAAGCCCTGGGGGTTGGGGACACGCAGCATGTCACACCAGGGGCCTGGATCCCAGGAGATCGCAGCCCCAGGGATGGATGCAGGGTGAGCCCGCACCTCGATGAAGACATCGCCCACGATCTTGGCGGTCATGAGGACCAGCATGATGGGGAAGCCGTAGGTGACGTTGCTGGTGGCCTCCATCATGATGACCGTCAGGCTCAGGGTCATCCGCACGATTCCACCTGTGGGGAGGGGTGGGCGGGGGGGGACCAGCAGTCAGGGGACCACTAGAGGCCCAGAGAGATGAGAGGCCTCTGATTGGGGCCCCATCTCAGGCCAGCCAGGGGCTCGAGGCAGCGGGGATGCACCTCCTCTCCATGCACAAGCGATGCCCGCTCCCTACCCCCGCCCCCAGTGCAACCTGCGCCAGACCTCACTCACCGAGCTGGGCAGCAGCTCCCATCAGGGCATACTTGCCAGGATCCGCCCAGACCTGGAGGAAGGAGGGGAGCAGGGAGATACTGGGGTGGTGGGAGCTATCCTACCAGAGGGTGACCACCGCGCAGCCAGGTGACCTCCTAGCACCCCAGCCCGCTCCCCTGGCATGCCCACCTGTACTGTGAGGTCCCATTCTGCAGGGCAGGCCCCTTGCTCATGGTGGCGCCCCCCCCCCCAATGGCACTACCCACCACCCATGCTCCCCTCACTCACCACAGCTGCCAATTAGCACCCCACCCTGCTCCCCGGCTGACAATGCCTCTTCCCCCCACCTCCCATGTTGTGCCAGCCCCTCCCCACTCCCTGTGGCAGACACCCCTGTCCTGCTCCCCCAAGGTCCCCCTCAGCAGGGCAGCCCCTGGATTGCCACCTCCCTTTTCTCGCCCCGCACACTCACCGCCGACTCAGTGAGATAGGACAGGGAGATGCCGAAGAGCCGGCCCCAGGCAGCGCCGATGAGCAGCGAGGGGATGAAGACGCCAGCGGACACGGTCAGCCCATAGGTCCAGCAGGCCAGGAAGAAGTAGGCCAGCGTGAAGAGGCCAAGCGTCAGGGGATTGTAGGAGCCTGCGGGGTGGGAAGTTACCCAGGGCCCAGGCTCCATCCACACCCCACCCCTCCTGTCCCATGGGCTCCTCAGCACAGTCGTGGGGGAGGAGCAGATCTCCCTCAGCACCGGGGGGAAGGAGGGGTGGGCACACCTGGCGGGTCGTGGAAAAGGCTGACCACACTCTTCTCTGGGGTGTTGAAGAAGGCGGCCGCCATGGAGTTGTACTCGCCGTCTGCACAGAAGAGCTGGGGGGCGGGGTCAAGGAGCGGGGCTGGGTGGGGCGGCACCAGAACGAGGGCTCTACCATAGGGTGGCTCTAGTACTGCGGGCACCTCCGGGGTTGCATTCAAGTTCTCATGGGTCCCCAGGCTGCAGGGTCCCCGGGGCTCAGCTGCTTACTTAGAGGCATCTCGTGTGAGGGGAGACGGGCCACCCCCATCCCTGGGGGCAGTCCTACTCTATCCTGCAGGGCCACTGCCCAGCACGGGCTCCAGGTTTGTCCTTGCCACCAGGATGTGGCCAGGCTCCCCGAGGAGAGCAGAGGAGGAGGCCCCGCCCTCCAGGGCATCCTGGGGAAGGGAGGTGTGTCCTTCCCTGGACACCTGGGAGCTAGGACTCACCCCTGCCCTCCCCCTGCAGGGCAGGGGCTTCTAAGGGGAGCTAAGGGGAGGGCAGGCTCCCAAGGGCTGGGCCTGCACCTGGAGCGGGTAGGACATGGCATTCCCCTGCAAGGGCTGGCAGTCCCGCGAGGAGTAGATCATCACAAAGGCCACAGTGGCCGTGACGGCGGCCACCAGTACGGCCTCAATGACCTGCAGGCAGGGCCGGTGGATGTACCTACAGTGGGGAGTGAGGGGCCTATGGCATGGCGGGCAACCACTCGGACACACACACGAGCCACTCACACGCACACACGCCTCAGAACGTTACAAGCCCAACTGAGCCTCCGCGGCACAGGGCTGTCGACACCATGCGCTGGCTCAGAGGCTGAGGCCCACCAGTGCTCTGTGGGGGCGCAGCCCTCCTGCTCCCCTGGAGATGGAGTTAGTCCAGTGCTCTCAGGCGTGGACTCAAGGGCAGCAGCTTGGTTTGGGGTTTCTGTTCATGCCCCCAGCCCGTCACCCCACTCCCCCGTCAGGGCCCCAACAGGCTGACTCCGCTCATGAGGCAACGTGACCTCAAGTGGAGTGTCCACCCCAGCCTGCCTGTCTGTCAGAGTCGCCCCCTAGCGGCAGTCCAAGAGGAGAACACGCAGCCACGTGACACCTTGCATGTTCAGACACACCACACACATGTTCACCCAGGTGCAGGCCCTGCAGTCCCACTCCCGGTCCATCAGACCCCGGCCCAGGTTTACCCCTCACCCCACTCCACCCGGGGTGTCCCCAGCCCAGCTCCTTCCCTGTGTTGACAGCTCCCAGCAGACCCTCAGGCCCCTGCACATCACGGGGACTCGGCTCCCCCTCAGCCCAGCCTCAGCCTTACCTGATGCGGAACATGGTCAGCCAGTAGTTGAGGGCGTTGAACACAGCTCCCAGGACACCCCCTGCACACACAAGCACCCCAACCCACCCCCACCCCGTTAGGGATGGAGCAGCTGCAATCACAGGGCGGGGTGGGGGAGGGGACCAGCTCACCGACGACTCCCATGGCGATGAAGATGGGGATCTCGTGGATGGTGTAGACCATCTTCTGGGTGTAAGGGAGGGGTCGGGTGTCAGGATGCCCCCACACAGGGACACCCCAGCTCCGCTGTCTCGGGAGCAGGCAGGGGCCAGCACTGGCCAGCACTGGACTTTCTGAAGTGCTGGCCACTCTGAGCCCACAAGTTAACAGTCTCGCAGGGGCCTGGGTCAGTCGGGGTGCAGGGTGGGAGATGGCCCCAGGACACCCTTGCAGGGACTCCAGCCTATCCCTTCGCACAACCTGGAGCCTGTGTTTCTAATGTGACTGTGCGTGTGCGTGTGTGTGAGCAAAGCATAGGCTCCCTGCGGACACGTGGGCTGCCACACGCCACCCTGAGCTCACAGATAGAGCCGGGCACTGACCTCAGTGTCAAACCTGCCGAAGTTGATGAGGCCCGGGTTGGAGAGGTCCCAGGCGTTGCCGTGGTAGATGCTGAGCACGAAGTTAAGGGTGAAGGTGGAAATCATGGAGGCGAAGAACTGAGTGGGGGAGAGGTGGCTGTCAGGGAGCAGGGGCAGGTAGGCAGGGGCCCCAGGGAGACCCTGTGGGGTGTGCTGAATGAGCACTACCAGTGAGGCACTAGGGTGCACAGATCTGTTCTCCCCTGGGAAGCTGAAGGGCAGTGGGGACAGAAAGGCAACTTCCAGGACTGCCGGGGAGCTCGGCAGGAGGTGGTCTGCCGGCCCCTGGGTCAGAGAGCCTGGGGGGAGCAGGGGTCACATCCAGCACTCACAATCCTCCAGGTCAGGAACTGGTTCCAGAAGGAGGCGCCTTCCTCCAGACTGAAGAGGACACCGCCTGTAAGGCAAGGGCCCCCCGATGTGCCTGCCTGGAAAGCTGCCCAGGGCCAGGCCTGACTGCGCCTATGCTAGCCCAGGCCTGTGCGGGCAGGGGCCGCATCGGTCCACTACCCAGCCATGGCCCTGAGCCCAGCATGCAGGCAGCCCTCTTACCCATGGGGGCCCCAAGTTCAGCAGAGGTGCTGACCATCTAGTGACCTGCCCTGAGCCCGGCCCTCTTACCCACAGGGGCCCCGAATGCAGCTGAGACGCCAGCTGCAGCTCCGGCAGACACAAAGTCCCGCTTCTCCGTGTCTCTCCGGAAGTACTCAAAGATCTAGGGGGGAGGTACAGTTCAGGCAGGTCAACCCCACTCTCCCTCAGAAGGAAGGAGGTCACAGGGACTGCTGGGGGAGGTGGGGAGGCGGAGGCAGAGGCGGGAGGAGGCTGTTTGGGAATCACAGGCGCTCTCAGGGGCTCCCCACGTGGGACCCACCTTGAAGTCGCGCTTGAGGGAGGTGGACCTGCCCTGGGAGATGCCTGCAGCGATGACGGCGCCCGAGTGGATCATAGGTCCTTCCTGAAGGGCAGCGTGCTCAGAAGGGGTGGTAGCTGGGGCAGAGTGGGGGCAGGGCGGAGTAGGGCGGAGCCTTACCTTCCCCACGGCCAGGCCGCCCACCACAGATAGGATCACTCCCGACACTTTGATCACCAAGGTCTGGGACACAAGGAGACAGTTTGTGACCAAAGTGCAAACAGAGGCCGAGGTGGGGCCCTGCCCCGCTCACCAGAGCAGAGAGGCCCCTCAGCCCCTGGACCTGGGAGCAGTCGTGGGCCTTTGCTCACCTTGAGCCGCACCACGTGGGGGATCTTCACCCCATTGAGAAAGCACTTGATTTGGGGTATTCCGCTGCCCGCTGCTACTGGCTGAAATGAGGGATTACCACTGATGGGGTACCCAGGCAAAGGGCCCCACACCTTGGATGAAGGGAGAGGGGACAAAGGAGGCAGGGCACTGGCGGGGCTGTGACCAGAGGAGCTTGTGAGAGTGGAGCGAGGCAGGCCTGGCCTTGGGCCACTGTCCCACATGAAGGGACCCACCTGGCACCTTCTTCCACCTGCACCTGGAGTGGGCCTGCCCCCTTGCTGAGACCCTTCCCAGAGCACCCCAAGACCCCACCCCCAGCCTGGCCCTGCTGACCGCCACTCGGGGTCCTGGTGGGGGGACGGGTGGCCTCGCTGGGGGTGTAGGTGGCAGCACCTCAGGGTCCCGGCACCGAGTTCACTGAAAACTCAACACCCCACTGTGTGGTTCTGCCACAGGTGATGGGGAGGGCCTTGTCTGAAGGGGGTGTGTAGGCACTGAGGCTGGGCCCCACTCGCACCCCAGCCGGCCCACCTCCACGAAGGCGACGATCAGCGAGCCCAGCAGCACGAAGGCCGAGTTGAGCACCGCCCACAGCAGGAGGGAGAAGGACAAGCCGCCTTTCTCCGTAAACTTGTCGATGTCTTCGCTAGTCAAGGAGGGCAATGGGTTCTGGACCCCAGTGTCCCACCCACGGACCCCCAGCTCCCACCCACTCGGGCCAGCCTGGCGCGTGCCGGGGGGTGGCGGATACTGTCCTTGACGACCCTGTACTTGAGGCCGGCCAGGTTCTCCACCACGATGTCAATGAAGCAGGCCACCAGGCCCGTGAGGATGCCGATGAGCGCACAGATGACCCAGCGCTTGATCTCCACTGTGCGGAAGGCCTGCGGGTGGGGTGGCTTCAGTGAGGGGCTGCGGGGTGGGCTCGGCCTCTTGGCTCCTGTGGCCAGGACTGCCCCCTGCCCCCTATGGCCCAGCCAAGCACAGCAGGGCAGTCTGGCGCCTGGCTCTGCCCACAGTGGGTCCTCACTGTGTGGTTGATGCGTCTCTCCTCCTCCAGGAAGAGCTGGTTCTCGCTGTTGTCATAGTCCAGGCTCTAGAGGCAAAGTGGGGAGAGAGCAGGTCACCAGGGGCAGGGTGGGCAGTGGCCGGGGGGGCTGGCAAGGGAGGGGCTCACCTCATATTTCAGGGACAGCAGCTTCTCATTGTGCGGGATCTCCTTGGGGACGGGCAGCAGGGGCTCCCTGTCCTGTGGGGGGTTGGGGTGGTGTCACTGTGTCCCTGAGTCCTGGGACAATGGGGACGGGGTGGGCAGTGCAGCCCATGCACAGGGCAAGACCGGCATGAGCTGGCCATGGATCTCTGAGCAGGCAGGGCTTGTCCAGGTGCGCAGCTGCACCCACTGGTGTGCCACACGCAGCCCAGGGTCAGAGGGCAAACCCCACGTGGGCCCCTCAGGAGACACATTACCAGGAGGGCTGGTGTCAGAGACAGACAACCTTCAGTGCTGGGGTGGAGGTGGGCACGTGGCAATGTCCGACCTTCCTAGGGCCCCGAGTTGGGCTCCTAGGTGTGTTGACGTCAGATGGTGCGAGGTGTGGAGACTGCCCTCACCCGACACCAGGATGAACACTGCACCATAGCCAACCTACAGCCACTGCCGGGCCTTCCCCGCCTCGCTGGGCCCTCAGGGCAGCGCTGAGCTGCCCACAGGAGCGCCAAGGCTGGCATGCTGAGGGAGCAGAGGGCTTCATCGTCCTTGCTCTGAGCACTGGTTGGATTAAGACTGCTGACTTCACCCACTGCACCTCTGAGGGGGTCTCTGCAGTTAGAGACCAGACCCCCGCCTCATCTCCCCACAGGGAAATGGCTCTGAGGCAGGGCCACAGCACCCAGGAGGGGAGGGGACCAACAGCCAGGGGCCCGAGCCAGGGGTGGTCCTGGGAGTCAGACCCCAACCCTGTACCCGCCTCCTCCACTCACTGGGTCCAGGAGCTCATCATCCGGCTCCGTGCTGCTCATCGGTCCCGTCCGGAAACTCGCCAAGCGGGCCGGCTAGAAGCAGAGGGGCAGTGAGGGAAGGGACACAGTGGCACAGGTCCCCTGGAAGAGTGCAGAGGTGAGCATGAGGCCTGGTGGGGTGCAGCAGGCTCTGAGCTGGGTGTACCCGGTCTGCATACTGCAGTCACACACACCAGCCCGACGATAAACCCTCAGGATATGAAGCTTCTCCCCGTCCCAGACAAGCACGACCCCACTCCCAGTCCCAGCACTGACCTGGGCTCCCGGTCCCAGCACTGACCTGGGCTCCCTGCTCGACTGGGTCTGGGCACAGCTCTGACAGGCGGCCCCCTGCACTCCCAGCCCCCACAGGCTTCCCTTTATAAGCCCTCTGCTGCCCTCGCACATGACCGTGACTCGCTGGCTGACCTCACCCTCTGGTCCCAGCTGAGCAGGGGCACAGGGAGCAGCCCACCTGGGCTGAGCTGGAGCTGGGACTCAGGGACGTCCCTCGCCTGTCCCCACCTAGCCATGCCCACCCTCATATCCAGCACATGAGCAGCCACACTGCCTGGGGCCGGGATGTCCTGGGAGGAGGAGAAACCTGCCTGATGCCCAGCTCTAGAATCCTGCCACATGCCCTACCCCCACCCCAGGGCTGCATGAGGTTCTAGGAGACCTGCCACCACCCCAGCCTGCGGATGCCACTGGAAGGGGCTGAGCTGCCTGCTACCTGCACAGAGCCTGCTTTCAGCCTCCTGTGCTGACATCTCCCAGGGACCTGGGAAATACAAGAAGCTCTCTAGACACCGAACTTGCTGGTCTTTAAAACAGCGTGCAAGTGGCTGAAGGACAAGTCCAGAACGAAGGAGGAAAGAGAAAGCAAAAAAAACATCCCTGCAAAGCAGAGTAAGCCCAAGTCACCAAACAGTCTGCAGGTCAGCATTATTTATGTGCCAGGATGTCACTTACGCTCACACCACACAAACACACACACACAGAGGGTCGTGAAATCCTTCTTCAAACCTTGGGAGCCAATTTACAGCCCCACATCCCAGCCATTCTCACTGGTGCGTCCTGTGTTTGGCTGTACATTTCAAGTATGTCATCTGTTAAATTGAGGGCAATGCCCACCCCATCCCCAAATACACCCATTAGGTTGGGCCATAAAGCTCAGTGGCTTATCGGTTACGTAATGATGTAATGTAACAGTTCAGTAAGGATGTAATCGACCCCTGGTACCATCAGCCAAACGGCTGAAAGGGGTGAAGAGGGGGATCCACCACGCTTATGCTCTTAATTCCAGCCTGGCCTCCATCCCCTGTGCAGGCACATTCCTGGGTGGGGGGTGTGGTTTGGTCTCTACCACCTTTTATCTTATGGGGGGTGGGCTGGGGTGAAGAGATGGAAACAGAGACGGAGAGAAACACACACACCACCACCTCTCCCCACCCTCCTACCACCAAGAAACAAGAGCTGGGAGAGGACAGTATCTTCGGGTCCAGGGTCCCTGTAAAGGGAGCCTCCTAGACCTGGGGGAAGGTTGATGCCCAGACACCAGGAGCTCTCCTCCCATGGCCGGCAGGCCCCCAGTGCTGAGAGCAGACAAAGCCTTCCTCTGAAACTGTTGTCAATGATGGACCAAGAACGCTTCCTCTGGAGCGGATGCCATGGATTTGGATGTCAGGCCTCCTAATCTGTGAGGGAAGGCACGTCTGCCTATCAAAGCCACCCCCTTGTGATATTTCTGCTCTAGAAGACATGGAGAACGAAGGCAAAGCACCATCGGGCGATGGTAAACCCAGTGTCCGCATGTCTGGAGGGCGAGGGTAGCATTTCCTCACCCCACACCAGGAAAGTCACCATCGGAGGGCTAACATTTCCTGGGGCTCAAAAACCAGAAATCCAAACAAAAAACAGGGGGTGGTGGCCGAGTATGTATTGGTTATCCTTTTCAAAGGAACCTCTCCGGCAGACAGTGCAGAAAGAACTAGCTTCTCATATGTATGGATTGTGATAAGAGTTGTATGAGTCCCTAATAAAATGTAAAAAAAGAAAAGAGGAGAAAAAAATGATTAGGGCAAAGAATGTATGGATGTGCTTTATACAATTGATGTATGTATATGTATGGACTGTGATAAGAGTTGTATGAGCCCCTAATAAATTGTTAAAATAAAAAATTTAAAAAAAGAACTAGCTTCTCGGCGGCCAAGGGCAGGTCTGAAAACTCATCCACGCTCTGGAGACCAGCTCACCCCCCTCTGGCGCTTCCTCCAGAGCCCAGAGTTCCAGGATGGAGCGTCCCATGGGAAGGGTCCCAGGTGGACTCAGACTCGCAGCGAACCCTGCATGGCACCTTGAGGCGACCAGACTGCTTTCCTTCCGGCGGGGCGCTGGGGCACGAAGGGTTCGAACCACTGACCGCGCGGTGAGCGCCCGGGTGCGCAGCCCTGCTGTTCCCCGGAATCGCTGCAAGTGGGAAGCACCGGTGGAACCACGCCCTGCAGCATCGGGTCCCCGCGCCAAGCCTGCCACTGACCACGTAAGGCCCAGGCAGGTCCCCGAACCCGCGGGCCCCCACAGCGGTGCCTTCTTGCCCGCAGAGCCCGCAGGCGGGGCGGCGGCCCCAGCGTCCAGGGATCGCCGCGCTGCGACGCGCTTCCGAGCGGCCGGCCGGTCCAGCCGACGCCGCCGTGCCGCCCGGGCCTGGACCGCGCGTCCGGAACGCCCGCGACGCCGCCCGAGAGTCGCGCCCGCCCAGCGCGCGGCCTCAGTTTCCCCGAGGCGGCCGGGCTCACCTGGCGGGCCGCGGGCCCGGCGCCGTTCAGCAGCGGCGTGCCCTCCGCGGGCGGCGCCCCGGGCCGGACGGTCCTCCGCAGCAGCGGCGCCGCCTCCTCGTCGTCCAGGTCGCGGCCGGACCACGACACCTTCTTGAGAACGTTGGCCATGGCCGGCCGCAGAGAGCTAGCCGGCCCGGGAGCGCCGCGGCCCCGTGTTTGGCCCCGTGACTCGGCGCCGGGAGGCCACGTGACCGGCGCGACGGCGGCCGCGCGGGGCCGCGCGCGCGCGCGGGGGCTTCTGGGGCTGTAGTTCCAGCCGGGCTCGCTCGGGCTCGCCGCCGCCGTTTGCAAGTGGCAACGCATGCCAGTTCTCATTATTGTCCTCGTTGTTAGGGGCAGGGAGTCGGTTTCCAGTCCCAGCGACCCGACGACTGAAGGGGACACCAGCTGGTCCTGCGCCATCCATACAGTGGCTCATATGGTTGCAGCCACCGTGTCCAGGCATCTTGTCAAAGGCCTTCCTCTTTGGGGCTGCCCCTCTGTTACCCAGCATGAGGTTCTTCTCCCAGCACTGGTCTCCCCTGACAACGCGCCCAAAGTACTTGAGACAAAGTCTCCTAACCCTGGTTTCTAAGGAGCACTCTGGCCATACTTCTTCCAAGACAGATCTGTTTGTTCTTTCGCGGTCCATGGTACTTTGAATATTCTTCGCCAGCACCGCAATTCAAATGCATCGATTCTCCTTAGGGCTTTCTTGGTGTCCGACTTTCAGACCATTAGGCAAGGGAAACTTCACTCATTTTAAACTATCGTGATAGTGTTTGGGGGGACAGAAGAGGACCTCGATCTCAAATATAATTTAAGGAGAACATTTATTAGGTCTTAGATGGCATAAAAATCTTCACCAGCTGGGGGGAGCGGGGAGGGAGGGGAAAAAAGAGGACCTGATGCAAAGGGCTTAAGTGGAGAGCAAATGCCTTGAGAATGATTGGGGCAGGGAATGTATGGATGTGCTTTACACAATTGATGTATGTATATGTATGAACTGTGATAAGAGTTGTATGAGCCCCTAATAAAATGTTAAAAAAAAATCTTCACAAGTGGACCAATATGGTAACATCATGATAAAGGGGAGGAAATATCACAGTTGTTAAGGATTCCGTCTTGCTTGGACCCATAGGCAGTGCTCATGGGAGCAGCCGTTAGATCAAAAGACACATTGCCTTGGGGAAATCTGCTGCACAGAGACCTTTTAAAATTGCTGAAAAGCGAGGATGTTATTTTTGAGGGTTCAGGTGCAGCTGACCAGGCCATGGTATTTTGAATGGGCTCATATGCATGTGAAAGTTGGACATTGACTAAATGACATCAATATCATTGTTCCGAAGAGACAGATGAGTCGGAATCAGTTCAATGGCATGAATTTTGAAGAGACATATGCTGAAATATTTAGGGAGGATAAGTTGTACAGCATACTTTCCAGTGATTCCAAAACCAGATCCTAATCATAATACTTAGTGATGTATACATAAAGAGAAGGCATGCTGGTGGTGCTATGGGATAAGTTATTGGGCTGCTAACCTCAAAGTGAGTGGTTCAAATCCATCAGCTGTTCCTCCAGAGAAAGATGAGGGTGTCTATTTCCAAAAACATTTACAATCTTGCCAACCCGATATATAGGTTCTCTATGAGTCAGAATCAATTTGAAGGCAATGGGGTTGATGGGTTGTTTCTTTGGGTTTTTTACATAGAGATTAAGTAAATGTGATAAAATTTCAGTACTTGCTGAATCCAGATGAAGGGCATATGAAGGTATGAAGTGAAATAAATGCAACTTCATACAAAGGATGACTGGGAAGCAGCTTTGCATCTTTTTTATTTACTTGGAAAATTTTCCAAATAAAACCTTTGAGACATCCTTTGGTTTTCCAGAAAGATCATCGCTTCAGAAGCCCCATGGTGCAATCCTCCTCAGCCCCCGAGGGCCACGAACGCGTCCTGGTGGTTCTGTGGGCTGTGAGCCGGGCTGCGAACCTCAAGGTCAGCAGTTCAAGTTGCACAAGGTCAACAGGAGAAAGAGGAGGCCGTTTGCTTCCACAAGATTCACAGCTTCAGAAACCCACAAGGGACCGTTCTAGCTGGAATCTACTCAATGGCAGTGAGTGAGTTTCATTTTTGGGGGAGTTGTAAGAACTGGCCCAAGCACCCCTCCCCCATTGTGCAATTAAAAATGAAACAAAAAACAAGAAGAAGGAAGCTGGGCAGAGTTTTGAATTTTCCCCGTGATTATTCAGGCAACCCTTCTTTGGACATACCCAGAACTGCATATTTTTTCCTTCTAAAAATGTGCTGCTGTTTTTCCATTGGTGTGCCCTGCTTCTGTCCTCTGAGAGGGGGTGACGAGGAGATCCCCACCCCTTGATAAGTTCTTTGGTGTATAAATATTTTCTCTCTCTGTATAAGTTATTTCTCCTGCCCCATTCTCTTTTCTTTTAAAGTCTTAAGCTGTCATTCCTGCCCTTTCCTTGTCCCCCAGTCCAGGCTGACCCATGCCACCACCCAGCCATTCTACCCACCCCACCAACATCCAGACCCGAGGGGCCCACAGTCACCAACGCCCCAGAACCTGAGTCTGATGAGCCAAACACTCCTGGGGACACAGAACGCCTGGATTTCGACCACATGGGCGCACACCCTCTGTCCTCAGGGCAGGAGGTGGCGGGCGTAGCCTCACGCATGTCTCTTCCCACTTCACTGAGTGAAAACACTGCCAGGAATGGCCTCTCTTCCCGGAAGACCGGCGGATGGCACTGCCCCTTTCTCAACACCAGAGTTTCAGAGGCTTTCAACAGAGCTTGAGGGAGAACAGAAGGGGGAGCCTGAACCCGCTGCCTGCTTGAGAACAGTTCTGGGAAGCCTTAGGGGGAAGTGGCTGCAGTGATTCAAGGCACCCAATGTGGCGGCGGCAGCGGGGCAGACAAGGGGCACATGAGGTTTGTGGTGTGGCTTCCCTCCTCTGACCCTGACTCATGACTGGGTCGTGATGGGGGTGGAAGGCTGCTCTCTGAGCCCCTGGGATGCACAGACAGCTCTGCCCAGGCGAGAACTCGACTGAGAGACTTCAACGTGGGCGAGAGGAGGCCCTGGATCCTGACCCTGCACAGCTGCGTTCAGTGGGGTTTCTGATGGGCTGGTTTGTTGGATAGTCAATTTCCAGACCTGTCTCCCCCACGGCCCCTCTGGTTGGATGTGAACTCCCAACCTTTCGTTTCAGGGCTGAATGTGCTAACCACTTGCCTCTCCCAGGAACCAGATACCCTCCATCAACAGCCAACGCAACTCCGACAGCCCCACTGCATACGAGGGCAGATCTGCGCTCCGGGGGCTTCTGATGATGGGTAGACAGGCCTTTCTTCCGAGCGACGGATGGGGTAGCCTCCAAGCTTTGGGCGGGTAGCAAGAGTGTTCATCGTTGACACCATTCAGGGTCTCCAAAGGGGGTGGGAGGGAGCGCCAGGAGTGGCGGATGCAGGGTGCCTTCCCCAGGGGTCAGCCACTGGGCAGGGCTGAGTCTACCAGGCTGCATCTATGTGGGCGAGGCGTGGGTTGCAGTCACAGCCCAGGGCACTGCAGAACTGAAACCACTCTGCAAGGTGGGTGGCGGGCACAGGTCACCCTACTTTCTCAACTGTGTTTCTTCCCCTGTGTTAGAGTGAACCCTTTAATGGTGCCACTGAGAGGTGAGAACAGGGCCCCTCGCCAAGAACGCTCGGCAATTCTACGCTTCTGTGGGAGCAGGAGGAGGTATCCTACTCCCATCAGGAGCTATGCTCTTAGAAACCCACAGAGGCAGTCCTACCCTGTCCTCGAGGGGGGCAGGGAGACCGAGCGGACTCAATGGCAGTCAGTTTGGGTCTCAGGGGGAATCCCTTTCCAACTGAACCTACCGCCAAGGGTTACTTCAACTCACAGCAACCTGGCAGGACAGCACAGAGTCGCTTCTTAGGGTCTCCACAGTCATAACATCAGTATGGGAACAGACAGCCTCATTGTTCTCCCACAGAGAGCCCGGGAGTTTTAACCGAGGACTCTGAGGTTAGCAGTTCCATGCCTAACCCCCGGCCCCACCAGCCTTTCCTCCCACTGCCAGGTGAGGGGACCAGTCCTGCCACATGACGTCGAAAACAGAGTCGAACGACGCCTGGCCCGGCTTCAAAGAAGCTGGACGGTGGGGGTTGGCTGCCCAAACCCGCTCTTGACATGTATTTGGACTTGTTTGATTGGCCTTGCCATATATTATTTGGAGTGCTTTTGTGCAAGACTCTAAAAAGGTTTATCATCCTCTTCCCCTCCTTACATTGGTTACCGCATAGGGGGTAGAATATGGCATCCCCCTCCAGGAAATAAGCCAGAGAGAATAGACTTCCTGACCCTGATTTACCTTATACAGGGGCTTGTAATGAAAAGGGCATAAGAATAGTTAACAAAGAAGGTGTACAAGTTCCTGTTAGTAGTTTAAGTTTTATGGAACGGTTAGCAAGAAGAGGGCCTCCGTGATGTTTGAAGTCCACTGAAGCAAAGCTACCTATTGTGAGGCAACTCACACCTTCGTACAGAAAGACTTTGGGAGTTTAATTTATGGGAACTTAGTGGTAAAGAAAGAACAAGAAATGAAAGCCCTAGAGGAACAGCCTAAGAAGGAACAGAAAGAACAGCCAAAGCCTGTGAAGTAATGTTTGATAATGAAATGTATTAATGCTTTATTGATTTCATAGTTAGAACAATGTGCCCTAGCTGGATGAGGTGTGCTCAGTTATTGTTAGAAGGTTTATGTCTATCACCTTTGTACTTGAGACAGTTTTAGTTTCAAAATGTACTAATTTTTAACCAAGAATCATGATGTGATTGATGTAACTTGTTACAGTCTTGTGGCCTGAGAATTTCCTGATGTATGAGCTCAGGCCATAAGCTTTAAGGCAAAAAAAACAATATATAAGTTGAAGCTTTGCATGAATAAAATTGGAACAGTCACCCGCAACCTTTGAGTCGTGTGGTTTCTGTCTCCCACTCGCCGACACCGTGACCCACCTAGCAGGGGACCCCGACCTGCTGCAGCTGGACCGCAGCAGCCAGGGAACTTACCGATCTGCGTGGTCTCGTATGTGGGGGCTCTGTTCTGGTTTTCTGAGGCCACCATAGCAACATGGCAGACAGAGGGGACAGCAACCAACGTCCAGCCCAGAGCCCTGGCGGCATGGAGTCCACCTGAGATGCAGATAGAGACTGCCCTTCTCTCTCCCGGTTTCTGAGCATGCCTGGCAGTTCTTGGCGTTCCTTGGCTTGTAGATGCCTCTGCTTCCATCTTTTCACCAGGCTGCCTTCCCACTATGTTTCCTCTCTTCCACGGGATACCGCTCAGATGGGATCGGGACCCACCCTGCTCCAGGGGGACCTCCTGTTAGCCTGATACCAAACCGAAGCCCATTGCTATCTGGCCAATTTGGACTGACAGGGACCCTGGGGTAGGGTTTCTGAAACGACATCTTTAAATGTCAAGCTTTAGGGCAGTGGTTCTCAACCGTCCTAATGCCGCGACCCTCTCACACAGTTCCTCACGTGGTGGTGGCCCCCCAACCATAAAATTATTTTCGTTGCTACTTCATCACTGTCAGCTTGCTCCTGTTATGAATCAGGCGACCCTGTGAAAGGGTTGTTTGACCCCCAAAAGGGTCGTGACCCCCAGGTTGAGAACCGCTGCTTTAGGTGACCAGTCAGCCTCATCTTTCTCCCAAGGAGTGGCTGGTGGGTTTGAATCACCAACCTTGTGGTCAGCAGCTTAACCAATGCCTAAGCCACCACACCACTGGAGCTCCAGCCTACCTGGTAGCACATTGAAAACTCTGTATCCGGGCAGGGTCACCTTAACAGGCATCGTGTTTTTGTTTGTTTGCAGGGGTGGGGTACGCAATTTCCTTTGTAACGACCTTCTTTGAGGGTCTGCAAAGTTAAAGGGGTGCATTCACATTGGGCTGGAAGCTGGATAAAGTAAGACACCTGGAATTATGTATAGCAGAATTACATATACAAGTGCGTCTGGACTTGGCAACATTTTGTTTCCTTTCTGCTGTAAATAGGGTTGGAACCAGCCAGACGGTACCTAACAACCACCACGTGTGCTCCGACCCACACGCACGCGCTGCTGGGGGTCGTGGAGTCTGCGCCAAGGTGCAGTGGCCGCGGATCCTGTCTGGTCCGCACCATCTCCACATCCCTCGGCACCGTGGAGCCCACTGCGGCAGCCCCGGGGTCAGTCCGTCTCCCGGAGGAGCTCCCTCTTTTTCCCACGCTCTACCTCTCCAAGCAAGATGTCCTTCTCTGAGGACTGCCCTTCTGACAATGTGCCCAGAACATGTGGCGCTGAGCCTGCCACCCTTGCATCTCAGGACCATATTCGCTGGCTTTCTTTTTGCGAGGCGGATTCATTGGCTCACTTTTTGGGCGGTCTGTGTGTATTCATGCGAGAAAACTAGAGAAACAAATTCATGGACACGTATCTATGTGCAAGAGAGAATTTTTATATCAAGAAGGAAGCATGCATCAATAAAACATGCAGCCCAGTCCAGATCAAGTCCATAAATTTCTCTTCAGACTCACGCAACACATGCGATGATGCCGAATGCAGGAAGATCCCAGGTGGGTGGACAGTCCTGTGGATCCAATGGCGGTGGACCCAACTCCTGGGCTCTGGCTGCCATCAGTGTGGTTCCATGTGGCAGCTCATCAGGAAGGTGAAGCAGAGAGAGAGTGGGTCCAGCCTCCAGTGAGCCATTTATCTCTACTGTGCCTCCAAACGAGGTCATCAAACGGTGACCTGATTGACGGGCGAAACTCCACCCCTCACTCTCCGTACCCTCAAGTCAACATGAGGATATGTAACCCCCACGCCATGGAATGCATTCAGTGTTCTTTGCCAATACCCTGTGTGTGTGTTGGACTCTGCAGTAGTTACGTAGTCTCGTGTCAACTGGTAGGGGTGGGGTCTGGCCTGTCAAACAGATCACAGCCGGAGGGTGGCTGCTTGAGGACGTGAGCTCCTCATAAAGAGGCTCCTGGGAACCTCCTCCCGTCTCTGTGCCTTCCCCTTCCTGCTGGCGAGCCACGCTGAGACCTCCGTGAGCCCCGTGGTGCAGCCCCCACCACCAGCTCCCGGGACTTTGCACCCACCTGCTGGGTGCTGCTGCCTGGCTGCCGACTGCAAATTCAGCAGTTCGAACCCACCAGCCGCTTCAGAGGATGAGGCTGACTGTCCCCGGAGAGACTGACAGCTTGGGAAGCCCCCAGGGCCAGTGCTCCTCTGTCCTGAGGAGTCTCAGTAGTCAGAAGCCACTGGATGGCAGTGAGGACCTCATACATGTATATATTTGAAAAGGTTACAGACAATTCATGGGAACGCTTTATTATCTTTTAATTCCATTTTCCAGAAACTTTTCTACACCTTCTCATGTTCTCGGGTGTGTGCCTGTGCATGTGTGTGTGTGTGTGTGTGTGTGTGTGTGTGTGTGTGTTGGGGGGGTGGCTACATTTTTTTTCAAACTTCCTCCAGTTTTAAATTCTGACAGAATCTTGCACAAAAGACAGTCGGCCACGTTGATGAAGATGGAGACAGCCTGTCGTCTCGACACTGCGGATGTGGACGTCACCCGGAGTGCTCGCTTTGGAGTGTTGTTTTGCTGTTAGATGTTTATATATGAATTCACCCCCTCTGCCCCCCACCCGCCCCCAGCAATTCCCCAACTAGGAGTCAACCCCAGAGAAAGGCAGACACAGGTCCACACAAAGACGTGGCCCAGGGGGTCCCAGGCAGCTTTATTGCCAGAGCCCCAAACCAAAGACCTCCCAAACGTTTCTTCACCATCTGGGGAGGAGAGAGAAGAAATGTCTACCTCATCAGAGGGATACGTAATCAGAAGGAAGATCGCAGATCACACGCGGAGCGAGGCTACAACACGATCCGCCTTGAAAAAAAAACCCAAAAGGACCATGTGAAAAAAAAGCCAGTTGCCTTGGCGCCAGGGCCTGACTGCTGGTGTGAAAAGTCCCCAGAAGACAAAGCTATAGGCAGGAAATCGGAGAGCGGTTGCCAGGGGCTGCAGAGAGGGTGGGGCCAGAAGGTGACTATAAAGCAGACACCATGCTTTGGGGGGCAGTGACACAGTTCTGAAATGGGTTTGTGGGCCAGTTGTACAACACGACAAAGCTCTTTGGCTTGTACCCACGGGGTGGGGTGGGGTGGGGAAGGGGCAGTGAATTCCAAAGGATGCAAATGATACTCAATTATGATGTTTTGAGGATGATCCCGTCCTCTCTTCATTTTGATTATAAGTCAGTTGCTCTTTGGTCAAAAGCCCCAGGCTACCCTGTTGATCCGAGGGAAGGTGTCCTTCATGCCAGGGACGTGGGTGGCCTCAAATGGTCAGCTCAGGGACACAGGGCTGATCCCGAGGGAATCCCCAGGCTCCTGGAAAAGGGTGACTGGAGGTGTGGAGAGATGTTGGGCCAACAGTCCCCTGAAGGGATATTTTCCCATCTAGCTAGTGTGGACCAAGCAGCTTCTGGAGTTCTCCAGACTGGCTGGCATTCAGTCACTGCAAACCCATTCTTAGGGGCCAAGCTCCTCTGCAGAGCAGGTGCGCATGGCCAGGATGGGGCGCCCTTTGCAGAAAGCACAGGGGACAGGGGCAGCAGCAGGGCGAGGCAGAGGGCGGGGCCTGCCACTCAGGGACATGACTGCAGGCAGGTGCAGTTCACTCTCTGAACAAATCCGCTTACAGAGGTGGCATTGGCCAGCGTCAAGAGGGCGCCCGCGGGGACCACCCTCCCGGTGGCCAGGCTTGAGACCTCCCCAGGGGCTAGCACTCTGCCCCAGATGGCCAGACCGGCCAGGCTCCCCACAAAGGCCTCAGCGCTGTCAAATCCACCCCCAACAAAATCTTGCTCCTGGCCCAGCACCAGTGAGCCTCCAGGCGGGATCTCATAGCCCTCCCTGAAGCGGGAGCCAGTGGCCACCAGCCTGCGGTCCACGTAGAGCCAATGGCGGCCCTGAGCGGCGGTCCAGATGACACATAGGTGGTGCCACTGGCCGTCCAGCAGCGTCTGCAGCGGCAGCTCCCGGAAGGCGGGGTCTCCGATCACAAAGTGGACAGAGCCGGGGGCCAGCGAGTCCCGGCCGTGAAGCACCAATTTGTTGTCATTCTCCTCGGTGGCGTAGGAGAGCAGGGTGCCCAGGCGCCCGTGGGCAGTGCGGACCCAGCTGCAGACGGACAGGGCCCGCAGGCCCATTCGGAAGCCGGGGAGGAGGAAGACTGCGTTCTCGGTGGAGACGTTTGGAAACACGAGGGCAGGGCCCACGCTGCAAACTAGAGACACAGAAGCAGGGAGTAAGCCCTACACGCAACGGGATCCCCAAGCTGGATGTCCTGCGCCCCAGGCGCTGGGCTTAATGCACAGAACAACCGGCCTCCAGCGCTAACAGGCGTCCTCAGACGCACCTTGCAGCCGTGTCGCACCTTGCAGCCGTGTCCGTGCACCTGGGCCTGAGCCGAGCGCGCAGCTGAGATACCGCCCACGACCAATAGGGGCGGCCTCGGGCGGCCTCCGGCTGTGGCTGCGGCCCAGGAACCGGCAAGCGATCCAGGGTTGGGGTACTAACCCCAAGACCCGGTGGTTCGAATCCATCAGCTGCTCGAAGGGCGATGCTATTGTAATAAATCCAACCTTTAAGGAGTGTTTATGTCCAGCCTCTGAGAAATCCTGGGAGCTGAGCCCTGGTGGTGTGGTGGTTCCATAGGGTGCTAACTGCGGGGTCAGCGGTTCAAAACCATCTGCTGCTCCGGGAGAAAGATGGGGCTTCCTCTCCCCAAAAGAGTTTGGGTTTTGGAAAAATCACAGGAGCAATTCTACCCTGTGCTGCAGGGTCACTATGAGTTGGCATTGACTCAACGTCAATGAGTTTGGGTTATTTTTGGTCCCAGCCCACTCATCAAGCCAGAATCATAGCAAAGCTGATCCTCACTCGATCCTGACTCACAGCGACCCTGTAGAGTAGACTAGAGCTATCCCCGTGGGTTTCTGAGGCTGTCAATGTTTTCTTAAAATCATTTTATCGGGGGCTCATGCAGCTCTTAATACAATCCATCCATCCATCCATCGTGTCAAGCACATTGGTGCATTTGTTGCCATCATCATTTCAAAACATTTTCTTTCTACTTGAGCTTTTGGTATCAGCTCCTTATTTTCCCCTCCCTCCCCCACGTGCCCTCCCTCAAGAACCCTTGCTCATTTATAAATTATTATTATTTTTCATGTCTTACGCTGACCAATGTCTCCCTTCACCTGCTTTTTTTTTTTTTTTGAATCTCCTGCTTTTCTGTTGTCCGTTCCCCTGGGAGGGGGTGATATATACATCATTTTGATCGTTTCCTCCTTTCTACCCCACCTTCCCCTTCCCCTCCAGGCTGTCCATCTTCACCCGTCAGAAAGCCTCATCTTTCTCCCTCAGAGTGGCGAGTGGTTTGGAACTGCTGACCTTGAGACGAAGCGTCCCTCCGCCCCCAGCTCTTCTGTCAGCCTCCTGATCTGCAGGGTACACTCACTCAAACTTACTGCCATCGAGTCAGTGCCAATTCATAGCGACCCTCCAGGACTGGGGCGAGCTGTCCCCGTGGGTTTCCAAGACTAACTCTCTATGGGCGCAGAAAGCCTCATCTTTCTCCCTGGGAGCAGCTGATGGTTTGGAACCACTGACCTTGTGGTTAGCAGCCCAACACCGAACCACTATGCCACCAGGGTTCACAGCAAACCAGTTTGCAAGCTCTGTTTACACCAGAGTGGGGTCTATTCAAGGAACAATTTAAAACAAAACACACAGGAAACTCTCACTGTCATTGAACCCATTCTGACTCATATGGACTGAACAGGGCAGACTAGAACTGCCCCTGTGGGTTTCCTAGGCTGAAAATCCACGGGAGCAGGCAGCCTCATCCATCTTTCTCCCAAAGAATTGCTGGTGGATTTGAACCAATGAACCCGTGACCAGCTCACTGAGAAATCAAGTGAGCCAGTCCTTTTGGGTCAGCCTCTGCATTTCCATAAATATACATCCCGCTGGCTGTGTCTCCAGGGAGGCCCACGGGAGCTTCGTACACCATCTGCTCTCTCGGGGTCTTGGAGGCCAGAGTCAAAGGTATGCCTCCCACCTGGTGTGGAATCAAGGTGTGTCCGGATGGGCTGTGCTCCTTCCCAAGGCTCCCCTGGGGGATCAGCTTCCTCACCTCTCCCAGCTTCTAGAAGCTCCCCATCTTCCTTGGCTCTTGGCCCCCAACCCCCTGACTCTGTGCTGGTCATCCCAGTTCTTCCTTCTCTGGCACTGACCCTCCTGCTGCCCCCTCATGAGGATCCATGGGACTACAGGGCCATCTTGGAAGAAAGGGGAGTGTGGGACCCTCTGGTCACTTACTGTCTTCCAGCCTCTGCGGGGGTCGTGTGTGCTGCGCAGGGTACCTAGTGGCGGCCCGGAGATGTCCCGCGATGTCTGGCGTCGATGTCAGCAAAGCTTCCCTAGTTCTCTGCGGCTGCAGGGGGCTCGGGCTCAGACCTTGAGCCTGGGTCCGGGCTGTGGGAGGGGGCGGGGTTGGGTGCAGGGCTGCAGGGCCAGGCCTGGCTGCCCCGAGCTGTGCCTCGAGGACAGCCAGCCTGGCACCCTGGCTGTGCACCAGCCGTGTCAAGCCAGCCAGCGTGTCCTGCAGGGTGTGCACGTCCAGGCTGGAGGCGACTGTGCCCTGCGCTTTCTGTTCCTTGTGGTGCTGGGTGAGCTGCCGGCTCGCCTCACTCAGGGCCTGATCCAGGGCCAGCAGCTTCACGTCCACTTTGTGGCCCCTGCGCTGAGTCTTCCGCACCCAGGTCTTCAGGTGGCTCAGGTCAGCCTGCACGGCGGCCTGCGACTGGTTCATGGAGAGCGCCATGGCCCGGCTATCCTGCTCCAGGCTCTGGAAGCGGACATCGAGGTTGTAGGACAGGTTGTAGTTGCTGGCGATGGCCTGCAGGCGGGCCAGAGTCCCCTCCTGGAGCCTCCGGAACTGCAGGGGGCACAGGGTAGGAACAAGGCTGCCACATGCTTGCTCTGCATTGACTGCTTCAGGACTGCGTGTCAGCGACTGTGGTCAGCCCCTGCTGGAGTGCCAGTGTCCCTAGGGCTAGAGGGGACCCCACTTCAAGCTAGCAGGGCGCCCCAGGGCTTCCTAGCCAGCCGTAGGAGTATTCACAAATAAAGGTTAATGACAGGCTGGTGGCATAGTGGTTATGTGTTGGGCTGCCAGCTTCAAGGTCAGAAGTGTGAAGCCACCAGCTGCTCCATAGAGCACAAATGGGCCTTTCTACTCCCCCCTCCCCAAAAATCACAGACTTGGAAATCCACAGGGGCAGTTCTACTGTGTTTCATAAGGTCATTCTGAGTCAGAATAGCGTCAGTGGCAGAGAGGGGCGGTGGGCAGAGAGAAAGAGAGAGACCTAGTGGCATAGTATTATGCGCTGGGCTGCTAGACGCAAGCACAGTCAGCTGTTCAAACCCACCAGCCCCTCCATGAGAGGAACAGGAGGCTTCTGCTCCTGTACAGAGTCCCAGCCTCAGAAACCTGCAGGGCAGCCTGTCCTGTCCTACAGGGTCCCTCTGAGTCAGAATCAACTCGATGGCGGTGAGTTTCATTCGGATAGCTCTGGGTTGAAAGGTGAGGCCAGCCTAATGGGTTTACGAGTACAGCTGCTAACCACAAACTCAGCAGTTCAAAACCACCAGCCGCCCCGCAGTCGAAAGACGAGGCTTTCTGCTCCCATAAAGCCTCAGAAACCCTGAGAAGCAACAAAGTCCACATGGAAGAAGCGCACCAGTCTGTGTGATCACGTGGGTCGATGGGATCAGGGATCAGGCATCAAAGAACAAAAATTCATTCATTGTGAATGCGTGGGAGTGTGGAGTGGGGACCCAAAGCCCATCTGTAGGCAACTGGACATCCCCTTACAGAAGGGTCTCGGGGAGGAGATGAGCCAGCCAGGGTGCAGTGTAGCAATGATGAAACATAACTTTCCTCTAGTTCCTAAATGCTTCCTCCCCCATCACTATCATGATCCCAATTCTACCTTACAAATCCGGCTAAACCAGAGGATGTACACTGGTACAGATAGGAACTGGAAACACAGGAAATCCAGGACAGATGACCCCTTCAGGAACACTGGTGAGAGTGGAGATACCGGGAAGGTGGAGGGAGGGTGGGGTGGAAAGGGGGAACCGATTACAAGGATCTACATATAACCCCCTCCCTGGGGGACTGACAACAGAAAAGTGGGTGAAGGGAGAAATCAGACAGTGTAAGACATGACAAATAATAATTTATAAATTATCAAGGGTTTGTGAGGGAGGGGGGAAATGAGGAGCTGCTACCAAGGGCTCAAGTAGAAAGCAAATGTTTTGAGAATGATGATGGCAACAAATGTACAAATGTGCTCGACACAATAGATGGATGTATGGATTGTGATAAGAGATGTACGAACCCCCAATAAAATGATTAAAAAAAAGAGGCCTGGGAAATCCACAGGGGCATTTCTACTCTCCCCTGGAGGACCGCTGGGTTGGCACTGCCTCTGTGGTCGAGGGGTGGTAGGTGGGTGTCCAAAGGGGCTCACTAAAGGGTGTAAGTGCATCTGGCTGGAAACAGAACGATTGGAATCCTCTTAGAGGCACCTTGGGAGAAAGGCCTGGCGATCCATCCACCTACTTCCCCCAAATCACCATCCACTGAAACCCTACAGAGGACAGTCTACTGTGGCCCACGAGGTGGGGTGGCCACCAGGAGTCAGGTCGACTCAATGGCAAACTGGCTTCCTTTCTAGTTCTGGTTCAAGAGAGCAAGGCTCTAGGACGCTGCCACAGGCAGCAGGTGAGCAGAGAAAGACAGCTGAGTACTGAGATGGGCTTTGGAGTCCAGGTGACCTATGGGCAGCCACCAGGCCTCCCTTCACCTCTGTGAGCTTGGGGTCCACTTTGGGTGCCCAGACCAGGAGCAGCGAAAGGGGAGCCATTGGTGATCTGTGAGTGGGAACCACACAAGGGTAGCTGAGCCTGTGCCCCCTGCACTGAGACCAGGGACCCTGCCCAGCACCATGAGTCCCACTCTGCCCCACCGGCCGGCTGGTCTCCACCTGCTCTTCTCATCATCTTCCACGTCCCCTTTCCCTGTCTGACCCTCCCCTCCTCACTCGTCCCCTGCAGGGGACGCATCTTCAGAACATCCCGCACCTTCGCCAGCACCCAGGGCTGGGGTCAAGAACGCCAGGCAATGAGATGGAGCCGGCCGACCCTCCCCTGGCGTAGGCTCACAGGGCAGGCTTCCACACGTACCTGCTCTTCCAGCCGCCGGAGCCTCTCTAGGAAGGGTCTTCGTGGCCCATGGGGACCGGCTTCCTGGGACGAAGCCACATGGAGATACACAGACATCCACACGAGAAGGAAACACAAGGGCTTGTCCCCCAAGCCACCCATCCTGAGCAACGTGTGGTCCCCGCAGCAGGCGCAGGCAGACTGTGCAGGGGTCTGGCTCGCGCCCCTGTCCAGACTTTTCCTCCTTGGACCTGGCTGAGAGTCAGGCCCTGCCCGCCGCTTTAATGGAAGCCATTTGTGTCCTAGCTGCTTCTTCGTCAGCCGGGACACATGTTTCCCAGGGAGACGAGTCTAAAACAGATACAAATGCTCGCTCTGGAAAATCCATCTCCTGGTCGGAGCCTGCCGGCTGGCTTCCCTTACCAGGACTGGACGTGAGACATGGCTTTAGCAGAAGCACACATCCCCGCCAAGGGACCAGGGCAGGATGGGGAGCCTGCTGGGACCAGGCAATCACCGGTGCCAGGCTGGAGGGGGCCTATCGGGACCTGGTGAGGCACCAACTGCCTCAACAAGCAAACAGGCCATGATTGGGACCCACCTTCATTTCATTTAGTTACACATGAACAAACACACAGGAGGACCATGTGGCCACGTGACACCAGGATCCTGCTGCTGGAGCTGCACGCCAAAGAACGCCCAGGTCACCGGATACCAGAGCATACCAGGACGCCTCTTCCCAAGCCTTTGGCAGGAGCACGGCTCTGCCCACCTCCTCAGATTCAGACTATGCCTTCCAGAACGGCCAGACTGGACACTTCTGCCGCTTAAATTCTGCAGTGCTTTTGTCACCCGAGGGAGGAGCCCTGGTGGCCCAGTGGTTAAGCAAGGTCAGCAGTTTAAAGCCACCGGCCATTCTGCAGGAGAGAGATGAGGCTTTCTACTCCCATGAAGAGCGACAGTCTTCGAAACTCACAGACAAGGGCAGTTCTCCGCTGCCCTAGAGCAGCGGCTCTCAACCTGAGAGTCGAACGACCCTTTCACAGGGGTCGCCTGATTCATTACAGTAGCAAAAGGACAGTGATGAAGTAGTCACGAAAATCCTTTTACGGTTGGGGGTCCCCATGACACGGGGAGCTGCGTGAAAGGGTCTTGGCATGAGGAAGGTGGAGAACCACTGTTCTCGGGTCGCTGAGTCAGAATGGGCTCCACGGAAGTGAGTTTGAGTTCTGGTCCCCAGGGCTCCACTCCTCGCTGTTTCCATCCCGGGCTGAGCCTCTGGGTCTGCCATTGCCCCCCAGCCGCCCCTTCCCCTAAATGTTTTGAGAATGATGATGCAACAAATGTACAAATGTGCTCGACACAATGGATAGATGTATGGATTGTGATAAGAGATGTACGAACCCCCAATAAAACGATAAAAAAAGGCCTGGGAAACCCACAGGGGCATATCTACTCTCCCCTGGAGGACCACTGGGTTGGCACTGCCTCTGTGGTTGAGGGGTGGTAGGTGGGTGTCCAAAGGGGCTCACTAAAGACCCTTACATGGGCAGGCTCCCACGCCCGGAGAGCAATCTCGCCTGTCCACGGCACTGAGCCTGCCCCTCCACGTCCCCTCCAGGGGCATCAGCGTAGGGCATCTGCTGGGCTGCTCTTTTCTCATTAGACCCCTGCTGCAACACTGTCTTCTTGTGTCCTGCTGCTCAGTTAGGTCCCTGACTCCTGTGACCTTACATGAAACAACCCGGAAACCAAGCTCGGTTGTGTCCTGTCTTCACCTGGGCTGGCATGTTCCACCCCTTTGTAGAGGTCGCTGTGCCAAGGGGGTCTTCCTCCCCCTCGCTGGCCCTCCACTCCCCCAACCTGAGTCTTCCAATAGCGACTGGCCCCACTGGGGACGCATCCCCGAGTGCTGATGGCACACTGGTTTAGCGCTTGGGAGGCGGTTGGCCCCCATAGTGAGTTCTGCAGGACGGAGACTTGGCTGCTGGAGAAGTCACAGCCCTGGGCCAGAGACTCACACAGAAGGCACATTGTCTCATTAACACAGCGGTTCTCAACCTACCTCATGCCGCCACCCTTTCATACAATTCCTGAACCTGTGGGTCTTGACCCCTTTGGGGGTGTCGAATGACCCTTTCACAGGGATCACCCAATTCATCAGTAGCAAAATGACCGTGATGAGGTAGTAACGGAAGTAATTGTATGGTTGGGGTCACCACGACATGAGGAACTGTAGGGGTCGCTCTGGGTTCGAATTGATTCGATGGCCAGGTGTGGAGTCATCCTCGTGGGGATTCGGCTTCCTGGTTTACTGCTTGTTTCTGCACTGCACTCCCTGAAGGCAGCGACCCAGCTCTGGGAGCGCAGCCAGGCACGTCCGGGCAGCGAGGCCAGTCACACGGAGTGGGTGCGATCACGTGGCAGAACCTCAGCCAGGGCACAGGAAGCTCCGCCCCAAACAAGCCCCGCCCACGATCGCCCCGCCCACTGCCCTGCAAACGCGCTTGCGCACTCGCCTTCCTCCTGTTTTCTCCGCAGATTCGTCACGGGCGGTCCGTGGGAATGGTCCCAGAAACTAAAAATAAAACAAAACAAATTATTCCGCAATTTATTCCGCATCTTTGCCCGTTCTTGCAAGGCTTCTGAGTCGTCGCAATCTGCGTTGATCCGCGAGTCGCGAGCCGGGCAGGGTGGCGCGAATCTGCGGAGAGTGAGGCGGCCGCGGGGGCGGGGCTTGACGGCGCGCGGCGTTTTCAGAGGCGCCGCTCGGCTGGCGGGAGATCCCGCGTCTCCGAGCTCCCGCGGCCCTCGCGTCCCTCCCGGCCACCTGGCGAGGACTCGCGCAGCGGCCAGGTGAGGGGGCGTCGGGTCCACGCAGAGCCGGACAATTGGAACCGGCACTGCTTTGGGGAGGTCCCCTCAATACTGACGTCCGGGGTCCCGTCGTCCTCGGTGACGGGGACGCCCCGGGGTTGCCCTCCATTAATCAGCCTGACCGTGCCAGTCGTACACTTGGTCAGCCAGAATGTAACCAGAGGTGGCCGAGTGCCCCTGTAGTGTTTCCTGCGGGGTGCGGTGGGCACCCTGGATGAGAGTCCCTGCTGTGGGGGTGGGGCGGGCAGGCGGGTGAAATGCCCTCTTCACGCTGGAAAATGACCCTGGCTGGGCTTTCCGACAGAGGCTGGCAGGGAAGGAGATGGGCCCGTTGGAAGGACAGGGATGGTTGAGGCGGCAGTTACTCAGGGTGGGGTCCCCGGGGGTGGGGGGCATCATGGACAGTGAAAACGTCCCACACACTCTGCCCCGAGGCTAAGCACAGATGTGGCTGAGCCGGGGGATGGGGGCCCACAGCCGTTTTCCTGGGCTCCCCCAGGCATGGACTTCACCCCCACTGCTGTCCGCCTTGCGGTCCGAGATGCCATCCGCACCCTTGGGTCCTCTGAGGATGGCAACTGCGTCCTGTCAGCCCTGGAGTCGCTGAAGCCCTATCTGGGAGAAGCCCTCCCCAGAGAGAAAGAGGAGTTCGCCCGGCTCCACTTCTCCCCGCTGCTCAGATGCCTGGTCGCCAAGCTGAGCCCCGACTGGCTGGAGCTGCTGCCTGGGGACCAGCTGGAGGAGCTATGGGCCAGCTTCTTCCTGGAAGGCCCGGCTGACCAAGCCTTCCTGGTGCTGATGGAAGCCATCGAGGGTGCTGCTGGGTGAGCAGGATGGCATGAAGTGGGCATTCAGCAGGAGCTGGCAAAGGGGTTAGGAGTGGTGAGAGCATTTGGTCCCATGAGAACCCATGCTCCAGACAGATCTGGGCATGACCAAGCGCCCAGGGCTTGGGGCTGGAGCATCTTTGCCTCAGAAGGGCCCCTGCTCTCACTTGCCCCCTCCTTGGAGTCCTGTCACGATGGAGGGGTGCTGCGGTGGCCACTGTCCCCTCCCAATGCATTGGTTATCTTTCAGTGGGTTCCATCTGTCACAAGGCACCTTCGGCCGCACAGCAAACTCACAGGGGTGCTAGGGAGGTTTTACATAGCCAACCCTTCGAGTCCTGGTGGCATAGTGGGATAACATTGAGTTGCCAACCATAAGGTCAGTGGCTTGAATCCACCAGCCTCTCTGTGGGCATGAGGTGAGGTTTTCTACTCCTGGGAAGAAGTAGAGTCTCAGAGTCCCATAGGGCAGTTCTCCTGTTTCCCATAGGGTCACTGTGAGTCAGAACTGACTTGTGATACAGTGAGTTGCTAACTACAAGGTCAGCAGTTCGAAACGATCAGCCACTCCACAGGAGAAAGAGGAGGCTTTCTGCTCCTGGAGAGAATGACAGTCTCAGAAACCCACCAGGGAGGTCTGCTCTCTCCTGGAGCATCACTGGGAGTCGGGATTGATTCCGTGGCAGTGAGTTTGGGTGTTTTGGGAGCCAACGCTTTGAGAGCCCTGGTGGCTGGTGGTGCACTGTGCTGCTAACCACAGCGTCACTGGTTTGGTCCCACTAGCTGCCCTAACAGAGCAAGAGAAGGCTTTCTGCTCCTGCAAAGGTCCAAAGTCTGGGGAAACGCACAGGAGCATTTGTGCCCTGTGCCATAGTGTCGCCGAGAGTTGGAATGGACTTGATGGCAGTGAGCTTGTTGGAGCCGCCGAGTGGTCAGAGGTCCTGTGGGCTTCTAGGAGCTTCCTGTTCAGCATCAGATCATGTTCCATGACAGCGTGGCTGTGGGAAGCAGTGGTTGTGAGGGTGGGGTGGGGGCACAGTAGCATGCTCCCTTCTCTCCATCCTGGGGCAGCACCTGGGGCTGTTGCTCCCGCTGAGGCACCCAGGACGGGTGCTGAGGACAGGACCTGGGACGCCTGCCTGTGACTGGTGCTGCTCTCTCTTCAGCCCCAGCTATCGCCTGATGAAGCTGGCGAGGCTACTGGAGCAGTTCCTGCGCACTGGCAGGATGGCGGTGCTGATGGGGACCCAGTGCCGGCAGCAGGAGCCGCCTGCCTCCTCCATCCTGCGGGACACGCTGCTCGGCAAGGTGGTGAGTCTGCCTGACCACCTGAGCAACCGCCTGCAGCACGAGAGCCCAGCCCTGTTCCTCCCGCAGAGATACTTCCCTCTGCTCGCCAAGGAGCTCCTGCAAGCGCTGGACGCGGTGGTGGACTTGCTGCGAGGTGAGTGCCGCCCCCTGGTGGGCTAACCCAGCACCTCCTGGCTCCCTCAAGATCCTGGGTCTCAAGATCCTGTGTCATGCTGTGAAGCAGATGGTCAATCAACACACTCATCTGCTAACTGAGAGGTTGGAGCCTGTGCCTCAGAGGAAAGGCCACAGTTCTGCTCCAGACCACCTGGGGCCACCTTGGGGCCACCTTGGGTCAGACTCCACTCAGGAACTGAGGCCAGGCCGCTGAGCTGAGGGGCTCCTGCGGAGGGAGGTGGGGTGGGTGAGTCCCTGGTCCATCCCGTCCATCGTGAGGTCAGAGTCCTCCAGAGCCAGCGGATGTCCGGTGACTTGGGCTTGTGATCGAACTGTGAGAAGGTGGGCCTTTGGAAACGGTGCCTCCTGCCCTGAGGCCAGCCCCCTCATTCTGCGGCACCTGGTGGGGTCTTCTGTGTCTTCAACACTGGGTCCCTCTGTCCTAGGTGGCGTGGACTGCTCCGTCGTCTTTGCCTCTCAGGTGCTGGGCAAAGTCTGCGTCCATGGGAGACAGAGTGAGTGTCTCCCGGCTTGAGGCCCCACCCGCCTTCCCCCTACCCACCCCTCTGGGACTCAGCAAGTGGGAGGTGGGACTGCTGACCTCGCCTGACCTTGGGGGTCTTCCCCCACTGGGCTGTGTCTGGCCCTGTTCCCCAGCCCAGCCTCAGCTCAAGCCCGTGTCCCCCCAGAGGAGCTCCTGGGCGTGCTGGTGCCCCGCCTGGCGGTGCTTGCACAGAAGGACGGACTCTGGCAGCGGGTGTGCTGGCACCTGGTGGAGCGCGTGCCCGACCGAGCTATGGAGGCTGTGCTGCTGGGGCTTGTGCAGGCCGCCCCTGGGTAAGAAGCCCGCCTACCTCCCCAGAGTGGGGTTTAGTGGGGCCACGCAGTGGTCGGGTATTTGCACAGGGCACTAGGTGGCCCCTCTGCCCTCCCTGGCTCATTAGGGTTTGGCCCTTCTCAGAGGTGCTGTGTCAGGTGCCCAGTTGGTTGGGCGCAGGCACAACCTGATGATGAAGGTCTGACTGGCCTGGGGTGCTGGTTGCTTCTGGTCTCCACACCTACCTGTTGCCACCAGGCTGGACCCAAGCCAGCATGTGGTCCTTCTACAAAGGTGGAGGCACTCTGCAGTCAGACACACTGCTTCTCATGAAGCAGGGACGCACATCACAGAAAGGACGTGGTGTGACAGGGACTGCCCCAGAATGAGAGCTGAAGGCTGACAGCACTAGGGCCACTGTGACCAAGTGCCCGACAGCGGCTTTTCCCGATCCTCAGGCCGGAGGCCTTGTCTAGGTTGTTGGGGAATGTGGTGTTGAAGAATAAGAAGGCCCACTTTGTGATGACCCGGAAGCTTCTGCTCTTACAGCACCGGTGCACGGTGAGGACCCAGAGGAAGCCCCGGCGGCGGGGGGAGGGGGGGCGATGGGAAAGGTCAGGTGTGCCTTCTGCTGCAGCCGCACTCTGAGGGTGTGAGGAGAGCTGGGAGAACTAGGGGAGGGCTGTGACCATAGGGGGCGCTCTGAGAACAGGGTGATGCTATGGGAATGTGTGGGGAGAACGGGTGTAGGAGCATTGTGGGCCCCTTGGAAGGCCCGTCCTTGGGCACTGGTTGGGTGGGTGTTGCCTTCTTCACAGGGCCACACTCTGTCCCCTGTGCCTGGCACAGAGATTCCTCAGAGACCGCAGGCCGCGGTGCCTACCTCACACAGAGCCCTGACTTTGTTGCAGACACCTATGCTGCAGAGCCTCCTGGGCTACCTGGCCTCAGACAGCCAGCGGCGCCCTCTCCTCCTACAGGTTTGCTGTCTTGGGCATCACTGTGAGGGGCAGGGGCGGGGACAGCAGACGGGGACACTGCTGCTGACAGGTTGGGGCTGGCCCGACAGGTGCTGAAGGAGCTCCTGGAGACATGGGGCAGCGGCAGCGCCGTGAAGCACGTGCCACTGCCGCAGCAGCACCATGTGGGCAAGGCCATCCTTGTGTGCCTGGCGCACCTGCAGGAGGCGGAGCTGCAGGACAGCCGCGAAGGTGAGCCATCGGCCTGGGGGCACTCGGGCTTGGGGCCATACCAGAGGGGTCCCTGGGGATGTGTTGAGCTTCAGGGTCACCTGCTGCTTCCAGAGTTGCTGGCCAGCATGATGGCAGGGGTGCAGAGCCACCTGGACAGCAGCCTGACGCCTGTGCGTCGCTTGGGCATGGTGGTGGCCGAGGTCCTCAGTGCCCGCATACACCCCGAGGGCCCACCCCTCAAGTTCCAGGTAAGGCTGTTCCCAGGCCCGCAGCAGCAGACCTGCAAGCTGGTACAGGGCTTAATGCTGAAGTTGAAAGGCAGGTTTAGGGTGGTAGGTTTGAGAGCCCCCACAGCCTGGCGGGGTTCCTGGGCTGGGACCCTTGGGTTGGGGACGAGGTGTGCCTGCCCAGAGGTGTCTGAAACAAGAAAGTTAGCTGCCCACCCCACCCCCGGCATAGACAGCCTGGCTTGCCTTCCCACTGCTGCACAGCACCAGGCCCTGGGCCACAGTGGGCAGGCCTCATCCTCCCTTCCCCCAGCCGGCCCATGTGATCTGTGCGTGGTCTTGGTCAGCCTGGGCCCAGGTGCTCTGCTCCCTTGGGGCCGCAGTCTTTGTCTTGGGAAAGCTCACTCACATGCCTGGGTGCCCTCCCTGGGTCACAAATGCATCCGCGGGACGAGAGCATGGGCCCTGTTCCTTGGGCTGATCACCCCTCTGTGCACGTCCAGTACGAGGAAGACGAGCTGACCCGAGAGCTGCTGGCCCTGGTGGCTCCCCGGCCTGTTGACGGTGGCCACACCGCATCGTGGTGAGGCTCTTCTGGGCTAGGGCACGTGCTTGCTTCTGCAAACCACCTCTGCCATGACGTGGGAGGGGGAGGTGCTGCCTGTGTGCCTGGTGGAGTTGACAGGACTGCAGGGGGTTCTTGATGGGTGCCCTACCCTGTGTCTCCCCAAAGCCTGTCTGCTGAGTCAGCTGCCACAGAAACCTCTGGCAATGAGAGCGGGGACGCAGGCACATCCCCCGTGCAGCCTGAGAGATCAGACTCCGAGCTAGACAGGTGGGTGTAGCTCTCCCCTGCCCTCTGGGTCTCCCCAGAGGGCCTTCCATCCCTCTGTCCCCCATCCCCCGCTCCACTGACCTTGCCCAGGGATCACCTGTGTCCTTGGTCTCCTTCACAGCGACGATGAGTTTGTTCCCTATGACATGTCAGGAGACAAGGAGCTAAGGAGCAGCAAGGCACCTGTGTATATTCGGGACTGCCTGGAAGGTGACTCTGGCCGTGTGCACCCCACCCTTCCCTTGCTCACCCCTCCCCTGGCTGACCAAGCCTGGAAGCTGGGTTCTGAGCCAGTGGAGCCTGGGGGTGGGGTGTCCTTGGGCGCCCCCACTCCCTGCCCTGAGGTGGTTGGCACCTGTGGTTCTGCACAGCCCTGCGGACCTCAGAGGACTGGGAGCGCTGGGAGGCAGCGCTGCGGGCGCTAGAAGGCCTGGTCTACCGCAGCCCCGCAGCCGCCCGGGAGGTGAGCAGGTGCCCCGCAGGTCAAGAGGCTTCGGGTGGTCTTCGGGGGTCCTTGTGGTGTGTAGGAGAGCTGTGGAAGCAATGGCAGCTGGGATCTTAAGGGGCCACCCCCTCTGGGAGCATGGCCAGGGGGCCCTGAGCAGGCTGCTTTGTGTAGGTGAGTGTGGAGTTGGCCCAGGTGCTGCTGCACCTGGAAGAGAAAACGTGCCTGGAGGGCTTCGAAGGGCTGCGCAGAGGAGCCCTGGTCATCATCACTGTCACAGACCCAGCCAGGGTGAGTGCTGTGTGCTGGCTGCTGGGTGGGTGAGGGCCCGCTGCCCTGCCCAGGCCGGGCCGACAGTCTGCCGTGTACTGGTGCAGGTGGCCGAGTACCTGGCGGCGCAGTTCTACGCCCTGAACTACAGCCTGCGCCAGCGCCTGGACATCCTGGAGGTGAGCAGGGCGCACCTGCGCCTGGGTGGAGGGTCAGGTCATCTTGCAGGGCAGGTGAGCAGTTGGCCTTGGTTCTCGGCTGCCCCCCGATGAGTGAGCCCTGTGGCAGGACAGCACTGTGCCCCTCTGGGAATCCCTGATGTGGGTCACCAGGTCTCTCTTCTCCTGTGCCAAGTGCCCATCTCTACAGGGGCTCACTCCTGCCGCCAAGGTACAGCCCTAAGGTCTGAGACTCGGGTTTTCATCACCACGAGGTTCAAGGCAGGCTTGTGTGAGGCCTGCATGTTCCCACCATGCAAGTGGGAAGCCTCAGCTCCTGAGACCCCGTCCTGGGACTGTGTGACACTGGGCCTCAGACTAGCTGCCCATCTGTCACCAGGAGCCACCACCCGACTCTGCTCCTCTACTGTGGGATTCCAGGAGTGGTCGTGACCCTGGGGAGGTGGGCAGCAGGGGACCTGGTCCAGGGTAGGTATCTGCCTGCCCCCTCGAGGGCCAACCAGTGGGCACAGTTGGGGAGGGCCAGGCCCGCCCAGCCCCACCTCCATTTCCGGTCTCAGCCTCAGTGCATTTATGTGACCCAGAACTCGGAGGACAGTGGGGCTGCCCGTCTCTCCTGCAGGTCCTGACTCTGGCTGCCCAGGAGCTGTCTCGGCCAGGGCGCAGCAGTACAGTGTCCCTGCGGTCCCCCGCAGGCCCTGGTGGCCAAGGCACGCCAGCCCTACCCGCCTCTGCACCCAGTGGAGAGCCACCTGCTGACTGGCGGGCAGTGGTGGAGGAGCGAGTCAGGAGCAAGACCCGGCGCCTCTCCCAGGTGGGCTGCTGCTCGAGGGCCAGGACGGGCTGTCACCGTGGGGGTGGGCCAAACAGCTCACCTGTAGGCACGTCCGTCCTTCCCCCCTACCCCCACCCCCACTCCAAGGCACTGGCCCTACTGTGGGGCCATTGTGGCGGCTTGTCCTCAGAAAGCGTTTCATCTCGGCAGCGCCCCTTCAAGCCGCCCCCAGCATGCGGCCCCAACGAGTTCAGCGCCGTGGCCGGCTGCTTTTTCTTCCCACTCATACAGCGCTTTGACAGGTGGGGGCTCCGAGTGTGGGTCAGGGGCTACGACAGTTGGGGGGCTGGGGTCATGGACTCGCACAGCTGGGGGTTGGGCTACAGGCTTCCACAAGAGAACTAGCCCTGTGTGCCTACCACTGGCTTCTTGCTGTAGGCCTCTGGTGACCTTCGACCTTCTGGGCAATGACCACTTGGTCCTGGGCCGGCTGACACGCACCCTGGGGTCCCTGATGTACTTGGCTGTGAACACCACCGTGAGTGGGAGGCCTCGCCGCTGTCAGCTGTGTCCCCCAGGGCATGGGGCTGGGCAGGGCGCTCTGGTTCTGCCCCATGTCCTCACGTTCCCATGTCCCACCCATTGTCCCCAGGTGGCTATGCCCATGGCCAAGGCCCTGGTGGGCTTTGTGTGGGCCCTGCGCTTCCACACCGACACGTGAGTTGTCTCTGGGGTGCGAAGGTGGGGCTGCACCTGGCGGGCAGCTGGAGGAGCATTGCCTCACACCTGGACGACCCCCCCCAACCCCCCGCAGCTACGTGCGCCAGGGCCTGTTGTCCGCCATGGCGTCTGTCCTGCTGAGCGTGCCCGCCGAGCGGCTGCTGGAGGAGCTGTTGGAAGAGCTGCTGGAGGCCCGGGCCTGGCTGGCCGGTGAGGCGCACATACCGCCCGAGGGGGCAGTGGGGCGGGGGTCTGGATCCCTTGACCAGGGCACTTGAGTCTGCTGGTGTGAGGGGTGGTCCTTGGTCGCAGTTACCTGAGGCACTGGGCTGGGGACGGGGTCCTGGATGTGGATTGGAGTGGAAGCAGTTGGGTTTATCAGGGGGAAGGTCCTGGCCCTTCCCTCAGTAGTGGCTGGGAGCTTTCCTCATGGTGGTCCCAGTTGTAGCTCTGTGCTGGCTCCTGTCTGGTCTCCCAGGGAACACCCTGAGTAGGCTGGGCTCTGTGGAGGGGTGTCTGTAGACTGTCTGGGCCCACTCCTTTGTCCGGCAGATGTGGCCGAGGAGGATCCCGATGGGGACTGCAGGGCACTGGCCATGCGGGCGCTGCTGCTCACCGAGAAGCTCAGAGACCCGCTGCTCCCTCGTCCACCCTAGCCCCTCGCTGCGACCCCTGTGGGACCCCGGCTTGTGGAGGCTGCTGACCTGGGCCGGCCATACCCCCCAGCCCTGGAGAGAGCTGGCCTAGTGCCTGCCCAGCCAGCCAAGTGGTAGGCTCAAGCCCTGCAGGAACCCACTGGTAGCCAGAGCCTGCTACCTTGCATGGCTCTGGGCACCTGCCACTTAGATCAGGGCTGGACAGGAACTCAGAGGGTCCACGAGGGGGCACTGCTGCCCAGTCCCACACACCCCCTGGGACCATCCATGTTTCACACGCCCTTGCCCACTGGACTCCGGAGGAAGGGAGGTGTTGGCCACAGGAGCCCCCCAGGTTTCTGGGCTCTGGCTGCTTTGCTCCCCCTGGGGAGCCCTAAGAGCCAGGGACGGGGCAGCACGCAGCCTTGGACAAAATATACTTTATTGCGGTCGTAGAAAAGTGGTTTTATGGGGGTGCCCAAGGGTGGAGGGAGGGCCCTTGGGAACCCACAGCCATCCTGGCACCTGGGTGACAGTGATCCGAACAGCTGTGCTTTCCAGCTGTGCCACTGGTTCAAGTTCTAGAAGCTTCTCAGGCTCTGTAGTTCAGATGTCAAGGGAAAGTGAAGCCGGCTCCCAGATGGGCACCTTCCCACCAAGGGCCTGAGGGTAGATGACCTAGAATGCCCTACGTCTCTAGCAGGGGCGCGCGGGAGAGAGAAAGCCCCTGGGCCCCGCCCTGTGTCCATATCCAAGACGAGCATGTGGTGAAAGCGTGTGTCTGCCCATCAGGTCGGGCTTGCCACTCCCGACCACACGTCCTGGGAGGGGCAGTCAGGAGTCGTTGTCTACCTCCTCCACCACCTCGTCCTCCCCGTGGTCCTCGGCACTGCTGTGGGCAACACAGCCAGGCCCCAGGCGGGCCAGGGGGAGGCCGAGGCCCTGGTGCACGGCGTCCGCAGTGCGCTGGCTCACATAGTAGGGCAGGTTGGCCGCTGGCAGCCTCTTGCGCATCTCCTCCAGGTACTTGTAGGCCTGCACCAGAAGGGCAGCAGTATGGTCAGACAGCAAGGGGGGGGGGGGCTGACTTCCTGTGCTCTCTGAAGATAGCCTAGGGCTGCACCAGCCGCTCTCCCAGGACAGGCTGGCGCCCACCTGCAGGCACAGTGGGGCACGTCGATTCCTGGGACCTGCATTCCTGCCTAGGAGACACGCACCCACGCACCGGGCAGGTGTGGAACCTGGGGCTGCCCCGCAGGGACACTGCACACCTAGTGGCTCTCCATCCCGAGGAATAGTCTATCTAGAGATGACAAAACCGAACTCACTGTTCTGGCGTGAGCGCTGGGGGAAGATGGGGATCAATCGTGAGGGGCTCCAGAAGCCCCTGAAGAACTCCTGGTCTCAGGGACCCTCATTCAGAAAGATCGCATCAATTCTGATTCATCTCCACCCGTCGAAACGCACTAGCTTCCTCCCCGGAGCAGCTGGTTTGCCAACCACGGAGCTCCAAGGGCTGGGACTTAGGCATGCCACAAAGGACTGTACAGAGCGGAGCTCCATAGACCAGCCAGCCCTCCTGCGTGAGCACACCCTGACCTCGTCCTTCTGGAAGAGGGTCTCAAACACACCCTGCTGCACCCCCGGTGAAGGGTGGCCACCGGCTTGGGATGGGTGGACAGGCCGGGGGTGGGTTAGGGCGGTGAAGAAGCCTTTAAGTCTTCTCTCCTACTTCATCATCCGAGCCAATGCAGGGGTCAAGTGACGAGCTTGACCGCACATTTCCCTGCTTTGCTGCTTCCTCGCCCGATTCATGATTGCTGTTGGCATGTGGCAAGTACACCCAACCAAACGTTGCCAGCTGGAGCTTCAACAACTCAGTGACTGATGCCCTTCCTGCCCTTTTCCTTAATTAATCTGCTATTTGCATAAACTGGCACCCCCCAACCCCTCACCGCAAAGTCTGCCCCCTTGACCCAGCCCCTCCCTCATGCGCCCTCTGGTTTTTCTCCCTTTCCCTGTTAAAAGTGCTCAGTGGGAGAACAGCTGCTAAAGGAGGAGGCTGTTGTGGGGAACCTGCAGAAGGAATTCAGGAATATGTGGGACACGGATCAGGGCAGGAAATGAGACGGGACCAGGAGAAGCAGCTGGGTCAAGAGGGCAGGCGGGGCCTCACCTCTAGGTCCCTTAGCACCCAAGCTGTTTTGTAAATAGGCCACGGAAGATGTTTCCAGAAGGAAGGCTGGTCACCTACAGCCACAAGCCTGTCCAGACTGACCTCTGCCAGTAATGGTCGGAGAACCAGGGGCGGGGATGGACTATGTGTGTGTAAGACAAGGAGAGAGGACTCCGCTGTCCCCCAGCAAGAGGAGCGTGCATGCTGGTACTTCCTCAGTGTGTTCACAGTTGAATGTGTTTTGTATTGCCCGCTAGTGCATCCCCTAGGTGCAGCACAAAGAATATAGCAGCTGGTGTCTTTGGTCCAATTTTGTTTTTATCACAAGAGAAAGGACCCAGGGTGAGGGGGTGTAGGGACCTGGACGCGTGTCTTCTGGGGCTGACCTCTGGCTGGGAGGAAAAGCTCCTTATAGCCACATTCCCTGGAATTGTATTCTGGAAGCAGCAGCCCAGCGAGGCTGGTGTTCACCCAGCAACATGTCTAACCCTAATCTGCCAGAAATGGGTGCACAGGGAGTTTCACAAGAGGGCCTAGCCAGGGGTGGGGTGCACAGCTGGTGGGTGGAGACCCTGCTGCAGGCCCCTGGGTTTGGGCAGGGCTGCAGAGAGGGTCCTTTGAGGGGAGAGGGTGGGATGTCTACTGCTATGCACAGACACGTGACTGCCAGGACCACGAGGACCTTGTGGCGGTGACCTCTTCAGGGGGGAACATCTCCAAGCTGCAGGGGTGGGGGGAGGGGCACCCACATTCAGAAGGGGGTTTGGGACAGTTAGGATTTTGCCTGGACAGGTGTATCCTGAGCAGTGAGGAGTCACACGGGAACCCTAAACTCTTACTGGCTTTGAGGGCCACAGGCTGAGCACGAGAGAAGACTGTAGAAGAGGGGCAGCCCCAATTTTGAGCACGGGTTCTGCCCAGATGCCTGGTTAGCCAGGTGCCAGCCACGTGGGAGGAGACTCGAGAAGAAGGGCCAAAGCACAAGGTGGTGAGCAGGGATCTCGCCGGGCGGCTGGTCCACTGCAACAGGACAAGGGTTGGTGTGATACTGATTTCCAACTGAGACAAACAGTGAATGAGGAACTGAGGCATTGGGATTATGCTGCCAGAGAACGAAGCAGTTCAGCTAGCACATGTCTTAGAGGCAAGGACTTGGTCTCCCATGCTTTGGACATGTCACCAGGAGAGCCCAGTCCCTAAAGAAAGACGGTGGGCTCGATAGTGGAGGGGCAGTGGAAAAGAGGAAGCCCATCCACCAGATGGATGGATGGACACCATGGGCTCAAACAGAAGAACCCGCGTGAGGCAGGGTTACCCCCTGGTCGCTGAGCCGGGGCCAACCTGAAGACACCTGGCCACGAGAACAGAGGAAAGAGGAGAGCTGCCCGTGCTCAGCAGGGAAGCATCGCAGGGTCCCGAGGCTCTGCAGTGGGTGAGTCACAGTGTCCAGGGTGTGCCGACAAGTGACTGGGCCGAGGAACAGGAAAACTTGATCCACAGCAGCGAGAGGTCCAGTCATGGAACCCGGCCGGCGTGACCGGATGTCAGAATTGGCCGGGGAGATTCTAGAGCAGTAGTGAGCTGTGGCCGAGCGGATCAGGCAAGTGAACAGATAGAGATCACCTAGCCTGTGAGTAAGTGACCAAGAGATTTGAAAACGACGACCAAATGTGACTCTTGACACTGAGAAGTAGACCCTAAAGTGCACTATTGAGGCCGGGGAGGACGAGGGGGTGGGCACACTGGCATAGGGAATAGTGGTAAGTACTGGGGAAAAGGAGCAGAGGGGAAGGGTCACCCCCATTGTCAAGTTGGAAATGTTTGGTTGAGTACCCCTGTCCCAGGTGACAGTGACGCCACGAAGAAGGGAAATGCACCAAGATAAACTCATCAACTGAACCAGAGTCGACTCAGATGAGGAAATGAGCAGATACGCCAGGGAAAGAAACAAAACCTCGTGGCAAGAAGGTAGAGGCAAGTACGAGGATGGAGAGTGACGTGGGGAGGAGAGCAAGTGGACAGCGAGGTGGAAATGATGACGGCTGAGGGGAGCCAACCAACTCAATCAAGTTCACTGCCAGCCAATCGATGCCGACCCAGCAGCCCCGGGACAGGTAGAGCTGCCTGCCCCTGTGGGTTTTTGAGACTAACTGAACTGGAGTAGGGAGCCCTGTCTCTCCCAGGAGAGTAGGGCCTGGGAAAGACAGTGCTCAAGACCGCAAGACCCACAAGCCAAAAGGAAACCATGACCAACTGGCCTAAGAAGGCTGCAGCTGGGGGCACATCGGCTGAGCCTCGGTGCCCAGTGCGTCTTGCAAAGATGCCGGCGAGATCGATGCACATCTACCCAGAAACGCTTCATCTAATTAGGTTCCTCACACCGTGGCCCTTTCATACAGTTCATGTGGTGGTGACCTCCCCCCAACCATAAAATTATTTTCATTGCTACGTCATCACTGTCATTTTGCTAGTTATGAATTGGGCGACCCCTGTGAAAGGGTCGTTTCACCCCCAAAGGGGTCGTGACCCACAGGTTGAGAACTGCTGATCTAGATATATTAAGGAACAAAACGTCGAGCCTTTTTTGGCCAGAGAATACATAGATTTCCTAAGTCGACAAAGGGGCTAAGGGTCATTATCTGAAAAGATCTCCATGTTTGTTAGTCAATAAACCACAGGCTGAGATGCCCTGCCCCTTGATAGTGAGACACCACTACAGGCCCCTCACCATAGCAGAGCCCCAAATCCCAGACAATGCCAAGTACCCACGAGACCAAGTGACTGGAGCCTTTTCATACGGCTGTGACCCAGCAGCATAACCCCCAGCTGTCTGAGCAGGTGGGTTGCAAACCTGTGTTTCCACAAAGATCTGTCAGCAAATACCTTCCCAGCATGAGGTTTCTAAACAAGAGCGAGCCCTCAAACCCAGGTGGTGCTTGCCCGAGGCACCCCCAGTCTCACCGCCTGGTGCTCCCCCAGCTGCAGGAAGTGCTCCACCAGGAAGCCCAGGATGTCCCCAACACGGACGATGCTGTCCAGGCCCGGCTCCTCCAGCAGCAGCTCACACTGCCGCACGGCCTCTGTAGTGTCCTCAGCATAGGTCCTGTGGGCAGAGGTGACATGAACCCTCCCCTGAGCCCCTCAGGCTGTCCAGCTAAGGTTCTCCTGACTTGGAGGTGTGGCTTCCAGGAGTCGGGCAGGGGTGGGGTGTGTGTGTGTGTGATCCTGTGGGCGGAGTGGACCCGGGGGACCCAAGACACAGCCAGCAGAGCTTTGAACCCAGAGCCAGGGAGATAGAGACCTGTCGGGACGGGTGAGTTCCGGATGGGGCAGGGTAGGCCTGGACACAGCAAGGTGGCTAAAGGGCTGGGAAAAGAAACAGCCTCACATGGGCTGCTAAGCAGAGCCAGAGCCTAGAAGGAGGGTTGGGGGTGCTTGGACCATGATCCCTGTATATCCCTGAGCAGGGAATGGTCCTACTGGCACCCAGAGCTGACACACCCCTCGCCCCGATTACTTCAGTGTTTCTGGAACAAGCTCACCGAGAGCGTGTAGCCCCTACTCTGAGTGCCCCCCCTCACCAGGAGGCTGGGGAGCTGCTGGCCGGGCGCACCTGCGTGCCTGGATGAAGCGCTTCACCAGCGTCATCTTGCTCTGCAGCTGGGCCAGCTGGGCCTCCTGGTCCAGGGGGTTCTTGGCCTTGGCCTTGGACAGGCACTTGTAGGCCTCGGTCAGCGCACCGTGGGCTTTGTCGTAATTCTGGTACTCATCAATTTCCACCTGCGTGGAAGGGACACTCAAACCCTGTGGCCCGTCCCCAGAAGCCCGCCCGCCGGTCCCCTGGGAGGGTGGGCACCTGGGCACAAGCGTCATAAAAGCCAGCCAGGAGGTCCAGGGCCCGGCCCTTGGTGTAGAAGCTGATGATGTTCTTCATGATCTCGGGCTC
The DNA here is from genome assembly GCF_050624435.1 of Tenrec ecaudatus. Taxonomy (NCBI): domain Eukaryota; kingdom Metazoa; phylum Chordata; class Mammalia; order Afrosoricida; family Tenrecidae; genus Tenrec; species Tenrec ecaudatus. The sequence continues at coordinate 111,015,530 of NC_134541.1, read as the reverse complement.
CTTGCGCCAGTCCAGAGACTGCAGGTAGTTGGCAGCCATGACGTAGAGCTCCTTCTGCCGCGACACGCCCGCGAAGAACACGATCCTCTCCGTGTCCCCGGACTTGAGCAGCGCCCTCATGGCCTGGGCAGGGACCGTGGGTGGTCAGCACAAGGCCTTGGGTGGGGTGTGGGTGCCAGCTGGTGTGGCAGACGACCTCGAGGCAGGCCTGGCCCCTTGGCACTCACCTTCACCTTGTTGCCAGCCTGCGTGTACTTCTTGGTGGCCAGGTGGTAGCTGCCCTGGCGCATGCAGCAGTTGGCCACCTGCTCCAGCAGCTCCCGCCGCGCCGCTTCCGACAGCTCCGGCGAGTCCTTGGCCACGGTCATCTTCTCGGCCATCTCCTCAGTGATGGTCATGTTGTGCTCCAGGCACAGCTGCAGGGCCTCGTGGTACTGTGGGCCCAGATGGGGGCTGGGTTGCAGGGGTTGATGGCCCCACCCTCCCAGGACAGTGGGAGTCCACCTAGGGAGGGGGCAGCTTCCCTGACAGGGCATTGGCCTGGCAGGTGTGCTGGGCGGTGAGGAGGGCAGGCCGGCTAGAGGGAGGGGCGGGTCCCAGCACCTTCTTGGCGGCCAGCAGCAGCTCCACGGCCTTCTCATACTGACTGTGCTCCGTGAAGAAGTCGGAGCAGCGGGCCAGCAGCTCGGGGTCCGACTTCTCGTCCAGGTCCTCGGCGATGAGCTGCAGGGCCACGAACTGCTGGGTGGCGAAGGCCAGCTCCAGGGCCTTGGAGAAGTAGCCAGCCTGCGGGCCAACCGGGTCTGAGTGGCCCCTGTGGGACCTTGCGTGTGTCCCCGCCCTCCCAGACCCCCTACAGGGGGGTGCCCACCTTGTGGTATAGCATGACCGCCCTGTCCATCTGCTCCCCCTTCTCCTCGTAGAAGCGCGCCACCTCCATCATTTCCTTTGGGGAGCTCAGGAGGGCTAGGTTCATGAGCTGGTCGTCCAGGCCATTCTCCTGCGGCGGTGGGGTGGGGGTGGGGGTGAGGGTCAGCCTGTGAGCAGGACCTCAGACTGCTGTAGTCAGGGATCTGGACAGAGATGCCCGCTGCAAAGGCTCGCCACTCTGGGCTGGTTCTGGAGCTAAGCGGCGTGGGGCTGGGACATGGGATGGGTGCTGCTCCCATTGGGCTGTGTTTCCCCCCTACCCACCTATGCACCAGAAATAGGTATGGGGATGAAGTCCTAACTGCTGGAGCCCTTGTGTTGTCAGGGGGCAGTGTGGGTGTGGCCAGAGCAGAGAGGAGTGAAGGGGCCATCAGCCCAGGGCGTCTGGGGCCACCAGAGGCTGGCTGGGAGGGGGCAGGACCCTCCCCTCGTGCCCTCTGAGGGGCCGGGCTCCGCTGAACCAGCTTCTGAACTTGTTTAGGAACATATGGTGTTTGCGGGGCCCCTGCTCTGCGCTGTCACGGCGACCCCAGGACGCCCATAAAGGTGGTGTCAACTGCAGGCCCATTCTATAGCCCCTCCCCAACACCCCCCACCCCAGCTCCGCCGGGGCCCCACCTTGCAGAGGCGGATGGCGTTGTTGAAGGCCTGCGCGCGCGTGTAAAAGTGCACGGCCTGCCGGACCTCCTCCTGGGTCTCGTACTGCCGCGCCACGTGGTAGGACGCTGCCCAGTTCCCCGTCTCGCTGGCGATCTCCGCCGCCTGCGGGCAGCGAGTGGCATAGGCTGGGCCCCGCCCCCAGGCCAGTAGGCCCGCCCCAGGTGCTCACCTTCTGGGTGTTGCCTTGGAAGCAGTGGATGCGCACGAGCGAGAAGTAGTCCTGCGCCAGCTCGTAGTAGCGCAGCGCCGCCTCCATCTCAGCCTGGCTCTCCAGGTACTGCGCCCACCAGCGCCACAGCATCCTGCAGGCGGCTCGGCTCAGCCCGGCCCGTTTGCCCCCGTCCGGATCCCACCCCACCCCCTGGCCCCGCCCCCGCCGCGGACCCCGCCCGCTCGCCCCCCACCCACTTGTCGCGCATCCTGTTGATGTAGAGCTCCAGGGAATGCAGGTCCTCGGCCAGCATCCGGGGCACCTCGAAGCGGTGGGTGTCCGACTTCTCGTAGCTGGAGGGCGACACAGAGGTTTCAGTCGCCGAGAGCTGGGGGTGGGGGGACCTCTGTGCACATGCACCCCAGGTCAGGGGGGTCTGGGTAGAGAGAGCCCCGTTGGTGGCAGGTTGGGCCCTGCCAGGGGGATGGCTTCGGCACCCACCGACTGCCATCTTCCAGGACCCAGTTAGGGGACTGTCTACAGGCTTACCCCAGTGCCTGCTCCCATCATGGGCTCCCTACGGGGCCCGGGCCCCACCCTACACCTCCAAGGGACTGCCATGCCCCCCCAGGACCCCGTCCCTCTGGCCTGCTCACTAGCTGACGGCCAAGCTGTGCTCGGAGCTGGCCTCCAGGTGTTTGGCGTAGTTGTAATAGGTGGTGCGCAGGTGGATGCGGTCGTGCCGCTCGGCCACCTCCATGGCCTTCTGCCACTGGCCAGAGGCCTGGTAGAGCTTGCTCAGGAGGTCATAGCGCCTGCACTGCTTGTACAGCTGCTCAGCGTCCTCCTGCCGGGCACAGGGACACTGCCAGACACACACAGCCCCGCCGAGAGGAGAGGGGGCGCATCACAGGGTCCTGGAGCCCGGGGCGAAGGAGGGTCGGACAAGGGCAGGAGTGGATGCAGAGGATAGGACTGAGCCTGAGCCTGAGATGGGGTGGTGGGGGGGCTGGTTTGAACTGCCCAATGCTTCACAGTACAAACCTCATTTAAAAAGGGGGTGTTGATGCGGCTCCCGGGTAGCCCTCCCGGCCACATCCCACTGGGGCCCTGCACCCTCGACGACGATGGCAGTGCTGTCCACCGCCTGCTCACCAGCATGCCCAGCTGCACCGCCAGGGCGGCCACACGGGCCTCCAGCTCAGGCTCCTGCTCGGCCTCCCGCAGGGCCCGGGCCCCGCGGGCATGGCCCATGTTCCCCAGGCACACACGGGCCACGTCCAGTCGCTGGGTCTTCACACACATGCGCGCCATGTTCTCCCAGACGGCCTCACTGTGGGACGGACAGGGTGGCTGTTGGGACTCCTGGTTGTGTCCCTCTCCCTTCACACCCTCTCCAGGGCAGATCTGGGTCCCTCCCACACTGCGCCCCGCCGCAGGGCAGGCAGTAAGTGCCCGGTCACTTCTGTCCCCACGGGGACTCAGTGGCAAAGTCCAGTCTGTGTCTCAGTGCCCACGAGGGGTTCGAGGGCACCACTGTGCAACATGTCCCCGCTCACTGTTCTTTCCCGCCAGGACCCCCTGGGGGCCCTGCAGACCGTGAGGGGTGGGGCCAAAGACGGCTGTCCTGTCCGTGTCCAGATGGCCAGACTGGTTCCTTTGAGTGTGTCTGTCCCACGACAGCTCTCTCATGCGCGCCACGTCACCACGCAGGCGCACAGTCCCGTGTTGTGCTCCGTAGCCACACACGTACATACATGACTGTCACATCTGCACACAGAATCACACATTCTCAGGCTATCTACAGACTCACATGTCTGTACATACGATCACACTGCCCAGTTCCTCCTATACACAAGGTCACATACTTGTACACATTCCCATACATACGGCTCATCCCCTACATCCGTCTCCCACCATGCACCCACACAACAATGCAGTCACACATGTACTGCAGGGTCCTGGTTTACGACTGCCGGCATGAGCACCAGGACAGGCTGTATAAAACCAAAGTCTGGGGCAGGCTTAAGCTCTAATTTCAGATTCCTGGATACTGAGGTAATTCTGTCAGAGAAGGCATCTGTCCCAGACTGACCAGTAAGGAGCAGCCACCACCCCACACCCAATTGACCAGTCAAGAAAACACACGCGAAACTGCTCACCAACCACCACTGGACAACGCTGATGCCAGAAGTTTTCTCCAATAAGTTTAAAGAACAGCAATACTGGACTGCCCCCGGTCCCTGGCCCCATAAAAACCCAGGGAACAAAGAACTCCCTTCTGGACGCTGGGTCCCCGCTGCGCTGGGCAGTGGAGGGAGGGAAGCCCTAGCTCGAGCTAGCGAATAAACTCCTTTTGCCGCTTTTGCATCTCAACTGGTGAGCTCGCGTTCCCGTCCCCAATCCAACAGTATACAACCCTGTGCTCACACAGACGCAGTGTCCCTCAGGTGGGAGCCAAGCACCCCAGGGAGAAGGGTTCGTTACCTCCCCCTGCCAGCCGGAGGGTGGCATCCGAGGGGTGAGATCCCCCAGGGCCTCAGTGGGGTGGCAGGGAGTCTGACAGGCTGGTTCCATCCAGCCCTTGCCCCTCGCCCTCCCAGGGTGGCTCACGAGGCCACAGACAGCACTGCACACACACGCAGGGGCGCGCATGCCTGCACACGCCACACACCCTGAAGAGGAGGCTTGGGGGTGTGACACGGGCCAGACAGGGGCACCCCAAGGTGGCCAGCTGACTTGAGGCCCCTCCCCTCACATCCCAGGCCCTTTCTCAGCACACCCAGTGCCTCCCTCACATCTAATCCCTAAAGGAATGGGTCTCCTGCAGCTGGGGTGTGTGTGAGTGTCTTGCAAACAAGCCCAGCTATGAGAGGCCTGTCCCCTGTGGGTGACTGCAGTGGCCTTTCCCTCTGCTGGGCGAAGGCAGGGACCCCAGGGGAGCTGCTGTGGGGCCACACGCATGCCTGGGTGTGTGAGCCCACCTGTGGGTGTGTGTGGAACACGGGTCACCACCCTGCCCGAGGCCCTTGGCTGTGGGTGCCGCTCCTCCCCAACACGGTCAAGCCCAGGGGCCTCTGGCGACTCCACACAGCGCCGTGAGTGACCCGAGGACCCTAAGGTGGGTGCTCACACTGGTGACACACCCCCTGCTGGAGCCAGCACCCTCCACCGCACCTACATGTCCCAGACTGCCGGCTGTCATGGGGTGGCAGGCACCCTGTGGCTGTGTTCATTTTGACAAAGGCCGGCCGGCTCTGAAGTGGTCCGGGTGCACCCAAGGTGCACTCCAGGGCACCTGGTCCTGCTTCCTCCAGCCTGCCCAGCAGCTTCAGGAGGGAAACTTGGCTCTGTGCCCTCCAGTCCTTTGGGGCAGAGGCCGACCAGGTGGGGCTGTCCTGTGGGACAGGGCAAACAGGTGGGATGCCCGCTGTCCCAGACCCACAGCTCACAGCCTCCACCGGGCAGAGCTAGGGATCCGCGCCCTGGAGGGGGTGACATGCATGTGCATGTGCCTCCCCACAGACAGGCTGGTCCCTGGGAGGGGGGCGGGGGGACGGGGACGTGCTGTGTGCAGGGTGCTGAGAGCTTCATGGCCTCTGTCCCGTCCCGGGAGGCGGGCAGCATGGCAGCAGCTTTGGGAGGCTCCTGAGGCAGGACTCAGCACTGAGGGAGGATTCTAGACGGGGCCCTGCTGGGAGCCTCCTCTGGAGCACCCACCGCCCGCCCACTTCCCCATCTGCACTTCATCAAGTCCGAGTCTGGCACTGGGGAGTGGGTTGGGCTGGCCTTCTGGAAGAATCCACAGCCCCCTGAGTTGGAATTGCTGCTGCCTGCGGCTTTCCGCCCCCTTCCCCAGAAGACACACCCACAACCTTCAACATGGGACGGTGGGCTGGCCGGAGCTCTGGGGGCCTTGTCTAAGGCAGCCTGGTCCATGGTGGTGCTGAAGGGTGGGTGGGGGGGGAGTGTGGGAAGGGGAGATGGAGGTCTGGGTCAATGTGGGAGAGGAGCAGAAAGTTGCCCTGCTGCCACATCCATTAGGGGGACACAATGCCCCCTCCCCACCAAGGCCCCCCTTAACAGGGAGAAGGAGGGGCGCCTGGCTGGGCCCCAGCCCCTCCCCCCAGGAAGCACATCCTGTTGGGGTCTGGCCGCTGTTTGTTGCAGTTGGCTACGCCCTGGGTTCACCAAAAACAAGCATTTCCTCTGTCCAGGAGACAGGGGAAGAGCGTGCTGGCCTGCACACACACACTCACTTCCTCGCTGCTGCCCGCGGCCTCTGGGACAGCCACAGCGGCTCTGGAGAGGACACGGCTCGGACCGCTGGCTGCTGCGCCCTAGCCTCTCCCAGCGGCTCTCCACTGGGCCTCAAGAGCAGCTGCCCCTAGGAGTGTGGTCGCTGCCCCCAGCCCCCGGAGTTACTTCTGCTTCTTGCCGCCGGCAGCAGGGCAGAGATCCGTTGCCTGCCACCGTCCCCGTGCCCTGGGAAGGCCGTGCAGGACCCTGGGTACCAAGTGCGTCCTTGTCCTCGGCATGGGCCCTGCGGCAAGGGCGCCCTGCACCGGCCTGGCCCTGCTGCAGGCGCAGGAAGAGGGGTGAGCGCCGCCCCGCTGAGCCGGGCGGCCCCGAGAATGAGCGGCGACGTCCTCTAGCCGCTCAGCACCGCTCGGTCCCCTCGGCGGTCGTCGAGTTCCCTGCGCGGCACTGCGGACAGAGAGGCCACGGGCCATGACCGTCCAGAAGCTGGTGGCCTCGGCCGTGCTGGTGGCCCTCGTGTCCCTGGTGCTCAACAACGCGGCGGCCTTCACCACCCACTGGGTGTGCCAGACGCTGGAGGATGGGCGCCGGCGCGGCGTGGGGCTCTGGAGGGCCTGCTGGCTGCCGGATCGGGCTCGAGGTGCCCCGGGGCCTGGGGCCCGGGCTGAGCCGGCCGGCGAGCAAGAATGCGAGGCCCTGGGCTGGGGCTCCGAGGCAGCTGGCTTCCAGGAGGCTAGGGCCACTGTCAAACGTAAGTCCATGGGGGGCGGGGGCTGTGGGGGTCCGGGCCTTGGAACCCCATGCATTTCCTGGGGTCTCTGAGGGCTGATTCCAGCATAGGGGGAGGGCTAGGGTGTGTGGTGGGATGATGCCAGCCAGTCTGTCACAGGGGTGGGGCTGGATGTGGCTCCAGATGGGCCAACTCCGAGGGGGAACCCGCGACGCCATAAGCCTGTCACTCTGGGGCTGTGGGGCACCAGGGTTGGGGGTGGTCACAGTGGGTGTGGCCTGGGCTTCCTGACCACATAGCTGCCCCTACGCTCGCCATGCCCACATCCCGGTTACAGGGAGAGCAGAGCAATCTGGACCACCTGCCCACTGTGGTCCCCACACCTGCCCAGCCTCAGGCTGCCCCCGCCTGGCCTTTGTAGAAAGAGCTCTCATAGGGCACAGGGCAGAGACAGCCTGAGAGGCAGGGCCAGGCGGAGACTGGATGACAGAATCCCTTCCAGTGGCAGGTGCCCACCCAGACCCCCACCTGGGCCAGCCTCCCACCCTGGCAGCCCTGGCCTCAGCCTTGCACCTGTCTGTCCATGGCGCAGGCTCCAATCCTGCTCCCTCTGGGGGCCGAGGGACACTGCCTCTGAGAATACTGTGTGCATCAACTTCCCTCCCCACCCCAACACACACACAGGCTGGGCCTTGTTGCCAGGAGCCAGACCGCTGGACCTTCTACCCATCCCTAGACCCTTCACAGGCCCCCACCAAGTCCCTGTGGGGCTGCTGACCCAGCTGCCTATGACCCCAAGCCCCGCCTTGGGGGGTCCCTTGTACCCTACTGATCTGCTTCACCTGACCCCACTTTTTTACATTCCCCCATTGGTCCCCACCTGACCTCACCTGTCCCCACCTTCCCCATTTGCCTTCACTTGCCCTTGCCTGTGGCTCCCTATTTTCATCTGTCCTCATTTGCATTTACCTGTCCCCACCTGCTGTCCTGTGTGTCCATCTCTGCCCACCACCACCACCCCGAGCTCCTTGGGAAATTTAGGATCACCTCCCGCCCGCCCACCCAGCGCAGGTGCAGTGGCCCAGGATCTAAGCAGTGTCTGTCTGCTCATGCATTAGCCAGCTCCCTCGAAAGGGGCCAAACAGGCCATACAGGCCACTACCCTATGGCCAGCTCTCGAGTGCCCACAACTGGCCTCCCAGTTAACACTGGTTTTAGCTGGTCATGTGTCTTGGCCCCTGGTGGCCACAGCCAGCTCTGCGTGATGGACAGGGGCCTGGGATTCCTCAGGATCCTGGTAGGGTCCAGAACTGGCCCTGCGAGGCCTTGGTGCAGAAGCCCCCCCTAGTTCCAAGACCCCGTGGCCAGCGCTCGCGGCGAGGCCAGTGTCTACCCCAGATTTCTGTCTTGAGTCCCCACTGCACGTGCAGGCGACTCGCTCACTGTACACCCAGGACACCAACGTGGTGCACCAGGATTGTCTGCCTTGTGGCCTGTGGTAGCACACTGGGTGTGTGCCAGGCTGCTAACCATAGGCCAGCAGTTTGAAACCACCCGTGCTCTGCAGGAGAAAGATGGGGGTCCCTACTTCCCCCCAAAAGAGTTACAGTCCAGGAAACCCACAGGGGCAGTTCTACCCTGTCCTATAGGGCCGTTGTGAGTTGGCACTGAGTTTGGTGACCAGTCCCGCAGGCCCTCTGCCTCACCAGGACCAGCAAGAGGGAGTGGCGGGCTCCATGCAGACGCGACACCCCAGGGCTGGCTCTGGTCCATTCAGGCTTCGAGTCCCTGTGAGACCATCACCTGGGGTGCTAACACCCACCCCGCAGGGCCTTGCCTCCCACGTCGTGGGGGCCTTTTCCAGAACACTGAGGTGATGCTGGCTGAAGGCAGACCTGGGTGACCGGCTCCGCCGACCTGTGCACCTGAACTTGGGCCCAGAGAGCTATGGCCAGGGCGTGCTTTTATGAGGATGGAAGGCCAGCCTTGGTGGGGGGGGGGGCGCCAGGGCTGGCCTGCGTGCTCTGTGGCTAGGGTGGGGCGTGGGTGCTTGTGGGGTGTGTGGGGGGTGGGGGTGTCATTCTAGGTGGGTGCATAACCTGTGCTAATTTCTGTGCCCGTGATGTTCTGGGGAGCATGGGCAGCTCTGACCACTGCCCTCTTCCTGTGGGCACCCTGGTGGGGTGTGGCCCGCACTCACTGCTGCCTTCTCTCCCACAGTGCAGTTCGACATGATGCGCGCCTGCAACCTGGTGGCCACGGCGGCCCTCGCTGCTGGCCAGCTGGCCTTCGTGTTGGGTCTGGCTGGCCTGCCACTCCTGTCGCCCGAGTCCTCTTGCTGGGAGGAAGCCATGGCTGCGGCGTTCCAGCTGGCGAGTGAGTGTGTGTATTGGGTGGGGGGGGTCACCTGGCCTGGGGAGGGAGGAAGAACACTGCCACCTGTGCCACTGCGGGGTGAGCCTGGCCTTTGGCATGGGAACACCAGGCGGTGCGTGGACTGCAGAGAGACGGGGTGGGGGGCGGAGCGGGGGTCTGCAGTCGGGAGGCTGGGCTCGCACACAGGCGTGTGGAGAGGATCCCCCGACATTTTTGGCCCCTAGGACCCAGGGACAGGGAGCATGGGAGGGCGTGTCAGGGGAGGACCCCAGGCTCTCCTGCACTGCAGACAGGTCGGCAGTGCCTCCAGGGCCACTGCTTGGCCCACGTGCTGATGGCCAGCGTGAACGCCAGCCGATGCCTGAGCCAGCGCCTGCCTCCGTTTCCTCCCTTTGCTTCTAAGGAGCGCCCTTATGCCAGGCAGGCCTTGCTTGCTGTTCTTCCGAGCGCCTGGGGTGCTTCCACCTTCTTCCCCGGCATGTTCACCCAGAGGCCTCTGTTCTTCTCTGCTCGCCCTTCCTCGGGGTCTAACTGTACGCACATGTCAGGTGACTGGATTTACCCTGGCCTGCTGGGGTCCCTGGGCCTGCTCACCGCGAGGTCAGCGGGTGGAAACCATGAGACGCTCCAAGGGAAGACGAGCTCTCTACTCCCATAAAGAGTTGGCGTCTGGCAGTCCTGCCACGTCCTGCAGGGTCGCCAGGAGTCGGCACGGACTTGATGGCAGTGACTGGTCAGGGGCGCCTTAGCCCTCAGAGGGACCCTTTTGCTCTTTGACACTTCACCCGGGGTCCTGGGCGGCCCATCTGCCCCACACGGAATGCCTGAGCTGTGCAGCCCCTGGAAGGTCGGACCAGGCTCCGGTCCGGTCCTTCCGGGAGGAAATGCGTGGCCCTGTTCAGACGGGCTCCGTTGACAAACAGCCCAGGGGGTGGTACTGCCCCTTTCTTCTCAGGGGCTAATTTTAGAGCGAGGTTCTTTCCTGCCCTGGGCCCGTTCTAAGCTGGCGGGAGAGACTGCTGGGCGCCAGGAAATCCTGCCTGGGCCAGGAGATGCAGCCGGCCGCTACCTGGGGGTGGGCCCGAGAGGATGCCCTAGAGATGGACGGGATGGAGCCGGTGCCCCAGGGGACAGAGCTGGTGGGGGAGCTGTGTTCCCTGGCTCTTCTGCTGCGTGGAGACACCAGGGACGGGCTGCACATGGCCCGCTGTCCCCCTCTGGGACTGTGGCTCCGAGGACTCTCCCCTGGGGATGTGAAGGCATGCTGACTGTCCCAGAGACACCGAGCCACCAGGCACAGGGGGCCTCTTGCCTTGCTCTGCAGACTCCTGGAGGCTCTCCTCCCTCCTCTGCCTGTGGCCTCGCCAGAGTGCTTCCCTGCTGCTGCCGGCAACCCACTGGCACTAGCCCCAGGAAGGGCCGGAGGTGGCTGGCTGAGAGGGCAGGCCACAGGCCAGGCTTCAGCGGGGGCTGGATGTGCACCTGGGCCTCTGGGACCCCTGGCTGGCCACAGCCCCTCTCTGCCATTCGGTGGTGCTCGGAAGCACACTGGCCTGAGGACAGCACTTCCAGATGGGGCCACCTGAGGGTTGGTCAGGACCACCCTGGGTTCACACTAGGCCTTCTCAGGGGAGCATCAGGACCCCTCGACCACACCCTGGAGTAGGGTCCCAGGAATGGGGGCTCACCGGGGCCGGAGCACCTGCTTCAGCTGAGGGTGGAGGTGGGGGTAGCCCTGGCTGTGGACTCCGGTTTCCAAAGCAAACAGCTCCTTCCTGCATGGCTGCGGCAGGGGCGGCAGGTCAGCCTGCAGAGTCGCCGGCCACTCGCTTCCTTCCTGCTTCCTCTGCGTGGCCTTGGGGTCACTGTCCCTCTGTTCCGTCTGTGTCAGTGAGCTGCACAGTCTGGGTCCCCATGGCCAGTCCCTCATTGCTCCAGGTCCTCAGGGCTGAGTGGCATGCCCCTTTCCAGCTGTGGCCGTCCCTCCTCCCTAAGCTCCCTGACAGATGGGGGGAGCTGGCTGGAAGCCTTGTTTCCTGTGAAGTGGCCAGGCAGGGCAGGGCTGCCCCCATGTCCATGGGGGCCTGCCATGTGGGGCCTGCCTCTCACCAGCTGTCTAAAACTTGGAGGGCACCAGTGGGCTGAGCGGCCAGGGTTCCCTGGGAGTGATTGCTCAGGGACTGGCCCCTGCTGATGACCCCCGTCTGCTGCCACCACAGGGCCCCTCTGTGAGAGGACGGGCCCTCAGGGTCTGCTGGGTGGGTGCAGTTGCCCCGGGTCTGGGCAGCCCGTCGCCCCTGCCTGAGGTCTGAGCAGCCCCTCCCACCGCAGGCTTCGTGCTGGTCATCGGCCTGGTGACCTTCTACAGAATCGGCTCCTACACCAGCCTGTCATGGTCCTGCTACCTGGACATCGGCGCCTGCCTGCTGGCCACCCTGGCCGCAGCCATCCTCATCTGGGACATCCTGCACCGCAGGGAGGACTGCATGGCTCCCCGCGTCATCGTCATCCGCCGCTCCCTGGCCGCCCGCTTCCGCCGGGGGCCTGACAACGAGTATGTGGAGTCCCCCTGCTGAGCGGGGGCGCTGCCACCGAGCTCACCCAGGACGGAGGGACAGCAGGGACAAGAACTGGTGGGGCGGGCGAGGGCCACCGGGGCACACACGTGTGCCATATACATACACGTGCACTGTGCTATGTATGGGGAGATAATATATGGATATAAGTATACAGATATATACTCACATGTCCCCAAGTGTAGGAATATATATGTGTGTGTGTACACGTGGGGATATACATATATGTATGTGTGTGTATATATGTGTATACATTATGGGGCTACGTGTACCTGAGCTAATTGAGTGTGGGTGTGTGTGTCTGTGTGTATGTGCGCGCACGCATGGGGGATACATATGGATGTAAGCATACGGATATATACTCGCATGTCCCCAAGTGTAGGAGTGTGTGCGTGTGTGTATATAGTATGGGGCTATATGTACCTGAGCTAATCCAGTGTGGGGTGTATGTATATGCATGAGGGGTATATAAATATGCATGTATGTAGAACATAGTTACGGATGTGTGTAGGTGTGAGGTGTATGTATGTGAGTACGTCAGGGTGGGAATGTGCATGCGTGTGTGGGGGGCATATAATACGTATGTGGGGATATAGACATGGGTGTGAGCACACGGGGTATGTGCGCATGAGTGTAGGGGGTGTGCAGACGTACGTTTACATGGATGGGATGGAGGCGCGGGGGGGGGTGTTTGTGAGCACATTAAGTGTGAGGAGGTACATGGCGGGTATGTATGTGTGTGTGCGTGTTTGGGTATATGTATGCAGTGTGGGGATATAGACATGGATGTGTAGGGTGTATTTATGTGTGTGTGTGTGAGTACTATCTATAGGTATGTGTGGGCATATACAGATGTGTGTGCATGGAGGCTATGTTTATAGGGGGACGTATGCATATAAGTGTGTGCACACACGTGTGTAAGCACAGAGCGCCTGTGTAGCCACCACTGCTGCTCATGCCCACTGGCACACACGCCCCCTTCCTGGCCCACGTGCACCCCCTGTGGGGGGGGTTGTTTATTCTGCACAGCAGAAGAGCGGCCGGTCAGAGCTCACCCCGCCCCCACCCCAGCAGCCCTCCAGGGGGCACATTCTGACCTTCTAAGTTCAATAAAATGCCGGCCGCTTATGGTGCTGACCTGCAGTCTTGTCCCTGCACCCCCTGCCTCCCCTGCAACCACGTAGGGAGGGGAGGGGGGTCTCATTTCTGACTGTGAGAATGGAGAGAGTGCCCCCCTCAGCGAGGCTGAGGGGAACCTGTGGGTCCGCATACCTTGTTCCACGCCCAGGGACACACACACACCCCTCCGCCCGGCACCGTAACAGCCACAGAGGGGTTGGCGGTGTATGTGTGTGTGTGTGTGTGTGCTGGGTCTGGCCAGGCCCGTCTGCCACGCATCTCTGGGTGTTTGGATCCACAATCACACCGCCCCAGGGGGAAGACGCCCTTAGACCTGCACACTGGGGTTCAGCGCTGGCCTCCAGGCATCAGTTTACCCCACTGGGCCCACCTCCCGAGCGGGGGTGGGAGTGCTGAAGCTCCACCCTAGGCTGCCCCCACCCCACCCCCGGAGCCTTGTATGGCGGCACGTGGGCACACGGCCCCTCCCAGTCAGCCACGTGCTGCCAATGGCGGGCTACCAGTCCCAGTGGGGCACTGACGACGCTGGCCTGCTTCTGCCCAGAGTACAGGTGTGATGACAGGCTCCCAGAGGGCATGCGGCGGCCAGTTGGTGGCCCCTCGGCCTGTAGTCAGGTTAGTGCCAGCGGGGAGGTGCATCTCCCTCTGAAGGCCCTGGCCTTCTCACTCCACACTGCGGGGCGCTTGTCTGCAGGGCAGGTGGGGAATTTTCTAGAAAGACCACCACTCAGGGATGCGGCGCTGCTGTGGGGGGTGCATGCTGAGCGACAGGGTGCCTGGTGGCATGGGGGGGCTAGGTGTCAGGGTGGCCCCCCTTCCCCCTGAGGAAAGGCTTCTGTAAGGACGACAGCCTGCGACGCAGGGGCAGCTCTGCTCTGTGGGGCGAGGCTGCCCTGGGCTGGGTGACGGGAAGACCGGCAGCTTGACAGCAGTGGGCTGAGTGCATTCTGGCCACAGAAACCCCTGGGCAACGAGGGCGCTCTGGGGACACCACCCTGGCTGGGTGTGTGGAGGCCTCTGCCGCCCACTGCGGGCAGCTCTCAAAGCACCCGAATCTACAGCCTGGGGTCCACCTGGGTGCAGGCCAGGTGGAAGGGGCAGCGCCAAGGCCAACTTCAAGAATGGGTCAGAGGGTGTTAAATCACCAGCGCCCATGTCACCGCGTGAAAAGCCCACACATCACACCCTGACCAGGCACCTCGGAGAGCCCGCCTGCAGACAGGCTGGCGGAGGCCACCGCCAGGGCCCGGGGCAGGGCAGGAAAAGCCCATGCATCCACATGGCCCTCCCCGTCCCCTAGCAGCTGGCACCTCACCTCTTGATGAGCTTGATGGACTTGAAGGCTTCGTCCATGTCCCCGACGGCGACGAAGAAGCTGAAGTTGAGCATGGCCTCCCGTGTGGGCCGGTCGCAGTCCTCCAGCCCCACAAAGTCCCGCAGGGGCCTGGTGCCCACCATCTGGAGGGCCTGGTTGGGCCCAGAGTCTGAGATGCCCTCTGTGTCTGCTTCCCCGGGCTGGAAAGACAAGGGGCGCCCTTCCTCACAGTGGGCTCCCCGCTGCCTGCTCCTCCTGCTCTTCCCACTGTGCCCCCCCACCCAGGACCACCGCCTGCCCACGGCATGCCTGCGCCTCCGATTCAAGGCCATTGCAGAGATGCTGGTGCTGGTGGCAGCTGAAACACAGCCGCAGCTGCCCAGGAAAAAGACGAGGCGTGATACTCCCATAAGGAGTTACAGCCCCGGAAACCCACGGGAGAGGCTCTGCTCTGCCCTACAGCGCCCCTGTGAGGCGGCATCGCCGGCGGGACGGTGGTGGGTTGGGTGGCACACTCCACGGGTAGAAAATGGCGTTGGTACAGAGAGGGCTTGTTTCTGCGGCCAGCCATGTGTCCGCTCTTGAGCAAACCCTCAGCCACTGTGCCCGCCCATCCTCTGAGCTGAAGGGGAGGCGAGGCCTCTGGGGAGGAATGGCGTCCCCCCTCTCCCCACAGGGAGCCTCATGGCGGCTCTCACATGCCCCACGTGGAGCCTGAGGCCCCAGCTCTGCCAGGAGCATCCCGAGGCTCCCAGGGGTTCTAAGCGTTAGGAAGGACGGTCCCCCGCACCCCCCTCCAGGAAGTTGGAGTTTTTCCATCTGGCCTCCGGACGCTCTGCGGGCCAGTGTTCCCAGTGGAGACATCACGCGGATGTGAGCATGGGATCCGACCCTTTCAATGCCCGGTCAGTTTCCGTTTGCTGGTGAGACTAGAGACAGACCGCCGTGCCCCGGTTCTGGGGCTGGTGGAATGAGGGCCTTTCTTTAACATTCACACAGCCATGCAGGCCCCTACCCAGGAGCAGCAGGCATTGAAAGTGGGACTCGGGCGTCCCACTAAACCCTAGAGGCAGATGAGCACAGTGGGCTTAGTCTGTCCCTTGGGCCACAAAGGGGTTAGCAATCAAGGAATGGTCTACTCACCCGCCTGGCAAAGTAGTGGTGGGGCACCGAGACGCCCAGGAGCGCCTGGAAGGCGGCCGGCCGGGGAAAGCGGTCCTGCAGTAGGAGACCGTACTCCTCGGGGACGAAGAAGGACAGCACCGTGACGTCTGCCTGCGGGCGGGGGGGCGCCAGTGGTCACGGTGGCTCTCTGCACAGCTGGCACTGCGCTGCGCACCAGGTTCCCAATCCTCGGGGGAGAGACCCGGCTGCCGCTCCCGTGAGACTGACAGCCGCGGAAACTGGGGCAGCACCACGGGGTCCTACGGGGTCGCTGTCACTGGGCGCTTGGACTCACTGACTGGGTTCGGGAGCTGACACAGCTACGTCCTTTTAGAACGCAGTGTGCCACCAAGACGCAGGCACGGGTGCAGGAGGCTCCTGGGGGATCACCTCAGGGTGCCCGGAGTCTATGCCTTGGGTTGAGCCTGTGTGCATGGGGGTCTGGAGGAGGCCTGGGGCAGCTGGGCAGCGTGGTGGTAAGGGCGAGGGCAGTGACCTGATTGGGCATCAGCAGGGAGCGAGGCCAAAGGAAGGCCACCGCAGAGAATGAGCCAGGGTTGCACCGGCCGCCCCGGTGGTGACCTCACAGCACGCACTGCCACATGGCTAGTCCGCAGCGATCTGTGTCCCGGGCAGGGTGGGGGGCAGCACAGTCATGGAGGTAGCAGGAGACCAGAGGCCAGGGCCCAGCGTCAGGCCCGAGGGGAGGGCAGGCTGGCAGGAGAGCCGGCTCAGAGCATGTTCTGGATAACGCTACTGTGGACCAGGGTCCCCAGGGCCTGAGCCTGGCTCCCAGCTCACGCTCAG
Organism: Tenrec ecaudatus; assembly: GCF_050624435.1. Classification (NCBI taxonomy): domain Eukaryota; kingdom Metazoa; phylum Chordata; class Mammalia; order Afrosoricida; family Tenrecidae; genus Tenrec; species Tenrec ecaudatus. The sequence goes on along the minus strand of NC_134541.1, from coordinate 110,999,421 downwards.
GTCTGCGCACGCACACACACACAGGCGCACGCTTGCACATCAGCAGACGTGCACTCGGGTCCGTGGACAAGCGCGGGCATGCACACGCACACACAGGCTCACACCGTGCACGTGGCCAGCGTACCCTGGGCTTCGAGCCCTCGGTGGCGGGGGGCTGCCTCTCTGCAGCCAGTGGAGGGGCCGCCTCGGGGACAGCCTCGCACGCAAACAGCCTTGGCTCGCTCTGGTCCCAGCAGTGGCTCACGGGGACGTGGTGCCTCAGGCTCTCGTCCGGCAGGAAGCTGCTCCTGGAAGACAGGGCCATGCTTCCTGAGGCATCAGGTCAGCGAGCCTGGAGGGAAGCCCGCCAGGTGGATGGATGCTCTGCGTCTCTTCTCCCTGACAGGACATCCCAGGGGCCCGTGGGCACCAGGCCCCCTAGATTTCCCCTCTGCCCCCCTGTGCACCCGAGGACCTGAATCCAGCTTTCTGCTCTACCAGATCCAAACACACTGCCTTCACGCGGGTGCCGACTCACAGTGACCCTACAGGACAGGCTAGAAGTGCCCCTGTGGGGGTGGAGAGCCATGTCTTCCTCCCTCGGCATGGCTTGTGGTTTTGAACTGCTGATCGTACGGTCCTCAGTGGCCATAAAGCTGTCCTCAGCGGCCATAGAGCCTGCCCGTGGCCGTCCTCAGTGGCCACAGAGCCTGCCCGTGGGGCCATGGCCTCCCCTGCAAGAACCCAGCCATGCCTGCCTCTGGCAGGGCGCTGCTTAACCGCTGTGCCACTGGGGAAGGACGAGCAATGGGGAGTGAAGCTGTCGCGGGGGTGGAGCCTGCAGGGTCCAGCCGGAGCCACAGGAGAGGCCTGTGTTGGAGAAGGGCTGGGGAGCCCACTGAGAAGGGGGAGCGGCCAGCAACAGCAAAAAGGAGAAAATGCCCAGAACAGCTGCCCAGGTTGGCTGGCCGGCCGTGCACGGCGCCGCGCAAAGGCCTGTTGTCCAGGCTGCTCTGGGCAGTAGCGGCCGGAGCCTCAGAAGCTGGGGAGCAGCCCTGTGCCCCATGGAACAGTCAGACCACTGGAGTGGCAGACTAGGGGAGCATCAGCCGGGAGGAACTAGACGGTACCCCGTGGCCACTGCCCACCGCTCTGAAGAGTCCTGGGCAGATGAGGAGAAAAGTGGGGGGCACGGCTCAAGCTCACCAGTGAGGCCAGGCTCCTGGTGGGCCAGAGAGGACGGGCGCCTTGCTTTCAGGAGTTATTTTAAGATGCCCGATAGAACATGAGTCTCCAGTCGGCTTTGTTGTGAGGCACTGTCCTGGCTACCCCACTCACAGCGGCCTCGTGGGCACGGAGCGAAACACCTCCCGGCCCGCGCCTTCCCCCTGCAGGCCAGGTGCAGCACACGTGATAAGCACATAAACGCCTGGGGAGATTTTCTGGGCAGCAGCAGAAGCGCAGAGCTGATGTCATGCCAGGTGGTTGAAGACAGAATTCTTTCTTCTAGAAACGCGTCCCCTGCGACACGGGCCTGCTCGGGACACCAGGGCGTCCACAGACCGGAGCAGCCCGACGCGGCCCTCGGTTGCCGAGTCTGGGGCTTGGCACCAGCACCCACCCTGCAAGAGCCCGTGGCTGCGGAACTAATGTCCACCAACCATCTGAAAACTCGGAGGACCGCACAATCCTGCTTTCACATCCTTGTGTGGGGGGCCGGCGGCCGCTCCGGCATTTCTGTCCCCAACGAAACCCCTCCCTCTGCGGGGCCCAGACTCACTTCTTGGTCTCTTGCCCGGTGAAGGCCAGCGTCTCCCTCCGGTCAATCTGCCCGGTCCTCAGGTCCAAGATGGTCACCGCGTCCATCTCCACGTCGTAGAAGCAGATCCGGGAGTCCGGGCTGCCATCAGCCTGTGGGGTAGACGGGGTGGGGGGAGCTCACCGGCCACCCAGCCTCCAGCCCTCGAGGAGGCTGCCCCACGGCCCCACAGTCCAGAGGGCCCTGGCGACGATCGTGGACGCTCATCGGTCGCCCAGCCTCAGTCCTGGAAGCAGCTGGTCCCTCCGCCCAGAAGACCAGCCCCAGGTGGCGAATACCCAGGGCAACACACCCACTCGGGGCCCCTCCCCATGTGTGCCACAACCGTACCCCGGTTTATGGTCCAGAGCCCCTGACATGTGTTAGCAGTGAGGTGACACTGAGGGGCACAGAGACTCCTGGGGTCACCAAGGGCTGAGGGGGCAGAAGGGAGTTGGGGGAAAGGGGGCTGCTTAAGGGATGCTGAGCTGGGTTTGATTGCTGCTGTGTTTTAAGAACCAGACCAGTCGGCACCAGGTTGGTTCTGTGGTGGCCCGTGTGGGCTGGATGAAGACTGTAGGCCCCAGTGGGCGGTGGGCTACGCATTGGGCTGCAAACCGCGAGCGAGGTCAGCAGTTTAAATGCAACAGCCACTCCCTGGGACAAAGAAAGACGAAGCTTTCCAGCCCCATGGAGAGCTGCGGCCTCAGAAGCCCAGTGGGCTGTTCTCCCCTGACCCACAGGGTCGCTGTGAGTCAACACACCAACCCGGTGTCGGGGAGTTTGTGTGTTTTTAAATTTTCAATCAGCCAGCCCTCCCTTCCCAGGCACCTCTGGGCAGATCAGAGCATCTGGCCTCTTGGTGAGGAGCCGAGTGTGTGGCTCTACCCCCTTCCAGGGACCAGCCTTCCCTCCCCACTCTTGCCATCTCGGCCACGAAGAGGACTTGTTAGGCGGTGACAGTCCTGTGTCTCGGACAAAGGGCAGGCGGCACGCCACACCGGGTGGCAGGGCTGGGGTGGAGGGCGCCCGCCGGGCACGCACCTTGGTGAGCAGGAAGCTGATCTTGCTGCCATTGGCGTTGCCACGCAGCGAGGCAATGCCCCCGACGCCGGGCAGCAGCTCGGCCAGGCTCTTGCAGTTGCAGTGCACTTTGGCTTCTCTGTGGAGAGCAGGGCCATGGGCAGGGGTCATGGGGGAGCCCCCAGCATGCGCGATGCCAACAGCGCAGACCCTCTGCCGTGAAATTAAGTACAGGTCCCAGCCGGCAGGCTGGACGGAGGGGAGTCGCCCGCAGGCTCCCGGGCCCGGCCCCTTTGTGGGAGCTGATGGCACCTCTTTCTGCCGTGGGCCTGCTGGAGGGCTCTAGCTACTGAGGCTCAGGTAGTAGCGGGGCGCTTGACCACGGTGCCCCCAGAACTCCTCTCGACACAGACCCACTTGCCATCGAGCCGACTCTGACCCACAGCAACCCTGCCGGTCTGTCCGTCTGGACGGGAGCAGGAACCCAATGCTGCTCAGCATCCGGCTGACTGACCACTGGCCCCTACCCACGGCCCTCTCTCCTGACTCCTCTGGACCCCAACTCCAGGGCAGGGGCCGCCACCGCACCTTCGGGAAAGATCGAAGCTCTTGAAGTGCGCCAGGTCAGTGCCCACCACCAGGAAGCTCCCGCAGACGTCCAGGAGGCAGGGGCTGCCCTCGGTCTCAGAGAAGAGCAGCAGCTGTTTCACGGTCCCCTGCCGAGAGAGGGGACATGCTCTCACCCTGGGGAGAGGCCGGGAGGAGCACACAGCCCGTCTGGGGTCCTCGCCCCGGTCGCGGCTGGCCACAGCGCCCTGGGAGGACTCTGGGCTAGGAGCTGCTGACCTCTCCCGTGTTGAGAAGCAGGGACCCGAGGTGGACAAGCTCGTGGCAGTCACGTCTGTGGCTGAGGGGTGTGACAAAGGCGTTGAGAAGCTGGCGTGGCCCAAGGGCCCGCCCACAGGGGAACCAAGGGCACAGTCAGCAGGCACCTCACCTGCCAGGTGCGAACCTGGACCCGATTTGGCTCTGCGGTGTAGACACTCTCCTCGTACATCGCGAGCACAGGGGACTCGCAAAGGAAGGTCCCTGGAACAGAGGGTGGGCCTGCAGATGGCACCCTGCTCCCGGCTGGCCCGCAGCTCTGTGGCGGGGATGGTGGGGGCAGCGGGCAGGTGGGGAAGGGGAGACTCAGATTCGAGATGCGGGGCCTCCTGGGCGGCAGCAGTCAGTAGCGGGTGCTCTCGCAGGCCCTGGTCCTGGCCTGGAGACTCAGGTGGGGCTCCCTACCCTGACACCTCTCTCACTTCTAGGAGGGATCACCCCAGCACGCCCTGAGGGCACCTGAGCGGACTTCCACTCAGAACTGTCCCCGTGGGTTTCCCAGGCTGCCGGTCTCTACGGGAGCAGACGGCCTCCTCGTGGTCCCAAGGAGCAGCTGTTGGGTTTGACCGACCGACTTGTAACTGCCGGGCAGTGCCTGACCCACAGTGTCCCTGGGCTCCTCAGCACAGGGGAGGGGTGTCTATGATGTTGCTGGGAAGAGGACTTCCGGCGTAAAGAGGGCAGGGATGGGAGGGAGGGGGTGTCTGCCCCCTGGTCGGAGGGGACAGCCTCGTACCGGAGTTTCGCAGCTTGGGTCCTGAGGGCTCGAAGACCATCACCTGCTTCCCGTTCCAGACAGCGACCGCGTCCTGCCAGGAAGAGCCGGAGGCCCAGAGCTGCGTCAGCTCCTCCTGTGTCCAGTGCCCACCTCCTCTCCTCCTCGAAGGCCCTGGACCCTGGTGCCGGGCGCCTCGGGGGTCGCAGGGCCTGTTGGCTTGGGGTGAGTGACCACGCTTAACCTCATCTTCTCCACCTTTCTTTTTTCTTTCAAACCTCGCGGGTCCTGCTTTCTCCTCTGACCCAGGCTCACTCCCTCCTCCTGTCCTGATCCCACCCCTCTGTCCTGGGGCAAGGCTGTCCTTTGACCTTCCATGACTGGAAGTCTAACATGGGGATGTTCTTTCCCTTCCAGACCTCAGAGGTGACTAAGGGCCCAGTCCCACCTCTCTCTCCAGCTCCCGGCTGGACTTGCCAACAGGGTCCCTCTCAGAGCCGGAGACAATGGAATGACAACTGCTTTTAGTGTCTCTGGCCATGGCTGGGAGGGCTTGGTAGGAATGGTGGGGTGGCCCGCGCCCCGCGTCACCTTGGTGGCGAACACGCCGCTGATGTGCATGTTGGTGCGGAGGTTGTAGGTGCGGCCGGCGGCCAGGAAGGCGGCCTGCAGCAGGCTGGAGGAGAGCTGGACCGCCGCCACCTGCTGGTGGAAGTGCATCGCCATGGCCTGCTCGCGGAGCACCACCACGGCCCCGCGGCTGCTCACCGCCAGCAGGTTCTTCCTGGAGCCCCACTGCACAGGGGTGGACAGAGAGGTGCCCGTCAGCGGCCACCCGCACGCACGCCCAGGCGCCGCACCTTCAAAGGTAAAGCCTGCGGCCCGTGCCCAGGGGGGACCAGCCCAAACCCAACTGCCGGCCATGCCCCCTGTAGGGCAGGGGGTGGCTGCCCAGTGGGTTTCCCAGGCTGCAACTCTTCAGGGGAGCTGGTGGGTTTGAACTGCTGGTCTTGCAGTTAGCAGCTCAGCCCGTAACCACTGCATGAGCAGGGCTCACGGGGAAAGGCGGGGGGCTGGGAAGGAATGGGAGGCCCTGGACGAGATGCTGGGCTCAAACGCAGCGCCGGCTGGGTTTCCGTCTGCTGTACCCGGGCACCCTGGACTGGAGGGCACCTGGCATCAGGAGGACCAGTGACCCGCCGCTGTCTGTCTCCATGATGAGACGGGCGGCACACTCAGAGCACTGACCCGAGGCTAGGGCTGCGGGGGGCGCTGTGAGGGTTGGGGGGCAGACAAGTGGGGACCTCTGCAAACCTGCCACCTGAGACCGCTGTCAAGTGTCAAAGAGCAAAAGGCATGGCTTGGAGGGCAAAGGTGCACACCTGTGCGAGCCTCGGCATTTTCCATCGTCGTGTGTGTGTGTGTGTGTGTGTGTGTGTGTGCGCGCGCGCGCGCGCGCGTAAGCTGGACACTGGTCCCGGAAAACCAGAGAAAAGCCCGCGCCCGGGAAGACAGACAGGAGCACGCACTGCCAAAGGGATCAGCCTGTCTGCGTCAGGGGAAGTGAGACTTGGTGGCACGTGCTCTGCACACCTTGTCAGGAGAGACCGGTCCCCAGAGAAGGACAGCGGGCTGGGGAGGCAGAGGGGCAGGGAAGGGAGGAAGGGGCTTGAGGAGACAGAGGGGCCCAGTGCAGAAGAATAACTGTGCACTGGCTGGACACCCCGTTGCCGTGAGTCGGAACCGACTGGACGACCTGACCCACCGCCAACAAAGCAAGCACGCGCTGCAGAAAATTCTAACAGACACGCGGTTTCCTCAAAAAGCCAGACCAGAGCCGCCCTCGGAGCCGGCAATGCCCCTCCCGGGTCAACGCCCGGGAGAGCTGGGAGCAGGGGTTCAGGCAGGCCGCGGTCCACTTAGCACCCCGTGTTCATCCACTGAGGATGAGTCACCGGGAGGTTCCTCGGGGGTCAGGAGAAATGAGCTCCTGCTAAGCACTCGCCGTGCCAGGCGGGTCAGCGTCCACGCCGGGGTGCTGCGGGGTCGGGCTAAGACCCCGCGCAGAGGCGGTGTCTGCACTGAGGGAAGAGGCAGGGCGAGCTCTCGGTGAGCAGGGGATTTCTGCCTGCAGTGATGAAGCTCTTCCGAAACTACCACGTTTTTACCCAAATACTGCACACGAAGCAATTTCTCCCCAAACCAGGCAAACTCCTGGCTCGTTAGCTCCCTGCACGGGCTCTGCGCGTTACACGCACATGTTCCTCCATGTGGGCGTGTTACATGCAGAGGGATGCGGACAGTGCCCACTGCTATGTATCAGCACAGGTGACGCTGCTACCGGACTGCACACTCAACAAGATTCAGAGGGCGGGTCATATGTCTAATCTACGGCAACGAAGAACACACTGGTCCTCAGGTCGGAGGCGGGGCGGGCAGGTGTCTGTGTTCTGTGGGCTGGGCTCCGAGTGGGGTCCCAGTGCCAGTTCTGTGCCAAGGCGAAGATCGGCATCATCTCCCACTTGACTGACACTGTCACCTCTACGGCACCCACAGAAAGGGCCTGGGGGGCACGGGGGCCACGCGCCGAAAGGTCGGTGGTTCAAACCCCGCAGCAGCGGCTCTGCTCTCGGAGAGAAGGCCCAGGACTCGGAGCTGACTCCAGCACCCGGCAGGTCTCGCTGCTGTTTCCTCAGGGTCTCGGGCCGGGTGCCATACCTGGATCTGGGTGATGCTCCCCTCCAGCTCCACAGGCGTCTGCAGGACCCACATGTCCTTGCCCTCTGACCTGCAGCTGCTCACGGGGCCGGCTGCTTTCTGCCACATGGTGACGCGGCCCCTGTCCGTGCCGGCTGCCAGCAGACCTACGGGGGAGGGTGGCGTGAAACACGGCATCAGCAGGGCCTGGGGGAGAATCCTGGTCGAAAGGGGGGAGTGCCGCAGCACAGAACTTCACATTCCCATGGAATCTAGACACCGTGGGGGCCCTGGAGACTGAACAAACCCCCCAAACTGCCACCCTGAAAGGATCGTGACACCTTCCACACCCCCTAACGAGGGGACAAGGTCTGCCTGAGCCTGGGTGCTTTCACGAATGAGCTCTATGGGCTCAAAGTGACAGGGAGACGGGGACCTCGGAGGCCGCGTGTGGACGCCCACAAGCTAAGACGGTCCTCGCCGTCACCAAACGGTGCACGTGGAGATGGCCGGGTTGTCTGATCCCTACGTGTCGCGTGCTCTCAACAAGGACAAGAGGGGTCCAACCAGCAGCAAGCCCCCTCTCTGGGCACCTCCCCCCCAGACACTCTCACCCTTGTCCCCGACTGCACGGGGCTCTGCGGCGCTCAGCAACACCTGGCCAGGCAGTGTGCGTGACGGTGTGAGTGACTGTTTCTGAGTGTGTGTGACTGCGTGCATCGACGTGTGTGTGCGCGTGTGAGATGGCGTGTGGCTGTGTATGTCGGGGTGTGAATGTGAGCATACGGAGGGGTGTGTGTGCGTATGTGTGTAAGTGTGTGGGTGTCTGACGATGTCTGAGTGTGTGAGTGTGTGTGTGGATGCACGAGTAGCTTTATAAGTGTGTGTGAGTGTGTGTGTAAGTGTGTGACCGGGTGTGTGAACTTCCCACCCTGTCTTCTTCGTGATGCTCCAGGAGGGACCAGGGGTGGCCGTGGGCACGCTCCAGCTGGCCTCTCTGGCACGCAGTGGCCTCAGGTGGATGGCACTGTCCCCCGTGGCTGTGACCTGCCCGCCCCTAAAGATCCTAAAGCCCGGCACCTCACCTTTAGCTTTGCAGTAAGAGACGCAGTTTAGATTCTCGCCCTTTTCAACGCCAAGCTTCTCCTCTGGACTCAGGACGTAATTCTCGCTGCGCTCCACGTCCCAGAGTCTGCGGGGGGTGGGAGGAGTGAGTGGGCCCTGTACCCACACCGCTGTGGGAGGGGTCCCTGGTATCGGGACATGACAGGCTCACCATGGGGGACAGCAGCTCTGATGTAAGGCGGCCCTACCTTGTTCTGTGTTACACTGACAGCTGGGGGACCAGCCTTGCCCCACAGTCTGGCTGAACCCTGCCCCCCGCTGGGGGGAGGTAAAGCACCCACTTACACACAGCTCCGGGAATCAGGCGTGGGGGGGGAACGCCACCCTGGGAGCCCTCGGCAGGCCCTTTAGGGCAGAGGTGCAGGGCACCTTTGTTTTGCCTTCGGTCTGGGGCCAGGGACGGAGGCCCCCCGTGCACTGAGAGCGGTCTCACCTGAGCACTGGCTCCCCGATGGCCATGACCAGCAGGCTGCCCTCGATCAGAGCGATGTCGGCCTGGCAGCCCGTCCTCCCGCTCAGCTTGACCTGTGGCAGGGAGACAGTGCCCCGGGGCTTAGCGGGTCACTCCTGCTCCGACTGTGGTTCTCCAAGTTCCATGCAGGCAGCACACCGAGGGTGAACGCACACCCTGAGCCGTCAGCCCCAGTGGACTCGTGGCCACGCCCTGCCCTGATGGGGGGGGGCAGAACCTAGACTGACAGTGAGGACAGGTTCGCCAGGGTCACCATGTCACCACCCGAAGGAGCCCCGGGTGGGGCACTGGTGAAGCACTGATCAGCTAGCCAAGAGATCCCCGGTTCAAACCCACCAGCTGCTCTCTGGGAGAAAACGAGGGCTGCTGTCAATGGGAACAGAGTGGCTGTGGGTGGACTTGGGTTCGGGGTCCGTGGTCCTGGGTGGTAACAGCCGGGGACCCGATTCGATTCCCACCCTCACCCACCTTCATGATCTCCTGAGCCTCGCCCTCGGGTGTCACCGTGTGCAGGGACAGTAGCAGTGCCTCTGTCACCACCACCAGTGCCTCACGGTGCTCGATGTAGAACAGTTTCTGCACGGGGCTGTCGGTGACCGCAATGCGGGTGGTCTTGCCCTTCTCGTCCACGTAGTGTACCGTGCCTGCGGGCCAGCGCGCACGTCAGCTTGGCCTGCGGGTGGACTCTCCAGGCTGGGCTGCGCTCTGGCAGGTCACAGGTGGTGACAGCGAGAGTCACGGGGGCATGTTGAGAGCTGCCCCCCCAGGAAAGGGGGCCACCTGCAGCTGCTGAGTGAATGGGCATTTGTGCTGGAGCCACGCCAGACAGACAGACAACAGACAGACAGACAAGTGTCCACGGGTCTCCATCAGAGCATGGCACCCGCCTCGATGCAGGTGTTCCATCGACTGGGGACGCAGCCCACACAGTGCAACGTTCACTCTCGGGCTGACACACTCACAGCCTCACACAGTGACACTCAGGCTGACACACTCACAGCCACACACAGCAACCATCACTCTCAGGCTGACACCATCACTCTCAGGCTGACACACTCACAGCCTCACACAGTGACACTCACTCTCAGACTGACACCATCACTCTCAGGCTGACACACTCACAGCCTCACACAGTGACCATTACTCTCAGACTGACACACTCACAGCCGCACACAATGACACTCACTCTCAGGCTGACACACTCACAGCCTCACACAGTGACACTCACTCTCAGACTGACACCATCACTCTCAGGCTGACACACTCACAGCCGCACACAGTGACCCTCACTCTCAGGCTGACACACTCACAGCTGCCCAGTGACACTCACTCACGGCTGGCACACCTGCAGCCACGGTGTGCGTCCCTAAAGCCCATCTGCTAGTTGAAGGCGATCGCCAGCTCCCCAGACGCTTGTCCCTCTGCAGCAGCGTTAGTCCCTCACCGTCCACCAGGCTGACGAAGAAGGACAGCCCCTCCTGTGGCCCCATCTTCAGGAAGCCCCCGAAGCCGCTCTTCCTCCAGTTGAACATGTCCAGCGCCTTCTCGTCACCACTGACGGCCGCCTTCGCCAGCTGGACCAGGTCTCTGCGGACAAGGGCGGGGTGCGGCCTCAGCCTGGAGACTGCAGCAGGACTTCTCTCTCCCCTCTGGAGCCTCCCACATCGCACAGTGACAGCGCTCAGCTACTGCCCAAAAGGTCGCCCGTTCACACCCACCCAGGGCACCTGCGAAGACTCCAGCCTCTGAGATCCTGCGGGGGGGGGGGGGGGAGACTCTCCTGCAGGAACTCGGGAGCTCTGGTGCCTCGACATGGACAGGCCAGCCCTTACACTGGCTGGCTGGCAGGAGGGAGGCCTGCCCCCCTCCCCACGTCAGGTGTCTCTCCTCACAGTCCCAGCCTGTCACGTGCGGTGGGGTGGGCGGCCCCGGCAGCGTCACTCACTCGCCGGGCGGTGGCAGCCGGAAGATGCAGTGCTTCAGGTGCTTCCCATGCTCCTGCCTCAGCAGCGGGGTCCCCTGCACCCGGCCTCTCTGGTCCAGACGCCACAACAGCAGCACCCCGAGCTGGAAAGACCAACGGCCAGTGTTTGGGGGCAGCCACTGGCCACAGGAGGGCAAGGGCATTGCCACAGGGCACGGAAAGTCAAGGTGTGTGGGGGGGGATCACCACAAGAGGGCACAGAGGCCATGGGCGGGGGTGGATGGGAGGGGCATCAGAAGGACGGGGGTCGGCATGGCCTCACCGAGGCCCAGAAGGGCGACACAAAGAACTGCCCAAGAACCAACTCAACACCACGCCCACTGCTATCAAGTCCACGCTAACTCGGAGCAACCCCCCCAGGGCAGGGCGCCAGCTCTTCTGCCAGCCGGGCCTTCCCGATTCAGAGCCAAGCCAGCGGGGCAGAGGAGAACTGCCCCCTGGGATTTCTGAGACAGCGGCAGGCTGTGCGGAAGCCGACTGCCCCTGCTGCTTCCCAAGGGTGGGCTAGCGGGCTCCAACTGCAGACCATCCGGCAAGCACAGAACTGCATAACCCACTGCGCCGCCGGAGCCCCTGGCTTTGCATGCAACCGCGGCGAAGGCTGGGTCCGCAGTCCTGCATGTTGCTGCCATCACGGGCTGTCCAGCCAGTCCCGGCTCCCAGAAGGCCTCCTCACAGTCACGGTCAGATTGAGCCCCTTGGTGCGGGCACTGTGTCAGCGGATGCCCTTCTCCAGGGCGGCTTCTCCTGACAACGCATCCAAAGTGCACGCCACGTGGCCATTGTCCAGGCTCGCGCCTAAGGGGCACTCTGGCCGTTCTTCCAAGACACCTCTGTGTCTGTTTGTCTGCCTACAGGGCTGTGAACACCCTTCTCCAGCGCCACCCTCAGATCCGTCGAGTCCACTGCCGTCTTCCTGGCTCGGAGTCCAGCCTTCACGTGGCTGTGCGTGGCCCAGGCGCCCTCGGCCCTCAAGGTGATGACGCCCTGGCTCGTCGGCGCTCTCAAGAGGCTCTCGTGCAGCAGACTCCCCGGGGGGGCAGACACTGTTTGACTCTGTGACAACCCTGCACACACACACACACACACACACCATCGGTTTACACGAGCAACCCCCCACGAGTGAATGCCCACCCAGGCAGATGGGCGAGCTGAATGCGCACAGGCAAGTGGGCGGGAGGGCCCGTGCCTGGGAGCACATACGCAGGCGCCAAGACGGTCGTGGGAAAATGCCATTCTCTTTTCATGCTCCGTTTCCTTGTCACAGGGGCTGAAGCCCTCTCGTATTATTTTTTTTTAACAAAAGAAAGAAAAACAGACACTAGAGGCCTGTTCCTTTGTTTCCCCTTTAGTCGCCGAGAAAAACCTCAGACCACTGAAAGCGTTCGTGTTGAGTTCATTGTCACCGGTGTGGTGGTGATCAGGTTCATGGTCACGGTCATGGCCACGTTCTGCTCAATGCATCAGGCTCGTGTCCATGTTGCTGATGGTCAAGGTCTGTTGATGGCCACGGTAATGGCCACCTTCTGCATCAGGCCCGTGGTCATGACCCAGATGCTCTCTCTGTGGTGCTGGGCACCCTTGCTCCCCAGAGCTCCCTGGCTGGCGCGGGTTTTGTTGATGAGCAGCAGAGCTGGGAAGCGAGGTCTGTGTCCCGGCTCCAGGGTCCCCGTCTTGGAGACCCTTGGTTGGTCATTGGGCTGATGTTCTTGCAGGACCTTCCTGATGGCGTGGGGAATCAGGATCGGGCTGTTACTGGAAAGCCCCCCGTCTGAGCCCACCAATGGCTCCCAGGGAGAACGAGAGGCCGCCTGCTCCGTGAGGCTCTGTACCAGGCTTGGAGGGCCGATGGGGCAGTGTTTGTGGGACGAGGCGGTGCTCTGTCCCGCAGTCTCTGGGATCGAGCATCCGTTTGTCACGTGGGCTGCCCGTGCCCAGAGGCCCTTTATTCTGTGTCAGGATCTTCTGATCTCCCGAGGCTGCTGCGTGCGGCAGGTCCCGGTGCCCGAGGGACAGGGCCAAGGTGAGGGGTGCTGCAGAATGCCCTCTGCTGGCATTCCTCTGCATGGCGAGATGGGGCTGGTGGATGGTGGGAGGAGAGCACCACAGAGGTGCAGGACCTCCGCCTGGAGTGGCCTTGAGCCCCTCTCACAACAGCCGCACAGAAAGGTGGGGAGCGTGTGCACCTGACTTGGTCCTGTGGAGGCTTCTGCTCGGAGACCGGAGGCCTGGGTCGGACAGTGGATTAACTATTGGACTGCTCACCCATCACCCAAAGGTGGACGTTTCAAACTTACCGGCCACTCTGAGGGGAAAAGATGAGGCTGTCTGCTCCCGGTTGCAGTTAGTCTCAGACACCCACAGGGGCAGTTCTCCTCTGTCTGGCAGGGTTGCTGTGAGTTGGAGGGCAGTGGAGTCCGTGAGGCTCGTGGATATGGCTCTTCTTGCACTGGCTCTTACATTCGGTCACCCACTTAGACCACTGTGGCCTCAGAGATTCCTACTGCGTGCGCTGAGTTAAATTTTAAAAGACGCGACTGAGAGGTAGTCGGTCCATGTGTCCCTTCCAGTCTTAATCCTGAGGGAACCCTGGTGGTGTAGTGGGTTATGGGTCGGGCTGCTAGCCACAAGGTCAGCAGTTCAAAACCACCAGCCGCTCTGTGGGAGGAAGAGGAGGCTTTCTAGTCCCATAGAGATCGTCTCAAACCACAAGGGGCAGGTCTACCTTGTCTGACAGGGTGGCCAGGGGTCGGAAACCCGATCGGTGGCAGGGAGTGAGGCTTGGAGCCGTAACACTTCATGTGTGATGAACTTCACCTTCTGTGTCCGGTTTCACCGCAGTGGGAGAGCAGAGGGTGAGACTTGGTTCTGGCTCTTTGTTTTGTCAGGGCTAGTGTCTGCAGGAAGACTGGACACCCACCTCTGTCAAAGGCAGCCCTCTGTGCCTAAGAACCCTCTCAGACATGGAGGGGACTCTCAGGACCCTCGGAATGAGAGCTACTGGTGGGGCCCTTCAAGCTCTCTGTCAGACGCAGCGAGGCTGCGACCAGAGGCTCAGAGGCCATGAGACAGAGCCAAGGAGCAGCACAGAGTCTAGGAGACCGTGAGCAGCCGTCTGACTTCCTGGGCCACAGAGCTGGAGGCCAAGAGGCCACATGGCTAAAAGGCTGAGGATCCGAGAGAGACGTGGCTGCTGGCTGAAGCGCGGTGTCCCTGTGGACCAGTGACCGCATGTGTCCTCCTGCTTACTGATCCTGGCTGGTGGGGACCTGCTAGGGACCTCAGTGGTGGTTGTGAGGTGCTGTCGAGTTCTGACTCACGGCGACCCGATGCACAGTGGACAGCCACGCTGCCCAGCCCTGCACCGGGCTCACGGTCGTTCTGCTGGAGCCCAGAGCTGCGCCCACTGTACCCATTGTCTTGTTGATGGTCTTATTTTCCACGGCCTGCCTGCACTTTCCCCAGCAGACGCCGTAGTGGTGAGCAGTATCTGTGTGCTCTGCGTGTCCACGGCAAGGAAGGACTGTACCCAGCACGCAAGGAGAGCACCGTGGGAGGGACAGTGGGTGTCAGAATAGGGTCAGGAAGGGCGGAGGGTGACCCCTGCGAGACAGAAGCTGGAGGAACTCGGCGATGGCCCTTCATGCCGCGTGACAGTGATTTCATGGCTGCTCAGAGCCAGTCGGCGCATGCAGAGAATTCGGGGCGCTCAGCATCCCGGCCTTACTTTGGAGCTCCCAGAGGGTGAGCCAGCTCAGCTCTGCTCTGAGTTTCTCTGTGATCTCGGGGCCTGGGTGATCCCGTGTCCCAGCGGTCCGAGACACCCGAGAAGACACCTCAGCGAAGGCACCAAGGTCAGCGTCCACACGGGGAAGTCACGTGACAGGGAGCTTGATCCGATGACGGGCCAAGGAGGCATCTCCCCTCCGGGGTCCCCTCCCTGGCTCGCCAGGCCCACTGTGACCACTGCTCCCTGCAGGGTGCACAACACACAGCAGGAGGCGGGAGAGGGACGGCCCTGCACATTGGCTGGGGTTCTTCCGCAGGGAGGTTTGCCTCCCCCGCACCGCCCCCCGCCCCGACTTCCTCATTTGATCTCTGGGGCCTTTCTGAGCACAGAGGCCCTGAGCTGGACCAGCAGCAGGCTAGGGAACCGCGAGGGACCTGGGGGCTCTGGCAACTTGGGGTGTCGTCCAGTGATGGTGTCGAGGACTGTGCCCATTTGCACGAGTGGGGTGTCCTCGTAAAACCACACACACACACACACACACACACATTGCCCGTGGGGTCGGTTCCGACTCCTGGCGACCCCGTGGGACGGGGTGGGACTGCCCTGTGAGGCTCAGAGACTGTGTAGCTCTTCACAGGAGTAGAAGATTCAGCTTTCTCCCTCCGAGCGGCAGGTGGCTTCAAACTGCTGACCTTGCAGTCGGCAGGCCAGCCCCGTCGCCCCTGGCCTGCTAGAGTCCTAGTAAAGGTCATCGAGAAGGTAGCCAGTCTAGCTTTGCCCAGGTGGGCGATTTTAGCGGCAACCGCTTAAAGACCAGCTCCCGTGCGCAGGCAATTCCTCTGAGAGGTGGCGGGGCCCGTTCCACGGTTGCAACAAAGTGGGCCCCGTGCATCTTTTGGTGGCCCGGCGTGGGAAGAGGCGGGCGATGGGTGCACAAAGATGGGGGATGAAGTGAGCCGGGGCTGCTGGGGAAATGGCGTGGCCACAAGCCTGCCCTTTGTCAGGAGTGCAGATTCCAAAGTGGAAGAAAAGGAGGCGGCGCCACAGACGGAGGCCAGCCTGGTCAACGGCCTGTCATCACGCCCACAGGACCCACTGGGTTTGTCCGGCACGCGCCTCCCCAGATGATTGTTCTTCAACGGTGCGGGGCCTCCCGAGCCCGGCAGGGCACGCAGGGGGCTGTGGTCTGTGAGTGGTGCTCCGGGTTAAACGGCTTGTCCCTCGCCCTCACGATCTGTCGCGGATGCCACCGTGCCTGCATCCGTGGTCCTGAGACAAGGATCAGCGTGCGTGCGTCTTAAATCAATCTCTTTTGAAAGAGGAAAGAGGTGTAGCCGGCAAGGCAGACACCAGAGGTGCAGGAGCAAGAAGCCCACGCCACAGGAAGCCGGCCAGGGAGCAGAGAGCGGGACAGGACCCTCCCCTAGCACGGATACACCGAGGGGGGCCTTCCCCTCCAACGGGCGCCCCGCATTCAGACTGGGGGCCTCTGAGACCGCGAGAGAATACATCTCGGTTGGCTAACACCGCCCAACCACAGGCTTTCTGCCGCAGCAAGACTCTGTAACCAAGACAGACCATCCAGCCAGACGGGGAGGGGACCCCGGTGCCCGCTGTGGGGTGGATGAACATTGGGGATGTGGTGCGGGGTGAAATGAGCCAGACAGCAGGACGGTTACCGGCTGGTCGCAGCTACATGAGGCATCTAGAACGGGTGCGTGGAGACAGAAAGTTGAGCATCAGGTCACTGGGACTGGGCGGTGATTGGTTGATGGGGCGGGTTTCTGCTCAGGGGAGGAAGACTTTCAGAAATGCACAGCGGGGACGGCTGCACTCCATGGGAAACGTGACCAGTGTCGCTGAATTGAACGTGTAAACCTAGTTAAAATGACTCCCCCACCCCCGCTTTCTTCCTTTGCTAGGTTTGACCAGCCTTCAGTACGGATGACACCTCAATCTCCAAAGAAGCCGCAGCCTCCGTGCTGGCCTGGGAGCAGCACCCTGATGCGTGGAGAGGGATTGGAGGTTGTCAAGGGCTTCACTTTCCTTAGATCCAGGCCAGTGAGAGCAGCCGCCAGGGACGCACACGGGGCCCTACGTTGGGAAAAGCCGGGCAGCAGCAAAAAAGACCGATTTGAAGGTGAAGGTGGGTCTGACCCCAGCACCCTCGTCTATCCGTGGAAGCTGGACAAGGGACAGGGAAGCCTGGGCGGTGCTGGGGAAGACCACTGCCGGCCCCACAGACTGCGAAGGGCAGACGAATCTATGACCAGGATGCTCCGCAGAAGCAGAGAAAGGAGACTTTGTCTCCGGTACTTGAGTCAGGCCGTCAGGAGGAGCCAGGCCTGGAGGACACCGTGCTTGGCAAAGTCAGTCGGAGAAGAAGAGGAAGCCCCTCCGTGAAACGGACGGACGGACACAGTGGCTCCAGCACAGCAAGGCCTGTGAGCATGGCCCAGGACTCGTGTTTCGTCCTGCTGAGCTCGGGGCGACCAGAACCACACCCCCTTAACTGCGATGAGATCAAGGAGACCGCACCACCACCACCACCGCCGTCAACACCACCAGCACCATAAGCACTATCCCCTACCCTCCTCCTCCCTCTCCACCCCCACTCCCTTCTCCCCCACACCATCACCATCAGCACCCGTTCCACCATCCCATCCTCTTCTCGAGTAACACCTCCCCCTTCCCCATCACCACTGCCATCACCCCACCATCTCCACCTCCAAGATCACCACCACCTCTACCTCCATCACCATCACCACCTCTACCTCCATCACCACCACCACTTCCTCCTCTATCAGCAACACCACCACCACTACTTCCATCACCACCACCACCTCCTTAACCAACGCCTCTACCACTACCTCCCACCACCCCTGTCACCAGCAGCCACTGTGTCAGGGGCCACCTGCTCACCCTGTCTGCAGACACCAGGCAGTTCCCGTTGGTGCTCCAGGCGAGGACGGTGATCTCAGAGGTGTGTGTTGGGGGCACTGAGTGCTGCTCCTTGTCCTGCTTGTTGAACATGACCACCTCCCCCGTCTCCCAGCCAATGGCCAGGACCAGCCGCGTCGGGTGCCAGCTCAGGGTAGTCACTTGGCATGCCCGCTCAATGTGTGAGTCCGGTACGCATTCACCCTGTGTGGGTGGAAGGACGCCCTTTGAGGACAGTGGCAGCTGCTCGACGCGTTGTGGAAAGAGCAAGACTAGAGCCTGGGGAGCTCTCTCTCTCTCACACACACACACACACACACACCACATCCACATCACACACAATCACACGTAAATATCACACACATCATACACACGACACATACAAACCACATGCACACATACCAAGGCGCACACACCCACAGACCGCATACCCACCACAGATACCAAACAAACCGCACACTCATCCCAGAGCATGACACACACCACACATACCGCACACATCACATGTACACACACCACATACCCAGCGCACACACATCACACAAACCACATGCAGACATGCATGTCATACATACATGCACATCTCACACCCCGTGTGCACCCCACATGCACACAGACTGGCACAGCACACACAGGCACATCCACCCCAAATGGATCCCATACCCATCTATGTGACACCCACGCCACACCGCGCACCCCAACAGAGAAGGAACAAGAGCAGGCGCTCAGTGCACTCACTTGCTCCAGATAAATGTCCATGCTGCCACCCACGGTGGTGCTGGCAGAGGCCACGGCCAGGAAGGGATGGACAGGGTGCCAGCTGATGAGGGAGGCTGAGCCGGTCGACTCGGGGGCCTCGATGCGGTGATCAACGTAGAGCGCCATGACGACACCCGGTCTCAGGGGACCCCTGCTGGAGACGAAAACCACCCAGCCCTGTGGCTCTCAACAAAACCAGCGAAGCCACCGGAGCTGGGACTCGGAGAGAAAGGCTGCGGGCACGGCGGCCAAGCACTGGCGAGGCCCCCAGCAGCTCCATGGGAGCAAGGCACTCTGGCCCTGCAGAGGTCAAGCCCACTCCCATCAAGCTGGCTCTGACACATCACGTCCCTCGGACAGAGAAGGGCTGCCGCAGAGGGATCCCGGAACTGTGCATCTATGCCGGAGCAGCCAGCCTCATCTTTCTCCTATGGGACAGCGGGTGGATTTGAACCACTGGCCCCGCAGCTAGCAGCCCAGTGCTGAGCTACTGGCTCCACCAAAACTAAAAACCAACTAACCAACCCATCGTCACAGTGTCAGTTCCTACTTGGAGCCACTCAACAGGACGGCGTAGAACTGCCCCAGGGGGTCCCAAGGCCGTAAGTCTTTATGGTCAAAGCTCTCCTGAGGAGCAGTTGGTGGGCTCAAACCAGTGACCTTCGGGGCTGGCCGCCCAGCACGGAATCCACCGTGCTGCCAAGGCTCCTGGAAAGATGACCTCCCGGAAAGCCCAAGGGGGCAGTCAGTCCTGCTCTGCCACACCCAGTCACTCTAAGTCCCAAGCGGCTCCATGGCACCCGACAAGAACAACAGAACCGAGAGAGGAAAACATCACCCAGTTAGCATCGTCAGCCGGTGGGCAGCTTCCAACGCCCCTGCAGACTGACCCAGGCAAAGGAAACCTCCACTGGGGCGCTGAGACGGCCAGAGCTGAGTGACGGGGTCCGTGTGACCCGGGGTGTGCAGGGAAAGAAGGGGCAAGGCTCTGCCAGACACCCTCTGCCGTCTGGACACCACCCCCCCCCGTGTGGAGGCCTTGAGGGGTTTTGCAAAGACCATTGGGTTGGGGGAGCACACCGCTTCGGCTGGGCTGCTAACCCCAAGGTTGGCGGTTTGAACCCACCCAGAGGCCCCTTGGAGAGAGACCCAGGCAAGAAAGCCCTACTGACAAGAGCGTCGCATGCTGCCCGCCACCACGCCCCCCTGCTCTGAACAGGGCCACACTGGAAAAGCGTGGGGGAAGCAGGGAGACCGCACACAAAATAAAATAGAGACCAAGCTTCCTGGTGGGAGAGAGACCCGTGAGACTCCACTCCTCCTCCCCTTCACCACCGTGCAGGTCTGGAAATGAACTCATCGCCCCCGCGTTGGAAGAGGCCCTCATTTCAGAGCTAAAGGGTGGCGTGTTCCCCAGGACAACGTGCAGAAGAAAGGAGGCAGCACGCAAACAGGAAACAGGGCGGAAGTGGGGTGTGTGATGGGACATCTGGGGACGGTGGCAGTGGAGGACAGGAAGCACCTTAGGTAGGAAGTTTTGAACGCAAAGCTAAGGGGTACTCTGTAAATCTTCACCCAACTCTAGTCTCTGGCCCCTCGGGGTTGGTTACCGAGAGACTAAGACCGCTCTCTGAAGGGCAACGGGCTCGACCTGAGCCTTTCTGTTTCCATAGCTTATGGTCAGGTCAGAGTTCCAAAGGTCAGGAGAACATCCTTAGATCCACAGGATGACCCAGAGCAGCACCTGGTTTCTTTCTTTTAAAAATCTTTTAAATTAAATTTCTTTATTGGGGGCTCTTACATCTCTTATCACAATCCACACATTCCTCCAGTGTGTCAAGCACATTTGCATGTACGCCGCCATCATCATTTTCAAAGCATTCTCTTCCCACTTGAGCACGATATCAGCTCCCTATTTCTTCCCCCTCCCTCTGCCATCCGCTCTCCCTCACAAACCCTTGATAAGTTATAGATTATTATCTCCATATCTTACATCGTCCTTCATTGCCCCTCACCCACTTCATCACCTGGGAGGGGATTATAGATTGATTCTTGTGATTGATTCCCCTTTTCTTGACCCAGCCCTCCCCTAATCCTCCTGGTATCTCTACTCTCCTTGTTGGCCCTGAGGGGTTTATCTATCCTGGATTCCCTGTGTTGCAGGCTCTTATCTTTAGCAGTGTGCATGCTCTGGTCTAATCTGATTTGTAAGGCAGAATTGAGGTCATGATAGTGGGGGGAAGGAAGCACCAAAGAACTAGAGGAAACGTGTGTTTCAGCAATCTTGTCGGGTAGATGAGCATCACAGAATGATGGATTGTTAGAACAAAGTGTTCTTGTGTTGATGGAGTACTTGGGTAGAGGTCCAATGTCCATCTGCAACCTTAATTCTTTATTTCCGCCCCCAGACCTGACTTTTATTGTTTAAAACAGAGTGGATGGATCCCAAACCCTTTCCCGCAAGGTCTTTCTTTGGGGGTCAGCCCTAGATCTTGAAGGGTACGGTGAGGCCATCACCCAGGGGCAGGAGACTGGTACGGACTCTTGCGTCAGGACACACGCACTGGGCCTCGGTGTCCCCCTGCTGAGGCTGCAGCACTGCTCCGTGCCACAGGACCCGGAGAATAGCTAGGATGCCTCCAGGTTGCAGCAGCTGGAGGCACCGCTCGCAGTAGGCTGTGCAGTTCTCCTTGTTGGCGTCCACCACCGCCAGGTCCAAGTTGCCGACTTCGTCCGCAGCCAGGAGTTCATCCAGCGTCTCCAGGGCGGGCTTCAGCCGGAGTTCAATCTTGTGCTCCTCTTTGACCTGTCTCCACAGGGGCCACCCCTGTTCCTGGGCTCCAGTGTCTACCTCGCAGGTCACCACGCGTCCAGTGGGGGGCAGTGCCAGAGCCAGTGCCAGAGCCGAGTAGCCCATGAAAGTGCCCAGATCCAGCACCTTCTTGGCCTTGATGAGCCATGCCAGGTTGGCCAGGAGTGGGGCCTGCTCACAGGTGATCATAGAATTTCCCTGCGGCTGCTCCGGGGTCAGCAGCTACAGGCTCCGCAGGGCCAAGTGCTCCCTCATGGAGCGGCTCAGTAGGTACTGCCACAGGGGGCTGTCCGCCGGAGGCAGTAGGCTCTTCAGTAAGACCTCCACAAGGGACACCGTCTCCCCAGGAAGAGGCCAGTGGCAAAGGCAGCGCCCAGTGCTGAGCCCAGGGCCAGAGTGGTGGGCATGGAGAAGCGAGACACAGGCTGGGTCATGGCGCAGGCAGGAGGCAGAGGCAGCCCCCTAATTCTTAACATATAGAAATGAGTACATAGTTGGTCCATATATATATATTTACATATGTACATGGCTGTATTTAGACCACTATAAATGCCCTTTGCCTCCTGTCTCTTTCCTCTATTTCCTTTTACTTTCCTCTTGTCCCACCATCATGTTCGGCCTTCATTCAGATTTAGTAATTCCTCGCTGCTACATTGCCCTTGATTGAGCCCCACTAGGCATCCTACGTCCTTCTCTCCACTAATTTTAGTTCCCTTGCTCCCAGCACCTGGCTTCTGATGGAGCAGAAAGACCATGCCCTCGTTGCTCCCGGCAGAAGGCGGGAGCCCCATTACAGCCCAGGATACAAAGCCAGGCTAGCCAAACGCTCCCTCTTCCTTTAAACCAACTCATGTGCACGGTTCTTTCTCAGGCGGCATGGTGGTGTGCAGGTTAAAGCGCTTGGCTGCCCAGAGAAAAAGTGGCGGTTCCAACCCACAGCTGCTCCTCGCGAGAGAGAGGCTGTGGAAGACATGACTGCAACATGCCGGCACGAAGCAAGGAACCAGGGCAGAGGTCTGGGGGCCGGCCCCAAGCCCAACTGCGTGGACATACCCCTACCTCCCCCCAAGAATTCACTTCAGAGGACAGCACTGAAGCTACAGCTCAGGGAAAAGGACACGTCCAATCAGAGCACACAGGAGCAAGTGACAGGGAAGGAAGAGAGAGCGGAGCACATCCTGGCCCACCAAGCCTTGAGGACGATATCCCTGCTCAGAGCAGCCAATGCACAGAGAGGACCAAAGCACCGGTCCCGCCACAAGACACGACGTCCCTCACTGACCCAATGCCCTACAGGGGACAACACTGGAGACACAGTGCGGGAAATGTGCCTGATCTGACCCCACCATACCACACCAAGGAAAAACACTAAGGGTATGCAACAGAACAAGGGGAGCAAAGCAATTAAGTCCTGAGGGAATGCCAAAAATAGACTTTGGGACCAGGGCATGGCACCCCATCAGACTCCTAAAGGTCAATAAACAGACCTTGAACTATTTACAGGCTTTTCTGTTGTTGTTTTTTTGGGGGTTATTGTTGTTTTATTTGTTGCTTTGTTTTGCTCGGTCTTGTTTATGTTATGCATATCTACTACATAAGATAGGCAGGATAAATAATCTGATGGAGAACACAATGGGACTGATGGTTGGGTGGGTGGGGGGTGCACTGGGGAGGGGGAGGTTGGGGAAAGGAAGTGGTGTTAACAAACCCAGGGACAAGGGAACAAGTTATCTAAATTTGATGGTGAGGAAGGTGTAGGATACCTGGTATGGCTTGATCAAGGGCAATGTAACCGAGAAGAATTACTGAAATCCTTATGAAAGCTGAACAAGATAGTGGGACAAGAGGTAAGAACTAGGAGGCAAGTGGCATTTATAAAGGTCTAAATACAGGCATGTCCATATGTAAATATATTTATATATAACGACAGGGAAATAGATCAATGTACATATATTTATATGTTGAGTATTAAGGTAGCAGATGGACACTGGGTCTTTACTCAAGTACTCCCTCAATGCAAGAACACTTTGTTCTAATAACCTGGCATTCCATGAGGCTCACCTTCCCGACATTATCGCTGAAGACAAATGTGTGCATAAGCAAATGTGGTGAAGAAAGTTGATGGTGCCTGGCTATCAAACGATATAGCATCTGGGGTCTTAAAGGTTTGAAAATAAACAAGTGGCCATCTAGCTGAGAAGCAACAAAGCCCACATGGTAGAAGCACAGCAGCCTATGTGATCACGAGATCTTGATAGGATCAGGTATCAGGCATCAAAGACCCAGAACGAAAAATCATATTAAGATAGTTTATTGTGCCAGCCTGGCCGATAAACACAAGTGGGATTAATTGAAAGGCAGAGAGATAAATGGCCTGGTGAGCCTCGCCTTTCTTGTATCTCGCTCTTTGATCATCGGACCAGTGTGCGGCTGCCTCACTTGTTCTGTGCCTCAATTTAGAGGCTACATTACCTGTGGGACACCTAGCCTGTGGACTGTGTCGCTGTAAGTTGAGGTCCCTTTAAGTCCAGATAATTGGAATGTACATCTCTGGAGGTGGGGACTGATGGTTGGTGACCTGGCTGACAGTTGGTGACCTGCCTTGCTGTTTGCTGCCTATGGTTATATAGCCTAGCTCTCTCCATAGAGGACGAACTGACGGCCCTCAAGACTTAAAGGACTGCCAGTGTCTCACAACTCTCTCAGGGGAGTGAGTTTCACTGAGCCATTTGTACTGCTTTATAATTTAACCGTTCACTTCTTGTATTATATATCTATCTATCTGTAAAAAATATATATATATAATTACTAGCAATCTGGTTTTATCTCTCTAGAGAACCCTGTCTAACACACATATCATTGTGAATGAGGGTGAGTGAGGAGTGGAGACCCAAAGCCCATCTGTAGAAAATTGGACATCGCCTTCCAGAAGGGTCCTGGGGAGGAGTATAGCAGTGTAGCACCGTTGAAACATACAACTTTCCTCTAGTTCTTTAATGCTTCCTTCCCTCCGCTATCGTGACCCCAATTCTACCTTACAAATCCTGCTAGACCAGAGCAAGTACACAGGTCAAGATAAGAGCCGGAAGCACAGGGAATCCAGGACATATAAACCCCTCAGGACCAATATTGAGTCTCAATACCAGGAAGGTTAAGGGGAAGGTGGGAGAAAAAAGGGGGAATCAATCACAATGATCTACATATAACCCCCTCCCAGGGGAATGGACAACAGAAAAGTAAGTGAAGGGAGATATTGGTCAGTGTGGGACATGAACAAATAATAACGTATAAATTATCAAGGGTTCGGTGACTTCCCTGACCTAACTCATTGGGTCTCTGAACTGCCTGGTGCCCCCGTCCCTTTCTCTGCTCTCCTTTCCCTCCCAGGAGTTTTTTCCCTGCCTCAATAAAATCTTTCTTAACTTCAAAAACAAAATTATCAAGGGTTCACGAGAGTAAGAGGGTAGAGGAGGGAGGGGATAAAATGAGGAACTGATACCAAGGGCTCAAGTAGAATGAAAATGTTTTGAAAATCATGATGGCAACAAATGTACAAATGTGCTTGACACAATGGATGGATGGATGGATTGTGATAATAGTTGTACGAGCCCCCCAGTAAAATGATTTAATACATAAATAAATAAGGCTGTCTGGTCCCATGCAGATCTACAGGCTCAGAAATTCTGTGGGCCAGTCCTACCCTGCAGTCGGGATCCATTCCACCGTGATGGGTCTGAGAACAGAGGGTGGAACGAGTCTGGAGGCCGCCCCATCTGGCTGCCCAGGGCCAGTTTGAGAAGACAGTATCTGTGGACAACTGGCCGCCATGAAAATAAAAAAAATTATATTTTTTAATTAGAATTTGGATGAAAGTTTAGTTTGCCGGCTTTCCGTTCAATATTGCCCCTGTTCCAAGAAATCCCTCAAGGAGCCCTGGCAGTGCCAACAGAGCAGTGGTTCAGCCAACCCTGTGCCCCCGTGACTACGGAGCATGGGTTGCTGTGAGTCAGAGCAGGTTCCCTGGCACCCAACCACACCCCTTCCTAGAGAGAGCCACTTTGTAAAGGAACCCCCAGAAAAGAAGACCCCAAACGGGAGCTTCAGGTAAACTGGGAGCTGGGTGTGGACATGGGGCCAGGCGCTGGGGTCAATGTAGGGTCCCTGAGTGGCATCTACATGGTGGACTGGGTCCTAGGTGTCATTTTAAGCCAAAGGACCTCATATGAATGGCCCAAAATCTTTCCTTTTGTCTTATTCCTCTGAGGGTAGCTTGTTGAATTTGTCCTCTGAGGCTGTCCCCCACTACCCCACTCAGGGTGAACCCCAGACAGTAGTTAGGGAGCTGGGCCCGTGCCTGGCAGTGACAAGCTGATCTGTCGAGCTGGCTGGCATTTAGTCCTTGTTGTCTGGCAGAGTTGCTGATAGTAGCCCCTCAGAGGGAGCAGAGGGGTGGAGACCTGCCCACCGCTCACTCTGGAGTTCTGCTGGACCCTCTGGGCCACCAGAGCCCCAAACCAAGCCTGCTGCCATGAGGCTTTCCTGACTCATCGGAGCCCCAGCAGTGCGGCTGGCTGAGGGTTGGGCCGTTACCCTCGAGGTTGTCGCTGCAAACCCACTCACTGCTCCGATGGAGAAGATGAAGCCGTCTGCTGCTATACAGATGCGGTCTAGCAGAAAACCCAGAAACAAAACCTCCACATACAGACAACTGATTTTTGACAAAGGACCCCCAAAGACATTCAGTGGGATGCAAATACCCTCTTTTCCAATAAATGGCATTGGAAAAGCTGGGCAGCCACGTGCAGAATGGCATAAGGCCCCTGCCTCACCCCCTGCACAAAAACAAACTCGGGGTGGATCAAAGACTTAAATGCAAAACCCAAAGCTATCGGGAGCATCAGTGAGAAAACTGGGACACAGCTAGCAGCCCTAGTGCAGGGAATGCATGGACTATCAGATATAACAAAGGAAACACACTCAAAGGAAGATAAAATAGATGAGGAGGACATATTAAAAATAAAACACTCGTGTATTTTGAAAGAGTTTAGTAAAAGAGTAAAAAGAGAGTCCACAGACTGGGAAAAGATATTTAGGGATGGCATAACTGACAAAGGACTAATTACTAAAAGCTACATCATTCTACAAGTTTACAACAAGAAAAAACCAATAGCCCTCTGAGAAGGTGTGCAAAGGACCTGAACAGGCGATTCACCAGGATGACACTCGAATGGCTAATCAAGACATGAGGAAATTGGGAAATGCAAGTCAAAACAACCATGAGATACCACTTCATGCCCATAACTGTAGCCCAATCCAAAAAACCTACAACAACAAATGCTGGAGAGGGTGCGGTGAGATAGGAACTCTTGTCCACTGCTGGTAGACCTGTAAATACATACACCCACTGTGGAAAGCGATAGGAGGTACCTAAAATAGATGGCAACTGAACTACCGTACGACCCAGCAGTACCATTTACTGAGCATATACCCCAAAGAAATAAGGAACAGATTGCAACCGACGTTCCCCCCATCCCCCCTCATGTTCATTGCAGCACAGTTCACAATGGCAAGAAGCTGGAAACAATCTAAATTTCCAAAGGATGGATTAAAAACAACAACAACAAAACAAATCCTCTGGTACATACACACAATGGAATACTACGCATCCCTAAAAAACAGCGAGGGAACCGTGGAACACCTCAAGACGTGGAAGAATCTGGAAGACATGCCGAGTGAAGCTAGTCCAGCACAGAAGGACACACTGTCTGGGTCCACCGCAATAGGAACAAGCGGCACAACAGGCACAAGCTCAAGCTTGCAGCCGTCCAGTCTTCTGACTGGGGACCAGACAGCCTGGTAGAGAGCCGGACCAGTGCCAATGAACCACACACCTCGGCTCCAGGGAAGTGTAGTGACGGTCACTTGGCTGGAGGGCGCCTCACAGCAGCTGGGATCAAATGGTCAGGGGAGGGGGCAGGATGCTGTCTGCGGAGTGGTAGCCATGTGGATCTGGGGTGAAGCCCCCCAAAGAGGGAGGTAGTCCTGTCAGAGAGATGAGGCTTACAGATGGGAGGGGCAGCACAGGAGAGGGAAGCGGGAACGGTCAAGTTTAGGTGAACACAGGTGCCTGTCTGTGGAAGGGAGGGGAGGAGGGCTGACCTCCAGGTGGGGGAAGGAGAAACTGAGGATGCTTTGGAGAACAATAGGTGGGGAATGTCTTTAGTGAGGTTCAGCAGGTAGGCAAAACTGACATCTGGGGGTATCCTGGGGACCCAGGCTGGGTGCTATGGAATCCTGGCACTCTGAATCCTGGATCTTCAGACACACGGCATGCTCCGGAGGTTATCAGGGAAACCTCAAAAGGGAACTGGGTGAACCGGACACTACCTCAGACACACTTGAACCTAAGGACTCAAGCCAGAAAATACACGGTATCTAATGAAGCAGGAGACAGCTGTATCAGGAGTGGTGTGCGGTTGGTGGGCAGACACACAAGGTCTTGCTACATCAGCACCCTGTAGACTGTAGTAGGATACGTATTATTCTGGCAATCCTGTGACGGTCATTCTGTCACATTCTACGTATGTTTGTTCATATTTGGCTGTATCTCAGAGGTGCATCACCACTGGGGGTCACCCTCTTGAAGCTGTGCTATTTGTTTTTCAGTAAATGCAACCCAGGATTATGGAGCAAATGGGGACATATTTAGGGAAAGCAAATATAACAAGGGTTTGGGGGGATATAAAGGGGTGGGGGAAATAAGGTGTCAAGGAGTCCAGGAAGGAAAAGTATGTTTGGAGACTTATTATGAAACCAACTGTTTGATGTGACTGAACTATGGAATGAAATGATACATGTATTAACTCCCAAGTCACAGCAAATTAAAAAAAAAAGCATAGATCCAGGAATAGGTTTGGGCTCACAGTAAATCCTAGCTCCAACTTAAGAACAGTTAGTTCTTACATCATGGCCCTGTTCAATAACCTCAAATGTGGCAAAGAAATTAGAATGGTGCCCAGCTAGCAGAGAAAACAGCATCTAGGGTAGTGATTCTCAACCTTCCTAATGCCTGGACCCTTTCATACAGTTCCTCATGTGGTGGTGACCCCCACAACCATAAAATTATTTTCGTTGCTACTTCGTAACTGTCATTTTGCTACTGTTATGAATCAGGCTACTTCTGTGAAAGGGACAGTCAACTCCCCCAAAAGGGTCGCGGCCCACAAGTTGAGAACCACTGGTCTAGGGTCTTAAAGGCTTGTCTCCAAACAAGCAGCCATCTAAGTGAGATGTCAACTAAGTCCACATGGCAGAAGCCCACCATCCTCAGTCACGGAAGGATTGGAATCCATCTAATCCGGCGTCGAAGGAAGGATCCGTATCAGAGTCTAAATTATGACAATCCGGTGTGCAGAAGGCGATGGGTGACAGTGGGAGCCCGAGGTTCATTTGTGGAACGACATAGGAAATAACCTCCAGAGAATTTCCCCTCGCTAAAATTGAGGGATGGGAGGAAAGTGGTCACTACACAGAGTGCTTGGGTGAGAGGTGTACAGAAGATCAAAGACACAAATCTGACCTAAACAACTTTGTCAGCAGATGCCCTCTATGATGCAGGCTGGACCTGATCTAGTTTCCAAAGCTTCTGTATTTTTGGTGTGTATAGTTTAGTCCAGTTTTTGTTTGTTCATAGTAGAGTGTATCTCAGAGGTGTTGTCAGTGGAGGCCACCCTCATGAAGCTGGGTATATGCAACCAGGTATATGCAACCCTTGGTATATGCAACCAGGATTGATGAATCTAGAGGGACAGCAAGTAGAATAAGGGGTTTGGGGGAAGAGGGGTGCGTAAAGGGAAACGGATGTCAAAGGAGTCCATGTTGAAAAAAAAAAAGATTCTTTGGAAACTGTGGTAACAATTGTATAACTGTACTTGACGTGATTGAACTACGGAATGATACATGCATGAAACCCCAACTAATAATCATAAGGCATTGCGTCTTAGAAAGCCTGTATGGGGTGCGATGCGTTCGAATCGATTTGTCGAAGTGGGGCTTTTGTGTTGGTGTTGTTTTGAATAGTCTTTCCTGGGCTGTAATCCTTGGGGACTCGGACTGCCCCCACCTTCCCTGCCCCCATCCCTCCCCAGCAGCTCCTGGTAGATCAACAGCACAGCTCTTAAGCACTGCAAGCCCAGGGCTGCCCCTACGCCTTGAACTCGCCTGGGGATTAAAAAGCTGGGAAAGGAAATGGAGTCCCGACTTTTCAGTAGAAACAACAATGCGAGAAAAGAAGGATGGAGAAGTTAGGCGTCCCAGCCCTCCGAGGGTCCTCGAGGGGAGAGCGCGGGGCGCCGGTCGGCCTGCCGCGCGTCAAAGACTAACCCGGCCCCCACGTCGCTCCGCCAGGCAGGCCCCCAGCATCCAGGCCCCCAGCATCCAGGCCTCCAAAGTGCCCTGAGTTTTCAACCTGACCCCTAGGCCCCCCGATCCTCTCAACCGTCCCCCCACATCGCCCCTGTCCCCCGAGTTTTCAATGCGCCCCCATATCGCCCCAGTCCCCCAGATCGGCCCCGATTCCCCGAATTCTCACACTGGTATCAGAGAGGCTCAGGCCTGCAGCCGCGTCCCAGTTCCCGCGCCCTGTCCCCCAGAGTCCCTCTCCCCAGTCCGCTGAGCCACGTCCCCGTTCCCGCCACCCTCGCCTGGAAAGGGGCTCACCGCAGCCTGGGCCACACCGCCGCCGCGCGTTGCCGGGACAACAGCTGCGCGCAGACAGCGGAACCAGCCGAAGATGAGCGACAAGAACCGAGCGGAGGAGAAGAGCCGAAGCCGGTCGGGAAGGTCCGAGCGGCTCGGGGCGGAGTCTGTGAGACTCGGGGGCGGGGCTGGGAAGAGCCGAAGCCGGTCTGCGGCTAGGGGGCGGAGTCTGTGAGACTCGGGGGCGGGGCTGGGAAGAGCCGAAGCCGGTCGGGAAGGTCCGAGCGGCTCGGGGGCGGAGCTGGGGAGGGCCGAACCCAGTCGGGAAGGTCCGAGCGGCTCGGGGGCGGAGTCTGTGAGGCTCGGGGGCGAAGCTGGGAAGAGTCGAAACCGGTCGGGAAGGTCCGAGCGGCTTGGGGGCGGAGTCTGTGAGGCTCGGGGGCGGGGCTGGGAAGAGCCGAAGCCGGTCAGGAAGGTCCGAGCGGCTCGGGGGCGGAGCTGGGGAGGGCCGAAGTCGGTCGGGAAGGTCCGAGCGGCTCGGGGGAGGAGTCTGTGATGCTCGGGGGCGGGGCTGGGAAGAGCCGAAGCCGGTCGGGAAGGTCCGTGCGGCTCGGGGGCGGAGTCTGTGAGGCTCGGGGGCGGGGCTGGGAAGAGTCGAAGCCGGTCGGGAAGGTCCGTGAGGCTCGGGGGCGGGGCTCGCCCCGGATGGTCGGGCGGGTCGCCAGGGTGTGGTTCTGCGGTGCGATTTCTCGCCTCACACAGTGTGGCGGTGACTAGTAGTGGGCTCGTGGCAGAATTATTTGGGTTTTTTTTTTTGAGGGGCTGTACTTTGTCTTTATGGTTAGTGGCGCCAGGACGTGCTGTGCTAAGCAGAAAAGGCAGGAACGCGTCTACGATCAGGTCCTTAGCACTCGCCTCAGATACTTTTTTTTTTTTTTAAATAGACTTTAATATGTTCGCCTCAGATATTTTGGACGTGTCAGGAGAGACCCATCCCGGGAGAAGGACATCTTGCTTGGTAAAGTGGAGGGACAGCGAAAAAGAGGAAGAACTTCGACGAGCGGCTGCCACCAGGGGCCCAAGCATAAGAACCATGTGAAGCTGGTGCAGGACAGGGCGCTGTTTCTCTCCTTCGTGCAGGGGGTCTTGGGAACCAACTGGAGGGCACCTAACAACAAAAGACGTAGTGGGTTATGCGCAGAACTGTTAACGGCAAGGTCAGCAGTTTGAATCCCCCAGCCGCTCTGCCAGAGGAAGATGAAGCTCTCTGCTCCCATAAAGATGTGCAACTAAAGAATCCCACAGGGGAGGCTCAGTTCTGTCCTTTAGGATCGCTGTGAGCTGGAATCAACGTCACCAGGACTTGAAGCCAAGCCGCCTCAGGAGGTCGAGTAGGAGACTAAGCATAAATGAGGTGCCACATTTTTGCCTTACATTTGAACCTGTCTGTTTTGGATGTGGCTACTCGGACTTACAGAGACCTTACAGGACCGAAGAGTAGGGCCCCAGAGAGTTTCCAAGGCTGTATCTTGACCAGTGCCTCAGACTGCCAGAATAACAAATAAATCTGTCTTGGAAGAAGTGCAGACAGAATGCTGTACGGAAAAGGAGGATGGTGAGGCTTTGTCATACATACTTTAGACATGTTATCAGGAGAGACCTGTCCCTGGAAAAGGACATCTCTTGATAGAGTATGTGGTCACCAAAAAAGAGGAAGACCCTCAACATGGTGGACTGACACAATGGCTGCAACAAGGGCCTCCAGCATGCTATCAACTGTGAGGATGGCACAGGACCAGGCACTGATTCATTCTGTTGTCCATGGGTCACTATGGGTTGTTAAGTGAAGGCACTTTTCTCAATGTAAAGAAAAGCAAGATTCTCACAACTGGACCAATAGGTAACATCATCAGGAAGAGAGAAAAGATGGACATTTGAAGGATTTCATCTTACTTGGACCCATAATCAATGCTCACGGAAGCAACAGTCAAGAGATGAAATGACACATTACACTGGGCAAATCCGCTTCAGGGGCAAGGAGGTAACTTTGAAACTAAGGTGTGCCTGCCCCAAGCCATGTTAGTTTCAATTGCCTTGCATGTGAAAGTTGGACCATAAATTAGGAGGCCTGAAGAACTGATACATTTAAATGATGGTGCTGGCAAAGAATATTGAAAGTACCATGGACTGCCCAAAGGACAAACAAATCTGTCTGGGAGAAGGACATCAGGCTTGGTAAAGTAACAGGGCAGCCAAAAAAGAGGAAGATCCTCAACAAGAGGGACTGACACAGTAGCTGCAACAATGGGTTCAAACATAACAACAATGGTGAGGATGGTGGAGGACTGGGCAGTGCTTCGCTCTGTTGTACATCAGGGTCACTATGAGTCAGAACCAACTCAAAGGCATCTAACAACAACAACTGATACCTTGATCAGAACAAGGTGCCAGGCCTTCTTCCCTCAGATCTGCTGGGTGGGTTGAACCCCTATATTTATCAGACAGGATCTTAAACATCAGGGATCCTGCTCTTCTCTTTTAGTGTAAATATAGGTGTGATAGTTACATAATCTGGTGTCAATTTGGGACTTGAGAGGATTAAGAGTGAAGGGGTGTGGTCTAGTCTGTCAATCATTGTATAGCCAATGAGACCATTGTGTGGGCATGGCTTTCCCCTGAGGATTCTGGGAATTCCTGTATTTTTCCTCTTTGGAAGCGGGAGAAGCTCTTTCTCTTCTTACTCCCTTGGAGACTCTCTACTGACAATGCTCATTCCCTGAGAGACGCTCTACTGACAAGACATGTGGCACTACGCTCATAGACTCTGTGCCCTGGGAACTGGAGAAGCCATGTGGAGACCCCTGCCGGCGCTGAGATGCTTACAACACCACTGGATCCAAAGACTTTCTATCCACTGACCTGTGATCATCCTGCGTTCTGTGTCCTTGCATGTATTTCATGAGTCTGAAGTGGACTTTATAGATTGGTATCGGATATATGGGTTGATATCAGACTTGTGGATTTGGAGTGAACAGGGTTGGGAGGCTTTCTTAAAGTACAATTACCCTTTATATAAAAATCTCTTTTATACACCTATGAGTTTCTATGAATTTGTTTCTCTGGTCTACCCAAACCAACACAATATGTAAGCAGGGCTGGTAGTGCAATGGTAAAGTGCCGGTGTGGGATACAGAAGGATTTCTCCCAAGCTGTCTCCCCCAAATAGATGCCAAACAGCTGCTTGCGCATGACTACACTTGGAGATCATCAGAAGTAGGTCAGGGGTTATTCCCCCTGAGAGCTATCAACCATCTAGAGCAAGCAGTCACCACTATTTATCCCACAAGAAGTACGGTCCACTCCCTTCTGATAAGGGTAGTAGTTGTCTGTTTCCTTGTAGGAGACTCCAGAGAGGTCAACCCCGCCAAAGGGTGACCAGGGTTAGGCCTCCATCATAAATCTAGGATCTGCCCATCTTGCCACATGTATATCCCCAATCCTTCCTCTTCCTATTGCATGTACGTCCCTAGACCACCCCCTCTCATTACTATATTACCTATAGCACAACCCCTTCCTGTGATGTATGTCCTCACCTGTAATTAGGGGGCTTGCATGTTCCCAGAGAATATAAAAAGCCTGGGCTAGCATTAAATCTCTCTCTCCCTCCACGTGGACCACCAAGCTGAGGTGAGCATGCTACCATGAATTGTGTCTGACTCCATTTGTTTCAATATTTCTCCTCTCTCTCTCATGCTCTCTATAACCTTACTATGATCTTTACTTGTTATCGCTGTACAATTGCACCTACAGGACCTATAATGATGTGTTAGGGGCTGGCTTCCCCTGACATGCCGGTACTCAGCTGCTAAGCTAATTGAAAGGTTGACCTTTAGGGTACACTCAATGGCCCCACAGACTAAGAGTCTGTACAAATTCCAAACCAAACTCACTGCCAGTGGACCCTGGCTGGTTGGGAGGTGCCATCGAGTCTGGTCTGACCCACAGAGACCCTTATAAAACAGAAGAAACACCACCCAGTTTTGTGCCATCCTCGCAATCGTTGTTGGAGTCCACGGTTGCAACCACTGTGTCAGTCCATCTTGTTGAGGGCCTTCCTCTCGTTCACTGCTCCTCTGTTTCACCAAACATGTTGCCCAACGCAATGTGTCCTTTCATCTCTTGACTGGTGCTTCCCTGGGCATTGGTTCTGAATCCAAGCAGGATGAAATCCTTGACAAGTTGGGCCTTTTCTCTGTATATCACAGTATTACCTAATGGTCCAGTTGTGAGTATTCTGGGAATCTTTACACGACGTTGTAGTGCACACCGAAGGCTGTAATCCTTGAACTTCATCACCAAGCCCTTCAAGTCCTCCTCACTTTCAGCAAGCAAGGTTGTGTCATTGGCTTTTCACACGTTGTTAACAGCCTTCCTCCAATCCTGATCTCAATTCATACATACATTCATTGTGTCAAGAACATATGTACATTTGTTGCCACCATCATTCTGAAAACATTTGCCTTCTACTTGAGCCCTTAATATCTGCTGCTCTTTTCCCCCTCCCTCCCCACTCCCCCCTACCTCATGAATCCTTCATCATTCATAAATTATTATTTTGTCACATATTACACTGTCCAACGTCTCCCCCCCGCCTTCTTCTCTGCTGTCCCTCCCCCAGGGAGGAGGCTATACGTAGATTCTTGTAATCAGTTCCCCCTTTCTACCCCACATTCTCTCCACCCTCTAGGCATCACCACTTTCACCACTGGTCCTGAAGGAGTCATCTGTCCTGGATTCCCTGTGTTTCCAGTTGCTATCTGTACCAGTGTACATCCTCTGGTCTAGCCAGATTTGTAAGGTAGAATTGGGATCATGATAGTGGGGAGGAGGAAGCATTTAAGAACTAGAGGAAAGTTATGTTTCATCATTGCTACCCTGCACCCTGACTGGCTCATCTCCTCCCCACAACCCTTCAGTAAGGGGTATCCAGTTGGCTGCTGATGGGCTTTGAGTTTCCACTCTGCACTCACCCACATTTTCAATGATAAGATATTTTGTTCCTTGATGCTTGATACCTGATCCTTTCGACAGCTTGTGGTCACACAGGCTGGTGTGTTTCTTCCATGTGGACTTTGTTGCTTCTGAGCTAGTTGGCCACTTGTTTATCTTCAAGCCATTAAGACCCCAGATGCTATATCTTTTGATAGCTGGGCACCATCAGCTTTCTTCACCACATTTGCTTATGCACCCGTTTGTCTTCAGTGATCGTATCAGGAAGGTGGGAGCCCATTGATATGATTTTTAGTTCTTTGATGTCTGATAACTGGTCCCTTCTATACCTCGTGGTCAGACAGGCTGGTGTGCTTCTTCCATGTGGGCTTTGATGCTTCTCAGCTAGATGGCCTCTTGTTTATCTTCAAGCCTTTAAGGCCCCAGATGCTATATCTTTTGGTAGCCGGGCACTGTCAGCTTTCTTCATCACATTTGCTTATGCACACATTTTTCTTCAGCTATCATGTTGGGAAGGTGTGGATCCTGGAATGCCAATTTAATAGAGCAAAGTGTTCTTGCAATGAGTAAGTGCTTGAGTGGAGGCCCAAATGTCCATCTGCTGCCTTAGTACTAAACCTATAAATATATACACATAGATCTGTTTCCCTATACTCATATATATTTACATATGTGCATTCCAGTCTTTAGACCTCTATAATTACCTTTTGTCACCTAGTTCTTTCCTCTATTTCCTTTTACTTTCCTCTTGTCCCACTATCATGCTCAGCCTTCATTTGGGTTTCAGTGATTTCTCTCTGTTACCTTGCCCTTGCTGAATCCCTACCAGGCCTCTCACATCCTCCTTGCTACTGATTTTGGATGACTTATTGCTCCCCTGTCCCTGGGTTGGTCAGCACCACCTCCTTGCCCCCTCCTCCCCTTCTCACGTGTCCCCCTGGAACCATTGGTCCTGTTGTTTTCTCCTCCAGACTATTCATCTAGTCTATCTTATCTAGATAGATCTGTAGAGATAATAATATGTACCAAAAATCAAGTCATAGCAAGATAGGCGGTGAGTGAGAACACAGCTATGACAACAAAAAAGGAAACCAATTACCCAGAGAAGAGTAAATTAATTAAAAGAAAAAAAACATTTTAAAAGAAAGAAAAACCTGTAAATAGATCAATGTCTGATTTTTGATCTCTAGGTGTGTCCTTCTGTCAGGTCCAATGGGGTACCATGCTTTGGCCCCCGAATCTGTCCTTTGAACTCCCTCGGGGGCTCCCTGCTCTGCTCCCATGGTTGCTCTGCTGCACACTTTTAGTGGTTTGCCTCAGTGTCACAGGGTCAGTCTGGGCCAGTCCCGGCCCTGAGTCTCCAGTGTTGTCCCCCTTAGGGCCCTGGGCCATCCAGGGACGGCGTGTCTCGTAGTGGGATCAGTCATATTGTCCACTCTGTCCATTGGCTGTTCAGAGTGGGGATATCGTCCTCCAGGCCTGATGGACCAGGATGTGCTCCACTCTCTCTTCCTCCCCTTTCTTTGCTCCCATTTGCTCTGATTGAATATGCCCCTCTCCCCTAGCTGCAGCTTCAGTGCCCTCCTCACAAATAAATTCTTCTGGGGTGAGGGGCATCGATGTACAGGTTCTACATGAGCACAATGAAGTGTTCAGGAATTCCAATTCTTCTTAATGGTATTTATAGTCTGTTATGATTCACACATTTGAATGCCTTCACATATTCAATAAAACACAGGTGAACATCTTTTCAGTATTCGATGCTTTCAGCCAAGATCTCTCTGACATCAGCAATGACATCTCTTGTTCTACTTCCTCTTCTGAATCTGGACCGAATGTTTTGTAGCTCCCTGTCAATATATTGCTGTAACAGTTGTTGGATGCCCTTGAGCAACATTTTCCTTGCATGTGACACCACCAATATCGTTCTCTAGTTTCAGCATTCTATTGCGTTACTTTTCTTTGGAATGGGCACAAATATGGATCCCTTCCAGGTAGTTGGCCAGGTAGCTGTCACCTTCATTTCCTGCCATAGATGAGTAAGTGCTTCTGGTGCTTGATTCAGCAGGCAGTTTTTTGAAACATTTCAATTGTTATTCCATCAATTCCTGGAGCCTTGTTTTTGGCTAATGCCTCCGGTACAACTTGGAATTCTTCCTTCAGCACCATTGGGTCTTGACCATGTGCTACCTCTTGAAATGGTGGAACGTCCAGTAGTTCTTTTTGGTACCGTGACTGTGTATTCTTCTTCATCGTCTTCTTTTTTGACTGTGTATTCTTCCCAGCTTCTTTTGGTATTTTCAATATTTTGCCCATATAATCTTTTAATATTGCAACTCAAGGCTCGACATTTTTCTTGAGTTCTTTCAGTTCAAGATACGCTCCTTTCTGCCTTGCTAGCTCCAGGTCTGTGCGTATTTCCTAGTGGCTTACTTTGTCTTCTTGAGCTGCCCTTTGACATGTTGTATTCAGCTCTTTTACGTCACAATTTCATCTAGTTGTCTTAGCGACTCTATAATGAAGGGCAAGTATTAGAGTCTCTTCTGACATCAATTCGATCTTTTCACACAGTTTTCAGGGTTTTTGCTTTCTTCGTAGGTAATGTTCACACTATCTCACAGCTCATCACGTCTATCGTTAGTGTTTTCTGTGTCAAATCTGTACTTGAAATTCAGGTGGGATCTACCAAAGGTCATATTTTCCATCTCATGCACTTGTTTTAATCTGCTTCAGCTTCAACCTGAACGTACATAGGAACAATTGACAATCTGCTCTACAGTTGGTCCTGGCCTCCTTTGAGTTGCTGATATTGAGCTTCCTCCATCCTCTATTCTCACACGTGTAGTCAATTTGATTTCGTTGTATTCCATCTGGAGATGTCCTCATGTATAGTTGCCATTTGTATTGTTGATGAGATGTATTTGCAATGAAGAAGTCATTGGTCTTACATAATTCTATCATGCCATCTCCAGCTCTGTTTCTATCACCAAGGCCATGTTTTCTAAACACCATTGCTTTCTCTGTTTCTAGCTTTTGAATTTGAACCACCAATAATGATCCATGCATCTTGATTGCGTGTTTGATGAATTTCAGACTAAAGATGTTGGCAACATTTTTCAATTTCTTTATTATTAGTTCTATTGGTTGCTGCATACATTTTAATAATGCTTGGATTTCCAGACAGATCTTGACCTGAGCTACCCAGAGAAAGTTCTATAAGCTCTAAATGCCTGTTGTAACTTAAGGGGAAAATGTTCACAATGTCCAGAGCCCTTGATATCCTGCAGATAAAAGAGAAGGGTGTCTTAAAATTCCTTGCAGTGGGAACCCATTTAGGTGGCACTAACCGTGATTCCAGATGGAATATATGTCTACAAAAGCAAAAGTGATGGTATCTATTTAATAAGCCTGAAGAGGCCCTGGGAGAAGTGTCTGATGGCGTCTGAAGCCTCTGCTACCATTGTTATCAGTGTCACACTCTCCAGAACACTGGGCAGTGGGCTGTGCTGCCATTTGCTGCTGCCACTGGAGTTACTCAGATTGTTGGGCATAAAGGTTCACTCCAGGAAACTGTACTAATCAGATCCGGGCAGTCCACAGGGAGCCACAGTTTCTGGTGGTTCCCGATCCCAGGGTTGAGCACCAGGCTTTTGCAGAGACCTCTTACGTTAACTTACCTACCATGAAACACAGATTCTCTCCTGTGCTAAGTGGACATTGCTGTCCCATGTAACAACAAGGGGGCTCATTTCTCAGGCCAGAAGTGGTGGATGCTGGTCTGAGAAGTTGTGCGAATGCCAGGCATCATCTCCCAGGAGCATCTTGAGAGGTCATGGTCATGGCTGACCTCTCCTACAGAGACCCAGAAGAGGTTGAAAAGGGAGAGTAGGTCTCTGCGGACAAGGCTGTGACCAAGGAAGAATTTCAGGGTGCAGGGGATGCTCCCTCCCGCCCCTGAATTCCTGTGGCTCAGCCCGAGGTTGCAGACTGGTCTGAAGGCGGTCAGGTGCCCTCAGTGCGGCCTCCATAGTCCCAGACTGAAGACTGGACCACTAGACCTGCAACTGAGACTGGTCCCCGGCACTTTGCTGCTCATCCGCAGGCTTCTATAAAATGGAAATAAGGTTGACAGAAAAGAAGTACTGCTTACTTAAAAAAAAAATCTTGAAATATCCTTGTTGATGAGGGAGGTGACACCATTCCTCTGAGTCTCACTTCCCGCATAGCAAACTATCTGACTTTCTGATTCAAAATGGCCAGTACCATCTATTTCAGCTGTGATATTGATCTTTATGCGTTCCCCCTGATTTGTGCCTTCTTCCAATTTTCCTAGATCCACGCTTTGTACGTTCCAAGTTCTGACGATTAGATTGTGAATAGATGTTTGCAGCTGCTGCCTCTCATTTTGAGTTGTGCTCCCCCCGGGGGCTCTTCTCCAGGAGTCACTATGGTGGGCTGTACTTGGAGCAAGCGTTCTTCTCCAGTCACGTGCTAATTGCCTTCTCACCTGAGGGGTCCATCTCCTGGCACTGCTCCATTCATGGGGCACCCGACAATGTTCTGCTGCTACTCACAAAGTTTTCAGTGATTAATTGCTCAAAAGTAGATGCCTTATTCCTTCTTCTGTCATTTTTTTAGCCTGGAAGCTCTGCAGAAACCTGTTCACTGAATGACCCTGATGGTATCTGACATAGCTTCCAACATCACAGCAACACACACGCTATTGCAGTGTGACAAACTGAGGTCGTTAGCTTATTGTGCCAACCTGGCTGATAAACACATGTGGGGTTAATTGGAGGGTGGAGGGATAAATGGCTCAGCGAGGCTCGCCTTTCTAGTTCTCGGGTCTCTTGCTTTCTGATGGTCGGACCAGGGTGCAGCTGTCTTAGTCAGTTCCCTGCTTCAGCTGGCAAGGCTGACTTCCTGCAAGACATCCCTGAGGAGAGGCCTGCTGCATGGACCTTGTGTTCTCTAGAGAGACAAAACCAGATTGCTAATAATTATATATATATATATTTATACAGATAGATAACACAAGAAATGAACAGTTAAATTATAAAGCAGTACAAATGGCTCAGTGCAACTCACTCCCGTGAGAGAGTTGTGAGACACTGGCAGTCCTTCAAGTCTTGAGGGCCACCAGGTAGTCCTCTGTAGAGAGAATTCCGGCTATATAAGCACAGGAAGCAAACAGCAAGGCAGGTCATCAACAGTCAGTCAGGTCACCAACAGTCAGTCCCCAGCTCAAGAGATGTAAATTCCAATGGTGTGGCGAAGCAGGTCTTGAAGAAACCTCAAATTACAGTGACACAGTCCACAGGTTAGGTGTCTCACAGGTAGTGTAGCTTGCAAGTTGAGGCACAGAACAAGCAAGGCAGCCGCACACTGGTCCGATGATCAAAGAGCGAGAGACAAGAAAGGCGAGGCTTGCTGAGCCGTTCATTTTTCCACCCTTCAATTAATCCCACATGTGTTTATCGGCCAGGCTGGCACAATAAACTAACTTCCTCAGACCTACCCCGATGCAGCCCTGGGTGCTGGAGCACCCGTGTGGAGACCCCTGCCAGCACTGAGATGCTTACACATTCACTGACTTGGCTTTCCTCCTGCAGTCGGCATCATTGCCTCTATTTTGTGAGATGGAGGACTTTGTGGATTGGTGTTGGACATATGGGTTAATGTTGGATTTGTGGGCTTGGGCAGCACTGGGTTGGGATGCTTTCTTGATGCGCACTTAACCTTTATATAAAACTCTCTCTTATACATGAGTTTCTGTGGATTTGTTTCTCCAAAGTACCCAGACTAACACATTGACAAATGTTTTAGGGTACCAAAGAGACTTCATTCTCAAATATAATTCCAGGAAGACATTTGTTAAGGCTCGAAAGAGACAAAAACAACACATATTTCAGGTGAGGGAGCAATTAACACAATATACATAATATATAAAATGGCCTCTGAGAATTCAGAGTCAGAATACTAGTTAAATAAGGCATGTGTGTTAGTCTGTGTTGACTAGAGAAACAAATCCAGAGACATTCATATGTGTATAAGAAAGAGCTTTATATGCAAGAGCAATTGAATATTGAAAAAACAATCCAGCCCAGTCCAGATCAAGTCCATGTCTGAGATTAGTCCATATGTCTGACACTAATCTATAAATTCCCGGTCAGGCTAATGAAACACATGCAATGATGCTGAAGATCACAGGCCACTGGGTGGAAAGTCTTGTGGATCCAGTGGCGGCAGAGGCATCTCAGCGTTGGCAAGGGTCTCTGTGTGACTCCTTCACTCCAGGGCTCTAGCGTAGCTCCATGTGTCTTATCAGCAAGAATGTCTCAGAAGGAGGGAGCCTGTATCCCGCCTCCATCAAGCTATTTCTCTCCATGGTGCCTCCCCATGAAGTCATCAAGCTTTGACCTGATTGACAAGCTAAACCCATCCTTACACTCCTCAGTCTCAATATGACAACAGATTATATAACTACCACAGCATGGAACATTGGAAACTTTCACAAGTGCATGACTGGTGGCAGAACAGTGGGTCACAGTGACAGGTTGAACTACAGAAATAGGAACAGGGTCATGACTGGGACACAAACAATATGTTAGACAGAAGTCAGGGCCAGACTGAGAGTGCATGACTCATGACTATGTGGTCACAGTATGGCCCATCAAGGACACACTCAGGAAAGCCCCCAAAGAGAGACAGTCCCTCCTGGGGCTGGTAAGAGGGTAATCCACCTTTCAGTGCTCTCTGCCTCAATGATAGATTATCGACATCCTTGGTTAACAATCAGAAGGAATTCAGTGGAGGCTTAAACTATAGAGGGAGTGGCTCTTCAAATGGATTTTGGGTTTCTACGGTCACATAGCCTCCTGAAAACAGAGTGCTCAGAATTTAAACTCTAATGCACTGATGAGACTCATAGACTAGGTAGAACTACCCCACAGGGTCTCTAAGACTGTGATGTTTAACAGAATCAGACTTCTTCTTTTCTTCTTAGAATCAGACTTCTTTATCCCCAAAGAGTGGATGCTCCTTTGGTTGGCAGTGGGGATCTTTAACCAGGGCAGCAACGGGGCTCCTTCTGGCACAATGCCCTAGGACAGTTCTAGTCTCTGCTCTAGGATCATTAAATGGTACACAACAACTATATAAATGCAGTATTTCCAAATTTGGCACTTCTCAGGGACACAACTTAGTAACACAGATTACAATAACCATCAATGTTTCCCAATTTTCCATCGCTATAAACAAACTCACTGTTTCTAAGAATATCACTCTTCTCAACGATGCTCATTGCCAAATTACTCAAAACGGAACCTACTTACTCCAAGTAGGTTCCTACTTGTACGGGACAGAATAAGTTTGGGGTTTCCAAGACTGTAAATCTGTTTTTCTTTTTTTTACAGTTTTATTGGCACATAATCCACATATCATACAATCCAAAATCCAATCACATCAAAATTGTACAATTGTTACCACAATTGATTTTAGAACTTCTTAGTTCTTTTTTTCATGGTTAAATCTCTTTTAAAATGAGTTGTGTAATCACAATCAGTTATAGTTCTCCCTCTTCCCTCCCACATGCATTGTTTGCTCTCCAAATCTGCTCACCCTCCCTATCTCCCACCCTACATCCCCTATAAAGCCTTGCATAAATAATGCTACATCCCCTATAAACCCTTGCACCTACTCCTTCTGTGCTTCACAAAGTGGAAAACTCATCACAAACTATAAAAAACAAACAAAAAAAGTGGTGAGGATAAAACAATAATAATAATATAAAGATAAAAATACAAATATTCCATCACCAACCCTTTCAAGTATTTAAATAAATACCTGCTGTGTGGTGTGGAAAAAAATACAAATATTATGTAAGAAAGAAGAGACAACTATCAATATTTCAAAAGCCAGGGAAGACATTTTTGTCCCAGAACAAGGACGAAACTCTTGCACTTAGGACAAATTCATGTTGGGTCAAGGGGGAGGTACCAAGTTCAATCCAGCATAATTGAAGTTACAATGATTTCTGTCTGATAGGAAAACTGTCTGAGACCCTTGCGTGTGGCCAGAAGGATCCGTCAGTGCCTCAGTCTGACCAGGTGCTCTGCAGATGGGCTTTGGGCTCCCACTGTCCTCCACAGCCTTCTACCAATTGGGTGCTCGCCATTTAAGCCCCGCTACTTTTCCCTTCGTCATAATTGGATTTTGCTATTTTCATCTTTGGTTCACACAAGCTGGGGTGCTTCATCCATGTGGACTTGGCTGACTCCTCACTTAGTTAATAATGCACCACAATTAACCCCAATGTAGCCATGTATGAATGAGCCTGAGGATAGCCATTTTATACTGACCCAAGTAAGGCCAATTTGCAAATCCTGTAATTCTTCTTGTAACTGCTGAGCCATTGCCATTTGATTTAATTTTTAAATTAGTAATATGTCTAAACCCCTGCTCCAAGTTCCTCCTTTCCCCCATACCTTGAGTTGACACCTGCCCCCTCTATCCTTGTATACAAATTCCCCTTTTCTCTATACAGTGTAATGCCGCCCCTGCCCCCTATGCCGTGTATATTCCCTGGTATGTAAACCTCCCACATAGAGCTCTAAGGGCCTTGGGAGAATTAGGCTGTAGTCGTTCCGTGA
The DNA here is from genome assembly GCF_050624435.1 of Tenrec ecaudatus. Classification (NCBI taxonomy): domain Eukaryota; kingdom Metazoa; phylum Chordata; class Mammalia; order Afrosoricida; family Tenrecidae; genus Tenrec; species Tenrec ecaudatus. The sequence goes on along the minus strand of NC_134541.1, from coordinate 110,956,144 downwards.
CTCCCAGCTAATAAAGGCTTACTAACTTTAATTAAGATTGTGTGTGGTTTCATTTATCTCATTCCGGCACAACATTTGGAGGCCCCAGTGAGATTTCCCAATGCAAAGGTGGGTCCCCTCTTCCAAGCCCACCCAACAGGAGGGCTGCCTGAAGAAGTTCCACGGCCCCAGGTTAGACCCTCTAGCCTTGGATGACCTTGGATGAGCTGTCACCTGACCTTCTATCAGCCAAACTAGTAAGTACAATGGGCCTTTCGGTCTGGAGGAGAAATAATTTCTGACAAGCCAACTTGACAGTGATCCATAGAGGTGAGTTGTCACCTGAATCCTGTCCTGGCAGCCTCTGTAGGAGGAAGCTATCTGAGCTCAATGGGACTGGTGAGTGTGGTATGTATGTGCAGCTGGACATGGTCCTCTACCAACAGACTCTGCGGCTCCATAGCCCCGCTTACACAGTCTGACTAAGGCCTCACCTCCTTCCCTGGTGACGTGGTCCAACCTAAGGATGACTCCCTTTCTTTGGAAAATGGACAACCATCGGGGTTTATGTGATCACATCTGAGTCCATACGCACCTGAAGTACCCATGAGGGTCATGGAGAGGCAGCCACCTGTTTGGTCTCCTTTTGCGTGGCTCCCCTCCTTTGTCTGTCCAGCATCCTTCTGAGAGGGATTTCCTTATGTGAGGACTCTGGGTAGGCTGCTTCCTCTTCGGTAGTGTTTTATATTGACCCTTAATTTGTTGCTCAACAATTGGCTTCATAGCTACGGCCTCTGATAGATGGTCTCTCTTCCTGTTAGGTCTCTGATAGATAGTCATTGTTGTCCTCCTCCCTATGATCCAGTCCCTCCTGGTCTATGTCACTGTCCCTTCCACGGTCTAGACAGTTCCTCTTGCTTCTCTCCTGTAACCTTCAATGGTATCCATATTCCCATCTCGATTCTCTCAAGACCTTCTCTTCTCTACTCTGGGAACTTTCTTTGTGAGGAACCTTCTCTGAATTCCCTGCTGACAAAAGAAACTTTTATAGTTTCTAACTCCCTTTCTCCTCTCACCCTAGTGACTCCGATCTGGGCTACATAAAAATTGCAGCAGGTTTCCCTGAATGCTGCAGAGAGACTCACCTTGCTAGTTTCCCCCTTTTGTCTCAAAGGAATACTTTTGCAAAATGCTCAACTCAAAAGCAAAAGATGACAGCCTACTCTCTGTCAGCTCCTCCTTTCCTCTCATTGCTCCCTGTACTTATGGCCATTTCCCGGGCTGGATTGAGATCTTTCCTGTGCCTTCTTAAAAATTATGAAGCAGGACCCAAGTTCCTCCTTGTCACCAGGCCATGAATTCCTCTCCTTCCTGCGAGCAAAACTTTTTTTTTTTTTCACTTTCCATCAGGCAAACTCAATTTTATCTCCTGTGCTTATTTCTTTGACTCTAATAACAGGTACTGCCTCTTCCCAACCCAACCCCCCCTTAGTGATCTTATTAAGGATTTCTCCAAGGCAGGGAGGGTGGGTTAGAAAGGGGGACTGATTACAAGGATCTACACATGCCTCTTCCCTGGGAGACGGACAACAGAAAAGTGGGTGAAGGGAGATGTCAGACAGTGTAAGATATGACAAAATAATAATTTATAAATTATCAAGGTTCATGAGGGAGGGGGAAATGGGGAGGGAGGGGAAAAACCAGGAGCTGATACCAAGGGTTCAAGTAGAAAGTAAATGTTTTAAGAATGATGATGGCAACAAATGTACAAATATGCTTGACACAAAGTATGTATGTATGGATTGTGATAAGAGTTGTATGAACCCCCAATAAAATGATTTTTTTAAAAAAGAATTTCTCCAAGGCTTTTACTACTGATTATGGAGTCAAGGTCTCCTCTGGACAACTATGTACCATCTGCAAGCTTGAGTGGTCCACCTTCAAGGTTGCGTGGCACCTGGAGGGAACTTTGGATCTCTCCACAGTTGCTCAGATCTGGGTTGTGGTCTCTGCAGATCCAGGCCATCCTGACCAGTTCCCATATAGTGACCAATGGCTTGCTCTGGTAGAATCTCCTCCTCTATGGCTGAAAACCTGTTTGGCATCTGCACCTGAAACCTAAATTTAGCTTTATAAAACCTCTCATCCCACACCCACACCCACACCTCCTGCCCTTCCTCATTCAGCCTCTGAGGATATTCTCCCACCAGGCCAGGTGCCCCCTCCCTAGCAGCCTCCTCCTGAGCCATCTGAATCCTCAGGGTTCCTCGTCAACCTCACCACTGTTCTCTCCCCTCGTGCCACCGGTATCTCTCCCTCTCCAAGCTTCCTTATCAACTTCGCCTTGCCTTCTTCCCCCTTGACCTCCCACCTCCGTTTCCATCACCAGGAACCTGTGTCTAAAGACCTACCATCCAGTTCCCCCCATTCTATTTCACCCCTTGGAGAAACTAGCCTTTCAGATGTTTACAGGCTGCTCATATCGTGTTTATGTCCCCTTTTCACTATGGATTTTATAGCTGGGAAAATGAGAACTCTGCTTTTCCTGAAAAGCCGCAGGTCCTTTGGGCCCTCGTGGAAACTGTCGCTCTCACCATCCCACTTGCGATGACTTCCCACAGGTCCTTCTCACCCTCTTCACTTTAGAAGAACACCAAGGGGTCCGATCAGAGGTCAAAGAGGCTGCCTGTCTACTTTGCCGGGGACAAAGGAAGAGCAACTTCAAGCCCTTTCTGATGTTCTTCCCTCGTCAAGGCCAAATTGGGATGCAAATTCCCCAAGCGGGAGGCAGGCACTGGACACATATCACGGTTGGCATCAAGGCTGACGCTGGAAAACCTACACATTGGAGTGAGCCCACGGAGTCTCCCGGCGCCTTCCTTGGACCCCTCCCAGAGGAGTACTGCACTCTTACCCTTGTGATCCCTTAGCTCCTGAAAATGCCCGGCTGTGAGCTGAGCCTTTGCTGCACATCCTGCCCCAGGCATCCAAAAAAGTTGCAGAAACTTGAGGGTTTTGCAGGCATGTATACTGGCTAACTTCTAGAAATGGCCCAAAAGATTGTAAATAACTGCAATCAGGACAAACAGAAGCAAGATGCACTGGCAGCACACACCACATCCAGGTGTCAAGCAAAGGTCCTGGCCACAGCTCTCCAATCCTTGGTCCACCTCCCCTTACTTCCCCTGACCTGTTAGCCAGTGCCCACCACCTGCTCAATTCCCTAACAGCTTCCAGCCACCCAATAAGCCTTCACTCATCTGTCCTCACCTGCTACTGAACAATGACCAATGTGCGTACCACCGCCAGGTGGGGCACTGGAAAAAGGAGTGCCCAAATTGTAAGCCTTCTTCACAACCAGCACCAAACCTTACACTGCTGACAAGGGACTTTGACTTCAAACAGGGAGGCTGGAACTCTCTCTCTCTCTCAATTGGCCCCTTTTGGCCCATGGTCACTGCAAATGTTGGGGGCCACTCTGTGTGTCTTTTCCCCCTCAGAGCCAATGAGATGATTTTTAGTGAATTTCAGGTGGTCTCCCCATCTGCTACTCATAAGGCTTTCCGTGGTTATTCTCTCAGAAGTGAACAGCCTCTACTAGGATCTTCTCAGTCTAGAAGCTCTGCTTGCCCATAGAATACTCCAATATTACATCTCAACATCTGAATTTTTCCTTCAGTTCTTTTAGCTTGAGGTGCACTGAATGTGTTCCTACTTTTTAGCTCTTTCGGTGTCATTTTTAGTAGACACTGGAGCTGAACTCACTGCCCTGCAGCACACACTTGGTCCCCTGTCAAGTATTGCAACACAGATTCAGGGAGCCACCAGCTAAGTAAAATCGTATTTGGTTTCCACTGAGCGCATTGTAAACCTAGGCCACAAAATCATCTTGAATTCATTTCTTCTAGTCCTAGACAGCTCTTCTTCTCTGCTAGGCCAAGACCCACCGCAAAAACTCAGAGCTGTCTTTTCCTTTTCCGACCCAACTGATATGAAACTTTTGTTGCCTGAATAACCAGCTTATCAGTTAACAGTGTCCGCATCACTATCAGAATAATTACTCCTTCTGAGCCCATCAATCCACCACATCCAGGTCCTTTAGCCTCCTTGAAAGCTCAGTTCCCTTTTGCTTTGGCAGAAACAAATCCTCCAGGGCTAGGTGTGCACCACACACTAGTTACACTCATCCTCCTTAGCACAGGTGAGCCCGTCTGTGCTAAACAATACCCTGACTGCCTCAGAGCCAGGGAAGGAATCCAAAAACATGTCACCTGTTTGCTGCAAGCCAGTATCCTATGCCCTTCAAGTCCGCATGGAATACTCCTTTTCTTCCTGCCAAAAACCTGGGAATGACTATTGCCCTGTTCAGGACTAAAGTCAACAAAAGATTGGAAACTCTTCATCCTTCTGTGCCTAATCGGTACACCCTGCTCAGTCTCCTGTCTCCAGCTTAATGTCTTCTTTACAGTTTTAGTCCTGCAGCAGTCTACCAGCCAATTTTTGCTTTTGAATGTACTGACCCCACAACCAATGGTTCATCTCAGCTTACCTGGACTCGAGTTCCCCAAGGATTCAAAAACTTACCCACCTTGTTCAGAGAAGCCCTCAGCCAAGATTTAGTTGGTTTTAAAAAAATTTTTATTTCTACTCATTCTGACCTCTCCTGTATTCAGTATGTTGGTGACTTGTGCCTAGCTGCCAGCTTTCGCTGGTTGCTTGCAAGGGACTAAATATTTGTTGCAGTTTCTACAGCAGAAGGGGTTTAAGGTCTCTAGCAAAAAAGACCAGCTCTGTGTCAATCAAGACATCATGGGATATTGTCTACTGCAGCTGTTCTCAACCTGTGGGTGGCGACCCTTTTGGGGCTGTTGAACGACCCTTTCACAGGGGTTGCCCAAGACCAAGGGAAAACATATTTCTGATGGTCTTAGGAACTGAGACACCATTCCTTTTCTGTCTCCCAGGGGGTCCGCCCACATGCAGATATGCCCACATATAAGGAGTACCCGGTATGAAGACTGTTACCCATGCTACACCATGATTCAAGACAAAATTTCATTTTATTTGGAATTAGAAATAAATATTTCACAATATATAATTACATATTATTTTTGTGACTAATCACTCTGTTTTAATTATGTTCAATTTGTAACAATGAAAATATATCCTGCATATAACATATTTATATTATAGTTCAGAACAGTAGCAAAATGACAGTTATGAAGTAGCAGCAAATTTAATTTTATGGTTGGGGGTCACCACCACATGTGGAACTGTATGACAGGGTCGAGGCATTAGGAAGGTTGAGAACCACTGGTCTACTTCAAGGTAAGCATGAGCTTACCTTACCTCAAAAAGCAGCCATTTTGCAAATCCCACCCCTGCACTAGCCTAAAAATAGGGAAAGGACAAATCAATCTAGATTTATTCAGACAGCAGGTGTACCTTTATTCAGACAGCAGGTGTACCTTTATTCAGACAGCACGTATACCTTTATTCAGACAGCACGTATACCTTTATTCAGACAGCACGTATACCTTTATTCAGACAGCACGTATACCTTTATTCAGACAGCAGGTATACCTTTATTCAGACAGCAGGTGTACCTTTATTCAGACAGCAGGTGTACCTTTATTCAGACAGCAGGTGTACCTTTATTCAGACAGCAGGTGTACCTTTATTCAGACAGCAGGTGTACCTTTATTCAGACAGCACGTATACCTTTATTCAGATAGCACGTATACCTTTATTCAGACAGCACGTATACCTTTATTCAGACAGCACGTATACCTTTATTCAGACAGCACGTATACCTTTATTCAGACAGCAGGTATACCTTTCCTATGGTGCACATTCATGGGGCAATCTACAAGGAATGAGGACTCCTTACCTCAGAAAAGAAACAAACAAAAAGACAAGGAAGACAGTCTGGTCCTCCTAGAAGCAGTGTGGCTGTCTAAAAAGTAGTTACCATGCATTGTAGAGGCCACCAAAGATGAACACACTAGAGAGTCATGGTAACAGCCTGGCTGACTCTGCTGCTCAGGAAGCCACCCTAAAACCTTTTAAGACTCTTATAGTTCCTCCTCTCAGCTTGCTGCCACTGTTGTTGCCAGGATCACCTGAGTACTTTGCAGAGGAACTCCAGCTATACCAGCAGCTGCAGGATCCCAGAGAAAAGCAGTTGGAGAGCACTTTCTGACTGACAGGTGCGCCTGCCAGAAGTCATAAGCAGACTGTTGGTAAAGCAGCTCTACAGCACAATCCACTGGGAGCCACCAAGTGGCTTCAGCTCCTGTCTTCAGCAGGCTGTGTATCTAATCTCTGGCACTTCGTTGCATTAGAAACCCAGAGGTGTGTGCTGTTTGCCCAGCTAAATGCCAGACGAGGCCCCCATCCCTCTCTGGGAATCCGGCTCCACAGAACAACCCCTGGTGAACATTGGAAGTTAGACTTTACTGAAACTAAACAACCAGGTCTTGGATACAAGTACTTGTTCAAATTTTTGGACACTTTTTATAGGTGGTCAGAAGCCCTCCCCACCAGAAAAGAAACTGCCTCAGTAGTCACTAAATTCCTTTGAAATGAAATTATTCCAACTTTGCAATTCTGTTGTCATTGGGATCTGACAACGGGCCTGCGTTCACCTCTAAGATCTCTCAAGGTCTAACCAAGGTGCTCAATATCAAGAGGAATCTCCACTGCACTCAGAGCTTTGGACAGGTAGAATGCATGAATTGGACCATTAAGTACACATTAACTAAGCTAATGCTTGAGAGTGGGAAAAAGTGGCCAGGGCTTCTTCAACTAGCCCTATTGCTGGCTGATGTACTCCCTATAAAGAAAAGTTCACCCCTTTTAAAAGTATGTTTGGGAGGCCCCCAGCCCAGTTGCCTTGACTTACCAGCCCCACTATTGCTCGTATAACTAACCAATCCCTGCTCCAGCATCACCAGTCTCTCCAGCAGGTGCAGTCAAAGGTGCACAGCCAGGTCCAACCCAGGCTCTTACTTCCTGTCTCCACTCCCACCCATTCATTCCAGCCTGGGGACTCTGTCTACATCAAGGAAATGGAGGAAATAAGGATCAGAAGCTATCTGAAAGGGCCCTTGCACTATCATTCTAGCCACTCCAACTGCCATGAAGGTCGCTGGGCAGCCCTCCTGGACTCCCATCTTCTGTGCCAAGCCTGCGTCTTCCACAGAGTGGAAGACCAGCCCTCATCTGATCAGCTGGCCGCAGCATCTTCATGGACTGTGGTCCCAGCCATAAGCCCCTTAAACTCCAGCAGAAGTGTGCTACTCTGCCACTTACTTCCCCTATTATGGGTTCTCATAATACCCCAAGCCAGTGATTGTAAGCTTACTGGCTTTACCTTGACGCCTCCCCCCCTCAAATCAGCGCAAAGAAACCCCACTGCCTAAATCTCCTGGACTCCTGGCCAGCAGGCTCTTCTCCAGGCTGACATGTGCTGTTGACACACCCTATGTCCACATCCCCAGTGCAAGGCATGTTGCAGGATACCCACATGACCCCTCAGGAGGCATAAGACGGCTCCAATATGTCAGGTGTGGAGACTCTAAATATGAAATTGACCTCCAAGCCACCCCATTTTAGATCTACCCAGACAACCCCAGTGGACATACAGGGATTTCTCACACGGAGGAATATCTATACTCACACTGGGACTGTGTAGATGTTGGAACCTGGGCAAACGGACCTACCAAAATGAACTAATGTCAGTTTGGAGGGGTCCCCGGCACAAGCCTTGTTCAGAAGGGACCTGGAACCCAATGTTTGTCAAACCAGTACTCACCGTTCAGCTGACTATTGGAGTCCTAGACTGACTTTTGGGTTCACCTCCATTTCTCAGGTTATGACTCAGGAGTTATATTCACCATACAGAGAATGCAGAACTTGTGCTCCAGCCCCTTCAGCCCCTTTGGCCCACTAGCAAATATGCCATATCCATTGTTTGCACCTGACCCAAGGCTGCCGCCTTCACTCCCACTCCACCCCGCCCTCTATTCCAAGCCATTACCTGCAGCCTTCATCAACTCCTGATACTCCCCAAACCAGCCCACAGTCCTTTCTAGCACCCCATATTCCTCTCACCATGTTTTCCATGCTAGATTCAGGGCACTCCATCTTAAATGATTCCCAGGCAGGACTTGCTCAAGGTTGCTGGCTGTGCCTGCAGGCCAAGCCTCCTTAATACAGAGGACAAGGAGTGCCACAGCTTGTCAAAACACTCAACCGTGGTTGTAAAATCCCTGCTCCTCCGGACTTACCTCAGGAAATATATTTGGAAATGCCACATGCCTTTTAAAAAGTAAAGCAAAACACTCCGCTCTAATACCCCATCAGTTTGCATTTCCAACATAGCTGTGAGTAACAGACCATTCTGCACTGACAGCCTTTCCCTCACACACACACACACACACACACACACACACTCCTGGTTTGCCTGTAGTAATGATGGTTTACAGCACTGCATGCCTGCAACCAAGATGCAAGGCAGCTGTGTGTTAGTGCATGCACTGCCCCAATTAAATGTGCTCGAGGGTCAAACAGGCTTTAATCCCTAGAAAGGTCAATATTAGAGCTGCCGGCACACTCAGCACCCTCTTCTGACGTACTGCACCTCTCATGGCCCCTCTCTCATTGGGATATGACTTATCTCAACCTGTGGGTCGTGACCCCTCTGGGGTTTGAACCACCCTTTCACAGGGGTCGCCTGATTCATAACAGTAGCAAAATTAGTTATGAAGTAGCAATGTAAAAATTTTATGCTGGGGGTGTGTCATCACAACATGAGGAACTGTATTTAAGGGTCACGGCATGAGGAAGGTTGAGAACCACTGGGATAAGTGTAGACCTTAGGAGCCTCTGCTTTAGTTAAAAGTGGTGCCGACATACCGTTGCTCCTAAAACAGTCAATGCAGATAGAAACGGCCTTCACCTTTCTACAGAAACATTAGATCAGCAAATAAATTCCCTGGCAGAAGTCCTACTGCAAAATCGCGGAGGCCTAAACATACTTTTCCTGGCCCAAGGCGGTTTTATGTGCAGCCCTTGGAGATGCAAACAAATCTGGCGTTATCTGCGATCAGTCAAAGCAAAAAGAAAAAAAGACAAAAGAGCCTGGATGATAAGTCTTGGTCTCCATCACTTTTTACCTGGAGCCCTGGACTTACTTCCCTATTAACAGGAATAGCTGGACCGTTTTGCTTGGACCATGTGTATGTCATTACATCTTTAAGTTTATACCATCACGAATCAACTCTGTAAAACTAATTGTTAAACAGTCTATGAGCCAGTAAGCCCAATAGAAACTATTTTCTAACAAAGTAAGTTTGCTAAAAGATTTCAAAAGTAACAAACAGGGCTCTCTCTCTCTCTCTCTCTACTCTTCTCATCACCTGGCCTTCGGATCTTGGATGTGTGACTCTGAACTGTTATTTAACCTTCAAAAGTTGACCTGTCAGAATTGTATAAACCAGTCCCTTGAAATAAATCTCTATCTTTTACCTTTTAAAAAATAAATAATTTTTTTAAAGTAACAAACAGGAGTGCGGAATGTATTAACCCACCAAAATTAACCCCAATGCAACCATATTGTATTAGTTAGCCTGAGGATAGCCGTTTTGTACTGACCCAAGTACAGCCAATTTGCAAATCCTATAATTCTTCTTGTAACTGTTGTTTTCTGTAACCGCTGAGCTGTTCATTGCTGATAATGTGTCAAAACCGTTGCTCCTAGTTCCCCCTCCCCCTTCCACCATACATTGAGTCACCACTTGCCCCCTCTGCCTTTTTATCCAAGTTCCCCTTTTTTTCCCATACAAATGTAATGCCACCCTGTCCCCTATGCCTTATTTTTTCCCCCTAGTATGAAAACTTCCCCCTTTGAGCACTCAGGGTCTTGGGAGAATTAGGTTCCAGGTGCCCCATGACCCTGGCTAATAAAGGCTTGCTGACTTTGTGTATAAGTTAATTGATCTTGCTCAGGCACAATGCTTAGAATGGATGCTTGTTTGAACACAAGCCTTTAAGACTCCAGACACTCTTGCAATTGATTGCCGGACACTACCTGCTTTCTTCAAGCTTTGCTATAGCACCCTTATCTTCAGTGATCATTTCATAAAGTTGAGTATTGAGCAGGGTCATGTTATGAGAACTGTTCTTGGATTGGGGCTAGAGTTAAGTAGGCACACAGAATCTGTCTGCTTGCCCATAGGATATGCATGACTTAGGTTTACTTTGACTGTCATATTCTGACAAAATCAAAGCTTCATACATAAGATCAGCTATACCAATAACTGCAATGTTCCAACCAGCAAACAAAACAAAAGAAGCAAAACAAAACAAAAAGAAACTAAAGGCAGGAAAACAAAAACCCATTGAAACACAGAACTAACATTGTCAACCATCTCCCTGGGTATAAGATGATTGAACTGATAACACCATCATATTTTCCAATGACAACACTCATCTATGCGAGTACAGTTCCACCTTGAGCCAATACCCATGACTGTTGTCCTACACACTCCCATCGCCCATTCAATTGAGCGCTGTTGACCCTAAGTATGGGGATTGGTGCCAAGGGAAAATTTCCTGGGTCAGTTCTTCCAACCAAGACTATAAATCTTTATGGGAGCAAGTTGTCTAACTTCCGCTTATTCCTGAGCAGATGGTGGGTTTGAACCACCCACCCTGAGGCTCCAGTGAGCTCTTTCATTTCTGATTAACCTCATTTTTTGCATTAATTCAGGGTGGCTTTTGCCCCCAGGCTATTTGGTTCAGCTTTGTCTTGTTTTAAAATGAAGGGTGTGATTCAAGAGCATTTCTGAAACTTTTGGTCTTTGGAAAAGATTATTGATCGTTCTTTTTTTAAATTAAAACATTGTATTGGGGGCTCTTACAGGACTTATAACATTCTATACATCAGTTGTATCAATTATATTTGTATATATGCTGCCATCATCATTTTTTAAACAATCACTTTCTGCTTGAGCCCTTAGTATCAGCTTCTCTTTGTTCCCTCCCCCCCCAGATTATTAATCCTTCATAAATAAAAAGGACTATTGGTATCATGTTAGTGTTCTGTTGTTATTGCTGAAATCTTCGGGTCATCTATGGCATAGATGAATGCTTTGGGTCCCATGTGGAATAATTTGGCAAGAAAATGGTGGTCAATGATACAGGCCCATCCCACCGGAAACGGTCTTCATCTGTAACCTCTGGCTGTATACCCACAGACATATGAGGCCCCTGGTCTGACCAGTCAACTGGGACTAAACTTTTTCAAATCAGCGTACACAATTAAAATGACAGCATGGCTCGTGAAACAATCGCAAAAATCATGGGGAAACGTAGCTATGGCTGAGTCGGCTGCAAAAGGAAATTGCATTTTCTAAAAACCCGTTTTGCTGTGTTTACATATGAAATAATTCATTTATCGCCATTACGAAGGAAAACGACCTAAGCGACCAGTACCACCAGCTACGCGGGAGGAGCTTCAAAAAAAACACCCTTCATGTCCAAAATGGCATGTTTATTTCGCTTACGCGCGTTTTCACACTTTTTGACAAAAAAATCAGTTCGCGCCCGATTCAAGAGTAGGAGTTACGCGGCGTTTTCTTCTCACGCATCCGTCAACACGGCCGCGACCAATCACAGTCCGGGTGCTGACCCCATTGGCTGTCTATTCACCAATCCGAAGCGACGTCCCAGTCCTGCACGGCCGCAAGGACGGCATCACAACATTACGCGCGTCGCAGGCCCGCCTCCCGCCCCCGCCCTATTTACGTGCGTGCCAGCGCGCGCGTCCGCGGCTGGCCAATGGGAGCGCCGCTCGGGGGGCGCGCCCGCCGGAAAGCCCAGGCGTGCTCGCCCCCGCGCGCGTCGCCACGCCCCGCGGGCCGCCACCCGCGCCGGCCCCGCCCCGGTGCGTCCTCCTGCGGTCCCCGTCGGCCGCCGTAGCCGGAACTGCCGTGAGCGTGGTGGGCCGAACCCACGGGACTCTGACCGGCGGGAGTCCCGGGCGCCCGCCGCCCAGTCCGCCCCCCGCCGGTCCGCTGTGGGTACCAGTCCTGCGAGCGCCGCGTCTGAAGACAGGGGACCCGCTCGGAATCGCGGCCTCGCTCTTGCCGGCGCTCGTGGCTGGGCTGCCCGCCCTGGCCGGTGCTGCAGACGTCCGCCGGGCCGCGGGCGGGAGGCCCCCGGGGAACGGGGAAGCCAGCCAGCCGCGAGGCGTTGATGCAAAAGGTGACCGGGGAGCTCGGAGGGCCGACCGCCCTCGGCTTGTCTTGGCGCGCCCATTTTCCAGCCCGGAGGTGCCCTCAGCCAGCTGCCTGGCTGCTCCACGGGAGCCCCGAGTCCGTGCAGGCACCCCAGTGCACGCAGGGGGCTTTGTTGGGGCCGCTCGGGGCAGCTCCGTGCTCTTTGAGCTCGGCCAGAAATTTCCCTAAAAACGTGTCGATTTAGCTCTTCCTATCCCATAACGTGACGCAAGCTGCTGAGCTGCTGATGGAGGGTGAGATGGCGCCCACCTCCGTGGACGGCTAGGAAGGGTTTCAGGAAAAAGGATGTCCTTCCACCCTCCGGATTTTTTCGTCTGTGTTTTAGGGTTAAAGCCTCAGCCACGCCAATGTCCGGTGGATTCTGAAATTTAGCTTGTGTTCAGGCACACGGGCAGGTTTATTCTGTTGATTCTGACGGGTGTTTTCGCTTGGGTTCCAGGTTGGTTTGGGGGCAGGTCTGCTGTCATAGGTCCCTAGAAAGTGGAGCTGTCCGGACAATAATCCTGGGAAAGGCCCTTTGGGACATCTTCCTGTTTCTTGAGCAGAAATGGACAAATGGAGGGGGCTAATGAGACGTCCTAGGCGCTCACTTTGGGTGTTTTTGTGTGGGCTTACCTTGGACCGAGTTTTATCGATTTGTTTTTTTAGTCTCAGTAATTGAAGCTGTTCTGTGAATCAATTGAAACGAGGTACAAACTGCTCAGATCAATTCGTGGCAGAATACGCCAGACCAGTGTTACTCTAATGACTCCCCCCTACCCCCCTTTTTCAGATTGTTGCCCACGTTTTTTGTATTTCATTGCTGGTGTGCTTGCTTAGCTCTTGTTTTTCTTTTAAACGGACCGGCCCTCTTGAACTGTTGTGCTCTGGAAACCCGCACATTGTCGGTGTCGCGTGTTCATAGCTATAGAACCTGGTATATTGCTTTGATGGGCGTTGTTGGCTGTCACTTGCCTTTGCCTTCAAATGACCACGTTAGCAGATCTACCTCCAGGACGGCCAGCTTTGTTTACCCCGCACCCCCCACCTGCGTTCTGTGGTTGTTGTTGGTGACAGCATTTTACACGCGGCAGGCGATGGAGCGGATGCAGGGATTTTATTGATTGGTACCAAGAGTTTTGTACCACAACTCCTTTTTGCTCAGGGGCCTCACTCCCTCATGTCTGCAACCTGCTGGAAGCAACAGGCTCCTTTGTTGCTGCTACTGCAGCCTCTCAGCAGCCCCCAAACCCCACGCCCCGGGACGCAGGATTCCCAGAAACCCCGAGCTCACGGCCCCATTGCATTTCTGTTTTCAAGTCAGTGGACAGGCAGCCACAGGCCGCCCTGGTGCCCTTTCGACGGGCGGCCAGCCCGGACCTCTCTCTCCATCCCCGGGGGTCTGTCCAGGCCTTCCGCCTGCCCCGGGGCCGCCTCCGGGAGCCTCCCGGGGCCCCCGCGTGGGGCAGGTGCGCGGGCCCCCAGGAGCCCCGCGCCCTTTCCGAGGGGCGGGGAGGGGGTGGGGACGAGGCCCGAGGACTGGAGGGGCTGTCCGGCCGGGGCGGCCCAGGGCACTAGCCGGTCGCGCAGGCAGCCCTCGCGGCACCGAGGCCATGAGCTGCGTCCCCGCCGCCGGGTAGGTGCTCGGGCCCGAGCGGGACTGGGGCGGGCGCCAGGGCGCGGGGACGCGGGCCTCCGCCAGCGCCCGCCTCGCGCCCGCGCCCCGCCCGGCCGGACACTCCGGGCTTCCGAGGGAGCAGCGGACGGCCGCCGGGGTCCCGGGTCGGGAGCCGGGCGGCGCCGGCGTGCAGGTTTGCGGGCAGGCGGGCGGGCGGGCGGGCGGGCCGGGAGGGGGTTGGAACAAACAACGGCGGCCATGTTGAGAGGGAATTTGTGCGGCTAAAGTTGTCCCCGCGCCCCGGGCCTGCTGCTGCCCGCGGCCTGTCCCCTCCCGCCCAGGATGACAGTGAAGTTGGGAGACGGCGGCGGGGAGGACCGGCTCAAGAAGCTGGGCAAGCGCGCGGCCGATGAGGACTCCCTGGAAGGAGAGGGCGCCGGCGGAGGGGACGCGGCCGAGGAGACGAGCGGCACAAAGGAGGCTCAGCAGCCCCTCAGCAGCGGCAGTGCCGGCCGCCCGGGGCCCCCGGCCCCCTGCGCTCCGCAGGGCTCCCCCCAGGACCAGCACCACTTCCTCAGGTCAAGCGTGAGGCCACAGAGCAAGAGGCCCAGGAAGGACAACACATCCTGCGCAGGTGGTGGCAGTGGCAGCTCTGGGGCCCGGGCCAAAGGTAAGTGAGCCCCCAGCCCCACTCTCGGGGTGCCCCACTCAAATCCCTTTGGGGCCTGCAGCGGCCTCCCCCTCCTCCAGGCCCCTCCTGACACCATCCTGGGATCGCTGGCTCCCACTTAAATCTGTAAACCCCCCCACCATGGTCTCCCACTTTGGAGTGCCGGGGGCCCCTTCCTCCTTGCTGGAAGCTGACTCTCTGTATGTGTCTTGGCTTGAAGATGCGGAAAGTAAGCTTTCAGGAGACACGATGTTATATGGTGGTTATAGCGCTTGGCTGCCACTCGGAAAGTCAGTGGTTCGAGCCCACAGGCCACTCCATGGGAGACAGTTGACACCGCCTGCTTCCTTCAAGGTTGTTGGGTGCTGCTGAGTCCAGCTCGCGGTGCCCCTCCGTCTGCACAGCAGAAGGAAGCAGGCCAGCATCTGGGCCGGCCTCACAATTGTTCTTGTGCTGGGGCCCATCGATGCAGCCACCGTGTCCATCCATCTTCTGGAAAGTCTTCCTCATTTTTGCCACCCTGCTGCTTTCCCAAGCACGCTGTCTTTCTCCAGGGCCTGGTCTCACCTGACAACATGTCCAAAGTACGCGAGACAAGGTCTCATAAAGATTACTGCCCGGCACACCCAAGGGAGTCCAGCCCGCTCTGCCCTCTACGGTCCCCGTGTGTCAGAATCCACTTAATGGCTGTGGGTTTGCTTGGGCCGGCCTCGTGGATTCCTATGGGCTGGGTTTGTTCCCCCCTTGCGAAAGAGAAGGGTCATTTCGTGCTGTGTGCCATGCTTTTGCAGTGGGCGGTAGTTGGTAAAGGGAGAGGGGAAATACCTGCGGAGTGTCTTTCCCGGAAATCCAAGAGCACGGGAGCCATCAGGGTGGGCGAGACAGCCAGTAGTGCTTGTCCTTGTACGCTGAGGTGACAGGAACGGGGCTGCTTCCTGGCTGCCCCTCCAGAAGCTTCTTTTCCCCTCGTGACTTCAAGGAGACAGTTCTGCCCTCTTTCCGATGTCACCGAGCCTGCAGTGTGTGTCACTAGTAAAAATAACACACTTCCCAGTGAACCTCAGCAGGGGCAAAAACAACCAAACAACTTTCACCTGGTTCCCTGGCAAGTAGCTGTCTGAGTGAGGTTGGAGAGTCCTGGTTCTGGAGTCCTGGAGTGGTGGGCCACACAGCTGCTCCTTTCAGCTCCTGGAATGGCGGTGTTCCTAGCTTCTTTCAGAAAGGGGGCTTTTGAAATGCGGCAGGCCCTCCGGAAGGAGTTACACCTGGCCCCACAGGAGGTCACCCTGCTCTGGCTGAGAAGGAAGCTCCTTTTTTTTTTTTTCCCCCCCTCCATCAAAAGTTGCTGCATTCCTGGCCACAGCACATCCCTGCAGGACCCTGGGGGCTTCCAGGGATGTAGTTGGTTTCCAGCTTCAGAGCAGTAGACCAAGTGGGGTCCTACAGGGTCCCTTTGTCCCAACTGCTGGCTGGGTTTGAAACCTGCTCTTGCATTAGATGAGGTGTTCTTACCTGTGACACGGGGACAGGTGTGGTGCTGAAATGAAACTGTCGACATGACAGTCGTCTCGAGGAGAGGGGCTCTGTGGGCCGCTGCACTCGCCCTGGCTAAGCCTGGCTCTCACAGTGCTCTTGTTCCTGGGCTCCGTGTGGGGCACGGAGCACCGGTCAACACTAGTGTGTGGATAAATCGGCAAGACGTGTGCTCATTAGAATGGGTGTTCTCAAATTTGTGAGTGAGGATTATTTGAAACATGGAAGCAGCGGAGCTGAAATGTGAATGCTCTCGGGAGTGGACAACGAGGTCCCTAAGAACTCGGCAAGCACCCAGCCTCCTCTCTCGGCTGTCCCTCCTCACAGGCCTCCTGGGTCCAGTGGATATAGCTCCCAGTGCCCACATCTCCTTGTGCCGCACAGCAGCCCCTGTGCCATCCTGGCTGGCTTGAGCTGGCCCCAGGAGCTCTAGCCCCCTGTGGATACACTTCCCAGAGGAACATCTTCCCAGCGAGGAGGACTGGCCGGCCAGGAAGCTGATCGAACTGGCGCCTGGAAAGGTTTCCCTGTGAAGATGCCCTGGTTTTCGTGAAGCTCAACAGAAAGACAGCCCCTGGGCCTCCTGCTGGTGGGTGACAAGTGTCCGTCGGATACTAGCGTCTGTTGGGCTGGGCGGAAAGCCTTGCTGCGGATCTGGAGAACGCA
Organism: Tenrec ecaudatus; assembly: GCF_050624435.1. Classification (NCBI taxonomy): domain Eukaryota; kingdom Metazoa; phylum Chordata; class Mammalia; order Afrosoricida; family Tenrecidae; genus Tenrec; species Tenrec ecaudatus. The sequence continues at coordinate 110,939,394 of NC_134541.1, read as the reverse complement.
ATGGAGGAGAGCCCTCCGCGTTCAGCCTTCTCCCACCCCATGGCATGACATCTTTCCACAGACGGATAAACTTGTCGAGTCCAAGGAAAAGTCTGGGACACTGTGAATGCCTGCCTGTCCAGTCAGTAAGAGAGTGGTGACTAGGATTGCGCGCACATGTCCGGGTACCGGCGTTGCTGTTGCCGGCTTTTACATGGGTACAGAGGGAAGTTTGTGTTTAAGTCCTGCATGCCTGGAGCTCAGGGGACCCGCTGGATAATGGAGGGACACCCCTCGGGCAACCCACAAGTGGAACCCAGAGTTACAGAGACTGAATCCGAGACCCTATGCCTGTGCCCACTGGACCACCTGGTGCCCTTGGGCACACTGGCAAATGACCCATCTCCTGGAGCCCCAGCTGGCCTGTCTGATGCACCTGGGAGCCCCTTCGTGTTGTGAGAAGACGGGTCCTGAATGATCACAGCTGCTGCCTCTGGCCTTTGGGAGACTGGTGCCTGTTGGGCAGTGCTGACGCAGGAGCCGGGAGGCCCGCAGAGCGGCCATTCGCCTGGTGGCTCGTGGGGCTGTGTGACAAACAAGCACTGGGCTCCTGTCGAGGAGGTGGTGACGAGGACCAGCCCTTACACAGTCCCAGCTGAAAAGTCCTGCGCTGGGATGGGTCGTGGTGACGCTGCCATGGCAGGAAGGCGGCGTTGGGGTGGGTGGGTGGGAGTTGTGTCTACGGCTGGGGACCTCTGAATGGCCCTCATCTCGCAGGTGATGGTGTGTGGCATCCACTTCTCGTCTCTTCCTGGGGCCACCCTGCTGCCCTCTGTGGCGGACACCTGTGCTATCCTGGGACCACACCACAGGGCCCTGGCTCTCAGGTCCCTCCTGCCACATCTAACGAGTTGGTGAGGTTTTAGGAGGTTTGGCACCGTGAGCAGGAGACGGAAGCTGGTGTGGAGCAAGGCGCTTACTCCCACTGACCCTGCTCAGCGTACGGCTGCACACCCCAACCCAGGGCCATGCAGCCAGACCGCTTGACGTGGCTGGGACTCTGCGGCCAAGGCAAGGCGCCGCGCTGGGGAGCAGTGTGAACACAGGTTCTCGGCCAGTTATTTCGTGTAGGACTGGACAAACTGCCTCAGGTGTGCAGACAGAGGTATGCACACACAAGGAGTCCTCGTAGGATCCCAACAGTTCAGAACTGGGCCGCAAGCTGACAGCATCCAGCAGTGGCCTCGGAGTAGACTAGGTGATCTGAGGGCCCTGTCATCTGCACACATTGAGTCACGGTGAGCTGGACTGGGACAGACGACAGCCTACAGGACTCCCACTTCCTGGGGTGCAGCAGGTCTTCATCTGGATGATGCCGCAGTAGGAAGAGCAGTGATGCAACAAACGACCTTGATAACGGAGTCCAGGGAGCGAGCAGGATGCTTCCCTACGTGGGCTGGCCTCTGGCACCCCCCCACTGCAGTGATGGAATTGACCCTGTTGTGTCTCGCACAGGAGCAATACGCTTTCTGTGGCCGCTGAGGACTTGGGATACAGCCAGTGTGGCCGCGGGTCTGCTTCTCTGCTCGGTTTGCGTGAACACGGGCCCCGGTGATCTGCTCACCTGGAGGCTGGTGTCACAGATGACAGACCTGGCTCTCTGCTCCTGGCCACTGTGGGGGGGCTGCCCGTCTGGGCCATCGCAGATGGGATTTCCGAGTGTCCGATCACACTGTTAGGGGAAGCCAGCCGGAGCCGGCCTGATGTGCCAAGAACAGGAGGCAGCCCCAAGGCCGCCTCTGCTCCCGCGTGCCCTTTTGTGGATAGCTCACCCGGCCAGCAGGGTGCAGACTCGGACGCACTGTGAGTGGCGAGCACATCTCTTCCACCGTGTCTACGCTGCCGGCGGGGAGCCGGTTTTTGCTTTCTTGTATGTAGTCTGTGTGAGAGTCCACACCCCTGGGTGCACGTTGTGTTCTGTGCCGTGGAGTAGTGTGCAGTGAGTTTGGGGTTTGGGCCTTGGCCATTACCTTGAGTCTTTGGTTTTTTCTTCACTCTCCTTTGCTCCGGACTGGGAGAGACGCTATGCAGCTTAGCATCTCACATGGCTACGCACAGGCGTCTAAGACCCCGGTAGCTGCTCACCGAAGCACAGCATGCAACCTTGTCTTTGGACTCTGGCCGAGGTAGAGACGTCGATTTTCCACGTGTTTTTCTGGAGGGCCTTTGTGGTGTGTGTGGACCCGAGTGAGCTCAGCGGTCTGTCCCCTGAGCGGGCTGCGAAGAAGGCGGCGCAGGTCATTGGGTATTGCATGCCACAGAGACCATGTGAGCTCACGAGTGCTCTTGCTGGGCCTCCCAGGAAGTACATTCCACCGGGAAAGCCTTCCGTGGTCAGTGGGTGGTCTGGATGTGCCTGGCATACACTGGCTCAGGCACTGTTGTCTTGTCATTGTGTGTTTGCCCTGAGATCCTCACGGTCGGGGCTTCCTCTCCGTTTTATGATCTTGAAAAGTGTCTAGTGCAGTGGCTGTCACAGGGTGAGTCCCGAGTGCTTCCTGCTCTCTCCCCCGAGGAAGGCGGGGCGTGCTGGGGTAGGGCATAAAAACGCCCTATCAGTGACCTTGGACTCTTGCTTTCTCCTAGAGTTTTTAGACCTCGCTGTTTAATGTATTAACTTCCCCCTCTCGGCCCTGTTTTCAGACTTGGTGGGAGGGTGGGAACCGATGCTTTCGGAGAAACTTCCAGTTGTCCAATCACTCTGAGCACCCGGCTTCTGAAGCCGCACGTTGATCAAGTGTGCTTTTTCTCAAGAATCTAACTTAAAGAGAAATAAAGAAAAAGACTCAGAGGCATCCATTGATGTGCACTCTCCACAGACCAGGTGGTTACATGCCCCTGGGCCTGAGGTGAAAGTGGAGACGGCAGAGGGACATCGCGAGTGGAGAGGGGACTATGTGCTCTGTGACTCCCAACCCCCTGAGAGGCCCAGCCAAGACCAGGGTGCCTGGCAGTTCCTTATGGCTGGAAGCCCCCTGCAAATCGGCAAGGTTGTCACTGTCTCTCACTCGCCCTGTCCTTGAGGAGATGCCCACTCATGGTGACCCTGCAAGACAGGGGAGGACGGCCCCTCTCCCGGGAGTGGAAAGCTCTGTCTTTCTCGCATGGAGTGGCTGGTGGTTTTGAACTGCTGACCCTAACACATGACCAGTGCACCCCAGGTCACCCATGTCGTCAATGCAAAATGCTGCTAGCAGGAAAGTCAGGAAGTAAGGGGGTGAGTAAAGTAGGGGTCAGTGAAGCAAGGGAGCCCCTCAGTGAGGCCGACTGACTCCAGCCACAGCAGAGCGCTCAAACAGCCCCCTGTCCTGGGGACGGCACAGGGCGAGGCAGCGCCTCTCTGTTGGGTGTGTGTTGTCCTGACGTGGAGCCAGCGCTGCGGTGGCGGTGGCTGCAGCTGCATTCTGAGGCCTGGCTAATGCAGGGTGGTCTGCAGCCCCGTCTTCTGCACTTCACGCCTCCACTTGCTTGTTGAGAAGAAGCCATGGATTATTTCCACCAAAACCTGGCTTGAAGGAGAACCCCTTCCCCACCTATTGCCATCTCGTCGGCTGCGATGCGCAGTGACCACATGTATATGCCGTGGTCCCCTGGAGATGGCTTTCCCTTCTTGGAAGAACGGGCCCCTGAGCCTGCTGTGTGACTAGTGTGTGGCTACGCAGCCCCTCACCCCACAGCCCATGCATCAGCAGGGTTTGGTTCCCTCCTCTCGCCACTGAGCCACCTTGCCTGATCGTGGGGTCCCAGGGCCAGCCTGCGAGGTGAGGGCTGCTCAGAGCCCCGTCCCCGAGGCACTCACACAGTGTGTTGCTTTCTCCCCAAGGAGCCGACGGCGGGGGAGCGGCGTCGGGAAACGGGCCGGGGGCTGCCCCGGCTGCTCCTGCAGGCGGCTCGAGGCCCTCCTCTCGGAGCTTGGGATCTTCAGGGGCCGAGAAGGAGGAAGGCAAGAAGGTTCGGCGCCAGTGGGAGTCCTGGAGCACGGAGGACAAGAACACTTTCTTTGAGGGCCTGTACGAGGTGAGGGGGGGTTGGGGGGGTGACAGCTGCTCACTGATGGCCACTGCTTTGCCTAGGTCATCACGCTTGGCGTGTGCTCCTGCGATTGGTTGGTTCAACCACTGAGACCTTGAACATGGCCAGGGCGCTGGGCGCCTCGACCCATTTGTACTGTGCTTATGCCGTTGTCCCAGTTGCCCCAGATGTGGCCGCTGGGCACCTCTTCAGGGTAACTCCTGCATCTCCTCTCTGTGTTCCCCTTGTTCACTTCCCTGGCTGGTACCGCAGGGTCATCAGGTCTCCCTCAGGGAGCCAGGCCCCCTGGCTGCCGGTCTGCCTGACTCCTGCCACGGCACTCATGCTGGCTTACGGACAGACCCTGGGAAGACCCTGATGCGCCACCCTGCCTTTGCCCAAAGCACTGGGCGCAGCCCCCATGGGAGCAGCGGGAGCAGTTTCTGTGCGTGCCTCTAAGTAGCAGGGCACCGAGCAGCTCCTTGCTCCACGGTGAAGGGGGCTGTGCTCAGCGATCCTCATTGGCTCCAGGAGCAGTGCCGTGGCCGCACTTCTGGGGGCTCAATCCCGGGCGCTGTCTTTGAAGAGGGATCGACCCACTGTTGCCCAGTGGGGGCACTCTGCAGCCCACCAGGGGCCGCCCTCGTTCACAGCGGCAATTAACCAACAGGTTTGAACTGGTCTGGAACCCCGTCTGGTGGTGTGACCCGTCACTAAGGCTGACGGTGAGGCACCGGTCCAGACGGCCAGTGTCTGCAGGCCCCTGCATTCCCGAGCCCACTCCATTCTCCGTAGAGCCTGAGCCTTGTGCCCGGTGCGCACGGGCCGTGAGGGACGTTGCCCCCCCTCCATGCTGTCTGACGCAGGCTGTGTCTGCTTCCAGCACGGCAAGGACTTTGAGGCGATCCAGAACAACATTGCCCTGAAGTACAGGAAGAAGGGCAAGCCCACGAGCATGGTGAAGAACAAGGAGCAGGTCCGCCACTTCTACTACCGCACCTGGCACAAGATCACCAAGTACATCGACTTCGACAATGGTGAGTGCTGCCAGTGAGCGGGGGCGTGGGCTGGTGGTCCGCCCTCCGCCCCACTCTGCCTGGCCCCACGCAAGACTTGCTGGCTGCCCCTGGTGACTCTGGTCACGGGCATCTCCCTGGAGGCTGCTTGCTACCTCTGGTGGTCTTCCCTCGACACGGTCCCGTGTTTGGGGATGTCTGCAGGGGCTGTGTCCTGCTCTGCTGTGGCAGCAGGGTCTGGCTGTGGGCCTGGTGGCAGGTGTGAGGTAAATACTGGTAGGACCTCGATGATGGTTTGCCCACCTTGGGTCCTCTGAGATCCCAGGCTTGTGTCGTCCCCGCCCTCATCCATGTCACCAGCTCGCTGTGGATTCCCAGCCCCAGGCCGTCCCTGCTGGTGGTGGGCTCTGTCACCAGCGTTTGCTCCTGCTTCCCCCTGGGAGCAGAGGTGCCAGTGAGTCCTAGCTCTCTGCCTGCTGCCGTGCCTCAACCCTCTGCCACCCGTCTTTTTCTTACACACACACACACACACACACACACACACACACACACACACACAAAGGGACTTTACATGTGCAGTTTGTGATGCCTTTTCATACACTCTTGTCCTCACACACAGACATGCAGGTGCTCACATGTGCCACTGCCCACACAGCACACACACGTACTCACACACACACACACACACACATGCACAGGCACTCACACGTGCACACACGCAGGCACACAGACACGTGCACACGCTCTCATGCACTCACAGACACGTGTGGGCGCTCAAGCACACACACTCTCATGCACTCGGACACACGTGCGCACGTGCACACACAGGGAATGTCAGGCTCTGAAGTGAGGGGAACGGAGGAAGACGGGGACTAGTGTGGCACGGAAGCCGTGCCGCCCTGGTGTCCCTGGGCTTCCCACGTCTAGAGTGAAAATCTCAAGGCCATCGTGGCTGGGGCTCCTGGAGGCTACGGGAGCCGGAGGCCTCTGAGTGGTCCCAGGGGCCCAGGCCCCATCCTACTCTGCTGGCAGGAGACATGTCCAAGTGACCCCAGGCAGCAGCTGGCCTGCCTGACAGCCCGTCCGAAGTCTCCACAGCACGGCCGCACGTGGCTAGTTGGTGCTTGATTGTGTGGCCACATTTAGCCACACGAAGGCTGGCACAGGCTCCGTCTCTGCATTGCCTTCCTCAACCAGGTGGGGCTGGGTAGGCGGCCCCTGAAGGAGAAGGGGGGAGACTGGCTAGGGTGAGAGTGCTCTGCCCCGCCCCCACCTCTGGTCAGCACTGCGGCTGGTGCGTCGGGTCAGAGAGGTAAGAGATGGGTGAGGTGGGGGTGATGGTCTGAATCCTTGGTGAGGTTGTAAGGCGACGGGAGGCGGGCAGAGGCCTGAAGAGCTGTGTGGAGGGAGGGGTCCAGGGGTGGGTGCGTCCTGCCTCCCCCACCTCCTGGATGAAACCCAGCGCTGGTGCCCTTCCTCCCCAGCAGACCTCTGTCCGCTCCGCCCGTCAGGCGGTTCCCAGCTCACGCTCACGCCTCCTCTTGAGTACTGCACAGGTCGCACTGGGCGCGTCTGACCAGCCTCCCGACCTGCTCTCTCTGCAGTGTTCTCCCGAGGGCTGAAGAAGTCGTCCCAGGAGCTCTACGGGCTCATCTGCTACGGCGAGCTGCGCAAGAAGATCGGGGGCTGTGAGTACTCCCTGCGCGCCCGCCGCCTTCCCTGCCCTGGCTGCTCTGCCGCTCCACGCAGCTGGGCACACTGCCCATGTGCGCCCACACACACTTAGTATTACCTACTTGTGTATCTGTGAGATACAAACATGTCAGACCCAAAGCCCTCCATGCCGCCCTGAGACGGGATGGGGATAGGGATGGGTGTGGGGAGGTGCTGTCAGGTGAGAGCCGACCGCGGTTCAGCATGTAGCAAGCAGGCCCTGAGCTCTTACCCAAGGTGCCCCTGTGATCAGGCGGGCCCTGCAGTCAGATCCCACGACAGCCCCTTGGTCTCTGTCTGCATGTGCTGGTGGTCCAGGCCTGTGCTTTGTAATGCCTCCCCCACATGGGACTTGCCCCGATGGGTCCCTCATGAGCTTGTGTCCTGTAAACGCTTTGGCACTTGACCTCTGGGGGTGGGGGGTCCACCTCCTGCTGGGCCACCCGGGTGACCCCAGAATTCCATCTTCCAGTTAGTTGCACAGTGACTTTGGTGCAAAAGGCACCTGCCCTGTGAGGCTTCTGCCGCAGTGGGCAGTGGGCAGGCAGTAGCTTGTCTGCTGGTCACTTAGTGGACTGTTCTGGGTTACTAACTGAAAGCTTAGGAGTTCAGTTCCACCCAGTGACCCCAGGGAGAAAGGGCTGCAATTGGCTCTCATTCAGAGATCCCTAGGGAGCGCACAGTTCCACCCTGGAACCCTGGGATGACTCGAGGGCCTGTGTCCGGCCTGGTGAGGTCCTCTGGGGGTGTGGTCTCTGCAGAGCTAGGCAGATAGCTAGGCAGATGAGCACCTGCAGGGGAGTGAGTTGGAGAGAAGGCAGAGCCTGTGCAGGTGAGGGGCTGCAGCATGGAAAGGGGCACCTGAAATCGAATGACCACTTGCCATGAGTGTTTGGAACCCCTCGTACTGCCAAGCAGAGGTGTCTCTCCAGCGAGGTTGGGTCCTGCCTGGGGGCGGGGTGGGCGTGGGTTATTTCTGTAGGGCCATGGCCCCCCAGTGTCTGGGTGCTAACCTCTGACTCTGTCCCACTGGAAGGCATGGACGACAAGAATGCCACGAAGCTGAACGAGCTCATCCAGGCTGGGTAAGTGACGTCAACACCAGGCCCCTTCTCCCCCTAGTGCTGGCATGCGGGCCTGCTGCTCCTCCTGCAGGACAGGCCAGCAAGCTCACAGTGAGAGGCTTCTGTCCTGGGGCTGGAAGGGGTCTTGCTGGGGACCAGTCTGTGCAAGCTCGATCCAACCCCAGGATCCTCTTTCCCTTTCCAAGCATTTCACTCTGTCTATCCCGCTGACCTCTCAGTTCATGCAGAGGGTCTCAGGTTCCACCCTGTGAGAAACTGTTGACACCCGAGACTTTCTCTGTGCCTTTTGGTAACTGGTGGATGGGTTGGTATAAACCCCAGACGTGGTGCCCTGATGGGGACTGGAGCAGCCCTAGAGCACCTTGCCCCATGCCAGGGCACAGTGGGATGTCTGAGCCTGTACAGCGGGAGCGAGGCTTTGTTAGTGGATTTTGCAAACTTGGGCATCCAAGCCTCAGAAGACAGGACGGCTGCCACCCAGACAGACATCTGTCAGGCAGTAGTATTTCCTAGTTTTCCAGGCCCTGCCCTGACTCCTCATTGACTGAGTACTGTGGGCTTAAGGCTTTCCCGGAATGTTCAACTACTTCTTTGATTTAAAGTCTGTCCTTCGGGGAAGATCTGGTTCAAGTTAGACCCATCCCCATCTCTGGGTTCTAGTGATCATCACATCAGCTATCAATTTGACTCAGGGTACTTAGTAACTTTTTGGCCTTTTATTCCTGAAATTGCTGGACATTTGGGGATTGATTTCTCACATCCCAGCCCCTCCCACTTCCTCAAGGTCCTCTCCAGCTCCTACTTCCTCCTTTTGTTCCCAGCCCCTCCCACTTCCTCACCATCCTTCCCAGCTCTCTTCCCATTTCCTCACCTTTGTTCCTAGCTCTCTTCCCACTTCCTCATGGTCCTCCTCAGTCCCTTCCACTTCACCTCTATTTCCCAGCTTTTCCCACAAGGTCCTTCCCAGCTCCAACTCCTCCCACCACGTGCTCAGGGTCCTTCCCAGCCTTTCCCTGTTTGACTAGCTCCTCCTACTTCCTTAAGGCCACCCCCCCCCCAGTCTCAGGGATCTTAAGGGAGGTTGAGCCCCGCTCACTGACACCTCCTGTGTGTGACATGCTCCTGGGTGTGGGGCCCTTCAGGCCAGCCTTAGAAGCCGTGGCTGTGAACAGACAGGACAGTTGGGATGGATTCCATTTGAGATGGTCCTCATTCTGGTTTTCAATTCTGGACAGCAGTTTTTTAAGAATAACTGTTTCTTAAAAATTGTGTTTTAATCATTTTATTGGGGGCTCTGACAGCTCTTATCACAACCCATACCTCCATCCCATTGTGTGAAGCACATTTGTTGCCATCGTCACTTTCACAACATTTTCTTTCTACTTGAGCCGTTTGTATCAGCTCCTCATTTTTTCCCACCCGCCATCTGTCATGAACCCTTGATAATTTATAAATTATTACTAAGTTTTTCATGCCTTACACTCACCGATGTCACCCACTTTTCTGCTGTCCGACCCCCCTAGAGTAACAGTTTTTACAGGAATTTGTCCCTGTTCCCGTGCCTGTATGTCCGCCCTCTGGGCTGAGTGACCTGCCCCCCACCCCGGCCTGGTGGCCTGTCTCGTCTCGGTGTCTGTTGTGTGGAGCTCCGAGGAGCTGCGACTCAAAGTGCTGGGACATGCAGGACCCCGCGTCCTGCCTGGCACCTGAGTCCTTCCTTGTCTGTGGCCTTGGGCTTACAGGGCCTGCGGTGACCTGTGAGGCTGGAGTGAGGACCCTTGGATGGAGCTGGCACACTTGGCCACAGTCCCTCTCCTCTGCCAGCTCTCTGTTAGGGCCAGCTGCTGTCCCCAGGCCTGACCTGTCCTTACTCCACTTCCCCCAGGGCCACCACGGTCCGATACAGAGGCCGGAACCTGCGCATCAAGGCCCCCATGTGTCGAGCCCTGAAGAAGCTGTGTGACCCGGATGGTAGGTCCAGGGTGGCGGGGAGTGGGCTGAGGCGGAGGGTGGGGTATCTGCTGCCTTAGCGCACACTCACCCATGGCCAGTTAGGTGCGCACACGGTGGCTGGCTGTGTCGGGCTTCTCCAGAACCAGACTCCCACCTCTCCTCTTGACTGCTCCATCCTAAGAGCAGTGTGCCCACTCCTGAGGGGACCCCCCTCTCCCACACAGGCCTGAGCGACGAGGAGGACCAGAAGCCTGTGAGGCTGCCCCTCAAGGTGCCCGTGGAGCTGCAGCCTCGCAACAACCACGCGTGGGCTCGAGTGCAGAGCCTCGCCCAGAACCCGCGGCTCAGGTGACAGTCAGGCCTGTGCACTGGGCAGGGTGGGCTTGGGGGTCGAGGTTGTGCTGTATGGTGCCTTCAGTTCCCGGTGGGTGGGCTGAGTGCATGAGACCCCTGGGCCGCTGCCTCCCCGATCAGGCAGGTGTGCGGCTTGGCGCCAGACCAAGGCCAGGATTGGTCTGTCCCTGTGTCCTGCCAGATCTCCCTCATGGGCCCCACGAGGCGCTGACAGATGGGTGATGGGTTCACCTTGCTAAGGGCCTGTTGTTTAGGGCTCCTGGCCTCCCCTGGGCACACAGGGCTACTGCCCTTCTCTTAGCTGGATAGGGCTGTCTGTGGACCCCGCCCGAGCTGCCCCTCTCTGCAGGATGATCGTGGAGCTGCACCGCAAGGTCTCCAGCCTCCTCGAGTTCCTGAAGCAGAAGTGGGCACTCCACGAAGTGCGCGTCGTATCCTTTCCTTGGGCGCTGCCCACAGTCCCCCAGGAGCGGGCATTGGAAGGAGGCCCGGCTTCCCCTTGGAACCTCCCTTGCCACTTGCTGAGCGGTGGAGGCAGGGCTGACCTATAGCCTTCTCTGATTTGTGGTCAGAGGGCAGTGTCCAGGCACCAGCTTCCCCAGGCCACAACTCCAGCTGCTGGCCAGGGGCGACGCCCAGTGGGTGCCCTGAGCCTTGAGGCTGGGGTGGGGGATCTGAGCCCGCAGTGCAGTCCTTGACAGTGTCTGCAGCGCAAGACGTTGGAGGAGCGGCAGATGCAGGAGCCCTGCGATGCCCTGGCCGAGCAGGGGCGTGCCCAGGAGAGCTTGACCCTGCATTTGTTCCCCGGGGAGAACTGCACGGTGACGCCGCTGCCGGGTGTGGCTCGCGTGGTGCACTCCAAGGCCTTCTGTACCGTGCACTGGCAGGAGAGCGGCCGCTGCAGGCAGAGCGCCCGTGACGCCCACGCGCTGCCGCCCGCCCAGATTCTGGGCATCCAGAGTGGCCAGGGCACAGCCCGTGGTCAGGTCAAGTGCCCCCGGGGCACGGGCGAGGGCAAGGCCAGTGGGCGGCCTCCCCCGACGGCCGACGCCTCGCAGAGCTCCGGGGAGAGCTCCCCTGAGAGTGTCCCCGGGGAGGGCGCCACCCCAGGCCTGAGCAGCCCTGGTGCTCCTGATAGACCTCCCGGCCCGGACAGCCTCTCCTGCGCACCAGGTCCTGTGTCTGCAGAGCCGTGCGTCTGCGGCCAGCCCCCGGACCTGAGCGAGGAGCTCTCCCTGCTCGACCCCTTCCCCCGCTACATCAAGTCCTGCCAGCACCTCATCATCCCCGACAGGTGCCGCTGTGCTGACTCGGGGGGCGGGGATGAGCCCCCTCCCCCTGAGGGCCACACCTCCCCTGAGCCCCCCACCCCCAGTGCCCCAGAGGCCATGGACCTGGTTCGGGACCTATCCCCACACCAGCTGGAACACCCCCTGAGCCAGGGCCCAGGGTTGCCACCTGATAGCAGCGGTGGCGTCGGCCGTGGTGGCAGCAGCAGCAGCAGTGCCAAAGACCCGGTTGAGGTGCCCACTGAGGAGCCAGCTGAGAAGGGCAGCACACCGGACGCCATGCCCCCCCAGGGGCAGCCCACGAGCCGGCTGGCCCAGCAAGTGCGCGAAGAGGGCTGGAACCTGCAGACGTCCGAGAGCCTCACGCTGGCCGAGGTCTACCTCATGCTGGGCAAGCCCACCAAGCTGCAGCTGGAGTACGACTGGCTCGCGGAGCAGAGCCCCAGCCCACCGGCTGAGCCTGCTGCCCGCCACAAGCAGCGCCTCCTGAGCTGCCTCCTAAAGCTCATCGCCACCGAGGTCAGCTCTGAACTGGGGCATGAGGCCGCACCAGGCCCTGTGTGACCCACAGCTCCCAGGGGCTTCCTTAGGCTCTCTGCAGACCCCTTCCATCTCCATGAGTCTGTGGACCCTTCCCAGGGCCTGCTCTTGCCAGCCTGGTGGCTCTATACGAGTGACAGCAGGGTGGTTGGCAGGGGGCTCAGAAAGTAAAGTACAGCCAGGAGTGAGGTCAGAGAGACTGAGAAACCTTCAGGGGAGACCCCCAGGTTAGAACAGGCAGGGGGAAGGAGGGGCGGGATCTGAGGAGATGAGAAGGGGTTGCAGGCTGTGTGAAGTCACTCCATCAGCCAGAGCCTGGTGTCCAGTGAGCACCAAGGCAGAGAGGTCAGTGGGTGTGGCTGAGCCAAACCCCTCCCATCCCCCCAGGACAGTGAAGTCACCGGGGTGAGGACAGAGGGGTGGCAAGTGAGGCAGCCCCCGAGTGGGTCATGTGGGTGGTGGCACTGTGGCTGCTCTGTTCTGAGTCATTCTGTGCTCGCTCGCCCCCACGCTCTGTTCCCTCAGCTCTCACGTCCCCCTCCCCATTACTGGGAGACTGCCCGGAGCAGGCTCCTCTAAGCTTGAGCATGTTCCGCTAGGTTCCCGACGTGAACGCCGCCTCCACAGCCTCTGCAAAGCCAGTCCAGGAGGAGCAGCCACTGCCCCCTGCCGGGAAGGTGGTGGCCGTCAGCTCGAGGAGCCCCCGCTGTGCCCGTGGCAAGGCCTTCTCTCCACATGCCACACCCTCCTCAGGTGAGCCGCCACCGGCTTCTGACTCCTGAAGGAAGGGCCCTCGGCAGGTCACGGGGTAAAAGGAGGCGGTGGTGTCTAGTTACCCCCCGTGTGTCTCAGCTGTTGGCCAGGCAGTACCCTGCCTCCTTAGAGCCAGGTGACGGCCATGCGCACGTCACCTGAGGGGATGGACATCCATTCTGTCCACTGCATGAACAGGGCCCTTGGTGCCAGCCACGTGTCCCCTCTCCTGCTGAGGGGCCAGGCATGTGGAAGAGTGGGTGCGTGGCTCTGCCTGGGCTGACTGAGGGCGAGCATGGGGGGGACTAGGCCTGGCACAGGGGTTCAGCAGCGCCTCCACAGCTAGATTGAAGTACCAGCACCCTGCCAGCCTCCAGCTGGCTCTGGGCACGTCTGTGCAGCCCGGCCTGCGAGTGCTCTGGGAGGAGTGCTGTGGGCAGCGGGCCACTCTTCCCGACACTCCTTGCTATCTGAGCCCCTTGTTGCCAAATGTTCTTCGGGTCCCTCTGGAGGGGCAGTTGTAACTGTCCTTCATTGGGTCCTGTCCACTCATGGACACAGTGACCTTCTCTGGCCCTGGGGTGGGATCAGCTCATTGTCGACAGGGCATACAGCCCTGAGTGCTGAGCGTGCTCTGCCTCCCTGTGCTGGGACCGCTCAGTGCCCGTGAGTGGAGGAGACATGGACCCCACGTCCTGAGCAGAGGCGTGCTCTGGGCGACAGCTCACACCTGTCACAGCTTGTTCTCTGGTCTCCCTGAGGATGGAGAGGGGTCTCGGAATCATGATTGAAGAGGTCGTCTTGATGGGTGGCTGGCTGGTTGTACGTCTTTTTTTCTTCTGTTTCAGTCTGGGCCGCTGTTTTCTCTAATTCTCTGTTCTCTCTCTAAATTAAAAGTGCTCACAGACTGTCTTAGTGCAGGGCTTCAACTTAGCCATTTATCACACGAGCAGACACTCCCAGAAATACCTCAGACTCGTTACTCATCTTACTTTGAATGACTCGTCCATTCAGAAACCTTTTACCCTTGCCAATTTTTTGTGACCTTCACAGCCCCGTACGGGGTCCCGACGCACAGTTTAGCAAGTGTTTTGGTGGTTGCTTGGGAAGCACTGGGCTAGCTGTGTGGTACCGCCATAGCAAATGCCTTCACCAAGCACATTGGTTCTCACGCGTCGGCATGCCAGGTGCCTGGGTTTAGGCCACTGGGTCTTGGTGAAAGCTAGCTCTCTGTGGGCTCTGGAGGTAGACCCTCACCTCCTTTCAGCGTCTGTGAGCTCCATGGCCCTTTGGAGACCTCAGTGTGTCCTGGCCTCAGTCATCCCCTGGGTCTATGAGGTTCTCAGCACAGGGAGCAGTGAGGGGTCCTCTCAATAAGTGCCCTCTTTTCTGAATAGGTTGAAGTAGGAGTCTACAAATTGACCTGTGGCCCAGTCCAGTCTGCCTCCTGCTTTTTGGAAATAAGCTTTATTGGCACACAGCCCCCAGCATTGTTGGACTTGTTGCCCAGAGCTGCTTGTGTGTCTCAGTTGCAGAGCCCACCAAGGCCTGGAGCTCCACCCTCGCTGGCGGTCTTGAGGGGCCTTGCAGTGGTGGATGTCTGATGGTGCTGCTGCCCTTCCACTGAGGGAGGGGTCTGCTCTTGGTGGGTGGCGCCATCCTTGTCAGCGTGTTGTTGTGGATACGCACAGCGGAGCCTGTGCCAGCCCGACCAGTTGTGTGTGTACACGCGTGGAGTTGGCGGCTCTCCTGCGCTTCCCGTGCACACAGACGCGCTGTCCCCGGGCTCCTGGCCGTCCATCCACAGTGTTCCGCAGACCTACCTTCCTTTGCTGTCAGAAGACAGATGTCAGGGTTGCCTTTGGTTTAAGGTATAAAGACTCTGGTTTTTGGTATAAGATGTAAAGTTTCAGGGGTTTATCCTCCTGCCTCGCTGGCTACAGGATATCTGGATTCCAAAGAAAGATCCTTTCATGGACTGAGGTACAGGAGTCCCTTTCATGACTGAAGAAGCTTCTCCGCTGCCGTGAACCGGCATGCTAACGGCTCGCCCTGCCTCTCCCCGTACCCCAGGTCTAAGGAACCCCCCAAGGCCCCTCCTGGTGGCTGGCCCACCCAGCACGGGGAGCAGTGATGCTGACGGGGCCCTCTTCGCCGTCCCCACGACTCTGCCACCCAACAGCCGGCACGGGAAGCTCTTCTCACCCAGCAAGGAGGCTGAGCTGACCTTCCGCCAGCACCTGAACTCGGTCAGCGTGAGTGCCAGCCCACGCCCCACACGCCTGGTTGCCACCCCTGGCAAGCCCTCAGGAGCCATGCTCTTGCCTTTGCAAATGCAGGCGGACTTATTCCTGCCCAAGTCCCGGAAGCTGCAGAAACGGCACCTTCGGAAACCGCTGGTGGTCCAGGTCAGGAGCCCCCTGGACTCGGGTTCTGACTGGGGCAGGGCTGGTGGGAAGGGGTGAGAGAGAGACCACGGGTGATGGTGAAGCAGGGGCTCGTTAGGATGACCCCAGTTCCTCCCAGGCCTGCCCAGCCAGTGGTGCACACGAAGGATGTAGCAGCAAGTAGGGGCATCGCATGCAGGAGCGTCCCAGTGCCCCTGCGGCTCTGGAAGCGTGTCGGGGGAGCCCTTGGTAGGCAGCAGGCCTTCAGGTGCTCGCCGTGGTGACCACAGGGCAGTGGAGGCACGAACCTACCAGCTGCTCCAAGGAGGGCAGAGTGGCTGCCAGGGAAGCCCTCCGGACGGTGCCGCTCTGTCCTGCACAGTCACTCTGAGTCAGCATGACATTCTAATGGCAAAGGGAAGCCCCTTGGGCAGGCACTCCGCTGTCCCCCCCTGACGCCACCGATCCAGGCTGTGTCTCTGGGCCCTCACGTTAGTGCGTTTCCTCCAAGGAGGACCCTCTCAGAAACATCCTTCCTCTCTGCCTTTCTTGTACATAAAATCCTGTCGGCCCAGAGCCAGGCATGCTTGTCAGACCCACTGTTGTGAGCTGTGGGGCAGAAACAGAGAGATGGCCGCGGGGCGCTTTCCAGAAAGTACAGTCTTTGAAGTGATGCCACCCTCAGTGGGTGTTGATACCTCAGTACCGGGTGGTCCCGGCCCCGTCCTGCCACATGTGCAGGAGCGATGCTGTGAGCCAGCGTTTCCCCTCAGCAGAACTGCGGCCATGCTGCCTGGAGGCCACCAGGCCTGCTGGGGAGCACGTGCCAGCGACAGATGGCTTTTGTGAATGTTTTGGCTGTGCTGGTCTGCTTGGCACACACAGCAGGAGACTGGGAATAGGGAGGGTTGGTGACCTTGTCAGGACAGGGCAGGATAGTGCTGGCCTGGAGAAAACTTGCCAGCAGGAGTCTTGTGCGGCCCTACCCAATGGCGATGGGCGCTTTGCTGCCCAGCCTGCGGGTGCTCTAGGCTGCTCTTGCTGACACGCCTCGCCATCTAAGCCCCTTGTCACCAAATGTCCCTTGGGTGCTGCTGTCTTGAGTGACGGCCTGTCTCTCCTCCACAGAGGACGCTGCTGCCGCGACCGTCCGAGAGCCAGGCCCACAACGTCTGCTCCTTCTCCGTCCTGTCCAATTCCTCTGTCACTGGTACGCACTGGGCCTCTTGTCTGCTGCTGCTGGGGACGTTTCCCACTTCCCTCAGCTTGCCTGGCACTCTGTGTGTGGACACTCCATGGGTGGGCATCCCCTGTGTGTGAGGCTTAGACAGGTGTCAGCCACCATCCAGTGCTGTCCGATGGCCCTATTGGCACTTAGTTCAGCTTCTCTGTAGGTGAAGGTGTCTGTCGTCGGCCTCTGGCATGTGGGTGGGCCATGCTGCAGTGTGTGGTGAGCCCACCAACCTCTCAGGAGAGGGATGAAGCTGCCTGCTTTCTGGTGGGCAGCTCTGCACTGGCCATGGGTTTGCAAGAAGGCAGCCAGTGTGTAGGAGCTCCATCTGGTCCAGGGTTCCACTCGGCCCCCTGGTCCTTGTGGTCTGGTTGCTCCTGGCAGGGATTCACGTGGGCTGCGTACTCTTAGCAGCCTTAGGCAGACAAGGTGGCATGGCTGTGCCCTCTGACCTTCAAGTTAGCCAGTGTTGGGAGGCTTTGGCCTGGGCCCCATTTGGGAAGGATGCAGTGATGCCCTGCCACGTGGGAGATGTGGGGAGGGAGTCCCAACACCCTGTCCGTGTTTCTGACCTCACAGGGAGAGGCGCGTTCCGGCCCATCCAATCCTCTCTGACCAAAGCAACTCTGTCCAGGCCGATTGTGCCCAAGGCCCTCCCGCCCCAGGCCACCAGTCACCTGGCCAGTAAGTGTTGTTAACCGGACGTGGTGGCTGCCACCCCCTGGGGTTTGAATGACATGTCAGACGTGAAGTTGATGATTGTCCTTCAAACCGTCACCTCCATCCCGTGACCTCATCGGATCTCCTGGCCCTTTCGCAGAGAAACCTGAGTGAGGCTGCTCCGTGGCTCTCCTGGGATGTATTACAGGATGTGTGCACAGCAGGATTGTGAAAGTGTTTTCTTTCTGTCACCAGGTGCTATTGACCTCGTGGCCAAGAGTGCTGGCATCATTCCCGGGAGCCCCCTCCCGGTCCTGGACACCGATGGTCTGTCTGGCATCTCCCCACTGGCCCCCGACACTGTGACTACAGCCATTGCCAGTCCAGACTCTGCTGGCACCCCTCAGAATGGACGCCCCATCTCCAATATGGACGTATGTTTGTCCAGTTACCACCAGCCCCTAGAGTAGCCACTGGCTCTCCCGGGATGGGAAGCCCAGGGCTGGAGCCAGCATGCTGGGCTAAGCACAGCAAGGGAGGGGGTCTCGGGTGGGGAGGCCTGTCCTGTGACCCTGGAGCAACCAGGACTCGGAGAAATTGCCAGGCAAATCTCTGGTCCTGGGGAGCTGCTTCAGGGCTGTTGGGTGACGACAACCTGCCCCGCTGCCATCCTGGTCACCCGTCTGAGGAGGGGCACCCCTGTTGCTGCTGCTGCAGCCCATTCTTGGGACAGGTGGGACGTAGGACGGGGCTTTGGCAGCTCTTTGCATCGTGTCCCCCTCTGGCAGCAGGCTATTCAGGGGGCCCACACTGTTGGGAGCTGGGGGTGTCTGTGGGCTTCTTTGGAGCTTGTGGGGACAGGCCGCTCACCACTGTGCTTACTTCCTAGGGGGCGAGTAGTCCGTTCATCAGCGTTCCCTCGAGGCTGGAGCCCGAGCCCGAGCCAGTGGCCGCTGCCTTCCAGGTAGCATTCCCAGGCCCCTGTCCAGCCCCAGGGCCCCTGCCCTCCTAGCCTCACTCTCCCTTGCACATCTTCTTACCACTCCTGTCTCTCTCCTACACACACTCCCCACATCCCAGCACCCCCGCCGCGACTTAGTGGCTAGGCTGGGGAACCAGGGCCCATCCGCCTGTGCACCGCTGGCCTTCCGTGTGGCCACCTGCAGGGAGGGCTTCGGGCTGGCTGCACATGGTGCTTCTCAGGTGCCGACTTGCCTTCAGGGTCACCTGGTTGGTGCGCTATCTTCCTACAGGGCTCCTCAGTCCTCTCCTTGCCTGAGCTGCCCAAAACGCCACTCCACAATGGCCTCTCGGCGCCACCCCCCTCCTCAGAAGGATCCAGCCCACGGCTCTCACCACCCAATGTGTCTGCGCTGTTGGACCTCTCCCTGCCAGGGCCACCGGAGGACATGCTCTCGCAGGGCGAGCCTGCCACACAGATCAGCGACTCCATCATCGAGATCGCCATCAGCTCCGGCCAGTATGGTGAGGGCCCTTGAGTAGCCAGACCAGTGCCCCCTGGGTCGCGGCAGGCTCAGGCTGCTTGTCCTGTGTGGAGGAGGTGGGTCTTGGCCTCTGTGGGTCCCTGTCCTGGCAGGGCAGTGTCTGTGTGCCGCCTCAGGTGATTTCTGTTTGACCTGCAGGTGAAGGCGTCTCCCTTTCTCCAGCAAAACTGAATGGTGGTGACAGTTCCAAGAGTCTCCCTTCTCCGTCTAGCAGTCCCCAGCCCAGCTGGATTGCCTCCCCTACCCACGACCCCCAGTGGTGCCCCAGCGACTCCACCGACTCCTCCCTTAGCAGCCTCTTTGGTGAGCATCAGAGTCTGACGTCTTCGTTCTTCTGGGTTAATTGGTGTTTTTAATCAAGAGTTTACCACGGGATACACAGATTCCAGTGTCAGTTTTGTTAGACATGAGTGTTAGCTGGCACATGCTGGGATGGTACCTTGTGTGGGCATATTTTGTGAGGGGTCCGAGAATCAGTGAGGAATTTCATCATCTTCTCCATGTTTGTGGAGTTGAGCATGCCCCGAATTGTCCACAAATCAGTCGAGGTACAGAATGCATGCCCACCCCTCTGTCACCCTGAGCAGAGGGAGAGGAGCTGGGCTCCTGTGCCCTCTCAGCCCCTTTCGGTTCTTGGTGGAGTTGCTGACTGCGTGTGCTGGCGTGGTCTCTGCTGGGGGTCAGTCAGTGTTCTGGATGTGGCCTGTCCCCTCGGCATCATGGTCTGTGTACATCAGGAGGATCCGTCCACCTGCCTTTTAAAGACTCAGCAGAGGGGCGGGGTGGCCCCTTATCCCCCTCAGTCTCAGGGACTCGCACCACCGTCTGCGGCCCCTCCCACCTAATCACCCAAAATAAACGGGGGAGCTATAGGTGCTGTTACAAAAGTCACACTTCCCAGTGCTCTCCAGTTGAGTGTGGCGCAGAGTGCTGCTGCTGTAGGACTAACCTTCACCTTCACTGACCTTTCTGTTAGCAGTCTCTTGCTTTAACCGCTGTCCTATTGGGGTCCTTGTGTCACAGTACAGACATGGGAGGGAGGGGAACAAACCCAGTCCCGCCGAGTTCATTTTGACTCTCAGCGACCTTCTAGGACGGTGTAGAATCGCTCTCTTGAGTTTCTGAGATGGGAGTTGGCTGCTCCGTCTTTCTTCCTTGAAGCGCCTGGAGGGAAAGTTGGTGTGTTAGTCCAAGTAGACTAGCACAACAAAGCCATAGAAACTCGTGGATAACAGAGAGTTTTATACAAAGGGTAATTATACATTAAGGAAGGAAGCATCCCAACCCAGTCTAGTCCAAGCCCATAAATCCGATATTAACCCATATGTCTGATACCAATCTATAAAGTCCTCTTCAGACTCACGAAACACGTGTAATGACCCCGAATGCAGGACGATCTCAGGCCAGTGGGTGGGAAGTCTTTGGACCCAGTGGCATTGTAAGCTTCTCAGTGCTGGCAGGGGTCTCCACGTGTCTCCAGTTCGCAGGGCACGGGGTCTGTCAGTGTAGTGTGCCATGTGTCTTGCCAGGTCTTGCCAGTAGAGCGTCTCCAAGGGAGTGAGCAGAGTTTTCCACCTCCAAAGAGGATATTCAGGAATTTCCAGAAATCTCAGAAGGCCATGCCCACACAGAGGCCTCATTGGTTATTTTGTGATTGACAGGCCAGACCACACCCCTTCACTTGTAAATCTCTCTTACACCAGATTAGGTAACTACCACAGGTGGTTACAAATTCTGGAAGATGGCACCCGCCGCCTTATTGGCTGCCTGTACCTGAGAGGCTGTTCCCACCTTGCGAGGGGTGTGGGGTGCATGGGAGAGCCAGCTGACTGCCATGTGCTGCAAGGGCCACCCAGGGAGCTCCGAGAGAGCACTGCCCGCCCATGAGGGAGGCAGAGCACCGCCTCACGGTTTCTGGTCTCGCCACAGCAAGCTTCATCTCTCCTGAGAAGAGCCGTAAGATGCTGCCCACTCCCGCCGGGACCAACAGCGGCACGTCTCTGCTGGGCCCCAGCTTGCTGGACGGGAACTCTCGGGACTCCTTTGTGTCCAGGTCCCTGGCCGACGTGGCAGAGGTAAGCGCTGCTGAGCGGCTGTTGCACCCCTGGGCTGGACCTCCCAGGCCCCATCCTCAGGCTGCTGGGGTGCTCACCAGTAGGTAAGGTGGCAAGAGGGTGCCCCCTGTGCTGCATGCCTGCCTTCTCTGGAGAGCGGGCACCGTGGGCCGCACGTGCAGACTTTAGAGGCAACTGGGGGCCCCTGGACCAGCCGGGCCACCTTTCTTGGTCTCAGTTTGCTGACCCATAAAGTGATGCCCATGGCAGAGCAGTGAGTGGGGCTGTCGATTCTGCCCCTCCTGACTCCCTGACCTTGAGGATAGGCCAGCCTGGGCCCCTCCTGCTTCTCCAGTCCCTTCGCAAATGTCTACCCAGGGCCTCCCAGCGGCAGGCACTGCCCCCACAACTTCATTATGGTGACTTGCATGCATCGCCCGAGGCGTGTCACTGTGCACACACTAGCTCCTGTGTCCTTTCTGCTCACCGCCTTACTCTCCGCCTGGTCTAGTCTGTCTCTTGAGCACCTTGACAGAGCCTGCTCCCTACCTTTGCCCTCACAGTCACTCCTGTAGCAATATCCCCCCCCAATCCTGACATACCTTTCTCCTTAGAGTCCACCTTCTGACCACCCCCACCACCACCACCACCCACACACACTCTCGCTCTGTCTGTTTCTCCAGCTGCACCTTGCCCACTGCATCCGCACCCACCACAGGGAGGGAACCTCAGGCCATCAGGATGGGCAGTGCTGACGTTTCCAAAGGGCAAGGGTGCCATTCCTGGGTGGGATCCAGCAGAGGCTCCAAGAGAGTCTGATTATCACCGGAAGTGAAACTGGGGTCACTCGCCAGCTGATGTAGTCGTCCTGCCCTTGGTCCACAGGTTGTGGACTCCCAGCTGGTGTGCATGATGAATGAGAACAGCATCGACTACATCTCCCGCTTCAACGACCTGGCCCAAGAGCTGTCCTTCACTGAGCCAAGCCGCCGGGAGGTCCTGTTTGATGGAGGCGGGCCCCCCATTGGCGACCTGTCCCAGTGATTACTCAGACCACCGTAGAGGAGGGTTCTTAGAACTGGTGGCCCTGAGCTACTGGGGGGTGGGAGGTCGCCGCTTTAAATGAGAGAATACAGTCTTCAGGCTCAGGTCCATTCCAGAGGACTTCCGGACTCAGAGCCCCTCCCCCCCCTTTGGTGCACATGACTAGCTGGCTGGGCGTGGCACTCTGGTGGGGGCGGCCCGAGAAGAGCAGTGCTCTGGACGGCTGAAGACGAGCCTCGGGGGCCGAGTGTTGGGGTCAGCCAAGCAATGCCGTTTTCCTCTTGGTGCTGGGGTTTCTGTGGGCTGCTCTATGAGCCAGGCCTGCCTCCGTGCAGGCACTGCATCCTGGAGGGACACCCCTCCCTCTGCAGGGGGGTCCACCACTGCTGCTTCCTCCCACCACCCCTCTGCCACTCTGTAGTCACGGACAGTGGGGCCAGAGCTCAGAGCAGCCTGAGCGGCAGCAGAAGCAGTATGGTAACCAGGAGTCATGGTCCTGGCCCTGATGCTTCCCCAACTAGAGGTTCTACTCTGTTTTAACAGGAGAAAGACTCATGTCACAGGCAGGTTGCGCAGACTTGGGAGCCACCTGAGTGAGCCGCTTAGACTAAAGAGCTGGGCCCTGCTTCAGCTGCCTGCCTTCCCGTGTCTATCAGTAGGTGTCTCCCAGGTGATCTGAAGCTGTTGGGTGACTGAGCATTCAGTAGACTAGATGAGCTGCCCTTCGTTCTTCAACTTCTGGCAAGGGTTTCTTGGGCTTCCTAGCACAGCTCCCCTTCTCTTCTTTAGTTCCCCCTGCTCTTTGGCACTGGTGTAAGATGTGCCCTGGGGCGTGATATAAGCCCTCCTGTTTTTGTTCCCACAGTTCTGGGTGCAGGCAGCACCATGTCCCTTTGATTGCCTCCTGGAGACTCCTGGGTGAGAGACCAGTGGTGACTCCTGTGGATGGTTGAGCAGCTAGTCTCTCCCCACATGGGGCCCAGGCAGGAGAGGCCCTGCCCCACCACAGCCAGGAGCCATTGGTGTGCTCAGCAGGTTACCATGTTACTTGCTGCATTGTTCTCCGTCAGCAGCCAGGATTGGTTTGCCCTTTTAAACCTACCTGCACCTGCCACCATCTCTGTTCCCCTCTCCCCGTTCCCCTGCCCATAGAGCATCCGTCCTCAGGGTCAGCGTGGCCTCTCCACTCATAGCCGCCCTGCTCTTCCTCAGTGGAGAAGTGAGCCCGTGAGCACAGGAGCATCAGGGTCTTCCATGTGTCTTAGCAGAAGTGGCTTTGATCCCGTGGTCTCTCTCCATCTCCAGTGACTGGCTTCCCGACAACTGTGTCCTTCCGTGTGACAAGGTTCTTCCAGAGCCTGGAAGATGGCTTTCTTCCTTCAATTCTGGTTCTTGGCACAAAGGTCACGGACAAAAGCCTGTGCCGGCCACTCTTCCGGCTCCTGAGAAACCACTCTCAATGTTCCCAAATTGCAAAGGACAGGAAAACAGTGTCGCTTTTTAAAGATGCACAGAGCAGTGTTTGAACCAGAGTATCTTAACCAGCTTGTGTCCCATTCTGTTCTCTGTTCGAGCTAAGCCAGATGCGAGGATCCCTGGGGGTCTGGTTTGCTGGGTCTTCAGTAGACAGGACACCAGGCTGGGCTTAGACCTCCGATGCTCCTCACACTCCCATTGCCTCACATCCAAGCCAACGACCGCCAGAATCCTGAGGCGGGCTCAGCCAGTAACACCTAAAGGGAGGGAAGTTCTGGCCCTTGAGATCAGGTTTGGGGCTCCTTGTTAAGCATCATCTCTGGCACAGATTCCAGTTGGGAGTGGCTGCCTACAGAGCTGGCACCATCCAGGGAGCAGGTAGGTTGGGGAGGAGGGTGGACGGAAACCTCTGCCACAAAGCTGACATGGTTCCGGCTGATTTGTTTGCTAGATCAGCAACTGGATGGGGATGAGCAATCATGCTCCTAAGTAAAGGGGAAACGGTTTTATCTGGAGTAAAAAGCCTAGTGCGATTTCCCCCAGCCTCAATAAGTACCTATATAAAAAAAAGGTGGGGATTTTCCGACTAACCTGGCAGTGGTGTCTCTCACTTCCTTCATTCTGCTGCTTTCCCAACGTAAGTTGTCATGGTCTCAGAACGAGCCTGTTGGCTCTTTTGATGGTTTATCTGAGCAGGTTGAGATGGAGTGGATCTCTGTTCCGTAAATTGTTCCCTGAAGCCAGTCGATTGTTTTCTGGAAGCCTTTTGCGGATTCATCCTTTGGGAAGACTGAGACTGAATTGTCTCAGGGGATTGGGAGTGGGGCAGGAGTGTGGCCTTTACTCCTTATTGTGACTCTGGCGATAAGGGTGCCACCTTTTAGAAGCTGTGGGCTTCGGTTGATTACCCCCTGGGAGCATCATGAGGATGTTCGTCTCTCTTGGACACATTGAGGACTTGCTCACGGAGTGGGAACATTTGCTCAGTTGATCTGCTTGCTTTCGCACATCTCCAGGCCCTCGGCGTCCGAATCCCACCCGGTATCGTTCTCTGCCCAGTTTGAGTTACTTACAGCTCAGTGACACGTCTGAGTATCCCGATCATGCTCTGTTGAAGTCAGGAGTTCTGCAGAGAGATGCCCTCGGATATAAGATGCTGGAAATGTGAGGACGGTGACAGCAATTTTTTTAAAAAATTATTTTTATAAACATTCAAATCTAGCAGATGTGTTTATGGGGCAAATATGACACTTAATTTCTTATGGAAAAAAAAGGCTGAGGGCAGAAAGCCACAGCCAACCTTTGCTTCCTGTCTAAGCTCTCATGTCGCAGCAGTTTGTAAGGCATGGTATCCAAGTCAAAGACTCGGCCATACTACCACCACCTGCGTCCATCCTTCTGTACCAGGATGGCTGGCCAGGGAACTCATGGTTTGAGCAGCAGAATTTATTGCTGTTTCTTTTAATAATAGTTAAGCCATATCATCTAAGGTTTTGGGCTTGTTTGAGATGTGAATTTGTTTTATAGACTATAAATATACATATACAGTGTATGTATAAAGCAGAATGCCTGTCCTTCCTGATTATTTTTTGTATCATATTGTAAATTATATTATTTATTCTTTACCAATTTTGGGAATTAAAAGGTGTTTTGGTTATTTAATATAATAAAAGCTGTTACACTTCTTATGTTTAAATTTCCAGTTCAACTTGTAAATCTGTTTTTATGTGCATAAATACATACTAATACTTGATCTAACAATTGTTGTTTCTGCCTTTTTTAAACCAGTCTCTACTTTTCTAAAGGTGGGGGTGCTGAAGGGCACCACAGGAGAAAGGTGGAGTGATCCGCTTTTGTAGACCTCAGCCTTGGAAACCCTGACAGGTCGACTCTAGGGTGGCTATGACTTGGTCTGTGTGCTGCTGAAAGCAAGCAGGTAGAGTGGTTAAGAGTGGTGATCGATTTATGGCAGTGGATTTTGCACTTAAAAAGTATTGTCACCAGTCTGGTGAGCTTTCGGAGAACACAGTAGGCTACCAACCAGCAAGGTCCTTTCACATCAAATTCCCACTGCTGTTGTTTGTAGGCTGGCTTTTTGCTTCTGGAAGGAGTCTGCCCAGCTCTTGTCCTGGGAGTGTGGTGCCTGCCTTCATTTCTTTTGCCTTCCCAGTGAGAGGCCCTCTGAGGGGCCCTTCCTGCTCACACGCCTGGCCTGCCCAGCTCAAAGGGGTACAGAACTGCTGAGGGCAAAAGTGGGGTTCCTTGAACAAACAGCACAAATGCCAGGTGTTTTTAATTGGCCAAGAGGTGCAAAGGCCTCTGACCTGCCTGGCCAAAAAAACAAACATCCGCTGCCAGACTGGAAGGCCTCATTGCTTTCCAAATAAAATACAAATGACCCAGAGATGGGCGGCCTCCGGTCATCCGCTGCTCTGGGGCGGTGCTGGATTACCCAATAAGCAAGGTAAGCTGGGCTTACTTGGTGAACAATTTCACGTTGTCTTTACCACATTAGAAATTCTGGGTAGGTGTCGCTGCCACCTGTCTCCCCGATGGCAGAACCTCAAAGCCTCTCAAAATACTGAGTTCCTGTTAAATAGGTCGTCAGCTAGGTAGGCACAGGCTGGCCTGTGCTTATGCATCTTTAGTAAGTTTCACGCATTCTCACCACAGCTGCTTGCTCCCTGTGAACACGGACTTATTCACATGTTGGGTTGATCTCTAGAGATGAGTGAGGAAGCACAAGGGAACCCGTGCGTAATCCTGCCGAACTTGCTGACCGGGCACTCCGCCCCCGGCTCCCGGTGGAAGGCAAACCACTACAGCCGAGTCGTGGACTGCAGGCTCCGCGCCGCACGGCGGGCTGGGTCAGTGAGTCACGCGCTTCCTTCCCAAGGAGTCCTCACCGTCCCGCCGTGCCCCCCAGGCCCAGGCGCTGCCAGCGCCACGCCGCCACTTCCACCTCAGCGCCGCGCTCTAGCGCCACCGCTTTCGCCGGTTGGCTGACCAATAGCCGTGCTCGCCGCTCTGAGCGGCGTCTCCCACCGCCAATTGTCTACGAGAACGGCGGGCCCGCCCCAGGCCTCCCTCTCGTTGGCGGCAATCGGCCCCTGAAGGGGCGGGGCCACGTGTTCTGATAGGCTGATGGCCCTCATTGGCGTCAGCGCCGTCCAATGAGCTCTGGCGGGCGGACTCAAGTACCTGCGCGGGCCCGGGCGGGAAGCACAGCGCGGAAAGCTGGGGGAGGCGCCTGGTGACGGGCGACATGTTCCAAGGGCCCGAGAGCGACGGCGTCCCGGCCGGTTCCAGGTGCGCGCGGCGGGCAGGCGCGAGGACGCGGGGACGGCGCGAGCGGGCCCCGGGGGCCGAACTCCGAGGCTCTGGCTGGCGGGACTCGGGGCGCCGGGCTGAGGACCCGTCGGGTGGCGTGGCGAGGCGGGCCCCCGGGAGGGACCGGAGGCGTCGGCTGGCCGACCCCGCGGGTCCGGACCGGGCGACCTGACGTGGCGCTTCGCAGGCGGAATAGTGACCGGCCCTCCCGGGCTGCGGGGCGGACGCTGGACCTCTGGAGCCGAGCGCGGCCTCTAGGACACGCTGCCCTCGGCCCGCGCGAGGCCTTGGGGGGCGGAGGCCCACGGCGCCCGGCGTCGTTCCTCAGCGAGCCTTCATTGTGTGCGGGCGCAACAATTCCCACGCGAGTCGTTGGTTGGCATTGGTAACCTCCCTTTCCGGCCGCAGCGTTTCATTCTCTCCCCGCTTCCATTCATCTCCTTCCCCGCCCACTTCGCCAGCTTCACTTCCCGCAGTCTTTTGTGAGCCCCGGGGTCTCAGGGCGGCAGTCGTCGGCCGGGGAAAGCCTCCTGACTGGCCTCTCGACTGAGTCGCCACCTACCAGGAACGAGGGAGCCGCGAGTCCCACCACCCAGGACCTTGCCAAATAAGGACATGGCTGAGTTTCAGCCAACCAGGGACGACCGCCTTTTTAAAAAACAAACAAACCCCTACTCAGAGCTCAGGGTCCCCTGCCGGGCACGTCGGGAGGACCTGCTAGCCCGTGGCGGGGTCTCACTACGTTTGCCCTTTCGGTGGGCAGACCCGCTGGGAGCCTCTCCCTGGGGGTCCTAACGCTTGCTCCCGCTGCTTGGGGCTTGCCTTGTTGCCATGCCACCGCTCTTTTCGAGAAGCTTGGGGTGCTGGGATCACCCAGAAAAGGGGTCACTGTACCCCAACAGTAGTTTTCTTGTTTTTAAGGTTTTACCATGTTGTAGAGGTGTGAGGAACATGGTTGAAATCGCAGACACCATATTGGTTTCCCTTTGTAACTGGCAGATCGGTATAAACCCCTGTTATCAGGGTAAGCATACCATGATGGCTCTCCAGAGAGAGAGCTGGGGCGGGCTGCTCTATCCCACAGGAACTTACCTGAGAAAACGCCCAAGACATCCAATCTGCGCTCATGTTAGGGAGAGAGGCTTTTATTCGAGTTTTCAATGTTGGGGGCCCAAGCGCAGAGTCAGATTGCCACGGTGTGCACGCCTCTGCAAGCATTTTCTCTCAAATTTTGCAGGACCCTATCCCTAGTTCCTAACTGGCTGAGTACTATGGGATGAACGCTCTTTCCCAAGAGTTACTAAAGGCTTCTCCCTCCAGATCAGATTCCTCCGGCCATCTCCCCCTTTAATTAATTTCTCCCTTTCCCACATTCCAAATCCAGGTGCCTGAGCTTTAGTCATTGTCCCAGCAGTTACCCACTGGTCCCCTGGCTGCTTAGCAACTATTTGATTCTTTGTTCTGGTTGCTGATTATGACCAGCCTGGAGGTTTATTTCTCTCACAGATGTGATTATTTTATTTACTTATTTTCAAAGGAACCCAGTACTCTTGGGTCATAGTCTCTGTGAGTCCTCCTGTTCACTAACTGCAACATGACCTCAGGGTTGGAATGAGTTTAGGTCCAAGGTCTGATTGCTCTAGTCTGAGCTGTCTGGATTGTGAGATTTTGTATTTAATCGGAGGTTCTGGCCCACATTTTGCCCTCTCATCTTTCAGGGTCTATGTGTTGTGCACCAGAAGGCAATTTTTCACTTTTCTGATTCAGCACATTTGACATTCAATCTCTGAGTAGTCAACCAGCATGAAGTGCACAGCTCTGTGTCCAAAGACTCTCCTGGGACAGTGGTGGTGCCAGGCTGCTGGGAACAGTGTGTGTGTGTGTGTGTGTGTGTGTCTGTGTGTGTAGTCAGCAGGGGCATGGAGTCAGCACCCAGCTCTTCAGTGGATCTAGAGATAATCTGTTCTGAATCTTGGTGCAGGCAAGTCACTGACCGACCAAAGGAGAGTACTGGGTGCTGATCTAGAGGGCAGATCTCTCCTTACTTGGCTTTCACACTAGTGGGGGCCCAACAGCATGCTCTTTTGAAAAACAAAACAAAAAAACCCATATATATATATATATATATGCACACACATACTTTTGGTTATTTGGTTGTGCCTGGAAAGCCCAAGGAATCTCCAGTTCTCTACTCTGCATGTGTGGATGGCATTGCCAGGAGTGAGAACCGACTCCAGGGGAACTGGTTCGTCTCCTTTTTGGTGGTTACTAATTGTGTGGTGCAGTGGTCACTCGTTGGGCTGTTGACCACAAGGTCAGAGTTGGACATCACTGTTCTACTCCTGTAAGTGGTTACAGCCTTGTAGGGTCAGTATGAGTCAGATGACCGGGATGGTGGCAGTGAGGGGAATGCGGAGTCCCTGGGGAGGCACAAACAGTAAAGAGCTCAACTATTCACTGAAAGGCCTTTAGAAACCCACTCAGGCTGCGGAATGGCACGGCGCGGGAAGCTGCTTCCTAGAGAACCGTATGGGGCTGCCATGAAAGCAGCTGGTGTGGGCGTTTAGATCTGGGGCTCTGGATGTTGGATTTCATACAAGTTAGAGTTGACAGATGATAAACTGTTGTGTGTCTTGAGGAGCAGCTTTGGTTTTAAAGTGTTGGGTCTTAGGGTGCCCAAGGTATTTCTTTCTTGTGAGCTGGGATTGTGGCACTGTTTTGGTGGAGACTGTTAAATGCGTACAAAGTTGAACAGTTGCATTGACTTACTGACAAACCTTTCAAACCTGAGAGGGCCGGTATTCAGTAATTGACCTAAGCAGATAATTAGTTATCATTTCATCAAACAGTGGCTTGTCAGACCCACTGCTCTCAGGTTGATTCTGAGTCATAAGGTCCTTGAAAGATGGGCTGGTGCCCCCCCTTAGGGTTTGCAAGGCTGTGATGTTGATGGGATCAGACTGCTGCATCCTTTCCCACTGAGTGACTGGCTGGTGGATTCGAAAATCTGCAGCCAATCACAGCCTCTTTAGATGGATGAAGAGGCCTCAACAAGTCGGACAGTGTAAGACATGATAAAATAATTATAAATTATCAAGGATTCATGAGGGAGTCAGGGAGGGAGGCAAAAAATGAAGAGCTGATACCAAGGGCTCAAGTAGAAAGCAAATGTTTTGTGAATGATGATGGCAACAAATGTACAACTGTGCTTGACACAATGGATGGGTATATGGATTGTGATAACAGTTGTTCGAGCCCTCAATAACATGATTAAAACATTTTTTAGTTTGTGGAAAACTTCCATGATGTTTTCATTCCATTTTCCCATGAACCTTATAATCATAGGGGAATAGATGTTTTTTCCAGAGGACGCAGAGTGAATCAAGTAGAGCTCCCAGGGGACTTCATGGGGGCTGTTTTTGTTTTAATCATTTTATTGGGGGCTCATACTGTTCTTTTAACAACCTATACATCCATCCATTGTGTCAGGAACATTTGTACATTTGTTGCCATCATCATTCTCAAAACATTTTCTACTTGAGCCCTGGGTATCAGCTCCTCATTCTGTACCCTTTCTCTGCCACCCTTCCTCCCTTGATAATTTATAATTATTTTTTTTCATGTCTTACATTGACTGCCATCACCTTCCAACCACCTGTCTGTTGTCTGTTCCCCTGGCAGGGGGTTATATGTAGATCACTGTTATAGGTTCCCTCTACCTTCCCCTCCCTTCCTCTTCCCCTCCTGGAAGTGGCTGGTTCTATTAGGGTTCCAGACCACCACCAGCAGGCTAATGGGCTGCTGGTATGGCATCCAGAACCTCTAATATACTGGGGGCCTAGTGAATTCTGGTGGCATTGAGTAGCTTGGCTTTGTTGACTGAGCACCACAGAAGTTAGCTATCAAGCTGGTTCTATAGAGTGTATGTATGTGAGTGTGTGTGTGTGTGTGTGTGTGTGTGTGTGTGTGTAAAAAGGACACGAAGACAGAAGCCCTCTAGAGATTCTGCAAAGGTGTGTGTGTGTAAAACGGACACGATGTGAGAAGCCTTCTAGAGATTCTGCAAGGGTGTGTGTGTGTAAAAATGACGATAAGCAGAAGCATTCTAGAGATTCTGCAAGGGTGTGTGTTTGTGTGTGTATGTGTGTGTAAAAAGGACACGAAGTCAGAAGCACTCCAGAGATTCTGCACGGGTGCTTGTGTGTGTAAAAAGATGAAGTCAGAAGGCCTCCAGAGATCCTGCCCCTTCCCCTTGGGGATTTAGTTTTCGGGAGGTTATCATAAAATGGAGAGAAAGACCAGTCTTATTGGATGTCAAAATTTAATTAATGTCTTGGTGGCCATCTTCGAATAGTCACCAGACTTACTCATGGGAGTTGGCTGGTGGCTGTTAGGTTACCTGGCCAGGTGTAATTCTTTTCAGACTTTGTACCTTGTCCGATTTCCATGGATTTCTGGTAGAGGGACTATCTTGTGTTTCCAGGATGTTGAGCTGTGAAGGAAGGATGCTTTATTAACTTAGAACTTTTTTTTTTTAACTAAAATTGTAAAGACATCAACCCGAGTATCTTTCCCACATTGAATTTCTTCCCTAAAAGCTTCCCCCAGATTCAGGCAGAGAAGTCTTGTGCCCAGGCGTCCTCAGGGAAGAGTTGCTCCTTTCCCTAGGCCTCTGCCTCCTACCTCTTCAGTGAGCTTCCTGTCTTTGTCAGGGTGCCTTTGTGCACCTGGGGTGGGAGTGGTAGTGGGCATAGTATCCATCTTTGTGGGTTCTGTTTCTCTGAAATAGCTGCTTAGCTTGATGTCCTTGGTCATGTGAGACCAGGGGTGGCCTGGTCCCACATTTGGCTTCCAAGGAAGCTGGAGCACTATGCCTAGTAGTTCCCCTCTGCCAGTCTCTGGCACCATTTCCCTTTCCCACTCCATGTCAAAGTAGAGTAAACGTCAGAGACGGACACACACTAGGAAATCCCCGTTCACGGACACATAACGCCCACGTTATCCTGAGCCTTTCTGGCTCCTTCCTGTGCCATGTGGTGCCCTTCCTGGCTAGAGAGCCAGGCCCCCCAGTGTGGCCTCACTTCTGAAGTGCTCTGAACCGTTTTTTGTTGTTGTGGCACTCAGCCCTGGGCTGACCCCAGTACTCTGTCCATGGGGTTAGGTGTAGGCCCAGGGTCACTGAGGGGGCAGTTCAGATTTGGAGCAGAAGCAGATGTGGGTGGACCAAGAGTCATCTCCAAGGCGGGGTTGAGTCTGACTCAGGATGCTGCTGCAAGACAGAGGACGACCTCCCCCGAGGGCGGCTGAGGGTGTTGTCCTTAGGGGAGCAGCCAGCCTTATCTGTATGCCCCAGAACAACACAAGCATTCAGACCATGTACCTAGAAGTTGACAGCTGAGCACTTAATCACTGTGCCACCAAGCTCCTTTGACTTAAGACTGACACTGATATGATGGTCTCTGTGGGACCTGGTGAGTTTGACAGAAGTGCCTCTTTCAAAGAAGTCCTTCAGATGGAGAAGCAGGCCGGCCTGGATTAGCGGTGTGTCCTAAAACTCAGTTCCACTGCTAGGATTGCATATATGTGTTTCAGGGAGGTCTGGCCTTAACCACCCTCAAGTGATGGAACTTAGGGTGTCAGGTCAACTAGCTGTACCTCGCCAAGAAAAATGCCAACAACCTCACGAACCCACCTCTTGAGTTCATAAATGTGGCTCATGCAAGGTTCCCAGCCTAAGATTGCCTTAGCCTCATCTAATTTAAGTCTAGTCAATAACTTTTCTAAAAAACCTTTTTCTCAAATGGAAGTATTATTTTCCTCCATCAAACCAGGAGGTGCTTCCTGCTGGGCAGCGGCTGGCGCAGATGCTTTCCCCACCTCCCTCTGAGCAGACAGGGCCCAGCCTGCCGCTTGCTCCACTTGCTGGTGACAGGGCCAGCCCCAGTGCCTTTGTCCTGCCGTGGCTGGCACACTGCAGCCCCCTTCAGCACCATGAGCAGCTGTCCCCTGCCAGCCGCCTTTGTTTCCTGGAGCAGAGGACACAAATAGGGCTCCCGTGTGCCCCTTCCTTGAGAGTGCTGTCTGTTTTAAGCCCCTCCAACCATGAGGGCTTACAGACAAGCCTGCTGTCCAGGGCCGGTTGGACAGCCTGGGCCAATCACTGTGGAAAAGGCAGTGTCAGTACGTCTGGCTCTGGTCTAAACTGCCTTTGGAAATCCTTCCAGATGTTGTGAAGAGCTGCAGATGGGTTCTGTGTGTGTACTCTGCTGAGCTAGACAAGCTCGGCAGGAGGGCTGGCAGAGCTCTTCACGCGTAGCTGCAAAGTGACTCATCCCTTTAAAAGTGGTGCCATCTTTGCTTTCTGGAAATGTCCCAGTCAGAGGACCTCTGGGATCCCACAGGTCTTTGTTTGTGTTTACCCTCCCCTGTGTTTGGGAATGCCAGTGAATCCTGGAGATGACCCATTGTTTCCATCTGGGGGAATCAGCCTGTGTAGATTCCTTGGGTTTACCAGCCCTCAAGGCCAGAGATGGTCACCCTAGACCCGGGACTTGCCTACACTCCATCTGTGGCCTGGCCTCTGCTCTAGGCCAGTGCTGCCCAGTAGAAGTGTGGACCCCTGTGGAATGTTGCATTTTCTAGTAGCCATGTTTAAAAGCAGCAAAAGAATCAGGTGGGCTTAATTTTAACACATTTTATTCCCCCTGCTCCCCACAAACGAAGTATTACTGCCACGTGTGGTTTGCATTAACAACAGATCATTGTTTCTTTCACTTGTGAAAGTATTAAAGTCTCTGAGATCCGATGTGTACTTACATGTAGGGCAAGTCTCAATCTGGATGGGCCATATTTCAAATGCCTCAACTGTCACTCCCCTTCCCTTCCCTTCTGCACCTCCTCCCCACACACAAATGGAGACCTGTAAGAGGCTAAATTTGGATTGAACCCTGGGCTCACAGGCCTGTGGCTGGATCCTGGTTCTGCTGCGTCCTGGGCACACCAGTAGGCCCCTCTGCATCTCAGTGTCATGGTCTGTAAAGTGGGGCTCGTCACACCTTGCTCCTTGGGTTGTAGTGGCATTGGGCAGATGTGACCTGTGTAGGAAGCACTTAGAACCGTACGCAGCCCTGACCACAGGTGGCGCTGTCAGACCCAGGCCCCTGGCTGCTGCTGAGCTGTTTGCGGCTCACAGACTTGGAGGACACCTTGTAGGTTTCCTGAAACTACCTCTATGAAAGCAAACAGCCCTGTCTTTCTCCCACAGAGGGACTTGTAGGCTTGAACCCCAGAGCTCAGCACTCTGGCACACGCTACAGTGTCCACTTAAACCACTTAAAAGTGTGTGAAACTTTTCTCCCTTTAACTAAATGGATTTGTTTAGGGAAACTTAACCTAGTTTGTGTGAGGTCACAGGCATAATTTCAGAATACTACGAATTTCAGGAAATTTTATTAAAAAGTAACAGCTGTTCTCCGAGCTGTGGTAGCACTGGTGCTCTTTCCTTGGCGTCCTCTAGAAACAGGGCTATGCCTGTTGACCTGAGACCCTGTTTTGGTTTGTTTTTGTGGACCTTTCCCCCCTTTCTATATGTGTTCTGAGGGATATCCAGGCTCCCATTGCCACAAATTTGGCTTATATGGCCTTGAACTGGCTGCACTTCACTTTCTGTCATATCTGCATGGGTAGAGGTTGTGCGTGCCTGTCCCTAGCCAGGTTGGACAGTGACATTGGGAACCATCGTATATTTGTTACTGATAGCTTATTCTGTCCCATCAAGAGGGCCGGTGATCCTTCCTTAGAAAGTATTGCCCTCACCAAAATATATTCTACCGCCTAAACCAAAGGCACTCACTGAGTTTGCCTTCTTGGACCAGCTTAAAACTCATCTGTCCCCTTACTTGGCATCCAGCCTTTAGACTAGTGACGGGGGTTTGAGAATCTTACCAGAGCGCCCAAGTAGACAGGAGCCAGGTCTATGTCAGCTCAACAGACAGGAACTAAAACAGGTATGGGTATGTTTGGTGCCAAGGGGTGCCAATGGGTTAAGCAGTAGCCCCTTCTCTGCTGCTATCTGTAGTAAGGGTTCTCTTAGGGAAGAGAAGGCCTCTCCTGGTCCAGTTTCCTGAATGTTCAGGATACCCAGAGATGGGAGACCAATCCCAGATCAGGACACTGTGTGGGATTAACCTGCTTTTCCATGCACCCAAACTTTTCCATTCTTTTCCTTCCAAATCTTGAAATAGTGGGTCAGCGTCAATCATACAAGACCTAGAGTGACACTTTTAGATTGTATCTTTAAAATTAGTGTTTTTCTTTAATACAGCGTGGAGAGCACTGACCGCCAGGCTGCTCTAGAATACAGTGCCATCACATAAAACACCCAAGGGGGGAAATACAATACCATTTTACTGTTAGATCTTTTCTGTTATCGAGAAGGGAAGTAGTCAGAGGTTTTTATGCTTTTGCAGATTACCTGGAAATTTGCTTGGGCTTCCCCCCAAGTATCTCAACTCATTCCAATCTTACCAGCTGTTCTGATCGCTGAAAGGGAATTTGACCCAGAAAACCCAGACGCTGCCCCAAAGGCTCCCCTAGAGACCCAGTTTAGAGAAGATGAAAAGCCCCAGCGCCTGCCTCTCCTCCCCGACTCCTTGACCCATCGTCCTTGCCTGCCTCGTTACCCCCCCCCCCGCCCCGCCCCCCATTGGAGGGGCTACTCTCCTCCACCCTATGCCCTTTACAGGATGTGGT
Source organism: Tenrec ecaudatus (assembly GCF_050624435.1). NCBI lineage: Eukaryota > Metazoa > Chordata > Mammalia > Afrosoricida > Tenrecidae > Tenrec > Tenrec ecaudatus. The sequence continues at coordinate 110,904,203 of NC_134541.1, read as the reverse complement.
CAGAGGCCACAGCCAAATGTTCCGGGTTCATGTTCCCTTTTGCACGGGAGAGATAAAAGTGTGTAAAGGTAAGTTGGGCCCCTTCATAGGAGACTTTGGTCAGTATGTGGAAGTCCCAGGACTCTATGGCTATCTCTGACAGGACCTGGGAAGAGTTAATGACCATCCTGGCATATACTTGCTCTCCTAATGAAAGGTACAGAATGCTTACTGTGGCTCCTCACCAGGCTGACAAGATGAGGTTCATCATTTTGGCTCAGGGGGCCCAGGCAGTGTCTGATGATGACCCTGGATGGAATCACCAACTAGGCCTAGGCCAGACTGGCAGGGCTGGTCCAGCAGCTCAGGATTATCTGCAGGCTTGCCTTATTGAGGGAGTAAGGAAAATTCAGATAAAGCTGGTAAACTATTCCACGCTGGCCAGGCTAAGCCACTTGCCAAGAAAACTCAACTGCTTTCCGAAACCAGCTGGCGGAAGCATGACTAAGTTCACAAACTTAGACTTGGAGTCTCCTGAGAGAAGGATAGTTTTAAACACCCATTTCAACAGCGAGTCTTTGCCAGATATCAGGTGATAAAAACACCAGAGAAATGCACTGGGAATGGAGTCAGAGCCAAATGAACTGCTTACCCTGACCACCACAGTCATGGTGTTGAGGCAGAGCGGAGTGTCCTATTAGGCCAAAATCATTGGAGCTGCCATTGCTGCATCAGCCCAGCTGTCAGAAGTGACTAGCGCTCACAGACCTGTAAGATGCTGCTTCCTGTGTGGTAATCCAGGACATTGGAGCCGGGCGTGCTGCCAGCCCTTTAGGGGATTGCAGGCCCCTCTCACTTGCTTAAAGTTCGGAACTCTGGGACACATGGCAAAAGACTGCCCCTCCATAGACCTGGCTAAGGAACAGTTGCAATGACCAACCAGCAAGAAGCTGACACCCTTGTAGAGGAGCTGTGAGTCTCCTTAGAGGTTGCTGCTAAAGCTCTCTTTTTCCTCCTTGATGTAGGAGTCATCTTATTTGGCACTAAGAGCCTATGCAGGTCATTTTACCTCTATGCATCATGTGATTGTTGGGGTAGACAGCCCGCCCCTGAAGAGGTATCTTGTGGGATTATAGAGACTTTTCCCCAGCTTTGTCTCCCCCAAAGACATGCCAAACAGGCTTTTTGCCAGCATATGGTGGGAGGGCAGATGCTTGGATATATCACCCCTGAAGGCATTCAATTGCTGGACAGGTAGGGCCCCCCCTGCTGTTAAGGACAATGGGCTACTCCCTAAAGGCTGCAGACCAGTAGCTTGGTTCCTGTAGGTGGGGTTCACACCCTACTGATAATGGTTTCTATGGAAAGCCAGAGAAAGGTCAAACCAGCTCAGTGGCATCCAAAGTTAGGTTGCCATCCTGAATCTAGGATCTGCCCATCTTGTCACATGTATACCCCCACTCCCTCCTCTTCCTATTGGGTGTATATCTCTAGATTTTCCCCGTCTCATTGCTGTATAACCCATAGTGCAACCCCTTCCTGTGACAGTATGTCTACCTGTGATTAGTGGACTTGCACTCCCTCCAAAGGTATATAGGCCTGGGTTAGCAATAGAGAGCTCTTTCTCTGCTCCTCCCTGGGCCTCTCCATGGTTACCCCTCTCCTCTCCCATCCTCGCTCCCCTGTTCCCTTTCCCCTTGTCCTCCTTCCCTTCCCCCTCTCTCCATGTGGTCCACCAAGCGGGGCTGAGGTGAGCATTGCTACCATGAAATGTGTCTGACTCTTAATTCTCTCTTATGCTCTGATGATTTTAATAAAATATACATGTATCTCAACTGTACAGTTGTGCCTATGGAACCCGTGACGAGTGGTGGGGGTCTGACACCCCTTCCAACCACAGCATCTCACCTCAGTCTTGCCTTGCATGTGGAGAGGGTCCTTTTCTTAAACTGATTCTTAGTGATCCCAGAGGCTCCTCCCCTTGCTAGACCAAGATGAAGGCCTTTTCCGGCTCACTCCTATGTTCTCCCTGATGGTTGTACAACCTCTGCGCTTAGACCTGAGTTGAGGGACGTTTGACCCGAAGGTCTGGGCTGACAGTGTGCTGGGAATCGTAATGTGTTGCCGGTATTACTTTGAAAATTGAGTAGGATACCCATAAAGAAAGAAAGTAGTGCAGCCTCTCCCCAGGGGTCTGTCAGCCCTTAAACCTGTTGTAGACTCTGCTGCAGAACACGTTGTTACTCAGGAGAGCCTTACCTGAAAATCGAATAGAAAGCAGTGCCTAGTACAAGACTTAAGGGCTGTTCGTGAAGCAGTTCTCCCACTGCACCTAATGGTACCAAACCCTGCTGCCCCATGTCAGCCTCTTAGTCACTGTGCTAGATTTAAAGGATGCTATTTAAACTATCCCTTTGCACTCAAAAGTCCCACCTGCTGTTTGCATGTAAGTGGATCGACCCAGACACCCAACCAAACCCAACAGCTCCAATGGAGACAGCCCTCCGTTACTTCGGGCCATTCTAAAAGAGAGACGGGAAAGCTGGACTCTCTATCATGCCAGTACCTTCCTCCAGTACATAGGTGATTTGTTATTATGCAGCTCCTCATATGGAACTTCAGTTTCTGAGGCCAGATGAACCTTCCCTGCCTGGGACAAGAGAGCTTTAAAGCCTTTCTAAGAGAGTCCAGCCTTTTCTGCCCCAGGACTGCTTGCTGGGGTTTATCCTATCTCAGAACAGGTACCAACTCTCTTCACACAAGGACCAGTGTATTTGCTTTATTCCCATGCCAGCCACCAGGAAACAACGTGGGGATTCCTGGGAATGGCAGGATACTACAGAATTTGGATCCCCAGGTTTGGAGAGATTGCTAAACCCCTTTACGGTGTTTGGGATTACATGGGCTCCAGAGGCAGAGGCTGCTTTTCAGTCCCTGGGGACAGCCTTTGTCTCTGTCCCGGCCTTAGGGATAGAGAGTAGTGGCCTTAGGAGTACTGATTCAAAAGGCTTGGGGCTTGAAAAAACAACCAGTAGCCTACTGTTCAAAACCCTAGACCCTGTGGCCCTAGTGTGACCTCATTGCCTTCGAGGAATAGCTGCAACTACCTTGTTGGCAAAAGATACTCAGTAAGTCCCCCTTGGCCAGAGAACCACCATTCACTAAAGCCTTGCTCCTTGCTTGTGGAGCAAAGTGGCTATCCTATAACTGCATTCTACGGTATCAGCTAGTATTACTGAAATCCAGGTGAGACTTGTCCCACTTTAAATCTTGCCACCTTGTTCCTGGCTGTCAGAAATAAGTAGGAGTCACTTCTAAAGCTGGATATCCAGGAATTGTTCGTAGGGAAACCAGGCTTAAAATATCAACCCTTGAAATCAGCTGAAATGAGCTGGTACATAGAAGGTATGGGAGCAGTTTGTATCAGCGGGACAAAGGTGAGCAGAGTATGTAGTTACGTCTCAAACCGAAGTGATAGAAAAGCACTGCCCTTCCTCCAGACACTTCCACCTGGGAAGCTGAACTCATTGCCCTCACATGGGCCTGAGAACTAAAGTGTGGCAAGAAGGTGCAGGTTTTTATGAACAGTAAGCAAGCCTTTATGATTGCCCATGCACATGGACAGCTGTGGAAAGGAAGAGGCTGCTCTCAGCTGAAGATTCTATTGACTATGGAGCAGCAGTCATCACTTGATAGAAGTGCTCCTGGACCCAGAACTGGCCATCATCCACTGCCCAGGGCACTTTAAAACAGGGCCTGCAGACTAGAGAGGCGGAGATTAAAATCCGTCTGTTTTTACCACAAACACTTGACAGCAAAAGACCCCCTTACACCTTTCAGGAGGAAGTTGGGCAAATGACCAAAGGTTTGTAAAAGATGAATTGGGATGATAGGTGAAGGGGGAGAATCTTTATACCTGAATCACTAGCCTGGAAATTTGTGGCCAGCCTGCACCAGTTCTCATAGGTGCCAAAGTTCTAATATCCCTGTGAGATAGTTAAGGTTTATTGTGCCTACCTGGCCAATAAATACATGTTAATTGAAGGGCAGAGAGATAAATGGCTCGATGAGCTTTGCCTTTCTAGTTCTTGGGTCTCTTGCTTTGTGATGGTCGGACCAGAGTGCAGCTGCCTTAGCCAGTTTCCTGCTTCAGCTGGCAAGGCTCACTTCCTGCAAGACATCCCCAAGGAGAAGCCACATGGACTCACCCTAGTGTAGCCCTGGATGCTGGAGGGCTGGAGCAGCCGTGTGGAGACACCTGGAAGCATTGAGATGCTCACTGATTCGACTTTCCTCCTGCAGTCGGCGTCGTTGTTTGTGGTTTGTGAGATTGAGGAGGACTTTGTAGATTGGTGTGAGACATATGTTGCATTTATGGGCTTGGACAGCACTGAGTTGGATGCTTTCTTATGTACACTTATCCTTTATGTAAAACTCTTATACATACGAGTTTCTGTGGATTTGTTCCTAGTTTACCCAGACTAACACACCCTGGCAGAAAGGTTGCAGTAGTCAAGCGAGTGTGAGAGTTGACCAGGAAAGCTACCCATAGTTGTCATCTATGCTGGGTTAACAATCCCCAAGGGCCAGTGAAGCCTGCACTTCTGCGCCCAGTCCAAAGGAGGGTAACAGACCTAGAAGACTGGCAGGTGGGCTTTGTGTGCCTCCCTGTGAAAGGTACCTGCTCAGAGAAAGCTGTGGTGGTGGTGGCTAAGACATTTCTTAAAGAATTGGACTTCCCCATAGCATTCCAAGTGATAAGGGCCAGCTTTTGCCTCTCTGGTTTCACAGAGTTATCTCCTAGGTGCTAGAGCTAAGATAGCCATGTGCGGCCTGGCACTCCCAGTCCTCAGGGAAGATGGAAAGAATGAATCAGACCATAAAAGGCAATTCAGCGGAAGTTGTGCTCGCAGCTTTGAGGGAGCTGAGTAGAAGCCCTGCCAATAGCCTTTTTAAGGACCAGGGCTGGGCCCCACTAGGCTTCAGCCCTCTCTACCTTGAAAATCATATATGGGCACCCATTCTCCACCGCAGTCCTAAGAGCATGTCATGAAGCCAGTGAGCTAATTAGACAAGTACAGCTAGGGCAGGTACAACAAGTCCTGATGGACTATGGACTGCCAGTGTTTCTGGTGTCCGTTGAGGGGCGTGATAGTTAAAGTTTATTGTGCCAACCTGGCTGATAAACACATGTGGGGTTAATTGAAGGGCAGAGAGATAAATGGCTGGGTGAGCCTCACCTTTCTAGTTCTTGGGTCTCTTGCTTTGTGATGGTCGGACCAGGGTGCAGCTGCCTTAGCCAGTTCCCTGCTTCAGCTGGCAAGGCTCACTTCCTGTAAGACATCCCTGAGGAGAAGTCTCATGGACTTGCAGCCCTGGGTGCAGGAGCAGCTGTGTAGAGAGAGACCCCTGCCAGTGCTGAGGTGCTTACATGTTCACTGATTCGGCTTTCCTGAAGTAGGCGTCATTGCATGTGTTTTGTGAGATGGAGAAGGACTTTGTGGATTGGTGTCGGACATATAGGCTAATGTTGGACTTGTGGGCTTGGGCATAACAGGGTTGGGATGTTTTCTTGATGTGCACCTACCCTTTACATAAAACTCTTATACATATGAGTTTCTGTGGATTTGTTTCTCTAATATACCCAGACTAACACGGGAAGTGACCTGCCAGTACTACCTGGTCACTGGTTGTTAGCCAAGGACTGGAAAGAAGGCACTAACCAAAAACTGGACCTCATTGGTGGGTCCCCGACGTGCTCTTTCCACTTCGATAGCAGTCAAGTTTGAAGGGGTAAAAAGCATGGAGTCCCCTCACTAGGACCATAAAGGCAGACACCCTGTTCTGTCAACGAGAGTGCAAGACTTGAAGATCTGTGGGGTACTGTTTAAAAGATCACCCCAGAAGCAGTCAAACAAGTAAAACCCACCTGGACCTCCTTGCCCCGTTTTCAGTATTGAGTTTTGTATTAATGTATATTTTGTTCATTTGTCACCTTCCTGTAATGGTGTATATTTGGCATACTGTTGTTATAACCACTCAAAGGACGAGAAAACCAGCCATGCCATCTTTGGACTGGATTTTAGTCTCATGGGAACTTTGGTTCCGCATGTATGGGCAGACCTTGATCATTAATGTCACCCCATCTGCCTACCCACAAACCTTTTCCTTTGACATCTGTCAGGTGGTCTCCTGTGGGACTTCAGGGTCCCAGAGTCAGCTCTCCTATCAAGAATTCTCTCTTCCTCCATACCCCATACTGTCATGTGTTTCGTAATGGGGTGGTAACATGATCCTTGTGATTGTCATACTCCTTTCCCCTTCCAGTATGAATCTGGTGAACCCTGTGGTAGATGGCTGGCGGTATTATGGACCACTGGATATATGGAATGGACTCATACAGGAATTGGGGGGCTGCGAAAGCTAAAGCTGTTGTTCCATCTGTGGAAGGGACCCACACCCCAAAACTGCGATGATAAGGTTTGCAGCCCTCCACCCATTCACAAACATCCATCACATAGATCACAGATCTCGGGCAGACTACTCGTTGAAGCAGGTTTCCAAGATGCAACACATGATTAGAATGGTTCGTTTGCTCTGCGAGGATCGCTAACAAATCCAACGCCTACATTTGTGCTGGAATCTCAAATTTCATTTCCTCTAAGCTGGCAATCTGACCTGGTAGGAATGGACTGCATTATAACCTTATTTCAAGACCCCACAGAAAGGAATATTTTATCTTGCCTGATCCTATCGGTGTTATTTCCCGAAGCCAGAGAGCCTGTCCTCGTAGTGTCCGGACTATCCAAAAGCCTCCGTTTGCCAGAAGCTCCTTTAGGAAACCTAACTACCTGTGAAGAGACCAGACATTGAGTCTCTCCAACCAGTCAGCCCTTACAAGTGCTTTGAGCCAACACCTGGTGGTAGTGTGGGGACCTTTGCAGCAAGTCCTCCCAGATGCGTGGACTGCAGTGTGTGCCCCAGTACAGTTGGCTATCCCCTGCTCCTTAGCCTGCATCCTCCGGAAACTCCTCACGGCTCCTTGGATAGACCAGTGTACATAGATGAAATCAGAGCTCTGAGGGGAGTCCCCAATGGATTCAAAGCCAGAGACCAAATGGCGACAGGGTCCAAAACCATCTTCTTGTGGGCTACCATCAATAAAAATGGATTTTGGGCCTACTACATATAACCAGTATCGATTTGTAAATTATGCTAAAGATACCATCAAGGGCATCTTCCAGAAATTGGGATCCCCTAGCTGGATGACATGGGAAAACAGGCTAACCTTAGATATGATTTTAGCCAAGGAATGAGGTGTGTGTGTCTTGTTAGGCAGGGGACAATGCTGTACTTTGATCCTGAAACCCGCCCCCCCCCCCCCACCACCACAGAACCCTGACAAAGGCACTGTACAAGTTAACTCTGACGAGCTAGCTATCAGGTGTAGATACCCCTGCCTAAGTTGGCTAGAACAAAGATTTAGAAGATGGAAAGGCCTTCCTGGGTCCTTACTAAGTTCTCTGTGGTCACAGGAATCCTTGTCCTAGTGGGATGCTGTTTGATCCCATGCGCTCCAACTTACTAGCCCAGGTTAATAGCCCCGCAACCCCTGATGATGACTTTCCAAGATCAGCTGCCTATCACCCCCTCCAGCAGGAGGAGCTACACCTAAAAGGGGCAGTGGGACAGAATCATGGTGCTAGGCAGGGCCGACGCCCCTCCTCCTCAATAGGAAGCAGGCAGAACGAACTCCCCACGCACCCCTAATGAATTAGAGCCATGACGTGAGTAGAGAATGACAGGAACAGGGAAAGCCTCCTGACTGGTCTGTCTGCTGAGTCACCATTTACCAGAAACAAGGAAGCTGTGAGTCCGACCACTCGGGACTTTGCCAAATAAGGACATAACTGCCTTTTGTTTTTAGAATCCTCAACCCTGAGTTCAAAATCCCCTGCCAGACTTAGCCCTTTTCCCTGGTGTAGACCTGCTCGGAGGCTGTGCCCGTGTGCTGCTTTCTCCTGCCTGCTTGTGTTTGCATTGTGCCAGTGGTGCTGATATGGCCCAGAAATGGGTCGCTGTACCCCAAGAGTAGCTTCTTGTTTGCTTGTTTTTAAGGTTTTACCATGTTGTAGAGGTGTGAGGAACATGGTTGAAATCGCAGGCACCATATTGGTTTCCCTTTGTAACTGGCAGATCGGTATAAACCCCTGATATCAGGGTAAGCATACCATGATGGCTCTCCAGAGAGAGAGCTGGGGCGTGCCGCTCTATCCCACAGGAGCTTACCTGAGAAAACGCCCAAGACATCCAATCTGAGCTCATGTTAGGGAGAGACAGGCTTTTATTGTTTGATTTTGCAAAATTGGGAACACAGACCCTGAGACAAATTAGGCAGAAAGTGGGCACACCTCCTCACTGCCTCTGCAAGCATTTTATCACCTAAGTTCGTAAGCTCCCTTAATTCCTCGTTGGTTGAGTTCTATGGGATGAGCATTTTTTCCAAGAGTCACTTAACAGGTTTCTTCCTCCAAAGCAGATCCACCCTCTCTTAATGAATTCATCCACTTCTCACATTCCAAACCTTAGGTGCCTGAGTTCTAGTAATTGTCTTTAAGTGCTTATGAACTGATGCCCTAGCTACTTAGTAACCACTTGACTCTTTCTTGTCTGGTTGCTGATTATGGACCAGTCAGTCTTCACAGATGTGATTGTATTATTTATTTTCAAAGGAACCTAGTACTCTCGGGTTACAGTCTCTGAAAGTCATTCTGTTCATTGGCTGGATTGTGAAGTTTTGTTTTTAATTAGAGGTTCTGATCCTTGGTTTTCCCTACATCCTTTCAGGATCCATGTCTTGTGGCCCAGAACACACTTTTTACTTAGTCCTCTGATTCTGCACATTTAACATTCATTCTGAGTAGTAAGCCAACATGAAGCCCTCAGCTCTATCTGAGAAGTCTCTCCCCTGGGGCAGTGGTGGTGCCAGACTGCTGGGAACAATGTGTGTGATGGTTGGTCAGACTTCAGGGGCAGAGGGTCAGCCCTCAGCTCTTCAACAAGTCCACTGGCCAATGGAGAGGCCTGGGTGCTTATGTAGACCTTGTCTGGGAAAGAAGATCCCACCTGAGACCTCTAGCTCCCTCTACTCTTCCCCAGAGCCTGGGGCAGAAGAGGAAAGACCAGGAGGAAACAGTGGTAAGAGCTGAGATTGGAGGGCAGATCTCTCCGGACTTGGCTTTCACACCTAGTGGGGGCCCAAAAGCAAAAAAAAAACAAAACCAAAAAACCAAACCATATACACACACACACTTTTGGTTATTTGGTTGTGCCTGGAAAGCCCAAGGAATCTCCAGTTCTCTACTCTGCATGTATGGATGGCATTGCCAGGAGTGAGAACCGACTCCAGGGGAACTGGTTCGTCTCCTTTTTGGTGGTTACTAATTGTGTGGTGCAGTGGTCACTCGTTGGGCTGTTGACCACAAGGTCAGAGTTGGACATCACCGTTCTACTCCTGTAAGTGGTTACAGCCTTGTAGGGTCAGTATGAGTCAGATGACCGGGATGGTGGCAGTGAGGGGAATGCGGAGTCCCTGGGGAGGCACAAACAGTAAAGAGCTCAACTATTCACTGAAAGGCCTTTAGAACCCACTCAGGCTGCGGAAGTATGGCACGGCACGGGAAGCTGCTTCCTAGAGAACCGTATGGGGCTGCCATGAAAGCAGCTGGTGTGGGCGTTTATGTCTGGGGCTCTGTGGATGTTGGATTTCATACAAGTTAGAGTTGACAGGCGATAAACTGTTGTGTGTCTTGAGGAGCAGCTTTGGTTTTAAAGTGTTGGGTCTTGGGGTGCCCAAGGTATTTCTTTCTTGTGAGCTGGGTCTGTGGCACTGTTTTGGTGGAGACTGTTAAATGCATACAAAGTTGAACAGTTGCATTGACTTACTGACAAACCTTTTAAACCTGAGAGGGCCGGTATTCAGTAATTGACCTAAGCAGATAATTAGTTATTTCATCAAGCAGTGGCTTGTCAGACCCACTGCTCTCAGGTTGATTCTCAGTCATAAGGTTCTTGAAAGATGGGCTAGTGCCACCCCTTAGGGTTTGCAAGGCTGTGATGTTGACGGGATCAGACTGCTGGATCCTTTCCCATTGAGTGACTGGCTGGTGGATTCCAAATGCTGCAGCCAATCACAGCCAGCTCTAGATGGATGAAGGGGCCTCAACAAGTTTGTGGAAAACTTCCATGATGTTTTCATTCCGTTTCCCAGAGGAGGCAGAGTGAATCAAGTAGAGCTCCCAGGGGGCTTCAGGTTTCAGACCACCCCCACTCCCTTCATCTAACCTCTAGCAGGCTAATGGGCTGCTTGCATGAAGTTAATACCCTTTGGTTTACTGGGTCTCCAGTGAATTTTGGTGGCATTAAGTGGCTTGGATTTGTTGACTGAGCACTACAGAAGTTAGCTGTCAAGCTGGTTCTATAAAATAATATACCCCCACCCCTTCCCTTTGGAGATTTAGTTTTTGGGGGGTTATTATAAAATGTAGAGATCGTCTTCTTAGGAAGTTAAGAAAGATCAGTCTTAATTGGATGTCAAAATTTAATTGGTTTCTTGGTGGATATCTCAGAATAGTCACCAGACTTGCTCATGGGAGTTGAGTACTGGCTGTTAGGTTACCTGGCCAGGTGTGATTCTTTTCAGACTTTGTACCTCGTCGATTCTTTTCAGACTTTGTACCTCATCCAATTTCCATGGATTTCTGGTAGAGGGACTATCTTGTGTTTCCAGGATGTTGAGCTGTGAAGGAAGGATGCTTTATTAACCTAGAACTTTTTTTTTTTTAACTAAAATTGTAAAGACATCAACCCGAGTATCTTTCCCACATTGAATCTCTTCCCTAAAAGCTTCCCCCAGATTCAGGCAGAGAAGTCTTGGCCCAGGCGTCCTCAGGGAAGAGTTGCTCCTTTCCCTAGGCCTCTGCCTCCTACCTTGTCAGTGAGCTTCCTGTCTTTGTCAGGGTGCCTTTGTGCACCTGGGGTGGGAGTGGGAGTGGGAGTGGGCATAGTATCCATCTTTGTGGGTTCTGTTTTTCTGAAATAGCTGCTTAGCTTGATGTCCTTGGTCATGTGAGACCAGGGGTGGCCTGGTCCCACATTTGGCTTCCAAGGAAGCTGGAGCACTATGCCTAGTAGTGCCCCTCTGCCAGTCTCTGGCACCATTTCCCTTTCCCACTCCATGTCAAAGTAGAGTAAACGTCAGAGACGGACACACACTAGGAAATCCTCGTTCACGGACAGACACATACACCCAGATGATTGTTTGATCCTGACCCTTTCTCACTCCCTCCTGTGCCCTGCTGTGCCCCTCCCGCCTGCAGAGCAGACACCCTCTGTGACACTCACCCCTGAATGACCCCATCTACTCTCCATGGGCTTAGGTGTGTAGTCCCAGGGACCCTGGGTGAGCAGTTCAGAGTTCAAAATGGAACCAAACCTGAGAGGACTTAGAGTGCTAAATGCTCAGAGTCTTGAAGCTTCTTGCAGGGTTTTAAATCAAGACACATCTGCAACATGGGTTTGATTCTGACCCACAGGGACCCTCCAGGACAGAGTAGAACCTGCCCAGAGGGTCGCTGGGGCTATTCATCTTTAAGGGAGCAACCAGCCTCATCTTTATGCTACAGAACCATACAAGGGTTCAAACCATGTACCTAGAAATTGCCAGCTGAGCATTTTAAGCACTGTGTCACCAAGCTCCTTTGACTCAAGACACACTAACCTGATGATCTCTGTGGACAGGGTAGGTTTGACAGAAGGTGCCCTGTTTCAGATACGTCCATAGGATGTTGATTCATGCTGGCTTGTGTAGTAGTTACATAATCCAGTGTCAACTTGAGTATAATAAGAGTGAAGAGGTGGAGTCTAAAATAAGGTCACAGCCTGAAATGCTTCCTAGGTGGCCACCTGGATCCACTTGTTGAGTGGAAGTGGGAGAAAGGAAGCAACAGTCGGCATTGACACCCAGAGACCTGATTTATAGGAGAAGATGGTTGACTGGTCTGAAGTTAATGACCTAGCCCAAGGAGGCTAAGGTTATTGAGAATTCATGACGGAGGCCCTGGTCTAAAGGTGAAGTGACCAATGGGCACCCCAGGAAAAGCTAAGTGAGGCAGCCCACATTGAGTTGACGAGAACCCAACCAGCAGAAGAGATGAGTTTTGAGCTTGTGAACTGGTGCATATTGCTACTGACTTTATGGACAGCCTTCCTGATTTGGCTTTGTTCTAATGGATGCAGACTCACAAGGTTCCAACTGGAATGAAGAAAACTTCACATCAAAGAACATGCTTCTCTCCTCAGAGCACTGGGTTGATGTCAGTGGGTAGTATAGCAAGGGGGTACCCAAAATGGGGAGGATAAAGAGTGGCTGGCTTAGAAACGTTCAGTGGTGGACTAACATGTTTAGGTTTATGGTGCAGATGTTCACATAACTAATTGTTAAGTAAAAAATAATATAGCTTCGTTATAGAGTATTGTGTTTAAATGAAGGTCACATTTTTAATTGTATGCTGTTAGGCACAAATACGATTTTACTCATGCCTTTATTTAAAAAAATTATGTATGGCTTAAGAGTTGTATAAAACTGTCAGTTGACAAAGGTCGGTCTTTGGTAGTTAGGTAATCTCTTGTCAACATAAGGATTTTAAGAATGAAGGGATGGGGTCTAGCCTATTAATCAGCTCTCATCCTGATGCCTTCTTGTGGGCATGGCCTTCTCATGAGGATTCTGAGACCTTCCTATGCAGGGACAATCTGGGGAATAACTTTGCTGTTTCCCATACTTTTCAAAAAAAACCTTTTTCTCAAATGGAAGTATTATTTTCCTCCATCAAACCAGGAGGTGCTTCCTCTTGGGCAGCGGCCGGCGCAGATGCTTTCCCCACCTCCCTCTGAGCAGACAGGGCCCAGCCTGCCGCTTGCTCCACTTGCTGGTGACAGGGCCAGCCCCAGTGCCTTTGTCCTGCCGTGGCTGGCACACTGCAGCCCCCTTCAGCACCACGAGCAGCTGTCCCCTGCCAGCCGCCTTTGTTTCCTGGAGCAGAGGACACAAATAGGGCTCCCGTGTGCCCCTTCCTTGAGAGTGCTGTCTGTTTTAAGCCCCTCCAACCATGAGGGCTTACAGTCGAGCCTGCTGTCAAGGGCCGGTTGGACAGCCTGGGCCAATCACTGTGGAAAAGGCAGTGTCAGTACGTCTGGCTCTGGTCTAAACTGCCTTTGGAAATCCTTCCAGATGTTGTGAAGAGCTGCAGATGGGTTCTGTGTGTGTACTCTGCTGAGCTAGACAAGCTCGGCAGGAGGGCTGGCAGAGCTCTTCACGCGTAGCTGCAAAGTGACTCATCCCTTTAAAAGTGGTGCCATCTTTGCTTTCTGGAAATGTCCCAGTCAGAGGACCTCTGGGATCCCACAGGTCTTTGTTTGTGTTTACCCTCCCCTGTGTTTGGGAATGCCAGTGAATCCTGGAGATGACCCATTGTTTCCATCTGGGGGAATCAGCCTGTGTAGATTCCTTGGGTTTACCAGCCCTCAAGGCCAGAGATGGTCACCCTAGATCCAGGACTTGCCTGCACTCGATCTGTGGCCTGGCCTCTGCTCTAGGCCAGTGCTGCCCAGTAGAAGTGTGGACCCCTGTGGAATGTTGCATTTTCTAGTAGCCATGTTTAAAAGCAGCAAAAGAATCAGGTGGGCTTAATTTTAACACATTTTATTCCCCCTGCTCCCCACAAACGAAGTATTACTGCCACGTGTGGTTTGCATTAACAACAGATCATTGTTTCTTTCACTTGTGAAAGTATTAAAGTCTCTGAGATCCGATGTGTACTTACATGTAGGGCAAGTCTCAATCTGGATGGGCCATATTTCAAATGCCTCAACTGTCACTCCCCTTCCCTTCCCTTCTGCACCTCCTCCCCACACACAAATGGAGACCTGTAAGAGGCTAAATTTGGATTGAACTCTGGGCTCACAGCCCTGAGACTGGATCCTGGTTCTGCTGCGTCCTGGGCATGTCTTGGGCACACCAGTAGGCCCTTCTGCATCTCAGTGTCATGGTCTGTAAAGTGGGGCTCGTCACACCTTGCTCCTTGGGTTGTAGTGGCATTGGGCAGATGTGACCTGTGTAGGAAGCACTTAGAACCGTACGCAGCCCTGACCACAGGTGGCGCTGTCAGACCCAGGCCCCTGGCTGCTGCTGAGCTGATTGCATCTCACAGACTTGGAGGCAAACAGTGAAAGCAAACAGCCCTGTCTTTCTTCCACAGAGGGACTTGTAGGCTTGAACCCCAGAGCTCAGCACCACTACACACGCTAAATACCGAGTGTCCACTGAAACCTGGGCTAAACTGTGCTCCCTGTGACTAAACTGACTGTCTTGTTTTAGAGAAACGTGCCTAAATTTTTATGGAAGGTCACAGGGATAGTTTCAAAGTAATAAGGATATCAAGAATTTGAAGCCTTAGCCACCACATACAAGGAAACTTTAAATGGAATCTTGAGGGTATGTACCCAATCAGCCTTGCCACCTGGCCATCTGTCAGCATCTCGGGTGTTGGTATTATGGTGTCATTCATCACGGAAGCAAACACAGCGTGGTCCTTGGTCGCTCCTAGCAAGCTGCTCATGCCTGTGTGCATAAATGTGGGCTTCCCACAGGCCTGAAGAAGATGGGCCTTCTACCAGCATCCTCCTGGTGACCAGGGTCCCATGCCCTCTGTAACTCGTGTTTCCTCTTTTTACACAGAGCCATGAAAGCCCCTGGAGGAGACTCGAGCAACATCTTCGGAAGTCCAGAGGAGGCGGTCCCCTCTGGCAAGCCCAACAGGATGGCCTCCAATATCTTTGGGCCAACTGAAGAGCCTCAGAACGTACCCAAGAGGACCAACCCCCCCGGTAGGTGGGGCCTCGCCTCTGCACTGCTGCTCTGTTTGGAAGACTTTCTGTGTTCCATTGTGATCTTTACTAGTTTCTAGTACAGGATAACCCCTGTTTTCGGAGTTTTCTAGAAAAAGAAAAGGATTTTCTTTTCTCTTTGAAGGTGGCGTGCATATCTTTATGTTCTGTGGTGCTGCCCTTATCCAGCTCAATGGTGGATAATCGGCCAGGGCTCTCTGACAAAGGAGGGCTTTTTAAATTTGTGGGGCCGGTATTTTTATGGTGTTTGTGTGTTTATTTGTTTCAAATAAAAAACTCAAATAAATCTCACTGCCACCAGCCACTATTGACTCATCGTGACCTACAGGACAGGGTATAGCTGCCCCATATATATTTTCTCTTCTTTTTTTCTTTATTTTTTTTTACATTTCCTCTTCTGTATCTTTTTCCCCCCAACAATTTTATTGACAAGTAACTTACATATCATATATTTCAATCATTCAATCCCATCCAGGAGAGTTGTACACTCACCCCGGTATCAATTTTACAGCATATCCCCCCCCCTCCATGGTTAAATTGCCTTTTAAAGATGAGTTATGCAATCACAGTTTGTTCT
This sequence comes from Tenrec ecaudatus, assembly GCF_050624435.1. Taxonomy (NCBI): domain Eukaryota; kingdom Metazoa; phylum Chordata; class Mammalia; order Afrosoricida; family Tenrecidae; genus Tenrec; species Tenrec ecaudatus. The sequence continues at coordinate 110,888,680 of NC_134541.1, read as the reverse complement.
AATGCTCCCTCCCCTCTCTAAGGGAGGGCTTTAACCTTTGGCCACGGCCCCTAGAGGAGCCCAGACAGTGGATCCTGCAGTTGCATAGGCCACTGGGCATGTCGACATTTTCTCGGGTAGAATGTTATTTTTCAATATAATCGAGACTCTTAAAAGGACAGCCTGCCCTGGCAGGGTATTCTCAGATCTGTAGCACTTATCTCGCCCTTTGGTGGTCACGAGATGGTGTCCTGTGCTTCCCATGGAGCACTCTGGAGTGACTCCTGGAATAGAGGGCCCCTCTGGGGCGCTGCTGGTGGCTGGTAGCGTCCTCAGCGGGAGCAGGTCTGAACCTGGCAGCCTGGAGGTGGAGTCCCGGGCGATGCAGGGTCCTCCTCTTAGCCTGGATGGGTGTGCTGGGAGGCCTCACAGGTGTCTGTGGTCATGGAGGTGCTCACCACCCTGGTGGTAGTTTTGTTTCCATCCCATGAAGTGCCCTTGGGAAGCCCTGTCTGAAGAACAGTCCAGGGAAGGCCACAGAAGCAGCTTGTTGCCCAGTCAGCTTGTTGAGCCAGTCTTGCTTGCCCATTTTTGTACCCGTCAAGTGGGTAGCAGGCATGATAGAGGAGTGGGAGGCAGAGTGGCTACAACCAGCGATAGGAGGAAACTTGTGAGGACCCTCCCCAGGGTGGTCTGAGAACGGCCCTTAGGCCCCTATGTTGGTCCCTTGCTGTGTTGTATCAGTCACCATGTTTTTCTCCGTGACAACTGCTCAGTGTGTCTGTGAGTGGTCCTTGAGAGTGGAAGGTGCCTGTGCTGCCTGGCAGAGGACGCTGCATGCCTGAGCACCCGTAGCTAATCATCGGCAGGATCAGTTGGAGGGTCGCAACTCACCCTCCGGCCCCTGCTGATGGGACACATTTCTTGAGTGGAATTGATGGATCAGAATGTATATGAGTTTAAAATACTGATAGGCCCTTCTGATTAGTCTTCAGAGATTGCCCACTTCTCACCCATACGTATGTGTGTGCGGCTCAAAACTGTGTTGTGTTTTGGCTTTTTAAAAGGGGTGTCTTGTTTTCCACTTTTGTGGTTATTTAGGCATAACTTTCCCCACTTCTAAGTTGGATTTGTCTTCCAACCTGTAAAGCATTGAGTCACAGAAATACACTGAACAGAGAATAGCAAACAAACTGTTGACCCCACCTGTGTGACTTACACAAACAGCTTTCTGGGAGCGCCTTGGCCCTTCCAAAGGGAAAGAAGCCCAGCTGGGCTGCTGCTCACCCTGTCCTCTTCCAGTGCTCCCACTGACCAGGCTCTGGTCTCCCAGCCTGGCGCATGCCTCCAAGGCCACTCTGCTCAAAGTGAAGGCGCTAGCAGAGCATGGCACCGCACCAGTCAGCAGCCTCTCCTGCTGCAGCCTCTCCTGCTGCGCGTTGGGGCTCCTACAGCTCTTGGGGAGCAACAGCAGAGAGGGCACCGGGGCTTAAAATTTAAGTTTCTGGAAACAAAATACAAAATATCAAAATTCATTAAAAAAGATCATGTTGGGCAGTGTTCTTTCTGCCTTCCACATCTTCCTTGAGTGCACACATGCACACTTGTAGGGAGGTGTGCGGGGTCACCTCTTCTCTTTATGGAGATCAACAAGTCAGGGCGTCCCTTCCTTTTGTCCCGCAACACTGCGTACACTGCTGTATGTGTGTCCAGGGGATCTTTCCTTCTCCATCTCGGAAGTGGCCTCTGGCAGTGACTACATGCCAGAGCCTGTTGTGCTCTAGTAACTCCCCTGCAGCCAGAGGAGGCTTTTCTGTCATCCCCGATTTGGGGTCCAAAAGTTAGTCATGTTAAAGTCGCAGTCACAGTTCGCTGTCGCACCTTGGTGGAAGAGGTCCGTTCTGAGCACACACGCCTTTTGTGAGGAAGAGGCTCCGGTCAGCTGAGTGGTACCATGTGTGTGGCCATCTCTGCCCTATGCAGCATTTGCTGTCCACATCGAGATCTTAGTCACCAGCTTTAACTTAACAGCCTCCCCCACACTATTCTGGAGAGGAGGTGTGGGTCTTACTGAGACCTGAACCAGTGGTGCCTCGTGTGGCCATCTGTCCACACCCAGACCTTAGTCACCAGCTTCTGTGAGTTTCCAACCCAGACATCAGATTTTCGTAATGGTTGGTGGGGTCACTTCTATGCTGGCAGCAAAGGTGTTAAAACCTGTTATTTGCTGACAAGCAGTTGCCACTGGGAATTCCAGCCAGAGTGCCGTAAGACAGTAACTAACTACTGCTTTGTCCCAGGTAGACCTGCTTGAGCAGGGGGCCTTCTTACGTTCCCAGCTCTGTCCCAAGGACCCAAACTGAGCTGCACTGCTTTTCCACCCACCCCACAACCTTGCTGGGGCTGGACAAGGAACTCGGGGTGATGGGTTGAGGGAGATTCTGGAGGTAATCTACATTCTGTGCTGTCACACATGGAGACCAGCCCTCCCTTCTAGAAGGGAAGGATGTGGGGTTGGGCTCCTTGCCTCCTGGTTGTCTGCTTCTGGGCCAGGCAGGCATCGCTAGGAGCAGCCCCTGGGGTGGGTGTGTGTGTGTGTGTGTGTGTGTGTGTGTGTGTGTGTGTGTGTGTGTGTGTGTGTGTGTGTCCGTCCTAGGTGGGAGTCCCTGAGAGCAGCCCCAGATAGGGAGGTGTTCAGGAGCGGGCCCGAGGGTCGGCTAGTTACTCAGTGGTCTGTGATTGTCTCTGCAGGAGGGAAAGGAAGTGGCATCTTTGATGAGTCGAAGCCTTTGCAGGCTCGGCAGCGTCTGAACCCGCCTGGTGGGAAGACCAGCAACATTTTTGGCTCCCCAGTCACTTCCAGTTTACCCTCGGTGCACCCCAACAAGCCCAAGGTAAGTGTGGCCCGTGCTAGGAGAGCAGAACAAGCCTGCAGCCCCAGGGTGTGCGTGTGGTTTCGGGGGAGGAAGGGGAGAGACCAGTGGCAGCAATGGCAGCAGCAAGACAGGCATTGATTTTCCCCAAGAGCTGTCATCTGAGTCACCAGAAACGGAGACCCCAGCCCTGGCGTGACTGCAGCCGGGGCCGGTCTACTACATGGGTGGGAGCGAGGGCCCAGTGAGCAGGCCACACTCCTCATGACGCCCCTTGTCTCTCAGGGAGAGTCTGCCCTTTTCAGACTAGGAAGGGCACAGGGACATAGAGCACTTCCATCTGTCCAAACTGAAGGTGACATCTGCCTCACTGTGGGCTGACTGAAAGCCAAAGAATTTGGGGACTGTGAACCTCAGGCGTGGCCTTCTGGGTGCCCTCCTCTAAAAAAAAAAACCAGTAACTACCACCGTTGAGTTAATTTCAACCTCCTAGCAATCCTGTAGGTCAGCAGAGCAGCCTCCGAGGGTTTCTGAGGCTTTACAGGAGCAGAAAGGCTCATCGTTCTTCTGCGGAGCAGCTGGAAGGCTTAAACCCCCAACCCTGCAGTTAGCAATCCACGACCCCACGAGGAGCAGACATTAGTCCCAGGTGATTTTTTCCCCACCTGGTGGTGTTGCTAACCGGTTTTTGTAGAAGACAGCCTTGGTTATTGGATGGGGACAGCAGAGCTGGCAGGACTCAGAAGAGACAGGTCCAAAGGAAGGTCACAAGAGAGGAGAGAGAAGGAGGGGCAGGAAGAGACCGGCAGGGCTGGCTGGTTCTCTGAGTGCCAGAGCCTGTGTTTCCCACTTGAAGGCTCCTGTTAGTCTGAGAGGTGACAGAACCTCTTGTGTTTACTGTGGCCAGCGATCAAACTTAGTAATTAATTCTCTTAGCCTCCTCATTAGTTTTTCACACTTTGCATTCTAGTGCGTAGAGCTGTAACATTCTCATCCGTTCCTGGCTTCCTGGAGCCTGGAAGTCTGCACTTCATGGGGGTTCACCTCCCAGGGTGGGTTCACCTCCGTGGTTCAGAACTGAAGCAGAAATATAGAGGACCGAGTGAGGAGTCTCCGGGGTGGGAACATGTCCAGGTGTGTGCCTGCTGGTTGAACTCTGTCCCGTTTAGAGCCCCACTGAGAGCAGGTATCTATCACCTCAGTAGAGTAGTGGGCATATGATGCAGTAGAGCATCTTTGGGGAGCCAGATGTTTGCAAGACACCCCAGATTCAGTCTTGCTCTTGACTTCTCACTTGGGGTCCAGCACCACTCGTCAGAAACCTTTGTTTCACACACCAGTGAAGCCTGAGGTGCCTTCCTCTGCCTGTCCCAGGGGTGTGAATGGTCCCCAGGTCCCTATGCTGCCCCAGACATTGCCAGTCTTGCAAACATCTGGCTCCCCAAAGTGTCCCACTATAACAGAGTAGGGAGGTCACCGGAGACCGGGGCCATCAAGAGGATCAGGATCCCACAAGAGGAGGTGTCCACACCAGCGGGGTAGCACCAGGTCCTCAGTTACTGCCTTGATGAAACCCACCGTGTGCCTATCAAGTATTTAATCCCCTCTTTCCCCTCCCCCTGTTGTTTGGGGAGTTCCTAGGGATAGACTTGTTCTTATGGAAAGTGGTGAAGGAAGGGCAGAATCAGGCACCTGCAGGCATGTGGGAACTGTCTGGGGCGTTGCTGTCCGTGAAGGTGTTGCCTTCCCCAAGCCTGCCAGCCTCTAGTGCATCTGGAAGAAGAGCAGTTGCCTGAGATGAAAGGATGGTGTTTGGGCAGAGATGTCATGGGCATCTGACATCATACGAGGGACTCGTGATGGGATCTGCTACACCTGCGAGGCCTTGTCACAACATCAGTCGCCACTGTCCGAATAACACCAACTACAGAGGCATCCATCTTGTGAGGATCCACAGGGGACCTTTCATTAGAGAGGCTGAAGAAACACACCAAACACCCTGGTGCTCAAACCATGTTGGAAACAGACCAGCTCTGAGAGACCAAGAGCTCCATCATTAGGGAAATGTGAATGCTGGCAGACTGTGTTCTTTATGAGGAACCGTTCATGTTGGCAGTTTGGGTGTTTTTGTTTTTCAACTCAGGTCGTGGAGTGTTTATCAATGAAGTACTGAGAATTTGCTTCACGGCGGTTCTGTGGCAGTGGGAGGGTGGGCATTGGCTTAGGGATAGTATGGCTGAAACTGGACAGCAGTGTGCTGATGGCCTCACAGTTGAGTGACAGGTTACACAGAAGGGGCCTTCGACCCTTCTCTCTGGTTTGTTGTTGGTGAAAAGTGTCCATAATAGAAATGCTTTCAGAAATTAAAAATGAAGCACTCACTCGTGTGAGAGTGAGAGTCGCTGAACTGTGCTCTGACCTTGCTTGCTCGTTGCAGGACCATGTTTTGTTACGTGAAGGAGAAGACCCCAAACCAGACCTTTCAGGTGAGATGGTTTCTTCTCCCTTGTCCTATCTGTGCCTGCACCCTAGAGTTGCAAGTGTGCCCTGGGCGTGAGAGCACAAAAGCCCTTTGCCAGGCCAGTGACCAAAGCTTGCCCACCTTGTTACTGCGGCAGGGATTGAGTGTGTGGACAGCCAGAGATGTGGCCGAGTTATTTCCAGGAAACTCTGCGTTGATCCCAGGTGGCTTTTCTTCACCTCAGAGTGTTGTTAACCAGCCTATGCCCATTCCTAGATCACCCTTTCCCTAGAAACTTGCCTTGGGCACAGGACAGAGCAGGTGGGACTCAGGCTCAATAGATGGGCCCAAGGGGAAGAGGAGACAGGGGGACTTGAGACGAGCATGCATGGGGAGGTGAAGCTGCCTGCACCCTCACTCTTGCTACCTCCTTAAGGAGATGGTCAGGCTACACAAGATTCCATGCATTCCCCTAAAAATGTCCAATCACAGAGCATCAGGCCCGCTGAAGATGTCTCCTTGTTGGTTACTCGGGATGGGCTGACATTTGGCCAATAGTGTAAGGATGTGGGCAACACCTATACAGACCGATGTAGGTGTTCACAATTCCTGGCCCCCATCTACCCAGCACAAGCCTGGCATCTGGCAGACAAGTCTTCATGGCTGGGTGAATTTCTTGCAAGCTGCTGTGAGACACAGGCTTTTCCTTGAGCAGCCTGGTGTCAGGGTCATGGGCAGTCTAACGATGATGTGCTGATCTGTTCCGCAGCCATGGCGAGCACCCCCCTGAGAGATGGGACGGTTGAGAACGACAGTACAAGAGACAAGGCCCCTGCCAAGGAACCAGAGCCCACGGCCAGCGTTGACAGCCATGAACCCCGGTTGGGGCCAAGGCCTCGCTCTCACAACAAAGTTCTGAACCCTCCGGGAGGCAAGTCCAGCATCTCCTTCTACTGAGAGGCTGGCACTTGCCCAGGTGTCACACAAACCTTGACAGAGGATGCCAGTGCTGTAGTTTCCTTTAGCCTGAGGGATCGGGGTGGGAAAGGGTTTGTCACGTGTTCGAAGCTGGCTCTGCATAAGAGAGTTTTGTAGAGAACCGGCAGCCTAGCCCCAGGAGGCACTTCTGCATGAGGGGAAAGGGGCTTCCTAGGTGAGTGTTCATTTGTAAATCCAGATCTGAAAGGGACCTGGGGAAGGAAGGGTGCAGTGAAAGCTAGGGGCCCTCTGACCTTGGAGCCCTGAACTCGGGCTTGGGGGGGCGCCAGGGCATGGCTAAAACAAAGGGAGTTCACAGTGGGCAAGGGAAGGCCAGACGTCCCTGTCACTGCAAGAGCCAAAAGAGACCTGGGCAGAGACACCAGCATGGGTGGGAGGCCCCATCACAGCCTGACTCCACCCATCAGGGAGAGAATTTTGCTCTGGAGAGGCTGCTGCTGCACCCAGGAGTCACCTCACTTTTGACCCTAGCACCTTGTTCTGCACTCTTGTAACATCTGGGTTGCATCTCCCTAATAGCTTTCAACCAAAACTGAAATGGTGCTTTTTCCTTTTTCTCTTGGGCTCAGGCCTTTAGGGAAGGTTTTTGTATCCTGGGGGGGCCCATCTCCTGTAAGAGTTTTTGCCTTGCTGTCACTAGGGGAGTGGTTTACCTGCAAATTGTCCCATTCTCTCTCAACAGCCTTAAGTTGTGGGCCTCTGCTCTTCGCCCTGGTGGGGGCAGTTTCTTCCACACACAGTATCTCTTTCTAGGGAGCTAGGACCCTGGTTTTAGTCTGTTCATGTCTATCCAGGTAACGGGGTTGTTTACATCATCCATGTGTCTTACCTTCACTAGCTGCTCCTCAGCTGTCCTACAGAGCCCCACCAGCAAGCATACCACTCTTGGATGTGTTGCCTGGATTCAGGATGATGGGGCCTCTGATAGGCATCTGGGGAAGCCCCCTGTTGACCCCACCACACTCTGCCTGCCAGACTGGGGTCAGCCCCAAGGACCATGCTATGGAGACCCCATGCAGGTAACTGGAAGGAATCACGGCCTCACAGCAAGCTTGGAGTCCTGGCGTGTCTCAGCCTGTGTCCATAGCCACATGTGAAGGGCAGACATCCAAGGGCTGCCTCCTGTGCCTTATGCAGTGACAGCACTGGCTTCTGAAGTAGCCCAACTTGCTGTGTTGTCTTTGTGACGGGCCTGAGACTTCACAAAAACACCACCACCACCACTACCAGACTCTTCTGACGTAGCCAGCTCTACTGCACCCTGTTTCCTTCGACATTCCTGAAGAACATGTGACCACAAAGTGATGCCATCTAATATTCCACTTCTAACAATGAGGGCATTGCAACTTATGATACAAATGTGTATGTATGCACTGTTGAATGGAAAACCAATGTTTCAACTGTCACCCAATAAAATAAACTTCAATCTCTGAAGAAAGGAGAGGGGACTATATGGGAGCACCTGGTGGTGCAAAGGGTTGAGCACTTGATTAATAGCTGAAAAGTTTGTTGGTTAAAACCCAGAGGCTCCTAGGAAGATGGGTTGGGAGATCTTGGGAGCCCTGTGGAGCAGTCGTCTGCACATACTGGAGGCTATGAATCCCCATCAACTTGGCACCAGTTAGCATCACAAAGACAGGTGGTTTTACCAGACAGTGGGGCAGATGCTTAGCAATCGCAGTTGGAAAGTTGAAAATGCCTGTCTTGCATTTAAGAGTCTTGTCTTTTTTGTTGTTCCTTAATATATGCTAACTTTAATTATTTATTTGGTCGTTCCATTGGGTGCACATACAACTCCCATCACAACCCATACATACATCAATTGTGTAAAGCACATTTGTCCATTCGTCGCCCTCATCATTCCCAAAACATCCGCTCTCCACCCAAGCCCCTGGCCTCAGCTCATTTTTCTCCTCTCTCCCTGCTTCCCCCCCTCACTCATGAACCCCCGACAATCTACAAATTATTACTTTATCATATCTTGCCTCGTCTAACATCTCCTTTCATCCACCCTTCTGCTGCCCGTCTTCTAAGAAGGAGGTTACATGCAGATCCTTGTCATCAGTTTCCCTCTTCAACCCATGCGCCCAGCGGGTCTGGTCTTGGGAAAGGAAGAAAAAGCTTTATCTTCCCAAATCTGAACGGAAAGTCTACGCTTTGAGAGGAATTCTAATACAGCTGGCGTCCTAGCTAAACCACTCAGGGAGGGCCAAGTTGGCATATCATCTTGTTACAATATGTCACTTAAAGGAACAAATCACTTTAGTGATCACAATGACCCCCCCAAAAAAAATCAGGAACTGGTCCCGCTGTCCTCCACTATTGGAAAACCCCAAACCAAAAACACCCATGTCCAATGTCCTTGAGATGGTTCGGGTTTAGGAACTCCAGAGGACAGCCGAACTGCCCCAGGAGGTTTGAAGGCTGTCATCTCCGGAGAGGCCCTGATTGGCTCACTCAGCAGCTCACTAGCAGCACTCCCGGCGGGTCAGGTTTCTGGGGAAACAAATGACCGCTCGTCAACATTCTCCAAGCCCCAGTCCATTTCTCCTGCTGCTGCCTCGGGCTCCAACCTTAAGCGTCCTGTATGCACCAGTTACGGCAGTTGCCGACTTTTGGCTAGAGACAGAGCTGGGGCTTAGCACCTGCTTCAGATTCTCCAGAACCGTCCCCAGCAAGCTGCTAATTTTAGACTCAAGTTTGGGAAAGGATATGCTTGTCACTTAGCTGAGATCAAAATCCAGGGGTTCTGAACCGGAGAAAATTGGGATGTGATGTGCTATCACCCTTAGGGCACCAGTTTCAGGAGAGGGGCTTTGATGGTCAGGTTTGGATGAGCGACCCTGGGCTGATCTCGTTTAGCATACTGTGTGTGTGGGGGGGGAGCTTTCCTGAGAGCATATAAGAAGATGCTCGCAAGCCCACTGAGAAGCACAATAGGGTGGTGTCATAAAACGGAAAGAGCTGTACCATGTGATTCAGCGGTCCTCAACCTGTGGTTTTCAGCCCTTTCACAGGGGTCGCCCAATTCATAACTAGCAAAATTATGAAATAGCAATGAAAATAATTTTATGGTTGAGGTCACAACATGAGTACTAAGGGTCACGACATGAGGAAGGTTGAGAACCACTCAAATCAGCCATGTCAGGGAGAGATGCACGCCCATGGACACTGCTGCCCTAGGCACAATAGCAAAGAGGTGGAAACCCCCTAAATGCCCATCAACAGAAGAATGGACAAACAGTGCATGCACTCTTAAGGGTAGGGGAAAAAGGACTCTTGCTTCTTACTGTGAACCCGGAGGACATTGTGCTAAACGAAGTGTCCATACAGTGCAACAGTGCAAGACCACTTTTATTAGAAGCAGGAAAAGGTTTTCACACAAACATTCTTTGATGGTTCCCAGGGGTGGAATGGGGGAGGGAGAATAGATTACTGGATGTTTCTAGATGTGTATATACTTAAGCTACAAATAGAAGTATAACCAGATATGAGTATATCTGAATGAGATAACCCATAGGGGCCAAGCTGAAAACACCTTGTGGGACTGAGTTGCTGGGTCTGGGGGTTCGGGAGGATCGTCCCAGGAAACACCAAGGCCAATTGGCATTACAGTCCACAGACAGTACTCTATATACTACTTTGGTGAGTAGCAACTGGGGACGTGGACGCTTGTGATTGGCCGTCTGAGGTGCAACTGTTGGTCTTATATGACGTAAAGTGAATTGAGGTGGATGGAAGCAACTGTGGTAATGGGTTTCTCGAGTAGCAACCTTCTCAGTCCTGAGTAGTGCGTTGATGCCCACTACTGTTTTGAAAGGGCTCACATTAGAATGACCGAGATTGGGAGAACAATGGTTGAGGCAAATTCAAAACAAAAAAATTTTTTAATGGCTTACTGGCTGGGTAGAGACTGCTGGAACCCCCAAGACAGCAGCCTCCCCATGGCTCATTTTTCAGCTGAGCAATAAGGGAAGAGTAGCACTGTAGGGAAGTAAATCCTCAGTAATCAGCCACTATCAAGAGGTCAGCATTTACCCACAGTTCAGAAGGGGTAATAGAACAGGGGAAGACAGGAAGACTGATCGTGGGAGTTTGCGATCAGTGAAGTGAAATGTGAATTGTTGAATGGAAACCTGATTTATAAGCTTTCACTCAAATCAGTTAAAAGTTTCATTGACCAACTGGACACCCCCTTACTGAAGGGTTGTGGAGAGGAGATGAGCCAGTCAGGGTGCAGGGAAACAACAATGAAACATAACTTTCCTCTAGTTCTTAAATGCTTCCCTCCCCCCCCTGCACACACACTATTATGATCCCAATTTTACCTTACAAACCTGGCTAGACAAGAGGATGTACATTGGTACATAGCAACTGGAAACGGAATCAAGGACATGACTCCTTCAGGACCAGTGGTGATGCCTGAAGGGTGGAGGGAATGTGGGGTAGAAAGGGGGAACCGATTATAAGAATCTGCATATAGCCTCCTCCCTGGGGGATGGACAGCAGAGAAGAGGGTGTGGGGCGATGTTGGACAGTGTAACATGACAAAATAATTTGAATTATGAAGGGTTCATGAGGTAGGAGGGGAAAATGAGCAGCTGATATTAAGGGTTCAAGTAGAAGTCAAATGTTTTGAGGATGATGGCAACAAATTACATGTGTGCTTGACACAATGTATGTATGGGTTGTGATAAGAATTGTATGAGCCCCCAATAAAATGTTTTGTTTTTTTTAAGTTTCATTGACTTTAAAAGAGTGGTTCTCAACCTTCCTAATGCCGTGATCCCTTAAATACAGTTCCTCATATTGTGGTGACCTCCCAACCATAATTTTTTTGTTGCTCGTCATAACTGCACTTTTGCTACTGTTATGAATTGGGCAACCCCTGTGAAAAGGTCCCCCAAAGGGGTCGAGGGAGACCCACAGGTTGAGAACCACTGCTTTAAAGGGGTTCTGTTTTGCACATGGGTGCCCACACAGGAAGGTATTCTTGGGTTAGAATTCACACTCCTGTTTGACCCACAGAACCCCAGGCTCCAGTGAAAGGAAGTGCACATCTTCTGGCGGCTCCTTTAAACATAAGCATCTGAGAATTTCCACATGAAATTTCAAAGAACACTAACTCAGAAGGGGGGTGGGGGAATCTGAGCAAGAGCCTGCCAAAATAGAATGCTGAATCAGACTTGGAAAGCTTTTAAAAGAAACAAAATAAGGACCTGAAAGAGTAAGATACAGGCTGTCAAAGCTGGTAGAACTAAGGGTACCTAAAGGTCAAATCGATTTAAAAAAAAACCACGAGGTTAACGGAAAGGACAGCTGAAAAGAGGACAAACAGGCTTCACAACATGCAGGACAGATGTAGACTTGTTTAGTCGCCTGGTAAGTGCATAAAGCAATGTAATCCAGGATAAAAGTATCTATATAGACCTTTGTGTAAGGGTAACTCAAAAGTAAACGAAGGTTGGGTTTGGCTAAGCTAGATAAACTATCCAGATGGGCTCTCGGGTGACGTAGAGGCATATGAGATCAGAATTGTATAGAAGGACCACTGCTATGGCCGTGGAGTCAATTCACGTGGTGATTTCTTGTGTACTTGTTTCACGGGGTTCACAAGGCAGTCCAAAAGCATATTGCCGAGTCACCTGGGGCTGCCCTTAGGAAAACCATCAATCTTTGACTAGGTGTCTATTGCTTAATTGCTTGCGTTACCCAGGGAGTCTTGAAGTATGCATTCAAAAAGCTTACCACTGTATAATGACTCGGTGAACTTATAGGGTGGAACTTTTCTATAGGTTACAACAGTTGAGAGCCTCGTTTTGAGGCTACAGGGAGGCTAGTGGTTTTGAACCGCTCACCTTGCTGTGAGCAACACAAAGCAAGCAAGGCGTAACCACTGTGCCAGCAGGGCTCCTTGAGACTGCACTATTCTGCAGTAAACCAATAAAGGTTACTAGAAGGATGGCAAACAAGGTCAGCGCTAAGGTCACTTCCGAGGGGAGAATGTTCTTAAACGCGGGGGGTGGGGGTGGGGGGAGGTTCGCTACCCAGATATTTTTGGGGGTTGCCTACTACATAATCGTTCCTATGTACTCTTGGAATAAATCATAGGCCGTTATAAAGGGAGGTGACCTGCCTTAGGCATCGCCCCTTCTCCTACCCTGCGGCTCTGACAAGGCAACCGGAAGTTCTTCCTGCCCCTCGTGGCCGAGCTTCCGGCGCGGTGACAGCATCCTCTACGTCACGGCCCGGGCGACCCCTAGCGACGCCTCGAGGATCCTGCGGGACGTTCGGGCACCGCCCCTCGGTCCCGGCGGCCGGGACTTCCGGAGGCGGGTCTTCCGGCGGGTGAGTGACGGGCGCAGCAGCGGCGGCGGCGGTCGTGCCTGAGGCGACAGCATCTGTGGCGGTGTTGACTGCGGCCTGCGGAGCCTGGGCGGCGGGCGCCGGCCGGACAGCGGGCCGCGCTGGCGGCGGCAATGGCGGCGCTGATGGAGATCCAGATGGACGAGGGCGGCGGCGTGGTGGTGTACCAGGACGACTACTGCTCGGGCTCGGTGATGTCGGAGCGTGTGTCGGGCCTGGCGGGCTCCATCTACCGCGAGTTCGAGCGCCTCATCCACTGCTACGACGAGGAGGTGGTCAAGGAGCTGATGCCGCTCGTGGTCAACGTGCTCGAGAACTTGGACTCGGTGCTGAGCGAGAACCAGGAGCACGAGGTGGAGCTGGAGCTGCTGCGCGAGGACAACGAGCAGCTGCTCACCCAGTACGAGCGCGAGAAGGCGCTGCGGAAGCAGGCCGAGGAGGTGCGTGGGGACGCCGGCCCCGGACCCGCCCCACCCGACCCTCGCCGCAACCCCCTAGGGTCCCCCTCAGCTCCCCGTGGACTCCTCCATCCTTCCATCCTTCTGACCCAGCCCACGCTACAGCCCTCACCTACCCCCAACACAGACCCCCGCATCTTTCCCACCTGGCCAGCTCCAGGGCCCCCTCCCCGCAATGACCCGCCAACCCAACCCCCCTCCTTCCTTCTGAGCCCCAGCTCACCCCCTGGCCTAGTCCTGCTTGCAAAACAACCCCCTACTGACCCCTGCCCCCCCCCTACTCAGTTACCCCGACCAACCCAGTATCCAGCATCCCCATCCTGTTACCAATTCCCTCTATCTTTTCAACTCAACCAACCAGCCTGGTTCCTAGTCCCGTACCAGGATACCCTGACTTGATCCCCTGCCTCCCCACACCACTCTATCGGCCCTTGCAGCCCCTTACCCAATCCTTTCTTTCCCCTAGCCCAGGCCACTCCCTAACCCCTACTGGCTCCCCAACCCAACCTACTTACCCAGCCCCACTCACCCTGTCCATTCTAGCCCAACCCTTCACCCAGCCTCCTCCATCCCTCCTAATCAGCCTGGTCCCATATCCCCACTGAGCTGCCATCCCCATTAGGCTACCCAGGCTGACGCCAGCCTCCTTCCCCTGCTTGCCTAGCTCAGCTCAGCCACTTTACCCAGCGCCCTGACAGCCCTGGACCCTGCCCTGCCATCCGGCCAGGTCTCCAACGCACCTCCACCCCAGCCCAATACTCCACTCAATGCCCTTGCCAATCAGAGCCCAGCTGCACCAATCTGGGTCCTTTCCCCAGGAGACTAGACCCTTATCCTCTGCCAGCCCAAACTGGAGCCCCTGGTCCCTAACACCCACCCAAGCCTGGGGCGGGGCTCCCTGTCCCACAAGCATCTCTGCTTTTCCCCAAACCCATTTCCTTGCCACCTCCTGTCCCCCCGGTCACTGTGATTCCAAACCCTCCCAGAACAGGGACCCGTTCGTTTCCCCAATCCCATGTCGGAAGCGCGGTGCCATGGCATGGCATGTGGGGTGGGGGGTTGGGGACTAGTGTGAGCTCAAGCCAGGCTCCCCACAGGGCTTCCCATTCCCAGAGGTCACTTTCTTGCCCTTTGTCAGAAAGACTTGCTGGTGGAGAAAGGCTTGGAGACCAAGCCCCCTGTAGGTCTGGCTGTGTTCTGGGGTGCCCCTGTCACCAGGGAAGGACTTGGTTTTCCAGTCAGTCAGTTAAAAGTGACCTTGAGGGACTGTTGCCCAACTTCACTCAGTCGCTGTCGGGTGGCCCAGCACCCACCACAGACCACAGCCCAGACCCAAGCCTCGCCCTTTGTAGAAATGGAAAGCAGGTGCCCTGGCTCTGGGTGCTGCTACCCTGGTCTCATCTCTGCCCGCCTGAGGCCCCAGAGCTGACAATGCCCAGGGTGCAGCTGCCGTTCCTTCTTGGTGGGTCTGGCTGCACCCTTGCCCACTCAAAGCCTGACAGGTGCAGTGGCTGAGAAGTGGCCTGGATCGGTCTTTTCTCCCACCAGGGCCGCTCTGGGCTCTTAGGGGCTGGATGGAAAGTCAGCCTAGAAAAGTGAACAGTCTGTTGGATCCTACGTGCCTACTGGGGGGCGGTGTGTTGTTTTGCTTTGGAGTTTCCTCGATCTGTGGAGAGGCTGTTTTCTACTAAGTGGGGCGCCTGCTAAAGCAGGCAGAGCACTTTCAAGTGGTGGAAGTGCAAGGCCTAAGTGACCACAGGCATTTTCGGGGGGTCAGAGAGAGGGCCTCATGGGAGCCTGGAACTGAGGCACTACCCTGGGCTTCTTGATCGCTCTTGTGGGGCCAGCTGGTGCCTGGATGCTTAGGAACCCCGGGAGAACAGCCAGTGTGGGTTACGGAGCGCTGTGCTGCGGGGTGGGTGGGTGCCTCTCCCTGCACCTAGAAGGCGCTGCACCCCTGTAGATGGGACCCAGCGCCCCATCAGGTACACTGTTCTTAGGTGAGATGACCGCCCAGCTGCTGAGAGCAGCTGCTCAGGAAGGCTGGCCAGCACGGAGCCAGGAAGAAAGCTGCAGCCAGCTGCTAGTGGCATGTCCTTAGAGAGTTCGCAGATGACCTGACACCCAGGAAAGGGCTGGGTGCTGTGAGCACTTCCGCATCTTGTGGAGCTGGGCTGGCTCATGCAGACATCCATTCTTGGTTTTGTGGGGGGAGGTCACTGTGGGTGGCGGGTGGGCTTCTTTAGGCAGGAGGTCTGATGACTCAAGTGCAGGCGTCTGCTGGCCTGGGAGCTGGCCATGGCGGGCCTCAGGCGTGTCCGAGGTGCAGGCTGCTTCCCGCAGAAGCTGCTTACTCAGATGGTAACCTGAGCTGCCTGCAGTAGCAGACTTGCTGCCCCTCCACACCTCTGCCACCATTGTCTCCTCCTCCTCCTGCCATCCTGCAGCCCAGACCCAGTGTGGAGACTGGGTGGTGCAGGGAGGGCCCAGGCCCTATGGATGGCCAGAGTGGACAGGGGGTAGCCGGGTGAGCACCAGCCCTGTTCTGCAGAGCCCTCTCGCATGAAACACCGGTCAGTCTTCTCCTCAGGACAGTGTGTCAGTACCACGGGACCCAAAGTGCCTGCTCCCATCATGCAGGAGCAGTGGCTCTAGCAGAATCCATCGTGGGCACCCAGTCTCTGGCACCCAGGTATTTGGCACCCAGGTCTCTAGCTCCATGCCCGAGACTGTTAGCTGCAAGGCCTGGTAGCCCCTTTGCTTGAGCCCACAGAGCCAAACCCACCCACCTGCAAGTAACTGCTCACCTGCTGACTACCAGAGGTTCTGCGGCAGAAAGGGCTGTCATTCTGCCCCTGGAAAGGTGAACAAAGCCAACCCCAATGCTACCGAGCCAGTTCTTATTGACAGTAACTCTATGTAGGGTTTCCGAGACGAACTCTTGATGAGGCTAGATTGCCTTGTCTTTCTCCCTAGGGCCAGCTGCTGGGTTTGAACCACCGACCTTGTGGCTAGCAGCCCAATATTCAACCCATAGTGCAGCGGTTTCTCAACGTGGGTTGAGACCCCTTTGGGGGGTTGAATGACCCTTTCACAGGGGTCACCTGATTCATGACAGTAGCAAAATGACAGCGATAAAAGCAATGAATATAATTTTGTGATTGGGAGTCCCCACCACATGAGGAACTGTATGAAAGGGTCACGGCCTGAGAAAGGCTGAGGACCACTGCCATAGTGCCACCAGGGCGTCTTCCCGTGAAGTTTGCACGCTGGAAAACCCCTTGGAGCAGAGAAACTTGCCAGCACACAGCGGTACCAAGATTCCCACGGGCTACAGGACAGGGCGGGACTGCACGTCTTCATGGACACCCACCACCTCCTGTTTCTCCCTAGGAGCTCTTTGGGGGCTTAGAACTGCCAAGCTTTTGGTGCTCAGCCAAGTGCTTTCACTGCAGCACCAAACTACCCTGGTTTTGCCCAAGGGAAGGAAGCCCTGACAATGCTAAGGCATGAGCAGGGTGGGTGGCCCTGGTGTGATCTAGAGGAGGAGGGGCCAAGGAGCCACACTGGCCACTGATCCAGGGGGAACTAGTCCTCTTCATGGGGAGCCAACTTAGCTCAGGATGGGCAAGGTGATTCTTGAGAGAGACCCCTTGAGTCTTTTCTGCCTTGAACGGTAGTGGTGGTGGTGGAGATCTCTTGGCCTTTCATATGGGAGGCCCAGTTTGATTCTCAGCCAATGTAACTACTTCCCACCCTGGGTCTATCTGCGGAGGGGGTGGCGGTGGTGGTGTGTGTGCGCATGAACGATTAAGGTGCTGAATAGGTTACCTTTGGAGCTTCCAACTGAAGTGGCCTGGGAAGAGAGGCCAGGTGACCTTGCCTCCAGAAGCCAGCCAGTGAATTCCAGCAGTCTGCGCTTTAAACAGCAGTCTGAGTTGCAACCTAGAGATGAAGCAGGAGCAGCAGATATTGTTTTGTTGTGTGTGCACGGGGGTCACATGGGGAGGAGGGGTAGGACTCCATGGCCGTTAACAACAATCTGCCTTAAAATCTGATCGCTGAAGCAACTTCCTGTGCCTACAGGACACTCTGGTGGGTACTTGATACGATGGAAAAGGTGTCATCGGGTGTCATGGAGTCGGTTCTGACCCGCAGGGACCCTGTGCGCACAGAAGGAAGCACTGCCCCGTCCTGCACCGTGCTCACAATTGTCCCTGTGCCCGAACCCAGTGTTGCGGCCACTGTCCCTCCATCTCGTTGAGGGCCTTCTTTTTCACTGCCCCTCCACTTTACCTTTCCACACATGATGTCCTTCCCAAGAGCCCGGCCGCTCCTCACAACATGCCCAGAGTATGTGCCGTGACGCCTGTCATCCTCACTTCTAAGGAGCACTCTGGGCAAACTTCTTCCAAGACAGGTCGGTTTGGCCTCTTAGTGTCCATGGTACTGTCGATATTCTTCTCAGTGAAATAGTGTGCCCAAAGGTAGGGAAATTCTGTCCAAGACACCTGTTCTCTAGTCACGTGAAAATGACCCATTTCATAGAGGAACAGTTAGAGAGGCTTAAGCTAAGGGAGGAAAACAAAGCCAGCACAAGCCTGCCCTGGTGAGATGGTCATGTTGCCTGTGTCCTAAGTGAAATGGCAATTTGCCTCTGGACTTGTCTTTTGTGTTTCCCTCAGGGTGAGTGCCAGTTGCATGTGTACTCCACAGTTAACCAGGCCTTTCTTTCTCAGCACCTCTGGGAAAACTTGTAACCTCAGCCTTACTATTCACAGCTGAGCGAGTGAGCTAATGGAACTCCAGCACGAGTTAGCCTCTGGTTGCTTACTAACCTGTGCCACCGAGCTACCGAGCCACCGGCTGGATTCCGTTCCCGGCTTGAATGGTGCCGAAGGACCATGTCCTCGGGGTCCCACCAGTCTCTAACAGACCAGAAAGCATAGTGGTTCTTTGGAAGGTTTTTGATACATTATTTTCCCACTCTGTAAATTTTATTTTAATTCACCTTTTTTTAAAAAAACTTTATTTTAAAGGGATTTTGGGGGGTTTGGTTTGATTGTAATCATTGGCAGGAAGGTTGCAGAAATGCGATCCTTCACCAGCTTTCTGTTGTTACTGCTCTCTCAGACTGGCTTCACTACCTTCCTTCTTGCCATCGATCTGCCAAAGCTTCCAGGCCTATGTGCCTCGGCCACCCCTGTTGAGGGCAATTCTTTGGTCTCTGCTCTGTGCATCATCGGCCTTGTCTTAGAGGATGTTTCTCAGCCTGGCTTTTGAGTGTGATCTGATGTAGGGCCTCCACCTTCCACGGGGAAAACACAGAGGCCTCACTGAGAAGGCTGAGTACAGGGTGGGGCCAGGGCTTCTCATCACTGACCTTGATGCCTGCAAAGGACAAAACCAGGAGTGCTGCCCACCATCCAGGGGAGTGGCCCAGGCTTGTGGCATCTTCCTGTGCTCTTGAGAAAGGTCAGGACCAGGTCAGCCTTCTCATCTTGCCCTCAGGGGCTGTGGTGTAGATGCGTGTGTGTGTGTGTGTGTAATATATATACACACACCCATTCATCAATTTCCACACATATAGTCCAGTGACTGGTTACATTCCTCACCCCTTGTCATTGTTCTTATTACCTCTGTCCATATCATTTTTTAGACTCACGGCCTGAGCTCCTCACCCCGGCCCTAGCTCCCACTGACAGCTACCCTCACACAGGTCGCCCTGTCACAGAATGCTGTGCTGGCACATTTCCTCTACTGGCTTCCGTCAGCAGCTCTGGAGTTTGAAGGTGACTTCAGGGTGCGCTTGTGTTAGTTTGGGTTACTAAAGCAATATCAAATCCCGAGAAACTCATGCGTATAAGAAAGGGCTTTATAAACAAATGAATATTGAAAAATCATCTCAGCCCAGTCCAGATCAAGTCCATAAGCCCAGATGTTCAACCACTTTATAAAGTCCTCCTCAGACACACGAAACACATGCAATGATGCTGAATGCAAGAAGATCATAGGCAACTGGGTGGAAAGTCTTGTGGATCCAGTGGCAGTGTAAGCATCTCAGCACTGGCAGGGGTCTCCATGTGGTTCTCCCAGCTCCAGGGCTCTCACACAGCTCCATGTGTCTTGTCATCAGGAATATGAAGCAGAGAGTGTGTGCCCTGCTTCCAGGGAAGAAGACCAGAGTTCCTCAAATCCTCAGGAGAAGGCCATGCCCACACAGGGACCTCATTGACTATGATCTGATTGACAGGCTAGACTCCGCCCCATTGTAAGTTGACAGGAGCTTATGTAATTACCATGGGCCACACACTGTCAACTTTAGAACTCTTTAGCCATATATGATTTTTAAACAAAACAATAAAATCATATCTGTACCTAACAGGATAAAACTAAAATGCATGCAACTCAATGTATGCCAAAGCCTCATTTAAACATAATATTCCATAAGTGAATATTCTTTGCCTATGAACTGCAGTTAAGTGAACACCTACACCATAATCCTATGAACATATTCCCCCACCTGTGAAAGTTTGTAAGCCAGCCATTTATCTGCCCCATTTTGGGTATCTCGTTTCTATGGGTGGAGTCTTGTGAAGTCTGCATCCAACAAGCAAAGTCAAATCAGGACAGGCCATCCATAAAGTCAGCAGCAATATGTACCAGTTCACAGTCTGAAAAATCTCTGCATCTGGTCAGGTTCTGGTCAATTCAGTGTGGGCTGCCCACTTAGCCTCACCAGGGTGCCCATTGGCTGCCTTGTCTTTAGACCATGGTCCCATCACAAATTCTCAACAACCCTAGCCCCTTCTGCTAGGTCATGAACTTCAGATCAGCCAACCTGCTCTCATTTTTTCTAGTCCCTATGAACCAGGTCCACGGGTATCAGTGACCAGACCCAACCCCTAGCAAGCATTTCAGCCTGTCCAAAGACTCCCTTTAATGTTCAGTCCTAGAGAGGAGAGTTTCTTCATGGTTCCAGATTTTCCCATCTTAAGAACAAACCACTAGTTCAAAATTCAAAAATCCAAAGAGTTCCACTTTTGTTCCTTCAGCAGCCCCTTAGGCAAATGTCTTCACCTTCAAATGTCCTCAGCACTCAAGATCCTGGGTGGGGCTTTTCTTTTCAGAGCCTTTGCAGGCTTCCTAATGTTAATGGTTGAAGGCAAGCCTTACAAACTATACTTCCCAATAATAACTTCTAGCAATCATTTATCAATAAGCAGATGAAATCAGTATAAACAAAGTAGCATCAGAACCTAAACTCAATTCTTAAAACAGCCAAGTCAATTCTTATCTAATTTATCTTAACCCTTATCTAAACTATTCAACTGATAAGAAATATGGCCTTTAGCTGCACTGCCTCAACTTAGGGCCAGGCCTCCTGTCAGCCATTTTGACTTTCAGCTGTTTTTGCTAAACAGCATGGTTTCTGAGGAATTCAAAGGGCGATTTCTACACCTGAGCTGAAAATATGCATTAATAACATTCATTGTCACCATTTCAAAAAGGAATAACCAAATTGAAAACCCAAACTAATAGTCAAAACTTTAACTTCCCATATTCTTTCCAGAAAACGCCTCATTATACTGCAGACATGTCTAACTTCCGGCTAGTAAAAGAAGAAAAACTACCATGAGCAGAGGTTGACCTAGCACTCACTCTCCATGTTTGTTTCTCTAGTGCCCCGCCCCCAAGGTACCATAATGTCCTGGGAGGGAAGTTCAAACCCACGCAGACACAGCAGATTGCGTAACTACCACAATGCTTTCGCTTCTCAGTCTGAAGATTTTTCTGAGTGATGGATTTGGGAATTCCTCCCATCTACATTGGTCCAGTCAGTCTGGATCCTGTAAGAATTTGAAGTTTTGTTCCACATCTTACTTGCCTTTGGGTCAGGATTCAGCTATTGATTCCTTGATCCTGGTGCTCAATCATGATAGCCAGGCACCATCTAGTTATTCTGGTCTCTAGGCAAAGGAGAGGCAGCTAGACCTGCAGCCTTCTTCCTGCAACAGTTGGTCACCAGGTGGCATTTTCACCTTCCAACTTCTGACCATCACCCAGGTTCCAGTCACTACTGTTTCATGGGCCCCTCCACACCCCATCTTTATTTCTTCCTCATTTATGTAAACCAATAGCCAGATGTGCCCAGGGACCACCCTCCTGGACTGGGCAATGCCAGACCCTTTAGCTCCGTGTCTGTCGTTCACAGTGAGGGGAGCAGAGGATTCTGCATCGTTGGGCTTTTTGTGCAGACGGACACTCTGAGACCATTGTCAGTGCCAGCAGACTTGTTCCAGAAAGGGCAGCCCCTTATGCGGTGGGCGGCTTGTGCAGGCAGCAGACAGGAGGGGACATTGTGAGGTAAAGATGAGGCGTGTCAGCTGTTGAAGGGCCAAAGGGGGAAGAGGCTTCCCGGAAGGCCAGGGAGAGGCCCTCTGCCTGGATGGGAGGTGTGAGCTTACTATGACCCCTGTTTATTATTGTAAAATTTTAGTAACAGCTGAATTGAGCGATCATTGACATGCATTAGACAGCACACACCCAGAGCCGCTTTCAAAGTTTCATGGGAAAGTGGAATTAAAAGGATTCCCCGTGAAATTCTCAAGGCCCCACATATACAGGGCACAGTTGGCCTGGTAAGCTGTGGCATGTGTCCAGTGCCATAAAGCCATCACCAGAATAGCTTCCTCCTGCCCCTTGGTCATCCCTCGCTGCTGCCTCTGCCCCAAGTCAATCACTGTTACTTCCTGTCTCTGGGTGCAGAATTGGGAGCTTTAAACATTTCTCCTCCAGCCTGCCACACTTGCTGTGTCTGGGTCCTCTTTGGGTCACTGTCAAGATTTCATCGTGTTGTTGCCAACTACATCCAAAAAACTGCAACTCACTGCTATCGAGTCTCTACTGACGCATAGCAACTCTGTAGCACAGTGTAGAATATCCCTGGTGAGTTTCCAACACTGTAACTGTTTATGGGAGTAGAAAGCCTCATCTTTCTCTTGGTTTCGAACTGCTGACCTGGCAGATTGTAGCCCAAGTCCAGTGTGTAACCACTACGCCAGCAGGGCTCCTTGCCCGCTTCATAGATAAGCTTAAAACCAAACCAAACTCACTGCCATTGAGTCTGCTCTGACTCAGTGTATAACATACCTGTCCTATGCCTGACGCGCTTGAGGACCACCTTCCCTTTATGGCGGTGCTGGGGAAGTGAACCCTTCGGATCCCCAAGATCTACTTCCATAGAAACCACTCCCCCCCTACACTGCTGACCCATCCCCCAGGATCTGGGGGACTTTTGCTGTCCTCCCAGCTACCACCCCACACCTGGCCCAGCTGCATTCCATCTCAGGCTGTGCACCTGGGAGAAGTGGAAAGCAGTCCTGGCTCCCGGCTTAGTTCAGCACCCTACGGACGCACATGCACATTTGATGCGTCATGCCTTCCCCCCGCCCCCAGGATGAGAATGCCCCCTGGAAACTGAAAGTCCTCCTGTTCCCTGGCCACCCTTCCCTCCCGCCCCTCCCCAGGCGAGCAGCCTCCACTGCTGCTGCTGCTGCTGCTGCTGCTGCTGCAGTGCCAGGCTGGAGCAGTGAGGTGGTGAGGTCAGACACGTGCATGGGTACGGAGTCCTCCTGCCATTCGGACTGGTGCTCCTGGCTCGCCTCTCTTTTGCTGTGTGTAAAGCTTTTGTGGGCAGAGCTTTGGGAACTCAGACTCCAGCAAGCTGTCCCCACTCTGGGCTCCGATGATCGATCGCTAGGGGCTTTCTGGGAAGTCACCAGGGGACACCTTCCGAGCACAGAGCCGGCATATTTGTGACGAGAACACTGTGTGAGGGGAGGTGGGGGAGGGAAGATCTGGGACTGGCTAGAAAGGGCCTCCGCAGGGTGAGCCTGAGGGAGGAGGGAGCTGCCTGGCAGCGTCCTCCTTTGTTAGATTCACTGGTCCTCGCTCTCTGGGTACTCAGGGTGCGCATCAGACTCTTCTTCAACCTCTGTGGGTGGTCTCGTGTCCCGTGACAGGTGAAGAAGCTGGTGGCGGGAAGAGAAGGAGCCCTGGGGGTGCTGTGGTTCGGCACTGGGCTGCTGGTTCGAGTCCAGCAGCTAGTCCCAGGAGAAAGGTGAGGCTGGCTGTCCCTGTGAAGATGTACACTGTTAGATGCCCCCTACACGGTGTTCTGGGTTGGAACAGACGTGGAGACGGCAGGTTTGGTGAAAATGCGAAGAGTTGCCAGGCCACCCATTCCTCGTGTCCAGCATTGCGGCCCTGATGGCATCGTTCTTGTCACTGTCTCTCTCTGGAACAGCCCACCACCATGACCACAGCGCAGTGCTCCCTCCCCTGCCTCAGTCACCCTGAGAACCTTTGGCAGTTGCTGTGTCTTCACTGATCCCCACAGCATTTGTTGTTGTTGTGACTGACTGACTTCCGTCAGCAGGACACATTTGAGATTCCTCGTGTGGTAGGCTGTGTGGGGACCCTGTAGGGCTAGTCCATTGTGTGCATGGCTGTACCACACAGCCGCAGCTGGCAGACATCTCCTCTGGCTCAAAATCTTGATGAATCGCATGTCCAGCCATGTGACATGCTGGTGGTGTCATCAGACTGAGGCTCGGTTCACACCAACATGTACTGCCACGTGAGAAACAGGCTGCGACCCTGCCCCGAAGCACAAGAGCAGGTGCTTGTGGACGAGGGAAACATGTAGTCACAGAATCAATATGTAAGTGGTTTCGAGTGACCGTCCAGGCAGCTGAAGGGCAGATAAGCAGGCTCACCAAGAAGACGTTGACAGAGACAATTCCTAAATGTCCATCAGATACTAAGAAAGGAGAGAGACATCATGTACCAGGCACTGGAAGAAGACATTATGAAGTTACAGTGCAGTTTTAAGAAATTGATGGTGCTGACTCAAACCAAAGCCAAGCCATTCCTGTCCAGGGTTCCGGCTTGGCGACCTTAGGATGGGGTAGAACTGCCCCGCGGAGTTTCCCAGGCTGTCGGCGGCACAGAGCAGAGCCATGCAGCTCAGACGGCTGGTGTGCTTGAGCCCCTGGCCTTTTGGGTTAGCTTAGCCTTTGTGCCATCAGGACCCCTTGGTCCTGATTCAAAGCCAGACCAGGCAGCAGAAGGCTGTAGCCGGGAGCCTAGAGTAGACCTTTGCCAGAGATAGAGGTGGCATGTCCAAGCAACGGCTCAATATGCTGAGACAACAGTGCCACCCCCCCCACACACACACCAACTACGACCTGAGGGCACACGTGTGGCACCTAAGACGTCTTGAACCGACCTCATTGCTACGCAGTGAGGGGAATGTGAAGGTCAGGGGGGCAAATGAGCCGGAGGACAGAGGGGCTGCTTGTGAAAGAGGTAGTGTTTATGAGTGGGCGTGGAGGCTTCCAAAGCGTGAAAAAAAAATCCTATGGTCTTTCAATTGCATTTTCCACAAATTTTTGCAGCTGCCATGTGTAGCCAATTCATGTATTAAATGTGTTCAGGATCCCCCGTGGTCAAGCACCCGAGAATTACCAGGGTGACATGATGCCATTGGTACCTGCAGTGGGCAGCAATGTAGTCGTGTCCTGTGTGGGGACTGAGCATGCCACAGGAAGGCACGGTCACGTGCCTCCCTCCCCCAGAGAGCTGGATAGAGAGACAGCTTTGTGATAAAAGTCAAATTTTCAGGACCTGGAAGTCCAATCATAGGTAATTAATGGGTGACTCATGTTCCACACATGCATGTTGGAATGCACACCAAATAAAGATGGAATACGCGTATCGACGGAGGACGATGTTTTCACGTCACAGCTTGCTGTGTGCCAAGTGGTTGTACATCTGCCTATGCACACACCCACACAACACTTCCTCGCCTGCAGAGGGACACGGAACCGGTGGAACACGCTTATCAATGTAGAGAGATGTATGTACGAAAGCATCAAGCATGTTCATGACTGGTCCCTGGTAACACAGCTGCACAACACATACACACTCACGGGAAGGACGCACAGGTGAGTGGGTGGAAGGTTTACAGTTCAGAAAAAGAATTTTCGGAGGAGGGAGGGCAGAAATGAGCTGACACCAAGGGCTCAAGCAGAAAGCAAATGTTTTGAGAATGATGATGGCAACAAATGTACTAATGTACTTGACACAATGGATGAATGGATTGTGATAAAAATTGTACGAGCCCCCAATAAATTTATTTACCTAACATGCTCATCTCCCTTTTCTACACAAGCATGTTACCATTGCCTTTTTTTTTTTAATGGGAATTTCAAATTACCCAGTTTTATATTGCCGGTATCAGACTGAGGGACTGGCAGGACTTGGCAGGTCTGACCTCTGGCTACACAAGGGAGGAGGAGAATTCAGCGCTGCCCCAGTCCAAGACCTGCTGCCACAAGGCAGAGGTCACACCATGTTCACAATCGAGGGGTATCTCAGAGGAGCTGACAGGTTCTGAAATGCGAGGAGTCAGTTCTTTTGTGTGTGTCTGCTCAGCTGTGCTGGCAGTCACGTCTCTCTCGGGGACTTGGCCTCTCAGCCATGTGGTCCTTTGGCCTCTGCTTGTCTCTGAGTTCAGAGAGGCAGGTCTCGGCGTAGCTCCTGAGCTGGCTCCTCGTCTCCGTGACGGTGCCTCTGCTGCCCCTCCTCTTTAGGCAGGGTCTCACACACCCACTGGTGGCTCTTCTTTCTTTTTAAAATCATTGTACTGGGGGCTCGTACAACTCATCACAATCCATACATACATCCCTTGGGTCGGGCACATTTGTTGCCATCATCATTCTCAAGACATTTGCTTTCTGCTTGAGCCCTTGGTATCAGCTCCACATTTTCCCCTCCCTCCCTATTCCCTCCATTAACCCTTGATAAATTATAAATTATTATTTTGTCATATCTTACACTGTCCGACGTCTACCTTCACCCACTTTTCTGTTGTCCGTCTCCTAGGGAGGAGGTTATTTGTAGATCCTTGTAATCGGTTCCCCCTTCTCTTTCCCTGATTCTGAGATGGCTCACTCTTATATCCCCAGCAGGATGACAAACCTGACCAGACCCCTCTGTTAGTGTTTCACATGTCCTAAATGCATAGCCCCATCCAGCCATTTGGTGGGAATTACAAGTAACTGTCACCGCCACATGAGGATGACACCTGCTTCACCTTCATGTGCCAGCTCTGGCCTGTGCTGTGAGCAGAGCCTCCTCTGGCTGTATCCGTGTCTGCGCAAACGCGCCCTTTCTACCTGTGGGTGTTTGTGTCCTTCCACTCTACCTATGGTAGGCAGTCTTCCTGCTACCAATTTCCCTCCCCTGGTCCCCCTTCCCTCCTCTGGGACTCTATCCGCCTCACACACTGCTAGAATGAGTCATCCTTTGGGCAGGAGCCCCAGTGGCTTCTAGAATGGGCTGTCAGCTATGTCTCTGGGGATGTGGAGCTGCTTGGGGGCTGGGTAAAGTTATTCTAGGAAGCATAGGCTTGGCCACCTTCAACCCAGCTGCCTCTGCAGACCCTGGCTTCCATCTCCTGAGAAGCTTCTTAATGCTAACAGCCCAGCTGGTATCCATGCATCCGCCAAATGCAACTGCTTCCCTGCTAAGCAGTGCCACCCTGTTTGCACATCAGCAAACAGATGTAGGTAGTGCCCCCTGGGGAAATTAATTGCACCTGGTCAGTGGAGCTGGTGGCAATTACTCAAAATGAAAAAACAAAAGAGCTGCCATCAAATCCATGCTGATTCGATCCAGAGTGACCCTCTAGGAAAAGGTCAAACCGTCCCTCTGAGTTTCCAAGACACTCTTAACAGGAATCGAAAACTCCATCTTTTCTCTCAAAGAGCAGCTAGTGGTTTCAAACATCTGACCTTGAAGTTAGCAGCCCAAAGTGTAACCATGACGCCACCAGGGCTCCCTAGTGGCAAATATCTTTTATTTTGTAAGTGCTTCCCCTTCGTTTGGTTTGAGTTAATTTGGCTCAAAAACTTAGCATGTCCGGATTCCACATGTTATGAACAGCTGCCTGGACACACACGGCTTCTCTGGAAGGCTTAGAACTCCCAGCTGTGCATCCGACCCCACCCACCCAGTGCTCTCGAGTTGATTCCACACTCTGTATTGCAGAGTAGACCTGCGCAGTGGGGTTTTTTGAGACTGTACATGTTTCCATCAGTCCACCTCATCTTTCTCCCATGGAGTGGCTGGGGGGTTTGAACTGCCAACCTTGAGGTTATCAGGCCCCATGTAAACCAGTGAGCTACCAGGGCTCTTTTGGTACAATCCCGGACCCATCTTAAGTTCAGACCCCTGCCCTTCTCCTATGGACCAGGAACAGTGTTTTATTTTGCTCGTTACTTTGTCATGACAGCACCTTCTGCTGAGTAGAGGTTGACACAGGGACTAAATGCAAAGTACACGCTGCCCCAGTGAGACTTCCAGTATTGAGAGGAATTCCATTTCCCTACTGACAACAGGACGACCTCTATAGTAGGGCGGGGCCGATGCACAATGAAATGGCTATTTAAACTTTCCAACACGTGACCTTCCAGGAACGACTGCAGTTCTCATCTGAGAGGCAGTGGAAAGTGGGTGGGAGGGAAGGTTCTAGAGTCCTTTTGATCTGGGATGTATAAAAGGCCCCAGCTGCTGCCTGTGCTAAAGCTCCCTTGAAAGGGGGTGGGGGTGGGCGTGTCTCCTGGGTCTGCTGTAAGAAAGACTACAACCTTATTGCCATTGAGTGGAGGCCGACTGGCAACCCTGGAGGGCAGCATAGACGGCCCCTGTGGGTCTCCGAGACTGCAACAACAGCCTCGTCCTCCTTCTGCAGAGCGATTGTTGGCTTCAAACTTCTGACCTTGTGGTTAGCAGCCCAAAGCATATCTCACTGCCTCAACAGGGCTTCTTTGGGGTGCTTGGGAGGGCAGAGATGTATTTGCTCGCCGTTCTCAAGGCTGGGAGTCTGCAGTTAATGTGTCCACCAGCCAGACTGTCTCTGTCTTCAAAGGCTGGAGTGCGAAGGATCTGGACACTCCTTGCCGCTGCAGCGTCCTCTCTCTGCTTCTTCACGTGGCCATCTTCCAGCTTTCTGTGCCTGTTTCTCTGACGCAGCATTGTCATTAGGACACCACTCACATGGGCTCGAGGTCTGTCCTGCTCCAATGTGACCTCACTTTAACTTAACTGATCCCCTCTGCAAAGATTGTGCAAACAAGGCCACACTCCCAGGTACAAGGGTTAGGACTTGTGCACATCTCTCTGAGGGGCAGAACCCAGTCCGTCATGGGTGAGAGGTGGTCATGTGGGGATCCACCCAGGATTTGGGGTGGGAAGGCCATCATGCTGGTCCTGGTCCCGTGAGCCCTTTGTAGATGGCTCTGTCTCCCCAGCCTAGAGCCCCAGCATGCACTCAGGTCTGCCTTTCTCTTTATCTTACGTGTAGAAGTTCATTGAGTTTGAAGACGCTTTGGAACAAGAGAAGAAGGAACTGCAAGTCCAGGTGGAGCATTATGAGATCCAGACTCGCCAGCTGGAACTGAAGGCCCGGAACTATGCTGATCAGAGTAAGTAGTGGGCATGCGGCACGGCGCCCCCTGCCCGCGCCCGCTGTTCCCTGGCCGAACTGGACGGGCTGTCAGTGACCCACGCTTCACAGACTCGTTTTGCATAAGCGTTCCTCCCAAGAATCCAGCAGACTTCCGGAACAATCACTGGCAGTCTTGATTACAGTCCCTCATTTGCTGATGGCAGTTAAAATTTTACAAGAGTCCAGCGATGGGTTTAAAAGCAAAAGTAAGGGGGGAAATAAATACATGAAAGCAAAAATAAGGCTAGAGAAAACGGAAATAAAACAACGTTTTATGTGGGCCCCGGTCAACCAGTTCAGTTCAGGTTGGGGGTTAGCAGACATACTGCCCCCTTGCCATCATGCCTCCACTAGGGGGAAACAGAAATCCACAATGGAGTCACCTTTCGGCAACGGCTTTTAGTCGGCTTGTGAGTCCCAGCATGGGGACCCTGGGGTCCTTTCCATCTGTTATTAGCTTCACCTTGGCATAGCACTACATTTCATTTGATTTTTGTTGGAGTTGGATTGCAAACGGAGCTATGTTAGAAGAACAATATGGCTTTTTTTTTTTAATACTATCGGGGGCTCTTACATCTCTTATCACAATCCATACATTCCTCCAGTGAGTCAAGCACATTTGCACATATGCCGCCGTCATCATTTTCAAAGCCTCCTCTTCCCACTCGAGCCCCTGATACCCACTCAATTTGGCTTCCTATGAGGGCTGGTTCAAGATGCAAAATCACTTTCCTTTAAAAATTGTGGCTTCTCAAAGCTTATATCCTTTGCATATCGAGAGGCAGTGTAGTGGAGTTCTGAAATGAACAGTAGCTTCGAGGTTCAGAGCCTCAGAAACCCTCTGAAGCAGTGTTACTCTGCCCTATATGGTTGCTCTGAGTGGTAATTGACTTGGTGGCAATGGGGTCAGTCTTGATTTTGGTGAGTGCAAGGCGACAACCAGATACAGGTAGTGCATCTGCTGTTCTGTGGCTGATCCGGATGGGGGCTTTCCGTATTCTGTTCCTAAGTCCAAGTCGACCTAGCACTTTATGAATCAACGTAGGGAGAAACAGCGGTAAATCCAACAACTAGTTAACTTACCGGCATTAGCTGCTAATTGAAAGAGTCTGACAAATGCATTGTTTCTTCCAAGTGTTAGTGGGGACTCTTGTAATTAGTGAGCAAGAACTTAAGGAAGGTGAGCTTCACAATGAAGGAAAACTACACAGAAGTAATACAACCAAGCAAACAACCGGAGAGCAACGGCTACAACAGCGTCAGTTCCTTAGTCGCTTGCTCAGAGAACAACGGTTTATCAGCAGAGAGAGAAGCTGCACGTGTGGCGCTCAGCTAATCACATCGAATGGCTACAATGGTGAAGCAGTGTCCAGAGTCCAGCCACTGCACTGAGGCTGATCCTGGTGTCAGCTCTCTACCTCAGCCGACTTCTGGCCGCATAAGCGTTTCCGAGTGGTCTTCAGTTTTCCAGAGGGGTGGTGGCACGTCCACAAGGTGTTCTTGCTCTCTTTAGTAAAGACAAATGCCCTCAACTCTTAACTTCCTCTAACTGTGCTGCCCAGAGGTTATTAAGACGAAGTGTAGTCTTTTCCAATGAGACTCCAGGGAATCTTTTAAGTGGTGTCTCTTACAATATGCATCTTCTCCCACAGTGATGCTAGGCAGGCTTTTGAGAGGGCTAATTTTTTTTGCTCATTCACAGCTTCTGCCCATAGACATGCTGGAATATTGGATTAAAATTTGACAATACGTTAGTAAGGTTACATAACACAATTTTCCCGTCCATAATTTGGTACCAGGATCTGGTCACCTCCTGCCTTTCCCATGTCTCAATCATGGGCATTTGGGCCAACTCTGCGATTGCTGTTCTAGCTTTTCACAAGTCAGTTCTCAAAAGTCGGAATTGTCAGTAAGAACACGCACCCATACACGTACAAAGTAAGTGTGTTTATCAAAAGTGGAAAACGTACGAATAGCCGTCCAAAACTGCAGTAAACAACGGCTAGAGCAATAGCAAGGCGGAAGGAAAAGAAGAAACTGCCTCCTTATCCAGAACGTAAGCCATGAATTACAACACCCACACCATCCCACATAAAGGCAGAGCAATCCTGTAGTCCACTCGGACCTGTGGAGTTCATCTCTGTTCTAAGCCCAGCAGCTTCTTCACCAGAGCTGTGGAAATCTTGACGTTGGCTACTGGTGCCCATGTTCCAAATTCCACTATTCTTTTCATAAGTCCAATGTATGCCCATCTTTTTTGGACATATTTTGGTCAAGAGTCTTCAGTCAAATAGCAAAGTAAAAACTTACCTGCTGGCTTGTCATATAACCATATTTAGATGTGAAAGACAGGAGGAGGGTTGGTTAGAAGCCACATAAAGTCAATTAAAATGGTCAGACAAAAATGTTTCTACATGTAACAACCTTTTCTCAAAGGACATCAGAAATAACACATAATCATTTTGAAACATCATATCCTGCGGTCTCGGAATATAGCAAGATTATCAAGGCTCCAAACATCTGAACAGAAGTGAAAAAAGCCCTCCAAGTTAAAACATTGTTAAAACATTGGCTTTAATGATGCCAGGGTCAAAAGAAATAAAACTGTGACAAAGTTAGCAATTTAAAAAATAGACTGATAGCATAGTAGTATGTGCTTGTTGTTGCATGCCAGGCAGAAACAAGGAAACATGAACACATGCATTAACCCAAAGAAAATCAGGTCAGAGGCGGGGGTTGGAGGCAGGAAGTGTGGGAAGGGGGGCTGGCAGCAATGATGACTGGATAACCCCGCTCAAGGGAATCCAGTGACAGAATGGTGGGTGAATGGAGACACTGGCTGGTGTAAGATATGGCACACACACACACACACACACACAAAATATATATATATAATATATAATAAGGGTTCCTGGGGGGCAGGCTGGGGACGGGAGGAGATAAAGGGGAGCTGATATCAAAGAGTTCAAGAAAGAGTGTTTTTAAACTGATGATGACAGCGACTGTACAATGATGCTTGATCTAATGGAATTATGGATTGTTATATCTGTTAGCGCTCCCGATAAAATGATTAAAATAAAGAAAATCAGGTAGCTAACACGTCTTGATTTGACAACACATCTAATGTGGCCTTATCATAAAATAAGCCGTTACGCACTGTTTTCTTCATAAAACAGAAACATGTCTCTCACAGCTCCCCACAAAGTGCCAAAGCTGTCAGTTTATCATCAGTCACCAAGAAACAATATTAAATCATCTAACCCCCCAACTCTTAAAGGAACAAACCCTTGTCTTTTTTCCAAGCCATAGAGCTTGGTTTTGGACTCTGGAATGTATTCTGCTGAATGCATTCCTGGCCTTCAGGGCAGCTTACACAAAGAATAAATTCACTCTTCAACCCAGTAAATAAAGACAATTTAAAAAAAATTAACAGCAAGAGACTCAATTCTTTGCTGACACTAAAGCTTTTAAAAATGCTCATTAATTTAGCTCTTCAAAATTATAGCCAGACAGATAAAAACCTCACATCAAGTAAATCTCCTTTTTTGTGCACTTTTTAAACTTTGGAATTCATTGCATATCTCTTACAGGACAGCCCTGTAAGTGGCAATACTGAACACACTCATCAGTGGACCAGACGCATGCACGTGTACACACTCTCTCTGGTATCAGGAGCGAAAGCATATGAGTAGTGACAAGGCATTTGAACAGTAATTGATTTAATTGCACTGAGTTGCTACTGTGGGGTTTTGCGCCATAAAGTGCCCTGTTGCATGAGTGTTCTTTTTTCCTTTTATTTTTTTTTTTTTTTAGTGAGTGAGTTTGAGTGAGTGAGTGAGTGAGTGAGTGAGTGAGTGAGTGAGAGTCGCATGAGTGTTCTTTTGAGGCTGCTGGATATCCTGCTGCTGCTCGGGCCCTTCTCATGTCCCGGCCTAACCGTTCACACCCACCCCACCCCTGAGCCTTTTACTATGCTCAGACTTGGGTCCACATCTTTGGGGGCTCGAAAGACTCTAAGATGTGTTAGGTAGCTAGCATCAGGGATGGGATGTCCATTGACGCATGCCCAGGAGAGCCAGCATAGGACAAAGCTGGATTTTCCCGCCGGTGGGCACAGATAGGCGTTACACCTGGAGCAGCCCACCTGGGCCAGGTGATTGCAATTCAGCCAATGGGATCGACCTGGGGTCGTTCAGCACGCCTCCCCCGGGAACCCTTGAAAAGGCAGGAACCGAGAGGGAGAGGGGGTTTTGGCTTGTCTTGGCTGGTCTGGTCGACTTGTTTCGGAGGAAACTTGGGAGAGAGATCTTTGCGTGACCCTGAGCAGCCTCTGCCAGGCCGCATGGTCAAAGGAATCCTATGG
The DNA here is from genome assembly GCF_050624435.1 of Tenrec ecaudatus. Lineage (NCBI taxonomy): Eukaryota > Metazoa > Chordata > Mammalia > Afrosoricida > Tenrecidae > Tenrec > Tenrec ecaudatus. The sequence goes on along the minus strand of NC_134541.1, from coordinate 110,855,604 downwards.
GTGCCGCGTAAAACCTGACGCTTCTTTGAACTCTCATTAAATTCACTTGGATCACGAGCCAGGCTCCTGCATGAAATCTTTCTCGTGGGGAGCCAAGGACTGAGGTTGGAATTTTGCCCGGAGAGAGAGACCTTACAGATTCTTTCAAAACAACCGTGTAACACTTGCTCCCATTCCTTCTGTGTCTAAGCCATCGTCACAGCTAGTATCTTACTGTGAACATAAGAGCAGGTGGTATTAAAACAACAACAGAAGTACCGGTGTGGCTCCTGTTTTGTTTAGTTAGGTCCCCAAACAGTGTCCTCCTTCAGGGAAACAATGTAGCCATCTTGGTGTTTCTTAGAAGCTTCCAAAACTCTCCACCATCCAGGTGATTTCAACTCGTAGGGGCCCCACAGGACAGAGTAGAACTGGCCCTGTGGGTCTCTGACACTTGCTTTACGAGAGCAGAAAGCTTCATCTTCCCTCTGGGTCCGCTGCACCTCGGGGGCTCCTAGATGCTTCCAAGTGTCAGTCAAGATCGGAGTCCTACTGAAATGGTTTCCTTCAGGAGCCTTTACTCTCTAGCTCACTGCAGTCCCAGCCATCGAGCAGACGCCCGCTCATAGTGACCCCAGGACAGAGTGGAACTGCGCCTGTGGGCTTCCGAGAATATAGCTCTTTACCGGAGGAGACAGCCTCCTCTTTCTCCCACGGAACAGCTGGTGGTTTTGAACTGCTGACCTTCCAGTTAACACCTAGCTCATATCACTACTCTGCCACCAGGGCTTCCCAGCCCACTGCACAGAGAAACTGTCGGGAAGCCAGCCCCTAACACATCATTACGGGTCCAGTAGGCACAATTGTACAGCGATAATAAGTGAAAATCATAGTAAAGTTACAGAGAGCATGAGAGATAGAATAGAAATATTGAAATAAATGGAGTCAGACACAATTCATGGTAGCATGCTCACCTCAGCCCCGCTGATGGTCCACGTGGAGGGAGGGAGAGAGAGAGATATTTAATGCTAGCCCAGGCTTTTTATCTTCTCTGGGGACATGCAAGCCCCCCTAATTACAAGTGAGGAAATCGGTCCCAGGAAGGGGCTGTGCTATAATAGGAAGAGGAGGGATTGGAGTTATACATGTGACAAGATGGGCAGGTTTAGGATGGGGGCTTAACTTTGACCTATTCCCTAGATCTCCATAGGAACCATTATCAGGAGGGTGTAAACCCCACCTACTGGAACCAGATAGATGTCTGCAGGCGTCCATTGTCTTTAACAGCAGGCCTGCCATATAGTCTGGCAACTGATGGCCCTCAGGGAGGATGCCCCTGAGCATCTGACCTCCCCCCACAAGAAACTAATTTAGGTCAGTCACAGGAACTCCAGAATGGCCATTGCTTCTGCAAGCTGCCCCTTGGAAGTTGTTGCCAGCCAGACAAAAACTGCCGCTTTAAAGAACTAGTGTGTGTGTGTCGTGAGCGAAAGTCCCAGAGAGTGGCCCTGCGATACTCTTAGATTTAGCATGCCTCATTTTCCCAGAAAAATGGTAAGATTTACTCTTCAAGAACAGAAGCAGACCCAGCAACAGAATTCAAAGAGCTAACTTGCAGCGGAGTGGAGCTTGGATTTGAGAGGTCATTGGCCTTTCAATGACTCCTGCTAAGTGTGTGGGTGGAACCCACAGCTAGAGGTCTGGGCATCTCGGGTGCTGTCCTAGGGAATGCACCTTCCAAAGGCTGCTGCTGATGCCGCTCTGTCACAGAGGCAGACTCCATATGCTCTGCCCGTCGCGGGGCCTCTGGAGGGCAGTCAGGGTCCCACAGAACTGCTATTGCAGGGGACCTGGTGCAAGTGTTCCTTCCAAGAGCCTCTTGTGGCAGGAATGAACGCACTGCAGGCTCCCCGGGATCTTAACCACAGTCCCTTTTTTGCTAAAGGCAGTTAAAAGTTTGACTGGAATCCAGTGGGAGGTAAAAAGCAAAAGCAAGGCTGGAGGACACACTGGCACTGGACGTCAACCGGCGTCTAATCTGGACCTGGGTCAGCCAGGACACTGATGCCACATGCCTCAGACTGGGGGGGGGGGTGTGTGTGTTACAAATGTGGCAGAAATACCACAGATGGGTGGGTTTAATGATCAAAAATTCTCAGAGATGCGTAGGCTGACAGTCCAAATTCAGGGTGCCAGCTCTAGGGGGACCCCGCCTTTCTTTCTCTGGAGGAAGGCCCTTGCCTCCTTGAGCTTCTGCTCCCAGGGGACCTTCCTGTAGCTCAGTTCAGCATCTCTCTGCCCCATCTCATAACGTGTGAGGGATTCATGCAAGATACACCCTCTACTAATGCTCTTACAAACCAGTGGGCAACCCATTTCCCCCACAGCATCACGACAGCAGATGTCCAAGTCATACCCAGCCCACTGCCGAGTTGACCCTAATTCCCCGTGATCCTACAGGATAGGAGAGCTGTCCACAGGGTTTCCAAGGCAGGGGTCTTTGTGAGCCGGCTCTGCCTCCTCTTCTCCCTGGAACTGCTTGTGGGCTCACACCATTGGCCTTTCAGTTAGCCAAGGCCCCTTACCACAGGTGCACAAGTTCAGTGTAGGGTACCTGGGTGGGGAGATGCAGTTGCACCCAATGCAGTATAGTAGGCTCAGGTGCCTTGTGCCTTCCTTCAAGAAATTCAGATCAACTCGGGATGAATAACCAGTTGACACTGAACCTCTCTCCAGGTCCCTGTCCTACGTGCAGGGTGAGGGCAGAGGACAGGCTGGTTGCTTGTACATGCTCGCAAGCAGGTCTCAGTGTCCCTCAGCTGATCGCCTGAAGGTGGCCCTGCTCTGTCAGCAAGTTCACTTCCCACCCTCTTGAGGAGTCCATCTGCTCCCTGCCCCCTACCGTCCCCCTCCCAGCTGTCTTGGAGGGGCCACTGCCACCCGCACCCCATCACAGAGGATCTATCACCCCCACCCCTGCTGTCAGTGGATCCGCTGCCCCCACCCCGCCCATCTCAGAGGGATGACTGCTGTCCCCCTCCTACCACCCCATTATAGAGGATCTGCCCTCCTGCTGTTCTGGTGGGTCCACCGCCCCTTGCTGCCTCAGAGGGTCCACCCCCGAACCCCCCCTAGTTGAGCCTCCTTGTGTTTTCCAGTCTCCCGGCTGGAGGAGCGGGAGTCGGAGATGAAGAAGGAGTACAATGCACTGCACCAGAGGCACACAGAGGTACGCACCCACTGCTGTCCTGCCGACACACCAGCCCTTCCACTGCAGAGCCCAGGCCCTGAGCAGCTGGAGGGGGCCGGGCACAGCTTCCTGGGCACTGATGAGTCTCTTTCTCGCAGATGATCCAGACGTACGTGGAGCATATTGAGAGGGCCAAACTGCAGCAGGTTGGCGCCAATGGCCAGACGGAAGGCAGCCTGCCAGGGAGGAGGTGCGCACGGCCTGGCGCTGGGAGGTGGGGGTGTCTGATCATATCTGTGCTCCCACAAGCCCTCTGTGGGGATAATCCACCCTTACTGTGTGCCTGAGATGGGGTGGGGGTAGTGTTTGGACCCCCAGGGCCGTGCACCAAGCTGGATCTGAGCCTGGCTGTTCCTTGAACCGCCCCTGCCAACCCTTCAGGAAGGATGTGCCCTGGAGGTGTGAGGTGGGGCTACTGTCACTCTGGGTGGGGCAATCAGGTCATAGGTCGGCATATCTTGTCTTCTGTGCCCTTGGGTCAGGAGAAAACAGGGTCAGGACCCTCAGGAGCAGCTGCTGAGGAGGGCGTGGGAGCTAATGGGGCCCTGTGCTGCAGAGCCAGGCTGAGTCCTGGGTGTCAGGGACGGCGAGGTCTGTAGGGGCAGCCTGGGCTTGTGCTGGGGCACTGGGCCTGCATCCTGGACATCAGAGGTAATAAATAGAGTCTACAGGGGATCCTGGCCCTGTTGGCACAGCCAGTGGTCCAAGGCCCCTTGCCTGCAAGGGTGATAGCTGGCACCTCTAGTCTTAGCACAACTGGGCCCTTGTGACCACAGGTGCTTTCCTGGAGGCCTTGCCCTTTCATGGACCTTGTCTGCAAACAGGAAGCCGCCTGTTGCCTCGGGACCACAGGAACATCCCAGGGTTACCACCGTCCAAAGCCTCTGCTTTCAAAACAAGTGCAGGGGCATGCGCAGGGAAGGGTGGCACGTCCACGGAGTGGCTGTGTGTGGTTGCTGGGTAATGGGGCTCTGGAAAGAGCCCTGCAGGGTGTTGTTGCTGTGGGGCCAGTGCCCGGGGGAAGGACGGCTCTGGGGCTGGGTGGGCCTGCATAGACCTGAAGGAAGCCCTGAATCCCTGTGCAGACACCATGCCCCAAAGTGACCCTGCATCTGAGAGCGCACTTCAGGGAGCAGAGCACGGCATCCTCACACAGATCTAGGCTGTGTGGTCTCTCCAGCAGACCTCCCTGGGCTCTCCGGGCAACAGCTCCAGCAGCAGACTGGCCCCTCTTGGGTGTCCGTGATAAGACATGGAGAGCTGTCCACGCAGAGAAGGTTGGCCATGTCCAAGGGCCAAGGAGCCATGGAGCTGTACCCCTGTCACCACCCAAACTATGGGGACTGGGAGCCTGTGGCTGCTGCAGCCATGCCCACAGGGATGGCCTGTACATCTAGGCTAGCCCTGCCTTTGTGTCTGGCCAGTGCACATGCAGTGGGAAGCTGAGCTGTGCTCTCTATGGCTGGAAACAGCCCCACAGGTGTATGTAGGGACGCCTTACCCTCTGCCCCTGGAGGACACTTGTGACAGCCCCAGTTCTGGAGGCTGAGAACCCACCTGCTTTTCCTCCACTGCTGGCCAGCGCTCTGGCCTGTGGTCACACTGCTCACAGCGCTGCAGACTCGGTGCCAGGCTGCGTGGCGTGTTCTGTGTGACCATACTGTGTACTTTGTCCCTGTGTGACCACAGTGTGTGCTGTGTCTCTGTGTGATCCCCATGTGACCCATGGTGTGTACTCTATTTCTTTGTGTGACCGTGGCGTGTTCTGTGTCCCCATGTGACCACAGGATCTGCTGTGTTCCCGTCTGACCATGGCATGTGCTGTGTCCACATGTGACCACGGCGTCTGCTGTGTCCCTGTGTGATTACGGCCTATGTTATATCCTCGTGTGATCATGGCATGTGCTGTGTCCCCATATTACCATGGCATGTACCGTGCTTATTTATGACAATGACATTGCCACATCCCCATGTGATGTGTGACCCTGACATGTGCTCCAATCCTGGGTGTGATTACGGTATGTCCCCCTGTATGCTCTATGTCCCCATAGTTGTGCACACTGTGTATAACTGGCATGTCCACTGAGTGTGACAGTGACAATGGGCTGAAGCTCAGCGGGTGTGTGTGTGTGTGTCCACATATCTGTGTGTCCAGCGGTGGTGCCAGTCAGGTGCTGACCCGTCGGCACCCCCACCGTCTGTGTCTTGTGCACATGGGAGCAGACGCGAGCCTGCCTTCATCTCTAACGGTGTTTTCTCGGCCTGCTTCCTGTGCTTCCCGCTGGGCCCTGCCGCCGTGTCTCGCCCGTAGTCCTCGCCAGTCGTGGAGGAAAAGGTAACTGGGTAACCCTCTCCCCCTTCACCCCGCAGAGCCTTTGACTCTGATTGCCTGATGGGGAGCGGCACCTGTAGCTTCCTGTCAGTCTCTCAGGGTGGGGGTTGTCTGGGCACTTGTGAGACTTTGGCATTAGGTAGGCCACTCAATTGGGGCGCTGATTCCGGAGCCCCCTACAGCTCCCTAACCTGGACCTGCTGTCCTGCTCTTGCCCACTTGGCACCGGCTGCTCCCCAGATCAGACACAGATTTGTATGAGGCCTGCTGTCATGTCCCTGCTGCCCAAGCTGAAGGCCATTGCTGTGGCCCCAGACCTGGGGGTGGGGGTGCCCCAGTGCACTACCTGCTGGGATCCCTGATTGTGGGGCAGGGCTGAGCCCCAGGGAGGCACAGAGGTTGAATAGCCTGAGTTTGAATAGCCTCATGGAGTTTCAGGCCAGCACCCAGAGGACCTGCTCCCGGTGTGGGCACAACCACACGCTGCCTGTGTACAGAGAATCTCATACAGGTGTCCCTTCCCCATCCCGCATGGTCTGCGGGCCAGGTCTGCTTGGGGCCCACTTGGGCCTTCGCCTCAGCTCGTGTCAGTGCGCAGCACAGTGAGCCCTGGACGGGAGTCGGGGCCATGTGAGGGAACGATGGGCACCAGAGGCCTGGGCCTGGCCTGTCTGCCATGTCCGGGTAGGCTGGCCATGCTCCCCTCTGCAGCCAACTGTGCCCACCTGGGGCTGGACAGTGAAGGGCACTCAGGCTGCCTTGCAGGACAGTGGGCATGACGACATCAGTGGTCTCGAGGACATTAGGATGTCTCTCGTTGGGTCTGAGCTTCTTCAGCTCCTCAAAGGACAGGGCTGAGAAGCCAGGCCAGGCCGAAACCAGAGGCGTCGTGCGTGGCTGGTAGGGCTGTGCGATGGGGCTGCTGCCCTGGAGAAGAGCCGTGTCAATTTCCTGAGTGCGCGCTATCGAGTCAGCGTGCGCCCCACCAGTGCCTCCCCTGGCTGTGCCCCCAGGCCCTTACAGCAGGGACCCCACGGACACCCACCCACTGGGCTCACAGCCATCGCCAGGATGGGGTGGACAGCCCCCGTGTCTGCCAGTAGATGGCAGATAACCACAGCTGCTTTGCACCCAGCCCTCAGAGGACAGCCTGCTCGATCCAGGAGCAGAACCCTCAATGGCTGCCACAGTGGGCTCCAGCGTGGCACAGGGTGGGCAGGAGGGCATGGCCAAGACATGAAGTGCTGACGCATGCTGCAACCTGCATGCAACCAAAAAACACCGTGCCGGGTCCGATCCGTCAGTCACAAAGGACATGCGTGTGAGCCCCTGCAGGAACGATCTAGAACAGGCAAAACCCCCGAGATGAAGGAGAACGTTTGACTGCCGGGGGTGGGAGAGGGAGAAGGGGGTCAAAGAATCTTCGTGAAGCTTTATCAAGGGTTGATGTGGCTTGTTGTCAGCGTGGCCTCCTGGCTGCATCTGAAAACCAAAACTGTGAACAGCTCCTGCCCCTTGGGAGGGAAGCGTGCAGAACCCCACAGAGAAACCTCCAAAGGAGCTGCACAAGGGCCCCCACAACAGAGCTCACAAGAGACCCCATGCAGGACCCCTCAGGAAACACCTGCAAAGACCCCTCCACATAGAACTCCCACAGAAGACGCTCACCGCAGACTCCCACCACAGAAAGGACCACCCCCACCCAGGATGAGGCCGCCCCGCTGTGTCTCTTGCCTGAGGTGTGGCCAGTGCACGGCAGGTGGTGTGCACCCTCGGCCCCCTCTTCTCTCTGGGGGGTTCTCAGCTGGCCGTGGCTCTGGGTCTGGGACTCACGCTGCAGGCAGCTTGTCCCACGCCCCCTCCTTGTGGGCTAACGTGGCTCTGTGTGGTCCATCACAGCTGCCCCAATGTTCTCACCTATGAAGCTCCCTCCCGTGGTCCCACCGTCACACCATCCTCGTGGTTCCGGGAGGACCCTGGTCTGCTCCCTCCAGGGGCATAGGAAGAAGGGTCATGAGGAGGTCCCAGCAGCACAGTTGTAGGGTCTCAGCATCATGCCCCAGGATTTCTGCGATAAACCAGGACTCCAGGGGTGACCCCGTTTGGCTGCGAGCCTTCCTCTGAGTAAGGGTGGAGTAGGCTGGGGGATCACTCGGCTGGAGCGCCTCACCCGCCCGCAGCCAGCTAACGCTGGGGCAATCAGAGAGCAGCATGCTGGCAGAGCAGCTCTCTGGACACCAGGAAGCTCTGGGCCATCTGTCCCCACTCCGTCTAACGCCCACTCCTCTCTTCCTCGCACCCCAGCAGGAAGGAGCGCCCCACCTCACTGAATGTCTTCCCCCTGGCCGATGGCATGGTACGTGCACAGATGGGGGGCAAGCTCACGCCTGCGGCGGACCACTGGCGCCCGAGTGACCGCAGCCAGCTTCCGGCCAGTTCCAGCTACCAGGTTTTGTAGCCACGCAGGGCTTCCTGTCACCAGCATGTCCTGCTCATCTGGGCAGGCCAGCTCCAGATGCCCAAGGCGGGCTGGGAGGGCAGAAACAGCGGGCCCTGGGGTAGGGCTGTGGGGGCACCCCTTCACAGAGCACCTTCGGCCCTAGCAGTGACCTGCAGCCAGAGGCACCCACTACCGAGCTCTACTCCAAAACGGTGTCCCCAGCCTGGGAGTAGTGGGGGGGGGGTGTGCTCCTGTGACCTGCCTGCTTCTTCCAGGTGACACCCTCTCTGTCTGTGAGCTTGGGGTCGGTGGGTGATCCCTGCAGGTGCGCACTGCCCCCAGGGTGCTCCCTGAGCTGAGGACTGTGAGCCAGAGGTGGGCAGGGCAAGGAGCAGGGTCCACACAAGTGCAGGAGGCTGAGGCCAGGGGCAGCTTCTGAAGCTCCTGCCGCTGCCCCTCGGCATGCCAGTTCCTCAGCCTCGGGCATCTCACCTGCCCACAGAGTGGGGCCAGCTGCAACGACCAGAAAGTGACCCTCGCTTCTGCTTCTTCTGTGGGCACACACGTCTGTGGTGGCTGGTGGGCCCCACCCTGTCCTCTGAGACTGATGGCACCACGTGTGTGCACACACATTCACATGCTCACATGCATGTGTGCTCACACACACTTGCTCATGTGCTTGCTCCCACCCCACCCGCACATGCTCATGCACACAAACAAGCTCCCATGTCCTCACTCACACACTCGGGCTCAGACGCCCATGGGCTCACTCACACGTGCTGCACACATACATGCATAAACACTTAAGCCGTCGCTCACAAGCGCTCGAGCAAACAGCCTGGGAGCTGGTGTTTCCCTGGAAGGTGGAGTGTCCACAAAAGATAGGAATCAGTGGTGCCTAGCAGCCTTCCCAGGGTGGCCAGTGGGGCCGACACCCCTCACACCCAGATGGGCTGGCTCTTCGTTCTCGCGGCCTCCCCTCCTTCCTGCTCCCCCTTTTCTCTCGTCTTGTCTGGAGGAGTCTTCCTTCCACAGTCATGCCACAGTGTTTCATGTTTCAGTTCACGTGTCCATTTGAGTTGTTTTTATATTTTTGTTAGTACATTTATTTCATGCCTTAGTTTGGAAAGTTTTGCTCATTTCCTCATTTTTTATTGTTTATGTTTTGTTTTTGTTGTTGTTTTATGTGCTGTATTTTCAGTGTTTTAACCAAACAATTGTGGCTCCTCCCGGAGAGGAGTGAGGGGGCCCTTTGCATTTGGAGGCCACTGCTCCCCGTGCTGGTTAGCAGGTTGAGAGGCCTGCCTGGCGGTAAGTGGTGGCCAGGGGGAGTGTCCTGTGGGTAAGTGGAGGCCCGCTAGGAACTTGGCACTCGGGCACCAGGGAGGCGTGGCCACAGCAAAGAAGCCGAAGCATGTAGGCCCAGGGAGCCCGGTCTGCCCCGTGTGTGCCCATCGAGCTGGCAAGGAGCTGTGGCGGGGGCGGCCAGGAAGTCGCCTGCTCTGCAAGGTGCGGGTACCCATCTGGCTGGGTGGTAGCATGCTGTGGAACACACAGGTCCCTGGGTATGGGATCAGGCTCCTCCATGCCCAGCCTTAGCCTGCAGTGTGGGGACACGTGCTAGCTCAGCCCGCTTGGAGGCACAGGGCGGAGAGGGGTGTCCTCCAAAATGTTGGGGTGCAGCTGTTCCTAGGAAGCTAGGGGCAGGCTCAGGTGGGTTGGCACCCTCAGGGGGGCCGTCCTGGCTTGGCCCAGCAGGTGACCACCAAACCGGGGCACTGCTCCGTGTCCCTGGGCTGCCTCGCAGCGGTGCAGGTGCCGCAGATCAAGTGCTGGGTGTTGGGACTCCTAGTTGCAGGGTGGAGAGGGACCCCACCTTCCGTCTGTGCCCAGAGCGCACATGTCTGGGTGGCAGCAACCTCAGCCAGTGCTGTGTCTAGATGCTGGCTGTGGCTCACCAGCTGGTGCTGGTGCCCTCGTGACGCCAGTGGGTAGGAGACACGAAGCATGGCTGCACCCTGCGTGTCCTCTGGGAGAGGCGCGTTTTCCTGCGGGCACCAGGCAGGGTGGGCTGCAGGCTGCTGTCACAGAGGCCCGTGACCACCCCAGGGGAGCTGCGCTAAGGTGACAGGAGAGTGTGGGGCGGGAACGTCAGGTGGGGGTGACTGCTCCAAGGCCCATGGTGGTCAGGGTGCCACTGGAACTGCACACTGTCCACTCAAGGGTTTCTCTGTGTCGGGGACAGCTGGTCAGATGCCTACACCTGCTGGGCAGGATCTGTGGCCAACACAGTGACCTTAGAGGCCGCCTGCCACACCCACAATCCCCCAGCCTATGGGATTGTGCCAGCCATGAGCCATGTCCCCATCCATCTCCCCCCAGGAAGTTGCCTCAGACACAGGGCTGAGGACGAGGGCAGCCGCGCTGACCCTGTGGCCTCTGGGGGGCCACACCGTCACACACCTTCCTGTGCTTGTCACAGTGTCCCCATGATGAGATGTCCGAGTCTGGCCAGTCCTCAGCGGCCGCCACGCCCAGCACCGCGGGCACCAAGTCCACCACGCCCACATCCTCGGTGCCCTCAGCCACGGCCACCCCCCTCAACGAGAGCCTGAGGCCCCTGGGGGAGGAGGGCAGTGGCGCCAAGAGCAGCAAGCGGGCACGGGAGAAGCGCCACAGCCGTAACATGGAGGTGCAGGTCACACAGGAGATGCGCAACGTCAGCATTGGTGCGCCTGCGCCCCTCCCTGACCCCCGTGGCACTTGGCAGAGATGAGCTCCCTGGGGTGGCCGCTGACCTCCTCTGCTGTGTCCCCAGGGATGGGCAGCAGTGACGAGTGGTCCGATGTCCAGGACATCATAGACTCCACCCCAGAGCTGGACGTGTGTCAGGAGCCGCGTCTGGACCGCACTGGCAACAGGTACGCTCCAGCTGCTCCCGGGGTGCCTAGCACCCCTCCCTGCTCAGGGGTACCAGTGCAGAAAGCTGCGGCTGTCGAGCGCAGGGTCAGAGGGGTCTACAAGGGTGGACCCTATCTGCTGACCTGCCCCCCCTTCCCTCATTCTCCCAACAGCCCCACCCAGGGCATCGTGAACAAGGCTTTTGGCATCAACACTGACTCTCTGTACCATGAGCTGTCAACCGCCGGGTCAGAGGTCATCGGGGACGTGGACGAGGGCGCCGACCTGCTAGGTGAGAGGTTCTCACTGCTGACTGCAGTGCCATGTGCCACGTGGGGGTCTGGTAGCAGCCATCCTTTCAGCGTGCTCCAAAAGACATTGTCACCCCCCACGGCCCACCCCACACTCGGCCCTAGTTGCCATGCCCACGTCTGCTCTCTGGGCTCTGCTGCATCCGCAGAGGTACACCAGTCACCACCATTCAATTTCACCACTTGTGCATCACCCCAGAAAAGCACCCTAGCTGAGGCGGCACCCCAGGCGATTTGCATTCTGGCTACTCGCAAGCACCCACGTGCTGTCTCTTGCTTGTGTGAGGAAAGCCACCAGACAGGGTGTTACCCCCTAGCCCCTGGTCTCCAGGACCTGCTCACCTCCGGCCTCCAGCTCCACTGCCTCCTGGGATCCTGAGAAGTTGGTTGGGGCGGGGATCCTCCCTCAGGGCCTTGAGGCTTGCTTCCAAGTTACCCTGAGCCCCTGGAAGCTGCAGAAGCGTGGGCTATGTCAGCTTAAAGACTTTTCTGGATTGAGCCTGTCTGCTCATGGGGTGGTAGGAGAGGTGACTCCTGTACCCTAGAAGATTTGCTATGAGCCGCATGAGGGGCTGGCGGGGCTTTCTGCTGAGCACCAGCCTTGCCTGTGCTGCCTCCCCCAGCTACGTGCTGCTTCTCTGCCCCTCCCTTCTAGAGCTGGTTGGGGTGGACCCTGGAGGTGTTCAGCACCCATGCCACCTCTGCCTAGCACACTTGAATCCAGCACACCAACTAAGGCAGGTCATGTGTTCTCCCATGAAAAGCACCCCAGCTGAGCACGGCTCGTTTCTCCTCCGCATGTTCAGGGTATGCTCCACACAGATGCTTCCCGAGCAGCTCTTGTTTCTGGACAGTGGGATCTGGTCCGACGCAGATAGTTCCGGGAAGAGCTTGAAAGCCAAGAGGCACCCAGCCCACTAGTCCATGAGCGCCTTCATCTCCCAAAGAGCCCCACTCCCTTCAGCAGCCCTCCACCCCACCCCTCAAGTTCCTGTCCTAGACCAGGCCTTCGTGAGACTTGGCAGCACGAGGGAGGGGCTAGAGGGGGAGTGAACGAGTTCTCTGGGTCTGCCTCCCCCTCTGGCTGAATGGTGCTCCAAGGTGGGGGTGTATTGGCCCCTTGTTAGGTTCCAGCCAGCTTCCTGAAAGTGGCCATCAAAAGTGGTGTCCCGGGCCTCGTGCGGCTCCTTCCTTCCAGCACCACTGTCGTCTCTGCTCACTCACAGAAGGTGACAGCTTCTAGACCAGCGGTTCTCAACCTGTGGGTCACGACCCTATCACAGGGGTCGCCCGATTCATAACAGTAGCAAAATGAGTTATGAAGTAGCAACAAAAATAATGTTATGGTTGGGGTCACCACGACATGAGGAGCTGTGTGAGAGGGTCGTGGCATGAGGAAGGTTGAGGAGCACTGCTCTGGAGCCTCGGCCTCCAGGGTGTGAGAGGCCTGAGACTGCAGGCTGCTGGAGACGGACGTCACTGCGGCGGGAGGGCGGCACCCAGCTAGTGCGGAGGTACCAGAACCAGGGAGTGACAGTGCTGCCCCTCCTCCCCAGACCGCGGTCAGGATGGGCGATAGACGGATGAGAAGCCAGCCCACCCAGCACCATTCCCTTCAGACCCGGAGTTCAAACACCAGCTGGTCTGATTTCAGAGCCACACGCACTGCGGTCCTCAGCCATGTTCCACCTAAAGTCACAGCCAGGGGCGAGCGAAGGGCCTCAGGATGCGTCGCCGGAGAAGACTATGATGCACTGGAGGACTTGAAAGAAGCCTAAATAAAAGAAAGCCTAGCAGGGTACCACCAGGAGTAACTCCATGCAATACCTACCATAAATGGCTGCTGACCTTTTAGCGGGAACTTGATACATGAATTCTGAAGGTCATCTGGAAGGGTCAACTGTGAGACCAGCGCCGAAAGTTTGGAAAAGAACAAGTTTGCAAGCTCGCTACCCCATGTAGCAAGCCATAAAGTTCCAGTAACAGAAACCAAACCAAGGCTCTGGGCAGTGGCCAGTGATGTGAGCTCAACAGCAGGAAATGTGAAGATTGGTCCAGATGAGGATACATGTGGCACTTCAAACTCTTTCTGAAGAGCCAATGGGAAAAGTAGAGTCTGATCCCAACCTCCTACCACGAACATGAAAATGCACGCTCAGTATTGAAGATGGAAACATAGAAGCACAGTGATACTAGGACTATAGGATAGTGTTACCATCTGGGTTTCCCACGCATGGCAGGAAACATGAAGGGAGATCCAGTGTGGCTGCACGGCAATCAGGGAGATAGGTTTTTAAGTGTCATAGCTAGACACGTTTGCAGGTACACTTGCCAGACTAGGCCCTCGAGCTGATTCTGATCACGGCGACCCTTTAGGGCAGCGTGGAACTGCTCCTGTGGATCTCTGAGATGCTAAGCCAGGAGAACGCCTCATCTTTCTCCCAAAGAGCAGCTGGTGGTTTCACACTGCGAACCTTGCAGTCAGCAGCCCAGCGAGTAACTGGTTCACTGCGCCACCAGGCTCCTCCACACACAGGCACCCACACCCGTGCATATATGTGATGTTAGCCATCATGGAGTCAGCCCCACACCCAGTGGAACGAACCATGGCTCGGTCCTGGGGTTCTGTGCCGTCATCTCTGCAGGTGGCTGTGGCTTGGACTGGTGTGTCATCAGGACTCCGGAAGGTTCCATTTGCTGATTTTCAGGCTTGCAGGCCTTTCTGCCTAGTCTGTCTCAGCCTTGAAGCTCCATGAGACTTGTTCAGCAGCATGGCACATGCGCTGGCCGGGCACCAAACTTAGTCCCCCTCGTGGAAGTCGAGAGCTGTGCCAGCCACTGAGCCCCACCCCTCTGTATGCATCTAAGGTGCCCATCAGTGAAGCACCAAGAGCCCAGGTGAGAGGACGCTCAGAGAAGACCGAGGATCAAAGCGACAAGGGCGGAAGGCCCCAGTGTCCTACCACCATCGAGAAGACTCGACTCTCGGAGACCCTGTCTAGGAAGCAGCCATGCCTTTCCCCTTAGAGTAGCTGGTGGGTTTGAACCTCTGACCTTGCAGTTAGCAGCCCAATACCTGACTCCCTGCCCCATGGAGGCTCCTTAAAGGTGAGAAAGTCCCTGTTGAGTGGAGATGGCTCTTTGGCCCCTCCCCCTGCCCAGCAGCTTGTGGGCAGTGAAGGGCTGAGAGCTCCCAGCCCGGGGTGGGCAGCTGTCCCCACACAACTGTAGTGACAAAATGGCAAAGGCCCTGGGTGTTTTGGAGAGGCTCTGCCTAGCAAGGGTGGCCCCTCAGAGCCTTGGTGACAAGGAGCTTGCCCGTTCACAGGACCTGAGAAAAAGCACCACCGTGTCGCCAGCAGCCGCTGAAGCGTTCCCATAGGTCCCCTCCTTTGTGCTGTGTTGTCACTGCAGGGACGTTTTTATTTTGTTCCCTCACCCCATTTTATTAGGAGCTAATTCGGACATCATACCGTTCCCTAGAGTTCAGTCCTACCAAGCAGTGCTGGACAGTTGTTTCCACAGTCACGAAGGGACTGGACAAGGCTCAGTCATTCCCCCTACCCCCACCGGTTAGGGGCAGAACGGAGAGACCCCCAACCCTGTTGCCCACTCCACTGCATGCCCCCAGCCCCGCCTGTGTCCCCCACATCCCTCCCTGCTGTGCAGAGCCCCAGCTCTGGCCCTTCTCTCTAAGTTCCAGGCTTGTCCCAGGCCAGCCCCAGGGTCTCCTTGCAGGTCAGCGTGGGTCCTGGTGGGCTGGAACCTCTGAGGTACTCTGCTGAGCACAAGCCCGCGGCCACGTGTACACACAACATTCCTGTGCTCAGGAGTACACACGCTTCACATGCCTCAGTCCAACTGTGGGGTCTGCCGATTCCCTGAGGAACTGGGGGGTTGGGGAAGACCAGACTCGATTGTGGGCTGTCCAGCAGCAGCCTCTGGGCTCTGGGAGGCAGATGGGCAGGGGGTGGGGAGCACAGCACTGCCACTGGCCAGCTGAGTCTCCATGCACTGACTGTCCTCTTCCTTCCTGTCTGCGCTTCGCTGGACGCGGCCCAGGGGAGTTCTCAGGTGTGTATCTCCCGCCCCTCCCCACTCGTGGCCCAGGTGGGGAGTCACACAGGGGATACTCCCCTGCTGCTGCTGTCCAGTCCCCTCTGGCTGCGCAGCTGGCCCCTCCCGACTGCCCCAGCGCCTGCGCTACAAGCTCTTGCTGGCTCCTCCCACCCCTGCAGGGCAGGGCTGCTGGCCCCATAAGCCTCTGCTCCACCCAGTGGCCAGTTGCGGAGACTGTGGCAGGAGGGCCCTTTACCCAGCGCAGCTTGCCATGCCCCTCTCCACGTGCACAGACGGATGGCATCCACTTGTAAGGCCCATCCAGCCCGATGAGGCCGCTCAGTGACACTCACCACCCCCTGCAGTGGCCCCTCTCAGACTGCCCCACACCAGCCCAGCTTGCCTCCCTGCCTCTTGGTGCAGCCCCACAGACTAGCCCAGGTGGCTGGGGCAGGAGTGGCCGCCTGTCCCTCTCCTGCCTCCCTCCAGCCCAGCTCCCCTCCGCCAGAGACCGCCCCCTGCTGTTCACCACGGGCTTAACGCGCTTGTCTTCTCTCCCTCCCCCCCTCTCTCCCTCCCGGCACTGGGACGCCCTATAGTGCGTGATGATTTTTTTGGTAAGGCCAAGGCCGCATTTCCGAATGTGCCCCCACATCTGGTCATGCTTCACGTGCGGTCTGCTCTGTCCTGCATGGTGGCGGCGGGGGTCAGCGCGCTATCCGGGGTGGGCTGCGGGAGGTCGGCTTGGCAGGCACCTCTCCTTCCCCTAGCCCCCAAGCCCTAGGGTGCTTCCCCCTGTAGGAGAGAGTTCCCCATCCCCTGTGAGTGAGTTCCGGGGCAAGGGGCAGGACCCTGTGGAGCCCCGATGGGGACATGGGCTGTGGGTTTGCACGCGGGCGCGGTGCCTGCCCTACGGAGGAGTGGCTGGGGGCACAGATGTGAGCTCAGGGCACAGAAGGTCTGGCTCTCTGGGTGATGGCACTACAGCCCCTGGTGTTTGGCACCATGGCGCACCGCCTCCCCTCCCACCCAGCTGCCTGCTGACCCGGCTCCCCGCCCTACAAGGGGAGGGGGAGGGGCCTTGCTGCCATTGGTCCATCCATCCCATCCATCCAGAGTTTCTCTGAGTTCATCTATGTACCACAGTGAGAAGAGGGCTCTTCGGGTGCCCCCATCCCCCAGCTGGGGGTGATGTTTGAGGGGCAGGGAGAGCTGAGAGAACCACCCCGAGGTGTCATTCCCTCTCGGTCTGCCAGAACCCAGCTCAGATGCCCCTTGGGGTCCCCCTTGAGGGATCGCAGCCACCCCCATGATGACTTTTCCTGGATCGCATCGGGGCCAGGCGGTCGCTCAGCAGGGCTCGGGCCCACCTGCGCCTTCTGTTTCAGGGATGGGCAAGGAGGTGGGGAACTTGCTGCTGGAGAACTCACAGCTGCTGGAGACCAAGTGAGCCTGCCTGCCGCCCCTCCCAGCCTGGGGCGGGAGCAGGGCTGCCTTAGGAGACTTGTCTGTGGGGCTGTCAGGACCCTGTGAGCAGGGGCTCTGAACAAGGAGGAGCCAGCGTAAACCAGGGTCGTTCTGGGGAGATAGAGATTCGGGGTGTCCTGCTTTCCCAGGATCGGTGTCTCTGTCTTT
Source organism: Tenrec ecaudatus (assembly GCF_050624435.1). Taxonomy (NCBI): domain Eukaryota; kingdom Metazoa; phylum Chordata; class Mammalia; order Afrosoricida; family Tenrecidae; genus Tenrec; species Tenrec ecaudatus. The sequence goes on along the minus strand of NC_134541.1, from coordinate 110,838,697 downwards.
CCCCAGGATAGAATCTCCCCTCTCCCTGGGACTTGGGGTCCCCTTTTCCTGGGACTCAGGTCTCCCCTTTCCATGGGCTCACACATCTCCTGCGCCCCCAGGAATGCTTTGAACGTGGTGAAGAACGACCTGATCGCCAAGGTGGACCAGCTGTCTGGGGAGCAGGAGGTGCTGCGTGGGGAGCTGGAGGCGGCCAGGCAGGCCAAGGGCAAGCTGGAGGGCCGAGTACGGGAGCTGGAGGAGGAGCTGCGCCGGTGCGTGCCTCCTGCCCCGCTCCTGGGCCTGTCTCCCTCCGGGGACTGGATTCTTGGGGCTCCCGTGCAGAAAAGGAATTGTGCTCTTGTTCCAGGGAGTCCCCTTCGGAGGGTGGGGTCCCAGGCCACTGCTGTGTCCTAAGTTTAGGTCAGCCTGGGTGGTGGTGGGCATGCTGTTTGGCCCTCCTGCCTGGCCCACTTCTTTCCAGGAAAAGGGAGGTGCCAGGGCAGTGCCCTCCCAAGCCTGACCACCTGCTTTGAGCCACCATGGGACCCACATCTGGGCTACAGGGGTGAGGGGCAGAGCCAGCCCTCATGTCCCGTGTATGTCCCCTTCTCCTACAGGGTGAAGTCTGAGGTCATCACTGCTCGACGGGAGCCCAAAGAAGAGGTGGAGGACGTGAGCAGCTGCCTCTGCACGGAGCTGGTACAGCCACCACCCATGGGGCCTGGCTCTTCCCCTCCTGCACTGCTGGCCCACATTTGAGGGGGCGTATCAGCCCTCCACCTGCCCCCCTCCCCATATGCCTAATTGTGCTGAGTGGGGTCACGGGTTCAGTGTCACCATGACTGTCCTGGGGAAAGTCTGCAGCCTCAGTGGCAGCTGCCTTTGTCCCTGACCCAACTCTGTATTAGAGTTCCTTCTAAGAGGCTCTCTGCCGCCCCCTCCCCCTGGGGGAAGACTTGGAGTGCAGAGCTTGCTGAGGTTGAGGGCCCAGCCCTTGGCCATCTCTCAGATCCCTGGAGTTGGCCATCTACTGAGCCTTGTGGTGACCAGGAGCCTGCAGGAAAAGTCCTGTGGAGAGGCCCCCTGTGACTGTGGCCCCAGCACCCCGCTGACACCCCCTCCCCCCAGGACAACATCCCCATGGCTCAGCGGCGCCGGTTCACTCGAGTGGAGATGGCTCGGGTGCTGATGGAGAGGAACCAGTACAAGGAGCGGCTGATGGAGCTCCAGGAGGCCGTGAGGTGGACCGAGATGATCAGGTGGGTCCTGGCCCTGCGGGCTGTGTGCCAGGGTCGGGGCCTGGCGGGATAAGAGCCCAGCCTGAGTGTGAGAACGCGCACAGCACAGCCACTATCCCTGTGTCCCACCCTGCAGAGCTTCCCGGGAGCACCCATCCGTCCAGGAGAAGAAGAAGTCCACCATCTGGCAGTTGTGAGTGGGGGACAGGTGGAACCAGGCAGGGGTGCGGGCTGCACGCCGGCCTGCCCTCAACCCCGGTCCCCCTCCCACCCCCAGCTTCAGCCGCCTGTTCAGCTCATCGTCCAGCCCCCCTCCGGCCAAGCGCACCTACCCGTCGGTGAACATCCACTACAAGTCGCCCACCGCCGCAGGCTTCAGTCAGCGCCGCGGCCACTCTGCCTGTCAGGTCTCGGCCGGCAGCCGCCCGCTAGAGTTCTTCCCTGATGAGTGAGCGCTGACCACCCCTCGCCCTCCAGGATTGCCCTTCTTCCGGGGTGCCCTTCTGTGGGGCATGTGGGATAGTCCAGGGTGCTGAAGCCAAGCCCGGGGGTCCCTGCAGACAGGCCTTAGGCCCAGTGCCCTTCCTGTGCCTGGGTGTGGCAGGCCAAGTTGAATCTGCAGACCACATGCACACACCTGAGGCCCCGTGGTCTTCCTGCAGCGACTGCACGTCGTCGGCGCGCCGCGAGCAGAAACGCGAGCAGTACCGCCAGGTGCGTGAGCATGTGCGCAACGACGACGGGCGCCTGCAGGCGTGTGGCTGGAGCCTGCCCGCCAAGTACAAGCAGGTAAGGGCGGGGCGGGGTCTGCACGCCCCCTGTGAGCCGTGAGCTGTGAGTTTGGTCAAGTAATCAAGTAGCAAGGGACTCGCTGGAGCCTGCGCACGTGCGGTCGTCCCTGACGCCCAGAGCCCCTGCTCCCCTCTGCTGCAGCTGAGCCCCAACGGGGGCCAGGAGGACACGCGCATGAAGAACGTGCCGGTGCCTGTGTACTGCCGCCCGCTGGTGGAGAAGGACCCCACCATGAAGGTGAGCCCTGCTGCCCACTGCGCTGCCTGCTGGACACTGGGCTCTGCAGAAAGTGGACCTCCGCCTTGGTCTTCCAGCTGTGGTGCGCTGCCGGCGTCAACCTGAGCGGGTGGAGGCCAAGCGAGGAGGACCCGGGGAACGGGATCAAGCCGGTGCCTGGCCGAGACCCCCTGACCTGTGACCGTGAGGTGGACGGTGAGGTCTCCAACAGCCTCCCATCTCCAGAGAAGAAGAAGGTGGGCGTGGTTATATGCCTGTGGCTTGCCCCAGCACTGTCTCACCGGGCGGGCGGGTGGCTTGGGGCCAGAAGCTCACGTTGACATCATAGTTTGCCCTGTGCTGTGCCCGCTGGCTCTGGCCACCTTGCCAGCAGGGGCGCAGCTGCATCCTTGGTCCCCGCAGGCAAAGGAGCTGCATGAGATGGACGCGACCTCCAGCAGAGTCTGGATCCTCACCAGCACGCTGAGCACCAGCAAGGTGGTGATCATCGATGCCAGCCAGCCGGGCACCGTGGTGGACCAGTTCAGCGTCTGCAATGCCCACGTGCTGTGCATCTCCAGCATCCCCGGTGAGCCCGTCAGGGCGGGGTGCAGAGGGAGTGCTGGGATGGGAGCTGAGGCTTTCTCTGCCCGGAGTCTCTGGAGAGGCAGGGCCAGTCTGTCAGACGCAGCAGGAGGGCTCCTGGGCAGGAGCTGAGAGCCCGCTCACCCCTCCCTCCCCAGCGGCCAGTGACAGCGACTACCCGCCTGGCGAGATCTTCCTGGATTGTGATGTGAACCCTGAGGAGCCTGGCACCGACGGGGTGCTGGCCGGGATCACACTGGTGGGCTGTGCCACCCGCTGCAACGTGCCCCGCAGCAACTGCTCCTCCCGAGGGGACACACCAGTGCTGGACAAGGGGCAGGGTGAGTCCCAGGGCGCAGGGCACCCCCTCCCCCGCCGGGAAACTGCTGCCCACACATGCTTACTCCTCCCTTCCACAGGGGAGGCGGCCGCCTTGGGCAATGGCAAGGTCCAGCCTGCCCCATCCACAGAGGAGGCCACGGAGGCCACGGAGGTGCCAGAGCCAGGACCCAGCGAGCCTGAAGCAGCCACAGCACGGCCCGGGCCCCTCACAGAGCATGTCTTCACCGACCCAGCACCCACACTGCCCCCCAGTACTCAGCCGGACAGGTGCACGATGGCGTCAGGGAGTGGGGCTGTGGGTCACGCTGGGCTACGTTCCACTGGATGGACAGAAATGGGGACAGGGCTGCCGGGTCACCCTGAAGCTGGGTCCTTCTTGCAGTGAGAAGGGGCCCGAGGCCGAGGCCAGCGGAGCCGAGCCAGAGCCCAGCGCAGACCCTGTTGGGGCCAGCAGCAGTGCGGCGCCCACCATGTGGCTGGGAGCCCAAAACGGCTGGTAGGGGCACTCTGGGTCTTCTGGGAGGGGGGGCATTGGCCGGGCTAGGCCTGCTCTGCCCTGACCGGCGCCCCTCTGTGTCCAGGCTCTATGTGCACTCGGCAGTGGCCAATTGGAAGAAGTGTCTGCACTCCATCAAGCTGAAGGACTCCGTGCTGAGCCTGGTGTAGGCGGGGCTGCGCGGGCGTGGGAAGGAGGGACAGAGGCCCGCCGGCATCCCCTTCTGCCCCCTCAGAACCTAAGCATGGCCTCTGCCCCCTCTCCAGCCACGTGAAAGGCCGAGTGCTGGTGGCCCTGGCTGATGGGACCCTGGCCGTCTTCCACCGAGGCGAAGGTGAGGCCTGGACCGGCAGGCTGGTCCCCCCCCTGTCCCGTCCCCCCCCCCCCCCGTCTCAGCCGGGCTGAGCCTTGTGCCCCACCCCCAGATGGCCAGTGGGACCTGAGCAACTACCACCTGCTGGACCTGGGCCACCCACACCACTCCATCCGCTGCATGGCCGTGGTGGACGACCGCGTGTGGTGCGGTTACCGCAACAAGGTGCACGTCATCCAGCCCAAAACCATGCAGATCGAGGCGAGTGACCGCGGGCGGGGGGTGGGGCCAGCATGGGGTGGTTTGGGGGCACCAGCTGAGCAGTCAAGCTTCAGAGCCAGGAGGGATCCGCCAACCTGGAGAGGGCATGGCACGGAGGGGTGGGGCTGGACCAGGTGGGCAGGAACCTTGGAGGGGGAGGGTGCTGGTGGCTGGGGCGGGCTCTGTGACTTGGTAGTTAGTTCCACGGTGGAGCAAAGGCCCTGGGGCTCAGAAGTGGCCCTGAGTCTGAGTGTGCATGTCATGGGTCTGCGTCTGCTGAGCCAGCGGGCTGCTCCCCTGAAGCCCAGGGGTTCAGTGCCAGGGCCCCACCCCACTGAGGCTGCGCTGCCTCATAGAAGTCATTCGATGCCCACCCGCGGAGGGAGAGCCAGGTGCGGCAGCTGGCGTGGATTGGTGATGGCGTGTGGGTCTCCATCCGCCTGGACTCCACCCTGCGGCTGTACCATGCCCACACCCACCAGCACCTGCAGGATGTGGACATCGAACCCTATGTCAGCAAGATGCTGGGTGAGGGCAGGGCAGACATGCCACTGACCCAAGGGTGGAGGGGGGGGCAGGTCAGCCTGGTGCAGCCCTCACCCCCACCCCTGCTCCCACAGGCACAGGCAAGCTGGGCTTCTCCTTCGTGCGCATCACGGCCCTGCTGATTGCCGGCAACCGCCTCTGGGTGGGCACAGGCAACGGGGTGGTCATCTCCATCCCACTGACGGAGAGTGAGTGTCTGGGACCCTGGGAGGGCAGGGTGGGTTGTGTAGGGGACGCACAGGGACACCAGCACTGGCCTCGTCCTCTGGCCTAGCCCCTTCTCTCTCTCCCCTCCTCCCAGCTGTAGTTCTGCACCGAGGCCAGCTCCTGGGGCTCCGAGGTAGGTCAGGGTGCTGAGTGGTGGGAGGGCAGTGGCCATGGGGGTCCTCCCAGCCCGCAGTCAGCCCCTCTGGGCTCCTCTGTCTGCAGCCAACAAGACATCTCCCACATCTGGGGAGGGTGCCCGCCCTGGGGGTGTCATCCACGTGTACGGTGATGACAGCAGCGACAGGTCAGCTAGCAGCTTCATCCCTTACTGCTCCATGGCCCAGGCCCAGCTTTGTTTCCACGGTCACCGGGACGCCGTCAAGTTCTTTGTCTCAGTGCCAGGTGGGGCAGCTGGGTTAACCTTACGGGCATATGGGGTGGAGTGCCTGCCATGCTGAGCCTCTTATCCCCACCCTGGGCCACCCTGCTGGGCATGCGGTGTGAAGTGCCTGGCCATGCTAAGCCCCTGTCCCCCCAGGGAATGTGTTGGCCACCCTCAACGGCAGCGTGCTTGACAGCCCGTCTGAGAGCCCAGGGGCCCCGGCCACCAGCACGGATACCACCGAGAGCCAGAAGTTGAGGAACGTGCTAGTGCTGAGTGGGGGAGAGGGCTACATCGACTTCCGCATTGGTGAGTGGGCAGACGATGGGGTGGGGTCAGGGGTGCAGGCTGGGCTCCCCCTCCCCCACTCATAGGCCTTCCTTGCAGGTGATGGTGAGGACGACGAGACCGAGGACGGCGGGGGGGACGGGAGTCAGGTGAAGCCCATACTGTCCAAGGCTGAGCGTAGCCACATCATCGTGTGGCAAGTCTCCTACAGCCCCGAGTGAAGTGAGCTGCCACCTCCCGCCCTCTGCCTGCTACGCAGGCCCAGCCCCAGCCTCTCAAACTGCAGCTTTCACCGCCCCTCCGGCCCTGGGCGGGCCAGTCTCTGAGGAGCTGCGTGGGATTCCCTTCCAGCAGCTCCTGGCCAGCGCCAGCCCACCCTCCTCAAGCCCCAGGGCCCCTCAGGGCTGGGGTTCCTCCGTGGGCCAGGCTGTGGGCAGTTCCTGCAGGGTCTACTCCCCGCCCAGGCATTTCCCAGAGCCCATTTGCCTTTGGCCCTGGGGGAGGGGGTCCCTGTCCTGTGTCCTGCTGCAGGGCTTGTGCCTGCAGCCAGCAACCAGCCTTCCCCAGGTTCCCCCTTCCTTGGCCTCCAGGCAGACCAGGCCCCTCCCCTGCTTGAGCACGTCCCCAGCCCCCCTCCCGGCAGCACGCCCCCAGGTTCCCAGGCCTCAGGAAGAAGGGCTCCCTCCGCAGCACTCAGGCCAGTCTCAGGCTGGGGGTCTGCCTGGCCGAGGGAGCTGAGCCGAGCTTAACATGTGACTAAGTGCCTAGGGTTGGCCGGGCAGCCTGCCCTCCTTGAGGGCAGCAGATGGGCTGCAGGGCAGGTGCCCAGGGCTCAGGTTGAGGCCACCCAGCGGGGCGCTAGGTGTATGTGTGGGTGTGTGTGGAGGTAGGCATGGCCCCTGCCCACCTCCCCCGTGGACAGGCCTTGCTTGCTGCCCCCAGACCTCAGTCTCCCCTTCCTTACACAAGGAATCACCAGTGCGCCCATCCCCCTGCCCAGCTGGCCACCATGGCAGCGGGGCCACTGCAGGCTTCTCCTCCACTGTGACGTATGTACTGCCCCTTGTTGCCCCTGAAGGGCTGTGAAGCAACGGGGTGAGCTGGTGGTGCACCTGGTGAAGGCGCGCGTCAATTCCCCCTAGGCTTTGGCCTTGCAAGCCACCCAAGTCCTGTCCTGTTCCGTGTGTAATAAACGTCTCCAAACTGTCCTGTCTTGGTCCATGCCGGGCCAGCGTCCAGAGCTGCCTTCCTTTATTGTCGCAGGGAAATGGGGTACCACGCCTGGGCGGGAAGCAGTGGTCAGTAGTTTGGGGAGTCACACTTTGAGGGGCCCCTGGGCAGAGAGGCCCCACCTCAGTGTCCCTGGGCTCTGCTGCAGGTTAGCAGAACACAGCTGTCTAGCACAGTGACATGTCCACCAAGGTCATGCTGCCGGCTTGTGCAGCAGGGGCCTTCCAGGGGCCCCACGGGCAGGCCCAGCGCCGGCGTCGCCCCAGAAGCCACCTACTCGTACAGCCAGTGCGCGGCGCTGTCCTCCCAGCACAGCAGCTCCGCGGCGTCGAACCAAAGCGCTATCTCGCGTCGAGCGCTCTCCACCGAGTCGCTGCCGTGAATCACGTTCCTGCAGGGAGGAGGCGTGAGCGCTCGTCCTGCAGGGGGGGGGGGGCGCCGGGAGGGGCGCAGTCGCTTCCTGAATGCCTTACTTGCCGATCTCCACGCAGAAATCCCCTCGGATGGTCCCCGGCATCGCGTCGGCTGGGTCGGTGGCCCCAATGAGCGCCCGAGAGGCTCGGACCACGTCCAGCCCCTGCCACACCTGCAGAGGTCTAGCGTCAGCGGGCGGGCGGGCCGTGCCGTGCGGGGGCCGCGTGCCCTGCACTCACCATGGCCACCACTGGGCCCGAGCCCATGTAGCGCACCAGGCGCCCGTAGAAGGGCCGCGTGCGCAGCTCGGTGTAGTGTTCTCGCAGCAAGTCCTCGGAGGCCTGCGGGAACGCGCTATGGGTCAGCGGCGGCCCCGACCTCGCCCCGAGGGCGCCCCGGGCGCCCGGCCTCACTCACCTGCACCAGCTTCAGCGCCACCAGCTTGAAGCCCTTCCGCTCGAAGCGCCGCACGATCTCGCCCACCAGTCGTCGCTGCACGCCGTCAGGCTTCACGGCCACGAAGGTGCGCTCGTGCACGCCGCTGCAGCCTGCGGACCCGCATCCCCGCCCTGGGTCCGCTGCAGCCCGCCTGGCCCGGCCCGCGCCCGGCGCCCTCCGCCCGGCCCCACCCGCCCTGGGCGGTCTCTGGGCACTCCAGGGCCCTCGGCTTACCCGCTGGGAAGAGGTTAGCGAAGATGGTCAGCACCAGGCAGATCATGATGGCGGCGGCGGCGGCGGCGGCGGCGGCGGCGGGGAGGACTGAGCGCGGGCTCCGCGGGGCCGGGGCGGGGCCTAGACGTAAAGGGGCGGCGACTGTTGCACGGATGCGGGAAGACGCGAGCCGGGAGCTCCGAACTCTGGCGCGGTCACTTCCGGCACCGGGTCTCGGAGCCGCCTGAGCTCTCCCTGCAGCGCGAACCGCCGCCTGCCGTCTGACAGGTCGGTGTCCGCGGCCCCGCGCCTCTCCACGCAGGGCGGTTATTCCTCGGTAGAGCCGGCTCTCCCTTCCCCGCCGCCCTGCAAACCGCTTGTCTGGCACCCCGAAACCCGAGACTCAGAAAGCACAGCACGTGGTAGTTCAGTGGCCTTTATTCGCGTCCACAGCCTAGCTCTGAACATACGAGGGAAGGAAGCCCTCCCCGGGAGATGCTGGCCACCAGTCCACTAGCGTCCAGGGGCATCCAGACACTTGAGGGGGGAACCAGTCCGCCCCCGCCCTCCAACACCAAGAGGCACAGTCAGTCAGACTCAAGACGTGGTTATCGCATCCCAACTCTCGGGGGGCTGCTGAGTCCGAGCAGCCGGCCGGTCCTGACTCTTTAGACGGGCGTGCCCTTGGCCCTGCCTTTGTCCTCCTGTTTGGCGGGGTAGTCCCAGGGCCTGACGGGCACCCTCTCCAGATTAAGCATGGGCTCCTCCGAACTGGCGTCCCCCCGCTTCTGCCGCTCGGCCAGGATCATGGCTCTGAGGAGGGGAGGGTAGGGCACGCAGCGCGGGGGCTCCTTGTTGGGGGGCGTAAACGCGGTGAAGGCTGCCTCTTCATGCTTGGGCACCAGCCGCCAGTCGTGGTACATGACCTGTTCCATCTCCCGGGGCTCGCTTTCCGTCTGGCCTGGGGAAAGAAGGCCAGCGGTTCACTGCACCCCTTCTAACCCAAAGCCTGGGACCCGCGCCGTCCTAGTGTCCCGCTCCCCCCACCCTTACCTTTGAAGGTCAGGACGCCCCAGGCTCTGCCGTGGTCCAAGTTCTGAAAAGCAGGGACAAAGCGAGTGAGCTTAGCCAGCGGGTCACCCGCTCTCCTCCAAAGGTTAAGTAGACGCCTCTCCCAGGTTGGGGTGAGAGTGGGATGGGGTGGAGGGGGTGCACGCACCTGCGCCGTATAGTCGGGTTGGACGCGCGTCAGACGCCAGTAGCACGGTTCATCGTGCTGCCACAGCCACGACTTGCGCGTGACCAGGCGGCCGATGCCGAAGGACGGCAGGCGGCCGAGGAGCTGCAGCAGGCGGCTCTCGCGGCGCACGTCCGCACTGGCCCGCAGGGGTAGCCGGCGGCCCGACAGCGGCCGCGTCAGCGTCTCGTAGTCCAGGGCGTAGAGCTGCGAGTCACTCGGCCGCTCCCGCTGCTCCCGCAGGGCCCGCACGCGCTTGGCCATCTCGGCGATCAGCCGCGGGCGGACCTTCTTGCGCGCCATACTGCGTCCCCACTGTGGTCCGTACCCTCCGCGCTCCGGTCGGACGCCGCTGCCGCCCAGCGCCGGAAGGCCCGCCCCCGCCGGAAGCGGCCGGTGTCCCCTCCAAAGGCGTCCGGGCGCGGCCGGAAGTGGCGCGGCGGGAGAGCCATGGCAAAGGCCGGAGCCACTGGGAGCTCGGGGTCGCGGGGCGGGGGCCGCGGTCGGGGCCAGCGGCGGACCCCGACGTGGGAGATCTCGGACTCAGACACCGAAGGCCCTATGCGTTCGGTGGCTGCCGTTAAGGTCCCGGAGCCGAAGGAGGAGCGCAGAGCGACAGCCGAAGCGCTGCGTCCCGAGCAAGCCCTGCGGCGCCTGGTGGTACGCGTGGACCCAGGTGCGCGTGGGCAGCCCCGCTCCTGGAGCTCGGCTTTGGGGGCTCCCCTTAACCTCAGCCCCCAGAGACCCCAGCGCCAGGGGTACGCTGGTTACAGCGCTCGGCTGCCAGGTTGGAGCTCACTAGCCACCCCTCTACGGGAGTAAGATGCTGCTGTCAGCTCCCAGATCTCCGGGCAGTTCTACTCTGTCCAGCTAGTTAGTGCAAGCGCCTAGACGGTAGTAGCTTCGGCTCTTTGACCCTGCCGTCTTCAGGTCGCCCTGGTCCAATGCTGGTGGGAAGAGCCAGGCGGCCAGTGGTTCCCAAGGCAAGCCCTGGCTGGATTCCCAACTGCCCTGCAGCTCTGCTGCAGCCCAGCCAGCTCGCCTGGGAGTCGGGTGACAGGAGTGCTTCCCTCCCTCCCGCGCTGCCCCAGCTGTCCTAGAAGACACTGGCTCAGATGTCCTCCTGGAAGCCCTGGGCGCCCTGGGCTGTGACCACCGCATCGAGCCCCAGCCACATGCCCGGAGCCTGAGCTGGAGCCGCCTGAAGCCAGACCCTTGTCCTGGAGGCGTGAGTGTCTGCGCATGCCTGCAGGTGCTATCCAAGGACCCTGGAAAGTAGCTGTACCTGTGCTGGGTGGTGCGGGCGGCTCATTTCCTACTGGCCAGGGAGGCCTGGGTGGCCATTGTTTTATGACCAGGGATGTCCCTACAGGTGCCCCTTGAGGTGTGGGCTTCCCACGAGCAGGAGCTGCTACTGTTGGTGCACCCGGAGGACTTTCTGCAGGGCGTCGCCCAGCTGACCCAGGTGCTCCTCTGGCACAGCATCTTAAACACAGCATAGCCATTAACCACAAGGCGCACAGATTCTAAAGTGGCGGCTGTCTGCTCCTGTAGTAATTTGTAATCTCATTAGTCTGGGACGCATTCTCTGTCCTACAGGGTTGCTGCCAGTTGGGAGGAACTCATGGGCAGTAGGCTTGGTTTGGAGAACAGGTCATTTGGTGCAAGCCCTGGGGAGGAGAGGGGAGGTGCCAGGCAAGACCAGGGGTACTCGTGGAACAGGATGGACCAATCACCCACTTGGCTTTGGCCTGAGGAGAGTGCTTATTGGGCACCTGGCAAAGGCTGCTGGGAAGGCTAGGATGTGACCTCGGGGACAGCCTTCTGAGGTGCTTGCATCTGGTCCTGCAGCTGTCAGAGCCCGCCTGCACAGTTCCCTGGATGTGTCCCCAGAGCGCCACCAGGCCCCACCTGGCTGTCATAGGGCTGGAGGCCCACCTGTGGTACAGTCCCTGCCCCCTCTAGGGCTGGCTGGGAGGACACCATGGGAGGGTGGCCCAGGAAGGTGGGAGCTGAAGCTTGTCCCTTTGTTATGCAGTGTCCAGGGGGGGCAATGGCCACCAGAGAGACCAGCAGGACCCCGTGCTGAATGGACTGTTGGCTGGCCTCAGGTGGAAGAGGTAAGGGCCGTCTGGAGATGCTGGGTGGCACCCACACTTGATCTGCAGTGGCGCCTGGGTCCCTCCTCCCCTCTGAGGGGCTATTGCCTGTCACCACCCACAGGCTCTGGTGCTCCTGCAGCTCGGGGCAGGCCTGGACGTGCTGCTGGCAGCCTCCTGGCAGGAGCTAAGTGAACATGTGTGCGCTGTCACCAGGGCTCTCGCCCAGCGCCCCTACAAGTACGTCTCCCCCAGGCGAGGCTCCACAGGGCCTCGAGGCAGGGTGGCCAGTTGTGGGACCAGCCCCTGGATGGCTGCCTGCACTGTCCCCACAGGCAACTCCGGGAGGCCCAGGCCTTTTCCTTCTGCACAGCCGGGCGCTGGGCTGCTGGTGAGCGAGTCGCCAGAGACGGCCGGGGGCTGCGGGGGACCTGGTGTCGGCAGATCCAGCAGTTCAACAGAGTGAGCCCCACAGTGGCCAATGCTGTCGTCACTGCTTTCCCCTCCCCCCGCCTTCTGCAGCAGGTGAGGCACCCCCACCCTGACACCCAGATGGAGATCCTTGCCCCTACCCCACTCACCTGCATCCCCACCCTAGGCATATGCAGCCTGCAGCTCAGACCAGGCGCGGCTGGCCCTACTGGCGGACCTTCCTGTGGAGCAGGGCCGGGATGGGCGGCCCCGCAGGGTGGGACCCGACCTCTCAAGACGCCTCTGCCTCTTCCTGACCACATCCAATCCCGACCTTCTGCTGGACCTGGGCTCCTGAGCGCCCTTGCCTGGGCAGTGCACAGCACTTGAAGTAAGGATCATTGGCAACCAGGGGAGGGCTCGGCCAGCTGAAGGTTCTGGCCTTGGCCTTAGCCAACCTGGCTCCAGGGAACCAGGTTTGGGCTGCAGGGGAGATGCTGTAGGTGCCACGGTGTAGAGGGAGGGGCCTCAGACAACCTGACCGCACAGGACTGCCACCACCACCCCAGAGCCCAAGAAGGTCCCCCCTGGCCTTGCCGCGAGGCACAGCTGTGGGGCCCTCAAATAGAAACCTCCTGTTTATTGCAGCGATAAGTCTCTGAGGAGGGGCAGCAGCCGGCGACATGCAAAGCAGCAGAAGGGCCAGGCCCCGACCCCAAGGTCCAGGCAGCGGGGAGGCCTGCGGGCCCCAGGCCCTCTTCTGCACACAACCGGCAGCCGACCCGGGGTCAGTGGAGTGGACTCACCAAGCCCATGGTCCAGCAGAGGAAGGAGTGGACGACCCCCCATTCCTGCCCCTTCCTCCCCTCCTGCTGCCGCATGGCTCGGGCTGAAGGAGCGAGCGGCTGTCGCAGGTCCTGGCTGAGAGCAGTCTCACTGAGCAGCACTCAGGTCTGGCGACAGCGCTTCTGCCGGCAGGGCCTGGCCTCGGCCGTGGGTGGCCTGTGTCGGCTGCAACTCATGCTCAGCACCCAGCCCAGCTGGTGGCGCAGCACCTGCTTGAGGCCAGGCGGCAGGGGCAGGCCCTCCAGTGTGTCCCCCGAGTCAGGCCACAGCTGGCGCAGGCGGTAGCAGCACAGGAACTGCAGCGAGGTGGTGCTGGCGCAGGAGCGGATGAGCTTCATGCTGCTCTTGGCGGCCGTCGAGCACACCATCGGGTAGAACTTCCTGTTCTGCAGCCTGGTGGCCGCCACGCCTGTGGGGAGGCTCAGCTCAGCCCAACCTGGTGCCGCCCGCCGGCTCCCACCCCACCCCACCCATCCCCCACCTCACCAATGCACTTGCGGTTCTTGAAGAAGGTGAGCCGCCCGTGCCAGGCGTCCAGGTGCACACCGATGATGGAGCCCTGGCCAAAGCGAGACGAGAAACTCCTCTTGTCCCCTCGGTGATGCAGGAGCCCTGGGGTGGGCAGGGCATCAGCACCTAGTCCCGCAACTGCTCCCAAAGCCCCCCACCCCAGCCACCCTGTGTCTCCATGCACCCGTGTACGAGAGGCCCCAGCTGTCCTCGTCTCTGCCCAGCAGGCTACAGAAGCTGTGCTGGTACTTGTCCAGCTCCACGTCCGACGTCCCAATGCCCACCATCTGAAAGAGGCCAGCAGGGGGCGTGTGGGGCTGGGCCTGGGGAAGCCCCCCACACCCGCCCTGCTCTCCCCCACCGGCCGGCCAGCCACTCACCATATCGGTGCCGTACACGGGAGAGGTCATCTTGATCTCCCAGAAGTGCTGGCCCTCCCCCAGCGCCTTGGTGCCCCGGATGGCTGCTGTTCCACAGCTATACTCCGCATGGAAGCTGACCTTGCGGCCGTCACCGCTCAGGAGGGTGGCGGAGGACTTGTTCAGGTCATCCCAGACCCAGTCAAAGTCTGCAGGGCCCGGGCACAGTGAGGCTGGGCACCCCTGCACCCCCCACCCCCAGTCCCCCGTGCCCCCCCTGGGCACTCACGCTCGTCCTCCTCCCCGCAGCGACAGTCCTTGCCACGGTGGGTGCTGTGGCTGCCGCAGAAGGCGGCCTCACTCTGGCCCTCACAGTCGCAGAAGGACTCCCCGGTCACGGGCACGGCGCTGGGGATGGGCGGCGGCAGGGACGCAAACTCGGGGTCTGAGTCCGAGTCACTGTGCTGGAAAAGAAGATGGGCCAGGGTCATCAATCCATTGGTCCCTTGGCCCTGGGGCCCAGCCGGCCTGCCCCAAGTGTCTCAGTTCTGTCTCCCTGCTCTGCCACCACAAAAGCCCCACTGTGGTCCCAGGAGGATGGGGGTGGTGTGTGTATGTGTCTCGTGATGCGGTTTAGCAGGTAGACTGCTCACTACACAGGCCTGTTTCACAGCTGCCCTGCACTGCGCCCAGACAAGCTACTTAGCACTGTGCCAGCCCACGGCATCGCAGGTTCCACCCTGCCCCTGCTACCCCTGAGGGCAAACACCCCCCATGGAGTCCACCAGCCTCCTCAAGCGCTTTCTTTTGCTGTGGCCCAGCCCAAGGACACTGTTCCCCAGCTCCATGTCTTCGAGTTCTTTAAGCTCCAATATTTGTCACCTGTCCCCCACAGCCACACACAGCAACTAAGTCAATGAGGATAGAGACAGAGCTGCCTCAAGCTGATGTAAACAAATGGACCCCGAGCCACAAGGGAGACCAGGGGGAGGAAAGAAGAATTCATAGAAGGTGTCACGGCCAGCCTAACCTGCTTGTAGAATAGTTTCAGAGCAGAACCCATCTAGACAGAGCAAGCAGCCCTGGGGCCACAATCCCCACTGCGGCCTCTGCCCCATCACGTGAACCCCAGCCTCCAAAGACCCACCCACAGGCAGACAGAAAAACACACCAGTGTGTCAGTGTCACATCCTGCATCCCACAGAGCTGAGTCTGTCACCTACTGACAACGGTGGGGGTGGGGCAGGAATGTAGGGTGGCCAAGCCCCAGGCCACTGATCCAAGCCTGCTCTCTCAGCCCAGGTCACCTAGACACCCGGGTGACAGGAGCCTGGCGCCTGCTTTGTCAGCATAAAACCAACTGAGAGCCTCCATGTCCCAGTGGGCCCACCCCTCCACCGGCCTGACTTGGCTGGGGCGAGACAACCTGAGCCAGGACACAAGCGTCTCCCAGGCCACCTCCATGAGCCGTCCTGATCACCCAGAACCAAAGCTCTCGGCATGCACGGAATTCAGTACCTCCATCTGAACAGACCAAGGAAACACCTGGGCAGGCAGTTCACAAGGAATGCGAGTGGGATGATGACAGGAAAGCCCACCCACTCGGGCATCCTCCACCTCCCAACCCAAGATGCCCACTCCCCACAGGAACCTACTTGCCCATCAGAGTCATAGCCCCAGTTAGCAGTGCCAGCCAGAGCCACAGCCCGGGCATCGGCGTCTCGACGGGCTGCACTCAGGACAAAATGCCATGCCCGGCTGCTCCGGGGCCGCCTGGCCATACTGGAGAGGACCTGGAAGGAAACAGCAGACAGCCTAGGTGACTGGGAAGACCCCTGGGTACCACTCTGCCCCCTGCCAGCTCCCAGCTGTCCTGCTCCCCAAGATGCCAGGGCTCTGGGACCCTGACGGAGGGGTCCACACCTCAGTCCAGTAGCTGAGTGCCTCGAGGAAGTGCAGGCAGACAGTGTGCACAGCTCTCCACAGCACCTCCAGGCCCATCTCCTGCCGAACTCCGACTTCCCTACCCGAGGTCACCCATCACCCAGCGGGCATCTCCAGCCTCCACTGGCACCGCCTCCAATGTCCACTCGGGCAAATGGAATCTCCAACCACCCACTTCCTCATACCAGACACCAGGGAGTCATCCCTGCCCCAACTCACTCGTCACCTGTCCAAGTTCCTGTCCTTGCCCTCCACCTGCACCTCTGCCTCAAACAACCTTAGCATTCCAGCAGGCCCGCACATTGTTTTGGGGATAAAACAGCAGAACTGAACACAACCGCCTGTGTCCTCAGCTTCTTGGGGCCACAATCCTGCCCTTGTCTCCGTCCGGGCCAGCAGCTGTCCTGTCCTGTCCTACCCTCTCCCGGCTGCACTCACAGCCAGTGGTCCTACTCAACTTCGGTGGTCACTTCGACCCACGCGTGGTGCTCTGCCCGAGATGCTAGCCCGCCTGACCCAGAGGGGCGCGCGGTTGAATGAATGAGCCGCCAGCTGCAGACGCGTGGCCGCAGGCCCGGGATGGTCAGCCAGACCCCGCCCTGGACCGTGCTTCCACGGGGAGGTCCACGTGGCCCAGGCTAAATGAATGACCCGCGGCGGCGGAGGGCCGCTGACAAAGCCGGGATGGCATTTCTCGGGTTCCCGGGCTCATCCCGCACTCAGCTTCGGGGGGCTGTTTCCGGACGCTGCCCTTCCAGGCGCGGTAAGGAGGCATCTGGAGGCAACCCGGCGCAGCCGCGTCCCGTAGGCAGGCGCTGAACCACAGGCTCCGGGAGCGGCCCACCGGCCGCCGGGAAACAAAGGCCGGGCTCCTCTGCGCGGTCAGCGCGCCGCCCGCGGGGTCGGGGCGCTCACCTGGGGCTGCTCCGCCGCCGCCGCCGCGCTCCCCGCCGGCCGTGACCCACTTTCCGCTCAGGCGAGACGTAAACAATCCCCGCCCCGCGCCGCATTGGCCCGGCCGCCGGGGGCGGGCTTCCTGGGGCTCCGGCCGGAGGGCGGTGCTCGCGGGTCCTGCCTCCCGCCGACAGGCTGCCGCGCCCGTCAGTCCGAATACGACCTCTCTATTGGCCAGGCCTGGGTGAGGCGGTCCGCGCGCCCATTGGACGAGTCGCGGGCGGGAGGCCGACCAGGAAGTGGGTTCAACTCCTGACATCATCCGGCGCCGGAAGCCAGCTCGGGCGGACTGATTGGCTAGGCGCTGTGTCGGGGAGCCTATGGAGGGGGAGCCGGGAGGCGGGCTCGCGCTGCCGACTGGCCCGACGGCTGATCACTCCCGCTGCGGGGCGGGCCGTACGCGAGCGGCGACGGAAGCCGCGAAGTAGGGGAGACGCGATGGAGCCCGCGGCGCGTGAGTGTCCGGGGCGCTGGGGCAGGTGCGGGAGCCCAGCCCCGGCCTTGCCGGTCCCCGCGGCACGGGGTGGGAGGTGTAGGTGCCTGGGGCAGGAGCGGGGCGCTCCCAGCCAGGGCGTGCGCGTAGGACCGTGACCACTGATGCGAACACGAGGGAAGGTGGAGAAACGAGGGGCCCGGATAAGCGAGCGGGTTGGGGTGCTTTTTACTTAATCCGGGGGCGGGGAAGGCACAAAATGCGAAAACTGGCCGGCCTGAGTTCGCGTGCCCAGCTTAAGAAACGCCGCCCCGGGTCCCGCAGCAAGGCCGGCGCCTGTACCTGCCCGCGACCGCCCGCGATACAGAGCGCACGTTTTACACCAGCCAGCCCAAGTGCTCGGAGCCGACCGGGGCGTGACACGCCCGACCCCTGGCCAGTGCGGAGGCCCCCCCGCAGGCGCCGCGCGTGGTCGCCGGCTGAAGTCCCTTTAATAGTTAAAGGGAGTGACCGCCGGAGTTCGGGGTCTCTGAGAAGCGCAGGTGCGCAAGAGCCGATGCAGGTGCCCCCTCTGCCGCCATCACTGCAGGCGCCATCAGGTCCCGGTTAGCACAGGTGGCCGCTGAAGTGGCAGGGGAATCCGGGAGGCGCCATTGTACAGCGATAATAAGTGAAGATCATAGTACAGTTACAGAGAGCACGAGAGATGGAAGAGAAACATTGAAATAGATGGAGTCAGACACAGTCTTGGTAGCATGCTCACCTCTGCCCCGCTTGGTGGTCCGCGTGGAGGGAGAGAGCAATCTTTAATGCTAGCCCAGGCTTTTTATCTTCTCTGGGGACAGGCAAGCCCCCTAATTACAGGTGAGGAGAAACGTCACAGGAAGGGGTTGTGCTCTAGGTAATACAGTAAGGAGAGGGGGAGGATCTAGGGACATACATGCAATAGTAAGAGGAGGGATTGGGGGCATACATGTGACAAGATGGGCGGATCCGAGATACGGGATGGCAGCTTAACCTTGGAGGTCACGGATTGGGTTTGGCTCAACTGATAGAGACGTTATTGGTAGGGTGTGAACGCTTGGTCACAGGCCTCAGGGAGAAATAGTTTATTGTCCCCAGCAGCAGGGAGGAGGCCTACCCTCTAGTCTGGTGACTAACTGCCCTCAGGGAGGATGTCTGTAAGCATCTGACCTCCCCCCCACAGCTGTCAGAGGAGAGTCCATCGATTGTCCCCCTCTCTCAGCTCTGCACCTTGGCCTCCCACACGTGTCGCAGGTCACATAGTTTTAAGTCATGCGTTGGGCCAGGTGTTGCCCACACACTATGCCTGTTGTCCCGTCCTCCGTGATGTTTTTGAGGGGTTTGGCCAGGAGGGTCAGGTCACGCCTTGCTAGTGTTTCTGGGGAATGTTGCACCAGTGGGTCCTGGAGGGAGACCTGCTGGCAGGAGGGAGTGGTCAGAGTGAGGAGCCTAGGGCCTCCCTGCTGCTGTGCCACACCCTTACTGGAGGGCTCTGGGGTGTCCCTGGGAGTTGGCACTCAGGGACCACAACAGTGTCAGCTGAGCAAGCTCCAGATACAGGCCTGTGCCTTCCCTGGGTCTGAGATGCCAGTCCTCCTCTCCCCCCATGGGAGCCCTGAAATCAGCCTCCGGGCCTCGCTGCGCTGACCCAGAAGGAGGATGGTGCTCAGACCCAGACCCACTCCTCTCCGAGCCCCTTTTTTGGGAAGATGACATGCTGATCTCCGTCTGCTAGAGTTTGGGCACGGGCTCCACATACATGCCAGCACTCTACAGTGGTCCCCAGTCCCAGGCTCCTCCCTGTGCGATGGGCTTGCAGCCCCTGGCCCATAAGTGGGAGTGGCGCCTGCCAGGTCACTGTGCCCATGGCTCCTGTCCCACCAGCTCCCGGGAACCTGGCTGGTGTGCGGCACATCCTGCTCGTGCTCTCAGGGAAGGGGGGCGTCGGGAAGAGCACCCTCTGCGCCCAGCTGGCCCTGGCCCTGCGCCAGGAGGGCAAGAAGGTGAGCGCTGTGTCCCGGTGGCAGCGGTACCCCGCCCAGCCCCATGGAGGGACTCACTGACCGGAGCTGCCCGCAGGTGGGAGTCCTGGATGTGGACCTGTGTGGGCCCAGTGTGCCGCGCATGCTCGGGGCGCAGGGCAGCGCTGTGCACCAGTGTGACAGTGGCTGGGTGCCTGTGTACGTGGACCAGGAGCAGAGCGTGGCCCTCATGTCTGTGGGCTTCCTGCTGGAGAAGCCGGATGAGGCCCTGGTGTGGAGGGGCCCCAAGAAAAACGGTAACCAGCCCAAGCCCACTGAGGCCGCGGTGTGGGGTGGGGAGGAGGTGAGCTGGCCTCGAGGCAAGGAGCAGGCCCTTCCCCCGGGTGCCTCGTAGCCTCAGATCTGGCAGGGTACAGCCGTCATATGGGATGGGAGGCGGGCAGTGTGCTTGAAGACCCTCTGCTTGTAGTTGTCCGGCTGGAGGCTGCACTGGCCAAGCCCCCTGAAGCTCTGGGGTTTGGCGCCCTCCAGCGCTGATCCAGCAGTTTGTGTCAGACGTGGCATGGGGGGAGCTGGACTTCCTGCTAGTGGACACGCCCCCAGGCACCTCGGATGAGCACCTGTCAGCTGTGGAGGCCCTGCGCTCCCACCAGCCCCTGGGCGCCCTTCTGGTGACCACACCTCAGGTGAGGCCTGGCCTCTGGGGAGCCAGCAGGTGGGGGTCTCCCTCCCTCCCGGCCCTGTGTGCTGAGCCCCTGCTGCCCTGCCCCAGGCGGTATCAGTCGGGGATGTCCGGCGGGAGCTGACCTTCTGCCGGAAGACAGGGCTGCGCGTGGTCGGTGTGGTGGAGAACATGAGTGGATTCGCCTGCCCGCACTGTGCGGTGAGACACCCGCCGGAGGGGGATGGGGGGAGTGGGCAGTGGGGACCCTGTGCTCACACCTGCTCTTGTGGCCTAGGAGTGTACCAATATCTTTTCCACGGGAGGCGGAGAAGAGCTGGCCAGGCACGCCGGGGTTCCCTTCCTCGGTGAGAGTGGACAGACACCCTCTTTGGGCTGGGGGAGGGGGGTGGAGAGGAGCTCCCTCCTATGCCCAGCCTGTGGGGTCCCACGTTAGGGACAGTGGGGCACCCTGCTCACCCTGCCCCTGCTTCCTGGTGTTGGTCTCCACAGGTTCTGTGCCCCTGGACCCCCAACTGGCCAGGAGTCTGGAGGAGGGCGGGGACTTCTTGCGAGACTTCCCTGGCAGCCCCGCCTACCCTGCGCTGGCCGCCATAGCCCGGAAGATTCTGGATGCAGCACAGGCCCCAGGTCCTGGCTGAGGTGCTTGCCACTCCAGGGCCTCCCACCCCAGCTGATGGCTGCACCCTGCCAGGTCTGAGCCGCCCAACACCTTCCTCCCTGGACTGTGCTGGAGCCATAAACGGCCCTCCAAGGCCGGGGGCTCCTACCTAGACCTTCCTATGGGCCTGTGGTGGGGGTCCCTGTTAGTCCCGGGAACACGTGTGTGTATGTGTCACCACATTAAACGGACACTGGTCTCCGTGTGATGGCTGATATCCGCCTGCCTGTCTGCTTGCCTCGGCAGGCCCCGAGTGAGAATGTGCTCGAGCTTTGGGGACCGGGGCGGAGAATGGCCTTGGGGTGATGTGGTGGTGTTGGGTAAGAGTGAGGGGGAGCCAGGGCCAGACTGGGTGGGCCGAGCAGAGGGTGCTGCAGGCATCCAGCTGCAGCCTGGCTTTCAGGGCCCAGGGCAGACACCAAGGACCAGAGGGCCGTGACCTGGCCACCCTGCTCAATCAGGTTTCCCAAGGCCAAGGGTCCTCCCAGGAGACTGCCAGGGGAGGGTGGGAAGGGGTGAGGAGGGGCGCGGTGAAGAAGGCAGGGCCCCAGCAGCCCCCTGGCAGCTCACCCTGCCGGCTGTCTGTAAGATTGCTTTAATTGCTGGCAGCTTCAGTGAACATGTGGTCACGCTACGTAAACATCAGGCCAGGCCCTGGGGACAGGCAGGCCAGTGTCCATGCAGCCCCAGAGGACAGTGGCACCCTGCCGGGGCTCCCCAGCCCCAAGAGTCTGCCCGTGGTCAGCAGTGAGCAAAATGGGCTTCGCCGAGGTCACGCACATCGAGGCCGGCCACTGTGGGTGGCCCCACACAGGTGATGTTGTTGTAGGTGAACACGGGCCCCTGCCGGTCGTCGCCCTCCGGAGCCGCCTGCACGGCGCGGGGCACGGCGCGGGGGTTCCGCCGGGCGAAGGCCCACAGCGCCCTCAGTGCGCAGCCACAGTCCCAGGGGTTGTCTTGCAGCCACAGGCGCTCCAGGCCAGGGGGCTGAGGCACGAGGGCACGCAGCGAGTTGTTTCGCAGGCTGAGGTGGCGCAGCCGGCTCAGTGGTGCCAGGAGGCCTTCGGCCAGGCCCTCCAGGCGGTTGTGCGCCAGGTCCAGCCAGAAGACGTGCTGCAGCGGGAGCAGCGTGTCGGGGGCCAGCGCTGCCAGTCGGTTATGGGCTAGCAGCAGGTACTCCAGCCTGGCCAGGCCCTGGAAGAGCTGGCGGGGCAGCTGCGCCAGGCGGTTGGCGGTGAGGTCCAGCTCCAGCAGCTCCGGCAGCCCCTGCAGGCTTCGTTCCTCGATGGCCGTGATGGCGTTGTCACGCAGGAAGAGGCGGCGCAGGCCCGCCAGCCCCGAGAAGGTGTGGGTGTGCACTCGGCCCAGGCAGCTGCCCTCCAGGTGCAGGCTGTGCAGGCGGCCCAGACCCTGGAAGACCTGCTCGGGCAGGCCCCGCAGGCAGTTGCCCGAGAGGTTCATGACGGCCACGTTGGCCAGGCCCAGGAAGACCCCGGGCCGCAGCTCCTGCAGCTGGTTGTGGTCAAGCGTCAGCACCTCCAGCTGGCCCAGGCCCTCGAAGGTGCGCTCGGCCAGCTGCCGGATCCGGTTGTGGCCCAGCTGCAGCTCTTCCAGGAAGTGCAAGTCTTTGAAGGTGCGAGGCCGCAGGCCAGTCAGCACATTGTGGGCGAGCCGCAGCACGCGGAGGCCCAGCAGGCCCGGAAAGGTGTCCGCAAAGAGGCTGGCCACACGGTTGTGCGACAGGTCCAGCCAGCGCAGGGCCCGCAGGCCCAGGAAGGCACCGGGTGCCACGCTGGCTACCAGGTTGTGGTGCAGGTAGAGCTTCTGCAGCCTGGGCAGCTTGCCCAGGACGCCAGCCTTGAGACTGCGCAGTGCGTTGCGGCTGACGTCCAGCTCCTGCAGCTCCTCCAGGCCGCTGAAGAGCGGTGGCTGCAGGTAGCTCAGCCGATTGCCTGCCAGCACCAGCTCCCGCAGGCCGCCCAGACCCTGGAAGGCAGTGTCAGGCAGCACGGCCAGGCTGTTCCAGCCCAGATTGAGGACCCAGAGCTGCGGCAGGCCTGAGAAGAGGCCACCGTCCAGCCGGCTGAGCTGGTTGTGGTGCAGGCTGAGTGAGGCCAGGCCCGGCGTGTGTGTGAAGGTGCCAGCCGCCAGGCTGCGCAGCTGGTTCTGCTCCAGGTGCAAGTGGTAGAGTGCGCCCAGGCCCAGGAGCGCCCCCGGCTCCAGGCTGCCCACCTGGCTGCCCTGTAGGTTGAGGAAGTCCAGGCTGGAGAGGTTACGGAAGGCGGCCGCCGGGATGTGACTCAGGTAGTTGCAGTCCAGCCACAGGGCGCGGGTCTCCTCGGGGATGCCAGCCGGCGGCTGCGTGAGGTTGCGGGCACTGCAGAAGACACTGAGCTCGTCTGAGTAGTCCTCGTAGCTGCAGGTGCACACGGCTGGGCAGCGGGGGCTCTCGGGGTCCCCCGGCAGTGGGCTGGGCTCTGTGCCCTCTGGATGTACGCGACAGATGGATGCCCAGCTCACCAGCAGCAGCACCAGGGCCCGGCCTCCTGTGGCGAAGGAAGGCAGAGCCAAACTGGGACTCAGGGCCCTGGGACCCGGCCTTGCCCCAATCCCTGCCCAGCTGGCCCCCAGGCTGGGGTGGGCTGAGAGGGCCCCAGCACACTGGGCAGCCTGGGCTCTGGCAGCGATGCCGGCCATGGGGCTGTGTCCCCCCAGGGGAGGCAGGTACACAGATCTGTGGCCATTGCTAGGAGAGGAGACTCAGGAGCAGGGCAGGGTGCCATTACCACCTCTCACCTCCGTAGCCCTGCCAGGTAGATGAAGGACGCAGCCTGAAGTGGGGACTGGTTCCGCATGTGGAGGCTCTGGTCATCCAGCAGTGGCCCTGCCTGTCCGTGTCCCCTGTCCCCGGCTGCTGCTCCATCTCAGAGCAACAAGAGAACGGGGCCCCGGGGACCAAAGCTGAGTCCCACCTTACCTGGATCCCAGACCCTCGGGGTGGGAGGGGAGGGTGAAGCCCGGGCCGGCGTCAAGCCACCCCTCCTCGGGCCCCAGGCGTCAGGGTAGAACCACACAAGAGGGGCCAGGCCTTTCTTCCGTGGTACCTCTGGGTGGGTTTTGGTTAGGGGCCCAGCAAGTTCATTCTGAGGACCCTAAATGCAGCCGCCCCCACAAGGGCCCCGCGGGGCTGCCTGGCCGGCGGCCTCACCTTTGCTCAGGGCCATGGCCGAGTTCCCAAGAGGCCGGCGGGCGGGCGGCAGCGCTTCTGCTGGGGCCGGCAGTGCCTGCTCTCTGGATAGCCTGGCCAGCACCTTGACAGACAACCGTCCGGCCCCTTAACCCCCTCGTGCCAGGCAGCCAGCTGGAGCTGCTAGAGAAGACCTGCCCTAGCTGCCGCCACCAGCCACAGGGGGACAGGGCAGGCTCTCAGGGCACGTGACCAGCCCCTGCCCTCTGCTCCTGCGGGGCTGGGACAGGGAAAGGTGGGGTGGGGCCTTCAGCGCACCTTGGGGGCAGGGAATTGGTGGTGGGTTTGGGATCTGGGAGAGAAGGCCCAGGCTGGACAGGCCCCGCCCGAAGTCAGGGTCTTGGGGGGCGGGGTAGGGGAAGGACTTGTGCCCCAGCTTTAGACATTATATTGGAGCTGTTGTCATGGGCACCCCTGCATGTCCCAGCCAGCCCGTACCACCACCACTCTCCCTTGCCCCCAATCTCCTAACTGCTGAGTGATGTCCCCTATCCCCACTATCGTGCCTCAGAGCACAGCCCCCGCGGTGGCCCAGCCCTGGCCTCCCAGTGACCCCTAGGGCACGCTGTCTGGCCCTGTGATGCCCACACCTCTTCTAGGAACGCAGCCCTGTTTGCTCTGCGGCCTCGGCCACCCCTGCCCACTGCTGCCACTTGCTCACCTGGGACATGCCAGGGCCAACATTGGCCCAGGGCCACCCACCCTGACCCCACCTGGACACCTCCTCCCTCACCCAGGTTCTGTTGCCAGGGGCTCCTTCCTGCACACCTTGCTGTGTCAGCTGTCTGTGGTGGAAGGTGCTAGAAAGGGCTGGCAACAGTGCCAGGTTCAGGAGCAAAGGAAGGAGGTTCTGGACAGGGTGCAAGGAGCCAGGACCAGGGGCTGCTCCAAGCCCTCACAGCCCACCTGAGGCCCGGGCAGGAGAGGCAGGGCCTAAGCAGGACCCTTTCCTGGCCACCATTCTGAGCCTGCCCCCACCCCGCTTAGGCCCCCGTTGGTGGGGAGCTGACTGTCCCCTAGCTCACCCCTCGGGGCCTCTTCTGAGAAATTATAGATCGGCGGGGAAAGTCCGGTCCCAGGAAGTGCAGACTCAGCAGAGGCCTGGCCAGTGCTGGGCAGGGGTGCGGCTGGCGGGGCTCAGTTGAGGCTGCTGCCTCATGAGAACTCACAGCTAGGGCAGGGAGAGCATGGGCCATAGCAACAGCCCTGCTACTAGCCACCCTCGGGGGCTGCTCCCAGGGGGGCTGCACGTCCCCTCTGCTGCCCTTGGTCCAAACTCCTCTTGGAGCACTGGCTCGACTGCAACTTCCTTTGCTTTCGTGGGTGGACTCACCGATTTGGGCACAAGCTCACCAAGAACACCTACTTTCCGTCCTGCAGTGGCGTGTGCTGCGGCCTGCAGTGCCCATGCCAGCCTGTCTGCCTGCAGGGCCCCTACAGGACCCAGACGCTCCTGGCTGTAGTGCCAAGTGGGTTTCCAGACTAAGGTGCCTGATCCCCTGTGGTCAGAAGGGGCAGACCACTCGTGCACGGGGGACTGAGCCACCCAGGAGTGATGGACAGGTCTCCAGCCCGAGGACATAACACGCGGGTGCCTCGTCCACTGTGCCCGACGTGTGGCTCTGCGCAGGGGACAGCGCAGGGCAGTGCCCCTCCAGGCCGGGGACAGGTGTGCAGGGTCGTCACGACGGGAGTCAGATGTGGTCAGACTCAGACCTGTGTTCCAGCCGCTGCACCAGGTCACTCCTGCAGCACAGCAGCCTCAGCCAACCCCCCCAACTGAGTGGACGGCGCCCCCCCTCCCGCTGGATTGTGGTCGGCTGGGTTCCATTTGTCCTTGGCTGTGAAGAAAGGTGACGTGTGGAAGAGTCCAGTGTGTATGGTGGTGCAAGGTCAGGGGTTCAAACCCACCAGCTGCTCCACGGGAGTAAGAGGAGGCTGCCTGCTCCCACGGACGGTCCCACAGGCACTGTGGGCGGGAATGGACTTGAGGCAGGGAGGAGAGGAAGTGGTCCGTCTGGCGGTGACCTTTCCTGTTCAGTCCACACGTACCCCACCCTGACCTCGCCGCCTGTGCCGACACTGGGACTTCTTGTCAACCCGCCATCTGCTCCTGGGCCAGGGGCTGGGGACAGACAGACAGCCATGCGCTGACACTGACCGGGGTCAGGGAGCACCTTCACCAAGTCCTCGGGGCCTCTGGCCACAGCTCGTCCTGCTGGTGAGGCTGGGGCCCGTGAAGTCCACAGGCGGTTACGGGAATAAATACTTTTTATTTAAACATCTCTCATAAATAGGCTCCCAGCAGCTTGCTCTGCAATTCATACAAAATTCACCCCAAGCCATCCTGCCCTTGGGGCAGTGAAGAGACCCGCCTGGCGGGGGTGGGGGTGGGGTGACCCCACTGGCACTCAGTCCCGGGGCAACTTGAACTGGTCCTTCTCCTTGCGGATGGCCCTCATGGTGGTCACGGGATCCGACTCCCCCGCATGCTCCTGCACACTCTTCTCCCTGCCCAGAGGACACGCTGCTGATGGGTGGGCAGACGGACAGATGGGGCCCTTCCAGGGGATCTGCCTCTCACCTCACTCTCATGAAGGGGTTGTACGTAAATTCCTCAGCGATGGTGGATGGCACTGTGGGCTCCCCACACCTGTGCTTCTCCTGTGGGGACAGCTGCTCCAGTACAGACAGACCACGGACAGGAGGCTCGTTCTCATGTCACCAAGGGTCAGTGCTCGGGGAACAGGAGAGCACACAGCCATCCCCCACCCAACCCCCGGCCTGTGGGGGCAGCTCGTCGCTGCACCTGGCCATCCAGATGGCCCTGGCCAGTCCCTGCAGAGCTTGGGGGCTGGGGCCCCTACACTCACGGCCAGTCCCTGCAGCGTATGGGGGCTGGGGCCCCCACAAACACTCACCTTGGCCCAGGCCAGTTTCTCGTGGATGGCGGGGTTGTGTGGTTCCACGTGGCGGGCAAACTTAAGGTTGTTGACCGTGTACTCATGTCCGCAGTACACCCTCTGTGGGGAGAGCAGGCGTCAGCCCGTGTGGACCTCAGCCGCAGGCACATGGGGTCCCAGCACGCGTGGCTTTTGTCCCCCCCGTGAGGAGCTCCTCCTCGGGTCCCCACGCACCGTGTCGGGGGGCAGCCGGCCCAGAACCTCCAGCAGAGCCCTGTACATCTCGTCTGCAGTCCCTTCATAGAACTTCCCACAGCCAGCCACAAACAAGGTGTCGCCTGCAAAACAAGGGCCAAGAGCTGGGCCCGGCTGGCCTGCGTGCCCCGCAGAAGCTCCACACGCGGGGTTCTGCCTCAGCTTCCCCCTCAGTCCCAGCACCTCGCCCGGACTGTCACTGGGACTTGCAGGCATGGCGGCACTGTCACATGGGTGGGCAGGGTGGGGGGTGGCGAGGAGCAGAGAACTCCCTGAGTGCACCTTCCTCAGGGAGCCCCACCAATGAGAGATGAGCTAGAGCACCCCAGCTCCTCGGATCTCCAGCTGGTGGCCCTCCCCAGCTCCTGCACCCCCCGAGCTGTCACCTCCAGTCCCCAAACCTGCACAGAGCCAGCCTGTCCCCCTGCCCCACCTGTGAACACAGCCGCAGGCTCTGAGCTGCCCGGGTTGGTCACGAAGTAGCAGATGTGTCCGGACGTGTGACACGGAGTCGACAGGCATTTGATGCTGAGAGACCCCACCTGAGAGAGAGAGCGCGAGCGTGCCAGGGCTCCTGGGCACCTGGAGCCTTCCCCAAGGACGCACAGGCGGGGTCTGCCCAGCCTCATCTCTCCTGCAGGACCTACTCTGAGTCACTGCTGGGAGCTCTGTGCTGTCCAAGGAGTTGACCCCAGAACCTTCTCCAGCCCTCGTCTTCTAAAAACAGCTCAGCTCAGCACCGGGAGGCCACCTGCCCTGATGGCCACACCTGCGGGCATGCTTGCTCTTACACACGGCCTGCTCACACGTGGCACGTGCATTCACTCAGCATACACACACGGGCACACACTCCTGGAAGCACCTGTGGCCACCACCCACAGGTCTCACCTCCATCAGGGGCAACCTGCCCCAGGGCCCAGTCTCCCGCCATCCCCAGGGCAGGTCCAAGAGAGGCCTGGATTGTCAGTGGTCAGCTGGGACGCCCCGCCCAGCTCCTCACCTGCAGTGTGGACAGGTGTGTGACCTTGGTGGTCAGGGCTCCGATGCGGTCATCACCCCCGTAGACCTTCAGGCCGGGCACCAGCTTGACCAGCTTCTCGTTCCCACCAGCGTGGTCCCTGGAAGTCACAGCAGGGCCCTGGTCACAGCTTCCTCTTGCACATCAGGGACCCGCTCCCAGCCAGGGGCCGGTCTCCAGACACCGGCTGCCAAGCACTCCTGGCCACATGCCCTCCCTCCTGCTCCCTGAATTGCAATGAGGCATCCTGGGCCCCTGCTTCATAATGGGGTCTGTGTGCACCTCTGAAGATGAGAATAAGACAGTGAGGACTCCCTCACCCAGAGGGGGCACCCCAGCTTACC
Source organism: Tenrec ecaudatus (assembly GCF_050624435.1). NCBI lineage: Eukaryota > Metazoa > Chordata > Mammalia > Afrosoricida > Tenrecidae > Tenrec > Tenrec ecaudatus. Next base: position 110,810,845 of record NC_134541.1, on the reverse strand, counting down.
ACATGTGCACACCTGCTCCACCAGATACCTGTCTCCAGCCCTCAGGATGGCCCACACAGGCCTGGCTGGGGCAGAGCCGGATGGAAGCTGAGTGAGGGCACCAGGGGAGGAGGGTGACCTCCCTCTGGACCCTGAAAGTCCTGGGAGGTGTCAGGATGGTGTCTGACACTGGGGCCTGCCCCTCGATCAGTGTGACCTCAGGACGACCCCGGGTGACCGGCCGACTGCTGGAAGGGGCAGCTGGGTGTACACAATGCCCCCCCAGCTGAGCACAGGCTCACTGCCATCGAGCCAGTGCTGACTCACAGGGACAGCACAGGCAGGACAGACCTACGCCGTGGGTCTCTGAGTGGAGAGCAGTGTCTCTGCTCCCAGAGGGGTTTGAACCAACGGCCTTTCAGCCTTTCACTCAGCACCTGAGCACTTAACCGTCACGCTGTCTGTACGCCGCCCCCCCCCTCGAGCCGCTGGGCCTGAGGGGACTCAGCTGTGGTGGGTGGCACCCGACATCACTCAGTCTCGTCTGCCTTCGCAGAGCCTGGCTGCTGCTGATCCCACAGCTGGACCGCCCGGGCCAGTGCCGCCCCTGCAGGGCTGAGAGCAGACAGCCTCGTCTCTCCTGCCGGGCGGCCGGGGGCTGAGCCCCAAGTGTCACCTCCACCTCATGTCATCGTGTGGTTTTGTGTGGCTGCTCGCTTGGCTTCTCTCCCACGGGAAAGTGCTGCCGGCTGCGGCAGGGGCTCGGCACCGGGCACAGCATGCCATCTGGGAAATACCCGGAAAGTCTCCAAACTACGCTTTGAAAACCGGCTGACGTCTGGCCTCATCTGCTCCCCACATCCAGGCTGTGTCCAGAGCACAAGTGCTAGAGCCTGCCCACTCCGTCCACTGTCGGCTCCTCCCCACCTGGGGCATCCCTTCCTGGCCCTGTCCGTGGACACACACACACACATATGCATGCGCGGGTGCAGCCTCTGCCCGTGGGCTCACCAGTGGTGGTGCGTGGTGAGCACAGTGGTCAGCTTCACGCCCTGCTTCTTCGCCACGTCCACCACCTGCAGACAGAGTGGGGTCACACCCTCTACGTCTACTCGCCCCCCCCAGGAGAGGGGGAACACAGGTCTTTCAATCTGGACCCCCTCCTAGGCTGTGTCCCCAGCAGTGGGCGCGCTCCCACCTTCTGGGGTTGAGCGGGGTCCACGACGGCGGCCTCGCGGGTGTCCGGGTCAATGAGCAGGTACATGTAGTTGTCGGTCAGCGCCGGCACGAGCTCCACCTTCATGGCGGCCTGCTCCACCCGCGACCTCCTCCCGGGGCTGCTGCAGCAGAAGAGGGCGCCCAGCAGGGCAGGACCTGGGGCAGGCGCCAATTTCAGGGCAGCGCCCATCCAGATGGGGCCTTGGCCCTAGCCCAGCATCAGACGTGCTCGCGCCCTCCATCCGATGTGTCCCCTGCTCCTGGTCTACCCAGGGCCACCACGCTGGGGTGGACCTGACTAGTGAGCCCATAGGGCAGGGTAGAGCCTACAGGGCTGGGTAGAGCCCACAGGGCAGGCCCCCACGAGCAGCCGGCCTTGTCTTCCTCCCACAGAGCAGTTGGCAGGGGCAGGGTCGAACCTCCAACCTTGTGGTTAGCAGCTCGACAGTGCTCAGAGACCCCCCCAAACCCTGCAGCCAAAGGCGGATGGGCCTCCATGGTGAGCAGTCGTACCAGGAGGGAGGTGGTGCTCCTCAGAGCAGTCGGTCCGCCCACCAGATTCAAGGGCAGCCCCCCCCACCCCGGGGCCAAGCTCAGACAGCCAGAGGTGGGGAGAACACTGCCCCCACTGTGGGTGGGGCTGCAGCACACTTTGGACGGATGCTCACTCCGTGCTGTCAGCCCAAGTCACAACCAAGGGTCCAAGCCTCGGGGCGGCGCTCAGTCCCGATGCCGCTGTCACCAGGGGGCAGGTGGCGGGGCGCTTTCCCTTTTCTACAGGGAACCTGCTTGTCCCTGGCTCAGGAAGGGGCAGAGGCAGAGGTGCCCTGTGACACTGCTTGGCCTTGGCATCTGAGCCGCCTTACCTAACAGGGAGGACAGGGTCTGTTTGTCCTCCTCCCTGATCTGCCTGAGTGGTAGGGGTCTGAGGTACGGGCGAGCGGCACAGCCCAACACCGCCACCCCCATCGGATGCTCCCACTCCCAGAGACCTCCAAGGGCAGCAGGCAGCTGCTCCTGGTGTCTTGGTGCCTGGTCAGCTTCCCAGAGGCTGATGGCCTCGTCGTGGGTTCGAACTGCTGGCCTTCATTTACCTGCTGGGGCGCCTCACACATGCCAGTCCTGGGGAGTGGGGACTCAGCCACGCTGGCTTCCTGTACACGGCAGGAAGCATTACTGGCCGACTGAGCCAGCAGGGGAAAGGACCAAGGGTCAAGGTGCATCCACCCAATGGCAGCTGGTCCCCACAACAGCAGGAAGGTGTGCTAGAGACAGGTGGGCCAGCAGAAGTGCATCAGGCTTAAGTGAGGAGATCCTGCAAAAGCTGTCCCGGGGAGACGCTGGGTCCCCCCCAGACATACTGCCCAGGGGCGCTCCCCAAAGAGGCCCAGAGAGCAGACAGTCCCCACTGGTGGCTGATGGGCAGACAACCCCTCCACAGCCTACCTGGCACCACGGCAAGCAAAGGGCCCCAAGGGTGGCTTCCGTGCCGCACGGGGGAAGCTGGGTCCCCTCCCTCTTGTGTGATAGCCAGCAGCAGGTCTGCCCCTGGTGCCCACAGATAGACAAGTTCAGGGACGCCCTACCTCCCGGAGCCCTGCCCACGCCCATGTGGGATTACAACAGACCGGCATTTCCTCCTCTCCAGGTTGCCCCACATGTACATTTCCTGGCGGAGCCAGCGGCCCAGGCAGGGCCCAGGTTGCAGATGGGAAACACGCATGCAGCCCACCAGGAACCCCACTCCTTCCCCTCCAAAGGCCCATGCAGAGCCTGGAAAGGCTGTCAGCCCCCCAGCTTGCAATGGGGGTTCTGTCCCTGTAGGGGCTCCACCAGGCTCTGTCTGGCCCCTGCAGTGCCATCAGCCAGCTGTGTCCAGGCTGGTCCTGTCCACCTGGGTGGGGCGAGCAGTGTGGCCTCGGGGGCCACTCCAACCCACGCACAGGAAAGACCTGGCAGTCAGCTCCCTGGGAAACTCGTCAACACAGAGACGAAAATGCCACCAAGCCCTTAAAGTCAGCAGCTCTCACCCCGTGGTGCTGCGGGACAAAGACCTGGTGATCTGCTCCCATCCACTGCCGGGGTGGGGGGGCACTCTAACTACAGGGGGGTTTCTGAGGCTGCATATCTGTAGTCTGTACTGAATTAGACAGCCTCCCTTTTCTCCTGCAGAGCGGCTGGGGGGCTCAGACCTATGAGCATTCAGTGAGCAGGCCAATGCCTAGCCCACTGCCTCACGGCAGCCTGGGAGGCTCTGTGGGGCAATTCTGCTCTGCCACCTGGGGCCACTGAGGAACAGCCCACTATAGGGACATCAGGGGCGGCCTCACCTGCTACCTGTCTGGCTCCTGAGACGAGCACCCTGGACATGCCCGCTGGCCTAAATGGAGGGAGAACTAAGCAAAAAGCCTCCTACCTTCCCTGGGGTTGACACCACACCCCTTCGGTTTGGGAAGGGTGGCTCGGCAAGAGCTGCCAGCGGGTGAGGGAACCAGCCCCTCCCTGGTTCCGACGCGATACTGGGCATGCAGTGTTGTCCAGAAACTGCTACCAGCTAACTGCCTGCCCCGGCAGCCGCATCGGCTGGCTGCGAGAGCACTTGACGAGAGAAGAAACGGGGGTCCAAACCCCAACGGGACACTGTCAATTTGAACACAGGGCAGGCAGCAAGCCCCCACTCCCTGCAGAGGGGGGCCCAAAGGAGGGTGGGGGCCTGGGAACCCTAGCTCAGGTGGTGTCACCTTAGGGTTATGACATCTGCAGGTCTTCCCTGCCAGCTGAACCCACTCTCTGCTATCCGGCTGGTTCCCAACCAAGGGGCAGAGCACAGCCGACCCGCGAGTTTCTGGGGATCTTTCCAGGAGCAGCTGCAGCGGAGCAGTGCAGCCACAGCGCCGCCAGGGCTCCTTAGGAATGACTGTCAACACCCACTGCCTTTGGACAGAGCAGACTGCTGTTGGCGCTTCGCAAGCTGTCAATCTTTACGTGAGCCGATGGCCTCATCCTCCTGGGGGGCAGCTTGTGGGTTCGAACCGCCACCTTTCTGATTAACAGCCCGATGCCTGTTGCACCGCGCTACCAGGGCTCCCTCTGCCGGCTCATACTAGGAAATGATGCGGCTTATTTCGGGGGCCTTCCGGGCTTGTGGTGGATGGCTCGTGGAAATGCAAAGTTTTGTGTTCTGATGGGGGAGAGGGGGAAACCCCCTTCTCACCAGTCCCTAGTGTCGGGCGACGGTCTCAACTTGGCGGCCAGGCAGATCCAGGGAGGGCTCGGGAGCCGTTTCCTTACCTGGCGCCCAGCTGACCAGTCCCCACCCCGCGCCAGGCGTTAGGCGTCCGTGCAGATCGAAGGCAGCGCCCGCTCGCGGCCACCCCTGCTGGCGGCAGGCGCGCGACACCCCGAAGGGCGAGCCGAGCCAGCAGAGGGCTCGGCCGCGGCCGCTTCCAGGAGCCTGAGCCTGAGCCTGGCGAGCCGCCCGACCGCCCGCTGGCGCGCGCCTCCGCAGAGCCCTCTGCCCCTGGTGCTGCGCTTCGTCCCCTGCCGTGGGACCCAGCGTCCGGCCCGACAGTGCCCTGTCAGGCCCGCCGCCTCCGCGCTGGCCACCGCGCCCTCGCCCGTTGTCACCTACCCAGGCAGCGGCGAGCGTACGTTCCCAGAACAGCTACGCTCTGGCGGCCGAACAGCCCGCGGCCCAGCACCATGACCGGGCGGCGGGCGCGAGCTGGGGGAATGGACCGCGCCCGGCGCAGGCGCGTCGCAGCCAACCAGCAGTCGCCGTCCCGCCCCATCCCACCAGTAAGCGCGCTCGCCCCGCCCACCCTGCCCTTCGCCAATCTGCGGCCGCGAGCACCGCCCCGCCCCCCGCCAATCAGCGGCCGCGAGCACCGCCTTCTCTGAGACTCGCCAATGCTCGGCCGCTATCTTGGCCCCGCCCCAACCATCAATCCATTCGGCCCCGCCCCCAGTGCGCGGGTCGAACCCGCCGCCGGCCCGCCTGACCTGGCTCCGCGAGAGCTGCCAGCTAACCTCCTCCGCCTTCTGGGGACACACCGGCCTCCCTGGGTCGGGCAGCAGCGAGGCAGTCCCCGGGCAGCGGCTCCCGGGAGGTCAAGCGCAGATCCGACGGGACGGGCCAGGTTGGAGGTGCTGTGACCCCTCGGGGCAGCCGTAGTGCCGGCGTGTCCACGTGACTTGGGGCGCCGTGGCCCTCTGCCCGCTGCCCGCAAACGCCATGGCGGCGCCCAGGCCACTGTCCCGCTTCTGGGAGTGGGGCAAGAACATTGTGTGCGTGGGCCGGAACTACGCGGAGCACGCGCGCGAGATGCGGAGCGCTGTGCCCAGCGAGCCGGTGCTCTTCCTGAAGCCGTCCACCGCCTACGCCCCCGAGGGCTCTCCGATCCTCCTGCCGCCGCACAGCCGCGAACTGCACCACGAGCTGGAGCTGGGTGTGGTGCTGGGCAGGCGCGGCCGCGCGGTGCCCCAAGACACGGCCATGGACTATGTGGCCGGCTACGCCTTGTGCCTGGACATGACCGCCAGGGACGTGCAGGAGGAATGCAAGAGGAAGGGGCTGCCCTGGACCCTGGCCAAGGGCTTCACGTCCTCCTGCCCGGTCAGCGCCTTCGTGCCCAAGGACCAGATCCCCGACCCGCACCAGCTGCGGCTCTGGCTCAAGGTTAACGGCAAGCTCAGGCAGGAGGGGGAGACGTCCTCCATGATATTCTCCATCCCCTACATCATCAGCTACATCTCCAAGGTCATGATCTTGGAAGAAGGCGACATCATCTTGACTGGGACGCCAAAGGGAGTCGGGCCCGTGGAAGAGAACGACGAAATCGAGGCTGGCATAGACGGGGTCCTCACCATGAAGTTTAAGGTGGAAAGGCCCAATTACTGAGTTTCTATAAAGCCCCCTCGCTTTCTAGCGGTTTTCAGGAGAGAGGACAGTTATTACAATCCTTTTATGAGAATTCACTTTAAATATATTTGATGAGATTGCTGTGCATCAACTCAAGGAAGGTGGCCCTCCCAAGAACCGTGTGGCTTACAGATGGAAGGCAGAGACCCAGGGCCAGTGGTGGACAAGAGGAGTGTCCTCAGGGAGGGACCACAGCAGAGGAGGCGTGATGGCCCCTTAGGAAGATCGGGGAGGCTGTTAACTAAATACTCAAAAGACTGGCTTGAAAATCGGGAGCTGGGCAGATCTAGGGTGTCGGTGATCCAAGTCAACGTGTGCAAAGGAAGCCCAGTGCTTTCCAGATTCCCCTCCACGATTTCTCTGGGGGCAATCCCTGCCCCTGGCAGCCTCCCAGAGGAGTTAAGCTGGATGGTGATGTCAGGAAGAGTGTTTTTGTCATAAGAATTGGATCATTGCCACTTGCACAAGCAAGTTGATTCACAATTGTCCTTAGCAAAAGTGAAGGATTGGCTTGTTTCGCATAGGGGCTCCACCTGGCCCATGGTGGGTTTGGAAGAGAATTTTGACACTATTACTTTCCAAATAAATGTGTTTTCTCGTCTGCCTTAAAGGTGTGCTTCTTTACCCTGCCTTCCTCCAGTAGAGGGGGGAAGGACACTTCCTCCCGAGTCTTTGGCCTTGGCCTCCTGAGCACTGGGCTGTCTTCGGCACTTTCTTCTCCCACCCAGGAAATGGAGGTTTTGAGGAGGCGTGGCTCCCTTCTCAGGCAGCAGATTCTGTCTGACCCTGAGAGCACGTCAAGGGCAGCACTACTCTCAGAGCAGGTGGCACCACAAGTGTGCACGAGTCTGCTGAGTGGTATCTGATCTTCCACAAAATGTGTGGTTTACAGATGAAGGTTCGTATTCTGGGTGAGGCACCCTAACAGGTACAGAGACAGAACCTCAAGTCTGGCTGCAGCCTCTACTTGTAGCCAGTTCCTGAGGGCCTCCAGGCATGGGATTTGTTTACTAAATGCCTGCCCAGCTAGCTGCTTCTACATGTTTATTACTGCTGAGTCAAAACATAAAGGGGGGGGGGAGATTACCCAGAATTTAATTCACCCAGAGGCAGCCAGTTAACAGTTTGGTTGGCCATCCTTCCACACACATGGGTGTTGTATGCATTTTCAAGTGATTTGCTCCTGCCTGTCCGTGCTGTCTCCCTGGGTGTGAGATGATCCTGTGCTGTCAGTAGGGACAGCCTGTGGTCTTGGTGGCACCACAGCCTTCTTGCTGTCCTGTTTCTGGATGCAGAGATGAGCAGACACCCTGCTCTCTCTGAAGAGGCCCCACAGGGAAGGGGGAGCTGCACCCAGGGGAAAGGTGATGTGCTCCTAAGTTCATGGTCCAGCCACGAGTACAAGGTCCAGTAGAGGCAAGTCTGCCAAGTGGCTCTGTGACCGTGGATGAATCGGCACCCAGTACACAGTGTGCCTGGGGACACAGGCTACCCCAGGGCAGCACAGGTGGCTCGTTGTACAGAAGCACAAATATACGACCTACTACAGAGGAGGCACAGTCCTCGATGGCAGGGGCCAACATTTACACATCAACTTGGCAATCCCCACAATTCCTGGGTCTGGTGCTCTGCCAGCATCACTAGCGACCTTCTCCTCCCCTGGCAGACACATTTCCTCCAACTTGTTATTTTGAAAAACCCTTGAGTCTACTGAAAGTGGAGAAATGAGAGGGTAGTATACCCCAAATGTCCTCCCCAGATTCTTCAACAGTGGATTCAACCTAGTGTTGTCTCTCTCATCTCCTGTCTGTCATGTGCTTATCTCAGAAATTAGCTGCATAAACCCCATCCTTCCACAGCTCCTAGGAAGCAGTTGCTTTCTGCCTCCCCAGGAAGACCCTCCCACAGCCCTGCAGACTGAAGGCATCCACTGTGAAGGATCTGGCCTTTATAAAAATGTGCATCACACAGATCTCCTTCCCCGTGGTGGCCAGGGCATGCGGGGGGTCACCCAGAGCTACCACCCTGGTGACCCTTCAGGTTGTTCTGAGGGCAGGGTGGTGTTTGCCACTTACTGATTTCTAAAGTTTTTCCTAGCGTTCCTCAAGTTTTCTTGGTTAGGTTAGAATCTCAAGCTTAAAGTGCCATCGAGTCAGTGCTGACTCATAGCAACCCCATGTGGGTTTCCAAGACTGTAACTGTTTACAGGAGTAGAAAGCCCCATCTTTCTCCGGAGGAGCTGGTGGTGATTTTGACCTGAACTGCCGACCATGCAGATTGTAGCCCAACATGTAAACACTACACCCACCAGGCTCCTCTAAGACTCTAGTGTGTTTTTCAATATACCAGAAAATACAATAAGTCTTGTTCTATTTAGAATTATGTTGGATAGGGTACCATCAACTGGATTCTGACTCACAGCACCCCCATGTGACTGAGACAGATGGCCCCACAGGGCATCCATCTTTCTGGGAACAAACCTCCAGGTCATGGAGTGGGATGCACCATCAATCTTTCAGTTAGCAGTTGTGCTACCCAGAATCCTAACACCTAGGATTAGGGTGACTAAGTTCAGGAGGAACAAATGAGAGACAACCAGAGGGCTCTGTGGGAAACAAAGATTTCTCCCAAGTCCTCTCCCCCAATATGTTAGACTTAGGACATTGTTTGCAGCTAATTGGTAAATGATTGTCAAGTTACCTTCCTGAAGGCAGTCAGCTGTCTGGTCCCACCACTAGAAGGGCCCACTCCCTGATGTTAAAGACAATGGGCTACGTCTCCCTAAAGGATTTAGATCATCCTGTTCCCTGTAGGTGGGGTTCACACCTTACTGCTTATGGTTTCTATGGAGATCCAGAGAACAGGTCAAACCTGCTCAGTGACATCCAAAGTTAGGCTGCCATCCTGAATCTAGGAGCTGCCCTTCTTGTCGCATGTGTGCCCCCAGCCCCTCCCCTTCCTATTGAGTGTATGTCCCTAGATTGTCCCCTCTCGTTGCTGTATTACCTATAGTGCAACCCCTTCCTATGACGTATGTCTGTACCTGTGATTAGGGGGCTTGCATGCTCCCCCAAAGGCATATAAGCCTGGCTTAGCAATAAAGATCCCCTTTTGGGCCTCTGGTCGGTTTTCCCCTCCTCTCCCCAATCCTCGCTCCCCTGTTCCCTTTCCCCTTGTCCTCCTTCCCCTCCCCCTCTCTCCACATGGACCACCAAGAGGGGCTGAGGTAAGCATGCTACTATGAAATGTGTCTGACTCCATTATTTCAGTCTCTCTTTTATTTCTCATGCTCTCTGGGATTTCACTATAACCTCTCTGTATATTAACAGTACAATTGCACCTATTGAACCCGTGATTAATTGTGGGGGCCAGCCTTACCCCCACAGGGCTCTCCTTAGAACAACCACATGAGCTAGGGGTGGCCGCCTGCTCCCAGAAGGCATCCTTCCCACCCTCCACCTTCAAAGGACAGGTCCATCACTAAAGGCATTTCTTACCTCCCAAAGCTGCCCGCCTGGTGGCGTAGTGGTTACAAGTTGGGCTGTGGACCTAAGGGTCAGCATTAAAACTGCCAGCTACTCTGCAGGCGAAGAGTGAGACTTCCTGCTCCTGTAAGGAGTGACAGTCTCAGACGCCCACGGGACAGTTCTACCCTGTGCTACAGGATCTCTAGGAGTTAGAACTGGCTTGTGGCACTGAGGTTATTGAGAGCTGCAACCATAGCCATTGTGAGGACTGGTGCAGGACCAGGCAGGAACTGACTCGAGGACACAAACAGCTACTAAGGAAAGGCTGGTGGCTCAAGTCCACCTGAGATGGCCAGACACACTCACGCAGTACAGACCCTGGCACACAGTTCACACCATTTCCAGTCTTGCTTAACCTCACTCAGGGTGTAAAACCAATGCCTGACACCCACACTAACTTTCTCTTGCCTGGCCTCTGCCTATGCAGCACACACCCATCTGTCTGTCTATCCTTCCCTCCTCACCCCTTCACCTTACCACGAGTCTGCCCTCCCTTCCCCACCCAACCCCTTCACCTTTCTTAGCAAGAGCAGTAGGGAAAGACCTTCCTCCCTCCCTTCACCTGCACTGCCTGACTACCCACGAGCCCTGGCTACAGCTATGCAAGCCACAGACTAGCTCTTCTCCCAACACAGGGCTTGACTTACAGCCTCCTCCTCAGTCCTGCTGTGGGTGGAGGGGCCTCCTGAAGCTCAGGCCACCAGCACACTGGACACCTGCAGAGCACCAGGCAGTGCGGCCACCAACTGCAGGGGCAGACCCAGCCAGAGCTGAGTGGTATGAGGTTCCAGGGAACACAGCTGAGCCCTAAGTGCGGCTGTAGTCACAACCTGCTGAGTGAGTCCCCCAGCCTTCAAAGTCCCTGAGAGGCTTGTGAAGCGGGCCCCTCCCCGCTGATTCAGACTCATAAGCTAAGCATGAGCTGAGTCAGCCATCCTCCCATCACAGAGGGCAGGTGCTGGGTGCTCCCTCATACCCCACAGCCCAGTGACTTGCTTCAGGAAAATGAGACAAAGAAAGAATAAAATGGCTTCAGAGGAGAAAGCACTCATCTGTGGGAAGATGAGTTTGTTTATTCATCACTTTCCCCCTTGGGAAGACAGACAGGCCAGAGCTGGCCGAGTGGCCTCTGTGGCGACTTCCTCCTCAGGCCAATTCCATCCAGAAGCAAGCAATGCTTTCTAGAAACTTGTTTTGCACATCTGGTCAAAATTTTTGATTTGCAAACAACATTCAACTTTAAAGGGAGCTAAAACTCTACTGGTCCAAGTCTCAAATAATAACCATCTAAGTACTTCCTTGTCCAGACAAGCTCCTGCTCGCCTCCACCGGATCGGCAAGCTTACAGGACAGCACGCTAATTCTGAAGCCACCCCTCGCTCGGGGTGACAGAAACAGCTGTTGGGAGAAAAAGAGTTGCTTTTAGGTCACCCTACAGACGAGGCTGAGAACCAGCCCCATGACTGGAGAGCAGCAATGGAAGCCTCCTTTGCAGAGGCCCTGAGCCTCCACTACACGCTGTGTGGCAGTGGGCGGAACTACCACATTTTATGAAAATCCACATCATTTTTCATGACACTTCTCTGGCATGGGAAAGTTGGGATTACAATCAAACACCGTAGAACAAAGGGATGAAGGTGTGGCCCAAACATGGATTTCTGATGAACATAGATCCTCAGTGATGACATAAACTATTAGCCGACAAGGAGCGTGAGGGCATATTGTATATACTCGTGTATAAGTCGAGTTTTTCAGCACACTTTTTATGCAGTCTTTGTGGTAAAATTAGGTGCCTCAGCTGATATTTGGGTTGGCTTATACTCGAGTATATATGGTAATTATTGATACAGTATTATGAATATGTATGTAAATTACAATTATTGTACACATCACTAATGAATCATGACCTCATCCTGATCAAGGAAAAGACAGGTGATCTGCTTCCATAAAGATTTACAGCTTCCAAAGGAGCCCTGCGGAGCAGCTCCTCTGCCCCATGGAGCTGCAGCCAAGGGGTGGACCCAGGCTGAGCTGAGTGGTATGAGGCTGCCGGGCACAGCAGAGGCCCAAGCACAGTGGTGGTGGGAATCTCCTGCGTGGTTCCCAAGCCTTCAAAGTCCCTGAGAGCTCGTGAAGCTGGGCCCCTCCCCACTGACTCACACTCGTAAGTGCTAATTGAGTCAGCCAGTCTCCCAAAGGAAGGAGAATGGGGTGGCCATCACAGAGAGCAGGTGCTGAGCACTCACCCCCCACCCCCGGCCCAGGGACTTGACAATACTAGTGCTAATATGTGGATCTTACGAGTGGTGGGAGCATAAAACTTCAGTTCCCTTGGTTGGTTCTCAGACAGCAGCTGGGGGCAGGGGTGCTACGTCTCCTCCTCTATGAGGAAGCCCCAGTCCTTCCACTGCTTCTCAGATAGCCGGATGTACACACCTGGAGCTGGGCATTAGTAACAATCTCACATCCCCTAAGTGCTTTGGTGCCTAGCCTCAGCTGTCTCAGTGGCTGAACATATAAAACAAAGCAGCACTGCCAGCTATACTCACTTTAAAATAAATTTTGCTTCTTTCCAAAAGAAATTGCCACTTTAAGGCCGTTTTCTGCTCTTCCGTCATTACTAGAAACTCGTTGACCTGATGGAACGAGAAGAGGACAGTCGACTCATTGTGACCAGAGTGAAGGGAGGAGAGATCGGCACAGGCATCCACCTGGACTCTGATGGCAGAGTAGCAGATCACAGACAGGGTCTGGACTACAGGTGTCCTGGGATGTCCCCTGGGCAGGTACCAGCTTATCTCCATATCTGCCTACCTGACAGCATCAGGCCCAGGGAGAGCTCAGGCTAAGGCTCCCATCTGGAAGGCCTCACGTGACTGACCAGTCTCTAGGGAGCTGCTTCCCCACAGCTGCCCAACCACACTGTTTTCTGGGACACCCCACCCCCTACTTGGATTGAAGCCCACAGGTTATGATTTCACACATAGCCTGGGCCCGGGTCCTCATGTCAGGCGGGTGTGCAGATGTCTAGATGGACGTTCTGTTAGCAACACCATTCCTACACAAGATCACCAAAGAGCCTCCATTTGGAGAGCAAGTCCCCGCTGTGTCCTGTCTCCGGGCATCCCGTGCCTTGGCCTTACCGTGCAGCCCAGCGTTTCCTCAGCGGTGCTCCCGGCAAGGCTGCATGAGTGGAGGGTGCCTGTGTGGTCAGTGAGGTCGACCAGAAGGTCCAAGCTAGGACAGACTGATGGAAATGCCAAAGAGTCCTTGTTGCAAGTGGAACAGGGTTTGGTTTCGTCATTCACGATATAACCACAGCCCAAACTGAAAAGAAGCAGAGAGAACAAAAATGGGATAAGTTAGCTCTCTCAAGAATGATGCTGAGATGGCTGGGCCAGCCCCTGGCAGGCTGTGGAGCATCTGCCATGCAGGACATGGACAGACAGAGGGACTGCAGGGCACCTTCCAAAGACTGCGCTGTGTGCGCTGCAGTCTCATTGGATTTCCATGAGCCTGGGTGGCCCAGAACTCCCACTGTCCCAGCCTTCCCCCCCACTGCCTCTCTGTCCTCCACTCTACCCCCTCCCCTCCCCTTCTCAGAGCAGCTGCTCCCCCCTGGTCATCTGTGCAAGTACAGCAAACCCAGGGGCTCCCTACATGCCGTGACACACCCTCCGTAGGGTCACCTGATGCTGTCCCCTACTCCCAGACTGAACTTTCTCAAATAGAAGACGGAGTGGAAAGTAGTGGCTTCTTGTCTAGCCAGAAGATCAAGTTTGTAGTAAAATTTAGATGCATTTCCTCAGATAAATTATTAGAAATAGAAGGAAAAATATGGGACAAAAATAGATAGTTTTCAAAAACTTAGCACATGCCATGCCCCAGCAGCTGCCGTGTTTGTTTGCCAACTTTATCCCCAGATCACAAAAAACGACACCCATACACCCTCCATGTGCGATTAAACTACACAGCATCTGCACATGCATGACACACAACACACATGCCAGGCACACAGGATGCAGCCACTGGCGGGCAGATCTGAGAGTGGTGGTGGACTATCCAGGTCAACACCCTGGGCTGTGGTCTTAACCTCCAGCTGTAGCCCCCACACACTATGGCAGAAAGAGCCTGAGCTTGGTGTGTGGTGTGCCTGGCCACCTCTGTGCTGTTCTTTCAACTGTGTGTGTGCGGGGGGAGGGGGCGGGGGGGGATGGGACACTGTCTGTCTGAGAGGCAGCAGGGGCTGGGGAGCGGAGGGCATGGCAAGCACAGTAGCCTTGTCCTCAGTTATTAGAGGACAGTTTGTCCACAGACACACAGCGTTGGCTTTTTAGGATCACAGAAGCATAGCACATTAAATTTTACTTTAAAAAGAAATTATAATCTCTGAATCAAAATAGCTTGGCACAGAAACCCTCCCGCTGGCCATCAAAGGGAAGCGGAACCTCCAGAGGCTTGGTGCGCAGCAAGGCGCCTGGCTTGTCTCTTACAGACAGAGGGGATTTGCTGAGGGTGCCCTGGCTGCTCACCATCTACTGTGCACAGCTTTGGCGGCTCCATCATCGATGCTCAGTGTTGACAGGTAAGCGTACAGGATGCCGTAGACAGGGTCTGGGGTCCCGTCCTTCTTCAGAGCTCTCACTTTTAACTGCTTCACTGTGTAGACGTCGACCACTGTACTCACTAAGAACAAATATAAGACAAGCCGTTCCTGCTTACATAGGCTCAAAGAACTGCAGAGATCACATCCAGATAGAAATGCCACACAGTTCACATGAGATGTAGTAGCTTCAGTAGAAGAAATACTAGTTTGCTATATTCAAACTAGCGATATGAACAGTCAAAAACAAAGCCAAACTAGGAAAAGCCTCAAAGACCCCATTTTCAGAATTCTAGAGGACTCTTAGGAATCTGAAAGCTAAAGATGGTAGGCTTAGTTTTAAAAACGAGGAAGTCCCTGGGGGACGGCCAACAGAAAAGGGGGTGAAGGGAGACGTCGGACAGGGCAAGATATGACAAAATCATAACTTATAAATGATCAAGGGTTCATGAAGGAGGGGGGACAGGGGAGGGAGGGGAAAAAATGAGGAGCTGATGCCAGGGGCTTAAGTGGAAAGCAAATGTTTTGAGAATGATGAGGGCAATGAATGTACAAACGTGCTTTACACATTGATGTATGTATGGATTGTGATAAGAGTTGTATGAGCCCCTAATAAAATGATTTTTAAAAAGACGAGGAAGTTACTTCAAAGGTAGGCCTCAGTCCAACCAAGCGAAAACAGTGCTCTGTGTCGCTGGAGAAAGCATGAGGCGTCTGTGCACTGGCGGGGCTGGGGTTCAGCCTGGACTTGGAACACCCCTCCCCGCCTTCCACACTAACGCTCTGGGTCTTGGCTAACATCTTTGCTCATGTTGGGTGGGCAGTGGGACTGTAGTCTGGCGTGCAGGTCCAGCCTGATGGCAATAAGCCTGGCGTTGTCACTCATTCCGACAACAGCCATCTCCTTGGTGCCTGTGGTAGCTGACAAGGTAGGGTCATGGTCAATGCAAGCACAGTTCCACCTAGCAGAGTTCTCATTAGGAAGCTGGCAGAAAAGGTGGATATGAAAAGCTAAAAAATCGAATGAAGTCTCACCGGGACACAGTCTAGGAGAGAAACTTGAGGACAGAGTCTCAGAGAACCCCAGCAGGTCAAGGAAGAAGAGGTGAAAAGAAGAGACCCATGGGAGAGTCTAGAGGCAGCTCTGTGCAGGGTGAAGAAAGCTGCTCTGGGGGTGGACGGCCTGGTTCCCTGCTGGCTCCTGCTTCCTGCATGGTCTTGAGCAGGCACTACTGTGACCCCGTTTCTTCAACTGCAAAGCAGGATCAACAAAAAGAACCTAGGTCCTTCCAGGGACACCACAGACAGCCCTGGATAGAATTGGAGAAAAATGTAAAGCAAAGACCAGTTCCTAAAGGAGGCCATACTTCCTGGACCAACAGAGACTGGATGGAGGAACCCTAAGACTAAGGTACCCTTTAAACTGCTCCCCAAAGTCCCCTCTCAGTCAAAAGACAGAGTGGCTCATAAAGTAAATAATATTACCCCTCTAATTACCTAAATGAGACCTAACACTCACCATCTATCCTAAGCCAAAGGTAAGCAAGGGAAGTTGGGGTTGGGAGAGGCGGCAGGGAAGCTGGATTACTGGAACCAGAACCACTAGGATGGAGACCAGGAGCACACGGTGGACACGTGGTGGAAAGAGTGAATACTAGGTACAGAAATTGTCAAATTAGAACTGAATTTACTCTGTAAAATTTCTCCAGAAATACAAAAAATATTTACAATCAAACACACAAAAAGATATTTAAAAAGGCTACCAAACATATTGACGTCATTGATCATTGTGAATGCTGATAACACATCACTTGGAGTCCATGAGAGGGTCCCACTTAGAAGATGAACAGCATGCCCTGCTGGTGGCAGCCAGCAAGTAAGTAAGTAGTAAGCAAGTAAGCAAGTAAGTAAGTAAGTAAGCAAGTAAGCAAGTAAGTAAGCCAGTAAGTAGTGGCAGCCCTCGGAAATCCAAGGAAACAAAACATCTGAAGGAGAGGTTCCACTCCTGGGTGTACACCCCACAGAGATGCAGACTCCTCTACAAACCCATGCACCCAGACACAGACATGAGAACAAGGGGTGGTACATTCCGTAGGGCATATTCAGCCAGCCCTGTCGCAGGGCTGTGCACGGCATGGCACGCTGTTGTTCTGGCGGTCTTCACAACGTCTTCCTTTGCCTTGGCCACGCTGGGCTCACCTCTCCCCACCCTCCAGTGAAGGGTACAGCCCCTGCTCCTCCCATAAAGGTCACTCGACCCTCTGGCATCTTTCTTCTACCAGCTGACAGGAACCAAGCTAACTGTCCTTAAGCAAGCAGCTTTCCCACAACTCTGTGTTTGATGAAGAACTGGCAGAATAATTACTTCATAGTTAATTCAACTGTTACTCTCTGGAGGTGACTTAGCTATGGTGGTAAAACGTGGGGTCTCCTAGGAGGAGATTAGAGACAGCACCTTCAGGGAGCAGCAAGGCTCCTCGCCCCCCCCCCCCATGGGCCCACTCAGCCACATACAGCAACATAGTTTCTCTGGACTTTCAGTGTGTGCCCGATGCAGTACATGTGCACAGCTGTCCACGAAGAGAGTCGTGACTTACATCAGATTATGGTGAAAATATTATAAACCCCTCAAAGTTTGTAACTACCTTCTTAAAACTGCACATCTAACATAAATGAACAGAGCAACTTTCACGATGTCAAACAAAACCTCGCAGACCCACATTCTATCTTTCAAATGTTCAAGTAGTATTAAAGGGCCACTTACAGTTGATCGATTCTTTCAGGTAACTGTCAAAGTCACTATCCTGAGCATTTTCTGTATTTTTTCTTATAAAGTTCAATAGAATGTTAGCTTCTGGTGTATCTTAAAGAGAGACAATAAGTAAAAGAGAAGTGAGCCAGCGCAGGAGACCCCTGCTGACCAACCCCTTTTGCTCTGCCTCAGACCCACAGCTGCTGGTCAGTCACTCCTCCCACCTGCAGGACCCTCCAGCCTTAGGTCCTTCTCACTGGCTGCTCCCTCTGCTCTAATATCACACATCTCTTCCACTCACCTCTTCCACTCCTGGCCTGCTCTACTCTGATATCACCTTCCCCGGGAGGCTGGCCTGACACCCTACTGAAAACTAAAACCTGACCCCCACCCCCAGCACCCCCTAGGTCCTGCTGTCTTCTCAAATACTCCAGGAGCCTGAGCGTGTCATCTTTGTTGGACAGGGCTCATGCTCAGTCAGCACAGCTCGGTGGGTGTCACGCAGAGCCCATGTCGTCACCCATAGAGTCGTTGCACAGAAGTTAGAGCAAACAGCCTATCCCCTCTGCGCCACCTTCTAGAAGCTCTGACAGCAGGGTTGTCAGAAGCATGGCTGCTGCATAACTTACTGATCAGTGCAGGCCCACTGTATCAAGGTGGTGCTGACTCTGCGTCCCCACATAGGGTTTCTGAAACTGTCAACTTAGATGAGCACAGCCAGCCTTATCCTTCTCCCTGGAGAGCGGCAGGTGGTTTGAACTGCTGACACTGTGGTTAGCAGCCAAACACTTAACACACAGTGCCACCAGAGCTCTTGATTGACCACTGACCAGGAGCATACGTGTAAAGTGACCTCTTTATATTTGTATCTTCTTGAAACTGCAAGGGGCTGTACACTTTCTGGTATCCTGGGTGATGCAATGGGTTAAGCGCTCAACTCAAGTTCCTTGTTGGAGCCCTCCCCCAAGTGCTGAATCAGGAAGCCTGGCAAGTGGCTTCTAAAAAACCTAGGGAGCGGCTCTACCTGCCACAAGGGGGCGCCACACAACCACATTGATGCCTAGGTCACAGGTGGGCCCCTGCCTGTGCTCAGTCTGCTAGGAATGCCTCCTGACCTCATTTTAAGAGAAGCCTAACCCCGAAAAGCAGGCCTGGCCCAGGCCCAGCCAGCAGGGAACAAGGCCGAAGCAGAAGCACCCTCCATGAGCTTCTAGATGCCTAACCCACAGCACTGGGCTAATAAAACAACACACAAGGGGAAGTCAAACGTTTCGTGGAAAAAGGAAATTACAAAATAATGGAATTTTCCACAAACTTTTTTGAAGCCCCCTTTACAAGGGCAGATCACAAAGTACTATTAGGAAATCACAGAAGACCTCTTGAAATAACCAAAGGTTAAAGGAAAGGAGGTCTGTTCATTGGAAAGCTCACTGGTCTACTGTGGAGCTTTTTAAAGCACCGCCAGGTCTTCAGATTCAGGATGCCCGCAGCACTGAGCATGTGAACGGTGTAACATGACTGTAGGAGCGGTAGATGGTGTATGAAGCAAGAACCTTTGCCCACTGGCAGAACACAGTAAAGCAGAGACTGAAACTCGTTCCTGTTGAGTGGATGCTGACTCATCGTGACCCTACAGGACTGAGGAGGCAAACAGCCCTGTGAGTTTCTGAGGTTGCCACTCTCTATTGGAGCAGAAAGTCTCCTCTTTCTCCTGGTAGTTTCAAATGTCTGACCTTGCAGTGCAGCCCCCTGAGGGAGGGGCCCCTAGAACAGAGACAGTGAGGTGCATTCTTTTGTCTGTCCTTTCTCATAGCATTTAGCTTAGAAAAGGCACAAAGTATCCATAAACTGGGGTGTCAGACATGACATGTCATTACAGAAAGCAATTTTTCCTCTTTTAATTAAAATGAAACTCAGATTGCTTTTCTGCCCCTAAAGACACTGCCTGGGCCCTGGGAGGTGTACGGGGTCGTCCCAGTGAGACCAGAAAAAGCTTTACCTGGGTTGGTTGTGATGATGCTTTTTGAAATCACAGTTGCCGTCATACAGCTGCGAAATTTGTCAAAACTTATTCTTAGATCAGAGGCAAATATCACTGTTTGGGAGGAAGCGCATTTTATCATCACCTTGAGGTGGCGGTGGGGGAGATAAAGACCCTGCACACGTGGGCGACATACTACCTGTTTCTCTTGGCGTCCAGCTCTGAGCAAGCAAAATAGATTCATTATCCCAGCTGGATTTTGCAAAAAAGAGGGGACAGATGGACTGTGTTAGAAAGAGCAGCAGGAACATTGTGATATCCCAGAGGTGGTCAGCTGAGGGGAGGTTGTTGGGGGTCCTACAGTATGTAGGCCACACCACACTACCCTACGTGGGAAGGAAGCCCTGGAGCAAACACACTCATCTACATCAAGCTAGTAGACAAACAGTGCTTCCAATGGTGGTAGCTGGTTGGCATGTCACACTCGTCACCAACAGACCCCAGCCCGGAGTCCTGCACTGACCATCACTAGACAGAAGGGTCACTGTGGAGCCCACGACACCACCTGTCTGGAGACTGTGTCATGCTGGGGCTAGAGCCCACAAGGGTACGTGGGTAGGTGCAGTGAGTTAAGCACTGGGCTGCTAACTGAAAGGTGGGCAGTTTGAGCCGACCAGCTTAATACTGACCACCTTGGAACCCCCTCGGGCCCGTCCTACTCTGTTGTGTGAGCCTGGCTGGGTTGTAGCACTGGCCACCTGGAAGCAGGCCAGCTTCACCACTGTGGCCCTGGTCTCAGTGGCAGCGCAGGAGGGGTTACCAGAGCATGGCGAAGGAAGCCTCCGTCTCGTCGCAGAGCTTCACCTCACAGCGCTGGCCTCGCCTGCGGTCGGCAGTGGTGAAACACTTTGGCTCTCCGACCTGGGAAGGGGGCCGGTGATCAGTCTTAACCTGTGGCTACACAAGTGCTGACAAACATTTGACAGTAACATTTCAATGTTTGCCTTTCAAATTTCAAGTTAGAAACATTCACAGTGAGAACCAGGACTGGTGGGTAGATGACCTGGAAGCAACCCTCCTGGCATCTGAGCTGAGGAGAGACTCAGACACATAAATTTCAAGTCAGGATTGCCAGGCCTTCCACAGGTAAGGGAAGATGGCTCACAGCCTGCCCCAGGGGTGCCTCTGAGCCCCCTGAGGTAGACAAAGTATGTCTGGCATCCCTGGCTGGCACAGGGCTGCTGGATGCTGTAGTGAGCTATGGGTGGTGGCTCCCCTTTGCCTTCCTCACAGGGCAGACAGGAATCCATGGAAACAGAGGCAGAAAGGCACGGAGGCTCTGTGCACAGGATCATTAAAGTGGAACCTGGGGAACCTGAAGATCCTTCCTGGGTGTGGACCCCAGTATGGCCAGATGGCTGCTGCCTGCTCTCCCACCCCCTTGGCTCTGAGCTCTGCAGGCAGGGGATGGGGAAGGTTCAGAGTCACCAAGAGAACTGACTCCGGGGCTGTAAAAACTAGAAACTTCCCAGAGACTGTGGTCCTTCATAACCCTTCAAACCTGAACTGAACTCCTCAGGGGTTCAACTTTCAGCCTGGCCTCAAAACAGGCATACAAGCACACTCCTTGAACAACAGCCATAGGAGATGGAAAGGGCAGCCCGAGGCTGGGGAGGAAGCTCGGGAGGCAGGAAGGGGTGGGAGAGGAGGAAGGGAACCGGGAAACCCAGGAGCACAGCTATGCTGTGTCACGAAGCAAAATACATGTGAATTGTTGAATTCCCCCGGATCACATTACAAAACTGGGCGGCTTGATGCAATGGTGAAGGACAAGAGAATGGGCTAGATGCAAATCTGAAGGAAAGGAAACATCAGAGACTGGATGCAAAAGGGGAGACAGCCATAAGTCGATGTGTGCATATGTGTGTTAAGGGAAAGCTGGTGCAGGGAGACTCATAGTGAATTTGGGCAAATTCTGACTACATTGTAACGAAGATGACACTTTCTAGCACTAAAGTGAAATGAAAAGACCCCTTCCTGCCTTCAACCTGGACCCTTAGCTGTCTTGTGAATGCTTTCTGTTTCTCCATCAACTCCTTACTCCGATTCCCCACTGATGGTTCCCCACATGGCAGGTGCTGTGCTGAGCTGGGGCGAGGGTGGCACCTGAAACAGAAGTGACCCCTGCCATCCAGGGCCTGTCGTCCAGGAAGAGTCACCCTCTGAGAGAATCTGACACCAGGAGCAGTCGGCCTTCCCTCACAGGCACCAGCAGAAGGAAGCGAGGGGCTTCCTTGTTTCTGGTCCACCCGCCCTTCTCTGCCCCTTTGATACTGTGTCTACCTCACCTGACTGGGCCAGACTTTGTTTTTAAGGCCAAACAGCTAAAGTCTTCCAGTTGCAAGTTCAGAACAAGCTACAGTCACCAAGTCAGAGAGTGATGACAGCGACATAGCAGGTGGCAAGTCTGTCCTAGGACCTATGACTTGTCCTTTGTGCTGTGGGTCATGCAGCTGGACCTGTCCAGGGCAAGGCTCTTCCCTACATCCAGGTGGTGGGTCACAGAACCCATGTGTGGAATTGACTCCCTGGTGTATCCAGCACACAACCCTTCAAGTTAAGTCAGAGACAAACTTGAGGTCCATGGTCTTGTGGATCCACTTGTCTAGCCAAGAGCCAGCTGGTCACTAATTTCAGATTTGGTTTTGCTACTTGTGTACACATGTGTGCTACTTTTACTGGGTAGCAAGTGTCTTCCTTTCCTGAAATCAACCAGCTGACTCCTGATCAAAACACACAAGGTGCCTGACTCCATCCAGCTGTGACCCTTACTTTCCAAATGCAACTTAACTCCTAATTTGAGGGACATAAGCAGGTGCTTCAAAATGTTCATGGAGGATAAGACAGACATGGAAGCAAGCCTGAAGAGAACACAATGGGACTGAGGGTTATGGAGGAAGTGGGGGAAGGGCAATGAGCAAACAATGCCATAGATAGGGGAGCAACTAGGAAATTAAAAGCAACAACGGGGAGGACTCAGAGATCCTGGGTGTGTTGGAAAATAGCAATTTAGCTGAGAAGAATTACTAAGAGGCAGAAGGGCAAGCAAGATGGTGGGACAGGAGGAAGGTAAAAGCTAACAGAGAAAAGGTCTAGGAAGCAAAGCTATAGATAGAGGTATAAACATAGGTGTGTACATATGTGAATATATTAATTCATAAAAATTGAGGTATTGGTCTATGTACGTATGTTTATGTGGCAATACTTTGAGGAAGTGATGGACTTTGGGTATCTGTACAAACTCTCTTTCAACTCAAGAACACTTTGTTCTAACAACCTGGTTCACCCTCTTGTCATGATCGCTGAAGACACAAGTAAATGCGGCAAAGAAAACTGATGGTGCCCGACTATCAAAAGATACAGCATCTGGGGTCTTAATGGTTTGAAGTTAAACAAGCAGCCATCTAGCAGAGAAGCAACAAGCCCACACAGAAGAAGCACACCAGCCTGTGTGATCATGAGGTGTTGACGGAATCAGGTGAACAGGCATCAGAAGACACAAAACAAACAAACAAACAAGCATTGTTGACAACAAGGGGGTTGGAGCAGAGACCCAAACCTATCTAGAAAATGGGATATCCCATCACAGAAGGGTCACCAGGAAAGGATGAGTCAACCAGGGTGCTGTATAGCACCAATGAAACACACTATATTCTCTGGTTCCTTGTGTCTTCCTCAACTCCCCACTATCATGACCCCAGTCCTGCCTTTCAGTTTTGGCTAGAAAGGAGATAGTACAGATAAGAGCTCATGACACATGGAACCTCAGGAACAGAAATGGGAGTAGCGATACTAGGAGAGTAAGGGGAAGGTGAGGAGAAGAGGGAGGAAGGGAGAACCGATTGCAATGATCAACATTAACACTCCCCTAGCCCCAGGGGAACAAAAAACAGAAACCATGGGTGAAAGGAGACAGTGGTCAGTTAAAGATATAAAAATAGTCATTTATCAAGGGGTCACAAGGTGGGGGCGGGGAGAGGATCTGATACCAGGGCTCAAATAGAAAGTAAATGTTGAGAAAATAATGATGACAGGTATGTACAAATATGCTTAATACCATATACACTTGTGTATAAGTTGAGTTTTTCAGCACATTTTTAATGCAGTTTTTGTGGTAAAATTAGGTGCCTGGGCTGATACTCAGTTGACTTATACTTGAGTATATACGGTATAAGAATTGTTAGAGGAGCTGTAATATCCCCCAATAAAATGATCTTTAAAAAATACTCATGGAGAAATGAAATTTGAAGGTAAGAGAATTTCCCACCAACTCTTTGAAGCCCCTGTATGCATTGCCTATGCGCATGTTCAGCCTCTGGGGGTTCCTAGGAGAGTGTGGTTCTAGAACATGTGAATCATCACAGCCCAGTCAAGAGTCAGCTTGGACATACTTGATCCAAATCCTTATTACCTAAAAAATGTTTTTCCCTCAATTTCAGTATGTCTTCCATTACTGAAAACATGCGGCATCCACAAAACATTCAAGGCAAAAAAGAATTTGGTCATGGAAGGGTTAAGCTATAAACTCCATGAGCACATGCACAGGTAAGTTCTCACATATATGCATACCCATACACATCCCGCACGCACACACTCATAAACACTCACACACACACACACATGCCCTGTACATACACATCTCATTGGCACAACTCTCTCTCTCACACACACACCCTGCAGGCACACACTCATACACTGCCAATTGTAACTCACCGCCCTCACAGCTGCCAACACGTTAATGACTCTCCCATCCAGGTTTTGTCCATTGGCAACGATGTCCCCCAGGGAATAATAGTCATGAGGCTCTTTCACGGGCACGTGTATCAAGGACAGTAAGCTGGTGTCCACTTCGTCACTGGTGCAGACTCTGACTGTCGAATGGCTCTCACTGAGCAAGAGTTTCCAGTTGCTAAAATGTAACATGCATAATAAACTTAACACTCATGATCCTTGCACAGAAAAGTGCTTCCATGGTCACAGTGAGTTTGGGGGCTATAATTTAGATTATGTTAAGAAATGTACACTTTTTAACTCTAAGAAACATTTTTAAAATGTTGTTCAATGCTTTCCCTCAAAGGTATTGTCCTTGAGAAACGCTCTGGATGGGCCCTTTTCCAGTCTGATGCTGGGCTGAAGCAGCACATCCTTCTTCTGAGATCTGCCCCCATGTACGTGCCAACATGGCTGCAGCATGACCCTCTGGCACAGCAGGTATGTTATGTGACGGCACCATGTGGCAGTTACATGAAGACCCAGTGCTGAGCTCAGACATGGTGACCCATCAGTTGCAGAGGGATTAAGAGCAGGATACAACACCCTTAACCTCATTCCGGCTGTGGTCTAAGGGGAGTTCCCCTCAGGTGGGGTCCATGTTCCCTTTTATCTTACAAAGGAGGAAAATGAGCATAGAGGGAAGGGCCTCCCACTCCAGGAAGGCCCGGCTAGGAGTGGGGTCCCTGAACAGAGAAATCCCTGGGCCCTGGGAAGATTGACACCAAACACCTGGATTGCTCCAAAGACAGCTGTGTCTCGGATGCTGAACTGAGACATGGATCTTCCCCTAGCACGTAAGTCAACAGAGAGGGAAAGCCTCCCCCAGAGCCGGCACTCTGAATGCCTCCTCAACCCAGAGAGAATACATTACTTGTTAAAGCCATTCACGCGTGGCATTTCTGTCACAGTAGCGCTAAAGAATGAGGACATAGTCCTTGGCCAGAAGCATCTTCAAGCTAACGTCCCCTCCTGGGGGACATGGACTGCAGCCAGTAACTAATGCTGGGTCCAAAAGTCCATACCCGCCAGCTTTGCTTCCAAGAAGCCTGACACTAGACTGCACAACACAGAGAATTTTATCCTGATATGAAAATGAGTAACTTTCAGGATTTGTTCTTACTTCTCATTTGTGAAAATCCAAGAGTGAGAATCAAAGCACTAGAAACGATGCCTTTTTTTCATGTGACCCTTATCAGAGGACATCAGCAAAGAAGTACCAGGTGCACAGATAAATCAAGAGAGGAAGCTGAGTCAGTCATCGATTTTCAAATGAAGTGTAAATGCTTTGCTGAGTTCACACATACACACACACACGTACATGCACACGCATGCACGATTAGATCATCACAGCACAGTGGGTCCCAGAGTTGAATGGAAATTTACCTAGGAGTTGGAGGGCTGAATTTTTCTTCTCTCTCCAGTTCCTTTCTTTGGACCAGTGGATTTTCAATGATCACTAGAACAAAAGGGAAGCATGAAGCTGTTTGCCAGCACGTGCACCTCACCTTATCTGCAACAGTGACACTGCTGCCTGCGTGAGTCTAGACATCCTTCACAGTCACCCTCTTATGCCACCTTGAGAAAGAGAATCCTCAAGTCTGGCCACCCACTTGATCCAGACAATTATGTCCCAGCCCCACATATGACCCCATTCACATGACTGTACTGACTAGCTGCATGGACACCCAGTTTGGGCACAATTCGCCTTCTGTACCACAATGTTGCTGTGGAGTCCTGCCCCATCAGCAGGTGCCCTCAGAAACAAAGTGGGGCCACAAGAGCAGTTTTGAGAACTCAGCACTCTAGGGTGAACTTCTGCTGTCAATCCTCACAACCACCTCACCGCTGTCCCCATTTTACAACGGGAGAAGCTGGAGAGCCAAGAGGCTAAATAAGCTTTCTTAAAGTTAGAGGCCGTGGATGTCCTAGAGCTGGGATTTGAAGCCCCACTTTTTCTCTCGAGTGAAAACCTATACTTTATCATGAGCTTCCTATTTACAGTGACCACTGGGCATATAAAAACCCTCATGAACCATCAACACATGGCAGTCTCCTACTGAAGCCAACCTTTCTCTCCATGCTCATTCACGGGAAGCTATCATGGCTGGGCCCCATATTAGCCTGATGCTGTTGCACCTTAGAGTAGGTGAACGGTCCAGGCACTAGGTGACTGGTACCACATGGAGAGGCAGAGTGCTGAAGAGGCAGCGACCTGCCACATTCCCCTCCCGCCTCATTTCTGACCCTGAAAGAGAGCTGGTGTGAGTGCTCCCTCGTCTCCTGCCTGGGTGGGGTCAGAGTTGCCATCTAGAGCGTGACTAAATCCTACACTTCCCACTGGTCACATTATCTCAGCTCACATTCCCCAAGTCCATTCTGACTTCCAGTGGCCCTACAGGCCAATGGAGAACTGGCCTTGTGGGTTTACCAGACAGTAAATCTTTACATGAGCCGAAAGCCTCATCTTGCTCCTGTGGTGTGGATGGTGGGTTTGAAGCGCTGATCTTGTAACCCACCATGTCAGCAGGACCCTAAAAACTTAGTGGGGAATTATTTTCTCGCCGAGGCCCAACAGGATTAACAAGTGTTCTGAAGGAGTAAACAAATGTTGGCGCAGGGGGTAAGTCTGACGTGCCTGTTCCAAAGTTCTTTCCTTCGCACACTGTTGGGACTCTGCCCTGTCAGAGGGGCAGGCTGGGTGGGAGGTGCAAACATGGGGCATCTGGACTAAAGGTCATTATCCTTAAAATCCATTAAGAGTCAAACATCAATTTTCATCAGAATGTACTCAGTGGTCCCTTGTATAAGTAATGATTATAAAACATTAAGTTTGATGCCAACTGAATACAAAACAACTAAGATTGCAAACTACAGGGAAGAGACGTGCCTATCATGTTTGTGTGCATTTGAGGTACTAATTCTGAGCACTTTGCACTAACACTCTGAAAATCAACACCTGCTCTTTCTTTCTGACACGGTTCTTGAGAATTAGGAACTGGGTCTTATTTCATCTTCACTTGGCAGGCAGTTTCCACACACACATCCCAAGATCAATACTGTAACAGAGACCTTTTCAAGAACTGAGGCCCACTTACAGCAGTCGCCAACTCGGAAGCTGTCAGAGAGGCCTCGGATGTAATGTTCACTGCCCCAGGAGGTCACATTCACAAAGTGGGCTGGTGAGCCCCGCATAGTGAAGCTCAGGGTGTATCTTTCTGATCCAATATCTATGGGAAAGCCAGTGCTTTATTTGTCAAATGAAATGCTTTGTTCCAACCTTCAACCAAGATAATGAAGATTTCATTTTAGATATAAACTCTGCTAAGTTACATTTTTCTGGATTTCAACATGAGATGATGACAAGCTGCCAGCAGGGACACCACACCTGCGACCCACTTTGTGTCTGTGCCATCGTCTGTGGGTGGGCTTGGGGGACATGCTGTTAGCGTCAACTGGCTATCCCATCCTACGACTACCTTCTGACTAAGAGCAGCTTGGAAACTAACTCTGTGCTGGCAAGTATGCACCACTAGAGGTCAGGAGTGAGCTGCTCTTCCTCCCCGTAGCCATCCTCTACAACAGAAGCACACTCACTGCTGGTGGGTCTGTGCCCACTCATAGTGGCCCTAAAGGCAGGCCCTGTCAGTTTCCAAGGCTGTAACTCTTTATGGGAGTAGAAGGCCCCATCTTTCTCTCCCAGAGCAGCTGATGGTTTCAAAATGCAACCTCTATGCCACCAGGGCTCCATACCACCCAAGCACGGTAAACTGTAACTCCATCCCAAACTGTTGCTAATGTTCTATTGGAGGAAGGGAGGCCAAGGGAAACATGGGGGTACAAAGAGGAATTTCACTCTCCAACCCTACGAGCTGGTGTGTTCAGCAATTTCTAAAAGCATATTCACAGTCAGAAAGCTTTTCTTCCTCAAATAGGAATCTTAATCATCAGGTAAAGAGAAGACGTACAGAAATGCTTGTGACCCTCACAATCGGACTGATGAAAATTGTAGTTCTTTCTGTAAATTTAGCAAACGTTTTTATAAGGCCTTTATAATAAAGCTATGTAGCTTAGCATTGGCTTTTTAGAGCTTACAAAATAGGCAGACCCGAAGACTTGATCAAATGGCTCAAATGGTTCGTACTAGTTTAGTAAGTATGGGAGATGGTATCTTCACTTTCACCTCAAAAACAAAAACTGAACATTAGCATGAAATAAAGTGAAAACAAAGGTACCCATTTTAAAGGCTTGGAAACCCTGTGGGTAGTTGCTATGAACTGGAATCAACTCAGTAACAGTGGGCATTATAATGCCTGTGATTCAGCATAAGTCAAGTCAACAGAGCCATAGCCATTCAGAGGATTCAAGGAAAAGGACTGTTTCCTCGACCAACGTGAGTGGCTGGTGCGCTCCGTTCTCTTGAGCTGGAGGGATGTGTGCTCTGACACAAGCACTGGCACTTTCAGGACTAGTGGTGCATTGCCTGTCGGGCTTTCTGTAGTCTTTTTATGTCAACTACAGAAGTCTGAAGGCAAACAGATTTTTAAAAATCCACCTTCAGTCTTTAATTATGTTCCCATAGTTCCAGAACTTTTGAAGTGTTTAAAGCAAGTAAGACCCACTGAAACAAAATTTAACCTATTTCCACATATGAAAGTATCTATATATTATCTCATGTTCTAGCAATCAGGTAGGATGGTCTGGTCACCTGATTCAGTTCATATATCCAGCTGTCAC
Source organism: Tenrec ecaudatus (assembly GCF_050624435.1). Classification (NCBI taxonomy): domain Eukaryota; kingdom Metazoa; phylum Chordata; class Mammalia; order Afrosoricida; family Tenrecidae; genus Tenrec; species Tenrec ecaudatus. The sequence goes on along the minus strand of NC_134541.1, from coordinate 110,782,297 downwards.
ACTTCTCTCCCTCAGACATGACTCTGTCATAGCACCTCCCTGCTGTACACCCTTCCTGGACACCTCACTGTCCATCTGAGATGAGATTCAGGCAGAAAGGAAGTTAATTTGGAGTTCTCACTGTGGGCCATATGTGTGTCTCTCTCACCCTTACACAGTGAGTGTGTTTCACTTTTACCCCAGCCCTTGTAGTCCCGTTTCACAGAAGCACTCAGGAGAGTTCTGGACAGGCTGATCTTCGCTGGATCCAGCTCAGTGCCACCTCCTGGGCAACGGGAGACACTGTTAGCCTCACCTTCGCATCTCGGGGCTTTGTACAGCGGGGGCTGTCCAACAAACACAGGCTGAGACAAGTAACTGAGCTGACTGATCCAGCTAGCTAGTTGGCATTGGAGAAATGAAGCCTTTTAAATTATGTTTGGAAAGCATCAAATAGGGCAGGGGAGGGCGGGGAAAAAATGAGGAGCTGATACCAAGGGCTGAAAGGAGCCGATACCAATGTTTTGAAAATGATGATGGCAATATATGTACAAATGTGCTTGACACAATGAATGCATGGATTGTGATAAGAGCTGTAAGAGCCCCCAATAAAAGGATTTAAAACAAAATATAGTCACCTTTGGAAAAAAATTTTAAAAGAAAGAAAAGCATCAAATAAAATCATTAAAACTTATTAGAATATCCTCCTAAATACGGTCTTGTATCACTATCCTGTCCTTTACCATACAAGAGAGAGCATAGCCATTGTTAAACATGCATGAATAATTCAATCGCTTAAATATACTTTGTTGTAGTCCTAAATCACAGTTTGTGAAATGTGAGGCAAAGAGTTAAATAAAACTCAGCTTTTTCTGTCTGGAAAGCCTTTGGCATCTGTTTTCCCAATAACTATACCGATTATTTTCTGAAAAACAAAAAGGTTATAGAAGACCAATATTAAACACAGATGTAAACGGTAAATTTAATTTCATGGACTTGTTATATTTTACTGAATCTAACAAACATTTCTGACTAGGATCCATTGAAATGCATTTATTCCAGACCAACATCTAAAAGAACGTCATAAATGTTCAATCCCACTAGGAATAGTACAAAGTAATAAGACAGCTCACTGCTATTACAAATACAATCATCTAATACACAGTATGTTTCTACTTTATTTTCAATCACTAGGTGGAGCATAGTAACTGCCCTGTGCTATCAATCCTATGGATTTCATTCAAAGCACATGTATAATGCAACTCAATTTGCCATGGTCTTCAAAGCTTTCTTTTATATAGGGCTTGCTAACAATCCACATAAAATTGCTTAGCTCCTTAATCCAAACATGCTGGACAATAATGTAAATTAGATTACAGCAAAACTTATATCTTGCTGCTGATAAATCTTAAGTTATCAAGTTCTAGATCTTCAACCTTAGAGATAGTGACATTTCCTTAGCATGTCTAACATTCTCTTCAAGGACTACCAAAGAAAGTTTGCGTGTTAAGAGTGCTTTAAAAACCAAAAAATATGCCTAGCTTTTTCTGAGAAGATAACCCTCAACTAGCTAAGGCTAGCAGAAGATTTTGACCTCGTGCTGATCTGTTACTTTGAAATGTCAAGCTCTTCAGAATCCCACATCCTGGCTGGGCTATGGGCTGGTCTTCCTGCCTTTAGACACACTGCAATGGTCTAGTTACATATGCATACAGGTTGCACTGAATGTTTTTGAGGAAAAAACACAGCTAATAAAAATAAATGTCACGTAAAAATGTCCAACTAAAGAGCCTATTAGCAAATAGTTTGCCTTTCAAGAAAATAACTTTAATAACAGTTATTTTTAACAATAATTTTACCTTGGAAATTATTAAAGTTATACATCAGTGTATCCTGGTTTAAGAAGTCGGGCTTCCAAAAGTCAAAAGAAAGTAGCTAACATGAGGTAGCAAAGTATGTGTTTTTCACCTTCTAAGATGATTCAACTTGGATTTCTTTTAAATAAATGTATTTGAAATTACTGAATTCTCCTGTAGAACCAGCCTCACTGCTGCCAGTCAATCCTATCTCCTACTGGTCCCAAAGGACAGAGTAAAACTGCCTCACGGGTTTCCAAGGCTGTAAATCTCTCCTGAAGCAGACTGTTATATCGCTGTTTTGTGGAGTGCGTGGTGGGTTCCGATCACCAGGCTTTATTGTCAGCAGCCAAGCACTGTAATCCCTATGCCTTAAAGCCTCCCTGAACTCTCCTACAAGTCCTTCCCAAACACCAACTGTCCCATAATTATTTCAGAAACACCTGCTACAAACTTTGTCATAAAGACAGCAATAAATGGCAAGAATTTAAGTCTATAACTTACGGCACATAACTGAATTAGAGTATAGCTACTCCTGAAGAAAAATGCCTTGACACTATTATGCTAAATTCAAGCAGATATTCAATAATTAAAGTGATATAAATAACATTTTGATATTCTACAGTCTTCTCTCTTACCCTATAGGCAAAGAAACAATTCATTTTTTCCACTGGCACAAATACAAAGCAGCATAGAGTACCTCATCTTTAACCATGATATTAACGCAGTGAGTATCCCTTTGCTTGTTCATGAACCAGCAATGCCAACCTGATGTAGCAGGATCACATAAAACTGCATGAGCGAGCACCCAAGCCACCCTCTTCAGAGAATCCTACCAGATTAGCCAGGTTTGGATGGAGATCAGAAAGGGCTGTGAACATCATTGGAGCAGCAGAGGAGCCTGGCATTCTCTTATCTGCATGTTAGGAAATATAATTTAGAAAAAGCATATTTCCAGCATAAACCATGAAACATTCCAGGATTCAAAAATAATAATAATTTCTTGAGGCCAACACTCTTGCTATCCCACTCATTTCTTGGCAAAACTTTCATTGCAATGGTTCAACATAAATTCATAGATTCAACCTGTAGAAAACACACATCAAAAGGTTCTTTATAGTCTGGATGATGTTGTGAGGGGTCAGTTTTTAACTTCCACTTTCCCAAAACCTGTTTGGCTACTTCTGAATATAAAGTTAAGAGTTTCAGATGACAGATGATTCAACTGGACATTTGATCATTCAATTTTTTAAATAAAAACTATTGTAAACACCTCAAATCATGCATCTGGCCTCACTGTGTGGTGTTGGCGATGATCTTTAATGACTCTCCGAGAGTGGTGTGTCTGCTACACTGCACATAGAAAGCCCTCAACAGCGATGAACTGGATGAAGTGGTGGCCCTTACAGAAGACCTGATGGCAGTGAGCCTGCTGTTATTAGTGGCTGTGTCAATTCTGACTCACAGCGACCCAGTGTATGCAGAGTAGAACTGCTCTAATGGGCTCCCAAGGTGTGACCTTGAAGAAATGGATTGCTAGGCTTTCCTTCTGAGGTGCTTGAAAAGGGGTTCTCACCACCAACTTCCAGCTAACAGCCAAACACGTAATCACAAGTGCCACCCAGGAGCTACTCTGAAAACTGTAAGCTGCACCAAACTATAGCTTCTCACTTGATAGAATCCACTGTCGATGGGTTGATTCAACTAACATTGCCTATATAATCAACTGGATGAGATCAAAGAGCCAGCATGATCCTAAAACAACGACAAGATGCTGAGAAGGAGCAAGGGCACTAGACAAATAAAAATAGAACAAACACAAGGAAGGTGATGAGAACATGGACACATCGTGGAAAATGTAACCAGTGTCATGAACAATCCTTATAACAATGGTTGCCTGGAAACCGTATTTGCTATGTAAACTTCCACCTGAGATGGAATAGACTCTTCTTTTAGAAAACGAAACCCCTGGCTTCTCTCACTGTGAAGGACTCAGCATCAGGCTCTGTTTCAAGACGTCTGAGTCCAGGGATGCTGTGGAATTTATAAGAAAGGACTCTGAACTCCTGCACTGCTAGTTGTGAGGGTTTTGACCAAAAAAAGAAAAAAAAAATTCACCGCCACTGAGTGGACTCTGATGTATAGTGACATTGGAACACAGAAGGTAACAGCTCCACGGGGTGTCCAGGACTGTCATCTCTAGGGAAGCAGTCAGCCGCATCTTTCTCCTGCAGAGCAGCTGGTCAGTTTGAACCACTGACCTTGCAGTTAATTACTATATTTTCATATCATTATTCATAAACTGTATGTAATTTCTCCCTTACAGGGTTGTGAGAGAACTGGAGTAAAGCATATTAAGTGACTAGATGTCTCCAGGCTCTCAATAAAAGACAGTGCTGCCAGTCATTATCATCTAGCCTGGTGGCGCTCGATGCAACTTCACTCTTTTAATACGATTGCCACACTGTCAGCCATCCACCTATCCACCTACTCAGCAAACATGCTGACAGCTTGCCTAATGCCAGACACTGGAGGCTGAAGAGGGGGAATTACTTCAGGGCTGGATTTTGTGTGAAAACACAACCCAAATGCAGGTGAAATGAATTCTCCGAACATTTACCCCTTAGCATTGCGTGGTCCTTTGGTCACTGGTGTTCGTGATATGGTGTCCTTGAAGTTCCTTGTTTTTCCTGCTTTTCAACATATAGAACAGAGTATACTTCAGCCACTGTCCACAGAAATCACTTTTCTGCCTGGACATTTTGAGAAACACAAAACTGACATACAATAAAGAGCCCAATGCGGTGTTACAAATATGACATCAGCCATCAGCTAGTTGTCCTTCAACTTTCGAAATATCTCTAACCATGCCTCCTTTCTATCTTGGATGCTCCCCCAGCCCAAGCCTGTTACTCCTCCCCTGGAGAGCTGTGGTGGCCTGGTCTATGCCCGAATGGATTGGCCTGTCTCTAGGACAGGGTTGGGTAGGGGCTATTCCCAGGAGAACAAGAGGAACAATGAAAAGAGGGCTAGATGTGGACCCAGATGTGACAGCTTTGAGACCAGGTATTACCTAGAGTGGGAGATAAACAGGTCCAGTGGTAGGAATGTCACAGGTAAGAGTCGGGGTGCCTGTTGTATTACCCACACAACAGCCATCTGTGGCAGCTCCTCCATCACAGGCCTTCCAGAAACACCTGAGCTCTAAACCTTCCTCCAGCTTCTGAAGGATGAACTAGTGTCTGACTCAGAACCCAATCAGGCCAGGCCTATTCCACCCAGCACCTTCCCGTCTCTGGTTTAGGTTTCATGAGGGATGACAGGCAAATTTTACTCTCTGGTACTACCCACAGCCACGCAGGGGTGGGTGCTGTCACTCTTGTGAGCACAATTACTATCCATGCTTGAGAACGAGTATATTCCACTGTGGTCCATCTTGTCCTCAAGGACACACTTCCTCTGCTCCACCAAAGTGATCCTTATTAGCTCCTGCCAATTCTACCTCCCAACTCTCTCCTGAATCTGCCTCCTCTCCATGACCTAACTGCACTCTACCTGTCCTACCGCCTCCTCTTCTCCAACTGAGTCATCTTTCTAAAACCTAAATCTTGCCTTTCCCTTGCTTATTACCTTTCCTGCAGCACTCTGAATAAAATCCAGACTTCTTCGCCAAGGCCTCTTAAGACCCAGAGGGTCTGGCCTGTCTGGTTCCCCCACATCCCACTGCACCCCTTGTGGACCACCTGCACTCACATGGTCCCCTCATCATCCTTATCACTCTGGCCCCAGGCTCCCCAGCACCCTGACTCTGCAGGCTACAGAGAGGACTTTCCCACCAGCCTAAGCAGGGACTTGGCAGCCTATTGAGTGGACATGGTGTCACTTGATGATTTCTTCTCCTTCATCCGAAGGTGAACTCCATGAGGACAAAGGTACACCTGGTGTCGTATGTATGTGCCCCTGTGCCAGTTAGCTCCACGTCTCACACAAAGTACCTGCTGTCTACATTAAAAAAGGCAAAAAGAAAGAACATGTCTTGAAACCGACTGTGGTAGTAATTGTACAGTACGGTTTTATGTGACTGATGGAATGTTATGATATATGTAAAAGCTCCCAATAAAATATTTTTTAAAAAAGGGCAACCTTGGAAACCCACAGGGGCGCTTCCACCCCACCCTACAGGGTCACTAGGAATTCATGGCCGTTGGTTTGGTTTGGGGGAAATGTCAATCTAATGTGTAATGTCACAATCATAGGGTTACCTGGATGCTCAGCAGCCCCACAGGACAGAGCACAGGATTTGAGGCTGTCATCTTTACAGACGGCCTCGTCTTCCTCCTGTGGAGCGGCTGGTGGGTTGGAACCACTGACGTTTTGGTTGGCAGTCAAATGCATAAAGCATTGTGCCATCAGGGTTCCTGACACTGTGTTACAACTAGCTTGAAAAAATATATATATTTTACAACAAACTTTCTAGGGAAAAGAGAGTTTTAATTTGCAGGCACTTTTACGTTTATGTGAAGGGTGTCAGCTGTGAGAGGAGCAGGTGGGGCTGTGTCTTGCCAATCTAGACAAATGGAGCTTGCGGAAAGCTCTTTAAGAGTGAGGTTTGGGGGGGGGGGGAAGAGGACCTGATGCAAGGGGCTTAAGTGGAGAGCAAATGCCTTGAGAATGATTGGGGCAGGGAATGTATGGATGTGCTTTATACAATTGATGTATGTATATGTATGGATTGTGGTAAGAGTTGTTTGAGTCCCTAATAAAATGTAAAAGAAGAAAAGAGAAAAAAATGATTAGGGCAAAGACTGTACAGATGTGCTTTATACAATTGATGTATGTATATGTATGAACTGTGAAAAGAATTGTATGAGCCCCAATAAATTGTTAAAATAAAAAAAAAAAGAGTGAGGTTTCTGGAACGTTCTGTTCTGCGGACCGGTGCCCGGGTGGGCTGCGCGTCTCCAGACTCCCTGGTGTCCTGGTCGCCTATCCATGGGCGCCCCTCCCCACCCGCAGCCCGGCGCACCCGCCCCGGGTTTGTGACAAAGGGGCCGAAGCAGCACTTCTGAACCCACTCGGAGGGTAGCCCTGGACTCAACGGCCCCTGCTGGAAGCGGTGAGCGCCCTCGGCCACGCCAGGGGGCGGGGTCCTATGCGCGTCTTTCCCACAGAGACGGAGGCACACAGAGATGACGAGACCCAGACTCACAGAAGGCGGCAAGGAAGCGCGAGAGAGACAGGCATGGGAACTGAGGCAGAGACGCCGCCGAGAAAGGGGACGGGGAGCAGAGGGCGGGGTCCGGGCGGGGCGTCGGAAGCGCCGCGCGCTCCTCACACACACTGGCCGCCGAGCGAGCGCCTGGAACGTTCTGAGGCGGGTTCTACGTCTGCACGGCCGCCCGGTTTGAGTTCTGAGGGGAAATGCGCTGCTTGAGGCCGTCAGGTATCTCTTTTGGGTCCATTTAAAATTCCTCAAAACCCAAACCCTTTTACATCCTAAACCCGCTGAGGAGCGCGGCCCGCGCGTTCTGGAACGTTCCGCGCTGACGCGGGGCGAAGGGCCTACGGGCGGACCGGGCTGTGGCGCCAGCGGGGCCCCTCGAACCCGCGCGGGCCCTGGCTTCACCTCAGTGTCCTCGGCCGGTGGCTGCGGAGGCGTCCCGGGGGCTCCCCAGGCCTGGACAGCGGCGGCCGCTCCAGCAGTGGCCTGGCAGCACGAAGCTTCTGTCAGCGGGACACCGCCGGCACCGCTCAGAAACCGTAAGCCTACGCCCCGCCCCGACACGTGCGGCCACGCCCCTAGCTTCAGGCCACGCCCCATCACGTGCATGCCCCACCTCACCACTTGAGGCTCTGCGCGGTCCCCTCCTCCACTTCACTTGAGCGCACTGCCCCTGACTCCACCCAGCCCCGCCCCATCACGTGCGGCCAGATCCCTAGTATATTACAGCCCAGGCCCGCCCCCATCCACGTAGTCCCCGCCCCCGATCCACGTAGGCTCCGCCCCGTCCACGTAGGCTCCGCCCCCGATCCACGTAGGCTCCGCCCTCGTCCACGTAGGCTCCGCCCCCGATCCACGTAGGCCCCGCCTCACCGACCTGTGATGCTCCACCCCACTTAATGGGCCTCAAACACTCCACAGAGCTCCCGCAAGGTCTTTCCGGTGGACTAAGCGGTCAGTTCAACCTCTTGGCTGCGTGGCGCTATAGACTTTAAATAAATTAAGTGCATTCAAGGTGTCCCAGTCTGCTTACTCTAAGGTTGGAAGTTTGAGTCCATCCCAGGTACCTAGGAAGAAAGGACTGGAGATCCACTTGCGAAAACTCAGCCATTGAAAATTCCATTGAGGGCCGTTGTATTCCGAACCATTGGGGTGTCACTGAGTCGGAATCTGGTTGCATGCACTGAAGTAACCAGGGTTGGCAGCTAATTAGAGATTTCAATAAATAATCTCAGTAAGATGCCCACGGGCCATTTTTGTTGTAGAGGAACCCAAGCCCCAAATCAAACTCCTGCCATGGAGTCGATGCAACTCATAGCGACCCAGTAGCACGGAGAACTGCCTGCTGTGAGTTTTCGAGACTATAACTGTTTACAGGAATACAAAGTCCACCTTTCTCCCACGGAGCGGCTGGTGGTTTCAAACTGCTGACCTTGCAGTTAGCAGGAGTAACCAGTTCACTGTGCTCCTGGGGCTCCTAGAGAAACCTAGGGTGACATTTATTCTAAAAAGTGCAGCAACTTCATGCACACACACAAATGACTGCAGGAAAAACCGAAGATAACATAATAGTATACAAAATAGAATAACATCAGGCCATTATGACCACACCAATGTTCAATGTCTGGGTTGTAACCTTGAGCTTTGTTTTGCTTTTAAAGATGTTGTTTGCTGGATTTTTGTCCAAACCTTTCATTGTGAATTAGGAGGCGGGCTGAATTTCGCAAGATGTTCCTCTTGTGAGGAAGAGGGGGAAGTGCACAGGAAATTGATGTTTGTTCTTTCTTACAACTGTTTGTGTTTATCATCTCAATGTTTTTACCCAGAAGATAGAAGGGTGCGTGACTGCTGCTTGGAGCTTTGGAAAAGGAGTGATGCTGGACACAGACCTTGGCCCTGGTCCCCTGCTGGTGGACTCAAGGCAGAAATCTGAAAGCGCAGGCAGCTAAACCACTAAGATTCTGTTCCTGACCCTCATTCAGTTGGGTTTCTGTGAACCTGATGAACCAAAGATCAGTTCTCTGGGTTTTAATTTCTACGATTTGAGAAATTTTTCTAATTAATGACTTGCTCAACTAATTTTTGTTAACAGCACTGAGCAGGGCAAGATGAACCTGGTAACATAATGGGGGAAGCAGCATTGAGCTGCTAACCATGAGCTTGACGGTTCTAACCCACCAAACAGCTCTGAGGTTGACAAATGAGGCCCTCTGCTCCAGTGAAGATTCCAGCCTTGGAAACCTTCTGTGAGGCCACCCTGAGCAAGGAGCGACTTGACGATGGTGGTCCATCGGGTTTGCTTTCAATCAGGGCAAATAAGACCCAACAACTAACTCCATCGTCTGTCCACATGTATTGTTGTTGTCCGGTGCCATCGAGTCAATTCTGACCCATAGCAACCCTGTCCGGTCCTGCGCCATCCTCACCTTACTCCTGTGCCTGAGCCCCTTGTTGCAGCCGCTGTGTCCATCCATCTCATCGAGGGCCTTCCCTCTCCTTATTTCCCCTGTCCCTCTACTTTATCAAGCATCATGCCCTTATCTAGGGACTGGTCTTTCCTGACATGTCCAAAGTACATGAGGCGACGTCTCGTCATCCTTGTCTCTCAGGAGCAATCTGGCCATACATCTTCCAAGACAGACTCGTTAGTCCTTTTGGCAGTCTCTGGTACTTGCCTCCACACCCACCCCACCAAACCAATGGTCTTACATTATTTATTGTAATAAATAAACTCTCAATTTTATTTATTATTGTAATAAATAAACTCTTGATGCCGTAGCATAACAACCAAGGAAGAAACCAGATATTGGCCAGTACAAGTTCAATAGATCCGATGGGGACAAAGTCTTAAACTCAGCCTGCCAGACTGCTCGTGAGCCCGGGTAAATGCACCTGTGCGTTTCCATCACTCGGGAGGGCTCTTTACAGACCCAGCTTCGTTTTTCTCCAATGTCTTCTCTTGGAGTGGTACCTGATCTTATTGCCAGTTTTTGCTTAAATCCATTGGGGAATGAATGGGTTGATTCTGCTTTTGTTTATTGGCCAGGAATCTCTTGATCCTGAAAGTCTTGTGAGACCACATTGTGAAGATGGAAAACGCACCACACTCAGGATGGTGGAGAAATGGCGAGAAGGAGAAGAGGATGGAAGCAGGTTTTAGAAGGTGCCTTAAGGGGCAGAGCCTGGAAAGTGACCTGGTACTTTCAACACTCCTAGCCGACACCCAAATCCAAATGCATCGATTCTCCTTTGCCCATAAAATGAAACACACCCGCTTTGGTACATAATACATCTATTATAAATATGCAGCAATAGGGCTAGTTTTAGGTTATTATGAAAACACCATCTTGACTGTGTGATAGATGTACTACTACAACAAAAGAGTACCTGTTGAGACTACCTTTGTGCAGCCAAACACCTCGTGGGATCTGGTTCCTTGGTTTGGTGATTTAGGGTCACAGTTTCATGGGACAGCTTAGTTAATTGGCCTAATAGGACATTTAGTGCTTTTGTTCTACCTCCTCGTTCTTGGTAGATCTTAGGATCTTGTGTTAGTCTGGGTGCTTTAGAGAAACAAATCCACAGAAACTCATGTATTAGAGAGAGTTTTGTATAAAGGATAGATGCACATCAAGAAAACATCCCAACCCAGTGCTGCCCAAGCCCACAAGTCCAACATTAACCCATTAACCTATATATCCAACACCAATCCACAAAGTGCTCCTCCATCTCACGAAACACACAATGATGCCGACTGCGGGAGGAAAACAGAATCAGTGAATGTGTAAGCATCTCAGCACTGGCAGGGGTCTCCACACGGCTGCTCCAGCACCCAGGGCTGCATCGGGGTAGGTCTATGCGGCTTCTCCTTGGGGATGTCTTGCGGGAAGTCAGCCTTGAAAGCTGAAACGGAACTGGCTAAGGCAGCTGCACCCTGGTACGACCATCAGAAAGGAAGAGACCCAAGAACTCCAAAGGCAAGGCTCACTGAGCCATTTCTCCCTCCGCCCTTCACTTTAACCCCACATGTGTTTATCGGCCAGGTTGACACAATAAACTACCTCAGATCTTAAAAGCTTGCAGGAAGCCATCCAAGACAAAACAATCTGGTCTCTATTTGCTTAAAGCAACAGAAAAAGGAGAGTTAGAATGTGCGGCATGTGTGGCTGACTGCCTCCATGAATAACAGCCTCCTTTGCCAAGAGACCGGAACTGGGTGGTGCCTGTCCGACAGTCCTGACAGAACGTTTGGATCAAAGATGCTATAGTTGAATCCTGATCAAAAGGAGGGAAATGTAAAACAAAATCTGAAATTTACCTGGGCTCCGGGTTGCCTGGAGCCACAGAGGCTGGATGAACCCGTAAAACTATTGTCTTGAGATAGATCATCTTTAAACCTTACACCAAAAATATTCCCTAGAGCAGCGGTTCTCAACTTGTGGGTCGAGACGCCTTTGGGGGGCGTCCAACGACCCTTTCACATGCGTCGCCCAATTCATAACAGTAGCAAACTGACAGTTAGGAAGTAGCAACGAAAATAATGTTATGGTTGGGGGGGTCACCACAACATGAGGAACTGTTTTAAAGGGTCGCGGCACGAGGAAGGTTGAGAACCACTGTTCTAGAGGATTCTCAAAAGTAGACAAATCATTTGGTAAAGTATGTCTGGTAAAGTAGAGAGGCAGAAAAAAGTAAGCAGCCTTCCAGGAGATGGATCGATCTGGTGGCCGCAACAATGAGCTCACCATGGGAACAACTGTGAGGCTGGTGGAGGACCAGGCAGTGTTTCACTCTGTCGTGCACAGGGTTGCTATGGGTCCAAACCAACACGATGGCCCCTAACAACAACAACGGGAGAAAATGCCTGTCGTGGGCACTGTACTCATTTTAGAACTCTCGGTATGGGATTAAAGTGACAAAATAACTCAGGAGGTTGCCTAGGAGCCTGGGGGTGGCTAGGGCGTGGGAGTTTATGTAAATTAGGGAAGAACTCAGAGAAAGCATCTGACCACGAACGGCCGACAACTGGAAGAATGCCATCAGCGCCCGTGAATCGTCCTTGGAGAAACGGTGGAGTCCGGGGACATCTTGCTCTGCACAGTCTCAGCAACACCAGCCATTTAAATAGCATCCCCTTTGTTTGTCCTCACCGGTTATTTCCCTCTTAGGCCTCAAACCCTCATGGAACTCAGCGGACAGTACCGTGTTCCAGGTTCCCAGCACTTCGACACGTAGAAGGTTTTTCACGTTCCGTATTCCCCCGCCCCAGCCTTTGTCTTTAAAAGACCATCTCTGAATCTTTCAAAAAGAAATGAACTGGCATCCTAAGCCTATTCTAAAGGAGGAGGGGGAACCACATAAAAATAGTTTTTTATAGCCTCGGTGGGTATTGACAATTCCTCTGTCCTTTTTCATATTTTAGTAAATTAGGTTTTGTTGAAAGCTACGTATGATTAAGCTCAGCTTCATTAAAAGGCTTTTCATAAGACATGATGCTTCACATCACATTAGACCAGCTTTAAAAAGAAAAAAATCAACCTCTAATGTGGATTTGTCCATCAGAAAATCAGGAGACATAGATTCACACACACACACACACACTTAATAAAGAATTCATCCCTGGCATTTTAAAAATAGCTCTTCTGTGGAATTGGTTTGTTGTAACAATAGAATGGGCCTGTCAATATGTTTGGGACACTGCTTGATGAGAAAGCCCCGGGTGAATGACAAGGGTCAGGGCCGATGTAGCTGTGCATCTGCCCGAAGCAACGTCGCAAGGCCACCTCTCACCTCACGGGAGCATGCCAGTTGTCAACCATGAAGGGCCATGTCACAGAGGTGTGACGGAAAAAACACACACTAATAAACTTTGTATGTACTAATTGTAAAGGGGAAGTTTTTTTTTTAAGCAATGGTTGTAAAAAATGAGCTGATACCAAGGGCTCAAGTAGAAAGCAAATATTTTGAATATGATGATGGCAACAAATGTACAGATGTGCTTGACACAGTGGATGGATGTATGGATTGTGATAAGAGTTGTATGAGCCCTCAATAAAATGATTTTTTTTAAAAGCAATGGTTGTAAGAAATGACAGTTCAGCCTTTGATTGATGTATTAACATGACAGTAAACACACAATGTGCCTCCATTCAATCACACCTTTACAACTGCCTTCCTGGGATCTGAGGTATCTGTACCAGCCGCTCTTGGGGAGTGGGGAAGATGTTGAATCGGTGGATGTTTTGCTCTGCATATTTTCAACAACAGAGCAAAATAAAAACTTAAATGCTAAACTCATTTGTTTTCAGGAGAGACCAGTCCCTGGAGAAGGACATCAGGCTTGGTCAAGCTGAGGGGCAGCAGACGGACGGACACGGTGGCTGCAGCCACGGGCTCAGGCACGGGGACAATGGTAAAGACGGCGCAGGGCCAGGTTCTGCTAGACGGGGTTTCTCTCTGTATCAGAACTAGCTCGATGACGTGCACCACAGCAAGTAGTAAATGGATTGGAAGCTCTGTGGAGAAACTCTCACTGCCGTTGAATGGATGTGACCTTGGAGGTGGGGGGATCTCAGCCCGACTCATAATCACTGTGCCACCTGGCCTCTTATGGAGGGACTAGTACACATGTAAATAGACTTTGGATGGGCCGATGTTGGCAGTGTTTGTGTACCTTTTTGCAGAAGTCGGTCTGGAAAAGAGGAGTGTGCCAGGCAGCCCCCGGAGGGATGAGATGTGTGGTCCGGTTTTAGGACAACAATAAAGCTGTTTGGGAACGACCAGAGAAGACAACTGAAGAGATAAAGGGCGGAAAGAGGGCCGCTGCAGAGGTGGCCAGATTTCGGAAAGTTTGAAGAAATGCTGGAATGGAGGATGATGGGAGAATCTGGGGGGCAGGGCAGAGGGGAAGAAACAGGAGTTGGGTAGCTGCCGGGCAAGTCCACGTAGCACATTTTCCTTTGCATGTGTCCCCACTACTGTGCACCCCCCCCTCGGTGCCATTGAGCCCATTCCGACCCACAGCCACCCTATCCAACAGGGTAGAACAGGCCCTGTGGATCGCCAAGACTCGAGACTAACTGTTTACAAGTATAGAAAGCTCTGTCTTTCTCTCACAGAGCTGCTGGTGGTTTTGAACTGCTGACCTTGTGGTTGGCAGTCTAATGCACTGTCCACTTCACCACCAGGGCCCCTCTTGTGTGAGTTATGTTCCACAAATAAAAGGGAAAGAATTAAAACAAACAAACAACAACAATAAAAGCAGGAACGTTCAGGAGCAGACAAAGCCCCAGGAGAATTCTGGGAAATTCCATGGGAAGAATTCACGCAACTTGCTGAGTCGGGGTTCAGACTTATTGTGGGAAGAATGGTTTCCTCCTTGAGTCGAGAGGCTCAAGCGAAAGAGAACTCAGCTTCTTCCCGGAGCTGAAGCAGGCTGGAAGCAGGGAGGATCACGTGGAACGACAACACGGCTGGTGGCCCTCAGTGAGGAAGACCCGTTTGGCCGCAGCAAGGGCACCTCGTGGACAACCGCCATCTGCCCGTCAGCAGAGGCAGGTGTGTTGCCAGGATGCTGAAATCTGTGGGACTGCGGCACTTGAATAACGGTGCCAGCGAGGAGTCTTGAAAGGACCGTGGGCGGCCAGAAGAACAGACAGGTCCGTCTTGGAAGAAGTACAGCCAGAGTGCTCCTTAGAAGCCAGGATGGCAAGACTGTGTCACCTCCTTCGGACAGGTCAAGAGAGAGCGGTCCCTGGAGAAGACACCGCACCTGGTCAAGTGGAGAGGCAGTGAAGAAGAGGAAGGTCCATGGTTGGATTGATCCAGCTGCCGTGACAACGGCTTCACACATAAGCGCAATGGTGAGGGCAGCCCAGGACTGGGGGGGTGTTTGTGCTGCGCCCAAACTGGTGTGACAGCACCTAATAGCAGCTTGGGGCTGAGTAGGTATTGGCCAGGCTTCCAGGCTCAGCCAGACTAGGAAGAAAGGCCTGGAGATCTACAACCAGATGGTGAAGAACCTTCAAGGTCAAAGCGGCCCCACCCAGCAGGAGAAGCATGGTCACCCCTGTATCCCACTCCATTCTGCTGAATCACTCTTAGGCAACCCCCGCGAGTGGCCTTATCAGTCTGAAGTCCTGGTGTGCAGCCACGACTGTCCACCCTAACCACACAGCCCCTCCCGCCCACTCCTTATCCTTTGAAGGTGACTTCCACTGGGAAACCTCACCCCATCCACCCTCCAGCCCTGATCTCGCTCCTGCCGACTTCCTTCTGTTCCCCAAACCCGAAGAACATTGAAAAGGCACCCAACTGGAATCCCTCAGGGGCACCCAAACTGCCATTTTGACATGGTGTAAACCCCAAGAGCGCAAACTTCTTCAGGAGGGAGGGAACGCTGCCTTCCAAAGTGTGTAGTCCTGGACGGGGGATATGTCGAGAAACCATAGCTTCACGATTTAGTTTTTTTGTTTAATAAGTATTTCTATCACTTTGTCTGCCACTTATGTGTCAGTGACTTGAAGAAATCAAGCGACTGGTCGCACTGGGTCAATCTGCTGCTCAGGCCCTCTGCAAAGTGTGGGAGACTTTGAGGACTGAGGTGGACCTGAGCCAGGCCAGGGTATCGTCAATCACCTCCTATGCAGGTGCAGGTTGGAACAGTGAGTGAGGGAGACCATAGGAGGGTTCATGTATTTGAACTATGGTGTTGAGAGTACTGTGGGCTGCCGAAAGAACAAGCAGATCGGCATTGGCAAAGGTACAGCCAGAATGGGCGTTAGAGCTGGTATGGTGAGGCTTCATCTCACCACCGACTCCGGACGTGTCGGCAGAAGAGAGTAACCACGTGGAAACGTGGAAAGCAATGTGGCACCTCCTCAAGCAAATGTTAATTAAAAGGCCATGTGATGCGCATGGATTAAGCCTCAGTGAATTCCATGGGCATGTGAATAGCCTGTTACCATGCCGAGTGCACTGGAAAGTGGTGATGGCAGATGGAGCTGGTTAAAATCTGACCCCTTACCATTTGATCTGCCTTTTAACTAATTTTTTCCCCTTTGGGACTAATTTTAAAGTTGTTCTACCACCAAGCCCCCAGGATGATATTCCTGCTCAGAGCAGCCAGTGCACAGAGAGGACCATAGGGTGGACCCCACCATGAGACATGATGTCCCTCACTGACCCATAGCCCTACGAGGGACAACACTGGAGGCACAGTGCTGGAATTGTGCCCGTGCTGACCCCACCACACCGGGCAAAATGCAACAGAGCAGCAAGGGGAGCAAAGCAATGAAGTCCCTCCTGGGGAATACCAAAACCAGACTTTGGGGCCAGTGTGTGGTACCCCATCAAACTCAACCGGAAAACACTCCTAAAGGTCAACAAACAGAATTCGAGCTATTCATAGGCTTCTCTCTCTCTTTTTGTCTGTCTTGTTTGTTGTTGTTATTTTTGGTTTCTTTTGTTGCTTTGTTTTGCTCTGTCTTGTTTTTGTGCTTATTATTGCCTCTGCATGTCTGTCTTGATAAGATGGGCAGGATAAACAACCTGAAGGAGAAAACAAGGTGCCTGGGGATCAAGGGATCAAGGTGCCTGGGGACATGGGAGAGGGGAAGGTAGGCGGGGAAGTGGGTGTTAACAAACCCAGGGACAAGCGAACACCAAGTGATCTAAAATTGATGGCTACAGAGGAAAGAACTGGGAGGCAAAGGGCATTTAGAGAAGTCTAAATACAGGTATGTACATATGTAAATATATTTGTAACAATAGGTAACAATAGATTTATGTGCAGTATTAAGATAGCAGATGGACATTGAGCCTCTACTCAAGTACTCCCTCAATGCAAGTACACTTTGTTCTAATAACCTGGCATTCCATCATGCTCACCTTCCCGACACGATCTCTGAAGACAAATGGGTGCATAAGCAAAACATGGGCAGATGCATGTGCACACCCACGTTCCTCTCAGTGCTGTCCACAATAGCAGGACGCGGGAAGCAGATTCAGCCCAGACGTTCACTGGGTGCTTAGCAGTTGCAAAAGAATAATAGAAACTGTCAGACACGTCTTGGCATGGATGAGGTCGGAAGACACGCTCCCTGCAATTAGTCAATTTCATCAAGACAAATATTCTACGAGACCACTGTCAGAAAAGAGAAACACGGATGAAAGGTTTTCATGCTCAAAGCAACAGAATGTGATGGTGACAGCGGGCAGAGTGAAGGAAGGGGTAGCCAGAGGTGGCGAGGCAGAGAGCGAGCGAACGTTGACCACTTATGAAAAATGCCCCCGAAATGATCAATGAGAACATAGTTTTCTACGTGAACGTTCACTGAACGCACAAGGCAATATTTTTCAAGCAAAAGAGATTCCAAGAATTTAAAATAAGCATCTTACATAGACACAGAAGAAGGAGGCTTATTAGTCATATGAAACGAGGGAGAGAAATCATAAATCGTGGTCGTGTTTTCTTCAGGCGAGGTGGTGCGGGACAAGCCGTGCTTTGTTCTGTCGTAAACAGGGTCACCGCGCGTCAGAGTGGACTGAGCACCTGACAACAACAGTGGTGATATTAAGTATGAAGAATGGCATCGCTGGAATTAAATGCACTGGTGGAATCAAGAGCAGGAGAAGCACAGTTGAAGAACGAATTGAGCTTGAAAATCAATTTGAGGAACTCTCTGAAAACCAGCAGGAAGGACAAAATGAGGGTTCATGACATGAAATCAGTTTAGGGGTGACCACCAGCACGGAGGAGAAGAGAGTAGAAATGAACCAAACCAAGCAGAACAAGAGTGGATTGAAAGTAAAGAAATCAAATGGCAACACCTGTTCTTAGAAATCCATTCTCATCCGATTGATTTCGACGTATCGGTCCTGCTCTCTGGCAAAGCTTTGGCAATTGGGTGGTTCGAACCCACCAGGGGCTCCAAGGAAGAAAGACGAGGCTGTCTGCCTTCATAAAGATGTACAGCCTCGGAAACTGTACGCAGAATTTCTGTGAGTCAGAATGAACCTGACGGCGATGAGCTTCACTGTTTTCAAAAGAAGCCCTTGGCCGGCGAAAGCACTCCCCAGAAGTCAGCGGTTCAAACCACCAGCCTCCGTGGGAGAGAAACAGAGCCATCCGTTTGTGTAAAGATTTCAGACTCAACAAGTCCCTACCATTGAGTCCACTCTGACATATTAACCCTATAGGACAGTGCCCCCCTTTGGCTGTCAGAAAGCCACGTCTTTCTCTCTTGGATCAGTTGGTAGGTTCAAACTGCTGGTCCTGTAGTAGCAGGCCAGCACACATTTACAGACTCGGGAAGCCATGAGACAGTTCGACTCTTGTCTTATAGGGGCCTCATGAGTTGGTATCAACTCTACTGCGCTGGGTTTCACTTTCCTTTAAAACAAAACCCCAAACAGACAAAACCAAAAAGACAACACCAAACTCACTGCCATTGAGTTGATGCTGACTCACAGCAACCCTGCAGGACAGAGTCGAATTGCCCCTGAGTTTCTGAGACCAGAGCTTGTTATGGGACTGGAAGGCCCATCTTTCTCCCTAAGAGGAAGTGGAGGTGTCAAACTGCTGACCTTGCAGTTAGCAACCCAACGCATAACCACTTTTGTGGGGCATTAATTCTTTTTAAAGACATCCACAAGCCCAAGACTTCTTGGACAGTAGGTCATTCAATTCTCACCACCATCTCGATGGCAGACTGCCCAGGGGGCGGGATCCCAATTCTGTCTCCCTTGGTGAATCTAAAACAATTCGTTGACATCCAAGAAAGTGCCTTGGAATTGGCAGGAAGGGTTTATGTTCTGCCCCTAAATGAAATGGCAGGTTGATATTTACATCCTGAACCCCGGTGTGTATTGGGGGTGGGGCAGTCATTTGTCACACAGCCCCATGTGCAGGAGACCGTGGGCGTCCTCCTTCCCTAGCCACAGCCCCTTCCTTTCTTTTCCCCAGACCCCTGAAACCTAAATGGTCACTACGCTCTATTAGTTAATCACACCGGATAATTTTGGATTTGCCCAGAGCATTCCCTCAGCTTTCTAACAAGAGGCCCCTGGAAGTTGTTCCTTGTCTCTGCTGGCACGAGGACAATGACTCAATATAGTACCTTCCTTATCAGAAATCCACACCATCCCACCCCCACCCCAGCCGTGATCAGTACTTTATGACCAAGGTTACAGCTATTGACACATTTTATTATCGCTTGACAAATCCTGTGTCTACTCCATAGGACCAGATCTTTCTTTTTTCCTTTCTTCAATTAAACCGGTGCAAATGGATACCACCCATCCTCTCAAGTTCATGATGTCAGTAAAGCCCATTATGGCTGCGACAGGCTGTTGAGACGCATGAATGGCATGTCTGACTCTTTTTGCCCCAGTCGGTATTTATTCATTGAATGAGTGAAACCTACTCTTTTGTGAGAACAGTCATTATGTAAAATATGAGCTGCAACATGATAGAGCACAGTTTGAAAACTTATGATTTAAAGGAGGCTGAAGCTTTTCAAGGTCTGCCTGACTCTTTTTAGATGTTTCACAGGATACCAGCTACTGCTGGTGTGTTTCAAAGGCGCGAAGCCGCTGACGAATAGAAAGAGAAGGCCCCCACATCTTTCCATTCTTACTATCCTGTGCTCCCTAAGAAGTGCTGAATCCCACTTCCTCCCTGTGTTTCTCTGTTCTCATTTGTCCGTTATGAACTCAACTGCTGACCGCAGGAGGACAATGAAGACGTCAAGGTGAAGGTCTTGGAAACCCAAAGGGGCAGGGCTGCCCTGTCCTTAAGGGTCAGGGAATAGTATTGACTGCATGGCAGTGGGTATGGTTTAGGGTTCTTTCCTAACCCTTATGAACTTCGACCTTGAATAAATGCTGCTCTCTGGATTTCAAATGGTTGAGGATACCAACGTGTGAGTGTCTCCCTCACGTTATTGTTCTACTTATACACCTATTGTTCAGCTGAAAATCCATGGGGTGAGTTCATTTCCAGACCTCCAGGGTGACTGAGGATCCTAGTCTTGGGGGGGTCTATCAGTCTCTAGCTGACCAGTAAATCGGATCTTTTTTATGATGTTGAGTTTTGTCCCACATTTTTTCTATGCCTTAGTGACCTTGAGCTCTAGCATAACTACACAAGCATGTGACTGAGGACACTGTATTTGATACAAGAATCTTACTAGATTCTTCTTATCCAATGAGACAGCGTGATCCGTCTCACAAGTATGAACCACTATGTGAACGTGGCTCAGAAAAAAGACAGAAAACTGCAGAGACGGCCGTTGCCGTGAAGTCCCCCCAAGTCAGTTCCAACTCCCAGTGACTGTGTGTGTACAGCAGAACAAAACATGACCCTGTCCCACCCCGTCCTCACAATCATTCCCGTTTGAGTTCTTGGCTGAAGCCCCTGTGTCCTTCCGTCTCACTGAAGGTCTTCCAGGGCGGTTCATTAGAGCTTTTGGAACGAGGAAATATCATGGATAGATTGTTGCTACAGCGACCCTGTGCACGATGATCATTCCCTCGCTTGAGCTCATTGTTGTGCCACTGGGTCCATCCACCTCGCCGAGGGCCTTCTCCTTGATCACTGTCCCCCGGCTTTACCAAACAGGATGTCCTTGTCCAGGCCCTGGTGTCTCCTGAAAGTGGGTCATTGGTGCCCATCCAGAATCCATCCCTGCATCTAGTGGAATGGAAAGCATCGATCATCTCTGGCCTACTTCAAATGCCCACCCTTGAACTGAGGCGGGGTGGGGGGGGGGGGAGGATGTCACTCCTTGCAAACCACAGATTCAAAGAAAAGTGGAGGTTTTAGCCAACGAACCCTAAGAGACCAATCAGTTCTTACAATTGATGCCAGAGTTAGTTAGCCAATTAAGCGGCAGCCACTGGTCTCCCCCTATCTGAAGCAAGGGCAAGTGAGGACAATCGAAGATTCTAACTCACAGCTCCCTGATGCAGGCTTTCTGAGACTCTAAATCAGCGGTTCTCAACCTGTGGGTCGCGATCCCTTTGGGGGTCGAACAACCCTTTCACAGGGGTCACCTGCTTCATAACAGTAGCAAAATGACAGTGAGGAAGGGGCAACGAAAATAATTTTATGGTTTGGGGGGTCGGCACCACATGAGGAACTGTACGAAAGGGTCTCGGCGGCATGAGGAAGGTTGAGAACCACTGCTCGAAATCCTTATGGGTTCAGACAGCCTCAGCTTTCTGCCTCAGAGCAACTTGTGGGCTTGAACCACAAATCTTAAAAAGTTAGCAGCCCACCACGATTTCTTAGAGCTCCTTAACCAACCCCGAAACCCCAAAGTCCATTGCCACAGAGTTGCCTCCGGCTCCTAACAGCCCTGCAGGACAGGCGAGGATGACCAGTGTCCGAGACGCTACCTTTTGCAAACACTGTCCTAGGGAGCAGCTGGGGGTTCACCTGCTGGCTTTGTGGTTAGCAACCCTGCCCAGAACCCACTTGACTACCAGGACTTCTCGACACGGAGCAAGCCAAACGCCCAAGTTCAGAGTGCCAGGTTTCTCTGTGTATCTCCTAGTTCTAGAAGATTCCCAGTGCAGGGACTTGGGATCCAAGGACACATCTGCTCCTAAGTCTTCTTTCTCCCTGGTAAGAGGGCCCTCTCTCTCTACCTACTTCACTCTCCTTGGATCTCTTGTGAGATAAAAAGTGACTCAGGCCTCACACCAAGGAAACTCCCGTGACATCAGATCAGCGCAACACCCTGAGGAAGGTGTAGTCTCCGACCCTGACCCCTTAACAGCCACGCCGCACCGTTACACAGCTTCCACACCACTGAGAATCATCCCAGCCAAAGTGGCGCGTCTTTGGGGGTGGAGTGGGGGAAGACGTTTGCCAATCCATGACAGCGGCCTACGCCTGGTCGATTCAGGTGTCAGTGTGGTTCTTAGGGAGTGGGGACAATGTGTGTCCTCTGGGGGGGGGGCAGTTGGTAATGTCTGAAGGTGTTTATTGTGAGTGTCACAAAAGAGGCGGCTGTCAGTGTCAGAGGCACTGCTGAATACTCCCGCGGTGGATCGGACACACACACTCATTGGTCCCCAATATCAATAGTCCTCAAGCTTGTCAACGTGATTCAGGGGTTCTCAATTTCCCCTCTCAAAAGCTCCCTGTTGCTCTCCTTCCCAAAGCTCATTCAGACTTTGCCTCACGGCTCATCTGGAGCAGCTTCTGGTCCTCAGGTACACAGGGGGTGCAGGGCAGGACCTGGCAGGGTTCGGCCGTGTCCCTCCCGATAACTTGGTTCTTCCAGCCACCTTTGGCCCAGCCATTGAAGCAGCTGCACTTTCGAAGTTGCCTGCAATCTTGTCTCCCACTCATCCACAGAGCGATTAAGCAGTTACCAGCATTTAAAGGACTCGGTGTTAGGTTGAGTTCTCTAGAGAAGCAAAACCAGTGATTTGGGTATATATTTGTCTATAGAAAAATTTATATCAAGAAGTGGCTTACACTATTGAAGAAATAGGTAGGCCCAGGCCCAGTCAAGTCAGGCTCCTCCTGACTCGTGGGAGCCCATGAACAGGAAGCTGATGATGAAGCAGAGACGACAGGGGGCACATGCTGGCAACGCAGAGGCCCCAATCCGCTGAATGAATCTGCTGTCACTAGTCTGCTGACAGCTTCTGGGATCGGCAGCAAGACAGCAGATCAAGGAAGCAGATATAAGATCTAGCTCCGGCTGAAGGTGAAGGGCAAAGTGGATTCAACTTTGCTCTGTCTCTAGAGGGGCTGAGGTGAGCATGCTACCCTGAGATGTGTCTGACTCCTTCATTTCACTCTCTCCCATCTCTCCTGTTTCTCTGTGACCTTACTATAATCTTTATATATCTTAACCATACAATTGCACCTACCGAACCCGTGACTAGTGGGGGGGGGGGGGGGGGGCGGGGAGGTTGGCTTCCCTCCCACACACACAGGGAGTCCATAATCCAAACCAAACTCACTGCCATCACGTCAACTCATAGTCAAGGGTAGAACTGCCCCTGTGGGTTTCCGGGACGTAACACTGTACAGAAGTAAAGCCCAACTCAGCAGTAGATGAATCTTACTGGTCATCAGTGGGTCCCAGATCCCAGGACTCTCCTTGGCTTCAGGAGAAGTAAGGACGGAGCCGGCAGAATTCCTGTCCACGGGATTCGTGACGAAAGACGTGCGTCCTTTTGTTCCCCATGCTGATTTGGATACTTAGGGCAGGGAGTCATGGAGCAAGCTCGTCTCAGCTTCTCAAGAGACAGATGACAGGCACGCCCTCCACAAAGGCAGAAACACAGGATCATGGTCCTGGCTGCGTGCATCTTCCCGCACTCACTCACACACCCACAGCACATACTGGTACCATTTTGAATATTAGACCCCGTTATCAGTTTTTCTGATCTGTACCCTTGTGGACAGCCAGGCTCAGACAACGGGCCCATGGAATTCAATGCACTTTGTTCTATTGCTGACGGGGCGAGGGGCCTGCGGAGGGCGGTTTATTTCTTTCTTCCCTTTCCCCTTGTCTTTCAAGAAAGTCTTTTGTCAGCATCTTTTCCAAGAGTAGGACGCAGAGTCGACATCACTGACACCGTGTTGACAGGTTGTCTGCACTCAGTGATAAGTTCATTCATACATCAGATGCTTTGGGGGCCCTTACCACCAGCCACCTCACCCTGACCTCTGTGAAGCCCGCAGTGGGGGTGATTATCCACCCCCCTAGCAATGGTTCCCAGGGACCAGGTTACATCCCTAAATTCTGGTTGGGAAATAACAATGGAGGCGGAGCAGTGGCCGCTCCTGACATTCTTCCCCTGTTGCCGACTTTGACAGTGGACGTGAAGCAGACTGAGAGAAACCAGCCGGCTTTCTTTTCTCCCTAAAACCATCTGTGAGGTTCTCGTGAGCAGTGGTTTCCACCCAAGGGGTCCGGGCGGCACTGCGTGACATTGTCAGGGGAGGTGACGCCTAAAGGACCGGCTATGCCGTTTCTATGCAGCGTGTCAGCAGAAAAATGTGCTCTTCCATAAAAACAATTCCTGTAGTTGGTTATAACTGCAAAAAAGAGCTTTCCTCGGCCCAGCTAAGGAGCCCTGGTGGCAGGCTAAGGTCAACAGTTTGAATCCCTCAGCGCTCCTCGGGAGAAAGATGGAGATTTCCCCTCTCCTAAAGATTTGCCGTCTCAGAAACCCACAGGGCAGTTCCAGCCGGTCGGTCCTATATACCCGGTTGCTAAGCAGTAGGCCTCGACTCAGGGCAGGGAGGGTTACAGCCAGCTGCTGTGGGTCAGTCTACCTGAAAGGCTAATTGACTTTTTGAACCTTCCAGTGGGTTCCGGCTGGAGCAGCCTGTAGAACACAGTCAGATGGGCACTTTGATTCACACGATTTCTTCGGCACATGCTGCTTGTGTTGCTGCTGGTGGAGTGGTTGCAAGTTGGGCTGCTAACCGAGAGGTTGGGAGTTCTAAACTACCAGCCGCTCCTTGGGAGAAGAACAGGCCTTTCTATTCCCATAAATAGTCCCTGTCTCAGAAACTCACAGGGAGAGTTCCACCCTGTCCTGTAGGGTGTTAGGAGTCGGAATCGACTCAATGGCAGCGAGTTTGGTGTTTAGTTTGGGGTGTTATTTTATAACTGCTGAATTTATCTAATTGGCTGCAGTTTTAGCTGCAATCGTGTGGTAATCAGTATTTGTTAACCTCTAGCAATACTCATGTTGAGAGCGAAGTAATTGGAGGGGAGACTTTTATTTTTAAAGGTTTCTCAGTTACAAAACCTATCATGTGACAACGAACAACGTTGTGACTCACCGTAGAAAGATTTTACAAAACAACTTTGTTGTTAGTATTCATATAATCTAGGAAAAATCATATGTAAGCAGTTTACAAGTGTATTTATCACATGATTACAAATGATCATCGCTATTACTCGGGATTGTGCCCACCACGCCTCTGTCTGCCGGTTTGTCACATTATGCATTGACAAGGCAAGGAGCCTGGCAGCGTGCGGGGTTATGCTTTGGTTTACGGACCGCAGGGTCAGCAGTTCGAAATGACCAGCTGCTCCACGGGAGAAAGATGAGGCTTTCTGCTGCATTAAAGATTTGCAGTCTCAGAATTCCACAGGGACAGTTCTCTGCTGTCCTATAGGGTCAGAGTGGACCTGATAGCAGCAAGAGAGAAAGAGGCACAGTGTGCCGCCAGCATTTCAGATGCCAGCAGGGCCGCCCATGCGGTACAGGGTCAGCAAACCTGTCTTGGAAAAAGTACAGCCAGAATGTGCTCCTTAGAAGCAAGAATGGTAAGTCTTTTTCGTCTATATTTTGGGCATGTTATCAGGAGGGACTAGTCACTGGAAAAGGACAGAGTCAGTGAAATAGAGGAAGACCCTTCATGAGATTAACCTCATGCAGTGGCTGCAAAAATGTGCTCAAACAGTAAGCTTGTTCGGATAGCTCAGGACCAGGCAGGGTTTCATTCTGATAACAACATGGACTCGGTGTGGTGGGGTGGGGTATGGTATGGTGTGGTGTGGTGTGGTCTGGTACAGGAAAAGGTTCATGGTGGAAGTGGTGAGACCATGACTTCCCACACTGGGTGGCACCAACCCCAATGATGCCACTGGCAAACCCATGATGCCACACCCATGAAGAGTCCTTCTTTCTCCTGATAAAAGGTGTGGAGGATACCTAGGTTGGCTTCTTGGGTTGTGTGGGAAGAGGTGGCGAGCAAGAAAGCGGTTCTAGGTAAAATGCCATTGACGCGAACATTGCACCAAGAGGAAGGCTCCCCCAGAGCGTCAGCAGCTCTGCTTTCTGCGTTGCGGTGTGAGATGCCCCGTCATCTGCTCCAGCTTAGCAACCCGGGGAAACCCGAATGAGAGCCGGCCTGGGGCTGCACCGCATCACAGCGCATTTTGATCCATGTCAGACCGAAGAAGTTGGTAGGATTCTCGCATTTGTTCATCACTAGCTTTAGTGGTTGATGCATTAAATTTTTTTTTAGTTTAAATGCATTTTACCTCCACTCCAAATAAATCAAGGTCAAAAGTAAATGAAGAGCTCGCGATGACATCCAGTTCCGTTTGTCTAAGTCCTGGTGTCGTGTGGATGAACAGCAGCCGGTGAGGATGAGAGGCATCGGTCGGGAGTTGCCCACCGTGTTAACATGTCTCCATCTCTCAGCCATCCTTAAGGAAGATCATGTATGGGGTCACACCATCTTCACCGTCGTCCAGCACAGCAACCATGCCATCTGGGTTCATGTTCTCGCCAATAAAGAACTGGTTGTTTCTGAAATTTGCAAGGATGTTCTTGATTTGTTCTGCAACCCCCGTCATAAAAGGCTTTACTCTTTCTGGTTTCTGCTCTTCAAGTTTGCCTTTGATTGATTGCATGTTGTCTTTGATGGACTTATTGTAGGCCTCTTTTGTGAAACTGGTTTCCTGCAAGTGATGGTTCATGACCACATCAACACCAGTGACCCTGGTGCTTTCTGCTGCATCACCATCGGGGCCTGCAGCTGAGGCATTACCCCCAATGAGGGAGTTATCGATGGCACGTTCGGTCCTACTGACCATCTTTCCCTCCACTTCCAGACACAGCCCGTCTGCGATCTCCCGGATCTTGTAGATGTCGGGGAACATCTCATCATGGCTGATGAGGCCCCGGTAGATGATCATGATGGCGGCTGAAGGGAGACAGCGGTGGCGGCGCTAGCTTAGTAGGAGCCCGGAGCTCTGAGCGAGCGCGGGTGCGGCCGGAGCGGTGATGGGGGGAGGGGGGAGCGGGCGGAAAGGGGGATGCATTAATTTTTTAATTACTTATTTTTTCAAAAATGAGTTAATACACATATGACATGATTGCATCGTTCAATCACATCAAGCATATCGTGAAATTGCTATCACAATTGGTTTCCAAACATTCTCTTCTTTCCTGGACTCCGTGACATCGTCTCCCTTTTACTGCTGCGCCCCCCCTCCCCCACCCCAGAGCATTCTGCATTCATTCTAATCATAGTTGTCGTAACTGCACTTCCTTGTGATTGTTGTTGTTGGGCGCCATTGAGTCGATTCTGACCCTTAGCAGCCCTGTGCACAGCAGCACGAAACCCTCCCCAGCCCTGCACCTTCCTCACAACTGCCCTCGGGCTGCAGCCACGGTGTCAGTTCAGCTCCCTCACGCCCTTCCACTTGACCAAGTGCGAGTCCTCCAGGGACTGGCCTCTCCTGACAACATGGCCAAAGTGGGTGAGATGAAGTCTCTCCTTCTACTACTCCCCCAAGACGAGCTGAGTGGCCCTTGCCCTTGTGGCATGGTCCTTTCATCAGAACTCAGGTGCATCAGTTCTTGTGTGGTCTTCCTTCTTCAGTGTCCAACTTTCACATGCACACGAGGCCATGGAAAATGCCCAGGGCTGAGGCCAGGTACTGCCTCGCTGGTAGGCGTGTAGATTGTTTCCTATCACGGACAGCATTGTACTTCGAGGTAGATCTTGAAGTTCTTTTGGAGGATGAATGAGACACCATTCTTGAATTTGCCTAGGATACTGATCTTCATGAGCGCTATTTCCTATCGCATAATTGTGGGATATAAAAAGACCTTTCCCCAGCTTCTCTCCCCCACATATGTGTCAGACCTAGGACACTGCTTGCAACTAGTGGCACATGATTGTCAAGTTCTCTCCCTGAAGGCACCAGCATCCAGAGCAAGCAGACCCTATAGTCTGTCCCACCGTTGGGCTCACTCCTTACTGTTAGGGACAGTGGACTGCTTTCCTTGAAGGGCTCAGAAGAAATCAAGTCTCCAGCTCAAGGACAATCAAGGTTAGCCTGCCATCATGAATCTAGGGTACACCCATCTTGTCACATGCATATCCTTAATCCCTCCTCTTCCTGTAGCGTGTACACACCTAGATAGTCCCCCTCCCATTACTGTATTACCTGTAGTACAACCCTTTCCTGTGACGTGTCTTTACCTGTAATCGGGGGGCTTGCATGCCCCAAAAGATAGATAAGCCTTGGTTAGAAATAAATCACGCTCTCTCTTCTCCCTCTTCCACCCATGCTGTGTGCAGACCTGGCTGTGAGATCGTGGTCATCCAGGAGGGAAGCATGCTACCATCGAATGTGTCTGGCTCCTTTATTTTACTCTCTCTCCTATCTCTCTTATTCTCTATGACTTTCCTAGAATCTTTATACATCTTAACCATACAATGGAGTTTACCGGCCCCATGATAGTGTGAGGGGCTGGTTTCCCCCACACATCACTACCAGTCTTCCGAGATTCACACTTCATACATCCCACATTCCAACTATTAATCCAATTATTAATGGATGTTGGCAATTCTTCTCATTTTGAGTCGCGTCCCACCAGCAAAAGAAGACCCCCAAAGCTTAAGCCCATCCATGTCATTATGCGTCCGTGAGGATTCTAACATCAGGGGACAGACAGACCCATTCTTAGAAGATAGTTCGGTTCACTCTTCAAAGCTGGCCCTGGCAGCACTTTGCCTGGTGTTGGTTCGGGATGCTGCTGGGTCTGTTCCAGCCCACAGTGACCTCATGTGTGAAAGCGGAGCTGCCCCTCAGGGGTTCCTTACAGGGTCTTTTCTCCATGGAACTTCCGGGAGGGGTGGAGGGGGAGTTCAAACTGCCAGCCTTTCTGTTAACAGCCACGCTCAACCATTGTGCCACTAGGGCTCCTGTGCCAGACCTCGGCAGGTGCTCTCATCAGCTACCATCTCACTCACTATTGAGGACATTCACTTGACCACCCATCAGGGCTTGTGCGGGGAGGTCAGATGCTTACAGACATCCTCCCTGAAGGCAGTTAGTCGCCAGACTACAAGGGAGGCCCCGCTCCCTGCTGTTCAAGGACAATGGGCAGGCCAGCAGCCAAGGATTTTATTCCTGTAGCTCACACCCTACCGATATGGTCTCTATCAGTTGAGCCAGGGGACAGGTCAAACCAGCTCTGTGACATCCCAAGTTAGGCTGCCATCCTTTATCTAGGATCTGCCCATCTTGCCACATGGATACCCCAATCCCTCCTCGTCCTATTGCGTGGATACCCCTAGATCACCCCTCCCATTACTGTATTACCTATAACAACCCTTTCCTGTGACGTATGTCTTCACCTGTAATTAGGGGGCTTGCATGTCCCCAGAGAAGATAAAAGCCTTGGTTAGCATTAAATATCTCTCTGTCCACGTGGGCCACCAAGCGGGGCTGAGGTGAGCATGCTACCATGAAATGTGTCCGACCCCATTATTTGACTCTCTCGCTCTCTACGACTTTACTATGATCTTTACTTATTATCGCTGTACAACTGTGCCTGCCGGACCCGTGCTGATGGGCTAGGGGCTGGCTCCCCCTGGCAAGCGCTGACCTGTCAGGTGACCGCCGAGGTCTGAGAAAGCGCTGCACTACCTGGTTCTCCGCCATCCTAACAATCGCTGATGCGTTTGAGCCCAGGGTTGCAGCCACTGTGTCCGCTCATCGCGTCCACGGTCTTCCTCTTTGCCGCTGCTCCTCCCCGTGACCAAGCATGTGGAGAGAGCACGCGTCGCCAAAGAATGCGAGTAGTGGGGAAACTGAGACACTTCACGACATGGATGGGCTGGGAGGAGCTTATGCCAAGTGAAGCTCGTCAAGATCAAAAGCACAAACATCGGAGGGAGACCACTGTTACCAAAAGCCCAGAAAGGTTTCCCACTAAAGACAACAGATTTTGATGGTACCCAGGGGTGGGAGGGGAAGGGGGGGCAGGAAGGAAGAGGCTTGAGGGTATAGACAGGTGCTAACTTGGGTGAAAGGGAACATGTTACCTGACGCGGCGGTGCTCACAGAGCTTTGTAACACCTGCCCCAAAGTCCAAGGACCACGGAGGGGTATGCCTGTGAGCCCAGCTGAAAAAGCAGCTGTCCAGACCAAAGAACTGCATGCTGATCCAGTCCAGATCCTAATCGCAACCCATTACTGCAAGCCCACTGCCGCAGACTCGATTCTGACTCCCAGGGACTCGTAGGGTCTCTGAAATAGTGTCTATTTATGGAAGCAGACAGCCTCACCGTTCTCCCTTAGAGCACCTGGTGGATTTGAACCACTGCCCTTCCGGCTAGCGTCCCAGTCCCTAACCCACCATGCCTTGGTTCCTTGTTACGTTGCTAAAACCAAACTCAAGTTGATCCCGACTCATCGGGTTCCTGTAGGATAGGGTAAAACTGCCCCTGTGAGTTTCCCAGGCTGTCACTTTGTATGGGATACAAAAACCCCTCTCTCTCCCTTGGAGCGGTTGGTGGTTTTGAACTGCTGACCTTGCAGTTGGCAGCTCAGCGAGTAACCACTAGGGGACCAGGGCTCCTGAGGAGTCAAACACAGAGACATAAAAAACCCAAAGGCTTGTGCTTTCCTCTTTCAATTCTGCACGCCCTTGGGGGTGGGGGGTGGGGGCAGGACACAGCTGCTTCCACCCCCAGCAACCTCCATGCTAATTCAAAAATTCAAAACAGGTTCAGGGTCTCCACCTGGAAGCCGGGCCCTGCCCACACAAAAACAAACCAAAGGGGCGGGGGGGGGGGGGCATTTGTAATGTGATCTAACTGCACAAGAGGGTCCCAAGCCAGCGAAATCACCGCTTCCAAGGCTCCTTCTTTGAAGCCAGCAGCAGAAAAATGTGCCCACACGTGTGAGGCCCAGTGCTACAAAGGGCGGCCGTCACCCACAGCGGGCTGCAGCTGCTGTCTGTGGCCACGGAGAGCCCCTCCAGGGGCAGTGTGCAGCCAAACACTTCCTTGATGGTGAAGGGAAGGAGGTGATACACCCTGGGGTGGGAGGAAAGCACATTGGAGGACATCCCAGAAGCCACGCTGGCCTGCACCCTTTCGGGATTGGAGCGGCTCGTCAGCACGGGCAGACCTCGGAAGGCCACGGTGGGATGGCAAGGATGGCAGCCAGGCGAGTCCCGGGTGGCTTGTGCGGTATGGAAAATGACATCGGCTCTCAACTAGTCTACGTCTGAAGTGGCCACAGGATGGTGATGATGGTGTCTGCGTGCTGTGATAGGGACCGGAGGTACAGCGTGAGCACGTACTGTTGAAATATGGTTCCTGTAGCCTCATCAGATACACGGGGTTGTCATAGACCTTCCATTCCTTTTTATCTTTAAATCATTTCATTAGGGGCTCATACAACTCTTATCACAATCCAGACATCCACCCATTGTGTAAAGCACATCTGTACATTCATTGCTCTCATCATTCTCAAAACACTTGCTCTCCACTCAAGCCCCTGGCATCAGCTCCTCACTTTGTCCTCTCCCTCTCTGCTCCCTCCTCCCTCATGAACCCTTGATAATTTATAAATTATTATTTTGTCATATCTTGCCCTGTCTGGCTTCTCCCTTCACCCACTTTTCTGTTGTCTGTTCTCCAGGGAGGAGGTCACAAGTAATTCCAACCCACTCTCCCTCTACCCTCCTAGTATTGCCACTCACACCCATGGTCCTGAAGGGTTCATCCACCCTGGATTCCCTGTGCCTCCAGCTCCTATCTGCACCAGTGTACAACCTCTGCCCTATGCAGTCCTGCAAGGTAGAATTCGGATCATGATAGTGGGAGGAGGGGGGGAGGAAGCATTTAGGAACTGGAGGAAAGTTGTGTTCTTCATTGGTGCTACATCGCATCCTGACTGACTCATCTCCTCCTCTAGACCCCTCTGTGAGGGGATCTCCATTGGCCGACAAATGGGCTTTGGATCTCCACTCTGCACTTCTCCCTTCATTCACTATGGTAAGATGTTTTTGGTTCTGATGATGCCTGATACCTGATCCCTTTGACACCTCGTGATCCCACAGACTGGTGTGCTTCTTTCATGTGGGCTTTGCTGCTTCTGAGCTAGATGGCCGCTTGTTCATCTTACTTTCCTAAAGGACCCCAGAGCTGCAAAGTACACTCATCCGAATGCTCCTCTCTCCTGATAGCCTTTCCAGCAGGCTTCTTCTCCCTGCCTCTCCCCCCCACCCTCCTTGGTGGTTGTTGCGAGGTGCTCTGGGGTCAGTTCAGACTCACAGTGACAACAGCAGGGAGCACCACCTGGTGGAGCGCCACCCTCGCAGTCACCACCACTGCGTCAGCCCATCTCATCACCTGTCTTCCTCCTTTTCACTGACTTTTTGTTGGAGGACTAAGGCGAGGCAGGACCCAAGCCAGGCTATTTCCTTCCATCACCCCAAACCAAAGCTAAACTCACAGCCATCGAGTCGATGTCAAGCCCCTAGGACAGGGTAGAACTGCCCCCTTGTGAGTTTCCAAGGCTGTTACTCTCTACAGGGGTAAGAGAGCCCTTGGAGGGGGGGTGGGTGCTTTCGAAGTGCTGCCCTTGAAGTTAGCAGCCCAGCAGGTAACCACTCCCCCACCAGGGCACCTGGGCACTCACCCCAAATGCATATGAAATCTGGACAAGGAATAAGGGTACTGAAGAAGAATGGGTTCTGGTGAAGAAGGTTGAGAGGACCGTGGACCGCCAGGAGAACAAACAAATCTGCGTGGAAGACGTCCAACCAGAATGCTCCCTAGAAGCGAGGAGGCTGAGACTTGCTCTCACGTACTTTAGACGTGCTGCCAGAGAGCCCAAGCCCACTGTGTGAGTCAATTCCGACTCACGGAGACTCTGGGACAGAAGAACGCCCCTGTGGGTTGGGGAGCCTCTCAATCCTTACGGAAGCAGCTATGGACCAGAGATGGGAAAGGCCTGGTCATCAGACAGAGTACGAGGTAGACGGCTCACTGAAGTTCCAGGTTGGCCGGACTGACACCTTGTCACTAATCCCCTGTTGACCCAACGTAGAATTGCCCGTTTTTAATATTTCCCGTTTGGGTTTTGATTGAGCGTCTTTGTTTCATCATGCCATTTTGGTTGGGCCATTTGTTAGTATTCTGTCTTGATTTTGTGGGATTTTCTGTATATGAAACCAGACTAGGTAAGCCTATAGAGACAACAACCGGATGAATAGATTCGAAGGGCCATGACAGGAGAAGCTGGCAGGAAATGGGGAACCAACACCGACAAGTGCAGGGAAGAAGACGGTAGTGGTGGTTGCACCCCTCTTGAATGATTGGAATGTATTACATGTGAATCGTATGTCGGGGACACTGTTAAGAATAAACAAACAGGAGGGGTGGGGAGGGAAGTAAACAAGAGAAGCTGATGCCAAGGACTCACATAGAAAATGATGATGCAACATGTTTACAAATGTGCTCGATACAATTTATCTATGGGTAGTTATAAGAGCTGTAAGACTCCCCAATAAAATTATATATATATAAAAAGAATAAACAAACAAATTCTATTTTTTTAATTTAAAAAAATCCCTTACCAAAGCAGAGCCAGCTGGTGGTTTCAAACTGCTGCCCTTGTAGTCAGCAGCCCAGCACCCAGCGCCCAGCCCACTGCACCACCAGGGCTCCTAAGTGAGAAGTGGGCCTGCCTGTAGGGTGAGCAATACCACCAAGGAGGTGTGAAATCCTTAGGACAATGCACTGTCAGGGAACAGAAGGGCAGCGGTGCCCCAGGAGAAAGCTCAGAAGGCAGGATGGGATCAGAAAGGACAAATGGAAACAGGAAACTCAGGGAGGAAGTGACGTGACATTGCAGGGCTTGCAATCACTGAGGGGAAGCAAAATGGGCATGTATCTTTGTGAGCAAAATGGATTTGCTATGTAAACCACCATCCCATTCATAATCTGAAAGTTAAACAGCAACAAAGAAAACGGAAAAGCCCTGCCTCCTACAGCAGAGAGGGTTCAGAACAAAGCAAATGGGGGCCACGAGAAGCGCCCTCTGGGTCCCCGTGGACTGAATCCAGGTGAACCTCAGAGGGGACAGGCTCCGGCACTGCACCGAAATGACATTTTACCAAGGTCCCTGAAGGTCCAGAGACGGGGCCGAGTGCTTTGGACGGCGAGGTGATTGGCATCAATCAATGGGCAACTGTGTTTTGGGGGAGCGATTGATATCAGAGATGTTGGTTGTAATTGGCTCTCCCACCAGCCTGACCTCCTCTATTAATTGCACCCGCTTCTCTCTTGACGAAAGTGACATACACTGGTGGCAACGATGGGGGCTTGGCGACAAGGGGTGCCTCCCCGTCTGGTCCTGATGTCACAGTCAGGGAGCCAAGGTCGAAGGTCACTGCTCCGGCAGAAACATCTGCACAGCCTGGCTTGTCCTAACTGCCCGCCCAGTCTCGCCTGCTTGATGGGACTGCGCTGTGACAGTTTCCTGGGCTCCTGTCATGGATGGGACGGTGTCTACCCCCCTCCCAAACACACACACACACACACACACAGTATATATCAACAAGGTTGGACGTTGAGTCTCAGTGGCTAGGCAGGTAGATATGAAATGATGTAATTTGGCCCTTAGGTAATAACATAATCATCCCCATGATGGAATTTGATGTGATTGGCCAACCAGCTGTAAAGGGATGAGGGTGGGATAAAGCAAAACAAGCAAGCAAATTCACTGCCCCTGAATCCCTTCCGACTCCTAATTGTTGGGACAGTTAGGTCCCACCAAGTGGACTCAGCGTGACCCACTGGGCAAACAGGAGGAAACACTGTCCAGCCACCATCCTGACAAGTGTCCCGTGCCTGAACCCATTGTTACAGCCGCTGGGCCAGTCCGTCTTGTGAAGGGCCTTCCTCTTTTCCGCTGCCTCTCCACTTTACTAAGCATGGCATCCTTCTCCAGGGACTGGTCCCTCCCTATAATATGTCCAAAGTGCAGAGGATGAAGCCTCGCCACCCTTGCTTCTGAGAAGCATTCTGGCTGTCCGTCTTCCAAGATGGATGCTTCGTTCCCAGCACCTCAGTCCACACGGATCTCCCGTATTCAATGTCCAACTTTCTTACATGCATGTGGGGCTATTGAACATGCCAGGGCTTGGGTCTGATACACCTTAGTCCTTGTGGCAGTTCCATAATCTCCTATCAACTTGCACAGGGGAGGAGTCTAGCCTGTCAATCGGGTCGCAGCTTGATGACCTCATTTGGAGGTGCAAAGGAGAGAAATGGCTCACTGGAGACCAGGTGCTGGTCTGCTTCTTCTCCCTGCTGACAAGCCGCCATGTGGAGACCCCACGCCAGCGCTGAGATGCCCCTCTTGCCACTGCATCCACAGGACTTTCCACCCACTGGCCTGTGATCCTCTCACACGCAGCGTCATTGCATGTGTTGCATGAATCTGAAGAGGACTTTATAGACTGGCATTGACCATAATATCAGACTTATTGGGCTGGGATGTTCTCTCAAGACACAACTGCTCTTGTATATAAAGCTCTTTCTTGTACAGTCATAGGAGTGTCTATGGCTTTGTTTCTCTAGTCAACCCAGACTGACACAGTCCTCAGAGCAACCTCCTTGCTTTCCAACCCTTTAAAACGGTCTTGTGCCGCAGATTCACCCAAGGCAAAGGGCGGGATAGAACTGCCCTTTGGGGATTCTGAGGCTGTAAATCTTTACGTGACCTAAGGCCTCCTCTGTCTCCCGAGGAGCAGCTGGTGGTCTCAAAGGGGTGACCTTGTGGAACCCGTGACCACTGGGCCAGCAGGAGATCCTGAGGAGGGGGTGCAACATCTTTAGTGAGGTGCAGCCCTAACTGATATTGGGGTGCTTCCCTGGGGTGTGGCCAGCACCCCTTTTAGCTGACAAGTGATCAAAAGAGAGAAAGGAGCACAGAAAGAGAGAGTGGGGTCTCGGTGCCACCAAGGAAGAAAAACCAGCGGCCAAGGGAGTCTTTTGAACGGGGGTCCCTGTGCTGAGCACCCCCCGGCCCTGGGGAACCGTGATGCATGTAGACCTCCAAGGGATGCCCACACCCACAGCTGTTGAAAGAAGCCAAGGACTTTCCTGTAGACTCAGGAGGTAGACAGAGAATGCTTTCCCTCAGAGTGGGGGCCTGAGTGTCGGTGACCAGTGACTTAAACTGAGAGAAAATAAAATTCTGTGTCTCAAAACCACCCCCTGACGCTATTTTTGTTATAGCCCACTAGAGCAGCGGTTCTCAACTTGTGGGCCGCGACCCCTTTGGGGGGTCAAACGACCCTTTCACAGGGGTCGCCCGATTCATCACAGTAGCTAAATTACTGTGATGAAGTAGCAACGAAAATAATTTTATAGTTGTGGGGTCACCACCACATGAGGACCTGTATTGAAGGGTCGTGGCCTTAGGAAGGTCGAGGACCACTGACTAGAGGGTTGAGACCATCTCCTAGACCACGGTGTGATTTAGAAAGACTTTGCTTGGAGATCCCAGAGCTTGGATTTTGATTTTGCAGCATTGGAGGGGGGAGGGCGATGGTACCCAGAAAACCCCTTCTCCATCCGTGACTGGGGAGGGGAGCGTGGGAACAGTGGGACACACCCACCATCAAAAGTTACGTGTTAAAAAAAAAAAAAAAAGTTACGTGTTGACGATGACCCGTGGCGGTGAAGACCAGGTAAGCTTTTAAAGTTGGAAAGTTAAAAAATGATGGCCTGATCTGTAAACCCCCACCTAATTCACAATAAACATTTTTCAAAATAAAAATGAGCCACATAAATCCATTCCGTTTCTAAAAAGAAAACAAACGGCGTATGAGATCCTGAGTGCAGGAAAGGAGAAAGGAAGAGAGAGAGGAGGGAGGGAGGAAGGCTTACTTTAAAACACGCCCATTCACTGCCATGGAGTCCATGCAGCACAGAGTAGAGCTGCCCCCGTGCGTCCCCAAGTCCGTAATCTTGCCAGGAGCAGACAGCCCCCTTTCTCCCTCGGAGGGGATGGCGAGTTCCAACTGCTGCCCGTGGTTATGCCACCAAGACGCTTCAGAAAATGCAGACAAGCAAACAAAAGTAAACCCCACACCAGCCCGTCGGTCAGTGTCCAAGCTGAGCTATTCAGAAAGGAAGGGACCCCACAGCGAGCACGAGAGCCTGCTTCTTGCTGGAAACTCCGTGATGGAGACCACAATGCCCTGCCTCCTCTCCTCGAGGCCCGTTCCGCTGAAACCCAGTGTCCCAGGCTCATGGAACAACCTGGGCTTGTTCCAGGTGATGGTGAGATCACAGTCATTGAGGATGGGTGTCAGGGGGGACAGCGGAGCCGAGAGGCTGTCCTAGGAAGCTGTATCATGCAGGGATGTGTCAGAAACCTCCTAAAGAAAACAAAACACCTCTGCATTGCTCGACAGTAAAGAGAAGGGCGGTTCTGACCCACGGCCCGCCCGGATCTCAAATCGGCAAGGGCGTGGCGCGGCACCAAGGTGATTAGGGGTTGTCGCTTCGGAAGACGAACCTCCTGAGCTTCTGTGTGGTGGTTGTTGGGTGCCGTCCCGTCAGGTCTCCTTCCGACTCCTGACGACGTCTCCGTATGGTGGAGTAGAGGTGACCCGCCTGTGGTCGTAAGAGAGCAGAGCACCAGGTCTTGTCTCAAGGAGAGATGGCTGGGTTTGAACCTCTGACTGAGGGCTCGCTGCTGAACACTTCCCCATAGCAACCAGGGCTCCTGTTTCTGGCTGAGTCCATTCCCTCAGACGGTGGCCCTCAGACACAGTGGACCTGCTCCCTATGACTTTCAAGGCTCTCATCTTTACAGCAGCGGGTGAGTTCCAATGGCTGGCCTTTAGGCGAGCGGATGAGCGCTTAACCGTTGATCCACCTCGGGCCCGTTTCTGTTTACGGGGATGGAGAACCTTCGGGAATGGTGAGAGTGAGGATGTACGAGACGGCGGATGTTGTAAAACCTCAGTGGTGGCGGCCACTGAATTGTGTACTTCAGAATGATTAAAGACCCCAGCCCCCACTACTTGGAGACCAGAAGAACTAGATGGTGCCCAGAGACCACTA
The DNA here is from genome assembly GCF_050624435.1 of Tenrec ecaudatus. Lineage (NCBI taxonomy): Eukaryota > Metazoa > Chordata > Mammalia > Afrosoricida > Tenrecidae > Tenrec > Tenrec ecaudatus. The sequence goes on along the minus strand of NC_134541.1, from coordinate 110,744,346 downwards.
CTGTCCACTCTGAAAGGGACCACAATAGAGAGGGGGAGAAAAATATGAAACAAAACTCAAAATCATTAAATAAATAAAAGATAAGGCTTACTGGTCTGGTAGACTGTGAAAACCCCTACCCCCCCACCCGGCCAGACTATGGCCCTAGTAACTCCTCAGGCCTGCGACTTGGACCAACAATGGACCAGCTGAACAATGGACCAGCCAATGCTGAACAATGAGGATCCCTGGTGGCGTGGCGGGTTAGGCGTTGGGCGGCTAACTGCAAGGTCAGCGGTTCAAAAGCACCAGAGGGGAGAAAGATGAGGCTTTCCACTCCCATAAAGAGTTGCAGTCTTGGAACCCCCCAGGAGCCAGTCTCCCCTGTCCCGTTGTGCGTTGGCGTCCGCTCCACAGCAGTGAGTTTGAACCGGTTTCTGAGGTGGATGATGTCACCAGGGAGGTGTATACAGCTCTCCCAGCAGCAAAGTTCGGAAGGGTTAGGAAAGGAGGGACAGAGACAGGAAACACAGGGGGAGTGGACAGAATGCTGCGACATGGGAGGGACTGCGAGTCCATCCTCAGCAGCCACTAAGTTTTCCTAACAGACGAACACAAGGCCAGTCGTTTCGTTACGTATCTTTATCACAAATGCTTTTGAACAAGAGTGCTGGCAAAGACTACTGAAAGTACCGGGGACGGCCCAAAGAACAGACGGATCTGTCTTGGAAGAAGCACAGCCAGAGTGCTCCTTCGGGGCAAGGATGGCGAGATTTCGTCTCACGAACTTGGGACACGCCGTCATGAGAGACTGTCGGAGCCAGCCGACGAGCCGAATCGTCCTGAGAGGGGGAGCGAGGATTGAGGAAATAAAGAGAGACAGAAAGTCTTGGGAGGGCAGCAGTCTGATGGACAGAAGCACCCGAGTGTATTCTACACACTCCTTAGATCCATGCAGAAACAACCCGGGGTTAATGATCTCATTGTTAAGCAAGCACGTTTGATACACATAGCAACTCTATCTTCTGCCAAGCCAGGCATCCTTGAGAAAATTAAACCACCTGTTTTCCCCAGACCTTGCTTGATTTCTTGTCCTTGACAGTCTGTTCAAAGCGTAAAGTCACAGAAGAAATCAGCAAACACTGAGGTCATGAGACTTCTCAGCCGTTTCAAGGCTGAGTCAATGGGCTTCAACAAGAGACCAGTCCCTGGAGAAGGACATGCTATTTGGTAAAGCGAGAAAGAGGAGGGTCCCCTGACAAGATGGACTGACACTGGCTGCAACCATGGACTCGAGCCTGGGCACAGTGAGGATGGAGCAGGACCGGCTGTGTTGTCGCACACGGGGGACATGGGTCAGCAATGACAAGAGGGCACCCGTAGCGACAGCAACGCATGTTTTAGCCACAGTGAAATTCAAGATCATAATAGAGCTCGGCTCTGCCCCTTGACCCAAACCTCCATCTCTCTGGAAAAAAGCAGCCCTCCCCACTGCTGCCCCACTAGCTGTCACTCTGGCCTGCCTGCGTGCCGTCCGGACAACCGCTCGATCAATAGCTACATCTTCACAGGGAATAATTGCGTCGTTGGTATTTCACGCCCCTCTGCCTCGATTCCTGCCAGCAGTCCACAGCACTGACCTCACGTCCAGCCTGCCAGGCACAGGAGGGCGAGACGCCCACTGATCAGAGCAGGCACACACGACTACCGCGCGCTCCACCTGGGACAACAGGTGCCTACCTGCGGGCAGCAGCCCCAGTGTCCTCTCTCCACAGAGGCAAGTTTCCCAGGACAGAGAAAGGGGAGCCCGGGAAGCTTGCCAGTGTGGTCCCCAACCTGACGGCTGCCATCCGGTCCCTGAACTGGATGTAAGGCAATGTTCTGCCGTGTGTGTGTAGGTCAGAGAGACCTGGCCCTGAGGGTCTGGCACTGAATTCACCCCCCGTGACCCATCTTTGGGCCAACAGTGGGGGTAGGCCCCAAACCACGGAGAGAAACCCAGTGCCTCCCGGCCGCTCTGGATTCTTTGCCAAGCCCTGGCAGTCGGTGGGTAGAAGAGCCGAGGGCAGCATAAGGCTGGTCCGAGCCCTCCTCCGGTCTTCTGGAACATTTTTTTCTGGCTGGCCTGCCCTGGGGCATTTGCTTCCCCAGCCTCAAAATGAAAGACCACAAGCAGAACCTCTTGTGAGACCACATGCTTTTGTGATCTCATGGTCCCTTGAGGGCCAGGGACCCGCGGGCTCTTCCCTTTAGCTCATGCAATCTGCTCTGCGACCCTTGGAGCAGAGCAGAACTGCTCCTTGGGGTTTCCAAGACTGTGAATCTTGACAGGGGCAGACAGCCTCATCTTTCTCCAGGTGAGTGGCGGGTGGGTGTGAACCACCAACCTTGCTGCTAGAAAGCCCAACCAGTATCCCCACTGGCCTCCAGGGCTCCATCAAAATATCAGTCTCACCCCTCAACCAAGAGAGCCACCAGTCATTTGATTGGGGTTCTCCATCTCAAGAGCCTTCCCTAACCCCATCTGCAGAGACCCCATTTCCAAACAGGTCACATCATGAGGGTCCAGGGGAGTGTGAATTTGGGGAGGATCCTAGCCCCCCATCTGGAAGAATATGAGGCTTGCTGCTCCCACAAACAGTCTCAGAAACTCACAGGGGCAGTTCTGCCCTGTCCTGTAGGGTCACTGTGAGTTGGCACCAACTTGGAGGCAGCAAATTTGGTTGGGTCTCGTTCATTAGAGGACTTTGGGCAGGAGATTACAGGACCTCGCCAGTAGCCCAGGCTCCTCTCCCAGGCACTCTTAGCGCTGGGAGAACTCATGTCCTCAGGTGGGTTGGGCAGAGGAGCCGCCTGTAAACACTCTCAGTTCCTGGAGGCCCCCTCAGTGGACACAAGGCGTGGCCTGTGTCCTTAGGTCTGTCTCTGGCCTCCCAGTTCCCTGCTCCTGCTGCTACGACTGCAAACCAAAAATCCAGACTCACGCCATGCGAGCGTCCAAGGCTGTGACTCTTCAGGGAGTAGACAGCCCCGTCTTCCTCCAAGAGCAGCTGCTGGTCTCAAAGAGCTGACCTTGTAGTTGGCAGCCTGTGTGAGTCTGGGTAGACTAGAGAAACAAATCCTAGACACTCCTGTGCATAGGAAAGAGCTTACATACAAGAGTCATTGCACATTAAGAAAACATCTCAGCCCGGTCCAGGTTAAGTCCATAAACCCGCTATTCGCCCATATGTCTATAAATTCCTCTTCAGACTCACGCAACACATGCAATGACGCCGAATGCAGGAAGATCACAGGTCAGTGGTGGAAAGTCCTGTGGATCCAGTGACGGTGGAAGCATCTCAGCACTGGCAGGGGTCTCCACGTGGCTCCTCCAGCTCCAGGGCTCTAGCGTAGCTCACATGCAGAGTCTTGTGTGTTCCGCTTCTAGCGAGCTATTTATCTATCCCCATAGCGTCTCCAAATGAGGTCATCAAGCAGCGACCTGATTGACAGGCTAAACTCCACCCCTTCGCTCTTAATAGTCTCAAATTGGCATCCGATGATGTAACTACCACACAGCCCAACGCATAGCCACCAGGCCACGCTCCTGCTGCTGTGGGCAGCAACAGACACAGGGGTGCACCCCTGGGCATGGCACTGCCGGTGAAGCCCCGGTGGCTAAAGGTCAGGTGTTTGAACGCTAGAAACATGGGGCCATCTGCTGCGGTCACAGCCGACAGCTCCAGAAGCCCTTGGGAGCCGTTCCTCTCTGCCCTCGGAGGGCACCGGGCTGGCTCTGGGTGTGTGCTCACAGTGAGGCAGCCCAGGGGCCACAGAAGGTCCGCCCACCCGCAGCACTGAGGAGGGAAGACCTGGTGATGGCCGAGGGTCCCCCCACTGAGCTCAGGCCTGTCTGCCACACCGGGGCTGGGGCGCCACAAGTGGGGTTGGGGATTTTCTGGGCCTCATCTTCCTGACCTGGGCTTCTGCGCTGGGTCTGAACATGCCACTGGACAATAGGCTCCCTCAGACCCGCTTGCCATTCTGACTCACGGAGGTGCCCGAGGACAGGGTGGCACAGCCCGGAGCATTTCTGCGGCTTTCTCGGAGGCCGATGGGGGCCCGCCTTTCTCCTGTGACTGGTGGGTTCACCCTGCTGCCCTGCTGGCTGGTGACCCAGTACTTAATCTGCGAGCCACCAGGGCTCCCTGAGGCCCAGGAGAATGGTAAGTTCACGTCTTCTCCTTTCTCTCCCTGCAGCACTGCAACTCTGCCATGCCCGCCCCCCAGGGCACCCAGCAGCACCGGCCACAAAGAAGCATAAGCCTCCCCACTTCAAGAAGGGGTTCCCCACCCCCCTGCCTCGCTTCCCAGCCAGAGTCCAGACAGTGAAACCAGACAGCCGCCATCCGGATGCTTCTCCCAGAACCCTCAGGGTGGAGATGGGGGTGGGGGTTGGCAGAGGGTCCCCTCATCCGCTGTGCAAGAAAGACAGGCTGCCCCGAGGCGGTGGGAGTGCTCGTCTCCCGGAGTCTTCCCATCAGATATCCTGGATTCTTGGGAGCAGAGGCGATAGGATCTGTCCTGTGGGGGACTCTGGCCCGGCAAGCTGGGAGGGAGCCGAGAGGCAGGAGAACACGGTGTCCGAATGTTCCGGATGCCTCAAGGCAGGCCTTGTACTCCCACCCCTCTGGGCTGCAGCTTGAGCAGCAAACCCTTCGGGCCACTTCGCCCTGGCTGCTTTAAGTTGGCACGACGTGGCTGGTCGTAAGCAATTCCTCATCTTTCTTCAACAAGCACCCACCCCTTGCCTTGTCCCCTGTCCCCTGGGAGCCAGCACCCTCCGTCCTCACAGCTGAGGGCACATCAGAGCCACTGAGGGTTCTCTGAAGGGGTCAGTAGGCTTCAGGGGCAGCGGGACCCGGGGGTGGGGCAGCACCCAGGCCATGGGGGCCATGGCCCAGAAGGTGGTCTGTGCCCTCGAGTCTCCCCGAGGAGGAGGGAGAGAGGGAAGGAGGAAATGGCCCAGACTGCAAGCAGAGACCTGGAGAGCGGTTGCTACTGAGCCTGCCACCCCCCTCCCACCTCATCCTACCATGGGGCACCAGCACTGTGCCTACCCAGGGTTCCACAGGGCCTGTGAGAGCCTCACAGCCCACCCCAAAGACATCAGTCAGACACACAGAAAGGGAGGGTGTCCTGAAATCCTCCATAGTGAATGAGGGGGGAGTGCGGAGTGGAGACCAAAAGCCTATTTGTCGGTCACTGGACATCCCCTTGCAGAGGGGTCACGGGGAGGAGAAGAGCCAGACCGGGTGCGATGTAGCAACGATGAAAAATACAACTTTCCTCTAGTTCCTAAATGTTTCCTTCCCCCCCCCCACACCCACCCACTATCATGATCCCAATTATCCCTTGCAAGTCTGGCTAGACCAGAGGATGTACACTGGTACAGATAGGAACTGGAAACACAGGGAATCCAGGGAAAATGAGCCCTTCAGGACCAGTGGTGAGAGTGGCGATACTGGGAGGGTAGAGGGAGGGTGGGGTTGAAAAGGGGGAATTGATTACAAGGATCTACATGTGACCTACTCCCTGGAAGATGGACAACACAAAAGTGGGTGAAGGGAGACGTCGGACAGGGCAAGATAAGACAAAATAAAAATTTATAAATTATCAAGGTTTCATGAGGGAGTGGGGAGCAGGGAGGGAGGGGGAAAATGAGGACCTGATGCCAGGGGCTTAAGTGGAGAGCAGATGTTTTGAGAATGATGAAGGCAATGAATGTGCAGATGTGCTTTACACAATTGATGTATGTATGGATTGTGATAGAGTTGTATAAACCCCTAATAAAACGATTTAAAAAAAGAGAGGATGTCCTGGGCGCCCTATCTGTGAATGTAGCCCAGTCTGGAAATAGGGGTTCCCTTAGCCACGTTAGCCAGATTGCACCAGGACAGGGTGGGTCCTAACCACCAACTCTCTTTCACTGATCTTTTGACTTCCTGCTTGTGCGAAGGGGAGAGTCCCCAGAGCAGACTGTGGGCCTGTTGGACACACAGATGGCGTTTTGTTCCAGACCCCTGCTGCTGCCCCACCGTGGATCAGGCTGCTCCTACTTCCCCTCTGGGCTGGCTCCCCAGACAAAAGCTGCCCTTGGGGGTCCCATGTGGTTGGTCATTCTAAGGAGCAAGCATCTAGTTGGTGCTGTTGCTCACCTTTGTCCAATCTGGGCAGCTAAGCGGAAGGTCAGCTGTTCAAAACCACCAGTCTCTGCTGGAGAAAGAAGAGGCTTTCTACTCCTGTAAAGAGTTACAGTCTTGGGAGGATGGGTAGGGGAGGGAGGTGGGTGTAAGGAGCTCGAGTGAGAAGAGGAAGCTTTGAAAATGATGATGGCGGCTGTATTGGACAGGGTTCTCTAGAGAGACAAACCAGATTGCTAGTAATTATATATAAATATATTCATAAAGATAGATATATAATTCAAGAAATAAACCGTTAAATAATAATCAGATAGATAATACAAGAAATTAACAGTTAAATTATAAAGCAGTGAGACACTAGCAGTCCTTCAAGTTTTGAGAGCCGCCAGTTGCCAGGCCCCTTCTGTAGAGAGAGCTGGGCTATATATATCCGGGCAGCAAACAGCAAGGCAGGTTCCCAACTGTCATCAACTGTCAGTCCCCAGCTCCAGAGATGAACATTCCAATTGTGTGAGCTTAAAGGGACCTCGACTTACAGCGACACAGTCCACAGGCTAGGCATCCCACAGGTAGTGTACCCCTTTAAACTGAGGCACAGGTAGGGTGAGTGGGTTGGAAAGGGGGAACTGATTACAAGGATCCACATGTGACCTCTTCCCTGGGAGAGGGACGGCAGAGAAGGGGGGGAAGGGAGACTCCGGATAGGGCAAGATATGACAAAATAACGATGTATAAATTACCAAGGGCACATGAGGGAGGGGGGAGCGGGGAGGGAGGGGAAAAAAAAAGAGGACCTGATGCAAAGGGCTTAAGTGGAGAGCAAATGCTTTGAGAATGATTGGGGCAGGGAATGTATGGATGTGCTTTATACAATTGATGTATGTATATGTATGGATTGTGATAAGAGTTGTATGAGCCCCTAATAAAACATTAAAAAAAAAAAACTGAGGCACAGAACAACCAAGGTGAGGCTCACCGAGCCATTTATCCCTCTGCCCTTCAGTTAATCCTACTTGTGTTTATCGGCCAGGCTGGCACAATAAACTATTGCAGCGGCATATGTGCAAATGTGCTTGACACACTGGAGGAATGTATGGATTGTGATAAGCGATGTAAGAGGCCCCCAATAAAAGTATTTAAAAAAGAAAAAAGAGCCACAGTGTTGGGGGAAGGAGAGGGAAAAAGGAGCTTATACCAAGGACTCAAGCAGAAAATGTTTTGGAAATTATGGCAACTTATGTACAAATATGCTTGATAAAATTGATGTATGGAATGTTATAAGAGCTGTAAGAGCCCCCCATACAATGATTAAAAACAAACAAACAAAAGCGTTTCAGTCTTGGAAACCCACAGGGGCAGTTTACTTTGCCCTATGAGGTCACGATAAATTGGAATGGGCTTGACAGTACGTGTGTGTGTTATCATTTGAGGAGCCCAGGTCGTGTCGTGGTTATGTGTTGGGCTGCTAGCCACAGGGTCAGCAGCCCCTCCATGGCAGAAAGGTAGGGCATTCTACTCCTGTAGGGAGCTGGAGTGTCAGGCACCCCCAGAGGCAGTTTCCCCTGTCCTATAGTGTCGTTGGGGTGGCATCAACTTGATGGCGCTGGGTTTGGTTTTCTGGGGTCTATAGATAGGCCACATCTGACAACAGAAAAGTGGGTGAAGGGACATGTCAGACAGTGTAAGACAAGACAACATAATAATAATGTATAAATTGTCAAGGGTTCATGAGGGAGGGAGACGGGGAGGGAGGAGAGAAAAATGAGGAGCTGAGACCAAGTGGATATCAAGTAGAAAGCAAACATTTTGAGAATGATGATGGCAACAAATGTACACATGTTTTGGACACAATGGATGGATGGATGGATGGATGGATGGATGGATGGATGGATGGATGGATGGATGGATGGATTGTGATAAGAGTTGTACGAGCCCCCAATGAAATGATTTCTAAAAAGATATGCCACATCTGGGGGTCCCCATTTTCGGGCCATGCCTGTACTTGTCTGAACCCCATTTTCAGTTCTCTGTGGGGAGATACCCAGGGGATGGTTTTACAGTGATGTATCTTCCTCACGCCCTCCCCACCCTGGGCCCCACCTCTGGGGACTAATGCATAAAGCACTCCCCATCTGCCTCTCAGTCCCTGCACCTCCCCGCCTCTATCTCCTGCCAGGAGCTTGAGCTTGCCACAATCCATAGCTTCTGTCTGTGTTTGGGTTTTCAGCCGTCCGGTTAATGCCAACCTGTGACACACCCTACCCTCCTACCCCTCCCACGGGTCACAGTAGCATTGAGCTCCATGGGGGGAAGAGGGAGGGCTTCTTGGCTGCGATCGTTACGGAATCAGATCACCAGGCCTTTCCTCCGCAGTACTGCTGAGTGGTCCACACTTGGCGAGCAGCTCATTGTAAATCACTTTAGCCACTCGCAGCTCCTTGCTTGTGTTTTTGGTTACTTGGTGGTCATCTGTCCTCCCACCATCTGTTCCCCCATCCCCACCCCATCAGATGGAGACGCCCCACCCCTGACTGCCTGGAACTGGACAAACGGGGACAGGCTTTGTAGGTGGAATGGGGGTGAGCCACCAGCCACTCTGGGTTCCTTCTCCTCATCAAGACAAGAATCCAAAATGAGGAGCTGATACCAAGGGCTCAAATAGAAAGCAAATGTTTTGAGAATGATGATGGCAACAACTGTACAAAAAGACAAGAATCCACTTTGGGACAATGAGGGTGGGCCCCAGCCCCAGCCCACACCAGTCCAGTCTCCAATGGGACCCGGTGGGAGGGTGCAGGGCGAGATGTGGGTCTGCTGGGGAGGGGGGGGGGGTCTCCCGTTGGGTCATTAGGAATTATGTCAACTGGATACTCCTGACTAGGGGTGGAATTAAACCATGATGGCACCTCCTTTCTGTCATAACCCTTTTGTAGAAGAGCAAGGTGAACAGAGAAGACATTTCTCACTCTGCCCTTTTGCCTTCCTGCTCTCTGGGACTCTGATGCTGACGCTGAGAGCTGCCAGCACCCTGACATACTGCCACCCCTTTGGATCCACAAGACTCTGCACCCACCAGCCTGTGATCCTCCTGCCTCTTGGCTCACCGTTTCTGTGCCCCTGGCACGTGGCTACCTGATCCTGGGATTTATGGACTCACATTGGAGGGATGGGCTAGGGTTGGCCTGGGCTGGGAAGCCTTCTTGATAGATGACGACTTCTTGATAGAGAGCCCATGCTTAGACACATAGGAGTGTCCTTGGATTTGTTTCTCTTGACCACCTGGCCTAACACACACGTTGAAGCCCATTGCATTCACCTGGACACGCCTGGGATCCCAGGGGTCTCAGACCACCAGCTGACCAGTGGACCCCTAACACTCCCTGGGTAGGGACAGCCTCCTAGGACCCTCCTAACTCCTTCCTGGACTCTCCCCATCCCCCCTCAGCTGGCTGAGGCAGGAGCTGTAGAGAAGGGGTCCGTGGGGCTGGGGGGAGGGGGGGGAAGGGGGGTAGGTCTCCACTGGGCGGAACAGGAAAAGAGTAATTGAATCAGCACTTCTCGCCCCATCTGGAACATTCCAACATGGAAAACCCACAGCGCAGCTGGGGAAGCAATTGAGGGATTTTAATTAAAGGCTGATGACTCTCCCAAAGAGTGGCCCCCTGCCTGCCCCATCCCCCCCCCAAAAAAAATGCAGCCATCAGCGTCACAGCTGCCCACAGTGTGTGCTGAGAGACAGCTGGGCACCTCACCGGCACTGTCAGCCTGAGTCCACTGGCCCCTCTTCTCACTGCCTCGGGGCTGAGGTCTCAAGGCACAGAGCAGACTGTCACACAGCCTTGGGCTCCAGAAAGGAACACAGTCTCGAGGAGAAAAGGAGGATGGCCCGAGTGAGAGTCCTCCAGCCTGGCTTGAACGCTCCAGCCAGGAACGGCGCTCCAGGCAGAGGGAGCAGCATGTGCAAAGGCCTGGAGGTCAAGGTGGCCCAGCTGATGGGAGGAGCCGAGCAGGGGCTGGTGTGGCTGCAGAGGTGGGTTGAGGGGACAAGCCTGCACACAGGGGGGCACATTAGGGGGGTGGACACGCTTTGGAATTATGGGGTCTGGTTCCTGCCAAGCCACCTTGTGCTGAGCTGTGGGAACCGACTGCAGGAGGCACAGGAGGTGCTGGGAGCGAGGCAGGCATCCCAAGCAGCATGCTGGCAGACAAGGACGGTGTCCAGAGGTGAGAGAAGATGCATGTGGAGCCCAGGCTGGGGACTCAGCCGGGGACAAGAGCTGTTCCACCTTCCCTCCTGCCTCGCTGGGCAGGGCTGGCTGTCAGGAGCAGATGCAGGCATGCCATGATCCTATTAAGGGCATGGAGCAGGGGAGGGGCCAGTCCTCCAGATACCCCGGCCAATGCCCACTGGTAGCAGGCATTGAGCATAGAGCCTGTCCCTTGTCCTCTGTACCATTACTTCTGGCCAGGCCAAGTCCTTCCTCCTGGGTCTCAGAGGCTGTGGGTTCGTCCCTCCCACATCTGTGCCTGCATCTGCCCACCATGTTTCCGCTATAGTCTCAGGAAGTTCCAGGAGGGAGGCCCAGAAGAGCCGCAGCTGGGCCTGCCCTGGCCAGGGACAGTGGGACTTGGTGACAGTGCTGGCCCACCTGAATGACTTCAGACCCTCTTTTGCTGGCCCCAGAAAACCATGATAGGAACAAGGGTGGGCCCCAGGGTGGCCGAGGACAGACCTCAGCCTGCCCAGAGATTCCCTGAGCCTCTTCTTGGCACACTAACCTGAGTTGACCATAGTGGGGAGCCAGGACAGGGCTCTGAGCAGACCCTGAGGATAGCCAGCGAAGGAGTGTAACTGACCGACTGGCCCTCTCTCTAGTCTCTTCCTTCACTCCATCCTGGTCCAGGCCAGGGAGCCGTTCAGAGGCACTTGGAGGTGGAAAGACGTGTGATGGCCACTGAGGGCCAGGGACCTGAGAGAGAGCCGGTAACACCAGGCAGGAAGAGAGGGTCCAGGGGGGTCTGCTTCCTGGGAGTGGGGGTGAGCAGGCAGTCAACCGCCCTAGGAGTCTGGCCCAATGCTCAAGAAGCCTCATGGACAGCTGGGCTGCAGATGGACATCACTGCAGCCCATCCCTGCAGGGAGTAGCCAGAAACACCACGGATCTAGGGCAGCCAGGGCCTGGGGCAGGAGCTGGCCAAAGCCAGGGTGAGGCAGGGTCCTGCTGGGAACTGCTCGAAGCAGCTCCCCCAATGCTCACAGGGCTCACTGGCTGCGGGTTGGGAAGGGGGAATGTCCACTGCACAAGGGTGTGTTTGCTGCTGTGTGCTGCCCAGTGATTCCAACTCCGAGCAGAAATGACCCACCTGAACCCTGGGCTTCTTTGTGGAAGGAACCCCAGTAGCACAGTGGTTAAGAGACTTGACTGCCAGCCCAAAGGTCAGTGGTTCAAACCCACCAGTTGCTCCACTGGAGAGCAAGGTGGCAGTCTGCATCTACAAGGAGTTGCAGCTTTAGAAACTAGACCAGGGGCGTGGGGTGGGGAGTTCTTCTCTGCCCTCCCTATAGGGTTGCTATGGGTCAGGACCAACTCGCTGGCAGTGGGTTTGGTTTGGGAATCTTGGTGGAGAGGAGATGATCAGGCCTTTCTACCTCAGAACCTCTGGGTGGGTCTGAACCCTCTGACCTTTTGGTTAGCAGCCAGGTGCTCAAGCCCTGAGGTACGAGGGCTCCTCCTGCTTTGTCCTAAATGCAAAATCCAGACCAAGGGCCATCACGATTCTGATTACCAGCCCCGAGGGTTTTCCGAGGCTCAAGTCCTCTGCACGCATGCTCAGGAGAGACCAGTTCCTGGAGGACACTATGGTGGGCGAAGTGGACAGTCAGTGAGAAAGAGAAAGACCCTGGGCCAGCAGCTGTGACAGTGAGCTCACACCTGGCACGGACTAGAGAATAACAGGACTGGGCTCTGTTGCCTTCTGATGTCCGTGGGGTGTCGGTGACACCCAAGAGCCACCACAAGTCTATATGGAAGGTGCCTGCCTCATCTCTCTTCCTCAGAGCAGGCGGTGGATTCGAACCACGGAACTTGTGGGTGGCGGGAGAGTCCTTCATCCTCTGTGCCAGCCCGCTCCGTACACACTAGGGCAGGGGATTAGGACATGGGTATGGCTTTGATGGTGGCCTCTCACCACTTAACTGAGCAACCTGGAGCCTCGGACTCCTCCCCCAGAAGACAAGGACAAGCCTAGAAACGTGTTGAGAAGCATGGGCCCCAGAGTCCCCCAGGGCCCTGCTGTGTGTCACTGGGTGGGCCCTAAGCCTCTGAGCCTTGCCCTTCCCACCCCTGACTTCAGACTCATCACCCTACCAGGCCCAGATGACACATTTGTTTTTACCTGGATAGCACCCCGTTTTCTGTGCACATTTTACCGGGGGGGGGGGGGTGTTATAGGTGAGAGGAGCTAGGTTATGCACTGGAGTGCCATCTGCAAGGCCAGCAGTTTGGAACCACCAGCCACTCTATAGGAGAAAGGGTTCCAGTCTCGGAAAGGCACCGGGCAGTTCTACCCCGCCCTATGGGGTTGCTATGAGTCAGAACCGACTAGATGATTGTCAGTTTGATTTTGGTTTATTCTGTGAGAAAATAAGCACCCGTCAATGAGGGAGGATCTGAGCCCCATAAAGTCGGCTGGTGGGATTCCCTGCCCCCCCACCCCCCAGGATTCTCCCACCGGCCACTAACCAGCCCTCCAGGTCACTGGAGGAAGACACAAACCGCCTCTATTCCTTAAATACGTCACTCTACCCAGCGCGCAGACATAAATTAAGGTTCCCAAGGGGTCTTTCAGTCCCAGCCAAAGTCCTGGCCGGTCATCTGGTAGAACCTGTGGTTGAAGGGCCGGTAGAAGTCTCGCAGGCGCTGGACCACCGCCTCCGGCACTCGCGGGTGCGGCCGGCCCTTGGACTTGCCCAGGCAGCGGGGTCGGCTGCCCCCCTGGGCCTTCTTGAGGCACGGGAAGCCCTTGGTGGCGTTGAAGTAGAAGTGCTTGTCCGTGACGACCCGCTTGAGGCCCAGGAAGTCCTGCACGCGGCCCACCTCGCCGGCCGGGTCGCTGACCAGCCGCTCTCCGCTGACGAACAGGAAGCGGGACAGCGGGAAGTAGCGCAGCCAGCGGGCCAGGTGCTGCGCATAGAGGCCGATGCGCACGGCGCTCCAGGCCGTGTCCACGGGTCCCAGGCCGCGGCGGAAGGCCAGCGCGCGGAAGCTGGGCAGGCCCGGAGTCTTGGACAGCGTCTGCGCGTAGTCAGAGATGGCTCGCGTCACGGGGTCGCGCACCACCACGATCAGCTTCGTGTCGGGGGACATGCGGTGGATGCGGCGGGGTGCCTCGCGCGTCACGAAATAGCTGGGGGTCTTCTCCATGGTGATCTGCCCCTCCAGGGTGCGAGGCATCAGACTCCTGCGGGAGGAGGAGGAGGGGGGCGCGTGAGCCGATGACCCCCACCCCATAATAGGACCCGCCCTCTTCTTCCCGGGGGTGGAGCAAAGGCGCTCCATGGAGCCCGGAGGTGATCTCCGTTAGCTCCCAACAAAAAAGCCTGCCTATCTACTGCCCGCGAACCCAGCCTTGGAAAGCTCCTGGGCACACAGAGCTACTCTGAGGCCGGGGGGGCGGGGGATCGCCCCAGGGTGCGCCCGGTCCAGGCACGGGAAGAAGGCGCGAACAGGCCATACTGGAACCTAGTCCAGTGTTGTCAGGGTGACGGCCCTCCCTTGAAAAATTCCTGCCACCCGCCTTCCCCCTGCCCTCGCCCCAGATGCCAGCTCCTCTGAGTCCCAGAGTGGAGTCTGGTGGCACAGTGGGTCACAAGTGGAGCTGCGCCAATCAGGGTCAGCAGTTCAAGCTGCCAACCACCCATAGGAGAAAGATGAGGCTTTCTGCTCCCATTAAGATGAACAGGTTTCAGGGTCCCCTGCTCCCTAAAGGTCAGTGCTTAGAACCCACCTACCGCTCCCAGGGGAGACAGACCTGGCTCCGGCTTCCTTACCACCAAAACCCAAGACCAGACTCCCTCCCATGAGTCCAATCCGATTCATAGCCACCTGATAAGACAAAGTCGAAATGCCCTGGGGTGGGGGGGGTTGGGGGTTCTGAGACTGTACATCTTTACAGGAGCAGACAGTCTTATAACTTTCTCCCACAGAGCAACTTGTGGGTTTGAACAGCTCACCTTGTGGTCAGCAGCCCAATGTTTAACCCCTACAACGAAGCCCGTGGGGCATTACTGCTCTGTCCTGCAAGGTTGAATTGGAGTGACTGGTCTGGCCCAGCCTCAGCATGCTACCAGAAAAGTCTGGAAGTTTCTAGAAAAGCTAATGCACACCTCAGAGGCCCTGGTGCCCGAGCCGCGCCTCCCATGGCGGAGTATAGCGCTGGTACCATCCTACGGTGTGAGGACCCCTCTCAATGTCCTGGACCCCAAACCAGGAGAAGGGGAGCCAGGCACACTGCTGAGCCCCCAGACTGAGCAGGCCTGGGCACCCTGAGCTGTGGCCCCAGGCAGCACCTACAGGTCAGGTAGCTCCAGGTGAGACTGGGCAGGGTGGGGCTGGGCAGGTGTTCCAGGACCAGCTGTGCAAACAGCACCAGGGAGGGAGGGATGAGAACTAGGTCAAAAGAGAGACGCTGCCTCGACCTGTGCCAGAGAGAGGACGCCCAGCCACGCCTAGCCCCTGCCCCTCAGCCTCCAGGCTTGGCCCCAGCCCACAGGACAAGGCAGGAGGCAGGTTGTAGCCTGCCTAAGAACCCTGCGACCTCTAGGAGGCACCTCTGCCCATTCAGACACCTCTAGCCCCTCAACACCTCTGGATCTCAGTCAGGCCCCCACCGCTCCCAGACTTCATGTTGGGGTGCCTAGCTTGGAGGGGACAGCCGTGTGACAGAGGATGATGGGTGGCCAGAGTTGTCACTGCCATGCCATTTGCTCTTCCAACCCACACCACAAACACTGCAGGTGGTCTGTGGGTGGGCAACACAGGCTGGCAGCTATCAGACCCTCCCTGTCAATTCTCCAAACAAGGCCCCAATGACGACGTAGGGCAGGTCTGCAGTTAGCAGCCCGAAGCTGACCCACTACACCTTCAGAGTTCTTTATGCTTCCTCCTCCTGGGACCTGAATTCCTCCCTTCCCACTCTGGCACTCTGCTTCCCAGACTGCCGCAGCAGGGCTGTGAATACCACCTCACCCCTTGGGGTCTACTATAGGGGGGGGGCCACAAAAATGTGGCCAGAGTTACAGAAAAAGAGGTTAGCACCCTGAGTTAGCCCTCCCCCAGGCATATGGCCCTTCCCACTGAAGCCAGAGTAGCAGAGAGAACATGGGGAGGTGCTCAGAAGGAGGGGAGGGGCCAGGACTCCTAGGCCCCCTAAGTCTCAAACCAACACCCATATCTAAGGTCTCTGAACCCATGGCATCCTGGGACAACCCTGGCATAGGGGGTGGGCTGGGCTAGGGAGGGCAGAGGATGGGGCCAGGACTCTGATCCCCATGCAGCAAACATCTGACAGACCCTCCTGCTGCACCCACCCCATCTGGTTGGCATTTCCCTGTGGTTTCCATCCGGCCTGGCTGCTTCCCCCACCCCTCTCCTTCCTCCCCCTCCCTGGTCCCATACCTCGCATGGGCCCCATCCAAAAAGGGCCTGGAAGCCCTCTTGTTCCCAGCCAGCAGACATCAGAGGCCTCTCCCCAGGGCTAGCAGTCAGAGAGGCTGCCCCCCACACTACTCTTCTGCCCCCAGGGATTACAGAAAATCTCTCTCTCTCTCTCTCTCTCTCTCTCTCTCTCTCTTAAATCAAAATACCATGCCCATCTCACCCACCTCCTCCCTCCAGAAATCAGAGCATAGCCTCCATCCTGATGGAGACCCCAGGCTGTCTGGTGGCCAGAAGATGGCTCAGTGAGTGAGTGAATAAGGGAGCAGACTGTGTCTGATTTTCTGGGGGTTGGGGAGAGGGATGCCGTGTCCAAAGGGGACCACATCAGAGCAGACAGTCTGGCTGAGCAGCTGGGGACCACTAACCCCAGGAAGGACAAGAACACCACCTGAAATGAGGCCATTTGCGGCCCAGTAGGAGCAGGGGTCCCTCACTCAGCTCCCACCATTGTCAGCACCCAGACAGTGCCACCAGCCTCTGCCCCAGGGGCTGCCCTCCTTGAGGCTGAGGAACCGAGGCAAGGTGGGGCATTCTGAGCCTGATTGGAATAACAAAGGAGATGCAGATCGGTCAGGAAGAAGTACACTCCTTAACCCATGGCATGGCATACCCCTCTGGGGACACGCAGGCACATCACCCACCCCGCTGGGCCCTGGGCCCTGGCCACCCTCTGCCCCACCCTCAGTAGGTTCTAAAAGTGCTGATGAAAAAAAGTCTACACTCACCTAAACCCCCACCTCCCCCTCCCAGCAGCAGGACCTGAACTGGGTCACTCTCCCTCCTCAGACCTCTCCCAGACCTGAAGGAGGCAACTGGGGTGGGAGGGTAGGAGACTAGACAGAGCCTTGGGAGCCCCAAGCCTCAGAAAACCCCGTGGGTAGGCTTCCTGTGCTCCCCACCTCAGCTCAGGTCCCTGCAGTCTGAGCTCAGAGCACCATGGGGTGCAGAGGGAGTTTGTAGGTACTTAGTACTGTGTCCTCAGCCCTCCCACCTGGACGCTCCAAGGACACTAATTCCCCCACCATGGGTTCATCTCCCCTCTTGGCACCTCACTGCTCGCCCCCAACAGGGGCAGGACCCTCTCCTTCCCAAGGCCCCCTGTCCACCTTCACTCCCCACTCCCTTTCCCAAGCTGAGGGAAAGCTCTAGAGCAGAAGGTAGACAGAAGCAGGAGGAAGAAGAGGGCTTGGGAAAGCGGGCACCCCCTAATTCACCCCTCTGTCTCTTAGTGATTCCTACTCTCCATCTGTAATCCCTCATTCAGGCAGGAAGGGCCAGGCCCTGGAGAAGGAGACAGAGAGCAGGGTCTTGGGTCAGGGTCTCAGTAGAAAGGAGTTGGCATCTGGCCAGATGGAGCCGGGTGCACCCCACATTCCAAGGCTACCTGCATAATGGCAGGGGACAGGGCAGTCCTAGAGCCCAAGGCATGAGGGCCCATCCACTGCCCTCCAGTTAATTCCCATTCCTGGCGAGCCTAGAAAGCAAAGAACTCCTTCAGGTTTCCAAGACTTTCCAAATCTTAACGGAGTAGACAGCCCAACTCTTAACCCAGCATAGAGTGAGGAGAGCATCTTAAAGCATAGGGCCTGGGACCCCCCACCTCACCCCAGGCTCTGGCTCCAGGCAGCTAGCACCCTCCTTTCTAAGGTCTAAATTTCCCCCAAGCCCCCACCCACCCAGGGCCACCGTGGAGGGCCAAGGTCTCCAGACACAGTGCCCTGCCCGCCAAAGTGGCCCAGGGAGGAGGGCGCCCTGGCTGACTGTTTCCCGTCCCCTACCCAACAGAGCTCCCTGCCCTATCCCCCCACCAGCCTAGCGGAGACCCTTCTGTCGCCCTGACCAGAAGCCCTCCCAAGTTTTCAAAGTTTCAGGAATCCCATCCTCTCCTGTGCGCAGAGACCGCGGGGACCGAGTGCTCACCTGTACCAGGTGAGGCCGCGTTCATAACACCTGTCGAAAAAGTGGGGCTCGGAGCCGAGCGCGCGCACGTCGGGGTGCAGCCGCAGAAACTCGAGCAGCGCGCGCGTGCCGCCCTTCTTCACGCCCACGATCAGCGCTTGCGGGAAGCGCCGACGGCCCTGGCCACTGGCCACGGGCAGACCGGGCGGCGGGAGGCGGCGAGGCGCGAAGGGCGGCGCGGCGGGCGCGGGGGCACGGGCGGCGGGCGGGCAGCGACCTGGGAGGGCGCCCAAGCAATAGGCACCCAGCACCAGCAGGGCCAGCAGCAGGAGCGCACGGGGCGCCCGCAACGCCACCCCCAGCCCGGCCCCACCGCTCCCTGGCCCGGCCGCAGGCCCAGGCCCCGCGCCCCCAGCCCCGTCGGCCCGGCCGCCGCTAGCGGCCATGGGGTCCCGCGCCCGGACCTGGGAGCGGGGGCTGCAGGCGGGCTTGCATCTCGGCCAAGCAGCGCTCAGCGCCGGGGAGCCCTGGCCTCTGCTCCGCAGTCGGGCGGCCGCCTGGGAGCGGAGCGGGGCCGGGGCGGGGCCGGGGTGCCACGCCCACACGAGGTCCCGCCCCCGCTGGGCCACCAACTGGCCTGGGGCCGGCGGGGACCCACGGACGCCAGGGTTCAGGGGTACTCCGACGTGCCCACTGGCACACCAGTACTCTCTACCCCTGCGCTCGGGCCAAGACGCAGGACCGTCTCTGCTCTTAGAAAATGAGCCCTTTTCTCTCCAGGAACAGGGCGGGCGCCAGGGGTGCCCTCCCAGCGTGCGCGCCCAATCAGCTGGACCTCATCGCGGGCCAAGTGGGCCGAAGATGCCCCGTACCCCGGCGCCCGGCCTGTGGATTGGAGAATATCCAGGGACGCCGGGTTTGAGAATGAAGAAGCTGGGGCATGCAGCTGTCCCAAGACAGGCCGCCCTACCATGGGTCTGCACCACAGCCGGCCATGGATACATGTTAGAGATGGGGCAACTGAGGTTCAGCAAGGGAATCGCCTTCCCCAAGGGCCCAGTGGGTGAGCAGCACCTCAGCCCTGTGACCCCTGCCTCTCTGGACCGCTGTACATTGTCTGTCTGCCAGGTCAGACACACCTCCCTTCACGCTGGGCCTTGGTCACCCACTGGGCCTCTGACAAAATGGCTTCGCATTGGAGCTGAGGACTCTGCGAAGCCAGCGCTAGGGGGACCTGAGCTGTCCTCCAAGAGGCAGTGAGCCAAAGAGCTTGGGGACAACCTCCTGAGCTGAGGCTTGTCCACACCTACCCCACCCCCAGGCTAACCAACCCCAGGCAACAGATGAGCAGACAGGAGAGTGAGTACAAGATCCCTCCTGAGGGAAGGTGGGGTTGGACCTGTGTCCCCCCTCTGCCCAGCCATGGCCGCATACTAGGTGCCTGGTGGGCACAGCACCCTCCTCACTCTGTGCCAGGTGGTCTCTATTCTGCCTTCTACTCGCTAGTGCGTGGTCGCCAAACCTAATGGCATGTGAACAAGTTAGAGGGGTCACTGAGAGTGGATGGGGTGAAGGCCAGTGACCCAGATGCCAACCTGAGTCTCAGACACCAGGGCTGCCCCTGCTTGTTAGGGCAGGCCTCACCCCGGAGCCCTGTGGGCGTCCTGTTGGCATGGCGCTGTCTGGGCAACGTGCTGGGACACATCACAGGAAGTTCTTCTTCTGGTCTAGCTTAAAATGGGATTTGTTCCAGATGGGCTAGGCTGCCTTAGGGACATCCTGGAGTGGGGCACGCCCCACCCTGCAGCACCTGGGCTTAGCAGCACCTGGGCTTAGCGGTCTTACGGCCCCAAGTGCCAGCATCCATTAACCCCAGCTGGCCCACACCTGCCCTGGGCTTGCACCCCCTGTGGTCCTTACCACCTCCTTAGGCTTTACACATTCCGTCACTCCCTCGCCTACTGGAGAGGCCAACGAGCCTACCAAGAACACGGAGCGTCAGACACATCGGAGGAGGGAGTGAGAGCCATGGGGGAGTCACCTTGGGGGTTCACAGCTGAGCCTCATTGCCTGCTCCCACCATCTGACTCAGAGATAGGCTCTAGATGTAAATCCTGGGAGACCTGGGGTGGTTTGTTTATTCCGCAGTGGCTTCCCGGCACCTAGCACAGAGCCTAGAACCCAGCTGTTGTTGGGTATCATGGAGTCAGGTCGAACACGTAGCCCCCCGCCCTGTGTACACCGCTTGGTCCCGTGCCGTCCTCACAGTCTTTGCACTGGAGCACCCACTGTGGTCGCCACTGTACTGATCCATCTCCTGAAGGGGCTTCCTCTTTTTCGATGTCCTTCTGCCAAGCACGATGTTCTCTTCCAGGGAGTGGTCTCTCCTGGCAACTAGTCCAAAGTAAGTGAGACCTAAGTCTCCTCTTGCTCAGTTGTAGGTTTCTGGTTCGACTTCTTCCAAGGCGGGTGTGTTTGTTCTGCTTGTTGTTGTTGTTAGTTGCTGTCCAGTTGATTCCAACTCACAGCAGCCGTGTGCACAACAGAACAAAGCACTGCCCCGTCCTCACACTTGTCCCGATGTCTGAGTCCAGAAATGCAGCCATTCTGTCAATCATCTCGTCGAGGGCCCCCCTCTGTCCCCAGGGACTGGTCTCTCGTGATAACATGAAACACAGTCTTGCCATTTTTGCCCCTCAGGAGCGCTCTGGATATACTTCTTGCAGACAGATATATTTGTTCTTTTAGCAGCTGTGGCCATTTCCATCTTCTTCAACACCATAGTTCAAACACACTGATTCTTCTTCAGTCGTCCTTATTCAGTGTCCAACTTTCACATGCATAGGAGGCTCGATGGGTAATGCCATGGCTTGCTTGTCAACACCCTATTTTTATTTATTTTTTAATAAAAAAGATCTTTGATTACATATAGTTGCAACTTTATAAAGGTAATGATTTTCTTCATTTTGTTGTTTGTTTGTTTGTTTGTTTTAATCGTTTTATTGGGAGATAATGATTTTCATCCAGTAAAAGTCACCTATTTAAAATACAGAGTTTGTCCCCCCCAACTACCATGATCCGAATTCTACCTTGCAGGACTGGATAGGGCAGAAGTTGTACACTGGTGCATATGGGAGCTGGAGGCACAGGGAATCCAGGGTGGATGATACCTTCAGGACCAGGGGTGTGAGGGGCGATGCTGGGAGAGTGGAGGGTGAGTGGGTTGAAAAGGGGGAACTGATTACAGGGGTCCACATGTGACCTCTTCCCTGGGAGAGGGACAGCAGAGAAGGGGGGGAGGGGAGATGCCGGATAGGGCAATATATGACAAAATAACGATGTATAAATTACCAAGGGCACATGAGGGAGGGGGGAGCAGGGAGGGGAATAAAAAGGACCTGATGCAAAGAGCTTAAGTGGAGAGCAAATGCTTTGAAACTGATTAGGGCAAAGAATGTACAAATGTGCTTTATACAATTGATGTATGTATATGTATGGATTGTGATAAGAGTTGTATGAGCCCCTAATAAAATGTTTTAAAAAAAAATACAGAGTTTGAAGACTTTTGGTAAATGTATATAAACATACAATTACCCACCCACTCCCATTGATTCCTTTTTTTAAAAAAAATCATTTTATTGGGGCTCATACAACTCTTATCATAATCCACACAAACATCAATTGTGTAAAGCACACTTATACATTCGTTGCCCTCATCATTCTCAAAACTCACTTTCCACTTGGGTTCCTGGAATCAGCTCCTTATTTTCCTTTTTCCCTTCCCCCTCCCTCCCCCTCATGAACCCTGTAAATTATTATTTTGTCATATCTTACTCTGTCAGACATCTCCCTTCACCCACTTTTCTGTTGTCCATCCCCCAGGGAGGAGGTTATATGTAGGCCCTTATAATAATTGGTTCCCCCTTTCCAACCCACCCTCCCTCCACCCTCCCAGTATTGCTACTCACACCACTGGTCCTGAAGGGATCATCCGTCCTGGATTCCCTGTGTTTCCAGTTCCTATCTGTACCAGTGTACTTCCTCTGGTCTAGTCAAATTTGTAAGGTAGAAGTAGGTTCATGATAGTGGGTGGGGAGGAAGCATTCAGGAACTAGAGGAAAGTTGTAAGTTTTTTTTCACATCATTTTATTGTGGGCTCATACTATTCTTATCACAATCCATACATCCATCCATTGTGTCAAGCACATTTGTACATTTGTTGCCATCATCATTTTCAAAATACTTGCTTTCTACTTGAGCCCTTAATATCAGCTCATTTTTCCCTCCTTCATGAACCCTTGATAATTTATAAATTATCATTGTGTCATATCTTACACTGTCCAACATCTCCCTTCACCCACTTTTCTGTTGTGCATCCCCCAGGGAGAAGGTTTTATGTAGAACCTTGTAATTGGTTCCCTCTTTCTATCCCACCCTCCCTGTGTCATCTCTCTCACCACTGGTCCTGAAAGGATCATCTGTCCTGGGTTCCCTGTGTTTCCAGTTCTTATCTGTACCAGTGCTCATCCTCTGGTCTAGCCAGATTTGTAAGGTAGAATTGAGAGCATGATAGTTGGGGGGGGGAGCATTTAGGAACCAGAGGAAAGTTGTATGCTTCATCATTGCTACATTGCACCCTACATTGCATCTCCTCCCACTGACCCTTCTATAAGTGGATGTCCAATGCCTACAGATGGGCTTTGGGTCCTCGCTCTGCACTCCCCCTCATTCACAATGATATGATTTTTTGTTCTTTGATGCCTGATACCTGATCCTATCAACACCTCGTGATCACAAGGCTGATGTGCTTCTTCCATGTGGGCTTTGTTGTTTCTGAGCTAGATGGCCGCTTGTTTACCTTCAAGTCTTTAAGACCCTAGATGCTATTATCTTTTGATAGCCGGGCTCCATTAGCTTTCTTCACCACATTTGCTATGCACCCATTTATCTTCAGCGATCGTGTCGGGAAGGTGAACATTATGGAATGCTTGTTTAATAGAACAAAGTGTTCTTGCATTGAGGGAGTACTTGAGTTGAAGCCCAATGTCCATCTGCTACCTTAATACTAAACCTCTAAATATATGTGCTATAGTTTATTGTGCCAGCCTGGCCGATAAACACAAGTAGGATTAACTGAAGGGCAGAGGGATAAATGGCTTGGTGAGCCTCACCTTGGTGTGCCTCAGTTTAAAGGGGTACACTACCTGTGGGATGCCTAGCCTGTGGACTGTGTCGCTGTAAGGTGAGGTCCCTTTAAGCCCACACGATTGGAATGTTCATCTCTGGAGCTGGGGACTGGCAGTTGATGACAGTTGGGGACCTGCCTTGCTGTTTGCTGCCTGGGTATATATAGCCCAGCTCTCTCTACAGAAGGGGACTGGCACCTGGCAGCTCTCAAAACTTGAAGGACTGCTAGTGTCTCACTGCTTTAAAATTTAACTGTTAATTTCTTGTATTATCTATCTGTATATTATTTAACGGTTTATTTCTTGAATTATATATCTATCTTTATAAATATATATATATAATTACTAGCAATCTGGTTTGTCTCTCTAGAGAACCCTGTCCAATACAATATGCACATAAATCTATTCCCCCATCCTCATATATAAATATATTTACACGTGTACATGCCTGCATTTAGACCTCTATAAATGCCCTTTGCCTCCCTAGTCCTTTCCTCAATTTCCGTTGACTTTCCTCTTGTCCCACTATCATGCTCAGCCTTCATCTGGGTTACAGTAATTCCTCTCAGTTACATTACCCTTGATCACGCCCTACCAGGCCTCCTACACCCTCCTCTTGTGCAGCAGATTTACCCAGTGCAATGCATCCTGTGATCTCTTGACTGCTCCTTCCATGAGCATTAATTGTGAATCCATGCAAGAAGACTTCCTTGACAATTTTGATCTTTTCTCCATTTATCATGATGTTATCTATTGGTCCAGCTGTGAAGATTTTGGGTTTCTTTATACTGGGTTGTGATTCATACTGAAGGCTACAATCCTTGATCTTCATCAGCAAGTGTTCCAAGTCCTCAGCAAGCAAGGTTGTGTCAGTTGCATATCCAAGGTTGTTAATCAACCTTCCTCCACTCCTGATGTTGTATTCTTCATACAATCCAGCTCTCTGGTTAATTTCTAAGCATGGTGATTGAAGAAGTGTGGGAACCAGATACAACCCTGCCACTCACCTTTCCTGATTTGGAACCGTGCAGTAGTCCCGTGTTCTGTTTGCACAACTGCCTCCTGTTCCATGTTCAGGTTCCACATGAGCACAGTGAAGTGTTCTGGGATTCCCATTCTTCTTTGTTATGATCCTCACAGTCAAAGGCCTTTGCGCCGTCAATAAAACATAAGTAAACATCTCTCTGGTGTTCTCTACTTTCGGCCAAGGTCTAGCTGACGTCAGCAATGATATGCTTTGTTCCAAGTGCTCTTCTGAATCCAGCCTGCATCTCTGGCAGCTCCGTTGATGTACCGCTGCAATGGTTGTTCTTCTGGCAGTCTGTGGCATTTTTCATATTCTGCACCAGTGCCAGAGTTGAAAGGCAGTCATTCTTCCACAGCCATCCTTAATCATTGTGCGGTTTTCACATGAACGTGATGCAATTGGAAATCCCACGCGTTAGTCCTCAAAGCAACAGCTTGACTTTTCAACTCTTGAGAGGAGTCTGTTGCAGCAAATTTGCCCAATATAATACATTCCATTGGATCATCTTTCTCTGGAGTGAGCACAAACATGGATCTCTCCCTATTGGTTGGCCAGGTAGCTGTTCTTCCAAATTTCTTAGCAGAGATGAGTGAATACTTCTAGCATTGCATTTCTGTGTTGACACATCTTGATGGGTATTCCGTCATTTTTAGAGCCTTGTTTTCCCCCAATGCCTTCATTGCAAAGTGGATTTCTTCCTTTGGCACCGTCAGTCCTAGACTGTATCCTGTCTCCTGATATGGCTGAAGATCAAGCTATTCTCTTTGGTCCAGTGACTCTGTGTATTCCTCCCATATTCTTGTGATGCTTTCCATGTTGTTGACATTTTGCTCATGGAATTCTTCAGTTTTGCATTTCAAGACTTGAATTTTTTTTCTTCCACCCTTTCAATGTGTGAAACGATAAGGGTGTCCTTCCCTTTTGATTTTCCAGCTCCAGGTCTTTGCACATTCCATAATGATACTTTGCTTAGTCTTCTTGAGTCTCCATTTGTAATCTTCTGTTGCATTTTTTTACTTCGTCATTTCCTCCACTTGATGTAGCAACTCTGTGTTGAGAGGAAGTTTCAGAATCTTTCCTGGCATCCATTTTGGTTTTTTCTTTCTTTCCTGCCTTGTGGTGACCTCTTGGTTTCTGGTGTATGACATCTGGCGTATGATGGCTCCCACAACTGATCGAGTCTTCTGTCATCAGTGTTCCGTGAGTCCCATGGATTCTCAAGAATGGGAGAGACTCAAGGTTGTACTTCGGTACTCGTGGACTGGTTTTAATGTTTCCAGCTTCAACTTGAACGTACAGTTGAGCAGTCGGGGGTCAGGTCCACAGTCCGTGCCTGTCCTTGTTCTGATGGTACTGAGCTTCTCCATGGTCTCTTTCCCCAGATGTAGTCTATTGGGATCCTATGGGTTCCTATGTTTTTTGAGTGCCCTCCGCCCAGAGGGACTCACCTTTCAGCACTATCTCAGACAAGGTTCCTCTGCTATTCATAAGGTGCTTGGTTGGTTTTCAAAGAAGTAGATCACCAGGTCCCTCTTCCTACTCTTAGTCTGGAAGCTCCTTTGAAGCCTGCCCGCCAAAGGTGACCGTGCTGTATTTGCCATAGCACACACATAGGTAGCTTCCAGCATCAAGGCAACACGCAAGCCACCACACTAGGACAAGCTGGCAGACAGGAAGCACTAAGCCTGAGGGAGGTGACAAGGAAGGCCAGGAGGGGACAGCAGTGAGGGGAGGCTAAGGTGGGGTTAGGGGAGGTGAGGTGGGGAGACAGGTAGAAAGAGGGTCCAACCTGGCTTCACAGACCAATGATCCGCCTCTGAGGCAGGGTGGGGGGCAGGGGAGGAGGGCCTATTTATCCCCTTCACAGACTGTGTTGATCTTTGATCCCAGCCTGTCTTCCTGCCCGCCCGCCCTGCCCGGGGCTCTGTAAAGCCTGGGAGTAGCTGAGGCTGGGCTCCAACTGTGGTTTTCCCACAGGGCACCCAGGAGGGTTTGCTGAGTGACCGTGTGTGTGCCAGCACAAGTCTGAGGGGGTTTGTGGGGTGGGGTCTCTTCTACCCAGGGTGGGCACCCCAAGCCAGGACTTCCGTAGGCAGCAGGGCAGACACCTAAGTGCCGCCCCACTCTGCAAAGTGACGAAGGAGGAGCCGAGGGGATTCCCCCACCCACCGTGGAGAACAGCGGAGGGCAAATTTCACACACGTGGGGCCTCCAGGAAGTCCCTCCTCCGAACCCCGCCCTTAACGCCCCGCCCCCCAGATAGCCACTTGGGATTCTGGAGCAGCCAAGGGGGGCTGGGGGGAGGCATAGGGGCTGCGAGGGCTGGCCCAGCATTTCTTCCATTCCGGATCCTGGGATTACCAGGGAAGGGCCCTGGTAGAGCCCCCCCATTCCCCCACTCTGGGTTACTCTGGGAGAGGACAGGAGCCCCTGCAGAGAGCTGGCGATGGACACAGGCCTGTTCAGTGCCAGCAGCTGGGGTTTTCGGGTAGCTCTCTGGCCACGATGGGAACCCAGTATTGCCCCTTCTGGCGAGTGACCTGGGCAGTGCCCTGCCTCCCTGACCGTCACTTTCCTTCTTTAGATGAGGGCGCCCCCACCCATCTGGGGGCTTCCTCTGGCACAAGGCTGGGCTGAAATGGAAAGGTCTCACTGGTCTCACACAAGAAGCCTGTTGGACTTCTGGGACCCCAAGGCTTGTTCCACGAGCCCAGCAGGGCCTAAGAGAGGCCAATGGGGCTGGGCAGGGGGGGGGGGAGGGCTGACTGAAGCCCAGTGTCTCCAGTAGGCCACTTAAAAAGGCTTTCTTGGGAGGCCTGGGGGGAGAGGGGCAGGGCTCCCTTGACTTGGCGGTGGCCACTCTGGACAGTCAAGGGACACTACAGGACCAAGGGACCAAGGGACCAAGTGGCCACCAACCTGAGCCCTGGGAGCAAGAGAAGCTGTGTGCCAACAAGTTGACTCCACCCCAGGCGGACCTCACCTGGCCCTGCCGCTCCTCTCCTCCTGCCAGCAGCCCGCCAGCCCTTTGAAGCCCAGAGCAGCTTGTAAATGTCAGTTTGGAGATGAAACATGATAAAACATGAAACCAGGACTTAAACCAGAGATAATCTCCAGGGTTTTTACAAGCAACAAGTCTGGAAACAGAAGCTGGGAGCCATGAAGGTGGAGGCTGCCTGAGCCTGGGGCTTTGAGACCTGGGGGCAAGGGGTTTGGACAGAAGCAGCCTACCTACCAGCAGGTAGCCCCCAGCCCCTTCCCCTTATCCCTTCCCAACTGTTGTCCTTGTATTCTGCCCCTATAAACTCACTTACCTGAGCCTAAGTCAGGATGGAGCATGGGGAGTCCCAGGGTCCCTGCATCCCCCCCCAAACCACAGACTTCCCCTGGACTCACCCAAGGCCCCAGTGTCTTGCAGCCGTGTACCCTGCAAAGGCAGAGAATAGGCTATGTGTTGTGTTGGGTTGTGGTGTCACTGTGTGCGGGCCCCGCAGTCCAGGGGGTGCACGTGCAGTGAGACTCCGGGCCCCGCCTTGGGCCAGCTCCGTGAGCTGGGGTGGATGGGCCCTGCAGGGAGGGGTGAGCAGGACACACAAGCGGCTGTGGAGGAGCCACCAGGAAAGACTTCTAGAGGGATTCTGGCACCTGGGGAGGGGCATGAGGAAGAGGAGAGCAAATCTGAGCCCAGGAAGGCAGCTCCTCAAAGATGCTCCTGGATTGGAGTTCGGCGTGTGCAGGTAACCATGATAAACAACGGTGCTGCCACTGGTGGAAGAGAACGCCAAGCTTGGGGTCAGCTGAGGCTAGAGTGTGGGTCCGTGTGAATCACTCAGGGCGGCCAGCTGGCGCCACAGGGAGAAGAGGTGTCGGCAGGTTCAGGTACACACAGGTGCAGAGAGCCCAATGCCCTGCAGTGGGCTAGCCCAAGTCTGCCCCGCCACCCCAGCCTGGCCTTGCTTGCTCCAACGGATCCAGGGCTCAAAACCTTTCCCTGCACCAGTCACTGTCACAAAACAGCAAAGATGAAGTCACACACACACCTGCACCTTCGGGGCGCAGGGAACCCTCGGCCCCTACCCACTTAGGGACTGATTGTTGAGGAGGCGGGAACGGGGACCCGGGCGCATCCAGGCAGGCTTCTCTCAGGAGCTGCAATTGCGGCCCTGGCGACGCCTCTGGAAACTGCAAGAGACCCGCCGGGCCCAGCGCGCGCGGAGCGTAGGGCGAGCGCGCTCTCTGCTGGCGATCCCGGCGCACGCCGTCGTGCCCCCTTCCTCCAGAGGTGGTCTTGAGGACGCGGGGCTCCGACGAGGTGCTCACGCCGGGCCTCCTACCAGGCTGGCGAGGGAGCGCAGTGCACGGTGATGGCCTCGACCTGGCTGGGCGGTGCCCTTCGCGGACCTCTTGGGTGCCCCGTCCCTCCTGGCCGCCCTGCCCACGCAGAGTGGACGGGTTCCTGAGACCTGCCCACGAGCCGCACCACCATGGAGCTCATGGTTCCCACTCGTGCGTGACCAGGGAGGGGGGAATCCAACCATAAATGCACACGTTTATGCGTGCTGCCCTGCACTGGGCCAGCAGGGGTCCAGTGCGACCCTGACACGAGTCTATTTCATCCCCGTCCTTCCCCTGAGCCTGCCAGGCCAGCCAGCCTCTTGACCCCAACACTTGGCTCCTGTTCCTGTGTTGTGCCTGGAGGCTCTACTTGACCAGGAAGTGGGGACACAGGGAGGGGTGGGGGGAGGAGGGGACTGGCCCTCAAAAGAGTCTTTTGTTTGTCAACATCTGCTGTGTTGTGTGTGGTGTAACCCAGCTGGAGGGGCCTGCCAATGCTAGACTGGTGTGAACCCCTTAGGAACTGGAAACCATCACTCATTCCAAGAAGGCTTTGATTATGCAGGAGGCCTGGTGTGTGTGTGTGGGGGGGGTCTGCTGACCCAGCTCTCCCCACCCCTGGGAGAACACTGCTGGCCATCAACATTGGCCTC
This sequence comes from Tenrec ecaudatus, assembly GCF_050624435.1. Lineage (NCBI taxonomy): Eukaryota > Metazoa > Chordata > Mammalia > Afrosoricida > Tenrecidae > Tenrec > Tenrec ecaudatus. The sequence continues at coordinate 110,715,363 of NC_134541.1, read as the reverse complement.
CCTGACCCACCCCTACCCCCATAAGTGTGGGTGTGCAAATGAGTGGGGACATCTAGTGCTGCTGTTCCACCCCCAGCACCCTCCTAGTGACCGCTGGGCTCCCACAGAAAGAGTCCTTTAGCTCACCCTGCTGTGGGTCCACGCCCAAGGAATTGGCCCCAAGAGCGTATTAAACCTGGAGAGGAGAAGCCCACTCTTGAGAGGCGCTGAGTGTCCACTCAGGAGCTTGGTGCCCAACACGTGGAGCTGCTGTCGAGAGCTGAGAGACTGGCCTCAGGCGAGCTGCACAGACAGCTGATCCCTGCCCATGCACCTAAACCTCTTGCCACCTGCCTGACTGCCCCAGCTTGTCAGATGCCCCCTGAGTCCATTCTGTCTCAAGGGGGGGGGTATGCTGTCCTACTGTCCTATAAGGTTTCCAAGGCTGTCATGCGATAGGTGTTGTATTGCTAACAGTAAGGTCAAAACCCACCAGGTGATCCTGTTAGGTTTCAGGGATGGTTGGCCTCGGTTCTTCTCCACGCTGAAAGAATTCACGTGGCAGAAGCACTTTTGTAAATCCAAGTAACTTTTACGAGGGAAAGGTAAGCTTCGGGTAGTACAATCTCAGATGGTACAGGCTCTCTGGAGATATCTGGAAAGCAAGCTTAAAAGGCTACATGGGGAGGGGGGCGGTGGGAAGGGGCTGGCTTGGGAGAGTTTGCAACTGAGAATGGCTGCTTTAGGGGAGTGCGGAAAAAACACCTGGAAAAGAGGATGCTTCAGAATCCAAGGAGTGTTGGAACCAAAAAGGAGCCAGGGCGAAGGGGAAAAAAAGAGGCCAGGGCATGCGTGGGCACACCTGTCCACATGAGTGACCCCGCCCTCCGATGTGAAAGTACTTGAAAGGGCGCCCAGCCCTCAGCCTGTGTTGTTTATCCCCTCCTAACCCCACTGGGGGCGGAGGGGGGCCCTGGTAGAAGATACTGAGCGATCTTAGTATTAAGATTAACCGAAAGCAGGCCAGAGAGAAGAAAATGGGGAAGTTTGTTCTGCGTTTCCCGGGAGAGATTCACTGACGCCAGCAGGGAGTCAGAGAATCCGTGCTGCCAGGGAAGGAGAGGAGAGGAGAGATGGGAGAGGGAGAGGACAGGACGGGCGCCCTGAACTGGACGAACTCCAAGGGCCCCATTGGGGGGACCCAAGAAGTTGCGCTTCTCTGTGATGGAGAGTAGTTTTAAGCTGCTCAGGGGGTGGGGTAAAGCAATAAAGGGAATGGTTAGAAACCCCAGGTGGGCAAAAAAGGAGGAAGGGGCGAGGGTGCTCAGCTGGGGTGGGGGGACTCTTTAAATGTGTCTCCATCCATAAATATTCCGAGGCAGGGTGGTGCCTTTTGGAATTGTCCTCCTCGGTAGGGGCAGGCAGGCTATTGCTTCTCCGACCAGTGTCTGACCCATCACTTTGTGGCTGAGTTCAGGCACGTGTGATTTAATGTGACTGGCACCAGCGTTGTATATGCGCCCAGGTTGACTTTCACCTGGTGACCCTAGTCTGTGCATGCCCAGTCTTGAATTTTCCCCAGAGGTGTCTAATGTGTGCCTGATTTTTTCCCCCAACCCCTTTATGGTGGGTGGCCTGGTCAGCTAATTTTTCATGAGAGTAGGCATTCAGTGGAGACACCCCCTTGATCCCTAATCTCACAACCTTTCATTCATGGTGTAAAGGGTGAGTTTATGTGCTCCCATAAAAACTCCCAACGTGGGTTTGGGTTTCCTGAGTTAATCTTCAGGGGCACAGATGAGCAGGTCTCTCTCCCTCAAACTGCCAAGGCTGGACTTAGAGGTGGCCAGGGCCTTCCCAGAACTGGTGTTTCTCATTTGGGGTGAAGAGCTGAAAAAGGCCGTTCTAAGTCAGATGGGCGTGGAAGTGCCTGCAGCAGCCCCACTAAGCCTTCCCTAGCTAGGTCAGTGGGTGACTGCAGCCGCATCCTTCTCAGAAGTCCCAGGCTAAGGGTAGCAACTCCTCATCTCCAGGCTGGGTGGCCTCAAGTGCTGTCAACCAGCTAATGTGTCCTTTCCCCTGGTCCGTGCCTGTAGGGGCCGCATCCAAGCCAGGCTGGTCTGGTATCGGCTGAGGCACGACTGTGCATGATAGACAGGCTCCACTGGAATGGTGGCCGCCTTGGGACACACAGGACCCGAGGCCGGAGGAAAGCAGCATAGGTGGGAGCTGAAACCAGGCAGGGGTGGAATTCAGAGTCCTTCCTGAGCAGGGTCCCTCGGAGCTTCTGGTCCATACTGGCCCCTCCCAACCCACCCAACCCCAACACCTGGACCAACCTGCTGACATTTGAAAACACTGGCCACTGTATCCCCAGCCCAGAGCACAGGACCCAGCCTAGAGCAGATGGCTAGACAACAGCTGTGGAGCAGATGAAATAAGGGTGCAGACAGACCCAGTCATGGACACGGCAGCATGCTGGGTCTCCTTTATTAGTTTCCAGGCGATCAATTCAGAAAGTTGGAGAGGGTGAGGCGGGAGAGGATGAGGCAGCCACCAGGAGCTCTGGACATACTCTCCTGGGGCAGGCTTGGCAGGTACAGACTGTGGGACAAGACCTCCCAGGCCACACAGGGGACTGGTAGGAAGACCATGGACCAGTAGCTGCTCTCCCACACAGACGGAGACCTGGGACTCGGGGGTTGTGCCATGGGCCTGCATGCCTCAGCAGGTCACGGACCATCAGTGCCCTGGTGAGCCTAGAAGGATTTGACCAGAGCAATTCATACAGTGACCTGACTGGAGCTGCCGGCTGGGACATGGCCTTGTGGAGGTTGCATCTGCTCACACAACTTAGGGGGTCAGCACGGGCCCTGGTGAGGGCTGGAGCCCCTTTGGGAATTGGGGCTCATAGGGGTGAGACCAGACAGGCAGGGAGGGGCCACCAGGCTGAGGAGAGAAGCCAAGGGCGTTATGTCTTTCAAGACACAGACACCCTAAAGACCAGAGTCCCAGCCTCGAGCCTCGGAGGTCAAGATGAACCAGCCTTCAGCCCCATCCTGGTGCAGGGGGTAGGATCGTCAGGAAACATTGGCCCCCCATCCAGCCCTCCCAGACTGAAAGTCAGTAGGCTGTAGTTCTAAGAGGGGAGGGTGATCAATGCCTGTGGCCACTTGGGGTTGGGCTGCCCGCTTACTTCCCCTGGGAGGCAGATTTGTTGTCTGAAAGAGAAGAGAGAAAACAGATTCAGACTGCCCTCCCCTGGGCTGGGGCACCCTCACAGCCCACAGTCCTAGGGACTGGAGGGACCCAGAGGGCCGGCCTGGGGAGGTCTCTGTATCCCTCTCTGTCTTCTGAGACTTGTAGAACCACACACCTCTTCTTCCACACAGAGTGAACAGCAAAGGATCAGAAATCTAGGTATCTAGATATCACAGACACACCACGTCACAACCACAGCCAGCATGGCAGGGAGGTACAACCCCATTTCACAGAGGGGGGAAACTGAGTCTGGATGGAAGCACCACAGCCTGAGGAAAGGCCCTGGGGTGACAGGCCTGCAGGGTCTATGTGATCGGTTGGGGTTCAGTTTGGTTTATGTGATAAGGACAGGGACCTGGGGGGCGCGGTGGGTCAGGTGTTAGGTTGCTAACCCCAAGCTCTGTGGTTCGAACCCACCAGTTGCTCCAAGGGAGAAAGATGAGGCAGCCTGCTCCCATTAAAATTTACAGCCTCAAAAGAAATTTTTACAGCCTCAGGAGTCCTATACAGTTCATGTGAGTCAGCATTAACTCGAAGGTAGCGGGCTTGGTTGGTATGAGATGGGAAAAGAACTTGATGGTGCCGTGGTTCAGCATTCAGCTGCTAACCAAAGGTCGGTGGTTCAAACCCACCGGCTGCTCCACTGGAGAAGGATAAGCAGTCTGCTTAGTAAAGATGACAGCCTTGGGACTGTTCTTTAAGGTTGTGACAGCATGGTGACCTTGATCTAGCCTTGGGGACACCCAGGAATGGGAGGCATGGTCCTGGCCCTAAAGGAGACCTGGTGGCACGACCGTTAAGTGCTTGACTGCTTACTAACCCTAGGGTCCAGTGTTCTGCCCCACCTGCTGCTTCCCAGGAGAAAGAGGAGCCGGTCCCTGCCTCACTGCCACCTCGCAGGGGAACCATGGGCAGAAAGACTCAGACACTGAACATGGACCCTGTGCTTCCTAACCCGGGCCCTCAGAGTGGCCAGCTGGCCCATCACCTAGGTGCGGGCCAGCATACTCACCTTTAGGGATAAACTTCAGGGAGCTGCTGAATATTCAGAAGCGGGACTGCCCCCGCTTGGGGCCATCATTGAGAAACTCGTGGCCAAGTCCATGGCCGCATTTACCGCAGGACACCTGCGAAAATACCACCTCAGCTTGTGACCCGTGGAGGCCGTCAACCGGCAACGCTCCTCCTGCCCTCCCATCCCCAAGCGAGCTGCTGACAGGGTCACATAGCTTTGGCCCTGGCCCCAGTATTGGGGGCAATGTCCATTTCCTGTGTTCCCACCAGGGCCCCGGGGGTCCCCCAATCATTCCCCCCGGGGAGGCAGTCAAAGGCCTAGAGTGGAGAAACCTCTCAGACTCGAGAGTTGGGGGCACCCACCTTAAAGGCATCAGGCTGATTGCGCTCGGGCCGCTTGGCCACGCTGTCATCGTGGATGGTCTCCGTGAAGGCTGGCCACGGCGACGAGTGCTCGTACTTGGAGCAGCTGGAGAACAGCTCGTAGCCGCACTTGGCACACACGTAGACACCTGGGGCAGGCGGAGCAAAACAAGACACTTCAGACTCTGGTCCTGGGGCGGCCTGCTAACCCAGGAGATGACCTCCCTCCAGCCCCAATCCAAGTGGATCTTGGACCCTTCTCCACCACTACCCACAGAGTCAGCAGTGGCTCATTCTCAGCCAATGCCCCGCACCCCCAGCTCCTGGGGCCCTCCATTAGCTGGTGGCAGAAGGCTGGCTTGCATTTCCATATTACAGATGAGGAAGCTGAGGCTGACCTTGTTGCAAACAGGAAGAAACCCAGGACAGGTCCCTCATGAGGATGTGCTGGCTGTATGGACACCTCCCCCTGCCCGCCACCCCACCCCACTCTGTTAGGACATCAAGCCAGGAAGAGGGGCTGGCTAGGGAGAAAGACCCACTTCACCCATCCCCAGAAAGTCAATTCCGTGGCGAAGAATTGCAAAAGTGACTTGCCAATGTGTTGAAAGCCCCAAATCAGGAAGTGGTATCCTCTTGCCCCCTCCGGGTATCTGAAATGCCACGCTAAATTTGCCTAGAACCTCCAGAGGAAGAATAGCGGAGCGCTGTAATTTCCGGGGAGTGGTGTGTCTGGTTTGGCTGAGCTATGTGGGGACAACTGAGGCCCCACGGCCAGAGGGCCTTGGGACAGGACCCTGCCCAGGTGGTCTTTGTCACATCTGGCACCACAGCTGACTCATGTCATAGCCCAGCCCCAGACCTCTTGCCTCTCTGGAGGTTGGCCTGGTCTTACCAGTCATATTTTTACCAAATTAGTCCATCACCAGGCAAGCACAGCCAAGCAGTGGAGTCTTGAATAGCTTGGAACTCTGCGGAGAGACAGCCCTTCGCCCCCTCCCCCCGGCTTGTGTCAAAGATCAAACTTGGCTGGTCAATAGGACAGAGGCCAGACCGGGAGCAGAGCCAACAGTCCACTCCAACTGGCCAAGTCACAGATCTGAGCAACTAGGGGAGTGGCCGGCTGGACTTTTCAGCGGGAATAGTATAGTCTGCGAACCACTAGGGAATTAGGTCACAGGACGAGGATAGGGAGGGCGAGGTTATTAACCTCTGGAGGGTAAATAACATGAGGGTCTCTGCAGAGGGGACCCTCACCGCACCTGTGCACCCCGTCCTCCCCAAGTCCCAATCCTGACTCCAATCTTGCCCCCCTCCCCTATTCCCATTCCTCCTGGCAGACATTGTCCTTTGTGTAGCGGCCCTCCTCACTAATTAATGTCCACTCTCCCTTGGAGGCACCCCTGGTTTGCCCTCATCCGCGATCTTTTTATCCACGTGCGCTGCATCCCAGCCGCCGCCGCTCAGCCCCACCTGCGGGCTCCCGGGCTCCACCTGCGGAGGGTAATGACGCCCCCTCCTCGCTAATCCCACTGAGGGGGGAAGTGGGCTACAGGCCGTACCGGGTTCAAAGTGATTCTGGAAAACCTCGCTCCCGGAGAAGCTGCAGAAAGACATAGTGGCACCTGGCTCCCGTCCAGCTCTCACACTCCGAGTAGGCCGACTCCACGGCCTCGGGGCTCCCAGCCGGACCCCAGTCCCGAGACCAATCACACCTGCTTTTATGCACCGGCCCCGGAGCTGGGCGCCCCGCCCTACTCCAGCGACCAATCACATCCAGGAACGCCGAGAAAAATTCCCGAGGCCCGCCTCTCGAAGTCCCGCCCCTCCCAAGGACCAATCGCTCCCAGGCATGCGGCATTCGGGTTCCGGTTCGAGGCCCCGCCTCCTCCCAAGACCGGTCCTACCCCGTCGGCCAGCAGGCCCCGCCCACCAATGGCGTCTTCTCCTGAAGATCACTCCTAGGTTATTTCTTCGAGGCCCCGCCCCCTGAGGACAGCCTCCATTCCACTTGCTGGGCCCCGCCCCTGCCTCCCGGAAGCCCCGCCCCGTCCTCCCAGAGGCCCCTCCCCTGAGGACAGCCTCCATTCCACTTGCTGGGCCCCGCCCCGGCCTCCCGGAGGCCCCGCCCCCCCGCGAACGCCAGGGAGCGCAGCTGAGCTGCTCTAGGGTGCAGTTGGGACAGACGGACGCCTCTGGGGCCAGGCCCGGATTTGTGGTGTCATTCACTGGCAACCCCTGAGAGCCACGTCCCTTAGCCTGTCCCCAACCTTGAGCCTCAGTCATTGTCCAGTGTGGCCTTTCCATAGGACACTGAAGCATGCGTTGCCACCAAGCTTTATTAGACAGGAGGGGCTGATGGGGACATCGCCTACAGCTCTCCGGAAGTCTCAGGGTTTTCCATCTGAAGATCCTTCTTCTGGGGGCCCTGGGGTCGGGGACAGGAGGGCCGTTTGTCATGGGGTCTGCCTGAGTATACAGGTCCCAGCCAGCCACCAAGTTCTACCAGGGTGGACCTGGCTGTCCCCTCCCACCCCTTCCTTGTCTGTCAACAAGGATCAGTGGCCAGGGCTGGGCCCCCCTCTGCAAATGAGTGCAGGAGGCCTACCCCCAACAGGGGCAGAGGGACGGGGAGGAGACCGCAGGCTGCCTCACCATGAAGGCCCTCTTCTCCTGGGCAGTCTGGAAGCAGCCATGGCCAAACTTGGATGTGGTGTCGATGAACTTGAGCTCGATGCTCTCCAGGGCCCGGCGGCTGTGGGGGACCCGGAGGGACTGGGGGTCCAGGAAAGAGGGGATCCTTGAGGCCCAGTCACCCTTCCCCCAGGTCATGTCCTTGTTCCCACAGTTCCCCCTCCCCAGATGTTTCACCCAGGTCCTATCAGAACCTCCCCTTTCTGCCACTGCCTTCCCTGCTGTAGTCCCCGAGATCCCAGCCCACCTTCCTCAGCGTGATGACCCTCTTCTTGGTGCCAGCGATGCAGCCCTTGAGCATGACAAAGTCGTTGTTGACCTCGCCGTAGTGGGGAAAGCCGCCCTGCCGGAGACGCTGGGTCAGGGACCAACCCTGGGGCAGGGGCTGCCAGCCTGGGGGTCACTGGGGGAACACCACTGCACACCACTGCTGTGCTGGGAGGGACCTGGCCACCAGGTCTGGGGCTGACCCCTCTGGAGGCTCCCTAGTCGCTGATGCTACCACAGCATCTTTATCAAGTCCTGGTGGCATAGTGATGGTAGTGATTTTTTTTTGTTTGGGCAGAAGGGGAAACTGAGGCTCAGCCGGTACATACTGGGCATGGGGTCATAGTGGCAACAGTCTCTATCAGAGGGTGGAAGGGGTTGGGAAGTAGCAGGGGTCCCATTCCCCCCCTCAAACACACACACACAGAGCTCAGAGAAATGCTTCACCACAAGCCCCGCCCAGCCCTCTGGCCAGTTCCACCACACCAGACCCCCTCCCTCACCAGCGGTGTGATGGACTTGTCCGTCACATCGTAGCTGGTGGATGCGTTGTTCTTGACCAGTTTCCCTTCCTCCATGTGTGGCCCGCGGCCAATGCGGTAGATCTGCCGGGAGAAAGCCACGTTGGGTAACAGCATGCCCACACCTTGGGCCACCTGTGCTGGGGCTGAGTCACGGCGGGGCAGAAGGGCGGGCAGAGCCTGGACTCCTGCCCACCTTCTTGTTGAGCTCCGTGCGGTGGTGGTAACCCTTCTGGCCAGCACGGGCGATGGAGCAGCCCACGCGGGCAGGGTGCCAGGCGCCGATGCAGGCCACCTTGCGCAGCCCCTTGTGCGTCTTTCTGGGCAGCTTCTTGGTGTGCCAGCGACTTGTCACCCCTGGGGAAGGAGGGAGGGAGAGAGGAAGGAGCCGCCTTCCTGGCCTGGAGTCACCAGCCCCCCCCCCCCATCCCCCAAGATACCTTTGACGCCTCGGCCCTTGGTGACGGCAATGACATCAATGACCTCACTCTGGCTGAACACGCTGTGCACAGGCACCTGCTTCTCCAGCCGGGCCTGGGCCCAGGCCACCTTCTCGGCCACCGTGCCCCCGTTCAGCTGGATCTCCATGATGTGGGCCTTCTTCTGCCGAAAGGGCAGCAGCTTCATCTGGGAGTCAGGGCAGAGCAAATCACACCCCATCAGCAGACACGGGCCAGCTGTGTCCCTGTGGGTCATGGGTCACCCTTCCCCATCATCAGACATAGTATGGCCGGCTGGGTACCCACCAGTCAGCCACACCAACAGCAGACTCAGCAGGGCCAAGTGGGTCCCTGTAGTCCCACCACCATTAGCAAGCAGCACAGCCAGCTGGGGCCCTGTGGGTCACACACCATGTCCCCTGTGGACTCTACAGAGCCACCCCTGCATTTTCGCTCGAAAAGTGTGAGGCCCTGGGGGTGTGCCAGGGAAGGAGATAGACAGGCCCCAGACCTCCTGGACCACCCTCCAATCAAGGGCCAATTGGAGATCAAATACCCCCTCAGAAACATTACTTCAGAATGGGTAGTCATGGGTTGGGGGCTCTCTGTGAAGGTGACAGCTATACCCAGAAGCTCCTGGGTGAAGATCTTAAGAAGTTTGGGGCACGAGGAGAGAGCCTGAGGCAGGGGAGACCTGGGAGGTGATGGGCCAGGAAGCATGGGTCAGAATGGGATCAGAAGTGACCAGAGGTTGGGCTGAGCTGGGCTAGGGAGCCACAGAAGAAGCCAGGCAGGCCCAGATATGACAGGACCTAGTGCCTTTTAAACAAACAACAACAAAACCCAACATCTCTGGCACAGGCCGTTTGGAAGCCCAGACAGCTCACAGCTTGGCGCTCAGCCCTGGTGTGAAATGGTTACACACAAGGGCTCAAGTAGGAAGAAAATGTTTTGAAGATGATGATGGCAACATACGTACAAATGTGCTCGACACAATGGATGGATGTAGGGATGGTGCTAAGGGCTGTAAGAGCCCCCAATAAAATGATTTTTTTAAAGGTTACAGGTTGGGGTGCTGATCCAGGGTCAGCAGTTCAAAACCACCACCATCAGCGGCTCAGTGGGAAAAAGACCAAACTGTCTACTCCTGTAAAGAGTGAGTCTCAGAAACCCACAGGGCCAGTTCAGCCCGGTCGAATCAATGGCAGTGGGTGTTCTGGGTTTGGGAGTGGTTCCACGTTGAGCTGCTAAGCACAAAGGTCAGCAGTTCAAAACCGCCAGCCGCTCTGCAGGAGAAAAAGGGGGCATCCGCCTCCTGCAAAGAGCTACCCTCTCGGGAACCCACGGGGGCACTTCTGTCCCGTCCTGTCGGGCCGGTGTGAGGCAGAATGGGCTCGGCGGCAGTGGGCTGGAGTGGCACAGTGGATTACACATTCGCCTGCTGACTAAACGTCAGGAGCTCGAAACCAACAACCACCTTCGGTTAAAAAAAAAAGGAGGCTTTCTACTCCGGTGAAGAGTAACAGTCTCAGAAACCCACAGGGGCATTTGACCCTGTCCTGTAAGGTTCCCATGCAGCAGAAATGACTTGATGGCATTTACCGCACACCAGACTCTGCCCAACACCCCCCACCCACCCCAATGGACTCGCCCCCCCCCCCCCGGGAACTCAGGTCCAGCGAAGGAAAGGGACATTGACCCAGCACGCGTCAGCCAGGATCTGGAAGGGCTTAGGGAATCGGGAGCGAGGTGTGCCCCTGGGGACCTAGCAGGCTCTAGCATAGGGAAGGGGCTCACTGTCCTGGGGCCTAGGAAGAAGAAAAGTCTCCAGAAAAGATGCTCAAGGAATGGTCCAGAAGTAGTCTGTGGGTGGGAGGTGGGGGGGTTGTGGGTTACCTGTCCTCCCACACAGAGCCAGAGCCCAGGTACAAAACGTCCACGCACATATATACTTGCACCCACAGGAGGGGGTCCATGTTGCACACTAGACTGTTAGTGGGAGACTCAGGCCTCTCAGGGCATGGTGGAGCTGACTGCCAGGCAGGGCCCTTGGTCCCTCCAGTCCGGGCCTGAAGCAGCCAGCGAGGTGACCCGCACACCCATTGGGCAGGAGCCGTGCCTGAGGCGTGGGTATTTTTAGGCTGACATTTTCCAGGGCCCCTGGAAGCAGGGTGGGGGTGGGGGTGGACAGGCTGGACGGGGCGGGGCCGGGGCCAGGGGCGGACCTGAGTGTGGACGATGACACGAATGACCTTGCAGTACTTCTTCATGGCAGCAAAGTCTTTCTGGAGCTGCTTCTTGCCATCGGCGTCCCGCCACCTCTTGCAGGCCTTGGTGAAGGCTTTCTTCTTGCTTTTGTGCCTGTGCCACACATGGGAGGGCACTCAGGGCTGCCAGGCCCTGTCCCACAGCCAACCAGGAGGTGGCTTGGGACATGAAATGCCGGGATGGGCTCTCTCTCGCCTCTCTCCCTGGGAAGCCCCCTCCTCTCCTCTGTCAGGTGGACACCCTCCTTCCTCCATGTCCTCCCAGAGCCTGAGAGTAAACATGAGGCTCGAAGGGGACCCCAGCACCGGGGGACCAACCCCACAACCCAGCACTGTGGTTTAGACAGCACATTGTGTGCGCGGAAGTCTAGAAGGTGGGAACAATTGTCCCCGTGGCAGACAAAGGGACCAAGGCTCAGAGAAGGTCCAGCTCTGGACGAGGGTCAACGAGGGGATGGTGGGCCTTTCCTGAGCCTCTGCCTGCACAGAGCCCCCATGCTTTCATAGAGGTCCCATTTATGGGGGTCCCATTTATGCAATGCTAGTGTGGCTTGTCCCTGGTCTGACTCCAGAGCCCAAGCTCGCAGTCGGGACTGGGACTAGATGGCGCCTGAGGAGGGAGGGTGCCTCGTGCGGGGAACGGCAGGTGCTTGCACCAGGCGGGCGGGGCTTCCCTGGACAGACCAAGTGGCATGGTAGAGTGGAGTTCTGACACCTGTCTCAACCTCTTGGATGATACAAGGCATGCCGGTGGCACCGTGAGTTAGCTGTTGAACTGCTAACCACAAGTCCAGCGGTTCGAACCCCCCAGTCGCTCCACTGGAGAAAAGATGAGGCCGCCTCAGAAACTCGTATGAAGCAGATCTATTCCGTACTGTGAGTCCCTGTGACTTCTAAAGACGCAGCTTGTCACTGGTCCATTTTCATCTTTCCCCCTGGCTGCCTGGACATATGGGGCTAACCCTGACAATATTTACTTTCTATCTTGCCTTCCTTGTGGGTCTTATTGAGGGCAGCGGGCAGCGAGTGCACACACATGCAGTACACACACGTGTGCGTGCACACGCGGGCACACCCCTGCCGTCTCGGGGAAGGGGGTGGAGATGACCCTCACCAGTCCTTGTAGAAGCGCCGGCGACACTCATCACTCAGGTGCTCTGCGAAGATGGTCTTGAAGCTCCGGAGGCCCCGGGGTGTGGCCACGTAGCCCACCACGCCCACCACCACCAGGGGTGGGGTCTCCACGATGGTAACTGCTTCCACCTCCTCCCGCTTGGAGATTTCTGCGTGAGACCAGAGACAGCCAGGTCGGAGAGCCCCAGTGGCGGGCAGGCACCAGCCCACTGTCCTTACTGTCTCTCCAAATCCCTGGCAGATGCTGAAAGGTGCCCACTTGGGCTGTGTGATCCCTAAGCTCGGCAGTTCGAAACCACCAGCAGCTCCAAGGGAGAAGGAGAGCTACAGTCTTGGGAACTCTACACTTGATCTTAGCCAAAAGGCCGAGAAGCGATAGTCTTGGGAACTCAAGGGTAATTCTTCCCTGTTCTGTAGGGTCGTTGTGAGTCGACATCGACTGGGTGACAATGAGCTATTTGGTTTTGACGGGCACCGAAGGCCCAGGAAGACAGGGAAGTAGATGTGGGCTCCCTGTGGCTTGCTTCCTAAACTCACTGCCATCCAATAAGGACCCTGTAGGACAGGGCAGAACTACCCAGGTGGGTTTGCCAGGCTGGAACTTACAGGAGTGTCAAGCTTTGTCTCCCTCTGAGCACCTGGAGGCTTCGAACCCTTGACCTTGCAGTTAGCAGCCCGACGCACAACCACCAGCGCTCCCTACGCGACTGTGCAGTGTGGCGGAAAACGTGGGAGCCTTGACTACAGCTTGGTAAGTAAGCACAAATGGGCCTATTCTTACCTTGCCCCTCTGGGTCCTCCCCCACTGGACTGGGGGAATGGATGGGTGGATGTAGTCTTCGGAGACCCATGGGGAGGTGAGGATTGAGCCAAAGTTCTGGTCACCCTTACCCCCAGAAGTCCCCTGCTGACCTCCCCGCCCACCCCCTACCCAGGGCGCCCACTCAGGGTGACGCTGGTTCTCACTTGGAGAGCTCAATTTCCCCTCAGACCTGGGGGGTGGGGTGTTGCTCTCTAAAAGGTCAAGGACCCACCGCTGCCAGGCGAGTCTGACTCACAGCAAGCCCCGGTGGGAGTTCAGACCCTATCAGTCACAGTCACACCTAGTCCCTGCCGTCATGTTCTCGGGCAGGGACTGTCCCTCTCCACTAACCCACCCTGCCCCTGGGACATGACGCACTGAGTCCTGGCCGGTGGACGTCGCGCAGCGTGTGGGTCATGCCTGCCTTGTAGCCCAGGAAGGCCGTGAGGTGCACAGGCTTGCTGGGGTCGTCCCGAGGCCACGTCTTCACCTTGCCCCGATGCCGCCGGCTCCGTTTATGGGGCAGAAAGCCCAGGTGCCCATGCCGAGGGGCGGAGAACTTCCTGTGGGACTGTGAGGGCCAGAGGGGAGAGAGGTCAATGCTGGGGTCTCCCTGCAGGTGGCCCCAGAGCCCAGACCCGGAGGGCTGAGGCCCCAGGATGCCCTCATTGCCTTGTCTGGGGGTCTTCAGGACTGGCCAGGCGCCTATTCTCCTTCGGCCACTGCCCTCGGTCCATCTCCTGGCCTCTGAGGCCCAGCAGCTGCTCGCTGGCCTCTGGCTGCCCTTCCAGTCACCCACCCCTCACAGTCGGTCCCTGAGGACACCTGGAGTCCAGCCCGCCGACCTGGGGGCCCTACTGACCATGGCTGCTGTCCTCCCAGGTCCAGGAGGGGGCCTCCCTGCCAGGCGCTCGAGGTAGAGTGGCAGGATCAGGACACAGTCGCCAGGTCCCAGATTTAGTTCCTGGCAGGAAGCTTGGTCATCTCCCGTGGCAGGCGTGGGCTCTGGTGCCAGGGGCAGCCTGGGCCAGAGCGGGGGTGGCTGGATAGGTGGCCCTGGGACAGATCCATGTCACTCTGCTGTCTGCCCTGTGGGACCAACTTAGCCAGGTGAAGGCCGAGGCCCCCTTTGGAGGGTACCCTTTGGATGGGCACCTCTCTGAAGGCCCTTGGTTGAGTTTGCCGACCAGGAGGCCAGGGGTCCTGCCTGGGGGCTACGGAGGAGGTCTGACTCGACCATCTCGTTCCATTCTGCCATGGTTGGTGGCCCCAAACCTTGGTTGGTTTGTTTTGTAGTGGTGTTTTAGGGTACAAAAGAGGCTCTGGAGCTCAAACATGTAAGGAGGACAAAGACAAAGGCACATTATCCAGGCGGGGAGACGGCTAACACCGCTCATCATGGCGCGGCTTAAGGAAAGCACGGGATACAAATGGAACTCGGAAACTGAGGATAGTTGGCAGATCAATACTCAGCTTCAGGCTGGATTGCGGGAGCAGGAATGGGACCGTGACTGGGACACATACCTCAGGTTGTGACCCCTTTGGGGTCAAATGACCCTTTCACAGAGGTCGCCTAAACCATCGGAAAACATTTTCCTATGATCTCAGGAACTGAGACACCACTTCTCTATCCATCTCCAAGCGAGTCTACCCACATGCAGATAGGACCCCTGAGGTTGTTAGGTTATGCTGCCAACCTGGCCAATAAATACATGTGAGGTGAATTGAAGGGCAGAGGGATAAATGGCTCAGTGAGCCTCACCTTTCTAGTTCTCGGGTCTCTCTCTTGCTATGTGATGGTTGGACCAGGGTGCAGCTTCCTTAGCCAGTTTCCTGCTTCAGCTGGCAAGGCTGACTTCCTGCAAGACATCCCTGAGGAGAAGCCACATGGGCCTACCCCGATGCAGCCCTGGGTGCTGGAGCAGCCGTGTGGAGACCCCTGCCAGCTCTGAGATGCTGACACGTTCACTGACTCAGCTTTCCTCCTGCAATCGGCATCATAGTGTGTGTTTTGAGAGATGGAGGAGGACTTTGTGGATTGGTGTCAGACATATGGGTTAATGTTGGACTTGTGGGCTTGGGCAGCACTGGATTGGGATGTTTTCTTGATGTGCACTTACCCTTTATATAAAACTCTCTTTTATACATATGAGTTTCTGTGGATTTGTTTCTCTAAAGTACCCAGACTAACAGTGATTCATCACTATGCTTTATTTATGTTCAATTTGAAACAATGAAAAGACATCCTGCCTATCAGATATCTGCATGATGAACATAACAGTAGCAAAATGACAGTGATGAAATAGCAATGAAAATAATTTTATGGTTGGGAGTCACCACCACACGAGGAGCTGTCTGAAAGGGCCGTGGTATTAGGAAGGTTGAGAACCACTGTGTTAGATAAAAGAGGTTAAAGGTTGGTTCAGGGCCTTCAGTTTCACAGTGCTTGATTCAAGACCCTGTGACCCCAGAACTGACTATCCAGGACACACCCAGGCAAGTCTCTAAGGGACACTGCCCCTCCCAGGGCTGGCCGGAGAGGGGCGGCCATCCCTTTCCAATGTATCCTGCCTGAAGGCCTGACCGACTATTCACATCCCCAGTGAGAAGGGACAAGAGCCCTGGTGGGGCAGTGGGTTACCCACTGAGCTGCTAACCTCAAAGTCAGCTGTTCAGAACTAGTAGCCACCAGGGAGAAAGAAGAGGCTTTCTACCTCAGTAAAGAGTTACGGGGTCAGAAATGCACAGGGACAATTCTACCGCGCCCTGTAGGATCCGTAAGAGCAGGAGTTAACTCATGGTGTTGCTGGTTACAGCGGGTCCTTGGAGAGCCAGGTTGATTTGAAAAACTCATAAGTTTACTCCTGCCAGCACCTGCAGGAGGGGAGTGGCCAGGGTTCTCCTCTGAGCTGTTTCCGGGTTCGGTCCTGGCCCAGCAAGTGAATACACAAGGAGCAGGTTTGTACTAGGAATTCAGGGAGAGATTGGCAGGCTTGTACACTGTCACAGGATACAATTGATTCCCCGAGGAGGCAGGCTTTGCAGTGATCATTAGGAAATTATCGACACTTACATTTCTCCAGGGGCCCTTAAGCCACCGCCCTCTCTGATGCTTTATGCCCGATTGCTCACTCCTTCCGCAGTCAGGACATCCCTGCTATGCGAGCTTAACAGGGATTTTTACAGCAAGGGTGGTGTCTGTGACCTGGTGGATTTTTTTTTAAAAGCGAAATCTTACACTATATTTTATTTCTAGTCTTTTGATTCTCCATAGGCTAACTCTTCTCAGCCCTCTGTCAATGACAGTGAGAATCAGGAAAGCAAAACAAAAATCACTCAGCTCGCTGCCACCAAGTCAATTCCGACACAGACGCAGACTGTCCTGGTAAGAAGGAGTTCAGCAGAGGCTTATCCAAGTGTACTTTGAACACGGTCGTGCTCAGAATTTAAGTTTTAATACAGTGATTTGGTCTTCTCTCCCCCAAATTTGGTATAAGTCTACTTTTTTATTTTTTATTGTATGTAGCTCAGGGGAAACTTTACAGTTGTTTGTCCTGTGTTGTGTGTGTGTGTAGGGGGGTTATGTGTTGATCATTGCAATTGGTTTCCCCTTCCTCTCCTCCTCTCCCCACCTTCCTCCTGCCCTCCTGGTATCGATACTCCCATTCCTGTTCCTGGATTCCATGTGTTGTGAGCTCTTATCTCTTATCTGTTCTTGTGCACACGCTCCCCTGTCTAGCCCACCATAACAAGCAGGACTGGGTCATGATAGTGGGGGGTGAGGAAGCCTCAAGGAACCAGAGGAATAGTGTGTGTCTCATCAGTGCTGTCCTGAACCCTGATTGACTCATCCCTTCCTTGTGACCCTTCTATGAAGGGATGTCCCATTGTCTACAGATGAGTTTGGGGTCTTCGCTCTGACCCACCTCATCTTCAACAATATGTTTTGTTTTGTTTTGAAAGCACTCAGGGCCATTGAGTCCATTCTAAGTCAGAGTGACCCTACAGGGCAGGGTAGGACTACAGGGCAGAGTAGGCCTGTAGGGCTGTCAGTAAAGCTTTGTAGGAGCAGAAAGTCTCTCTCCCAGGCATGGGCCCTACTCACTTTTACTGCTGTCGAGTGGATTCTAACTCAAGTCACAGTCATGCAGTGACGCCATGGGACAGGGAGAGCTGTCCCTGTGGATGTCTGAAACCGGATCTTTATGGGAGTCATCTTTCTCTGCTCAAGGGGCTGGTGGTTTCAAACTGTGGTTCAGCCTGAACTGAATCATGATCACCACACCACCAGGGCTCTGGAGTAGGCCACAGCAGAAAAATATAAGCAAACACACTGTCATCAAGTCAATGCCAACTCGTAGAGACCCTATAAGAGTGAACAAGACAAGGAAGGGAGGGGGGAAAGTGAACTGATACCAAGGGTTCAAGAAGGAAAAAAAATGTTTTGAGAATGATGATGGCAACACATGTACAAATGTGCTTGACACAATGGATGGATGTAAGGATTGTGATAAGAGTTGTACAAGCCACCAATAAAATGATTTTTTTTTAGTTAGTTCAAGGATCATTTGTTGGCCTTTAGGAGTGTTTTCCGGTCCAGTCTGTTGGGGCATCATGCCCTGGCCCCAAAGTCCACCTTCAGCATTCCCTGGGGACCTTGCCACTCACTCCATTCCCTTGCTGTTCCGTTGCACTCCCCCAGTGAAAATTATTTTTAAAAGGGAGGAAAAAAAGACACGTCAAGACAATGGGACAGTCCTTCCCAGAAGGGCCACAGTGATGAACAACACAACTATCCTGTAGTCCTTTAAGATTTCTTCCCCTTATGTGTTATACCTCACTAATCATGTTCGATTTGCATTTGCTCATTTGTATATTTAAGATTGCTTGGTGCGTGGTAGTCAAGATAGATGAGCCCTCAGTCAGTGACAGGAGTAATGGTTCCCTGAGGGTGCGAGAAGTAAGGGGGGCGATGAGGGGAAAGGGGTGTTGGTAGAATAGATGATTGTAAAACTCCACTCAATGGGATTGAACTACAGAACTGTATGTGAATGGATATATTAGACTGAGTAAGTGATGTCAATAAAAAATATTGTGTTTTTTTTTTAAAAAAGACAGGGTAGAACTGCCTCGGTGGGTTTAGAGACTGTAACTCTTCACTGGAGTAGAAAACCCGGTCTTTCTCCAGAGGAGCAGCTAGCAGTTTTGAACTGGTGACTTTTCGACATCTCCAGCCAACTTGTTACCATTACGTCCCTGGGGCTTGGAGTAGGACATCCAGGAGGGCTTAGTGGAGGAGTAGGGATTTCGCTCTGCCTGTTGCGCGTTGACTTATTGCTCGTGTCTGCCCCACTAGCATGTTCACCATATAGGCAGGGTTCCGCCCAGTCCCTGGGTGATTAGCACCCTCCTGTCCCTGGGTCCCTGGGTGCTAGCAAACGGTTAGCACACTCAGCTCTAAACAGGGTTCAAGTTCGCCCTGCGGCACCCCAGAAGAAAGTCCTGGCGATCTACTTCTGAAGGGTCACAGCCCGATTCTGCCACTGACGGAATCATTTCTGGGGTAAAGTGCCCTCTGTGCCCAGAGGAGCGCCCAGAACATAGGCTTTGGGAGGAGGCGCGGTGCAGCGGCGCCAAGCAACCACACGGCGGCGCACGCGCGGCGAGGCGCGTAGGGCTCAAGAACTACAGGTCCCGTGGTGCCCCGCGCCGCCGCCCGCCGACGCGCAGGCGCGTCCGGCCCGGCGTCCTTCGCAGCGGGCGAAGTAGGCCGCGGGAGTAAGCCTGAGACCCGGGAGTGGAACCTGCGCCCCGCCGCAGCCATGCCGGACAGCTGGGACAAGGACGTGTACCCCGAACCCCCACGCCGCACGCCGGCGCCCTCCCCGCAGACCTCGCTGCCCAACCCCATCACCTACGTGACCAAGGCCTTCGAACTCCTCGTGGACCGGCCCGTGACCCTCGTGAGAGGTACGACTCCCAGACGGCCCCGGGCCATGGCGCACCCCGGCCTCGCCGCCCGGACTATGCCCTTGACGCCCCTCCCCGGAGAAGCACGGGTCTTGCGCGGCCTCACTAGGATCCTCCGCCCCGTACCCCAGAATTCACATGACCCCACTGCACTCCCGGATCTCACGCTGCCCCCAATCCTCAGTCCCTGATTTCATGAGGATGCCCCCTGGACCCCGGATTTCATTCGGACTTCGCTACTGCACCCCTTCACATGGAATAGACCCCCTACTGCGCCCTCAGGCACCCCGAACTCACATGAACCCAGTGTACGCCTGACCACAAAGACCCCTGCTGCGCCCTTGATTTCACACAGACACACACCCCACTGCACCCCAGACTTCATTTGGCCTTTTCCCTAACGTACGCCCAAGCCCTTACATGACCCCTTCACTGACCTCATGTGGACCCCTCCCTATTGCACTCTGAGACCTTCCCTCGGCCCTCCTGCTGCACCCCAACCTTCACTTGTACTCTCTCCCTTCTGTCCTTTGACATGCCTGGCCTGTCAGGGGTCTCCGCTGCACCCTGTCCATGCCCAGCCTCACTGTACCCCAGGGCTTTGCCCCTCAGATTCTTCTTACTGTCTGATGTCCCCAGGACTCACCCCTGCAGTCCTGACCCCAGAAATTCCTCCTCCAACTTTCTTCAAACACTGAGTTTGTGGCTCCGAATCGTCTGTGTCCTGGACGTGTGGAGTTTGGGGCAAGCCTGTTGGGTGGGTGGTCCACAACAGAGTATGGGGCACCTGCTAGCTGGCTGCCCACCTTCAAGGTGGTCGTGGGCCCACTTTGGGCCACCATTCCCTGCCCACATAACAGGATGTTCAGCGAGGGTCCCTCGTTCACCCTCCCTCCTTTGTCACCTGTCAGGCCATTTGTTCATTGTCAGTGTGTCGTCCTGCCTAGGGGACAGCACGAGGAGTGGGCAGGCACCTCTTCCTCTTCCGGTGCCATCGAGTCAGCTCATAGCGACCCTGGGTGTAGTGTGGCATAGTGAAACACTGCCCTGCCCGGAGCGCCCTCGCCATGCTCGCCTTGCTTTCTCACTGAGCCTGTGCCACTGTGGGGCATGGTGTGAGGGTGGGCCCAGGGCTGTCCTAGAAAGCATTTTCAAGGCCAGGTTCTCCAACTCATTACTCTTGTTCTGATGGGGGAAGCTGTGGCCAAGCAGGCCCCGAGCTCAAGCTGGTGGCCCCTGGGGCCCGAGGGAGCAGGCCACCGGTCTGGGTTCCAGTCCCTGCTCTCTCCCCAGCTGTCTATAGATCTGGATCCTGTGCATAAGTGAGCTTCTCAGTGTTCATGGGGAAAGGGGGTTAAAAGGGCTTTCCCCACAGACGTCTTAAAGGCCTCTCGTGTAGGGAGACAGGACTTGCCACCCAAGGTAATTGGGACCGAGCCACTTGCTGGCTGGGGGTTGCAGTGCGTGGTGATCTAGCTGCGGCCCCCCAGTCCTTTCAGGGACTGTCTCCCTGCACGTCCCTGCTGAGTCCATGTGCCCGTTTCCTGCCTCTCTCTGCAGACTTCATCGAGGAGCAGCAGGCCAAGAACAAGACCTACTACTACCACCGGCAGTTCCGCCGTGTGCCCGACATCACTGAGTGCCAGGAAAATGATGTCCTGTGCATGTTTGAAGCTGAGATGCAGTGGCGGAGGGACTAGTAGGTACCCTGGTGTCTGCTGGGTGGCAGCAGTGTGGCTAGCTGGATTTTCCTGGGGCCCCCGCTGGCAGGAATGCCTTGCCTGGGCAAGGTGGAGGGGTATTATAACTGTAAGAAAGTTGGGTGGATGTTCAGATCATTTTCCACTCCGCAATTCATACTTGTTTGGTGTCATCTCCTTCATGGACATCACAGATGCCGCCTCACTCGGGGCTTGGTAAATGCTGCTGTCTGAGATCAAGCTGGTTCTGACTCATAGCGACCCTGTAGGGCAGAGTGGAACTGGGCCTGTGGGTTCTAAGACTGGGAATCTTTAGTTGTAGGAAAGCTGATCTTCCTCCCTAGGGGTAGCTGGTGGTTTTGGACTGTGGACTTTTGTTAGCAGCCCAATGCACTACACACCAAGCCACCAGGACACCTATCTACAATTCTGCTCTTAATAGATCTATTCCATTCCACCAACATTTTGAAATGTCCGACTTTACAGCCATGGGAACCCCGTAGAACAGGTCTGTCCAACTGGGTCACTGACTTGCACTTTACTGTGGGCAGTGCTTTGGGGTCTCTTTCCTTGGTGCTATTGAGTGGTTTTTGAGCTGCCCTGCGTGTTATCTTTCCCAGCAAAGTCGACCAGGAGATCGCCAACATCGTGCAAGCAAGGATGAAGGCCTGCCAGCAGCGGGAGGGCGAGAGCTATGTGCAGAACTGTGCCAAGGAGTTGGAGCAGTTTGCTCAAGTGTCCAAAGCCTACCAAGACCGCTGTGAGTGCCACCCCATTCCCTACAGCCAGTGGAGCTAGACTTGGGTCTTTCAAATGGTCACTTATGGGATTACAAGGTTTGCTAAATAACATGCAGCTTTGCACCAAAAATGCTGCCTTCTAGGAGCAGGGCTTACCTGCTTAGCTAAGGATTTCTCCTATGGCCACTGAACATCCTGTCTCCCTTCCCAGACCAAGACCTGGGAGCTCACTACTCAGCCCGGAAGTGCCTGGCCAAGCAGAAGCAGAGGATGCTGGCTGAGCAGAAGGCAGCCAAGGTAGCCGCCCAGGAGGCAGCCGCTGCCTGAGGAAGCCTTTGCAAACCTACTTTGACTACTGTCCTGAAATAAAAGTTCTGGCTCCCCCACTACTACTGTGTGTTCTTCAACACCCCTCATTCCAGTACCGGAACCTAAAAGCCTTTTTCTTGCATTGATGCAGCCGGACCACACTAGTAAGACAACACACAAAAGGCAAAGGCAGGCAGGCTCAATTCACTTTATTACATTTTGTATAAAATTGACTATGTGGTAGCCACAGCTGGAGCCTGGGTCCTCTGCATGGAGACTCTGGTGTGGGTCTTCACAAGATGGTCAGTGAATTCCTGCAAAGACAGATTGGTCTTACACTGCTGCCCCCAACCCTTTCCCAGGAGGCAGGCCAGGACAGCTGCTTGCCTAGCACCCAGTACCTGGTAGGGAGACTTGGTGAACACGGTCTCTTTCCAGAGGTCAGGGGTCAGATAGCTGTACGTCTTGGAGATGGCATCAAAGGTGGCTTTGGCTAGAAAACAGCAGACATGAGGACAGGCTCTGGTTTGGGACTGACCCCCACCCATACAGCCTGTGGGCACCCCACCTACCAAAGTTGCCCAGGGTGGCTGTGCAGCCCCTAGCCGACGTGTAGCAGTCATCAATCCCTGCCATCATCAGCAGTTTCTTGGGCACAGGGGCTGAGACGATGCCAGTGCCCCTGGGGGCAGGAATGAGTCGCACCAGCACAGACCCACAGCGGCCGGTCACCTTGCAAGGGACCGTGTGGGGCTTGCCAATCTTGTTGCCCCAGTAGCCTCGCCGCACCGGGACAATGGACAGCTTGGCCAGGATGATGGCCCCTCGGATGGCGGTGGCGACTTCCTTGGAGCACTTGACACCCAGGCCAACGTGCCCATTGTAGTCCCCGATGGCAACGAAGGCCTGCAGCAGAGACAAGGAGTGAGTGTCTTCGGATCTCTGAGCTGCTCTGCACTAGCAGTTCCCAGGGCCTGTCGTGCCCCCCGGAAGGGACAGGCCACAGGAGGCCTGCCCGAGGTCCTGCGGGCATCCTTTCTCTCTCTCCTCTTTACGAAAGTCACACATGTTGTGGCAGGTGTAACCATGCAGAGCAGGGAGAGTCCCTAGCAGATCCCCCCACCAACACCCCGCCAGGCACACGAGGCAGTAACAGGGTACCTTGAACCTGGTGCGCTGGCCGGCTCGGGTCTGCTTCTGCACAGGCATGATCTTTAGGACCTCGTCCTTGAGAGCCATCCCCAGGAAGAAGTCAATGATCTCAGACTCCTGCAGAACAGTGCAAAGTGTCCTTCAGGAATTCAACATAGGATTCCTAGCTCCCAAGGGCACCCTCGGGGTGTAATGGTCACACACCTGAAGCACCAATCCAGTCCCAGGGACAGCACCCCTCACAAAACCTGGGGCGCTCCATGGGGTCCTACCAGTAAGCAAACCAGGTGCCGAGTGCCATCCATACCTTGATGGGCAGGGAGAACAGATAGATCTCCTCCAGGGACTTGATCTTCATGTCCTTGACCAGACGACCCAGCTTGGTGACAGGGAGCCACTGGCGGAACAACAGGCGCAGGTGAGCCAGCCGTCTGCGCGCCACCTCGGTCCACGGGCCCGCCCCACGCGCGCGACCAGAAACTTACCTCCTTGTCTTCGGCTTTGCCCCCGCGAGCCCCGCGGCCTCGTCCACGGCCCCGACCCCGGCCGCGACCCCGTCCTCGCAAGCCGCTGCCGAAGCCTCCGCGGAAGCCGCCGCGAGCTGCGGCTCCCGGGCCCCCGGGGCCTGCAGGCCCTCCCGCTGCACCGGCGTCATCCGCCATTTGCTAAGGAAAGCGACAGAAAGCAGTGAGAACTCGGCTCTCGCAGCCTTCCGCAAACAAGCCATGATCACCACCGGAGTCCCGACGCAGCGCACTGCCCGATGTCCGCGGATTCCCCTGGCGCCCCCGCCGAGCAAAAGGAACTCACGTGTTTTCTCGGAGAAGAAGACTGGGGCCTGCTGGGACGAGGCTTTTATAGCGCGCTAGGTATCGCGTGATCTCAGAACGAGCCTGGGAGCTGGACGTGCTCTGTGATTGGCTGCCAGAGTCTCCGCCCCCCGCGCTCCGTACGCCTGGGCGCGCCTTGCTTTCCGAAGGCGGCGGCCGAGCGCACGCGTGTGCGTCACGGTGGCGGCGCTATAAGTACACGCTCGCCTCCCTTGCGTTCCTTCTGCCTCGCGTGCCGCCGATGTCCCGTCCTCTGGTACGTGTGCGCCTCGCATGTCAGACTCTACCGACCCACCGCTCTCGGGGCCGGGCGGGGCAAGGGCGAGCCCGGCGCTGGCTGAAAATCACCTGCGGCGTCACCCGTGGCCGCAGGTGAGATTCGGCGCCCAGAGCAACCCGGGGCCTCAGCTCGCCGCCTACTGCCTGCGTGTAGGCGGCCGAAACCCAGGTCCCGACAGGCGCCGCTGCCCTCTCGGCCTGGCCACTGACCCGTCCTCTCCGTAGGTCGCTGATGCCGGAGCCTGCTGGCGAAGACGCCGGGACCCCGCGGAGGAGGGTGAGGAGGGAGGGAGGGAGGGCCAGAACGGACGGCAAGCCCCCTCTTCCAATAAAGCGGTTTGTCCGTTGACAAATTACAAGTTGTGTGCGTGTTTTTTTCCAACCAACCATGTCTGTTAGCTTATACATGCATCTGCTGATGCTGGTTCCAGTTGAGACCGTGGAGGTAAAAGACGACAGGCTTCAGGCTGGGGAATGAATGACCCATAAGTAGCAAATACACATCTGCATACTGATAGGATCAAAACCAGAGGAAGGTGCGCTGGGCGGACCTCTAGCAATGGTGGGAGTATGAGGTGCTCAGCCTTGTTGCAGTGCCTCCCCACTTCTCTAGGTTCTCTCGGATTGGTGGACCATGTACCCTGTTAGCCCTGTGGGGACACCTGTGGGTCCTACAGGTTGGACTTGATCATATGTGGGCATCTCTTGATTCTAGGTGACCCTCCTGTTAGTGCTTTCTGACCCCTAGGGATCCCTGTAAGTCCATTCCTGCCTTTGAAGCTACTACCCTAGGTCCTCAGGTCTCAGCCCTAGCTACCTGAGAAGCCCTGCTGAGGGAGGTTGGGGACATGGCTGACATCTCAGCCTTGGAATAAGATCGGTGTTGCTTGGAGGTCAGTTTTTTACTGTCCCCCAGCGCAGGGGCTCCAGTGGGTAGCTGCCCCACCCCTCCCTATGATCTGACAGAGGACAGCAGGGGTCAGGCAGTGAAGCATCCCAGTAGGTGCTGGGCCAGAGCTGTGATTGGCCTGAGCAGGACAATGCCACTGTGATGTCAGTCCCCTTTCCTGTGAAATGGAGGCCCCCAGTACCCTGTGGGCCAGTGTGGCTGCCGGACTGACACAGAACATGGTAAGCCCAGGCCCTCTTGCCCCTCTGCCCAAGCTCCTGGCTCAGAAAAAAAGGGGGGTGAGGGAAGACTGGGTTATGGGGCAGAAGGTCCCTCCAGGATCAAACCCAGGTTCTCCAGGGGCTGGTGGACTTGGTGAAGCAGCGGTGTGGGGTGGGGAGTCTGGGCCAACCAGCAGATGCTGACCCAGCCTCTCCATCAGAATTCTCTGGTGGCCCTCCTATCTGTCAAGAGCTGGCTGGGAATCTCCCTCTGGGTAGGTGGAGTGGGAGGTGCCGACCCCTGGCTCCACCCTGAGGATAGCCTGCCTTTTGCAGAGTGGAGGGTATGATCTCAACCTCTTTGCCAGCCCTCCCAACTGTAACTTCGTGTGCTCCGTCTGCCACGGGGTTCTCAAGAGGCCGGTCCGCCTGACATGCAGCCACATCTTCTGCAAGAAGTGCATCCTCCAGTGGCTGGCCAGGTGTCCTGGGCACTCAAGGGTTGGGTATGAATGTGCTGGGGCGGGCATGGCAGCCATCTGAGTCCCAGGGGAGGGGAAGGGAGAAGGGGGTTGTCACAATAGACAGGTGGGAGCCCTTCATGGTGCCTGCAGCCCAGCTTCTGGGAGCTCAAAGTGGTCCATGAATGCCTCCTCCCTACTGGGATGGGGTGCAAGGGTCACCCAGTGAGGATTGTTTCAGGGAGGCCCACAGCTGCCACTCTCCCTTCCCACTCAAACGCCCGCCCCTACCTCTGTCTCCTGCCTGCTTCCAGGCAGAAGACCTGCCCTTGCTGTAGGAAGCAGGTGAAGCGAAGAAGCCTGGTTTACGTGAACAAGCTCCGAAAAGCCATTGGCCGCCTGGAAGTCAAGGTAACTCGCCCCGCCCCTCCTGAAGCTGGAAGGGGCGGTACTAGGGAGAGCCCTATTACCAAAATAGAAATGAGGTTTTGTTTTAGCAACTTTAGGGCGTGTGGGTGGGTCTTCGAACCTGGCTGTGTGACTCTGGGCAAGTTGCCGAAACTCGGAGCTCAACATGACCATGTACCCCATGTCCCATGTTCTCCAACACAGACCCAGCCACCTCCTCTTGGAAGTCTAAAACCCCACCTCCCAGCATTGGCCCGCTGTTCCCCCCTCCCCACTAGCCTTAAACTCAAATGAGTTCGCTGGTTGGTGAATGCAGTGGGATTAAGGGAGGGTCTGTCCTGCCCCGCTAGCAATGCCTGGGTTTGACTCACTAGCTGCCGTCCTCTGCCCGCAGTGCAAGAATGCTGAGGCTGGCTGCTTGGTGACCTGCCCACTGGCCCATCGGAGGCGGCACCAGGACTCATGCCCATTCGAGCTGATGGCCTGCCCCAACGACGGCTGCTCAGTGAAGGTGCCGCGCTGGGCCCTAGCGGAGCACAGGCAGTACTGTCAGCACAGAGCCCAGTGGCACTGCCCCCTGGGCTGTGGGGCCACGCTGGGCCCTGACGAGAGGTCCAACCACAATTGCTACCGTAAGCTGCGGGAAGCCTGGGGTCGGCGCCAGCATCGCAGCCGCACCCTGCTGTCCCACCTACTGCGGCGAACACGCAGGGTGCACCATGCCACCAACATCATCCGCCAGCAGCTGGCCCAACTCGCTGACTTCCTGGAGGAAGATGACTCCCTACTCGTGGGCGCCCCTGAAAGGGAGGCTGAGAATGCCCTGGAAGGCAGCAGCAGTGGGGTTGAGGTGTGGCAGGGCCAGGGCCAAGATACTACCGTGTATATAGAAGGTTAAATAAAGGAGTCCAGGCCGGCACCTATTGGGCGCCCCAGTGCTTGGCCACCCCGCCTGCCTCCAGTCTCTGCCCTTCTCCATTTGTCTACCAACCTCAATAACCCACTTCATGGCCTGGAGCACAAACCCTAAACTTAGGATAAGAATCAGTGCAAAGTGGCCCATAGGGAACCCTCCCCTTGACTCTGGCTTCCTGGCTCCCCCTTACTGAAGCCAAACCCCTGTGGTCCCTGCTTACTACCTTCCCAGCCTGCAGCCACTCCAAAGGCCTTAGCACTGACTTCCTCAACCTCTTTCTCCAGGACTCCTTCACCTCCTACCCCCCGTAAAATCCTACCTCCTGCACTCGAGCACCCTTTCACTTCCCACCAAGCCAAACTCAGATGGTAGAACTACCCCACAGTGTTTCTAAGCCTGTCCTTCACTGCATCTTTGACTGGAGCAGCTGCTGATGAATTTGAACCCCATTAGTGGTAGGACACTTAACCCGCTGTGCCACTAGGGCTCCGGTAGACAGTAAGCTTTTTGTTTTCTGGTGTCTTTTGAGGGCCTAGAACAGCACTTTGCGTGTAAAGGGTGTTCAATAAACAACCTGGTTGATTCTGGAAGTGGCTGGTTCGTTTATTTACATATTTTAGATCTCATGTCAGAGTAAGTCCCCTAAGGCAGGGAAGGTCCACATCCTGTCGCCCCATATGTCGCCCCAACAATACTGAAACACCCCCCCCCAAAAAACAACAAAACCCAAATTCACTGCCATGCAGTGTGACTAGACTCTTTAGAAAGCCTCATCTTTCGACGTGGTTTTGAACTGGTACACCCTACGGCTTTGGGGATTACAAATATATCTGGGGGCTATTCGTGTCGTCGTGAAATTATTAAATACACCTTACTGCCTCTAAAGAGTCAGATGCCTGGAGAGCCCCTACTTCCTGCCGGACTACGCATGCCCAAGGCAGGCCCTCCAGACCGGAAACTCCCGTTGGCCGTTTCCGCCCACACCAGAGAGACGGCTTCTACCCACATCAAAGATGGCGCACGCCGCGCAGGTGACGCCGTAGCGGTCGCGGGTGCCGACGTCATCGCCGCGCGCCGGAAGCGTGGAGCCGGGCTCCCTGTGGTCCTCACGCGCTAGCATCTCCGGCGGATCTCCGGCTGGCCGGCGGCTGCCGCGGCGGGGGCGACATGGCGGAGGCCGCGGCCGGAGTGAGCCGCTTCAAGGCCAAGTGAGCTCGGGCCCTGGGAACGCAGGCGGCGCCAGAGCGGGAGCCGGGCGGGGAGGGCTGAGGGGGTGTCCGAGAGCGGGCCCCGGCTGCTCCCGGGGAGGGCGGGAGCGGAGCTGCAGGCCGAGTTGCATCCTGTTTGGGGGCGTGCGGCGGGGACGGAAGAAGATCCCCGGAAGGTGTCCCGAGCACAGGTCGCAGCCCCGGGGGAGGGCCAGCATCCTGTGGCTGAAGCCAGTAATATAAGTAACTAGTCCTGGAACAGAGCGAGCTTCGCCCGACCCCTTCCCCGCCCCCGTGGGGTTTCACATGGGGCCAACAAAACCCAGCCCCAGCGCCGTTCATTCGACTCCGACTCTAGGGTCTCAGCGAAATGCAAGCTGACAGCCTCGCCGTTCTCGTAGGGCCTGGCTTAAACAGCCAGCCTGTCAGTTCTTAGCTGAGCACTTACTTAATCACTGCGCCACCAGAACAACTGATGGTGTGGCCCGTCCAGAAATCACTGCTACCCCAGGAGGGGACTGTGGTTCTAAAAAAAATCCAAACCTGCTGCCATCAAGTTGAATTCATTTTTCTGGCTGTGGATTGCCAGGTCTTCCTCCCAGTGTGGGCTGGTGGGTTTGAACTGGCGGCTTTTGGTACACAGCCACGTGCTTAATTGTTGTGCCACTAGGGTTCCTTTATACTAAAAGCACTAGTAAAAGGGGGTACCCTGGTGGCATAGGGGTTATGCTTTGGGTTGCAGTCCGCAAGGTCAGCAGTTCAAAACCACCAGTTGCTCTGTGGAAGAAAGATGAGGCTTTCTACTTCCATCAAGAGTGAGTGTCTCAGAAACCCATCAGGGTCACTGTGAGTGGGAATCAACCCAGTGGTCTTGAATTTGGTTTGCAGTAAGGAGGGGGCCCAGCGGTTGAGAGCACTCTGATTGGCTAACTGACCTGCTTTGTCTTGGGCATCAGGCCTCCCTGAGCCATATGCCATAGATAGTGATACCAGGAACCATCTGGAAAAACTGAGCCGTCACAACACCTGGCCGGAGCAGTGGGAGAGGCAGGAGAGGCTGACACAGCCCCTGTGGGCTTGCAGAGCTAGAGGAGGGTAAATGTTAAGCAGAGCAGGGACAATGCTTGGGGCGGGGAGGCTGGAGCAGCTGCATAGAGTAGCTGAGTGGAGGAGGTCGTGGGGGGAAGGATACTTCTAGTTCTACATCCAGCTCCAGTCCCTTCAGCCCTCAGGGGCCCCCAAGATCCACTCAGCAATGTGCCTGGGGCTCTCTGGGGACCCTGGGCCTGATCCAGCCTTCTCTTGCTTTGGGAACCCACAGAGGGGTCTCCCTGCTCTAACTGGAGTTTACTTAAAGCCCATCTGGGGAGCTGTCTCTGTGACCCAGTACCCCGCCCCTCTCTCTGTGCCCTGACTGCTGCCCAGGAGCAGAGCTGGGCCACATTGGAGACCAGAGGGCAGGTGCTTCACTTGCTCCCCTGTCCTCTTTCCAGCTATGCCGTCCAGCACAAGATGGAGCCTTTCTACAAGGGCGGGAAGGTGCAGGTACTTCCAGGGAGGCCTGGGAGGGGACGGGAGAGGAGTGGCTGGCAGGTGAGGAGCACTGCCCTGCTGACACTCGTTTGTCCCCAGCTGGACCAAGCTGGTCAGCACCTTTTCTGCATGTGTGGCACCAGAGTCAGCGTGCTGGAGGTGGCCTCGGGGACTGTGCTGCGGAGCCTCGAGCAGGTATGTGGCTGGCCCACGTCAGGGCTGGGGAAGGTGGGCGTCCTCACGGCAGAGCGTACCCTAATGGCCCTCTGCACCCGATCTTAATTCTAGGAGGACCAGGAGGACATCACTGCCTTTGACCTCAGCCCTGATGACCAGGTATGTGCCTGGGGAGGGGAGGAGGCACTGAGTCCAAGCGTGAGGTGAGTGGGCCACCTACACATGGTCCTCTCCTCTCCCAGGTGCTCGTGACAGCCAGCCGGGCGCTACTGCTGGCCCAGTGGGCCTGGAGAGAGGGCAGCGTCACACGCCTGTGGAAGGCCGTGCACACAGCCCCTGTGGCCGCCATGGCCTTTGACCCCACCTCCACGCTGCTTGCCACAGGTAGGGCCTCAGTGGGGCAGGGAGAGGGCGTTGGGAGCACCCGCCCCTCCTCTCAACCACATCTCCCGTAGGCGGCTGTGACGGGGCTGTGCGTGTCTGGGACGTTGTGCGGCACTACGGAACACACCACCTGCGAGGCTCGCCCGGCGTCGTGCAGTGAGTACGGCAGTGGGGGAGCCGGGCAGGCACTGGGGCTTCCCTGAGCTCACACACCCATCCCCTTCAGCTTGGTGGCCTTCCACCCGGACCCCGCCCGCCTGCTGCTCTTCTCTTCTGCAGCCGACGCCGCCATCCGTGTGTGGTCCCTGCAGAGCCGGTCGTGCCTGGCTGTGCTGACGGCCCACTACAGTGCAGTCACCTCTCTGGTCTTCAGTGCTGATGGCCACACCATGCTTAGGTCAGCGGGCTGACCCCTATAGGCAGAGCTGGGCAGGCAGGGGTCAGGAAGGCCCAGGAGCCTCCTGACCCAGGCCTCATGTCCCTCAGCTCTGGCCGAGACAAGATCTGCATCGTCTGGGACCTTCAGAGTCACCAGAGCATGAGGACAGTGCCCGTGTTCGAGGTGCAGTGCCAGGGGCAGGTGTGCTGGGGGAGGGCCTGGTGGCAGCTTCTGATTCTCTGGCACGGTTGGTCCTCAGAGCGTGGAGGCTGCGGTGCTGCTGCCAGACAAGCCCATGCCTGAGCTGGGCGTGAAGTCCCCGGGCCTTCACTTCCTGACAGCTGGCAGCCAAGGTGGGTTGGGCCAAGCCTCTTGGGTGGGAGCTGTGGGGAAGAGGGGTGGTGCAGAAGGGCGCCTGGCCTGCCGGTCCCAGCCCCCGTCCCCTCCCAGGTTTGCTGCGAGTGTGGGAGGCAGCATCCGGACAGTGCGTGTATACGGAGCCCCGGCCGCCTGGTCCCGGGAGGGAGCTGACCCACTGTGCCTTGGCCCCGGCCGCCGGTCTGCTTCTCAGCGTCACTGCCGACCACCACGTGCTGCTCTATGAGGCGAGTTCGCTGCAGCTGCGCAAACAGGTGAGTTTCACCTCCCCCCAGCCTGCCCCTGTCCCCCCGACACACACACACCTGGACCCCACCTTTGTCTCCATCTCCCCCCAGTTTGCTGGCTACACCGAGGAGGTGCTGGACGTCCGGTTCCTGGGCCCCGAGGACTCACACATCGTGGTGGCTTCCAACAGCCCCTGTCTGAAGGTGTTTGAGCTACAGACGTCGGCCTGCCAGATCCTGCATGGCCACACAGGTGTGCAGCTCTCGGGGCCCAGGCTGGACCCCTGACCCCTGACCCTCCTCTGACCACCCCACCCCACCCCTCCTTCCAGATATCGTCCTCGCCCTGGACGTGTTCCGCAAGGGCTGGCTCTTCGCCAGCTGTGCCAAGGTGAGGAGTCCTCGGAGGTGGGGGGTCTGGTCCCCTGGTGGGCGGTCAGAGCTGCCCCCTCAGCCCCTTCCCATCTCCAGGACCAGAGCATCCGCCTCTGGAGGATGAACAAGGCCGGTCAGGTGGCCTGCGTGGCCCAGGGCTCTGGGCACACACACAGCGTGGGCACCGTCTGCTGCTCCAGGTAGCAGGCCGGAAATGGGAGGACTAGGTGGGAGGGGTGGGTGGAGAGAGGTCCAAGTGTAAGGCTGGGTCTCATTTTGGGTCGCCCCTAGGGCACAGTGGCGCCGGGGAATAGTGTAAAGGGCTTGGGTGCTACAGGCAGAGAACTTAGAGGTGTCTGGTCTCCTGCCCCGCCCCCAGACTTAAGGAGTCCTTCCTGGTAACTGGCAGCCAAGACTGCACAGTGAAGTTGTGGCCGCTCCCCGAAGTCCTGCTGTCCAAGAGTTCAGCCCCCAGTGGGAGCCCCATCCTGCTGCAGGCTCAGGCCACACAGCGCTGCCATGACAAGGTGACCGCCCTCGCCACAGGGCCGGACTGGGCAGGGCAGGGCTGGGGTCTGAGCCAACTCTTGCTTTACCCCATTCCCCAGGACATAAACAGTGTGGCCATTGCCCCCAACGACAAGCTGCTGGCCACAGGCTCCCAAGACCGCACGGCCAAGCTCTGGGCACTGCCGCAGTGCCAGCTGCTCGGCGTCTTCTCGGGCCACCGGCGTGGCCTCTGGTGTGTGCAGTTCTCACCTATGGACCAGGTGCTGGCCACAGCCTCTGCTGATGGCACCATCAAGCTGTGGGCCTTGCAGGACTTCAGCTGTCTCAAGGTGAACTGCCCCCCGCCCAGCCGGAACCGCCCCCCCCCACTTGATGGACAGCACCTCATACTGCCCAAACTCCCCAGCCAGCAGCCCCTCCCCCTCCCCATCCCCCAGCACCTCACGCCACCCTCCCACCCACAGACATTCGAGGGGCATGACGCCTCAGTGCTGAAGGTGGCCTTCGTGAGCCGGGGCACACAGCTGCTATCCAGGTCAGCAGGGCGGTCCCGGCAGGGCGAGGTGGACATGCCAAGCTCGGCACTGCCTGCCTCCCCAGCCCCTCCTGCTCCCCTCTCCCCCTGCAGCGGCTCCGACGGGCTGGTGAAGCTCTGGACCATCAAGAGCAACGAGTGTGTGCGGACGCTGGACGCCCACGAAGACAAGGTCTGGGGGCTGCACTGCAGCCGGCTGGACGACCGGGCGCTCACGGGGGGCAGCGACTCCCGAGTCATCCTCTGGAAGGTGTGTGGGCAGGGCGGGCAGGTGGGCTGGGGCTTCACAGGGAGGCCAGTCTGACCCCAGTGTGACTCTAGGACGTGACGGAGGAGGAGCAGGTGCAAGAGCAGGCCAGGCTCGAGGAACAAGTGGTCAAGTAAGCCGGCCCTCGCCTGTACCACCACTACCCTGCCCCTGTCCATGACCTAGCCCATGGCCCCGTCCCTGACTGAGTCACCATGGGGCCTCCCTGGGGCCAGCATCACCCCCCTCCTGCCTGGTGGCACTGAGTCCTCAAGGTCCCTCCCCCTTCCGCCGTCCCCCCAGGCAGCAGGAACTGGACAACCTGCTCCATGAGCGGCGCTTCCTGCGTGCCCTGGGCCTGGCCATCTCCCTGGACCGGCCCCACACTGTGCTGACCGTCATCCAGGGTCAGTGCCACCAGGCTCGGTGGGGCAAGGACCCGGGCAGCGGCTCCTTCCCCAACGGGCTTATTCTCTTTCCTCCCCACCAGCCATCCGCCGGGACCCCGAGGCCTGCGAGCAGCTGGAGAACACGGTGCTCAGCCTGCGGCATGACCAGAAAGGTCGGTGGGCCAGCCAGTAGGCAGGGGCGTGGCTGGCTGGCTAGGTGGGGCTGACCGACTGTCCCTGTCACCTGCAGAGGCCTTGCTGCGTTTCTGTGTCACGTGGAACACCAACTCTCGCCACTGCCACGAGGCACAGGCCGTACTGGGCGTGCTGCTGCGGCATGAGCCCCCCGAGGAGCTGCTGGCCTACGAGGGCCTGCAGGCCGCTCTGGAGGCCCTGCTGCCCTACACTGGTGAGCGGCCATCGGGACAGGGGCAAGGGGCAGAGGGCAGGCAGCGAGCCCCAGGACCTGACCCCTCTGTCCTCTCCAGAGCGGCACTTCCAGCGGCTCAGCCGGACGCTCCAACAAGCCACCTTCCTGGACTTCCTGTGGCACAACATGAAACTCTCCCCGCTCCCCGCCCCCCAACCCTCAGAGACTACATAAAAGGTTGCTCCCCAGCTGGCTCCTCACGTTCTTTGATCTGCGCGCACCCCGCCACCCCCACAGTGAGACTGTCCAGTCAAGGCCGGTCCAGGGCGGCTTTACTCAGGGAAGAGAAATGCGGGCCTTGGGCAGGAGGTGGCACCAGGCAGAGCAGCTGGCCAGTGTCAGGGCCCTCGGGATGCAGGAGGGCTCCAGGTTGCCCGAGGGGCTGGGCCAAGGCTCCTGTGGGGGCGCAGAATCACCAGGCTGCTGGGGCAGGGGACTCCCCATCACCCGGTTCACTCAGCTTCCCCACCGCAAGCAGTTAGCAGACCTGAGCCACGCCCTCCCGGGCTCCGGGTACACACCTTCCTGGCCAAGTATCTTGGTGACGGGTCAGCTGCCCTCAGTTGTGGGCCGGTTCCATCCCAGCAGCCCCTCCCAGGAGGGAGCCCAGCCTGTCAGGCCGTAGGAACACAGCTGGCAAAAGGCCCTCCTGGCCTCCGTACCTGTGAGAAGGGCGGGGTTTGTTTAGGGCTCTACCCACCCTCCTCTTGAGTGGGCAGTGCCCAGCCCCCACCCTCGCACCTGCAGAGCCACCAGCCGCGGTCTGACATCTCCAGCACGTGAATGTGTGCACCCAACGGCGCCGACAGCTCCTCGGGGCTGCAGCCCTCATAGGCCCGGGAGATGTAGAACCTTGGCCCTGGGGGTGAGATGCGGCCGTCACCCTTCGGGCTCACAGCTTCTTCTAATCACCCCTTCTTGGGTCCAGAGACCCAAGGCCTCGACCACTCTGAAATCCATTCGGGGCTCCCCCGGCAGCGGGAACCCCAACATCCCTGCCCCAGCAGTGCTCCTGGGGTGGGGGGGCATGCATACCACTGCTCCCCAGTGGCATGCCCTGCTCCTGGCCCGGGGTCGCCTCCAGGTAGGGGGCAGGAAACCAGGCGGTCCGACTGTCCTCATTCTCCACCAGCCACCAGCCTGTGCGCCAGAGGTGCGGGTTCACTTCCTGGGGCCTGCACGTGGCCAGGAGCCGGTCCACCCCGGGCCCCGCTCAGCCCCACCTGAGGGGTGTCGCAGCAGCACCCCCAGGGCCTCCTGCGCCCGCACATGGAAGGGCTGGCCCCGTGTGTCCTGGGTACTGTAAGGCTGCAGGCAGCGCAGGCTCTGGGCCTCCACACTGCGGATGTCCGGGCTGCCCGCGGCGTCGGGGAGAGACTCCTCGGGGGCGTGCAGGGTCACCAGGCTGGGGAGGACCATAACTGACGGGTTGGAGTGGACCTGCCACCTCCCTGCCCAGATCTGCATAGCCCAGCACTCCAGTCTGCTCTGCAGACCCCTCCAGGAACCCCCACGGCTGGCCGGGAGTTGGGTGGGCCCGGTACCTGCCGTGTGGCAACCTGGACTCCAGGTCCAAGGGTTGGGGCTCCAGGAAGCCGGCGACCACTGGGCTCCGGGACACGTGCTCCACTGCCAGCAGTGTCTGCACATAGGCCTCTAGGAGCCGCAGGCGCTTCAGGCCACACCGAGTGCCCCCGCCACGCGCCAGCAGCGGCACCTCTGTGGGCAGGGCACCGGCGAACCTTGGGACCCCCCACCCAACACACCCTCGCCCTGAGCCCCCCACCTGTGCCCCAGCTGACCCGGAAGCTTGGGGAGAACACGGTCAGATTTACGCAGCCTGCCTGCCTCCACCGGGAAGATCTCACGAAGCATCTTCTGTGGCGAGAAATGGCACTCAGGGCCGCCCTCCGATGGCAGGGCCGGGGCCAGACTGTAGGGGCTGGAAGCTGCCTCGAGGCCCAGCGGGTGGGGGGCAGCCTGTGAGCGGAGGTCACCTATGGGTTATGCGTCCCAGGGGGCCGAGTCACTCACGTGGATCCTCCTGAAGTCCTCTTGGCTCCTGCGCACTAGCGTGTCGCCACCTTCCGCCCAGCACACGGAGAAGACGAAAGTCTGATGGAGGAAAGGGTGGGGATCCTAGCGGGGGCAGTGCGGGCCTGCGCCTTCCTCTTTGGGGCTGCCAAGGGCGCCAGCAAGTACCTGGGACTTCCCAGCCTGCACCAGGGCCACCGCCCTCACTGACACGGGTCGGGCATCCACCCTGGCCATAGCCCTGGTCCTGCTTCCTCCTGGGTGACACCCAAGCCTGCCCAAGTTCCCCAGCGAAGATCCTGGCCAGCTGACCTGCTGCTCTGCCCCTGGGTCCTTGGCAGACTCCTCACTACCCCCAATATTGAGATCTGGGGGGCGGGAACGTATGACTGGAAGGGCCAAACAGAGCAGGTGGGAGGTGCCCCAGAGGAAGGGTTGGTGGACTGGGACTAAGCTGGTTGTGGGAGGAGGGAAGGGCAGGGCTGGCCAGCTCCTATCCTGCTGCCGCCAAGCTCCTCCAAGTGTGTGTGTATGTGGGGGGGGGGGGGGGTTGGCTCTGTCTCCCCAGGCTCTACTACTGAGCCAAGGGCATCCTCACCTAGTTCCGTGCTTTTCAGTCTTCTCACTGTGTTTGTATTTGGAGGGACTTTATGTGACATAGATAACTAAAATTTTTCTGTATCTGTGCTATGAAGTGGGCCCTGACACCCCAAGTTCACCCTGTGTTAGGGGGATGAGGCCCGAAAGAAGAGGGGAGGTATCAACCAGCCCTGCTATGGAAACTGTATCTGAACTTGTGGATTGTTCACATTCACTGCCAAAGGTGCCTCCCCCTTAGGCTTTGAGAGTAGAAGTGACCTGGGCTGTGGGGTGGACAGCCCTGGGCAGAAGCCTGCCTGGAAGCCCATACGTGAGAGTAATTTGTGGACCCCCTCCCCCTCCCAGGAAGAAAACAGTGATTCTACCTGTTGTTGGAGCCCGTCCGTCTCTTTGGGCTCCCTGTTCCCAGGCCCTTTCAGAGGACCTGCCCTGGCCTCCTCAAAGGGCCTTTGTGTGCCTGTTTGCCTGCTCAGACCCTTTGTGGAGCCCTCCCACTTGCCCAGGTAATGAGCACCTGCTGACAGGTAGGTCTGAACTGAAGCAGGCACTCATACCTTCCTTCAGGGATCACGCCAAGGGTCCAAAGTCGGCTCCCCTGAGGGTGGAGGGATGCCAGTGACACAGTGACCACAGTGTGCACCCCGATCCTTCCCATCCACCTTCCCTTTGCCCCCCGACTCCTCCTGCCAGCCTCACCCCATGAAATTCCCTGTATCAGTGGTTCTCAATCTGTGGGTTACGTCCCCTTTGGGGGTTAAACGACCCTTTCAAAGGGGTTACCTGATTCATAACAGTAGCAAAATGACAGCTATGAAGTAGCAATGAAAATAATTTTTTAATCATTTTATTAGGGGCTCATACAACTCTTATCACAATCCATACATGCATCAATTGTGTAAAGCACATTTGTATATTCATTGCTCTCATCATTCTCAAAACATTTGCTCTCCACCTAAGCCCCTGGCATCAGCTCCTCATTTTCCCCTCCTTCCCTGCTCTCTCCTCCCTCATGAACCCTTGATAATTTATAAATTATTATTTTGTCATATCTTACACTGTCTGATGTCTCCCCTCACTCACCCCTCTGTTGTCCGTTCCCCAGGAAGGAGGTCACATGTAGATCCTTGTAATCGGTTCCCCCTTTCCAACCCACTCACCCTCTACCCTCCCAGTATCACCACTCACACCACTGGTCCTGAAGGGATCATCTGTCCTGAATTCCCTGTGTTTCCAGTTCCTATCTGTACCAGTGTACATCCTCTGGTCTAGCCAGACTTGTAAGGTAGAATTGGGATCATGGTAGTGAGGGTTGGGGGAGAAAGCATTTAGGAACTAGAGGAGAGTTTATGTTTCTTTTTTATTATTTATTTTTTTATTTGTTTTAGTTGTATGTTTCCATCATTGCTACATCGCACCCTGACTGGCTCAGCTCCTCTCCATGACCCTTCTGTAAGGGGATCTCCAGTGGCCTACAAATAGGCTTTAAGTCTCCACTCCGCACTCCCCGCCTCATTCACAATGATATGATTTTTTATTCTGATGCAACGAAAATAATTTTATGGTTGGGGGAGTCACCACAACATGAGGGACTGTATTAAAGGGTCACAGCATTAGGAAGGTTGGGAATCTCCAAACAGAAAAGGGGTCCTGGCCTCTGGTCCTTCCCCAAACCATCCAGCGCCTTCCCAGCTCCCACAGAGGTCGGTCCTGGGTGGCAGGGCCTTGCCCACCCCTGTACTTCTCCTGTCATCAGTATCCTGCAACATCTGGCTCCTCAACATCTTCTTCTTTTTTTTTTTTTAGTTCAAGGATCGTTTGTTGACCCTTAGGAGCGTTTTCCAGTCCAGTCTGTTGGGGCACCACACCCTGGCCCCAAAGTCCACTTTCAGCATTCCCTGGGGACCTTGCCACTCCATTCCCTTGCTGTTCCACTGCTCTCCCCCAGTGCTTTGCCTCGGTGTGGTGGGATCAGGTCAGGTGCAATTCCCACACTGTGTCTCCGGTGCTGTCCCCTGTATCGCCCTTGGTCACTGAGGGGCATCATGTCTCATAGTAGGGCCAGCCATGTTGTTCTCTCTGTGGACTGGCTGCTCTACTCAGGAGCATCATCCTCACAGCCTGGTCCTCAGCATCTTCTGCAGGTCACCTCCTCAGAGAGCCTTCTTGGGTTGATCATGCCCGGTACCTCCCCTTCCCCAGCATTCGTGTGCCTATTTGTTGTTTAATGTTTTGACCACCGGACTCGGCCATGAGGACGTCGGGGACAGGGTCTGCGGCAGTGTTTGCTTGGAAAAGTAGATCGGCAGCGGTATTTGCAGAATGACCACAGAGACTGCTCCAGAGGCCGTTGGGACCAAGAGGCTCCCTACAAGCCCCATCTCTAGAGCAGCCGTGAAGTCGCCTCCATGTCCATCAGGGCCCTGCCCCCCACCCCACCCCCTTGCCAAGACTCCAGGGGCCGTGGGTGTGGGTGGGGGCCAAACCTCAGCACCAGGGTCCCGGCCCGCGCACGCCCTCAACTGTGCGATCACGGCCCCGCCCCGCGTTGCTAGGCTCCGGGCGTGCGGGCACCCAGGGCGGTCAGCCCCCGAGTAGCCCGCCCCGCTGAGGGCCCCTGCACAGAACCGGGCCGCGGGCTCGCGGGACAGCCGGGTCGTAGCGATGGGGCCGCCGCGAGCGCGCACCCGAACTTCACCGGCGCGGCCCAGCGCGCGGAGGCGCCGCGTCCTACACAGCACGCTGGTCTTGTGTAGGAGGAAGGGCTCGCGCCCCCCGCTGTGCCCGGGCCCGAGGCGCAGGTCCAAGAGCGCGGGCAGGTCGAGAGCCACCCGTGCCACCGCTGCCGGGCACCCAACGCCCAGCCAGGCCAGCGCGCCTGCGGACTGCACCGCCGCCCGGGGCTCCGAGCCCGCCCCGAGCCCCGCCCCGAGCCCCGCCCACGGCTCCGCCCCCGGCTCCGCCCCCGGCTCCTGCCCCGGCTCCGCCCCCGGCTCCGCCCACGGCTCCTGCCCCAGCTCCGCCCCCGGGGCCGCGCCCGCCGTGCCCGCGCCCGCCACGCGCTTCCCGGGTTCCTGCGGCCGCGCGCTGGCGGCGGCGCGCGCGCTGGCCTGGAGGCCGCTGTGGAGGCCGCGCTGGCCCGGCAGCTCTTGCGCGCGGAAGATGGCGGCGCCCGGCGAGCGCGGGCGCTTCGGCGGCGGCGGCCTCTTCTCCTTCCTGCCGGGCGGCGCGCGCTCCGAAGGGATGGAGGACCTTGCGACCGACGCCCGGGGCCGGGGCGCGGGGCGCAGAGAGGGCCCTGCCGCCGCCCCGGCGCTGCCGCCCGAGCCGCAGAACGCCGCCCGGAGGCGACCCTGCCGGGCCTGCGTGGATTTCAAGACGTGGATGCGGACGCAGCAGAAGGTGCACGGGCGCCCGTTGCTCCCTCGCCGCCCTCCTGAGCCCCCTCACCTCGTTCTCCGGTGCACAGCCCAGACCGCACCGTCCTGCCCCAGCCTAGGCTGTCTGCTGCCCCCAAACGCTGACCTCCCCAGGCCGGCGCGGCTCCGCGCGCCCAGCCTCTCGGCGGCTGAACTGTGTCCGGGGGCAGCGGGCCTCGGGTGGGGCGGGGAGCAGGGGTTGGGGAGACCGAACTGACTCTCGGCTTCCTTCGGCAGCGAGAGAGCAAGTTTAGGGAGGATTGCCCACAGGATCGAGAGGAGCTGGGGCGCCACAGCTGGGGTGTCCTGCACACCCTGGCCGCCTACTATCCCGACGTGCCCACGCCCGAGCAGCAGCAGGACATGGCCCAGTTCATCCATTTATTCGCTAAGTTTTACCCGTGCGAAGAGTGTGCTGAAGATATAAGGAAGAGGTGAGTCCCGTTTCTGCAGGTGACGGAGCAGCATGCACAGGCCCCGGTTCCAACTGAGGGAGGAGGGGCTGAGTGCCCAGCAGAACGGGCTGGGCTGGTCTGGTCATAAGCCAAGCTGCCTGGGCTGCTGCTTGCTGCTTCCTGGGGTGCCCAGACTCCCCGGCTGGCCTGACCTGCCTGCTCAGTCCCTCCTTGAGCCCCAGTGGGGACCCCCGCCCCATAGCAGGACTGTTGCCTTCCAGACATGGGTTTGCCCCCCAGAGCTGGTGTCTGGCCCACACGGGTGCCCTCCTGTGGCCATAGTGTCTGGGGCTCCACCCACCTCTCCCACACCCTGCCAGGAGGTCAGGGCGCCTGGGCCCACTTTCCTGATTGTTACAAGCTCATAAAGGTAACTGTGTCTGCCAGGCTCTTTAATATCCTGCCTGGGGCCTAGGGTGGGGTTTTAGTGTTCTGTTCAGGATATTCTGCTGGTTCGCAGAAACTACCCAAAATTTTTCATTGTCCCCCAAACAGAAACCCTTGCCTCCCTTTATCCCCACTCTTCAGCCCCTGGTGGCAGCCTTTGATCTGCTGCCGGTTTCTGAATGCCCCTGTTCTAGAGGATTCCTGACAGTGGAATTATAACCTTTATCCTAAGGCCAAGTTCTGTTTTGTTTTTAAATTGTTTTGCTGTTGTGATTTGGGCAAAAGTCTGGAGAACAATTTGCACCCCATTGTCCAGTGTTCTCAGGAGGGTCCGTCTGCCTTCTTGAGTTTGACCACGGACCTTATTGTCTGTGGCTGAGTCAGCCTTGGGGGTGAGTCCTGTTCCTGATATAAAGGTTGTCTAAGGGCCACAGTGTCTGGTGTCTACGGTCCCCACCACACCCGGAAGAGCCTTTTGGGGTTTTTTTGTTTTAATGGTTTTTGAATTCTTTTTTTTAAATCATTTTATTGGGGGCTCATACAACTCTTCTCACAAGAATTTTGAATTCTGTTCCACATTTTCTTCTCGCTTTACCCAGGACTTCGTGTTGTGATTGTGATGCTTCTCAGCCCTAG
This sequence comes from Tenrec ecaudatus, assembly GCF_050624435.1. NCBI lineage: Eukaryota > Metazoa > Chordata > Mammalia > Afrosoricida > Tenrecidae > Tenrec > Tenrec ecaudatus. The sequence goes on along the minus strand of NC_134541.1, from coordinate 110,674,446 downwards.
CAGGGGCAGCCAGGCACCGACTAGTGCTTCTGTCTCGGCCTGAGCAGTCTGGAAGCCCACCCCTGCTGCCCCTTCCATGAGGGATACTGTGGGGTATAGTCCGGAAAGGACCAGACGTAGGGCAGGCTTGGGGTCAGCCTCTTCCCAGCCCAGACGCTCTGTGCTCTGCCCCCAGGATATGCCGGAACCAGCCAGACACCCGCTCCCGGGCTCGCTTCTCCCAGTGGCTGTGCCACCTGCACAATGAGGTGAACCGCAAGCTGGGCAAGCCCGACTTCGACTGCTCTCTGGTGGACGAGCGCTGGAGGGACGGCTGGAGGGACGGCTCCTGTGACTAAAGGGTGGGGGGCATTGGGGCCAGCTGGCCCCCACCGCAGGCTGGGTGCTAATTAAAGTGCCTCTGAGCCGGAGCCTGTCCTGTCTCGCTGGGGTGGCCCCAGGATACTGAGCGGGGCCCCCTCCTTCCAGCTTGGGAGGGAAAATGGAGGTGAATGAGGACCCCTGCCCCCCATGGCAGGAACACGGCCTGCAGGTGGATGGAGTAGGAGCTGCCAGACAGGATGAGCTCTCCCACTCACCCCATGGCCTTGGCGCCCAACTGCCGACCCCAGAAGGGCAGGGGCTGCCAGGAGGCCTGGCTGTGCTCCCTCCACCCAAGGAGGCTAGCCTTGTGTCCTACTCAGCTACCTACAGGGATGGTCCCCCTGGGTGTGTCAGGACCTGTGTGCGGTGATGTCCCCTGGACAACGGTAGAGACCAAAATAAAGCAAAGCACTGTGAAGTGACAACAAGGCTACGTGTGCTGTGTGGGACCTACCCTTGCCCATCTGCTCAGCGGCCTCCCGGGGTGCCATTACTCCTGGTGATGCGGCACTAGATGACCCGAGAAGCTTCTCAGGCCAGGCAAGGACTAGCCTTAGTCCAGCCTGACAGCAGGGGTGGGGGTGTGGGAGACGGAACTTGAGGAGCGGTGGGAAGACACCTCCCCTCAGTGCCCTGCTCAGATAAGGGGTACGCAGAGGAGGTAAGTTGGGGAGGACTGGCACCTGGAGCCTCTGCCACTCTGATGGGTTTGTTCAGCTCCATGGGATATGGAGCCTCTGACCCCAGCAAAGCCCCACCCTGTTCCTAGTAAAACCCTGGCCAGGCAGCCAGTGTCCTACCCACCTGCTCCCCCTCCATCAGGCTTTTGCATGGAGGGAGGGACCCCCAAGTGACGCTGGGCTGGCTGGCTGGGGTACGCTGGTTTGATGGGTGGGTAGTGAGGTGGGAAGAGAGCATGGCTTTACAGTGGTGATGGGGCAACAGGAGAATTGGGGACACAGTAGTGTGGGAAACAGAAAAGTTATTCCCCAAAATGCCCCCCCATAATATATGCCAAACCTAAGGTGCTGTTTGCAAACACACCACTGACTATACACTTGGAGGTTAACTGCCTGAAGGTTGTCAACCATCCTAGGCAATCAGACCCATTGTGTGTTGCACCCTGAGTAGGGCCCACTCCCTTCAGATGCTGATATGGATGATCCCCCCCAGGGAGAGCTCATAGACACCTAAGGTCAAGCCATCCTAGGGAAAAAGACCAAGGGTAGGCTGCCATCTTGACTCTAGAGCCGGCCTTGCCTGTTGTACAACCCCTTAGGGCCGCGGTTCTCAACCTGGGGGTCAAGACCCCTTTGGGGGGTCAAACGACCCTTTCACAGGGGTTGCCCAATTCATAACTAGCAAAATGACAGTGATGAAGTAGCAATGAAAATCATCTTATGCTTGGGGGGGGTCACCACCACATGAGCTGTGCTAAAGGGTTGCGGCATGAGGAAGGTGGAGACCCACTGCCCCTAGAGTATATTACAAGCCTTGGCTAGAAATATATTCACGCTCTCTGTGCAGATCTGGTGAACACTTACATGTTTTATTTGTCTGTTGCTTCTTTAATTTTACCCCTCAATTACACAACTGGTCCCATTCAATTGTGGAGGCTGGTACCCCACACAGTAGTGTTACTTGTAAGGAGAAAAACATACCTGTTTGGGGGCTCAAGGGAGAGGGGAATGGATGAGTTGGTGCATAGTGCGGCAGACTGGCTAGCACTGTGGCCGTAGCCCCCTGGCCACACCTGTCCGGTCCACCAGCACCCAACTAAACCTAGGGAGGCATAACCAGAGGTGATGACTCCCCAGGTGCTGGGCTATAATCCTCTCCCTCAGCTGGGAGCACTGGTCCCAAGGAATAGCTCTCTCCCAGTCCCTTTCCCACTCACCCACCCATTTCCCAGGCACTCAAGGCACTCGGAGGACGGAGCTGCCTTTCCCTGGACCCAGCCTTCCCAGTTCCAACAATTTCCAAACGTTGCCATTAACTTCCGTGGTGCGGAAACTACCCCACCAATCATTCCAGCACCGCTGTCGCTGGAATCCTGAAACACCCACACCTGCTTCTCCAGCACGGCGAGGGTCTGGGCTCACACCTCACCTCTCCCTGCAACTACCTGCGAGTGACCCCATCTGCAGAATGGGCACACGGCCAGTGTGCAGACTTACTGTCCTTGGCAGGCCCGTGGGCAGAGAGGAGCCCAGCAGGGCAGAGGGTAGCTAGGCACCAGTTCAAACCCTTCAACCCCCACCCCGCGACCCCCTTCCCAACCAGCTCTGCTGAGCTCGCTACTCCACCCCAGACCAAAGACATTCAGCCACAAGTGGTGGGGCGCTGGCCCCGAGGGCCCCTGGGGATGATACCTCCGCCAATGAGGGCACAGACAGGCCAGTGGGACAAAGGCCCTGGGGGCAGTATCATTCAAAAGCGGGGTCAAGGTCGCCCGTCCATGGCTGTTAACAAAGACTGCCTTTGCCTGCAGGGGTGGGACAGCCCCTGGGGGCTGGTCACTCTCTCCACAGACGGCCCGCCTCTCAGACTCACGCGGTGGAAGGCAAGCCGGGAGGGGCACGGGCGGACTTGGGCTCGCGCGCCTGGACCTGCGGCGAGGGGGGGCGAGCTCGGCCCCGCCCCGCGCGCCCCCGCCCGCCTGGCGCGCTCCCGGGCAGCGGCAGCGGCAGCATCAGCAGCATCAGCATCAGCAGCCCGGGCAGCCTCGGGCGAGGCCGGCGCACAGACAGACGGACAGAGAGCCCCGGGGTGCGCGGCCCAGCGCAGCAGGCCATGGAGGGCGCCTCGTTCGGCGCGGGCCGCGCAGGGGCCGCCTTGGATCCCGTGAGCTTCGCGCGGCGGCCCCAGACCCTGCTGCGCGTAGCGTCCTGGGTAAGCAGCCCCGACCACCTCCGCGCCCCACCGACCACCGTCCTCATTCCCACCTCCCCCTGGCCCGGACCCCTCCCCCGCCCGGCTGCAGGTTGGGGTGACGTCACTGGACGGGGCGCGCCCACCTGCGGTCGGGGGGAGGGGTCTGCCGGGGACCTTGAGAGGTCACCGCCTGCCTTTCCCCTCCCTCCAATTCCCTTTCCTCAGCCCCCCACTCCGTCCCCCCACCCCCCGTCCTCGAAACCCGAACGCCAGGCGCACAGTGGCGGTGGGAGACGTGGAGGGGGCTCCGAGAGCCGAGAGGGACCCAGCAGGGCCTCCCCCACCCACCCCGCACACATTCTGAGCTCCATCAGGTGGACCCCCCCCTCCCCAGGCCTCTAGGTGCAGCTGAGTTGGTGGGGGCGCCCTGGGTGGGGCAGCCGAAGAAGATGTTTTGGGAAAACCTCCTGACGTCGGGGTCAGGGTCGGGTCCGGTCCGGGTCAGCCGAGGCAACAGCCCTAGGACAGGTAGCCTGCTGCTCTCCCCCCCCCCCCCTTCCAGGCACAGGTGCTGAGTAGGTTTACTTCGCCGGTTTAGGCAGCATACGGCAGGCCAGGCATGTGCTGGAGCCAGCTGCCCCATCCAGGGTGGGGCAAGGGAGCAGGCCATCCGCCTGCAGGGACACACTGGACCAGGAAGCAAGGCCATACTTGCGGGGAGGGGTGTTTACTGGAAGGATGTCGTGCCTGGTGCCTCCCTTTCCAGGAGTTGAAAGTGGAGGGCCTTGCTTGGACTTACAGGGCTTCCCAGAGCCCAAAGGGGAGGGTGTGGTTTTACATGGCCATAGGCAGAGCCAGCCTCACACCTCAAAGGGCAGTGGTGAATTCTGAACCCAACCCCCAGTCATCGATGAATCTGGAAGACCTGCTTTCCTCCAAGACCCCCACGTGGGGGATGCTGCCCATCGCTAGGAAGCAGTGTCCTGAGGGCAGGTCCATGCGAGTCCTAGTGGACAGAGATGATGCTGGGCCTGGCCCTCCTTCAGCCTCACCCTGACCAGCCTCCCGTTCCCGATCCTGCTTCCCCCATGCCCTGTGGACTACAGCTCAGGGATCGCAGATCCTGCTGCCCACCGAGGGAGCTTGTGTCAGCCCAGCTGTTGGCCTTATGACCTTGGGCAAGGCACCTCACCTGTTAGAGCCCCAGTTCTTTCTCTGCTTTCTATGTGAGGCGGGGACTTGTGTGCCTTGGACATGTCAGCAGGAAGGTCAGTCGCTGAGGACAGCAGGCTTGGGGGAGAGGAAGACCCTGCACACAGTGGGCCGGCACAGTGACTGGCACAGTGGACTCAGACAGCAAGGGCCCGAGGGGGGGCAGGACCAGGCAGCGCTGCGTTCTGTTGTACATGAGGTCGCTATGAGTCAGAGCCACTCAGCTGCACCCGACAAACTGGGTCAGAGAGGGTGCTAGAAGACCCCCAACTCAGTGGTGCAAGCGCGGGGGCAGCCGGCCTCGATGTCTCACGCTGGGGGGCGGGGGCGCCCCAGGGCCTCTGAGTGACGCCTGCCCACCTGCAGGTGTTCTCCATCGCGGTCTTCGGGCCCATCGTCAACGAGGGCTACGTGAACACCGACAGTGGCCCCGAACTGCGCTGCGTCTTCAACGGGAACGCGGGCGCCTGCCGCTTCGGCGTGGCGCTCGGCCTGGGTGCCTTCCTGGCCTGCGCCGCCTTCCTGCTGCTGGACGTGCGCTTCCAGCAGATCAGCAGCGTCCGCGACCGCCGCCGCGCAGTGCTGCTCGACCTGGGTTTCTCAGGTGCACCGGGGCTGGTGCGGGCGCGGGGTGGGGCTTTCCCAGGGGGTGGGCGGGGCCTAGTGGGAGAGCTGGTGGGCTGGGTCCGAGGCTCGGAGCCCCGCTAGCAGCGGGACACCCCTCCAGAGGGCGGGCGCAGTGGGAGAGCTGGGGTGGGGGGCCAACCGTTGGACACCCCTCACGCTGGAAACCAAGGGGGTGATGGCGGGGAGGGCGTGGCTTGGTGACCGTAACTGGGCAGCCCTGGTGGGCGGGACCGATGGGAGGGGCGGGGCCCGGTGAAGGGGTGGACCAAAAGGGAAAGTGCGCTTCGAGGGTGGAGCCTGGGGGGCGGGGCCGTGTCTGCGCACCCAGCGCTGAGCTGCGCTGTCCCGTGGGCCGCAGGGCTCTGGTCCTTCTTGTGGTTCGTGGGCTTCTGCTTCCTCACCAACCAGTGGCAGCGCACGGCGCCCGGGCCAGGCACAGCGCAGGCGGGGGACGCGGCCCGGGCCGCTATCACCTTCAGCTTCTTCTCCATCTTCAGCTGGGTGAGTGCGTAGCTGTGGATGGGGCCGGGCAGGGCGGGCTCTGGCGGCTCTGGTCCGCTGACCTGAGCTCCCCTGCAGGTGGCACTCACTGTGAAGGCCCTGCAGCGGTTCCGCCTGGGCACCGACATGTCCCTCTTTGCCACCGAGCAGCTGGCCGCTGGGGAGGGCCAGGCCTACCCAGGCTATCCGGTGGGCAGTGGTGTGGAGGGAACCGAGACCTACCAGAGCCCGCCCTTCACCGAGACCCTGGACACCAGCCCCAAAGGGTACCAGGTACCTGCCTACTAGGGAGAAAGCCTGCCCACCAACGCAGGTCCAGCACCAGGGACCCAGGGCGGCCAGTGTGGGCCCACCTCAGCCAGGAGGAGGTGCCCTCCAAAGTCCTTGGATGGAAGGCCCTGAGGAGGTCACAGGCCCTGGTGCATAGCCTGCAGCCTCTAAGGGGCCAGATTGGGCCACTCCCCTCCTGGGCCGGCCAGCCCGGGGCCAGGAGGCCAGCTGTCCTCCATAGAAGGTGCAGGAGCCACTGGCACTAGGGGCAAGGATGCAGCCCCAAACGCCCATCACCGTCTCCTTGCTCCGGTCGTAGTGGTGTTGTGCAGGGCGGTGGGCCCTGTACAGGGCCCCGTCCCCTTAGTTGTCCAGGCTCTCTAGAGCAGCCTCCTGCCCTGTCAGTGTTGTGACTGTGACCCAGTCTTCAGGTTCTCCCCTTAATTCCCCACCAGCTACCCCATCATCTGTGGTCTCTGCCCCAACCCCCATCTGCCTTGGTCCAGGCCCTGCTGGGGTCTGGCCAGTCCTGACGACACACAAGACACCAAACAGATGGCCTGTCCCAGCCCAAGGGAGGCTCAGGACCTGTGGGTGCCTGGTAAGACCAGCCTCGCCCATAAGAGAGGCCTAAAGGTTCCATCCGTCCACTGTTCCCGCGGAGACAGCTATCCCATGCTACAGCACTTTCCTGGACCACGTCTCCTCCCACCCCCGCTCCGCACCCCAGTTCTGTGAGCCCAAGACCAGAGTCCCCATGTGTAGCTGACTACTTATGCACTGCTTGAAGCTAGCTTTTCCATCATGTTGATGCCAAATCCGGTTGCCACCCTCCACCCCTGCAGAGAACGCCTCCTTCCCGGGCTGGGTGCCAACAATGCGACAGACCTGTACATTATAGTTTAGACCAGTCGTGCGTGGTCATCTTCAGTAAACATGTTTACAACTTTTGTATATATTAGAACTTCTTCCTACCACTTCTGAAAGAACAATCCATGATTGTGTATTTTCAGTGTCCTGTACCCTACCTACCCCCCCACTGCACCTTCTTTACAATAAAGACTGGGAATGAGTTTACCGTGTCCTGTACGCTCCTGGAATTGTTTCTGCCTCCGCTCTCCTGCGGTCAGGGGTTGGGGAGGGCCTGAGAGCCAGAGCTGGGGGTCAGAAGAGCCAGGATGAAGCAGGTACTTCCAGCCCCTGCTGCAGACATCACGCTGATCCGCAGCCTCCCTGGCCTGTGGCGGAACCTTGGTGCTTGTTTGCAGGGTCTGTTCCGGAACCTCTCTGTAATCCATACTGAGCCCTCGTGGCGCAGCAGGTAGCGTGCACGCTGGGCTGCCCACGGTCAGCAGGTGGAGACCAGCAGAGGCTCCACAGGAGAAAGACGGGGCTTTCTACTCCCATGAAGAGTTACAGCCGCAAACTCACGGGGAGCAGTTCTACCCGGTTCTATAGGGTTGCTAAGAGTTGGCACTGACTTGATGGCAGTGAGGTTTTTTGTTTTATTGTATTTTATAGGGCCACTGTGAGTGAGCATGGACTGGACTGGCAGGGCGTTGTTCTGTGCTTCGTGGCGGAGTGCTTCCCTCTGAACCAGCCCAGGGGACATCTGGCGTCCACTGCTCGTCTTGTCTCCTTGGGATGTCCAGTTCATTGGGATCGTGCCTTGTCCTGCAGAGGATCACGCTTAGGCACAGGCTTGAATCCTATGGAGAAAGTTGGTATTTGTTTTAGCATGGTAAAGCGTCCTAGTGACGTAGCAGTGGAGTACCGCCTACTAATCAAGAGGTCAGTGGTTCATACCCACCAGCTGCTCTGTGGCAGGAGGAGGCAGGCGGCTTCCGTGAAGAGGACGGCTGACAAGGAAGGCAATCCATACTCCTAGGGAGCTACTTGGAGTCAGGACGGACTGGAAGGCAGTGGTTTTGTAGGTTTTTTTCTTAGTCCTGATCGGTGTCAGGTCACATGTTCCAGCTGGCAGAGGGTGGGGGGTCGGTTGCCAGTCTTTACGGTGCTGTTGAGAGCAGCTCAGAGCAACCCAGTGAGAAGGCATACAAGTGCTCCTGCGAGTTTCAAAAGAAAGCGGCTGGCTGGTGGTTTTGAACTGCTGATCCTGCAGTTAGCCGCCCTACCAGTCTCCCACTGTGCCAGGGTCACTGTGAGCCAGAATTAATTGGCTCAATGACAGCCAAGTCTGGGTTGCTTTTTCTTGGCTCAGAGGGATGGAACGTTGGTGGCGTAGCATGTAATGGGCTTGGCTACTAACCGAAAGGTTGGTACTTCAAACCCTTCAGCTGTACCCAGAAGAGAGGACAATCCTGGAAACCCTAGGGAGCAATGCACTGTCTCCCGGAGCCCTGTGAGTGGTAGCCCGCCTGATGGCAGTGGGGCTCGCTGGATGGAGAGCTGGCCTGCATGGGCACCACCTTGTGGCCAGGCTGGGTATGAATCCAGGAAGTCATCAGAGTCCATTTCAACTTGGATAGGGCCAGGGTAGAACTGCCCCTTGGATTTCTGGGACCATAACTTTTATCTGATTAGAAAGTCTCCTCCGACTGGTGGTTGAGAACTGCTGGCCTTTGAAGTGAGCAGGATAGCACATAACCTGCTGCTCCATGGGGGCTCCTTAAATAACAGGTCTTGAGCTCCTCTGCGCTGCTGCTGCCTGGTCAGGGCACCCAGCAGGGGTTTCCTGGTGTGGCTGTACACTTCCCACTGCCGCCACTGTCCTTAGGAACAAGTCTATCCTGATCACTTTTCTTTAGGTGTCTGCATGAGGATTAACATACAAATGCTTGGGGCTTAATCAGCACCCCCTCTGCTCTTTCTTCGGTGCTAGGAAAACCCTTAGCACCTCCCCAGCACCTGGGGTTCTGGGAACTCTCCCAAGAGGACCTGCCCCAGCTTTAGTCCTAAGGCTCTGTAGGTGCTTGCTACTACATCGGGGGCTTTTGAACTCACCCACTGGGTGCCGCGGTTGACTTGAAGGAAGTGTATCTCAGTAGCTTGCTGGCTTTTTCATTCACCTCCTGGCTCGGTCGTCTGGAGGCCGAATTCGGCCACACTCAGGTCCACCCCCCATGGAATGTCAGCAGCTTCAGTCACAAGGGTGGAGGTGGTGGCGGCATGACAACGCTGGGGGGGGGGGCGAGCACTTGGCACACCGAGCACTGCTAAGGCTGGCTGTCTTCCACGTCTTACTGCCCCTTCGAGGATGGGGACACCCTGACAAACCCTTTCCAGGCTGGCTGTTCTCCCAGGGCGTGGCCTCGTGGGTGCCCTTACGAGTGTGGGTGGCCTCCCCCCCGCTGGCAGGGTGAAGGCTTTCCTCACATGAGGAACACTGCTTGCAGCTCTGGCCCAGGGTGGGCAGGCAGTCCCTGTGCACTGTGGCTCCTGCGCGGCCCCTCCCAGCCATGACCCCCTTCTGCTCCATTGGACACTGGCTCCATGTCCCACAGCCCCATGACTTGGACCTGGCTATGTGGCTGTTTCCTAGTCAGAGGCTCTCCCTGGGAGGCCTGAGAAGTGAGGCTTGGGCTTGGCTGCTTCCTGCAGTGCACTTTCCCCAGGGCCCTCTCCCAGCCCCCAGCACCCACTGGGATAGAGCCCAGTGGTTCCGTGGGGGTGCTGAGGTGGCAGAGAAGTAAGGACACGGGCCGGCTTAGTGCCGTATTGAAAAATAAATTTATTTTTATAAGATAAACTGTCTTATAAAAGGTCAGAGGCAATTTGAGAGCCCAAATTCAGCTTGTATGTAAAAAGATTCAATTTCAAGTAGCACAATTTTGCGTCTGCTTTTAATCCAGAACCTTCCTGAACCATGAAGACTGCCAACTCATCACACTAATGTCCCCCAGCCCCCACCGGCCTCACCTCGGGAGGCCAAAGGTGCTTCCGCCCACCGCTCCAGAGGGCCCACTTCCTGGCCATGCCCTCCGAGGCTGGCCTGGGCCGGGTCTGTGCCCACTCGCAGAGGAAGCCGGATGGCACTTGTATGACCACATGCTGGCAGGGCCGGGCCTCCCTGGGGCCTGGAAAGTGGCCTCATCTGGCTGTCTGGCAGCCTCGAGGGAGAGGGAGGCGGGCAGAGGCTTCTGCCCGCGTGGCGGCGGCTACGTGATGACCCTGGCGATGGCCTGCAGGGAGGGGAAGTCGTCGTCTCGGGCAGCATGCAGGGCCTGGTGGCTTTGGACGTCGTGGTGGGCCAGCACCTGCTGGCAGGTGGGGCACACGCAGCAGTCCAGGCCAGCACACAGATGGCCTCTCCGAGTGCTCTTGGCCTTGGTGCCGGGCGGTGGCTCGTGGCCTCGGAAGTCTGCGTGTGCCGACAGCAGCTCCTGCTGCTTGGCCGTGTCGGGCAGGAGCACCAGCAGCTCGTTGAAGATCTTCAGGAAGCTCTCGCCCAGCAGGTCGCGGCAACTCTGGTAGTACTGGGCGGCGGAGGTCACACCCTATGGCACAGTGCCGCTCACCCATCACAACTGGCCGAGAGCCTGGGTCCCCACCTGACCTCCCACCGTGCACCCCACCCTCACCTGTCGGAACTCCCCCGAATGACTCTTGAACTTGCGAAAACGGGCTTCATCACTCTGAAGGAAGTCCCTGATGGACTGGATCAGTTTCAGGTTCCTCTCCTGGAAGTTCTCAGGGACCAGGTAGGCCCGGGGTGGGGCTGTTGGCTTGGGCCTGTGGCAGGGGTGGGGAAGTGAGTGGGCCTGCATGCTGTCCTCGGGAAGGGGCCTTGGCAGACAGCCCACCCACACTTACGCTTTCGTGCTGGTGCTGGCCACACAGGTCAGCTGTGGACCGGGCAGGAGTCCTGCAAAGCCGGGGGGTGGCTTGCTCATGGGGGGCACCAGCCCTGGTGGGGGTGGGGGCGGAGGCGACACTGGCTTCAGCAGCACTGCCGTGTTGAACCCTGCAAGGTGGCACAGCAAGCGGCACTTGAGACGGGCCCAGGCTGGCAGGTACCCGGCCCCGCCCCCGCGGTCGCCCTCGGTACCACAGGAAGGGGTGACGACAGAGAACGTGGTGGATGGTCAGGTGGCACCCCGGGAGGTGGACGACCCTCACGTAGCCCCACTCCTCTTTCAACACACGAACCTGGAGGAGGTGGCATCCTGGGTGGGCCTGGGCCACCGAGGGCAGGGAAATCTTCCTGGGGTGTGGGGCAGGGCGGGGGCCCTGCGGGTCGCTGGAGCCCAGGGGGTTCCTTGGGGGTGCTGCCACATGCCAGGGCCAGCCCCTCCACATGTCCGTTGAGAGTGACAGCAGCTGCCCCCTCGGCTCTGCCGGCGGGGGGCTCAGGGGGCTGCTCAGCCTCAGGCAGGGCTTTGTCAGGGGCCTTCCCGGTACGGGCAGAGGGTGAGGACAAGGCGGCAGGCTTCTCGGAGCCCACCTTCTTCTTCCGGCCGCCCTTGGTGCTGGCCTGCACAGTGGCCAGCTGAGAGGCAGCAGGGGGCACGGTGGGCAAACTGGGTGGCTCCTGGGGGGTCTCCTCCTCTACAGTGGGTGGGCCGCCCCGAGGGCCGCCCTTACTGCTTGCTTTCCCAGACTTTCTGGCCAATGAGCCCCCACAAACAGCAGCAGCTGGGGCCCCTGCGGGCAGCGCCCCCTTCCTGCTGCTGTTCCAAGCTGAGATGATGCTGGTGTGGGAGGCGTAGGGACGGGCAGCCGAGGAGACCAGGGCAGGGAAGTCATCCTCCTGGAAGGTGCCCCTGCCCTTGGTAGCCATGGGGTAGGCTGGGGTTCTGCCTGCAGGGCCCGACCCGGCCACAGGGGGTGCTGAGCACAGGCTGGGGAAGTCCTCATCCTTGAGTGTGGGTGCAGGTGGCAGGCTGTTGGGCAGGGAGGAGGGCCTGTCAGTGGCATCGACAGCTGCAGGGCCCGCTCAGCCTCTCCCCACCACCCGAAGCCGAGCATTAGCATCCAGACACACACACACCTTGGAGGCAGGGCCCCCACGGCTGGCCCTGATGTTTGCAGGGCTTCTTGGCTCACAGGACCGTTCGCCGCAACTTCCTTGGAGCCTACAACAGAGAAGAAGTCACCTTGGGGTAAGGCAGGCAGCCAGGCGGAGGGACTTGGCTGCATTCCCTCCCAGGCAGGCTGCAGCCTGGAAGGGGAACGGAAGCCTCTCGCCCACAGAGCCCTGGCTGCTCACCTGAACCTTCACCCTGGGGCCGTAGAGGGCGCCGGGTGCCACGTGGCTCTAAGGAGCCCCGCCCCACTGCCTCCTCCTTGGCCCGGGCTCCCTCCTCCTTCCTGCGCTTCTCCTCCTCCTGCTTCTGCGCAGCCACTGAGGCCCGGATGGCCGCCGCCACGTCTCGGTCCTCTTCCTCTCTAGGGACAGGGACATGCTAGTCTGGGTGAGGTGGGGGCAGAGAGGAGAAAGTGGAGAACAAGGAGGGAGGGAGGAGGAGGAAGGCTGCCTGGGAGCCAGACCAGCCTGGTGCCAGGAGACCAGTGGCAGAAAGCTTCCCACCTCTTGTACCTCCAGCTCCCGCGGCGGCTCTGCTGGGCTCCACGCACTCCGGCCCGGCCTGCCCGGCCCTGGCGGTTATACCTGTCCACCTCCTCGTAGTCCTCGCCCCCGACGACGCCTGAGGCCAGCACATGCCCATCACCGCCCACACCGCGACAGAAGGCTCCTTGGCCCGTGCTGTATCCTGACCCTGGGCTCACCCCTCTACTCCCCGTGTGCGTCCTGGGGCCCCAGGGAGGGGGAGGGAGGGAGAGAGTGCCCACCCCACCCCTCTGCCTGCAGTGGTGTGGTCTGGGACCCGGGAGAGGCCCCGCCCCTCTTCCCACCCTGGGTCTCAGGCCGGCTCACTCACCGTCACCGCGGCGTGGGTGCCGGGGCGTGAAGCTGAACTGCAGGTCGATGTGGCGGTTTTGGCGGGCCTCGGCGCGGCTACGGCTGTGGCAGGCAGTGCGGTGGGCCTTGAGGTCGATCTCGGTGCGGAAGGCATGGGTGAATTGCTCCAGGTTGCAGCGGCCCTCCTCACACAGGAAGTGCTTCTCCCGGAAGTGCTCGCGCAGGTAAGTGTAGTCACTGTGCAGGGTGTGCGGGCGGATCAGCAGGGGTGCTGCTGCCCACACTGGGCAGGCCTGGGGTCATGGGTGGCCGGCTCCCACCTATAGTAGTCCTGGGCGCCGTCGGCATCACAGAAGTGGCAGAAGTAGTGGTCGCGGCGCAGGTGCTTGAGCAGCTCGTCGTTGTCCAGGTAGCGCTCGTCACAGAACTTGCACAGGGGATGACCACGATGGGACGTGTCGTCTGGGTCCCCTTGCATGCGGTGCCGTGCCAGGTCCCTGCGTGAGTACCACTTGCGCTCGTGCGTGAAGATCTGCGGGGCGAGAATCGGACGGGGGCTCAGCACGAGGGCTCCGCGCGGGCCTCCCCAGCCCAGGCCGCCCTGCCTCCCGCCGGCCCTGACCTTGAGGTGCTTGAGGCAGAGCTTGCAGCAGAAGAGCTCGTGCTGCCTTCGCATGTGCTGCTCCAGGTCCCCGAAGAGGCCAAAGGGTGGCAATGCAGGGCACCGGGGACACTCATGCTGCAGCAGCTGCCTGGGGACACGGGACCACATCAGGACCAAGGGCCAGCGTCCCACCAGATCACAGCGTCTGCTCCCCCCTCGGCCACAGAGCATTTCTGAAGCCATCAGGTCACCTCCTAGTGCCCGAGGCAGGAAAGGTGGCCCCTCACCTGTACAAGGCAAACACCTTGCTGTCAGTGAAGTAGATGTCATGCCGTTTCTCGTGCTGCAGCTGTTGGAGGACGATGCTGGCAAATGCTGGGAGCTGCTTCCCAAAGACCACCTGAGCAGGAGGGGGAGGCCATGAGTTGGGCGGGGGAGAGGGAGGCTGGCTGTCGCTGTCATGTGTGGGTCAGGGTCGGGGTCCTTCGGCCCACCAGGCTGGCCTCCTGTTCTCACCGTCCAGCAGCACTTGAGTGCTTTAGGATGGGTGGTGCAGTGCACAACCCCACCATCAGGGGGTGCCCAGACCACGGCCCAGGGGGCCACAGCACCCACCTTACCCTGGAATGGAGCCAACAAATGAGGGGGCTCCACTGCAAGGGCCACCTCCAGGGCTCCTTTGCCCAGCTGCTGGCATGGCCCAGCTCAAACCTGGCAGGCCGCTCCAACAAGGCCCTTGAGGTAAAATGCAGCTCCGGGCCCACAGTGCCAGGGAGGAAGCTGGGGTAGGGGTGGGCACAAAGGCCACATCTGGAGACAAGTCACCACTGCCCACTCCTGTCCCAGGCCTCACAAGGCTCAGGGGCAGAGGATGGGCCAGGGCAGCCCAGGCAGGGCAAGACCTAGGGCGATGGGGCCCTCAGCGTGGGCCCTCCCAGCTCTGCCCCAGCACCACGGCAACCATCTATGGGAGGCTCACCGGAGACGGTTACCAGATCGCAGGCCTGAATGCCACTGGGTTCTGCATCAGCCATGGTCCACCGTGTCCCCTCCCCCACAAGCCCCATGCTCCTGCCCAGGCAGAGAACATCCAGGCTTTCCCTATATGCCATCCCCCTACCCCATGAAAGGCCAGGGTCCCCCTTCCACATTGTGTCCTGGTGGACTTCCCTCCAGGCTTTTGGGAAGACAGCTCTAAGGTGGGGCGGGGGCACCAGGAGGGATTGGGGGCACAGCCTTGACAAGGCAGCGAGGAGAGAAAAGGCAGGAGGAAAGGGGAGGAGAAAGCAGAGGGAGCTGGTGGCAAACTTCCCAGCCTGCCCTCCTGTGGCCTCGCAATGCAGGGCAGGCACAGGCACCAGTGCCAAGCCACACCCTGGCCAGCTCATACCCCACCCCCCTGACACAGAGCTCTGGAGGAGGGGCGGGGAGAGAGTCAGCAGGGGGGCCAAAGGCTTGTTACACAGGTGGGTGCCCTGGATGGGACCACTACACTGTTCCCAGAAGGAAACTACAGGTGTGTGGGACACCTGGCCTTCCTTTAGGGAGCTAATCTACATCATGCCACCCAAGACTGGGCGGTCCGCAGGATCTCAAGAGCCCAGGAAACGCCCTCTGAGTAAGCCACAAACCATGGCTCCTGACTCTGGGTAGACTCAGGCTCCACCACCCTCCCCTGGCAGCACCTACTAGGAGCCCCCTAACCAACCAACCGCTCACTGGGGCACCATGTCTCAGGCTCCTTTATCAAGTGCCTCTTTCTCTCAACAATGGCATGTCTGGGCCACTTTTAGGTAGAAAAAAGGCAGCCTGCCCCCAGATGTCACCAAGAGCAATCTCTGACAATGAACCAGTGGGATTTCACAACGCTAGGTGCAAACATCAGCCAGTACACAGCACACCACGGGGCTCCGGGCCAGCAGCTGGCACCTGGGGCACAAGGGGGGAGACGTCTCCCTCCATGGCGCCCTCTGACCTTCCCTGGACTTTCAAGTCCAGGCTGGGCTCGAACCTTCTCCCCTCCGCTTCACAACGGAGGCCTGAAGCCAGAAGAGATGGTGAGGAGGAGGAGGAAAAGTTGCCAACACTTGGATCGCCCAGCTCGAGAAAAACGACCTGCTCTGCTGGGGCCGTCTGAGGGTGACCCCCAGCTGACAGGGGAAAGCCAGGCTCCAGGCCACCCAGTGGGGCGCGGAGGCAGATGAGAGCTGCCCACAGCCTGACGCCCTGCTCCCAAGACTGGCTACTGGAGTCACTTCCCCCGGCCCTGACCCTTCCGCTCCAACGGAGAGCCCTAAGGAAGAGCGAGTCACCAAGTTCCTGATTGGATCAAGCCTCTTCCTGGCGCCGGACTCCCTCCTGGACCCGGCTCGGCCACCTCCCGCCCCGCGGCCCCAGCGTCAGGACTCCGCCCCAGGTGGCTCCATCAGGCCCGAGACGGCCACCAGGTAGCCCAGTCCCCTTCCGGCCGCCCAGACCACGCGGCCCGCCGCACCTGGTGCAACTCCTCGCGGCACACGGCGCAGTAGCGCTGCTCGCAAAGCACCCGCATCTTGGTGGAGCAGCGGTAGCACACCGGGTGGTCGCAGCGGCCCAGCGCCGTGGCTTCCAGGTCCCCGCAGCACAGCACGCAGCTCCCCCCGCCCCGCTCGGCCGCCGCCGCCGCCGCCTCCGGGGCCGTGCGCCGCCCGACAGCGCCAGCCGCCGCCGCCATGACCGGGCTCCGGCCCGCTCCGGGCCGGCGCGGCGCGACCCGACTTCCGGCGAATCCGCCCCTTCCTGGTCGACGTCGGCGTCCCGCCCAGCAACGGCCCCGCCCGGCGGAAGTACACGCCTTAACTTCCGCCGCCGGCGAGAGCCGGGCTAGAGTGGGTACGTCGAGTACTCTGTGCTCTAGCTCCACCCGGCGGCTCGGAGGTCCACGCTCTCTCACCCTGGGCTTTATGCCGTTGAAACACGGCGCTCGGTTAAATTTTAATTTTACTTAATAAGCCATCAGTAGATGTAGTAATTCTGTAAAGTTTGATGTATCTCTTGAAGCATTTGGCGGGAAATCACAAAATGGCGACGTGGCAAAAATGACGAAGGGGAAAAAAGATGGCTCTCAAAGGGAAAGTATATGTAATTACAATATACTATTTGGCTCAGCAGAGCATGACAAGCACAAAGGCATCATGACGTGAGCTCTGCTTCCCAATTCAACCAAAAGTCGTGGAAAAAATCGAATGAGGGCATGGAGGGAGAAGTGGGGGTGATTCAGGTGTGAGAGAGCCAAAATTAATCCGAAGCCACTTGATACTGCCTAACATGGATAAATCAGGAAATAAAACCCATTGCGTTGAGTCGATTCTGACCCTACAGGGCAGAGTAAAGCTGCCCTGGTGTGTTTCCAAGGCCACAACCTTTTTTGTTGTTTAATCATTTTATTGGGGGCTCGTACAACTCATCACAATCCATATGTCCGTCCATCCATTCATGGTGTCAAGCACATTTGTACATTGGTTGCTTTCATCATTCTCAAAGGCTGTAACGTTTTATAGGTGCAAAGAACCCATCTTTGTCTGAGTGGCTGCAAAGATTAGCCAACCCAGGAAGCCCAGGGTTCCTCCCACAGAGTCCAGCCTTGGGTAATCTGAATCTGCAGTTTTGCTCTGTCCTACAAGGGTGCTAGAGGACAGAATTGACTTGGTAACAGGTTTAGATTTAGATTCTGTGATTGTGTCAGGCTCCCACAGACAATCGGTTAATGTCTTTATCTGAACATCAACTGATTCAACACCCATCATCTTTCTCCTTCAGGGCTGCTGGTTGGGTTCACATGGCTGACCAACCAGCCCAGTGATGAAGTACTGGCCTCCTAGAACTTGGTGGTCAACAGATTCTCACTCACTGCCATTGACTTGATGTTGACTCACAGTGACCCTTTTGGGCAGAGGAGAACTGGCCCTTTGAGTTTCTGAGACTAACTTTTTTTTTTTTTGAGACTGTAACCCTTTACAGCAGTAGAAAGCCCAGTCTTTCTCCCAAGGGGCTGCTGGTGGTTTTGAACTGCCAACCATGAGGATCGCAACATAATGAGTAACCACTGCACCACCAGAGTCCTGGTGGTGAGGAATCTTATTCTGCCTACCTTCATTGGGTAGCAGAGGTTAAGGGTGGTGTGCAGAATGGACCAAAATGCCAATAGTGCCAACCTTGAGAAACTCTGATTTAAGGTGATGGATTAGTTATGGTGGTGGGGGTTGTGGCTAAGTGGAAGCCTTTGTCACTGGGGTCTCTGGAGTTGGAGCTGGAAAGGACATAGAGTCCCTTCCCCTCTGCACCCCCCCCTGGGAGCCCCTCCCCCCTCCCAGCCCTTTAACAGTTCCATGGTTTGCTCTCTCCATTGAGCCTTTGGGCCTCTTCCTCACCTCCACCTCCTCCTGCAGCTCCTCTACCTCCATGTACAAGCACCTTGTCATGTGCAGTGACAACCTTTGTGTAGCTCCTCTGTCGCAAGTGGGACCTTGTTAATCCACTCCCACAAAACAAAACGCTACTGTCCAATTGACTCCACTCATAGTGACCCCTGCCAAAACCAAACTCATTGCCATCAAGTTGATGCTGGCTCATGATGACCCTATAGGACAGGGTAGAACTGCCCTGTGAATTTCTGAGACCATAACTACTTCCTCTTCCTCTTCCTCTTCTTCTAGACTGTAACTCTCTGTGCCTGTTTCTGTCTGTCTCTCTCTTTAAACTGTAACTCTTTATGGGAATAAAAAATACTGAATAAAAAGCCCTCTTCCTCATTGTGGCTGGTGGTTTTGAACTGCTGACCATACAGAATGCCTCTGCCGGACCTGCTCCATAGGGTTTCCAAGGCTGCCTGTGCTCTTCATGGGGCTGCCAGCCTCATCTTTCTCCCGAGGCAAAGTGGGTGGGTGCCAAGCACCGACATTTCAGAGAGCAGGTGAGTGCTTTAACCACTGACCACCAGGACTCCTTTATAAACACGTATGCGAAGGCGTGGCAGCATTGAGAAGCCCGAGGACAGCAGCACAGAGGTTCTGTGGTTCTGCAGGAATTTGGTTGTGTCCTTCGCTCCATAAGCTGTCTAACAGAATTATCCTGGCTACTACTTGAGGCTCGATTACAATTCACGGACGACCACGCTCAAAACCACCAGCCTCTGAGAGAGAAAGGTGTCTCATCCTTTAAAGATCGACAGCCTCAGAAATCCTACGCAGGATTGCTGAAGAGTTTGGCTTGGCTTGGGTTTTGTCCTGAAGAGGGGTGGACCCTCCCTGGCTGTGACTGCAGTCTCTAGGGCTCCTGCAACACCCTCCCTAAGCCCCCTTGACTCCAGGGGGCGGCAGCGCCAGGGAACAGGCACTGTCCACCTGGCTCTCAGCCCATCATGCTGCACCGCCCACCCACTACACTCCGGGGAGGGGGCGGCGAGGCTCTTGAAGCCAAGGAGTCCCGGGGGATTGAAAGGGGTGGTCTTTCTGACGTCCCTTTATCCCCGGGGTCCTCCAGGCCTCTCCAGGAGCGGGGGTGGCTTTCCCCTTCCACTGTACCACCCCTATGACTCAATCTTTCCACGGAAGCGTTTTCACTGACACGCTGGGGGAGGAGCTGGTCAGCCTCCACCAGCAAGAATGACAATAATAAGAACCATCTGGGCGCCTACTGTGTGTGCCATTGCAATTGCTCCTCAGCCTCCCTAGGTGCCCCATCTGAGTAGGAGGGAGACCCCAGAACCCACAGGACCCTACTGCCTCAGGGCCAGGTGCCCTCCCCAGGCACCCCAACCCAAGCAGGAGGGGAAGTCCAGAATCCTCAGGACCCCTCCTGTATCAGGACCAGGCACCCACTCCTGCCCACCCCCAGCTGCCACCCCACCCCATGGCCCCCTTGGACATGAGACAGAGGACAAACACAGGCTGTGTCCCATCCTTATGCCCCACAACCACCCCTCTCTCACTAAGTAGACAAGCAGAGGGGCGGTGGAGTCTGGGGAAATTGCAGCTGCAACCCTAAACCTGAGCTCTTGGGCGGGGGGGGGGGCTAGGCTGGCTCTCCCTTCTCCCCAACCAACAGGTGGGCTTGGTAAGTCCATTCTCTGAGGGTCCCAGCATTCACACAGATGAAGTAGGAGCGGTGCTAATCTCACCTCTTGTAGTAGTTTGGAGATCACAATAACATATTTCCTGATGACCTAGAACAAAAAATCGCTGGTGCCTGTGACTGAGAAGTTACCCCCATAAGTTTTGTCATTGCCGGAGGTAGGGCGTGAGGATCTGATGATTTTGAGGGCTGGATCTACCCTGGGCTGGGACACAGGAAGGACTGAGGCTTTGGGGAGGGGGTGGCTCTTTTTAGGGAAGCATAGGGAGGGATATGATCCAGGGGGATTACTCAGAAGAGGGCATTTTAAATGGGGCCTTGAGGGATGAATAGGAGTTTGCCAGGTTGACAAGGAAGAGGATGTTCTAGGTACAAGAGAAGGAAATGAGTTGTTAGCTAAGGAGAGAATGAGAGAGAGAGAGAGAGAGAGAGAGAGAGAGAGAGAGAGAGAGAGAGAGAGAGAGAGAGAGAGAGAGAGAGAGAGAGAGAGAAGGAAGAGGAGAAATAAAACCTGCCTGGAGTAGTGTCTTGGGGCAGGGGGACAAGGTCAGAGAGAAGGCTGTTGGTGGTCAGCACTGGGAGTGTGAGGAGGTGCTAGTCTTTATCCTGGTCTTTAGGAACCACACCAGCCATCTCAGCCAGGGCATGGTGTGATTCAGGGTGCTGGTGTCTACCATCCTTCTGGCTGCAGCTGGGAAGGGGGCTAGTGGGGAGAAGTCAGGGGTGAGAGAGGGCAGGAAGGAGGGTGGGGCAAGGACTAGCCACCCCGGGCATTCCTTAGGGGAGGAGACAGGTCTTGGATGGTACCCAGGGTCCCGCTGAGCCTCTCACCTTCTTTACCTCATAGACGTGGGTCAGCAGTCCCCCATCTACTGCCACAGAAACTTCTCTTGGTCCCACCTCACCCCTCTGGGGACAGAGAGGGGCAGCCCCCAGCTGCATCGCCTCACACTGAGATCCTGCCCCCGCAGCAGCAGAGCTTTCCTCTTCCCCCGCTATCTGGGTCCCCGCCTTGGGGAGCAAAGCAGGTACCACGGGGGCGGGGCGGGGCGGGGCCACCGAGCCCATATAGGCAGGGTGCGCAGCCGGCCTCTAGCGCCCTGTGCTCCCACCTCCCCAGGAGCGGATTCTTCCCGCCCCAGACCCCACGAACTCTGTTTCAAGGCTCCCCGCCGGGGCGGCCACGGACGCACGCACCCGAGCGCGGGCGGCTCCAGGCGGGATGGGCCCGGGGCGGAGGCCCCTTCGGGGTGGTCCGCTGGCCGCGTGGCTGCTCCTGCTGCTGCTGGCCGCACCGGCGCCCACCGGTGCCTGGTACAAGCACCGGACGAGTCCCCGCTACCGCACCGTGGGCCGCGCGGCCGGCCTGCTCTTGGGGCTGCGCCGCTCGTCCCACCTGTGGCGCCGCGCGCTGTTCCCGCCCGCGGCGCCCCACGCGTGGGGTCCCTTGTCGCTAGCGGCCTCCAGCCTGGGCGCACCGCCCCAGGGCCCTTCTGCCCCGGAGGCGCTCCTGTGGTTGCCTTCGGCGGGGCAGGGTCTGCGGAGCGGTGCGCAAGGGAGCGCGGGGATGGGCCGTCCCCGGAGCCCGCGCGCCCGGGGATCAGAGACTCGGCATTGCCGCGGCTTCTGGACCCCTGCGGCGCCGGCCAGGTAGGTGGAGGCGGGGGAAGGGCTAGGACCCTCGAGGCCGCGGACCAGCAGGCTCGGTGTAAACCTGAACCCATCCTTCCAGCTGGGGTGGCGGCTAGCAGGGCGCACGTTGACTCCTCACTGCCCCATGCTGTTCTTTCTAGAGCCTTTCGAAGGACCCTGCCAGCCCAGTCACGGTCCCCGCTGCGCCGCTAGCCTCTTCGACGGCCCCAGCCTACACCCCTGGCCGCCCTGAGCTCCGCAGGAGCCCGCGGGAGCCCGGCTCCTGACCCTAGAGGAGTGGCCGCCGAAAGGTCCTTCTGACGTCTGGTCAATAAATCCTGCTGGTCCCCACGCCCCTGTGTGACCTCCTCTTCTTCAGCGCGGAGTATTTAGTCAGTCGTCTAATAGTATGCAAACAGCTGCTCCCACGCCCTGTCCAATGTCAGGAACCCCGTGGGTGGCCAGGGGAAGCCCTCGCACCCCCAGCCCCCTCACCCCCAGCAGCTACGCTCTTGGGATGCAAAGGGAGGAACAAGGTCCTCCCCTGGCCAGTGCTGCCTACTGTTCAGATGGGCCCCCAGGCCTGGTGCTAGGATCCCCAGGGAGGGGCAAGACTGACTCTGGACCCTACTGCTAGCCACAGCGCCCACCTCAAGCCCAGGAAGCCCACCTGCTCTCATCCCAGAGCGTGGCTTCAAAAATCGGCTCTCCATGCGGGCTCACGCCTCTCATTTACCACGCTTCCCAGACACACTACCTCCTCCGTGCCCCCTAAATCTTATCCTCCACGTGGCTTTGCAGCAGACCCCTCAAAAGCCTGGGCCCCTCTGCACTCCCCCTCCCTCATCAGTCTGGTCTTGGACTGCAGCCCGCTGTCAGGGCCTCCAACTGCCCCAGATGGTGAGCAGCCCAGAGACCGCAGGATCAAGGCCAAAGCAGGGCGAGCAGAGCTGGGTATGGACTAGGCAGAGGTCTCCTCAGTGGTCCGTGGCGCCCCTTATGCTCTGTAGCCCAACTTATTTTAGGATGCCTGCCTCGGGCCAATTTTCATCTTCAAGGCTGGGATGCATTGGGCCAGAGGACCGGAGGCCG
The DNA here is from genome assembly GCF_050624435.1 of Tenrec ecaudatus. Classification (NCBI taxonomy): domain Eukaryota; kingdom Metazoa; phylum Chordata; class Mammalia; order Afrosoricida; family Tenrecidae; genus Tenrec; species Tenrec ecaudatus. The sequence goes on along the minus strand of NC_134541.1, from coordinate 110,652,337 downwards.
CTTTTCGGACGGTGCAATCCGCTAACAGCCCGCAGGTGGCGGTGCGCGGCTGCCAGTCCAGGCGATTGCTGGGCGGGGCCGCGTGGGGGCGGGGCCACGGCGGGCGGGGCGGGGCCAGGGCTGGGGGCGGAGCCGTTTCCTCCCCGCCAGCACCCTTTCGGACCCGCTTCTTTTTGGTTCTCTCCTGTGTCCCCTTCTCGCTGCCTTTCGTCTCCGGTCTCCGTTAATCGTCTTCCCTCACGCCGCTCCCATTTCGGCTCGGAAGAGTACCCCAGGGCCCACGGTTGTCTGAGGGAGGCCTCTTATTCTCGCGGGGCCATTAATGCCCATCAGGGCGGCAGCGCCTGCGGAAGCGCTGGGCCATTACGGCGGCCGGCAAACTAATGGCTCCTCGGCCCTGCAGGGTCCCCAGCTGGCCTCAGGCCTCTGTCGGTCCAAAAGCCACACCCCAACTCTCACCCGGGCCTCAGGCCGGCGCCATCACTGGGGAGGTGGGTCACCCAGGGTCCCTGCTAAGAGGCAAGCCCCCAGTCCCAGTCTCGAATCTGTACAAGGGCCATCTTCAGGCAGAGGGACCCTCCCAAAGGCCAGGGAAGGGACAGAAGCATGTGACAGCCTAGGCCGCCAGGTGGCAGTATGGAGTGGGCCTGGGGGTGGACATTGGAGACTTCTGATTCCCCCACATCAAGCCCCCTGGTTGGAGGGACTGGGCCATACTCCTCCAAGGTCTCCCCAGACACCTCTCTGGCTCCATGCCCAGCAACCTCAACCAGCTTCTGCAGCCCTCCCACTCCCAGGCCTTTGCTTCCCTCCCCTACATCACAGTGCATCCATCCAGGAGCCTCAAGTGCACCTCCCGGCCAGGCTGGGCACAGGCATGGCCAGCGGGGCAGCATAGGGCTACAGGACATGAGGGGCTGAGTGGGCCACTTTCCTTCACTTCTGCGACTCCAGGACCTCCCATCCAACTCTGTTCTTCACTTATTCCTTCAATGAAACCAACCACCCCTTGGCCATTAAACCGAACCCAACCCACTGCGACACCCGTAGGCCAGGATGTCAGTGTTCTAGAGCAGCAGTTCTCAACCTGTGGGTCGCGACCCCTTTGCGGGGTCGAACGACCCTTTCACAAGGGTCGCCCGATGCATAACAGTACCAAAATGACAGTGAAGAAGTAGCAATGAAAATAATTTTACCGTGGGGGGTCACCACCACATGAGGGACTGTATGAATGGGTTACGGCATTAGGAAGGTTGAGAACCACTTCTCTAGAGGGTCTCCAAAGGAGTGCTGGTGGTGGAGTGGGTTACTGATTGGGCTGCAAGGTCTGTGGTTCAAGCTCACCAGTTGCTCCACAGGAGAAAGATGAGCCTTTCTGCTTCAGTGAAGACTCACATACTGAAAACAAACAAACCCTGCTATCGAGTCAATTCTGACTCATGGAGACCCTACAGGACAGGGCAGAACTGGCCCTGGGGGTTTCCAAGACTACAACTCTTTACAAGGTAGGGAAACCTCATCTTCCCCCTCCACTGTAAAGACTTAAAACCTCAGCAGGGTAAGGGGCAGCTCCACTCTGTCCTAATGGACTTCGGTGAGGCAGGATGGATTGTGGTTGTATAGGATTTCTGCAGGTGTAAATCTTTTAAAATTATTTTTTATTGTATTTTCAGTGAAAGTTTACACAGCACATTAGGTTTTCATTGAACAATTTCTATACAATTTGCTCAATGACACTAATTTCTTTCTTGGTTTTGTTTTCACTGAAGCTGTAAATCTTTCTCCCTTGGAGCAGCAGGTGGGCTCAAACTGCCCACCCTTGGGGTTGCAACCAAGGGCTTTAACCACTGTACCAAAGCTCCCCCTTTCCTCTCTGATGTGGCCTTTGTGCCTGGGTTAACTTCCTGCCTCCTTCTCCCTGTGGAGCCCCTTTGTTCTGAGGGGACTGCAGTGTGATTTAGGAGCCCTGGTACCCTCAAGCCAGCAGTTCAAAACCACCAGTCGATCTTTGGGGATAAGACGGGGCTTTCCAGTCCTATAGCGAATGACAGTGTCAGAAACTCACAGGGGCAGTTCTACCCTGTCCTGCGGGGCCGCTGTGAGCCAGCATCCACTCGAGGGCCATGAGTCTGAGTTCAGGCAGTGTGGCTTTGGTTCTTCCTTGGTTCCTGGCCCCCTGCTGTAACCACAGGCCCTCCAGGACTCTCCCTCCTTCCTCCCCTCTGTCACCCAAACCCAAAACCAAACCCACCACCGACCCTTCAATTGCAGCTGAGTGCGTAACCGCTGTGTCACAAGAATGCCTTTCCTCGGGAGCAAAGCCCACTGAGGTTGAGGCGACTCCAACTGAGAGTCCAGCGACCCTCTAGGGCAGGACAGAGTGGTCCGGGGGCTTCCCTGGCTGTCAGTTATCTCTATGGGACTGGCTGCCCCTTCTTCCTCCCACAGAACAACTAGTGGCTTCTCAAAGCCCACCTTTTGGTCCGCAGCCCAGTGCTTAACCGCTGGGTCCCCAGGGCTTCTTCCCTGTGACATAAGCAGGGTCCCGCTGAGTCCTGAGCGCAGAAGGCCAGGGAGGGCCTCAAAGCTGGACAAATGAGACTGGGCCATGAAAGGGGCTTCCTCCAGCCCCCTGGCCCAGGCATGCCTTCCTTATCAGTGCTGGCTTCGGATCTCCCAACCACATACACACCCCACCACCAAGTGAAGCTGTGCAGCTAATGCCCGGGGGTCTTGGTTTCATGGGTATGGTATCTAGTGGACCAAAGCACCCATCCTCACAGACTCCCCGGAAGTTGCTCCACGCTGGGCCCTGGAAGGACCATTGAGAGACCACGTGAGCAAACACAGTCTCTGGGCAGACAGACAGACAGCCATTAGCCAGCCAGTCAGAACCACCAGGAACGTCAGCCAGAACAGCAGAGGGGGTGGGGGTGCGGGGAACAGCTATAAGGCCTAAGTGGCTTTCAGGGGCAGCAACTGGGGTGTGAGCACTCAGGGGCCCTGGTCTCGGGAGGCTTCTCAGGGCGGGTCTTGTGCTCGTGGCTGGCCTGTGGCTGGGCGCTCAGGCTGAGGGCACTGGCTGGAGACGGACAGCTAGGACCAGGCCCAGCCCGCTGCTGCTGCTGCTGCTGCTGCTGCTGCTGCCCCCATGGGGAACTGGCCCAGCTGGCTGTGCCTAACCCCGGGGAACCAGGTATGTTCCAGGGTCCACAGGGCTAGGAAGCGGCTCAGCCTTGGCTCCAGGCTGCAAGGGGACTCCTTAGCAGAGTGTGACTTCCAGCGCCCCCCAGCCCGGGACTGAGTCCGGCTGGGGACCCTGAGCTGGATCTTCTTCCCCTGCAGACATCCGCTTTCTAACCTCTAACATGACCTGGCTCCATGGCTGACACAGGCAGGAACTGGCCTCCAGGGAGGTGGTCATTGTCCGACTGGGTTCAAGGGCACTCTGGCTGGGATGGAGGCAGGCAGGGGCCAGGTCACTGTGGAACTGCTCTGTGGGCACTGTTTGCCCACAGCTGTCTGGGAACCCCAGTGTGTAGCTCAGTATCCTAGGCAGGCCGAGGGTCGCACAGGCCCCCACCCCAAGTCCCAGCTGGACAAGCCAGCGTCACCTTCCCATCCTTGTTCCCGCCACCCACGGCGGAGTCAACCGTCCAGGCTTGGTGTGCCAAGGTGGCACAATTTGGGGAAGGGGTGGTGTATTCAACCCACCTGCGCAGGCTGAGAGAGGACTAGGTTGAACAAACACAAGCATTCAGGGAGTGGCCCTGCCTGCAGCCCTGGGCGTGGAGGGCCACCACCATGTCACGTTCCAGCGTCCCCCCCCCCCCCGCCCCCCGTTGCTCTCCTGGCCCACCCCAGGGCTTCAGAGACAGGGGAGGGGCAGCGGGGAGCACGCAGCAGGGCCGGTGCTGGGACCCGCGCTGGTGGATGGGTCCAAGCCCTCATTTTTCTCCCTGGCCTGTGGGGTCCCTCATCCTAAGCATACTCCGGGAGCCCCCAGCCCCTCTCAAGAAGGCTCCCAGTGCGGGGGGTGGGGGGCACAGACGCTGGCGCCCAGGGGGTGAGACAGAGAGGGCCTAGGGCCTCAGCCGGTGGGGCGCGGAGGCCGGCTGGGGCCTGGCGGCGGGGACCTGGGGGGGGGCGGGGGCCGCGGGGCGGGGACGGGGCGGGCGCGGAGGCGGCGCCGCAGCCCGAGCCCCAGCCGAAGCCCGAGGCGACCGGAGTCGAGCCAGCCGCGTAGCCGCTGAGATCGCAGGTCCCCGCCGCCGCCGCCTCCGCGCCGTCCCCCGAGCCCCGCACGGTGGGCGGCGGGCGGTGAGCCGAGCCCCGCGCCCCGCGCCCCGCCGCCATGGCCGAGCCCCCGCCGCTGCGGCCGCGCTTGTGCCGCCTGGTGCGCGGCGAGCAGGGCTACGGCTTCCACCTGCACGGCGAGAAGGGCCGCCGCGGGCAGTTCGTGCGGCGCGTGGAGCCCGGCTCCCCCGCCGAGGCGGCCGCGCTGCGGGCCGGGGACCGACTGGTCGAAGTCAACGGCGTCAACGTGGAGGGCGAGACGCACCACCAGGTGGGTGCCCCCCGGCCGGCCCCTCGCGGGCGCACCCCATCGGACCGGCCAGGGCTCTGGGTACCGGGGGGCCCGGGGCCTGCGGGCTAGGGGGACGTGGGGACGCGCCACGGAGGCAGCGTCCGCCCGCCTCCTTCCCAGCGCCCCCCCCCCCAGGAAGCTGGCCCCGCACGGCGCGCGGGCGGGGGGTGGGCATCCTGGCAGGGAGGGGCCCGCACTGCGGCTCAGGCAGCTCCACAGGCTCTTAGTGCTCACGGGGCCAGCGCGGTGAGCCCCAGGGGGTCTGCAGGCCCCTTGGAGCTGCTGTCTTTCTGAGTGTGTGTGTGTGAGTGTGTGTGTGCGCGCGCGCTGGGCCGGGTGTTCATGTGAGTGTGCACATAGCAGCCTGCTGTGTTCCAGTGGGTACGTGAACATGTGTGTTTGCCTGCGTCATTGTGTGCCTGCGGGAATGCCGGGCTGTGTGTGTGCACAGCTGCGCAGGTATGCACACCTGGGTGTGTGCACCCATGTCAAGAGTGTGTGTGAGCCGCACTGGGTGTGAAGAGTGTGAGCTGGGCTAGGTTGTGCCTACCCTCCAGGTCCTGCTCCCTGCTGGGCCATGCCTGGCATCGGGCTGTGTCCACACTTGTGCCAGAGCGGGGTGGGGGGAGCAGTCAGCTGGTGTGCCTGGGTCCCAGTGGCAGGACATTCCTTAGCTTCCATGACACTCACCCCAGGGGTCACTTGCCACTTCACCCGCACCCCGGAAGCGTGGGGTGCTGTGTGCGCAGTGTGTCTCGGCCCTGTCAGGTGTCCACCCCCCTGCAGACATGACTGTGTTCATTCCTCACCCCTTCCTCTCAGGGCCCTCTGTGCCCCCAGACATCGGTGAACCCCAGGAGGCCAGAGATGAGCAAGGGGGTCCTTGATGGGCCAGGAGCTGAACTGCTTCTCCCTCAGGGGCCTTTTCTGTCCACCTGTCTGCTGCCCCGTCCCAGCTTGAGCGTCTAGTGAACAGGGTTGTTTGCAGAAGCAGGGTGGAGGCCAGTGGCTGGAGCGTTTGTCTTGGCTGGCTGGGGGCAGGGCAGCTGGGAGAAGTGGTGGCTGGTCTCTGTGTAGTGGACTGCCCTTGGCCCGAGGCCACCACCTTGCACTTGTCTGATGCTAGACCTTAAGAATTCCACCCACAGAATGAGAGGCCCTCTCAACCAGGAGGTGTAGGATGGAGGAGTGTTCCCATTTTACAGATGGGGAGGCCGAGGCTTGGAGGTGTTGAGCATCTCACCTGGGCTCTGGGGTGCCCCCTGGGTTCTGAGGGGCCCCTTGGCTCTGGATCATGGGAGAAGGGCTTGGATCCAACTCACCAGTTGACAATATTCTCCCTTCCCCCTACCTAGGACATGATGGGGTAGGATTGCTGCTCATTTTCAGAGTGGACACTGCCCCACCCCATGTGGTTTTACCCTGGCAGGCATGCCCCAGGCTGCCCACATCCCAAGTTCATGCATAGGCACACACAGGGCTTTACTGAGATGGCGAGATGCCACACCTGACCCACAGGGGTGTAAGCCTCTCCCTGCCTCCACCTGCTGGGGCTGAACCCCCACTGGCCAGGCGGTGCAGGGTGTCTAAGCACCCAGCTGGGAGTGGGGGTCTTGTCACCACTCTGCACCCTTCAAGAAAAGGTCCAAGTTTAGCTTCTGGAGGTTAGCACTCAGTCTCCATTGCTGGGAGAGACAGAAAGGGTCCAGACTGGGGCCTGAGATTACTGCTCCTCCTCCCCACACGGTGAGACAGACCCTGGGACAGATGGACACATGTACACACAGACCCTGGGACAGATGGATGCAAGGAAACACACACACACACACACCCTGGGACAGATGGACACATGTACACAGACACTGGGACACATAGATCCATGTGTGTATACACACACGGATAGATAGACACACAAACACAGGTTCCAGGACAGACGGAGGAACACAAGTGCGCGCACACGCCAACCTGTGCCGTCTCATTCCCAGACAGACTGACACAGCCGTGGGACAAGAAGGAAAAGTGCTGCTGGAACCGGGGGTGGGGGGCGGGGTCACAGGCCTCTCGGTCCAGCCAGCCACCCACACGGGCCGGCCCAGCCAGCCCTGGGTGTTGCCGCCGTCCGTCCGTGTGCTGGCTGCTGACCGGGTCCCGCCACCCGCCCGGGCCAGGTGGTGCAGAGGATCAAGGCCGTGGAGGGGCACACGCAGCTGCTGGTGGTGGACAAGGAGACGGACGCGGAGCTGCACCGGCGGCAGCTCACCTGCACTGAGGATATGGCCCAGCGAGGGCTGCCGCCCGCCCACGACCCCTGGGAGCCGAAGCCAGACTGGGAGGCTGCTGGCAGCCTGGGCTCCGAGGCTGGCGGGAAGGTAGGGCCGGCTCTGCCCACAGGGTCCATGATGGCCTTCGGTCAGGGCCTCCGGACACCTTGGGATGCCTCCTCCCCGGGTTTCTCCTCTGTCCCTGCTGACCTCCTCCTTGGCCACTCGGGCCCATCTGTCTGCCGGGGCTCTAGATGGGGTGGGGTCAGGCCTGCTGGGCCGCCTGTGGCTGGCTATCACCTCTCCCTTTGGCCGCTTACTCAGCGCCCTCAGCTCCCGGAGGGGTCATTGAAGGCCCCCAGCCCCTGCCTAATGGCCTGGCACCCAGGGACATTTGGGACTGAGTGTGGCCAGCTTTGTATAGGTGACGAGTGATTGTCTGTCTGTCTGTGGCTCTGCCCGTGTCTGTCAGTCTGTTTGCCTTCTGCAGAGTCTGTGTGGCCCCTCCCCTGCCCCCAGTAGGGTTGTGGGTGGGGGCAGCTGAGGAGACATTCTGAGTTGGGCATGCTGTGGGGACCAGGGTTAGGGCTCAGTGGCCCCTCCATCTCAAGTAGTCTAGCTGCCTGCCACGGCCTGGTAGGAAGCTGCTAGGGTGAGATTCTAGACCCTGACCAACAGCATCCCCATGGTCGTGCCTCTCTAGAGACCTGGAAGGGAATGGGGGTATTCAAGAGCTGAGGTGTGGTCCCGCCCAGGCAGGCACCCACTTGGGCCACCCAGTACTCCTGCTCCCATGGGATTGTCGCTTATGTCCCTTTTGGTGGATTCAGGATTGAATTGAATCCCTGGTGGAGTAATGGTCACGTGCTGCCCTGCTAAGTACAAGGTCAGCAGTTTGAAACCGCCAATGGGGGGAGAAGGATGGGGATTTCTACTCCCGTCAAGTGTGACAGTCTCGGAAACCTACAGGGACAGTTCTACCTTGTCCCACAGGGCCACTATGAGTCAGCATCGAGTGGATGACAGTGAGGTTGCTTTGGGTTTGTACAGAGTTACAGTGCCTGTCCTACAGGATCGCTGAGTCAGAATTGACTCAATGGCCGTGAGTTTGTTTTTTAGTCTTGGAGTGGGTTCCGGAGCCCTGTTGGTTGGCTCAGCGGGTTAAGCGGTGGGTTGCCAACCACGAGTTCAGTGGTTCGAATCCACTAGTTGGCTCTGCAGGAGAAAGATGAGGCTGTCTGCTCCTGTAAACATAGCCTCTGGCACCCCACGGGGCAGGTCTACCCTCTCCCTAGGGTCACTGTGAGTCGGAATCACCTCACTGGCAATGGGCTTAGTTTTTTGGGGGGTGTGTTCTTAGGGAATTCAGGACCTGAGTCCCCAGACACTGCTTGGGGAAGCACTGACATAGGGGTGGTGGAGGGGACAGATCTGAAGTCCCAGTGAATCTGAAGCCGGCTGGAGGCTCAGGGGACTTTGACACCTCATCATTCCTGCATCGTCGTCCCCCACCTCCAAGACCTGGCCTTAGAGGTTTGGTCCTGGGGCAGGAGGGCCAGCCAGGGCTTGTGGGGCCAGTGCAGGTTTGATTCTATGAAGAGTGTGAGTATGGGGGGGATGTTGGGGTCAGATTTGGGATTGCAGGGGTAGCCTGGAGCAGCAGAGCTGGGATCAGGAGAAGCACTCCAATTCCTGGGGTGTACCCTTCTCCTAGCTGAGGGTTAGAACCTCCCCCCACCCCACCCGCTGGCCAGGAAGAAACCCCAGCCCCAAGACGTTTGTCCCCTTGATTTAGACAAATGGCCGGATTCACCTTCCTGTGGAAAAATCCGCCCCAGGCCTTATCTGCAGGGTGGAGTAACTCTGACCCTGGCCTAGGATGGGGCCTCGCCCTCACCGTTTCAGGCTCTGGGGGCTGCAGGAAGCACAGGAGGGGCTTCCTGTGGGTATATTTTAAGAACAAAGGGAGGCCGATAGCAGGTGGAGGGGACCCCTTCCTCCTGCCATAGGGGTACCCAGGGGACAAGGCTTCCCCTTCTGGCCTTGGTGCAGAGCTCAGGGGTGGGGCCCGCCCCAGGTCTCTGTTCACTGCTGCATTCCCACTTGTGTGCCCTTCACCCCCCAGGCTTGTGCACCCGTCATTGGCAAGGTGTTCCTGGGGCACCATCAGGGCACCTGATGGAGGGACCTTCAGCCAGCGGAGGCTCTGAGCCTGTGTCCCCCTTGTCCTCAGCAGGCGGGACTGGGGGAGGTAGGGAGGTGGGGCCTGGGAGGGCCTTGTCAATGGTGACTCAGCTGGGCCGGGGGTGGCTGCAGCTGCATTGCAGCTGATGCTGACAGTGATGTCAGGGGCCTGCCCCCAAACAAAGATAAGGGTAGCTAGTGGTACCAGGGCCGGGGGTTTTGCCTGCACCCAGGTCCCCGCTATGTTACCCCCTGGCTGTCTCCACACCTGGGCTCTGCAGGCCCTGGGAGCTGAGAGTTGGTGGAAACATGTGTGGGACAGTCCCTGGGGCTCCCTCTCCCTGCCCTTGGACCTGGCAGAGCTGGCTGGTGAATGAGGCCCTCCCTCACCACTCCCACCTGGCTTGCACAGTCTGGGTCCCCTGTGCAGGATGTGGAGCTTCTGAGGGGCCACATAACACAGGGTCCCCTTTCCAGACTCCTTGTCTCACTGTCCCCCAGTCCTGGGTCCTGGGAGCAGGTAGCCTGGGCTTTCACAGTGGACTGCCTCCTGCCCAGATGGGGTCCCCTCCTTGTCCCCCTGCCCTGCTGTCCCCTGTCTTCTGTCCCCTTGTCCCCAGCCCTGGGTCGTGGGAGCAGGTGGGCTGAGCTTCCACAGTGTATTGTCTACTGCCCAGATGGGGTCCCTAGCCTGTCCCTTGTCCTCTCTGTCCTGCTGTCTCCCTGTCCCCAGCCCTGGGTCCTGGGAGCAGGCAGGCTGGGCTTCTAGCTGCTTCCTTCCTTCCTTTCTTGGGACGGAAACCCCACTGGGCGGGGGCGCCAAGCTGGAGCCTGACGGGGTGGGGGGCTCTGTCATCACCCTGCTCCCCAAGGTGACTCAGCCCCCAGGCCCCCACCCATCCCCAGGGAAGCTAGGCATAGTGAGGGGTAGATAAAGGCGGGTGGCCTCCTGGGTCGGCCAGAATGCTCAGACTATCCCAGGCAGCAGTCTGCTGCCACTCTGGTCTCCTGCCATGGCCCGCTTTGGGGCTGCCACGCTGCCAGCCCCAGCCCCAGGAAGCCCTCCTCGGAGCCCGCCTCAAGCCCTCATTCAGGTCAGAGAGGGCAGGTGGGCTAGGGAGGGAGGGGGTGAGGTTCCTGGGGACCCTGGTGCAAGCCGGCTGGACTCAGAGCAACAAAGGGGCCTTTCTCAGTCAGGCTGGTGCGTCAGCCTTGTGTGTATGTGGAGGGGGTGATGGTGGCAACCGGGCATCCCCATGCCAGCCTCTTTGTCCGGTCACAGGCCTGGCTGAGAGGCTGAGCTGGCCCTGCTCTGAGGCTGGCGGCTGCCGTGGGAGCCTAAAGGCTGGCTGGGAGCGGCAGGAAGTGAGCTGAGCCAGAAATGAAGGAATGTCGACAATGCAGGGCCCCCGCTGCCCTGCGGCCCCCTCCTGTCCCTCAATCCAGCGTCCAGCACTGGCTGGGACTGCCCTACCCACTGCAGCCCTCCACTTGAGGATCCAGGGCCAAGTACGCTGCCCCTGGACTTTTTCTCCAAGAGGGGGGACACTAGCTAGGATTTAAAAAGAAGCACCTGTTGGGCCTAGAGGCAGGGGGATGGCCAGGATGAAAGCCCAGTTGGACCAGGAGACTCTGGATTCCACTGGGAACTTGCTAACAGGCAGGTCGCCTGGGTGGCCACTCCCATTTCTTGTTGGGGGACCCAAGCCCCAGAAGCCAGGGCTGAGGTCATAGGAAGAGGTTGGTGGGGGGCGGGAGGCACACGTGTGGTGTGCTCTCCTGACATCCATGGCACGTGGTTGTGTGACGGGCTCCCGTGTCCACGTGTCAGGCATTGTCCCACCATGCTTCCCAGCCCCTTCCCTGTGCCCTTCCTCCCTCCCTAGCCACCCTTGTGTCCCATCTCTGCACACCTCAGAGTGTTCTTGGCAGAGCAGTTGTGCCAGTGTCTCCAGGGTCGGGCACCTTGGGGTTTTGCAGCCCTTTAAGTAGCCCATGTGTCCCGGCCGGCCTCTGCCCCTGGGTTTCAGTATCCTGGAGTGAGGAGCCACGGTGGCATAGTGTGTTCTGCATAGGGCTGCCAACTACAAGGTCAGCAGTTTGAAACTACCAGCTGCGCTGCGTTCAAAGACAAGGTTTCCACACACGTGAAGAGCTAGCGTCAGAAACTCACAGGGCCACTGTGAGTCGGCATTGACTTTATGGCAGTGAGTTTGGGGTTTGCGTGGGGTCTCTGTGAGGAGCACAGGATTGATAGGAAACTTGCACTAGGCTTGAGGGTCCAGGCAGGGGTCCTAGAGGTGGGGCCCAGGTCCGGCAGGGAATGCACTTTTCAGATGGATGGGAAGGAAGCTGGAGCCTCTGTCCTGCACTGGGAATCAGTAGCCCTGACGGCCCAGTGGTTAAGCACTGGGCTGCGGACCAAAAGGTGGGCTTTGAGAAGCCACTAGTTGCTCTGTGGGAGGAAGAAGGGGCAGCCAGTCCCATAGAGATAACTGACAGCCAGGGAAGCCCCCGGACCACTCTGTCCTGCCCTAGAGGGGCCCTCAGTTGGAGTCATCTCAACCTCAGTGGGCTTTGCTCCCAAGGAAAGGCATTCTTGTGACACAGCGGTTAAGCACTCAGCCGCAACTGAAGGGTCGGTGGTGGGTTTGGTTTTGGGTGACAGAGGGGAGGAGAGTCCTGGAGGTCCTGTGGTCACAGCAGGGGGCCAGGACCTCAGCCTCATGGCCCTTGAGTGGATGCTGACTCACAGCGGCTCCGCAGGACAGGGTAGAACTGCCCCTGTGAGTTTCTGACACTGTCATTCGCTATAGGACTGGAAAGCCCCGTCTTCTCCCCAAAGATCGACTGGTGGTTTTGAACTGCTGGCTTGAGAGTACCAGGGCTCCTAAATCACACTGCAGTCCCCTCAGAACAAAGGGGCTCCACAGGGAGGAGGCAGGAAGTTAACCCAGGCACAAAGGCCACACCAGAGCAACCAGGGACAGGGGACAAAGGGGTGTGTGTTGAGGGGAGGAAAGGAGGAGGCTGGGGCGCAGTGGTTAAAGTGCTTGGCTGCTAACCCAATGGGTGGGCCATTTGAACCCACCATCTGCTCTTCGGGGTACAGACATGGCCGTCTGTGTCTGGGAGAGCCGGGGGGCAGGGTCCGCTCTGTCCCAGAGGGTCACTGTGAGTCCCAGCTGACTCACGGAGGGTCCAGCTTCAGAAGAAGGCATGCTTATGACTCAGCTCAGCGCTTGGCTGTGAACTGTGAGTGGTCCTTGGTTCGAACCTACTAGCCACTCTGAGGAAACAAGATGAGTCAGCTTCCTTAAAGATTCACAGCTTCAGAAATCCAATAAAACCCAAACCCACGGAACCAATGCCAACCTCTTGTGACTCCACCGGGCAGCCCGAGACACCCCCTGGGACAGTTTCCCTCTGTCCTGCTGCAGGGTGGCTGTGAGTTGGCACCGACTTGTATCTGCCCATTTGGGTTTGGTAGGTGAGGTGCCATCCCCTGGTGGGAGGCTTGGCGGGGGGGGGGGGCTCTTGGCAGTCGTGGGGATTGGAAGGTGAGCAGGTGGGGGTGCGCTGAAGCCCCCCAACATCATACAAGCCATTCCTTTGTCTGATGGTGGAGGGGAGGTGGGTCTGAGAGAGCACGCCCTGGCCGCACGCTGTCACCTCCCCATACCTCGAGGCCCGGAGTGCTCCCAGGAAACCTGAGCTGCTTGCCTCCCGCCAGCCGGGCTGCCAGCCATGTTTAATTGAGCACAGCGGCCACTGCGGGCCTGGTGACTGGGGTCTGTCCCTATCTACAAGCCCCCTGGGCCGAGTTCTCCGGCAGGATGTCAGAGGTAAATGGAGGCAGGCCTGGGGGACGGGGGGTGTCCGCTGAGGCCCTGAGCCCTCTTGCTGCTCCAGTTCCTATCCTCCAATCCTCCCTTTAGTCCCTAGTCTAGGTGGGGGCAGGGTGGGGGCGGCTCCAATTGCCCTGGAATGTGCAAGCAAATACACAGTCAGCCCTGCGGAGAGACAACTAAACAAGGGCCCAGGAAGTAGCATGCGGCTGGCTGGGGGGCACCCGGGGACACCACACTGGCCTCAGCCCTGTCCTTGTGTGCCTGTGAGGGGCCGGCTCTGCTGTGGCTGTTCCTGGATATGGGGGCTGAGGTTGTTTTCAAGGCCTGCCTGCAGCCTGGTGGGTCCTAGCAGGGTGGCATCCTGGCAGTGAGAACTGGGTCCCAGTTTGGCTTGGGGCAGCGGCTGCTTGGTGGTGACCCTGGGCCCATGGTGCCCCACAGGACGTGAATGGGCCCCCAAGAGAGCTTCGTCCCCGGCTCTGTCACCTGCGGAAGGGCCCCCAGGGCTATGGGTTCAACCTACACAGTGACAAGTCCAGGCCAGGCCAGTACATCCGCTCTGTGGACCCAGGCTCGCCCGCTGCCCACTCCGGCCTTCAAGCCCAGGACCGGCTTATCGAGGTACCCCAGGTTTCTCAGACTCCACTTATGTCGTTACCTGCATGTGTCTATGGGTGTCCTGCCTGTGTCCCTCTTCGTACATGTGCATGTCTGTTTCTATGTGTGTCAGTGTCCATGTGTATTGTTGGTGCCAAGCCCCCCACCCAGTGGGTGTAGGTATCATGAGCCCCCACCCCCATCTATCAGTGTCCAGGTTCCCCACGGAGGTGCTGGTGGTTTCAAGGCCCACCTATATCAATGTCAAGTGCCCCCTGTGTAAGTGGGTGTCAGTATCCAGTCCCCCCACCTCCTTAAGTATCAGTGTCACGTTCACCACATGTCCTGGGGGTGTCAAGCCTTCCTCTGCTGTACGTCCATGTTGAGGCTGCTCCCCTTGGGTTAGGGGAGGGACCCCGGGGAAAGAGGCCAGAAGCTGAGTGTCTGCCACCAGCTGGCCGGGCCGCTCTGGGTGGAGCTGATGCTGGGCTGGTGACAGGTGAACGGGCAGAACGTGGAGGGGCTGCGTCATGCTGAGGTCGTGGCCAGCATCAAGGCCCGCGAGGATGAGGCCCGGCTGCTTGTTGTGGACCCCGAAACTGACGAGCACTTCAAGCGGCTGCGGGTCACACCCACTGAGGAGCACGTGCAAGGTAGGCCCGGAGGCGGGGCCTGAGGGCAGAGGCGGGGCTAGAGAGGGAGCGGTGGGTTGGGCAGGCCTGGCCTGGAGGGCAGGAGCTGGGGTGCCATGGGGGTGTGGGGCTGGAGTGGGAGGCCAGGGCGTGGTAGGGAGACCTGGGGAAGGGCACTGACATTCTGTCCTGCAGGTCCACTGCCATCCCCTATCTCCAATGGGACCAGCCCTGCCCAGGTGAGAGATGAGCTCAGCAGTTGCCAGGGCGCTTTTGGGGTCTGCACACTAGGAGAGCCCTGCGGGAGGAGGTCACGGTGGGGATGGGCCGGGGGAAATGCAGAATGTGCAATCATCGCAGCTGCCGCCCCCCCTCCCCGGCTCTGCCACTGTGGTTAGGATGGCAGCCTGGGAGGCGAGTGTGTGCGCGCGCGCGCGCGCGCGCGGGTATGTGCACACCTGCGGGTCCCTGAGGCCACCCCATGTCCCTGCTTTCCCAGTTCAACGGCAGCTCAGCATGCTCTTCTCGAAGTGACCTGCCAGGTGCAGACAGGGACGTGGAGGTGAGTGGCCCCGCCCCTACTATAGTCCTTCATGCCTCAGACAGGGGTCTGGGCAGGGGTGGGGGGCACGGCCTCCAGCAGGCAGAGAGCCAATCAGCGGAGGCAGCCGAGCCGGGCTCTGTGCACGGCTCACCTGGCCTCCCTTGCCCCAGGACGGCAGCGGCTGGAAGCGGGACCCCTTCCAGGAGAGTGGCCTGCACCTGAGCCCCACAGCGGCAGAGGCCAAGGAGAAGGCGCGGGCCACTCGCGTGAACAAGCGCGCCCCGCCCATGGACTGGAGCCGCAAGCGAGAGATCTTCAGCAACTTCTGATCTCGCCGCCGCCGGGCCGGGTGAGGGACCTGGAGAGGAGAAGGCGGCTCCCAGCCCTGCACTGTGCTCCCTGAGCCTTGGAGGACTGGAGGGGTCACCCTCACCCTGGAAGCCATGGCGGCTCTGCGCTGCCTTCACCAAAAAACCAGCCAGCGAGTCCCCGCCTCCGCCACCCACCCGCCCACCAGCCCGAAGGGTGCTGAGACCATGTTGTAGCAGGATGGGGAGAGGGAGGAAGGCAGAGAAGAGAGACAGAGAGGGAGAAAAGACAGACAGAGAGGGAGAGAAAAGACACAGGGAGAGAAAAGACACAGGGAGAGGCCAGAGGGGCCAGGTGGGACCTGGGGCTGAGTAGCCAGGGTCTTGCTGGTGGGCACCGGCTGCAGGCGCTGACGAGAAGGAATTTATTTTTGCTTTTCCTCCAAGTGTTCCAGCCGGCACATGTTTCCACTTAGCTGAGCCCCCTCCCCGCCCCGCCGGGACTCTCCGTGTAACTGCAATAAAACAAGCAGTTCTCTGCAAACCATTTCCTCCCCAGCCCCCAGGCTGCAGGAGAGGCCCAGGCACTTCCGGGGGGTGGAGGGTGCTGGGTGTTGGGGCGAGGGGCTCTGGGGAGGCAGTTGGGGCTGGAGGAGCTGGCCCCCAGCCCTGTTCTTGCACCAGAGACCTTTGAGGGGCCGGAGGATAGAGGCCCTGAGCCTCTGACGGGCAGGCTCTGGACAGGCCCCTCGCTGTGCCTCTGCCTTCCCCTGCCCCGCAGACCCAGTGACCAGCCCTTGACCGACTTCGCTGTCTGCCTTGTAAGCCATAGCAAATGCGCACACCTCGGGAATAAACAGGCCTTGTTTGACCCTGCCCCCTTGTTTTCTGTGACCTCGTTGGGGGCTGCAATCAGGGTAGGCGGCCTTCCTTGCCTGTGTCCATTTGCTAAGCAGCCCTGTGTGGAAGGAACCTGGCCAGCCCTGGGCCTTGCACCTCACCGCTCCATCTGGTACCTCTGGTGTCCGCACCTCCCCTGGGGCAGCCCTGGCTCGATGGCACCAGCTGGTGTCCCTGTGCTGCAGGCCTGGTGACTGTGTAAATAAGGGATGGAGCTCTGGCAGGGGCAGGCTGGGGTACACAAGTTCAGGAGGGGGCAGGTCTGAGTTCCAGCCAGCCCGGGAGGCTCCGGGAAAGCTTCCGGCCTTTCACAACTTCCTCCCTGGTTCCCGGGGTCCTTGGCCTGGGTTGTCACATGCCACCCTGGCCTCCCGTTCCAGAGCACAGCGCAGAGTACACAGCCTTGAGCATAGGGCTCACGCACACACAGATAAATGCTGACACAGCTCACACGGATACAACATAGCCATACAAGCCCATGCGGCTCCATGCGTGGGCACACACAGATGTACACAGCCACAGCTCACATGCAGATGCATGCATTTATGTACACACCTCACATACACTGACACAGGCAGATGCAGACACGCACAGATCACACATAGAAATCAGCAGAGCCACACAGGCACATGCAGGTCTCCTGGGCACACAGAGATATATGCAGACAGCTTTCGTGGCTCACACGTGTACACAGACAGGCACACACTGAGCTCACGTGTGCAGATATATGCAGACATGTACACAGCTCCCACATGCAGAGGTAGATCCATGCACACAGCTCACACCTGTGCATGACTCACATAAAGCCCACATGCACACAATGACATGCAGGCATGTACACAGCTCACAGGCTTACAGATACCGGCAGACATGCACACCACACATACACACAGAGGGAGGCACACAGGCCAACAACAGACACAGGTATCCCTGGGGTCAGGCAGACACAGATGTGTACTCCCCTCAGGAGCAGAAACTAGCTAGGCCTGAGAAAACCCCCAGAACTTTATTATAAACAAACTGCTGGTTACCAGCAAAGGCACCGGACACATGTGACTGGAGCTGCCACCCTCAGAAGCCCTGGGCCGAGGGACACAGTGTCTGGTTGAGGCAGGCCTGGCAGCGTGGGTGGAGGGGCAGGCAGATCTGCTGGCCAAAGCCCACCAGCAGAGCGTTGATCTCACCCCACAGCTCCCTGCAGGGGTGAGAGTTTGGGGTAGGCACCCAGGGGGCAGGCCCTTCCCTCTGCTCCAGCACCGCTCACATGCACAGCCCCACCTGACGCACCTGGGCAGCCAGTCCTCCAGGGCGGCACGCGTCTGCTCTGGAGCCTTGGTTGGCCGCTTGGTCCATTGGAGGCGGTTGGCAATTCTGTGTACATGTGTGTCCACTGCTGTGGGGCCGGGCCAGGAAGGTGAGCAGGGGCCAGCCCTACCTAGCCTCCAACCCCTCTCCTCGGTAGCAGGGTGGAGCCTGGAACCCCAGCTGCCCACCAGCCTTTTGTGCTTCGGTCCCCTGAGCTGCCGAGTCCCTTTAGGCAGCGGTTCTCAACCTGTGAGCCGCGACCCCCTTGGGGGTCGAATGACCCTTTCACAGGGGTCGTCCAGTTCATAACAGTAGCAAAGTTACAGTGATGAAGCAACAAGAGAAATCATTTTATGGCTGGGGGATCACCACCACATGAGGACCTGTATGAAAGGGTCTCGGCGTTGGGAAGGTTGAGAACCGCAGGTCTAGGCCATGGCTGGAACACTCCACAGAGGGCGGATTCTGAGTTTGGGGGACTCCTTGCTTCTTTGTACCCTAGTCTCCTCCAGGCCACTGACACCAGCAGGGAGAGTACTGGGGGCCTGATGAGAGCCCTGATTTGGGGAGAGGGGCCACCCAGGGAGCTCAGCAACTTGGGGCCTGCCTGGCCTCCTGTGGAGTCGCCAAGAGGGGCCAGTGCTGGATCGCAGCTGGACCGCTGCACCACATCGGGTCCCTGTCACCCCGAAGTGGCTGGGGCATTGGGAAGTTCTGGCTGACTTGTGCCAAGTGATGGAAGGGCATCCTGCCCTGGGCTGCTGGCAGGCAGGGGCGGCGCAGTGGGGTTCTGGGGGGCAGAGCTCAGGCTAGGCCTTGGCTGGCTGCCTCGGCACTGGAAGCTCGTAAGAGGCATCCGTACAGCGGTGACAGTTGTGGACACTGATGTCCAGCTTGGCCACTAGGGGTGAGGTATTTCTAACTATTGCAGCTACTCCATCTCCTGACCCTCCTCCCAAGGCCCCTTCAGGGAGGTACTGGCGTGGGCACCAGGCCCAGGTGACAGTTCAGCTCAGTGGGATGTAAAGGAGCCACTGAGTGGGCAGTACATGGCCAGGCCAGCTGTGGGTGCTATCTACCTGCACATGCCAGTTCTGCTGGGGCGCTAGCACACCAGGGCGCTCCTCTACAGCTGCAGTTCCCACTCCTGTCTCTGCCAACTCACAACTCACACCAAACCCACTTCCATCGAGTCAACGCCGCCTCAGAGCACTTCACAGGACAGGGTAGAACTGCCCCTGTGGGTTTCCATGATGGTGACTCCTCCCAGGAGTAGGCAGTCCGGACTTTCTCCCGAGGAGCAGGTGGCTGCCCACTGGGGATCTTGTAGTTAGCAGCCCCAGTCAAACAGCTACCCAGCAGGGCACCACGCCTCCACCAAAGGGAAAAGAAAGCAAGTCCCTCCGGCCAGCTCCCTCCCCCCAAGGCAAACCCCTCCCCACTCGCCCCCCATGGGGCTGAAGGGCCTTGCCAGTTCTCTGACAACTCCAGAGGAACAGTGGGTCCCCAGGGGCCCTTTACACTGTGACCTTGGATGTGACTGCAGGTGGTGACTTCCTTGGGAAAGGCCCCCCCCACCTCAGGGCGGTGCCCACATGCACCCCAGGCACCTCGCCTGCAGCACAGCCCCGAGGCTGTCCCTGGGAGTTGTGGGGGGGCAGCACACAGTAGGTGCTTCACAGATGTGGGCCTGGCCGTGAGACCAATGTTGGGGTGGCGCAGGCTTAACTTGGTGCCGGGAACCCCTTTCTCCTGAGGAGGTGCTTACAACTCACCGATTCCCGACACGGTGCCCCAGGCCACAGCCATAGCTAAGTGTGCCATTTTGGGCCCGACACCTGGCAGGGCCACCAGCTCAGCCACAGAAGCGGGAATGTCCCCGTCGTACTGCTGCTGCAGGATGGCGCTGGTCTGTTTGATGTACTTCACTTTGCTCTGAAAAGCTGGGATGTCAGTCAGGGGACACACAGGTGCCTGGGGCTACTTATCACATACCCAGTCATGGGGGGGGGGGGGGAAACGGACTCGGTCACTTCTCCGGGCAGAAGAGGCATGAGGGAGGTGAAAAGGGTCCAGGATGGGCCAGGAACCTGGCCAATGAGGTGAGCGTGGGATCTGGTTCAGGCCACTATTCTGTTCCTGTGGAGCCAGAACCTGGGACGGTTGTAGGAGGGGAGGCGGGTCCTGGGACTCCCCCACCAGCTTCCAGGCCCAAGGGAGGTTCCCATCCTGTGCAGATCCAAAGTCTATTTAAAACCCAGCCAAGGAGCTGTGGCCCACACTGATGCCAAAGGGAAGCGCCCCACCCACGGAGCCGCCCACTGGCTACCCTGAGTCCTGCTGGGGTGGGGAGGCAGCTGTGCTCAGGCTCCCATAGGGCGTGAGGCTTCTGAGAGAGGCGGGTGATGCACTCCAGGGAGCCTTGGAGTCAACAAAGAGAAAGCGGGGTGGGCGGCCAGAGCGGAAGGGAAGGGCTGGGCGGGGAGGACAAGGAAGGAAGGGGCTGCAAACAGGAAAGATCCACAGCTCCCAGCTGGTCAGGCCCACGGGCTATGGGGCGGCTCAGGCAGGCCAGGTATCTGACCCCATGCGCCTCAGGCAGTTTACGACACCCCCCCCCCCTGCCTCCAAGCTCACCCTCCAGAAGCCCACAGGGTAGATGAGTGCTCCCAGTGTGTGGTCGTCCATCTGCAAGATGCTGTCCACTGTCAGGCCCTGGGCCCGCAGCTTCTGCATGGCACTTGCCGTCACTTGGTCCTTGGTCTGGCTGGAGAGCATCAGGGAAAGCAGCACCTGGTACCTCCGTACCTGCTGGCAGCGGCGGAAGCTCGGCGAGGGTGTGGTGGCAGGGCCCCTCCCTGTCCAGTCCTCTCTCACCCCACCAGGGCCACTGCCTGGCAGCACTGCTTTGAGACTCAGGCGAGTTGTCCCCGACAGGCAGGGGCACTCCCAGGCTTCTGGCTTAGCTATTTTACCTTTGCTGCCCTCTGCGAGTCTGCTCACCCATGTCACAGACAAGCAAACTGAGACTCAGAGAGAAATGTTCTTGTGCACAAGTCAGCCAGAAGACGCAGAGCTGAGATCAGAGCGACCCAGCTAGGCAAACGTTTGCCTGCACTATGACCAGCCTAGAGGCTAGCGGGGAGACTCAGAGCTGCAGACACCCGGACATGCTGGGGGGCTGCAGATGAACCCCTAGGCGTGCCTGTAGGGGGTGGTGCTGGTAAGGCCGCCAGTTCTTAGGCTGTGCCCTGCCGGAGGCCTGAAAGGATGGAAGTGTCTGGTTTGGGGGAAGAGGGGTCACCTGGGCAGGTAACACCCCTGCCTACCTTCGGGGATACTGTGGAGTCGTAGCAGTGCTCGGCGCCCAGGTGGTCCACAGGCGCATCCTTCCCGCTTCTCATGGTTCGGATGTTTTCCAGTTGCCGCTGCCAATCTTGGGGCTCCCAGGGTGCTACCTGGAGAGGCGCGGCCCTCTTGCCTTCCTCACGGGCGCCATCCACAGCCTCGTAGGCCACATGCAGTCTCCTTGCCTTTCTCGGGCGCTTCACCGGGCAGTGGTGTGGCTTGCTTCCTGCAGGAAGTGCCACTAGGTCTCCTTAGCCAAGGCTAAAGGTGAGGGTGGGCCTCATGGTGCTGCCCCACCTGCTATCCCAGTCTCACTGGTTCAGAAGGTCACTCTTCCCACATACCAGCAATATTTGTCTTCTGTGGCTCTAGGGCAGCCCAGGGCACATGCCACAAAGGATCACGTAACCCCATGTGCCCTGAGCTGCCCTCACCTTCCCCGTGCCCCCTTTGTCCACCAGACAAAGTCTACATGAAGATCTGGAGGGCGCCCCCAGCCTGCTACACCACACCTGACACTTGCATCAGCTTACACTGTTCAATCTTTACCCCGATTCCAAGACCCTGACAAAGTGCCTGCAGATCCCCCTTTCCCCCCACGTCCCTCCCACCTCCCAGTGGGTCTCCTTGTCTGGACTGTTGCTGGGGACTGCCCCTCTGGCCAATCCTGCCCAAACCTAAGGGATTCCCAGTCCCCCTTAGAGCCAGATGTGGGATACCAGTACCAGCACCACTGCCATCAAATCGGGGCAACTCCACATCTTAGTGAAACACCCCCCTCCCACTTCCTTCCAACGTGCCTCTGGTGGACCAGATCGTCCAACCTGTGGGCTAGCAGCCTGCCTCAAGGTCTCGCTTGAACCAGGCGGTGGCTCCACCCCTTCCCCTGGTCTCTCTGTAGCAGAGAGGAGGTGCGTCTGGGAGCCAGTGAGGCAGCTCCGGCCGGGTTGGTTGCCAGGGAACTTTCTTGCTCAGAGGCGGGGGAGCCCAGAAAATACAGCTGTGCGCAGGCCCGTCCTCATGTCCTGAGAACATGCTACTAGTGCTCAGGAGCTCGTACGCGGCTGCGGGGGCACCGACCCACGTGCTTCGGAGCCCTGGGCAGCGGCTCTGGACCCTGCACGCCCCTTCCTCGCTACTCCGCCCTTGGCTTGGCCCAGGTGCTGCGCTACCTGAAGCCGCTTCTTCTCTGCAGCGCACCGCGACCTTCTCCCCGTCCCCTCCCGGCCCGGTGCCCGGCCCGCGGCTCCGGCTCCGGCTCCGGGTCCACATCCTCAAGCCCACCAAAGCATACCAGCCACGAGCGGACCACATATCCCGGCAGGCGTCGCGGCCCGCCACGTGACCAGACGCACGCAGCCCGGAACTACAACTCCCAGCAAGCGCAATGCGGCCGCGCGTCGCGTCGCGCCGCTGCCGGAAGTGTGGGTTGCGCTTCCGGCGGTGTCTCCGGGCTAGGGGTGTGGGCCTTGCTGGAGGCGGGGCGGGCAGGCGCGCCCCGGGCTTGGCGCGGGGTGAGTGGCTCCCGGGGCCCCTACCTGCCAGGGTGGCCTGGGCTGCGTTGGGGCCGGCCCGACGCGGTGTCCGCACCCGGCCTGATCCTCAGGTTAAAGTCATGGCGGGTGCGAGGGCGTCCCCGTCCACCTCGGGGTTGGAGAGATGACCAGTGTGAGGATGCCGTGGCCGGCCCCGACCCACTGCCTTCCTTGACCGCATACGCAGAGCGTGGGGCTGCGGCACCGCGCTGCGCCAGCGCTAGTTCTGGCGGTGGGCGGGAGGAGGGACAGGAGAGCTGACCGAGCTGACTTGCGACCTGCAGACCTGGGGTAGCCGCCCTGTCCCTCACCTCTCTCCGCCTGTCGCCCCTGCACAGAGGAACCTCCCCCGGTGCCGCGCTGCCCACCATGGCCAAGCCCACCAGCAAAGACTCGGGCTTGAAGGAGAAGTTCAAGACGCTGCTGGGCTTGGGGCCCTCACGGCCGCATGCCAGGTCCGCAGAGGGCAAGCACACGGACTTCGTGATCACAGCCGAAATCCTGAGAGTGAGTGTGCCGCCCGGGTCGTGGAGGTTGCCCTGAGGCAGGTGACCCACAGCTGGGTTCATCTGCCTCGCTGTCAGTCATCAGGCCCCGTGGGAGGTGGGTACGACTGGCCCCCCAGCAGTGTGGACACTGCACCGCCCTTTGGAGACTCAAGCAAGTCTGGACCTTGATGACTTGGTCCAGGAAACTAGATAAACTAGATAAGGTGCAGGTGGATGGAAACAGGGCCCTTATGCCTCGTCTACACAGGTGATTAAATAGGGCCCATTCTCTTTTGTTCTGTTGTGGATGTGGCCCCGCCCTCTCGTGCCCGTTGGCATGCTTCTAAGCAGGTGGATGCCATCAGCTGGTGAACAGAGCCACCCCTTAGTGGGCATGTTTTCCGGGGGGGTGGGGTTCTGGCCCAGGCACACCTGGAGAACATGATGACAAGTGGCAGAGCAGGACACGTGCTCCCACTTGAATGGTTGCCAAGGGCTTGGGGAGGGTAAGCTGTTGGGTAAGCTTCAGGCTGCTAGCTGCAAGGTCAGCAGTTCAAACCCAGCACCCACTACTTAGGCAAACGCTGAGGTGGAGATTGACAGCTTCGGAAGCCCTGAATAGGGCCACTGTGAATCAGAATAGACTCAACACAAGTGGGTTTGGATTTTAGGGTGAAGGGCTGTGGGGCTGGAGTGTGGTATGGGGAGTGACCGCTTTTGGGGGGTAATGAAAACATTCTGGAATTAAAAAGGGGTGATGGGTGCAAGGGAGCCTGGTGGCACGGAAGGTTGAGTGTTGGGCTACTACCAGAAAGGTCCATGGTTCAAGCCCACAACCTGTCTGCAGGGACAAGTTGAGGCAGTGTGTTCCCATAGAGATTTACTGCCTTGAAGTGCCGGGGGTGGGGCAGTTTTACTCAGTTTTATAGTGTCCTGGTTTATACCCATTCCAAAGTAAGGTGACCCAACAGAATGCTCAAATTATGCAACAATATCATTGATATCACATGCAAATCATCTAACGATGGTCGCAGCCCGAACTGCCAGATGTTCAGGCGGATTCAGAAGACGAGAACAAGGGGCAGCACTGCTGATGTCAGATGGATCTTGGTTGAAAGAGAATGCCTGAAAGATGTTCACTTGTGTGTCCATCGACTGTGTCAAGTTGAGTAACTATGGGGATCAAAACAAACCATGGATTACTAGATTCTCCAGCCCCAGGACCTAAATATTGGTCTGAAAAGAGAGTAAAAGGAAAATTGCAATGGACTTGGAGTCTTTAGTGACCTACAAGTTCATTTCAAACTTATGAAAAAGAGGGGGAACCCACCACAAGGTTGGGTATATAGCGCCCTCCCTACCCCCCACCCAGGGGGACGAATAACAGAAATGTGGGTAAGGGAGACATGGAAAAGTGGAGGTATGAAATAATATGTAATTGATCAAGGA
Organism: Tenrec ecaudatus; assembly: GCF_050624435.1. NCBI lineage: Eukaryota > Metazoa > Chordata > Mammalia > Afrosoricida > Tenrecidae > Tenrec > Tenrec ecaudatus. The sequence goes on along the minus strand of NC_134541.1, from coordinate 110,628,347 downwards.
TTCACAAGAGTGGGAAGGTGCGGGAGGGAGGGGGCAAAAAGAGGAGCTGATACCAAGGGCTCAAGTAGAAAGAAAATGTTTTGGAAATGTTGATGGCACCATATGAACAAGTGTGCTTAATACAACGGAATGATTGTTACAAGATTTGTAGGAGCCCCACAATAAAATGATCACTGAAAAAAGAAAACAGACGAATGAGCAAACCGGTTAGCCTCGAGAAGAATCAGAATCCCAGAACACTACATGGTGCTCATGCGGGACCTGCAGAGTTCAAGAGACAGTGGTGCAGACATAACAGGGAAATGTTCCCTGGTGGAAGATGAGGGAAGGCGTGTCAAGAGTTGTACCCTCTCACTGCACCACATTTATCCAATCTGTGTGCTGAGCAGACAACCAGAGGACTGGATTATAGGCAGATGAATGCTGCGTCAGGACTGGAGGAAGGTTTCTCAGCAACCCGCGGTGTGCAGATGACCCAACCTGGCTTGCTGAAAGTGAGGGGGACTTGAAGCACTTACCGATGAAGATCAAGGATGGCAGCCCTTGAAACCCAGGTGGGGACGGAGCATGATAGTGGGACAGGAGGAAAGTCAGGGGAAATAGAGCAAAGAGCTGGGAGGCAAAGGGCATTTATAGAGGTCTAGACAAAGGCATGTACATATGCAAATATATTTATACATGAGGATGGGGAAATCTATGTGCATATATTTATAGGTTTAGTATTAAGGTAGCAGAAGGACATTGGGCTCTACTCAAGTACTCCCTCAATGCAAGAATACTTTCTTCTATTAAATTGGCATTCTATGATGCTCACCTTCCCAACACAAATGCTGAATACAAAGCAGGTGAATAAGCAAATGTGAAGAAAGCTGATGGTGCCCGGCTATCAAAAGATATAGCATCTGGGGTCTTAAAGGCTTGAAGATAAAGAAGAGGCCATCTAGCTCAGAAGCAACAAAGCCCACATGGAAGAAGCATATTGGCCTGTATGATCATGAGGTGTCGAAGGGATCAGGTATCAAAGAATGAAAAATCAAATAAATGTGAATGAGGGGGAGTGCAGATTGGGGAATCAAGACCCATCTGTAAGCAACTGGACATCCCCTTATAGAAGGGTCTCGGGGAGAAGACGAGCCAGTGGGGGTGCAGTATAGCAATGATAAAATATATAACTTTCCTGTAGTTCTTAAATGCTTCCTGCCCCACACCCCCACCCTACTATCACGATCCGAATTCTACCTTGCAAGTCTGCCTAGACCAGAGGATGTACACTGGTACAGACAGGAACTGGAAACAGGGAATCCAGGGCGGATGATCCCTTCAGGACCAGTAGTGTGAGTGGCGATACTGGGAGGGTAGAGGGAGAGTGGGTTGGAAAGAGGGGACCGATTACAAGGATCTACATGTGACCTCCTCCCTGGGGAACGGACAACACAAAAGTGGGTGAAGGGAGATGTCAGACAGGGCAAGATATGACATAATAATTATAAATAAGGACTCATGAGGGAGGGGGAAAATGAGGACCTGATGCCAGGGGCTTAAGTAGAGAGCAAATGTTTTGAGAACGATGAGGGCAATGAATGTACAAATGTGCTTTACACAATTGATGTATGTATGGGTTGTGATAAGTGTTGTATGAGCCCCTAAAAAAACGATTAAAAAAAAAAAGGGATTGCAGCCTTCAGTAGGGTTTACAACTCACTGTGAAGAAGACCCCAATCCTTAGCTGGACCAGTACGTAACATCCCGATAGAAAAGATTGGTGTTGTCAGGGATTTTGTCTTGCTCGCATCTCCAGTCAATGCTCATGGAAGCAGCAGCAGTCAGGAGACGAAAGGACACATTGCATTGGGTGGAACAGCTGCATGACGCCTCTTTTAAGGTGTTGAAAAGCAAGGAGGTTCCTTTGAGGAGGAAGGTGCCATGGTCTTTGCTGTGGCCTCGTGCATGTGGAAGTTGGACATTCAGTATCGATGCATCTGTGTTCTGGTGCTGACAGAAACTGCTGAAATTACCGTGGGCTGCCATCGGAACCGACACAGCTGTCTTGGAAAAAGTGCAGCCAGAGTGCTGCTGAGAGGCAAAAGTGACAAGACTTCATCTCTCATACTTTGGACTTCATGCTTAGAGAGACCAGTCCTTGCGTGGTAACTTAGAGGGGCAGTGAAAAAGAGGAAGACTTCTGACTAGATGGAGTGACACAGTGGCTGCATAGAAGCAATGCTGACGATGGCGTGGGGCAGAGCAGGACTTGGTTTCTTTGAACTCGGTCACAATGGGTCGGCACTGACGCCGTGTCACTGGGAGCACATGGGCTCCAAGGGCAGTGGGTTTGGTGTTTCGGTTTGCTGGATGCAGAACCTTGTAACCTCACCTACCAACCGAACAAAAACTCTGCCGTCCAGTTGGGTCTGACCCGTTGCAACCCCATCGCACAGTGTAGAACTGCCCCCTGCGGGTTTCTGCCACGGATTCTTTTTTATCTTTTCACCGTCTTACCGGCATGTAACGTACGTGCCACACAGTTTCATAGTTCAAGCGCATCAAGAAGAGTTGTGCATCCATCACCTCAACCAATTTTAGGACATTTTCTAAATGTCCCCATCTTTATTCGCTCCCCATTTCCCTCCAGCCTTCCCTGCCATGCCCCCCAAGGAACCATTGATCCAATTACCGGCTCCATAGATTTCCCTATCCTGGACTTTATGTACAGGAAAATAATGGACATGTATATGTATTTTAAATCAACTAGCAACAATAACAAAGTAAAAGAGACGAAAGCTCCCATTGAAAAAAAGCAGGAAAAGCTAAAAACTGTAACAAAGTTACAATGGCTCAGACGGGAGATGAGATGGCGATGAGGTGTCAGTCTTAACCACCTGCAGCAAGGCTTCCGCGTGCCGCCGTCCCTGTGCGCCAGGTCCCTCGTGCCCTGCTCTGTGGTCAGAGGCGATGCCCCGAGCCTTAGTCCACGTGTAGTTCCCATTCCCTTTTTTAAACGGACACAACTTTAACAGGAGTCCAAAGGGAGACCCCATGGTAAGGCACTGCATTTTCACCTAACTACGTCTGCCATATGGGACTTTACAAAGCTCTCTGTCCATGACGCGGCTCCCTGTTATCAGTAACTTTGTTTTTTCCTGAAGTGCTCTTAGGATTCTTGGCTTGTCTCTGCTTTTGAAAGTTTAGTTATATGTCCCGATGTGTCCTGACATCATACGACATGCTCTGTTTGTCTCGGGGGTCGTGTGTGTGTGTGTGTGTGTGTGTGTCGGGGGGGTGGTGGTTGGGGGGTCCTTGGGTGGCTCCCAATCTCAGAGAGATCTGCTGCATCTCCATCCTGTCAGCAGCCGGTTGGGTTCTTGGGGGGTTGTGTTCGCCATCGGGGAGACCTGCCACCCACGTGCAGGCCTGTGTTTCCCCCGGCCTTCGCCTGCAGGAGCTGAGCGTGGAGTACGGGCTGAACAACCGCATCCGCGTCATAGGGCAGATCTGCGAAGTGGCGAGGACAAAGAGGTTTGAGGAGGTAGGTGCGGTGACCGCGGCCTTCCCTGTGGCTCCAGGCCCCCCCTCGACACTGACGCCAGCCCCCCCCCCAGGGCACTCTGCTTCTGGGCTGCGTTCCACGCTTCATTGCAGTGGTCACGCACAACCCATAGAGGCTACTCGCGGTTCAGGGGGTGCATCAGGGAAGTCCAGGGGTTACCACAGTCAGGATCAGCAAACAGGACAGTCCTTGGTCTCCTCGGCCAGTAGCCAAGTTTCTCTTCCATCCTGTCCCTCAGCCACGTGGTCCCGTGGCCTCTGCCTCCGTGTGGGTCAGAAAGCCAGCCTGTCGCTTTCCCTCCCACCCCCATAGTCTTGGGCCCCATCATCTCAGAGTTGCTCCTCAGAGTCTCCATGCCACAGTCGGATGCCTCTGTTCACAGTGACCACTGCCACCTCAGACAGATCTCGGGTATCCCCGGGCAGCCACCCAGTGCGGGCCTCCTCGGTGGCAAGGCAGGCAGTGCCTGGTGTCGGCTGGCCTGTGACTGGCTTGTGGAGACAAGCGGCAAGCAGGGTCTTGGGGTCAGGCTGAGGCTATACCCTCTTTTTCTAAGACACTCACTACCCAGCTTCTGACCTGGAGCAGCCTGGAACCTCAGCAGGGTTTCCAGGCCCTCTGGGAGCTGCTGCCCTTGTCTAGCCTGGCATGGCGTGGCCTGGCTGGGGGAGCAGTGGTGTGTCAGAGGCCCACCACCTTGTCTGTCTTTGCTGACTGTCCACCCCCTTGCGCCCACAGCACGCCGTGGAAGCGCTATGGAGGGCCGTCGCTGACCTGCTGCAGCCCGACAGGCCGCCAGAGGCCCGCCATGCTGTGCTGGCCCTGCTCACCGCCATTGTGCAGGGCCAGGTGAGGTGGGGGGGGGGCTGCCCACGGGCCGCTCCTGCCCTGCTCCCCGTGGGCTCTGGTTTTGGGCAAGGGCTGAAGGGCTTGGCCAAGGGATGGGGTCAGGTGGACTGGGAGGTCAAGCGAAGGGCGGGGTTAAGGTTTGGGGGTTGGGGGAGGTGCTGTGGAAATTAGTCACCTTTCTGGGCATTTGTGGGACTCTCTGAGTCTCCAGACCCTTGCCTAGAAGAGGGGGAGGGAGTGGCCCTGCCTGTGTCAGGGCAGCCTGTCAGGACAGTGGAGGCCAGGCTGCCCGGCTGAGCGCGGTCGTGTCTTCAGGGGGACCGCCTGGGCGTGCTGCGAGCGCTGTTCTTCAGGGCCATCAAGGAGTACCCCTCCAACGAAGACCTGCACCAGAGGCTGGAAGTGTTCAAGGCCCTCACAGACAACGGGAGGCACATCACCTACTTGGAAGAAGAGCTGGGTGGGTTTTGTGCCGGGCAGGGGTGTGTTTCGGGTGAGGCCGCCTGACCTGCACCAAGTGTCTGTAAGGAACTAGGTCTCTGCTTGTTAAAAATGGAGCTGCCTGGCCCTTGTTCCCTGCCTGGAGACTACATTCTTGGGGCCCCGAACCGCACATGACCCCTGTGGGTTAGGAGGGGTACCAAAAAAAATCAAAATGGATTTAAAGAATTTTAAAATTTTTTTACAAAACAACCTTATTGCCTTCAAAGTACTCCCCATTACACTTAATACATCTGTCAAATCAGTGATTCCATCCTGGGAAACGTTTTTCTTTTTTTTAAATTTTTATTTATTTATTTTTTAAGACTAGTAAAGTGCAGCAGTGAGGGGGGGTAGACAAATAGGTCGACCAGTAATTGACTGTAAGCAATCGTTGTGAGATCTCACTACCTTCGGACCAGCCTGGGAAACGTTTTTCAAACTCATCCGTTTGGATGGCTGACAGCACCATCCTCGTTTTTACCTTCACCTCCTCTACGTCTGCAAAACGCCGCCCTTTCATGTCCCTCCACCTTCACGGAAACAAAAAGAAGTCTCACAGAGTGAGGGCAGGTCAGTAAAGTACATGGGGCAAGAGAGGCGTGCTGTTTTTTGCCCCAAACCGGCTCACTGAGATGGCTGCGTGAGTAGGTTCATTGTCGTGGTGGTAAAACCAGTCCCCCATCTGCCAGCAATCAGGCCTTTTTGGTCACACACGGTTATGCAGTCTTTTCAGAACCTCTAAATAGAAAGCTTGATGAATGGTCTGACCTGGTGGAATGAACTCCAAATGCAAGATCTCCCGCATATCAGAAAAACAAACGAGCATCGTCTTGATCTGTGATTTCACTTGACCTTTTTTGGGGCAGGTGACAATGGGGTCTTCCAGTGGTTCGATTGATGTTTGCTTTCGGGGTTGTAAGAAGAGCACTCTGTCTTGTCACCTTATTAAAAAAAAATCTGTGTCAGGAAACAGGAAGTCTGGCTCACTTGGTAGCTGGTTTTTCAAAGCACGGCCGGCATGTTTCAGTGGAAGCGATTTTGCTGGTCAGTCAGAACCCAGGCACACGTTTTGCAGCCACCCTTCTCTTTCCCAAGTCTTGTTGAGAGTCGCTGAACTGAGCTCCAAGTTAGTACAGATAACTTTCCCATTCCTTCAGTGGCCTGTCCGTCTCTGTCGATTTTCAAGCACAAGTGCATGAATTTTGTTGACTTTTGTCACAACGAGGTTTGCCATCAATTGACATTTCATTTTTTCTGAAATGAGAAAATCACTTTCTGCGCCATTTTTCCCAAGCAGGAAACAGAATTTTGTAACATCACGCTGTGCTCTTAAGTCGGCCCTCACAAAAAACGAGTTTTGAGTGAAACTGCTTTTATGAAAAAATTCACTGTGACCAGAGGGAACCCACTAACTCAGAGTGAGTTGCTCAATGCTCACCTAGCAGGAAAAAATGCATACTATGAAAGCTTGGCCCAGTGGAGCTTTTTTCTGTTTGTTTGTTTGTTTTTGGTGGGGGGGGAGGGTACCACCTCATATGGGCCCCTCTCCTCCTCTTACGTCTCCTTCCCCTCCTGTGGGGTAGTGGTGGTGGTGGAGCTTAACTAACCTTTTGGGGAAGGAGAAAGCCAATCTGACCCAGCCACCTCTCCCAGGCATGGGCCTCCTGCTTGCTCGGCTCCAGGCAGGCCTGGCTTGGGGGTGGGGAGGCAGGGGAGCCTTCTCAGGTGTCCTGTGGAAGGCTGGCTGGCTGGCAGCCAAGCAGTTCTTCCTAGAAGTCATCAGAGTGAATCAGCCTTCTAGACACTGGCCCTCGCACTCACTGGTCAGCCCTGGGCTGGCCCCCTGGCCCATCAGCCAGGGGCATGCTGCAGTGGGTTGGGCGCAGGCTGTTAGCAGGCTCTGACAGCTCCCCTTTGTGTTTGTTTTCAGTGGTTAACTTCTTACCATGATTGAGATGAAGGTTGACCGAGCAGGTCACCAGTGAGACATGCCGTAATTCACACACATCCATTTCAGTCCCTCGGTGGACCCGCACTTGGTCCACTTCCTCCCTGTGTGTGCCGGTTCCTTTCCACCTCTCTCCCGACTGGCTCAGTGTCCTCCTCGGGGAAGTGCTGCCCTTTCAGTCCTACGTGGTTGGCTATCTTAACGGGCCTGCGCCGTCCCAGAGCTGCAAGGTGACTCAGGGCTGTAGTCTTGGTGTCTCACCAATCTCTGTCTAACCACTCAGTCTGCTCTCTCACGATGCCGAGCCCTGTTTCAGTGTGCCCCCACTCGATTCAGGGCCTTGCACTGGGGTCCCTTCCAGAGCAGTTGGTGGTGGCTGGGCAATGTCCAGTTCTTCTGGCCTCAGGTGGTGGAGACTGGGGCTTGTGTGGTCCATTCATCCCAGGGATGAATCATTTCCCACGCACCTTTCGATTTCATCACTTCCCTCCGGATGGAGAAAGACTGATCCCTCCCCCTTAGATGGCTGCTCACCAGCTTTTACGACCTCACTGGCTGGCTGCTCCCCAAAGTGGGGCATAGAACCTTGCATTTTGGTTAAATGACGTGTTCTTGAGCTTGAGGGTGAGTGGGGCTGCTCTGGTGCTAACCTCTCCTCCTCCCTGTCCCTCTCTGCCCCAGCTGACTTTGTCCTGCAATGGATGGATGTTGGCTTATCCTCAGAGTTCCTGCTGGTGCTTGTAAACCTGGTCAAGTTCAACAGCTGTTACCTGGACGAGTACATCGCATCCATGGTTCAGTAAGACAGAGACCCTGCTACTGCCGCTCCCTAGGGGTCAGCCCACAGTCCCACCAGTGCAGGAGCGGGTGGAGGACAACATACACATGGAGACACTGCTGCCGCCGAGCGGCTGACCCTGTGGGACTGAGCAGAACCGCTCTGGGCGCCGGGTCCCCTGGGCTGTCACGTTTTTGTGGAAGCAGACTGCCCCATCTTTTTCCCAGAGCGGCTGGGGGTTCACACTGCCACCTTTCTCTTCAGCTGGTGCTTAACTGTTTGCGCCACTAAGGCCAAACCCACTGCTGTTGAGCTGGTCCTGACTCACAGGGACCGCTGCTGCCTTCGGGTCTTTATCAGACGGGCAGTGTCAACGGCGTCCCTCTTCTGAGGAGCAGCTGGTGGGTTTGAACCGCTGATTTTGTGGTTTGCAGTCAAGTGTACCATCACTGCCCCGCTAGGGTCCTTGGACATGGCAATAACTTCCCCCAAAAAACAAACCCTGTGCCATCCAGGTGATGCCAGCTTATGGCGACCTATGCAGGATTTTAGGGTCTTCAAAGCTGTGCGCTGTCAGGGAGCAGTGCTGACCGGGCAGTGCCCCCGGGCTCCTGGGAAATGGAGACAGCCACCCTAAGTGAGAGCGGGTGTCTGGAGGCATAAACGCTGGCTGTGGGGCGACCTGCTCAGTCGCTGCTGCGCTGGGTTGTGTGGGGCTCTGGTCGGAGAGAGGCTCTGGCATCCCCGAAGGCCAGGCCTTGGTCTCACTCACGCTAAGCAGACCACGTGGTGGCTGGCAGACGGGCCAGTGGTCTTCTGTTGCTTGGGGGTGGGGAGTAGCCCCACACGTGCTGACCGGTAGTGCCCCAGGAGGGAAGCGACCACCGGCCCTCCAGGCAACAGGTCCCAGCTGACCGTGACGTCCACCCCCCCAGGATGATTTGCCTGCTGTGCATCCGGACCACGTCGCCTGTGGACATAGAGGTCAGTCCCCTCCGTCGCTGCTGGGGATGCTGAGTCTCACTGGACCACCCTGAGAGCTTTACTTGGTGGGCCGGGAGCGGGAGCTGTCTCTGACTTAGGGGCAGTGATATTTCAGGGCCACTGAGCCCTTGTGATGGGTTGGGGAGATAACCATGGTGGAGCCCACTGAGAAGGACTGCCGTTCTGGTAGCTGACGTTGGAGAGTGTGGTTGTCAGCCACCAGCCAGCAGGATGAGAAAGACAGGGTTCCTGTCAGCCCCAGACACGAAGTGCGTGCAGGCTTGGGGGAGGGGCATTGAGAGGTGGCCCGGGCCCGGGCTGGGGCTGCCACCTGCCTCCAGTCCTCCGAGGAGCAGTGGGAGGACCGTGCCCGCATCGCGTTGGCCAGTGCTGGGTTGTGTTTTTACCGCACTTCCACAAAGAGGAAGGTAGCGGGGCCTGGGACACCCTCATCTTGTCCCTGTTTCATCCCTGGTTCCCAAGGGAGGGTCTGCACCCCATGGGCGGTGCGTGGTGTTGACTCCCCCTGGGCGCCTCCCACCCAGGTCTCCCTGCAGGTGCTGGACGCCGTGGTCTGCTACAACTGCTTGCCCGCCGAGAGCTTGCCTCTGTTCATTGTCACCCTCTGCCGCACGGTCAACGTCAAGGAGCTGTGTGAGCCCTGCTGGAAGGTGGGGCTCTGCAAGGGTGGGGCGGGGGTGAGGTGGCCAAGCCCCAGTCAGGGTGAGGCTGTAGAGGGCTGGAGGGGGAGGACCTGAGTGCCGGCCTGTTGGATGTCACAGCTCATGCGGAACCTGCTGGGGACACACCTGGGCCACAGCGCCATCTACCACATGTGCCGCATCATGGAGGACAGGTGAGTGGGCAGGGCTGGACCTTCCTGAGGAAGCAGGCCTGCGCTGGCCCCTTCTCCCTCCTCCCAGCCAGGGCTGCCCTGTTCTAGACCCTTCCCAGGCCTTCCATTTTCCCCTCCTCCCCCCGGCATATCCTTGAGGGATACCCTTGGCAGATAGGCCTGGTGATCTCATTCTGAGCACTAGCTCTGGAGAAGCCTGTGCCGTGCGCCCACGCCTGCTGTGACCCACAGCACCGGCTATGGCCAGTGGTGCCTGGGGAGTGGACGGGGCTCCTCCCCCAGGGGGGCTGCAAAAGCCAATGCCCGTACCTCCTGGAAGAAGGGCTGTTGGACAGATGTTCTCCATCGTGGGGGGAGGGGTGCTGTGTCGTGCTTTGTACTGGGGGGGACAGGCCATGTGAGTTTGGAGTTCTAGGGGCTCTCTGTAAGTCCCCGTTCATGTTGCCTGCCATCAGCGTGGGCCGTCGATGCCTGGCGCTTACAGCCCACGCCTGTCCTCGCTAGCGCAGGCGGTCTTCCCGTCAGGCTCGCCTTGGGGCGTGGGTCTGTGATGTCCTGTGTCCTCTGAGACTGTCCGTGGGGAAGTGCCCTGGGCCCCCGCCTTGTGCCCATCTAGGGACAGTCACGTGGTTGGAGCGGCAGTGTGTAGACGGCTGGGGAGCCTCCTCTTGTTACTGCCCAGGAGCTCCCATCGTGGGACTGGACCAGGGCTCTGTAAACTCCCACTCTGCAAGGCCGCCCTGGGGCCTTTGAGGGCTTTGAGCTGCTACGTCAGAGCCCTGGTGCCCGAGTGGGTCGGGAACGTGAGTGTCTGTGTCTGAGGGGTGCTGGGTTTCTGTGTCTGCCGGCTTGCAGTAGCTCAAGGTCAGCAGTTCGACCCACCAGTTGTTCTTCAGGAGCAAGATGAAGTTGTCGCCCCAGTAAACACCGACAGCCTGGGGACCCACAGGGCAGTTTTGCTCCGTCCCATGGGGTTGCCGACAGCCTGAATCGACTTGGGGTTGGGTTTGTGCTCATTGCCTGGCTCCATGGTGGGAGTCTGGACCTCTGTCCTCTGCACTGTGGGCTGGCCTGAGCAGAGTAGCCCGGTGCACCTGTGCCTCTTTGGGGTCCTGGGTTATGTCTGTGTTGAGCAGCTGGGTCTGGGCCTACCTGGACGGGGCTATCCTCCCCCATGGCCCGGGCCCAGCATGTCACCAACAAGTGAATAAACACGTCACTTGTTAGCCGCAGCGCCCCCGGGCCTGTGCACCTGGCCCCTGGGGCAGGGCTCACCCGTCTTCCCTGGGTGCTTTCAGAGCCTACATGGAGGACGCCCCGCTGCTGAGAGGAGCTGTGTTCTTTGTCGGCATGGCGCTCTGGGGGGCCCACCGGCTCTATTCCCTCAAGAACTCCCCCACATCTGTGTTGCCCTCCTTCTATGAGGTACCTACCGCATCAGCTGGGCCACAGAGCCAGGGCGCTGGCCGGTGGGTGGCTGCCAGCTGCTTTGTCACCTCATGTTTGGTTCCACGAGCTGTGCTCCCTGCTAGTGAGCACTGGGACCCTGCAGGCCTGGGCACCGCCCTCTGTGCCCTAGGAGCTCGGCCAGCAGCCAGCCCTCCCCACACATCAAGGAGGGTGGCTGGACACTCGGTCTCGGGGACCCCCCGCCTGGGGTGCTGGTAGCGGCACCAGGAATCTGGGCTGGTGCTGTGGGGGCTGCGCACTGGGCCAGACTGTGGAGCGTGAGGGTTCGGCCACGTCCGGCCCCCTCTGGATTTGGAGGACCCACCCCCTTGGGCAATGCGTGGGTACTGAGGGTGTTCTTGCTGCCCTCGGGTGGCTCCTGGGGCTTCCAGGGGCCTGGGGCGCAGCAGCTGGCTGAGCAGTGTCCCTGGCTTGTGTCCAGGCCATGACCTGCCCTAACGAAGTGGTGTCCTACGAGATTGTGCTCTCCATCTCCCGCCTCATCAAGAAGTACCGGAAGGAGCTGCAGGCCGTCACCTGGGACGTGCTGCTGACCATCCTCGAGCGGCTGCTCCAGCAGCTCCAGGTGAGCACTGGCTCAGATGGGACCCCGGCGGCCCCTCTCAGATGGATCTGTAGGGCGGAGGGGCATGTCCCTGCCCGACAGTGCTGCATGGCCTCGCTGCCTGCTCAGGTGGGCCGCAAGCCAGAACACTCAGGGAGCTGGGCTGGGCTGGCCTACACCGATGAGGCTCCAGGTGGCCGGCCAGCTGGGCCAATTCCTGGTTCCCCCAGCCACCTGCGCCGCATTACATGCAGGCTGGGGGACGCCGGGGTGCTGACTGAGTGTGTGGGTGCCAGGGGACGAGGGTTGGTGGCGTACAGGTGCTGAGAACAGTGGAAGGGAGTGACTGACTCCTTGTCTCCAGGGCCGGGCCCAAGCCGCAGCAGGCCACTAACTGTGTGCACTGCTCAGCCGCCCTGGGGTGAGAGACGGGAGCACTTGGGGTTCGGCAGCCTCCGTCCCACCTGCCTTCTCCCTGGGCCCCTGGGGCAGGAGCGAACTGCTGGCTCGGTCACCCTGCACCCCTGTGTGGCACAGAGTGCACCTCGCCCAGCAAGGGCAGGGGACAGGGAGAGCGTGCACTGTGGCCCCCACCCACTGCAGACCCTGGAGAGCTCGGGCCTCCGGGCACCCGTGCACGACCTGCTGACCACCGTGGAGGAGCTGTGTGACCAGAACGAGTTCCACGGGCCACGGGACAGGTTCTTTGAGCTCGTCGAGAGGCACGCCGAGCAGAGACCGGTGAGCCCCTGCCCGCCACGCCACCCCCTGCCCCGGAGAGGAAGGTGGACGCCGGCAGGGCTGGGCCTGTGATTTCTGAGGGCTCCGTGTGATGGCCCTTTCCTCTGCCAGGAGGCCTCCATCCTGAACCTGATCTCGTACCGGGCTCAGTCCATCCACCCAGCCAAGGACGGCTGGGTCCACCACCTGCAGCGGCTGATGGAGCGCTTCTTCAGGTAGGCCAACCCAGGCTCTTCCTCTCCGCGAACTGAGGGCTGGGGCCCAGAGTGCCCAGGTGGCACCCAGCACTCCCTCTGCCCCCAGGAGTGAGTCCCGAAGCGCCGTGCGCATCAAGGTGCTGGCTGTCCTCTCCTTCGTGCTGCTCATCAACAGGCAGTTCTACGAGGTGCGGGGTGGGGCAGGGTGCAGGGGGGCCTGGGGAGGGGGCCGGCCCGACCCACTGCCTGCTCAACCCCCTCCCCCGCCCCCAGGAGGAGCTCATCAACTCAGTCGTGCTCTGCCAGCTGTCCTCCATCCCGGAGGATAAGGACCCTCAGGTCCGCAAGCTGGCTACCCAGTTGCTGGTGGACCTGGCAGAGGGCTGCCACACCCACCACTTCAACAGCCTGCTGGACATCATCGAGAAGGTGAGCACCTGGCTGACCCTCCAGGCCGGGCTGGCCAGAGCCCGGGAACCCGGCCAGAGCCTTCTGAGAGACACGGGGGCATGCAGCACCAGTGACCTGGGTGACTGGTGGCTGCAGGTGCCACCCACTGGTGCTGGCCTGAGAACCAACCTCTTCCTCAAAGGTGATGGCCCGCCCCCTGTCCCCACCCCCCGAGCTGGAGGAGAGGGAATGGCCTGCCTACTCGGCCTCCCTGGAGGAGGTGAAGACCGCGGTCCTGGGGCTCCTGGTCATCCTGCAGGTGAGGGCCGCCAGTTGGCCTCGCACTGGGCTGTCCTCGAGGCCTGGAGGCCTGGTGCTCAGGCTGCCACACCAGCCACCACAGACCCCACTTTTCTCAGACCAAGCTCTACGCTTTGCCGGCCAGCCACGCAGCCCGGGTCTACGAGACGCTCGTGCACCACCTCCAGCTGCACTACAAGCACGCCTACACCCTGCCCATTGCCAGCAGCATCCGCCTCCAGGTGAGTGACTGCCACGTGCAGGGCCACCAGGGTGGACCTGTCCTCAGTGTCAGACTGCTGCCCGTCCCAACCAGGACAGCCTGCCGCCCTTGCCTGGGCACCCTGAGGGGCCTGGCCAGGCAGGGCAGGTGCAGCAGCTGCCCAGGTCTCCCATGCCTGTGCTGTCTCGGCCAGTCCCAGTCTCGTTCCCGAGGATGGACCCATTGCCTCTCTCAGAGCATCTGCCTCTTGGGTGGCCACACCCCAAGCAGAGGAAGGCACCCCATGGGTGCCCTGTGCTGGGGCCTTGCTTCCTTGCTGCTCACCTCCCGGGGTGCAACCATTTTGCTGGAAAGTGCTGGGGCCACCACGGCCCTGCTGCTGACCTTGCCCTCTGTCTACAGGCCTTTGACTTCTTGCTGCTGCTGCGGGCAGACTCGCTGCACCGCCTGGGCCTGCCCAGCAAGGACGGCGCCGTGCGCTTCAGCCCCTACTGCCTCTGTGACTACAAGTGTGTACGCTGGCCAGCCTGTCCATTCGGGAGAAGGCCCCCCTGGAGGGTAGATGGAGCACTGGGGGTGCTTGGCCTCTGCAGCTGCTCTGTCTTCCCCAGAGAGCCCGAGCGTAGCACTGAGAAGAAGGCCAGCGGGCCCCTCTCACCACCCACGGGACCTGCAGGCCCAGCTCCCCTGGGCCCGGCGGTGCGGCTTGCCTACCTGCCCTACTCTCTGCTCTTCCGCGTCCTGCTGCAGTGCCTGAAACAGGTGAGGCTGAGCATGCTCCTCCCACTGCAGACAGCCCCAGAACCTCTCAGGTCAGAGCCGGCAGTGGCCCACTCGCCAAAAGAGCCTCCGGTCCTAGTGGGACTGCTGTCCAGGGCAGACGGGGCTGCAGGCCAGGCCTCTTGGTGTTGGAGCTCTGGGTGCATGGGCAGCGGCTTTGGAGCTGCCTCTAGACCTGTGCTGCTCACGCCCAGGTTGGGGCAGCCGCGTGTGGCCAGGCGCCTGGGAAGGGTACGTGAGGGCAGGTGGAGCGAGTCTTGCAGGGCAGGGAAGGCTCTTCAGGAAGACCGGAGGGCTCACTGGCGGCACTGTGAGCTCTGCAGGGCACGGAGAGCGGAGAAGTGGGCAGGGCTGAGCCAGTGGGAAACGGAGGGATGTGGGGAGGGTGTGAAGGGTGGAGGCGCTCCCCAGGATCCTGTTGTGCAGACCCCTGGGGTTGAGGATGCAGGATGGGGGGGCATGTGTGTCCTGGGCCCCCCTCCCCCTGAGTCCCTAGGGGTCTAGGCTGGTTTGGGTGTGGAGGGCTCCCTGGTGACTGTCCTGCACGGGGCCTCAGCCAAGGAATGAAGTGGCCTCCTTCCTTACAGAGGACCGAAACCGGGCCTTGACTGGCCACTTGTCAGGAGGCAGGACTGGACTCCCTGGACATCACGAGGGAAAGGCCAGGGCAGGGAGCTGTGGGTCTTGAATGGGTTTGGGGGAGCAGAAAATTGGGGGTGGCCACGTATGTGGTGCTGAGAGAGCGGCTTCCTGGTCACAAGGAGTGGATGGAGGTTCCTTGCGCGCTCTGGGGCTGTGGAGATGCAGGGCTGAGCCCAGGGTGCGCCTCTGAGTCTGCTCCAACCACATAGGACTCCAGGATGCCCACCTGGCTCAGAGGCCCCCTTCCCACTGACCCAGGCTCAGGTCCCCAGCCCTGCACCTGTGCCCAGTCCCCACGCTCAGCCCCCGCTCCCGCAGGAGAGCGACTGGAAGGTGCTGAAGCTGGTGCTCAGCAAGCTGCCGGAGTCCCTGCGCTACAAGGCCCTCATCTTCACCTCCCCGTGCAGCGTCGACCAGCTGTCTTCCGCCCTCTGCTCCATGGTAGCGCGGCCCCTCAGGCCTGGGGGCTGGGGTCCCGGTACAGCTCAGGGGTGACAGCTGAGCCCTGGGGTTTCCAGAAGGGAAGCTAGGATCAGAAAGGTCCAGGGGGCAGGCTCAGTTTCTGTTCCGGGCCTAGGGCTTTGTCACTTCCTCCCCGTACCTGCAGGGGGCGCGCTCCCACATCCCGCAAAGGCAGGGAGGGACCTTAGCTCCTCCCTGCTGGGTCCTCCTGACACCTGGGGCCTTGTGACCACCAGCTTTCAGGCCCCAAGACCCTGGAGCGGCTGCGAGGTACCCCCGAGGGCTTCTCCAGAACTGATTTGCACCTTGCCGTGGTCCCAGTGCTGACGGCACTCATCTCCTACCACAGCTACCTGGACAAAGCCAGACAGGTGCGTGCCCCTGAGGTGAGGTCTGAGAGGCCTCACCGGGCCTCTTGCCAGCAGGTAGCAAAATGCCCAGGGCCGCTAAGTGGTGGCTGCCTGTTTCTAGGGGTGGCTGCCTGTTTCTAGCCGGCTGTGCCGGGGCCTGCGGGTCCCTGCAGGAAAGTGGGCAGTTGGCCCCTGGCAGGGTCGGGATGCGGCACTGCTGCTGCCAGAGTGGGGGGGCTGCATGCGTCCCACCGAGGTCAGGGCCTGAGATGCCTGTCGGCCCCCAGCGCGAGATGGTGTACTGCCTCGAGCAAGGCCTCATCTACCGCTGCGCCAGCCAGTGCGTGGTGGCGCTGGCCGTGTGCAGCGTGGAGATGCCCGCCGTCGTCATCAAGGCCCTGCCCGTGCTCATCGTCAAGCTGACCCACATTTCGGCCACCGCCAGCATGGCCGCCCCCCTGCTCGAGTTCCTGTCCAGTGAGTGTGGCGGGGCGGCATGGGGGGGGGGCACGTGGTTCTCTGCAGGGTAGGGGGGTGCTTCTGAAGCGCACGTGTACACGCGTGTGCATCAGCACGGACGTGCGTGCACAGGTGTTTGTGTGGGCCCAACATTGCCCACATTGGGTCCTGTCTACATCTTCTGCCAACCTCCCTGCCCCCTGGTTGGACCCTCTACACTTGGCATGCTGGCCCCAGCTGCCTCAGAGCCCCTGCCCTTCTGGGGTTCCTGCTGGGTGCGCCCCATCTCTGAGAGGCTCCCTCCCTTCCTCTCAGCCCCTTATGTTTCCCACGTGGGGCCTGCTCCACACCTGCTCTGGCCGTGGCAGTCCCTGCACGCAGCCTGTAGTGGCAGAGGGCAGGAGCTGGCTTGGGGTTCTTGGCCTCTCCTGGTTGGAGCTGTTCCTGGGGGTGGGGTGGAAGGTGGTTGTTGGTGGTCACTGCGGCTCCTCAGGGAGGCCTGGGCGCTCCTGACCAGTCTCTGTGGGGCCCAGCTCTGGCGCGGCTGCCGCATCTCTACAGGAACTTTGCAGCAGAGCAGTACGCCAGCGTGTTTGCCATCTCCCTGCCATACACCAACCCGTCCAAGTGAGTGCTGCCCCCGCCCGCTTCAGCTCCCCGGGCAGCTCTCCCTTGGGGTTGGTGGGCATCCCAAGCCTCTGCCTCCCTCAGGTTCAATCAGTATATCGTGTGCCTGGCCCACCACGTCATAGCCATGTGGTTCATCCGGTGCCGCCTGCCCTTCCGGAAGGACTTTGTTCCCTACATCACGAAGGTGTGACTGGGGGTGGGGAGGGGGGGAGGGCTGGGAGCACTGGGGTGGGGCTGGTGCCCATGGTTCTGGTGCCCACCACCCACCAGGGCCTCCGCTCCAACGTGCTCCTCTCCTTCGACGACACCCCCGAGAAGGACAGTTTCCGAGCCAGGAGCACCAGTCTCAACGAGAGGCCCCGGAGGTGCGGGGCTGCTGGGGCGGGTAGGGGGTGGGGCTGCGCCGAGGGCAGGAGGGGCCAGGCGCACTGGTGGTCACCTCTGCAGGGCCGTGGCATGGGGGCCGAGGCTGGGGGTTCATGGAACAAGACAGGCCCCCATGGGCACTTGAGCTAGGTGGGGTTGGGGTACCGTGTGCCCACAGACCAAGGTTGCCATCAGGCCACCCGGGCTTCTGTGCGTCTGAGCTGAGTGGGGCTGACATGCGTCTGAGTGCTGCCGTCCCTCCCCGTCCGCCCCCCCCGTCCCCGCAGCCTGCTGTGGCTTTCCCCAGGTGGGCGGCTTCTCCTGAGGCCGGGCTGAGCAGAGCCCACTGTGCAAGTCCCTCTGGGGCATTCGGAGGTCGGGCAGGGAACGGGGCCTCGTGCCTGGGGTTCTGGTCCTGCAGCCTGGAGCCTGTCATGCGGGGCCCTCTTCCCCCCCACCTGAGGCCCCGCCCTGCCCCTTCCAGAGACGAATTTCACGCGTTTTGTTTTCTTTTCTTTCCCTGCGCTGTCCCCTGGCATGGTGTCTCGCTCTCACCCTCGGGACCTCTCCATCGACCCTGTGGCCTGTGACCTCCCCTCCTTACTCCTCCACTGGCTTGCCTTCCCCCCTGGGAGGGGCTCTCCGGGGCGGCGCGATCCCCCTGGTAGTTTAAGGCCGGCCAGGTCCCCCAAACAAGGCTCGAGTCACTCTCGGCCCGTGAGAGAGCGCCCGGAAAGCAGTGCAGCCCAGGCCTTCCGCTGCCGCAGCGTCAGTGTGTCTGAGCAGGTGGTCCGCAGGTAGTGAGCGTGGCCGTGGGGCGCACGGGGCGGGGCATGGGGCCCGCTTGCATGACCCCCGGGTCTGGGCGAGGCGGCGGCAGCCTGCGGTGGCCCCAGCCAGGCCTCCCGGGAGCAGCTCTGGTCCTGAGGAGCCTGGCGGCGCGGGGTGAACAGGTTGCATTCTGCCCCCGAGCCTGGTGCAGCCAGGGCTGGCTGCAGGCCCTGCTGCCTTCCTGGAGGCCCGGCCGGCGGCCACTCTGGGAAGGGGCCTCGCCGGCCCAGCTCAGCGGTCGCACTGGCCCCGGCCCTGACAAAGAGCTCTGTGGGCTCTTCCCGAGCTCTCAGCTAGACACATCTGCTCGCTGCCACATCGCAGAGGACAGGTAGCTGGGGCTGGGCCTCTGTGAGCATACGTCCCTGAAGGGGCTGGCCTGCAGCCCTGCTGGCACTGGGGCCCTCCCCGGCACACTGGTCTCCACGGGTTGGCCGTGGCGGCTCCCCCAGGTTCGCGTTCCAGCCAGTTCTTTATCGTGTGTGTCCGTATGAGTGCCGGCCCGACCTCCACACACCTACCCCCCTCGGGGTGGCATGGCCGGCTCTGTGGGCAGAATGCAATCTCGCTCGGTGTCTTGGGTCTCACTCTGCATGACTAACCCTCTGCCCCGACGGCCGGCCTAACGCCGATGCCTGCTTGGGGGCCGCCCCCCACCTTCCCCCGGCTCTCGTAGCTCCCATCTCTCCTCTCGCGGTGTCGAGTGGCCTGGTCTCCCCAGGAGGCACCCTGGGGATCTTAACGCCGGGTGTGGGCGAGGCCTGGCCCCGGGCATCTGCATGTGGTGAGCTTTGGCCTCGGTGGCAGGTGGCTCGGCTGGGCTGCAGCACGCTGACCCACTTGGCCTCCTCCCAGCAGGATCCAGAGCTCTCTCACCAGCACCAGCCTGGGCTCTGCCGATGAGAACTCCGTGGCACAGGCCGATGGCAGCCTGCGCAACCTCCACCTGGAGCTGACCGAGACATGCCTGGACATGATGGCCAGATACGTCTTCTCCAACTTCACCGCCGTCCCCAAGAGGTGTGTCAAAACACGGCCCCCCCTCCCGCCAGCCCTCCCCAAGGCAGCCCGAGGGGCCGCTGTCCTGGGCTCACCAGCCTCCCACCTGCAGGTCCCCTGTGGGAGAGTTCCTTCTGGCTGGAGGCAGGACCAAGACCTGGCTGGTGGGGAACAAGCTCATCACCGTGACGACCAGTGTGGGCACAGGCACGCGGTCACTGCTGGGCCTCGAGCCTGGCGAGCTGCAGGCTGGCTCCGAGCGCAGGTGACCGTGGCTCCCTGGCCTCTTTGGCATGGCTAGCCAGCAGCACACGGGGTCCCCTTTCACCGGGCACTTCCTCTGCCCTCAGCACCAACCCCAGCCTGCTCGTGCGGCAGACCAAGGAGGCGCCGGCCAAGCTGGAGTCCCAGGCAGGCGCGCAGGTGTGCCGCGGGGCCCGTGACCGCGTCCGATCCATGTCAGGTGGGCCTGTGCGAGGCGCCCCTCCTGCTTGCTGTTGGGGCGGCCTCCTCACAGCTCTCAATCACAGGCACTTCACTCAGCCCCGGGGCCCCGAGGGCTCACCCCTGGCAGAGCATTAGCTCCTGGGGGGGAGTAGGGGGGCTGGCCATGGGTAGGTGGTCACTGGCCCTCCACACCCTCTTTCTCCAGGGGGCCACGGCCTGCGTGTGGGGGCCCTGGAGACCCCACTCACCCACTCCCCAGGAGGCCCCAGTGCCTCGAAGCCTGAGAAGGCCTCCACCGGAGCCCAGACGCCAAAGGAAAAGGCGAGTCTGGCAGCCTGCGTGCCCCTGCTGACCCAGGGCTGGGCTGAGATCCTGGTCCGGAGGCCCACAGGTACCCAGGGACAGGCTCTGCACATGTGGTGAGGGGCTGTCGGCAAGCAGGGGCCCTGTGGGTAGTATAGATGGGATGGTTAGGAGGGGTGCTGGCCAGGAAAGAGGGGGTGACAGTGGAGACGGGACCTGTTCCATTGTGCTCAGGCTGGCTGCGCTGCCCCCTTAGGGAACACGAGCTGGCTGCTGAGCCTGGAGAACCCGCTGAGCCCCTTCTCCTCTGACATGGACAACATGCCGCTGCAGGAGCTGTCCAACGCCCTCATGGCCGCGGAGCGCTTCAAGGAGCACCGGGACACCGCCCTGTACAAGTCGCTGTCGGTGCCGTCCAGCAGCGCTGCTGCCACCACACCCTCCCTCCTGCCCCGCTCCAACACAGGTGAGCCTGCGGCCCTAGGCCTGCTCTGCGGACCTGAGGCACGGGCCCTCTGCTGTGCGATGGCGGTGGCACGGCTCCCCAGGGCCCCTCGGCCCAAGGCAGCAGGTGCAGGCAGGTCACCGAGGGCCGTGGCCAGGTGCTGCCGGCCGCTCTCTCTCTGCAGGGCTGGGGCCTGGCGGGGCTAGTGCTGCCTGGCCTCCTGTGACGTGGCCGCTCATGGGCCTCCCTTGCAGTGGCCTCTCTCTCCTCCCTGAGCCAGTCCAGCTGCCAAGGAAGGCTGCACAGGAGTGTGTCCTGGGCAGGTACTGGCGCGGGCGGCTCAGGGGAGCGGTGTGGCTGCCCAGACGCTGTTGTCATCGCCCCATCCGCTCGCCCTCCGGGGGGACCCGCATGAGGGCCCTCAGGGAGCAGGCCAGGCGCGAGTGAGGACGGTGGGGCGGCTCTGTCAGCCCACGCGAGCCCAGCTCCCGAGCCGCCTGTCTCCCTGGCAGCGTGAGCCACTGAGCCCTTCGTGGCCCGGCTGGGCTGACTCTGCCCTGCCTGGCCCTGCGATTGGCTCTGTGGGCTGTGCCTGCTGACCCTGCGGTCCGGCCTCTGCCCACTGCCCTGGGTATGGAGGCAGTGGCCAGATGGGTCCCAGGGGCAGCTGGTAGACTGCGTGTGCACGTGGGGGGGGGGGGTTGCCACTCGCGCTGTTGCTTGTCCTCACCAGCACCCGCTGAAGACATGCTGCGCTGCCACTCCCGTCCCTTGCGGGTGGTGCCTATTGCAGCTTGGCTGGCACTTGAGCAGGCCTGGCTTCTCGTGTGTGCAGGGACGTCTCAGCTGCCAGCCTTGTCCTTGGGGCCACAGCTGGGGGACAGCCCAGCCCCTTTCCTAGCCCATCTGGGTGCTGCCCCACTTCCTGGGGCTAAGCCCCTGCCTGCCTATTGGGCAAAGGCTGGTGCCTGAGACGGCGTGTCTGACTGTGACTCCCGTGCTCACAGCTGTCTGTCCTCCCAGACTCCCCAGAGGTCTTGGAGGAGGGACGTGCAGCTCAGATGAACATGTCCACTGAGCCCCCCGAGTTGGACGACTTTGAGGCTGCCCCTGGTCCAGACAGGCGCTGCCGGCGAGCCAGGACCTACAGCAGGGTGAGTAGGGCACAGTGCCCTGGAGACAGGGTCTGAGGCCAAGGCTGGGCATTCCAGGCAGGAGAGGCAGGGACACTGGGGGACCAGTCAGGGTGTGGGGGGTGTGAGCAGGAACGTGGCAGGGTGGGGACAGTGGGCACATGTTGATCAGGATGCCCCGGGCCTCACCCCTGCAGTCATCGTCCACCTCCAGCCAAGAGGAGAAGCCGCTGCGTGTGGAGGAGCGGGGGGCCAGCAGCAGCATCCCCATCTTGAGGGCTGGGGGCGGCCCACCCTGCGCAGACCTCCCCTTCCAGCCCTCGCAGCCCCTGAGCAAGTCCAGCTCCTCCCCTGAGCTGCAGACACTGCAGGACGTCCTTGGGGATCCAGGCCACAAGGCCGACGTGGGCCGACTGAGCCCGGAGGCCAAGACCCGCTCGCAGTCAGGGACCCTGAACCGGGAGAATGACCCCTGGCCAGCCCCGGGTGAGGAGGGCCGGGCCTGTGGCCCCTCCCAGCATGATAGCCCACCACCTGCAGGCTCCCCCCGCTCCCCCAGTGGCCTGCGGCCCCGGGGCTACACAATCTCCGACTCGGCCCCCTCGCGGCGGGGCAAGAGAGTGGAGAGGGACGCCTTCAGAGGCAGAGCTGCCGCCTCCAACGCCGAGAAGGTGCCAGGCATCAACCCCAGGTGCGCTGGGGTAGAGTCCCCTGGGCGCCGACCTCGGCTGTGCTTGGCAGCGAGGGGCTGGGGGTGAGGGGTGGTGGTGCCACGTGGGGCTGGAGCCCAAGTTGCCTCGCCTGTCTCCCCGGCAGCTTCGTGTTCCTGCAGCTCTACCACTCGCCCTTCTTCGGGGACGAGTCCAACAAGCCCATTCTGCTCCCCAACGAGGTGGGCGGTCGCCCTGGGCTGTGCGCGGTGCCCAGGGGTGGGGTGGGTGGGCGCCCTGGGGCCGTGCGCGGTGCCCAGGGGTGGGGTGGGTGGGCGCCCTGGGGCCGTGCGCGGTGCCCAGGGGTGGGGTGGGCGAAGGCAGGGCTCCGTCCGACACGGCTCTGCTTCGTGTGCTCACAGTCCTTTGAGCGGTCAGTGCAGCTGCTCGACCAGATCCCTTCCTACGACACACACAAGATCGCTGTCCTCTACGTGGGCGAGGGCCAGGTGAGGCTCGAGGGCCGTGGGAGTAGGAGTGTCAGGTAGGGGTGAGACTGGGACCTTGACGGCAGCGAGGCAGAGGCCCTGGGCTGCTTGGGAGAGGGTGTAGGTCAGTGGCGGCCTGACTGGCTCTGTAGGGCAGTGTGCTGGGCAGCGGGCTGGGGGCGCCGACTGCTGGGGGGCCTTGGGTCACTTGGGGGTGGAGCCAGGAAGGGTGGAGGCGGCGGGGTCCATCGCACATGAAGGATGCAGAAGGAAGCAGAGCTGGGGGAACACTGGGCTGCGCCTGGTGTCCTGGTGCCAGCACCCTCGTCTCCCTCCACAGAGCAACAGCGAGCTGGCCGTCCTCTCCAACGAGCACGGCTCCTACAGGTACACGGAGTTCCTGACAGGCCTGGGCAAGCTCATCGAGCTCAAGGACTGCCAGCCCGACAAGGTCTACCTGGGCGGCCTGGACGTGGGCGGCGAGGATGGCCAGTTCACCTACTGCTGGCACGATGACATCATGCAAGGTGTGGACCACTGGGAGGGGGAGGGGCCAGGTGGGCGGGTGGCCCTGGGGATCCGCGACATCTGACTGGCTCCCCCTGCAGCCGTCTTCCACATTGCCACTCTGATGCCCACCAAGGACGGGGACCGACACCGCTGTGACAAAAAGCGCCACCTCGGCAACGACTTTGTGTCCATCGTCTACAACGACTCAGGGGAGGACTTCAAGCTGGGCACCATCAAGGTGCCTGCTGCCAGGGCCCCGGGCAGGGCGGGGTGGGCACCAGAGCCCCGCCCCTCCTCGTGCTGCTTGGGGGCGGCTTTCTTCCAAGGTGGGGCAGTGAGTGTGTGCCTGACACAGGGTAGGGGGCGGCTCTGATTGGTGAGGCTGGCCCCCACCCAGTGTCCCTTGAGGTGGGTCCACTTTCAGGTGGGAACAGTGACAGTGTGTCACTGCCCTGCACCAGCTGAGGACTGACCTCAGGTAGGGGAGGTCGGAACAGTGTGAGGTGAGGGCTTCAGCCCCGCGAGCCAAGCTGAACCACCTCTGTCCGTCCGCAGGGCCAGTTCAACTTTGTGCACGTGATGATCACGCCCCTGGACTACGCGTGCAACCTGGTCTCCCTGCAGTGCCGCAGAGGTGGCACAACCTGGGGGGGCTTGGGGGGGCAGGGGGCGGGGCCTGGGTTCTGAGCATCTCTGAGCTTCATGTCCCCCCAGACATGGAGGGCCTGGTGGATACCAGTGTGGCCAAGATCGTGTCCGACTGCAACCTGCCCTTTGTGGCCCGCCAGATGGCCCTGCATGCCAATGTGAGTGACACACCCTGGGGGGGCCCAGCCACAGGGCGGGCAGAGACTCAGTGGTCTCTCTGCTTGTGCTCCCCAGATGGCCTCCCAGGTCCATCATAGCCGCTCTAACCCCACTGACATCTACCCTTCCAAGTGGATCGCCCGACTTCGCCACATCAAGCGCCTGCGCCACCGGGTAAGGGCCGTGGGGCCACGGGACTCCACCCACTGGATAGGGGCCGTGGGGCCACGGGACCCCTTATAGACCCCTCTGCCTCCAGATCCGGGAGGAGGCCCACTGCCTGAACCCCAGCCTGCCCCTGGTGCAGACACAGCCCTCGGCCTCCACTAAGAGTCAGGCTGAGCCCACGCCCACCTACGAGACAGGCCAGAGGAAGCGCCTCATCTCCTCCGTGGACGACTTCACTGAGTTTGTCTGACACTGGGGACAGACCCCCTGGTCCTGCCTGCACGACCCCATCGTTCCTTCTCACGTGCAAATCAATAAAGGTCGTGTGGTCTGCCTCGCCCAGGCACACGCTCGGACACATAGGTAGCAGTCAGCTGACGCCTTTATTTGACTTTGTCGGCTGGGGGGGAGGGGAGGGGTGGGGGCGGCTGTAGCTGCAGCTGTGCCCACAGCGGGCACGAGGTTCTGGTGCAGGCGGGGGCCTGCCTTCACAGGCACGTCCTGCTCAGTCCCAGGAGCCAGCCCTGGGCTGGGCCTTTCCTCCGTGGCCTTGGGGACAAGGTTCCCATGGCGGGCAGTTGCCCTCCTCGGGCCTCACACCCACTGCATCCGCCAAAGCCCATCAGCTGTCCACCCCGTCCCCACGTCCCCCAAATGCAGCGACCCAGGCTTCAGCCCGAGCGGTAGCGACGTACAAAAATACCCATTTTCCATATAAATTACTGACGGTAGACAGGGGTGCGCTTGCAGCAGGTGGGGCAATAACTTAGGGGAGGGGCCGGACCGGGTACAGCCCGCTGCACCTGTACCTGAGGACTGGGAGGACTGGGCGCCCAGAGGCTGTGCGCTCACTCGTCCAATACTGCTGTGTCCTCCCACGGCGATGGGAGGGGACCCTGTCCGGGCTGCCCCGCAGCCGCGATAAAGTGCTGACACCCACAGGCAGGCTGGGGCTCCCGGGGGGCTGCGTGCAGTGGGCAGGGACACTGGGCTGCGGGGGCAGCGGCAGACCGCCAGGCCCTACGTGCTGCTGGGACGCACCTTGTTGGCCCTCAACGAGGGTCGGGGGGCACGGGCCAGCCCGATGCCCCTGCTGGCCTTGGTCAGGCCACCGGACAGGGCCGGCTGGGGGCCGGGGGCAGGCGAGGCCAGCGGCCTGCAGCTGTGCAGACCCTGCAGCCTCCGCTCCAGCTGGTACACGTCCTCCGTGGCCTGGTTGAGCCGGTCAAACTGCGTCAGCAGAGCCTCGAAGACGGCGGGCAGGCGGGAGGGCTCTGGCTCCCCGCGCGGCCCGGGCCGGCCCAGGCCCGCCTCCAGCTGGCTGGAGGAGGTAGAGGGGCGCGAGGTGTCCGAGCCGGCGCTGGGCAGCGGGGCCTCAGGTGGGGCCTGGGAGTCGTGTGAGGAGCGGGAGGGCAGGGGCTCCACGCCCTCGAAGCGCACCTTGTGGCGGAACTGGGGGCGGCACAGGGGCTCGGTCGGTCCGGCTGCACTCAGGCTGGTGGGGCCGGGGTGCGTCCCTCTGCCCCCCTGGGCCGTACCCACCTCCTTGACCTTGCTGAAGCCCATCCACAGGCGCAGGCGCCGTAGGAAGAGCTCCACCATCTCGTAGTCCTGCGGCTCCCAGGCCGGCCGGTAGAGCTCGCCGCGCAGAGCATGGTAGCGCCAGCACAGGAGCACAGCGCCCAGGCGCAGGGCGCCCCACAGCCGCAGTGCCCACAGCCCCGAGCACAGCAGCGCTGAGAGACGCCAGGGCTCAGCGGGGCACAGCAGCAGGAAGGCCTGGGCAGCACTGCGCAGCGAGTCCATGCCTGAAGAGACCAGCTGCACGGAGGGCAAGCAGCAGGTGTGAGGGTGGGCGCGTGGCGTGCGGGAGGAAGTACGGGGGAGGAGGACCAGGGTGGGCACCAGGGCTTGGGCGGCCTGCCTGCCCCTCCCCTGGCCACACCCAGCACTCACCAGGATGGCCAGCTGGGTGTAGGCTGCGGCGAGTACCGCCAGAGCCACAGCTGCACCCGCAAGTTCTGGCAGGGCCTGGCAGAACGTCTTGCCAAAAACGGACCACTGGCGGATGAACCGCAGTTGCTGCGCGGCCTGTGGGCGGGCGAGGGTCAGTCTGTGTCCTGGCTGGGCAGCGGCAGCCTCACCCCCGCCCACCCGCTCACCTCCACCAGCAGCACAAACAGCAGGGATGCGGCCAGTCCACGGGCTACGGTGCCGAGCTGTGCCACCTGCTCGAAGCTGGTGAAGTGGCGTGGGCGGCCACCCAGGAAGCGGGCCCACTGGCGGTCGGCGGCACCCAGCTGGGCCAGGCGGACAAGTGCGGCGGCTGCAGCCAACACCACCAGCAGCCCCCGTACCCAGGCTCCTGGCCTGGCGACGCGTCCACGCCCTTCTCTCCGCCAGGCACGGGCCTCGGCCACCAGGAAGTGCAGGGCCAGCAGCAGGAGGCTCGCCTGCGGGGAGGGGGGTTCCGCTCAGCCCCAGGACGAGCCGGGGTTGTGTGGGGCTCGGGCTGGGGCTGGGGCTGGGGGGCTGGGGTCCTCACCGAGGCGAGCAGCTGCAGGGAGAGGCCGGTGCTGAGGCGCTGCAAGGAGAAGGGCCGCACGCTGAGGGCCGCGAGGGCCTGGCCGGCCACGGGGAACTCGAGGCGCAGGGTGACGGCCGCGTGCAGCCCCACGGCCGGGCTGTAGCGCGTGAGCTCCACAAACACGGCGCGGCTCCTGCAGGGCGGGGCGGGGGTGGGGTGCAGGCTGGGACCGACTGCTGCAAGAAGGCAGCCCAGCTGGACGGGAGGTGGGAGCTCTGGGACCGAGCCTGCCGGGGGTGGGGGCGCCCACAGGGGCCAAGGCGGGCAGGTCTCCACCTGTTGTCCACCCAGTGATGTTGCCGCAGGAATTCCAGCTGTGCCCTGCTCTCTGCCAGGCTCTGTCCCAGTTCCTGCACGTAGCCACCGCTATCATACACGGCGCAGGCCCCCCAGTGCCAGACTCTGCAGGGGTGAGGGGCCGGCCGTTAGAGCCCCGGCAGCGGGCACACACCCCACCAGGCGCAGCCCACACTGCGCTGCTCACCCAAGCGCCTCGGGTGCTGAGTAGGCCCATGTCCCAGAGCTGTTGCTGGGGGCGTGCTCCCAGCCAATGCCGTAGTCACTGGTACTGAAGCCGCCTGCCGCTGAGCAGGGGCGGGTGCCTGAGCCTGGGGGGTCGGGACAGGGGGCTGAAAGGCAGAACAGAACGCTCACCAAATGCTGGGCTGCACCCATCCCGCCCACGGGGCTCACTCACAATGGGGACGTGCAGGCCCAACTCGGGAAACGCCAAGGAGGGTTGGTGCCGGTGCCGCCTCACTCACCTTCCTCCAGGCGCACCTGCCGCAGCCGAGGGGGCCCCAGCTCCGGGCTGGACTGTTGGCCGTGGGTGTAGGGGAGCAGCACACGGGCCATCCACGGCCATAGCTCGTCAGACCTGCGGGGACCACAGTCACTGGCTACACTTGCAGGGGTCCTCAAACTTTTTAACCAGGGGCCAGTTCACTGTCCCTGAGATCCATTGGAGGGCTGGACTAGTTTGAACAAATTCCTATGCACACTGCACATATCTTACTTTGAAGTGAAAAAGCAAATGGGGCAAAAACACCTGGTGGGCCTGATAAATGTCCTCAGCAGGCCGCATGTGGCCCTCGGGCCGCAGTTTGAGGACCCCTGAGCTACAGCTACAGCCGCTGGCTGGCAGGGAGGGTCCATGCAAGAGGGGATGAGGTGCATGCCCTCCCAGGCCCAGTAGACAGGGTGGGCCTGTGCAGGAGGGTACCAGGTATGTACCCTGACTGCCCATTGGCCAGTGGGCCCACCTCGCAGGGCAGCATCGCAGTAGGACCCAGCCCAGCAGGCAGGCCTGCAGACGTACCGGGTGATGGCCAGGAAGGCCCGGCTGTCGAGCTCCTGCTTGATGGCACTCTGTAGGCGGTGGGCGTGGCCGAGGCACGAGACGTCCCCATAGTTGGCCAGCAGTGTCACCAGCAGGAAAAGCATGTATACCAGCAAGTTCTGGGGAGGTAGGGACCCTCAGCCGTGTGCTCTCAGTCACCCCAGCTACCCCAGCTACCCCCCACCCCAGGACCCGACTTTGGCAGTGGGCTGGGCAGCAATAAGAGAGGGTGAGGCTCCATAGTTGGGAGGGGCAGGGTGCTGGGCGGGGCCGGGGCTGGCTTACCCGCAGCACCGCGTGCAGTCTCTTGACCTTGCGGGCCTCCTCCTTGGCCAGGAAGAGGGCGAAGCCATGGGGGGGGCGCACGCGGGGCACACGCTCGCTCACGGGTGTCACGGCAGGACTCTCCACCAGTGTGTCGTCCTCGTCTGGGTGCAGCCGCTGGACCACCAGCGAGAAGTACAGGGCCTCCAGCAGGACCTGGGGTCGGGGAGCTGGCATCGGGGCTCTGGGCAGGGGGCAGTGCCCCTCCCCCCCCAGACCACTCACCTTGAGGGGCTCCCAGCCCAGGAAAGAGACCAGGAGACTGGAGCCGCTGGACAACAACCACATGACGCTGACGTGAGGGGCAAAGCCGGAGCCAAGCCAGCCGGAGAGGCCCACGCACAGGGCCACCAGGAGCAGGCTCAGCCCGTGGGCCAGGTGGGTGCACCAGGCCGGCAGCAGGCGCTTCCGCAGGCCCTCCATCATCCCTGTGGGGGAGGGGCTGTTAGCTGCTGGGAAGGACTGGGGTTGGGGGATGCCCATGTGGGGGAGAGAACTGAGAGAAAGTGTATGTGTGAGAGAGAGAGGAGGGGGACTGAGGGTGAGGGTGGGCGTGCATGAGGAGAGCAGGTGGCACGGCATACCTGTACCACAGCATCTGGGGGCTGGGAGCTGGTCCCAGCCGGGGCCCGGGGCGGGCGGTCCTCTCTCCCCCAATCTGTGCAGCACCAGCGCCTCGGTTCTTGCCCCAGGAGTTCCCGACCTGAACATAGGGGGCCATGAGTGTTGTGCCCTCCCAGGGGGCATGCCAATACCTACTCCACTCCTGGGACACAGGGCGGGGGGGGGCACCCCAGGGCAAGAGGCCAAGTGGAACACAGATGACCCAGGAAAGCCTCCCTTCTCTCCCTGCTCCCTTACTGACCGACCCCTCCAGTACCCCCACCCCAGCCCGGGTTCTGAGCCTAAGCCCTGCTGGTGTCCTGCCCAGCTGACCCAGGCCTTTGTGCCAGCAGACTGGCAGCTGTCTCCTCTCACTGCCCAGCTACAGAGCCCTGCCTGCACCCCACAGTCTGTCTTAGCGCCTTCCATGCCCACGCCCACACATTCTGCAAGGCCCCGGGTGCCCTGTGCAGCCTGAGACCAAGGAACTTGTGCGCGCCTCTCGGATGCCGTCCCCAAGCACGCACGGCCTGTTCCTCGCTGAGCCACTGGGCCAGGGCATGTTGGCGGCCAGGTGCCACCGTGAGTCCAGAGCCTTAGGTGAGAGAGCAGGGGAGGAGGCTGCAGAGTGAGAGGAAACAGAGGTGAGAGAGGGAGACAGAGAAGTGGGGGCTACTCACCATGGCCGCGTAGCCCCCAGAGAGTGAACATGGTAGGAGGCGGGGTGGGGGCAATGGCGGCTCGGCTGTGGAGCCCCCTTCCATTTGGTGGGAGAGCCAGTGCTCGGCCACCACCTGCCTGGCCAGTCTGGCGGACGAGAGAGGTAGCAGGCCAGCCTCAGCCACTGACCGCCCTCTTGCCCAGGGCTGCCTTGGAAGGCAGGGCAGCAGCATTCCCCTGTGAGGGGTCGGACCTGCCAGCAGCTGAGGGCCCTGGGAGAGGAGGAGCGGGCACTCCACCGTGGAAAGGGCCCTGGCAGTTGAAAGTGGGGTGCTGTGTTGTGCAGAAGGGAGGAGAGGGTGAGGGGGAAGGAGAGGCAGGGAGGGGCGAGCAGAGGGGCATGGACACAGGAGCAGAGATGACAAAAAAGGGGGTGAGCAGAGGGGAGCCGGGTGCCCCAGCCCACCACTGTGGGCCATTAAATTCCCACAGCAAGGCCGTGCCAGGAAACAAGATCCCTGTGACCCAGCAGCCCTCAGGGTGCACCTGGAGGCTGTGAGGAGGGAGGCAGAGACCCCAGCTCCCTGCAGCGCTGTCGCAAGGGACAGGAGGAAGCAAGCGAAATGTCCACCTGTGATCGGCACCCGGCACACGCAGAGAGAATTGACGCAACTGACGGATGGACACGCACACACACACGGAGAAGCCAGGCTGCCGACTGCTACACGCTACATGTGACACAGGCACACGGCATCCACACATGGAGAAACAATGCAGCCAATCCATGACCACAACACATGGAATATGCGCAAGCACACGGAGGGGCAATGCAGCTGGCCCACACACATGGGAGAAACACAGCCAACACATGCACATAGCACACACACACACACACACACACACACACGGTGCATGGCACATGGAGGGCCAATGCAGCTGGCCCACAGACACACACATAGAGGGACAACGTGGCCGGTCCACATGACAGTCTGCTGCTAGGCCTTATAGCCCACCCCACATGCCCACAGCTCCTCAAAGGACAGCTGTCCAGAGGCCAGCCCCCAGGGCAGTGCTGCTTCTGGCTCCTTCCCCAGAGGGCAGAGATGGGTGAGCCAGCCCGTTGGGCTGGGCACTCACAGGCTGGTGAGCAGGTCTGCGTCCAGCTGGGGGCTCTGGGTGGCAGCCAGGCTGCTGGCCCCTTCGGCCAGGATCTGTCGGATCAGGTCCTCATCTGAGGGCGGGCAGGGACATGGGCAGCTTCAGCGGGGAACCTGCAGGCACGGCTGCAGCTCCCGTTGCTCCCCCAGTCCACTCACCTGAAGCTGAAAAGTATTTGGCAGGGGAGGGAGGGCTGACCAGAGACAGGCTGTCCTCCTCCTGGTTCAGGGGGCGGCCCGGCAGCCCCTGAGCTAACTGCTGCATGGTGCTGCCCATGATGGATGGGTCAGCTAGCAGGTCCGGCCAGCTGAGTGAGCCCTCACTGGGCGGCCAGCACACCAGGCTGGAGAAAAGGCAGGTCAGAAGGAGGCCCGGGCAGACAGGGTGGTCCCTTGGGGTTTACATGGGGGTCCATCTGTGGGTGGAATCTCAAAGCCTCCAAACCGCCAGGGGAGTCCCTGAAGCCCCCAGAAACCCACCTTTTAGAATCATCCAGAAACAAATCGTGCATTTGCTCAGCAGCAAAGACCTGTT
This sequence comes from Tenrec ecaudatus, assembly GCF_050624435.1. Classification (NCBI taxonomy): domain Eukaryota; kingdom Metazoa; phylum Chordata; class Mammalia; order Afrosoricida; family Tenrecidae; genus Tenrec; species Tenrec ecaudatus. The sequence goes on along the minus strand of NC_134541.1, from coordinate 110,597,362 downwards.
GGGAAGTGCAGAGAGGGCCTTAGGTTTCCCCGGCAACCCAGAGGCCGCTTGACCGCCCGGTGGGCTCCCAGTCAAGCTGGCCCCTCAGCAATGGAGCCCCAAGGTGAGGCAGGAGCTATCCGGCATGGAGTTCAGGTAGCTGTCTGAGTCTGCCACCTTGCTGCCTGTGGGGGCTGGGGGCCTCAGCAGGCAGGGCCCAGACCAAGACCGTCCATGGAGGTTCTGGGGTGATGGACACTGGGTGGAGTCACATATACTTGGCACGTGTGGGTGCACAAGCCCAGAAACGGAGCCAGGGCGACCCGGGGAGGGGGGCGTTCCCATCTGTGTGCTGTACCCGCAGGTATAGATCCTAAGTGCTACTGCGGCAGGTTTGGGGTGAGGTGTTTGTTTTTCGTGTTCTTCCCTAGCGGTTCCAGACACCCTGTGGGGGCAGTTCTAGTTTCTGTGAGTCCATGAGACGGTGCTAGCCCGCCTGTCCCACAGGGTTGCTGACATGCTGAGCTGGGAAGCGGCAGATTTAACTACGGCGTGCCCTGACATTTCCCCATGGAATGATGTTTATTAATTAGACATAAGAAACAAAAAACACAAAATGTGTGTCATTGAGCAAGCCGGGGTCCCTGAGTTCCCACGGGGTGAGCTGGGGCCTCTGGGCCTCGAGTTTCCACCCTGCTGACGTGCTCTCTCCCTGTGGCATCTCTGTCCAGCTTTGGTGCCTGGGCAGTGTCAGGTCCTGGGGTGAGCTGGAAAGTGGTCCCTCCTCCCTTAGCCTTGGGCAGAGCGGTGGTGGCCAGCCGTCTTCTGAACGTTTTGGGGGACTTGGCGGGCAGAGGTGCAGAGGAGTGATGGGTGGCGGCATCTGGCCGGGGGTACCTTGATGGCCTGCCTGTACTGGCGGCTCATTTCACCTTCCTGGGCTGACCTGTTGGTCTGCTGGCGCTTCCAGCCTTTCTGCTTTTGGGGGCCAGTGGGGCACCCCCTAATTTTATCCATGGTTCTAAGTAACGTATGTCTTCTCTTCCTTCCCCTGGGTCTGGCTAGTAAAAAAGGGGCCTTGGCAGTGCGGTGGGTTAAGCACAAGTTTGAGCCTGCCAGCCACTTCCGGGGAAGATGAGGCAGCCTACTTTCTGGGAAAGCCCCTGGGTTGGTTCTGCTGACTCACAGTGGGCATTGTGGTGTGGGGTCTCTGGTTGACCTAGAAGGTCCAGTTCTTGGTTCCCAAGGCCCTCTCTGGCTCTGTCCTACAGGGGCACCCCCCCTTCATCCCATGCATCCCTCGGTCCCTGCCCACCTTGCTCCTAGACATCCGGAAGAGAAACAGGATGGCCAAGTAGACAGGGTAGACGACCACGCTGGACACGAGGCCAACAGCCACTGTGTCCACACTGAGAGGGACCAGCATGGACACGGGTTTCCTGCTGGAGGGAGAGCAGGGGCCGTGTGAAGCTGGGGAGCAAGCATGAGGAGAGGAGGTGGCTGGCCTGGTAGAGCTCGGCCACCAACCTGTAGGCTGTGTCTCCTACGACCCCGTACCACACGGCGTTGGCGCCCAAGAAGAGGCAGAGCAGGAGGACGCAGCAGGTGGCCCTCTGTACGCGGGTGAAGCGGCTGCGTGGTGGCCGGTCCCACAGCGAGAGCCAGATGTGCTTGTCGAAGAAGCCGCGCTGCAACTCGGCCACCAGCAGCCGCCGGAACCGCCGCAGCGCAGCGTCGTCTGGGTGGAGAAGGCAGGGCTGCAGGAGGCCGCGTCCAGGTCGTCCCGCCCGCCCCGCCCCCAGGAAGGGAGGAGCCCTACTTGCAGCCAGCACCTCCTTCTCCACCAGGCCCCCGTTGGCCTCCGTCTCTACCGACAGCCAGTCATTGACCAGGAAGTAGGTGCTGCGCGCGTTCTGCAGGTCCCGAACGATGACGTGCTGCAGGAACCAGGCTGGGCTGAGCCCTGCAGACGGGCACGCGGGCAGGTGAGGGAGGGCAGGCCTGGGCTGGGGGCAGAGCCCTGGGGTGTGGGTAAGAGGTGGGCGGGCCAAGCCCCCAGGGAGCGGTTAGGGCCTGGATGGGGCGTGGCTGAGCCCTGCGGGCGGGGCCAGGGCCTGGATGGGGTGGGGCGGAGCCCTGGGAGAGCGGTTGGGGCTTGGGCGGGCAGGGCTGCAGGGGGGGAGCGCCCTGACCCTTGTTGTCATGCCACACGCGAATCTTCCACAGGCTGCCCAGGCTGTGGGGCGTGGCGATCTGGAAGATGTCCAGGCTGTTGCGGTGGAAGGCCCCACTGCCGTCCAGGTGCCGGTGGCCACTGCGGCTCTCCGCCCCATACAGCATGATACCCACATGTGCAGTGGTACCTGATGGGTGGTGGTGGGGGCACAGGACCAGTCATGTCACCTCACTCGCTGGGTACAGGTGACCTCTACCTGGGTATGCAGGTGCCAGCCTAACACCCGCACACATTCTGCCACTGCCCTAGGCAGCCATGGCTGTTGTTCTCCCACCTGCCACCGTGGACCAGGTGTGCACCCTGGCCGGCGCCATCACCTGGCTGCTCTCGGAGTTGGCTGTGACCAGTGTGCACACCGCCCTCCCACTCCCATACCTCAACTCCCCGCGACCTGTAACCAGCATCCAGCATGTTTCTAGAGGGATCTTTGTAGGAACCCGGGCGCTACAGCCCAACCTTCGAGGTGTGTGGTCTCATTCAGTGGGGTGCTGGCAGCCACTGAGGCCAGCTTCAAGCTCAGCCAGGTCAGGGTGAAGACGGAGGCCCTAACACTTCCCACTCGCCGTCAGGAGAGGGCGCCCCAGAGAGCCACCGCCCTGCTCACCAGAGCCTCGGCCCCAGCCGGTCTTGACCAGGATCTCGTACTTGAAGCAGCCGCCCTTCCCGCAGAACGGGATGACGCGGACACGGCGCACATCCATCTGGTCCAGCTTCCGCAGGAGCACCGCCATGACTGCGTAGGTCAGCAGGCTCACGGCACACGTCAGCAGGACGACGTAGTTCATGCCCGCCGACGGCTCCTGCGAAGAGGGAGGCAGGAGAGCATCAGGTTGGGCTCCCCTGGGACACCCTTCCTGCCCAACAGCCCAGCCTGGAGGCCTTCCATCGTCACTCACAGGAAGGACGAAGGTGATGCGGCTGGGCGGCACCAGGAGGCTGGCACCAAAGGCGGTGAGGTGGCGGGTGAGGCAGACAGCCTGCTGGGGCGAGGTCTCCTCCAGGGCCACGATCCCCTCCGTGCGCCAGGCCATGTCCTCCTCGCTGAAGTACTGGCACAGGGACGTGTAGAGGCCCACGGACACCTCCAGGGCTGACCAGTGGAAGTGGCTGGTCAGGTTCAGGTGGTAGCTCCCTCCGGGCTCTGCGGTCCTGGGGGGCAGGGAGGGGTAGGGGAGGCGTGTCACAGCCCGATCTCAGTGCCCCGCCGCACCCACGGGCCCTCTCAGCTCACCCGGGCGCGATGAAGAGGGTGTAGAGCCTGTGGTCCTTGCTCGCCAGCTCCTGCAGGCTGATCCGCCGGCTAGCAGAGCAATTGTATTGGTTGGGCCGGGCCGCCACATGCAGGTACACAGCCAGGTAGGGCTCGGGCTCCTCCGACAGGTAGGTCTCTGGGGGTAGTAGGCTGGGTCAGCGCGGCCTGGGGGAGCCCCACATTGCAGGCCAGCCCTCCTCCCCAAGGTGCCCCCTCCTCTCCAGCGCACCATCCAGCACGGAGAAGGTGAGCTGCAGGTGCAGGGCGGCTGCTGGGTTGCTGCTCTCAGGGACCACCTCGGCGCTGACGGAGGCCCGCGGGGGCACTGTGGTGATGGCGGCGGCGGGCACGCTGCGGCCTGGGCCGGTGTTGCTGGGCACTGTGACGGTGATGGCACGCTCGGAGGCCAGGCGCTCGATGGGGATCTGGTGGCCGGCCTGCGTCTGGAAGGCCATGGAGGCCACCTTCGTGGAGACGGTGTAGTTGCCAATGTAGCCGAAGGGGAAGGGGTTGGAGTCCACCAGGAGGATGAGCTGCACGACCTCGCTGCGGCCGGCCAGCGCCCCGCTGAAGGCGGCCGGGATGGAGAAGTGGCAGGCGGGGCTCACGGCCCGGCCCGCGCACAGCAGGCTCAGAGGATCCGAGCGCTTGCCCTGGGCCACAATCTCCTCGCCAGCCAGTGTCAGTGGCTCCTCGTTGAGGACCCGTGAGCGCGTGAGGATGCACATGAGGGCGGACGACAGGTTATAGGCCCGGGAGGCCACGAGCAGCGAGGGCTGCGCCGCTCCCAGCACACCCGGCTCTCCTGGTGGCCGGCCCTGCACATCTGCGCTGGCCAGGTGGATGAGGTCTCCTGTGGAAACCAGTAGAAGGCTGGGCTTAGAGTCAGGGCGGAGCTAGGAGGCGGTGGCTAGGGCAGTGGAGGTCCCTGAGCGGGGAGTGGGCGGGAGGCAGGCTGCAGGGTCCCTGGAGGTGCGAAGTGGGAGGAGGCTGTGCAGACAGCGGGGTTGGAGAGAGCAGGGCCGCATGTCCTCAGGGGCGGCGGGGAGCGTGTACCAGTGATGTTGAGGATGCTGTCGGCGATGGTGGTGGGTGTCTCAGTGCCCTCAGTGGTCTCGGCCTGTAGGACGCCCATCATGGCCTCCAGCTTGTGCAGCGTCTTCTTCAGGCAGGGCTGACACACCAGTTCCCTGCGGGACACCTGGGGGAAGCTGGCCTGGGTCCCTTTGCCCCTGCTGAGCACCCCCAAAGTTCCCACAACCCTGGGCCCAAGAAGGTCTGATGGGGCCCCCCCATCTGCCACCGACAGTGACCCTAAGCCTGCCTAGGTGGTAGGGGCACCGGGAGCTGGCGTGGTCCTCATGCCCTGGGCCTACACGCCATGCCTCCGGAGGGGTAGGGTGTGGGCGTACCGTGCACTGCGCCAGCGCGGCGGCAACCTGCTGGATGTCGTCCACCGTGTCCACACGCAGGGACACCAGCGTCTCTGTGACATTCCTGCGTATCTGGGCACGCAGCTGCCGCTCCTGGGCAGGCTCTGCCACCGCTGCAGGAGTCTGCTCGTACTGCAGGATGGGGACAGCAAGCAGGGCTGTCAGTCGCTCCCAGGGCCCTTGCCAGCAGTAGGAGTGCACGTGCAGCTCCTGGCAGTGGGACCCCAGGCCCCACCCTGGACAGCTGTGGTCAGGAGGCTCCCTGCCCATGCCCAGCCCCGCCCTGCTACACTGACCTCATTCAGCACAGTGACCAGGGCCAGTGAGTACTCGATGACGTGCTGGGGGTCGGCCTGTCGCAACAGCCCAGGGAGCTTGCTCTCTGTGAGATCGTGCAGCCAGCGCGTCAGGCCCATGGAGCCCCCCCCAGGGGGTTCAGGTGGCATGATGGCCAGGGTCCTGTAAGGAGGCTGCCATCAGCTGGGGAGCTGCCGCAGCCTTGGTGCCCGCAGGCCACGTGGCTCACCTGTTGAGGGCGACCACAGAGGCACCCAGCTGGTCCCACACGAGCACGGCCAGGTACACAGTGAACTGCGGGGGGAACCCAGGTGGCAGCACTGCGCCATAGGCTGGCAGGCTGCCCTTGTAGACACAGAACTCCTCACAGTGGCCCTGGCGGCAGCGCCGCAACAGCAGCGCATACAGCAGCGGGGCACCTGCGTCCTCCGCGTCGCGCCAACCTGCAAGGCAGAGAGCGTCAGCAGGGCACAGGCAGGTCACGTCAGGGCCCCACTGGCCGGCTGCTCTCACCTGAGCATGCGAAGTGCACCTCGGTGGTCAGGGCGTGCACGCCATCCAGCGGGGAGAGGTGGCAGGAGCCACCCAGCGGTGGGCGGTTGGGGGCTAGGCGGATGGACGCACAGCCCTCCTCCCCGCCCGACTGGCCCAGCACGGTCAGCGTGAAGATGTAGCCCTCGCCGTCGCGCAGGGCGCCGCGCCGCACCACCAGCCGCATGCCTGCGCCGCCCGTCGATGTGCTTGCCTCGTCCAGCACCAGCGTCTGATTGCTGAAGGTGCGCGCTGCCCAGCGCTGCGGGGGAGGGAGGGGCGGTGAGGAGTGGGCCGAGTGAAGGAAGGGGGCACCGCGAGGGTGCTGGATGGGCAGAGGGGCTAGGAAGTGAGGGGCAAGGGCCGGGGCTGTGGGGGCCCGAGGGCACACTCACCCCCTGCTTGGTGCCGGGGCTACAGTTGAGGCAGTGGCCCTCCAGGTAGAGGTGGGAGCTGCGGCTGACCTGGTACACGGCCTTTGCCTTGCAGGACACACACTCCAGGGATACAATGGGCACCCGCCCACTGCGGATCAGCACCTATGGGGCAGGGAGACCACGGAGCTGACCTTGGTCCTGGAAACAGCCCAAGGGCTAGAGCCTTGAGCCCAGAGCAGGGTCTGTCCTGGAGCGGGTCCATGCTAGCCCCTCCCCAAGGGCCCTTGGAGCCCTACCTGGAGGCAATGGTTTGTCCACACCCCCCCACCCTCATCTAGATCCTAGCCAAATCCACCGACCCCCCCAAGGCACGTCCACACGTGTACAAACACAGCCAGCATCTACCGTCTGGTTGGCCACCTCCTCCTTGCGGCCAGCCTTCCACACAGTCAGGTCAAAGGTGTACTCCACGCCGGCCTCCAGCCGCTCTCGAGGGATGGTGACCACAGGATTCCCTCGGGGCCCAAAACTCAGGGCACACCCACTGGCCTCGCTCTGCAGATGGGGCACGCGAGGAGGGGTGGTGAGAGCCCATCTCGCTGCCCACCCGCCCGCCCGCCTGGGAGCAACTGGGGGCCCTCCCCTCCCGCTGCAGGGGCAGGGACCTGGGAGGCAGTGGTGGAGGTGCAGGCCCAGTGGAAGCTGAGTGGCGTCTGGTCGCCGTCCTCCAGGTTGGGATCGTAGGAGCGGCGGCCGTCCAGCACCAGGTCCTGTGTGTCTGGCCACACGCGGTAGGAGCCACCCTCGATGATGGGCACCAAGCGCTCGGGGGCCACCGTCACGTTGGCCTGCATGCTGCGGGACAGTGGTGTGTCCCCAAAGGACACCACAAACACAAAGCAGTATTGGCCCACGGGCAGCACCAGCCGTGGCAACACCAGCTGTGGCCGGCTCACGTCCACGCCAGGGAGAGTGAGGGGGGCAGCCTGGGCAGGCCGCTGGCAGCTGGTGGCGCGGTACACTTCCCATCGGTACTCCGTCTGGTAGGTGACACAGCCACGCAGATCCACGTGGGCCTCCAGGTAGTTGCGCTGTGAGCGGCGCATGAACACCTGCGGGGGCAGAGCCACGTCCACGGTGGGCTCCTCGCAGGCCAGCACATGCACGGTGACCGTGGCCTGCGCCACCATGAAGCTGACCAGGTTGGATGCGTTCACCTGCACGCGGTAGTCCCCCGGCTGCAGGTAGGCGTGAGCGGCCCAGGGCTCTTGCATGGCCTGTGTGGGGGCCCCATCCCCAAAGTCCCAGCGAAAGGCCACCCGGCGCGGGCTGGGGCTGGTGTCGGCCTGGAAGCGGGCCGAGCGGTTGGCGAAGAGCCGGCCGGCGTGCAGCGCCACGTGCTGCAGCACGTCCTGCACCTCCAGGCGCCGGGTGACATTGACGCCCCCCAGCTCGTTGAAGGCGCGCACCTGCACCTCCAGCAGGCCGGCTGCCACGGGCGTGTAGGTGACCTCGCGGCCCGACAGGATGACCAGTGAGTCCCCCTGCACCTTCTGCAGCGAGAAGTACCAGGCGTACTGGACACGGGAACCACGCAGCACACGAGCTGTGAAGTTCTGCTCCGTCCCTGTGGGCACGCCTGGCGGGCAGCAGTGTGGCGTCCACAGCCCGGCCACAGCCTCCAGCACGGCCACGCGCACCTGTGCCTGCGCCCGGCTCACGTGGTTCTCGGCCCGCACGCTCACCATGTAGTCCCCGGCATGCGGGAAGCTGCGCCAGAACCGTGGCCCGGCCAGTGGCTCGGCCTCAGCCCCACCCACCTGCAGGCGCAGCACCACGTCCGAGCCGGCGGCAAGCAGCACCTGGAAGTCCACCCGCTGCCCAGGCTCCACCACTTTGCTTCCAGCCCACAGCACCAGTCCCGCCACCGGCTCCTCCGCCGTCAGATTGTGAGTCGCCACCGCCCAGCTGACGGCATTGGAGGCGTTGAGCTGCACCAAAAAGGTGCCGGCCTTGGGGAAGGCCACGGTCACCTGCTGGCCCTGCAGCCTGCGCCCCCCAGGCACCACCCAGCTCCAGCTCACGTCGGTGCCGGCAGCCAGCTGGCCCCGGAAGGGTATGGTGGTCCCAGCCACCACAAAGCCTCCATTCAGCTCGCCAGCCCCGATGGTGAGGCCAGCCACAGGGACCTGCACCAGCACCGCCACAGAGGCGTTGACCGCACCCAGTGCATTCTCAGCCGTGACTGTGACCAGGTGCAGGCCAGGGCTGCCAAAGGCGTGGGTCGTGGCAGGGTCTGTGGTCACCCAGCTCGGCCCGCCCTCGAGGCCCCAAGTGAACATGATGCCACTGCCGCCCTCCAGGTGGGCGGCCAGGGTGACGCTGGCATGGACGGCGACAGGGTTGGGGGTGGCAGCCACGGCCAGAACCCCCACAGGGTCCAGGAAGCACAGCGTGCGGTTGGCTGTGGCACTGCCCAGTAGGTTGGTGGCCCGCAGCTGGATGAGGTAGGCCCCCGGCTCGGGCACGCTGAGGGAAAAGAGGCGGCCGGCAGCAGCCAGCATGGCACCCCCGGCGCGCTGGGCGGTCCAGCTGTAGGAGACGTTGGTGCCGTCGCGGATAGTGGCCTGCAGCGGCAGCGTGTGGTTGGTGGGGAAGCAGCCACCGCCGCTGCCGCCGCCGCCCGCCACCTGGAGCCCCTCGATGGCCTGCAGCACATAGACAAAGATGCTGTCCTGGGCAGCGCCCACTGCGTTCTCCGCCGTGACGATGATGTTGAAGGTCCCCACAGAGCGGAAGGTGTAGGAGATGGTGGGGCCCCCGGGGATGGGGGTGCAGCGGTCACACAGCACCCATGAGTAGTGGGCGTCGCTGCCCGCCTCCAGGGCCGTGCTGAAGCTCACGCTGCCGTTGAGCGGGACCACCGTGCGGCTGGCGTTGATCCGCAGCCCCTGCACCCGCCGCGCCACCGTCACATTCAGCTGCGCCTCGCCCCGGCTCACCTCGTTCCAGCCCGCCACCGAGATGGTGAATCGGCCCGTGCGGTTGTAGGTGTGGGAGACCTGGGGGCCCTCCAGCCGAGTGCCATCCCCCAGCTCCCACAGGTAGTGTGCGGGGCTGCCGCGGCGGCCCACTGCTGAAAACCAGTAAGGCTGCAGGGCCTCCAGCATGCGGGAGCCGTTCACGCAGATGCCCTCGAGCACCACGGGCTGCTGCACCTCCACCAGGGCAGAGTCGTTGCCGGCGGACACATTGTTGGACGCAGTGACTGTGGCCAGATAGGAGCCCGTCTCCTGGTAGGTGTGGGTGGCCTCAGGGGCCCCCAGGCGGGCGGCCTCCTCGGTGCCCCAGTCCCAGGTGTAGCGGTAGGAGAAGGGGGGCCAGGCACGTGCCTCCAAGCGGGCAGCCTCCCCAAGCCGCACGAACTGGTGGTCTGGCCACAGCGTGACGTTGCCGAGCCCGGGCTCCACGCACACGCTGGTGAAGTAGTGGGCCTTGTTGGCGTGGCTCGACAGCACCAGCACCAGCGGGAAGGTTCCGCTGCGTGTGAAGTTGTGCGTCACCACAGGGCTCCCTCGGACGGTGACGTTGGGCGAGCCGTCCCCGAAGGTCCACTCAAAGACGTAGTGGGCGGGGTCTCCAGTGACGTGGGCCGTCAGCGAGGCCATGGGCTGGGTGGGGATGCAGCCGGTGGGCTCCAGGCGCAGCACCTCCAGGACGAAGACATGCATGGGCTGGCTCAGGGCCAGGCGGCCAGCAGGGCTGGCTGCCGTCACGGTCACGGTGTGGTTCTGTGCCCGCAGGTATACATGCTGGGCGGTGGGCTCGGGCCCGGACAGGACGGTGCCATCGCCCATGTCGAAGGTCCAGGTGATGTTGTCCCCGGCCTCCAGGGTGGCACTGACCCTCACAGGTGCGCCCTGCTCGGCGGCAGGGCCCAGGTTCACACGGAGGCCACGTGGTGCCTCCAGGACGTGGACCTCAACCTGTGCCACTGAGCAGCTCAGCGTGTTGTTGGCCTCCAGGCGGACGTGGTACGTGCCCCTTACAGAGAAGGTGTGGTTGGCGGCTGGCTCACGCTGCAGCCTGGTGGGTGTGCTGTCCCCAAAGTCCCAGATGTACAGGATGCCCCCAGGCATGGGTGTGGGCAGAGGAAAGAAGATCACGGGCTGGCCAGCCACCAGGACATGGCTGCTCACCCCCACGGCCAGAGCAGGCAGGGCAGCCCGCACACGGATGGGGACCTGCTGGGTCAGGTTCTCGAAGGTGTTGGACACGAGCAGGGTCAGGTTGTAGTCACCTGCAGGGACAGATCAGTCCATGAGATGGTGGTGAAGTGGGGGACCCCACCTATGGAGGAGGTGATGCGGCCCCGACCTCACCTGGGGTGACGTAGGTGTGTGTGGCATTGTGCTGCACCAGCACCTGGGCCAGTGTGGGCTCCGGGACTGGGAAGGACTCGTCATATGGGGGCTGGAACTGGCCAAGCACCTGCTCCCCATCCCCAAAGGTCCACCTAGTGGGGCAGGGGCAGGCAGTCGGTCGAGGGTGGCATGGAAGCCCAGCCTCAGCCCACCCTGCGGCCCCCCAGCCCTGCCCACTCACAGGAAAGCCACCTCGACAGCCGAGTCTACCAGCACACTGGCTGTCAGCGCCAGCGTGGTGTTCTGGGGCAGCACGGGTGGCAGGGCCGACACCCACAGTCCCCGCATGCGGTTCATGCGCTCGACAGAGACGTTGTAGTGGACGGTGACATGGCTCACGTGGTTGGAGGCCGTCAGCTGCCAAGGTGGGCACCAGTGAGCCAAAGGGTGACCAGGGCACCCCAGCCCACAGCCCATAGGTACCCCATGGATGATGCCATGGGACCCCCACCCATGCCCTCAGCTGCCACCACGAGTCCCAACATACATCCCTCAGTCGCCACTGACTGTCCCCCACATAAGCTCCCAAGCCAGCAGCATCACAGGGTCCCTGAGGCTGCATCCCCACACACCCCCAGCTGCCACCTCAGAGTCCCTGAGGCCACCGACCCCAGTCATCATCCCAGGGTCTTTAAGGCCACAGCTCCCCAGCCCCTGGCCACCACCCCAGGGTCCCAGGCACAGAGCGGGGCGCTGCCGCACCGAGAGCTTGAAGGTGGTCGCACTCTGGTAGATGACATTGAAGACGACGTTGTGGAAGGTCAAAGACTGCTTGTCATCGATGGTCCACTGGAAGGCCACGTCCGAGCCGGCTTCCAGCGTGGGGCTGTACCTCTGTAGGCAGCAACTGCTCAAGACCTGACACCCCTCCTCCCACCGGCCCCTCCACTGGGCATGCACCCCCACTGCCCTGTGACTCAGGTGGCAGAGTCTACGTCTCGGGTGCCCTCAAGCAGGTGTGGACACCCGCAGGGCCACACGGGAGGTGGGAGTTCTAGGGAAGGGACCTGGTTCTGGGTGTCACAAGGGGTTTTAGGTCGGGTCAGAGTCAAGCATGGGGGTTCTGGGCCGGTGGGAGGGCCACCCCACTCACCACAAGGACGCCCTGCAGCACACGGGCCTCTGGGCTGGGTGCAGCTCTCAGGCCTCGCACAGGCTCCTGGGCTGTCACCCGCAGGCTGAGGTGGGCCTGGCTGTCGCCGCTCTGCACCAGCACCTCCACGGGGTGCTCACCTTCACTGAGCCCTGGCAGTGTGAGCACCGAGAAGAGCGTGCCGTTGGGCTGCTGGGGACAGCTGGGCAGCAGGGCGTCCACCGCTGCGGGGCAGGGAGCCTCGAAGGGAGCACTGGTGTTGCCCCCAGGCCAGCGAGCCGTGGCCATGGCTGTGGCGTTGCCATCCATGTCCACAGCTAGCACCACGGCTGAGTGGTTGGTGGGCACATAGAGGTGGCCGTCGAGGGTGGGGGGGTGCACAACACGCAGCCCGGCCACAGGAGAGCCCACTGTGAAATTGCAGGAGAGGTTGTACAAGGCCACGCCACTAGCCACTGTGGCCCGCACTGCGTAGAGCCCAGGGCGCTGCAAACCAGGCTGGGGGCTTGAGCCCAGCAGCGGCATGAGGCGCTCCGTGGCCCCCAGCAGGCGCAGTGCACAGGCTGGCCCAGCAGGGGCCTTCTCCAGCTGGGTGGGTAGCCGGGTCAGCCAGGTCGAGGCGTTGGCCGAAAGGTAAGGGACTGAGGGAGCCGAAGGACTGAGGGCCAGGGGGCAGTGCAGGAAGGCGCCAGGACCAGCGTCATGCTGCAGGGCCAGGAGGTCCCCTGGGAGCAAGGACACATCCAGGCCACGGACAGCAATCTGTGGAGAGGAAGGGAGGTTGAAGGGCATCCTCATGCAGGGCTCCGGTGCCAGGGGCGGGTGGGGGCAGATAGGCAAACAGCCCCCGCCCCTCCCCATCTACTCAGGCAGGACAGCACTGCCACGCAGCACCCTCAGCCCCAGCAGTGCCTTGGAGACACGGCTCACTAAGGGTGTCTCAGAACTGGTTGGAGGTGGGGGGGCTCTGGGAGGGCAAGACAGAGAGCTCACAGAGAGGAGAGTCACCGGACAGAGATGGCTGAGCCATGCCAAGGCCCCAGGGAGCAGGGCTGGGACACAGGCCGGGGGGGCAGAAGGGCGCCCAGGGAGACAGGTGAAGGGGGCTGGATGCCAGGTAGGGAAACTATCGGGGGGCCGAGGGAGATGGGGCCAGGTAGGGGCAGGCACCGAGTAGTGTGGGAGGCCCATGGGAGGCCGAGCCAGGGGTGAGGCGCGCACCGAGTACTGTGTGGGGGGCCCCGAGGGCACAGTCAGCAGCAGCTCCCTCCACAGGGTGTAGTCCAGCCCGGGTGCCAGCGGGGTACTGTTGGCACAGGCCTGAGGCACGTGGGGTGGGTCCAGGGTCTTGCTGGTGTTGCCCAAAGGGCACCAGCTTTCCTCGGACACTCGAGTCGGGGCCAGTGTGGTGCCATTCTCCTGGGTGCCCAGCTCAGGCTCACTGCTGTTTTCAGAGGCCCCTACATGGAAGAATGGTTCCCTGAACCCCAGCTCACAGATGGCCCACAGCCCAAAGTCCAGGCGCACCTCAGCAAGACAAGGCAGCGCTGTACAGCCCCCCACCCACCCACCGGATACTAGCCAGGGACTCAGATGGAAGGTCAGAGGGGTACCCGGGGCCCACAGCTCCCACCTGCAGCTCCGGTGGGCCGGAACACCTGCAGCCTCAGCTGGGCGGGCCACCTGAGCACCTGGGTCCCCACCTCAGCCACCGTCAGGAAGGCCTCGTGCCCCAGACTCAGGCTGGGAAAGACCATCACCTGCGGGCAGGGGTGTCACTCAGCCAACCTTCCTGGAGCTGCCCATGTCCCCCACCCCCATAGCTGGCGGGCATGGTCAGGAGTCAGGGACCTGGAGTGCAGCCTACCTCCACAGGTGCCTGGGGGCCCTCCAGGGTCTCCTGCTGCACCAGGGGGCTCAGGGGACCTTCTAAGTCCCCACTGGGCGCACCCACGAGGATGGTCTCGGTGTCCCACACAGGACCTGGGGGCGAGTCTGCAGTGAGGCTGGTGGATGGTGTGGGCCCCATGCCAGGGTCAGAGCCAGGGGTGGGAGGGTAGGGTAGGCTGGGCAGAGGGTGGATGTTCTATCACCCCACCCCCACCTCCACACTAGGGTCAGTAGAGTCTGGGCCGGGGAGCAGGCAGGATTGGGTGGGAGGCTGCTGTCAGGCCGGTGGCCCGCTTACCCCCAGGCCGAAGCTCACAGACATAGCTGTGTGGCACCGAGCACAGGTCTGTGTTACACTGGCCGGCGGGACCCAGGCGCACGCAGTGCTCCGCAGTGGCGGGGTGGGGCTCCCCAGGCAGCCAGTTTTGGCAGCTCTCCAGGCTGAATGCTTCACCCCGTGGAGATGCACCTGCCTCCTCGACCCCCTCCACAGCTGAGAAGCCAATCCACACGTCCAGGCCCCTGCGGACATATGGTGGTGGGCAGGGGCAGAGGACACAGGCTTCCCAGGACCTCTCCTCACCCATCCTACCTTCTGGGTGCAACCACCACCATCCTGAGTGCCAAGCGGGGAAACAGACTCAGAGGTGAGGCCTGGAGAGCCAGACCAACCAGCCTGGCTTGGGGCCCAGAGCAGCACCCCACCTGCCACACACCTGGCGGGGGTGTGCTCTCTGGGGGGCCTTTATCGGAGTAGACACACTGCTCACCTTGCAGACACCCCTGGGCCAACCTGGGGGATCAAGAGTCTCATACCAACCCCTAACTATAGGAGTCCTCCACCCTACCAGCCCTGGGTCCCCATAAGGGTGAGGTTTGAGGCTAGGTGTGAGGCCAGAGGCAGGTGTAGATGAAGGTAGGGGCATGATGGAGGCAGGTGTCAATGGGGCACATGTGGAAGTGGAAGCATGGTGAGTGTAGACTAGGGTGGGGACACGGGCAGGTGGAAGTTGGAGCAGGTATAGGCACAGGTAGGTGTGGGCAGGTGAAATGAGGGTGGGGGCAGAGTGGAGGTGTGGGTGTAGGTAGAAGTGAGGCAGGCATACATGTACATGCCAGTCAAAGGTGAGGCAAGGGTGAGCATAGGTGGGTACTGAGGCAGGGGCTGGCGGACAGAGGTGCAGGTACAGGTGGGGGAGAGCAATGGGCACAGGCGGGACAAGCCCAAGTAGGAGCAGGTGCAGGGCTAAAGGCACAGGTGGTGGTGGGTGGATGCAGGGGCAGGGCTGCTAACAGATCTGAGCTCTGGGAGGAGACTGGCTTCCAGGAGGGGCGCACCTGGTGACCTGGGAGACGAGGAAGTGCTGGACGTCGGGGCTGTTGACCATGGCCAGCGCGGCCCCGGCCCAGGTGTGACACAGCTCCTGGGCCTGTAGCCAGGGCGCCTTCTCAGCCACCAAGCGGTAGCAGTGCCCGTTGCCAGGGTAGATCTCTGTGCCCGAGGGGCAGAGGGGGTGCACCGCTAGACCGCAAACAGAGCGCAGCTTGAGGTCATGACACAGGCTGAGGGGCTGCCTCCCCGGGAGCCGGGGAGGTGCAGGAGGGAAAGAGGGCTCCCAGGGGCCCAGCTGTGCGTGGGGG
The DNA here is from genome assembly GCF_050624435.1 of Tenrec ecaudatus. Lineage (NCBI taxonomy): Eukaryota > Metazoa > Chordata > Mammalia > Afrosoricida > Tenrecidae > Tenrec > Tenrec ecaudatus. The sequence continues at coordinate 110,582,209 of NC_134541.1, read as the reverse complement.
GGCGGGAGGGCCAAGAAGTCAGGATGGGGCTCCCAGGGGCACACCCACACCTCGGGCAGGCTGCTCGTCCAGGGCCACGATGCTGTAGGTGACCTCCAGGCCGGTGCCACCTCGATTCCGAAGGCTGAGCTCCAGGCCCTGGTGGCTGCGCACTGAGGCAGGGCACAGGAGCTCCAGGACAGCAGGCACAGCCTCCACCTGTACCTCAGAGGCCAGCTGGGCTGAGGCAGCCCCCAGGGCCAGCCTGGCCTTCACGGAGTAGTGGCCGGGAAGCAGGTAGCGGTGCATGGCTGTGGCCCCGGCCATGACCACCTCAGGGGAGCCGTCGCCAAAGTCCCAACACACGGAGCTAACAGGGAGGAGGGCAGTGACACGGAAGGCTGCAAGGCGACCAGCAGCCAGGGCCCCTCGGGGTGACTCCAGCGTGGCCCCTGGGGAGGCGGGGAAGACATGTGGGAGCAGCTTGGGGCCCCCACAGGTGGGGGGCAGGGGGGAACCATTGCAGAGGGACAGGCAGGCTGTAGAGGCATTAGGGGACTGGGCTACCCCACAGAGACACGTGCCCTGCTCAGAGAGTGCAGCCAGGCCCTGGCCCGTGGAGAAACAGAAGGCGCTGCAGGCCTCAGGCGCCAGTGGGTCCTCATGGGCCACCGAGAAGGCCACCAGGGTTGAGGCCCCCGAGCTGTTGTCAGGGAGGCAGGCAATGTACTCCTCACCTGGGGACAGACAGGCAGGGGCTGAGCTTCAACACACCCTCTCCGGCCCTCTGCCACCTGGAGCCCAGGCCCTGCTTAGACATGGTGGCGGTCGTCCCTTCCCACAGGGCCCTGGCTGCTGTGCCCCCCCCCCCGCCCCCATCCCAAACTGGGTTCTCCAGGAGCCCGAGTACAGGCCAAGTCAACCAGCTACTTCTTGCCTGACTCACCACAGCCGCTGTCCAGGAAGGGAGCACTGAGCAGGGGCTGCCCAGCCAGGGGGCCCGGCCCCGCACAGATGGTACCTTCAGGCTGGCCCAAACGTACCCCCTGCGCCCGCGCCCAGCGCGGCAGCCAGGCCAGGCCACAGCCACACTCGAGCGGGTTCCCGCTCAGGTCTCTGTATGGAGAGGCAGGTCCATGTTCAGGGACCTGGGCCTGGGCACCCCCTCTCACCACCCAGGGCCCTCCCATCCAGGGTCTGGAGTCATACTTTAAGGAGCACAGAGGCTGGGCAGGTAGGCAGGGCAGGACCACAGGCGTACCCCTCCCCCCATGACCCCAAACTCACATGTCACTTAAATTAAATAAATTAGCAAAGGTTCCTTCTTCTAATGCAGAAATCTTGTTGTTGCTCACGTCCCTGGAAGAGAGCAGCACCAAGCATGTTGGGGGGAAGCCCCCAGAGCCGGGGGGGGGGGCATGAACCCTGCTCAGCTCACGGTCCCCTCCCCCAGGCACTCACAGCTCCGTCAGGCCCGAGAGGTTTGCCAGGAGCCCCATGTCCAGTGCTCGGAGGAGGTTGTGGGAGACGTCCCTAGGGGCAAGAGGCCTGGTCAGTGCTGGACCCCAACTGTCAACCAGAGGCACACTTAGTCTTCAGCTGTAGCCCAGCCCACCCTCCACACGCCTGGGCCTGTTGTGTGTGTGTGTAGTGGTGGTGGTGGGGTCTCTCCTACCCTCCATACAGGCTCACAAAGGCCAGTCCAGTGGCACCTGGATGGGCATGTGCCCCCTGCCCCGCATAGGATCCTAGATGTTTCAGAGGTTGTCAGGCAGCCAGGTCGCAGGACCAGGGCCCACACATGCAGGAAGGCCCCTGGGCAGGGTGGATAGGGACTGCCTCACTATTCCCAAAACAGCCCAAGATGCTCTAAGTGGGAAGGATGCTACTGGCTGACCCCAGCCTGGCTATGATGGTGGTGGGTCAGGTGCAGTTAGACCCTACTGGACCAACAAGATCATTTGAAGCAAAAAGCAGCAAGAACGGGCCAAACATAACTTTGTGAATTTACAGAATTTTAAACTGAGCAGCGGGCTGTTGGGGGTGGGCTGACTGGTGGAAGAGAGGGACAACCCCCCCTACATACACACACACACACACACACACGCACACACACACCACCCCCCCATCCAAGAGAGGGGCAGGGCCTGAAAAGCTACCAAGAAGCAGAGAAACAGTGTATCGATTTATCAGAGATTAACAGATTCCACCGGTTACAAACTTGTCTTCCCACCCAAAATAACCACACTCAAGATGAGAGCCCCAACTACAAATGAAGGGCAGTTCTCACGGAGAGGATAGACTGGGGGTCAACAAACCCCATACAGCTTCCCCAAACCAAGCCTGCTGCTAGCGCATCAGTTTCAACTCACCGCCGACCAGAGGACTGACCGGAACTGCCCCAGGGGCTTCCAAGGCGTCAGTCTTTATGGAAACAGACCAGCGGAACAGTTAGCAGTAGGGCTGCCCTCTCCAAACAAACAAAAAACTTGCCACCACCCCCCAAAAAACAACAGAACAAAACAAAACCCAGAGACAAAAAATGAGAGCAACTGACCAGAAGTACAAACGGTCATGGTTATGTAAACAACTACTCCCCATTTCAGTAACAACCGAAGAGACCCTGGTTTAAACAATGTAGCAGGTCTAGACACTGTAAATCCCACTGTGAGCCCAGCACGCCCCCTGGTGGCCAGCCCTGACACTGCAGCTCTTTCAACCCCGCTTAGGTCTCAAAAAGATTTTCAAACTTACAATCCGTTCGTTCCTGATCCAGTATTTACCACTGGGGGGGGGGGAGGGGCTGGTGGTAAGGAGGGTGAAGGAGGGGTACGGGGTGAAGAAAGCACGCCCATCCCCAACATATAAAAGAAAAGAAAGATCCACGGGCGCTGACGTTCATCTCCCTGGTAGGCATGACTTGGGTCCTCCCTGTGGCCAATGCAGGAAGGGCAGCAGCTAGGAGCCTGCGGGCCCTGGGGTGAGGCCCGGGCCCTGGGGGTTTGGGGAGTTTGAATAAATGAAGGGCGGCTCAGATGCTGGGGGCAGGAGGGCAGGACGCTCTCGCTTCAGTGTCCCGCCTGTGACAATGGAGGGTCCCACTCTCCCCACTTGGTCTCTCAGTGCCTAGAAAACACGCAGGTTCCAGGGCCTCATCCACCCCGGGCACTCTCAGCCCCATGTACTCCCAAACCCTAGTGGATTCACAGGGACTCCACCCAGGGCAGACTGTCCTGGGAGGGTCCCCTGCACCCCAGCCCAGCCCCAACACACTGCTGCAGCACTACTCTCCCCACTGTGCTCGGTCCAGCATTCCCCAAGCAGGACGGCCCACAGCATCAAGCCCTGGTCCCGGTAAGGGCTTCCCGGACCTGAAGTCACAATGGCTATGCATCTGCCTCTAAGGAGGAATCAGTGCGCTTGCGGGGGGTTAAGGAGATGATGGGGGAATCCCTCTCTGCAGGGCACGGTATGGGGCTGGGGATAGTGAGAACATAGGGGTGAAACGGGGGACAAACAAGGCTGGGGTCTACCTGGCCCACACCTGCCTCCACATAGCCACGAGGTCACCAGGGGCCAGCTCCAAGCATGGCTCTGCAGGAGCAGGAAACAGGGGAAACCAAACTCTTACGATGCTTTCTTTCCACGCCCCGTTTTCTGGAAAATTCATCAGAAACAGTAGCCAGACGAGCACCTGAAGGGCAGCTCGACCTCGATGCAAGCAGCACAGTGCCCACCCAGGGCTCTAGCCCTTGGGTCCCAGAACGCCTGGAGGGATTGGTTTTATCCTTATAAAGTCTGGCCCCCACCAAGGTGCCTCCCTGCCACCCAAACCTGGCCACAACCCCCAGCCTGACCACAGAGGGGCTAGGTGGCGGGACTGGGTCAGACCTGCGTGGGAGAACCCAGGGGTAGGGAGGGATCTTGGGGTGGATCCTAGCCACCGCCTGCAGTCAGCCGAGTTCTTTGTCTCCATCTGCTTCTGCCATCACGATGTGTGTGTGTGGGGGGGGGGGCACCGAGGCCTGGCCAGTTCTCCCCCAGTTCCCATCATCTCAGTGTGCTAACCCACCCCCACATGTAGGAAGCCCGTGGAGCCCAGGATGGGGGCATGGTCAGTCTCCCCACATCAGGTGTCCTCAAACTACGGCCCGTGGGCCATACGTGGCCCGCCGAGGACACTTATCCGGCCCACCTGGTATTTTCCCATTTGTTTGTTTGTTTTTTTTCCACTTCAAAATAAGATATGTGCAATGTGCATAGGAATTTGTTCATAGTTGTGTTTGTTTTTTTTAAACTATAGTCCGGCCCTCCAACGGGTCTGAGGAACAGTGAACCAGGCCCCTGTTTAAAAAGTCTGAGGACCCCTGCTCCATATTGTCCACCTCAACTGGGCCACTCTCTGGGCTGGTCATGCCCCCAACTGAGGATACCCATCAGGGGCCCCACAGCCAGGGTTGGATGGGGAGCAGGCCAGCTTGGGGCAGGGGTGACCAGGGGACTCACTAGAGAACAAGCATTTCTCCCAGTACCCAGGGGATATCATTGGAACCCACCCACCCAGCCCCTCCTCATCTTTCCCGACCCACCCCCCAAGTCCAAAGGACTGCTCTGCCAAGACAGTGGGACCAGGATGGCCCCCTCTCCACACAGTGCCCACAGGTCTGCCCCCTTCAGGGACCTGACTGCCCTTGCCTTTCAGGCACCAGGAGCTACTGAGCTGCTCCCTCCAGGTCCCCTTGTGCCCATTCTCTGACCATGCCTTCCGGCATCAAGCAGAAAGGGGGGAGGGTCCCCATTGCTGCTGCCAGGAGGCCCCCAAGGTTCCCCGTACCCCATATGGGCCAGACGATGCTGGAGGGAAGGTATGGAGTGGGGAGGGGGCGGCTGCAAAGGCTAGTGTCCAGCAACTTATCAGGGAGAACTTGGAAGCCGTGCCCCTCCAGCACAGACGTGGGAGGGGCCTGGGGGCTGGCCGAGCCCCCAAAAGAGACGCCTGCACATTCCAGACACGTGCGGTCAGAGGCCCGGACGGGTGCCAGTCGGCCTCGCACCCCCACCCGCGCTGGCCGCCACTCTGGAAAGGACCAGGGCTGGGCTCCGCCGCCAGCTCTTATGTAAGGGCTGCTCTGGGCCAGCAGAGCCTCCGCCCTCTGGCAGGATGGCCTGGCACCCTCCCCAGGCCCAGGCTCCAGGGGCTGCAGTCTCCGCCCTCTGGCAGGATGGCCTGGTGCGCCCCCTCGCCACCCCCACCCCCCACTCTGTGCGCCCCCTCACCACCCCCCACCCCCTACCCCAGGCTCCAGAGGCTGCAGCCTATTTTTGCTGCTGAGAGTGGGCCAGCTTGCCCACCTTCTTCTTGAGGGAGGGTCTGACAGACCCTGGCAGTAAGGACCCACCTCCTCCCGAAGCTGGGGGCAGGAGGCAGAGGGATTTGTCCTGGGCCCCAGCAGTTGGTAGTGGGGGGGGTCAACCCCCACAGGCCTGTTGCCTTTGTCCCCAGTGACCATGACGTGTACACCCTGAAGGTAGGGGTAGCGGAACAAGGCGCTGTGAGGGGAGATCCAGGAAAATGAGGTGGTCTCAGGGCACAGGAGGGTCCCAGTATCTCCAGCATCCCTCCCTCACAAGATCCTGTGCCAGCCTTGTTGGCGTTACCCCACCTGCCCCCCGGCTCCTCCTGTCTGTAGTGTTCCAGCTCCAGAGACAAGCATGTTTCCATCAAGGGAGGTGGAGCAAGAGTCGCCCATTCGAAGGGCAAAGCGGGGTCCACACGCCCCCCCTGGGAATATGCTGACTGGAACAGGAGGGGGCACAGGCCTCAGAGATTGGAGAGGATTTCCACAAACTGACCAACTTAGGGTGATGGGTAGCCAGAGACCCCAGCCTGGACTACTAGGGGTATGTAGACCCCTCCACCTACAGGGGCCCCAAGTCCATCGAGCCATCTGGACCTGTGTTGCGCTGACCCTCCTGGCCCCAGGCTGGCTTACCTGCCTGCCTATCCAACATAGAAGGTCATGGGGGCTCCCCAGCAGGAGCTGTGCCTCCAGGCTCCTCCCGCCCTCCCCTGCCACACCCAGCCCTCCTGCACTATGCCAACCCCAGCCATCCCATGGGGACCCCTGCCCTAGGGCACACACTGACCCCTGAGCCTGTCCCCCTGGGGACAGAGGGGGGAATGAGGAGGGCGAGGCCAGGAGGCAGTCCTCAGGCTGATGCCTTTCCCAGAGCTGCCAGCTGCCAAGTCTGGGGAAGGAACAGCAGTTCCGGGAAGAGTACTGAGTCCGATTTTCCAGCTGCATCTTGTTCAGCAGCCGCCGCACGCAGCCGTGGGAGCCAAGGCCCCACCGCTGCCAGCAGCCACCCAGGGCCAGTTGAAGACACTGGGCACCCCAGATGGCAGGGCAGTGGGCTCTGCCATTCCCCAGGAGGTCGGGTCGGCCATTGGATGCGCCTGCTGGCAACCCGACCCGCCCAGTGTTCCCAAACAGACCACGTGTCCCCAGCCAACCTTTTCTGGGCTGAAATCAAACCCAGTGTGTTCCCGCTGGGAGTGGGGCAGCCACAGGGATACCATTCTAAGGGCAAGCCCAAGAGGTGGCGTGGGCCTGGGCCTCCACCCAAAGAGCAGCCCCTGGACCCAAATCCCAGCAGGGGAAATAGCCACCAAGAGCCGGTATCCTCAGGAGGGGAAACAGAGTCACGCAGGCCTGGCACAACCCGAATGAGCATACCCCACCTTGGGTGGTGGTCAGGCCGTGCAGGCAACCTCAGCCACCCTGTCAGGTCACACACAGTAGCAGAAGTCAGAAGGCTCACCCAGGCCCAAACGGAGGTCAAACACCGGAGGAAAGGTGCTGATAGCACCCAGGCCCCAGGCAGGACCCCATGGCCCTGGACAGGACCCCATGGTCCTGGACAGCAGCCCAAGGCTCGTTCCCAAAGGCCAAGCCACCCTGCACTTCAAATGGTCTTAGGGGGGCTGCCCAGGTCCCCGCCCCTTCCCCATCACCAGTGGACAGGAGTTGCGGTTTCCCCACCTTGTCCTTCTAGAACCTCTGGTGGTTGGGGGTTGGCGGGCACTGTGGGGCCACATCCCTCACATGTCAAACACTGAGGGGTCCCCGTGGTGTTCGCAAAGCATCAGAAATAAAACCAACTAGGGAGAAAGGCCTGGAGATCCACATTTTCTGCTGGAAACGCAGCAGCGGGATCACGTGGAAAACTGGTCGGAGCCAAGGTGGAAGCAAACCCCCTGGGGTGGAAGGTGGATGGGGCCCTGGTGGACCAGCAGTTAAGCACTTGGCTGCGCGCTGAAAGGCTGGCAGCTGGGACCACGCCAGTGAGTCCTTGGGAGAAGCGCCTGGTGCTCAGCTTTCCTGAAGATGCCAGCCTGGAAGTCCCTAATGCTACACGGGGAGGTCATGAGCATGCCCCACCCCTCAACTCTAGGATACCTGCCCTCGCCCTACCAGGAGAGCCTCAGGCAGCTACAGTCTCTGGTTCAAGGTTATCTTCTCGAGGTCCCTTCCTGTCACCTGCTCTGTATCCACAGGGGACCCACGAGTGTGGAGATGTTACGTGGGCCCCCCACGTGGCAGCCGATCTTGAGAGCAGCCTAGACGTGGCTGGGCCTTGCCAATGCCTGGCACGGGGCTTCCTGGGGCCTCCCTGGCTCCTGGCTCCCAGGTCCCAGCATGTCACACCCACACCCAGTCCAGGAATTCCCTTCATGACAGGTCGACTCTCTCTGACCATATCTCAGATGCAGAATGCAACCAGGGGCCTCTCCTAGACCCGCCCACTCATAGGGGCACAGGCAGGGAGGGGCAAGGTCCTGGATGCCCCCCCCCCCCTGCAGGCCCCCTCACTGTCTGGTCCTTTGGGTCAGCTTTAACACACAGCTGCTCCACAGGGCAGAGGGCTTCAAGGCTGCGAGCCATGGGAGCAGGTGGCCAGGTCTTTTCCACCCCCGCACAGCAGCCAGTCGGTATAAACCACCAACCTTCTGCTTGGCAGCTGAATGATCAGTGGTCGCCCTACTGGGGGTCCTTATAGAAACCCCCACAGCCCCTGAGGCAGGAGCTCCAGACAGCCCCCAGCTCTGGCAAGCCTCCGGTGAGCACCTGGTATGGACGTGTCTCCCCAAAAGCAATCAGATCTGAGGCTGACACTGTCAGTCACACTGAGGCTGAGAAGGCCCCAATGCTCCCCCTAGAAGGTCGGGTCCCAGGACAGTAATCACAGGCTGCACATGGCCACGGGGATGACACGTGGCTTGCCACGGGGCGCAGCTCTGGAACCGACTGCCAGCTTACAGGAAATCCAGAAGACGGAGGGAGTGGATGGACCACAGACCAGCGGAAAGGGAGCGGGGTGGGGCGATCTGTGGCCAGCACCAGCTCCAAGCCCCTGCCATCTGGGCAATCTTGTCGCATCGGCCCCTAGGACAGGAGAGGACGGGACGGTCCCTCCAGCGTTCCCAGGCTGCAGATCTTTATGGGAGCAGATCGCCCTCTCGTTCTCCTGAGGAATGGCTGGGGGATTTGAACCCCCAATGCCGGGGTTAGAAGTCCCACACATAACCCTCCGTGCCCTCGGGTCCCCTTGAAGATGTTGATGATGACGACATCATGGGGACCTTAGTTAGGAGCAGATGCAGGCTGACGCTTCTTTAAAAATGAGGCACAGTCAGCTGTTGCCGGTTCAAACGCACTGAGGCTCCAGGGAAGTTGCAGTTCTAGCTGGGAGACCCTATGGGGCAGCTGTGCTTGACCACAGGTGGGTTCTCCCAAGCAATCAATGGCCACATGAAGGTCTCAACAGGGATGGAGGGGAGCCTGGCCTGGCACTGCAGAGGGTGGCTGTGACTCGGTGCCCAAGATTCTGCATCTCTTCTGCCCACTTTCTAAGGTCCTTTAACTCCCGTCACTTGGGCGAGCATGCCAGTCTTCCTTGAGCGACACTTTGTCTACCCACTCAAGTCTCTCACCATGAAGCAAACAACCTGGCTTCCCAAGCAATGTCTTTTCTTTCCGTTCCTCAAACCACTCTCACCCATGGGCACCATTTAACCTGGGTGGCTGTGGTCCCCCCAACAGGCCAGCTGCAGGGGTCTGGATTCTGCTGCCCTGTGGCACCTCAGCATGGCCAAGGAGCCCCAAATGGAAACATCCAGGGCTGAAGCCAGCCCAGAGGTCCAGGGGCTCCAAACCTTCTGAGAAGGAGGGAGTCTGAAGGGTGAGCTGCATGGTGGTCAGCCTACAAAGGCACTAGCTTCTACTGGGAGCCTCAACCCCAGCCAGCAACCTGGGAGGGATAACCCACCTACTACTATGAAATTCCTGATACTTGGCCTTGAAGGGTCTGGGGACACACCTCCAATACCCAGGTCCAGGGCCCTAGGGGGCCACTTGCCAGGCACGAGGCACAGGCTCTCTGTGTCTGCCTGGCCCAGATTCCACGGCCCCAGGACCCCTGATGTCCTGAGTGGCTCCTGGGCCTGCTCTGTGCCAGCCCAGTGGAAAGCCAGGTGTGAGAGGACCAGCCCTGACTAGGGTCCATCTCCACAAAGACTGAGGGCAGCAAATGCTCCAGTGGTCAGTGCAGCCGGCCTCCCTCAGGGCCCGCACGCTTCCCACCCACCGTCCAGTAAAGCTCCAGGACCCCAGGCAGCTTCTGAGAGGCCCTGTCCTGCTGAGGGGCCACCTCAGCCCCCAAGATCATCTCCACATAGAGGATGGGGGGGGGAGTAGGGGGGCCATGTGCTGAAAGATCAAATTACCAAGCCTGGTACCTGGCTGCCAGGGCCTGGGGACAAGCAGGCTGCCCCACAGCATGGACTCATGCGGCTCAGAACTGGGGTGCCCGGCAAACCCACATGGTCCTGCAGCCAGGACCTGTTCTGAAAACTGTGTGTACACCTGTCCCAAGTCCTTTCTGATCCAACCTGTATTCCACGAACCTCACAGGCATGGGGGGGAAACACAGCTGGCCTGGTTCAGGGCTTGGGGCTGGGCGTTCGGCAAGCCAGGGCCTGTGGTAGGACCCCAGGTTCCCACCCCATTTTGCTACGCAGTCCTGAGACTCACTTTTCTGTTTGCCCAGTAGGGGTGTGCCCTGTAACTTCAACTCCAGGATTGGGGCAGGAGTTGGAGGAAACACCAGCAATGGGTCACAGGGCTGGGCTTGGGGCCTGTCTGAGGTACGCACTCACCAAAGGCAGCCTGTCCAGAACCCGACTCCTGTCCCAGGGAATCCCAGCCGTCAGGACAGAGAACTGCCCCATGTGTTTCACCAGCCTGTAAATCTTTATGAGAGCAGACAGCCTCATCTTTCTCCCAAGGAGCAGCTGGTGGGTTTGGATCACTGTCCGATTCACAACTCAACTCTCTGTGATGGTGACCAAGTCCCCCCAATGCAGAACTGAGCATGTCTTGACGTCCTGTTTCTCTCTCTCTCTCTCTCTCTCTCTCTCTCTCTCACACACACACACACACACACACACACACACACACACACACACACAGGATAAGGTCCTCAGTCTTGGCACTTATCTCCCACCTTGTCCCCCTACCTCCTCATTGGGGGTGCTCCCTAACCCACCACTGGCTGCCCAGGCGTTTCCCTTCCCTACACTGGACCCACCTTTCTGCCCTTTGATGTGTATCAGGCTAACTCCTAGGTGCCCTTGTCCAGTCCCGGGAAGCCCTCCCTGTCCCACCTCCTGGCTGCAGCACCCCTTCACAGGTCCTGGGTATCCCATTAATTCCTAATTAGCATCGGGATGTTTCTCGGCAGCCTGAAGGGGCCTCCTCTGTCCACAGGACCTCTGTCTATGGGACCTGGCGGCTGCCGCGGCCCAACTCTTCCAGCCGCTGGAGCCTCGCCCTGGGAGAGGCCTGGCCGGCGCTCCGTTTCCCCGGCCCCCGGCCCGGAACGCGCCCACGCCCTGCGAACCCGCCAGGCCTCTCCTGGCCGTCCAGCGCGGCGATGCTGGTGCCCAGACCCCGGGCCTCCGGCACCATGGCAACCGCCCCCCGCCGGTACTCACAGCGCGGTGGCTTCGGCGGGGATGCGCAGCGAGGGCCCGAGGGTCCGCAGCCCGCGGCCCGAGCAGTTGACGCGGCAGGCGGCGCCGGGCGCCGGGCCGCACTGGCAGGGGGGCGCGCACGGCCCGCAGCCGCGCCCGGGGTCCCCCGCCAGCGCCCCGAGCCACAGGCCCAGGCCCAGGGCGAGCGCCAGGCGGCCGGGCGGCATCGTCAGGGCGTCGCGCGCATGGCCGCAGCCCGCGCCGGGGAGGCCGCGGCTCAGGCGGGGCGGGCGGCTGGCCTGGCTGCGGGGACAGCGGCGGCGCTGGGCCAGGCCGTACTCTGTCTCCGCCGCCCGCTCGCCCGCTGGCGCTGCACTGCGGACCGCGGCGCTGCTCCTCCTCCAAGCTGTGCGGGCGGGCGCCCGCGGGCTCCACCCCCTGCGCTGCGGGCCGCCGCGTTGCTCCGCCCCCAGACAGCGCGGGCGAGGCGGGGCGGGGTGGGCGGGGCGCCTTATGGCTCCACCCCCTGCGCTGGGGGCCGCCGCGTTGCTCCGCCCCCAGACGGCGCGGGCGGGTGGTGGGGCGGGGCGCCTTATAGCTCCGCCCCCAGACAGCGCGGGCGAGGCGGGTGGTGGTGGGGCGGGGCGCCTTATGGCTCCACCCACTTCACTGCGGGCCGCCGAGTTGCTCCGCCCCCAGACAGCGCGGGCGGGGCGGGGCGGTGGTGGGGCGGGGCCCCCGCCTGCTGGCTCCACCCCCTGCGCTGCCGAGCCGTCCCCCTGCAGGCTCCTCCTCTAGCTCCGCAGAATGTCAGGAGCTGACTTCAGGCGGAGCGTCGGAACCTCAGCCCTGCGGCAGTCGGGTTCCATCCCGGCCCGGACTCCTCCACTGGCGCCAGCTCGGCCCTCTCGCCATTTCGTCGCGCGCGGGGCGGGGCGGACATCAGCCCCGCCCCGTGGGTGGCTCTCCGCACCCAAGGAGTTTGACAAACACCAGCTGTAAAGTGCAAGGTCTTCCGTCCGTCCCGCTCAGCGCCGTATCCGACAGCCTCTCACCCAGCTGGCGCTCCCTGAAAACACGACGCAGTTCCTCTGGAGCCCCCGCACAGACAGAGCCAGGGACGGGGGCGCCGTTTGTGCAGGCTGTCAGGGCAACCGAGAAGCGAGGTGTCTCTGGTGGGACTTACCTGGCAGGCAGGTGGCTGGCAGCCTGCGTCTGCGCTCACTTGTGCTGCGTGTGACCTTCTCTGTCACGTTGCCGTGCCACGGGGCCTTTTGTTCCTCTGTGCGCGCAAGAGTGAATCAGAAAATAGCAAGAATTCAAACCGTACAACATGGCCGAATCCCAAAAACATGCTACTGACTGAGCGAGAGAAGCCAGGGACAGTCACGCATTGCTGATGACCTGACGTGACCGCGTGTTAAATGAACAGCCAGATTGAGGGAGGTGGGGGTGAGCGTGCAGACGTGGCCAGGTTCAGAATAGACAAACCCATAGGGACAGAAAGCAGTTTGGCGTTGCCAGGATCTGGGGGGTGGGGGTGGGGGGTTAAGGAGGAATTCTGGAAGGCGTGACTGCTAAGGGGTTTCTTTTGGGGAGTGCAGAAAATGTTACCTGGAACAATTGCACACGCTAAACAGGCGTGTTTTATGGCAGGTAGATTATATATTAAAATAAACTAAACAAATGATATGTAAAATAAATAATAAAATTGTCTAATGAATTTGAGTCAACATTTTCAAAGAGCAAAGAGTAGATGCCGGGTTCTCACCCTCATCACATCAGCTTAGTTTATTGTGAGATCTCTCCTATTCTCGAGTCAGTTAGTGCTCCTTCTGCTGGGTTGGTCTCAGGTGCACACAGACACACACGTACAGACACACACACAGGACTGTGCTATGGTGGTGCAACTTCCTCAGGGAGGTGACCCAAAGTCCCGCCTAGAATGAGTGCCCCCTGCTGGCCTCCTCAGGCCTCCGCCAGGCCAGCACCAGCCTTTGCCTTCATCTGGGATCTGCCGGCTCGTCCCAGACCCCTTCCTAGATGTCTGTCTGCTCTTGGTAGCCCTGCTGGTGACCATGACCAAGAGCCTGAAGGAGGGTGAGCCAATACTCCTAGGGGGCCAGATTCCCACTGCTTCCAAAGTCAAGGGTATGACCCCCATTCGCCTGAGGCTTCTGCCTCCAGCTCCTTCCCCAGGCCTGAAAGCTTCCTCCATTCAACAGGTGTCTGAGTCCCCTTCCATTGCAGTTTCCATGAGAGCTGCACCCAGAGGGACCACAGTGGGCCCACCCCATACCTGCATTCTCCTGGGCCTGGGATGGCAGATCCTTGTCTCCTTCCCACCTGTGTAACGGACACAACCGTGCCCACATTTTGTCCTGCTTTTATTGAGAATTAGGCGCAGGTTTACCGAGCAGGCCATGGCTTCAGATCCAACAATGCACACACATTTTGTTCCAACTCACCCCCTGCAGTCCCCTCAATGTCATTCTTCCCTGTGTTTCCTGTTTCCCTCCTTCCTTCCTTCCTTCTTTCCTAAGCCTTTTTTGTACTGTTGTCCTTGGGGAAATGTCGCCCTTTTGATTAAAAAAACAAAACAAAACCAACAACAACAACATGATTGACTCTTCTCACATGGGAGTAAGTTCAGTCCCAGACCTGGAGGGTGGCTGAGAGACATAGCCTCGGGGACTCCACCAGTCTCTCTGACCTGTCAGCCTGGTCAATTTTATGATATTGGGTGGTTGGTCAACATTTGTCTTCTGTTTGCTCCAGGGCCTTCTCATGTGATCCCTTTCAGAGCACCTGGTGGAGGTAGCCGGGCACCATCTAGTTCTTCTGGTCTCAGGGTTGTGGAGACACTGTTCAATGCTGTCCAATGCCCCACTAGACTAATTGTTTCCATGTCTCTTTTGATTCGTCTCAATCTTCTGTCCTCCAGATGAGAAAAGGGAGAGACCAACAGTTACACCTTAGATGGCTGCTCATGATCTTTTAAGACCCCGTTGTTATCACCACAGAAGGATGTAGAAACCTGTGAACGATATCATGCTAATTGATCTTTGTGTCCTGGGTCCTGAGACACCCGCACCCCCCCCCCAGACGAACATCATCTCTGCATTTTAGTAATGAGGGAGGAGCTGAAACCCAGAGGACACCCAGTCCACCCTGAGGGCTCCTGGCACAGGCAGACACCACACCATCCAGCTCAAAGGGCCCCAGAACAGAGAGAAACCCAGACGGAGAGGTCCAGGGTGCTCAACTGTGATCCATGATCAGGGCTTGATCCTCCCTCCAACCTGCTTTGTGTCCAACTCAAAGCATCTTAGAATAATTTTCCAGGAGGGAGTAGAGAGAACTTAGATTAGATATATGTAAGAACTTCCATCCTAACAAGGAGGCCATTGTAGAGCTTACACACCTCTTTGATCTCAGGAGGCTTGAAGATAGAGTTGCAGAAGGAGGGGGAAGTTGGATCCAGGTGAGGGATGGTGAAGGGGGAGAATAAGCAGGAGTGCTGACAACAGGAAAGTAGCATGAGGAGGAGGCTCAGGGAGGGCAGTGCTCTGGGTGGGTGGGGGGACAGGATGTGGAGGGGCTCTTGCTGGGCAGAGATGCCCTGGAGTGGGAAGGGGCCAGGGGCAAAGGGAAGGGATGAGGGAAACACCCAATGTGAGGTTTGAACAGATGGGGCCCAGGGCCACTTCAGAATGTTCCAGAGCTCAGCTGAAGGGGGAGGCCAGAAGCTATGAGAGGTGAGCTTCCACTGGGAAGACGAAGCCCCCAGAAGCAAGAAGTAGGAGCTAGCGGGGCCTTGGGAGGAGTCTGAACAAGAGGTCCAGAAAAGGAAGGTAAATTGAGTCCTGACATGTGGATTTTGAGAGGGGCCACGGATGAAACACATACAAGCCCCTACTGTGGCCCTTGGTGCAGAGACCCGCACAGCACCCCCCTCTTTAGGCTTCCACTGTGTCTGCAGCCCCCACCTGTCCCTGCCCTTCCAAGTACTTAACCCCCCTGTCCCTAGCCCTAGGAGCCCTGGTGGAGCTGTCTTGTAATGTTGGGTTGCTAATGGCAAGATCAGCAGTTCAAATCCACCAGCTGGTCCATGGGAGAAAGATAAGGCTGTCTGTTCCCATCAAGAAGTTACAGTCTTGGAAACTCACAGGGCAGTTCTACTCTGCCCTATAGGGTCGCTATGAGTCAGCATTGACTCCATGGTGGTGGGTTGGGTTTGGCCCCCTCATCCAATGATCCCTGGTGGTACAGTGAGTTAAGCGCTGGGCATGGTCAGCAGTTCAAACTCACCAGCTAATCCTTGGGAGAAAGATGAGGCCGTCGGCCCCTATAAAGATTAACTTCCTCAGAGGCCCTTGAGCGCAGTGGTCGTCAACCTTCCTGATGCCGCGAACCTTCATACAGTTCCTCACGTTGTGATGACCCCCAGCCATCAAACTATTTTTTCTTTTTTAAAAATACTTTTATTGGGGGCTCATACAACTCTTATCACAATCCATTCATACATCAATTGTATAAAGCACATTTGTACATTCGTTGCTCTCATCATTCTTAAAATACCTGCTCTCCATGTAAGCCCTGGCATCAGCGCCTCATTTTCCCCACTCACTGCTGGATCCCCTGTCCCTCATGAACCCTTGATAATTTATAAATCATTATTTTGTCATGTCTTACACTGTCTGACGAATCCCTTCACCCACTTTTCTGTTGTCCATCCCCAAGGGAGGAGGCTATATGTAGATCCTTGTAATCCATTCCTCCTTCTACTCCACCTTCCCTCCATCCTCCCAGTATTGCCACTCTCACCACTGGTCCTGAAGGGATCATCCATCCTGGATTCCCTGTGTTTCCAGTTCCTATCTGTACCAGTGAGCATTATCTGCTCTAGCTGGATTTTTTAAAACATTTTATTAGGGGCTCATACAACTCTTATCACAATCCATACATATACATACATCAATTGTATAAAGCACATCCGTACATTCTTTGCCCTAATCATTTTCAAAGCATTTGCTCTCCACTTAAGCCCTTTGCACAGGTCCTCTTTTTCCCCCTTCCTCCCCGCTCCCCCCTCCCTCATGAGCCCTTGATAATTTATAGATTGCTATTTTGTAATATCTTGCCCTATCCAGAGTCTCCCTTCACCCCCTTCTCTGCTGTCCGTCTCCCAGGGAGGAGGTCACATGTAGATTCTTGTAATCGGTTCCCCCTTTCCAACCCACTCACCCTCTACTCTCCCAGTATCGCCCCTCACACCCCTGATCCTGAAGGTATCATCCACCCTGGATTCCCTGTGCCTCCAGCTCCCATATGAACCAGTGTACAATCTCTGCCCTATCCAGTCCTGCAAGGTAGAATTGGGATCATGGTAGTTGGGGGGAGGAAGCATCCAGGATCTGGAGGAAAGCTGTATTCTTCATTGGTACTAACTCGTACCCTGACTGACTCATCTCCTCTCCTAAACCCCTCTGTGAGGGAATCTCCAGTGGTCGACAAATGGGCTTTGGGTCTCCACTCTGCACTTCCTCCTTCGTTCACTATGGTATATATATATATCTGATGATGCCTTATACCTGGTCCCTTTGGTCTAGCCAGATTTTTAAGGTAGAATTGGGATCATGATAGTGGGTGGGAAGGAAGCATTTAGGAACTAGAGGAAAGTTGTTTCATTGTTGCTACACTGCACTCTGACTGGCTCATCTCCTCCCACGACCTTTCCATAAGGGGATGTCCAGTTGCCTACTTTGGGTCACCACCCCGCACTCCCGCTCATACACAATTATATGATTTTTTTTTTGTTCTTTGATACCTGATACCTCATCCCTTCGGCACCTTGTGGTCACACAGGCTGGTGTGCTTCTTCCATGTGGGTTTTGTTGCTTCCGAGCTAGATGGCTGCTTGTTTACCCCAAAAATTATTTTCATTGCTACTTCATCACTGTTATTTTGCTACTGTTATGAATCATCATGTAAATATCTGATAGGCAGGGTGTATTTTCATTGTTACAAATTGAACATAATTAGGCATAATTAAAGCATAGCGATTTGTCACAGAGCAATATGTAATTGTATATTGTGAAATAGGTATGTGTTCTCCGATGGTCTTAGGCGGTCCCTGTGAAAGGGCCCTCTGATCCTCAGGTTGAGAACTGCTGCTCCAGAGGGTCGCGACCAGTCGGCACCTACGTGATGTCAGGGATGGAGCGGCTCTTTCCTCCAAGGAGCCACAGTGGCACACCAGGTTAAGCACTGGGGCTGCTAAGGGAGAGGGAGAGATATGGTTCAAACCCTGCAGCTGCTCTCTGAAAAAAAAGACGAGACTGTCTCCTTCCATCATGATGTTCAGCCTGGAACGCCTCGGGGCCAGGGGAGGGTCTTGCCGGACTCTGTGCCACGTGGTCCCCACGAGGAGGAGCCAGCCGGCCAGCAGTGGACTTTGCGTGGCTCACTCCTCCCTGCCCCGTCCCCTGCCCCTTGCGGATGGAATGGCGTCTGCTGGTGACTTGGACTGAACATGTGTGGAATGGAGGGCTTGGTTGCCAGCCAGGTGGCAGGGGGTAAGTGAGGAGGCGTGGCCGTGACCCCTGGCCTGCTCTCCCTAGCAGCGTGGCCACGACTGGAGAGGGAGAAGCAGGGCGGGAGAGGCAGGCACAGAATGGAGGCCAGAGGGTTTGTGTGTGTGTGAATTGGAGAGAGTCTTAAACAGGGATGCAGGCGGAGGGCAGCTTGCCAGCGCAGAGGGGAAGCGACGGAGAGGACAGTGTGGGAGGGGTGTGAGGAGTGCTTCCTGAGAGGGAAGGGCGAGCAAGAAACACACAGGCTCTCACTTCTCCGTCTCCCCCATTCACTAGTTCCGTCCTGCGAGTCTCCGAGACGATGCCTGGGCTCTCTCTATTAGCAGTCCCTGTGTGTCATGGAGGTCACTGAAGAGCAAGGCAGGGAACCAACTTCCCAGGCCACCCAGGGCTGGGGTTTCCTTCAAAGCCAAGCAAATCCCGGAGGCCCAAAGGCTCAGGACGAGGGGCGGCGACCCACTCTCAGGGGACAGAGGCTAGAAATGACCTGAATAGATCCATCAGGTGACTCTGACCTCTTCAAATATAGCGGTGGCCTGAGGTGCAACTGTTTTTTTGTTGTTGTTGCAAAGACCTTTTTATTAATTTATTGAGATGCAACTGTTAGGCAAGGCTTTCTAAAATGGAAAGGACATATGTCTGAAAGGAGCAGATTCATAATTACCTGGAAAGGAAACTCTAGATGATTTCAACAAACCCTGTGGTGACACACAGGGAAATAGAGTCTGCCAAAACCCTCTCTCGGCTCAGCGGGCGGCGTAGGAAGGGTGCTTGGCTTTTGATGAGCTATAAACAGGAAGGCTTTGATGAACAGTGAATGAGGCTGCTGCTGTCTGTCTTCAAGTCAGTTCCGATTCACGGCGAACCAACCCCTGGGCACGGCAGAGCGAGACGCGGTGTGCTCCAAGCAGTGCCATCCTCACGGCCGTGGCTGCGTTCAAACCCGCTACGTCAATCCATCAGGTGAGGTCTTCTTTTCTGCGGACTCTGCTTGGTAAGCTTGCGGTCCTTCTCCAGGGATCTTCAGTTCCTGATATGGTGAGCGCTGGCGGCAAAGTGTGGTAAGAATTAGGCTGCTACATGCAAGGTCTGAGGCTCAAGCCTGCCAGCGGCTCCTTGGGACAAAGTGGAGGCTGCCTGCTGCTTCCACAACTATTTTCACCTTCAGGAACGCTACAAAGGGTCTCTGTGGGGGAAGCCAGCCCCCCACAACTAATCATGGGTTCAGTAAGCGCAATTGTACGGTTAAGATATACAAAGCTTATAATAAAGGCATAGAGAAAAAGGAGAGATGGGAGAGAGTAAAATAGGGGAGTCAGACACATTTCATGGTCACATGCTCACCTCAGCCCTGCTTGGTGGTCCACGTGGAGATGGGAGATGAGAAGGCAGGAGCGAGTGAGAGCTCTTTATTTCTAAGCAAGGCTTGTATATCTTTGGGGGCGTGCGAGTCCCCTGATTACAGGTAAGGACATGCGTCAGAGGAAGGGGTTGTACTATAGGCATACACATCACAGGAAGGGGATGAGCTAGGCATGTACAGGCTATAGGAAGAAGAGGGGCTAGGGGTACACATGTGACAAGAAAGGAAGACCCTAGACTCAAGATGGCAGCCTGACCTTGGTCATGCTTCAGTGGGCTTGACCTCCCTGGGCTCTCCTTCAGGGAAACAATCTACTGTCCTTGGCCCTACTTAGGGTGGGATTGACTATGCAGTCTGATTGCTCTAGATCAGGGGTCCTCAAACTTTTTAAACAGGGGGCCAGTTCACTGTCCCTCAGACCCGTTGGAGGGCCAGACTGTAATTTTTAAAAAAAACTATGAACAAATTCCTATGCACACTGCACATATCTTGTTTTGAAGTAAAAAAAAAAACGGGGCAAAAATGTCCTCAGCGGGCAGCATGTGACACCTGCTCTAGATGACTGATAACCCCTAGGGAGGATCACCTCCGGCCTACTTTCATTGACCTCCAAGTGTACAGTCAGTCATTCGCCACGTGTAGCAAGCAGCTAGGTCTGGCATCTACTTGGAGAAGAGACAACCTGGGAGAAATCTTTCTGGATCCCACTGGTCTCCATGGGTCAAGATTGACTTCAGGGAAATGTGTTGGGATAACATGTCCAATCCTCATTCCTGAGGATCATTCTGGCTGTGCTTCCAAGACGGAGTCATTCCTCCTGGCCTTCCTTGTGTAGTTGATGTTCTGCTTCACCAACACCATAGTGCCTGTAGGTGGCTCCGAGCATAAAATAGAGGAGATTGCAGAAGGGGAGAAGAAACAAACCTGAACCGTCCAGGAAAGGGTTCTGAAATGAAACTATGAAGCTCATCATCGGAATCGGAACGCCTGGTAGGCGTAGGAGCGAGCAAGCAGTGGGACCCATGGATGTAAACGAGTTAGATTCCCCCAGTGAAACGACAGGATGTTCGTATGGAAAAGAAACACGATGCCCAGGAAGCGTGATTCACGGGGACACAGCTAGACGAAATAACCCCCAAAGGGCTGAGGACCAAGAGGCAGAAAAATGCCACTCAAAGAAGGTGAAGGTGGCACTGCTACTGTCGGGAAAATAGGACGGAAACAAGCGGTATTAGGTGGGGGAAAGTCTGGCTCCTGTTCCACGGATGAAAGGTACAGACCATGCAGAGGAATTGCGAGCCTTTGTGTTCTCAATGGTGTAGAGAGGTAAGCACTACAGGGCCAGCCACCAGATCCAGCCCACCGCGGGCTCCCGCTCCTCAGACTGTCTGCCCCCAGGCTTCTTGCCTCGGAAACCCACCGGAGCGGTTCTACCCGGTCCGACAGGGTCGCTGTGAGTCAGAATCGACCCCATGGCATTGGGCGGTTTTTGTTCTGAAAAGCAGAACATCAGCACATGCAACTAAACTATTGGAAGTGCGCAGAACGTAACCGAAACAAAATTATAGTGGGAGCGTTTCCTGCATCCCTCTCCGAATTTTGCCAATCAAGTAGATAATGGGTTTTTCAAAACTCAGAACGACATATAGAACCTTTGGAGGCCGCAATGAATAGGCACAGTTTTTGCTCAGTGTTTTGGCAAGGTCAAAAGAAACCAACAGACCAGAACTTGACCTTTGATGACACTGCCCCCTAGAGGCTGTCCTGGGTCATTTCACCTGTCCGCTTCCCAACCCAACTGATGTCACTGCCACCCAAGCCATCCCCAGTCATCGTGACCCTCCCGGACACAGTCCAACGATCCCCAGGGACTTCCAAGACTATTCCTCTTTGCAGGAGCAGAATCCCTCATCCCAATCCTTTGGAGAAGCTGGTGGCCCCGGATTGCTGGCCTTCTAGTTAGCAGGGTAGCAGGTGGCCATTATGCCCGCCGGGGCTCCTGTGACCACCTGGAATCCCACCAACACTGATTCTATCACGCCTGATCCTGCCCGCGGCCTGCAGACAATGCTGGACATTTTGACAATTCAGAGAAGACCCAGATAGTTGAAAGTTCCCTATGATTAACCATAGAAATGCTATAATTCTTTTCAAGGGATCTGTAGATACACAGGAGTCCCGGATTTCCTCTCAATTCCAGTTACTTAGCACCATGCCATGTTTGTTTGCTTGACGCACCTCATTGTGAGTCCCATAGACTGCACACAACGTGGCGGTGTGTAGCGGTTGCTGATGTTATCGTTCTTCATGCCGCTGCTAAGCACTAGGTCAGCAGTTCAAAGCCACCACTTACGCCAACGGAGAACGAGGAGGCTGTCTCCTCCCTTGAAGGCTGGGGGGGGTCTCAGAAACACCAGAAGTGGTTCTGTGCTCTACTCAGGGCTGCGAGGGGTCCCACTGATGTGATGGCAATTGGGTGGTTGTTGTATCGTTGGCATATGGACCCCAAAGATACTGAGAATGAAAGCTAATCGCAACAAATACTGTTGGTTTTTTTTTTAAATGAGGTATTTGACTCCAGTTAGAACGAGCTTACACAGGAGTCATGATAAGTGACCCAGTAGAAATGCCCGTAAGATTTCCTAGTCTGTAACCCTGATGGAAGCAGATTCCCGGGTCTTTCTCCGCAGGGCCGGGCAGGTAGGTGTTACATTGCCAGCCTCTTAGGTGAGTAGCTGAGAGCTTAGCCCTTTGCTGCACCAGGCTTTCGTATAGAGTTGCATCTCCGTCAGTCCCTCGATGTGGGACTCGGAAGACCGCTTCCTCTGATCATGATGGAATGTGACAAGAAGTGATTTTTGTTTTGTTTTGTTTTGAAAGTAACCATCAGAGCATAAGGAAACTTCAGGGGTGATGGATATGTTTACATCTGAGTTGGAGTGACAGTTTCCTTGGTGTGTGTACACAGATGCCAAAACTTACCAAGTCGTCCGCTTTAAATATGAGTGTGTGTGTGTGATCGTGGCGTGTCAATTGGGGCTTGATAGAGCTTTCTAAAAACACAGAACCACTGATCAGCCAGAACAAGGGGGTAGCGCATGGTTTAAAATCAGGAAAGGCGAGCGTGTCAGGGTAGTCCATTTGTACGCTGATCCGAAAATCGCAGGGGTGTGTGACAAACTCAGCATCAAGATGGGAAGAAGGCTCGTTAACAACCTGTGTTTACAGATAATGAGAAGTAAGCACGCTCAGACTGCGGAGGTTCAGCCTCGGGTCTGGATGGCACCCCAACAAAGGAAGATAGATGTGCTCTCACCTGGACCAGTGAGCAGCACCATGACAAACAGAGAAAAGAGGGACATCGTCCAGGGTTTCCTTTGACTTCGAGCCCATGGGCGGGGGGCGGGGGGGGAGGACCTGTCAATCAGGTGTACTTGATGACAACTCCTTGAGGGGGTGGTCTTCATAGGAGAGTGGGGGTCTCTGAGAACCGCCCCTCTCTCTGTCCCATTGCAATCCTCCTCATGGGGACTTCACTGGGACTCTGTGCCTGCCTCCGGGGACCGTCCCCACGAGGGCCACCTGACCCTGAGAGCTGTCCGGGGCCCTGCTAGGTTCCCAGTGATCTAGGATCGATCCACAAGGCTCTGCACCCCCCAGCCTGTGATTCCCCTGCCTCCCACGGCCCTGTTGGCATCAGCTACTTGAATCTGAAGGGGAACTTGTGGACAAGCATCAGACTCACGGACTTGGGCTGGGCTGCCTTCTTCATGTCAACTGGTTTCTTAATATAAAGCTCTGTCTTGTACATCGATGAGTATCACTGGATTTGTTTCTCTGGACAAACACAGCCCCAACACAGATCTGTAATCAACACCCATGCAAGCAGCAGGCAGGCTTTCCAGTGATGTGTGACATTGGATGAGCCATCAACAAAAGCCCTTTTTAAGTGTTAAAAGGCCACGATGTCGCTCTGAGTCCTGAGCTCTGCTGGACCCAAGCCTTGGTGTTTTCAGTCCCTTCATCGGCACGCAAGCCCTGGACAGTGGATAAGAAAGGTCGTGGAAGAATTGACGCCTTTGAAGGCAGAGAATCTTGAAAGTGCCTGGATTGCCAGAAGAGTGGACAAAAGGGTCTTGGAGGAAGTATTTACTGCCCTCCACCCCACCGAGTTGGTTCCGATTCATAGTGACTGTGTTAGTCTGGGTACTCTAGAGAAACAAATCCACAGCAACTCATGCATAAGAAAGTTTTATATAAAGTGTAAGTGCGCATCAAGGAAACATCCCAACCCCGTGCTGCCCAATCCCACAAGTCCAACATTAACCCATTTGTGCAACACCAATCCACAAAGTCCTCCTCCATCTCACAAAACACACACAATGATGCCGACTGCAGGAGGGAAGCTGAGTCAGTGACCATGTCAGCATCTTAGCGCTGGCAGGGGTCTCCACATGGCTGCTCCAGCACCCAGGGCTGCATCGGGGTAGGTCCATGTGGCTTCTCCTTGGGGATGTCTTGCAGGAAGTGAGCCTTGCCAGCTGAAGCAGGGAACTGCTAAGGCAGCTGCATCCTGGTCCGACCATCCCAAAGCAAGAGACCTGAGAACTAGAAAGGCGAGGCTCACTGAGGTATTTATCCCCCCGCCCTTCAATTGACCCCATATGTGTTTATCGGCCAGGTTGGCACAATAAACTAACTCAGTGACCCTATAGGACAGGGTATAAGTGCCATTTGGGTTTCTGAGAGTGTAACTCTTTTGGGGAGTAAAAAGTCTCATCATCCCCACCACCCCTACCCCCTGGAGCGACTGGTGGTTTCAAACTGCTGACCTTGCAGTTCCAGCACTAGGCCACCAGAGCTCCTTTGGAAGAAGCATCTTCTCAGAAAGGGAGAATGAGAGCAGCTGCCCGGCTTGAAGAATGCCTTCAATGGGGGCTACACAGCACACTAGAGACGGATGAACTGGTGTGTGGTTTGCTGTGTGTAATCTCGACAACAGTGAACACCCACCCCCAAAAACAAACCCAAACATTTTTTAATCCATTAGTTGAAACAGAATAGCAAGAACAAAATGAAAGGGAATGTGGACTTATGGAACTGTAACGAGTGTCACCGAACGATTCGTGTGAAACAGACCCATGGGAAGCTGATTTGCTGTGCCCACGTTCTCTGAAATGACAATAAAATGTGATTAAAGGAGAAGTACTACTGCCAGAGAAGCAATGATGATGAGACTTTGTCTTGACTTCATGTGCTTTGGGCCCGTTATCCAGAGGCACCAGCCCCTGGGGAAGGGCATCGTACTTGGTAAAGTCGAGGGTCGGTGAAAGAAAGGAAGCCCCCACTATGAGATGGCGTGACAGCACGGTCACAACAGTGGACGCAACCACGGCCTTGATGGTGACGGTGCTGCAGGCAGGACGGGGCACGTGCCACTCTGCCGGGCACGCAGGGTTTGCTATGAGTCCGAATGAATGAACTCCAAGGCAGGGAACTCAGAGGCCTAGAAACAATGTGGAGCTTAATAAGTGTTCAGTGGTGAATGCGGTTGCTCCGGGTCAGCAGGATTCAGTGACATTGACCAGCAATAGAATCGCCTTGATACTTACAGTTGACCCTTGCTGTTTAGACAGAGTAAGAAATCCAGAGTCTTTGGGTGTCATGTCTGCGCAAGCACCCAGGATTGGTTTATCGAGGGGCTTACCAGACCAAGTCAATGACAATCTGCAGTTGTCTCAATAAACCGAAGGTCATGCTCCAATGAGTGAGTACAAGGCACCAACGCCGTCACAAAAGCAAACAGACACCCGCATGGCAGGCCAAGGCAGGCAGGCAGAAGAGGCAGAGTCCCATAGTCCGATGGCCGTTTGGAGGCGGCGTGGGATGTTGCCATGTGAGAACAGGGATGCATGAGGCTCAGGCTGGAGGATGCAGACAGGAGGCCCGCACCTGTGCTTTTGGACAAGATGAGACTCAGTGCCAGGCAGAGACTGCTCTTCTTGCCTTTGTGCCCGCTTGCCTGTTGCTACAAGGCCAGACAAGCAAGCCCTCACCATCAGCGGGGGGTGCAGACTGAGCAAGGACTGCTCTGTTGTCTGGTTCCACAGAGCCGAGTCCTACTTGTACCCCCAACAGTGTTGTGTGTCCATCTGGAGAGGTCGGGGGGAGGTTGGCGCTGACATTCCCTCAGGCTGGCAACATTGTGCGTGTGTGTGCGCGTGTGTGCGTGAGTGTGTGCGTGCGTGTGCGTGCGTGTGCATGTGCGTGTGTGTTGCGTGAGTGTGTGTGCGTGTGAGTGTGTGTGTGCGTGCGTGTGTGTGAGTGTGTGCGTGTGTGTGTGTGATCACTCTCTAGACCAGGATTCCTCACTTAAAACAGGACGATGATCTTGCTCTTGTTCCGTGGTTTTGATACCTGTCTCAGCCACAGGCGGAACCCTCCTGGTGAAGCGAGCGGGTTACACATTGAGCTGCTAATGTTGAGCCCGGGAACCTGGAGCCAGCAACCATGCTCTGAGGGAGAAACGGAGACTTTCTATTCCCCGAAGTCACGGACTCAGAAGCCCGCAGGGGCAGTTCTTCTTTGCCCTATAGGGTCACTATCAACCGGCATGAACTTGATGGCAGCTGGTATGGTTTTGCCGTTATTATTAATAATTAGTGTCTCAGTCATATAACCCTGGTTTCAAGGAAAACCTTTCTCTAAATTCCAAAACCTGAGCCGTCCCGGGACAGGGTGACCATGGCCCCAGAGGGATGCGTGACTCCTGAGGTGGATGAAACAAGGACAGCCCTCAGGGAGTGTCTTGGCGGCCTCCTTGGGCTCAAGCATCGGCACAACTGTGAGGAGGACGCAGGACTGGGCAGCGTTTGGGTCTGTTGTGCACGGGGTCCCTGTGGGTCAGAATGGGCTCGGAGGCACCGCCCAGCCACCGCCACCCCTGGGACCACCGGATGCTCTCCCATGGGCGCAGAAACACAGCCTGCAACACAGCACAGAAAACAGCCACTCCATGCGGCACAGGGGAGTTAGCAGTGAGGCTGTGTTAAATGTTTGCTCTGTTCTTTTTAAAATACTTTCTTTTTAGAATCTGCACTTATTGATCAGTTATTATCTGAAGCCCTGGTGGCAGAGTGGCTGTACACTGGGTTGCTAACCACAAGGCCAGCATTTCAAAGCCACCAGTCACCTCCTCACGAGAAAGACAAGGCTTTCTATTCCTATAAAGAGTGATAGCCACCCGGTCACTGAAGACAAATGGGTGCATGAGCAAATGTGGTGAAGAAAGCTGATGGTGCCCGGCTATCAAAAGATGTAGCGTTTGGGGTCTTAAAGGCTTGAAGATAAACAAGTGGCCATCTAGCTGGGAAGTAACAAAGCCCACATGGAAGAAGCACACCAACCTGTGTGATCACAAGGTGTCAAGGGGATTAGGTGTCAGGCATCTAAGACCCAGAACAACAACAAAAAATTTATCAATGTGAATGAGGGGGAGTGCAGAGCAGAGACCCAAAGCCCATCTGTAGATAATCGGACATCCCCTTACAGAAGGGTAACAAGAAAGAGACAAGCAAGTTGGGGTGCAGTGTAGCACTGATGAAACATACAACTTTCCTCTAGTTCTTCAATGCCCCCCATTATCATGACCCCAATTCTACCTTTTAAAAAATGTTTTATTAGGGGCTCGTAAAACTCTTATCACAATCCATACATGCATCAATTATGTAAAGAACATGTGTACATTCATTACCCTCATCATTCTCAAAACATTTACTCTCCGCCTAAGCCCCTAGCATCAGGTCCTCATTTTCCCTTCCCTCCCTGTTCCCCCCTCCCTCATGAACCCTTGATAATTTATAAATTATTATTTTGTCATATCTTGCCCTGTCCGATGTCTCCCTTCACCCATTTTTCTGTTGTTCGTCCCCCAGGAAGGAGGTCACATGTAGATCCTTGTAATCAGTTCCCCCTTTCCAACCCACTCTCCCTCCACGCTCCCAGTATCACCACTCACATGACTGGACCTAAAGGGATCATCTGACCTTGATTCCCTGTGTTTCCAGTTCCTATCTGTACCAGTGTACATCCTCTGGTCTAGCCAGATTTGTAAGGTAGAATTGGGATCATGATAGTGGGGGTGGGGGGAAGGATTTAGGAGGTAGAGGAAAGTTGTATGTTTCATCCTTCCTACATCGCACCCTGACTGGCTCATCTCCTCCCAGAGACCATTCTGTAAGGGGGTGTCCAGTGGCCTAAAATGAGCTTTGGATTTCCACTCGGCACTCCCCCCATCTTTCACAACGATATGATTTTTTGTTCTTTGATGCCTGATACCTGATCCCTTCGACACCTCATGATCACACAGGCTGGTGTGCTTCTTCCTTGTGGGCTTTGTTGCTTCTCAGCTAGATGGCCGCTTGTTTACCTTGAAGCCTTTAAGACCCCAGACGCTATGTCTTTTGATAGCTGGGCACCATCAGCTTTCTTCACCATATTTGCTTATTCACCCGCTTTGCCTTCAGTGATTGTGTCAGAAAGGTGAGCATCATAGAATGCTAATTTAATAGAGGAAAGTATTCTTGCACTGAGGGAGTACTTGAGTGGAGGCCCAATGTCCTTCTGCTACCTTAATACTTAACCTATAAATATATGCACATAGATCTATTTCCCCATCCTCATATATAAATATATTTACATATATACATGCCTTTATTTAGACCTCTATAAATGCCCTTTGCCTCCCAGCTCTTTCTTCTATTTCCTTTGACTTTCCTCTTGTCCCACTATCATGCTCAGTCTTCATTTGGGTTTCAGTAATTCCTCTCAGTTACATTACCCTTGATCATGCCCTACCAGACATCCTACACCCTCCTCACCACCAATTTGGATCACTTGTTCCCTTGTCCCTGGGTTTGTTAACACCACTACCTTTCCCCCCACCGCCCGCTCTCCCATGTCCCCCCGGAACCACGGTCCCATTGTTTTCTCCTCCAGATTGTTCATCCAGCCTATCTTATTTAGACAAACCTACGGAGATAATAACACGCACAAAAACAAGATAGAGCAAAACCAAGCAACAATATACAACAAAACAACAACAACAAACCAATGACAAAAAACCAAAACAGAACTAGAAAGAAAAGCTAATTAGTTAATTAGTAGTTAATTCAAGGACTATTGGCCTTCAGAGGTGTTTTTCAGTCCAGTCTGTTGGAGCACCAAGCCCTGGTCCCAAAGTCCACCTTTGGCATTCCCTGGGGACCTCGCCGCTCCAGTCCCTTACTCTTCTGTTGCACCCCCTTAGTGTTTTGCCGCGGTGTGGTGGGATCAGATGGGGTGTAGTTCCCACACTGTGTCTCTAGTGTTGTCCCCTGTAGGGCTATGAGTCAGTGAGGGACGTCGTGTCTGATAGTGGGGCTGGCCATGTGGTCCTCTCTGTGGACTGGCTGCTCTAATAGGGAACATCGTCCTCAAGTCCTGGTGGGCCAGGATGCACTCCACTCTCTCCTTCTCCCCCTTCATCTGCTCCTGTGTGCTCCCATCAGATACGTCATTCTCCCAGAGCTGCAGATTCAGTGCTGTCCTCTGAAATGAATTCTTTTGAGGGGAGGGGCTTGTGTCCACATAGTTGGGATTGGGGCCAGCCCCTCAGACCTACTCCACGCAGATATGTTGCATTCACATCTTGGAACACTGGGTTGAAGTCTGGTCCCTCTTTCCCTATCTTTATGATCTTAAATCATGTTATTGGAGGCTCATACAACTCTTATCACAATCCATACATACATCAATTGTGTAAAGCACATTTGTACATTCATTGCCCTCATCTTTCTGCAAAGATCCACTTAAGCCTCTGGCATCAGGTCCCCATGTTTTCCCCTCCCTCCCCACTCCCCCCTCCCTCATGAACCTTTGACAATTTATAAATTATTATTTTGTCATATCTTGCACTGTCTGATGTCTCCCTTCACCCACTTTTCTGTTGTCCTTCCCCCAGGGAGGAGGTCACATCTAGATCCTTGTAATCAGTTCCCCCTTTCCAACCCACCCTCCCTCCACCCTCCCAGTATCGCCACTCTCACCACTGGTCCTGAAGGGATCATCTGTCCTGGATTCCCTGTGTTTCCAGTTCCTATCTGTACCAGTGTACAACCTCTGGTCTAGCCAGACTTGCAAGGTAGAAGACCCCTCTCTGCACCACTCCTGTCTGGAGACCAACTGTGTCACCATGGGCAGTGGTGAGGAGGTGGGGGGCATGCCTGTGGGGAAATGGCTCTTGGCCCTAACGGGCCCACTGGACAGTTCTTCCTTTATCAAGTCACCCAAGAGGTGCAGCTGGATGTGTCACCTGGGGAGCCGGACCCTCTGTGTGACCCCCCCTTCACACCAGGGCACCCGGGGGAGTGCCACTGTGAGTATCACTGGCTTCCAGGGGCACCTCATCTGCTTCCTTGGGGCGCAGACACCATCAGGGCTGAGCAGCACCTCCTCCGCTGTCTCCATGACAACACTGGCTGCAGAGAACAGAAGGTGTTGGAGCTGGGAGGGACCTGGGAGATCAGCTCCCCCGCCCCCTCATTCTGGAGGGGGAAGCTGGCCCAGAGAGGGGATGCTGCTAGTGCTGAGACATGTCCCACAGTGATCCTAGGACCCTGCCAGCAGGGCACCACCCCCAGTGGGGTCTCTGTTCCCAGGCCTGAGGGATGGGGACAAGGCTACTCCCTCCCCCCTCCCCCCCTGCTAAAACACATGGGGCCCAGCCCAGCGTTCTACTACTGAGCCCAGAGCCCTCCCTCTGGTTTGGGGGTGCAGAAGGGCAGGATGAGGCCACCCTGGGGACACTCCCAGACCCCAGCACAGCCCAATGAGGACAATCAAAAGCTGCACAAGCATACGTGAGTGTCCAGGGAATAAGGAAAGCTATTTAGAGGAGGGGGCTCTGAACAGGTCCTGGAAGGCTGGATGGGGAGGAGTCTAGAGTGAAGTTGGTCGGGGGGGGGGGGTTAATGGGGGCCAGAAAGAGGCTGCCCCCACCACGGGGGCTCCTGGCCACAGTGGTCAGACACCCAGGAGGACAAGGCAGCAGCCGAGTGCTGGCTGCAGGCCACGGGTGTGAGGGGACGGTCATGAGTGGGAGCTGACGAAGGGAGAGGGCCTGGGGAAGACAGGAACAGGCTCTGGGTCACTGTGGCCCTGGTCGGACCAGGTCCTGGTTACATGTTAAATGTTGCTCTTCCCCTGCCCACCCCTGAGCAAGAGGCATGAGCTTCTCAGAGCCCTCTTCTCCTCAGCCCTTAGCACCACCTCAGCTCAGGACCCGGAGGACACACCCTGCCCTGTGGGGGTCCTTTCCTCGCCAGATCTGAAGACCTCAAGAATCAGGACATCCCAGGTCTGGGAAGTCCATCTCCGCGGCCTTCTCCGCCAAACGGACTCTCTTCCTCCTTCTCACTGCAGCCTCTTTTCAGATCAGTGGGGACAGCTTCTGTCTGCTCAGGAGGGTGTCCCCTGGGGCTGGAGCATCCACGTCGACGAGGACTTCTCCATGCACGTGTCTGGGAACCAGCTCCTCTCCATGGGACTCTGTGGGCTTCCTCGAACCGTGGCAGCTGGGTGCTGAGAAGGGGTCCCAGGAGTGGGAGCTGCCAGTCTCCGAGGTCATCTCCACTTGCTCTGTGGATGGGACCAAGAATACAGTTCTGTCCAGACTCCAGGGCAGGGGAGGGGACTTCCTGGGCCACCTCTAATCAGACCACCTCCCTGCTTCTGTCCCAGGTGCTCTCACTGGTCTTCCCTTCCTTTGTCTCCAGGCCCGCGGGCTCCCTCTGCCCTGATCACCTTGTTGGGAAGCTAACCAGAAGGTAGGTAGTTCAAATCCATCAGCCCTACCCGCGGGAGGACGATGAAGCTGTTGGTTTCCATACCGATTCGCAGCCTCGGAAACACTAGGGAGCAGTTCTACTCTACCCTGTAGGATCAGGATGAGCTGGAATTAAGTTGGATGCAGTAAGAGCCCCAGTGGCATAGTAGTTATTGATTGGACTGCAAGGTCAGCAGTCTGATACCACCAGCCGCTTCTCATGAGAAAGATGAGGCTTTCTACTCCCATAAAGAGTTACAATCTCAGAAACCCACAGGGGCAGTTCAACCCTGTTCTATAGGGACTCCATGAGTCAGAATTGACTGGATGACAGCGAGTGGGAAAGACATGACATCCAACTTCTCCTTACAATCTAGCCCCCTCCTCCCTTTGCCAAGACGCCATCTCCCACGGCTCCCAATAAACGGGGCCATTCTTTGGCCTTTTAGTTGAACGACCCATCTCAGTTGGCACTCTCTGACCCTCTCCAGATTGCCTCCCTGCGCTTGGGCAAAACTTCTCTGCCTGCTCTGCTGTGGAGCTCCTGCGCACCCATCAAAGCCCCATGCAAATGCTTCCCCTTGGGCTCACAGCAGACAGGGATCCTGGCCGCAAGGTGTCCACCTGAACGGGGCGTACGTCTCTCAGCCACTGCTCCCCTTGATGATTTACTAAGTGCTTACTGAGGCTCGGAGCTGGCTGCCGGGCATGCGGCAGTGACCAAGACAAGCTGGTTCCTGTCCCCTCCCCCTGAGGATGAGCCAGATGGCAAATGGAAGAACTGTGAGGCACGATGATGGCTGGAAGGCAAGAGGCAGGGAGGGGATGGGGAAGCGGGAGCCCAGAGCTCACCATTTGCAAAAGGAACTGGAGACAGAAACTCACCTACATGTGAAGGAGGTGCAGACAAGCCTTTTCTCTGCTGCTCCTCACTGCCCTGTCCTGCCTGGCCACCAGCTCATTCTGGCTTTCCTGTCTGCCCCTCCCCTCCTCAGTCATTCTTCCCAGATGCCCAACCCACAGCCCTCAGCACCCCGCAACTCCTCACTACCCCAACACCGCAGGCAGTCCAGGCAGCAGTGGCCTAAGGAGGGGTTGCCCATTTCCTGGGGGTTCTGAGGTCTCCAGCTGAGACTCGGGGCCAGCCACAGCCTCACAGGGATAGGACACCCACACCAGGCTGGGCAGTGTGGTGTCAGGGGGAGGGGGGGTAAGTAGGGGGCTGGAGGGCAGGAAATGAGGTCTAGGGGCCTGGCTGGAAGCTGAGGGACAGTCGTGGGAACAAGGGACCCTGGGGAGGCAGAACTGCTCCTGTCAGTGCTCTGCCACGCCCTGCCCTTAGCAGGGACCCGGGACAGAACCTCTTGAGGCTCCAGGATTTGGATTCCCTTCTCTGCAAGGGGGAGACAGCAGGGACTCCCGCCCAGAGACTCTCTTGAAAAGGGTGTGCTACTGACACCCAGCAGTCCCAGCACAGCCTGGGCCAACACCTCAGAGGCAGCTTGAACTGTGGGCTCTGCCAGTAGGTGAGCTGTCTGCACAGACCACAGGATCTGGAGCCAGCTGTGACCTCTCCGGGCTGACCAGCAAGCAGAACAGGGCCCACAGCCCCAGATAAGAACATGGAGACTCTCCGTGTGAGGGACCCCTGGCAGGGGGCTTCGTGTGGGGGTGCCCTGAGACATCCCAGCAGCCCTGGTGGAGAGGGCTGCCCCTCTTGGGGAGACGCCTATCAGGGTCCAGGAGGAGTTTGGGGAATCTGCTCACTGGCCCAGGATGGAGAGGGGCCTGTCATGGATCGGGCTAGTCCCAGAGAGGGGCCTCCCAGAGGGGAGGAGGGCCATGTGCCAGAGGCTGCATGTGTGTGCCTGTGTTGGGGGGAGGGGGGAGCACAGTCGCCATGGTTCTGGCTGACAACCAGCTGCCAGCCAAGCCGCAGGCTCACGGCCTCCGAGTTTGTTTGTTGAGCCCGCAGGAGGGTGAGCGGCCTGCCGGCTACCAGCCGGGGGTGGGGGGTAGGGGGTGGGGTGGAGTGGGGTGGACGATAAGGGCAGAAGGTGCACACATCTCAGGGTGCCAACCTCAGGACCTCCTTGGCCCCAGACATGGAGATGGTACAGCGGGGTCATTGGGCAGGGGTGACGTCGAGTGCCAAGGGACCGCAGGGCCTGGGGAGGGGGCTTGCTCCTGGCACCCAGGCCCGCTACTCCCGGCACCCCAGCCAGGGGCACGCGCACCCTCGCAGAGCCCGGCCCCGTCCCGCCCCCGGGTTATTTACATGTCCCCGCCCCTCGCGCACCCATTGGTGGCAGCGGCGAGAGGCCGGGCCTGAGTGGCTGCGCGCTCTGTCGGGCACGGGGCGGGGCGGGAGCCGGGCGTCGCGGGCCCGGGTGGGCTCCGGGCTGGCTCCGCGGGCGCCGGCGGCTGCAGGACAGCCGGGCGCGGTGACCGTAGCGGGATCGCCCGGAGTGCGTCGGCATGTCCAGGAAGAAGACCCCGCGGAGTAAGGGGGCCAGCGCAGCCGCCTCCAACGGGCCCCGGCCAGCGCGCCCCGGCCCCGAGGTGCCACCCAACGGGACCCCGCAGCCCGGCCGACCCTCGCTGGGCGGCGGCGGCGACTTCTACGACATCGCCTTCAAGGTTAGCAGGGCGCCCCCTCCCCGGGAGAGCGCAGCAGGTGGCCGCAGGGCCGCGCTGACCCGCACCCAGTGCTGGCCGGCGCATCCCACACAGCTGTCGGCCAAGCGCGGGGCGCCCAACAGCTGCCAGGGCTACAGTCAGGGCCCGCGGGGCACAGAGCCTGGCAGCTCCCTATCCGCGCCGGGGCCCCAGTCCCACCTGTCCCCTCGCCCTGCAGGGTTGGCGTGGTGGGGACCTCCATTAGGGACGCCAGGAAGAGGTCTGCCAACGGGATGGGCCTTCAGGCTTAGGCTGTGTGGTCTGTGGGGCGATGTGGCTCTACCGTCCGGGAGTTTAGAATCACTGGCTGCAGGCTGGAGGAGGGGGTTCCCGGGGGGGAAGGGTGGGGTGGTAGACGGAAGCAGCAGTCTGGCCAGCCCTTCCTGATTTCTGGAACCTGCCACCCTACAAGGCTAGCCAGGACCCTAAGCCACTTAGCAAATGCCCCTTGAGTGCTGAGATTTGAAGAAGCATCCCCACCCTCGCAGGACACCCCCCACAAACCTCTTAAGAGGGCCCCAGCTGCCATCTCCCTTGCCTCTTCTCCCCATTAGGTCCCAAATGCCCCCGCCCCTCCTGAGCCCCACCGCCCCTCCCCCACCCGATTCATCCTGCTGTACAGGGTCCAGTGGTGGCGTCCAGAGGCTGAGTGTCTCTCCCAGGTCCTGTGGAGTCCGAGTCTCCCTCCTCCACCCCATCCCCTGCCACCAGCCCCCAGCCAGGCCAGCTCCCTGCACCCGGCCTGATGTCCCACCCATGCCCTCGCCACAGGTGATGCTGGTGGGTGACTCGGGGGTGGGGAAGACCTGCCTGCTGGTGCGCTTCAAGGATGGGGCCTTCCTGGCGGGGACCTTCATCTCCACTGTGGGCATTGACTTCCGGGTAAGCAGGAGAGCTGGGCCCCTGACACCCATGGGACCAACGCTGAGATGCACCCTCAGCGCCTTCCACTCTGCGGCTGGTGCCCCCAGGACTGACAAGACTACAAAGGCAGGCACCTCCTAGAGCAGGAGCTGGGGGCTGCGGGAGCCAGGCCATCAACTTTCCATAAAGCCCAGGATAAGGCATTCCCTAGATGCTGGGGGAGAAGTCCCTGCCCTTGGGAAGGGAAGTCAGGGCCCCATATGATTGACCCCCTACCAGGCCCCCTAGCCCTCTATATCCCTGCCAACAGGCTTTCTCTGAGCCTCTTCTGGCCTGTGTATGTGTAGTGGGTCTTGGGCCCTGAGCTTCCCCAGCAGTCTTTTAAAAGGTTGGGGAGGATTGGGCCAGGACCTCAGAGCCCCCCATCCACCCCAGCCCCCGTCGGGTCAGGTCAGAATCCCACGTGCTAAGGTGCTGTGTATTCTCGGCAGAGCTGGGACTTTGCTTTCTCACCTTTTAATTAGACCTAGTTAGCGGGAGGCTGGGGTGCTGAGGAGGGGAGGCCTGTGGACAGAGAAGGGGCTGAGGTGCTGTTCAAGCTGAGATGGGAGGGTGGGGATGGCTTAGGCTGGGTGGAGGGTCGTTTACCTGCACCTGCTTGGCCTCTCCCCAGCCCTCTCTTGGCTCTGGTTCAGACAGAAGAGGGAGGGGGGCAGTGGTTTGGTTGTTGGATTCACACTCCTGCCCCAGGTGTCCTTCCCATCCCCCTAACCGGCAGATGGCTGGCTGCACCTGGCGCCCCGAGGATCTACAGAAGCAGGGCAAGGAGGGCGGGTAGGAGTCCTGCCCCACACTGGCATGCGGATTCCCAGTGGTTCCCACTCCTGCCTTCCCCCTATGCAACCGGCCTGTGCTGAGCTGGGGGTCATTGCAGTGTGCGCCTGGGGTGCAGAGGGCCTATGTCCACTTTGCACTGTAGGCGGCCTTTGCCACGCCTGCCATCTGACCTGCATGTCTCGGTGTCATTAGCTAGAACCATCCCCAAATCCATGTCCACCTCCCCCATGCCTGCACCGAGCCCGAGCAAACTCTGCCCTTTAAGCAGTCCCTGAAGTCAGTTAGAGCGGGAGCAGACCCTCACTCGGGGCCATGGGAGGTCACAAGCCACTGGGTCCCCTGATGAACCCCATGAAGAGATGAGAAGACTGAGAATGGCCTTCCCAAAACAAACACGCTCACTGCCATCGAGTCGTTCCCACTCCCGGCAGAACTGCGCCGGTCCGTTTGTGAGACTCTAACGTTTGCTGGGAGTAGAAAGGCTTCTCTTTCTCCCTTGGAGCCGCTGGTGGTTTTGAACTGCTGACCTTGTGGCCAGCAGCCCCAGGGCTACTCCTTCGTCACTTCAAATAAGTGGTTACGAGTGTTCTCAGGGACAGCCCATGTGGAACTGGGTGAAGAGGAGCCGATGGGCACAGGCCCTCCCTGTGCTTCAGGGGAGGGGATGTAGGATGAAGGTGGATGGATTGGTCGGCCCAGGAAAGAAGTGACTGGGGACTTGGGAGGTATGGGGTATCTGAGGGGCTGGGATGGGCAACCTTGGAGGTGGAGCATGAAATGGGAGGGAGGCCTGGTATCTACATATACGGGGACTCCCAGGGGCTGGGACACAGCAAGGGGCCTGGGGGAATCAAGGAGCCTTCAGGTGGAAGGACGGAGGAGGGGGACCAAGAGGCAAGGGCAGGGAGACTGAATATTTGGCTGGGGGGATACCAGACCTGGAGGTGAGAACCCTTGGCTTGAATTCAGGTCCCTCACATGGACAGTGGGGCTGGGTTTGTTCTGAGTTTGCACCCCCACCCCACTCCACCCCTGCCATCCCACTCTTGGGAGCCCTGGGCCAGAGCATCTGCTGCTTGGGCGGGGGCAGCTGGCTGGACGGTGTCAGGAGCTGGCTGCTTCCATTTCAGAACAAAGTTCTGGATGTGGATGGCACGAAGGTGAAGCTCCAGGTAAGAGGAGAGGGTGGGCTGAGCAGCTGGGGTCAGGGGTCACGGGGGGAGGCTGGGCCACCTGACCGCTGGCTGCCCTTGCAGATGTGGGACACGGCCGGTCAGGAGCGGTTCCGCAGTGTCACCCATGCCTACTACCGGGATGCTCATGGTGAGTGCAGCCCTCGAGTCCCCGGGGTGGGGGGCAGGAAGTGACTGGTATGATGTGAGGTGACAGGTGCTCCTCGGTCCCCAGCACTGCTGCTACTTTATGATGTGACCAACAAGGCTTCCTTCGACAACATCCAGGTCAGCGGCCCCTCCTAAGGGGGAGGGTGGAGGGCAGGCCCTGTGACTCCCACCCGGGGACCCCAGGCCAGCGTCCAGAGAGCCCTGGCTTCATGCTCAGTGGGAGGCTGATCTGGTAACCGGCAAGTGCGGAGCTTTGTGTCGAATGACTGAGGAGGGTAGGTGACTTTCCAGCCTTGGGGACAAGTTGCAGTACGTACAGTATGGCAGCTGAGTCTACTAGTGTCCTTCACAGAACCACGGGGGCCGGGAGGGGAGTTGCAGCCTGGGGGAGAGGGGGGCGGTGTCCTCTCCTACCGGGGCCCTGGCTGGGCCTCCAAGGTGCACGGTCCCCCAGGACTGGCTGAGCGAGATCCAGGAGCATGCGCAGCGCGACGTGGTGCTCATGCTGTTGGGGAACAAGGTGGGTTGTGTGCCCTCTGGCTGGTGGGTGGGCCACGGTGGGCCAGCCGTCCAAGCTCCCTGCCCCCCTGCGCAGGTGGACTCCACACACGAACGCGAGGTGAAGAGGGAAGACGGTGAGAAGCTGGCCAAGGTGAGTGGGTCTCAGGCAGGGGGGTGCCCCGATGGTGCTTGGGGCAGAGTGTGGGCTGTCTCCTGAGACCACGGCCAAGCTGGCAACAGCTGTTTGCAGGAATATGGACTCCCCTTCATGGAGACCAGCGCCAAGAGCGGCCTCAACGTGGACCTGGCTTTCACCGCGATAGCCAAGTAAGCCTCCCTCCCCCCATGGCCGGTCCCCTGGATTCTTGGCTGGAGGTCTCATGTCTGTCTGTCCTGTAGGGAGCTGAAGCAGCGTGCCACCAAGGCCCCCCATGAGCCCCGCTTCCGGCTGCATGACTATGTCAAGAGGGAGGGCCGAGGGGGCTACTGCTGTCGACCCTGACCTGGTAGTTGCCCCGGAACGGGCCTGGCCCCTCCCAGCACACCTGCTTCAAGGAGCCAGCAGCTACCCAGCCCGTCCCCAAGCTAGTGCAGCTGGGGTGGACACCTGCCTCAGGCTGTCTGGCCTTCTGCTGCCTCCTGCTGGACACCAGGCCAAAGTGCACCGTGCCTAACCTCCTGGACAAGCTTGTTTCCAGTCATGCGCATCACGGGGCCACCGAATGGCAGAACCAGCCTCACAGGGGAAGCCTCCGCTCCATGGCTGATTCCTGGTCATCATCCGGGCTGCTCCCAATTGCACCTGCTAGGTATGGGTCAACACTGTCTTCCTCTGTGTCACCGGGAGCCAGCAAGGCTCCGTGTTGCAGGGGACATCATTCGGTCATTCAGAAAGCACCAGGGAAACCTGGGATAGGAGTCCCTTGTGCCCACCAGCAAGTCTTTTGTCAGTGCCAGTGAATAAAGTGTGTTTTCTGGAGTGGCTCCGTCTGCCATAGAACCCCAAGCCCTGGGTCGGGGTATCAGCAAGGCCAGGCTCTGGATTTCACAGAATGTACAGGGTCTCCTCCCCAAAGGGCAAGACCCATCTTCTCTGTGGCTAACCCCAAACTCCTTAGGGAACCCAAGGCCGCCCTGGCTATCTTAGCAACCTCTCAAGACACCTCCAGACTGAGAGGACCCTGAAAAAAACCCTCATCTTTTGGGGCTCACAGCTGCAAACTGGAGACGGGACCCCCCAAAAGATGGTATAAGGGAGAGAAATAGCTTCAATCATTTGAGATAAAAAAAAAAAAAGGAAGGCTTTGTCCTGGACAAAGCTGAGGGAACTGGGTGAACGTGATGATTTTCATTGGATGAGTTTAGTCAAACATGCACGGCTTGCTGGATGTAAAGCTGAGACCTGCTCTGTATACCTTCACCCCACGCCCAATAAAGTGAAGAACACCCACCGCACCTTGATCCTCCCTCTACCCGGGACTCACGACCCTGGTGTAGGTAGTACGAAAGTCACACTGACCTGCCCATTGGTTTAGCACTGCTTTATTTACACACACACACACACACACACACACACACATACACACACACACACACAGTAGCCTTGCCACCAGGACCTCCTGTCTGCTGGACCCCCAGGCTGAAGATGTTAACTTAGTCTTGGGGACTGCAGCTGATCCTCCCGTGAGAATCTGTTGCCACTCCCAATACTAGGATGTACCTGTGGGTCTTCAGGGGGAAAACTGGGGTGGGCCGCCTCCTCCTGCATGTTATCACCTGCTTACTGACGACTGCTCAGGAAATCCAATCTGGACCCCCTTGAGTATGAGTGAGGCTTTACTGGTTATTTTTGCAAAATCAGGCACCCAAGCCACAGAAGGCCAAACAGGCCCATGTGCCCAGCATTACTCCCACAAGCAATGTATTCCGTAGCCTGCAGGGCTCCACCCCAGGTTTTTCTCTGGCCAAGTACCATGGGGTGAACAGTCCTCGTGGGC
This sequence comes from Tenrec ecaudatus, assembly GCF_050624435.1. NCBI lineage: Eukaryota > Metazoa > Chordata > Mammalia > Afrosoricida > Tenrecidae > Tenrec > Tenrec ecaudatus. The sequence continues at coordinate 110,543,152 of NC_134541.1, read as the reverse complement.
ATAATCCACTTCCTTTCCTGGTTACATCCTTAAAGTTCCTACTTCTTAACCAGATCCCCCCGCCCCCGCTCAATTCATCCTGTTTGCACATACCCTAGGCACATGGGCTCATGTGATCGCCACGTTAGCCTGCAACGTGGGCTCTGGCTATTTGAATGACTTCTTAGTCTTTTGTTCTCCTTATTTCTGATCTTGGACTACTTTGGGAATTATTTCCCACAAACTTTCCCCTTTTCACTCGTTGGTCTTGTCTTCATTTACATTTAAACTTCGTCTAGAATCTGTTAGTGTATCATCTGTGGTTATTTACTCAGTGGTCTCACTGGGCTTAGGACGAGTCCTTGGACACAGCACATCCAACAGCTGTCAAGATTCCAGCTACTATTATGAGGCTGAGGATGGAGGCAGTCACCTTTTTCTACTTTTCTACAGGGTCACTAATCCATGTTTTTAGCTGAATTCATTTGCTAGGGCAGGGGTTCTCAACCTGTGGGTCTTGACCCCTTTTTTTGAGGGGGCGAACAACCCTTTTACAGGCATCATCACAGTAGCACAATGACAGTGATGAAGTAGCAACAAAAATAATTTTATGGTTGGGGTCACCACCACATGAGGAACTGTATTAAAGGATCGTGGGGGGGCGGTGTTAGGAAGGTTGAATACCACTGAGCTAGGGTGTTTAATCCCTTCAAAATCTTGATGGTTCCATCAGGAGCTGTGTCATTTGGGGATAAAGGGTTAACATCTGCCTCCCAACATTGGACACCTCCCTTAAACAGCGGGCAGCCATGTCCAGTGCCCTCCTGTTTGTGGCATCTAACTGGCTAACTACCCACTGCAGGGCATCTCTGGTGTGGTTACAGTTGATGTAGCTAATGCAGTCTACATTTTGATTTACCAGGAAAGTCTGTTCTCAAACTCTGCAGATTCCTCCCTTACAACTCATTAGGAACTCCACTAGGGGCCCCAATGTGGATCAAAAGATCCAGGGAGATTTCTTATCCTGCTCGGGTTTCTCCTGAAACACTAGGGTGAAGGGAATTGCCAGCTGCCCCTGGGCACATGTCTCAGTCTAACATGGTAGCAAATCCGAGGGTCCCCTTTCCACACCACCACCAGGCATCTGCCCAAGGTACCTGAGGGCCAAATAGTTGGCACTGCTGGGATCATTGGTGAAGTTTCCAAGGTTGGTACAAGTTGCTAATTCTCCTACTCAAAAAAAACCCAAACACCTTTTGGCCAAATGCCAACACATAGCAACCCTATAGGGCAGGGTTGAGCTTTAGGGAAAGAGCAACAAGCTCCTACAGCTGTCATTCCCAAGTCCGTGTGTTGGTACAGCCAACATGCAGTGCATTCACTGGAAGACCCCCAACTGTGGCTGGCCAGCGGTGCAGGCCTAGCCATCAGGTTTACGCTGAGAGCTCACCAGTTCTACTCAAGCACTCACGTTTCTGTGTCCTAAGTGGCTTACTTCCATCACTGAAATGAAAGGGAATCATTCTAAGAGTGGGTGTGGCTTGGGGGGGGGAGGTCTTGGGTGGGGCAGCTGAACATCACCCTACCCAGGAGGCCTGTGCTCATTCTGTCCCCAAGCCACACTTCAACTGATGGCCATTGATGCCAAGGCAGTCAGGCTTACACCTGGACAGGGTTGCCACCCAACTCTACAGTTCAGGGAGGTTTCACCCTTAGCGAGGTGTATCTTTTCCTTAACCCCTTCCATGGCATACTCTTGTCCCAGCCCCATGTGCTCTGCAGGGAATAAGTTATCTATGAGCTCACCAGCTGTTCACAGAACAAGACCTGATGAGGATCACATTTGAGGACCAGGACGGGGATGCAGTTTTTGTCACATTAACCACCAGACTAATGGGTGTGGGCGCAGAGGACCCTTTATGCTGTTCCTGGTGTGATCACCCAGTTCAGCCTGCTACCTCCCAGAACAAAGGCTTTTCATGGTGAGTAGTTGTGGAACAGTCTCTCCCTGTAAGGAGTGCACCTCCTCAATGGTCCCGTCTCTTCTGAGTTCTCAACCAGAACTTTCCCTGGGATGTGGCGGGTCGACCCCTCCTGCGGTCCCAGTGGAGGTCAACAGCACTTGCTAAGAGTCTTGGCAGTTCAGCTGGTTTGTCTCAAACGACCTCCCAGCCCCACCCCCAGCAATTTTATCAGATAATTCAAAAAGCAGGGGACCAGCACGATGCTTTAGAAAACTGACCCTCATCTCAATGGCGGGGAGGTCTGTGGTCCTTCCTATTAAGTTTATTTGGGCGCAAAACAGAACTAAAGACCCAATTAATGATGTTTTAGAAGCAGGCTTTATTGGGAAGCTTGCGGGTGGGTTCAGCAACTCAGGGTATTGAGCTATTGAAGCCACACAGTGGAAAATTCTGGTGGCATTTTTATACCCCTGTACCTCCTGCTGGCAGGCACAGGTGGGGGGAAAGTGCGCACACAGGGGTTTCAGAAGGGAAACGGTCGTTAAACTTACCTAAAGGTTAGGGACGGGTTGAGTAAATATATCTTCAAAGCACATCTTGGCTCCGGGAACATCTGGTTCCAGGAATTTACAGTTAAGCAAAGGGAGGGGAGGCCGGTGAGGGGTAAGTCTTGAGAGCTAAGATGGAGGCGCCGGACTAAAAATGGACTCTAGTGCCAAGACCAGACATTCAAGACTCTGCCACATAGGGGAAAAGGGCGAAGTCAGTTTTTTTCGGTAACTACTTCCTGGTGGTTGTGGGCGAATATCAAAAAAGGTGGGGGTGGCTTATCAGGCAGAGTACTGGAAGTCCTGGCCCGGCACGGGGTGGAGAGGTGGTACTGCTGTAGCATCATCTGGTGAACTGCTACACAGGTGATTTCCCTGAAACGGGTCTGCAAAAATCTGAGAAAAAAAGGGGCAATCATTAGTAACACGAAAAGAAGAATCATGAGGCCTAATATTGGGGCTAGGAGAGAATACATAGAGGATGTCCACCAGGAAGAGTCTTCTGCTGCAAACTTCTTCCGATGGAGTTCACTGCTTAGCTTGTTGAGGGTCTGGACTCTAGTTTCCACAATTCCCAACTCATTGATGTAATAACAGCATTTCTCTTGGAGGTAAGGGCAAGTGCCGCCTTTTTCAGCAGTGATAAGATCTAAGGCTCGCCGATTCTGTAAGGCAACTTTGCCATGAAGCTAGGGATTTGGCGGAGGCATCTATGGCCAATTGGAATTGCATGGCTAGCTTGTCCGTGGTTAGGACTGAATGTGCCAGGGCCCCTCTGCTAAGTCCCAAGGCTACCGCTGAGGAGGCCAGTGATAGCCCTGCAACCAATGGAAGAAAAATGGCTTTTTATTCTCTCTGTTGGAGGAAGGTGGGCTTGGGTATACACGTTTTGGAATTCTGCAGGTGTGTAAATAGTGAGTTGTGGAACTAGGGTGACCGGGAGGCAAAGGTGGTAAGTTGTCATGTTAGGGTGTAATACTTTGGACAAAGTGCGGTTGCACCAAAAAAAGTATCCATTTGGGGCAGCTTGAGTCTGAGTGAGGGGGCGGGTGGAGTTGCACAGCTGGAATAGCACAGAGGAAACTGCGTGACTCCAGGGGTGACACATAGTGGGGCGTTCTCCATGGTGACTGAGCATGGGAGCGAGGCGTTAAGAGAGTTTGGGCAAGTGGGAAACAGGCACCGCTGCAAGTGGTGGTCGTTCAAGGGCGGCGCACATTAAACAGGCGGAAAGGTTCCCCAGCCCTGTAAGATTGGCTAACTGAAGGCCTTGCTTTAAAAGAGCTAGCCAGGAAAACGGAGAGCCAGAGGGCCTTTTTATTTGCTGAGTAAGCTGGTGTTCTTGAGTAAGTATGTCATGGTGGAATACGTTTGAACTGCACCAGGGACCTCCAGACATATAGTTTGGCTGTCAGATATTTGTCTCGGCAAGTGGTGTACCAGGCTCTTGGAACCAGAGACGTCCACCGGCCATCCCAGGGGCCTGGGATTGTGAGAGTGTATTTAGATTGATGGTAGTAGAATCGTCCCTGGGGACTACAGGAAAGGTAATGTTTCTGGCAGGAAGACCAAGGGCACCCTACATTTCCCTGTATCCACTTTTTGCGCATTGGGTAGTTGGCTTCTGGTCATACAGGAAGCAAATAATGGGATCAGCTTTTCCTCGATGCCACTTAAACTCAGTGAAATTTAAGTATATGGGTGTTTTGCACCCTGTGGGTGGGCAGTCAGCGGTGCCCAACAAATAGTCATAACGCTTAGTGCGGTCGTAACTGGTATAGTTTTCAGTTAAGTAAAATCGCCAGGCAAAAGGAGAAATTATACTTGGTTTAGCTGGCTGGCTAGGTAAGATGAGTGAGGCGGAGACATAGGGCCAGTAGGCTGTACAGCCCACTGGGACTCATGGTTAGGCTTTACCGCCAGCTTGACTGGGGACAGATGTACCCAGGAGTCTATTCCAAGCACCTTGATTGCTGAGGGAGTGGTGAGCACTACCGTGTAAGGGCCTTCCCACCGGGGTGCTAAGGGTTTAGAAGATAGGGATTTGATTAACACAGCATCTCCAGGATGCACTGGTTTTTGGTGATCAGCAGAGGTCGGAGAGGGTTCAGGGATAGTGGAGTTGGTGTGTTGTCTAAGAAGGTTGCGGAGCAGGGACAAGTATGGAAGGTATGAAGGTAGCGGAGGACAATCAGTTGTAGGAAGAGGCGAGAAAAGGAAGGGCCGCCACAGAGTATTTCAGACTGAGGCCGGACGGCTCCCCAGGGGGCTGCACGCAGGCAAGTAAGAGCAAAGTGTAATAGTTGAGGCCAAGAAAGTTGCAGTTCTAGGGAGTCTGGTGAGCTGTTGTTGTTTTATGAGACCGTTAGCTCGCTCAACCTTACCAGAACGTAGTGTTTCCAGCAGATGCCCAGTGAGGAGCTGCCTGCTGCACCTTAGATATGAAGGCTGGGCCGTTGTCCGACTGGATTGAAGCAGGATGGCTAAAACGAGGAAAGGTGTTTTGAAAAAGGTGAGCGGCGACTAAGCTTGCACTCTCAGAGGTGGGAAAGGCTTCGATCCATCCTGACAATGTGTCAACCATAGTGAGGAGATATTTAAACCGCTTATGCTTTGGCATGTGGGTAAAGTTTATCTGCCAGTCCTGTCCCGGTAGGTGCCCTCGCATCTGGTGGAGCTGTTTACGAAGGTGTTGAGCTCCCTATTGGAGAGGGCACAGATGTTGCATTTGCATGTACTGTGTTTATAGCGCTCCAGTCTAGTGGGGTGAAATATGGGGGCCAGAAACTTGTAGAGAGCTTTTGGCCCAATGTGTAGAGAATTGTGGATATCGGTGATGATTGTTTCCTGTTGTAACTTTGGGAGAATGAGCAAGTTACCTTTGTATATCCATCCTTCTTGTCGAGGAAGGGAGCAATACTGGGTGTTTTCCTGACCAGTGTACGCTGGAGTGTAAGTGGGAGATAAAAAGCCTACTGAGCTAGGAGCGGGAAGGGGAGTTTGTGAGCGAGCAGTACGGTCAGCAAAGGCATTGCCTTTGGCCACGGGATCGCTAGAGGCCTGGTGTCCCGGGCAATAAATGATGGCTAGTTTATTTGGTAGGGGGAGGGCCCGTAATAGCTTAGCAATTAGCTGTCCGTTTATAATAGGGGTTCCTTTTGTGGTAAGGAAGCCTTTCTTTCCACAACACGCAGTGTGTGTGCTATTAAAAAGGCATACTTGGTATCGGTGTAAATGTTGGCAACCTGTCCCTTGGATAGGGTGAGGGCGTCTAGTTCTAAAGGTGGTGCCTGAGGGAAGTGGGGCTGCCTCCATTACTTTGGAAGGCGTTACCACCGCATAAGCAGCCTGCCGGCTTCCAGTTATGTAGGGAGCTCCCATCTACAATCAAGGTGAGCTCAGCATCTGGCAGTTCATCTGGGAGATTGGAAGGTGTGAATAACTTCCACACATTAATGAGTTTGCATGGGGACCTGTTCTGGAGCAGGGAGGATGGTAACTGGGTCAAGCAAGCTGCAATGACAGTTATTGAGGGGTCTTCTATAGAGTAGATGGTACAATTGAATGTGGGAGGGGAAGTTTGCTGAGACAGGTCAGTGAGGTGGCGGGTGGAAAATACTGTGAGGGGTTGTAATAAATTGATTTTTCTAGTTTCAATGGTTAATTCGGTGGCCAGCTCGAAGGCACGGTGGCCACCGCAAACAGTAGGGTCTAATTGTTTGGAGAGGTAAGCGACTGGGATGGGCGAAGAGCCTATAGGCTGCACTAGGACTCACGCATGAGGTTGCATTTTTCACCCTTCTTGTGGTCTTAGGTATTTTTTTGGCTCAGTGAGAGGAAGGCACTCCTGCAAAGTCAGCCATCAAAACTAGACCCACTGCTCCAGGTGGGCAGAGAAATTCAACATGCCCTCCAATTTGTCAGAAATGCTATAGACACCCCCACATAGTCTCAGGTCCTCTTGGTTACTGCTGGGTCAGCATAAGGCCCCATAAGGTCAGCTAGGCCTTTACCTTGATGGGTCTCCCAAGAACTAGACTGGGGTGACCTCCCTTAGCCTGTATGATGTTTGCAGACGAAGGTCTGTCCTGTCCCGCGAGAACATCAATGCGGACCCTGGAGGGAGTGGGAATTGGGGGGACAAGAGACACAAGAAATGGAGACAAGACAGTAGCCTGAGCAAGTCTCATTTATTGAGTAAAAGGCTACAGCTTATATGGGCCCAAAAGGAGGCAGGTGCTTATCAAAAACACTTAACTGTAGAACATTTCCGTATGTGAAAATTCCCTAGTATTTATGGCCAACTCAGAAATGCCAATCACACCCACAATGGGACAAAGTGTGCTTGTGACAGCACTGTGGAAAATTAGACAGCTCAGGCAACAAAAACCAAGGCAATGGCCGGGCCTCATGGCTCTGGACAGGTCCCCCTTTTTATTTTTTCAAAACCAAGAGAAACCCCTAGGGAACTGCACCTGTTTTCGGTTGTCAAATCTCAGAATCGTCCATACCCGTCATCAGTCCTCTGAGCGACTAAGACCTGTCTTAGGTTGGTATGATCCGGACTCAATCTTACCTGTCATTGGCTGTCCAGTTCAGCTCAAAGGGGGAGGTGGTCAGTTATGCATCAGTCAGTGATATGTATGAACCACCTTGTTCGCGCATCTCAAGGCGATGGTAGTGGACCTGTGTGGGTTTTGCCTGGATGGCCTCAATTTGTTGTTTGATGAAAGCCATGAGCTTATTGAATACCACAGGTCCCAGTGAGCACAGCAGTAACAGACGGAGTATGGGGCTCAAAAATGGTAAAAGTCCATTCCACTTGGTCCAGAGTAGGCTGGCAGCTCCAGGTCGTCTTGCATTTGCTTGATCTTATCGCTGACGATCCCAGGCTTGTTTATGTAGAAGCAGCATTTTTCCTGCAGAGTCAAACTCCTGCAGTGAGTAAATCTAAACCGCTTCTGTTCTGCAGCACTACTTCTGCTTAAGAATCTACTTGGCCCCAATAAATTGTTAAAACAAAAAAAAAATTTAAAAAAAAATAAATAAAAAACCAGAGGAAGGTTAAAAAAAAAAAAAGAATCTACTTGATCTTGTAAATCTTGTATGGTGCCTGACAAGGCTTGTACATCTGAAATCAACTGTCCAGACAGTTTGGTAAATTGAGTAAGAGACACCTAGGCTGGCAGTTCCGGAAGCAACTGAGGTAGAAATCCTGAATCCTGCAGGTAAAGGCATAAACTGTACTGCTCTTGTTCCCAACGTGTGATCAATAGCAGGGATAGGGACAGGTTCATCTCCAGGGATGTTATCTATATCCGGAAGGAGGGAGGCTAATACACGTAATCCTGGGCAAATAAGTGTAAGCCAAATTGTTGCCACAAACAAAAACTGACCCACTAGGATCACACAAAGGCCCTGAAGCATTAATCACTGTACTGTAATTAGCAAATGTAACTAATCCTACAGCAATTTCATCAGTACCGTTAAGAGGGGGAAAAGAAACAAGGAAGAGGTAGAAAATTGTAAAGGCTGTACCCGTAGGGGAGGAATCTGTGCAAACTATTGCTAGTGTAATTCAAGGTTCGAGTGGGTATGGCAAGGGGGACAGGGTATCCTTGCCTCATACAAAACCAACATTCTTTAGCAAAACTTGAATTAGAAACATTAAGCAAATTATATGTGGCTTCAAGTATATCAAAATCTGAGCATCAAGCTCTAGTTCACCTCTAGCCTTGGGCAATGCTAGGGGATGATATTGGAGTTGAGGATATAATGCTTTATGTAGCTCAATTTTTTTTCTGTACAATAATCTCTCTGACCTTATCCTGTGGACCTCCTCCGTCTGATATGTGAACAGGAGGGCTGGTCTCCCAACATACAGGCTGTCCCACTGTACCTGCACAGGAGGCTGCTCCCAATTTGTTAGACACTCCTGTGGTTTGAGGTATAACACCCCAATCACCCCCAGTGGACCCGGGGTGTGTCATCTCTAAAGTGGCAGTAAAGTAAGTATTACTCCCGTGTGTGCATGGCTGATAAGAGGTGTAACAGGTGCTATGCACAGCTTGGTAAAATGTTGTGCAAGGGCAAGGCCCAGGATGCCCATTCTCGGAAGGGATCATGTTCAGTTTTTTAACACACTGCCACATATTAGAAGTCCAGTCTTGATATGCTGTATGAGAGGCGCAATCCACTGTCGACCTGGCTTGTCTCGGGGGGGCCGGTGCATATCCTGCTTTGCAATCACAGGGTTTGCCATACCGATTTTGTAGTATGGCATGAGCCTTGCCAGGGTCGTTGAAGCCAGCCTGGATTCCGGTCACGTAAAAGTGCAGGGTGGTAATCCACAGGAATATTGTGGCAGGACTCATGTCTGAAATAAAAAGAGAAGGTATTCTCAGGGAGTCCTTTTCCCTGGATTGATTGTTATTGTCGACTTGTTTTTCGCACGGGCAGCCATCTGGATGCATCGTGTTCTTGAGAAAAGACACAAACTAAGCCCCTCCGCCAGTTCAACACTGGGTCTGAGTCATGCCATGAATCATCTAATGGATCCTTCCATTTGACCATGGAGATTCAGGGTGCCAAAAGTGATCAGCGGCAGATTTTCCGTGATCATCCAACATTAAAAAAATTTTTATAGAGTATGATTAAAGATTTCTGGGGGTGCCCTCAGTGGGGTACCATCCCCCCTTTTATTTTTCAATGGTAGTTTTTAAGGATAAATGGGCTCTTTCAACCATTCCTTGCCCTTGAGGATTTTAAGGGATTCCTGTGACGTGTTTTATTTGTAATTTATCACAAAAACTTTGAAAAGCTTTTGCTGTATAGCCACTGTCTGTCTGTATTTGTTTAGGAATGCCTAAAATGGAAAAGCAGTGCAATAAATGGGCTACCTGTTTGGTGGTGTCTCCCATTTGGAGGGTATCGAGTATGAGCCTGCTGTATCCATGCATACACGAATATACTGTAAATTACCAAATTCTGCATAATGGGTAACGTCCACTTGCCAAATTATGTTAGGAACAAGCCCTTTGGGGTTGCCTCCCAGGTGGGGAACTGGCAAATGTGTCACACAGATAGCACTGTTTAACTGTCTAGCTTGCTCCCTAGTTATTTTAAACATCAGTCTTAGGGACTGAGCATTTAAATGATGTAAAGCATGAGTGCCTATGCTACGGTTAGGCCTTCGTTGGTAACCGTGGCTACCGTTTTTGTGGCTGCACCTGCTATTTCATTACCCTGAGTGAAGGGCCCCGGTAGGCCTGAGTGAGCTCTAGGAAAAAAGGGGCATTCTTTTTCTGAATAAGTTGCTGGCAATGTCAAAATAACTCAGCTGTTTATGAAATAAGTTTAATCTGTGCCAGTTTCTAGGAGGGGAACTGAATGAGCCAAATAAGCACTGTCAGTATAAATGTTGAGTGCCTGATTAGGAAAAGATGAAAAAACTGCAATAAGGGCTTGTAATTCCACCAATTGAGCTGAGGTATGAGTAGTCTTAAATTTAATTACTTTGTCAGCAAAGGCATAGGCAGCAACCCCTGTAGATGACCCATCAGTAAATACTAGTAATGCATTATCCACAGGTTCCTTACTAATAATGCGAGGAAATACAAAGGCATGTAATTTGCAAAACTGAACAAGTTTATCTGGTGAATAATGATTATCTAATTCCCCAGCATAAGAGGCACAGGCTATTGGCCGGGTATCAGTGTTTTGGAGTAGCCAATGAATTTGTGGGCGAGAATTAGGCTGTGTGATTTTTAAAGGTTCTGTTCCAAAATATTTTCGGCTATCTTCTCTGCCCAAAATGATCAAATCAGCTACAGCATCATAAGGGAGTAAAACCTTTTTAGGTGAAGAGGGCAAGTGAATCCACATAATTATTTTGGCAAAACAAACCTGTAGGTGTCACTGCTGTATTAAAGACTATAAATGGCAAGGGCTGAGAATAATCTATACTAGTAACGAACTGAGCAGCAATAGCATCTTCTACCCGCTTAAGAGCAATGAGCGCCTCCTCAGAAATTGTTCTGAGACTTAGGATGGGTGTCCTGTGGTTAAATTTAAATATGGTCAGGGCCAATTAATATCTCCCAAAAGTTTTTGAAAATCATTGTTTTTAATTGATCTTTACGGATAATGGCCTTTTGATTGATGACTTTGGGTCCATTTACTAGAAAACCCAAATAAGCATATGGGTCTTGTAACTGTATCTTGTTTGGAGCTAGTTGTAGTCCAGCTGCTGCCAATTCCTGCTTGAGCCGGGCGAAGCACTGTAAAACCTGTTCTCCTAGGACGTCATCCATGTAATGCACAATATACATTTCCTCCCGTAAGTGTCTGGTGGGTTGTATAGCGGCAGCTACACATTTTTGACACAAGGTGGGGCTGTTAGCCATCCTTTTGAGGCAATACTCTCCACTGGTACTGTTTCATTGGTTCTTTAAAACTCGTAGACGGCACACTAAAATACTCTGTGATCTGCCCTGCTTCTAAGTGTTCCTGCACTAACTGCTGGGCAGCAGCCAGTTTTTCAGTAAAGGGCCATTGATCAACCCATACGGGTTCATCTGACCTCCAAGTGATTGGATCAGCACACCCTTGGGGTGCAGGCATGTCAATGGCAGAGATCAAAAATTTCCAAAGTCCTTCTTACCCAGTTGTCCCAAGGCCAGATACCATCTTCTCCTTCCCCTAATCCTTTTCCAGGGCTAGAACCCTGAGCTGGCATCTGTACAGTGCCTATATCATTAGGGCTACACATGATGATTTTCATTTGAGAGTAAATCCCTGCCCCAAAGGTTAACAGGCAACTGAGGTATGATAAACGGCTTAATGAGGCCTGAATTATTCTTTGTCCTTCCAGATGATATACTTGGAACTTTGCTTGGGGTTACTACTTTGCCCAATTCCTCTCAAGCTAGTTAATGTCTCCAAAGTGGGCCAATCCTCCTGCTTAATGATGGTCACATCAGCTCCTGTATCTATCAATCCTGTAAATGGCTTGCCATCCAACCATAAGGTTAGGGAAGGCTTCCGATTGGTAATTGGTTGTGCTCAATACACATTAGAGAACCCAAACCCTCCTGTTGTCCCGTCCCACGGGTCATCAACAACGTGGACACCTGAAAGAGGGACTGGGAATGAAGACGGGCCAGAGACACAGAGAGATGGAGGCAAGACAGGAATCTGATCAAGCCTCCTTTGAGCTGAGTAGAGGCTTAAATAGCCAGTGAAGGGCAGGCACATGGAAATAAGGTACAGCTGAGGTAGCCAATATTTGTGCATCTCCCAGGTCAGTATGCTAATGAAGCATACCAAGGGCCTAGGGGGAAATGCCACCAGTCAGGTATTGTCCAATGAGCATAGCAGCTGCTAATGAAAGAGCACCAATCCTAGCAAGGGTTAAGACAGCCACCATCTGGCGGGTTTAAACAAAGGCAGTAAAACCACCGGGCAGTTTGTATGGCAGGAAACAGTAAATTCATAAAAGTCGTACATGGCTCAAATCCAGGGTAGGGGGATATGCAGTTCCCTACATCCTGTCCCTTTAGGGTATTGGCTCTTATTACCAGACTTAACAAATGGCAGTAGAATCAGCTGTGCTATTCTTTCTCGAGGTACAGTAATATTAACAGCCTTGGCCATAATTTTAATTTCTCCAGTATAATCACTAGCAAAATGTCCAATCCTGCCACATTTAAAACCTTTTTTATTTATTAAGGAAATCCTTTACCGTTTGCCCACTAAAGGCTGCCGCCATTGCTAAGCCCTGTTGATATGAGGGCCCAATATCTGAGCAAAGGTGGGTGGATGTATCCTGTCAGATCAGTTTGCTTTCTATAAGGTTTAATTGCTGCTTGACGGGCCGGATTGGCTTTTTCATATGCCAGTTGCTTTACATAGTCCAGCCTGAGCATCACCAACAATTCTTCCTGCTGTTGTCATGAGCCTATTTACAAAGTCTGCAAATGGCTCAGCAGGTCCTCGTTTGACTCTGGTGAGCGAAGCTCCTGGATCCCCTTTAGCAGGTTTCCTCCAAGCCTTTGTGTCTGAATCTGTGCAAACAGCCCAGATCGTATTGCATCGGGACATCAGTAGTTGCATAATTACCTGAACCAGTCAACATATCAAAATCCCAGCCAGTCCCTGCTTGTTGATTTCTTAGCTGTGTCCTTGCACTTTTCAATGTATTCTGACTTCCAAAGCAGATGGTCCCCCGCCCCCCACCGTAAGGACTGCCCTAACTAGAGTTCCCGTCTGTTGGAGTGAGCCATTTTTAGGCAGACTCTATTATGGCAACATTATATGGAGCAGTAGCTCCGTATTAGGAAACAGCCTTTAGTTCCTTTGACATTAAATTGCAGTCGGTTGTGGTGTCTCCCAGACTGCCCCTGTGCATCTGTAGTTTCAGTCACAGGAAAAGCCTCCATAGAGGAAGAGTTTTCCTCTTCCCTGTCTATAGTCAATCTCCCTATGGGGACATGTTGTCCGGGCTGCTGAGGCGGGCACATAGCTCTTTCTCTGAATCTGTCACACTCATTCTCTGTTCTCAATTTTTGCAACCTAGTAATCAAGGATTGATGTAATTCTTCTAGTTTTATTTGTTCTTCAAGCTGGGTAATTTTTTCTTTTAAGTTCCTCCTTTGGGTCCACTACTGCCATCACTGTAGGCGCAGAGGCCGTGTTATAAGGTGGAGGATGCGAAAAAGACAGGCCAGTCGGGATTGATATTTAGCTGCCTCCTCTTCTAAATCATCCCAGTCTACTTCTGACGGGTCGGGATTTTTGTCATCCTCTTATTTCCTGGTTGACTAAGTTTTTACCAATTTTTTTGGTCCCTCCACTATTTTCATCACTGTTTTATAAGAGGATCCTTCCGCCCTCATCACTTTCTAAGGAAATAAGGTCAATCTCCTCCTCTGGTGGAGGCGCTCTAAGATCAGTTTTAGAACTGACTTTTAATATTTCTTCTGTCTGGGCAATGGCCACTGTTATTTGCGGACAATTTTCCTTCCTATCTATTTAATATTTGATTAAATTCCAATAAGAAAAGGTTGTAACAGGAATCTTTTCTGGTCCAAATACCTCATAATAATCTTCTAGGGCATTGCCAAGCCTTTTCCATCTTTTTATATCAATTGTCCCTTCTTGCGGAAGCCAAGGACAAGTATCTTTTATAAAGTCAAAAAATTTAAATAAATCACAACTTTTCACCTTTACTCCTCGTGTCTTTAAAGCCTCTTTCAATTGTTTCACATAAATCCGATGCTGGCGTCCCATTTTCGGGCGCTTTTACTCACTTTCAGTCTCGGCGCAGCAGGCTCCAGAGGCGGCCGAAGAATTTTTTTCACTTTTATTGTCTACCTTCTCTGGACCCTGGAGGAGGGAGTGGGAATTGGGGGGGACAAGAGACACAAGAAATGGAGACAAGACAGTAGGCTGAGCAAGTCTCGTTTATTAGAGTAAAGGGCTACAGCTTATATGGACCAAAAGGAGGAAGCAGGTGTTTATCAAAAACGCTTAACCGTAGAACAAAACATTTCTGTATGTGAAAATCCCCTAGTATTTATGGCCAACTCAGAAATGTCAATCACACCCACAATGGGGTGACAGCACTGTGGAAAATTAGAGCTCAGGCAACGAAAACAAAGGCAATGGCCAGGCCTCATGGCTCTGGACAAAGGTCCAGTAAATCCAATCTGTACTCATGGCAACAAGTGAAGCTTTATTAGTTGACTTTACAAATTGGGGCAAGCAAGACTAACACACCAAACTTTTTATTCCATAGCTGAAGACCCTCCCCCCTGGTTCTTCATTGGTTAAGTACATTTTTTTGGGGGGGGGGCCTGTTTTAGGGTACGAGACCCTACCTCAAATATAATTTAAGGAGAACATTTACATCGTCAAACCTTCAGACATCTGGAGGAGGGAGGCCATCCTGTGGGGGAACATGCGCAAATAAAGACAAAGAAACTATGGGTGCAGGGGCCTTGACCCTGTTCTCAGGATTTTATTCAACATGGGATATTACAGCTCTCGAAACAGGCCAGTTCTGGATAATCACATCAAACAGATGGGCAACGCATTCACCTTGAGTATGACTTAAGTGTGCTTGCATTGAGGAGTTAAGCCTTTGTATAAGACACCTCAAATTAGTAGGGTGCGCTATAGAGAAACATCCTCGCGGACTGGAATAACAGGTAGGCACTTCCACGTCTCAGACTGGTGTGCACGAAGGCTCGAAGTAGGGCCACATGAAACTGTTCAGGGCACACATGACTCAGGAGCCCCTATAGCGGGCCCCGTGTGACGACCTCCAACAAAGGACACCCCTATGTTGGCTGTGGGGGAGACTACTCTCCCTGGGCTGCTGAGATGGGTGGAAGAAATTCACCAAGACATTTTTCCTGGAGGCAGGGTTATTGACACTCTTGGTTAATGGTCACAAAAAAAATTCTATTAAGGTTAGATCTATTTGGGGACCCTGCAAACAGACGGGGCCTGTGGCTGCCATCTACAGCCCTTTGCAAACCAGAGGGCTCAGTATTTAAGCCCAAACAGAGACGCAGGCCTCCAGGTCGCTACTTAGTTCCTTTCATGGTAACATTTTTGCAGTTTTTACTTCAGCAGACACTACACCCCCACTCCCGCCGCGCCCCCACTCAGCCTGCTCACATACCCCAGGTGCACGGGTTCCTGCCCTTGCCACGTCTGCCAGCAACTAGTGCCCTGCCCACTTAGTGACTTCTTGGTCTTTTGTTCTTGTTGCTGTCGACGGACCAGTTTGGGGCTTCTCACATAACCGATGATCCTGGAAAAAAAAGCAAGACAGCGCCGAGATGGATACGGGAGCCCTCGCCACCGTGCGGGGTTAGGCGGTTGTGTGCTCCCAGCCCCCCACCCCAATAAAGCCGCGCGACCTTGAGGCTTTCAGTCTTGCAAGCTAATCAGACCGCACGTGCGTGCAGTTCTCATACGAGGTGTCAGAAATTATGCAATTCATCACGAGCTCCGGGCCGCCGGGGGAGAGGGGGGCACCCGCGCTTACCTGGACGGACGGAAGACCTCAGGACCCGTGTGCAGCAGGGCTCGGAAACACCCTGAGGCCCACGGGACCCCTCACTTCCAAGCCACAAGGAGCCAGGACCAAAGCCCGCTGGGAAAGAAAGGGGAACGCGTGGTCCTCTAAGCTTTATAGGAGCTGCCACGCTTCTGTGATTGGACAATCCTGACGGAAGTACCGTCCCTCCTCGTAGTTAATAGGATCGACGCGCTCTACCTAAGTTGTTTTCACCAATCAGGCTACGGCATTTATTTTAGGGGCGGTTTCCAATGCCCGCGGCGCGAAGCTCCTCCCTTCCTTAATGGAAGAGGCGGTGGACTGTGAGCGACGGCCAATCAGAGTCCGACCAGCAACAGAGCGATTCTGAAGCCGCCAATCCTGTCCCGGGGCGGCCGGGACGCCGAAGTCGTAGTTTCTAGCGCGCCGCGCGTCAGGGGACTTCCTGGGCCTCGAGAGTCCGTGGACTACAAGTCCCGGCAGGCCCCGCGGCGGGGCACTTCCGGCTCGCGCGACTGGTCCCTTTCCAGGCCAGTGGCCGAAGGGGCATGATGGAGTGGGAGCGTGGCTGTGCGATTCCCCGGCGGCCGCGGGCGGGTGAGTGTCCGCGCGGCAAGCCGGGCCCGACGCTTGCGCCTCGGGGCCACAGGGGGAGGACGGGAGGCGGGTGCGTCGGAGGTCAGAGCAAAGGGGTGGCCCAGAGGGGGCGGGGCTGAGTCGGGCTAGGGTCTCTGGATCCGTCCTTTTTCCTGTGTGCTTGCCTGGCACGCTTCATCCCTTCTTCCTGCGTTTACTAAGCGCCGCCTGGATGCATGGCCCTGTTCCAGAGGCCAGCGAACGTGCAGGGGAATGTGCTCCCTGTTTTCACCAGCTCATCTTGGGGTGCTGGATTTCAGCTCGCCATTTGGACCATCCGGGCTGGGTCGTGCTTTGTGGTGGGGTCTGCACTGTGTTTATTGTAGAATACTGAGCTGCATCTCTGCTCTGCACCCCGCTGCTAGCTGTGATGGTCAGAAACAGCCCTGCGTCTTGGGAAGGGGTGGGGTGGGATTAACGATTTTGAGGGTACACAGTAAACGGAGGAATTAATGAGAAATTGCTGTGGGAGCTGTGAAGGATACTGGGGGCTAAGAAGCAGTCTGGCCTCTGGGAGACCTTTGGGGCAGGGAACAGTTAGCCTAAGACCAAACGGGAACTTCCGTGCAAGAGTATTCTCCAAGGTGGAGTTCCTTCGTTCGTGAGAAAGGGCCTAGCTGGGAGGCCCCTACAGCACCCTGTGAAGTGGTGAGAGAAGTCAGGGAGGTGGGCAGGCCCTACAGGGTGCAAGATGGGGACTTCACTGTGTATACCACACCTTTCTTGAGAGGCACCTCTGGGCGGGTGGGTGGGTGGACTTGAAATTCCAACCTCCCAGTCTCCAGCCACAGCTGTTCGTTGTTTGCACCACTCTAGGATTCTGAGGAGAGGGCTATTGGGGTGACAGGGTCAGGGCTTTGTCTAATGAAAGTGGAGGTTGGACAGTGGGGTGTCGGGGGGCAGTGTGGGAAAAGGGGCTATCTATTAGTCCTCACTGGGTTCCAGCTGCCCCAGCTGAGGCTGAAGCTGGTGTCCAGTCATAGAGCCAAGCTGGGCCTTAGGGTGGGTCCTGCTTGATCCCACCCTATCAGGGTACGGGAATCATCCTACTCTACTCCAGGTTGCACATCCCTCAGACCCCACCCCATGTTTCAAACCAGGACTTCTTCCTGGGAGCTGCCCATCTCTTGGCTTTTGCCAAGGGCCACCCAGATGACCTCCCTCGCTTCTCCTTCCTTCTTGGTGGGCCTCTCCTCTCTGGGAGAGTCTGTGGGATGGGCACCAGTTTTGCCATTAGTTCTTGTGTCCCTGTTTTCAGCATCCTGGCTTGTCACAGGAATCCCAGGTCCCAAGTCCCTACGAAGCCCTGTCTTCTCAGCTAGACCCTCCCTTTATGGGAGCTAGAGTGAGAAACTGGTGACCGGGAATTAGTGCCCCAGCCAGAGGGGCTGCTTCCTGGCTCAGCTTTCACTTTGGGTGTGATCACTGGGTCACTGCAAAACACAGCACAGCCCCGGCCACAAAGCACAACCCAGTGTTCATGTGGGTGCACTCGAATGTTTTTGGGGTTAGTGTGGGGGTTCCCAGTCCTCTACTTTCCTTCATCAGGTTGGACTTCTCTCTTTACCCTCACGTCCCCTCTCAGCACAGGGCCCTGCACGCTCAGTGGTATAAACCTGGGTGTATGCGTTGGTGAGAGCTCGAAGCTGGCAGACCTGGTAACCTGGGGCTCCCTGGTTCAGTTCTGCTCAGGTGCATGGGAATCCTGGGTGTACTGATGACAGCAAAGGGAGTGATTGGAAGGGGCACACTTTGGACCTGGGCTTGCTGGCTGTGTGTCCCTGGGATGGCCCCTGGGCCTTTCTGACCCTTCTTCACTTTCAGTTCTCATGGTCTCACCCATCTTTTTTTGCGGGGGGGGGGGGGGGCGGGGAACCCAAGGCTCAGGAGGACAGTCAGCTTGCTCAGAGTGACACAGCTGCTCAGCTGATGTGGGATTTGGACCCGGATCTGGGTGGGTTTAGCACCTGCATTCATCACTGTTCTGCTGGGCACCCCAGGGGGCAAGGGTATCCATGAGTGCTGGCACACATGCATCCCAGGGACATGGTGCAGCTGTCTCTTGTCATTGACTAGATGCTGTGACTTGAAAAGCCAACTGGTCTCTCTGGTAGGAAGGGCTAGCCGACCCTTGGGCTCTCCTGGACTTTTCCCCATTTGAACTCTTGGGATGGGTACCTGGTGTGTGGGAGGACCCAGAAGCAGGGGGCTGGTGAGGCTGGGGTACCTTCTGAGTCCCCACCACATCCTAAGACCCATTTCAGGCTCAGGGACCTTACAGGCATGCAACCTCCCTGGGGAAGCAAGAAGGGGCAGGGCAGGGGACCAGAGCCCAGAGATGTGCTCAAACATGGGGACCCCAGGTGGCTTGGATAGTGCAGTCACCAGACCTGGGCACTGCAGGCCCTGGAGCCCCAGGTGGCTGGCTGATGGAGCCCAAACCTGCTTCTGCAGCTGGGAGGGGCTGTCTGCTGTTGTACCCTCACAGATGGACCAGTGGCCCCTGCAGCTGGGTGCTGACATCTGGCTAGCCGCCTCCTCCTGGAAGCCCTCCAGACTTCCCCAGACAAGTCAGGTGTCCCCTGCAGGGGGGAGGTCGGGTGGTGGGGTGGAGGGAGAGGCCACCTTTCTGAGATGGTGGGAGGAATTAGAGCCTGAGCCATCCAGGCAGCTGGACCTTCCTAATCCAGTAGGTGGAGGTGTGGACATTGGAGAGTGCTGGGCAGGAAAGAGGTGCCAGTGGGGTGCCAGGACCAGAGTTCTATAGAGTCTGGGTTGTGATGGAGGGAGAGGGAAGGGGCTGGAGTGCCGCACAGGCATTAGACCAGGCTCACTGTCCTCAGGGGAACACCAGGCGCTCAGCTTTGTTGTGACAACCAGGCCTGTTTCTATAGGATCTGGCAGCCAGCTCTGGGCCGCAGCCTAGTGGCCTTGGCAGAGGCTGACCTGAGTGTGCAATAGCAGCCCCCAGGGGGCTCTGAGGCTGGGGGCTGCTCCTGGAGCCCTGGCCTTGATCCAGTCAGTGACCACCCACAGGGTGGGGCCTCCAGTGCCCTCAGCTCCTTGCTGGGGCTGTGACCTCTGGAACAGTGGGCTCTGAGGCTAATGGGTTCCCAGGCCCTCCCGTCTCTCAGCATGTGCTGTTTAGGGCACCCTCACGCCTACACACATGAAACTGCTGGACCCACTACTCAGACTGCCCAACAGAAAGGGCAGCAAGCCGAGTCCAGCGCCCTGAGGTGAGGATGAGCCTGTACTGGGCTGCTCTGAGAAGAACCCAGGGACCCTTGGGCCTCGATCCCAGACGGGTGTGAGGGTGGCTTGTCGTCCCCTGGCCCAGTGCAGCCATTCCTGGGTGGGGACAGCAGTGGCCTGCCCTGAGGGGGGTGGGGTAGAGACAGCTGGACGAGAGTGTTCTATTGGCCCCTGCTGGCCTTGCCCCACCCGGCCCCAGGCCAGCACCCACGGTTCCACCTCATGGCAGGCCTTGTCATCTGTTCCTGCAGGAGTGAGTGAGGGTCTTTTCTCCCGGGCCCGTCTGAAACCTGCAGGGTTTGGAGCTGGGTGTGAACCTGGCTGTGGCAGCTGATTCCCTGTCTGCCGCAGACAGAGGGCGGGGACCGGCCAGCATCCACCCCTGGGAGCAGGACCAGTGCATTCCTGCCCTGACCTGGCAGCAGCCAGCCACCCAAGAGCCCAGGGCTGAAAGGGAGCTGCTGACCGCTGGTAACCAGGCCTGGACACTTACCCTGCTGCCAGCCTCCTTGTCAGCCAGGGGCCTGGCATTCCCTAGGCGGGACCTGCCATGGGCAATGGGGAAGGCCGTTATTGCGAGAACAGCCCCGTGGGAGACTGCGGAGTCTTGCTCAACCCGATGCTGGTTCCTGGGCTGCAGTGGCCAAGTTCCAGTTCAGAGAGGGGTGGGGGTGGGGTGAGCACACAGTGGGCAGCCTCAGGAGCTCGGGCTGCATGTAGCTACCGGGCTGGCCGCCATTGACCAAGGGAATCCCAGGAATCTATGGGTGGCTGCATGTCTTTCCATGTACCTACAGTAGGGAGAAGTGGTCACACACACTGAGCACTCACCCAGGAGAGGGCCCCGGCCCTGGCCTGGCCTACCGCCCAAGCTTGGTCCCTGGGCATGGGTGTGGATGGAGCAGAATCCAGGTCAGTGGGGGCCCAGAGCAGAGCCTTCAAGAAAGTTGGCCTGACTGCCTCTCCTATGTCCAGGACCCTGCGGCTCCCACTGAGTGACCACTGCACCACTACCAAGGGCTGGGGCAGAGTCGGCCCCTCTCACCCCTAGTGCTGGCTTTGCCCCCCTTCCTGTGGGACCCCTGCCCTCTCCTGAGCGCCAATAAGTCAAGCCCTTGGGCAGAGGGGACTGTGGGGGGAAGGCCTGGTGGGATGTATGCAGGGGCATGATGTGTTGTGAGTGTGTGTGGAGGGGGAAGGGCACAGACTGTGGTCAGGAGGAGGTAGACTTTGGGCTGAGCTTCCTAGGACCCACTCTAGGTGACCAGACGTCCCGCTTTTTAACAATTTTTCCCGCGTCCCGTGGCAATTTTTTAAAGTCCCGATTTTGGGAAAGAATGTACAACAAGCCAGGGTATATGGTTTTCAGCTGCTGTGTGACTATTTCACCAGGATATGAGTTTTATCGATGGTGTCCCACTGGTGTCCCAGTTTACCAATGTTAAAATCTGGTCACCTTAATAGGCAGACCTGTGGGGCACTTGCAGAGTTGGGGACTGGGAATCTCCAGGCAGCACTGGCTCATGGGGGGCTTTCTCTGCCTTGTGGCTGTGCCCTCTGCACCTCTGGGCTGGACGGGGGTGGGGAGTTTGGCACACTCATCCAGCACAGCGTGGCACACGCACAGAGCCTTGGCCCCAGGGACACCTGTCCCGAGGGAGGGGCGGTCCTGGGTAACCAGCTGTGACTCAGGAGGGCAGGCATGCAGGGCGGCACCCTCACCTTTGGAGTGGGGGGTGTGCCTCTCCCATCCTGGGCTGGCAGCTCCTGGGCAGAGGGACACAGGAGACTTGGTCTACCATGGACACATCTTCAGAGGTGTTGGCAGAGGGAAGAGGGCTGAGGATGCCTACTGAGGAACTCCCGGCACTGACCCCCCCCACCTGTTCCCCTCAGGGAGCCCCGGCTCTGACCCCTCATCTGTCTGTCTGTCCCCCTTGGGAGCCCAAGCCCTGACCCCTTCCTTGTCCCCACAGAGGACTTGACTCACGGACCCTAGATGCCACCTAGGCATGAGCTCGGGCAAGAGTGCCCGCTACCACCGCTTCCCTGCCGACCTGCCCACTCCAGACGCCACCACTGCTGCTGCCGGGGTAAGGCATTTGCCGGCTCCTCGCTGCACCCCACACCCACAGAGAGCCCCCGGCAAGCCTCAAGACCTCCACTGACACAGATACGGCAGGGGACGGGGCAGCGAGAGAGGCCTGCTAGTGTGTCATGTGTTTCTGCACGCGGGGTCCATGTGGAAGCATGAGTGCACAGTCACACGTGTGCTGGGGTTGTTGGCGTGCACACTGCTTCCTGTATGAGGGAGTGTGCATGCCCACGCCCTGCAAGCGTGACCACAGCCTCTACTCTCTGCAGACCAGGATGGAGACGACCTTTGGACCTGCCTTCTCAGCTGTCACCACCGTCACCAAAGGTGAGCCTCAGGGTGGGGACACCAGGTCTTCTTGTCCTGCCCCTCCCCCTGTCCTGCCTGCAGGGGCTCACACCCTATGCCCCCTGCCACCCCTCACCCCTTCCTCCAGGAGGCTGGGCCTGGGTATCTCTGACCTGGGGCCAGCACTTGAGGCAGCAGCTGGGGAGGCCCTGGGAGCTTGGCTTCTCTGCCCGCAGAGCCAGGGTCCTAGGCTGAGTCTGTCCTGCCTTCAGGGCACTGGCCGCCCAGGAGCTAGCCACTGCACCCGTGGGTTTCTATGGCTGCCGGCCGGGGGCCTGTGCTTGGCAAGCTTCTCACAAAGAGGGGGATCAATGCCACTCTGGTGCCAACCCTGGCCCCAGTTCTTGTTCCTGGCCGTGAGAAAGCATATAGACTCACTACCTCCACGTCCATTCTGACCGAGAGCAGGACAGCCCCTGGGGGTCCTACAGCGAAGCCCCTGTGCAGGAGCGGCCAGCCTCGTCTTCGTTCTGCAGAGCGGCCAGTGGATTTGCCTCCCTGTACTTAGCAGCCCAACTCCTCCTGGCGACCCTTCAGTGGGAAATGGACAGAGCTGGAGATGAAGCCCAGCTGGTTGCCTCACTGGCCCTCGTCACCAACAGGAAACTGAGGCTCTACCCTGGAGCAGCACTTGGGGTCCTGAGCCGCCTGGGATTGGGGGGCAGGCAGACAGCTCTCAGGGCACCTCAGAGGCAGCATGTCAGCCCTACCTGCTGTGAAGGGCAGCTGTCCTGCCTCCATTTCCTTCTCGGGGGGGGGGGGGGGTGGGAAATTGCGAGGGTACCATAAGGGTCTTTTGCCCAGAGACCTGCAGTGTCCTCCCCTGGGTGTTTACAGGGCCGATTGGAACTCCTGTCCCCATCACACTGCCTGGATGGGGCAGGGACTCTGCACTCTGCTGAGCCTAACCCCCTCCATCCTAGGAGGGTTGAGTGGAGGGGATGGCCCTTGGGTTGGGAGGCACTTGCTGGACCCCCAGCAGTTCCCACAGACCCAGAAAGGTGCAGTTTGTGGTGGTGGTGGTGGAAAGTGAGTTCCTGCCTGATGTCCGGCCTCTGTCCCCTATCAGGCCCCTGTGGGGTGTGTGTGTAGGTGCTTACCAAGTTCCTGACCCTGTCTCTCACAGCCGATGGCACCAGCACCTACAAACAGCATCGCAGGACCCCATCCTCATCCAGCACCCTGGCCTTCGCCCCGAGGGACGAGGAGGACAGCATGGTGGGTCAGCTGGCCAGCAGGAGCAAGGACGCTGACAGAGGGACAGCGCAGATGGGCAGTCTGAGTGCCTGGGGGTGGGCCAGCTCCAGGAGTCCCGTGTGAGGCGGAGGGGCTGGGGGTGCCACAGGACACCTGATCAGGAGGGACAGGTAATTCTCAGGAGAGCAGGCCTTGGGCTGTTGGAGGCAGTTTGCAGGTCCCTCGGAAGAGGAAGGGTGGGTGGGCTGGGTGCAAGGTCCGCAGGGGGCCCATGAGGCCTACGCTGACACCTGGGAGCCAAGGTGCCCCCTGAAGCTGTGCAGGCATGCTGGTCCCCTGGAGGTTTGGTTTGGGGCTTAAAGGGCCCTGGTGGCACAGGGGGTTCAGCACTGGGCTTCAGACCCACCAGCCCATGCTCATGAGAAGGGAGAGGCCGTCTGTTCCCATAAAGGCCTGCTGGTTCAGGAACTCCACAGAGCAGTGCTGCACTTTCTGCGCGGTCACCTTGACTTTGAATCCATCCGTGGCTGTGGGTGTGAGTTTGTTAGTGTGTTTGCTAGCTGGCAGCCAGGGGTGGTGTGGGGGGCAATGGTGAGTGCAGGAACTTCTGGAAGTTTCTGGACCCTGCTGGGAGGGAAGGACAGTGACCCACCCCCACCCCCCAGAGCAGAAGCTGCCCTGGGATGTTGACTCTCTCCCATGTCCTGATGTGTCTCCAGACAGGCGCCGGTGTGGTGGGAGGTGGGAGGGTGGGAGGAATGAAGGCCCGCGGCCCGCATTGGCCAGTGGGGGTGCCCTGGAGCGCCCGGGCGCCCGCTTTCCCTGCTCACAGGAAGCAGGAAGTAGCCCAAGCCGTCCTCCTGGAATTGAATAGCAGGAAGTCCCTCCGTTTACAAAGAGAGCTGGGATGTGAGCCGGTGGCAGGACCCGTGTCTGGCTTGGCGTGCAGGAGGGGGCTCAGCTCCCCGCAGCTCCCTCTAGGTGCTGCCTCTGCTGTCGGGGCCGCTCTGCAGGCACCCACTTGGACAGGGGTGGCTCTGCCGCCCACCGAGTGCCTCCGGGGCTGGCCCTGCTCTGCCCCCTGGGTCTGGGGGGCCAACCCCTGACAGACCCTTGTGCACGCCACAGCCCCCCATCAGCACTCCACGCCGTTCCGACTCCGCCATCTCCGTGCGCTCTCTCCACTCCGAGTCTAGCGTGTCCCTGCGCTCTGCGTTCTCGCTGCCCGAGGAAGACGAGGAGCCAGTACGTTGGTGGGGATGGGGGATGGGGGATGGGGGTGGGGGACAGGACGGGCACAGCTCCAACTGGAGTACAGGGTCTGGGGGTGCCCATTCTCTTTTCCATCCTTGAAGTGGGTAGTAGCCGGCTCTGTGCCGCTTGGATCAGCGCCACTCCTGGCACAAAATGTCCTGTCCTGTCCCTGCCCGGGGCTCCCCCCACCCCACCGATGAGGCGTCCATCCTGTGGGGGCTGCGCCTCACTTGCCCCCACCCTGGGCTTGCAGGAGCCGCTGGTGTTCGCGGAGCAGCCGTCTGTGCAGCTCTGTTGTCAGCTGTGCTGCTGCGTGCTCAAGGACCCCGTGATCACCACGTGCGGGGTGAGGGGCTGATGAGGGTCCCCACGGGGGGGGGGGCGGTGCTCGGCCACCATGTGCAGGGGCAGGCCAGATGCCACGGGCAGCTCAGTGCCACACGCCCAGTGTGAGGGCCAGGGTTTGGCCACTGTGTGCACAGCGACGGGCAGGGCTGGGAGGCATGTGTGGGATGAGGGAGAGGCCAGGGCAGGGCCAGGTGAGGCCTGGGGTGCAGGGGGACCAGGCCGAAGGGTCCTCACTTCACTTTTCTGTGCTCCTTAGCACACCTTCTGTAGAAGATGCGCCCTCAAGTCAGGTAGGCCCCCTCAGGAGACCTGGCCCCAGGGCAGGGGAGGGAGGGCCCACTAGGGAGTTCCCCGTCAGGCCCATGTCTGCTGACCTGGTCTCCTGCTGGCCAAGGTCAGGCCTGAGAGAATGAACTCTGACTGCTCTGCGAGGCTGGCACCAGCCCTTGCCCTACCTCAGATGGTCTTGGCTGAGTGGTCCCCATGGGCAGCAGGGTGCAGACTCATGCATCCATCAGGATGAGGCGCCCCCTTCCTGGCCGGATCCCCCTAGCCCCGTCAGGACTCGGCTGTGTCGGGAGGGAGGGCTGTGGGTCAGCGTGCGCTCCCCACCCCTCCGCGCGCCCTTCTCAGAGAAGTGCCCCGTGGACAACGCCAAGCTGACGGTGGTGGTGAGCAACATCGCGGTGGCCGAGCAGATTGGGGAGCTGTTCGTGCACTGCAGGCACGGCTGCCGCTCGGTGGGGCTCGGGAAGCCCAGTGCCTTCGAGGTGGACCCCCGGGGCTGCCCCTTCACCATCAAGCTCAGTGCCCGGAAGTGAGTGCACCACACGGGGCAGCTGCAGACCTCCCCCCCCCTCGCCAGTCTGCTGGGGATTCACGCCCTGCTCCGCAGGGACCACGAGAGCAGCTGTGACTACCGCCCTGTGCGCTGCCCCAACAACCCCAGCTGCCCGCCCCTCCTGAAGATGAACCTGGAGGCCCACCTGAAGGAATGCGAGCACATCAAGTGCCCCCACTCCAAGTACGGGTGAGTGGGTGGGGGCGGGGGTGGGATTCTCGGGGTCACCCCTGGGGACTGAGGACAGACCCGGGCCAGGGGCCATCCCCAAGGCACAGCCACAACCGTGTGATTACAGACCCAGTTTCAGGTGGTGCTGGGGAGCAACTCAGCCAGTGGGAGTGGAGGGGGACTGGGCTCGCCAGGGGGTGCAGGGAGGCCTTGGGGGGCATGTGGCTGGACTGGCTCAGGCAAAGGTGGTTGCTGGTGTGGAGGGCAGGGGCATGGGGTGGGGGTGGGGTTCTGGAGACCCGTGAGGGGATGGACTTGGTTCTGAGCGTGGTTGAGCAGGGCTGGACGTCTGGGTTTGCTGTTGGAGCAGGGGGGTAGGGAGTGGAATGTGGGGTGAGGGGGAACATGGGGCCAGGGATGATGGGGGCGGGCAGGGCCCCGCGGTGGTTGGAGGGGTCAGGCAGGCCAGCGGGAGCGTCCTGTGTTCCAGGTGCACGTTCATCGGGAACCAGGACACATATGAAACACACCTGGAGACGTGCCGCTTCGAGGGCCTGAAGGAGTTCCTGCAGCAGACGGACGACCGCTTCCACGAGATGCAGGTGGCGCTGGCCCAGAAGGACCAGGAGATCGCCTTCCTGCGCTCCATGCTGGGCAAGCTCTCCGAGAAGATCGACCAGCTGGAGAAGAGCCTGGAGCTCAAGTTCGGTGAGGCCCGGGGGCGGGGCCGGGCGGGGCGGGGCCGGGGGACGCCCCGCCCCGTGACCACACCCCTTCTGCTGCCCAGACGTGCTGGACGAGAACCAGAGCAAGCTCAGCGAGGACCTGATGGAGTTCCGGCGGGATGCCTCCATGCTGAACGTGCGTGCGCGGCGCTGCCGGGGCCGGGCTGGGCCCCCCGGGGCTGGGACCACCTCCCCACCGGTCCTTCTTGCCTTTGCAGGACGAGCTGTCCCACATCAACGCGCGACTCAACATGGGCATTCTTGGATGTGAGTGTGTGGCCTCGCCCCTGCGCCTCTTCAGCCCGCCCCCGGGGCCCCCATGCGCCTCATTCCGCCCACCCTTTCTGCAGCCTACGACCCCCAGCAGATCTTCAAGTGCAAGGGGACCTTTGTGGGCCACCAGGGCCCCGTCTGGTGTCTCTGCGTCTACTCCATGGGTGACCTGCTCTTCAGCGGCTCCTCAGACAAGACCATCAAGGTGGGCAGGGCGGCCAGGGTCCCGCTCCCCCCGCCTTGCTGGGCACCCCCTAACGGCTGGCTCTGGCACTGCAGGTGTGGGACACGTGTACCACGTACAAGTGCCAGAAGACGCTGGAGGGCCACGACGGCATCGTGCTTGCGCTCTGCATCCAGGGGTGAGCTCTGAGTCAGTGCCGTGGGGGGCTGACTGTCCCTGTGTGTGTGTGTGTCTGACTCTGTATATGTATGTGTATTTCTGCGTGTGTCAGTGCCTGTGTTGGGAGTGTGTGTGTGTGTATGTGTCAGTCAGTGCTGATCCCCAAGACCCTCAGAGCCCAGGAGTTCTTGGGTGGGGGGTGGGTGGCACAGGCTTGGCCCTCTGAGTGTCTTATCCAAGAGCACAGGCAGGGGCTCAGCTTCCTGTAGCCTGAGACCTGGACCCCACAATTGGGATGAGGACCCTGGAGGAGCCACCTCCCTGCCCTGGCCTCTTATGTCATTGGGCTTTGTGTACGTGGGCAAGGTGCAGGTGCACACGCACGCGTGGATACATGCATATGAATGGGGATGTGAGTGGTCGTGAGCACGGTGTGAGCATGTGAGCCCGAGGGCACGTTTGTGTGCGTATCTGTGTGAGAGAGAGCGCGCCACGTGACACGATGCCCGCTTGCAGGCAGTCCCCACCAGCACCAGCTGGGCGGATTTATGCAGCGCTAACGGCACGTAATTGCCTCACTGCTCAGCTGGCAGGGGCCTTGCCTGCTGACACCAGGGGCCTGGCCACCACTTCCAAGGACCTGGCGTGGAGGCTGGGAACAGAGGCTTACGTAGGCAAGCAGCAGTGGCCTCGGCCCAAGCTGCCCGCACCTGCTGCCCTAGGCAAGGCAGGGATGGTGGCCCTAATGCCCTGGTTCTGCTTCTGCAGGTGCAAGCTGTATAGCGGATCTGCGGACTGCACCATCATCGTGAGCCGTGGGCGGGGAGTGGGGCGGGGCCGTGACCCGAGGGGTGGAGACTGGTGCTGGGCGGTCACACCCTCAGACTCCCACACCCCACTGTGCATAGGTGTGGGATATCCAGAACCTGCAGAAAGTAAACACGATTCGGGCCCACGACAACCCTGTGTGTACGCTGGTCTCCTCACACAACATGCTCTTCAGTGGCTCTCTGAAGGCCATCAAGGTGTGGGGCAGGGTGTGCAGGGACAGGTCCTAGGGCACCAGGAGCCCCTCCCCCCCCTCATTGCTGGCGTGCCCCCAGGTCTGGGACATCGTGGGCACGGAGCTGAAGTTAAAGAAGGAGCTTACAGGCCTCAACCACTGGGTGCGGGCCCTGGTGGCCGCCCAGAGCTACCTGTACAGCGGCTCCTACCAGACAATCAAGGTGGGCTCCCACCGTGGGCGGGACCTTCCCCACGCCTGCAGGACCCTCGGCTCACCCTGTCCCCCAGCAGACAGGCTGGGCCTTGGGGTGGTTGAGGGTGCAGAACCCAAGCTCACTCACCCGCCCGCAGATCTGGGACATCCGGACGCTAGAATGCGTCCATGTGCTCCAGACATCAGGGGGCAGCGTCTACTCCATCGCTGTGACCAGCCACCACATTGTCTGTGGCACCTATGAGAACCTCATCCACGTAAGCAGACCCCCACCCTGCCCCAGAGCCCTGCCAGCCCCCGTCTGTGCCCCTCACCTGCCTGCGCCCTCCCAGGTGTGGGACATCGAATCCAAGGAGCAGGTTCGAACCCTGACGGGCCACGTGGGCACCGTGTATGCCCTGGCGGTGATCTCAACGCCAGACCAGACCAAAGTTTTCAGCGCATCCTATGACCGGTCCCTCAGGGTGGGTGCCAGGCTTGGGTGGTGATGGCGGGGTGGGAGGAGCAGGGTTCTTGCGGGATGGCCGTGTGGCCTTCATGACCATATACCCCCAGGTGTGGAGCATGGACAACATGATCTGCACGCAGACCTTGCTTCGGCACCAGGGCAGCGTGACAGCGCTGGCCGTATCCCGAGGCCGGCTCTTCTCAGGCGCTGTGGACAGCACCGTCAAGGTCAGTTCCCCGGGGGACAGTGACCCAAGGTGGGCAGTGGCAGAGGGCAGGGGCTGACCTGGAGCTCTGTCTTTCTAGGTGTGGACCTGCTGATGGAGAGCGTGGGCTGGGCCTCAGCCTCCCCTGGGCGGTTCTTGAGCCAGCTGGCCACACGGGTGACCTCAGGGCTCTGACTGCCCCAGGGGTATCTGGGGAGCAGGCAGGGCAGTGCCCTCCTGGCCCACGCTCAGTGGCATCCCTACTGCTGCCCTGACAATGCCCAGCGCTCTCCCTGGGTGCCAGGTACGATGCTCGGCCGGCCCGACCTGGCCCCTCCCGAGGTGGAGGGTGGGCCTTTTTACTCCTGTTTTTCTACTATTTTTTCGACTGTACATACATTTGATTATTCCCAGCTGGAAATAAACGCACAGACCTTGGCTGAGTAGGAGCTGGTCTTTGGGATGGAAAATGTGCCGAACTTAAGTCGGGAAGAGGCAGGAAGGGGGTCCTTTGATATCTTAAGGGTGTCACAAAAGGGGGCATTGACTGAGTGGAGGAAGCATGAAGGAGCTCCTTTTCAACCCTAGGACCAGACCCCCCCCTCTCTTTGGGACCTTACCCCCCCTGCCAGGACAAAGAAACCCCCCTCAAAAAAAAAAAGAAACAAAAGCAGAGCAGACGGTGCCTTGTTCTGCTGTTTATTGAGAGCTGACAGCAGCCCCGCCTGGAGCCCTCCCACAGCTGGGTGACTACCTGGGCAAGAGAGCTGCAAGAGCCTCCCCAAGCCTGGACGCCACCTCTACCGGCCCCTCCTCCCGTCCTGTGTCACCATCGTCCTGTGTCACCATCGCTGGCCGGCTTTTGTGGGGGGGGGGGGTTGTTTTTTTTTTTTTTTAAAGAAATGTCAATGTTACCAACATCTGGGTCAGCAAACACAATAGAGACCAGTCCATACTTGGTTGAGGGGGAAGAGAGTAGCGGGGCTGGACAGAAACTGGGGGGGACCACACGACACTGTCTCGGACCACGAGCAGAAAGCGGCCGTCGGGACTCGAGTCGGGGGTGGGGGGGATTGAGCTGGCTGCTTGGGAGGCCAGCGTGGGTTCGGGGTTCTGGGAGCAGGCACGCACGCACACGCGCCACACGCAGCCGCATGCACGCCTCTGCTGCCACGCCTCGGTCACTCACGCACGCATGCCCAGGCACACCCCAGCCACGCCCTCGAGTCGGCCACGCCTGCTAGGAGGGGAGGGGAGCCTCGCCCAGGTCCCTCTGTTCTGGAAAGAGGACACAGCCGGTCAGTGAGCAAGGCACATCCTCCGATGCAGAGAAGTGAAGCGGGGAGGCAGAGGCCCCGCAGAGCACCGACCCCCCTTCTGGTCCCACAGTGCTCCCTCCCCCTGCCTCTGGTTGTGCTGCTGGGCCAGGGGCTTGGGCACTCCTGGACGGCGGGAAGGACAACCGAGGGGCCGGGCCTCTAACAGTGTCCTTCCTCGCTGCTAAATGGTTTTCTATAGATCAATAATATTTTCTTTCTTTAAATATATATTTGTTAAAGTTATACCTTTGTGTTTCTCTGGGGGTAGGGGGGGGGAATCTGCCTCAGCTCATTCCCAATAAATTAATACTCTCCATAGTTTATGTCCTGGGGTGGGAGGTGCAGCGGGGTGGGGGCCCACGAGCCCCAATCTTGACCCTCTGCCCCGGTTTGTGCTCCGCCGGAGTGGCTGCCCGGGGCTTGGACGGATCGGTAGGAGTGTGCTCTGCTGCTCAGCTGGGGGGCTCCAGCAGCATCCTGTCCTGGGCATGGGGGACAGCCCAGCGGGTATTGATTGCACTGGGGACAGCGGCGGGAGGCCAACCCCGGGCAGACGGCAGGAGTTGTGCTTGTGCAGGGGGCGGGGGAAGGCCCGTCCCCAGCTCTGGCCCGTGGCCGCCTGGCCCAGGTGCCCGTCCTGAGGTAAAGGTCAGTGTGCGGGCCGGAGCCCGGGCGGCGCGGGCCCCTCGTGGGCAGTGGCCCTTCACTCCAGCATGGCGTCCAGCTGGTCGGCCAGGTCGTCAAACATACTGCCGATGTCGTCCAGGATGCTGCCAGCGCTCTTCTCGGTGGCAGACGGGCTGGGGGCAGGGTGATGGGGGTGAGCCAGGAATGCGGCCAGGTAGCCCACTCTGCCCTCGCCTGCCTCTAACCCAGTCCCGCCCTTGGCTGGTTCCCTCCCACGGCCTCGCCCTCCATCGCGCCTGGTCAGCTTGGAGGGGGACACCGCTTCGCAAGGGTTAAAGGAGGCCATGCCCCTGCAGCCCTGGCCCAGTTCCCTTGCACGCCTGTGCCACGCCATACTCCCTGATAAACGCCAGGTCCACTCAGCCACTGGGCACCAGTGACTGAGAAGGCCCAAGCCCCACGTGCTATCCAGGTATGACCCCGCCCCCCGCGCCACAGCCACGCCCCTTCCTCGATGCCCCCCCAGCAAGGCTTCAGCCCACCGTCCACCCCTGCCACCCAGAGGGCGGGGCTTGGAGTGGCCCCACCCCACACGACTCGGGGGGCGGGGTCTGCGGTGGCCCCGCCCAGCCCCGCCCCTGCCGCGCCTACCGCGGGCCCTGGCCGTCCTCCTGGCGAATCTTTTCTTCCACGGCTTGCAGCGCGGCCGCTAGGCAGGCGCTGGTCTCCTCCAGCTTCAGCTGGGCGCTGTCCCCTGGCGAGGCGCCGTCGGGCGCGGCGGAGGGCGCCCCAGTGGCGGCGGCAGCGGCGGCGGCGGCGCGCGGAGGCTTGGCGGGCACGTGCAGCGCAGGGGTGCCGGGGGATGGCGGCCTGGCGCCCACCGGGGGCGGCGTGCTAGCCAGTTT
This sequence comes from Tenrec ecaudatus, assembly GCF_050624435.1. Lineage (NCBI taxonomy): Eukaryota > Metazoa > Chordata > Mammalia > Afrosoricida > Tenrecidae > Tenrec > Tenrec ecaudatus. The sequence goes on along the minus strand of NC_134541.1, from coordinate 110,511,383 downwards.
GGTGAGGGCGGCTGGCGGCTGGCGCGCCGGCGAGGGCGCGGGCGATGGGCTGGCGCTGCCTGACGGCAGTCCCGCCGCAGCCTTAGCCGGCTTGGGCGCCGTGGGCGGGGGCGGCGGCTTGGGCGACACGGGCGGCGGCGTCCCATGGGCGCGCTTCACCTCTGCGGAGAGGACGGCGCTGGCACCGGGCATGGACTGGCCCTCGGTTGCTCCCGCTGCCCCACCCTCGCGCACCGCCAGGAGGCGCGCCTCCACGTGCAAATAAGCGCTTGCACCCAGCTTCTGGAGCGCAGGGGACTAAGGATAGACTAAGGATCCTCCGCCCACATCCCATCCTGGAGCTGTATGATCACGTGGCACTCTCTTGGCGCCCCCTAAGGTAGCTCCCCATTCTACAGGGTCAGCCCTCCCTGGGCGCTAGTGTACCTGCCCTTGTTCTCCAGCCACAGGTGACTGACCCTGACTGCCCTATCCAGGCTCTGAGCTGGCCCAGTGGTCCCAGAGGTGAATGGATGCCCCCAAATCCCAGAAAAAATGTTGGGGGAGGGCAGGCATCTTGCTCACTACTCCCTGAACCTACCTGGACTGCTGGGACCTGGGAGTGGCACCTTCTTGGACCCTGGTGTGGGCGAGCCCTGTATCTTGGCCATGGGCTGAGCCAGGACGGGCTTGGGCGAGACAGGAGGCTTGGCCAGCTTCCGAGCATCGCCGTCCAGCAGGGGCAGTGGTGGCAGGTGCCCCAGGTCCGCTGGTGGGGGCTCAGCAGGTGGGGGCGGTGGGGGCAGCTCAGGGGCTGCTCCCTGCTCTGAGACAGGCCGCCTGCGCAGGGTGGTGGTCCCATTCTGGTACACAGACAGGGGTGGCGGGGGAGGCTCAAGGCCCGCCTCCCGCTCCTTGGCCTTGGGCCGGCGCTTGACCGTGTCAGACTCGGTCAGGATGAACTTAACATTCTCCTGCTGATTCTGCTTGGCTCGGATCCGCCTCTTGAGAGTCACGCTGGCCTCTACCCTGGCCAGTGGGGGCCCCTCGCTGCCACCCTCACCCTTGGCTGGGCCTCGGGACCGCTGCCGGGCAGCACCATCCTCACCAAAGGGCCCATGAGGATCAGCTGACTCCCCAGACCCCCGGCGGGCAGTGGCCAAAAGTCCAGTGACAGGACCGCTGAGCGTACGACGACGGTTGACCACCTCCCCGTCGGGCCCGATGGCCTCCTTGTGCTTCACCGAGGCCAGCACTGTGGCCACGCGGCCTGGGTCGGGGCTGGCCGGGCGAGGTGTAGGGTGGCCCTCGGGGGGCCTGCGGGCGGCCCGGCCCCCACCTCCAATGGATGACAGCTCTAACATGGCCGCAATGCTCTTCACGCTGCCCGCGCTGCCCGTGTCCACGCTGCTGGCCAGGTCGCTGGCCCGCCGGCGCTGTGCTCGGACTCCCAACCCTCTGTCCTCGGGCGCGGCCCCCTCGGTCTCAGCGTCCAGCCCGGGCTCGTCAGCCAGGTTGGCGCTGGCCATGGCAGAACTGGAGCGTTTGGGCGGGGGTGGCGGGGGCCCCTTCTTGCGAGGCCGCACAGCAAAGGACTGGCTGCGGTTAACATTTTTGTCAGTGCCAGCGGGTGCCCGCACGGAATGGCTTCGGCCCACACGCCGCTGGACAGTGGCATAGGGCCCCGCCGCACCTGGGACCAGCAGCTCATCCCGCTCTGGCTCGCTGTCAGACGCAGTGTAGCGGTTCAGGCTGTGGGCACGCTTCTTTGGCCGCCCTGGCTCACCCTCTGCCTCAGGGGGTAGGCACAGCCTGGGCACGGGCCCCGGGGCCGTGGGCGCCGCATCCCCTTCCACAGGCTGGGGTAACACGTAGGCGAAGCCACGGTGGGTGGGTGACTGGGGCAGGGATCGGGGTGACATGGGACGCTCTGCCGGTGGTAGGAGCTGCGGAGTGGGTTTCACCTTGGCGGTGGCTGGGGTGGAACCATGAGGACTCCCCAGGGCTTGCGGGGAGCCTGGCCGGGCTTTGGTGGGCGTCTGGGGGGGTGTGAAATGACCAGCACCTGGTGGGAGAACCTGCCGTGGCTTGCCAGGCACCGGGGGCACGCTGGCACGCTTGACACTGTGGCCGTGGCGACTAGGCCGGACCTCCTTAGGTGGGGTGCTGGGGGCCGGTCCCTCATCCAGCAGGTACTCCTGGCTCCGAGACATGGGGCTGCCTGGCCCAGGGGGCCCATCACCCAGCAGCTCCTGGGAGCCACTCATGTTCCGGACCCGCCCACCCAGGCTAGGCTCCTGCCGCAGGCTGCCCCTTGGGGTGGGCGGCAGCTGGTTATACGGCTTGTCAGGGGCCCCAGTGGCAGTAGCACCCTCAGCTGGGCCGGTCATGGCCGCCTGCAGCTCCCCACTCAGCTCACTGTCCTGGAAGGTTGTCATCTTCGGGGACTGACACTCAGCGGGCGTGGGCTCCGGCGGGGGCGGCGACTCTACGGCCAGCACCCCAAGGGACTGGGGTGCCTTCCGACGCAGGGGTCCCCCCTCATACTTGGCGTATTCTGCTTTCTGCAGCTCGGCTAGCTTCCTCACCGCCAGCATCAGTTTCTTCTGGTGGCCTGTTGGGCAACGTGGTGTGGTCGGTCAGGTGGGGACCTGGGGTGGTGAGGGTGGGCTGGGTGGGTACGCAGGGGGGGGGGCAGGGAAGCCTCACCCAACTTGGTGATGCCGATCTCCTGCAGGTCTTCCCAGGTGAGATCGGTGATGAAGTCGATATTCTCATAGCCGTTGTCCACCAGCACCTTGTAGTACTGGGCCAGGCCAATCATGGACAGCCACACGGCCAGGTTAGCCTGGGGACAGGGGATACGAAGGGCAGCCAGGGCCGGCCGCCCACACCCTGCCCGCCTCCCAGGAGCTGTCCGGGACAGACAGACAGATGGACAGACGGACAGGCTGGGGGTGTTGGCATCGGAGCCGGAGTGGGTGCAGCCTGGATGCCACGCAGGGGGAGGCCCCTTCTCAGATGCCCACCCTCAGGGGGAGGACTTGCAGCACTCCCTGCTGCCACGCCCACACCCCGGGAGCTGCTTCCTGAATAAACTCACCCACAGGTCACAGACGCAGACACACTCATAGCCACGTCAGACACACGCACTGCACACATAGGAGTACATGCACGGCACACTCAGGCATGTCCGGGCACCGACACCCCTGCACAGCCCGTTCACACCACCTCTGTGTCTCCCGTCCACATGCTCACACACGCACCTCTAGCCACGCCACACGAGTGTGCAAGTACCCACAATGCACTTCACCCAGAAACACTGGCCCCCTCCCCACACAAGGTCCACGGACACTCGGCACCCTGTCAGCCTCTGTGAGGTTGAGAGAACCCTTGAGCCACTGACAGGAGGGGCGGGGCACTTGCTCCCACCCAGAGCATGTCCCGATACCCCTCCAACATGCCCTGAGTCCAGCTGGTGGTGGCACACTCTCGCCAGGTGTGTCGGCCCGGGCCAGCGCTGTGTGGCCTGCGCAGTCAGAGCCGTGACGTGCAGGGGTTGAGGCTTAGCAGGGGGGTATGCACACCTGACTTCTGGCCCCCTTTCCCTAAGACTCTGGCCCCTGCCCCAGGGAGGCCAGCTCCAGTGAGAGGCGGACAGACAGACTGAGGCCGTCTGACTGCCCATCCCGGGAGGCGGGGGGCCTTACGGGCTTCTGCTCGGGCAGCCAGTCAGGGATGCTCAGGCCGCTGATCTCCGCGGTGATCTTCTTCCGGTGGCCTGGCTTGGTGACACCAATGGCCGTGAGGTCCTGGGCGGGAGGGGCCGTCAGCAGGAGGCTGGGCCTTGGTGCAGGGAGGCGGGGGCGACGGGGAGGGGGTCACCAGGGCAGCTCACCTCGGGAGTCATACGGCTGACAGTGGGCAGGTCGTAGCCGGCATTGATGAAGTTGGGTGCATAGAGCTGCAGCTGGAACGTGGCCAGCCACTGGCTGACCGCCTCAGCGCTCTGGAAGAGACAAGGGCACCTGCTGCAGGGCCCAGCCGCCTGCCCTCTGGGCGTGCGTGCGCCCGCCTCCTCCGAGTGCAGTGCCAGGCTGGCCATCCATGGTCCCTGGGCACCAGGCTCCATCAGCAGTCCTGGAGTTGCCTTCCTCGGGCGCTGTCCAGCCCTGGGCTGTCCTTCGTCACCTCAGCGTGGACACTTCAGCTGCAGTCTATGTCACCGGGCCCCGGCGGTCCCCTGGCCCCGCACCAGGGAGCCCCGGCAGGTCCTGGTGGGATCCTGCCACCATCTCTGAGCACGGACAGCATGGCCCCCTGCTGAGGGCGTGCTGTGGAAGGGCCTGGGACTGGGTGGCTCAGGGCTTCCCCTCACTTCCAGGAAAGTGAGATTTGTGCCCACGGGTAGGGACCCCTCACCTCCTCCACAGCCAGCTGTCCATGCCTCCAGCAACACCCACACGCCTGGCTGCACACCCCTTCCACACCCACGCTCACACTTGTGCCGGCCCCCGTCACTCTGCTCCGCGCACACAGACACCTTGCTGCTTCCTTCACACCTGAAACGCTCACTCGACACACACACCTCCCGTGCACACGTGGGCTCACACGCAGCACATGGTAGACAACACCTACACACGCATGCACGAGCACACACAACACATACAGACGGACACAGACAGTGAGCGGAGCTGCCAGCCTCCGTCCCAAGTGCCTGCCCTGCCCAAGCCCGCCATGTTGGCCGGCCTGGCCCAGTACCTTGCCCTCAGAGACCAGGTCTTGCTTCCTGGGCGGCTGCTCCACATGAGCCGCCGGCGGCTGGGCCCGGGCAGTACCTGCGGACCAGAGTGTCGGTTGGGGTGCACGCTGCTCAGGGATCGCCACCCCTCCAAGCCAGCAGCTGCAGCCTGGGTCTTACCTGTGGAACCTTCCAGAGGCTTGACGGGGCTGTCTCCAGGGCTGGACTCAGACACAGACTTCTGGGAGAGCACCGTGGCCAGGAGCTGCAACCCAGAAAAGCCACTCGCTCAAGCTACTCTGGGCTCAGCCACCCCAGTGACCACCCCACTCCACCTACCTTGACCCCTTCTGAGCCAGCGTGCAGGGCGTGGCCCCCGCTTCCCCGGCCACCAGCCACACCGCTCAAGCTGCCACTGCGTTCCCCACCTGCCAGCAGGAGGGCGTGTCAGGCCACACAGGGTGATAAGGGGGTCACCCAGCCCCAAGGGTGCCTTGTGGGAAGACCCCAGTTAGCCCTAGGGGTCCCCGGCTACCTGCAAACGGCTTCCTCAGCACCCAGATGTCCTCCGGAGGTGCAGAGGGCCCCGATGAACCGCCTCCTGGGGGTGGGCTTGGCTCAGAGCCTCCTCGGGAACCTGCTGGCCAGCACAGGTCCCCTGAGACCGGCTGGGGCAGCAAGGGGGCCACATGTACGCTCTAGGTCAGCCACCCAATGCCCAAATACACACGAACACAGGCTTCCAGATAGTTGGCCATTCTCCCCGTGGTCTTGTAACTCCCACCAGATGACTGGGTGGGACTAGGCAAATCCGGTCCCTGAGGCCCATCAAGGGGATTGGACAGCTTGGTCACTGTACAAACAAGGTGTGGGGACAAATGAGGTGTGTGGACCTCTAATGAGAGGATTGGTTGATTTTCCCATGGGGCCAGGCTTACAATGAGTCAGTCCAGAAATAGATGGGGGGGGGGGCGGGCAGAATTCACTAGCACAAAAAGGAGATGGGGGCCGAATACATCTTGGCCCTAGGGTCCCTGTGCTGAGAATCTCCTAGACTCAGGAGACAGAGAAAGACGCGACAAGAGACGAACAGCAGCAGAGGGAGAACCAAGAGCGCAGCAGGAGGCAGCAAGGTGAGCTTCCACAGCTCCTGGTGCCTGCAGCAAGAGAGCAGAGGCCTTCGGAAGGAGGCCTGCTGCCCCGTGGGCCGCCCCTGGGCACTTCTTGGTGGATCTTGAGGATCCGGGCAGAGGCCAGAGAAGGCCTCCCTGTGGGTGTGGCTGTCAAGCGGCTATCCTGACTGATGGAGGGATCCTGGCTTATAACCTGTCACATTCTGAATAACCCCATCACCATGGCTATGCATTCCTCCAACCCGGCGGCGAAGTCGGGGGGCGGGGGGCTGGGGTGCAGTTAGCATGTGAGGAGAGAGGAGGTCTGTGTGGGCTCCATGGGAATCCTCCCTGGGCTCTTGATCAACGTTAGAGGTCGCGGGTGCAGCTCGTGTGGGCTTGCGCTCGGCCGCTGCTCTGCGTGTGGCCAGTGGAGGCTCTGGGACCACCCCGTCCTGAGCAAGACTACTGGCGACATTTTCTCCAAAGCCCGTGCCCACTTCATGCCTCTGGGCCCCGTGGTAGTGATCCTCGGAACACGGCAAGCCTTTCCATCCCGCACTGGGCAGCTCTGCTGCACAGACCTCTGAGGCGTGCTCAAAGGGCAAAGATGTGACTTGGAGGACCAAGCTGAGGCTGACCAAGCCGGGCTATTTTCAATGAAAGCTGAGTGTGACTCAGGGAAACCAGAGACTTGGCGCCTCCGAGCTCCTGGTGTTGAGGAAGGATGCTGGAAGTACCATGGGCACCAGAAGGACAAACAGATCTATCTTGGAGCAAGAACAGCCAGCTGCTCCTTGGAAGGGAGGAGGGTGAGACGTGGTCTCATGTGCTTTGGATCTGGTATCAAAAAAGACCAGTCTCTGGAGAAAGGCAGCCTGCTTGGCTGAGAAGAGCCCCCCCGCCCCTTGCGATGGACAAGGGGCTGCCACACAGGCTCAAAGCTGAAATTGTGAGCATGCTGCCCGGCAGGGCAGGGCCTGCTCTGTCCTTCATATGCCAACGCGAGGGCACCTTCTTCGGCTGCAGCCTCATGTCAGCCCAGCGTTTCTAAGCACTCGGAAAACAAAACGTGCACGCGGGTCCTTCTGGCGATCACTGCCTTACTGCGGCGAGCTGGAACTGAATCCAAACTAGCCCCAGGCTCCGTGTGTCCACACAGATGCCCGGAGACTGGTGGACACACATCACACACAGATGCATACATGGACAGGCATGTGCACACACAGGCACATGTACATAGCAGTGTGTACACTGACCGCATGAACACACATGCACAGACACGTGTAGGCACACAGATGCATGTATACACAGATGTGCATACCCACAGGTGCATAAATGCCTGGATGGATGCATGAACACACAAGCATACACATAGGGCCATGTACACAAAGAGAAGCAAGCACGCACACACGCATGTGCACATAGACATATGAGCACAAAAGCACACACAACTACGTGAACCCACAGATATGTGTATACAGCGACATGTGAAGAGACAGATGTGTGAATACACAGACACAGCTGTGTGAACACAGGCACACCAAGGCATGTAAGCACACAGACACATGCACACACAGACGCATGAACAGATATCATATACAAGCATCTCTCTGGCCCCCTGACAGACCCCCACCATTTCCTCCACATCCGGGCACCACTCACCTGCTCTCTTGACGATGGCCTCTCCCAGGGAGGACGGGAAGTAGCCGATGCGGTCGTTGCCCGTCCGGTTGTCATGGACACAGCCTTTCCACCGGCCATCCGGGTGCTGCTCTAGGACCTGACCACATGGGGTGTGGTGGTCAGCTTGGGGATGCTGCCAGATGGGGTGACCTGGGCCTACCTTCTCTGCAGCACACCGCCCAGCTGGCCGCCCCGCCCCGCCCCTCACCGTGATGATGTCCCCGGCCTTCACGGTCAGGCTGGTCAGGTCGTAGTTGTTGCAGTAATCCTTGGTCGCTCGCACCTGCAGGGCCGCTGAGGCCTCTGGGGACACAGGAGGCCGAGCCCCAGTCCTGCGGCTGGCTCGCCCAGGCCCTCCGCCGGGCCCCTTGGCCCCTCCCCCGGGCCCACCTCGCAGCAGCTGCTTGATCTCCTTGCTGGCCTGCGATGTGGTGAACTGGTGCACGATGTCCAGGGCCGTCTGGCTGTAGGTGTTCCGCACCTGGGCGTTGATCCCGCTCTGCACAGGGCAGGGGCTGTTAGACAGCCCACCGCCTCTGGTGCCTGGCAGGCCTCTGCCCTGTCCAAGCCCCCATGCCATGGCCTGGTCCTAGGGCCTCTCATGTCAGTCTCCGTAATATAGCCGGATCCTCACACCCTTGTCTCAGTCCCATGGCTCCCACACTGTGGCCTGAGCCTCGCACCCTCTGTCTCAGCCTTCAGGGTCCTCACATCACCTGATCCTAGGAACCCTGTATTAACACCTATGCCCCCCATGCCATGGCCTATCCTGGGACCACTCCCCTCACCTTGGCCCCCAGCCCCTTGCCAAAGCCTAATCTTAGCCCCTCTCGCCCTGATACCCCAAGCCTATCTTAGCACCCAGTACCCCCAACTCCCCAGTCGCCATGCCATGGCCTGAGGCTAGCACCCTCAGCTCAGTCCCCATTCCGTGACCGAATCTTACCACGTCCTGCTCTAGTCCCTTCCAGCCCCTATGCCATAGTCTGATCCAAACCCTCTGCCGAGGCCCCAGCCTCATGGCCCCCCCACTTACGTCAAGGAGCAGTCGGACAACTTCCGTCTTGCCGCAGAGTGCAGCCTCATGCAGCGCTGTGCCCGACTTGGTCTGCCGGTTTATGTCAATACCGGCTTGGAGGAGGAGTCTGTGGAGGGCAGGGGGCTGAGCGGGCAGGAGGCCACCAGGCAGGCAGGCCCCAATTCCCTGAGGACTGGGGGCCTGTCCTCTTTAGACTCCCTGGAGACCCTAAAGGGTCAGAGAGCCCAGCCCACACCCTCAGCTGCTGTTTGTCTGATCAAAGTGATGCCCACTTTGTGGGTAGCAACACTGAAGCTCAGAGAAGTGGCCTGCCTTCCTCAGGGTCACCCGGCACCAGGGGTGGGGGGTGGGGGGGCTCCAAAAAGTTCACGGACAAATGGAATTAAAAGGCATTGGACTTTTCTGTGGCTTCTGTTGGTTGGTTTGGAACTAGCTCGCGTATCACACAAGAACTGCACTTTCCACTGGACTTCCTCCTTGGATAACCATGCAGGCCAGCGTTTAGGTCTGATATCATGGGTAGGGAGCCTGGGGTGTTTTGTAAGGATTTTAAATTAAAACCGTTTTGTTTTTTATCATGATTTTCCTCCTTTTGCTTATGGAATGCAATGCTTACGGAGAAGAACGTAGGCTGCATAGCTGTACGGCCAGCCCAGGCCTTCAAACAGGGACAGTATCCCAGGGACAGCCCCCTGCATGGCATCCTTTTTTTCCTGGTTCTTTTCCCACCCGCCCTTATCCCTCCCCGTCTCCCCTCACTCCTGGCCTCACCAGAGTCTTAGAAGTCTTTTCCTTTGGTGGGAAAACCTAGTTCCTTTATAATCATGGGGTCATAAAGCATGTATCTTTGCGGGATTGACGAGCTCTGCTGAGCATAACATCTTCCAGCTTGTCGACGACGTCACGAGGCGTTCGACGGGCTCGTCGTTGTTTCTTAAGGACGCGTCATCTTCCACGGAGTTGTTGCTTCGTCTGGTCCTCCACAGACGGGGTTGTTGACTGGTGCTTTGGCTGTCATAGACATTGCCGCGGGAACTATGCCGGTGTACATCTCTGCTTGTGTTTCGCTCGGCAGGAGCTTGATGCATTCGGACTTGTCTAAGGAAGCGCCATACTGTTTTCCGTAGTGACTACAATTCTGTAATTCCGTGTTTATTATTTTTGTTTGGCTTGGGTTTTTTTTGGGGGGGGGGCGGCGTGGAGGGCACCAGGAGTGCCGGCTGGCGTGAGGTGGCATCTCATCATTGTGTTCATTTGTATTTTCTTATAGCTTATGAGCTCGAGCATGTCTTCCTAACTCTTGCTGCCTGGATGTCAGCTTTTGTTCGTTTACTAATTCATTTATGTCTTGTGCCCATGTTTCTGATCAGGTTGTGTTTTTCTTACTAAGGTAGTGTAGTGTCCTATATGTGTCTGAAACTAGCCCTTTATCCGATAGATAGTGGGCAAATGTTCTTTTCCCTAATCTTGTAAATGCTCCATTTTTCACTTTGGATGAAACCATTTAAGGTACATCAATATCTTACTTTTGGAAGGTCCCAGACATCGTGTGGTAGACCTCCATCTAGGCTCTTGTCCCAGTCCGTTTCTTTCAAGAATTGTGCTGGGACTGAGATCGGAATAACATTGAATTTATGGAGGACACTCAATGATATTGACATTTTCACTATATCTAGTCTTTCTATCCACGGACGCAGGACACTTTTCCATTTACGTAAATATCTTTGGGTTTCTTGCAGAACTTTGTACAACGTTTTGCTTTGTTTATCTGGTCCCTAAGTACTTTATTTTTAGGGTGGTTATCATAAGTGATATTGCTCTTTTAATTCCCTCTCTGGAGTATTCTCCTTTAATATACAAGAAGCCAATTGATTTTTGTTTGTTGGTCTTCTACTTTGACAGGTTGCCAAATTTTTCAATTAGTTCTAGTAATTTTTTTCCATTTGAGTTTTTGGGGTTTCCCCTGAACTTTTTGAAGCCCCTTCATATGTGTACAAGACCAGCTCCCAGGCAGCACCCTGCCCCACCCCCAGCCCCTTCGCTTTGTCATAGCTCCCCGGCTGCCCTGTCTTCCACCCCGAAGCCCAGGAACCCCTCAGCCCAGGATAGCCCCCAAGCCCTAAGCTCTCAAGGCTGGATCCCCACCCCACAGAGCTGTACCTGATGATGTCGATGTGGCCGTTCTTGGCTGCCAGGTGCAGGGGACTGGTGCCATTGGGGTCCGTGGTGTCCCCCGGCCGGGGTTCCAGCAGCGCTGTACACATATTGCTACTCAGGAGCAGCTGGACCACCTTGAAGGGGTAGGCAGGATGGAGGGCCCGGGAGTGAGGCTTGGATCTCAGGGATCGTGCCCCTGCCACAGGCCAGGAGGACAGAGCGAATGGACTGGGGGCTGGGGAACTGAGCTAGCCCCTGCCCCCCATCCCAGGGAGGCTTACCCCAACACGGCCGAACTCGCAGGCCAGGTCCAGGGGCGTCTTCCCCGAGTTGTCCACAGTGCAGGGGTTGGACTGATGCTGCAGCAGCATCTCCGACTGCGGGGGCCCAGCCGTCCCCGGTCAGAGCCCATCGCCCGAACGCCACGCCAGCCTCCCCACCCAGCTGTCCGCCCCCTGCAACCAAGCCCTCACCACATCATAGTGCCCATGCTGGGCAGCCAGGTGCAGGGGGATGTGACCCTCATCGGATGGGATGTTGACTGCCGAGCCCGCCTTCAGCACCAGCTTCATGGGCTCCTTTCGGCCCTGCCAGGCCGCATAGTGCAGGGGCCGCATGCCTGCAGGCAGTGGGCATGGTGAGGCTGACTGCTGACCCTGAACCTATCCTCACTCCGCTAATCCCAAGAGGACCTGCTTAGATGCAGAAGGGGACTCATGGCTCTGGGGCCACCATCCCTGATCTGCAAGCGTGGAGCTTGACTATCCAAACCTACAGGGGACCTCCACCTCTGACCTGGGTGCCGGGCCATCCAGACCACCCTCACCTGGACCCTAGGCCCCAGAGCATGCAGGCTGTGGTCCACACACCCAGCCCTAACCTGAACCCCTGCTCCAGACCACAGGACCCCAGACTGGACTCAGGCCCTGGATCACCTGACCCTGCCACCCCCAGCCCAACCCCCACGCTGCCCACCTTTGTTGTCCCTGATGTCCACTGCTGCCTGGGCCTCCAGCAGCAAGGAGATAAGCTCGACGTTGCCGTTCAGGGCGGCATGGTGCAGGGCTGAGAAGCTAGAGGTGCAGATACCTGTGAGGGGAGGGCGGGGCACACGTGCCCAGTCCCCAGGCCCAGGGGGGGACACTCACCCGTCTGGGTCCTGGAAGTTGACATTGATCTTCTTGGTTGAACCCAGGAGTTCTAGGGGTGGGGGGGGGGCACATGGGGCAGGTTGTGCCTAGCCCGGACGGCCTCTGGCACAGACCCTCCCGCCCTCCTCATGCCTTGTGCTCTGTGGGCCCCGGCTTCCCAGGGCACTGCCAGCTCAACAGGGTCGTGATGCTGGGCCCCAGAGGCTCCCCACCTGTGGACAGGAGGCAGGGCTGGGCACACCACCGACACATCCACCTGTTGGTGAGTGCCCTGCAGTGGTGGTAGAAGAGAGCTGACCAATCTGTCTCTCAGATGGCCGGGGGTGGGGGGGCTAAGGGAGTAGGGCTGCGAGGCCCACTGGGAATAGGGTCTCACTGAGGGGGTGTGACATCTACAGGCCAGTACAAACCAGCCCACCCTGCCCAAGTCAGAAGGGGCTCTTGGAGGGGTGCCTGGGGCCCAAGGGAGCAGATGTGAGACTCCCTTGTCCATATGGAAAGCCTAGCACCTTCCCTCTTACCCCTAAATCTCTCCTGGCCCCCTATCCTGTCCTCTACCAGCTGCCTGCCAGAGGAGGGGAACCCCCCCAACACACACACCCCACTCCCCATGGACTCTGGTCCAGCCGGCCTCTGGCCAAGCCCCTGCCTGCCTAGCCATGGTTACATAACCATTTGTGGGTCAGGCACTCCGTGAGGGAGGGGGCCAGTGGGGACAGAAGCCCCTTTGTCCAGGACCAGCCGGGGGTGGGGGGTGGGGGAGAGGACTCAAGGGCAGGGGCAGCTAAGAGTGTTGCCACTGAGAGCCAGAGCTCCAGGTCCCCTGGACATAGGACTGGCTCCCCCAGCACCCCAGGACGCTAATGCTACAGTTCGGTTCGAATCCCAGCCCCCCAAGCCCCGGCCTCCTCCCTAAGCTCCAGGCAGCACGGGTGGAGGTGGGGACAGGCAGGGCGGCCTCGCTCAGGAGTGCGCATTAGCCGGCATGACAGGAAGTCAGGGCCCGATAATTGGCCGCTACTAATCTTAGATGCACAGGAATCCCACCCCCACCCGGAGCCAGCGAGGCAGCCGGCGGCGAGGGGTTTCTTCCGCAGGAGTGGAGGGAGGGAAGGCTTCCCAGCCAGCAGCAAGAAATGTGCCTAGTGCCCTCACCCCCACCTGCCCTCCACAACTCAGACACCTTTGTTGGCGCCACCCCTCGGTCCAGGTCACTGGGCCAAAGCCCTGGAGTCAGTCCTGGCTGGTGGCCGCGTGGTCGGTCAGTCTGCTTCAGCAGCAAACCCTGCTGGCTGTGACTTCAAGACCCCCAAAAGGTCACACCTTCGCTCACCTGCCATTGCCCTAGACCCCGCCCCCTCGCACACTGACACATGTGCTGCACCCTGTCTGACCCCCCACCCCCTGCCTGGCTCCGCCACCACCTCTTCCTCACAGGACACTCCAACCTGCGCCAGCCACTCGGCCGCGTGGGCCACAGGGCCATGGCAGGTGCGACGTAGGGGTGCATGGGGAGGTCCTACCCCCTTCAGCACACACTCCCTGTCTCCCCATCATCTGGTCTTGGTTCAATGTCTAACAACAGCACCCCGCCCCCTCCTGCCCCTGGCCCCTCACCTGCCCTAGCACACACTGTCCTGGTGTCCCTTGCTAAGAGGAACCCTCGCGGTGCAGTTTGGGCTACTCATCACTAACCACAAGGTCAGCAGTTTGAAACCACCAGCCATTCCGAGGGAGCTCGGCATGTAATCCCTTGGCTGCTAATCCAAGGTCGGCAGTGGGAGCCCCCCGTCCCCCAGGGGTGGCCGTCTGCTTCCGTGAAGATCTTCCGGGCAGTGCTCCTCTGTCCTGGAGGCCACGAGGAATCTGACTGGGCTTGGCAGCCGGGGGGTTGGTTCTAGGTCTGGTGTCTGTCATCACAAAGGGTCAGCTTTGGGAGGACAGCGCTTTAGAGCTGTTCTGTCCACGGCCCTGGCCTCGGTGCTTGACAACACGGTTGGCAGGTAGGAGGCACTCGATAAATTGCTAGCTGACCTGCCACTTTGTCCCAGGTACTCTGTTCAGCTGCTCGGACCTGCTTCTCAGGTGTGCACGCTACGTAGCTGCTCAGAGGGTCCCCACGCCGGACTGAATACACTGCGGCCACCATCTTGAAAATCTCGAAATTTTCTAAGCAAAGGATTCCGTACCCATTTGAGCCATTGCCCACTCAACCCCCCCCCTCAGTCGTGCTCCCCCCACCTCTGGTCAGGCCTTGCCTCTGAGCAAGAAGCCCTGGTGGCATTGTGGGTTACACACTGGCTTCCAGTTGCAAGGGCAGCAGTTCGAACCCATCAGCCGCTACTTGGGAGAAAGAGGAGACTCTGCTTGTTCTACCCTGCCTTGTTGGGTCGCTATGAGTCTGAATCTACTCGGTGGCAGAGCATTTGGTTTTTGCTCAAGATGTTCTCTGGAACATTCTGCCAACTCTCATGTTTTTCTGTCCCCCCACGCGTCTTAACTCCAATATAGCCAGTTCTTTCTCAGCATGCCCCCGTAAGCGTTCCAGGTCGGGGACCCCCGTTTCCCCGCTACCCACACACACACATACACATAGTCAGGCTTCCCAGGCAGCTGGCAAGCCAGGTGTGCCCAGCCAAACCCAACACCAAGTTTCCCACTCCTCTGGCACACCTGCAGACTCCCCAGTGAGGGGCTGGCATGTCAGAGGGGCTGGTGGCCTGGCTCAGGAAGTGACCAACCAAGAAGATGGAGATCCCACAAATGCCCCTCTGGGGAGCCCCTTTTCCCTTCCGTAAGGTCCCTAAGCCTCACCCTTCTGCTCCCCTACAGGCTCAGGTGCTGGTGGTGCTGTGGTGAAGGGCTCAGCTAAAAGACAGGCTGGCCATTAGAACTCACCAGCCGCTGCAAGGAGACGCATGGGACAATCTGCTCCCCAAAACACAACAGACTGGAAGCCCCTCTAAAGGCAGGAATCAACTCTGGTAGGATGGCAAAGGCTTAGCAATTCGCATACCTGTGCCATCCCCGATGCTCCTGGGGCTCCCCCTCTGTCCTGGTGGGCCCCTACTCCAGGCTGCAGAGTCCCCCAGTAACAGGCCCAGTCCCTCTCCCTCAGCTGAGATCCTCTCCCAAGTCCAGGAGTGGCTCACAAGCCTCCCTCACAGGGCCCCGCCTGCCCCTCCAGGAATGGGGTCCTGGTCCCCTGGGTGAGTGGCTGAGTCCTGTGGCCTCCTACTGCTCCTCAGGCCAGGAAATTGGGGTCGGATGTGCAAATGAGTAGATCAAGGAAGATGGCCCACTGGAGGCATGCAGCTTGACCCTGGTAAGTCCCAGGGCACAGGGGCAGGGTCCCTGTCCTGAGTGGAATGCCAGCACTTCCCAGTCTCCTGCTCAGAGCAGCTTTCTTCCCCAGGGCACAGAGATAAGTGTGTGTGAGTGTGTGTCTGAGTGGAGGCAACCTTCCAGGAGGATGACGGGGCCTGCAGGGTACCCCAGGGCGAGAGGGGCGGGAGGCGGAGGGAAAGTGCCAGGCAAGGGAAGAGGCCCCCCCCTCCGGCATCTCAGCCACACCCCTGGCACCAGGGGAGGACTGGAGGGCACTGCTGGCCACCACCACCCCTCAACCCGAGGCCCAAACTCCAGCTGTAGTTTGCAGAATCAAAATACATCTTACTCCAAAGCAGGCCAGTGTTGCCATGGTAACCATGGGAATTCAGGGAGGGTTTCTTGGTCTGCTTTATGATGCAGGCCCCTGTGAGTCAGAGAGGTTGGATCTGGGGACCTGGGCAGGTGGCTCTTCGGCCCTAGGGGCCAGGAGGCAGGGCAGGGCAGAGGGGCAGGTTGAGGTCGAGGTTGGGAAACGCAAAGTCTTGGCTATCATTGGCAAGGGACCCTCGGTGACCCAGCATGGGAGGGAGAAACCCCACAGCAGGCCCCACATCCTGAGCCCACCCATGGATCCAGCAGAGCCTGCACTTTACAAGGGCTGCACCTCAGGTGTCCTCTCTCACAGAACTGCTTCACCTGTGCTGCAGCGGTCACTACTGCCCCATGTCACAGATGAGAAGACTGAGGCCCTAGAGTCAGAGGCATGCCCCTCTACAACAACCCCCCCACCCCCTGCCCGCTATGCAACCGCTAGGGTGGTACCCTTTACCTGCCTTTCACCTTCAGAACCCGTTGTCAACACTTCCAGCTGCCTCTTCAGAGATCCGCCTCCCTTTCAAGCCCCGAAATGGCCTTGGGGAAGGCAAGGCCAGCCAGAGTTGCCTGAGCCAGAGCTGGCCAAGCTGGGGACTCCTGACAGCTCCTTCTGTGGCTCAAGGACCTCTCTCCCCAACAGCTGGCAAGAGCCAGTCCTAATTCTCAGCAGCATCCACCTGGATGGTGGGGAGGGGCCTGGTTTACACACAGTCCAAGAAGTAGGCACGGGAGGGGTCCCCCAGACCCCACGTGCGCTCTGCAGGGCACTGCCCCTCGGCACAGGTGCCCTGACACGGTCTTATGTGCGCAGCCGCACACACGCCGTCCACACGCCCATCCGTCCGTCCGTCAGTCCATCCATCTCGGGCCCCGGGGGAACGCTGGCTGAGTCAAGATGAGCACCGGGATCAAGACGCCAAGCTCCCGCGCCCTTCCCTGGGGCCCCCACGGCGCACACTCCATCCCAGCCGGTCAGGGGCTCCCCTCCCCCTCACTGCCCCTTCCCGGCAGGCAGGGGCACCGCAGAGGCCGGGGGCTGCCAGGCCGGCCAGAGCGGTGGGCGCGCGTAGCCGTGCCCTGGACCCCCCAGTTGCCCCTGCCGGTAGCTCCTCTGCCCGCACTGGGCGACCTTGGCCTCGGCCTCCCTCCCCCTCTGCAAATGGCCCCTGGCCCGCCATGCCTCGGCAGCCACACCCCCAGCATGGTCCTGCCCCCCCCCCCCATGCAAAGCGTGTTATTAAACGCCCGGGGGAGGGGCCTGAGGGGCTGTCACCCGAGGGCGCCCCTCGCCGCACGGGATCCCTCTTTCGCCAGGGTGGGGGGCCCCGGCCGAGCATTCCCACTGGCGGCCCGCAGCCCGCAGAGGGAGGGGGCGCGTGTCGCCCGGCCGGGCGCCGCCCTCCTCCCGGCCGCGCCGCGCCCCGTCCGCGCCCCGCGCCCCGCGCCCCGCACTCACTGGCCTTGCCGGGCCGCGGCCTCTGCAGCAGCCGTTGCGCGGTGCCCACGTCCTCCGCCTTCACCGCCTGGACCAGCTCCTGCTCCTTCCCCATGGCGCCGCCCGGCCGCAGCGACGCGGTGGCTGGGCGCTCGGCGCGGTCAGCGGCGGCGGCGGCCCCGCGGCCCCAGCCGCATCCTCCGCCTCCGCCTCCCGCCGCCCCTGGCGTCCTCCGCGGGCGCGGGCGCGGGCGCGCGTCACGGGCGGGGGGCGGCCCGCGCGGGCGACGGCGCGACGGGTGCGGGCGGGGGCGCGGCGCCGCCTCCGGGACGCCGGGGTCCCGCGCTCGGGCCACTGACCTCCGCGCGCCCGCGCCCGCCGCGCGCCCAGGCCCCCTCCCCACGTGCGCGCCCGCCGCCTCTGCGCACCGGGTCCGCCGCGGCCACCACCGCCGGGCGCGGGGCGGCTGGAGCCCAGACCAGGCGGCGGCGGCGGCGGCGGCGGCGCGAGGCTGCGCTGGGCGAGGCTGCAGAGGCTGCGGGCCCCGGTGGGGGGTGGGGGGAGGAGGGACTCCGGGCGGGCGGGGACCCGGCACCTGCCACCCAGAGTCCCGCCTGGGGCTGTCAGACTTTTCTGGCCCGAGGTTCCCGTGGGAGGTGTGAAGAGGAATCTCCCAGTAATGTATTCTGTGTCGGGGAAGCCGCACCCTGTGCCCCTCTGCGCCTCCGCACAAACAATGCAGGGCCCAGCGCCCCCAATCCCGCGCACAGCGCCCCCAGCAGCCACCCGGGCAGGACACAGCCCCATTTCTAAACCAAACGGACCACAACCCCCACCCCAGCACCAAGTCAGGCCCAAGCCCCCTTCCTCAACGCCAATCCAAGCAAGACCCAGCGGGGTCCAACCCCTATTCCCAAACCAATTGAGGTTCAACTTTCCACCTCCAGCATGGATTAGGGTCCAGCCTGGCCAAGTCTGCTCAGCAGCCACCCACCCACCTGCAGCCCCAGCCGGACAGGCCCTGGCAGACATGAGGACCTTCCCAGACTTGGGGGTCACCCTCCTGACCTGCAGCCCACCCCACTGTGGACCAGCCCAGGCCCTCCCCTGGTCTTGGCAGCCTTGCAGGACTAAGCCCGGTGGGGAATGAGCCTGAGCTCAGCCTGTTTCCTCCCTTGCAGAGTAGCTAAACCCCAGCTGGACAAGGTTAGTAGGAGAATTCAGTGCGGGGCCACACACCTCAGGGCCCCTCCCCTGGAGCTCCAAGCATCAGGCAGGTCCAAGAGGAGGGAGGTGGGGGAGAGGGAAATGGGACCCAGCAAGGCGAGGGGTCCACTGGTCAGGCATAGTGGGGTCTCCCAGTGGGGTCTGCGGTGGGGTGCTGGCATCCAGCCTGGATTGTTCTTCAAATGCAAACGTCTGGAAACCCACCTTACTGCTGTGGAGCCGGCTCCAACTGGGAAGGACCCTGCAGGACAGAGTAGCATGGCCCCATAGACTGGATTACTATGGGAACAGACTGCCCATCCTTCTCCCCAGGAGAGGCCGGGCTTAACTCACTGTTACGGGATTCTGGGAGGAAGCGCCAAATGCAAGGGCCTTCCCCCCACGCTTTATAGTGGCGGTTTCTTTGTGGCTGGGTTCCTGCGCCCATTTTACAGACAGAGGCTCAGAGCAACGGCTTTGCTGAGGTCTTACAGCCTCTGAGCTTGTCCCAGTTCTGACTCTGTGACAACGAGCGACGGTTTGCTTTTCTGGATCTAGGCTTCCTCACCTGGACAACGGGGCCAGGAGCGGTTCCTCCTCCTCTTTCTCACGAGGACTTGTTGGGATGCTGTCCACGAGGCAGGCAGCAGTAGCATCCAGTAAATGCTCCAAGCTGGCAGCTGCGCCCATATGGCCATAGCCTGGGGTCTCACTGCCAGGGCTGCTGCATCGTTGACCCCGGGCACACCCGAAACCCTAACCAGATCAAGAAAGAATCCAAAGCCTCCAGCGATCGTCGTTTTTTCTGCTGTGACGCCGTTTGAGGCTGGAGGTTATGATAAAGTTCGCAAGGACTGGGGCGAGAGCCTGGATGGAGGCCGGCCACTCGACATCTAGATGGTTAAATATTTAACCCACTTTGATAACCTGCTCGCTAAATACAAGGGAGCTTCCAAAAGGACGCAGGAAAGTGGAGACAGGCGCTCACGGAATGTTTCTGTGGCCTTTTCTGCAGCCCCCGTGTATTAATGCCCCTGAGTCAGAATGGGCGCCCAGTTTTGGCTCTGTGGTTGGTATGGCCCAGCCTCCCACCTTGACCAATAATATCGCAGAGAGGCCAGCAGGCTCCAGTGAAGGGCTGGCCCCTGCCTGCAGCAGCCTTACTCCTGCTTTCGCTGGGCCCTACACAGGCACCCCTCGGTGGCTGGGCGGGCCACCTTCAGGAGCACAATGCCAGGATGGGCACTGTACAGACATCCCTAACATGGGCTCAGGGCACTGAACAGGGAATGTGGGGTGCCAGGTATCCTGAATGTGGGATCCTGCCTGAGGGTTCTGAGACTTCTCATGCCGTGGTAGGGAATGGGGCAGGAGTGTCAGGGGGCCCAGACCCCCAGGAGCAGCCCTTACTCCCCACGCTCACCTGCTTCACCTGTAAAATGGACCATTTGCTCTGCTCGGCAGGCCACCTGGGGCTGGCAGGAGGGCTCACACGCAGGTAAACAGACGTGTGTGCAGCCTAGGCGCCCCCAGGCTGGGAGCTGGTGCAGCAGGCAGCTGCCTTGGCCAGGGGGAGGAGGAAGAGGACGCAGAAGCATGGGCTTGGGCTGGCAGCCCTCCAGACAGAGGCCTCCCAGGACGGGCCTGGAGGAGGGGCTGCTGAGCCGGCAGAATTGCTGAGGCTCTGTCCTGCGCAGAGCTGGGGGCCTTGCACCGCAGCCCGGCTGGCCCCCTTCCCAGATGGCCAGGCAGCGGCCGCACTGCCTGCTGCTACCCACTGCTCTGCGCCTGCTCCACTCACCCCCGCCCCCCCCACAGGCCCTCCCCTAAGAATGGGGATGACAAGTGCGCCCTGCTCCTGCCACCCCCCGGCACTCGGTGTGTGAAAACTGCAGCTGTTTCTGTCACCCAGGTAGAGTAGTATCAACACTGTGTGCTCTTGTCTTGGGCTCCTGCTGGGAGGTGAGCTGCAGGGCAGCTCAGGCCAGCCAGAGTCTAGCCCGCTTTGTTGGGATCCCTCAGCCTGTGCCCCAGAATTCAGAGATGCTGGGGACAGAAGACTGTCCCTCAGCCACAGGAGGGAACCCACAGACATCGAGCTGCTCCCTCTTGTTCCCTTCCTGGGTTGCGTGCCCTCTGGATGCCCTCCCAGCTGTGGTGTCTCAGGACCTCTCCTCTGTCGCCCTCCGAGCTCACCTACTCAGGCCTTAACCATGGAACTGCCTCTGAATGGATGTGGAGAGCCTGGCCCCAGGGGAGGAAGGCAAGGGGATTGTTGGAGGTACAGGGGAGCATGGGGAGCTATCATCTTGACTACAGGTAGGGCCTGGGGCTAGACTCCCTCTGGTTCCACTGATTCCAGCTCAGGGCCTGCCTTCTGGTGCCTAATTCGGCATCTCTGTGCCTCAATTTCCCCCTACTGAGCGGGTCTTCACTCAACGGAGTCACTGTGCAGTCCTGTGTGTGACACGCCTGGCTCGCCAAAATGCTGATCACAGGAGCGGTTGTGGACGTGGCAACCCCGTGTGTGTGTGTGCAAAACCAGTGGGGTTTGCAAGGCTGTCAGAGTCCCATCCCAAAGGAGCTCGACCCACCAAGCTTGGACTGTTGCCTAGCGCTTAGCCCTCTGCGTCAGCCAGAGACTCCTGTTGTCCAGAGCTATTGAGTCAGCTCCGACTCATAGTGACCTGATCGGTGTACAGTACAACGGAACACCTCCCTTCTGCTCCTGTGCAACTCTCACCCTTGTTCTTAAGTTTGAGTCCAGGGGCTCCTAGGGGTGCGATACACCAAAACGACCCTGCTGCCCTGTGTCGATTTGACGCACGGCCACCGAGTGGGATGGAGCACACTGGCCTGGAGGGCTTCTATTGCTGCAGACTTTTACACACACAGACGGAAGGGTTGACAGCCCCCCAAAGCCCATCTTTTGGTGAGCAGCCAAGCGCTGGCCCACGGCACCCCGGTGGTGCCATATGACCTAGCAATCCCACTGAAGACATCTGCCCATTCGACCGGACGATGGGCTTTCAAAGAAAAATGTAAGATGTGTCGCAGCAGGAGACACAATAGCCAAGCGTCCTGCCCCCCTGGGGGGGGCAAATGGGCACACATAACAGAGCGTTACTCAGCCATCGTAAGAAAGAACTTCCTATCAAGAAGACGGTCCAGCCCAGTTCAACCCAAGTCCGGATGCTAACCGAAGCCTCCTTGGACTCATGGAGCTGCAGGCTGCTGAGGCAGAGCCAGGAAGCAGGGAGATCACAGGCCAGTGGATGGAGAGTCACATGGACCCTAGGTCCGTGGGAACATGGCAGAAGCTCAACAGCCCACAGAGGGTCACTCCTGGAGGCAGAAACAGAATCCCAGCAGCATGGAGGGCCAAGGGCCCCAGAGAAGTTCTCAGTCATTAAAAGGGAACCCCCCCACACCCCAAGGAGGCATCCCAGGCTACCTGACTGACAGGTTGGACTCCACCCCTACCGGGACTCCATCGAACTTAAGAGTAGTTTCCACCGTGGTTTCCCAAGACTGTTGGTCTTTACAGGAGCAGACAGCCTCCTCTTTCTCCCTTGGAGCGGCTGGTCCATTCAAACTGCTGACCTGTGTGGCTAACAGCCTAATGTGTAACCAGCTACGTGTCACCAGGGCTCCTCAGTGATCATTGGGGTTGAGGGCTGGAGAAGTGAGGCCGGCATTTCCAGGTGGATTCCAGGTAGGTTTCCTTTAGGGGGGAATGCGGATTTGGAACTGGATGGAGGTGGTTGTGAACAGCGCTGTGGAGGTACTCAATGCCACAGGAAGAAGTCTGTCTGACGTTGCCTCTTTGGCCTGGGCCTCCAGAAGCCGGGCCAGTCAGGATGGCAGAGGGAAGGTTTGAGAGGAAGGGGTGGGGTTGGGGATCAGAGATAGAAATTAATGCATCTGGCCAGAGCTCGGGCCAATGGTGAACAGCGACACTAGAAGATGCTAAGTCATCTGGGCCCACCCTGCCAGGCCCAGGGAAGATGTGTGGAAGACAGAAGGCTGGAGACGGCAGGTGGGTGGAGGAGGAAGACCAGATAGGAGATTGTTACAGGCCTGTGGGTGGGGTGGGGGCTGGAGGAGAGGCATGGGGCCAGAGAGTACTGAGGGAGGCCTGAGAGGGGAAGCAGGAGGGATGTACCTAGCGGTGGTCACAGGAAGAACAGTGTGGGGCCGGACAAGGTGATCTGTGGTGGCATGGAGGGGGAAGTGTCAGATAGGTATTACAGAGTAACAGTGCCCACCACCACAGGCAGGACAGATCTGAGGTTTGGGAAGCCACAAGTCACCTCACCTGGCCTTGGCAGGGCAATGGGATTGGAAGCCGCAGGGTGGTGTGCAGAGAGAATTCTCAGGGGTGGGCAATCAGGAGGGACAGGAAGAGGAAACAATCCCCCAACTTGAGAGTAATCTAGACAAGAAAGGCTGGCCGTCACGTGACCAGGTGTGAAGTAGCGGACAGCATGGTTGATCACTGGTGGACGGCCAGCAACCTTGAGCGCATTATCTGGAGAGCTGAGGGGAAGCCCCCGTTTGCAGGGGCTGGAGAGGAAAGCCAGGAGGGAGGGCGGTGGGGGTGAGCTTGTGTTCTCTCATAATGTCGAGGAACCTGGGAGGTGTGTGGTTAAAGCACTCGACTTTGAACCCCACAGTCGGCTGTCTGACTCAGTAAAGATCTACAGCCTTGGGAAGCTGGCAAAGCCATTCTGCTCTGTCCTGGAGGGCCTTCCAGATGAGCTGGAATGGACTCGCTGGCCCCTAACAAGAAAGGCCCAGGGGTAGGATAGGAAGGAGGTGAACGGTATGGGAAGGAAGGTTCTAGGTTGGCACCCAGAGCCTGGGTGGGCGGGCAGGGGACTGGGCCTTGGTCCAGCGCCGGCAGGAAGGAAAGGGAGGGTGTAGCTGCACTGGGACTTGTGTTGGGAAGAACCCGTGGGGGGAAACCTTGTCGAGGACTCTTGTTTTTTCTCCGAAGGAGGGTGGTATGGGGGTGGGGAAGGCTGGGTTGGAGAAGGAAGTTTGCCGTTTCCAGACTGAAAGAGTTCCTGAGCTGAGCGCTCCCCGCCCCTCGGCAGAGCTGTGCTCTGTAGGTCTTTCCGGCTGTGATGGTTCCGAAGCAGGCTGCCCGCCCGTTCCTCCAGGGTGCTTCTAGGTGGGTTCGCCAGGCCCACCTTCAGTAGCTGAGACCTTGACTGCTTGCACCACCCAGAGGCTGCAGGTGTCCCAGGTGGAGCAAATTAACGAAAATAAAGACTGCCCACTTAAAAGCAACGGCATTTTAAAAATATGTAAGCCTGTGCTATATTTGAGATATACCTGTACTAGAAGATTATTCCTAGCGTTCGTGAGAGGAACTTCCCCCCCCATAATGTTTCCCGCAACCCTAGCCTTGGGGGAGGGTATTGCGGGTGGGGCAGGGCGTGCGGACAACTCCACCCAGTCGTGGGGTCCAGGCCTGGAAAATGGGCAGTCGTCCAGAGGGACAGGGCGCCCCAGCCGGGAGAGTGCCGGGGGGCTGGGAATGGTCTCCGCTGCCAGAATCAGGCGGGTGAAGAAGACCGCCGCTTTAGCACGTTGGTCTCGTCCCAGCCACCCCTAACTCGGGCCCCATGGTCTCGCCCTAAAGGCCCATCGATAGTTCTGCGTTCGGCCTCGATCGAGTGGCTCCGGCTCCTCTCGCCGTCCTGAGTCCCGGCGGATGGTGGAGGCGCATGTAAGGTACGGAGGCCTCGGGACGAGGGTCGGGAAGTGGCTGCCGGGTGGCCGGGAGAGCGCGGCCGAGGGCAGCCGGCCCAACTGGACGCGGCCAGGGCGGCTGGCGGAGGACAGGCGAGCTAAGGGTGCAACCTGAGGGGCCCCCCTCCCATCAGGTCCCGCCGCCGGCCCCTTGCGCATGCGCAGCCGCAGCTCTGGGCTCTCCTCCCCGGCGGCCCCGCGCACGCGCAGCTCGACCCTGCGGCAGAAGGGCGCCGCGGCCGTGACTGCCCCCTGCCGGCCGCGCGCGGGGTGGCGTCCCCGCGGGGCGCGAGGCGGGAGCGGAGCCCGGGATCTGAGCTTCAGGCTGCCACTCCGGTTCCGGAACTTCCCTGGACCTGTTTTCTCAAAAAATGAAGATAGTGGGATCCTTGGCGCTAAGCTCACCGGGTGGCGGTGGTTCGAACCCGCTAGTCCCTTGCTCCCTGGAGAGAAAAAATGAGATGGGCTGCTTCTGTGGATTGGCAGCCTCGGAAACGCGAGCATTCTGCACAGCAGGGGTACTTAGATGACAAGTGTTAAAGGCCCAGTTCCACCCAAATAAAACCAAACTCACTGCCATCGATTCACAGAGTGGCCTCGTAGTAGCACAGACTAGGCCTGTCCCTGAGGGGGCCGGCTGCTTAGACCCGAAGAGTGGCTGGCGGTTTTGAACTGCCGACCTTGGGGTTAGCAGCCGAGCCCCTTAATCACCGGGCTGCTGAATGCCCTTTATTACACTGAGAGGGCACCTGCAAACCCTCCACCTGCTCTCTTCCTTGCCCACCCCAGATGCTTTGACCTTTGTTTGACCCTGCTGTGCAGCCCTATCCGGCAGCCGCCATCATGAACACTTCCCCAGGCACAGTGGGCAGTGACCCGGTCATCTTGGCCACCGCCGGCTATGACCACACCGTGCGGTTCTGGCAAGCCCACAGCGGCATCTGCACACGGACTGTGCAGCATCAGGACTCCGTATCCTGCACCCTGGGGGCTTTGGGGCACAGGGACTGGGCCTGGGGTGGGTGGAAACTCAGCCCACAGACGGTGGGGTGACTCCAGGGCCCCGCCCACCTTCTGTTGCCTGCCTTGACTCTAGCTAGCAGGTGAATGCGCTGGAGATCACGCCAGACCGTAGCATGATCGCAGCTGCAGGTACCACTGCTAAGCTCCCGTCCCCCGAGCCCGAGTGGTGGGCCTGGGCACTGTCAAGCTCACAGTCGGCCTATGCCCCCAGGCTACCAGCACATCCGAATGTACGACCTCAACTCCAACAACCCCAACCCCATCATCAGCTACGACGGTGTTAACAAGAACATCGCCTCAGTGGGCTTCCACGAGGACGGCCGCTGGATGTACACGGGCGGGGAGGACTGTACTGCCCGGATCTGGGACCTCAGGTGGGGTGCCCAGGGCTGTCTCAGGACACATTCCCTCCAAGTTGAGACTGTGGTGGGAGGGTTTTTTTGGGGGGGGACTTTAAGGGTGCAGCCAGACAAAAGCACAAGGCTGGCCTCAGCTTGGCCCCCCAGGGAGCTCTGGAGAGGGGCTCCAGCCCCCAGCTGGCTCTGCCTGGAGGCCTTTATGCCCCCAGGGGGAGCAGACTCCTATAGCAGGAAGTTTCTGTGGCAATTGACTCAATTTGGGATTCTGTGATCCTCTAGGACAGAGGGACCCCAAGGCTCTAAGTCTTTTGGGAAGTCGGCTGATTGCCGAAAGTTCTGCCCCACAGAGTGGCTGGTGGGCAAGCCACTGGCCATTTGGTCATCAGCAGGGCACTATACCCTCGCACCAGGAGGGTTTGTGAACGTTTATACCCGAGCAAAATCCAAACCCATCGAGTTGATTCCAACTCACCGCCACCCATTCTAGGGTGGCGAGATTTAAGGGCTCCTGAGACTTAAGGCTTAAGTTTATACAGAAGCAAGCAGCCTCACCATTCTCCCTTGGAACAACTGGGCTAAAGCCCTGCCAGACCCTCTGGGACACAGGTGCTGCCAAGGCCCGGGCATCAGTAACTTAAATCAAAGGCAGCACCCGGGCCGTCGGCGTCAGCTCCTACCCTCCCCCAGGTCTCGGAACTTGCAGTGCCAGAGGATCTTCCAGGTGAACGCGCCCATCAACTGTGTCTGCCTGCACCCCAATCAGGTGAGGGGCCCCATGGAGCCAGGCATCTGGGAGCTGGGCAGGGTGGGGGTCTGGGCCCATCTCACCGCCCCCCCCCTCCTGAAACCCAGGCAGAGCTCATCGTTGGGGACCAGAGCGGGGCCATCCACATTTGGGACTTGAAGACGGACCACAACGAGCAGCTGATCCCCGAGCCTGAAGTCTCCATCATGTCCACCCACATCGACCCTGACGCCAGCTACATGGCGGCTGTCAATAGCACTGTGAGCGGGAGCAGCTGCAACCTCACGCCCATCTCCCCCCTGGGGCTCTGGCACCCCTCTTGCTCCCACATCTCCTTCGCAGCAAGCAGACAGTGCCACCCCCTCCTTCCTCCCTGGCTCCCATCATCCATCGTCTTCGGTCTGGTAACCCCCTGCACCGCTCCTTGGTGCCTGGTCACACTTCTCCCTGCCTGAACGCACCTGCATAGCCCCACCTGGGCCTGGCTGAAGTCCCTGCAGTCCCACCCTGCTCCCTGACTCAGGCCTCTCCTGTCCCACTGTCACAGCCCTTGTTTGTTCTGGGTGAGCAGGTAGGCAGCTGAATAGGACCTGACTCTTTTCCTGCCCTGGGTCACCCCCACCCAACCCCCAGACTTCCCCCTGCCCCACAGGGAAACTGCTACGTGTGGAACCTTACTGGAGGCATTGGGGACGAGGTGACGCAGCTCATACCCAAGACCAAGATTCCAGCGCACACGCGCTATGCCCTGCAGTGTCGCTTCAGCCCCGACTCCACGTGCGTTCTGTCCTCAGGCGGGTGGGGGGTGCTGGGGGGGGGCTGTAGGGTGACCGCCCCCTCACACCCGCCCCCAGACTGCTGGCTACCTGCTCGGCTGACCAGACGTGCAAGATCTGGAGGACATCAAACTTCTCTCTGATGACGGAGCTTAGCATCAAGAGCAGTAATCCCGGGGAGTCTTCTCGTGGCTGGATGTGGGGTTGCTCCTTCTCAGGAGACTCCCAGTACATTGTCACTGGTGAGTCTACCCCCCCTCCAACCCCCACCCCCTGCCCCCAGCCTGCCCTGCTTGTCCACTCTTGCCCATCCCGCCCTGAGCCACATGCTCCTTCCCTGCAGCCTCCTCTGACAACCTGGCAAGGCTCTGGTGCGTGGAGACCGGGGAGATCAAGAGAGAGTATGGCGGCCACCAGAAAGCTGTCGTCTGCTTGGCCTTCAATGATAGTGTGCTGGGTTAGCCTGACCCTCTTCTCTGCAGCTTTCCCCATGGCCAACCTGCCTGGGCCCAACAGACTGCATGTGGCAGCTGGGCGAGTCCACAGCCCTCACAGGCTTGGAGCCACGCACGGGGCCTGACACATGTGCCCCCACTACCTGGTTCCTCTCCTTCCCGGCCTTCAGAGAATGTCCTGAGCCCACACAGGATACCAGCATGGCCAAGTGGAGGGGAGTTTATTAGTCCCAGTGTGGCACTGGTGGTGGGCCCGAGGGGACAGGACTGCATGGGCTCAGTCAGGCAGGTAATAAAAGCAGACTGACACGCAGATGTTGTTGGGGAAGCAGATGTCGATGCAGAGGTAGATCAGCCGCTGCCTCGGGGGCCCTGGGAGGAGGGGCTCTGTCAGTCCCCTCCAGTGCCCTCCAAGTCCCCTCTCACCCCCACCCCACCCCCGCCATGGCCCTCAGCTGGGCTCCTGCCCCCTCACCCTCAACGTGGTGGGCCCAGTAGATGGGCATCTGAGTGCACAGGTGCTGCACTGCTGCCCCCACCTGGGCAGGGTCCACCTTGTATCTCCCAGACACGGCCAGCAGCTCCTGGGCGTGGCCAGCATCCTGTCCTGGGTCTTGAGCCTGTGAGGCCTGCAGAGGAGAGGGTAGGGTGGAATGGGACCCAACCTGGGCATACCTGACTTGGTGCCCACCCCAGCTCCTGCTGCTGTTGCTGGCCCAGCCCCGGGCTTCCTTCAGAGGGAAGACAGCACCTTCTGTGCCCCCTGAAACCTGAGCCCCAGCAGGCGGCCCTCTAGCCAAGTGCCACACAAGGCCCTTTGTCTGCTCCCTCACCCTGGAGGTGTCTGCCCTGGCAGAGGCCACCAGCAGCTGCAAGGTCTCCTGGTCCCGGGGCTTCATGTGGCGCAGGAAGCAGGCTGGGTGCCCTGCAGGTCGGTAGCAAACACAGTCCTGGAAGGGCAGCGGTGAGAATGCTCTCCCACCCCCACGCCCCACCCCACCCCCAGCCCTCAGCCCACTCACACTTTGTCCATCAAATAGCACCACCCAACTGCCGTTGTCTCTAGGGGAGGTCACGGTGACGGTGGCTGTATTCTGGGCCACATCCACTAAGGTGGTTTGGTTGGTCCGGAGCAACTGGGGGCTTGGGAGGGTCAGGCGGAGCAGCTGCAGCAGTGGCTGAGAGGGAGGGAGGACCAGGCTGAGCCCCCCCCCCAGCCTAACCCAGGATCTCCAACATCATCTGGGTGCCCCCCCAGCTGGCCCCTACCACTGCCCTCAGGGGAAGCTCACCTTGGGAGAGTGGTGGGCGAAGCCGAGAATCCCTCCAGCCACGGCCCCAGCAGCAACCCCTGCCAGCAGCAGCAGCAGCAGCCCTGGGGTTCTCCACCCTCCCGGGCAGGCTGGACTCTTCACCTGAGGAGACAGGGGCTGGTTCGGGGCGGTGGGGTAGGAAATGGACACGACCCAGACCACCCGGTCCCCATTCCGGGAGAGGGCCCTGGGGTGGAAAGACCTCACCCCTATCTGGACAGTACGCACTACCTGGCAGTCCCCTGATGACTCCATGCCGCAGCCCCTGCTCACAATGTGCTGATTGTCCAAGGCCCCTTGGGGAGTCAGCCAGGGACACTGTGATGAGCCAAACACAGTCCCGTCCCCCTCCCCTTTAACCCTGTCTGCTCCTCCCCAAGGAAGCCAGCCACCTGATACCCAGCCTGGCCCAGCGTTGCCCCTTCCCCTAGTGTGGGGCTGAAGGAGCGTTTCTGTGCTATGGCTGGAGGCCACTTGAGAGTGGCCCTTGGAAGGCCAAGTGGACCCCTTTTGGCTCTGTGAGGTCTGGCTGGAGGCACCCAGGTGGCTCTTCCTGGACCTGCAGATTCCCGGCATAGCCTGATACTTGGGGGAGCTACGAGTAATTGCCAGGGCTACCCATGATCTGTGTGGTGAAACTTGCTCACCTCCCAGCACATCTCTGGCCTCCATCCATTAACTCAAGACAGGACAAGGCCCTGGGCGGGTACCGAGCAAACCCTGAACCTGCCCCTGCCCAGCCTTAATGCCATGGCTACCCTGTCACTAGCTGGTTCCCAGGGTTTATCTGCCAGCCGGGGCCAGGGCACACCTTGGCCCTGACCACAAGAGCACTTCTGCATCCAGGTGGTGTGGCCTTGCTAGAACTTGGCGATCAGGGGACCAGATCCAGAACCCCCTATCCAGTCAGGACAGTGGTCTAGGCCAGAAGCAGAATTCAGAAAGAAAAGACCAAGAGCCAGCAAACAGGTAGGTGTGAGGTTTAATCTGCATTCAGGGTCTAAGTCCAGCGGCCGCCGCCTCTGCTGCGTGCTCCTGGCGTGGGGAACACTGTCTAGGCCACTTGGAGCAGAACCCAGGTCCACCTCCCACCTCAGCCAGTCTCCCTCCCAGTTCTGCCAGCCTGCCTGGGAGCTGAGCACTCGGACACCCTTTATTGCTATGAGAACTGAGGGAAGGAGGGAGGGAGGGAGGGCTGAGTGGAAGCGCTAGGGATAGTGCAAGTCAGCCAAAAGGCACAGCCCTGTTGTGGGACAGTCCCCAAAGGTCAGCACACCCAGGAAACAGGAAAGGCCAGGGCCACTGCCAACAGGCTTTCTGAAGACCTAGCCTGTCCTCACACTGGCTGACAGGGGAATCCCAGGCCAGGGTAGATGGCCATGGGCACCTAGTCCTTACACAACCCTAGGTCATTTGAGAGCAGGAGATTGGAAGCTTTCTAAAAGGACTTCCTGTTCTTGGAGACACACCTTCCCCCACCCAGAGGGCATTAGGACTTGTCTACTGGGATTAGTCCCTAAGAGAGAGGCAGCTGTCACCGGCACACTCCTGGTTTCATCCCGTCACATGGCAGTGTTACTTAAGAGGTCTTCTACAAAAGTTCGAGTCTGGGCGCCAGAGCTGCTCTGAGCGCCTGGAACCAGCAGCTCCGGGCCCAGCATGTGTCAGCTGAATGTGAACACACAGTTGAGACACCGAGGGTGGGTCCCCAGGGGCTGGATTTGCAGAACTGAGAGCTGTGACGGACAGTAGCCTGGGACTTCAGAACGGAACAGGCGCTCAATTGAGACATCAGTGTGGTTTTCAAGAAGGTGGCAGGAAGGGCAGCACCTTGCACCCCAAGCGGGGGGGAGATGAGATGTATGGATGGCCTTCTCTTCTACGCCCTCCGAGGAGGGCGGTCCCCTTTCCCCCACTTGGTCTGTCCACCTTGCTCTCTTCATCCACCAGCATCAGCCCCACCCTGCAAGGGATTTTGTTCCTGGAAAAAGTTTCCAAGACCTACTAGGACTTACCCACCTTGTTCCCCAGGGTTTTGTTGGAACCTGGGCAGATATCAAAACCCCTCAAAGCCCTTCACGCTTCAAAAGTGCATCTTAAAAATACAAGCATCTGTAAACAAAGTTGCCCAGCTCCCCTACCTCCACAGGCGTCCCCTTTATGAGGTTCCGCTAGGAGGAAGGTGGAAAGTGGTACAGGGCTGGAAGCCCTCTAGCTGTGGGCTGCCTGAAGCCCCTCTTAGTAATTTGGGGAAGTGATTTTTCCAAAAAAAAAAAAATTTTTTTTTTTTTTATTCTTGAGCAGAAAGACACGAATCCTTCAATCTTGAAGGGCGACTAGCAGGTCGGCTATGCTGTCCACGTAGAAGTCAGGAACCATCCTCTTCTTCGACACGCAGTCACTTTCCTGGTTCCTTTTCACATCCTCCAGTGTGGACACGCCCGTAAGGGTCAGAATGGTCTTCAGGCCGCAGGTGACGCCCAGGAGGATGTCTGTGTCCAGCCGGTCCCCCACCATGACTGTGCGCTCCGGATTGATGTCATACTCCTGGGACACGCAGTCGAAGATGAAGCGGCTCGGCTTCCCAATGATGTCCGCCTGACGCTGGGCAGCCATCTCCACGGCACGTACGAGGCAGCCAGTACCTGGGGGGTCAACAGAGAGAGTGCGTGTGGGTTGGGGGGGCTGCGTCAGTGGTGGAGGGGCACCCCAGGCCGGCCTCCCAGCCCCCTGTCCCCCTTACGCACCGGCGATGAAGCGGCCGTTCTCCAGCGGGAGCCGGTTGTCCAAGTTGGTGCCCACGAGCAGGCAGCCGGGCTGCTGCAGGTGGCGCAGGGCCTGCGTGAGCTTCATGTAGCTAAAGTGCGGGTCGAAGCCAACCACCACAGCGCGCACGCCCGGCTCCAGCGGCGCGGCCAGCCAGTCGCCCGGGCTGTCGCCCCGCAGCGGCTCGGGCCCCACGCCCACGCTGGCGATGCCCACGGCCTCCAGCTCGGTCGCCAGCGCGGGGCTGCCCAGCACGTAGGCCTTGGGTGCCGGTGCACCAGCCAGGCGCTGGCGCAGGTAGAGCGCGGTGCAGTAAGCCGTGCCGAAGACCTCGCGGCCCGCGTCGGGCCCCGCGGGGCCGCCGAAGCCGAGGCGCCGCAGTTTCTCGGCGTAGGCCGCGCGGGTCTTGCTGCTGTTGTTGGTGATGAAGCCCAGCCGCTTGCCGCGGGCCCGCAGCGCCGTCAGGGCCTCGGGCGCACCGGGGACGGCCGTCTCGCCTCGCCACAGCACGCCGTCGCAGTCGAACAGCAGCGTGTCCACGTCGTCCAGCAGCGTCCGGGCCCTCTCGGAGTTCAGCCGCACGCAGCGGCCGTCGTCACCGCTGGCCTCCGCCATGGCCGCTCGCCGCCACCGGCCACCGCCGCCCGCCGCCACCGGCCGCTCCTCGTAGCCGCCCGCCGCGGCGCCCGCCCCGCCCCCGAGGCGCTCATTGGCAGCGCGGTTCGCGTGCGCCGCCCATTGGACGCCGCTGCCGCCAATCCTGCCCCGCCTCCCTCGGGCTGCGGGTGCTTAGTGCCAACCACTGCGGGCCAGGGCAGGGAGGAGGGCGGTGATTGGCTGGAAGGAGTGAACCGCGTCCGTAATTGGTTGGAAGTCCGCCAACCGGCGTTCGGAGTGACGTGGTCGCGGCGGAGACTTGTGGAAGAGCCCGAGAGCCGGCGCCGGGCGGCCGGCAGCTTCCCATTGGCGGTGCGGGGTCAGACTAGGTGACGGAGGCCCCGAGTGGAGTGACCCTGCGCCGCGCCGGCCGCTGATTGGCTAGAGTCTCGTGTGGCCAGGGTGACCCCGAGACCCGGAGTCACGCTCACCGCTGGCGCTGGGCACGCTCAGGGCCCGGTGGTTGCGCGCGGGCCCTGGTTGCCGTACACTTGCAGCCCTCTGCACACAGCTGATCCCA
Organism: Tenrec ecaudatus; assembly: GCF_050624435.1. Lineage (NCBI taxonomy): Eukaryota > Metazoa > Chordata > Mammalia > Afrosoricida > Tenrecidae > Tenrec > Tenrec ecaudatus. Next base: position 110,478,798 of record NC_134541.1, on the reverse strand, counting down.
ACCAAGCCTTATCCCATGATCGTCCTGAACCGACAGTACCAGGCGGTGATGCAGGCCCGAGAGGCAGGCGCTGCCCACAATGTTCAAAGGCCCTTTGGCATCAAGTGGCTTCCGACTCAAGAGTGACCTTACAGGACAAAAGTAGAATTGCCCCATTGGGGTTCCTAGGCTGTAATCTTTGCAGAAGCCGACCTCCAGGGGTTTGGCCTGAGGAGCACAGGAGCGGGCTGCTGGTTGGGTTCCCAGCTTAACGCACCAGGGTGCGTTCCACTTTGCTTTTGGAAAGCCCTGCACTGCCATGCAGTGAATTCCGACGTACAACTCACTGCCATGGAGTCGGTGCCAGACTCAGAGCAATCCTACTGACAGAATAGGGCTGGCCCTCTGGGTTTCCAAGACTGTAACTCTATATGGGAGTAGAAAGCCCCATCTTTCTTCCACGGAGTGGCTGCTGGTTTTGAACTGCAAGCCTTTAGGTTACTAACCTAATGTGAAACTGTTCAGAAGGTTTCCAAGGCAGCTTGCCTCATTTTTTCCCAGTTGAGTGCCTGATGGATACCAATTCCAAACCTTTGGATTACCAGCTGAATGCTTCACCACTGTGTCACCAGGCCTAGCTTATGTAAAAATTCCTTCAAGCTTACACACTTGAGAGGCACGCGTTTGCTATAGATCATGACTCCACAAGATTTAACAATAGATAATACCTAATCATAATTATGTGCTGATTATGTAATACCTAATTATGACTAGGTCTTCCTGTAAAATCATAATCATCAGTACTAGTATTAGTGAGGAATGATACTAATTTAATAATAAAGCCCAAGATCACTTTTACTAGGTATTATTGTTAAATCCTATCAAGGTGAGCTAATAATTGAACAATAATACATGGTATCATTATTAAATTTTACTGAGCGTGGTGTACGCCAATGCATGAAACCTAAGTGTGTAGGTTCCATGGAATTTTTACATGAGCAAGTCCCGGTGATGCAGAGGCGAAGTACTGGGCTATCAGCCAAAAGGTGAGGGAGAAAGATGTGGCAATGAGCTTCTCAAAAGACTGTACAGCCATGGGAAACGTGCGGGGCTGCTCTGACCCTGTCTGAGAGGGTCACTGTGAGTCGGAACCAACTCCTTAGGGAGTGGGTTGGTTTTATACTCTCGGGAAAACACAACCCAAATCGAGACATGGACTATTGCCAACCCCCTCAAAAGTTCCACTGAGTTCCTGTCCAGTCATAGCAGATCCCTTCTCTCCAATTCTTCTAATTAAGGAGTCCTGGTGGTGTAGTTAGTTGGTTACGAATTGGGCTGCCAACTACAAGGTGAGCAGTTCAAAACCACTAGTCACTCCACAAAAGGAAGATGGGGCTTTGCTTCTATAAAGAATGACAGTCTCAAAAAAAAATGACAGTCTTGGAAACCCACAGGAACAGTTCTGTGTCCTTTATGATCACTATGAACCAGAATCGACTTGATGGTAGCGAATTCACTTTAAAAAAAATCATTTTATTAAGGGCTCATGCAACTCTTATCACAATCCATACATACATCAATTGTGTAAAGCACATTTGTACATTCATTGCCCTCATCATTCTCAAAATATTTGCTCTCCACTTAAGCCCCTGGCATCAGCTCATCTTTCCCCTCCCTCCCCGCTCCCCACTCCCTCATGAACCCTTGATAATTTATAAATTATTATTTTGTCATATCTTGCCCTGTCCGACATCTCCCTTCACCCACTTTTCTGTTGTCCGTCCCCCAGGGAGGAGGTCACATGTAGATCCTTGTAATTGGTTCCTCCTTTCCAACACACCCTTCCTCTACCCTCCCGATATCTCCACTCGCACCACTGGTCCCAAAGGGATCATCCGCCATGGATTTCCTGTGTTTCCAGTTCCTATCTGTACCAGTGTACATCCTCTGGTGTAGCCAGATTTGTAAGGTAGAATTGGGATCATGATAGTGAGGGGAAGAGGGAAGGAAGCATTTAGGAACTAGAGGAAAGTTGTATGTTTCATTGTTACTACACTGCACCCTGACTGGCTCATCTCCTCCCCATGACTCTTTTGTAAGGGGATGTCCAATTGCGTACAGATGGGCTTTGGGTCTCTGCTCTGCACTCTCCCTCATTTACAATGATATGATTTTTTTTGTTCTTTGATACCTGATAACTGATCTCTTTGGCACCTTGTGATCACACAGGCTGGTGTGCTTCTTCCATGTGGACTTTGTTTCTTCTCAGCTGGATGACCGCTTGTTTACCTTCAAGTCTTTAAGACCCCAGACACTATATCTTTTGATAGCCAGGCACTATCAGTTTTCTTCACTACATTTGCTTATGCACCCATTTGTCTTCAGTGATTGTGTCAGGAAGGTGAGCACCATAGAATGCCAGGTTAACAGAACAAAGTATTCTTGCATTGAGGGAGTACTTGAGTGGAGGTCCAATGTCCATCTGCTACCTTAATATAAACCAATAAATATATGCACATAGATCTATTTCCCCATCCTCATATATAAATATATTTACATATGTACATGCCTTTATTTAGACCTCTATAAATGCCCTTTGCTTCCTAGCTCTTTCCTCTATTTCCTTTGACTTTCCTCTTGTCCCACTGTCATGCTCAGTCTTCATTTGGGTTTCAGTAATTCCTCTTGGTTACATTACCCTTGGTCACGCCCTACCTACCAGGCCTCCTATACCCTCCTCATCACCAATTTGGATCACTTGTTGTTCCCTTGTCCCTGGGTTTGTTAACACCACTATCTTCTCCCCGCCCCACTCCCCCCTCTCCCATGTCCCCCGGAACTGTCGGTCCCATTGTTTTCTCTTCCAGATTGTTCATCCAGTCTATCTTATTTAGACAGACCTGCAGAGATAATAACATGCACAAAAACAAGACAGAGCAAAACAAAGCAACAAAATAAAACAAAACAACAAGCCAATGACAAAAAACAACAACAAAATAAACACAACAAGAAAGAAAAGCTTGTAGTTAGTTCAAGGACTGTTTGTTGGCCTTTAGGAGTGTTTTCCAGTCGAGTCTGTTGGGGCGCCACGCCCTGGCCCCAAAGTCTATTTTTTGTATTTCCTGGGGACTTCGTTGCTCTTTTCCCCTTGCTGTTCTGTTGCACACCCTTAATGTTTTGCCTCAGTGTGGTGGGCTCAGATTGGGTGGAATTCCCACATGGTGTCTCCAGTGTTGTCCCCTGTAGGGCTATGGGTCAGTGAGTGATGTCATGTCTCATAGTGGGGCTGGCCATGTGGTCTTCTCTGTGGATTGGCTGCTCTGAGCGGGACTCTCATCCTCAAGGCTTGGTGGGCCAGGATGTGCTCCACTCTCTTCCTCCCCCTTCATTTGCTCCCATGTGCTCTGATCAGACATGTCTCTCTCCCAGAGCTGCAGCTTCAGTGCTGTCCTCTGAAATAAATCCTTCAGCGGGGAGGGGGCGGGGGGGGAATGAATTCAGGTTTTTGATACTTCAAATTCCTATCATCATAAAAACAGATTAGTTTCCGTGTTCTGGCAAATATATAAACTGGACCACATAGTCCAAAGGGACTTCAAATGTTTGTGGGAAAATGGAATTAAAAGATAATGAATTTTTTTTCACTTTTAAAGCTCCTTCCTATGTACGAGGAGCCCTGATGGTGGGTTTAACCAGCCACCCTATGGGGGAAAGAAAAGGCCGTCTACGCCCACAAAGATGTAAAGGCTCCAAAACCCTCTATGCGGTCAAGATGAGTCAGAATCTACCCGGAGACAGTGGGTTTGTTTGGTTTGCTTCCTGTGCTCTTGTTGCATGTCAAACTGACAGGGCAGTTCAAGGTAGCCATGAGTCAGACTTCGCTTGATGGCAGTGAGTTTTCACTTTGTTGTTGCTTGGTGCTCTTGCCTCCACTCAGACTCAGAGTGAGCCTACGTGACAGAGAACTGTTCCCCATAGGATTTGCTAGGCTGTCATCTTGATGGCCCTTCACATGGGTTGACACAGCAGCTGCAACCCGGGCAGTTCTGCAACATGGCTATTGCAAAAATAGCGATGATTGTGGGGGTGGGTGGCCCAGGACCACGCTGTGTGTCATCCTGTTGGACATGGGTCTGCTGGCTGTTGGGACTGACCAATGGCACGTAACAACAACAACAAACCACAATCCTCACTGGAAGGATCACCAGGTCTTTCTTTAGCTGAGCTATTGGGAGGATTTGAACCTGCAGCCTTGAGGTCAGCAGCTGTGCTTAACCATTTTCACCACTAGGCTCCTTGCTTTTAATACCTCCATGGCCACAGAAGGTGTTTTTGACTCCTAGCATCCCTGTAGGACAGAGGAGAACTACACCCAAAGAGTTTCCGAGCCTGTGACTCTTTATGGAAGCAAATGGCCTCATCTTTCTCCTGTGGAGCAACTGGTGGATTCTGACAGCCAACCTTTCAGTTAGCAGCCAACTGCGTCCCCACTGTGCCGTGAAAGCCACCCCACGCAGGTGTGTGGGTTTTCATTTCCGTGGCTTCCAGTGTCAGAATAGTTAGCCCAAGGGGACCTGTTCTCCCCCTGGTCGTCATTTGAGTCGTTTCCAGGCCGGGACTATTGCACCTTCGTCTGCACTCATTGATCTGGGATCGACTTGGAAGTGGGCTTCCCGGGTGTGGGTTCATCATTGAGGCGCTCTGGAGATGGGGTGGGCTAGGTCCGGCAGTTTGAAAGGAGCAGCTGCCCCCAGGGAAAGGCTGTCCACTCGATGGCAGCCTTGGGAACCATATGCAGTGGTTCTACCCTGGCTTACACGGTTCATCAACCCGGCCGACGGCACACACAGTGCTTATCTTATTATTATGTTTAATTGTTAGTCATGGGCCCCAACCGGTCTGTACAACACCTCCTCCTGGCCGGGGTCCCCCTCTACAAAGTCTTTCCTGGAGCCCTCCCACGCCACACCTAGCCAAGCCCCCTAGGCAATGCCAGGGACGCCAATTGTGGTGAGGTGCCCTCGAGCCTGTCCCAACTCATAGCGAGCCATGGTACAACATAAAATATGCGGCCTGCCCCTGTGCCGGCCTCACGGTTGTTCTTAGGTTTGAGTTCAGGGTCGCAACCACTGTGTCAATCCATCTTGCGGAAAGGCTTCCTCCTTTGGATGCCCCTCTAGTTTACCAAGCAGGATGTCCTTCTTCAGAGATTGGTCTCCCCTGACAACATGTCCCAAGAACCTGAGACAAGGTCTCACCATCCTTGTGTCTAAGGATATTCCTGGCTGTACTTCTTCCAAGACAGATTGGTTGATCCTTTTGGCAGACAATGGTACTTTCAATATTCTTTGCCAGCCCCGCAATTCAAATGCATCGATTCTTCTTTGACCTTCCTTATTCAATGCCCAACTTTTACATGTTTTTGGGGTGATTGAAAATACCATGGATTGGGTCAGGCATGCCTTAGTCCTCAAAGTGACTTCCTTGCTTTCAATACTTTAAAGAGGCTGTGTGCAGCAGATTTATCCGATGCCATATATATTTAAATTCATCATTTTATTGGGGGTTCTTACAAATCTTCTAACAATCTATCATTCAATAGTATTAAGCCCGCTTGTACACATGTTGCCATCAACAATTTCAAAACAATTTCTTTCTACTTAAGCCCTTGGTATCAGCTCCTCTTCCTCCCCCCTCCCTCCCCCATCCTCCCACTGTCCTTTATCTCTTCACTGCTGCTTCCATGAGCATTGATTATGGATACAAGCAAGACAAAATTTCTGACACCTTCAACGATCTTTTCTCCATTTATCATGATCGCACCTATTGGCTTAGTTGTGAGGATTCTGGTTTTAGTTACTTTGAGTTGTAATCCACACTGGAGGCTGCGACCCTTGATCGTCATCAGCAAATGCTTCAAGCCTTCCTCGCTTTCAGCGAGCAAGGTTGTGTCACCTGCAGATCAAAGGCTGTCAATAAACCTTCCTCATATCCTTCTTCATATAATCTGCTCAATATACAGACTAAATAAGTACGGTGATAGGAAACAACTCTGCAGCAAACTCTGTTCGCAATTATTTAAAAAAATCATTGTATTGGTGGCTCATACAGCTCTTATCACAAGCCATCCATCCATCCATCCATCCATTGTGTCATGTGTTGCCATCAACGTTTTCAAAGCATTTTCTTTCTGCTTGAGCTCTTGGTGCAGCTTTTATTTTCCCCCTCCCTCCCCCCTTTACTGGTTTTAAATCTTGTTATGTCCCCTTGCTCCGTTTGCGCAGGTGCCTCTTGATCCATGTGCAGGTTCTGCATGAGCACAATGGAGCGTTCCGGAACTCCCATTCTTCTCAAGATGAGCCATAGTTTGGTACAGTCCACACGCTCAATGCCTTTGAATAGTCAGTAAAAAACAAGTAAACGGTTTTCTGGAATTCTCTACTTTCAGTCCAAATCTGTCTGAAATCCACAATTATATCCCTTGTTCCGTGTCCTCTCCTGAATCCAGCCTGAACCTCTAGCAGCTCCTTGTCAATGGACAGCTGCCACCGGTGTTGAATGATCTTCCGCAAAGTCTTCCTCGCATGTGATATTAATTATATTTTCTCTATAATTTGGGCACTGTGTTGGGTCACCTTTCCTTGGAATGGGCACAAATTCAGAGCTCTTCCAGGCAGTTGGTCAAGTAGCTGTCTTCCAAATTTCCTGGCATAGGCGAGTGAGTGTTCCAGTGCTTTATAAGCTTGTTGAAATATTTTCATTGGTATTCTATCAATGCCTTCAGTGAACCTTGGACTCCCTCTGAGATAGTTAAAGTTTATTGTGCCAACCTGGCCGATAAACGCATGTGGGGTTAACTGAAGGGCGGAGCAATAAATGGCTTGGTGAGCCTCGCCTTTCGAGTTCTCATGTCCTGTGTTTTCTGATGGTCGAACCAGGGTGCAGCTGCCTTAGCCAGTTCCCTGCTTTAGCTGGCAAGGCTCACTTCCTGCAAGACAACCCTGAGGAGAAGCCACATGGACCTATCCCGATGCAGCCCTGGGTGCTGGAGCAGCCGTGTGGAGACCCCTGCCAGCACTGAGATGCTGACACGTTCACTGACTCGACTTTCCTCCTGCAATCGGCATTATAGTGTGTGTTTTGTGAGATGGAGGAGGACTTTGTGGATTCGTGTCGGACATATAGGCTAATGTTGGACTTGTGGGCTTGGGCAGCACTGGGTTGGGATGTTTTCTTGATGTGCACCTACCCTTTACATAAAACTCTCTTATGCATATGAGTTTCCATGGATTTGTTCCTCCAATGTCCCCAGACTAACACATCTTCATTCAGTACCATTGGCTCTTGCTCACATGCCAGTCCCAGTAACAGGGGCATTTTGACTTCTTTGTGCTCTCTCAATATTCTTTTAACGCTTCCTGCATCGTTCAATATTTTACCTAGAACCTTGCGATATTGCAACTCAAGCCTTGCGTTTTTTGGCGTGCTTTCAGTTTAAGCTATGCTGAGAGTGGTCTTCCTTTTTGTTTTTCTAACTCTCGGTCCTTGCACAGGTCATTTTATTTTACTTTGTCTCCTTGAAAATCTATGCCCTTCGAAATGTTCAGTCCAGCTCTTTTGCTTCATTGCTTTGATTTGCCTTTGCTGCTCTCTGATTACGGGCGAGAGTCAGAGTCTCGTCTGACATCCACTTTGATCTTTCCTTCCTTTCTTGTCTTTTTAATGAGTTTTGCTTTCTTCATGTGTGAGAATCTTGATGTCCTCCCAAAGCTCATCAAGCCTTCTGTCGTTAATGTTCCATGTGTCAAATCCGTTCTTTTTTAAAAAAAACAATTTATTAGGGGCTCATACAACTCTTATCACAGTCCATACATATATATACATCAATTGTATAAAGCACATCTGTGCATTCTTTGCCCTAATCATTTTCTTTTTTTTCTCCTCTTTTCTTTTTTTATATTTTATTAGGGACTCATACAACTCTTATCACAATCCACACATATACATACATCAATTGTATAAAGCACATCCATACATTCCCTGCCCCAATCATTCTCAAAGTGTTTGCTCTCCACTTAAGCCCTTTGCATCAGGTCCTCTTTTTTTTCCCCTCCCTCCCCGCTCCCCCCTCCCTTCTGTGCCCTTGGTAATTTATACATCGTTATTTTGTCATATCTTGCCCCATCCGGAGTCTCCCTTCCCCCCCTTCTCTGCCGTCCCTCTCCCAGGGAAGAGGTCACATGTGGATCCTTGTAATCAGTTCCCCCTTTCCAACCCACTCACCCTCCACTCTCCCAGCATCGCCCCTCACACCCTTGGTCCTGAAAGTATCATCCACCCTGGATTCCCTGTACCTCCAGCCCTCATATGTACCAGTGTACAACTTGAGATGTTCTCAAAATTCAGGTGGGAGAGACTCAAGGTCCTATTTTGGCTCCTGTTTTAATTATCTTCAGCTTCAACCAGACTTACACATGAGCAATTGGTGGTCTGTTCCACGGGCAGTTCCTGGCCTGGTTTAATTGCTGGTAATTGAACTTCTTCACCATCTCTTCCCACATATGTGTTCAGTTTGATTTCTGTGAAGTTCATCTGGAGAAGTCCACGTGTATAGTCTTCCTTTGTGATATTGAAAAAAGGTACTTGCAACCAAGAAGTTGTTGGTCTTGTAAAATTTTATCATGCAATCTGCAGTTCTGTTTCTATCTCCAAGACCATAAGTTCCTTCTCTTTATTTCCAACTTTTGCATTCCGGTCTCCAATAATTATCAGGGCATCTCGACTGCATGTTCGATCTATTTCAGATGGGAGATGTTGGTAAAGTTCAATTTCTGCATCACTAGCTTTAGTGGTTGGTGAATAAATTTGAATAATAGTTGTACTGACTGGATTTCCTTATATGCAGATAGATGTTATCCTATCAAAGACATCATTGTCCTTCAAGACAGATCTTGGAATTTCCTTTTCGATGACGAACGACACACCACATTCTTCCTGAATCTATTATAACCATCTGATTTCTGATTCAAAGTGGCCAATACAGTCCATTTCAGCTTCCTGATTGCTAGGATATTGATCTTTATATGTTCCATTTCATTTTTAATGACTTCCAATTATCCTAGATTTGTCCTTTTTACATTTACAAGTTTTGTAGGGATCGCGGTGTAATGCAGTAGCCCATCTCTATGATGTTAAGGTCAAGCTGACTCTGGGAAGAACCAAATTTTACCAAAATCACACACCTGCTTTTTCCACCCTCCAATGCCTCCTTTATTTCATGCACAGAGTGGACTGGGCAGCGCTGGCCACATCGAGCCAGCGGACTGTCAGACACTCACTCAAAACACTCTGCTATGAGTCACTACTGATTCCTGGTGACCCCGTGGGGCAGAGTAGAGCTGCCTCTGCAGGTTTCTGAGCGTGTCCTTCTCTGTGGGAGTAGAAAGCTTCATCTTTCTCCTGAGGGGCATCTGGTGGTTTTGAACTGCTGGCCTTGATAATCCACCAGGGCACCAGAGCTCCTTATGAGAGAGAAGTTGCTTATTAAATGGAAAAGGATTTCCTTTTGAGGGGGTGAAAAACAGTGTGGAAGTTCACAGCGGTTGCATCACATCGCAAAATAAATGCGTGGTCATTTTATGCCGCAAAAATACATTAAAAGACTGCAAAAATCAGAGTACTAGACAGAAAACGGGGCAGTGGGCTCGTTTGTGCTGACAGAGGGGGGACAATGCGGAAAAGCACTTGAAGAATGTTACCAGTATAACCAGGAGAAATGGTGGACTGGATGGAGACTCTACTGTGCATAGTGGGTTATACTAAAGGTCAGCCGTTGGAATCTACCAGCGGGCTCTGAGGAAGCAGTATGAGGCTGTCTACTCTCAGAAAAATTTACAGCTTCAGAAACCCAAAGGGACAGCTCTACTCTGTCCTACAAGATCGTTATGAGTTGGCATGTACTCGCTGCAGGCGTCTGATTTGCTGCTGTGGTGTGTTGTCCACAATGGTAAATTAATTATAAAATATGAAGACTTGGTGGGGGGGGGAGGAGAGCTGATACCAAGGGTTCTATAGAAAGTACATGTCTAGAAAAGAATGAATGCAGCATATGTACAAACACGCCCGATCCAACTGATGTACGCATGGTGATAAGAGTTGTATGAGCCTCCAGTAAAATGATTTTTAAAAGCCCTCAATTGCAAATATATAGAAAATTGCAAATATATAGAAAATTGCAAATATATAAATTGCATACATACATACATATATAAAAACTGCAAAGTCATCCCAGGTCTCTGTGGGCCCCACCCATTGCCCGCCCGGCGCCCGTCCCTCCCACGCTCTGGGCCCCTTCTCCCGGCCCCGCCCCGCCCCGCCCCGCCTTGCCCCGCCCCGCATCGCCCCGCCCCGCCCCGCCCCGCCCACCGGCCGCGGATCTCGCAGCGGCCCCGCCCCGCCCTCGCCGGCTCGTTCTCTCACGCTCGCCTCGGCGCGGCCCGTTGTTATGACGACACGGTCGTAAATCCGCCATCTTCCTGCGGCGCGTTGCGACATGGAGGGCGCGATGGCAGCGCGGGTGACGGCCGCCCATACGGCAGAAGCCCGGGCCGCAGCCGGGCGGGAAGCGGGCGGGGCCGGGGACGGGGCGGCCGCGGCCTTGGCCCCTGGCGGCTTCCTGGGTCTCCCAGCGCCCTTCAGCGAGGAAGGTACCGGGGCGCGGCGCGGTGGGGCGCGGCCGGGCTGGGGCGGCGCGGCCGGGCTCGCGGAGGCCCGGAAGGCTGGGCTGGCGGGCGCGACAAACCTCGGGCGCTGACCGGACGGCCCGCGGAGCCTCCTGCAGGGTGTCCTTCACCCCCGCTGCCCCCCTCGCCTGCCCACGGGGGCTCACAGTGCCCTGACTCCGGGCGCTCACCTCGTGGCCCTTTGCAATCCGATCCCCGCGGCAGCCGGCCGGCCGGCCCTGCCCGCGGCCAGCCCCTCGGCCTCGGGGTGCCGGGCATGGCCCCCCTCTGCCTGCGCATGGGCCTGTAGCTGCGGGCGGGAGGGGCCTCGGGGCCGCCCGGGCTCGGGCCGCGATGGAACGCCACGTCGTGCACGCTGCCGCCTCTGACCGGACTGGCCACCTCTCGCTCTTGGGCACGTGACCACACCTGTCCGAGCCCCTGTTTCCCGCCCCACAACGAGGCTGTTGCTGCTAGTGATGCTCGAAAGACAGCCCCAGCCGCCTCAACCCGACCTTGACGCGGGCATTATTACTGTCGTTCCCCTTTTATGGAATGCTTAGATGTGTAGTTACTCATCAAGGGTCACTCACGTCGCCCAGCCAGTTAGGTAGCCAGGACTGCAGTGGGCGCCAGGGCTGAGTCACTGTGGAACCCTCTGAGCTCGGGCGCCTCCTCGTAAACCCCACACTCGTGCCTCTGAGCAGATGCCGACTCGTCGTGGTCCTAGAGGAGAGGGTAGTAGAGTTGACCCCCTTGAGTTTTTCGGGTGTCACAAGCCCCATCTTTCGCCTGAGGATCTGCACCAGCACTTAACCACTGCACCACCAGGACTCCTCGCTGTGCCTCCTCATCCAATCCAAACCAAACCAAAAATTCACCGCCATGGATTCCATGCTGACTCCTAGTGATCCCATGTGCGGTTCCGAGATTGTTAACTGTTGGGGGGAGTAGGCAGCTCAATGTCTGTCCTTCAGAGCTGCTGGTGGTTTTGTGGCTCGCAGCCCGGCACCTAACCACTACACCCCTAGGCTCATTGCCTCCTCATTGGGTGCATCACGTAGTCACAACCCTGGCATTTGGAGTGCCCCCTGAGCTGTCACAGCACAGAAAGGAAGGGAAGTGACTGGGCATTGGAAGTGGTGATTTTTCCCCCCTTTCCTATTACATGTATTTTATTTTTAGAATAATTTTAATGGGGGCTCGTACAACTCATACCACAATCCATAAATGAATCCATTGTGTCAGGCACATTGTACCTTTGTTGCCAATATCATTCTCAAACATTTTTTCTGCTTTAACCCTTAGTATCAGCTCATTTTCCCCCTCCCTCCCTCCCTCATGAACCCTTGATAATTTATGAATTATTATTTTGTCATGCCTTACACTGACCAAAGCCTCCCTTCACCCACTTTTCTGTTGTCCGCCCCTCAGGGAGGGGGGTTATATGTAGATCATTGTGATCGGTTCCCCCTTTCTCCCCCACCTTCTCCTTCCCCTCCTGGGGTCGCTACTCCTTATTGGTCCTGAGGGGTTTATCTGTCCTGGATTACCTGTGTTTCCAGCTCTTATCTGTAGCAGTGTGCATGCTCTGATCTATCTGCATTTGTAGGGTCTCCGGGAGAAGATGAGCCAGTCTGGATGCAGTGTAGTACCGATGAAACATAAAACTTACCTCTAGTTCTTTAAATGCTTCCTCCACCCCCATTATCATGCCCCAAATTCTACCTTAAATATAAATCCGGTCCCTTTTTTTCATGGGTGCTCATAATTCCAGCTTGCAGAGTGGAAGTGCCACTGGGGACAAGCTAACTTAGTCTCCAAGGCTCTCTGAGGCTGTGACCTGGTTTCAGGTTAAATGGCCCCACCAGGTCCCCCTGGGCAGGGGCTCGTGCAACACAGTCACCAGATGCCCTGTGGGCAGCTAAGAGCACACTGGTACTTCTGTGCTTGCCTCTGCCCAGCAGCCCTCTGTGGTTTGGCCCGCTGCTCTGTCATTAATTCAACAAACTCCAGCTGGGCTCCTTCAGGTGCAGGGCCCTGGCTTTGACCTTGGTGTGGGAGGGGAGGGCAGGAGGCAGAGGCAGGGAGGACATCTTGCTGTTCTGCTGTGCACACGTCGAGGACTCTGGAGTGGCCCTTAGGGTCAGAGTCCTGCCCCCACGGCAGGGGTGGGGAGAGGGGTCTGAAGCTCAAATCATTGTTCTAGGATGGGAATGATCTCTCCTCAGGGTGTCACCAGGGTTCTCTGGGGCCCCAGGAGGTGCATTTGGGGCTGGGTTGGGGGTAGATGGAGTGGGTGCTGCAGGCGGTCTCTTCCAAAGGGCTTGGGGCAGGTGATGGGTTCAGAATCAGTAGTCTTGGGGCGTGGGGTACTCTGCAGAGCCTCACCCTGGTGTCTTTGTCAGATGTCACGTTTATCCACATCAGGGTGAGAAAAGGGTAGTCATCCCTCTGCCTGCGTGCGCGCGCACGCGCGCGCACACACACACACACACACACAGCTTATCCCTGCTGTGCTTGCCAAGTGCAGTGGGCATTGATTCCCGAGCACACCCGCAGGAAGTAATGCAAACAGAGGTGTCAGGACTCAGACTTGGGCGGCGTTTAATCCCGTCTCCCCTCATCTCTAGACTGGTTGGGGGAAGCCTCCTCTTCTCTGTGTGGGTTCCTGCAAGACAGGGGGCAGTCCATGTTTGAACTGCCCCTGCACACACTCCTGCTAAGATGCAGCCCCTCTGAGGGCCAGGGAAAGGCTCTGGGGTCTGGCATCACCTGGGCCCACTGATGGCACCCCCCCCACCCCAGATGAAGACGATGTGCACAGATGTGGCCGCTGCCAGGCTGAGTTCACCACCGTGGAGGACTTCGTCCAGCACAAGCTTCAGAAGGGCTGCCAGCGGGCCCCCCTGGATTCCCTGCCCACCACCCCCGAGGCCACTGAGCTGTTGGGCTCCGAGGTGAGTGCCCACCCTCTGCAGTCACTGCCAGCGATCCCTGTGCACCCAACAGCATGCCTGTGCCGACTGGCTCGCCGCCGACATGTGGGTGGGCAGGCAGGTCTGGCAAGCCCGAGGCCTCCTACCTGACCCAGGGTGGCCTCTGGCCGATGCCTGACCCAGCAGGGCAGGTGCGCGGGGAGGGAGGGTGGTGAGGCGGCGCTTGGGTATATCCCTTTGCCTTCTGCCATCCCCCCACCAGATTAAGTCCCTGGGGTCCCCAGACCACAGCAGGCTGGGCTGAGCCCTGACAACATGCCAGTGGGTGGGAGCATCTCAAGGACAGGGGGCGTGGAGGGAAGCCAGGGGTCTGAGGCAGGGGACTGGCCCAGGAGACATTTGAATATGAATCATCTCACTCTTCCTCTGCCCTCTGGGAAGTCCCCAGCCCTGTGCCATTTTGTGGTCCCTGGTGGGGGCTGTAGGGGTGAGGGGGTGAGTGCAGCCGTCCCTGCATAATCAGTGAGTTCCCCTCACTGCCAGCCCCCCCCCCCACATCCATGGCTTGAACTTGCGAGAGTTAGGCACAGGGTGATCCCAAGTGGAGAGGCCAAAGCTGACCCTGCAGTGGGTGCCAAGGGGTCGACTGGTCACGGGGCTCAAAGTCTCCTGTGCCACCCCCAGCAGGTGGTCCAAGCACCAGCCTCAGAGGAGCCCCTCACGCTGGCCCATATAGTGGTGGAGGCAGCGTCGCTTTCGGCAGACCTGGGCCATGCCCCCAACCTCGTGGGTAAGTGGGACCATGTGGGACTTTCCTGGGCTAAGGTGTGCCAGCTGTGGCCGGGCTACGGGAGGGGTCTGGTGTCTCCCATCGGCCTTCTCAGGGCAGTGCTGGGGAGCGGCATCCACAGGGTTCAATGGGTCAGGGGCCTCCTCCTACCATCATGCTCCCAGCTTGGCTCTCCCTGTGCACCCCCATTGTCCTCCACCCCCGGTCCCTACCAGCCTCTGTCCTGACTCCACGCCCCACAGGTGTTCTGGGAGGCTGGTGCAAGCCTGGAGGGTGCTTGTGGGCCCCACTTGCCCCGAGACCTTGACCTACCCCTGTTGGCCTGCCTGGGGTGACCATGCCGTCCTCCTGCCCCAGGGCTTTACAAGCTTGTGACGCGGGCCCAGGGCTCCAGAAAGTGGCTTTACCTAGTGTTCAGTGCCGGGCCAGGTGCCCTGGCAGAGTGGGCGTTGTGAGGGCTGGGTGGGGGTAGGAGGTAGGGTGGGGTGTGAGCATGGGTAGGAGCAAAGGTAGGGCAGTGCGTGCGTGGCTCCCAGCAGGAGCAGTTTGACCTCTGTGGAAGGGCTCGGGAAAGGATGGGTGCCCCTGGGCCCTAGGCAGCTGATGGTTTGGACAACAGGCAGAACTCAGCCTTGGCAAGCCCTGGGAAGGACTGCACATCTGTCCTCTTGACAGTCCTGTCCGCCGACATGTTCACTGGTCACCACTGCAAAGAGGCCTCTGGTTCTGGTGGTGGTGTCACTGGAAAGCAAGCCCCTGGTTTGGCCCACATCTAGCCCAGTGGCATACAGCTGCTTTGGCAGCTGCTCCTGGGGACTCTGGAGATGCCCCAGGCAGGCCCCTGGGTGAGCATACCAGCTAGCACTCCATAGTGAAAGGTGCCCACCACCAGCCAGATACCACCACCACCGCCCCCCCTCTGGCCTCTGATTCCAGGCCTGGGGTGTTTGACTGGGTCCTTGCCGGGGACAGCCAGTTGGGGCCCCGTGTGGCTGTCTAGGTTGGCACAGGCCCTGAGCCCTCTGGCCACTGCTCCAAGCCTTCTCCGGCCTGGTCTAGCCTGAGGGGGAGCTGTCCATGGTGGGAGATGCCCTCTGGGGAGGCAGAGTCAGGCTCGGAAAGTGCTGAGTCGGGGAGGGCGGCTTGTCAAAACAAGACGCCTGCAACCGTGAGGCTGTGAGAGGCGGTGCCCAGCTGCTGCATCGCTCCTTTGAGCGACTGTGGGACATGTTTACAGCACAGCTTTGCACCCTGTCATGTTTCTCCAACACCTACCAGACGTGTCAGAGCCCAGCTTCCGCTCCCTGGGGGCTGCCAGGTGTAGGGCCACCTGGCATTCCAGGCGAGCCCAAACCCCTCGTCGGACTCTGAAGGGTCAGGGACGGGGGTGGGTCTCTGGCCCTGGCGAGGCGGGGGCAGTCAAGCAAACAGCCCTGCCACGGGCACATGTTGGGGCTCCCAGGCTGCCTCTCCAGGAGTCTGTGTCGGGTCTGCCCAGGGCAAGGTGGGCTAAGGGATTGGGGAGCCACCCTGGTGGCCTGTAGAGCTGGTAGTAGTGTCCAGCAGCAGGTGACCAGTGGCCCATGTCTCCTTAGGTGGTGGGCACATCAAAGAGGTGATCGTAGCAGCTGAGCCAGAGTCGGAGCCGGGGGACTGCGAGGTGGCCGAGGGCCCTGGGCTGGCCGAGGAGGGGACGCCTGCCTCTGTGCGGCTGCTGGTGAACAGGGAGGGCCGCTATGTTTGCCTGTTGTGCCGCAAGACCTTCAAGACCGTGAGCAGGGCTGGGGGTCGGGGGGCAAGGGGAAAGCCGTCGGGGGAGGGGTACAGCCCCTGGCCCTCCTCCCCCCAGCTGCCCTGAGCGGCACTACCCGTCCCCCGACAGGGCAGCATCCTCAAGGCCCACATGGTCACACACAGCAGCCGCAAGGACCACGAGTGCAAGCTGTGCGGGGCCTCTTTCCGGACCAAGGGCTCTCTGATCCGCCACCACCGGCGACACACAGGTGAGGGCAGGCCAGGTTCCCTGGCCCCCGCCATGGGCCACCCCTGAGCCAACTGAGCCCGCTTCCCTCACAGACGAGCGCCCCTATAAGTGCATCAAGTGCGGGAAGAGCTTCCGGGAGTCGGGCGCACTGACGCGACACCTCAAGTCCCTGACCCCGTGCACGGAGAAGATCCGTTTCGGAGTCAGCAAGGACACAGCTGCCTGCAAGGAGGCGGGGCCTGCAGGTCAGTGAGGGCTCTGCTCCCCTAGTGCCCTCCTGGCCTCTGGCTGCCAGGCCTTACTAGCTGTGCCTTCCAGGGTCAGGGCCTGCCAGCCTGGGGATGGTCGCGTCACCCTCGGGGACAGAGGAGCCCATAGAGACGTCCCCTGTGATCCACTTGGTGACAGATGCCAAGGGCACGGTCATCCACGAAGTCCACGTGCAGATGCAGGAGTTGGCCCTGGGCATGAAGGCCCTGGGCCCAGAGGTGGGAGTGGTTGATCCTGGGCTCCATTTGGCCTGGCATGAGCTTGGAGGTGGCAGGGAGCTGAGGGGTGCAGGGTGAAGTAATCCCAGGGCCCTGGGTATGGGGTCCCCTTGGCCTGGTGTGGACTTGGAATGGGAGTGTGCACTGAATTGCCAGCAGCCTTACCTGTCCCTCCGCAGCCCCCAGTCCCCGAGGAGCTGGCCTGTCCCGCCAGCGAGGGAGGCCGGGAGAACCTGCTGCGGCAGGCCATGCAGAACTCCGGCCTGGTGCTGGACCGGGCCTCAGGGGAGGAGGGCGCTGCCCTGGAGCCGGCCCCTCCCACCGAGCCTGGCCCCCAGGCCCTGGGTGAAGGGCCGGCAGAGCTGCCCTTGCTGACCTTGGAGCAGGTGGACACAGTGAGTAGTCCCTGCCCTCGCCCTGTCTGTGTCCTGAACATGCCTACCACAGTGAAGGCCACGCCACCCCCTTCTCCCCACGGTGGCGTGAGGTAAGCCTTGTTCCCCAGCAGGTGGCCAGCGCAGCTGCTGGTGTGCCCAGGACCCACCCATGTCCTCAGTGCAGCGAGACCTTCCCCACAGCTGCCACGCTGGAGGCCCACAAGAGGGGCCATGCAGGTGGGTGGCAGGGGGGTGAGTGGGGAGTTCTCGGGCGGGCAGTGGGAGACAAGGTGCCAGAGTGCTTCCTCTGACGATCTGAGCTAGGGGGCACGCGCAGTGAGCCGATGCCATCGCCGTGCTGCCCGCCCCCAGGACCGCGGCCCTTCGCATGCGCACAGTGCGGCAAGACCTTCCCCAAGGCCTACCTGCTCCGGAAGCACCAGGAGGTGCACCTGCACGAGCGGCGCTACCGCTGTGGGGACTGCGGGAAGCTCTACAAGACGATCGCCCACGTGCGCGGCCACCGGCGCGTGCACTCGGATGAGCGGCCCTACCCCTGCCCCGAGTGCGGCAAGCGCTATAAGACCAAGGTGGGCCCCGGCGCCTGGCGCCCTCTTCCTGTACCGAGGCCCTCTCCTAACCCAGCCTCCACCGCCCTCTGTTCCCGGTGGGAGGGTGGGAGAGTGAGGCCCGGGCCCCACTGACAGCCACTCCCCGCAGAACGCCCAACAAGTGCACTTCCGGACGCACCTGGAGGAGAAGCCACACGTGTGCCAGTACTGCAGCCGGGGCTTCCGAGAGAAGGGCTCGCTGGTGCGGCACGTGCGGCACCACACGGGCGAGAAACCCTTCAAGTGCTACCGCTGTGGCCGAGGCTTCGCCGAGCATGGCACGCTGAACAGGCACCTGCGCACCAAAGGTCTGGGGTGGGGCTAGGGGGAGGGGCGGGGCTATGGAGGGGCTGACCCTAACCCTCTGGGCCCTGACCCTGCTGCCCACCGGCAGGGGGCTGCCTGCTGGAGGTGGAGGAGATGCTGGTGCCCGAGGAGAGCCCTGCAGCCTCTGCCACCGTGCTGGCCGAGGACCCACACACCGTCCTGGTGGAGTTCTCGTCCATGGTGGCGGACACCCAGGAGTACATCATTGAGGTGGGGCCGGGGCACCCCGTGGGGGTGGGCTGGGCTGGTGGGGGCAGCTGTGCTGACCTATGCCCCGCCGCCAGGCTACCGCTGATGATGCAGAGACCAGCGAGGCCACAGAGATCATCGAGGGCACCCAGACAGAGGTGGGGGCGGGGAGGGGCAGGAGGGTGTTTGGGGGGGGTACGTGGTGCTGTGCCGGGTCGACACCCCCACCTTATCCCTCCTTCCACGGCCGGTAGGTGGACAGCCACATCATGAAGGTGGTACGACAGATTGTGCGCCAGGCCGGCGCTGGCCACCAGATCATTGTGCAGAACATGACTGTGGACCAGCAGGCCGCCACGGGCGCAGAGCCTGCCGCCGACACCATCACCATCGCCACTCCCGAGAGCCTGACTGAGCAGGTGGCCATGACGCTGGCCTCGGCCATCAGCGAGGGCACTGTGCTCACGGCCCGTGCCGGCACCACTGGCACCGAGCAGGCCACAGTGACCATGGTGTCATCAGAGGACATTGAGATCCTGGGGCACGCAGGCGAGCTGGTCATCGCCTCACCAGAAGGCCAGATCGAATTCCAGACAGTCATCGTGTAGCCAGCTGCTGCAGGGCTGGCGTGGAGGCAGCCCAGCGGTGGTGGCAGCAGGTGGGGGAGGCTGGCGTAGAGTGTAAATACTGAGGTTTTTGTTGATTTACAATAATAAAACATGAAAACCCCACAGCTTGTGATGGTGTCACGGCGGTTGCCCCGGGGCTGGCGCCACTGCCCCTGCAGGTTCCCCACTTGCCACACCGGCTTGCCCAGGACAGCCTCATGTGCTGTGGCCCCGCCCAGGGCTCCGGCGGGCCTGCCAGCTGTGTGTGGGTGTGCTGGTATGCTAGTGAGCAGACTCTTGTCTTGCCCTCCTTTCAGGTCCCTGGGCCTCCTGAGGTGTGTGGGAGGGATGAAACCCACAGCCTCGCCTGGGCCTGGGCCGGTGGGCAGGCCTGAACAAGGATCAGAGCCGGAGAATCCTGTGGGAGAAGGGTCCAGGAAATGGGCTTGATCCTCCAGGCTGGTGGGCCTGAGTTTCCCTGTGGCTATGCAGCTCACAAAGACTAATGAAAGGCAACCTACTTTCCCGGGGGTGGGGACAAGGCTGGTCCCTAGCATTGGGTGTAGCTGACCCATTCCCTGAGGCCAGACCCTGTTTTTCAGGCTGGCTGGTGTGGGGTGGGTGGGGAAGATTATGATCCCAGTTTTCAGGGTGGTCTCTCAGATCTCTTGACTTTGCCCCCTCAAATCTGCCCCTCACCCTCATGAGATTCTGTAAATGGGCACCCAGAGCTCTGGTGCCCCAACATTGAGGGGGTGGAACCCAGCGCAGCCTGGCCCCGCCCCAGCCAGGGCATCAAATAACCTCCCCCAGCAGGTGCCAGAGCTACTGCTGGACCTGAGCCGGTGCGGTTGGACCACTGCCACAGGCTAGCCATCAGCCTGCAACCTGGGCTGAGTCCCCGAGCCTGTGGCACAGCCCCAAATACGTCCCAGGTGACTGGTGGGCCACAGGGAAACGGGGACCCTCTTTAGACCTGTTTCCCTGCAGTGGGAGGAAGGCTGGGGGCTGGCCACCTTGGGCCAGCAGGTGTGCAGATAGAAGGCAAGCTTCTGTTGGCCAGCATCCCGGTGACAGGCCAGGCTCTGTCCTCACGTAACAAGTGCCCTCCAGGAGTGTGGGTCAGTGGGTCTGCTTACTGTCTGGTCACTGAGCTTGTATGCTCCTCTCAGGCCGCCCCTCCATGCCATGGGCGGGCCCTGGGCCATACTGGTGGCGCTCTGGGCGCTGGGGTCCGCTGGGGCCGCGGCACTTCGTATTGGAGCCTTCAACATTCAGAGCTTCGGTGACAGCAAAGTATCGGACACGACCTGCGGCAGCGTCATCGCACAGGTGAGGGCCGGGACCGGGGCAGGGGCTGCAGCTGGGCTGCCAGGAGGAGCGGGGCTTTGGCTGAACCAGCGGCGAGTGCCCCAACGCTGCCCACCATCCCCAGATCCTAGCTGGCTATGACATCACGCTGGTGCAGGAGGTCCGAGACCCAGACCTGAGTGCCGTGACCGCACTCATGGAGCAGATTAACAGGTACGGCGGGCGGGGCCCGTGTCACCACGCCCCCCGGCGGGACCCAGGCCCAGGCTGGGTGCCCTGACTCCAAACCTGCCCGGTGTCCCTCCAGCGTGTCCAAGCACAAGTACAGTTTCGTGAGCAGCGAGCCCTTGGGCCGGGACCATTACAAGGAAATGTACCTGTTTGTGTACAGGTGAGGGGGCGGGGCCGCGAGGAGGGAGCATGCGGCGCGCGGGGCCGCCCCAGTGCGCTCACCAGCCCCTGCTCCCAGGAAGGACGCAGTGTCTGTCGTGGACACTTACCACTACCCGGACCGGGAGGATGCCTTCAGCCGGGAACCTTTCGTGGTCAAGTTCTCCGCGCCCGGCTCTGGTGAGGCGTGCCCTTGGCCAGCCCCGCCTCCGCGCCGGCCCCGCCCCTCCGCGCCGCCCCGCCCCTCCCCGCCGGCCCCTCCCCTCCGCGCCGGCCCCGCCCCTCCGCGCCGCCCCGCCCCTCCGGCCCCTCCCCTCCGCGCCGGCCCCTCCCCTCCCCGCCGGCCCTTCCCCTCCCCGCCGGCCCTTCCCCTCCCCGCCGGCCCCTCCCCTCCCCGCCGGCCCTTCCCCTCCCCGCCGGCCCCGCCCCTCCCCGCCGGCCCCGCCCCTCCCCGCCGGCCCCGCCCCTCCCCGCCGGCCCCTCCCCTCCCGCCGGCCCCGCCCCTCCCCGCCGGCCTCTCCCCTCCCGCCGGCCCCGCCCCTCCCCGCCGGCCCCGCCCCTCCCCGCCGGCCCCGCCTCTCTTCTCCGGCCCCGCCCCTCCCTGCCGGCGGTCTCTGACCCCCTTTCCTCGCAGCGGCGGGCGAGTTGGTTCTGGTGCCCCTGCACGCGGCGCCGCACCACGCCGTGGCGGAGATCGACGCGCTCTACGACGTGTACCTGGACGTGATCGACAAATGGGGCACCGATGTAAGCCCTGTGGGTCTCGGGCAGGCGCGCCCTGAGGGCCTGGACACTGGACACTCGGGCCACCCTGACCGGCCCCACGCTCCACAGGACATCCTCTTTCTGGGGGACTTCAACGCGGACTGCAATTACGTGCGGGCGCAGGACTGGCCCTCCATTCGCCTGCGCAGCAGCCAGATCTTCAAGTGGCTCATCCCGGACAGCGCCGACACCACGGTGGGCAACTCCGACTGCGCCTACGACCGCATCGTGGCCTGCGGCGCGCGCCTGCGCAGGAGCCTGAAGCCGCAGTCTGCGGCGGTGCACGACTTCCAGGAGGAGTTTGGTTTGGACCAGGAGCAGGCAGGTGCTAGGGGGCGGGGCGCCGGTCTTGGGGTTCTGGACCAGGCGCAGGCAGGTGCTAGGGGGCGGGGCGCCGGTCTTGGGGTTCTGGACCAGGAGCAGGCAGGTGCTAGGGGGGCGGGGCGCCGGTCTTGGGGTTCTGGACCAGGCGCAGGCAGGTGCTAGGGGGCGGGGCGCCGGTCTTGGGGTTCTGGACCAGGCGCAGGCAGGTGCTAGGGGGGCGGGGTGCCGGTCTTGGGGTTCTGGACCAGGCGCAGGCAGGAGTCTGGGGAGGCTCCCCGGGGTCAGGCAGGTGCTGGGGGGACTTTCCAGGTTAAGGCAAATTGTGGGGGTGCTCGGGGGCTCAGGCAGGTGCTGGTTTTTTTTTTGTTTTGTTTTTTTAGCTCTCTGTTTTAAGGTAGGTGCTGGGGCAGCCCCCTGGGTTAACAGGTGCTGGGAGGGAAGCGTCTTGGGCTCATATAAGAGCTGGGAGGGGCACCCCTGCCTCAGGCAGGTGTTGCTGGGTGGAGTGCTGGCCCCAGGGTCCTGAGACTCCTCAGCATGGGCAGGCTGTGGCATGCTACACCCAGGATGCCCCTGGCTAGAAGCTCTAGTGTCCACCCTCAGATTCCCTGAGGAGGATTAAACCGTGATCTGCCTCCTATGGAGTTTGCAGGAATTGTCCCTTCTCCGGGCTCAGCCCTCATTTGCCAGAACATTCCAGAATGGTCACTGCAGCTGCCCCATGATGGGGCTCTGATGGCCAGTGGGGTGTCCACAGACTACCTGCTTGGTCAAAATACCTCATCCTTCTCTCCATGCAGGCTCTCGCTGTCAGTGACCACTTCCCCGTGGAGGTGACCCTCAAGTCCAAATGATACCCGCAGGCCAGCCAGCCGCAGGACTGAGCTCCGCCCCTTGGCATGGCCCCTCTGGGGGCAGCCGGCCCTCAGAGAGGCTGCACGCAGATTTTGCCAGGGAGGGGTGCCAGCACCCACACCTTTCCATAGTCCGGAGAAGCGACCATGGACCTGTAACTGGGAGCTCCAAGCCTCAGCTTTCCCATTTGTAAAATGGGCTGTCTACCTCTGAGGGCTGCTGGGAGAAGCCCATTGAACATGCTCAATAAATGCACTGCCCCCTGTGGAGCCAGCAGACCCTGCTGACCCATGTCCTTTCTTTAGATCAGCGGTTCTTAACTGGTGGGTCGTGACCCCTTTGGGGGTCGAATGACCCTTCACAGGGTTCTTCCCATTCATCACAGTAGCAAAATGACAGTGATGAAGTAGTAACGAAAGTAATTTTATGGTTGGGGGGTCACCACCACATGAGGGACTGTATGAAAGGGTCGAGGCATTAGGAAGGTTTGAGAACCACTGCTTTAGATTCAGCCCCTCCTGGCTTGTGCTGAAGCCTGGCAGCCTAGGATCCCAGTTTCTTTAGGGGACAGGATGGCTGGTCAGCCTAGCTCATGACTTGTTGGCAATGGCCATCCCAGGTCACGCTGGCATAGGAAGGCAGCCCGTAGGGGGAGGACCTGGGCCCATTCCTTTCACAAACTGCCGGCCCCGTGTGATGTTGTGCCATCAAGTCATTGAGCTCCAATGTCCAACAGAACAGAACAACACCACCCGGTCCTGGGCCATCCTCACAATTGTTCTCATGTTTGGGCCCACTGATGCAGCCACTGCGTCCACGTCCGTCCACCTCATAAAGGATCTTCCCTTTTTTTTTTTTTGCTGGCCCATCACTTTCCCATACATCATGTCTGGGAAACATCCTTCTCCAGGGACTGGTTTCTTCTGACATGGCCAAAGCACACGAGACCAAGTCTCACCATCTTCATTTCTAAGGGGCATTTTGGGGATACTTCTTCCAAGACAGGTGTTTGTTCTTCTGGCAGTCGACTGTACCATACCTCCAGTCCTCTTCTCCAGCACCATCATGCGGACACATCCATTCCGGTCTTCCTCCTTTAGTGCCCAACTTTCACGTGCACAGGGGACTGCAGAACCATCGCAGCGTGGGTCAGGTGCACCTTGCCTTCAAAGTAACGTCATTGCTTTCCATCACTTTAAAGAGGTCTTGAGCAGCAGACACTCAGCTTTATTGCCCGTGGCAGATGATATGTAGATACACATACATATTGTATAGCAAATATGTATTATATAAACATAGGTACATATATATTGTATAACAAATATGTATTATATAAACCAATGGGAGCTTTGTGGGGCGTGCTCATTTCTTGTCTCTGTTGGCCATCATGCCAGGGCACACTTGAGACTACAATCAGGTGCACCCCTAACTATATGCATGGAAACAGGCGCGGCTCCTACTTTAAGGGGCCACGCCCTCAGTATCTCTGAGGCCCACCTGGATGATGCTGACGATGGGGGCCAGGGAGGAGCATATTTCAGACACCTGTGCAGAGTTGGTAGTTTGGAACAGTCAACCTCTCAGAGGGGTTACGATGAAGCACCTGCCTCTGTACATATCACTACCCAGAAGCCTCTGGGACAGGGACAGCTCTCCTGTCCTGTGGGGTGGCCGTGACTCAGGATTGACTCCACAGTGGTATTTGCAGGGCTGAGGAGCCAGACGTCCCTCCCAGCCCAGCCCAGCCCAAGGGTTGCACTCTGGTCCCGTGATGCTAATTCCCAGGGTCTGGGCTGGCCAGGCACAGTGGGTGGCTCTGAGCCCTTGTGGGTCACCGGCAATTCAGCATGGAGAGTGGAAGACACGGGGGGAGAGTGTGTGTGTGTTGGGGGGGGGGGGAGGAGTCCAGAACTGAGTTTGAGGCAGACAGTGAGGGGTTAAGGGAGGTAAAACATGCTTCAAGGCACGGACAAAGTCTTTCCATCCCCACACCTGGGGCCAAGAGCCATCTCCTGGACAGACACCCCACTCCTGTCGCCACTGCTCCTTTACTCCCTGCGGCCCCTGCACACACACGTGCTGACCAAGAGCTTCCCCCGACCCCAGAAAGCAGGCAGCTCCAATGCTGGGGAAGGTGCCTGAGAACTTTATTCACAATTTTACTTTGGGGGGCGGGGCATATTCTGGGTCCCACTGCCCCCTCATGATTCCCAGGTTGGGGCATCAAAGCCCTGTCTGGGTGTCACATTTTACTGCCCTGCCAGGCAGACAAGGCACATGTGGGGACAGGGGGTAGGGCCCCAGTACAGCCTTCCGGGAAGGAGACCGGCAGACTGCATGGAGCCCCTGGCCGGACGAGGGCTGCCCGAGGGGGAGGCGGCCCCTCAGGCCTTCTTCTGCTTCAGCATCTGCAGGTACATCTGCAGGCCTTTCTGAATGGAGTCTCTCGAGATGAAGCTGACGAACTGCTGGATGTCTGCATCCCGCTGCCTCACCAGGTTGTCCACCGTTGGCTTCCGTAGCATGGCCTTAGTCAGCTGCCGGGCGTGGTCTGTGGATGGCGAGCGGGGGCCCATGAAAGCCCTCCTCCAGGGAAACCGAACCCAACCCACTGCCCTTGAGTCAATTCTGACGCATGGAGAGCCTACAGAGCGGGGAGAGCTGCCCCTGTGGGTTTCTGAGATGGAAATGCTCTACGGGAGCAGAGCGCCTTGGCTTTCTCCCGTGGGAGTTTCAAACTGCTGACCTTGGGTGTAAACCCTGCATCACTAGGGACCCTCTGGCCTCCAGGGGTGCACCTAAAACTCAAGGAGCCCTGGCCGCCCAGACCAGCTACTCCTCTCCGAGACAGAGGGCTCTGCCAGCCTATTGTGTGAGCCATTTGGTCTAGCAAAGAGCCTGGTGGCACAGAGAGATAAGCTGCAGGCCGCCAGCTACTCTATGGTAGAGAGAAGCACTGTCTGCCGCTGAAATGGACAGCTCTGCAGACTACAGAGCAGTTCCACCCTGTCCTGGAGGGTCACCCGCACTGAATCGAATCAACAGTGGTGGATTTCAAGAAACATACCATCTAGAATATTCCCGTCACATGCTTCCATGGGGTGGTATACAGAGTAGTAGTTGTTTGGTGTCTGTTGCTGCATGTCTGTCTATACCTGGGACAGGTAAGCCGGCTTGATGCCTGCCTTTCTTTGGCTTGCCAAGGCTTTTTTCTTTTTAAATGGGTGTGTGTGTGTGTGTGTGTGAGGGGCAGGGGTAGACAGAAGCATATGCTTTTGTCACGTGTGGTGACTATTATATAAGATGCACATTTCAGTGTCCGTGTTTCCTGGGATGCCCTGGTGGTGTAGTGGTTACATGTTGGGCTGCTAACCACAAGGGCGGCAGTTTGAAACCCCCAGCTGCTCTGTGGGAGAAAGAAGAGGCTTTCTGCACCCTTGGGGGCAGTTCTCTCTGCCTCATCCTGTGGTGTTGCCACAGGGTTGGAACTGATGTGATGGCAGAGTTTGATCTGGTTGGGGCGGGGGCCCCGTCTCCCATTCCAGACTCACCTGGGATGGCCAGCCACTGGGCCATAACTGACAGGGCAGTGCTGTGCACCTGGTCCTCAGGAACCACCATGTCCACGACGCCCACTCGGAGGGCCTCGGCAGGTGGGTAGAGCAGCCCCAACTGCAGGGACATCTCCGAGGCTCGGTGCCCGATGGTGTTCACCAATGTGTCCTTAAACCTGGAAGACAGACACTGCTGGTGGTGGGGTCCCTCCCCGGCAGAGAGGGGCTGGTGGCCCAAGAACAAGCTTGTGGCCCTGGTACCCAGGACCTCCTTACCAGAAGGGAGCGACAATGCCCAGCTGAGTCTCATTCAGCCCAATGGTGTACTTGGAGTTGTCAGCCATAATGCGGTAGTCACAGGTCATGGAGATTAAGCAGCCTCCGGCAGGGCAGGCTCCCTGCAGGGCGAGACCACCAGGCTCAGGGGTGGCCACGCCTGACTGGCTGGCTGCAGGGGCAGTGACCCCTGCAGGGTCACACACTCCTTCTGAAGCTGGGAGCTGCCCACTGCAGGGCTGGATGACGGTGCTGCTTGGGACCCTGTCCCACACTGAATGGTGTGCCTTACAGACAAGCATCGATGTGGCAGGACCAACCAGGACCCACTGTGGGCCGTTGGCTAGGTAATGAGGTCACCTGGCAGTGATGTGCCCACTCCCAGGACCAGTGGTAATGGGCATAGGGTGGGGACACAGCACCTTCAGGGCACTTCCCTGGGGTGTGGCTGCATCAACTTAAAAAACTGACTATTTATTATGTAATATTTTCATTGACATATCTTACTCATTCCAATATATCCCTTCCCTTCTCATATAGCCCTGAGGTTTAGTCCATCGGCTGGGGTGGTACAACGATCAATCCTATCAACCCTCCCCGCCCCTCCCCTCGCCCCCTGCGTCCTCTTTGCTTTACAAGAGGAAGAGGAATCAAGCAGAGGGACCGACCGAGGGCCCCGACCATCTCCCAGGAAGAGCTGGGAGCAGTGTGTGTCATTTGGAGCCAGGGTCCCTATGTGGAAGCCTCCTAGGTCCAGGGCAAGACTGATGTCAGGGCACTGGGGAACATCAAGTCCACAAACAATGAAGGGCCCACAGAGCGGACTCGTAGTCTCCGAAACCGTGAGAGGGTAACTGTGTGGTACAGTCCACCTCCCCCCCCCTGCCCCCCGTTCAAGCCCCACTAGCGACCGAGGGAAGAACCCTAGCTTTCTGTGGGAGTGTTTCATGTCCCGCCCCACACAGCAGGCAGCCTCCTGGAGGCCCTGGAACCCCAAGCTCGCCCCATGTCCCCATATCTGGTACCTGCTCTTCCAGGCTGCGGCCGGAGGCTGGTGCCAGCAGTCCTGTGTCTTGGTTCACACGCCCCCCTGGTCTCTAACTCCTGACAGTCCTTCCCCTCCCCCAGATGTACTGTAACCTCTGGAGTTGTCCTTGCCACTGGTCACCCTCAAGACCCTGGGTTTCCACCCCCACCACCCCGGGGGATGGCGGCAGAGGTGGACCACCTCACCGCTACCCTGCAGAGAGCTAGCTGGTGGACCCTCCGGCCTCCCCATGCTGGGCTGTGTGGAGGGCTCCCTGGACACTCACATTGATGGTGGCCACCGTCACCATGGGGCACTGGTACAGCCGCAGCCACAGCTCCTGCACGGCTTTCCAGTACTCGGCGTAGTGGGCCGGGTTCCGCCCGTACATATCCAGCAGATTCAGGCCACTGGAGAAGACCCCGGGACTCTCCTGGTGGGGGAGGAGGGCGCTGGGCCAGGTGCAGGAGCTGCACCAGCGGGCAGCATGGCCCAGAGGAGGGGCGGGCAGGAAGGTACGGCCTGTGGAAGACCCTGTCCTGGCAGGGACCCCCAAAAGGGGCAGAGGCTGAACTAGGATGGGAAATTAGCCCCTCACTCACATTGTGGCACTGTGACCAATGGTATGTGCGGAACTTGAGGGGGTCTGGAGGTCCCCCTGACCAGCCCTTGCAGTGCAGGAGGCAGGCCTGGAGGGAGGGGCGGGGTGGTGGGGGAGGGCGGGCGCACCGAGGTGACGATGAGGCCTCGGACGGTCCTGTCGTTCTCCAGCTTCTCCAGGTTGATGACCAGCTCCGTCACCATCTCCAGGCTGAGGCTGTTCACTGGGGGGTTCCTGAGCTTCATCACGGCCACCCCTAGCCGTAGAGGAGGGTCAGGTCCCTCCCAGTCATGGGACAGCCCCTCCCCCTCCCCAGGCTGCAATGCTGCTTCGCTTTTCCAAGGGGGATGTGACAGTCATACAACATCACAATCACTATTTTCAAGCGAACAATTCGAGCCTAGCCTTCCTGGTCAGCAGCTAGAGGCTGATGGAACCCTGAGACCCTGGTCTCAGACATCCTGGTGGGGGGTGGGGTGGGGGCGCGGGACGAGGACGCCCTCTGGAGGCTCGACTTTGAGCCAACCCAATGCTGACTCACTGTGGCCCCGAGTCCCCCTGTGCATTTCCAAGACTGTACTTTTTGACGGGAGTAAGTAGAAGGCTTCACCTTTCCCCCTCGGAGCAACTGGTTTGGAACTGCCGACTTTGACCTTAGCAGGCCACCAGGGAGGTAGGTAGGTATGCCTTAGAACCACCAACCCTTGGAGCTCAGAAGGCAGGAAGTGACCCAGAAGAAAGCTGGAAGGACAAGCCGTGCCTAAGCTCCTGAATGGGAAACTGGACTTGCCATAAAATTCCACCCAACTACAATCAGTCAATTACAGGGTGAGAATTGCTGAAAAAAAAACAAACAAACATGGGGTAAAAAACAAAACAAACATGGGAGATAGATGTTGGGGTAAGTGCCTCAGGGCACTCTATCTGCCAGCAGTAGCAGAGGGCACAGCATGTGGCTGGCAGAGGGCCAGGCACTAGGGATGCCAAGGCCCAGCTAGCTTGCATGGCCAGCAGCTGCTGGCTGGGGTGACCTGTGCTGGCCATGTATCACAAGGGCTTTAGAAAGACCATCAGGAGGCCAAGGAGCATTTCCCTGGTGACCTTGGAGAGCTCTGTAAGGTCAATGCCAATTGGCTATGCCAGGACTAAGGTTGGAATCTAGTGAGCCAGTGGATTCTTCCAGAACCCTTGACTTTTGGGGGAGGAGGCCTTTGCTAATTGGCTAGTTCACAATGCCCACTGTTGGATGTAATATACATAGCTGTCTGCACGAAAGGACCTAGAATTCAAAACTTCCAGAGATGAGACACCACCCCCTTGCCCCGGGCTTGGTTCAGAGAGACACAGACCCCGGTTAGGTGGGCAAACTACTTTATCATGAAGTCCCTGGTAGGGCAGCGGGGTTAAGCATCTGTCCATTAACTACAAGGCTGGAAGTTCGAAACCACTGGCCGCTCTGAGGGAAAAAAGATGATGCTGGCTGCTCCCATAAAAAGTTTAGTCTATACAGGGGTCCTCAAACTACGGCCCACGGGCCACATGTGGCCCATCGAGGACATTTATCAGGCCCACTGGGTGTTTTTGCCCCGTTTTGTTTTTTACTTCAAAATAAGATAAGTGCAGTGCACATGGGAATTTGTTCATAGCTTTTTTTTTTTTAAACTATAGTCCGGCCCTCCAACAGGTCTGAGAGACAGTGAACTGGCCCCCTGTTTAAAAAGTCTGAGGACCCCTGGCTATAGGGCAGTTCTTGATCCTATAAGGTTATTAAGTCAGAATCCACTTGAGGGTGGTGTGTGTTTTTTTCTCTTTATTATTCTAGCACAGGGCACAGAGCCTGGTAATTACTGGGGGAAAGGTCAGTCAGGCCAAGGGTAGACACGAATCAGATTAAAGGAATGTGGACACACCAGAGGTGAGCAAATTCAGTCTAACCCAGCACTCTCTGCAGGTGGTCTGAACTGGTTCTTAGGCAGTATTTTCAATGCACAAGTTGGGGCTTTGCTCAGGGTCACCGTTGTACTTGGGGACAAGGGGTCCTCACCACTAGCTGGCACTGGCCTCACCTCACGGGCTTGTTTTGTTTCTATGCAAGGGACAAGCTTTCTGATTCCAAACTCGACTCTGCTGCACTAAGCCCATGTTGTTTGCTGTCGTGAGGTGCTGGTCGCTCTGCCACCACCTGCACCCCCTGGGCCCTCCTCGGGTCAAGCTCCAACAGGGTCACCCCTGGCAGGCAGGTTTCAGTGGAGCTTCCAGACCAAGGCAGACTAGGAAGAAAAGCTGTCAACGAAAGCCCTATGGATCCCGAAGGCATCCAGTGTCCACATGGCTTGGGACCCCCAGAGACATCGTGCTCCGCTGGTCATGGAGTCTTCAGGAGTGGGCTTCGTGGCAAATATCACCTTCATCTGGGACAGGGTGGGACAAAGCGGGGCGGGGAGCAGACTGTGGGGGTGGTGGGCTGGGAGCCTGGGCAGACCCCAAGGTGCCCTCAAGGCTGGGGTTCTCCCCACTGGGGATGTGGTTACTCTTCCAGTCTAATTCTAAGCCAACAGCCTGTTTGAAGGTATGTTCTGAGGAGGCACTGGGTCAGAATGGGGGTGGGGGTGCCCCACCCTGGGATCGGGATCAGACACCTCAGGGTCTGTGCCAGGCGGCTGCAAGAAAGCTGGGGAACAGTTTACTTCCAAATAAATCCAGTTATTTGCTATTTTCAAGTAACTCGCCTTCCTAGCAGAAAGCTGCGGGGAAGAAACCAGCCACAGTGCAGGGAAGCGCCAGTTCTGCCAAGAACGGACTCCACGGCCACCCGCCCTCAAGGGACTTCCGCCCAGGCCCCAAACTAGCCCCGGCCCCTTACCTGCCGCCGCGTCCGTCTCCACCACCACCCGGTGGCTCATGGCGCGCTGCGTGGTCGCTCTGGCCAGGACGGCACCCCAGGACCGGGCCCCTGCGGCCGGACGCGGCCCGTTATCCCCAGCACCGACCATTCGCCCGCGGCCACCCAGACGCCGTCCACTGCCTCGGTCCCCGGGGCCTGCGGGCTTGCTAGACCCCGCCTGCTGGCCTCAGTCTCCGTGTCCACCCTGGTGTACTCGAACCCCCCGCCCGGGACCCCCTGTCCCCCGCCCCCGGATCCTCCGTGCCCCTCATCCCTCCGCTCCCCGCTAACTGCCACCACGACCCGCTGTCCCGTCCGCACCCCGCGACCACACACCCGGGAGCAGAGCGCGCGCTCGCGACGCCAGCGCCATCTTGGCCAGGCCGTCAGGGTCAGGCGGCGGCTCCGTCTGCTGCTGGCCGGGCCCCGCCCCCATGCCCTCGCTCCCGGGCCCCGCCCCCTCCCCCGGGCCCCGCCCCCGCATGCCCTCGCTCCCGGGCCCGCCCCCTCCCCAACCCGGACCTAGCCAGGATGGAGTTCCGCGGGCCGGACCCCGCCCCCTCCCCAACCGGGGCCGGGATGGAGTTCCGCCGGGGGTGTCCGGCCAACGTCCTTTACAACTGGGGTCCGCGGTCAGCTTGTCTACAACCCGCTGCTGCCAGCCCACTGGGCGCAGACCTCACAGCGAGGGGCTGGGAGAGGTTTCCATCTTAGTTGCCCCCACATCCCAGGACCGGTGGCACGGCCCTGGTTAGAAGCCCTGTTTCGGGCAGGGGACACGGATCCCGTTCCTGCCTGGTAGGCCCAGGTCTCGAGGGAGCCATCTCCAGGGGCAGCATGTAGGGGCAGCAAGCACTGTCCTGGGCTCCTGGGCTGGAAGGGCAGGGCCCGTCAGCCTCGCGCACGCACAAGGAGGGCGTCCTGGTGGCACACCTCAGTGTCCTGGCCATGAACTTCTGCAAGTGCCACCAGAACCGAGGCCAAGTGGTTTGGCACCAGCCATCCACTTAGTCCTGTAGGTTGACTGGCCTCCAGGGACACTGTTCTTATTGCTACTAGGGAATACGGTGGATGCCAGGATCATGCACACAACTGTTCTTCCCAGGGAGGCCTGGCGCACAGCAGGTTTGCAGGGCTGCTGACCAAAGGCTCCAACACCGTATGGCTGAATCTGCCCATCAAGATTGTTTCACAGTCCCAGGGCCTGTTCCTCTAGAGCAGGGGTTCCTCAAACTTTTTAAACAGGGGGCCAGTTCACTATCCCTTAGACCCATTGGAGGACTGGACTGACTATAGTTAAAAAAAAAACAAAACTATGAGAAGATTCCTATGCACACTGCACATAACTTATTTTGAAAAAAACAAATGGGGCAAAAAAAATCAGCAGGCCGGATAAATGTCCTCAGCAGGCCACATGTAACCCGCAGGCGGTTGTTTTGAGGACCCCTGCTCTAGGGCTGTGGAGATGCTCATTACATGTTCTCTGCGTAGCCCTCCTGCATATACGTGTAACACACACCCCTTTTCTTCAGGGCAAGGACCCAATGCTGGGTTAACACTGGGTGCTGGAGGAATGAGGCAAACGGCATTCTAATCCTATGTTTATTCAATACAGTCCTTCCATTCTACACAACAGGTACAAACACAACCTAAACGCTACAAAGTTACAAAAATGCAAACAGAAATGTTTAAAGTCCAGACTGTACAACAAGCCAGGTGACAGGCAACAGGCTGGGGTGGCTCCAGCATCCCATGGTGCTGGCTCACAGCTTGCTCACCAGTCTCAGAGGGGAGACCCCACTGCCAATGTTGGCCTTTGTGGTCAAGGTGTCTGGGTGATGGATGGATTCGGGAATTAGCCCCATAGAACCACACAAATGTCCCCCTTTTTAGAAGACCACATCCTCCCTGCTGGCTGCAGACCAACTCTCAGGAACTGGGACCCCAGGAGGCGCCTTCACAGGCCCAACCCCAGAGACTAGCATGCCTGCAGCCAGGATGCAGGCACGACCCTAGAAGCTGGCCCCCAGGCCCCGAGTCCCATCCATCCACCCTCCTCCAGCCAGGAAAGAGACAGAACATGCGTGGACGGGACATAAGTTAGGGGCTGGGGGCTTCTGCAGCACAGCTCTATCGCGAGGAGTTGGAGCTGGAGCGACTCCGGTGGCGGCGGCGGCCTGGGGACCGGGAACGTCGGCGCACTGGTGACCTGCGTCTCGGAGAGCGGGACCTGCAGCCAGAGGGCCAGTCGCAGACCATTAGCACTACAGACCCAGTGTAGGCCAACCCCCTTCAGAGTACGTCCAAGGCATTTCTGATCACTGACATTGGAAGAAGTGATGGAGGGGCCCTTCAGACCAGGAGCAAGCAAAGGCCAGTTGTGAGGTCCCACCCGGTCCCAGGTGGGAAGGGAGAAGGGCTGAGCAGGGAAAGGAGATCAAAGAGCATCCTAGGGGCTCCTCTCTGACAATTGCCCCCCGCCCCAGAGGTTTCCTCCAAGTCCCCAGCACACTTCCATTGTTCTGCTGCCCCCTGGAGACTCTGAACTCTACTTACCGCCGTCTCATCCTTGGGGGGGACCTGCGCCACATGGGGGGTGGTGGCAGCATCCTCCTGGGAGGGCTGAAGCGCCGGGGGGGCGGCCTGGGCCACGGCGCCAGCACAGCAGTGGCTGTGATCTCCTGGCCATCGATCTGACCTGAGGAGAAAGGACCAAGTTGTAAAATAAGCCCACCTGCCAGGGATTAAGCAGGCAGCCAGCGACACCCACCAAGCCCAGGCCCAGCCCTCAACCCACCAAGGCAATTGCCCCAGGGTGCTGTGGTTCACAACCCACAGCACAGGCTGGACTTAGAAACAGACTCAGGTGGCTCACTGCCAAAGACAACACAGATGAAGCCATCTATCTGTCACCTGGCAGCAGGACAGAGCAGAATTAGGGGCATGAGGGGGCACGCATGCATCCAGCACACACAACCCCACCTATCCTTTCGGTCTCACTGTGGGAGCCCCTCATGTCCTGAAGTTTTAGCAACTGCACAGATACATACTACCTGACCAACAGGGCTGTTGTGGGAGGACTCCCAAAGGACAGCAGCCAGCGCCCCATGGCCCAGGACCTGGCTTGTGTGTCCAAAAAAACATCTCAACGACCACACAATCAAGGCACAAAGGCAATTCCACAACAAACGGTTTGTTTTCTCTTTAAAGAGATGCCAACACAACCTGACAACGGGTCTCTCCCAAACCATCCACGTGCTTTCGAAAGCTGTGAGCCACTTCCACCAACAGCAGCAGCTGTGGATTGTCCCCATAGGGGACTTCTCAGGGGAGGAGACGCCTCAGTACACTGGTCAATGCGCAAAATAGCCCGCAGAGTGTCAGCCTGTTTGTAAACTGCAGGGCACCTCTGAGAAGATGACAGGGAGGTTCCTGTGGAGAGTCAAACCTGGGGACCCCCACATTCCTCAGAGCGTGTTTCAAAGTCACATGCCATTGTCGAGTTCATCCCAGATGGAAAAGTCCTTAAAATGCTAACATATTTTTATAGGTGACAACTCCCCGCCCCCAATGATTAACGTTCCGTAAAACATGTGTTGAGTAACACTCACCCACCAAGACTCAGAAGGCGGGGGAGAGTGTTCTGGGGAGATGTCAGGCTGCAAAGTGACACAGGGGCCTCTGCAGCACCGGGCACCCCAGGGGCTGGCGGGCACTCACCTCCGTCCATGTGTTTTAGTGCCTTCTCAGCCTCGTCAGGGTTCTCAAACTCCACATAAGCGTAGCCTTTGGACAGGTGGGGATGCATCCTTTCCACAGGCATGTCGATCATCTTAATCTTCCCATAGGTGGAGAAGATTTCCATGATGTGATCCTGGAGGGACAGGGGTCACGACTCAAGTCACTGCAGCCCAGTGCCACAAAGGGAGGGGCCAGCATTCACTTAGGGAGCGCTGGTGGTGCTTGTCAGGCTGCTTAATCACAAGACTGGGGTTTCACACCCACCAGTCACTCTGGCAGGTAAAAGAGGTGAACTGCTCAGTCGGACAGCAGTGAGTTTGGTTTGGATTTTGATGGTGCTCTTGAGTAATCCTCTAATTGCTAACCTCAACTCAAGGTCAGTGGTCAAACCCACTGGCCACTTGACAGGATGGCCAAGCTTGAAAGCCCTGTACCAGGGCACTGGGCTGGATGACCCCAGCCGGCCACTGGGGACAGGCTGCCTTACCTTGGTCACGTTCCTGGTGAGCCTCCCAATGTGAACCTTGGTGGGCTTGGGGGAAGGGCTCCGCCTCTTCCGCTCCTTCTCATCTCGCTTGGGTGGCTTGGATCTGGTGGGGAGAGAAGCCAAGACAATGACTCTGTGTTCTTTGACAGTGGGCCAGACCCCCTCTTTCCAGCAGGGGTGTGAGTGGTCGGGGGCTTACTTTGATCGGGAGCGCCGCCTATTGTCGTGCCGACGCCTAGAAGGGCTTGGGGAGCCCGAGGAGCTGCTGGAACTGGAGCTGCGTGAGGTACTGGAGCTGCCCGAGCGGCTGGATGCCGAGGATGAACTGGAGCCGCTGCTGGAGCCGCTGCTGGACGTGGAGCCCGAGCTGGAGGTGGAGCTGGACCGAGACCTGGGGGCAGGGGGGCGTCACGGACCCTCCCTCCTCCTCCAAGCCCATTTCCCAGGATAGAAAGGCCAGCTGCTCTCCAGGACAGAGGAGCCTTTTGTTCCTGCCCAGAAGTGGCAGAGCGGAGGCACCAGAGGCTACCAGCTCAGATCAGGATGGGCTGCAGCAGCAGATGGACTCGGGCAGGACTCCAGGAGGACAAAAGGCACGCTCTAGACTGGCACAAGCCGATCATGACGACGTTCAGAGAAAACACTCCCTACCCACAAAGGACCAAATGCCCAGACACGACCTCGGCCAGACCACAGCCTGCAGGCCACCCTCGGAGGCCAGTCCCACCTGGTACTGCTGCTACCACTGGATGCGCTGCGCCTCTTTCGAGTCTTGTCTCTGCCACGGTCCTTCTCGCTTGACTCCTTGGTGGCCCCCTTGTCTTTTGAGCGGTCCTTAGACTTCTCATCAGAGCGATCCTTGCGCTTGGTTGGAGAAGGAGCCCTGGGTGGTGAGGGGGGACTGTGAGGAGGCACACCCCTTGGACCAAATCCAGTGACAACACAACCCGACAGAGGGGTCTGAGAGCTCCCGGGCACCCCCAGAGCAGGGTGGCCTGTGGCAGAAGGCACGCACATGCCACCGTCCCCATCCCCAGCAGTGCCCCCCATGGCAGAGAGCACGCACATGCCATTGTCCCCATCCTCAGAGCCCCAGCAAGTGCACCCCCAGAGCAGGGTGGCCCGTGGCGGAGGGCATGCACATGCCATTGTCCCATCCGTAGGTCCCCTGCAGTGCACCCCCGGGGCACACGGGAAAGCCGCGGAGGTTACCTAGTGCTGGACCTTTTATTATTTTCTTTGACTCCTAGCAAGCTCTTCTTTTTCACTCCCGATAAATCCATTCTCCCCTCCTTCTGAGGTGGTCAAGGCGGCAACGGCGGCCTCACTTATCTGAACTCTCACTTCTAACTTGGGTCTGATAACCGATACCTAATCGATGGCAATTTACGCCAATGTGCAGCCTAATAACGAGATAAAAGAGTGGAGAGTGAGTGGGTTGGTGTGGCTGCACGTCTACTTTGCAGCCAACAGTTGGGCTCCCGGCAGCAGGGAGACCCGGGGTTGCCACCACCCTCTCCAGATGTGTCTCCACCCGCCAGTCTTAAGGAAACAGAGGTGGCTACCGTCAGGGTCACATTATGGGCGGCCCCATGCCACCTTCCCACTCATCTGTCTGATGAGCCTTGGCAGGCCCTTACAAAGGCCATTCGCAGCTCATCGGCCTGCAGAGTCAGGAGGGCAGCTGCCCTCAGAGGACCAGATCTCCTTTCAGGGCTGCCGTTTCTTTGGGGATGGCAGGTGACGATAGGAAGCAAAATGTATTTCAAAAGTGACTGGCAGTGGCTTCAGAACATCGAACACCCAAACACAAATCGATAAACCGTCTCACTAGGAACATAAAAATACACTTTAAAAGGGTAGTACAATGGTAGTTAAGCATTAGTCACTTTCAGCTAATACACATGTGGAGTTAGGGAAAAATGAATCCAAGTGTGCAATCTACTTTGAAATGCATACAGCCAGAACAATCTTAACTGTACTCCTAGCGGGTGCTGATGTGGGTATCCACTGTGCAACTAACTTGGTGTACCTGCACGCTGGAAACATTCTGAAATGGTCAGGGAGGTTAGAAACAGCAGCACCAGCACCAATCACAGGCACCACAAGCCACGCTCAGAAAACCCCTGCTGAGGAGCCAAAGGCCCCTGCCCAGGTGTTGCAGCTTCAGGGATGGTTAGCAGAGAAGTCAGAATGCCAGTCCCATCTCTGCTAAGCAATATGGACCCCTGAGCGCCCTCCTGGGGAAGCTGGGAGCACAAGGACTCCAGCCTTGGAAAGTGCTGGGCTTTGGAGTCAATGGAGAAGACTGAACAATGCACGGGGGTGGTGGGGGGTGTTAGTACTGTGGGAGTCAGCCTGCTTGGCTTTGTTATGATCTGAGGCAAGTCACGCCTCAGTTCTGAGCCTTAATATCTCATTTTACAATCACAGCACCCAGCTCAGAGAACCCTAAGGACCCAAGGAGCCCTTGCCTAAGTAGTTCAAGTTCAGTAATTATGGACTGAATTCAATGCTCAGAGACCTTCTAAGAACTGAAGAGCACTGCCCCCTCCCCAGGGTGTTCTAGGCTGTCACCTTCAAAGGGACACTTCTTCGGAGTGGCTGGTGGGCCCAAACTGCCAAGCTAAGCCCAGTGCTCAACCATGGCTCCTCAATAACCGTGCACTATTCTAAGGGGAAAAGGAAGCTACGTCCTGGACACAATCTTGCTCCCCAAGCCTCACATCTTTTCTGCTCAATGATCACATCAAGGTCCCAACACACAGGGCTGGGTGGAAGAAACGATAAGGGCCCACCTAGGATGCATGCAGACACCTCGAGAAACCACCTTTCCAGGAGTGAAAAAGGAGCCAGCGAGAGGCATACGGTTCGGTACTGCAGTTACCCCCAAAAAAGGTGCAACGTTGCAGTACGGCTCCAAGCATTCATCAGAACAAAGTACAGTAAGTTCTTTCATATGGCGTCTGCCTTTGTCCTTAAAACATTCCGATTCAGACCGGTTACACACACCAGCCCTGCGCCCCGTGATTCTTCAGCTCGCCTAAGAATCAAGACCCACTGAGGGCACCCTCCGCAGGCTTTGCCGGTGTGGCCGCGCGT
This sequence comes from Tenrec ecaudatus, assembly GCF_050624435.1. Taxonomy (NCBI): domain Eukaryota; kingdom Metazoa; phylum Chordata; class Mammalia; order Afrosoricida; family Tenrecidae; genus Tenrec; species Tenrec ecaudatus. The sequence goes on along the minus strand of NC_134541.1, from coordinate 110,440,468 downwards.
AAGAGAGCAAAGGTGGAGATTCTCTGTTCACACAAGCTCAGGTGACAGGCCAGGGCCGCGGGCACCTTCCTCATCCTCCGAAAGGTGTGTCCAACAGCCCGAGAGAGGAGACAAGAATTAGTTCAGTAGGGGGAGAAACGATGCAGGGGCCAGCTCCAGAGCACCTCTCCCCGTATTTCTCATTTTAGGCACAACTCCTGCCAGACACGTTCGAGGTGCGTCCCACGCCTCTCCGCCGGGCAGGCCCCACCCCCACCCCCACCCCGAGGACTGTGGATAAATGGCCCCGAGGGAGGCTCGTCCGGCCCTTCCAGGACCGCCCACAAAGCCGCTCCACTCCCTCGGACCCCCGCCCCGGCCTCGCCGCCCCCCGACACCATCCACTCACAACCCCCGTCGGCCCTGGGCTGAAAGCTCTCCCAGGGCAGGGCCCGCGAGCGGCGGCTGTGCTCGGGTTGGAGCCCCGCAGTCCTTCCGTCAGCCGTGGTCCTTCGGCCCGCCGCGGCCACGACCACTTCCGGGCCGCGGCCCCGGCACCTCCCACTTGGCTCGCCCCGGCCCACACTCTCCAGAACCCGCGCCGCAGGCTGCGGCCACCCTCGGGCGCTGAGGAGGGGCCTGGCTCCACGATGCGCCCCGCTAGGCCTGGCAGGCGGCCCGCGAAACTCGGATGGGGTCGGATTCCGCCAACTTACATCTTCCCGCCGACGCCACCAGCTCCCGCTCTCTCAGCCGCCGAGGCTGGCGCCCGAATGACGTCAGGGTTAAGGAGCGGGAAGGCATCCCCGCTCGGCGCGCCGCGATGACGCACGAGGGCCGCAGCCAATGAGCGCGGGCAGGGGGCGTGTCAAAGGGTCCAGCCGTGTGGGAAACGGGAGCGCGGCGTGAGTGGGTTAGTCAGTTTGCTTTCCCTTGGACGTTCCTCCTGCGTTTTCCCGGACGGGCTTCTGCGCGCGCCGTCAGAGGCGGGCCGCCGGGAGGTTCGCTGGGACGCGGAGCGCCAGACCTGCCGCCGGGTCCACTGGAAGCCAGCGCGGGAGGGGCGAAGGCAGCCGTCACCCCCCTCCGTGCGCTTGCGCCCCAGGGCGGGCGCTTCCGGAGCGGAGAGGGACCTGCCGGGCTCCGCGACGCCGGAGGCGGGAGGGGGGGGGCGGGGAGCGAACCGGAACCAGGGTGGTTCTTCGAGGTGCCCGCCGAGACTCGGAGGCGCCTCGGGCTAGAGGAAGAGAGCGGAGCAGATGGGAGAAGGGAGCCAGGCAGCACCCGGAGGGTAGGGGGCTGTGGGAGCCAACCTGGCCCCTTTCTGCTCCTGGTCATTCGGTGGGCTCGGCAGCCTTGTCCGCGCAGGGTAGTGGCTGTGGGATATAAAGACTGTTCCCCAGTTCGTCCCTACCCGCCCCCCCCACCAAATATATGTCAATCCTAGGACACTGCTTGCAACGAATGGTAAATGATTGTCAAGTTATTCTCCCTGCAGGCATCAGCCATCCGGAGCAAGCAGACTGCTGTCTGGTCCACTCACTGTAGGTGGGGCTCACACCCCATTGATAGGATACTGATTGTTTCCCTGGAGAGCTTAGCACAGCTCAGACCTGCTCAGTGACATCCAAAGTTAGGCTGCCATCCTGAATCTAGATCCACCCATCTTGTCACATGTGTGCCCCCAATCCCTCCCCTTCCTATTGCATGTATACCCTTAGATTTCACCCTCTCATTACTGTAATACCTGTAGCACAACCCCTTCCTGTGACATGTCTTTACCTGTAATCAGAGGGCTTGCACGCCCCCAAAAGATATATAAGCCATGGTTAGAAATAAATCACCCCCTCTCTTGCCATTTCCACTTTCCACATCCCCAGGTAGACCACCAAGTGGGGCTGAGGTAAGCATGCTACTACCATGAAATGTGTCTGACTCCTTCATTTTACTCTCTCCTACCTTTCTTCTCTATGACTTGACTGTAAGCTTTACATATTAGCACTGCACAATTGCGCCCACCGGGCCTATGATTTGTTAGGGACGGGCTACCCTGACAAGTGACAAGGAAGAGAGAGCAAAGAACACATCCGAGCTAAGAATACGTGGTCACTGATTGAATGGGGTGTGGAGAAGGGCAGGAAAGTGTCCCAGGTGAAGCATGCAGACCTGGGACAGACAGGCGGATGGTGTGGACAAGGTCTGTATAGTTTTTTCCAGGCAGTTTGGTGATTGGTTCCTTCCCCTGCCATGGCCCATCTGTCCTCATTCAAATTGTTGCCCATCCAGTGCCATTGAGTCGATTCTGACTCACACCCTGTGTGGGGTTTTTGAGGCTGTAAATCTTTACCCGTTTAATCTTTCTACCTGGGTTTGAATTGGCAACCTTACAGTGAGCAATCCAGCACTTAACACACAGTGCCAGTAGGATGCCGAACAGGTTGTCAAGTTCATCTTGATCATGCTATCTCCAGGCATGTGGTATCAGGTGTTAGACGGCAAAGGCACTGGAGATGAGGCCGCTCCACGGAGGGTAGGTAGCAGCCTGGGTGTGAGTGCTAGGTTCGATGTGGGGTTCACAGGGACAGGTGACCTTCATGGTGTCATCTTCTGCCAAGGCCAGTATAAAGGGTTCCTGGAACGAAGGGGCATACCAGCTGAGGCGGGGAGGCTGGGCTTGGTGACCCAGGCAGGCAGTAGTGTGTGGATCTGTGAGGCTGCAGTGGTAGAAAAGGCCTTACGTCAATCAGGTTCAAGGCTGGCAGGTCCTAGCTGGGGGAGCCTGCCCTTCATTGCCCCACCCCAACTACTGCACAGGGAGGCATCTGCTGAGGTGTGGCCCAGCCTTCTTGAGAACTGAAGTCACCTCCCTTGAGGGGCACAGGTGGTCTCCACCCTACCTTGTATTTTTTGTTGTATTCAATTGAGGAAGGAGACGTGTTAGGAGAAACTGTAAAAAACCATCACCAAAAAAAACCCCATCACTGGCGGGAGGTCAGATGCTTACAGACATCCTCCCTGAGGGCAGTTAGTCACCAGACTAGAGGGTAGGCCTCCTCCCTGCTGCTGGGGACAATAAACTATTTCTCCCTGAGGCCAGTGACCAAGCGTTCACACCCTACCAATACCTTCTCTATCAGTTGAGCCAAACCCAATCCGTGACCTCCAAGGTTAAGCTGCCATCCCGTATCTCGGATCCGCCCATCTTGTCACATGTATGCCCCCAATCCCTCCTCTTACTATTGCATGTATGTCCCTAGATCCTCCCCCTCTCCTTACTGTATTACCTAGAGCACAACCCCTTCCTGTGACGTTTCTCCTCACCTGTAATTAGGGGGCTTGCCTGTCCCCAGAGAATATAAAAAGCCTGGCCTAGCATTAAATATCTCTCTCTCCTTCCACATGGACCACCAAGCGGGGCTGAGGTGAGCATGCTACCATGAATTGTGTCTGACTCCATTTATTTCAATACTTAACTTCTTTCATGCTCTCTATAACTTTACTATGATCTTTACTTATTATCGCTGTACAATGGCGCCTCCCGGACCAGTAATGATGTGTTAGGGGCTGGCTTCCCCTGACACATCACCCAATCCAAACCAAATTCATTGCCCTCGCGTCGACGCCGACACCCCCGCAGGACATGGTGGAACTCCCCCTGGGAGTGTCCAAGACTGACTGTATACGAGAGTAGGAAGCCCCAAGTTTCTGCGGCAAAGCGGCTCAAGGTTTCGAACGGCTGACCTTGTGGTAGCTGCCCAAGCCACCAGCAGCAGCTACAGCTCCTCAAAACATCCCCAGGTTTGGAAAACAAAGCAGGGGGCAAAGGGCTTCAGGACTGACATCACTGCTTGAGGGACGAGTCCAGACCTGCTGGGTGGGGAGGGGGTGGCCAGAAAACCGCAGCATGGGGAGAGGAGATTGATGGACAGAATACGAATACGACTGAGCAGACATTGCCCCCTCTCCTCTTAAAACACACACCAAAAAAAAAAAAACCAGCAATCTAAAGCCATTTGCTTTGGCATGTGTATAAAATGTAACACGTTTTATATTAAACGTAAAAGTGTGACTTATGCAGACACTGAGGGATTTAAGTGAATTTGTTTCTAATTATCCCCTTTCTGTTGTGAACAGTGCCATCTGCTGTCGAGCTCCAGGAAGTGAACATCCTGGTTTGGACTGTTTTGAGGACCAATAGAAATATGTTCAGCAAGACAGTTCAGGGAACCCCCACTAACTTGCCTTCTTCCAGTCCGAGTGCCACCCTGCTGAGGCCATGGGGTCCTTGGGGAGCTGTGGGGATTGGTCTCTGCCCCAGCGTTGGTGGAGGGGTGGATGGGGCAGGGCATTTGGCATCCACCCGGACCCTAGAGCGCTGCTTGGTCTGCCCCTTGCGGCTTGGGCGTGTCCTGGGGGAGGATGCAAAGGGGAAGCTTACCTGTCTGGATTTGGGACGTGTCTTCTATAGTGCTGCTCTAACAGAAAAATCACAAATAGGTGACTTAAAAAGTTTTAATTTTTTCAAATAGATGATTTTAACAAATACATTTATTCTCTCACAGTCGAGGCTAGAAACCCAAACTCTAGGCGCCCGCTCGAGGGGCAAGTTTTCTCTCTGCCAGCTTTGGGGGAAGGTCCTGATCTCCTTTCAGCATCTGTGGGTTTGGTTCTCTTGGGAATCTCCATACATGTTGGCACTCATCTTCCCCTGGGTGTAGTTGTTTCCCAGGACAGGGACATCACAGCTCTTCTTTCATCGTAGCCAGGCCTCCCTGTGCTTCTCTCCTCTGAGAGGACAGGTGGGGCAGCCACACCTGGGGGGGTGGGAATCTCCCCCTCACCTCAGATCTCTAACCCATTTTCAGCTCACTGGCTGATCACATCAGATCCTATCATGGGGGATGATTACCTCATTACATAGCTACCAGGTTGCCTCATCCCAAAGCCCTGAGAATCATGGCCCTGGGCAATCTGCAGCCGGGCAACTCTGAGCCTTTGCCCTGCTCTTGTCAGTGCACGGCTTGCTCCCATCCTCCAGGATCGACAGTCTCTGCAGAGCTGACCTGGGGCCATAGCTGCAGGTCAGCTTGTCAGCAGCTGCTGGGTAAAGCATGGGCTGGATCCTGAGAGTGGGACCTGGGCAGCCCCATGTGCTGAGGAAGGAACGGGTTTCTGCTCCTGAAGCCCCCCAGGTCCCCCTCAGGCAGGTCTTCCAATGACCTGTGTGGGAAGGCAGGGATGCTTGGGAGAGGGCTGAGCCCAGCAGCCCTCCAGGACAGTCTTGAATGTGGAGCAAACATCTCAGCTTCTGCATCAGGCCACCTCCACGCACCAAGACCCTTGCAGGGGTGCAGAGCCCTCTGCAGGGAGGCCTTTTGTGGGGCCAGGATCTGCACAATTCTGGCTCCCAGTGGACTGGAAAGCCAGGCAATGGAGCAGGGGCTTTGGGAACCCCAAGTCTTTGGCCACTGTCAGGTTTCGCTGCCTGGGGACCCTTGGCCGCCTTGTCAAGGTACAGATGGGGTGTGGTCCAGTACACAGCCCCTCCTGCCCCCCACATCCATACCAAACCTCACCTCTGAGATTTCCAGGCAGAGGTGCGAGAGGATGCCTGATCTGGAGGCCGGAATTAAAGATTGGGCTTAGCATTAGCCCCAGAATGCCAAGGACACAGTAGGGCAGCAACTGAACAGCTATCTGTGGGGCCCCAGGGCTTCCTGGGTGGCATGGGGTGTAGGAAGTTGGAGCTCCCTCTGCACCGCACTCGGGTGTGATGGGTGGTCCTGGGGTTTACTTGGGGTGCCCAGCCTCTCTACCCATGTGGCCAAGGAGCTGGGCAGCAGCTGGCACAGAATTGCAGGCTTGGTCCTGCCCCTGGAACCAGGGGTAGCTTTGAGATGGCTGGCGGTGGAGCTGGGTAGTTACCGAAGACTTTGAAGTTGAGAGGCAGAGGAATAAACTGTGCCACTGGGTCAGTGGGCATCCTGGCGGCAGGTTTTCCTACTACTAGATCTCTCTGGCCTGGCGCTGCTCCAGACTGGGAGCGGCGTCCCCTGGGCCTCTCCTTACCCTTCTTCACACTGACGGAAAGTGATAGGGGCTCTTGGCCGCAGGCTTCTGCTGAGAGGGTTGGGTGGGCAGCGCCCGGTCCCTGTGCACCGCTAGGAGAGCTGTGCCTACGCGGACCCCTGTACTAGATGGGTGAACTTCCCCATCCCCCAGCCCTGTGGAGGTGGACGTCCTGGTGTAGGGCGCTGGCCAGGTCTCACCCAGCCAAATCCACTGTCCTCTGTGGATTCCTTGCAACCCTACAGAATTGAAGCGCCCCGTGTCTCCAGCTGTCATCTGTACGGGAGCAGTCAGTGGATTTAGACAGCTGAGTTTGGGTTAGCAGCTGAGAAGGCGAGTAGTCCGCTACGGCCAAAGTGAGATTCGTTTCCAGCCTCCATGTCCTCCCCTACCCCAGACACACATGCCTGAAGTCCTTCGGTGCCAAGCTTCCAGCAGCTTCTCAGACCCTCAGAACAATCAATGCCCAGGACCCCGACCTCAGGGACTACAACACCCCTCCCGTCCACCTTTAAAGACCCGTTGGGTGTTTGGTCCTGCGTGTGGAGGGTGTGCATTCACTCTCCGTCTCTCACCACCCCCGACCCCCAAACTCGACCCTCCTGCCTCAGCAGCTTGCGCAGCCGCTTGCTTGGGGAGCACCCACGGGAGGCTGCTGAACAGAAGCGGTGCCAGCACCCAGGCCCACCTGGCCGGCGAGGCCAGTAACCCAGGAGAACCCTTTTGGGTGGTGTGATGTGTGGGACCGCGTGCCCCAGAAACTGTAAATCCCAACCTCCGAGGCTTTGGTTAGAAGCCCGTTTGGGAAAGGGTTGTCTCTGGCGTGTAAATGGCACAGGGTCAGCGTAGGTAGATTGTGGACTCGTAAGCAGGGGTGCGGGGAAGGAGAAGCCACCGGAGCCCACATCCACCTTGATGGCAGGGAGTTTGGGGTTTATAGTTTGAGGAAATCATTGCTGCTGTTGAAACAAACCCCGAGTCCACTGCCATCCAGTCTGCCTCCGTGAGCTCTATCCTACGGGCAGAGACCTGTCAGTGTGGAATGTCTTGGCTGGGCTGTCCCCCAAACATGTTGTCAGACCCCAGCCTCTCTTCCTGCGGTGTAATCTCCTCTTTGCCCGGATGCAGGATTAGTGTAAGGATGAGTCTTGGGTGGATCCCTTTCGTTATGTAAAAAGAGGGTGCTGTCTTTTAGGAAAAGGAGAGGTCACACGTTTCTCTTTTGCAGCACTGCACATTTGCAACCCCTTTGTGCGTCAGTTCCCGTGTGCTGTGCACGTGTGTTATCTCTGCGGTCCTGCTGCACGGTACACGGGTCATGGGGGGGTGGTGGTATGGCGAACACAAGCCAGCATGTAGAGATGGGGGACAAGGGACACCGAGAGACACGGAGATGGCCAAGGAACGGGAAACCAGGAGCTGGAGAGGCTGCAGAGCACCCCGCACTGGCACCCTGAATTCAGACTTCCAGCCTCCAAATCTGTGTGAAACTTGAACTTGGCGAAAGCCCCGCCCCCACCCCGCCTCGTGGGATTTCAGTGTGGCAGCGGCACTGGGCAAGCAAGCCTGGGGGTGTTTGGGTCCCACCCCCCTGCATTTATTGTTTGTAACATGGAGGTGAACAGCGAGAGCTTGGAGGCGCACGCTGTGCCGCGTTGGTCAACGTGAAGGGACTGAGAAGGTGCTGACGGGGCTTTTGTCCCAACGCCAAGGGGCGTCAAAGGCACAGAGATTTGAATCCCGAAGGAAGAGAAGGGAGCAGGTGTTGAGGCTCCTCCAGTCCCCCTCCCCCGAGGGCTCCCTGGGGAGTGCAGTCCTCCAGTGACCCCTGCCCCTCTGTCGGTGGGCCCTTTATTGGAGCAGCCGTTTCACTAGTGTTTGTGCATCTGCAGAGCGAGGCGCTGAGTCCTGCGGGCAGGACACCCAAGTGGGGCGGGCTCGGCGCTTCCACTGTGTTTCCCAACCTCAGCCTCCTTTCGGGTGGGTCACAGGGCAGGAAGCTTCCTGGAGAATGCCCTGGCGGGGTGGGGGCTCCCTCCCTCCCTGAGGAAGGGTGTATGTGACTATGAGAATGCATGTGCGTGTGTTAGACGTGAGAACCATGTATGGGAGTGGGTGTGTGCACGTATCTGTCAGTATGAGAATCAGTGTGTGTGAGTGTATGAGCTTGCGTGAGTGTGTGATGTCAGTGTAAGAATGAGTTGACTGTGCGTGTCAATGGGAGTGTGACAGGTGAGCCCGGCCTCCATCTCGGCCTTCACTTCCATGGTATGCATGTGTGTGTGTGTGTGAGTATGTCCACAAAACTAACCAAAGAGTCCCCGCCGTGGTTCCTCTGATTTGCTCGGCCAGCCGCCTGTGGGGGGACAGGGGACCCCTGCTCTCACCACGATGGTCACAGTTCCTGAAGATTCTCCTGATTGACGCCCGGCAGGGGCTGGGCAGTCTGTGGAGAGGCCCACCCCCTTGAGCCCTAGCCGCAGCAGAAGCCCGTCTGAGCCCAAGGGCCCATCATGTGACAGCCCATGCCCCTGGGGGAGAGTGCAGGGCTCTGAGGACGTGGAGGCTCCACAGGGTAGAAAAATCCAGCCTCTGGGTGGACGGTGTGTCTCTGCTGGCCCCCCCTCCCACAGCTCCCACGGTAGACACTGCCTCCATGGCTTTATCTCTGTCGCAGGAAATTGGTCGACGGGAGGTGCAGGGTGATGGGAGAGGCGGAGCAGTGGGTGACCGCCCAGCCGCTGCCCCTCACTGGCCCTCATCCTCGGCTGGTGGCTGCAGGTGTGCGAAGCTCAGGAAGACTTGCTCCAGCGAGATCTGGCTCACTGAGTAGTCGCCCACTCCGTACTTCTCCTTGGCACGCTCCAGGATGCCGAACACCTGCGGGGGCAGGCGCAGCCTGTCACAGGCCCCCTCGGGGCCCTGCTGTCTTGGGGTACCCCCTCCCCAGGCTGCACTGCAGGAATGGACACAGGTCATCACAAGGTGCTGCTTCAGGCCCCACAGGGTCACAGGGAAAACCCCGCTCCCTCATTTCAGAAGCAGATAGGTGTCTCAGGCAGGGCCTCACTCTACGGCTCTTTCTAGAAGGGTTTGGTGTGTGGGTCTTTTGTGACAGGTAACAAGGCTCCCGCCTCTCTCTGAGGGCCTGCCAGCAGTCAGTAGGGGTGGGGACCCTCCAATCTGTTCCCAGCTGGCGGGGGAGGGGCACCCTTGAGCTTGTTTTCTTGGTCACTCAGGGTCTCCAGCTCGGGGCCCAGCAGGTACCAGGCCCGCGTGGGAGAGAAGTCTGCAGGGGCTAGCAATGGCGGTGACCTGCCCAGCCCATCACCACAGGGAGGAGTGGCAGCCAGAGGGGATGGTTCAGGCCTGGCCTGGTGCACTCACCTTGGCCCAGCTGAGGCCCTGGGCAGGCAGGTGGTAGTGGACTAGGCCCTGGTGCTCGTCCTCCAGGATGCTGCCTGCACAGGGACAGCAGGTCGTGAGGGCAGGCTAGGGGGGCTGGGGTGGCTGGGAGGGCGGGGCTCAGCCTCCCCCAGTGGCCTCCGCACCTGGGAAGGTCAGGCTGACGAAGGCCTTGAACTCGTCCAGTGCGGCTTTCTGCCCATCCTCACTGTGGACCTTGGCCCGCAGGGAGTAGCCGCTGCCAAACTTGCTCTTGAGGTGCTGCGGGCTGCCCAGGCACTTGAACTGGCCCTGCACCATGATGGCCAGCCGAGTGCACAGGGCCTCACACTCCTCCATGCTGCGGGAGAAAGGCGCCTGGATCGGGCTGTTCCTGAGGCCCATGCCCTCTCCTAGTGCAGCCCTGGGGCCACAGCCCAGCCCCCACTGAGCCCAGCTCTACCTGTGGGAGGTGATGACAATGGCCTTGCCGGCCTCTCGGGCCCGCGCCACTGTGTCCCAGAGCAGGCGCCGGGCCACTGGGTCCATGCCCGTGGACGGCTCGTCCAGGAAGATGACTGCAGGGTCTCCGATCAGGGCGATGCCTGTGCTGAGCTTCCGCTTGTTCCCGCCACTGGGAGCAGAAGGTCAGGGACCTGGCTCAAAGCAGCTCGGGCTCCTGGGTCTTAGCAGAACCCCAGCCCAGGGATCACAGGTGCCAGGTGGACAGGGTAGGTATGGAGCCTGATAGGCCCACCTCACAAAGACTGCCCCCTACCCAAAGGCTGTCTGTGCAGATCGGGGTCTTGTCCTGCCCCCCTGCCCTCCCCTCCCCCCTCGCCTCTGCTCCCCTGCCAGTGTCCTGTTCACAGGTGGCAGGAACATGCAGGGAGGGCTCTGTAGCCTCACCTGCAGTGTCTGAGGCCCCGGCCATGCCCTGTGGCTGGCTGAAGACGCATGTGGCTGGTGGGGGGTGGGGTTAGCACACCTGTAGGTCCTGACCAGCTTGTTGGCGTGTGGCTCCAGGAGCAGGCCCCGCAGTGTGTTCTCAACACAGGCACCAATGTGGCGCTCAGGGACGCCCCGGAGCCGGGCGTACAGCACCAGCGTCTCCCGCGCAGTCAGGTGCTCCAGCAGGGCATCAAACTGCGGGCAGTAGCCAATGCGCTGCCGCACCTGAGGGCAAGGCGGCCGGGGCTCTGTGAGTAGGGCCAGGGCCGAGCTCCTTGCCAAGTCGGGGCGGGGGCAGGTGCAGGGACCTCACCTTCCCGAGGTCGGAGCGGATGCTGTGGCCCCCGACGAAGGCGTCTCCCGAGGTGATGGGCTCCTCCCCTGTCAGCATCTTGAAGGTGGTGGTCTTCCCAGCCCCGTTGAAGCCCAGCAGGCCAAAGCACTCACCCTTGTGGACCGCCAGGGCGAGCTTGTCCACGGCGAGGAGGGGCGGCCGCTGTTCGTACACCTGTGCCACCGGTAAGCACACTCGGTGAGGAAACCCAACCTTATGGCTTCCAGGTGCAGCCTCCAGACTTGGCCCCTCCGCTTCCGGGGAGCAGATCCCAGGACGACCCCTCAGCTCCAAAGAACAGACCCTAGGGGAGCAGTTCTCAACCTGTGGGTCGCAACCCCTTTGGGGGGCGTCAAGCAACCCTTTCACAGGGGTCACCTGATGCATAATAGTAGCAAAATGACAGAGATGAAGTAGCAACAAAAATAATTTTATGGTTGGTGGGTCACAACATGAGGAATTGTATGAAAGAGTCACAGCGTGAGGAAGGTTGAGAACCACTGCCCTAGGAGTTCTGAGGAAGGGACCCACCCAGCCCCTCACTTTACCTGCGTTCCGATTTACCTTGGAGAGCTCCCTGATGATCAGAGGCGGGTCCCGGGGGGGCGGGTCCAGCGTTGGGGCTAGCACTCGGCTCCTCTCGTCAGCCACATCCTGGTCTTCAGGTGGTGCGGGAGCCCGGCCATACGCCTCTGTCTGCCACCAAGACACAGCGGCCAGTGAGGGCCAGCAGGGTGGGCAGAGGGGGACGGGGAGGATGGGTCTGATGGACCACCCAGGGGCAGAGACTGGTGAGGACCAGTGGGTGGGTGAAGCCCTAGGATCAGCATCAAAGACACGTACTAAGCTCCTCGCCCTGAGGGAGACGCGGTGCCTCCCTGAGAGACGTGGGGCCATCTGAGGCAGTCAGGACAGGGGGACTGGCTCGGGGGTGCTCAGGTTCCCACCCCACAACACCGGGGCCTGTGACTGTTGTGGGGAGCTGCCCAGGCAGGCCTGGTGCTCGGAGACTCACCAGTGCATGGCGGCCGCGGGCGGCACAGAGCAGGCCCCTCAGCCTCCACGGCAGGTTGGTCTCCAGCAGGAAGAGCAGCAGGAGACACACGAAGCCCGAGACGGCCATGGAGGTGACAAACCTGCCCACGCCCGGGGTTTGCCACGCGTAGAAGTTCTCCTGGTACTCGATGTCTGCATGGGGGATGGGGGTCAGCCTGGGCTCCCCTGCTCCCTCCCGCCCACAGTTGGTCACCGAGGATCCACTGGGCTCTGCGTGGGGTGGGCTGCCAGCTGGGGGGAGTGGGCAGTGGGAGGAGTGAGTCGCAGGTCACGTCTGGGGACACTCACGGTATTTGTGGCAGTAGTGGGCGGCCACCTCGGAGGACGTGCAGTACCTCCGCGTCTCGTAGTTCTCGTAGAAGCTACTGATGGCCATGCCCAGGCAGTGGTTGGGCAGCACAAGGAACACGTGGTCCAGGGTTCTGGACAGTTCTTCCAGCTTGACCGCTGTGGCAAGGGCATGGGGGCCGGTTGGCTCGGAAGGCGGGGGGCGGGGGGACCGGCTCCGCCCACTCTGCTCCCATCAGGTGGGCACACCCCGGGCCCTCCCTGCAGCAGCGCCCACGGGCAGTGGCGGCCGGCCCACCTGGGATGCGCATGATGGTGACCACGAGGAAGGTGGCGACGCCCGAGAGCACGTTGAAGATGGTCAGGCGCGTGTAGGCTGTGGTCGGGCCCGAGAAGAGGAAGCTGAGGAGGTACATGAGCGGGATGATGGCCCAGCCGTAGAGCAGCAGCAGTGCCAGGGCGTCCGCCTCGTGGCCGTCCCGCGTGAACGCGTGCACGTCGAAGGCTTTGAACACCACCTGCGTTGCAGACACGGCTGGACACCTCCACCCCGCCCCAGACCTAACCCCCCCAAGGCTGAGGACGAGAGGAGCCTGGGGAGGCCGTGGGGTGTCCAGACTCTCCCAGACCGGGGGCTCCATCAGGACAGGCCCTGGGCAATCCACCCGGCTAGACTCTCGACAGCAGTGAAGCCCCCTGCCTTGCATGCTCCCCTACCCACCAGCAGCAGCAGGCTGGGGACCAGGAAGGTGATGAGGTCCCACAGCAGGGCAGGAAGCCAGAAGGCGGCCACGTGGACGCCACTGACGAACTGGACGTGCTTGGCTTGGGTGGCCCTTTCGCCGACAGCAGGGATGGCGAAGGTGCTGGCCAGGAAGGCCATGGCAAACAGCAGGTTGAGGGTGATGTCGAAACCCTTCCGGCCCCTGTGGGAACAGGCTGTCACCCAGGTTAGCCGTGGCCTTCCCGGGCCTGGCCTCCCTCGGGCGGGTGGGCAGGGTGAGGGAACGCCAGACCATGGGCACTGTCAACCCCCCTGAACAGCCCCTCCTCCAGGCCGCTCGGCCTGGCTGAGGGCAGCAGTGGCCTGGCCTGGTCACATCAGGCTGTGCCCACTCCCACGGGCCAGCTGCTTTCCCACCGTCTCCCGGGAGGCCCCTGGCGGTAAGAGGGTGCACGCACTCGCTGAACTGATCCTTGGCTGCTTGCAGGGCGCTGCGGGGCTGCGGGTAGTTGGACACCGTGATGGAGGCCTGGGGGCCGCAGAGCGTCCTGAAGAGCATGTTGTCCACCAGGGCCAGGGCGGTGGCCGGGGAGTGGTAGGCCTGGTTGTTGAACAGAGCAGTGATGGCCGTCCGCTCCCCCACGTCCCTGAAGGATGCGGCCACCAGGCAGCGCTCATTAAAGCCTCCGCCCTCCACCGAGGCCCGAAAGATCAGGAACTCCTCCAGGTCGCCTGCAGAGAGCGGCTGGGTCGGCACCCACAGGCTCACTCAGACCCCAGGGCGCTGTCCACTCCAGGGACACTCCCCACCCCGGGGGACTAGCCCTGGGGCCCGTGTCCAGCTCTCTATGCACACATGCTGGACGTGACCGCACATGGGACCCAGGAAAGCAGAGAAGAATCCGGCCCCCAATGCCCAGCGTCTGCCGCTAGGGAGCCCCACTCACACCGAAGCCCCACTTACCCAGCACCTCCTGGGGCTCCTGGCCTTCAGCCTGCAGCAGGTCCCTCAGGTGCTCTGAGAGCTGCTGGCCCAGCCGTGATGTCCTAGCAGCCGAGAAGGCCGCGACAGTCCTGCCATATGGGCCCAGGGTCAGCTCCAGGCTGGGGTCGTCAAGGATCTCTGAGGAGTAGTTGATGGCCAGGAGCGCCAGCGTGAGGCACGTCAGCGGGACCAGCACCTGGGCGGCCGCCACCTTCCACTCCCGCCAGCTGTATGCCGCCTTCTTCACCAGCATGGCCCGGAACTGCTGGCAGTGCAGGGCCAGCTGCGGACAGGGAGGCTCCGGGTCACAGAGCGCCACGGGGTTCACGCAGGGCCATGGGGTGCTGTGCAGGTCGCCCAGAGTCATGGCGTGCTTTGGGCACCTAGGAGCTCGGGGCACCGTGTGAGCGCGCGCAGGGTCACAAGGTGCCTCCAGAGTCTCTTAGGGTTATGGGCACCACGGAGGGTCATGCAGAATCACAAAGTGGGGCGACGCTCCTGAATTGGCTGGCGTGGCTCCATTCCAAAGGCGTTCCCGGCTCTGTTTCCCAGTACCCACCTCGCCCAACCCCTGCTGTCCTGAGCTGCTGTGTGGGCTCAGCCTGGTGCCCCGGCCCGTGTGCGCCACGCTCACCCCGGTGTTGAGCTGCACGCTGGCACAGTCGTCCTCGATGAGGGCACCGGTGCCGTTGCTGGGGTCCATGATGCCGCAAAGGTGGCTGTCCACTGCCCAGTCACTGGCCCGCCGCTCGTGCTGGTACTGCAGGGCCGGGAGCTGGATGGCCTGGATGTCCATGCTTGTGTCCACCAGCTTGCCGACCCTGAATCAGGACATGTGGGTCGTGTTAGGGGCACTGGAGAAGATCACCAGCTTCTGGGCTCGCTCATCACTGGGGTGCCCATTCCTTGCCATTCAGAGAGTCTGGGCCAGCAGAGCCCAGAGCCCTCCGGAGACGTGAGCAGAGACCCTCTCCTAGCAGGGGGGTGTGGGGTGGGACCGGCCTGGCTTTTCTACTCCTAGGTGACACATGTGCTCCAACGACACTAATCAGTACCAAATCTCCCTCATCTCTCACTCGATCTAGCTACCAGCTTCCATCTTGCTGATCAACTGTTCTTAGTTGTCCATGCCTCCCTCTCCTATCCATCATCCACCATCCCTCTACTTATCATCTATCCGTCCGTCAGTCCATCCTGCCACACACCCATCACAGAGCATGTCCTTCCATCCATCTCTACCACTGCCAACAGCCACCCACCCACCCACCTCTTGTCTACCCAGCTATCTATCAGCTACTTGAGCAACTGCCAGTCACCCACGCCTCTCTCAGCTCTCTAGCTGTCAAGCATCATCTCTCATCTCCCTCTGCCAAGGGTTAACCAACCATCGACCCAGCGACCATCCTTTCATCACCCTCTTCCAGCTTGGCGCTACCTGCCACGCCCTCCCTCTGTGCCATGGACCCATCAGCCTGCTGATGAGTCATCTAGCTAGCTGCCCTCTGTGGGTACACGAGCTCATGGCCGTGGCACCCACTGCCTCCTCGCACTTGAGACTGACCGAAGGAAGACCTCTTCCATCGTGGTGACGGAGGCCCCAAAGCTCGCGATGCCCAGCTCCTTCTGCTGCTTCTCCAGCTTCGTGAAGAGCGCTTCAAACCTGCACGAAGAAGAGGTGGCTGCCAGTCCCTTGGAAGAACCGGCCTCCATCACTGTTCCCCAGTCACCACGCAAAGGAGGGCAGATGCCCTTTGGAGCCCGTGTGGTTTTGGAACAGGGGCTTCCATGGCTTAGGCTGCATCCCACCTGCCACCTGTGAGCACACCGGCTTCCCAGAGAGTTCCCTCTTACCACTC
Source organism: Tenrec ecaudatus (assembly GCF_050624435.1). Classification (NCBI taxonomy): domain Eukaryota; kingdom Metazoa; phylum Chordata; class Mammalia; order Afrosoricida; family Tenrecidae; genus Tenrec; species Tenrec ecaudatus. Next base: position 110,424,842 of record NC_134541.1, on the reverse strand, counting down.
CGACATGCACTTATGAAGCAAAGGGAGAGGGAGCAGGTGGGTGGCCACTCGACCTCAGGGCACAGCAGCACTTTCTAAGCATAAGAATTCCCAAGGGAAAAAGGACCAAGCTTCCTGGTCAGCTAGAGACCGGTGGAACCCCCAGGCCATGCCTGGAGTCACCCTTCAGCCTCAGAACTGAGCTCACCTCCGTGGCTCCCTTTCAGTGCAGGGACAGACAGGCCTATGAGGGAACAATCCCATCAGGCAGGTGGGTGAGCCTTTGGAAAACCGACCCTGGGACAGCAAAAGGAAGGCCTTCCCCTGGGAGGAAGCTCAGGAGGCAGGAGGGAGGACGGCGGGGCGTGTCACGGATGTGTGTGCATGTGTGTGTACGTACAGGGGGTGGGACTCAGGTGTGCTGTAAACTTTCATTAAAATCGCAGTAAAACACGCTGCCAGCCGGCCTAGGGGTAGAGCAGACACCCTCTTCACTGCGGGCGTCCAGGCTGCGAGGGCACCGGAGGGCACGGGAGGGAGGTTTTAGCTGGCACTGTCCATCGGCAGTTGGGGGAACAGTCGGGCACAAGACACAGTGCTGGTTGTGGAACTGCGCCCCCCACCCTCTGTGTCTGCCCTCGTGCCGCGATGGATGCTGGGGACGGAGGCCTCCTGATGTCAGAGGGGGGCTTTCTCTCAGCGGCCCCTGCGGTGCCCCCTGCGGGCCGTACCTGTCTGTGCTCTTTTTCGGCAGGATGAAGGAGAGCTCGGCCCCAGCGTTGCTCTCCAGGGTGGCGCTGGGGACGTGCTGGTGGACCAGGCGGGCGACGGCCTTGGGTTTGCAGTGCGGCTCCTTGACGAGGGTCATGTGGTAGCCTGCGCCTGGGACCCGAGGCAGCCCTGTCAGCCGCTAGCTCAGCCGGAGCAGGCTCCTGCGCAGGTGGATGGTGCCCTGCGCGGTACTCGGTCCCTGTCCCCCTCCCCAGCTGGGATGAGATGCCGGTACAGCTGGGTGGTGGGCACCACAGGGTGTCTGGGATGGAGGGCCCTGGGTTCCTAAGGACCAGGCCTGTGTGCTGGGATGACCCAGGCACTGTGTGGGGTTTCCCCTGTTCCCCGAGGAATGACACACCGGGTCAGCACTGTGTGAGCTGTGTGGGGCCGGCAGTCTGAGGGGAGACTGTCGCCTTGCTAAGCACTGCTCTGCAGCTTCTCGACACCGGCGACCATGAAGCGGCGGCGACCATAGAGCCAAACCCACCGCCCTCGAGTTGATTCTGACTCACAGTGACCCTGCAGGACAGAGCAGAACTGCCCCTCTGGGTTCCTGAGACAGTCGCTCTGCACGGGAGCAGACAGACTCATCTTTCTCTTGTCGAGAGGCCAGGGGTTTTGAACCGCTGACCTTGTGGGTGGCCCAACATGTCACCCACTGTGCCCCAGGGCTCCCTGGGCAATGACACAGCACGAGGCAGGGCGGCCCCAGTGGGAGGCTGTTGGGAAAGGGGACCAGGAGACTGGCTCCATGTGGGGAAGGGTGCAGATGGCATGGGGTCCTAGAGGCTCGTGCCACAAGGGGCTGGCCTGCGTGGTGGCTGGCCTGCGGCATGGACCACGGCAGCTTTCCTCACAACCCTCTCTGCCCCGCTTCCACATCTGCCCTCCCCTCTCCTCTTCCCACCATCCTGAGACAGGGCTGGCTGTGCGGGGCGGGACGGACTGCATGGAGGCAGAAACGAGGCCTGGCCCTGGCTTTCAGTCTTGGGGTACAGCAGGTACTTCCCCTCGATCCCCCAATCTCCTCTCCCATCTCCGGCTACAGGAACAGGCTCTGGCCACCTGGGGCCTGATGTGGCTCTGGGCTCAGGCGGCCGTTGGGGTGCAGGCCAGGAGAGCCGGGGGCTGCGCCCTTGATGCTGCTCACCACTGTGCCGGCTCGGGGCTCCCCAGTCCCCCCGCTGTTGACAAGCACCTGGGCCCTCTGAGTTGCCACAGACAATGGCGGGTACTCTGGCCATGGCTGCCCAAATCCTAGCCAAGAAGGACCCTGCTCTCATGGGCCCTCGGCCTGGCTGCAGGCTTTGCAGACTCCACAGGGAGGAGGCTCTGTGCCCACACACCCAAGCCAAAGCCACTGCTGTGTAGTCCACTCTGCCCCCCAGTGACCTGGCAGAAGGGCCCTGTGGGTTTCCGAGTTGGGTAGTCTTGGGGAGGAGCACCCCTCGCCTTTCTCCCACCGAGCGGCTGGTGGTTCCAATCTGGGGACCGGAGGTTGCGCCGCCCCACGTGCAGGGCTCCTGGACACTCACCGTACTTCTGCTTGAGGAACAGCGAGGACCCGCAGCACTGCAGCTCCCCCTGTGCCATGATGGCGATGCGGTCCCCCAGCAGGTCGGCCTCGTCCATGAAGTGAGTGGTCAGCAGGATCGTGCGGTCACTCTTCTGCTGCTGGAGCAGGTCCCAGATGGCCCTCCGGGAGATGGCGTCCATGCCCGAGGTGGGTTCGTCCAGCATCAGCACCTGAGGGCATAGGGCGGCCCCAGGAGGGGGCGGGGTCACATGGGGCGGCCGGGGCCAGCCCCCACGGCCAGTGGCCATACCCCCCCCACTCCCCCTGCAGGGTCGCCCCTACGTCACCCCGGTGCTGCACCTTGGAGCCCCCAATGAGGGCGATGCCGATGGACAGCTTGCGCTTCATGCCCCCGCTGAGGAACTTGCTGGGGGCGTCCTGCTTGTCCTCCAGGTTCAGGATGCGCAGCATCCGCCTGACCTCCTCCCAGCACTTGTGCAGCGACAGACCTTTCAGCTGCAACGGCAGCCACGGGGGTCAGGGGACCCCAACACGTACAAGACACCCACCCGCCCACAGAGACCCAGAAACCTACAGCCTCCGGGAGTGGGGCCGACAGAGAAGAATGTGTGTTGAACCAGGTCCACATAAGACCAAGAAGCCCTGGTGGCCACAAGGTCAGCGGTTCAGATCCACTGACTGCTCCACAGGAGGAGGATGAAGCAGTCTGCTCTTGGCAAGACGCCCTCTGGGTCAGTACTGCGCCGCCCTACTTGGCAGCAGTGGGCTCGACATCCCAAACCCAAGGCCCTGCCGCCGTGTCAGTGCCCGTGCAGACTCTGCGGCACAGGTTCCCAAACGGAGGAGCCTGCTGCTGCCCCCTTTTCAGGGGAAAAAATGGAATAAGTAACTCGGTTCCCCCCCGCTCCCCGCCCCCCAATGAAAATCGGAGTACAGTCCATCGCTCAGGATAAAGTGTAGGTATCCGCGTGGCTGTCTGCTCCTGTAAACAGTGACCGCCTCAGGGGCAGTTCCACGCTGTCCTACTGGGCGGCCACAACGTCGTGGCAGTAAGTCTGGTTTATCCGCTTTTGCAGGCACCCTGGACCGGTCCAGCACTGGCCCCGGGGGGCACCATCACCCACTTTGGAAATACTGCTCCACAGGATGGGCAGGGCTGAATCTCTCAGGGCACAGCCAGCCCCACCTTCCTGTACAGGAGCAGCTGGAGGGCTTACCCTGCACCTGGCCAGAGGAAGGTGACCTTATGGAGGGCGTCCCTCCAGGGCAGGAGAGCCACTCTAGCACACGCCCGCCCAGCGAGTCAGTGCTGACTCACAGCCACCCCGTAGGACAGGGCAGAACTGGCCCTGTGCGTTCCCGAGGCTATAACTCTGTACACAAGTAGAAAGCTGACTCTTTCTCTTCTGTGAACAGAAGGGAGGGGAAACCCCAGGGCAGTCAGGGGCCCTTCATAGGAGGCTGACAGACCCCCAGCCCCCTGCTGCTGCCACCCCCCTGGCCCTGAGACTTGGGGCCCTTCTCCAGGGCAGGGGGTGGGGCGGAGCAGCTCCAGGACGTGGCTGCACACCTGGGCGTAGAAGTACAAGTGCTCCGCCACCGTCAGGTCATCAAACAGGACATCGTGCTGGGGGCACAGGCCCAAGCTCTCCCGGATCCGAGGCATGTCCTGGGAGATCTCGTACCCACAGATGGACGCCTGCCCGCTGCTGGGGGGGAAGAGGCCTAGGACCAAGCAGACACAGGCCCTTTGCTGACACAAGGACACCCGATCTGTGTGGGGATGCTAAGTGCACTGTGGGACTTGCAGCTGGGGCTGGGGGAGAGAAGAGGGATGCGGGGATGGTCTGGATCCCCCTAGCGGAGCTTGTGGGAAGGCAGACATGCTACTAGCCAGCCTGTGTGGGGGAGGAGCCGTGCTCTCTGAGCCCAGCCTCTGTGACAGTACAGAAGGAGCAGGGCATACAGATTGACACCTGGGGGCAGCTGGGCACCTCACGTCTTTGGACCTGTTTCCATCTGGCGTGAGAAGCACCTTGTTTGCTCTGGATGGTCTGAGTGGGGGCCTTTCCCCTCGGCACTGCAGGGAGGAGACTGTTGACTGGGCTCTTGGCCGGCCACAGTGCCGCAGGGCAGGAGAGCATGCCTCTTTCCTGCAGTCTCACAGAAGGGCCCGAGACCCTTCGGGGGAAGTCAGGGCCTGGGCAGGGTGGTGGCAAGAGGCCTGCCAGAATAGACAGGACAGGGGCAGTGTCCTGGGCCCGGCTCACCTGGGAGCAAGTCCAGGGTGGTGACTGGTCTCCCTGGCCCAGCACACCCATGAACAGGACCGGGCAGACTGCCTGGCCCGGCTCACCTGGGAGCACGTATAGGGCGGTGAATGGTCTCCCTGGCCTGGCTCACCCGTGAGCATGGACAGGGTGGTGGTCTTCCCAGCACCATTGTGCCCCAGCAAGACGGTGATCTGGCCTTCGTACAGGTTCAGGTTCAAGTCCTTGACGGCCGTCTTGCCCTTACTCCCGACTCTGTACACCTGCAGGAAGGTGGAGGACCACCTTGGATTCCCCTGAGCCTGGCACACCTCACCCCACCAGCACTCCCTCTAGGCAGGCAGACTAGTGCTTAGGAGGCTCGGATTTGGTTGAGTGATGGTTCAGAGGGTGGGGGAGGGTGGGTCCCTAGTTACACCTGGCTCCTTCCTGTGCCAAAGCCTGCAGGTGCAGGAGGCCCAGGCCCTGGGGCTGAGGGAGGTGCCTGGCTGGGAGCAGGGTGAATGGAACAGCGTCTGGGTCTGGGAGTGGGAGGACCCTCGTCAGCAGGGGAGTGCACTGCCCAGGGCTCCAGCCTCGGTCCGAGTGTTGGGCAGGGAGGCGGCACCTTGGACAAATGCTTGATCTTGATCCCAGCCACCAGGTCTTCAGGCTCGGCTTCCAAGAACTCCGACTGGAGTGCTTTCTCCGGGTCTTTGTCCTCATCCTCTTTGACTAGGGCGGTTCTGGGGCTGCCGCACCAGTATGAAGGCTAGGACGGAGACAGCTGGTCATCAGTGCCTGCTGGGGTACACAGCTCCGGGGCCCCCACTCCTCGCACCAGGCGGCGCTGTCAGAACTCACCAGGAGGAAAAAGTACCAGGGCTGGGGCACCCCGAACTGGCCCGGGAAGACGGCCTCCATGTACCAGGCCACCAGGCCGTAGAGGACAGAGTCCAACAGTAGCATGCCCAGCACCTGCCCGAACGAGAAGTCGTCGTCCACGTTGACTGGAGTCAGGAGGTCACGCCACTGCAGGCCAGTGCCTGGAAGACACACGGGGCGACGGTGGGGTGGGTGGCCTTGGCAGAGGGCGTGAGTTCACATGAGGGCAGGCTGCCATGCCAAGGGCATCTTGGCACGCCCATCCGATTGTTTGGCATCTCTGTAAGCTCCTTCCAGTCTTTGGGGCAGGAGTTTTACAATCATTGACTCACTGTGAGTACACACACAACTCAGGCCCAGCCGACATGGGACCAAAGCGCACCTAGCAGAACTGCAAACAGGAGTATTTCGGAACAAAGCTCGCAGCAGTTTTGCCTCTCACTGATTTGACACCGTCCCGCCTGCCTGGGAGCTGGCCCCAGGGTCCCCGCTGCTGCTTGACCCAGCTGGACTCGGTAGAAGGCCTGGGGGCTCGTCCACGGGGAGACACTTACTGCACAACGTTTACAAAAGGGGAGGCAGGTTTCATGGGGCCTGGGGTTAGTGCCTCTCTGTGAACAGTGGTGGAGAACGAATTTGGACCCTGGAAGGAGGCTGTTCCTGTGCAGGGGCTACATATCCGGCGGCAAAGGATGTCCAAGGCCAGACACATCTGTCCTGGAAGAAGTACAGCCGGAATGCTTCCTAGGGGCCAGGAGGGTGGGACTGTCTCACGTACTCTGCACATGCTGTCAGGACATCGGGCACTGAGAAAGAGGAAGGCCCTGGGCCAGATGGACAGACACCGTGCCTGCAAGGAGCCCCACTGTGAGACTGGCGCAGGACCGGGTGGTGGGTTGCTCAGCTGTATATCAGGTTACTATGAGTCGAAACTGGCAGGGTGGCACCTGACACCAACCCATTACGGACATGCTTCTAAACACAGAAACACGAGGCGGCTTCACACGAGCTGTCCTTCCAGACTGCCCTCCCTTTCCCTTGCAGAGTGACCAGTAGCTTTGAACTGCTGACCTTGCGGCCACCATGCCACCAGGGCTTCTCTGGGCCCCCACACATGTAAACTGCGCAGACTGCACCTGGCTGCGTCGACGGCGTGTGTGGAGCATTTGAACAGGTGTGAAACACTGCAGGGTGGCCCAAATGGGACAGAGGCAGGAAGTAAATGCAAGCTGGCACTGCTACGCGTGCTCCAGGGTGTGTGCATGCGTGCCCGTGTGTGCGCGTAGGCACGCGTGTATGTGTGTGTGTCGACCACAGACCCGCGTGTGCAGAGGCCCCCAGCTGTGCACAGTACAACACGCGGTGGGCCTGAAAACCTAGAGGCGGGAAGAGAGTGGCTTGCGTTCTCTTGAACCCTGGCAATGGGCAGGCAGATGCTGACGGATTTCCGGGGTGCCTCTAGGAGCCCCCACCTGTTGTGTGGGCCTGCCACCACCTGGACGTGCCTAGGGGTCCCCGGGTTGTCGGGGGCCTCCTCGCTGGTGGTGAGGAGCGGGGGCGCTCACCTTTGGCTTCGAACTTGCCGATGAGCTGGGCGCCCATGGCCATGGCCACATTGGAGAGGAGGCAGGAGAGCAGCTTCTGGCTGAGGGACATCCAGCTGTAGCGGGGCGCCACGAAGAAGTAGGGGATGTAGGTGAAGAAGTAGAGGAAGCCGCCGATGGCCGCCGCCATGTTGGCTGCAGGTGGGGGAACGGAGGGGCAGGCGTGGCACAGAGGGGACCTGGCCTGGACCAGCTGCCCCGGCCTTCCCCTCGCCTCCTGGCCACCTCCTGTGCCCCTGTACTGGAGACCCTGTGGTGGTCTCTCCAGCCCTGGTGGACACCATGTCCAGCAGCCCCTTTGACCCTGGTGAGTTGTACAGAGGCCACTGTGCCCCTCTCAACTTCAGGAGCCATGTCAGGGCCTGGGAGTACCCGGGGCGTGGACGACTGACCTTTGCTGAAGAAGGTGCTGACCATGAAGCTGAAGGAGATGGAGGAGATGGAGAAGCACAGCAAGAAGACCAGCACCAGGGATGGGTCGCTGTGGGTCAGCACCGCCACGTCCTTCTTCACCTGTCGGAAGCCCACGGGTCAGCTGCACGGACAGCCTGGTGGGCCAGCGTGCGGGTGGAGAGCATCGGGGTGTATGGAAATGCCCCCCCAGTCATGTGGGACACGGAGGTGACCAGGAGGCTCCTGCTGCCCTCAGCAACGCCCCCACCACCTCGACCAGCACCGCGTGGGTGCAGGTCCTCACTAGCCGAGCCAGACGCTTGCCTTGACACAGAAGAGCAGGGTCATGAAGGCGCTGGCGATGAGGAGGAGGAGGAAGGCCATGATGAACCAGGCGCTCCAGTGCAGCCAGCTGCTCAGCCCCATCATGCGCATGTACTCCTGCGGGCGGGGGGCGGGGAGCGTACATCACAGGCCTGCCAAGGTGGCTGGCGAGGAGAACCAGGCCAGAAGCAGCAGGCCAGCCAGGTGGTGGACAGAGGCAGACCCCAGTCTGACCACCCCATGGCTCAGCTGGCAGGAGGAGCCTGGGCGCACCCACAAGGACAGCCTCACTCGGTGCCCAGCAAGGCTCCCCACTGGGACGTTGCCGATTTAGCAGAATGTAGACTGGACTTCCAGTCACATGATGGGCCTGACGCAGTGAGAAGGACGCGTTCCTTCAGAGGCTCAGAAGGCAGGCAGGGAGGCGGAAGAAGGACACAGAGAAGGCCAAGGAGGAAGGAGGAGCCACAGGACCGCCCTGTGGCATTGGAATAGATGGCACAACCAGAATGTGGGTGACTCGCCGGACAGAAAACCAACTTGCTCTGTAAACTTTCACCCAAATCCCAAGAACAGGTCGGAGCACAACACAATGAAAAAGACGAGGGACCCAGTCAGATGGGAGCGCCGGCCCCCAGGAGGGCTCCGGGAGGCTGATGGAGTCGGGTGCAGTCTCCCTGGTACGGTTGGTCCGCGTCTCCATGGTCAAGGTTCAGCTGCGTAAATCCGTTTTCTCTGCTCCACGGGGGAAAGGCGCTCCAAGGAGCCCTGGTGGCCCCATGGTTAAGCACTCGGCTGCTGACTCAGACCCACCCAGCGGCTCCTCGGGAGAAAAAGCTGGTGATTTGCTCCCCCACAAGATTAGCGAATTCAAACGAAACAAGCAAAAACCCAACCCAAGCCCAATGCAGTCAGGGTGGTCATGGCTCACGGCGAGCCGACAGGGCAGAGCGGCACTGCTCCCCTGGTCTCCAAGGCGGGCATCTACAGAAACAGACGCCGCGTCTTTCTCCCAGCTGGTGGGCTCAAACTGCTGACCTTTCAGTTATCAGCGGAGCATCTGACCACTATATAGCCAGGCTTCCTGCCTGCCAGGATGATGGGCAAGAAGGCCTACGGGGAAGGGCTACTCTGTCACTATGACCCCAAGGAGTCGGAATCGACTCGATGGCACCAACAAGGAGCGCTCACGGGGACAAGGATGGAGACAGTCTGGACACCCCCCGCCCCCCAGGCCTGTTGGGCAAAGACGCGCACGGCTCACCTTGAGTTTCCTCTCCTTCTCCCGCACGACAGCCTGGATGATGCTGAGCGAGGTGTAGGTGAAGCTCAGCATGAGCAGCAGGGGGAGCTGGTACTGGATGGCGACCAGGAAGGGATCCGAGATGAACGGTGGGTACGGGAACCTCTTGGCGATCACGGTGACCTTCTCCAGCAGCTGGTGCGCAGAGGTGTTGGCGTGGTACTGCATGATGGCTCTGTCCACGGCGTGCTGCACCGCCAGGAAGCCTTCCCGGATGTAGCCTGTGTTGGAGAGCAAAGGACAGACACCTGCAGGAACTGTGTGCGGAGTGACACACGGGGTCCTCTGGAACGGGCCACAACGGATGCCCGCCTGTGGCAGTAGTGGTGTCCTTGGCTGTCCCTCCCCTTCTCCAGAGGACACCCATCAGAGTCCAGCCGTGACAGCGAGAGGAGCAGAGCTCCTGTTGCGTCCACTCGCACCCTTGAGATGCACTTGGCTGGGCAGGGCCTTCTTGTCCTGAATGGGGTTGGTGGGATCAGGAAGGAGCACACTCGGTTAGGTGGGGGTGGGGGGTCCGAAGGATAAGGGATTGCTTTACCGTTTCTAGTGGGAGGTGACGGGGGTGGGAAGAGGGGGCACCGAGAGACGTGATTCTGCGGGGTCGGGATGGGAAAGAAGGAGCGCAGGCAGCAAGAAGGCCTTGGCCAGCATGTCCGCTTCTTGGTGCTGCTGTAGCAAATGATCTCCAACTCAGCGACTGGAAACAACAGGCAGTAGCCTGCAGGCCATGGCTCCGGCCCACGTCCATCAGTCCTCTGAGACTCACAGGGACCCTGCAGACCAAGGTGCGCCGCCCAGGCCGTCCTCCTGGCAGGAGCGGATGGCGTGCCTCCCTAGGGGCCGCTGGTGGGTTCGGACCACTGACTTATCAGTTAGCAGCCACCAGGGCTCCTGATGTCAGTTTCATGTCTTCCAGAGACTCCAGGGGACATGCGTTTCTTGCCGCTTCGAGCTTCCAGAGGCCGCTGCGTCCCTTGGCCCATGGGCCCTTTCTCCACCTGCAGTGCCAGGCACCTTCCTCTGTATCACACGCCCCCTGGTGTTACAGGGTTACATCCGCAGCAGCCGACTGAGCAGTCACTGTTTGGAGCCCCCCCAGCCGCTCCAGGGCGGAGCGCTGCCTGCTTCCCTTAAGACGGCAGCCTTGGATACTTCCTGGGGTGGTGGGGCGCTTGGAAGGAGAATGAAGTAGACAATCAGGTAGCAAGGAGGGTGTGCTTGGTTGGTGGCCACGCAGGAAACCTCCCTGTGGTAAGGTCATTCGAGGGGCACCCTCAGTTCCATCTGCAAGCTGCTCGGTCCTTTGCCAGGTTACGAGGGGCAACAGGTGAACACATAGCCGTCTTTGTCGTTCGGTGCCAGTGAACCGGTTCCAGCTCGCAGAGACCCTGAGTGTGACAGCGACATGCGCGGCCCCGCCCCCTCCTCACCATTGCTCGCGTGTGTGAGCCCACTGCTGCGGTCACCGGGCCATCGGTCCCCCGAGAGCTGTCTTCTTTTTCACCGAAGCTCCACTTGACCAAGCATGATGCCTTTCCTGGGCTGGTCCTGCTGCTCAGATTATTTGCTCAGCAAATCCACCAACGATGCCAAAGGAAACCGCCTCGATGTACCCTGCTTCTCCCGACTGCCCCCTGCGGCCACCTCGGTTCTGCAGCACGACGTCTCTTGGCTGGTGTACAGGTTCCGTGTACGGAATTCCCATGCTTCTTAGTGTGCTCAAGGGGGTTATGACCGACTGTCTTCAAGAACGACGACAGCAAACTCTTCTAGTGGAGACGGCCTGAGGGTTGGCTTTTAGAGCAGGGAGGAGTGATAACCTGGGGACCCTCCCCCAATCCTGAGTGAGGCTTGGAGAGACTGAGTCCCAAAACAAGTGGGGCATGGCATGGGGTTAGCTGTTGCTGAGTCAATTGCGACTCAGGGCGGTCCGTGGGCAGCAGACTGCCAGGCCTGGCCTCCAGCAACCCCCTAGGAGTGGATTAGCACGCTGTCCAGTGCACAGCCCCGCGTGTCGCCCAGGGGGGAGGGGTAGCCCGGGTCCCGATCCTGAGCACCTGAGGGCTCCGGGTGCAGGTGTGGGTAGCGTGAGAGTGGTGGCCCTTCATTCCCACGGCTCAGCCTGCCCCTTACCAGGCTCCCCGCCATCTGCAGCCGCGGGCTCCCTGGGGCCCAGGCTTGGGAAGAGCGGGAACAGGGAGGTGGTGTGCCAGCCCTGTGTCTCCTTCAGGAAGAAGGAGCCTGCCTTGGTCCACATGTAGTTCCTTCGAGTGTAGCTGAAGCGCAGGTGGTACCTCACCTACAAAGAGGGAACAGGTGTGAGGGGGACTTACCAAGGGAAACATGCTCCCCCCCCCTCGTTCCCCCCTCCATGTGTCCAGGGGGCTTGGCATGTCCGCATGGACTCACGGTGGGTTCCAGGAGCCCCACACAGGCACCCCTGGGATTGGGGGGGGGTGTCTCAGCAGTCCTCTCGGCCACGTGCATGCTGGGTCCTCCATAACCCCCCACTGGAGCCCCTCATTTGAGGACCTGACTGGCTCCCAGAGCAAACCCTTGCCTTTCTCACCCTCCTACAAGACCAGAACCTGAATGCCCCATAGCCTCACGCTTCTGCTTCTCTCTCTGCTCCCCGGCCCCACATACAGAGGCTTTACCTTCGCCCAAATGCAAGCGCCAGGAGAGGCTCACAAAGCTGCTCCTCCAGGTGACTTCCCAACCTGCTGGGACGCCCGCCACCTGGGCCCTGGGGGCGAGTCTCGTGTCTGTCTACCAGTGGGTAGACGGTTCTGGGGCAGGGTGGTCGCTTCACGCTCACCGCCAGTGGCAGGGGGTCCCGGCTGTGGTTGAAGGCATGCTCAAATACCACGGCGGCCAGCACGTTGGAGGAGCCATTGTCATGCTTGATGTAGTCCTCGAAGGCCCTCTCTGAGGGGAAGCCCCGGACTGTGGGGAGAACGAAGCACCGCACAGGGCTGTTGGCAGGGCACAGACCATGCCTCTGAGCTGCCGGAAGTCCCGTCCCCAGGCACGGTGGGACTGGGCCTCTGTGACCTAGAGTTTTTCTCAGCTGGCTTTGAAGCCAACTACCCGGCTTTTCTTCCCGGTTTTGTGCTGGCTGCAAGATTTGCTGAAAGGCTCTCAGCCTCACGGCAACACACAAGCCGGCTGGGATGCGGGATGGGGATTGACCATGGCCTTCCACGTGGAAGGAGAGAACCCAACGCCGGGGACACCGGCACCCTGATAAACGCCCCTGCTTCAGCGTTGACCCAACTGACGGAGACCCTACCTGGCACAGAACGGGCCAGTTCCACAGGAGCTTTGGGACTGTGCTTTTTAAGTAGCCCTGGTGGTGTAGTGGTTAAGAGTTGGGCTTCGATCTACAAGGTCCACAGTTTGAAACCCCCAGTTGCTCTGCGCTGACAGTCTTGGAAACTCACAGGGGCGGCTCTACCCTTGCCTACAGGTGTGCTGTGAGTCGGCATTGACTCTGAGGCGGTCTGCTCCCATCTGGGTTCACAGCTCCGGCAGCCCCAAGGGCAGAGCAAATCTACTCTGGCCTGTCGGGCTGTTACGAGTTGGAATCAATCAACTGGTGCTGGTTTGGGGCTCTTAGTCTTGATGGAAGCCAATCGCCAGGCCTCTCTTCCACAGCACAGCCGGGTGGATGTGATGCTCCAACTTCCGAGCACGCAGCCGATTGCTAACGCTTGCGTGCACTCTCTACCCAGGTGCCTGCGAGTTTCCCCAGGCTTCTGTCTTGAGTTACATGTGAGTTTCTTTTTTATTTTTTTTACATGTGAGTTTCTGGGCTGGGTGTACACAGCTCTACCAGGGCCAGCCACAGGGCAGCGGTTTCCTGCTAGCAGCCGTAAGGAGTTGGACTGGACAAACCCACAGCCCTCCTCCAGGCAGGGAGCCACCTGGCCGGGTTCTGCAGCACGGGTCAGCATACCTACCTCGTAACCACAATGGGGTGCTTTAAAACCTCAAGTGGATGCTCCTCTCTCTGAGGTCCTTGCCATGGCCCAGGTCCCTCCTTATGTCAAGATTTGACTGGGATCGGAGAGCGAGGGACTGGACTGTTTGCTGAACTGCCTGGCACAGCCTCGCGGAAGAGTTGCCGAAGCACGATCTAGCAAAAATGGCTAGCACGTTTCTAGGAAGTTTCTCTCAGTGGGTTTGCGTCTCTGTCTTTGTTTCTTAAATGTCCTCTTTACTGGTACTTAGGTCTCTTATCAACTCCCTGTCACCAAGAAAGGGGGGGGGCAGAACTGTCCCCACAGGCCTTTGGGACTGTAGACCTTCCCTGGGGCAGACAGCCTCATCTTTCTCCCACAGAGTTGCTGATGGCTTTGAACCGCTAATCATGACGTTAGCAGCCTAGGCATAATCCACAATATCACCAGGGTCCTTTTTTTAATTTAAATTAAGTCCTAATATGGCTTAATTAAAGAAGACAGAAATTTGGTTTTTAGGTTGCTGTTGGGCAGACACACCTTTTCAACTGTGTCTACATGGGCAATGCAGCCACATGAGTGGCATTCCTGCAGCTGTGGGCCATTCCCACCCTCCCCCTCTGAGCTGCTCCTCCCTCGGGGACATATACTGCTGCCCGCTAAGCTCCCATCTAACCTTTCAAGTTGCCGGTCTATTCGATCCCAGTAGGCAGTCTTTAAAAGAGTACAATACTTGAGGCAGGCCTTCATGAGTTCAGCTCAACTAGTGTAAGCCCTGGTGGTATCATGGGTTACACATTGGGCTGCACATCTCAAGGTCAACAGTTCAAACCCACCAACGGTTCCGAGGGAGAAAGATGAGGCTGTCTGCACCTGTAAAGCTCGACAGATTCAGAAACCTACAGGGGCAGCCCCGCCCTGTCCCACAGGGTCTCCATGAGTCAGAATCGACTTCATGGCAGAGGGCTTATTTGTTTTTGAAGCTAAGCTGTTACTTGGCTGTTAGCAGATTTGACTGGCTGCCTTTGGGGTTCTGAGACTGTCACGCTTCATGGTAGAAAGCCTCGTCTTTCTCTGGCGGAGTGCCTTTTGGTTTTGAAATGCTGATCTTGGGGTTAGCAGTCAAATTTGTGACTGCTATGCTCCGGGGCCCCTCTTCAGAAGCCTTACGAGCAGGGATGTTTGTTTGTGGCTGAGAAGCCACACACTAATTGCATGCTCAGTTCCCACAGGGACGTTTCAGCAGCCACCCTCACGTGCCTACTGAATTCTGCCTCCTCCACCAGCTGAGACTCGGTGCCCTGAGGCCCCATCTCGAAGTCCCGAGTGAGCCCCTGCGGGCAGGTCATTTCAGAGCCACCCCAGCGGGGAACCCCAGCCCAGCTGAGGCTCCGTGTGAAGCATCACCCTGCTCATTGTCCACTGGGCCCTGATGACTTGGGATCCATGGTGGCCGGGATCTCACCACCATCCAGACACAGAGAAGCCCCGGAACCTATCCAGGATGACTCAGTGCCTGGACGACTGGCTTTGGGCTGTGCGTGTGTGTGTGTGCGTGTGTGTATTAGTCTACATCCCCGCCTCACCTCTCATGTTGATCACCAGCGTCTTCTTCACGGCCTCGGTGATGGTCCTCACGGCTTCACTGCGGGATGGGATGTAGGCCAGCTCCCAGGAGCCTCCCGGAGGAGGGAAGTTGAAGAAGAGGGGCAGCTGTTGGATGGACTGGCCAGGGTAGATGGTAGCGTTGGGGACATTTTCCGACTGGATTTTCAGGCGGAGCCAAATCAGGATCCCCGAGAACAGCAAGGGCAGGAAGATTTCCAAAACTGTGACCAGGACCTTCCGCTTCTAGAGGAGGGGAGATGTGCAGGGGGAGGGGCCGTGGTCACACGCTGCTTCCGGGCTGATGGGGCCACTGGGCCCCACCCTGAATGAGACAAACCCATCAGGGCAGTGGGGTCCCTGGCTGGTGCACCCTGCAAGGGCCGTCAGCCCCACCTCCAGTCTCCGAGGAAAGGCCTGGCATCCTGCTTCTGAAAGAACCAACCACTGGAAAGCCGTGGGCAGATGCAGCAGGTCAACCTCCGAGAGCAAGGGTCAGTAGGCCAGCCCCTGAGACACTGTGGCTCCGGGTCCAGAAGCGCCCCTCGCAGTCGAGTGAGCGTAGGAATCAAGAGAATGGGTGGCCCAGGAGTTTGAGTCCCCCGGGGCCTGCCGAGGTGACGCCCACATTAACCCATAGCCTGTGAGGGGCACCGCAGCATGGGGTCTTGAGAGAAATGCGACACGGAGACATGAGGCAGGAACTTCATGCCCCCAGTGTGCTGGGCACAGGGCTGCCACCAGCCTTGGATCTGCACTGCACCCCACAGTCAGGCCTGACTGAAGCCAGTCCAAGGGCAGTGGGTTTGTCCAGGGAAGTAGAGAACTCAGCGGTGGCGGGGGTCCAGCGGGGAGGGAGGGAGGAAGGGGCAGGTGAGGGGAGCCCAGGGCACCTCAAGGGCAGTGACCCTGTACGGGGGGGACAGTGGTATCACAGGGGGGACACACAACACGATGTGTCCGCCTGTCTGTCGACACAAAGAAAGAACTGGACGTAAATGCCCAGCTCTGTGTCCACAGCGAGGCCCCGGCGGTGGCCCCTGCCCCGGCAGTATCAGGTGCCCAGGAGAGAACTAGCAGTGGGCGGGGCCTGCCTGGGGCTGGGGATGTTCAAAAACATCCGAGCTGGAGTCCGGTCCTCAGGAACTGGACACAGCGGTCCAGGGTAGCAATCGCTGAAGGGGGGGAGCCCACCGTAGACGGGTCACATATTTGAGAGCCAAGGGCAGCAGTTACCCAGGGACCAAGTTGAGAGAGTTAGGGAAGGGGCAGGGGGTGGGCACAGGAAACACAGGGGCGCGGGGGTCGAGGTCACTGAGATGGAACAAAACAAGTCAGGATTATTGAGCAGAAACGTGAGGAGCGATTCCATGGGTCTTGGGCAGCCCATGATGGAAGTGAGGAAGACCTAGGGCAGTGTGGGGGGCTGGGCCCCTGAGCCCCCTCCCTGGAACCCTCTTCCTCAGCCTCATGCCCACCTGCAGCGTGTAGTTTTTCCAGAGGAGCAGGGCCAGCTGCCGGGGGGCTGCCATCTTCTGCTGGAGGGGTGGGGCGCGCAGCTCTGGGGGAGGACCAAAGACAGGCTCTCAGGGCGTGGAGACAGCTGGAGCGGGGCTGCTACGGAAACAGACATCGGCAGTGAGTCCAGCCATCACTTGGAGGGGGACAGATGCGGCGGCTTGCTTCTGTGAAAAGCTTTGGTACCCAACGGGCAGCACTTGCCTAGCACACAGTCAGAAGGCAGGGAGGGTGAAGGGAAATGGGCAGCCCAGGGAGGACAGGGTGGGCACCATTTACTGTGTGTCAGTGTGCTGCACCCAGGAGCTTGGAGCCCAGACCGTGAGACAACCTGTGTATGTGCTGCTGGGTGGGAGGCAGGTGTGCTCTGTAGGCTGGCCCCAAAGCACAATGACAAGCGAAAAAGGAAAACCGACAGACGTCGAAGCCCTGTGAGACAGTCCTAACTCTCTCACACAGGGTTTCTTTGAGTCAGAATCGCCTGATGGCAGCGGGCTAGGTTTCTGGCCTGAGTGGCAGACCGGCACAGTGGCTGTCTGGGGGAGGCTGGAAGACCCGTCACCAAACACAGCTTCTCGTCCTCCAAGGTTTCTCCTGTCTCTTTGTTTTCGCTACCAGCTTAACTCACACCAAGGAGCCCCAGCGGTGCAGTGGTGACACGCTTGCATGCTAACCCAAAGGTTGGTGGTTTGAACCCACCCGGCTGCTTGGTGGCAGGAAGACCTGGCTGCCCCCATCGCGAGGCCAGGCTACGTCAGCCAAACACGCATGGCGACGCCATGGTTCGGTGAACCTGGTAACCACCGTGTGCCCCGAGCATGGCTCTTCTTGAAGAACAATCTAGAGGAGGCCCAAGCGACACAGCCACTGGGAGGGTTAGACGGGGGAGGGCCGCCCAGAGAAGGAGGGAGAGCAAGGTGGTATCATCCACGCCACTGAGCCGCACACAGAGCGACGGCTGAATTGGTGGCGCTTTGCAGTGCGTGAGGAACCCTGGTGGCCGCAATCTGCGTGGTCAGCAGCTCAAAACCATGAGAGCTCTCTGGGAGCAAGATAGGGCTTTCTCCCCCATGGAAATGATGCTCGCCCTGCTCTACGGGGCCGGCGTGTCTGGACGGCTCCCTGGCAGGTGTGCGCATTCACAACCACAACCACCAAAGTAAGCTGCTGCTGGTGTTGTTTCATTGCAGCCCAGAAAACCCCACGGGCAGTGGGGTTCTGTCACCTGGGGTCGCTCTGAGTCAGTCATCGCTGCAGCCCCAACAACTCAAGATGGGCGCGGCAGCCAGACAAGACATGGCCTCTGAGCCTCTGTGACCTCTCAAATGCCACTCAGGGACGGGCTCTTTGTTATACCCAACCCAACCCACTGCCTTCAAGTCACTTCTAATTCACAGAGACCCCACAGACACGGGCTCCGAGACAGTAAATCTTCACAGAGCAGAGGGCCCATCTTTCCCCCAGGGAGCAGCGGGTGGGTTTGAACCCGCGGACTTCAGAGCGGAAACTGGTGCTGCCAGGGCTTGGAACTGTTCTCGGGGCCTTTGCCTTTCACTCAGTGCCACTCGGGCGGCTTCTGTCGTCTGCTCTTTATTATCTACGTGTTCCTCACGAGCACATCACCCAGGCTCACAGAACCCCTCTCCCTGCCCCGGCTGGCTCCCCGCAGCGGCCCTGGAGGCCAGGGGAGAAGTACTCCTGCAGGCTCCCAAGTCGACCTCCTCAGGAGACTGCCACCTTCGAGGCAGGAGAGGCCTGTCTTTCTCCAAGTGTGGACCTCCAGGTCAGCAGCCCCCTCGGTGCCCCAGGACGCCACCCCAGCTGCAGTGTGACTCCTAAGACTTAGAGATGACCACGGTCGGGGGTGGGGGTGGAGTTAGGGTGCCCCAGGAGCAGGACAGGATATGCCATGCCCAAGTGAAGGAAAAATGATCTGGAGTTACCAGGACCACCCCCTCTCCCTGAACCCTAAGAACCAGTTTTTCCTGTTCTCCTGAGCACTGACACAGAACCCCCCCCGCCCCCACTGCCACCAAACTGCCCCATTCTTTCCGCCATCAGACTGTACCACTTCTCCAAAGAAGACTCGCCCAAACGCCTGATCCTATGATGCCAAAGGGGAGCCAGGAGGATGCTGGGATGCGCATGATGGTGACCACGAGGAAGGTGCTGAGAGCAGGGGCAGGAGCTTCGGGCAGGCCTCTGTCCCCCTTCTCTCCGGTTTGTGCCAAATTTCAAATGTGCTCCTCCCCCCACATACCCTCCCCCCCCCCCCCCCCCCCCCGCAACACCCACTCTGCCTGGGTCCTCAGCTGCTGACCTTTGAGAGAAGCAGGGTGGGATTAGTGCCTGGGTGGGGGGAGGGGCTGGCTCCGGAAGGACGCTGAAGGCATGGGGTTGAGGTGCGGCCAGGCAGCTCTGGTCTAGGGCAGGTACCCTAGGCTCCTGGCATCGTTCCCACGGGGGCTGCGGGTGAGGACAAGAGGCCCTTCAAGGGGAAAGAAACAAGGGTCCCCCAGTCCACAGCCACTTCACATTCACCATGGACCTGGCCACCCCCACCCCCCACCTCAGAACCCAACCCAGCCATCCACACATCCTACTCCTGCCACCGTCACACCCCACCTCTGACCACCCCCCTAGACCCCACCACCCACAAGCAGAACAGCTCTGCAGGGTCCGCGGGAGCAGACCGCCTCCTCTCCCTCTGGTGTGTGTGAACCGCCAACCTTGTGTTTAGCAGCGCTCCTTGGGGCCCTGGGAAATCCGTGAGTCGAAACCCTCTGCCAGCATCCAGAAGCAGGGTCTGAACGGCTCGCCGGTGAAGCAGGCGTGAGAAGGTTCCAGCAGCAACAGTTTAGGCTGAAAGGGGTGGACGGCACCTCAGCTTGGGGGCTTGGGACTGGCCGTCCCGGTGAGGGGTGGACAGGCAGCAAGCTGGTCTGAGATGGACGTGCTCCCTGCCTGTACCAAGGCCCACATGCAGATGGACCCAAGTTCAAGTCGCCTCGAGTCAGAGCACTATTGGGCCCTTTCTCGCTTTCAAGAAATCCTGGGCAGGAGGAGATGGCCCCCGGGAACCCTGAGACCAGGACATTCCATGCGCTTTCCCCTCCAAGGGCTGACCTGTGTCCTGTGGACAGGCTCCTTGCAGCGGCCGCTGGTCCTCAGCTCACGGGAAAAGTGGCTGGAAGGCAGTGCCGCTGGGCAGCGGGCCCCGGGGCGGGGCAGGCAGGCCACTTGAGTGTGGATGGGCGGCACGGGTGTTCCAGGGCGCTGGCAACTTGCCGGGCATCTGGAGAGACTGGGGGGCAGCTGGCATGGCTTCTCAGGCACCTGGGAACAGGCGGGAGAAGTGTGAGCAGAGTCCCAGGACAGCCGCCCGCCCCCTGACTGAAGAGCTGGAGGACTGACCCTCAGGACGCAGGAGAGGGGCTGTTCCGTGCTGTGACGCTTGCCCTGGTGGTTTGTGTGTGCGTGTGTGTGTGCGTGTGTGTGTGGGGGGGTAACTGCCAGGCCGTCACTCAGAATAGTGACGTTGTCTGCTCCTGTAAAGACTGACGGCCTGGGTCCCTGCAGAGGGTTGGTACCAGTCAGGGCGGACTTGATGGGAACAGGTGTGGACACCATGGGAGTCCTGGTGGAGCAGTAAGCCCTGTGTCAGGCTGCGAGCCGAAGGGCATCGGTTCGAGCCCATCAATTGCTCCATGGGAGAGCGGTGGGAAGACTGAGCCTCAGTTTCACCCTGTCCTGCAGGCCTCTGTGTTGGAAGGGACTCGGCGGCAGGTGTGTCTGTGGCGTAACGAGAACCAAGACGCCTCAGGGCTGCGCTGTGTGTGACAGAGCAGGACCGCCTCCACGGGGCTTTCCAGGGGCAGCCTCCGGCCTCACGTCCACACACACGGCAGGCTTGCCCACCTGCGCCAGCCACGCTGCTCTCGCTGGGGTTCTGGTCAGGCAGTGGCCTTCCAGTGGGCTCTGGCTCCAGGCCTCATCTTGTTGTGGATATGCAGGGAGAGGGCAGAGCTGCCCTGTCACGTCCATTCTCAGGCAGCCACGAAGCTCCCCTGAACCCTCAGATGCCTCTAAGGCATAAACCAGACCTCGCACTCACTGCTGCCAGGTTCACTCAGGCTAAGTGTCCCACGGACGTTCCCAAGGGTGAGAATCAGACAGCCTCATCTTTCTCCCCAGAACAACGGGGAGGGTTTAAACCGCCGGCCTTGGTGCTGGCAGCCCAGTGCTTAACCCACTGCAGCAACAGGGCTCCTCGCTCAACTTTGGGGTGGGGGGAAGACAAACCAAACTCCCTGCCACTGAATGTAATCCGACTCACAAGGAGCCCTCGGAACAGGGTAGCGCTCCCAGATGGCAATTCTGGTGGGTTTAAACTGCGGACCACGCGGCTGGTAGCTCAACGTGAATCCACTAAGTTTAGACACTCACTCTTTGCTTTCTAATAACCACCCCCACCCAGGCCACTGCTGCCGCGTTGATGTTGGTCATGGCGAGCCTGACGCATGGGGGGGAACAGACGCAGACAGCCCTAGTGCGTTTCCACGGAGCGGTTGGTGGCTTTGAACAGCCGGCCTTGCTGTTAGCAGTCCAACACCTAACCCAAAGCGCCACCAGGGCTGCTGCAAATAGTCAACGTCTTATACGCCCTTTACGTGCTGTTGGTCGACGTCCTGACAGTAAGCTACCAGGAGACAGAGCACCCCTGCTCCCCACCCTATGAGCAGCCCAGCTTCAGGTGGGGGGGTCTTGTTCTTGGCCCAAGTACCCCCTTCCGTGCACACGCTTCTTGGGGAAGAAGGAATGTCAAGAAGGCCCAGAATGACAAAACCCGGGCGGCTCTCTGGTTACAACAGCGAGTGGACACAGAGAGGGGAAGTGGGGGTTCCTCAGCATGGGGTTCTCAGAAATGGTCCTGGCCCTGCTCCAGAGTGGGGGCTGCTCTCCGCCAACCTCCCCCCTCCACCATTTCCCAGGCGGCCCCACCAGCCTGACAAGAACGGCTCCGAGAATTCCTCTTCAGCTCGGCAGGAAGGGAAGGGACCTGTGGGCTCTCGGCCCCTCCCGTCCTACCCAGCTTACAAGGGTGTTTGCTCCCCATTCAAATATTAACCAGCTCCCGGTCATCAAGCTGCTCAGTGTTTGCTCTGCGGGGGGTGGGGGCTCAATGCAGGCTGTAGGCTGCGCATTCCAGCCAGGGACTCTCCTGAAAGCTGCCTCCACGCTCACAGGCCTGCGTGCAGTGCAAGGCAGAAGAGGCTGTCTGCTCCCCAAAGCTTTGCAGTCTGGAGGCTGGGGGGAAATAGGGAGCTAATCCAAACACAAGAAAGAAGAGCAGGGTCTCAAGTCGATGGTGGTGACGACTGTACAGCTCTTCTCGATGCGGTTAAACGATTGAACTGTAGATGTGAACTATATGCCAATAAAACTGCTAAAAAATCAAAACAAGACAGGTGCGCACCGGGAAGGAAAATCAGACCTCTGACCTCTGGGAAACCAGTGGGGGTGGCAGTGACTCGGCCACCGGGAGTGGGCACCGCCTCCAGAGCGGTGGGTGAGCAGGTACTGAAACTCCCCGCCCTCCAGGGCCGGATGCCCAGCCCTCTGCCCTCCAGGGATGCTCGCAACCCTGCAGGACAGGTAGACTGCTCCCAGCGTTCCCAGCTCCGTGAGCTGGTTGAGTGAGAGGCAGCCAGGTCTCTCTCGCTTCTGGTCACTTCCTCTCTCCTCATCTGGCCTTTGGTTTCTCGGCTACGCACTTGACCCCTGAGCCACTGGGGCACCTTGCCTACCCCCGTAGCAGGAGTCCTTAGTGGAGTGGAAACAAGGTGTTTCAGAGTGCTGGATGCCTCCACTTCTGACCTTTCTGTTTTTCAAGCCCGGCCTTCGCCGTTTTGACAGGCCCGGGTGAAAGGATGTTTTCCCTTGTGCACTGATTGACCAGAGTGGGCTGAGCGAGCCTGCAGGGGTCCCCACTGACAGGGGAATCAGGACCACAGTCTCAGGGAACACGACGGCCACCTGGCATAACACAGTGCACAAGGATGATGCTCTACATCCTACCTGGTTACGTTGTTGCAACTGGGGTCTTAAGAAGCTCGTGGGCAGCCATCAACGGTGTAAACACTGGTCTCTCTAAATAGAAAGAAACAGGAAACCATGCAGCCCAGTGGGTTAGTGGACATTAGTCTCCACACACCCGAGACCCGAATGAGATGGTGCCCACTAAGTTTCAATGTCCTGGACAGAGAGGGCAAGGAATGGGGTAGAGACCTCAAAGTCACAAAAGACATCAGGCTTCCTAGTGGGCCACAGACTGGTGGGATCCCTGGACGATGGGCCTTCGTCATGGCTCAGTCCCGTGTTAGGATAATCCACTTGGGGCATGGAAAGGGCAGCGTTCACCCCAGGTCAAAGTTCAAAAGGTTAGGAAAGGAGGCGGGCGGGCAGGGTGGCACCAGGAGCCGCAGGGAGGATGTGGGGTAAAGTGATGGTGCAGGGAGGGACCGCAGTGGGTGAGATGGGACATCATATGCCTGCCGGAGCCGTGGCCTGTAAAACCCATGACCCGCCCTGTTGACCTTCACCTCCTTCACAACGGGAAGCTTTAAGAGACGTGTAGGTGGGCTCCCGGTAAGAGGTGTGGCAGGCTTTGCATCCAGGGCCAGGCCCATGTCCACACCGCCACAGTTAGAAAGGGGTTTCAAAGGGAGCAGGTGGCCACAGCCATGCCTACTCGGGCGCAGGGGTGCGATACAGGGGAAAGAGGAGGCCGCTGGCTTCCAGGAAGACCGACAGCCCCAGACCCTCGTGGGGCCCATCCACTCTGTGCTGCACGATCGCCGGGACTGGGGGTCGACTTGACAGTGGTGGTGGTGTTGGGGGGCGCTTTGGGTCTTTGGTTTGAGGACTCACTGCAGGCAGGACAGCGTCTTGGTCCTCAAGCTGGGGTGCCCCTGGCAGAGGCCGTGGGCTGAGGCCTGCTGGTCAGCAGGGGTTGGGAGGTGGTCATGAGGCCATAAGGAAGTGAAAGAGAATGTCTGGCAGGAGGCTGCAGGGGAGCAGCAGATGGGGCTGGGCCAGAAACAAAGCAGATCAAGGCCACGGTCGGTAGTCTGCTGAAGGGGAGGAAGGGGCCTAGGGCACCACATCTGCAGCAGTGAGACGGGGGGCAGGTTTTTTTTTGGGGGGGGCGGTGCAGAATAAATATTTGCAAAGATCTAAGTCAGCCCCAATACCAGACTGCCCAAAAGGAAACCTGGTGAAGATGCCCAGCATGTTTAAGGGGTGTCGGTCTCCCCCGTGAACCCCACTATTGTTGGGTCTCTTAAGAGTCACCCTGACTTGTGGAGACCCTGTAGGACAGGGTAGGACTGCCCTGAGGCTGTGCTCTGCATGGAAGTGGGCTGCCTCCTCCCTCCCACCGAGGGGCTGGTAGATTGGAACTGCCGACTCTGCTGTTCGAAGCAGCGTGCTTAACCACAATGCCACCACAGTAGATGGAAGCTCCTTGTCAGGGGAGTTGATTCCAACGCTAGCAACCCTACAGGACAGAGCAGAACAGTCCCTCTGGGGTGTGTACGTCTCTATGGGAGTAGAAGGCTCATCTTTCTCGGCCCCGATTCGTAGCCCACTAAACCGCCAGGGCTCCTCTGTGGCTGTCAGGTGCCGGCGAAGCAGCTACCCTCACAGAGAGCCTGGCCTGTGCCACCGCCCCAGCCTCACGGCTGCTGTTAGGTCTATGTCCATCCGGTTCTCGGAGGGCCTTCATCCTTTCCCAAACAGGATGTTTCTCTTCAGGACAACATGTCCCAAGTGTATGTGAGCAAGCCCGGCCAAACTCACCCCTAAGGCGCCTTCTGGCTGCCCTGCTTGTAACACGATTTGCTATTGTCCGCGTGACCACACGTGGCTCATTTTTCTATCAAAGCGTGCGATGTGTCTTGAGGGCCCTTTTTTCCAATTAGGTTCTGTGAGTCTGTAGTGCTGCTGCTATTGATAAGGTTCTCAGTGGACAAACGTTTCTGTCAGCAGTTGGCCACCAGGCTCTTCCCCCTAGCCTCTCTGAGAGGCTCTGGTGAAGCTTGTCCACCATGAGTGAGCCTGCTGGGATTGGACGTACCGGTGGCTGAGCTTCCGGCATCCTAGCCACACACAGGGGACCAGAGTATGTCTCAATGACAGACGAAGACAAACTCAGAGACGCAGAATGGTGGCCTCTGAAGGACGGCGCTGGCAGAGAAGATTGACCCAAGTGGACAACAGCTCGAAAGGACACGCATCTTCATGACGGTGAGAGAGCTTGGAGAGGGCTGCTGAGAAAGGTGGCAGAATGGGAAGAGTCACTAACGTCACCGAACTGTACGTGTGGAGGTTGCTGAAGGGGCAGACGCTCTGCTGTGTGAATTTTCTGCCACTATGAGTGTGGGTCAGGGTTGGATTCTCTCACTGGAGGACTCAGTCACTGCATATGACAGTCAGGTAATCATGGACGCGGGAGTATATGAAGAAGAACTCGGCGTCAGGTTTGGAGGAAGGCTTATTAACCGGCCACATGCAGACGCCACAACCTGGCTTGCTGAAAGTGAGGAGGACCTGAAGCACTTGCTGATGAAGATCAAGGATGGCAGCCTTCTATGTGGATGACTACTCAGTGTACCGAAGACCCAAATCCTCACAACTGGACCAACAGGTAAATCATGGTAAGCAGAGAAAAGATGGATGCTGTCCAGGATTCCATCTTGCTCAGGTCCACAATCGACGTTCATGGGAGCAGGAGTCAAGAGAGCAACCTAGACGCTGCATTGGGTCAGTCTGCTGCACCAGACCCCTTCGAAGTGCTCCAGAGCAAGTAGGTGACTCCGAAGACCGAAGCCAGGGCGTCTTCAGCTGCCGCAACTGCATGTGACATTGACTAAGGAGGGCTGGAGAAGACTCTCGGCCAGCTGCTCTGATCACTTGTTCGGCATACAGATTTAATAAGGTGAGGGGATCAACCCCTGCCACACACCTTTCCTGAACCGTGGCGCTGGCCGAGAACACCGAGGGCACCGCGGACCGCCCAAAGAACACACACACCTGTGTTGTACACAGTGCAGCCAGAATAGCGCTCCTTAGAGCCCGGGATGGACAGACTTGTCTCCTGTCCTTTGGACGTGGTATCAGGAGAGACGTGAAGGACATCCTGCTTGGTAATGTGGAGGGGCAGCAAAGAGAAAGGCCCTCAGCCAGGTGGACTGACCCAGAGGCCAGGACAACGGGCTCAAACGTAAGAGCACAGCACTGCGTGGTGTTTGGCTCTGTTGTGCTTTGGGTTGCCAAGAGAGGGAACTGATTTGACTGCACCTGACAACAACATTTTCACCAAAATAAATAAACTGATGATAATATATATATCTATATGTAAGCACGGTTCGATAGCTCCCAGGGGAGGTGACTAATGCCCAGACACCTGCCCACCAGAAAACGTTGGGGACCAGAATCTTATCTTCCCTGACAGTCCCTGAGCAGCACCAAGCCCAAACTCACCCTGAGCCCTTGCCCGGCGGGTGAAGGGACTCCCAAGAACAAGAAACCCCTTGGCTTAGAAGCACACGGTTGCCGCAAGGACCAGAATTGCAACGGGAGAGCTTGGAGCTAGACTTCTGATGGCGAAGACCTGGGCTTCACCCAGCATGTGTAGATACCATATGGACCCACCACAAGGCTCTCGTTCAAAAGCAGCAGCAGCAGATGTTCACACGCGTGTTTGTTTGAAGAGTACATGAAGGTAGCGCAGTCACATGTAGTCCTGGCCTCTGGGTCAGTCCACCTGGCTGAGGGCCTTTCTCTTTTTGCTGCCTCTCAACATTACCAAGCAGGCTGTCTTCATGTCTCTCCTGACACCATGTCCAAAGGTCAGAGATCTCCAGTTCGCCCAGCAGTGACTCATCAGAAAGGTCTGGCAATCGGCATCCAAATTGACCTGCTATGGAAAACCCCTCAGGGTCTAGTGGAGGGAACTGGGAACTGTGTTGACTTCCGCCCTCGCCCTTTTAAAGAGCCGTCTCTCAGGGCATGCTTCTGGGTCTCCAGAAAAGACTGCCCTTCATGAGCAGCTGGGCTGTTTGGGTTTGGTGCCACTGTGCTGAATGTGGCCGCCAGCATCCCAGTGTGGCTCAGCATGGTCTCTGCCTCGGCGGTGTCTCTGCGGGAGTCGCTCGGCAGGCCTCTCGCCTGTGGAGGAGCTGGGTTGGTTTGAAGTTTGGATATCTGGGTTGGCAGCCAAGCACAGAACCACGGTGCTATCTCCAGGATTCTTGGAAAAGGCTTTGTGGGAAAAATCCTCCATTATCTTCCCACAGCCCTCTGAAGCCCTTGTCTATGTGGGGGTGAGTGGGGGGCAATGCTCACAGTCACCAGAAGAAAGTGTGAAGCTATTCCATGACGCTGAGGGCAGAACTAGATGGTGCCTGGCTACCACTGCCCCTGCTCTCAAAGAGGCCACAGTGAGTGGCCCTGGCTAGAGTGGGGAGGAACATGTGGACGAAAACCCTAAATCCTAAGAAACACCACCTTTCTGGTAGAACCCCTGAAACGATGGCCCTTAGCCACCCTTCAAGTTTGAAGATGAACTCACCTCCCTGTCTTGTTCTCTGTTCCCACAACTCAGCTTTCAGCCAAGCCACAGACAGGCCCTTGAGATAACCACCCCCCCACCCCCCCCCACCCCACCCCCGCCCCTGACTGCCCTCTTCAGAACAACCAAGCACAGTTCATCAAAGCACTACCTGCGTCCAGGGCCAGAAGAGAGGGGGAGGCAGGGACTGGGGCCCCAGGGAGGCGCTGTTACAAGGCGGAGCCAGTGTCAGGAAACAAGAGGTACAATGGGAAAGCAATTTGCTCTTCTACCTCCCCCTCCCAATAGCACATTTTACAAAGCAGGCGCAAGGGCAGCCTGCCGAGACCACTTCCAACCGTGGGCCTTGACAAAGTCAGCGCATGGAGGAGGAGCAGTCAAAGAAGGCTCCACCAAGGAAGTCTCTCCTGTGAACCCTTTGGAATTATTGGCCTGATATCATTATTGATCATTGTGGCTGCTCTCTGGTTCCTGATAATTTTGATCACTTCTCCTTTTAGGAAACAACTGATGTGAAAGATCCATGTCCTAACTGCATGCAAAGTGGATTGTGTAATGAAACTAGAAACTGGAAGCCAGAAACTCCCCTTAAGGAATTTATGTTAGATCTTGAGCAGGCTGAACTATTGCAACCGAAACCCACGGAAATCTCAGAGGCTCGTTTGGAAGCTTTTGTGCAAGATCCTAAAAAAGTTTATCATCCTCTTCTTTTATATATTGGTTACCGCATAGGGGGTAAAATGTGGCATCCCTCTCCAGGAAATAACCCAAAGAGAAATAGAGTTTCTGGCCCTGATTTACCTTATACAGGGGCTTGTAATGAAAATGGCATAAGAATAGTTAACAAAGAAGGTGTACAAGTTCCTGTTAGTAGTTTAAGTTTTATGGAACGGTTAGCAAGAACAGGGCCTCCGTGATGTTTGAAGTCCACTGAAGCAAAGCTACCTATTGTGAGGCAACTCACACCTTGGTACAGAAAGACTTTTGGGAGTTTAATTTATGGGAACTTAGTGGAAAAGAAAGAACAAGAAATGAAAGCCCTAGAGGAACAGCCTAAGAATGAACAGAAAGAACAGCCAAAGCCTGTGAAGTAATGTTTGATAATGAAATGTATTAATGCTTTATTGATTTCATAGAACAATGCGCCCTAGTTGGATGAAGTGTGCTCAGTTATTGTTAGAAGGTTTATGTCTATCACCCTTGTGGTTGAGACAGTTTTA
Organism: Tenrec ecaudatus; assembly: GCF_050624435.1. Taxonomy (NCBI): domain Eukaryota; kingdom Metazoa; phylum Chordata; class Mammalia; order Afrosoricida; family Tenrecidae; genus Tenrec; species Tenrec ecaudatus. The sequence goes on along the minus strand of NC_134541.1, from coordinate 110,396,853 downwards.
GTTTCAAGATGTACTAATTTTTAACCAAGAATCATGATGTGATTTATGTAACTTGTCATGGTCCTGTGGCCTGAGAATTTCCTGATGTATGGCCTCAGGCCACAAGCTTTAAGCCAAGAAAAAGAATATGTAAGTTGAAGCTTTGCATGAATAAAATTGGATCAGTCACCCGCAACCTTTGAGTCGTGTGGTTTCTGTCTCCCACTCCCCGATGCCGTGACCCACCTTGAGGGACCTCCGGACCTTGCTGCAGCTGGCCTGCGACAGCAGCCTGTTCACACAGTTGCACCCATGAGACGGAGGGAGAAGCACGTTTGCAGACAGCTACCCCAGGGTGGCATCCACTCACCTAGGACTCCCAGCAGTGGCTCAGGCGGGGGAGGAGGTGGCTATCTCCGCCCAGGGTCAGCCGGCTGACCATCTGATCCGAAGCTGCTGGAGAAGGCAGTTACGATTCCTGGGTTACCTGCCAGGCTGCTGCAGTGTAAGAGTGTGCAGTAATGAGGCCTGGGGGAGGGCACAGGGAGGCCCCCAGGCGCTCGTTACCCCATCGATCCGCCAACCCTGTTTACGCAGCGGAGCCCGCCAGGTAGCCACCAAAGGAGGGGAAGGTGCACTGTGGTTTTCCCTACTTGGAGCCTGACCCTCATGGCGGAGGCGAGGGCTCGCTTTCCCTGCCCACATCCTCCGGGCAGCAGCCAGCCAGCCACAGAGTCAAAGGCTGGCTTACCCCCAGGTCTCTGGGGGTTGATCCCTGCAAGGGACCGTCTCCTGGGTGTTTCTGGGGTGGACCCGCCCCCACGCCCCACGCCCCACCCCCTGTGTGTGTGTGTGTGTGCTCCAAGCTGCCTGCCTGCCACTCTCTCTGCACTTCTCATAAGTCCCTGAACCTCTGGTCTCATCCATCCACGCAGACTCACCGTGATCCCACCCGTGTCAGGGGTACAGCTCTGCCCCAGGGGCTGCCAGTGGCCGGCCTTCTGCTCTCAGATGGCCAGGCCTTAGTTCTGGGGTGCTGCTGGGCGGACTGGAATCCCCAACTTCCTGACTGGCTGTGAGTCCCCATCTCGCTTTCCCAAGAACCACCCTCCCATGACCATGTTTTTACGCAGATAACGCGCACAGGGTATATTTCTTGCAGTTCCAGCAGCCCCTCTCATGCCAGCTTCCTGCGCACGCTACGTGCACGTGAGTGTGAGTCACAGAGGCACGTGGTTTTCGGGACATGCAGCAAGCCCATCCTGAGGTCCTCGAGAGCAGTGGTCATGTCTTGTTCACTTCACACTCGTGCCAGAGCCTTGCTCAACATGGGCTCGGCAGCCGGCTTCCAGAATGTTGCCCCACAGACTCCTTGTGGGAGAACTGATTGCCATCTGTGGTACACTGAGGACTTGGGAGAAAGTATTTGACCTTATTTCTGGAGAACTAACCCTATATTGAGAAAGAGCTCCATTGTTCCAAGATAGACATGTTTTCAAATACACCTTCTCCAGACAGAATAATGTGCCCCCATGAAATAGCCTCCATGAAGAAGCAGTCTTAAAGGAGCTACTTTAATACGTGAATTATTTTTTTTAATATGTGAATTATTTCTGCATCTGGCTACTTCACTGCCTGCAGGTTATCTGTCGCCAAGATAAGGTTCTATAGCCAAATGAAAGTAAAATGTAGCAACCCCTGGGGAGGGCTCAGGGGCGATTGAAGCCAACTAGCACTAGGTCAAGATGGTGACTCCCCTCATTGCTGGTTTATTATGTCACCCGCTTATGATATTGCCCACCAACTATGTAATGTGTTAGCTGTGTATGTGCATGCTTTATGAAAGATCTGTAAGACCCATGATGTAGATAGACCCACTGGAAAGTACATTCACTCCCTCAGTCCTGAGGAGCCCCTGTGCCCCGATCTCTGTCCATCTCAAATAGTTTCCACAGTTGCAAAGTCACTCCTGAGGACACGCTTGAGTGTTGGGGAGCCCCCTGACCCAACCTCTGGCACCACAAACAAGGGACTTCAAGGAAAAAACACTGAGAGGATAAACGAATCCCCGCCGAGGATGTGTGAGAATTGGGGAATTATCTTGAAGTGAGGGTTTGGTTGGGGGATTAAGATATATATAACAGGGTTAAGGGGGAAAATAAGAGTAAGTCTGAGTCTGAAAGTTACTGTCTAATGCTCACCCACTTGTTAAAACAACAGGGTGCAGTAATACCGAAAAGAAAAATGAAAGTTTTTTTTTTCAAGTAGTGAAAAATACAACCCATGGGTACCTGAGGAAGGAACCGTAGATCTAGGATCTGGGAAAAGGTTGCTACAATTTTAAGAAAGTATAGAGAACAGGGAAGAATATCCACTATGGGCACCTGGTCCCTATGGGCACAAGTGAAAGTGATTTTAGAACCTACGTAGAAAGAGGAAGCGGAGGACCGGTGCTGTCCAGAGTCTAAAATGACAAAAACAGACGGACTCCTCTCTGAACGAACACCGGATGTGCAAGTGTTAGAAGAAACTAGAAGAGCGGGTTTTAACGGAAAACAAACCCTCTTGGCCAAGGCCTCTGTGCCCCCAGGTGAGTGCAGTACCTGGGAACTTAGAAGGCCTTAGATTAGAAGATTATCATAAAGGTCAGAGTCGGGCAACAGAACAGAGGTGAAAACACCTGACTTTCAAGGATAGAGAAGGGAATTTCAGAACAAGGGTTCTGGAGACCAGACTGGCTTTTCCTGTCCAAGTGGTCCAAAAGGAGGAAGGAGGGAAAAAAGAGGAGCTGATACCAAGGGCTCAAATAGAAAGTAAATGTCTAGAAAATAATGATGGCAACATATATCCAAATATGCTTGATACATTTGATGTATGGATTGCTATAAGAGCTGTAAGAAATTAAAAAAAAACAAAACAAAACATAAAACCGCCCCATGCCAACAACCTACAAGGATATGAGGAACGTCATTCTAATGCTTTCCCTTTCAAGATGCTAAAATTGATCAAAGAAACGGTTAGAAACTGTGGAATAAATGAGCAGCTGATGCCAGGGGCTTAAGTGGAAAGCAAATGTTTTGAGAATGATGAGGGCAATGAATGTACAGATGTGCTTTACACAATTGATGATGTATGGATTGTGATATGAGTTGTATGAGCCCCCAATAAAATGATTTTAAAAAATTAAAAACAAAAACAAAAAAACCACCATGGAGTATCCTCCCATTTTGTAACTGGTATAATCAGGTCCAGAACAGAGGGGAATGTTTCCTGCTTTCTGATTTTTAATTGCTAAAAAAAGCTTGCCTTTCTGCATCGGATTACCGACAATACAGAGCCTGGTGGAGTGGAGGAGTTGAAAAACAAGTTTGCAGAAATACAGAACAGGGTGGCCTACAGAGGCAGATCAGTTATTGAGAAATGGAGATTCCATTACCATTGAAGCCCAAATGCAAATCACTGGGCAAGGACTTTCACAGATACCTGGTATTTGCTGGGAGCCTGGGAAAAGGTGTGTCACCTGGAGACAAGCGGCCCAGTCACAGGGCCATGCAGCAGCATAGTGCCGAGCCCTGTGTGGGCCGGGTCCGACTAGGCAGCCCATCTCCTCTGCGGCTCCTCAGGAAGATAGAAATCCAAGGCCCCCATTTCCAGCCTCTCGGGAAGATGAATGACCTATTGAAGTCTGCATCTTCTGCCCCAACATTCCAAGGAGCTTGTCTCTCCAGGCCAAGGTTGGGCAGCCCCTGTGCCAGCACTTCAGGGAACAGGTTGGCAAACAACAAAGGCACTTCCCACGGATCGCATCCTGACTCAAGGCCCTGCAGCTGCAAGCAAAAAACCCCTTCTTGTTGTCAACGTACACCTCCCTAGCTCGAGCCCTATGTATCCCCCACGCCTCACCTCACCGACCAGCTGCGATTTCCCTGACCCAACTCATTGGGTCTCGGAACCGCCCTGGAGCTCAAGATGCTCCTGTCCCTCTCTCTGCTCTCCCTTGCCTCCTGGGAGCTCTTTCCCTGCCCTAATGAAGCCGCTCTCAACCTCGCGTTCTTTGTCTCGATCCCATCTCCGTTCAGTGTCTCCGTGTTGACCTCTCAGGCCCTGCGGAGAATCTGTGTCTTGTCTATGGGAAGCAGTCGGCAGAAAGCCTGCTGCAAACTTTAGCTCCTGAGGATGCCAGCGTGACTGTAGAGCTCTGATCCGCCCATACAGGGTGCAGAGCACAGTCTTACACTAGATTAAGATTACAGAGGAGCTGGGTCTGAAACTGAGGGAGCTGGAGCCAGAACTAGGGTTTGTCCCTGTACAGGCCAAAGTCTCCCTCCCCTCCTACAGGAAGCCGTTTCAGGCTGGAGGGCATGCCCACATTCAGGTCTTTCAGACAGGAAGCCAGTACACCTGGGCGGGCCCCAATCTGGGCCAGGTGAGCTTAATTCAGCCAATGGGGTCAACCAGTACCGTGGACCACACCAACTGGCAGAAGACCCTGAAAAGCCAGAATCTGAAGCCCACCAGCTGCTGCTCAGCGGCGTGGGTGTGAGCTCTTTCTCGTGCGAAGCCAAGGACCGAGGTATTTCTAACACGGGAAACCAAACAAATCCTATAAGGCAGGCCTTCTGGTACTGCTACGGAAACTTGTGCTGAACCAAAGGGACAATGTTGTACCTGAGGGAAGGCTGGCAAGGTCCCTCACTGAACTCATCAATTGGGAATGGTCCAGGACCGCCAGGTTATGGGGAACCTGGACTCTGCCCTGTTGCAAAAAGGGGAACCCCTGGGCGAGCCAGTGCCTTTCAGAAATCACAGGGCAGGGTCCCACTAGCAAATGACACGGCCGTGCTTCGAGCACCAACCAAGGGAGCTCAGAGAGGGCAGTCCAGTCGGACTGGACCCACGCCCTTATCGATCAGTCTCAGCAATTGGTACCGCCACCAGAAGACAGGCAACAGTAGACTCCGCTGGTCCCACCAAGGCTGGCGTCTGGGGCCCCCTGCCAGGGGGAACCACAGGACTGCTGTTAGAGGTATTTCACGGAGATCCTCAAGGTGTTCAAGCTGTGTCTGGAGTTACTGATCAGAATGAGGCTGAACAATGTCACTGGTGCCAGCTTCTTACGGACTGATTGACAGGTACCCAGTTGGGCCATTTCTGTGGGAGCAGAGCTTCTGAATTTGCATAACGACGTAAACTGTCTAATCTGTTCAACGGGTTTTACATCAAACAAACTGTCCACAATTACTGACGGGCTTCTGAAATCCCAATTACTAAAACAGAAGGGGGAGACACAAAATGGAAGTCTAAAGGAACTTCCACGTGACACATCTCATTCAGCTTTACTAATCCCCCGCTTTTCCCCCTCTAACAGAAACTTAAAAAATATCTAGAGCAAACGGATACTTTCCATGCCTAAAGAGAACAAAAAGACCATACATCAACTGGTGGAAAGATGAAAAGCGCATTTGGGATCCCGGTTTGCTACATTATCTGTGCGAGGGGCAATTTCTTTACGTGTCCGTAGGGTATGGAGAGTGCACATGGGCCTCACCAGCAAATGCAGCCAAGGAAAAGAAGAAACTTCAGAGTCCCCTGGACAAAAATTCTGACCCCAGGTTCTAACAGCCCAAAGGGAGGCGCTGTTTGTTTTTTTATAATAAATCATTTTATTGGGGCTTAAACAACTCTCATCACAATACATACATACATCAATGGTGTAAAGCACCCTTATACATTCCTTGCCCTCGTCATTCTCAAAATTCACTTTCCACTTGGGTTCCTGGATTCAGCTCAGTTTCCTTTTTTCCCTCCCCCCCCCCTTCCCCCTTCCCTGAGGCGCTTTTTGTTTATGTCTTCTTCCCAGGTGGAAGAGAACGCAGATGCAGCGGGACAGAAAGCTGCCCTAGACATTCATCAGACCATCAGGAAGACCTGACCTCGGGTGGCAGATGGTATCAGACGCACCAGCAGGACAGTCCTGGTCCGTGAGAATGGCAGTTGTTGCCCTCCTGAGACTCAGGGCTGTTTCTACCCGGGCTGCCTTTGCCAGAGAAACCCTAGAACGCTACCAAAACCGAACCCCTGCTCTGGGCCACTCTTAAGGAGACAATGACTGAGCAACAACAGACTGTTTTCCAGCGACAGACTTGCAGCAGTGACTGATGCTGAGATGTGACAGAAGATTCCCTGCAGCAGCACGTGATACTAAATGTGATGGGAATATTACAAATTTTGTGAAACCCCTTATCCTTGTAATGGAGCCTCACACAACTGGTCCTTAATTAGAAGCCATTTTCAGGGATTTAAGGGAAACAGGTCATTAATATCGAACAGCTGAAAAAGGAGACTTTCAATACATTTAAGGATAGATTAAAAGCAGCCCCCAGGGCTGAAGGTGGACTTTGGGCCAGGGTGTGGTGCCCCAACAGACTGGACTGGAAAACACTCCTAAAGGCCAACAAACAGTCCTTGAACTAATTACAAACTCTTCTTTCTTGTTGTGTTTTGTTTTGTTCTTTGCCAGTGGTTTATTGTTGTTGTTTTGTTGTATACTGTTGCTTGGTTTTTCTCTGTTCTGTTTTTGTGCATGTTATTATCTCCATAGGTCTGTCTAAATAGGATAGGCTGGATGAACAATCTGGAGGAAAAACAACGGGACTGATAGTTCGGGGGGTGGGGGGAGAAATGGGATAGGGGGAGGTGGGGGGGGGGGAAAGGAAGTGGTGTTAACAAACCCAGGGACAAGGGAACAACAAGTGATCCAAATTGGTGGTGAGGTGGGTGTGGGAGGCCTGGTAGGGCATGTTCAAGGGTAATGTAAGCTAGAGGAATTGCTGAAACCCAGGTGGGGAATGAGCATGATAGTGGGACAGGAGGAAAGTCAAGGGAAATGGGGGAAAGAGCTGGGAGGCAAAGGGCATTTATAGAGGCCTAGACAAAGACATGTACATATGCAAATATATTTATGAGGATGGGGAAATAATTCTATGTGCCTATATTTATAGGTTTAGTATTAAGGTAGCAAAAGGACATTGGGCCTCCACTCAAGTATTCCCTCAATGCAAGAATACTTTGTTCTATTAAATTGGCATTCTTTTTTTCTAATTTTTATAAATTGGCATTCTATGATGCTTACCTTCCCGACACAACCACTGAAGACAAAGCGGGTGAATAAGCAAATGTGGTGAAGAAAGCTGATGGTGCCCAGCTATCAAAAGACATAGCATCTGGGGTCTTAAAAGCTTGAAGATAAACAGGTGGCCATCTAGCTCAGAAGCAACCAAACCCACATGGAAGAACACACCAGCCTGTGTGATCACATGGTTCCGAAGGGATCAGTTATCAGGCATCAAAGAACAGAAAATCATATCATTGGGTGCACACCTTCATGATATGATCGCTGAAGACAAATGGGTGCCTAACCAAATGTGGCGAAGAAAGCTGATGGTACCCGGCTGGCTATCAAGGGGTATAGCGTCTGGGGTCTTGAGGGCTTGGGGGGTAAACCAGCGGCCATCTAGCTCAGAAGCAGCAGAGCCCACATGGAAGAGGCACACCAACCTGTGCGATCACGAGGTGTCGAAGGGATCAGGTATCAGGCATCATCAACAAAAAAAATATTACCATAGTAAATGAAGGGGGAAGTGCAGAGTGGAGACCCAAAGCCCATTTTTCGACCACTGGACATCCCCTTGCAGGGGGGTGATATAGCACTGTTGAAAAATACAACTTTCCTCTAGTTCCTGAATGCTTCCTCCCCCCTACCCCCCGCCTCCATTATCATGATCCGAATTCTACTTTGCAGGTCTGGATAGAGCAGAGGATGTACACTGGTACAGATAGGAACTGGAAACACAGGGACTCCAGGGCGGATGATCCCTTCAGGACCAGGGGTGTGAGTGGCAATACTAGGAGGGTAGAGGGAGAATGGGTTGGAAAGAGGAAACCGATTACAGGGATCTACATGTGATCTCCTCCCTGGGGGACGGACAACAGAAAAATGGGTGAAGGGAGACGTCGGACAGGGCAAGATATGACAAAATAATAATTTATAAATTATCAAGGGCTCATGAGGGAGGAGGGAGCAGGGAGGGAGGGGAATAAAAAGAGGACCTGATGCAAAGGGCTTAAGTGGAGAGCAAATGTTTTGAAAATGATGAGGGCAAAGAATGTACAGATGTGCTTTACACAATTGATGTAAGTATGGATTGTGATAAGAGTTGTATGAGCCCCTAATAAAACATTTTTTTTAAAAAGCAGCCCCCAGTTCAAATATGATTAGACAATTGTTAGATGGCTTACAAGGTTTAGATCCACACGCCTGGGTTCGGTCTTCTTAATTGCTTGCTACTTCCACAGAAAGCTTCTGCATTCAGAGAGAAGTCAGACTGCCTATGTGGCTCTTTAGAATTTAATACACAATACAGAAGGGGGAATTGTGGTAAACTGAGGATTTGATAGAAAGTATTTGACCTTATTTCTATACTCAAGCAACCACAGGCGTGGGGGAAACTAGCCCTCTTTTGAGAAAGAGATCCACTGTTCCAAGATAAAACATTTTCAAATACACCTTCTCCAGGCTGAACAATGTGTACCTGCCCCTCCACCAGGAAACAGCCCTCCTTTAAGGAGCAGTCTTAAAGGAGCTACCTTAACAGATGAGTCATTTCTGTGTCTGGTTACTCACTAGGCCTGATGATCATCTGTAGATCAGAGCAATCAGGTCCTACAGCCAACCATCATCAAATGTAGCAACCCCTGGGGAGGGCTCAGGGGTGGCTGAAGGCAACTAGCACTAGGTCAAGATGGTGACTCCCCTCATTGCTGGTTTGTGATGTTACCCACTGACCATGTCATGGGTTAGCTGTATGATGTGCACGTCTTGTGAAAGATCTATTAGACCCATGATCTAGACCCATTGGAAAACACATTCACTCTTCAGTCCTGACATGGGATGAGGAGCCCCTGTGCCCCACCGTCCGTCTGTCTCTAATATTTTCCACAATCACAAAGTCGCTTCTGAAGACACAGTTCGAGTATTGGGGAGCCCTTTACCCCAACAGCCATTTTGTGGGAAACAGGCTGCTGGAAAGCCGGTAACCGACTGGCCTTCTGTGGTGGTTACATAATCTCATGTCAACCTGAGGGCATTCAGAGTGAAGGGGTGGGATTTAGTCTGTCAATCAGGTCGTAACTTGATTGGAGGGTGACCAAGATAAATGGCTCGCCCCTTTCTCCTTCTGCCTTCATCTTTCTGTTGACAAGCCATGTGGAGACTTGCTGAGACCCTACAAGAAGAGCCCCTCTCTCTGCTTCCTGTTGGAGAGCCACGCAGAGACCTGCACCAGTGCTGAGATGCTTCCACCGCCACTGGATCCCGTGTGCTTCCTGCATTCTGCATCATTGCATGTGCTGTGTGACTCTGAAGAGGGATTTATGGACTAGTATCAGACTTCAGGGCTGCTACTGGACTGGGCTGGGATGTTTTCTTACGATACAATTACTCTCTGACATAAAGCTCTTTCTTACACTTAGATGAGGGTCTCTGGGTTTGTTTCTCTGGTCAGCCTGGTCTAACACACCTAAGTCAAGACAGGCTCCCTTGAGAGTGCCCGGCACTCCTGCACCATCTTTCTGCAAACAAACTGAGCATCCTGCTCTTGTTCCAGAGCTGCCTCTGAACACGGCAGCAGAGCACCTTGGAGAGAAAGACGTCAGCCTGTTTGCCAGAAAACAACATACCCGAGGGTTTGCTTTTACTTCTTCCTGTCGCTGGGTGGCACAGGCCATTAACACACTGCTAACTGAAAGGCTGGAGGTTCAAGTCCACCTAGCAGTACAGCAGAGGAGAAGCCTTGGCGGCCTGCTCCTGAAAAAGCAGGGTGGGAAACCCCAGAAGACTGGAAGAACTAGATGCTGCCTGGTGACCACTGTAGACAAGACTGCTTGGAAAGGGAACCCAGAAAGCGGTCCTGGACAAAGTGGGAGGAAAACATGGGACAACAACAACAAAGTCGTTGACAAAGATGAGGCTCAGCGGCTGAAAGAGGTTGGTGGGGCCCACGAGACGATGGCCCTTAGTCACCCACCCAACTTGGAAGTACACTCCTCCCACGTGGCTCACCTGTCAGCCACATGACAGACGGGTCTATACAGTGAGCGATAACACCAGGGAGGAACTCGCTCCTTAGGGCAGTCAGCCACCTGAAGTCAAAGGGCAGTGTTTGCCCACGGTGAAGCTCAGGAGGCAGGACAGGCGCGGACAGGAGGGCAAATGGAAACAGGAAGCACGGGAGGAAGTGGGGAGAATGCTATCCCATGGCGGGGGGGACTACAATCGTGTCACTAATCAAAGTGTGCCTCGATTATGGAATGGAAACGGATGTTCCCTTTAAACTCCCACCCAAATCACAATAAAAACAAAAGGCCCCTCTGGGACACAGTTCCATCCTGATGCACACAGCTCACCATCAGTGGGTTAAAAATGAATCCCAATTCATGATTTTACGGGAAGGTACCCATAGCGTCCGGGTTGGCCTGGTTTTTCTGTCTCTCACAGGCTACAAGCTGTCTTTGTACCTTTTCAAGTCGACACCAAGGAGCATCAAGGACTTTGGCTCAGAAGGGAAGTCTGGGACTTTCCCCGCTTGCCCTTGCCGGGCCCCACAGCACCACAGCTGCTGTCAGCGTTCAGTGCCTTCGAATCAGCTCCAGCTCTTACCGACCCCAAGTACAACAGACAGAATCATCACCTGGACCTGGCCCAGCCTCATTGCCACTGCTGTGTCTCAGTCCACTGCAGCAACTGTGTCAATCAGCTCATTGGGGGCTCCCTCTTTTCTACTACCCCTCCACTCTCCCTCTAGTGGCATAGTGGTTACAAGTTGGGCTGCTAAGCACAAAGACTGCAGTTTGAAACCACCAGCAGCTCTGGAGAAGCAAGATGAGGCCTTCTACTCCCATAAAGAATTACAGTCTCGGAAACCCACATGGGCAGTTTCAGTCTGTTCTACAGATTCACGATTTGTCAGAACCGACTCATGTCAATCAAGGTCAGGGTTGTATCCTCGCAACATACTTATTCAATTTGTTTACTGAGCAAATAACCAGGGAAGCTGGGTTACATGAAGAATGTGGCATCGGGATCGGAGGCAGGCTTATGAACAACCTGCACCATGCAGCTGACACAACCTTGCTTGCTGAGAGGGAGCAGGACTGGAAGCACTTGCTGAGGAAGATCAAGGATTGCAGCCTTCAGTGTGGATGATGACTCCATGTACTGAAGAATAAAGTCCTCACATGAGGAAAATGGAGAAAAGGTGGAAGCTGTCAAGGAGTTCACCTTCTCTGGATCCACAATCCGTGCTCATGGAAACAGCATTCCTTTGGGTCAATCTGCTGCACAAGGCCTTTTTAAAGTGTTGAGAAGCAAGATTACTTTGAGGACTAAGGCACTCCTGACCCAAGCCATGGTATTTTCAATAGCCTTAGCTGCATATGAAAGTTGGACACTGAGTAAGGAAGACGGGAGACTTGATGCATTTGAAGTATGGTGTTGGAGAAGAACATCGAAAGCCTCACGGACTGTCAAAAGAACCAACAAATCTGTCTCAGAAGCACCGCCCAAATGTTCCTTAGAGGCAAGCACGGCGAGATTTTGTCTCACGTACTTTGGACATGTCAGGCGAGACCAGTTGCTGGAGAAGGGCATCGTGCTTGGGCAAGAAGAGGGCCAGCGAAAAGAGGAAGACCTCTGACTAAATGGCGTGACACAGGGACTGCGTCGATGGGCTCCGACAAGAGAATGATTGTGAAGGTGGCAGTGTTTCATTCTGCAGTACACGCGCTCACGTTGAGTTGGAACTCACTCAAAGGCACCCAAGAGCAACATCCTATCTACAGCTAGAAGAAGGGAAAGAATCGATGCACCTGCATTATGATGCCAGGGAAGAAGACTGAAGGTACCTGGACGGCCAGAAGAACGAACAAACCTGTGTTGGAAGGGGCACAGCCAGAAGGCTCCTTTTGAAGCAAGGATGGCGAGACTTCACACTTGGACTTGTCAGGAGGGGCCGTTCCTTAGAGAAGCACATCATTCTTGCTAACGGAGAGGGGCAGCGAGAGGAAAACCCTCAACAGGATGGGCTGACACCGTGTCATCACCCCACACCAGTAGGAGGCGTGGGCGAGCAGACTGTACCCGGGGGACATTGTGGAGGGGAGATGACATCAAAACAGCTGTCTATAAAATGTCTGTGTCGTCTTTCGGTGTTCCGGCCAGGCATGTCACTATTACCCAATTACCCAGCCTCTGGGTGCTCTTTTACAGTGGCCGATTTGGCCATATTTGCCAATGTTTTAGCTGCCAGACTGCGGCAATTCACATTTATGCGCCTGCACCAATAACTTTTGGAGGCTAAAGTAGCAATAGTGGAAAAGATGGAAAACTGACCAGTTACTAATAATGGAGTACCTCACAATGCTGCAACGTGAATGTGTATAAAGATCTTACAAAACGATCTTGTCAGTCAGGAGTCATATCATCTGAGAAATCGGACACCTAGGCCACTGACAACCACACTGATCACGTATTGTTCTACTATTAAAGTTGATAGCAAGCATTACTGATGACTGTATGGCTGGGTATGGTGGGGGGAGGGTGACATCATGGGTTCTCACACTGGTTGACTGACCCCCATGATACCACTGACGAACATGGTACCTGCAATGAAGGGGCAAACCACAGCCACAGTGGTAAGGATGGTGAGGTGGCGTGGGACCGCCTGGAAGGGCTTCCTTCTGTACACAAGGTGGCCACGAGTGGCCACAGCACCCATCACTGGCAAGGTTCCACTCCACCAGGGCCAGGGGTCCCCTTTCCTGGTCTCCATTTCAAGGTGAACACAGACTCACGCCAGACAGGTCACTTGGTCCCTATTCTGGGGCTTAAGGGGATGTGAGGCCTGAGAACAGGGTGGACCAGATAAGTGGGAGGCTCTGCCCAAGCCTGCTCTGCGTGGCACCAGGCATGTTAATGCAATCAGTTTTTGCAGCCACCCCCCTGGGCTCCTTAGAAAAGATGTCCACTTCCCGGAAAGATTAAGTTTCCTGAACGGCGCTAGCCACCTTTAGGAAGCTGCTCGAAATGGTGGGGACACACCCTGAGGCTCCCCGAGCCAGCCAGGGCCATGAGTCACAGCACCCTAGCATTGCAGGGAGATGCACCTGCTGGATGGGCTGCCAGCCGCAGCGGGGGGGGGGGGGGGGGGAGGGGGGCGCTGGGGAGGGTGGGGTCTGGGGCGGGGTTTAGGTGGGGGTTTTGGGTGGGGCAGGGTGGGTTCAGGGTAGGGGCGGGGTGTAATCTGGGGTGGAGTGGAGGTGGGAGGTCAGGGTGGGGGACCTGGGTGGGGTCGGGTTGGGGAACTGGGTCGGGGGTTCGGGTGGAGGTTGGATGGGAGTACAGGTGGGGGTCTGCGTGGATGGGGGAGCAGGGACGCCGGTGGGGACCTGGCAGGCCACGCTGGGGAGCAGGGTTTGCTGGAGGGACTGGGGGTGGTGAGCGCGAGAACCGGGACAGCGGACCCGCGTGTGGTCACAGGAAGGCTGCGACCCCCGGCGCCAGCACGCGAGCTGCGGGTCCCGCTGCACTCACCGACTCTCAGCGTCCCGGCGGCGGCCGCGCTGCCCTCTCGCCGGGCCCCTCCCTCGGCCCTGGGCGCTGCAGCAGCCTCACGGCCGGTGCAGACAGCCGCTGTGGTGGAGAGGGGGCGCCGGCGACCCGCGGCGGGGGACCTGGCCCGGCCCCTTGCGCTCCTGCAGGGGGCGCGCCGGCTCGCAGCACGCGCGTGCGCAGTGGAACGACCCTGCGGGTGCCGGGCACACCCCGCCCGCGCCTGCTTACGCCTGCGCAGTGTCCCACTCCCGTCCGCGTCTGCGCAGGCCACTGGCGCGCCGGCGTCCAGCAGGGGGCGCGCGCCCTGGAGGCGGCGTTGGTGGAAAGTTCGAGACTGACTGGAGTCTCAGGGCCCCGCAGCGCGGACACGGTTTTTGTGAGAACGAGCGCGGTGCGCATAATGGTCGACGCTAAGCCTTCGGTCTCTGGCTCAGGACTAAGGTGCGCTCCCCTGGGCGCTCTCTCAGGGAAACCAAGAGGCGGGCGCCCAGCTCCCTCCACGTAGCCCAGGAAGGCAGCCTGGTTTCTGTCAGACCTGTGGCCGAGGCACGGGGAGTGGGACGAAGGGTCCCGTAGATCTGAGGAGTTTTCTGGAAATCTGGCCTCACCGCATCGAGTTGACTGCGAGGCCCGCACCTGGAGCGTCGTGGTCACTGGCCACTGCGCAGGGACGCGGCGGGGTCACCCCGTGCGGGTGAGAGAGGTGTCCCATGGCCCGGTGGACATTACCTAGCTGGGCAGGGTCCCCCCACTGGTCGCTTGAGGCAGGAAGGACCTGGTTTGGAGTCATCTGGGGTTTGGGTTTCTTCCCCTAGGTGGGAGGGACCCAAGGCCACATCGGGGTCACCTCAGGATCCAGGTCGCTGGGTTGGAATCACCTGTGGTTCGAGGTTCCCAGGTTGGGAGGGTGTCGCTTCATGCAGGGGTCTCCCTGGCCTCACTGGGGTCGCCTCGGGGCCGAGTCTTCGGGTCAGGTCATCTGAGGTGAGAAGGTCTGGATTGGGGTTCCCTGGGGCTCAGCGTGCCCGGGTTGGATATGGGGTCATTTCGCGCTGGAGTGCCCTGGGGTAGGGTCATGTCGCCTTGGAGTTGAGGTCCCCAGATCAGGTAGCCTCAGGAGGGAAGGCCTGGATTTGGGGTCCCCTGAACTTTAGGGTCCCCGGTTGAGTCAAGGTTGCCTCATACGAGAGGGTCCCAAGGCCAGGTCGGAATGACCTGGGAGTCTTCGGGCTGGGGCCGCCTGGGATTCGGGGTTCCCAAGTCAAGTCTGGTTGGGGTCAATTCAGTGGGCAGGGTCGGGATCTTGGTGCAGGGATCCCAGTGGAGGTCACCTCTGGATCAGGGTCCCCAGGCCGGGTCGGGGTCGCCTCGAGCTGGCGGGGGTGGGGGGGCATCCGAGGACTAGGTTGAAGTCGCCTCAGTGGGTCGGGGTCGCTCCGGGTGGAAGGGTCCCGAGACCAGGGCGGGGTCGCGCGAGGCGGGATGGGGGTGGGTGCGGGTGCGGGGCCAACAGTCGGTGAGGCCTTAGGCCTTATCCCAGGTCCGAGCGCCTGCGGCCTGAGGACGGGGTGAGTAAGCGCCCAGTTGGACCCCTCGATTCCCCCCGGCGCCGCCCACTGACCGGCAGGTTGTGCCAGGGATCTAGGGGACCACAAGGACCTTGACGGAGCGTAATGTAGCAGCCGCACGTAGCAGGGCCCCTGGGTTGGGCGATTCATTCTCCCTCTACCCAAATCGTTAGCGTTAGCTCCCGTTTTGTGACCTGAGATGTTGCGATTTAGGTCCCCCACCCCCCTCTCAGGCAGGTGGGCTTCTCTTGAAAGGGACTCCAGTTTGGCGCTTGATCCCAGCGAAGAGGAAGCGCTTGCACATACGTGTGGACTGAGCCACCAGGTGAAGGGGCTTCAGAGTCCCTTTCCGATTCTCAGCGTCCTGCCCCTAAAATGATGGGTAACAAGAACAGCTCTCACGCCAAACTCAAAGGGTTAGAGGGATTTTTGGGTGCTTTTTTGGTTCTTGTTTTGAGGACTAAATGAGAAAACGCATATTGAAATGCTTATCATCAGGCCTGGCATATAAACCAAAAACTCCACTCTCGGCCCTGGGGTCCGTTGCAGCTCACTGCGACCCAACATAGCTGCTCAATAAATGGTAGTATACCTACTGTGTATATGCTGTAGTATAGATAATGTACTCGTATATAGGGAGACTTCCTTGGCCTAGTCTGCAGTGAGCATACAGGGAAGAAAACCAGCCGATGGGAAGCAGTTTCAGGCTTTAGGTCATCCCAGAGGACAGGTGGAGGCATGGGTTACTTTAAAACCTTCTCCCATCCGTCCCTCTGCGCTCTCCACACAGCCTGCACTCCCTGTACCCCACCAAAGTGGCTGTCCAAAGACCTCTCTGCCAGAAACTTCTCAGAGCCTGGCTGGCCATCTCCTCACCTCACCTCCATCATTTTCTCCTTTATTCCCCTCCACCTCACCCCAAGTACAAGTTCTTGCCCTTTCCAATGTAAAATTGGTCACATCCTGCAGTTTTCCCTGTGCTCTAAGCCAATTTCTCATTTGTTCCAGGATTAAGACTGTTTTTCCCTCTCCCTCTTAACTGTGTCTTGTGAGTTGGGTGAATGTTGACAGACAGAGCTCATTGTGTTGACTTGTTTTCCATTCAGCGATTCTCATACACTTTGTTTCATCTCCTTCCTGGCAACCTCCCCAACACATTCGATAATTATGTAAAACCATTTCTGAAATGTATATAAGTGGGGGTTTTATATCTCTTTACTTCAGTGATACTGGGTTTTAGTTTTTAAACATTAGTTTTAATGTTTCCATAGTCACCTTTTGCTAAACTAACCTGAGTTCTGTTTTAATGGAAAGTGTCTGTCTCTCGATTTAAACACCATCCCAATGATCTGTTAATCACTCTTCACATTAACTTACTGCCTTTAGTTATTCGTACCTGCATGTTTCCCGGGTCTCCATTTTTGTACACTTCTTTGAATAAATGTTTTCATTTCTTTGATTTGTTCTCCCATTAATTTGGTCATTTCTAATTTCCTAGGTAATCCACCCACCCTGCCTGGGGATAATTATCTAGGCCAGTGGTTCTCAACCTTCCTAATGCTGTGACCCTTTAATACAGTTCCTCATGTGGTGACCCTCAACCATAAAATTGTTTTCGTTGCTACTTCATAACTGTCATTTTGCTACTGTTATGACTCGGGCGACCCATGAGAAAGGGTCATTTGACCCCTAAAGGGGTCGCGACCCACGGGTTGAGAACGGCTGCTCTAGGCAACTGGAGTAGCGTGGTGCCAGGAACAGCTTTTGGTGTCCATGGAATCTTTAGTTATTGTTGCCTTTTGGATCTTTTTTTAATTCATGTGGCAGAGTGCCCATTGTCTTTTATATTGACTTGGTGTGCTAGTGGGTTACTTAATTCACAGGTTTCTTTTTACCCAACAGTTCTTGGTCTCCTCTTTAAAATGAAAACATTCTGGAATAAAGCATTCTCTTGTCTGTAAAAAATTAGGAGTTAAAAAACCCCCACAACTCATTACAGAAACAAGTCAATAGGGAAGGATCCTTTTCCTCCGAGAAATTCAGTATGATCTTTCTTTCTCAATACTTCACCTTGAATCGTGTCCCCATAGCCTTCTTCCCAGTTGTTCTTAAGTTGGAGTCCAGGGTTGTTGCCTCCATGTCAAGCCATCTGTGGTGGATTTTCTTTTTGCTGTCCCTCTGCTTTCCCAAGCATGATGACCCTTTCCAAGGACTGGTCTCTGATAACATGTTCAAACTACTGAGACAAAGTCTCAATATCCTTGTTTCTAAGCAACATTCTGACTGTACTTCTCTGTGACAGATTTGTTTGTTCTTGTGGCATTTTCTGGTACTTTACGTATTCTTCTCCAACATCATAGTTCAGATGAATTGATTCTTCTTCAGGCTTCCTTACTCAGTGTCCAACTTTCACATGCAGACAAGGCGATTGAAAATACCATGGGCTTGGATCAGGTGCGCCTTAGTCCTCAAAAGAACTTCCTTGTTTTTCAATACTTGAAAGAGGTTTTGTGTAACAGATTTACCCAATGCAATGTGTAGTTTGATCTTGAATGCTTCTTCCATGAACCTTGATTATGGATCCCAGCAAGACAAAATCCTTTGACAACTTCCATCGTTCCTCCATTTATCAGGATGCTAGCTAGGACTTCAGTGGTGAGGATTTTGATCTTTTTCACATGAGTTGTAATTCACACTGAAGGCTGTAATCCTTGATCTTCATCAGCAAGTATTTCAGGTTCTCCTCACTTTCAGCAAGCCAGGTGATAACATCTGCACATTGCAGGTTGCTAATAAGCCTTCCTCCAATCCTGATGTCACATTCTCCTGCATGTAGCCAGCTTCTCTGCATGTGACCCCTTTGTTGACATCTTTGTTCTATTGCAGTGGTCTGGGTCAGCACCGCAGTATCTTCACAGTAAGCTTGCAGGGCTTACTGCAGAACACTGAGCAGAACACTGAGGGCTTTATCCAGACCACTGCACCTAAGTTGGTGGCAGCCTTATCCCAGGTCTGAGCGCCTGCGGCACAAATATGACAATAAGGTGAGGCGCATGCATCGTTGGGGTTCTCAGTGCATAGTGCAGTTATGTTTACAAGATCCTGAAGTCTACAAAGTGTGCAGTAGCATGACGGGAAAGGTGGAACTCTTGTGAGAATGACCATTGGGCCCAGAGATAAAGCAAGCACATGCTGTCAGAGAAGTGGTCCCAGGAGACTTGACTTGCTCACACAGGGTTGCCACAAACCTCCAAAGGTTCATCAATGCAGCCTCTGCAAAGTACAACAAGGGCAAGCCCCATAAACCAGGGTTTTCTTGTATCAAGCATTGTGATAAATGGCTCCTGTTCCCAGTTCTGCAGGGCCCTCCCAGTTGCGTAAACAAAGTCCCTGCTTATGTCCTTATGGTATTGACATTGCCCTTAGCTGTGTGCTTTGTGCTGACCCATGGAATGGTTAGCACATGGGGAGAATTGCTAGACAAGCTTGGGTGCATTGGCTTGGCCTCTGGCCATCAGAACATACCCTAGCATGTCCAGGATAGGATCACCCTTGTGAATCTAACACAGAGGCTATAACAGTTTAAAACCAAAACTTAACACCATCAAGTTAATATCAACTCATAGTGATCCCACAGGACAGAGTAGAACTGCCCCTGTGGATTTCCGAGACTGTAATGGTTTATGGGAGCAGAAAGCCTCGTCTTACCAGGGATCCTAAGGGGTGGTGAACAGAGGTCAAATTCTGGATCTGTTCTGAAGAGAGGGCCTTCTAAAGGATTTGTTGATAAACTGGATGGAGGTTGTGAATGGGAGGGACGTCAAGAGCCTTGTAGAACACGAGTGGGCGCGCTGAGCTGTGGCTGAGGCCAACTGTAGAGCAATCTGCTCTAAGAGGATAGCAGTGGCTCAGTCTTGATGTGACCAGTTTGAGACATCTGTGAGTCATGCAATGATATCAAACAAGCTGTTAGATATTGGGGTCTAGAGTTCAGCAGCATAGCCTGAGCATGGGATACACATTAAAAGTCAACAGCATGGGTCCCGTGGAGGATATGAGCCAGTCAGGGTGCAATGTAGCAACAATGAAACATACAACTTTCCTCTAGTTCCTAAATGCTTCCCCACCCCCACTATCATAATCCCAATTCTATTTTACAAATCTGGCTAGACCAGAGGATGCACACTGGTACAGATAGGAACTGGACACACAGGGAATCCAGGGAGATGATTCCTTCAGGACCAGTGGTGAGAGTGGTGATGCCTGGAGGGTGGAGGAAGGGTGGGGTAGAAAGGGGGAACCGATTACAGAGATCTACATATAACCTCCTCCCTGGGGAATGGACAACAAAAAAGTGGGTGAAGGGTGACCTTGGACAGTGTAAGATATGACAAAATAATAATTTATAAATTATCAAGGGTTCATGAGGGAGGGGGAAAGAGGAAAATGAGCTGATGCCAGGGGCTTAAGTGGAGAGCAAATGTTTTGAGAATGGTGAGGGCAAAGAATGTACAAATGTGCTTTACACAATTGATATATGTATGGATTGTGATAAGAGTTGTATGAGCCCCCAATAAAATGATTTTAAAGTAGCCAAGAGCATAAAAACAGGTTGAAACTCAGGGTACAGGGTATGTGGACAGAAAAGACAGGAGGCCTAGGACGCAGCGGTTTTTTGTGGTTGGGAGAAGGAAAGGCTGAGAAGTCGGCATGAATGAGGCTGCACCAAGGTTCTGAAAGGGCCAGGGGTAATGCTTACATCCTTGTAATGTGCTGGCTATCTCTCCCTGCCCTCTGTTTCCTGACCAGGTACACCCTCTTCCTCAGCTAGAAAATGACAACGTTCAACAATTTAAAGCTTCTTCTCTGGAAGAATTTTATCTTAAAGGTAGGAACTGCTCTCCTGTGGGGACATCATGAGTCCAAGGGAGGGACGGAGGAGCCCTGGTTGTGTGGTGGTTGAGTACTCAGCTGCTAACTGAAAAGCCAGCATTTTGAGCCTACCTACTACCCCCCTCCAAAGGGAGAAAGACAGTTCCACTCTGTCCTTTTGAGTCGCCATGGGACAGAATGTTTACGTGAAATTAGTCTGTGAGATAATGGGTTGCAGAAAATGAGCAGCTTTACCTGTCAATGGGTCCTCCTCTGCAAAAGAGCGATTTGGAACTAAGTATAGACAGCGTCATTGGCACTGGTCACAGAAAAGCTCAAAGGGGATGTTCCTGGCTAATTCACGCCCGTTGTTCAGAGGTGGGGCTGGGAAGATGGAGCAGTTTTTGCCAGAAGAGTAAGCCCCACATGCTTACACTGGTTTTCTGTTTGGACTGACATGCAGCTTCTGTTCTGTTTTTATTCTAGAAGCGGAAGCCTCTGATTACACTCCTTGAAATCTTGATGCCATTCCTGTTTTCCGCAATAGTAATATACCTTCGTTTTAATAGTCTACCCAAAAAAATGCCTTCTTCCAACTACTATCCAATTGATATCAGTGCCCTGCCAGGATACTTCTATTATCACACTCAGAAAAGTATTTTTCAACTTGTTTACATCCCTTCTCACAGTGCGACCGTGAAAAGCATCACTGAAATGGTGGAGAAAAGCTTTGACATTCCATTTGAAGGTTAGACGGAAAGATGGGCCAAGGGTACGGGAGGCATATTTCCCAAGGGTTGCCTGACGTTTTTGCCCAAGAATTCTTGTGATAGTGATTCCAAATCCAGGGTCTGTAAATTTTAAAGAATAGGTAGGGAAAGCAGTCCACGTCGAGTTTTTATTCTTTCTAAAGACAGTACAGATGAGTGTGATTTATGGCTTTTTTTTTTTTTTGCTGTGAATTGAATGAAGGTGAGCAGAGCGGATCAGTTTTCCATTCAACAGTACCGATGCGGTTTGTTTCATCTCATGCATTGCAGTCCTCACCGTGCAGCATGGCTTACTGCACTTCCCGCTTTCATTCCTCCTTCCTTCCTCACCCTTCTGAACTTGGCCCAACGGCAAATGCTGTTTATTTGATCTCAGGTGGTTAATTATTCTAAGATTTGTGTACATCCCCAGTGTAATGTTCCTCCTTTAGGCCTATAGGGGGGACAAGCACACTGCTCCTTGGGTTTCTGAGGCTGTCAACCTTGATGGAGGCAAACTACCTGCTTTGTCTTTTGAACTTGTGGTTAGCAGCTAAGTGCCTTAACTGATGTGCCACCAGGGCTCCTCTTGCTGTTGTTCGGTACTGTTGAGTCGGTCCCGGCCACAGCAGCCCTAGGTGCAGTTCAATGAAACCCTGTCTGCTCCTGTGTTATCCTCCCCATTGTTTTATGTGTGAGTCCATTGTTAACACCACTTTGCCATCTTGTTGAAGGTTTGATTTTTTCTCATTGCCCTTCTATATTCCCACACATGGTGTTCTTCTTCAGGGACTGGTTTCTCCTAACAAATATAAAGTGCGTGAGATAAAGCTCTGGCAAGACAAATCTGTTTGCTCTTTTGGCAGTCCATGGTACTTTCCAAATGCTTTGCATTGATTTCGGTCTTCCTTATTGAGGGTCCGACCGTCACATGCGTATGAGGCAATGGAAAAGACCATGGCTTGGGTGAGGCGCACCTTAGTCCTCAAAGGAACCTCTTTGCTTTTCAACACTCTAAAGAGGCCTTATGCAGCAGAGTTACCCAATGCAATAGTAAATGGATGTGACTGTAAAAATATTAACAGAACTTAAAGGCTTAAAGTGAAAAGGAGGTGTCCATTCTCCCAGCTGTAGTGCCATTCAGGGGGAGCAAATCATTTTTAAAGGCCCTCAGTGTTACAATTTGAGAAGCACTGTTTTGAAAGTTGTGCTTTATGTGGGAGAAAGATGAGGCGGAGTGTTCCTGCAGATTCATAAGCTCAGAAACCCTGTGTAGGGCTACTCAGGGTTGAAATTGACTTGGTGGCAGTGAGTGAGTGAACATACTGTTCTAGTTCAGTGACTTTATAAATAAGAGAGTATGAACTGAAAGAGTCCTAGTGACAGTGGTTAAAGCACTCAGCGGCTAGCTAAAGGTTAGTGGTTCAAGGCTGCCAGCTGCTCAGCAGGAGAAACGAGGTGGCAGTCTGCTTCCCTCAAGATGGCAGTTCTACTTTGCCTATAGGGCTGTGAGTGGGAACCTCAACAGAAACAGATTTTACGAATTTTTCTTAAAAGAAATAGCTTCCCTAAGGAGGTGATGAGGTAGTTAAGGCAGGGAAGACGCAGAGCAGCTGTGTGAAATGGGAGCCATAGGTTCAGGAGGTGGCAGAGGAGCATCAAACAGCACACCCTAGAGGCCAAGAGTTCCTTAGGTGTCCGAGGATCGGAAAATCAGCACTGGAGGCTGAAGTGCAGAACATGGGGGAGTGGTTTCAGATGTGGTCTGTAGTTGTGAGAACCTGTGGCTGAGAACCTTGTAGACCTTGCTAATGTGTCTGGGCTCCTCCTCTGTGCAAAAGGCAGAAGAAGCTTTCAGAGAAGCTGAAATTTCTCAGGCTGTCCCATGCAGGTGTGATCGACAAGGAGGTGTATCTGCAGAAATTCAGGAGAAGGGGGATGGCTGGCTTGCACTCAGGAGATGGGGTTACACAGGCACCTGCTTTCCCAGAGAAGGTAACAGGGGTTGGAGTTCCAAGTGATTGGTCAGAAACTCTCCTGCCTGTTTGGGACCTTCCTCAAACATTAACTCCTGGTTCCCTTAATAGTGGGAAATTGTGCTTTACTTTCAAGTCAGCTTTATTTTAAAAGAAATTGTCTCCTTTGACTTTCCTGTAAGATCTGACTTCAAGAAGTCCTCCCTCCAAAAAGTAAAAGGAAGTAGAGGAAAGAGCTAGGAAGTCTAAATACAGGCATGTACATATGTAAACATATTTTTATATGAGGATGCGGAAATAGATCTATGTGCATATATGTATATATTTAATATTAAGGTAGCAAAAGGACGTTGAACCTCCACTCAAGTACTCCCTCAGTGCAAGAATACTTTGTTCTATTAAACTGGCATTCCATGATGTTCACCTTCCTGACACAATCACTGAAGACAAAGCGAGTGCATAAGCAAATGTGGTGAAGAAGGCTGATGGTGCCTAACTATCAAAAGATACGGGGTCTGGCGTCTTAAAGGCTTGAAGTAAACAAGCGGCCATCTAGCTCAGAAACAACAAAGCCCACATAGAAGAAGCACACCAGCCTGTGCAATCATGAGGTGTTGAAGGGATCAGGTATCAGGCATCATCAGAACAAAAAATTATATCATTGTGAATGAGGGGGAGTGTGGAGTGGAGACCCAAAACCCATCTGTAGGCAATTGAACATCCCCTTACAGAAGGGTCGTGGAGAGGAGATGAGTCAATCAGGGTGCAGGGTAGCAATGATGAAACATGCAACTTTCCTCTAGTTCCTAAATGCTTCCTCCCCCCGGCACCCACTATCATGATCCCAATTCTTCTACCCTACAAATTTGACTAGACCAGAGGATGTACACTGGTACAGATAGGAACTGGAAACACAAGGAATCCAGGGCTGATGATCCCCTCAGGACCAGTGGTGAGAGTGCCAATACCAGGAGGGTGGAGAAAGGGTGGGTGGAAAGGGGGAACCAATTACAAAATCTACATATAACCTCCTCCTTGGGGGATGGACAACAGAAAAGTGGGTGAAGGGATATGTCAGATAGTGCAAGACATGACAAAATAATAATTTATATATTATCACGGGTTTAGGAGAGTGGCGGGAGTGGGGAGGGAGAAGAAAAATGAGCTAATGCCAGGGGCTTAATTGGAGAGCAAATGTTTGGAGAATGATGAGGGCAATGAGTGTACAAATGTGGTTACACAATTGATGTACGTATGGATTGTGATAAGAGTTGTATGAGCCCATAATAAAATGATTTTTTTAAAAAGTCTGCCCTCCACGAAGGTCTTGAAAGCTTCTTTCTATCTTATTACTTTCCACTGATTATTTTAGCCCCTTGTGAGCTGTCTTCTGCCTTCAGTGCTGTACTGGTACCTACTAAAAAAGAAGAAAAAGAAAAAGGTCATCAATGGCTTGCTAGTTGCCAAGCCGAGTGCTTTCTCTCATCACTGTTCTAGTTGCCCTCACTGTTCTATGGGTCACTGTGGATGAGAATCAACTTGATGGCCGAGGGTTTGGAATTTGGTAACAGGGACATTCTCTTCTCTGAATGCTGTGACACAGGTGTCCTCACGGCCTCTCTTCCTGTCATTGCCAATTGTCTTCTTTGCTCACTTCTTGCCTGTAAACAACTCCCTGTTTCCCTTTCCTCCTTCTCTCTGTACTCCATGAAATAATGGCAGCCTTTAAAGCGAGACATCCCACATCCCAGGCAAATGTTTCCTCAATGGTTTGGGGTATGTTTTTTTAAAATTGTAAACAAAAGAATCTTAAGAATTCACAGTGAAAAAGAAATGAATGCTTTGCATTTGAAATTTCCAAACAAAACAAAAAGATAAAAACCTAAAGGTAAATTTCCCTCCTCTTGACACCTCCTAAGTAAACCGTCTGCCTTGAAGTAAAAACAAACAGTTGTTGGCTAGTACTTTCTGAACTGAAATAGCTTTCTGCTCGGTTGGTTGGTTGTTCCTTCCCAGCCTCTGCTCATGCTTGTAGCATATGAGGCCAAGTCAAAAAGTGTTATTCTTACCTGCACAGGTTTATTCCAAGCAAGATGAGTTTAAATCTGTCTTTGTGATCTGATAAATTAATTCTCTTGGTCTCATTAAGAGGCCTTCAGAAATAAGGTTCAATCAAGAGGGGCTTCTGAGGGGATCTGCTCGGCTTGTTCAAATCAAGGCAGAGAGGTCAACTCACAAGGTGATGGAGAGCGTTTCTTGGGGAGTCCTGATAAGATTTCTCAAAACACAGGTGGTCAGGGGGCTTCTTATAAAGATTTTAAAGAAATGACACACTGTAGTGGTAAGAAGAGGTCAGGGAGGCTGTGCTGAGGAATGTGCTTGTTCTTCCAGGGTAGCAAGGGTTTGCCTGGGAGAATTTTGTTGGGACACCTTACCCATTCCCCTACAGCCCTAATTTTGCTCCTTCAGGTGTCTCATTTTGTTCCCCAGGCTCTAGGAACATTTAAAAGGAACAGGACTTGAGCTCTCTGGGGATACCAAAACTTCCATTTGCATAAATTAAAGTGCAAACTTCTTCAGGGAAGGGTGAGAAGCATGGAAACACTGCCCCGCAGAAGTGTGTAGACTAGATGGGGAATAGCTCAAGAAACAATAGTGTCACATGTTGATGTGTTTTGTTCAATAAAGGTATCTGATTTTGTAGTAATACTTTTGGACTGATCTTTGCACAGACACAATCTTGTTTCTCTCGGGGGCCCTGATCCCAACCCCGTTTCAACCCTCCTATTTCAAGTTGTGTTGACCTCACTCCGGACTAAGGATAGAGCATGTCACCTCTGTCTAACACAGTCTTCCCATCGCAGTCCCCTCAAAACAATGGTTGGTCCAGGAAGGCACCGAACTTACAGGCAGGGAAACTTAATGAGATTCTTGCTGAGAACTTTGGGGAAAGAGATGATTGCATTCCACTCTATAACCTGGAAGTTAGGCTACTTGGGGGCCCAACTCGCCCCCAAGTACTTACTGTATATTCGCGAATATAAGCCAACCTGAATATGAGCCGAGGCACCTAATTTTACCACAAAAACGGCATTAAAAATGTGCTGAAAACTTGGCTTTTACACGAGAATATACAGTACTCTTAGAAACTAAATGCTGATCAATTATTTAAAACATATTCTCAAAATAAGGATATATCAAGCCAAAAAACTATGGAAAAGTATTTTATTTATGTGGGAGATTATTACTTAAATGTTCATTTTATGAATATTTATTCAATTGAAATTTACATTTTACATATTTTCCTGTTTATGTTATTTTCACAATTTAATGGTGTGGAGATATTTTAAAAGAAGCTAAGTTTCATTAAGGAAGCAAAGCACCACAAAAGCACAAATAAGAAAAAAGAAAAATAGGTCATGATCCCATCACCAGATCAAAGTGTAGATTGTTAACATTTTCCAGGTTACTAGATATTTTCCTAAATGAAAATTTCTAGGGGAAGGAAGGAAACCAACGAGGTCAATGTAGCTCCTAAGCTGTTAATGAAGCATGCAACAGATTGGGGGAGATGGAGCTGTTCTTTTTCGTAGCCTTGTATGACACAGAGGGAAAGGAGACAAAGTCAAGGCTAAGTCAAAGGGGAAGATGAAGAAGAGACTATCTCCCCACGGAGCTGGGGAACTCAGGAATAAACACGCTCCACTCTCACCTCAGGGTCCTCAAGGAATCCTGCCCTGGAATTGAGAAGAGCAGGGAGATGGGAGCATCCCTGAAATTTGTAGCTCAAATTCACATCAACTGGTTATCAAAAAAGAGTGAGAAGAGAGAAATCCCTAAAACTATTCAGTGGGGCTCAGGCTGGAAGATGCAAATATTTCTGTAGGACGCTACCGTCACTCTCTATCTTGGAGATAACACATTGATTATTGAATACTAGAACCTACCTTCAGTCAATAGCTCAAAGAAAACCCACCCAAAATATATCAAGACCAAGGAGCACACAATAAAAAATAATCAAACATAGTAGGAAAGAAGACACCAAAGGTGA
The DNA here is from genome assembly GCF_050624435.1 of Tenrec ecaudatus. NCBI lineage: Eukaryota > Metazoa > Chordata > Mammalia > Afrosoricida > Tenrecidae > Tenrec > Tenrec ecaudatus. The sequence goes on along the minus strand of NC_134541.1, from coordinate 110,369,989 downwards.
ATTGTGTAAACAACAACAAACTGGAAAATACTTCAGATAAAATCACTAGCCCATTACATAAAATCATTCTTTGCTATGTTCAAAGAAATAAACAATCTAAAAGCACCTGTAGGTAGCATGTCACCTAGCAGAACACAGAAATGATCAAAGTATTATTAATATTACACAAATAAAATTTTGCTGAAGGTAATTAAAAATTGGTTTCATCAATAGGGAACTGCCAGAAACTCAAGTAGGAGTCAGAAAGATCATTGAACAAAGGATCTCATTGCTGATGTCAGATGGAACTTGGCTGAAAGCAGAGAATGCCAGAAAGATGATCACATGTGCTTTATTGACCATGCAAAGACACTCAACTATGTGGAGCACAGCAAATTATTTATAAGGTAGCTGAGAATGGCAATTCCAGAACACTTGATTGTGCTGATGCAGAACATGTACATAGACCAAGGCAGTCATTCGAACAGGTTGAAGGGATCTTGTATAGTTTAGAATCAAGAAGTGGTTGTATCGTGGTTAGGGTTAGCCAAAAATAAGACTCCAGGAATTCATGGAATACCAATTGAAATGTGCACTAACAGGTGTGCATCAGGATTGTATCTTCTCACTATACTTATTCAACCTGTACGCTGAGCAAATCAGAGAAGCTGGATTATATGAGGAAAAAAAGGCACTATGCATAAATCTAAGCAAATGTTGTATTAGACTATAATAATAATGCCTGATGGAATTAAAGTAGAATTAAAATGCATATCAACCCCTATGTCAGTGAGGAGAGGATCTTGGTGGTCACCTCACTGTTGCTCTTCTTACAGAACACAATCATGTGTTGCAGTTCATTATCTGGAAAAAGTAGGTTCTTTTTTTTCATCACGCTTTCTTGTTACTTATGGAAAAATGCTAAATAATGTCTATATTCCTTTATCATGCCCACAAGCTAAGTCATAGATGGTTTTAAAAAAAATATCAAACAAAAGAAACTGGGCTACTGGGTTGTATTTCAATAGAGGATCAGGGAGCCTGCGGTAGGTGAATGATTTCACCATTTAACCTTTAGTATTGTTAGGATTTCTCACCATGAGAATAACTTTTGTTTTCAATAGAAAGAAAGAAAAAGCTAGTTAATAGAAATGTTAGAGATTTGAGAGAATGTCTGTGCTCCAAAGCAAAACCAGACTTCTCTGAACAGGAAACAAAAAAAGAAGAGTCTTAAAAGTGAACAATGAGTATTAGCATAATGCTCATGGAAACAGTAAGAATGGACACGGTTAAAGTCTGATAGGTGGTCCAGAGGAACGATGAAGGAAGCACTTACAAATGTAAAGCAGAAGGACAAAGACATGGAAAGTATGATCGAAAAGTTACTGAGCATGAAGGCCAGGCCTGGATGTCACCCTTCCTCTGCTAGGAGTCCCAACAGAAAGAAACAAAAGGATGAACGAGGAGAGGAAGCAAACACAAGCAAGCATAAAAAAGAACATCTAAAGGAACAAAGAGTGTCACTCATTCCAAGCAGGGAAAACGAATGGTGGCAACGGTAGACACTGATTAGTGACATTTCTGAAGTACACAGATGAAGCAGTGTTGTTAGGTGCCATCAAGTTGCTTCTGACTCATAGCAACTCTGTAAACAACAGACAGAAACACTGCCCCGTCCTCCGCCATCCTCACAGTTGCCATGTTTGACCCCATCGTTGCAGCCACTGTGTCAGTCCACTTTGTGTAGGGCCTTCCTCTCTTTTTGCTGCCCCTTGACTTTACCGTACCTGATGTCCTTCTCCAGGGACTGGTCACTCCTGACAACACGTCCACGGTAAGCTGGAAGAAGCCCGACCATCCTGGCTGCTAAGCAGCATTCTGATCGCACCTCTTCCAAGACATGAGCTTTTGAGCAGCCCGTGAGGCTTGCAATATTCTTTGCGAACACCACAACTTAAAGGCACCAACTCTTCTTCAGTCTTCCTATTCATTGTCCAACTGTCACATGCAGATGAGGTCATTGAACATAGCATGACTTGGGTCAGGCACACCCAGTAGTGGGATTCAACTAATTTAACAACCAGTTTGCTGCCCTATTGACTGATTTAAGTATAAAAAAGATATACTGAAAGGTAGTTTATTATTTCACTCCATTAATAAATAAGAAAAACACAAGAGGTACACAAAACAGATTATAAGAAAGTTTTAAAATATTAAATAGTACCTGGCAAGAAGGCTATTGTTGAAGATATTTCCATATTGCTTCCTGATTAGCTTCCTCACTTGCGATATATTTCACTTTTATCTGAGCATTATTGGCTCTATGATTTATTCTTTGTGTGTGATCCAAGTGGGTTTTTTAAAATCATTTTATTGGGGGCTGGTACAACTATTTTATCACAATCTATACATACATCCATTGTGGCAAGCATATTTGTACAGTTGTTGCTATTAACATTCTCAAAACATTTTCTTTCTACTTGAGCTCTTGGTATCAGCTCCTCATTTTTTCCCTCTCTCCCCATCCCCCCTCATGAACCCTTGATAGGTTATCAACTATTATTATTTTGTCATGTCTTACACTATCCAACATCTCCCTTCACCGACTTTTCTGTTGTCCGTCCCCCAGGGAGGGGGTTATATGTAGAATGAATGATTTATTCTTAGCCATCTTTGCACTGTAGGAATAGGATCCCGTTCCTTTCGTGGTAGGCCATTTACATAACAGTCATTGTGTTGTGCAGTTCCTCCTTAGTATAGTGATAAAAGAGTCATTGTGTTTGCTAGATTAGAGGTAACTTTTCTAAACATATTGTGTTCATCTCTGAAAAACCTCTGCACTTCCGCTGACCTTAAAAGAATTGTTCTGACAATATTTTTAGCTCTTTGAACGCTTTCAGGAATTGCATAATTCTCTTGTAATATCTCTGGGAATTTGGAGCATAACTCAAAGCTTAAAGGAATGACGGTGTGTTACCCTCTGGTTGTTTGGCACGTTTTCTGTTTACATTATATGTTTATTTACTGAAGCAGCAAATATAAGGGAATGAAAATGTGTTATTTCATCAAAAGTATAAGAGTTTTATGAAATGAAATACTATAAGCATAGTTCTGTCTAATATTTTGTAAGTACAGATGGAATGAATTTAGAATCCACTGTTATGTAAATGAATGTTAAAAAAGAGTAAGCCCCAGGTGCTCTCTGGGCGGACCCTGATCGCTCCTCGCTCAGTCTGACCACTGTAAGTGCCTGCGCTCTGTATCCGATTAATAAAACTAAAATAAAGGGAAGCCCCTCTGGCAAAAAAAATAAATAAATAAATAAAAAAGAGTAAGGAGGAAATACTGAAACCCAAGTGAAGACTGAGCATGATAGTGGGACAAGAGGAAAGTCAAAGGAAACAGAGGAAAGGATAGGAGGCAAAGGGCATTTATAGAGGTCTAAATAAAGGCATGTACATATGTAAATATATTTATATATGAGGATGGGGAAATAGATCTATGTGCATATATTTATAGGTTTAGTATTAAGGTAGCAGAAGGACATTGGGCCTCTACTCAAGTACTCCCTCAATGCAAGAACACTTTGTTCTATTAAATTGGCATTCCATGATGCTCACCTTCCTAACACAACTGCTGAAGACAAAGCAGGTGAATAAGCAAATGTGGTGAAGAAAGCTGATGGTTCCACGGCTATTAATAGATATAGCATCTGGGATCTTAAAGTCTTGAAGTAAACAAGCGGACATCTAGCTCAGCAGCAACAAAGCCCACATGGAGGAAGCACACCAGCCTGTGCAATCATGAGGTGTCGAAGGGATTAGGTATCAGGCATCATCAGAACAAAAAATCATATCATTGTGAATGATGGAGGGAGTACTGAGTGGAAACCCAAAGCCCATTTGTAGGCCACTGGACATCCCCTTATAGAAGGGTCTCAGGGAGGAGATGAGCCAATCAGGGTGCAATGTAGCAACGATGAAACATACAACTTTCCTCTAGTTCCTAAATGCTTCCTCCTCCCCAACTATCATGATCCCAATTCTACCTTACAAATCTGGCAAGACCAGAGGATGTACACTGGTACAGATAGGAACTGGAAACACAGGGTATCCAGGGCTGATGATCCCTTCAGGACCAGTGGTGTGTATGGTGATACTGGGAGGGTAGAGGGAGAGTGGGTTGGAAAGGGGAAACTGATTACAAGGATCTACATGTGACCTCCTCCCTGGGGGGCAGACAACAGAAAAGTGGGTGAAGGGAGACATCGGACAGGGCAAGATATGACAAAATAATAGTTTATAAATTATCAAGGGTTCATGAGGGAGTGGGGAGCAGGGAGGGACGGGAAAAAATGAGGAGCTGATGCTAGGGGGCTTAGGTGGAGAGCAGATGCTTTGAGAATGATGAGGGCAATGAATGTACAAATGTGCTTTACACAATTTATGTATGTATGGATTGCGATAAGAGTTGTATGAACCCCTAATAAAACTATTTTTTAAAAAAGAAAAGAAATGTCTAGAAAAGAAAAAAAAGAGTAAGGAATGTAAATTTGTGATTTCCACATTGAAAGAACCCTGATGACAAGTGCCATCCTAACAACGGGTTCGCTGAACTCAACAAAAAATTAGCTACTGGTTTTGCTGAACCAGTGTCAACCACAACTGGGAGCACCTTAATCCTTAAAGTAACATTCTCTCTTTTTAGCGCTTTAAAGATAAACCAATATAAATCCTGAAAGCTTTCAGAGAGGAAAACCAGAATACTGCCCAGAGCAGACAGAACTCTCAGCAACATTGATGCTAAGTTGCGTCTTACTGCCCGCAAAGTTCTAAGGAAGAATTACTCTCTGGGGAAATTTTCTATCAAGCTGTTCTCTCCTCAGAGCAGCTAAATGTCTTTATTTTGTTCTCCATTCTGGGTGTCCATTAAATCAGTGAAGAGAAGGTTGATATGGACCAATCTCACTTTCCTCATAAACATAGACAACTGTTGTGTTCCACCTACCGAAAGGTCCTATGTACTGCCTAGATAAGGAGGACTGGGGCACAAGGTGTTTTCCAGCACCTCACGGAGGAGACAATTTTAAAAGATGCTTTGTATTAGCATCTCGTGTTTGTTCATGGGTGCCGGGCTGCTCATGTGCAAGACTAGCATTTTGAAACCACCAACTGCCCGTCAGGAGAAAAATGAGGCTTTCAACTCTGGTTCAGAAAGATTTGCAGCCTTGGAAATGCACAGGGCAGATCTATTCAGTCGTGCAGAGTAACTAAGAGTCAGGATCGACTCAATGATACATGCTCATGTGCTTGCAGAGTGAATGAATGCATGAGTGAGTGGGGTTTGTTTGCCCTTCCTTGCGTAGTGGCAGTCCTCTCAGGTTGAGAGGGATGGGGACAGAACAATATTTGCCTTCCGCCAATCACACAACTGATTGGATATTTTTCTCTCTGCAGTTCTAGGCTGCCAATCAAATCCTGAATTTGAAAGTTACATAACTGATGATCCCAAAGGTTTCTATGCATTAGCTGGAATTGTTTTTGATCATAACTTCAATGGCAGCAAGGATCCTTTGCCCCTTTCGGTAAGAACATAGTCTCTTAACAGCCTCATGGTTCTCCAGCCTGACCTGAACCTGCTTTTGGTTTTTCTCGACTCCGTCAATCAGCTGCCATCTTATTTGCAGAAGAGACTAGAGAATGGCACATTGAGTTCCCTCCTAGTTTTTGGATTCTTTTAAGAGTGGAACCTTGTCCCAAGCAAGCCTGGATCCTGAGAGGACAGGATGGTGGTGTATGTTCAGTTGCTTGATGGCTAGAGAGATGGACTCCCAACAGCCTGGCTTTGCAAGGTATGAGCTGAATGACCTTGGAAAACTTTTAGGAGCACTTCTGGGCCTCTAGTCCCTTCTCAGTATAGTCAGGCTACCATTAGGACCTAACTCGCAGAGTTGTTGAAGAAATTTTACCAGCTGATGATAGTCAGGCACTTAGAGCCCGGAACACTGGCATTTCCCACAGGGAGTAGTTACTATTGTTGTCGCAGTGATTCATCTCATGGGACTTCAGACATGGTAAGTGTATTCATTCATCTATGTTTCAGGGAGAGGCAGTGTGTTAAACTCGAGGTTATTTCCCTTTTGTTTGGGGAATGGAAAACTACCAGTGAGTGCACTGATTGTGTTTGGTGCTGCACACTCTTGCTAATGATCGAAAATTAGAGATCGCATGGGGTGTTGATAGTCGGAGAAAGACACGGAGGGTGTTACTGAGTTTGCCCTAGCTCCAGCCCTCAATAGTGTCCAGTCACTTGGGTTTTTAATGTATGTAAGTCAATGATCTGTGTAATTTAGTCTAAAAAGTTGTCCTATACATATATACTTTGCTCTTCTAAACAGTATTTTATATTCTATATTAAGGAGTCCTGGTGGCACAGTGGTTAAGCACTGAGCTGCTAACCATAGTCAGCAGTTTGAAACCACCAGCCATTACACAGGAGAAAGATGAGGCTTTCTGCTTCTGTAAAGAGCTACAGCCTCAGAAACCCACAGAGGCAGTTCTACTCTGTCCCATAGGGTCACTATGAATTGGCATCAACTTAATGGCACTGAATTTGGTTTGGGGTTTTGGTGTCAGTGGAACTAATATATGCTCCCATGGGCATGATTTATAATATTCCTCAATAAAAAGATGATGGTTCTAAAATGGACCATCATAAATTATAGATACATAAATGGATTTTGAGCTCATACTTAATCGTAACCCCTAATCTAAAAGCAATTAGTTCTTATGATGTGACCCTACTCCATACTTGCCCGCATGAAAAGATCACTGAAGATATGGGTACTCTAGCAAAGTGCGGTGAAGAAAACAGATGGTGCCCGACTATCAGAAAGAATAGTATATGGGGTCTTAAAGACTTGTTTTAAAATAAGAGCCATCTAAGTCAGGCACCAGCTAAGTTCATACTGAAGAAGTACACCAATCTGTGTTTTCCAAGAACTGTAAATAATAAAATCAAGACAGGAGGAAAGAATGGTATTAAAACTTAAATGCTGAGCACTGGGTTTGCCAAGAGCTATGAATGATAATGAAATGCCAGAATCCATTTGTAGCATCCGCAAGTGGATTGAGCCTCTGCAGAATCTCTTCTGACCATTGGCCAGGGATGTGAATGGCCTTGCTATCAGACAGTGCATTGAAAAGTGAATCAATGCAAATATAATTCTATTAAAATATTTCCTGTTTTTCCCTGCCCCGCCCCTGTTAAAAATTTAACACCTTATCATTTGTTTTCTTTTTACCCTTTAAAAATTTGTTATAGTTTTGTTATTTTCTGCTTTCTTCTGGACTGAGGTTCTACTGTGTTTTACTTTGCTATTGTTATTGGGGAGGAGTTGTATATATATATTTTTTGTTTTTCAGGTAACATTTACAGGATTTATTAAAGTGTTTCAGAAATATATTAAAATGGAAAGCCACCAGCACAAAAGTGAAACTAATGAGGCTGAGAAGAAAGTTAGAGATCAAACATTTGTGGCACAATATTTTGACTGATTCTTTTTTTTAACAGTTTTGTTAGCACCTCATTCATATGTCATAAAACTCAACAATCCAATAATATCCAGAAGAGTTGTACAATGACCAGCACATTTGGTTCCAGAACATATTCTTCCTTGTACTCATTTGTTATTCATGTAATTATTTTTTCTAACTGTAGCAAATCTATACTCAAACGACATTCTCCAATTCCACAACTTCTACTTGTATAATTAGTGCCATTGATTGTACTCTTTGTGTTGTACAAGGTTTCTCTTTATGGAAATCTATAGAGACAGTAACTGAGTTAATAGTTTCTTAGGGTTGTGGTAGGGAAGTTTGGGGGAAATGGATATCTAACAATAATGAGTTCAAAAATGAAGAAAATATTCTAAAATCGATTGGGTTATGATTGCGCAACTCTTTGTAAAAGGTTTAAACCATTGAATTTTATGGCACGTGAATTGAATCTCCATAAAATTGTTAAAATATTTAAAAAGACATCAAAATAAAACTACCACCATCTTTCAAAGACTCACTAATACTGGACAACATTATAGAGCCCCTCTAATTTCATTCTGCAACCTACAAGGGAAGTGCTGTTACTATCACTCCCACTTTATTCACGAGGAAACTGAGGCAATGCTAGGTATTGTCTGAATGCAAGGTGACTTGCCTGAAGTAAGAAGGCCAGTCAATCAGAGAGTTTGGATTGGGGTTCAGGCCATTCGGCAGTACACGCTTCCATAAGTGGTGGAGCTGTGCACCGTCTGAATCCCTCCCGTGATAGGACTGCATGAGGGCCTGAGGGACCTTTGCGCTAGAGCGGCTGCCTTCTCTGGTCCTGGCTGACGTTACCACACCTCTGTGGGCCCTACCCCTTTTCTCCGCCTCGGCTTTCTCTGATTAGCTTTATCTTGTTTATTCTCCCTAGGTCAGGTATTCCTTGCGCTTCAGCGCCATCATGAGGAATTTTTTACAATTGCGGTTATTAACCCCTCTAGAATTCGAAGGCTGGACCACATCCTGGCTTTACCCTCCAAACCCAGGACAAGAGCCCCGGGAGAACATTCATAACAGTGGAGGCCACCCCGGTGAGGAAACGAAACGCCAAGTCTGCAGTGCTCTTTCTGTTATTCTGCTCAGCAAGTCCAGTTCATATGGAGTGAACTATCTTGAGATTCAAATTGTCTACTGAAGAGTAATAAGCACCAGAAACCTGTGCTTACCTTAGTGGGTGGCTGCTGGGCCGGCCCCTGTCTTTGATTCTGTAGGAAGGTGCTGTGGGGCTGGGAGACAAACAGATGCCAACCATCCCCAGAAGCTGATTCTCTGATGTGCTGAGAAACAATGTGAAATGTTCATTATAGATGAGAAAGTAAGCACAAGGAAGCCCGTGCTTACTTTGATGGCTAGGTACTCTGCCTCTGGCCGAAAAACCTGCTGCTGTCCAGTCCATTGGAGCTGCCCCAAGGGTTTCCTCGGCTGTCATCGTTACTGAAACAGATGGCCGCTCTGTCCCGTGGGTGGCTGGTGGTTTTGAACCATAGGTTGTTGTTGTTGCTGTTGTTAGCAGTTGAGCACTTAATCACTGCACCACTACCTCGTCGATTCTCCCAAGGGCTCACTTTTAGGTAACCATCCCTACCTTTAAGATGAAATCCTTTCAAATAAGAACTTTCTTGTTTCTGAACACTGTCACTCCAGACTCAGTTCCAAAGCTGGTCTGTTGAGTTGGTTCCTCCTCACAGTGACCGCTAGTTTGCACTTTGAGTCTCCCACCATCTCCAAGGCATGACATCTGCCATTCTCTCACGTAGGGTACCACAAAGAAGGCTTCCTAGCGATCCAGCATGCGGTGGACAAGGCCATCATGTGGCACCACGTCCAAGGGGCCATGACCCAGATGTTTGATAAAGTCAGTGTGCTCCTAAAGAGGTTCCCGTATGGCCCCTACATCCAGGACCACTTCTTCATGGTCCTGCAGAACGAGTTCTCGCCCCTCCTCATGCTCAGCTTCATCTGTATTGAGCTCACTATCATCAACTCCATCACCGTGGAGAAAGAGAGGAAGCTGAAGGTAACCCCCCTTGAGCACATAGCGACTCGTAGTGACCTCATCATACACAGTGGAAGGAGACACTGCCCGGTCCTCTGCTATCTTCACAATTATGTTTGAGCCCATTGTTGTAACTACTGTATCCATCCATCACGCTGAATGTCTTCAATTTTGCTGACTCTAATTCCTCAAGCATGATGTCCTTTTCCAGGACACGCGCGCACACACACACACACACACACACACACACACACACACACACCCCTAGACCCTTCAAGTGTGCTGGGGATGTGGTTGGCAACAGTGTTAAACCAGCCCAGCAGATGAGTGCTGGCCAGTGGTGTCACACTGGTTCTCTTGCTTCCTCCAGGAGTATATGTGTATGATGGGACTGCACAACTGGCTGCACTGGGTTGCTTGGTTCATCATGTTCTTCTTGTCCATTTCCATTGTTGTCTCTTTCATGACCGTGCTCTTCTGCATGAAGGTATGTCTTTTTCCCTCAGGAAGTGCGTCTATGCAGTGAAGAGGTGAGCAGGATCCTTGGTGGTGGTGGGACTGAAGTTCAATAACAGATGAGTCACAGTGACGTGAACCATTTGGAAAACCGCGGGGCTCTGTGGCAGTGTTTACTACATCTGTAGGGACTGAAGGGTGTGTCTAAGCTTAGGATCCAGAGGAGCTGTGCTCGGCCTTCAGTTTGCTGGTTTCCAAGGATTGACTGTGGGTGTGAATGACTCCATGAGCAAAGTGAAGTGCCAAATAGCATATCTTATAAACCTTACAGTGTTCCAAATTTTATCATCTATAAGTAGTAGAAAATAGTTACTGTAAGAACCAAGGGCAGGCATTCTTTCATGCCTATGATTGATTCTTTTTTCTTTTATGCTGTCAATGAAACTGGGTGTTAGACTCTTCTAGCATAAATGTAATGACAGCTATAATAATCCTCTACACAAATATTCAAAAGTCACCTTCTAAACTACCAAAATTGTCACCATTTGGATAAAGGTATGTTGGAAAACCTAAATGGAAAAGGAGACCAAAGAAATGGCCAGGAAACATTAAAAAGAAAAAACATAAGATAACACAAATGATAATAAAATGAGCTGTGATAGTAATAATTAAAATGGGATATGTTCATTTATTAAAAGAAGAAGATATTCATATTGGATTAAAAATTAATGTTCCCTGGAACAAAAGAGAGAGAGAAACCCTCAATACAACTAAAACTTAACTACCATTGGACCTGGCACTACCACTCCTAGGCATATATCCAAAGGAGCAGAGAGAAGAGAGCCAAGCAGGTACTTGTACACCGACGTCATTGTAGCAGTATTCACAGAAGCCAAAAGGTGAAACAGCCTAAATGCCCACCAACAGATGAATGCCAAAAATTGCGGTACCTTTTATAATGCAATATTACTCAGCCAGTAAGAGAAATGAAGTCTTCATAAGAGCCACAATATGATGGTGCTGGGAAATAAGTAATCACAAAAGCAGAGATATTGTATGACCTTACTTACATAAGAAGACAAATGTTTAGAGAGCAAAATTCATTAGTTATCAGGTGTGGTAAAGGGTGATAGGTAATTGCTATGACTTGATTTTTAGTGATGGAAAATTCACATTGATTAAGAGGAGGATTGCACAGCTGATCAGTGTAATTTCTTTCAATTAGTTGTACACCTGTAAAAAAATTGAACTGCCAAAAATTGTGTGGTAGAAGTATTTATGATGACACACAAAAAATCATCTGGTTTCAGCTGCTTATGGGGTTTGCTTTCTGGGGTTGTTTGTTTGTTTCTTTCTTTTGGGGGGTATTGCTTTCTTAGTTTGGAGGTTCAGGGTAATGACTTTATAGGGGCTCTCAGTTGACCAAAGAGCCCCGGTCCTATAGTGGATTACATGTCGGCATGCTAACCACAGAGCCAGCAATTTGAGCTCACCAGTTGCTCCTCAGGAGAAGGATGAGGCTTTCTGCTCCTATAAATATTGACAGCCCAGAAACCCCTAAAGGCAGTTCTACTCTGGACAGCAGGGGACTTGCACAGGACGTTGGAATTGACCTGATGGCAATGAGTTTTGAGTTTTGAGTGCTTCTGGTTCTCCTCCTAGTTCATTGCATGGTGCCTGGGATTTTTAAAGCTTGCAAGTCACTAACCAAGGCCCAATAATTGGCTTCTACTCACCGGACACAACAAAAATAGAAGGGGAGTCAGGAACAGGAACAGGAAGTAGTATGAGTGACTGATTGCCTCCGTGAGTAGCTGCCCCCTTTGCCAAGAAACCAGAAGAACTGAATGATTACCATCTACCATTATTGAACAATTTGATCAAAGATGCTGTAGAAGAATACTGGTCAAAAGCATGGGGGTTAGGGAGCAGAGCAGAGTTTCAGACTCTTGCGGAATCCAGGTTCTGAAGTCATGCAACCCGGGTGAAACCCTAAAATTACCGACCAGAGATCATCTATAAACTTCCAACCAAAAATAATCCCTAAGTCTTCTGAAAACCAAACAGTAATGCCACGTAAGTAGTGAAGAATGTCTACCTTAAACATTGTGCTATTTTAAGATCTATGTATGGGGGCCTTCAAGAGTTTTGTGGGGAAATGAGATTTAAAAGATAGCAGAACTTTTCCATGAACATTTTGAAACCCTATCATTTATGGGATCAAATTGACAACAGCAAATAGAAAGATTTGATAGAAATTTTCAAAATTAGCGAGCTTATGTTACTAGGGGAGAAGCAACTCGGAAAGGAAGAGTGAACGTGGTTGCATCATTTAAAGAATGGCAAAATGTCACCAAATTGTCCTTGTCAAAAGGGTTGAGCTGGTGTGCGTTCTGCTGTGTGTCTCCTCAACAAAAGTAAAATAAATGATCAAAAATAAAAAGCTACATGGAGAGGACACCATTTGTAAATGGTAAGGGCATTTGTTGTACATAGGGGCACTCTGAATCTGAACCAACTCGATGGCACCTAACAACAACAACAACAATGGCATTGCCAGGTCAAAAATCTGTCTTAGAAACAATATCATAATATTTTGCTTGAAGATATATCAAAAGAAACCAGCCTCTACAACCGAATTGTCTGTGGACACAATTATATGGTGATAATATATAAAGGTTATAGTAAAATCATAGAAGATAGGAAGGAGAATAAAATAATGGAGTCAGACACATGTTATGGTAGCATGCTCACCTCAGCCCCTCTTGGTGGTACACGGGGAGGTGGGAGAAGAGAGAACGTCTTTTCTGTCTTGGGATAAGCCATAAAACGTGTATTCATACTTACCTGGCAGGGGAGATACCATGATCACGAAGGTGGTTTTCCCAGGGCGAGGCTTATCCATTGCACTCCGGATGTGCTGACCCCTGCGATTTCCCCAAATGTGGGAAACTCGACTGCATAATTTGTGGTAGTGGGGGACTGCGTTCGCGCTCTCCCCTGTAAAAAGAAAAAAAAAGACATGTGTATTCAGGAGTTAAATATGTCACAGGTGGGTAATAACTACAGTAAGGTTTTTGAACACACAGGTGAGGAAACATTATACCTGCATTGAGGAAAGGTTTGAGGGAGGCTGGTGACACAGTGGGATAATAAAAGGCTGTCTGCTTCTGTAGGGAGATAAAAATCAACAATGTGCTCACTTTAAGGCTTTATAACTGTTAGGGGAGAATCTGTAGGAATATGTAAGGCAGGATAATGTACTTGAACTTTAACTTACCCAAGTGGTGTCTCTCCCACCATGGAATACCAGCTTCCCTCTGTTGTAAGTTAGGGACTATAGTCCTCATCATATTTCCCTCAGTGCTAGTTTCCCACAAAGATAGTGTCACTGTTTTAAATGTCTGTGCTGTTACAGGAGTGTTTTCTGTCTTTTCTTCTTCCAGTCCACCTAAACTTGATGTCCATCTGTGATTGTTTTGTAGATTTCTGAGGTGGCAGTGTTCAACAACAGTGATCCTCGTTTGATTTTTCTTTTTCTAATGTGTTTTGCTCTTGCCACACTATCCTTTGCTTTCATGGCCAGCACGTTCTTCACAAAAGGTGAGTCCCAAGCCCGTTGTCTGCCAGGGAGCAGGTTTATGGATCCTCCTCTCAAAGGACAGCTCTTCCCACTACCTACAGCGCCCCTCCAGAGCCAATGGGGTGTGGTTTTGACAGCTCTACTTGTCATTAATGGCCTGTTGAAAACATGTGAGAACATGTTCTACCATACCATTCCTAATGGAGACAAGGAGTGAGTCTCCATTGGAAAGACAAGAGAGAAATCAGGTCTTCATTGTGACTCATTTCCCAGGTCTTGGTTGTGAAGCTGGGGCCCAAGAGAAGGCTGACTTCTAGGATTCCATTTTAAGAGAAGAATTCCTTGGAACGTGGTTGCATTTTGAGGGATGTTGCCTCTGAATTTATCAGTAGGATTGAATAATGACAAGGGGCAAAAATATGAGTCAGAGTTCAGGAGAATTAAATTGTGGGTCAGCCCTAGCCAGGACTAGATAGAAATATTGATGTAGGACAGATCCAGCAACAGGTAACAAAAAGTGCCTAAGAAGAAAAACTCATCAACTTTATACTATATGGAAAGGAAAGAAACCCAGGATAGACAAAACACTATATATTTTTTAAAAGGCTTTTCATTTCCAGACTTTAAAACCTAATTAGATAAACACAGTAATCAAAACCATTTGGTACTGGTACACCAATAGACATGAAGACCAATTGGTTAGAATTGAGAACCAGAAATACAACCAAGAACCTACAAACATCTGAATGGAAAAGATAAATAGAGCTGGAAAAAAATGAATCTCCGCCTACCAAAGAATGAAACAGAGTCCCTACCTCACTCCAAGTACAAAAGCAAACTCAAGATAAAAGACTTAAATATAAACTCCCAGAAGCCTAAAGACCATTGATGAAAAGTAGGGATACACTTAAGGGCCCTCGTACAAGGCATAAATACATTACTCAACATAATAAAAAAATACGCACACTATAGAAGAAAAAATAGAGGACCAGGACCTCCTACAATGACAACATTTATGCATATCCAAAGACTTCATCAAAAGAGTTCAAAGAGAACCCATAGATTGAGAAAACATATTAAGCAATGACATATCAGATAAAGGGCTAATTCAAAAATCTAAAAGCTAAAACATTTTAATAAGAATAAAAATAACCCAATTAAAAATGTGCACAAGACATGAAAAGAATTTATTAAAGATGACATCCAGGCTGCCAATAAGCATACGAAGAAATGTCCATGTTCATTAGCAGTAAGAGAAATACAAATTAAAACAATGAGATATATCACCTCATATGACACTCTTAGCAAAGTTTTAAAAACAACATAGAAAATAAATGCTGGGAAGGGCATAGAGAGATGAGAATGCTCAATCATTGCTGGTGGGATTGTAGAATTGTACAATCACTATGGAAATCAGTATGGTGCTTCCTTAAATGCTAATACAAATATCTATGATCCTGCAATTTCTCTAATTTGGTATAGATCATAAAGAAATAACAAAATGTGAACAGACAAATGGACACTCATGTGTATTGCAGCAATTCTTTTTTTTTTTTATTGAGAGTGAGTGAGCGAGTCAGTGAGAGAGAGTGAGAGTCAGTGAGTCAGTGAGAGTCAGTGAGAGAGTGAGTGAGTGAGTCAGTGAGAGTGAGAGTCAGTGAGAGAGTGAGAGTCAGTGAGTGTGAGAGAGTGAGAGTCACTGAGAGAGAGTGAGAGTCAGTGAGTCAGTGAGAGAGTGAGAGTGAGAGTCAGTGAGAGAGTGAGTGAGAGTCAGTGAGTGAGTGAGAGTGAGAGTCAGTGAGAGAGTGAGTGAGTGTGAGTGAGAGTGAGTGAGTGACAGAGTGAGTGAGAGTGAGTGAATGAGAGTGAGTATGAGTGAGTGAAAAGGTGAGTGAGAGTGACTCACAGCAATTCTAGTATAGCAAAAAGCTGGAAGCAATCAAAAGCTGACTATAGAAAGATGGATAAACAAACTCCAGCATCTTCATATAATGGAATCTTGTTAGATCGAATCAGTTCTGACCTATGGTGACCTGCCTGGTCCTGCGTCATCGCTCCCAATCGTTCTTGTGCTTGAGCCCATTGTTGCAGCCACGGTATCAGTCCATCTCCTTGAAGGTCTTCCTCATTTTTGCTGCCCATCTACTTGACCAAACATGGTGTCTTCCCTAGGAACCTGGTCTCTCTTGACACCATGTCCAAAGTACCTAAGACAAAATCTCACCATTCTTGCCTCTGGCCATAGTTCTTCCAAGACAGATCAGTTTGTCCTTTTAGCAGTTGACTGTACTTTCAACATTGTGTGCATCATTCAGTAACAATGATGGACAAAATCAGAGAACAAATATTTTATGATATCATTATTATAAAGGAAAATAAAAAGAAAAATGGTCTTTCCACACCAAAGGATAAGACTTTAAAGACTGTGAGTAGGCCAGGGCTGTGAGGGAGGTGGGACAGAGAGAAGGAAGGGACAGGAAACTATAGATCAGGGGTCCTCAGACTTTTAAAACAGGGGGTCAGTTCACTGTCCCTCAGACCCGTTGGAGGGCCGGACTATAATTGTTTTGTTTTTTTAAAAAAACTATGAACAAATTCCTATGCACACTGCATATGTCTTATTTTGAAGTAAAAAACCAAAACAGGGCAAAACCACACGGCAGGCCGGATAAATGTCCTGGCGGGCCGCATGTGGCCCACGGGCCGTAGTTTGAGGACGCCTGCTCTTGAGGAAGAAAAAAGGGGTGAGAGGAAAACCACATGCATGGGATACCTTCATGGGACACTGCACTGATTGGATGAGTTGGGCTGTGCAATTACATAGAATAGTTTTTATTTGTAACTATTATAAACAAAAAAGAAAATAGAAACATATAAGTAAATTTAAAATTACATAAATTAAGTCAAATTTCTTAAAAGAGAGAGAGAAAGGGGTCACAGCCTTAAAAAACCTCCAGATTCCTTACTCGTTATCTGAGCAGCTATAAAAAGAGGAAAAGTAAAACTGAACTGAACTTGGATTCTTTAGCAACATACATATTCATTTCAGACAAACAAATGAAGAAACAAAAAGTGCCTAAGAAGGAGAAAACAAAAGCCAAGCTGATGCGGACGCATAGTGACCCCTAGGACAAGGTAGGACTGTCGCTCTTCATAGAGATAGAGGAGCCTTGGTGGTGTAGTGGTTCCACTTGGCGTTGCCATCCGCATGGTCTGCAGTTTGAAACCAGCAGTAGCTCTGTGGGATCAAGACTGGACTTTCTACTCCTGTGAACAGTTACCAGTTTGGAAACCCACAGGGGATCACTCTGAGCAATGGCAGGGAGTTTGGATTTTGGGGTTTTGCTTTTGGTTCTCCCTCAGAGTGGCTGGTGGTTTCTACTGCTGACCTTGCAGATCACAGACCAATATGTTACCGATGCCATCAGGCTTCATGCCTAAGGAGAACTGAGGCAAAAATGAGCGTGTGATAGAAGTGAAGCCAGGCAGATTACTGTATGCACATGTGAATACTTTACACTAGGTAACATTTTCTAACATGCAGGCTCTGGTCAATATTAACTCTACCAAAACAGACATGAGGAGTTTGGAATGTTGAAGGGACCTGGAAACTCTGTGTCTGATCTCCACGCCTGTAACTTTAGGGGGAGATGTGGCGGGGACGAGAGTCAAGTTGGAAAGCTGCATGGGGTGGGTCATCAAAGGAGCCTGTAGCCTAAGACTAAGGGATGCGTAAGGCCCAAACCTGAAAAGCTGAACTCACAGTCAAGTACAAGAAGTAAGGCAAAGACTAGAGATAAGAGAGTGAAGATTAGAAGGACAATACATTAGGACCAACATGGAAAGCAAATAGAAAAAATAAAGTGCCAATTGATAGGGAAAAAATAGGGCAACCCAACATGGATGCTGATCCATTTTGAACAAAGGGACCAAGACAATTCAGCGAGGAAAGTGAGCAGTGGGCATTTGGTGCTGGGACCACATGCAAAACACAAAAAGCTAAAGCTGGACCTCTCCCGCCCTCCAGATGCAAAAGTGAACTCCAAGTGGTTCACAATCCTAAATACAAGAGCCCAAAATGAGCAACATCTTAAAAGACAGCACAAGAGCAAACCTTCAGGCTCTTAGATGAGACGATGATTTTCTTAAATCATTTTATTGGGGTTCATACAGCTCTTATCTCAACCCATTCATCCGTCCATGTGTCAAGTACATTTGTTGCCATCATCATTTTCAAAGCATTTTCTTTCTACTTGGTATCAGGAGCTGATAGCAGGACAGAGATTTCTCATGGAGTTATGGCTCCAGAAGCGTACACAATGAAGGAGAAGTGTTTTCCACAGCAAACTGGGGACACTGCAGTCATGGTGATATAGCGGAACACTACTCCGAGTACATCCTCCAGGGGCTCGCCACGTGAACTTCTCCACAGGATCAAACGCATCTGTGCTTGTGGAACTGAGAACAGTGGGAGCTCTGGAATGTGAGGATTATTCTGGGAAGGGAACTGAAACATTTTCTAGGATGACAGAAAGTTATTTCATGATTTGGGGTTTGAATCTTACAACTTACAAATATATTCATTCATGAAAACATTGAATTATGCATTTAAGATCTGCGAACTTCACTCAAGGTCATTTTACTTTTTTTAAAAAAAGGATTACCATACACAGACTCAAAATATAAACGACAAAGATGGATTTTTCCCCACTTAGATCACAATGGGGTAATATCACCAACATGTAAAGAGTTAAAAAAAAACCAGGGGGGTGGAATCCCCAAAACTGACTGAAAACATAGGACACAGAACTTAACAAAAGAAATCAAAGAACCTCATACAGACGGCACTACAGACACTATTTCTAGACACCGATTGCCTTTCAGGTTAGCAACAATCCCCAAGCTTGTCAGTATATTTGATGGCTGTACCCCGACTCAATCCAGACCACTACTGTCAAGTTGGTTCTTGTTTTACGGCAACCCTACTCTCTCCGACCCAAACTAGACCCGCTGCCATCGAGTCACAGGGATTATAGCTATTTCCGGGAGTAGAAAGCCCAGACTCCCACAGAGCTGCTGGAGGTTTCAAACTGCCGAGCCAGAGGCTCACAACTCAATGTATAGCCACCGCCCCACCAGGGCTCCTTACAGCACCTCTACAGAAGAGTAGAACTGCCCCATTGGGTTTCCCAGGCTCTCAGTCTTTACGGAAGTCCACAGACTCATCTTTTGCCTTGAGGAGAGGCTGAGGGGTTTGAAATGTCAATCTTCTTGGTTTAACTACTGTGCCACCAGGGATCTTTGTCACATGCTTGTTGCTAGGTGCCGTGGAGCTGGTTCTGACTCTTAGCGACCCTATGTGCAACACAATCACAGTCATGTACAAGCCCATCATTTCAGCCACCGTGATAATCCATCTTTTTTTTAAAAAAAACATTTTATTAGAGACTCATACAACTCTGATCACAATCCATACATACATCAATTGTATAAAGCACATCCATCTTTTAGAGGGTCTTCCTCATTTTTGTTACCCCTCTACTTTACCAACCGTAGTATTCTTTTCCAGGGACTGGTCTCTTTAGAAAACATGTCCAGAGTACATGAGACAAAATCTTGTCATCTGGATCTCTCCTCTCGGTGGAGTCTTGGGACAGCTGGTAGATCGCCTGCCCAGATCACCTTGCACATAGCCATGGCCTGCGGTCTGGTGGCCAGCAACCTGAACCTCAAGCCCGGGACCTGCCTCCGGGTGCGGGGCCAGGTGGCCCCCGACGCCAAATGCTTCGTGCTGAACTTGGACAAAGACAACAACAACCTGTGTCTGCACTTCAACCCTTGCTTCGACTCCCACGGTGACACCAACACCATTGTGTGTAACAGCAAGGACGCCGGGGCCTGGGGCGCCGAGCACCGGGAGACCAACTTCCCCTTCCAGGCGGGCAGTGTCGCTGAGGTGTGCTTCTCCTTCAACCAAGCCGACCTGAGCATCAAGCTGCCAGACGGACACACATTCAAGTTCCCCAACCACCTCAACCTGGAGACGATCAACTTCCTGGAGGCCGATGGCAACTTCCAGATCAAGTGTGTAGCCCTTGAGTGAAGCAGCTGTGTCCCTGGACCACAGTCCCCAATAAAGGCAGCTGCCTCGCATCGCCCTGAAAAAAAAAAAAATCTTGTCATCTGACCATAGTTTCTCCAAGATAGCTGTGTTTGCTCTTTTGGCCGTCCATGGCACTTTCAATATTCTTTGCCAGTCAGATACTTCAAATTCACTGCCATCTAGTCAATTCCCACGCTTAGCAACTCTATGGTTATGGTAGAACTGTCCCTATGGATTTCCAAGACTGTGCCTCTATGGGAGTAGAAAGCCTCATCTTTCTCATTTAGAGAAGCTGGTGGTTTCAAACTGCTGACCTTGCTGGTAGCAGCCCCACCAAGACTCACTTGTCACATACTTAGTGCCTTAAAAGCATACAGAGGGATAATCTAAGAGTGGAAAGTATTACATTTACTTTACTAGACTAGAATCAAGGTGTCAGCAGAGCTGTGTCCCTTAAGTACCCTTCCTTCCTTTTCCAATTTCCTGGAAGCTACCTGCATTCCTTGGCTCATGGCCTTTCCCTCTACCTTCAAGATTAGCAATATAGCATCTTCAAGCCTGAATCTCTCCCTCCTTCTCTCTGCACCTCAGCCCACCCCACTTTCTTCTTGGAACACATCTCCTCTGACTCTGGCCTTCCTGTTTCCCTTACGACACCACTTGACTCACTGACAACCCAGCCTCACTTCCCCATCACAGGTTCTTCAATATAATTGAAAATCCCCTTTGTCACCTCAAAGGACATAGGCGCAGGTAACAGGGGCAAGGGCATGGTCACATTGGGAGGTCCCTAGTCTGCTTATGCCTGTTGTCATACAGCAACCTGGAACCTAACTGTGCATAAGTAAGGAGTGGAGAAAAAAAATTCTACACACACACACACAAACACAAGACATGATTTAAAAACATAATTTCTAAAATGTGGAAACAAATGTTTTCATGTTGGAGGGTTTATTCCCGCAAAGGAAAGAATCACTTCAGAGGACTCTTAAACACAATGTTTTTATTATGTATTCCTGGCGGATGGTATTGTAAAGACAAAAAGGATTACAACGAAATTCAAAGCTGTCTTTTGTAGTCTTAGCGTTAGAGTAATAGTACGGAGACTGCTACTTTGAAATGAATACAGGCGTGAGGTTGGCTGCCCTTGAGTTGCTTTGAGACTTGTAGCAGTCTCCTGGGACAGAAGGGGCCTGTTCCATAGTGTTTCCTAGGCTTTTCTCATGGGACCTGGGAGCAGATTGCCAGCTCTTTCTCCCATGGAGCCATGTTGTGTGGGGACAACACCACAGTAAACCTGAAGGGGCAAGATCAGTACTGGAGGGCGAGTGGGGTAGAGTCCCTCAATATTTTCCAGAGCAACCTTTGCCACCCTCGAAGAATGGGCAGGTGAATTGTCGTGACGGGAAAACATTCCTCACTGCAGCTTTCCTGGACTTTCCCTCGCCGGTAGAGTTGTCAGTTGTCTTGAAACATCCGCATAATGAATCCTTTGATCATCTTGTGCCCTTCTAGAAAAATCTATCAAGTTGACTCGCTTTGGATTCCAAAAAGCAGTTGTCATAACCTTCTGAGATGACCTCTCTACTTTGAATTTAACTAGTCCAACAGGTCCCGTTGGAAACCACTGCTGGGCTGCACCTTTCTGCGAAGGGACACTAATGAGACTAAGACAAGAGTGTGACTGAGAGAACGTGGCTGCAGCCATCCACTGGTCACAGAAATACGTTCAAATACATTTGTTTGCAATAAATCTGTGCATGTACTAACTAACCCTACCAGCAATACTTTTTGACTTAATCTTCAGTACCTAGGAGTTGAACAGAATTACTGGTGGTGGGGTGGAGTAGTAGTTACTCCGTTAGGCTGTGATTGCATGGTCAGAGTTCAAAACCACCAGCAGCTCCTCAGGAGAAAGACTGGGCTTTCTTCTCCCTTAAATAGTTACAGTCTCAGAAACCCAGTAAAATGGAAGAAAAGGACAACCTTCGCCGAGATGGATTGACACAGGGGAGCAACAGTGGACTCAACCTGCCTGCTATTGAGAGGACGGTGCAGGAAGGGGCAGCGTGTCACTCTGTGAATCAGCTCGATGGCATGTAACAACAATGTGGAACTGCTGGTAATTTGTTGAGGAATGGCCGAGTCATTTCCCACAGTGATTGTCTGATTTTCCAATCTCATCAGCAAAGTACATCGGTTCCAGTTTTGTGACATCCTCCCAAACACCGGTTGCTTATCTTTTTTCAAATCTTAGTGAATCTGAAGTGACATCTCATTGGGGTTTGTGTGGCTCCCCCCCCCAATGTTTTATTGATATAAAATTCACACATCATACACTTCCATAGCTAAGTTGCTTTTAAAGAGTTGTCTGTACATCATCACAGTAGATTCTAGTGCTCTGTCCCCCTCCCATGTTCATTATTTGCTCCCCAACTCCCCTCAACCTCCTTCCTCACCATATTCTCGATGAGCTAGATATCTGCCCCTGATGTGCTTCATAAACTGGGAAACATATCAGAAACCAAAACCAAAACAAAATGGGAAAAAGAGGAAGAAAACCCAGCAGAAATATTAAGCCAGAAAGTAAACTTCTGTCAAGGAACAAACGAGAAATATTTAAACCTTGAGCAAATTCAGAATGACTCGAGAGGAAGGTCAACTGACCAGATATCATACTACACCAAAGTTCCATGCACCATAATCAAGTTCACAGCCATCTCTGTCTGATAGTAAGGCAGTTTGCATCCCTTGATTGTGGCGAGAGGGGGATCTGCCAGAGGTTGAATCCAAATAGGCACTCTGTCGAAGGATTTTGGAACATTGTGGCTTTGACTTACATCTCCCTGATGACTAGTGAGGGCTAAGCCCCTTGGTGGGCTCATTGGCCAGCTGTATGTCTTTGGAGGGAAGTGTCCTCAAGTCCTTAGCTCATTTTCCAAAGGTTGTCTGTCTTTTTGCTGTTGAGCTGTTAGAGTTCTTGGGAGGTTTCAGATAGGAGGCCCTTGTCAACTGTACGTGTGCGTTACGTTCTATTTCCTCCATTCTGTCTCTTCATCCTCTTGGTATTGACTTTGGAGGCACACACATTTTGATGACGTTCAATGGAAGCATTGCTGGCCTTCTGTCCTGTGCTTTTGGTGAGGCTTGTTGTTTGTTGGTCCCACAAACACGCATCATCTCAGTGGTGAGAGTCCAGCTGTAGAGAGTGCCTATCCGCAGTGTCTTAGAGGGGGGCTCCCTTCTGAAGCACTGCCTGGCCTGCAAAGAGGTGGGAGCATAGGGTCTATGCGAGTTGCTGTTTTTCACACCTTGTTTATGCACCTGTTCTCTGTGTTCTTCCTCCTGAACTTGCAGCCCACATGGCCACTTCTGTGGGGGGCATCCTCTTCTTCTTCACCTACCTCCCGTACCTCTACATCAGTTTCAGCTACACTGAGAGGACTCACCTACAAAAGATCACCTCTTGTCTCTTCTCAAATGTCGCCATGGCCCTGGGGATCCGATTCATATCCTTCTCAGAGGCAAGAGGTAAGCATTCTCTTTCCCTGGGCTCCCTAAGCAGCATTGATGCTTCCTCTGGGCTAACAGGCCAGGCTGGCCTTCAATTTAAAATCAAACAACTGTCCCTCTCCCCTCAGAAACAATTTCCCTGAGATCAACTTTAAACCTAAACCCCGAAACATTCCTGGGAGCCTCCTCCAAACCCAACAGTGGGTTAGCCTAACTGGTACAAAACACCTGCCTGGAGCACTGTGTTCTTTGAACATCGATGCAGACGGGACCAAATCGACCAGGGCAACTTGGAAAAGGAAGCTCAGCCCTCAACTCAAAGGCAGTGAGGTTGGTTTGGTGAATGGTGAGGAGACATGGTGGCACAGTGGCTGAAGCACTCGTTTGTAATCCTTGGTCCCAGCTCCCCTTCTTTGGGAGAGCAGGAAGGGAGCTGACTCACAGGCCTAGTAGGAAGTTTTCCTCTAAAAGAATAAACCAAACACTAAAGGGCTGCTGTTCTATTGCTGCCGGCGAAACTGCTGCCCCCTTTTGGAAAAAGTGAGAATGTTTCCTCACCTGGAGGAAATCTACCATTCCCACCTTTTCCTTTCCTGACCGTTTCTCTGGAACCTTGCAGACACAGGAGCCTGTGGGCATGTTAGTCTGGTTGCGGCTGCTTGGTTGGGAAGTTCAGGTACTGAGAGTCTCCCCTGTCCTGGTTGTGACCCGCTTTCTGACTCTTCCTCCCTTCTCACAGGCGAAGGTCTGCAGTGGAGCAACATCGGCAGTGTGCGTGGAGACTTCAGCTTCGCCCAAGTGCTGCTCATGCTGCTGTTTGACGCTTTCTTCTATGGCTTGGTGGCCTGGTACCTGGAGTCCATCCTACCTGGGGCTTATGGCACACCCAAGCCCTGGTACTTCGTCTTCAAGGTGAGCCCTGACCCTGATGCTGCCAGGGTTCAGACTAGGGCCCTAGAACGCTTCCTGACTGTTGGCAGTACTCTTGCCCCGCTTAGTGGTAGAGTCTGAACTGAAATCTCAAACTCCAGGAAAGCTCTAACCTCATTCACCAGAACCCCACGGTCTACAGTCACTAGAGCGCCTCAAGGTCTAACCCACAGAAAGTATCGGAAAGGGACCGCTTCTAATCTCGGCCGGGTAATTCTCAAGCAGACATGTTCTACTAGGTAAGGTAGATGGTTCCTCAGAAAGCCAACCCTCACAACTGGACCAATGGATAACATCATGATAAATGGAGAAAAGATTGAAGTGGTCAAGAATCCTTATCTTGTTTGGATCCACAATCGACGCTCATGGAAGCAGCACGCAAGCATTCAAACCGTGGCTTGCATTGGGTAAGTCAGCTGCACAGACCTCTTTAAAGCAATGACGAGCCAGGAGGTCATTGGAGGACTGCGGTGCATCTGACGCAGCCTTCTCTGCATGTGGACGTTGGACCCTGCATCAAGGAAACAGGAAGGCGACTGGGTGCATGTGAAGGACTGCGCTGGAGAAGAGTATTGACAGTACCATGGACCACACACTAACAAAGCTGTCTCGCAAGAAACGGCCAGAGTGCTCCCGAGCAGCAAGGTTAGTGAGACTTTGGATGTGTGACCAGGAGAGACCAGTCCCTGGAGCAGGACACCATGCTTGGTAAAGTAGAGGGGCGGCAGAAAAATAGAAGGTCCTCCACAAGACGGACTGACGCGGTGACTGCAGTAACGGCCTCAAACGTGCAACACTTGCAAGGACGGAGCAAGACCAGGCAGGGTTTCATTCCGTTGGCCCCTGAGCACCACCACATCGCTCAGTTTCAAGCAGACTGCAGGGGCTATTTTTGGTTTCTGGTTATAGATGATCTCGGGGCAATCGTTTCGGGGGTTCATCCAGACTCGGTGGCTCCAGAAAGTCCGGTGTCCTTGGGAAAGGGGGAATTTAATTAACCAAAACAGAGACTGTTTACATAAATGTATTAATGCGTCTGCTGACTTCCTCTTCAGCCTTTCTGCTGGCACAGACGAGCCATACCGGCGACTCTCTCCACACCACAGCTCGGCCACCCCAAATCTCCGGAGAACAAGTTTATTCAAGAAGAGCCTGTGGGGTTGACGAAAGGCATCGAAATCCTGCATCTGTACAAGGTGCTCACTCCCAGACCACCGGCTGGGAACTTCACGAACAGCCCAGGCCTCTCGTCATCTTGTGACAGGGGATCTTCAGGTCCCTTGGTGGAGTTAGAGGGTAAATGCCTGACAATGCCTCAGCTCCTGTCCGAAAGTGACACGACTGGATGGAGGGTCCATCCTAAGAAGGGCCCCTCCCAGTGACACCCTCACCCCTGGGACACAGGAGCGGCTGACAGCTGACTTTGTTCAGCACTTAATTGATTCCAACCTGTCTGGTCACAACCAAGGAATCAAAATTAGAATCCACCCTCCTTCCTTCTGCTCGCCCTCTAGTCTTAGAAGCCCTTCCGTAGCTGTTCCCTCATTCTTAAGGTGCCCAGAGTTACATCACTAGGCCACCTCAATGCCAAGGGGCAGAGCAGTCAGGGAGCAGCCCTGTCGCACCTGACTGACAACAGTCCGGATCAAATGGAAGCAGGGGCGCTTGCCGATTCGGATTCGTCTTGGCAGCGCCCAGCCACCTACCGCAAGATGGTTCCTGCCCTGCTGCAGTGTACCTTGTCGGGGCCAGGTGTCTACTTTGACCTGGTGGGGAGGAGAAAGATTCTCTGCGAGGCTCCTTCTGCTGCTCCTCTGTGGGATAAGACTCAGAAAATGGGACTTGGAACCCTAGGCCATTTGGCCTGGAAAGCAGGCTGCTGTGTCCATGCCCTTCCTCGCCCAGGCTGTGCCCGAGGGCAGAGCACAACTGCCAGGTCCTAGGGCCTCTCCAAGAAGCTCCCCCTGGAGTCCTCCCATTCCCTTTCCTCAGACGCTCCAGACAGTCCCACCACCACCTTGTCCTCCACCACGCCCCCCCCCACCGGCCCAGCCTCCCACGGCAAGCAGGGAAGGAGTGGCACGGGCGCGGTGCGTGGTCAGCCGTGCCTCCCACCCGTCTCTCCACAGGTGTTTCAGACCGGGAGGAAGAAGACCACTGCGGTCAGGGACCTGACGCTGAATCTGTACCAGGGGCAGATCACGGTGCTCCTGGGACACAACGGTGCAGGAAAGAGCACCACTTGCTCTGTGCTCACAGGTGCGTCTGGCCAGCCCCTCGAGGAAGCCCACCCTCAGTGATGAAGCGAACCTTTATGTCCGAGGGGCTTTACCATCTCGGTACCGTCTAGGAAGGAGCCCTGGTGACTGTCCAGTAGGTGTCGGGCTACTAACCTACAGGTGGGGGTTCAAACCCACCAGCCCTTCTGTGGGAGAAAGATGAGGGCAGCCCTGGAAACCCACACAGGATGGCTGTGAGTCAGACCCGGCCTGGTGGCAGTCAGCAGTCTAAGCCATGGTGGTGCGGTGCATTAAGCGCTGCTCTCTCACTGCCAGGTCCTCACAGCTCCACAGGACAGGGCAGAACACCTCTGGCTTTCCAAGACTGCAGCTCTTTACAGGAGTAGAAAGCCTCATCTTTCTCTCGCAGAGTGGCTGATGGTTAGCAGCCCAACTGGTAGCTACTCCTCCCCTAGGACTCCTGAAAGTATTGCTCTGCTAACCAAAAAGTGGTGGTTTGAACTCAAGCTGCTCCTCAGGAGAAAGATGAGGCTGTGCCTAAGTGGGAGGAGGCTCCCACTAAGATGGAAGGCCACAGTCCCCTAGGGAGCAGCTCGGCTCTGTCCTAGAGGGTCACTCAGAACCAGGATCGACTCAGCAGTATAGGCGCACATGGCATTGAAAGCACCTTGTTGGCACAATGGTTACGCACTCACCGGCTAACTGACCAGTAGTCCGGAGGAAAAAAGGCCTGGCGACTTGCCCTGGTAACAATGGCAGCCTGGAAAACCCTCTGGGACTTCCCGGCTCGGTCCTGCAGGGTCACCGGCATATACCACCACCAGACACATATTGCTTGGCCCAGACTTGGCCCAGAGCTCCTAAAGCAATTTGTGCGCCCTGACCCACACAGAGCCCCTACCACAGGTGCACGCTCCAGCCAGGACAGCAGAGGGCAGCAAAGAGGTGGAAACGGGCCCCAGGAACCCGCTCTTGGCCTAGAAGGTGCACACTGGGTGGCCTTACACACTCCTGGACGGGTGCACACTGGTGTCCCTGGTTTGGTCCTCTTTCGGGCACAAGCCTGGGTGAGCTGGGAGTGATCGTGACCACCATTTAGGGAAGGCCTCCTGCTGAGGTCCTTGGCTCTTGCAGTCAAGGAGGCAGGTCTGATCAGGTCTAGCACTATGCAGGGAGGCCAGCGGTCAGAGCCTACAGGGCCTGCACTGCTCCTATCTGTGTGGGAGCTGGCAGGATTTGGGTGGAGAGCCACAAGGAGCCCTCCAGCCCTTCTGCCCTGTGCCCAGGCGGGCAGGGATTCTGGGACATGTCTTTGCTGGTTCCAGGTCTCCTCCCAGCTTCAAGTGGAAAGGTTTATATCAATGGCAAAGAAATCTCTAAAGGCATGGATCAAGTTCGGAAGAGCTTGGGCTGGTGCCCCCAGCATGACATCCTGTTTGATGCCCTTACAGTGACGGAGCACCTGTACTTCTATGCTCAGGTGAGTCAGTAGGGTGGAACATGCCCCTCTGTGTCCACCACCAGCTCTCTGACAAGCCTCCTCAGAAAAGGGACAGGGTAGAGGAGTGACCTTTAAGTCAAGACTACTGATTAAAGTTTCTAAAATTATTATATTTTATGTGTGTATTTTATAATTTAGGGAGCCCTGGTGACTCAGGAGGGGCTTACACATTGGACGCTAACTGAAAAGTTGGTGGTTCTTTAAATTTTTTAAAATCTTTTTTTTTTAAACAAGCATTTAGGTTATTTTTAGGTAAAGAAAAACAGACTTTTCCAAGGGTGACATGTGAACTGAAGGTCAGGAGGAAGCAGGTGGGGGCTCCTCACAGCTCTTGCTCTGACCCCCAGGTGCCATGAGGGAGGGGTCTCATGGAAGGAGAAGGCCCAGCAGCGGGACCTCCTCTGCAGCCACAGGTGGGGCAGAGGGTTCCCTCCACAGGTGGGGGTGGGTGAGGCAGCAGCTCTCCATTGGTCACTGGATTGGTTCGAGTGTGTGATTCCATTTGTAGTGGATTGGCATGATTAACGCTTGGGGGCGGGGGATTAAGTTAAGGTCGAACATAAGGAGCCGAGTAGCTTATTCGGTTGGATTCTGAACCACAATCAGGAAATAGTCTTTATCTGGTGCAACCATAATTTCATTTTTCTTGGAACGAATTCGAAGGAAGGTGAGGTCATTCTGGGGGTCGATTTCTCACACAGTGCTCCTGGCCTTCCAGATGAAGGTGTGCATGAGGTTGGCGTACTGTGCGGTGGTGGGACTGTCCGTGGTGCTTTGGATGGGAGTGCCTTCGTGTTCACCACGATGATCCCCTGCACACCCTTCTGGCTCTGCAGTCGCGTCAGGGTTTCTTCCACCTCTGCCATCTCGAAGCCATCCTGCAGCTCTGCGTCGCCAGCACTCCAATTTTTTAAAATCTTACAGCTTTTTTTTTTCACTGAAAGTAGTTGGACAAAAAAATTCAGTCCACAGTGGACAGTAGCATGGTCTCCTGATTGTTGTTTTTGTTAGAATGACTGCTTCGCGTACATGGATCTAATTGTATTCAATCACTGTTCACGCAGGCACCGACATGAAACGGGGCTCTTGTGCTTCTTTGTCTCCTCCCATTGCGTTCCAGGCCTGCTTCCCCAACAGTATGCATAGATGCCCTTCTGTAGGAGCCCTGGGAGGGGGATTGGTTACATGCTGGGCTGCCATCTGCAGGGTCAGCAGTTCAAAACCACCAGCCGCTCCACAGGCAAGACAGGCCTTTCTCCTCCTGTAAAGAGTTACAGTCTCGGAAACCCACAGGGGAGGCTCTAGCCTGTCCTAGAGAGTCGCGAGGGGTCCTCATGGACTCGATGGTTTGGTTTACTCTGTGTCGGGTCCCTTTTCTGCCTTATGATGGTCATGAGACAGCAACTGAACTCCACCTTCCCATCGGTCATCTGTAGAGGGGAAGGGTGCTACAGAGAGTAACAGAAGAGGCTCTGGAAAGCCAGCCAATGGTAGAAGGTCCACAATTAGCAGGATTAAAAGCTTGGTTCTTCATCCCACAGCAAAAATGTCCATGGTTCTAGCCCAGCAACCACTCAGCACAAGAAAGAGGTCTGCTTCCCTAAAGATGTACGGCTCTGGAAGCCCCCTGGGCCATCCTATTGTGTCCGGCAGGGTCACTACTAGTCAGAGCTGACTCGGGGGTGGTGGCTTTCAATGCAGTTTATTTTAATGCCACATAAGTCATTGTTTTAACCGTTCTAAAGTGTACAGTCCAGTGGTTTCCAGTGCACTCCCAGCATTGTGAAGCCTCCCTCACTGCCAGAATCCAGAACATTCTCACTCCCCAAAAGAAGCCTAGTACTCAATAGACAGTCACTCCCTGCTGCTCACTCCCTCTTTCCAGCCCCTTTCTATGCTGGAGGTTCCGGACAGGAGGACTCGCACAGTACAGAGCCTGTTCTGCCTGGCCTCTTGTGCCCAGCACCGTGGTTTCCGGGCTCCTCACCCATGCTGTAGCATGTAGCAGTACTTCCCTCCTGGTGGCTGAGTAACATTCCACCGCCTGGACAGACCACAAGCCCTTGAATTCTTTCATCCATGGATGGACAGTCAGGTTGACCCACTTTGGGGTCAGTGGGAATAATACTGCCATGAGCCATCTGTGCATGAGTTTTCATGTGAACATGAGTTTCACTTCTTTGGGTATGTTCCTGGGGGTGGAGTGGCTGGTCAGGCAGTGAGTCTAGATCTGATTTCATGAGGAGCTGCCAACCTGTGTCCCACGCAGCCTTTTAATATTCTTCCTCACCACACCTCCTCTCGAGCACTTTTCATTCCTCACCTTCCTCCTTTGCCTTTCTGTCTTTTTCATTTTTCTGTGTGGTGTTCCCTGACAGGCCTGATCTATTGAAGAAGTTTCTTTCTTTCTAAATCATTTTATTGAGGGCTCGTACAACTCTTCTCACAATCCATACATCCATTCATTGTGTCAAGCACATCTGTACATTTGTTGTCATCATCATTCTCAGAACATTTGCTTTCTGCTTGAGCCCTTGGTATCAGCTCCTCACTTTTCCCTCACTCCCCGCCCCCATCTCCCTCATAAACCCTTGATAATTTATAAATTATTATTTTGTCATGTCTTACACTGTCCGATATCTCCCTGCACCGACTTTCTGTTGTCCATCCCCCAGGGAGGAGGTCACATATAGATCCTTGTCATTGGTTCCCTCTTTCTACCCCACCTTCCCAGTATCACCACTCTCACCACTGAGGGGATCATCTGTCCTAGATTCCCTGTGTTTCCAATTCCTATCTGTACCAGTGTACATCTTCTGGTCTAGCCAGACTTGAAGGTAGAATTGGGATCATGATAGTGGGGCAGGGTGGGAGGAAGCATTTAAGAACTAGAGGAAAGTTGTATGTTTCATCGGTGCTATATTGCACCCTGATCGGCTCATCTCCTCCCTGCCACCCCTCTGTAAGGGAATGTCCAGTTTCCTACAGGTTGGCTTTTGGTCTCCACTCTGCACTCCCCATCTTTCACAATAATATGTTTTTTTATTCTTTGATGCCTGATACCCTATCCCATCAACACCTCATGATCACACAGGCTGGTGTGCTTCTTCCATTTGGGCTTGGTTGCTTCTCAGCTAGGTGGCCACTTCTTTATCTTCAAGCCTTTAAGACCCCACACTATATCTTTGGATAGTCGGGCACCATCAGCTTGAAAAAGTCCCTTTCTATTGCTCATTTATTGGATATTTTATCATTAAAAATGTTGCATCTTATCAAATGCCTCCCCCAAATCAAGAAAGATATAAAATATGTTTTAACCCCCTTTTATTATGTTTTTAATTTTTTCTTCTGCTCTTTTGCTTCATCATTCACTGCTTTTCAGCCCTTACTTTCTTGGTATAAAGAATGGCCAGAGGGTCCAAGAAAAGAAAAACCAAACTCACTGCCCTCAAGTTGATGCCAACACCTAGTGGTCCCAGCGGCCAGGGTGGAACTGCCCCTGTGGGCTTCTGAGGCTGTCACTCTACAGGAGTAGAAAGCCTCCCTTCTCCTGTGGTCACAGGGCGAGCTCCTTTGAATAAATCCTATGTTTACTCTTGTAAGGGAAATCCAAGGAAAGCAGACCAGAGCCTGGGTTTTAATGAACGACTTTATTAGGGTTAACTGCGGCCTGCCAGGCTGTTGGAATGAGAGTCAAGGGGGCGGGGTAAGGGGAGACTGGAAGTCAGAAAGGGGGAGCTAGAGAGAGGAAGAGCGAGGGACAGATGTGTGGTCACAGGAGAAGGTGAAGAAAGTCAGAGAGAGCACAAACAGAGGAATCCCGTGTTAGTAAACTTTGGGGGACAGAAATAAATGATTATGTCTGAAAGGAGCCTTGCTCCCCCTACCCCCACGCCCACCCAGCTGGCTGTGGCACCCGCAGAAGAGTGAAGAGAGGGGAAGGTTTCTGTAAGAAGCCTTGAGAGGTGAGGTGTCCCATGACACTAGGTGGGATGGAGAAGGGGTTAGAGATGCTGGCTATGGCTGAGAGCCGTAGTGTCACCGCTGGACCCTTTATTCACCTAGGGCCTAGTGAAGTCGTGCTTGCACACTGAGCTGTTAGCCACAGGTCAGAGATTCAAACGCCCTCACCCCCACCCCACCACCAGCAGCTGCTCTGAGGGAGAAAGATGAGGCTGTCTGTTCCTGTGAAGATTTAAAGACCTGGAAACCCGAAGAGGAATTCCACTCTGCCCTATAGGGTCATCATAAATGAGAGTCGACTCAAGGGCAGTGCCTTTGGGTTTGTTTATTTGTTTACCTAGTTCAGCGTACAGAGCCTGCCCGTCAATCCCGCTCTAGAGGCTGTAGGTTTCTGGGTCTCTGTGGGCGGGTGGGTGTCTTGTACGTGTTGGGGCCCCCTGACCCCCGTGGCCGCGGTTGCAGCTCAAAGGTCTGTCGCTGCACAAGTGCTGGGAGGAGGTCAGGCGGATGCTGCGCATCCTGGACCTGGAGGACAAGCAGGACGCCCCCAGCAAGTTCCTCAGCGGGGGCATGAAGCGCAAGCTGTCCATCGGCATTGCCCTCATTGGGGGCTCCAAGGTGCAGCCCCAGGCGATGTGGGGGCGACCCTGCAAGGGGGGCGGGGGGGTGGTGTGGCCCTGGGCCGTGGGGGCTGGCCCCGGCCGCCCCATGTGACCCCACCCCCTCCTGGGGCCGCCCTATGCCCTCAGGTGCTGATGCTGGACGAACCCACCTCGGGCATGGACGCCATCTCCCGGAGGGCCATCTGGGACCTGCTCCAGCAGCAGAAGAGTGACCGCACGATCCTGCTGACCACTCACTTCATGGACGAGGCCGACCTGCTGGGGGACCGCATCACCATCATGGCGCAGGGGGAGCTGCAGTGCTGCGGGTCCTCGCTGTTCCTCAAGCAGAAGTACGGTGAGTGGCAAGCGACAAGGTTGAGGAGACTGTAACCAGGAGGGGGAAGGAGGGAGGAGAGGAGGAGAGTCTCCGAGGCTGGGGGACAGGAGGCCTGGGGCTGAGCTCTCTCTTGGACCCCTGCTAGAGCCCTTGGAGTTCCGGGGGGTGGGGGTGTCCCTGGGTCTGGACAGGGAGGTGATGCAGGCAGGGGTGGGGGCTTTTCCCTAAACCGTCTCCTACTTCCCTGCTCCTTCACATGGCCACCCAGACATGCACAGACCTCAGCCTCCTGGGCCCCCTCCGGCTCCCTCTGCTCTGGAGCTGCAGTTCCCCTCTTCCAGGGCCTCAGACCCCCCCCATACCTCCACCCCCACCCCTCTCTCCACCTCCTTCCTTGGCCAGCCTGACATTAGTCAGCACACACTGCTGCCTTTCCTCTGAGCACCTTCGGGGCCTATCCACTTGCCGGGTCCTGGCCCAGGCCACAGTCTCCCTACCTGCAAGCCCATGTCCCTGACGGTGCCCTCACGTGCCCTCGCTTTAGTTTCAGCCCCAGGGTCACTGCCCTTCTTGCTCAGTGACAGTGGGACGCTATCACCCCACCCTGACCTAATACTCTCCTGCCTGCCTCCTGGGAGCCAGAGCCTCACCAGGCTGTGGCCGAAAGCTCTCACCAGCACTCAACCCTAGATGCAGCCCCATGAGGTCTTAAAAAATGCCACCCTCAAAATGACATCTGTGCTTGCTAAGATCATACCCAGGGCTTGTGCAGCCAATTTGACCAATGATTTCTCCACGCCTGCTCCCAGGGGTGCTGAGTGGGAGTCCAAGGCAGCTCAATGCTCTCGGATCATCACGGGTCACTGGTCGCCCTGGGGATGAGGACACTGGTTTCTTTGCACCAGACTGCAGTCCCCCTGAAGGCTGCAGGCTTATCTCTTCCTCAGTAGGAGTTTCCTGTCTCTTCACTTTCCTAAGCTCGTCCGTCCGTTTCCACTGGGTGCATTCTGAGTCCTGGCAGCCCCATGGGACAGAGCAGCGCAGCCACTCTGGGCTCCGGAGGCTGCCGATGTTCTGAGGGCTGACTGCTTCATCACTCTTCATTCTGCCCAGAGGTCGGGGGGATCAGACCTTAGACTTGGTGGTCAGCAGCTGAGTGCTTCCACCTCAGCACCACCAGGGATCCTTCAGCCCTTCCCTACAGCCAATCCCAGAGACAAGGCCAGGCTCTCTGCCAGAGGAGAGTGCGGGCTGGGCAAAGCTGCTCACAGTCTTTGTGGGGTGCTGCAGGTGCTGGATATTACATGACTTTGGTGCAGAATCCTCATTGTCACACAGAAGAGGTCACCCGTCTGGTCTACCAGCACATCCCCAACGCCATCCTGGAGGCCAGCCTTGGAGAAGAACTAACCTTCTTACTCCCGAAGGACAGCATCCCGAGGTACAGACCCCGCATCACCCCCAAGTCCCGTCCTCAAACTAGGTCAGCATTCAACCACTTAGGCCCAGTGTCCTTGGTCACCAAGAACATGGACCCATCCAACTGGAACCCTGGTCCCTCCCAGCGCAAGCCTCCAAGCTCGCTCACCTCTGTGCTTCCCCAGCCGCCGGCCTCTGAGCACATGCTTCTTGACCCTGCTCAAGATCCCATCAGCTCACCTTCTCCAGAAGCCACCTGCTGGAGTGTCCCTGTCCGTTTCTCTCTCCACAGGTCATCTTCTTTAACACTGAAGAGAGCCCTAGTGGCACAGTGGGTTAAGTGTTTACCTGCTAACCAACAGATTGGCAGTTTGAATCCACTAGCTGCTCCACATGAGAAAGAGGCTGTCTGCACCTATAAAGATCAACTGCCCAGGGAGCCCTAGAGAGGTCCTCCTCTGCCCGATGGAGGAGAACTGGGAGGAGCTGAACTGTCTGAGGAAGCTGTGTTCCCAGAAGAAAGGGCAGAGCAGGGTTAGGATAGGAAGTCCTTAGTTGAAGAGTGGGTTGACCAGGCTTGTCCTTTCACCGCATTTCTGAGCCTGCGTCTAGGTCGCTGTGCAGGCTCACCTGTAGTGCCATGTCCCATTGACTTTGCAGATCCTGGGTTCTTTACAAATTGAACAGCGGTGGCAGTCGCGCAGCAAGGCAAGGCTGCCGACAACAGCACGTGTTCCCTTTGGTCCTTCTCATAGCAACTCCCACTTTGTCCTCACGCTGTCACTCACTAAGGGACTGCAGCCTCGTGTCAGCATCACTTTTCCTTTTCTTTTTTAAATTCATCTTATTAGGGGCACATACAACTCTTATCACAATCCATACGTACA
Organism: Tenrec ecaudatus; assembly: GCF_050624435.1. Classification (NCBI taxonomy): domain Eukaryota; kingdom Metazoa; phylum Chordata; class Mammalia; order Afrosoricida; family Tenrecidae; genus Tenrec; species Tenrec ecaudatus. The sequence goes on along the minus strand of NC_134541.1, from coordinate 110,334,876 downwards.
TCAATTGTGTAAAGCACATCTGTACATTCTCAAAACATTTGCTCTCCACGTAAGCCCCTGGCATCAGCTCACCCCCCCCCACTTCCCCCTCCCTCATGAACCCTTGATAATTTAAAAATTATTATTTTGTCATATCTTGCACTGTCCGATGTCTCCCTTCACCCACTTTTCTGTTGTCCGTTCCCCCAGGGAGGAGGTTATATGTAGGTCCTGTCATCAGTTCCCCCTCTTGACCCTACCCTCCCTCTACCCTCCCAGCATCACCACCCTCACCACTGGTTCTGAATGGATCATCTTCCTTGGGTTCCCTGTGTTTCCAGTTCCTGTCTGTACCAGTGTACATCCCCTGGTCTAGCCAGATTTGTAAGGTAGAATTGGGAACATGATAGTGCGGGGGGGAGGGCGGCATTCAGGAACTAGAGGAAAGTTATATGTTTCATCATTGCTACACTGCACCCCGACTGGCTAATCTCCTCCCCTCGACCCTTCCATAAGGGGATGTCCAATTGCCTACAGATGGGCTTTGGGGCTCCACTCTGCACTCCCCCTCATTCACAATGATATGATTTTTTGTTCTGATGATGCTTGATCCCTTCTATACCTTATGATTGAAGGCTGGTGTGCTTCTTCCATGTGGGCTTTGTTGTTTCTCAGCTAGATGGCCGCTTGTTTTCCTTCAAGCCTTTAAGACCCCAGATGCTATATCTTTTTATAGCCGGGCACCATCAGCTTTCTTCACCACATTTGCTTATGCACCCATTTGTCTTCAGTGATTGTGTCAGGAAGGTGAGCATCATGGAATGCCAGTTTAATAGAACAAAGTGTTCTTTCATTGAGGGAGTACTTGAGTGGAGGCCCAATGTACTTCTGCTACCTTAATACTGAACCTATACATACATGCACATAGATCTATTTTCACATCCTTATATATAAATATATTTACATACGTACATGCCTTTATTTAGACCTCTATATACAGCATCACTTCTCTGTGCACCAAGAGACCAAACATGTCACAAGACTCATGTGATTGTGCTGCTCTGTTGCTGGCTATGGACTGAAACCAGCCCCACGGCATCTCGGAGGCCAGCCTGGACTTGACTTGTAGTTGTTAGGACTGCCCACACCCCGGGTTTTCAAGGCTCTAATCTTTTGAAAGCCTCTCTTCTGAGGACCCTCTGGGCAGATTCAAACCACCAATCATTAGGCTAGTGGTCACGCACTTAACCATTCCAGACACAAAGTGCCGTTAAGTGAGATGCCGTGCTGTTGGTCAGTCCCTTCTCACAGTGACCTTGTGAACAGAAGGAAACATGGCCTGGCCCCGCACCATCCTCATGACTGTTTCTGTGTTTGAGCCCCCGCTGTTGTAGCCACTGCATCAGTCCATCTCCCTGAGGCACAGATTAGGACCCAATGTTCAGTAAAGAATGTCTAGAAGGGGGACCGGAGGGTAAGCGTGGAAGACGAGGAACACCTGGGAGTGAGAGGAAGGAGGCAGTAGGTATAGAGCATGAGGTGGGGACATTGTGTCAGATGTGGGGCCATGAGAACAGAGACCCCAGGGGAGATGATTGCAACAGACTTCCTCCTCCAGCCACCCAAACCCAGGATGCACCTGCTTAGGGAAGACAGAAGCCTGACTGTTAGAGTCACTTCTTCCAAGCCTTGGCTCCAGCTGAGTCCTGGCCTGGCTGGTCACAGAGCTGTTGAAAAGACTCAAAAACTCACTGCCATCGAGTCCAACTCTTAACTACCCTAAAAGGCAGGCTAACCCCGCCCTGTGGGTCTCCGAGACCCATCAAAGCGCAGCAGTGCCCAGTCCCACGCCATCCTCCCAATCATTCCCGTGCTTGCAGCCATGGGGTCAGTCCATCTAGTCGAGGGCCCTCCTCTCCTTCGCTGCCCCTCCACTTTACCAAACATGATGTCCTTCTCCAGGGACTGCTATCTCCTGACAAGAAGTCTAAAGTAGGTGAGACGAAGTCTTGCCATCCTTGCCTCTAAGGAGCGCTCTGGCCTTATCTCTTCCAACACAGATCTGCTTATCCGTTTAGCAGTCCAGGGTACTTTCAATCGTCTTCTCCAGCCCCACAGTTCAAACGCATCGATTCTCCTTCAGTCTTCCTTACTCAAAGCCTTGTCTTCCTCCTATGAATTGGCTGATGGTTTCGAACTGCTGACCTTGTGGTGAGCAGACCAACATGTGACAAATACGGTCCTAGGGCTCCTGTTGAAAACATGACACAAATTATTACACGCCAAATGGCTTCTAATGGCCCTTGACTTTTAGTAAGCACCCACAACATAGACGCTCTGTCTCTTCCTGTTCAAAAGAAACAAACTCATTCAGTAAAACCTGCAAAAGCTGGGACCTGTGTAAGGCAGAAACCCGTTGGAGAAGGAAAATGCAAATATTCTCCACAAAGTGAGCAACAAGGAGTGTTAAGTCTGCTCACTGTCAAAGGTGGGAAACTTTGGAGATCCTGACTTCATACATTTCCAGCCCAGGCACCCTCTGCAACTGAGCCAAGGACATGGGAAGACAAGGCACACAATGCCTTTGTTCCTTCTGCCGCTGTTGGGTGAGTGCTGGGCTGCTAGCCACAAGGCCGGCAGTTCAAACCCACCAGCCCCTCTGGCAGCACGGAAAGACCCGAGGACCGTGGGTTTGGCGCTCTGAGCTCTGAGCACAGAAGTACTGCTCATGCGATGCTTGCGCTAGGCTGTGGTCTAGTCCACACAATAGCATGGTGGACAAGGTTGAAATATCGTGAGAATGACCAAAAGAGAACACAGAATTGCCACAAAGCCTTCACCTTGCAAACAAGGCAACACCTTTGACGTGCACTGTAACAACGCTCAACAGAACAAGAACTGCCTGTGTTTCCTTTGCATCTGAACCAGGCGAGGCGCATGTGCGGTTTCCTCCCCACAGTAAATGCTGTTACCCTCGTTGTTCTAGAGAAAGCAGGTGCCCAGAGCTGCACCACTTTGGGGTTTGCTTCCAGAGCCCAGGCGTCTGCTGCTGGAACCTGAGCCCGGCTGTGTCTTCCTTCCAGATTTGAATCTCTCTTCTCTGAGCTGGAGCTGAGACAGGAGGAGCTGGGAATCTCCAGCTTTGGAGCCTCTGTGACCACCATGGAGGAGGTCTTCGTTCAGTAAGCAAAATAGCCAGAACCTAAGAAGTGAGAGGTCGCCCCGCCAATTGTGCCCAAGTGCTGACTCCTTGCCCCAGCCCTCTGATCACTCCCAGGGACGGGTGGGGGTGAGTGTGGTAGTACTAAGCAGCTGGAGAGGACCCGGGTGGCAGAGTGGGTTACACACTGGGCTGCTAACCACAATGCCAGCAGTTCAAACCCACCAGCGCTCCATGAGAGAAAAAAGAGGCCATCTGCTTCCCTGAAGAGTTACGGCCTCAGAAACCCAAGTCCTTAAGCTCTCTGTGAGCCTGAGCTCAGTGACGGTGGTGGTGGTGGGGTGGATGGTTTTAAAGCAGATTGAGTGTCATGAAGCGGGTACGCAGACTCATGTCTGAGAAGGCCTTGACGGGTGAGGCAGTGCAGGTAGACTGGTGAGAGGGTTGCAGGCAGCAGGTAAATGATCTCATCCAGACAGGCACTCGATGTCGTTTAACATTCCAGGTGTTATTTATGATGATTTCGCATTCTACATTTTCTCCCAGCATTTTTGGGGACGGCTTTGGGAAGTCAGGCACCAGGTCTCTCTTCCTAATCCATCTTAGTCCAGAATGTCTGTTCCACAGCCCCTAGGACGTTGTCATGACCCAGCATGGACTGTTCTATGTCCACCAGCCCCCTTTCTTTCACTCATTAGCCCAGCTTTTCTTCGTCTTTATTTCACGCACTCTGACTTTCATTCTTTAAACGCCAGTGAAATCAAAAGTGTTGTGATTGTGAGAACTTGTGTTTGTTTGTGTTCGGTTTAGGGTTAATAAGTTGGCAGACTCCAGTGCAGATAAGCAACGCAGAAAGTCCTCAACCGGGCTGCAGAGCCAGGTGAGCAGAGACCCTGCAGTCAGCGTCCGATACCTTCCTGCCAGAATCTCCTCGGAGCTGCCTGGCCTGTTGATGGAACCCAACACCGGGGTGAGCAGCCTGAACTGGGGCCAGTATGCGTGTAGCCTCTCCTAGGGCCCAAGGAAAGTGTGTTTGGCATCGGCATCAAAGACCCCCCCCTGCCTGCTTCATACCCTGCTTTTGCCGCTTGTCGAAGGCAGGGTGGTGGTGTTTCTGCAAGGCTCGATCCACTGGGAGAGAGCAGGTCACGAAAGCTCCTAGTGAACATTCTGGCCATCCCTCTGGCCAATCAGGAAAGAGTCACAAGCATGAGATCTGATGGCCAAGAAAGCATGCTCAGCCTTTCCCTGAGAAAGTGATCATGCGATGTACCACTTGGAATGGAAACTCTGAGAACAGAGCCTAGGAGACATGCAGGCTCCCTGGTGGGGTGGTAGGGTACGCCACAGGCTGCAGACCACAGGGATGCTGCTCTGAACCCACTCGCCTGCAGCTGTAGAGATGTACAGCTTCAGAAGCCCTGTGGGGCATTTCAACTCTTGCTGTCCGTGTGTCCAACTTAACACAGTGGCAGTGGATCTGAGACGTATGGACAGCTTGCAGTGATCTTAAATTGATGGATTAAGAATATTGGTGTGCATTTTATAAGGAAGCCTTTTGAAAATAATTGTGGTGTTTTTTAACTCAACAACGCACACACAGACTCTAGTTTCTATGTAGAATCTTAAGTGACACTGGTTACATTCCACTTTACAAAACACAGTGTCCTTCTCTGGGGACTAGCCCCTCCTGACCATGTGGCCAAAATATGTGAGACACAGTCTCGCCATCCTTGCCTCTAAGGAGCGCTCTGCCTGCACTGCAAGATGCATCTGTCTGTCCTGTTAGCAGTCCAGGGTACTCTCAGTATCCTTCACCAGCACCGTATTTCAAATGCATCGATCCTATTAGGTGTTCCTTATTCAGTGCACGTGCATATGACATCACTGAAAATGCCCATGGCTTAGGTCAGGCACACCTTAGCCCTGAAAACGCCATTGCCTTTCAACACTTTAAAGAGGGCTTGTGCAGCAGATTGACCTAATGCCAGTGCATTGACTGCTGCTTCCATGAGCATTGCTTGTGGATCCAAGCAAGACAGAATCTTTGACAACTTCAATCTTTTCTCCATTTAGCATGATATTAACTATTGGTCCAGCTGTGAGGATTTTTGTTTTCTTTTCATTAAGCTGTAATCTGTATCGAAGGCTGAGATCATTGGTCTTCATGTAGGCTTCAAGTCAGCCTCACTTTCAGCAAGCAAGGTTGTGTCATGTTTATATCATAGGTTGTTAATAAGCCTTCCTCCAATCCTGGTGCTTCATTCTTCTTCCTGTAGCCCAGCTCGTCTGCACTGTGCTCATGCAGAACCTGTATACGCAGGATCTTGGCTCAGGCGGCGGTTGTGTGGGCAGAACAAGGACATTCTGAGGGTCTGAAATCAAGAAAAGTGCGCTTCAGGGCCATGTGTTTTCACCACACTTGTTCAATATATTTGCCGAGCTAATAATCAGAGTAGCTGACCTTCGGGAAGCAGAGCGGTATTACAACACACGGGGCAATCACATTGGATTACGAAATGGAGCACAACCACGCGGTCCTGTGGGTCACGGCCTGTCCAAGTTGACCCACGTTTTAGGAGGACAGAGTCTAACCCACGACTGTCCCCATCAGTGTAAAGTCACTATCCCCGAAGGTTCCCATCTAATCTGTAATGTTACTGTTGTCAATTTGACTTCATATAGATAGGTTTTAAATGAGTCTCATGTTCAAAGCAGACCTTTTTATTTTTGTTTGTTTTTAACATTTTATTAGGGACTCATACAACTCTTATCACAATCCATACATATACATACATCAATTGTATAAAGCACATCTGTACATTCTTTGCCCTCATCATTTTCAAAGCATTTGCTCTCCACTTAAGCCCTTTGCATCAGGTCCTCCTTTATCCCCTCCCTCCCTGCTCCCCCCTCCCTCATGAGCCCTTGTTATTTTAGAAATTATTATTTTGTCATATCTTGCCCTATCCGGCGTCTCCCCTTACCCCCTCCTCTGTTGTCTGTCCCCCAGGGAGGAGGTCACATATAGATCCCTGTAATTGGTTCCCCCTTTCCAACCCACTTGCCCTCTACCCTCCCAGTATCACCCCTCACAGCCCTGGTCCTGAAGGTATCATCCGCCCTGGATTCCCTGTGCCTCCAGCTCCTATATGCACAAGTGTACAACCTCTGCTCTATCCAGACTTGCAAGGTAGAATTCGGATCATGGTAGTGGGGGTGGAGGCGGAAGCATCTAGGATCTGGAGGAAAGCTCTATTTTTCATCGGCGCTACCTCGCACCCTGACTGACTCATCTCCTCCTCTAGACCCCTCTGTGAGGGGATCTCCATTGGCCGACAAATGGGCTTTGGGTCTCCATTCTGCACTTCTCCCTTCATTCACTATGGTAAGATTTTTTTTTGACCCCTTATACCTGATCCCTTTGACACCTCGTGATCGCACAGGCTAGTGTACTTCTTCCATGTGGGCTTTGTTGCTTCTGAGCTAGATGGCTGCTTGTTCCTTCAAGCCTTTAAGACCCCAAACACGATATCTTTTGATAGCCAGGCACCATCAGCTTTCTTCACCACATTTGCTTATGCACCCGTTTGTCCTCAGCGATCATATCATGGAGGTTTGCACCCAATGATAGGATTTTTTTTCTTCGATGCCTGATAACTGATCCCTTCGGAACCACGTGATCACACAGGCTGGTGTATTCTTCCATGTGGGCTTTGTTGCTTCTGAGCTAGATGGCCGCTTGTTTACTTCAAACCTTTAAGACCCCAGACACTGTCTCTTTTGATAGCCGGGCACCATCAGCTTTTTTCACCACATTTGCTTGTTCACCCGCAAAGCAAACCTTTTTAATACTAGTTTATTGAAACAACTTTTTGGTTTTAAAATGGCCTGATGTTTTTTGTTTATAGATGATGTTACAGATATTGTTATTTATATTTATATATAAATCTATAATTAAATAATATTTATTATGCTTGATGTCCTTATCCATGGACTATTCTCTCTTAACAACATGTCCAAAGTATGTGAGAGGTCCTACCATCCTTAGCTCTAAGGAGCACTCTGGCCGTACTTCTTCCAAGACAGATTGGTTTATCCTTTTGGCAGTCCGTAGTGCTCCCAATATTCTTTTCCAGCACCACAATTCAAACACATCAAATTCTTCTTTGATCGTCCTTAGTCAGTGTCCAATTTTCACATGCACATGAGGCTATTAAAAATACCATGGCTTGGCTGTGCAATCATGGGGCATTGAGGGGATCAGGTCAGGCCTCATCAGAACAAAAAATCATGTCATAGTGAATGAAAGGGGAGGCATGCGGAATGGAGACCCAAAGCCCATTTGTGGGCCACTGGACATCCCCTTATAGAAGGGTCTCAGGGAGGAGATGAGCCAGTCAGGGTGCAATGTAGCAATGATGAAAAATGCAACTGTCCTCTAGTTCCTAAATGCTTCCTCCCCACCCACTACCATGATCCCAATTCTACCTTACAAGTCTGGCTAGACCAGAGGATGGGCACTGGTACAGATAGGAACTGGAAGCACAGGGAATCCAGGACGGATGATCCCTTCAGGACCAGTGGTGTGAGTGGCGATACTGGGAGGGTAGAGGGAGGGTGGGTTGGAAAGGGGGAACCAATTACAAGGATCTGCATGTGACCTCCTCCTTGGGGGATGGACAACAGAAAAGTGAGTGAAGGGAGATGACGGACAGGACAAGATATGACAAAATAATAATTTATAAATTTTCAAGGGTTCATGATGGAGGGGGTAGTGGGGAGGGAGGGGGAAATATGAGGACCTGATGCCAGGGACTTAAGTGGAGAGCAAATGTTTTGAGAATGATGAGGGCAATGAATGTACAAATGTGCGTTACACAATTGATGCATGTATGGGTTGTGATAAGAGTTGTATGAGCCCCTAATAAAACAATTTCAAAAATACCATGGCTTGGGTCAGGCTCCTCAAAGTAACATCCTTACTTGTCAACACTCTAAGGAGGTCTTGCGCAGCAGATTCACTCAATGTGACGGGTCTTTTGATCTCCGGACTTCTGCTCCCACTGCTTGTGGATCCAAGCAAGATGGAATCCTCAACAACTTCAATCTTTCTCCATTTATCACGGTGTTGCCTACTGGTCCAGATGTGAGGACCCATTCTTCTGGTCTGATGCCAAATGAGGTGACTGCTTATGGAAGCAATCAGCCACATATTCCATATCCTCCTATTCCTGACTCTCTTCCTTCCTCTGCTCCTCGGCAAATAGAGACCAATTACTGTGCCTTACATGACCACCTGCACACTTTTAAGACTGCATTGTTGAAAAAAAAGACTGCATTGTAAAGTGGTCTTGATTTAGCATCTCACAAGATATTAATGTAAGACAGTAAGTCTGATTTTTATGGATTAGTGATTTCATTGTCTCATAGTTTTGAATCAAATACATCAAAGGGGAACCTGTGGAGTCTAGAAGGTCTTGGGGTTGACTAGCTGGTCTCCTGACCTGCGCAGACAGGAAACTCTTTTCTGCCCCCAGCAAGTGGTTATCTAGACCCCCCCGACCCTACCCCGGGCCAAACTTGACTTTGAAGGCAGCTCCAAGTCTTCTGAGAAGTATTTCTTGATGTAGAACCTCAAGCAAGAGCCTTTTGGCCAATACTAGAGATGAATGTAGCCTCCCTCCTATTGAGCCAGTCCCTTAGTAAAGCAGGAAGTCAATGAAAAAGAGGAAGACAGTCCATGAAGCCGAAGGTCACGTGACTGCCACCATGGGCTCAGGCAGGGAAGCCATGGTGAGGACGGTGCCCGGGCTCCATTGTGTGTGGAGGCCCTAGGGGCACAACCTGCCCAGCGGGTATCTGCCACAGTTCTGACAATGGCTTAGCAATGCCGGACCTGCTCGTCAAACCTCCTCCTGGGAAGAAAGTGAGGTAGTGGATGTTGAGGCTGGGTCATCGGGCCCCCTGCCTGACTCCAGCCCTGCAGTAACCTAGAGTAGCAAAGTAGGAATGCCCAGCCCTTAACTCGATGATCTCCGTCCCCGCCAGGCTGGCTCTAGCTCTGGGGTGGCAGTCCCCTTCCTATCAGTGAGGCTGGCTGTCTCTGTGCGTGGGCCCCACACCTATACCCAGGTGTGTCAGTGGATGGAGTGAAATTTCTAGGTCAGAGACTACTGGTAGTTTTCTACTTACTCACCCAGCCCATGTATTTTCTAACAACAACCAAAAATTAAGACCCATCGGCTCATCCTCAGTGATAATTTCCCCCAATCCCTCTATCAACCCTCAATGTTTGCCAGTCTAGAGGGAATGGGAAAAAATATGGAATAAAACTCAAAATCATTAACAAAGACCAGATTTCCTGGTCTGAAGAGACTGGTAGAACCTGCAAGACGGTGACCCTGACTCACCCTTCAGACGTGTGTGTGTGTGTGTGTGTGTGTGTGTGTGTGTGTGTGTGAAGGCAGAAAGGGAGGAGAGCCAAGTTTCACCCTGGGGAATTGGGGATTACAGACCATGTCACCGAACGTGTGTGTGAACAGGCAGAAGGAAATCCAAGGTGCTCTGTAAGCTTTCCCTCAAACCACAATACATCTTTAAAAACAGGGTTTTATTGATTTAAAGGGAAAGGGGCATGTGGAGGTGGGGAAACCTCTGTTCTGTTTACAGTTGCTCTCTGTGCAGACTGCTCTAGACTCCTCCCAGTGGGGCCTTCCCTCTGCCAGTCAACCCCAATCAAATCATAAGCTCACAGAATGGTACCTGGGGGCCTCGGTCCAGCCCTCGGAGGAGCTGGCTGGCCCTCTCCCAGCTGCCCGGGGTCCAGTTCCGGTGGTGACGGTGCTGACGCCGTGTCCCTCATTGTCCTTGCAGTTCCATCTCCTCTGCCAGCAGTTCTATGCGATGCTCCTCAAGAGGGTCACCTACACTCGGCGCAACTGGATGATGATGCTGTTGATAAAGATCCTGGTGCCCCTGGCCGTCGTCACCTTCAGCCTCATGGTGTTCAGCCTCCAGACGCTGAGTCTGGAGAACAGACCGCTGGAGCTGACCCTCAGAATCCACGGCCGGACCATTGTGCCCTTCTCCATTCCCAGTAACTCCAGCCTGGCCCCGCGCCTCACAGAACGCTTCGTGGAAATGCTGGAGGCTGACTTACAGATCCCGCTAGAGGTCTCAGGTGAATGCTGGGCGCTGGAGGAGAGCAGGGTGCACCGGCAGCTGGCCAGGCGTCTGAGTCCTTCTGTCTGAGGTTGGGATGAGTCAATAGACAGCTTCAAAAAATAGCACCCAAAATCCAGCGCAACAGCAAAATGAGGTCGTGTGTACTGAGTCTTTCTTTTTAAAAATCATTTTATTAGGGGTTCATACTCCTCTATCACAATCCATACATACATCAATTGTGTAAAGCACGTTTGTATATTCATTGCCCTCATCATTCTCAAAACATTTGCTTTCCACATAAGCCCCTGGCATCAGCTCTTCATTTTTCTCTCTCCCTCCCCGCTCCTCCTCCCTCATGAACCCTTGATAATGTATAAATTATTATTTTGTCATATCTTACACTGTCCGATGTCTCCCTTCACGCACTTTTCTGTTGTCCGTCCCCCAGGGAGGAGGTTATATGTAGATCCTTGTCATCGGTTCCCTCTTTCCACCCCACCCTCCCTCCATTATTGTGTCTTTCTCACATCTAACCCCAAGCACCCAACCCACGGCCATTGAGTCAGTTCTGCTGCAGAGAGCCGACAGGGCAGAGTGAAGCTGCTTCTCGGGGTGTCTGAGGTTGTATGTCTTTATGGGATCAGACTGGCTCATCTTTCTCCTGGGGAGCAGCTGCTAGTTTTGAACCACTAACCTGGTAGCTAGAGGCCCAATTCCTACAGAGTGCCTCAGGGAGTGACCCAAAAAACACCCCAAACTCACTGCCATTGAGTTGATGCCAACTCATAGCAGCCCTGTGTGGCAGAGCAAATTGCCCCTGTGGGTTTCCAAGACTAACTGTTTACAGGAGTAGAAAGCCCCGTCTTTGCACCTTAAAACGACTGGTGTTTTCGAATTGCCAATCTTTCGGATCAAAGGCCAATGAGCTAACCAAGGTGTTGCGAGCTTGTAAATCTTTGCAGGCCCCAGGGCTCCGCAGGGAGTGAGGTGTTCTGCTCTGCCCAGGTTCCATGGACGAGTTCCTGCTGCGGAGGAAGGAGGAGGAGCCTGAGGGCTTTGACAAGCTGTACCTGGTGGCCGTCTCCATCGAAGACGTCCAGGGCCATTCCACAGTGACCGTGCTGTTCAACAACCAGGCCTACCACTCCCCCGCCCTGGCCCTGGCGCTGGTGGACAACTTCCTGTTCAGGCTGCTCTCGGGCACTGGGGCGTCCATCAGTGTCACCAACCACCCTCAGCCCCTGCCGGCCGCGGAGGTGTCTGAGAACATCCTGCACGAGTACGTGTGCCCTCCGCACCCAGCCCCGCGTTGCAGGTGCCACTCCTCCCGAGCCGGCCCCACCCTCACCCCTACCTGTCCATCCCTCACAGAGACCTCAAACTGCATTCCCTTGTCCTCAACCTCCTCTTCGGGATGGCCTTCCTGGCCAGCTCCTTCTCCATCCTGACCGTCAAGGAGAACGCCAGCAAGGCCAAACATATCCAGTTCGTCGGTGGTGTCCACGTGGCTACCTTCTGGATCCCCAACCTGCTGTGGGACCTCATCACCGTCCTGGAACCCAGCCTGCTGCTGCTGGTGAGCTGGGGAAGAGCCCCCTGCAGGGTGGGGCCCTCCTGGTGCCCACCCTGCTGCTGCTGCTGCTGTCATGGTGAATTAGTGGGGGTGGGGGGCCCTAGCTGGTGAGAGGCTGGCCAAAACTGAGGCTGTTTCTAGGAACAGCGAGGTCTGCCCCCAAGAAGCTACTTACTTACTCTGTGGCCTTCCCCCAGCCACTCCCCCACCACTAGTAAGAGACTCCTCCTTCCTAATCAGAAAGAGTAGTTAATGGCTCAGCAGGGCTCTGCTGGATGTCAGTGGTGACTGGACTGAGGGGCTCCAGGGCCCCTGGCCCCTCTACGTAGAACAAACCATCGTGTTCTCAGTGCCTCTGAGGCTCCTTGTCCCCATGCACTGGGGCCGCCCCTCTGCCACTGACCATTACAGAGCCAGGGCCCTTGGTGACTCCTCCCACCCCGCTGCCTCTCCACAGGTGGTGTTTCTGTACTACAGAGAAGAGGCCTTCACCTACCAGGAGAACAGCCTGGCTGTCCTGCTCACGCTCATGCTCTACGGCTGGGCCATCATCCCCTTCGTCTACGTGCTCAGCTTCTGCTTCGCCAGCCCTGGCTCTGCGTTCATCAAGCTCATCTTCGTGCTCACCTTCCTGAGCATCAGCCCCTTCATCCTCGTCTCCGCCACGAGCAGGAAAGGTGAGGCCCGGGGTCACACCACTCCGCTCCCTCTAGCAGCCAAGGACGAGGCGCATGCGTGCGCGTGCACGCCTGCCAGCCCTTGTGCGGGAGCGTCCACGTGCTTGAGGTGCCCCAGCTGCCATCTCTGGGGGAACGGCTCAGCAGAGAGGTGCTGTGGAGAACGTGGGTCCTGCTCTGCACCCAGGCAGGCCGCAGTGTAGACGAATGCAGCGTCCTCCCAGCCACAGTGATTGCGCTCCGCACTTGGGGCAGCACGGCTAGGTAGGCGAGTGGAGCCGGTGTGGAGAAGTGGCTGGGACTCCCCACCGATGTGGTTGGGTTAGCCCCTGCCTTGGAGCCTATCCCAGCTCCTAACAGCCCGATGTCGAGTTTCTGAGCTTGTCGATCATTACAGAAGCAGACACTCATCCTTCTCCTAAGGCACAGCAGGTGGGTTTGAACCGCTGACCTTGCAATTAGCAGGCAAATGCCTAACCCACAGCACCAGTGTTCCTTCTCTATAGGTTTTCAACAAAAGAAAACAAACCACCTCATTTCCATGGAGTCGATTCCAACTCTGAGCAGCCCTGTGGGGCTGAGTAGACTTGTCCCTTTGGGTTTCCAAAACTCTAAATCTTTACCGGAGCAGACACGCCTCTCTTTCTCTCACGGAGCGACTGGTGGTTCAAACCTCCGACCAGGAGGTTAGCAGCTCAGTGACCCCTCTGCACCACCAAGGGGATGTTTCTATATCAAAAAGTTCATGGAAATAGAATAAAAAGAGAATAGAAATTTCCCACAATATTTTTGAACCCCCCCTTGTATCTGTATGTGCTGAAAATGATATCCATGCATGGCTATAGTGGAGCATACTCACTGCCTTGAATCAGAGCCTACTCAGCAATCCTGTCGGACAGGCTAGGACTGCCCCTGTGGGTTTCTGAGACTGGCTCTTTACAGGAGTAGAAAGCCTTATCTTTCTCCCATGGACCAGCTGGTGGTTTCAAACCTCTGACCTTGCGGTTAGCACCCCAACTCGTAACCACTATGCCACAGGGCTCCTAATAGAGCATGCCGGAGGCAAAATGATGAACTTCTTAGCCATAGCCAAACATTGTAAGAGTTGCCAGGCTTGGATGCTCTGGACCAGTGGTTCTCAACCTTCCTAATGCTACCACAAATGCTGCGACCCTCTCATACACTTGCTCGTGTTGTGGTGAGCCCCACACCATAACATTATTTTTGTTGCTACTTCATCACCATCATTTTGCTACTGTTATGGATCTGGCAACCCCTGTGAAAGTCGTTCGACCCCAAAAAGGGTCGTGACCCACAGGTTGAGAACCACTGCTCTAGACCATAGTTTTTGGGGACACCAAGGTCAATCGGGTCACTGTTTGGGACCCAAAGGTGTCTGCTATGTAGGAAGCACCTTGGGAAGGAGAAGTGATAGGAAGCTGATGCGTCAGAGCTGGGCACCCTGGGAAAGGGAGGCTTTGGGTGCTCCACCCCTGCTCCCCAGAGGAGGAAGCTGACAGGGGCCTGGGCCCCAATGGCCCACCTGAGAGCAGAGAATGCACACTCCCTCGGGGCCTCCTGTGAAGGCAGCCAGAAGCACTCTCCCTCCCGACCACTGGACAATGATGAAGAGAAATCAAAGGGTAGGAATCCATCAGCCGACCTGTCTCATCTGGGTAGTTTCTATGTCACTATGATAATGTTGTGAACTATGCCATCGGTATTTCAAATAGCATTAGTGTTACCCACAGTCGACAGATTGTAGGTTGAGACAGGCTACAAAGAAAGGCCTGGCTGTCTGCTTCTGAAGATTAGCCCCTGAAAATCCGATCGCTCAAGCAGATATTATCTGAGACAGTACTGGGAAACTCAAAAAGCCAGTGGTTTTGATAAATGAGCGCTTTTGGTGCCCTGACCCTGGCTTCCCTGCGACCTGAGTCTCAGGGTGGTTTCCTGTGGGGGGGGGAGGGAACGCACCGCTCCCAAGCTCCGCCCCAGACAGAGGTTCCTGTTCTGGTTTGTGGTTTCTGATCCCAGAAATGCTAGTCCGTCCAAGTTCATTTAGCATATGGAACCTCACAGTGAACTTGAGGGAAGGAGAGTTCACAGACTGTACTCCTCAAAGCCGCCGTCCCATGAGTGGAGTGTGCTCCTTGATAATCTGCCCTGGCTCTCCCTGAGGCAACTGTGACTGCAGTGTCCACTGCGCGTGCGCTCCCTCCCTCCCAGCGGCAGGCATGGAGCTGGAAGGAGGTTCCCATGAAGTCTGACGCTGGGTCCTCTTCCTTCCCTTCTGTCAGGACATGTTGACCTTGTGTTGTGAATTCACACTGCCATTTAGCAGGTCATACACATTTTGTTTCAGGTCATTGATTACAATACCCCTGTGATAGTCTGAGTACTTTAAAGAAACAAATCCACAGAAATTCATATGTGTACGAGAGAGTTTTGTGTAAAGGGTAAGTGCACATCAAGAAAACATCCCTACGCAGTGCTGCCCAAGCCCACAAGTCCAACATGAACCCATATGTCCAACACCAATCCACAAAGTCCTCCTCCATCTCACAAAGCAGACACACTGTGACACCGACTGCAGGAGGAAAGCTGAGTCAGTGAGCGTGTCAGCATCTCAGTGCTGGCAGGGGTCTCCACACAGCTGCTCCAGCATCCAGGGCTGCATCGGGATAGGCCCATGTGGCTTCTCCTCAGGGATGTCTTGTAGGAAGTGAACCTTGCCAGCTGAAGCAGGGAACTGGCTAAGGCAGCTGCACCCTGGTCCAACCATCAGAGAGCAAGAGACCTGAGAACTAGAAATGCGAGGCTCATCAAGCCATTTATCCCTCTGCCCTTCAATTAACCCCACATGTGTTTTTAGCCAGGTTGGCACAATAAACTAGCCCAGTGTAGCATCACTCATCCTGCTTCTTCCCTGGGTTTGCTGCTCCCACTCCTCCTCTTCTCCTAACCCTGTGAACTGTGTCCTTGGGTCAATGCTGTCCTTTTGATCTCAGACGGTTGACTTTATTCTAAGCTATGTGTATTTTCAGGTATAATGTAGCCCTTACAGACCTGTTGACTTGAGGGCTAAAAATTGAGCCTTGGAGATGAGCTCATGCAGGGACCACAGGGCCATAGTCTGGGCAGTTCCACCAGTCTTTATCAGATCAGTAATCCAGATCTCTTTTTCATGAGTGTGTGGTTTTTTATGATTTTGAGCTTTGTCCCACATTTTTCTCCCTCTCTATCCAGTACCTCTGATAAGGACTTTTTCAGAGCAGTTAGTGGTAGCCGGGCACCATCTAAGTCTTCTGGTCTCAGGGTTAAGGAGACTGATGTTTGTGTGATCTGTTAGTCCATTGGACTGATACTCCTTTGTGTCTTTGATTTTCACCTCATGATCACTCAGGCTGCTGTGCTTCTTCCATGTGGGCTTTGTTGCTTCCCAACTAGATGGCCGCTTGTTTACCTTCAAGCCTTTAAGACTCCAGATGCTATATCTTTTGACATCCAGGCACTATCAGCTTTCTTCACCACATTTCCTTATGAACCTGCTTTGTCTTCAGGTGAGCATCACAGAATCCCAGTTTAATAGAACAACGTGTTCTTGCATTGAGGGAGTACTTGAATAGAGGCCCAATGTCCATCTGCTACCTTAATATTTAACTTAGAAATATATGTACAAAGACCTATATCCTTATCATTATATATAAATATATTTACATATGTACATGCTTGTTTTTATACCTCTATAAATATTATTTGCCTCCTGCTTCTCTCCTCTATTTTCTTTTATTTTCCTCCTGTCCCACTATTATGTTCGACCTTCATTGACTCTCTGCAATTCCTCTCAGCTACATTGCATTTGATCAAATTCCACCAGGCATTCCACACCCTCCTTGCCATCGATTTTAGATCACTTATTGTTTCTTTGTTCCTGGGTTTGTTGGATACCCTCTTCCTTTCCCCCACCCTCCCCTCTCCCATATCCCCCAGAACTGTTGGTCCTGTTGTTGTTTTCTCCTTGAGATTGTTTATCCTGCCTATCTTATATACATAGACATGAAAGAAAAAAGATTAAAAACAAAAATAAAGAAAAGCCTATAAATCATTCCAGGACTGCCTGTTGACCTTTAGGAATGTTTTCCGATCGAGTCTGGTGAGGTGTCAAGCCCTGCCCTTGAAGTCTATTTTTGGGATTTCTTGGGGACTTCATTGCTTTTTTCCCCTTGCTGCTCTGTTCCTCGTTTGTAACACTTTTTAAACATTCTTTTCAAGAACTTTCTAGGTGGCTTCTCTTGGCCTCTGAAAGGATCACCAGCCAAACTTAGCAAACTCTCCTTTGTTTCTAGTGGTGTCTGTGTGGAGTCCCTGAGGATCTCCAGGGACACAGTCACATGTAACATCTTTTAGGAATGGTGGTTTGTCTCTGGGCATTATATTGGCCAGGCCTCTGTCCTTACTCCACAGCTGCCACACAAGGCCAGACCACAGCTCCTCCTAAACCTCACCTCTCTCTCCAGCCTCAAACTGCCCCTCTCCACCTGAGCATCCAGCCACACCCCACCACTTACCTTGTTTTCTGAGTCTGAGTCTTCTGCATAAACAATTGGAGCCAAAGGACACCAGGAAACCGACAGATGGAAGGGCATTTACCAAAGACAAACCGATGTGGTGTCTGGTGTCGGGTCTGAGGAACATAGTAGCCCGTGGTGGAGACTAGCTAAAGAGCGACATGGGCTCTGAGGTTGGTCCTGCAGGTAAAGCTAAGCTCTCCTGTTCCCCTCACAGATCTGAACTACAAAGCCATCTCGCAGTCCCTGGACAACGCCTTCCTTGTATTCCCGGGTCACTGCCTGGGGATGGCTTTCTCCAATCTATATTACAACTTTGGATTCCAGAAATTTTGCAACGCCAAGAAGCTGAACAAGACGGATTGCATTGCTGCCTGTGAGTATTGGAATTCTCACTTAATGGGTTGTTTTTACTAAGATACTCACATAAAAAGACTCACTCTTTTAACTGTCCAGTTCCTATGGTTTTGAGCAGCCTCACAAGGCTATGCAACCATCAGCCCTCTGCTCATGCCAGAACATTCCCTTTACTCCAGAAAGAGACCCTCTTCCCAACAAGGGCAGCCACTTCCCACCTCCCGACCCTCCACCCCTGCAGCTCTTCTGCATTCTGCCTCTGTGTGTCTGTCTGTCTGCGTGTCACCTATGGGGAACCTAACCAGGACCAAACCCACTGCCACTGGGCCCTTTCCAACTCATAGCGACCCCGTGGGCTTTGGAGGGGCCTCCTCGTTCTCCCGAGGCAGGTCCAGAGCCCTCCATGTGGAGAACGCCACCATGTGGAGAAAGCCAGCAGCCTCGGGCTGGATCCACAGACAGAGAAGTAATGAGCGTCCTCCAGGATTTCCTTTCACTTGGATCCACTGTCAACAGTCAGTGGAGAAAGTAAACAGCCTATGTCCCTGGGCAGTTCTGCTGCCCCAGACCTTAAGGCGGCCCAGAATAAAGGTGGCACTCTGAGGACTCCGTTGGGTCTGACCCAAGCCAGGGTCTTTTCAATCACGTCCCGTGCCTGTGAAGTTGACAATGAATGTGGAAGATGTTTGAAGAACTGATGCATCCGGATTGCCGTGAATGCACCGTGGCCTGTCTTGGCGTGGTCCTTGGAAGGCTGCGTCTGCGTCCTGTGGACATCATCATAAGCAGAGTAGAAAGAAGAACATGTGCTGGTGAGGAAGAGGAAGACTCTTGGGACGAGATGGATGGACGCAGCGGCTGCTCCAGTGGGCCCGAGCACGCCCACGATGGCGAGCGCGCCGCAGGACCTGGTCTCGTGGTGCAGTCGCCTGTGGTAGCCGAGGAGCCGCTCCACGGCCCCTGCAACCATGCACAAGTTAAGAAATGGCTTGGGGTCTGCCCCGAGGGCGCTCACACCTGCTTGTGCCTCTTCAGCAGAGGGATACACGGTCCAGGAGAACATCTTTGCCTGGGAGTCTCTGGGGATTGGGAAGTACGTGACTGCCCTGGCCATCTCCGGACCTGTGTACCTTGCTCTCCTTTTCCTCATTGAGACCAGCACCTTGAGGAGGCTGAGAGCCAGGCTCTCCAACTGCTTCAGGATGGAGAATTTGGTGAGTGGGTCTGCACGTAACCCCACCAAGGGAGAGGCTTTCCCGTGATGGCACAGCCTCGAGTCTGTGCGTCAGAGGAAGCCGGAGGATGAACCGGTGACAAGCAGGAACGTCCGGCTGAGCCCCTGAAACCTCCATCAGTGGACCGGTTCTCAGGCAGACACTGATGGCCTCACAATAGCCAGGGAGCAGGCAGGACCTGGGCCTGCATTTCCTAGAAGCAGCCACTTTCCACAAGGGCTCTTCCCACAGACATCCCAAGCTGGTGGGGGGAGGAGGGGGCACTCTGTTCCTTCCACTCTTGGTTTGACTCTCTCCCTCAGAGGCCAAGCCTCCCCAGAGAACAGTAGAAAGTGGGCCCTGACTAAGCCTAGACACACACACACACACACACACACACACACACTCGAGAGGGAGAGGTTGAGAGTCTGTGAGAGAGAAAGTGGGGGGACCTGTGTTATGTGAGAGACAGAGAGGAAAAAAGGAGGGGTGAGATGGGATGTGAATGTGTATGTGAGAGAGAAGGGAGGTGGGGCGTGTGTTTATGTCAGTGTGTGGAGAAGAGAGGTGGGCAAACACCTCACAACCTTCTCAAGGAGGCTCAGTCCTCAGTAGTCCCCAGCCTCTGCCTCCTGAGCTCACACACGTTCAATCTCTGGCCCCTGTTGGGATGCAGGAAAAGACCCCCAGCCCAGGGTCAGCGCCTGAAGACCAAGACGTGGCCGAGGAGAGGGAGACCATCCAGAAGCACTTGGGGAGCATATGCGAGCAGAATCCACTGGTCCTGAAGGAGATGTCAAAGGTGAAGTCTAGAACAGAAGCCCAAGTGCACTCTGTCACCGCTGGCACCTGGTAGGATTTCCAAAACCATATCTTCCCAGGAGCAGAGAGCCTGGTGGGTTTGCAGGGCTGACGTTCTGGTTAGCAGTCTGACACCTGACCTGTCCCCGGCGAGGGCACTACCTTTGCAGGTGCTCCCACAGAGACGACACCCACAGACACCCTGTGCCTGCGGAATGGTGCCAGGCCGACCCCACAGTCCTGGTCTCCAAACAGTCCACTTGACACCGACTGACCACGGAGCTTGCTGGGGGGTGTTATTTGCCACCTTCATGGACCCATCTGTCCAAGGGCCTGGGAAGGGGGAGAGGAGGGACAAGATCCTGGGACTCCAAGAAGCAAGGAAGTGCGGGGCGACTCTCTCCTGGACTCAGAAGGAAATCTGAGGGAGAGCTCTGGTGGGGGGAGGGCTCTCCAAGCCTGCTTGACGGCTCTCTATTTCCCTGTGTTTATCGGTGGTGTTCAGGCCACCCGCTGCCCCAGAGGGACTATTTTGCTGGCTTCAGGACCAGGAGGGGAGGGCGAGCTGAGGCTTGTGTTCAGGGTCTTGGAAGGGGAGCTGGCTGACCTCTGACCCCAAGCACACTGCCTTTCTGGCTCCCAGGTGTACTTCACGGAGGTGCCGCTCCTAGCTGTCAACAAAGTGTCCTTCGCCGTCCACGCCCAGGAGTGCTTTGGCCTGCTTGGCATCAATGGCGCTGGGAAGACATCCATCTTCAAGATACTGACTGGGGAGGAGTTCGCCACCTCTGGGGATGCCTTTGTCCAGCGCTTCAGCATCAACTCAGACCTTGGGGAGGTGGGTGCGGCTATAGAGAGGGGTGAGGAAACGGAGACAGGTAGCATCCATCCCGAGGGCCAGCTTCATCTCTGACCCTCAAATGTGGCCATTAGTGGGGTCCTGTACCCCTTCTCTGGGCTCACCCACCCCCACCTTGGCTTCCTAGCTGCCTAATAGATCTAAGATCCTGCAGCTGCCCCAAACCCCTGCCCTCCCCTCCCTTCCTGTGCCTCCTGGTACTGTGGGGGCACACATCCACACACGCCCCACCCTGTCCAGATCAGCAGCCCCAGCCTGTGGACCTTGAATCTGCTCCCCCCCTTACCTAGTCCTTCAGCTGGGCCTCTCGGCTGTGGCCCCTGGTGTCACCTGGCCTGCTTCTAACCATGCCCTGCCCTCTGAGCCTCCTCTCTGTCCCCAGCACCTCTCTCGGAATCCTCTCGTCGAGACCACCCTGCACCTGGGCTCTGAGATCGGGTGCTCCTGGATCAGCACCGTCAGCCCTCATGTGCACATCCTACACCCTGTCCCAGCTGCCTTGTTTGTCCCCTGGCTCCCCCTCTTCCTCTGTGTGATGTCCCGTGGGTCACCAGTCCCCTGTCCCCAGCCCACAGCAGCCTGTGCTCCAGACCTGCTCAGACTTGCCTGCTGGCCTAACCCGCTAAACCAGACCTGCTCTCCCTCCAACCATCTCCCTGAAGGCTCTGTCACGTCTCATCGCCAATCCAAGGAGGCCTTTTCTGAATATCCAGGGAGGGCGGTGAGGCTCTGTTCACATACTCTGGACATGTTGTCAGAAACAACCAGTCCCTGGGGAAGGACAGCATACGTGGCATAGTGGAAGTCAAAAAGAGGAAGACTCTCCACAGGATGGATCAACACGGCGGCTTCAGCAATGGGCTCCAACATCGCACTGAATGCACAGGACTGCAGAGGGGTTCCTTCTGTCCTACCTGAGGGTCCTTAGAGTTGGAACCAATTGGAGAGCATTTAACAACTATCTGTGCTGGGCCCAGGGCTCCAGAGATGATTCGCACCTGCCAGCAGCCCCTCTTCATGTGGACGAGTCTCCTGCCCACGCCTCACTACTGTGCAGCGAGGGAGAGAGACGGAAGGGAAAGAGGGAGACCCGTGTGACCAGAGCAGGGCTGCGAAGATGCCCAGCCGGGGGCCGAGTCAGAGCTGTGCTCCTTGCAGTAGGGACAAGTGCGCATTGCGCTCTGTCCCCAAAGAGCTTACAAAGCCTGCTTGTCAGAGGGCCAGTGGGAAAGGAGAGCGAAACATTCACAGAAATGTCTCTCACAGGAAGAGATCAAATTGGGAAGCTATCCCTTCTCGGCATTTCCCCCTTCGGGGTCCTCCACTCCTGCAGGAGCTGGTTCCAGGTCTCAACCATCCCCTAAGGGATTCTGTGCCACCTCAAGAGAGCTGTCTGGGCACAGAGGAGTTTGAAGGGAAGGGGCAAGATGAGGGCTGCAGGGTGCCGGGGTCGGTTCCCGGGGGCCTTCTTGTGGGACTGCCCTTTCAACGCAGAAAATAACGAGCAGGTATTGTGATTCCTGAGCACAACAGTCCCGACCTTTTCCTTGCCAATTCAGTTTTCCATGTGTTACACACGTCTCCACAGTGAACCCCGTGACTGCCCTCTGTCTATCCAGCTGACCCCTTTGGCATTCCAAAAGAGTTTCCCCAACCTCCGAAGGTGACCTCTGTGCGTGGAACGGAGCTGGCCCCGCAGATGTCCTCGGGAACCCCTGTTTGGGTTACACCCTAAAGAGACTGGGACGCGTGTGCGACTGACAGTTTCTAGTCTCACAGTTGATGTGGAATACGCCCCGTGCATGCCTAAACCAGAGCCCTCGCAGTGCAGCCAGCTCTCTGAGGACAGGCGGCCTCTCGGCGGCGCCCCTGGCAGCAGGGCCTGGCTGACAAGAGGCTGCCATCAGAGTGGACAGGTGCCCAGGGCGTGGGCCTGCAGCAAGCAGCCCTCTGCCCAAAGGTCGGCCAGGGCCACCTGCTGGCAAGGCCCTCTGAGCATGGAACCTGAAGAGCGTGAGCCCCTCAGCTGGGAGGGCAGGTCGGCCGCGAGGAGGAGCTTCAGGCTCTCGTTCCCCCTGGACAGCGGGGCTTGAGGTGGACCAACTCCTGACACCAAAGACACAAAGCCACCTGGTGGGACAGGGTAGGACTGCCCTGTGGGTTTCCCCTACGGTTGCAGTTTCTTTGGTGGAGATGAACGTATTTGTCACCAAAGACCCCAAGTCCATCTCAATTTCACTTTTGCTCCTTTTTTTAAAGGCACTCCAGCCACTATTTAGGTTTCGGCTCAAGACATGGAATCAACAATATCCTTTTCATCCCTCCTCCTCTTTTGGCGCGCCCCTCCCATTCCTTCCCCTCTCCTGGTTTTGGCCCCTGTCCCCATCTCCTCCTAGTCTCAAAGTCTTGGCTATTGATGATGCACCGCCTTCCTTCCTTCCTTGTTTTTCCTGATGACGATGATGATAGTGAATGCGTATCTTTGCCGTTTGACTGGGTTTGCTAAGCACCGCGCTTTCCAGTCTTCTCCATGTCTGTAGCGCTTACGAGGGTTTGTCATTGGTTTTTATTGATGCATAAAATTCCATAGTTTGAAGGTTCCAGAGCTTGTTTGCCCTTTTCTTCTGTAGTTGGGGTTTGGGTTGTTTCCGTGTGCTTGCTGTTGTGGAAATGGCTGCAGTAAACACAGGTGTACATGCATTGTTTGGTGGGTGTTGTAGTCTTGGTGTCTTTGGGGAATGTACTCAGGAGACAGATGGCTGGATCGATGAGTCGATCGATCGATGGATTCGCGTTTGTTTAAGGTAGCGCCGCACTGAGTCCCCTAGAGACTGCGCAATTCTACAGTCCCACCAGCAAGGCGAAAATGTCCCTTTCTCTCCACGCCCTCCCCAACAAACACTGGTTTCTGTTTTATCACATCTTGCCAAAATGGTCATGTCAGGTGATACCTCGTTGTTGTAATTTCATGCTTGCGAACAATTCTTCATATGGTTGTTGGCAGGACAAATGTCATCTTTGGTAAATTGTCTATTCACATCTTGTGCCCATTTTTTATTTGGATATTTTTCTTTTTCTTTCTTTTTTTTAATTAAAAGTAGAAAGTTTATTACAGCAAAAGAGCATTTTTGCAAAATGGAGAAACACAAGAGTAAACAGCTTCCAGTGATGTTCTACCGGGAGCCCCAGACTCCAGAGGTTCATAAAGAGAGAACCACAGTTAAAGGGGGTGGGTCATATTGGCAGAGTTGTAGGTGTCAGTGTCGTGGTTGGCCATCACTCTGAATGTCAGTCTTCTTTGCTAGCTCTGTGGTTGATGTTAGGGACCATCAAGCCAGTTCTTTTCTTCTTTAATCATTTTATTAGGGCTCATACAACTCTGATCAAACCCATACATAAATTGTGTAAAGCACATTTGTTACATTCATTGCCCTCATCATTCTCAAAACATTTGCTCTCCACTTAAGCCCCTGGCATCAGCTCATTTTTCCCCTCCCTCCCCACCCCCCTCATGAACTCTTGAACATTCATAAATTATTATTTTGTTATATCTTGCCTAGTTGGACCTCTCTCTTCACCCACTTTTCTGTTGTCCGTCCCCCAGGGAGGAGGTCACATGTAGTTCCTTGTAATCGGTTCCCCCTTTCCAACGCACTCACCCTCTACTCTCCCAGTATCGCCACTCACACCACTGGTCCTAAAGGGATCATCTGTCCTGGATTCCCTGTGTTTCCAGTTCCTATCTGTACCAGTGTACATCCTCTGGTCTAGCCAGATTTGTAAGGTAGAATTGGGATCATGATAGTGGCGGAGGAGGCAGCATTTAGGAACTAGAGGAAAGTTGTGTGCTTCATTGTTGCTACATCGCACCCTGACTGGCTCGTCTCCTCCCCGAGACCCTTCTCTAAGGGGATGTCCAGTGGCCTACAGATGGGCTATGGGTCTCCTCTCCTCACTCCCCACTCCTCATTCACTATGATAACATTTTTTGTTCTGATGATGCCTGACACATGATCCCTTCAACAACTCGTGATTGCACAGGCTGGTGTGCTTCTTCCATGTGGGCTTTGTTGCTTCTGAGCTAGATGGCCACTTGTTTACCTTCAAGCCTTTAAGGCCCCAGATGATATATTTTTTGATAGCCGGGCTCCATCAGCTTTTTTCGCCTCATTTGCTTATGCACCCATTTGTCTTCAGCAATCATATCATAGAGGTGAGCACACAATGATATGATTTTTTGTTCTTTGATGCCTGATAACTGATCCCTTGGCACCTCGTGATCACACAGGCTGGTGTGTTCTTCCATGTGGACTTTGTTGCTTCTGAGCTAGATGGCCGTTTGTTCACGTTCAAGCCTTTAAGACCCCAGATGCTATCTCTTTTGATAGCCGGGCACCATCAGCTTTCTTCACCACATTTGCTTATTAACCTGCTTTGTCTTCAGCGGTTGTGTTGGGAAGATGAGCATCATAGAATGCCAATTTAATAGAAGAAAGTAATCTTGCATTGAGGGAGTACATGAGTGGAGCCCAATATCCTTCTGCTGCTTTAATACTATACCTATAAATATATGCACATAGATCTATTTCCCCATCCTCATATATAAACATATTTGCATATGTCCATGCCTTTATTTAGACCTCTATAAATGCCCTTTGCCTCCTAGTTCTCTCCTCTATTTCCTTTGACTTTCCTCTTGTCCCACTATCATGCTAAGTCTTCATTTGGGTTTCAGTAATTCCTTTTGGTTACATTACCCTTGATCACACCCTTCCAGGCCTCCTACACCCTCCTCACCACTGATTTGGATCACTTGTTCCCTTGTCCCTGGGTTTGTTAACACCACTACCTTTCCCCCCACCTCCCCCTCTCCCATGTCCACCGGGAACTGTCAGTCCCATTGTTTCAGGACATGGTGCCCCAACAGGCTGGACTGGAAAACACTCCTAAAGGTCAACAAACAGTCCTTGAACTAATTACAAGCTTTTATTTCTTGTTGTATTTTGGGGTTTTGGGGGGTTTATTTTGGTCATTGGCTTGTTGTTATTGTTGTTTTGTTCTATATTGTTGCGTGGTTTTGCTCTGTCTTGTTTTTGTGCATGCTATTATATCCGCAGGTCTGTCTAAATAAGATAGGCTGGATGAACAATTTGGAGGAGAAAACAATGGGACCAACAGTTCCAGGGGGGCATTTGTATTTTTCTTGATAAGATGGAGTAGCTTTCTATAGATCCTGGAGATTAGTCCCTTATCTGATGTATTAGCACTGAAAAAAATTTCCCAATCTGTGCGTTCTCTGTTGACTCTTTTATTAAGTCTTTTGTTGTGCATGAAAGTCATAATTTTAGTGGGCCCAATGATTTTGTCTTCTGTAGTGTGGATATTCTTCATTTTTCGTTATGTTCTGTATTGTGTATTCAGTGCCCTTATACTAGGGTATTGCACTTTTTTCATTGGTGGTCTTCATATTTGTGTGGTTTGTATTTAGGTCTTTGATCTCTCAAGTTCATTTTTGTACATGGTATGAGGTATGGATCCTGTTTCATTCTTTTAAAAGTGGTGATCCACTTTTTCCAGCACCGTTTGTTGAAAAGGCTGGTTCTTGCTCATTTAGTGTGTTTTAGTTCTTTATCAACAATTAGATGTCTGTAAGTACTTGGTTGTATTTCTGTAACTCTTTGGAAGCAGGAAGTCTTGTCTTTCTCCTGAGGAGCGGCTGGTGATTCCAAACTGCTGGCCTTGTGGTCAGCAGGCCACTGTGCCCTGGCTGCCAGGGATCCTCATGCTCGGCCTAGCCCCAGACTATCGTGGTGCCCTCAACGGTGAAGAGAAGGCTGAATGCAACTGAAGCAAGGATCTCAGAGATAGAATCAGAATCTACACAAGCCTGGAGCAAGCTCGGAGAGCCAGGATGAAGCACATGCCGAGTGTCGCCAAGAGCTCAGCAGTCTGAAGCCCTGATAAGCCTGAGCACTAGGGACTGGTGAGCGGCACCTGTACCCATGGATGCCAGGGGTGGCTTTCGGGCCCATGTGCAGCGTGGAGGCACACTCCCTCAGGCCGGACATCACAAACACTCAGAGACACCATCTGCCCCAGCTGGTATTGAAGAAGCCCTAGGTGCGCAGCAATTAGGCACTCAGCTTATAACCAACAATTGGCAGTTTGAACCCACCGACAGTTCCAGAACAGAAACGCCTGGAGACCTGCTCCTGTACAGATCTCAGGGATCAGATCAGGAAGTGTCTTGGAGGTGGGGAAGGGTGGGAAGGAGTCCAAAGCAGAGGCTTCATCTCAGGTGGACACAAGGACAAGGTATGAGTGGCTGTGACACCCCACCCCCACAGTCCCTGGTTCCAGAACTGGCTTCTCTGCCCACAGGAGGCCTGGGCCAGGGGTCCGAGGGTTCTAGCACCTGCCTGTTGCAGAGAGATGTTCGCCCAATAGTCACCACCCAAAGGGCCGAGCCCGGCTTGTCTGAGCCAGCCCTGGTGAGCTGCACCCCAGGACCAGGCTGCTGGCTCACAGACCCCGGCTGCCTTGCCCTCAGGTGCGGCAGCATATCGGCTACTGCCCGCAGTTTGATGCCCTGCTGGAGCACCTGACTGCGCGGGAGACGCTGGTGCTGTACGCCCGGCTCCGGGGCGTCCCTGAGCGCCACATCGGTGCCTGTGTGGAGGACACACTGCGGGGCCTGCTCCTGGAGCCACACGCCAACAAGCTGGTCAGGACCTACAGGTGAGGCTTGGCTGTCCTCGGCCCCTTCACCAGCAGTCAAAGGTAAAGCTCCCAGGGCAAGGGTCCCTTGTGAGGGGGAGGGCTGGAGACCAGGCTGTTCCACACATGGCCTGTTTACCTGGTGCCTCACGGGGGTCACTGTCCTTCCTTCCTTCCTTGCCCCCCCCCATGAGGACGGCCTGTTCAGAGTGCACTGGCCCTCTGAGAGCCTGATGTGCCACTAAGGAACCGAGACCCGCAGCTGTGGAGTCAATTCAGGCTCACCATGCTCCGTGCTCCTCCAGGACAGAGGTGCCCTGCTCCCTTGGGTCCCCAAGGCTGGAATCTCTACAGAGCAGCTGGTGGGTTCAGATCACAGACCTCCATCAGGGCTCATTCTGCACCTCCTGCCAACGTGCCAAATCAGGGTTTCCCCGAAAAACATTCTTTTAAGAACCCAGCAAAATGAAATTCCGGTTTAGTATTGGACAACATTGTTTCACACATATGTTAAACAGGCCAAAGTAAACACATAAACAGCAACCTCATAGACCAAAACAAGGAAGAAGAAACCTAAATCTTTGGCCTGTTTAACCATCTCGTATGAAGCAACTACTGGTAGTGCAGCTAAGTGCACGCACAAAACAGTTACTGGAGGGCTCGGAATAAGACTGTGTTTGTTGTTGTTTTTGCTTTTTTTCCCACAAGGTTTTCTTACTCCTTTGAGATTATAATGCACATGGTCACACCACAAATAGAGTCAGAAGTAGGACAGAGACCGCTCCAAAGGCCAGTGTGGTCATCCAAGATCGTTAACAATGGCTGACCCCTAACAATATGTACAAACATATAAAATATAAATTAAAAATTCAAACAATTTTTCCTTTTTAAAGTACTTTTAAGAAAAAAAGCAGGACCTCGGAAGTTTGGGTTCTTTTTGCCTCCCATGTTGGAAATTCACGGTGTGGCTCTGGTGGTGGGCGGTGAGCGCATGTCTGCGGGGGGGGGGGGCAGGCGAGGTGGCGGGCGGGACTCTCCACTAGGTGACCGTGTTGAGATTCTGAGAGGGGAGGTGGAGGGTGGCCTTGGTGCTTGTGTTTGGTGGTTGTAAGGTGACTAGTTGTCTCGTCAGTCTGCTGCTTCTTGCTGTCCACATCGGCATCCGCATCCTCTTCACCATCACCTTCTTCCTCCTCCTCCTCCTCTTCCCCACCTTCTTCCTCTCCTTCCTCTACCTCATTGTCAGCCTCCTGTTCCCAGTTTCCTCATTAGCATTCCCATTGAGGGGGCCTCTCTCCCATTCGCAGCCTCCTCCACCACCTCCTTCTTCTCCTTTAAGCCCTTGGTGGTGACCTTGGAGCTGGTGTCCACGGCCGCGTCTGATGTGGTGACAAAGAAAGCGCGAGATCTGAGCACTCTGGCAAGAGAGCTGCCAGAGTCCGCAGCAGCGGAGGTGGCTGCGGCGAGCAGAACCCAGAACAGGGGAACAATGCAAAGATGGATTTTCAGAGCAGCCAGTCGGTTTCCAAATCTTTATGGGAGCAGACACCCTCATTTTTCTCCCACAGAGGGGTTGGTGGGTGTGAACCACCAACCTTGTGGTTAGCAGGCTAACACATGCCCCACAGCACCACCAGGGCAAGCCTCCTCATATTCACTTTACAGAACCCAAGGGTGCAGCACCTGCTGGGGGTCATGGCACAGCAGCACCAGGAGGTCCACGGAGGCCCTGCCAGATGGGGTGGGGTCCTAGGCGTCAGGCTCAGCTGAGGTGTCCCAGCAGCCCGCCCTCAGCACCACTTCTTCTCTGCTGGATCCTATCCAAGCAAGTTATCATGTTCCTTTCCTCGTTGTGCTTCATGAGTGCACGTGCCAAGCTTGGGCTCATAGGGAAGGCTCCGTGTGTGTGCGTGTGTTTACAGTTAGCACAGTGACCTCTGCCCTTACCCTCAGGTGAGGAGGCTCGACCCCCAATACCAGTGACCAGGTGTCATCCAGATGGCGGCAACTCAGTGACCCACGTGTGTCACAACTGACTGCACACAGGTGCGCACGCCATGAGCAGTGTCCCTGTGCTTTGTTGTCGTCCTGCGCTGCCCTGTCCCTTCTCTTGATTATCTTTCATGCCGGCTGTGACTCCAACTTGGTCACGTTGTCCTGTTTCCTGATGGATTGTTGCATTGGGGGCTGGGGTTTTTGTTGAGAGTCTTTGTTCCTTGAGGGACACGTGCCTGTAATTTTCCGAGGACTGGCCCTGACGAGTTTGGTTCCAGGCCATTGCGTGCTTGACAGGATAAGTGGAGGAGCATCCCATCCTTTCTAGGGCCTGGAATAGTCTGTGCAGAACTGGTTGAGCTCCCAATGAAAGCCTGTAAGCCAGGCGTTTGTGCTGGGATTTCTTTTTCATGACCTGCCTGCCTGTTTATTTTGTGATGGGTGCCTTTCTTTCTTCTTGAACCTCAGATTGTGTATGTTTGGGTGGGTGGAGGGAGGGGTGTTTCTTATCCCATGTACAGTTCTTCAACACCCCACTGCCAAGGAGATGGGCTTGAATCACCGACTCACGGCAGCCCTACAGAGCAACTCTCCAGGGTTTCTGAGACTGAACGCCCGTGACGCAGCGGGTGGGGGTTTCTGACTGAACGCCGTGGCGCAGCGGGTGGGGGTTTCTGACTGAACGCCGTGGCGCAGCGGGTGGCGGTGCTGCTGGTTTTTCGGTTAGCAGCCACACAGTTCTTCACAGTGCCCTTCTCATTCTTTCCATTTCAGTTGCCGGCTCTTTTAAAAAAAATCATTTTATTGGGGGCTCTTACAACTCTTATCACAATCCATACATGCATCACTTGTGTAAAGCACATCTGTACATTCATTTCCCTCATCATTCTCAAAACATTTGCTCTCCACTTAAGCCCCTGGCATCGGGTCCTATCTTTCCCCTCCCTCCCCGCTCTCCCTTCCTCATGAGCCCTTGATAATTTATAAATTGTTATTTTGTCATATCTTGCCCTGTCCGATGTCTCCCGTCACCCGCTTTTCTGTTGTCTGTCCCCCAGGGAGGAGGTCACATGTAGATCCTTGTAATCGGTTCCCCCTTTCCAACCTACTCTCCCTCTACCCTCCTTTTTTTTTTTTTTTAAGTATATTGTCAGGCCATTGTTCCAACACACTTTTAGGTGACTCTTACCATGGGCAGCCAAGTGTTAGGAGGGGATGTGGTGCCAGGGGTCCCTCAAACACCCCAAGAGGCCCTTATAGGCCACTCAAGGGCCCTGTGTGTGCTTCCGGGGAGGGAGACTGAGTCATGTAGCCCTGTGGGGAGGGTGCTGACCATGTTGGGTAGAATAGAGGGGCTGAACAAGTGGGTTCTGCAGCCTGAGGAGTCCTCTCCCTGACCACACCCCACCCCTGCTCAAGTGGCGGGAACAAGCGGAAGCTCAGCACGGGCATCGCCCTGATCGGAGACCCTGCAGTCATCTTCCTGGACGAGCCGTCCACGGGCATGGACCCAATGGCCCGGCGCCTGCTCTGGGACACATTGGCGCGGGCCCGAGAGTCCGGCAAGGCCATTGTCATCACCTCCCACAGGTAGAGCTGGGCTCAGTGGGGGCTGGGTTGTGGCCCCAGGGCTGCACTAGGAGAGGGCATGGGCCTCAGGAACAGCCTGATCCAGGCGCCTTTCTCCCGCAGCATGGAGGAGTGTGAGGCCCTGTGCACTCGGCTGGCCATCATGGTGCAGGGCCAGTTCAAGTGCCTGGGCAGCCCGCAGCACCTCAAGAGCAAGTTTGGCAGCGGCTACTCCCTGCGGGCCAAGGTCCACAGTGAGGATGGGCAGAAAGCCGCACTGGACGAGTTCAAGGCCTTCGTCAGCCTGACCTTCCCAGGTGCGGGGGCCACTGGGGGAGGCTGAGCCCCGCCCTCCCAGCCCCCCCAGCCCCCCCAGCCTGCCCTCACGACCTGCTGTCCCTGTGCAGGCAGCATCCTGGAGGACGAGCACCAGGGCCTGGTCCACTACCACCTGCCTGCCCAGGGCCTCAGCTGGGCCAAGGTGAGTGCACTTCTAGGGGTGCAGACCTCAGTCGGGCAGAGCAGCACCTCCTCTGCTGCCCACATGACAACAGAGGTGCTGGGGCTGGGAGGAAGGGACCTTGGAGCTCAGTTCCTCCGCCCCCTCAATTCTCAAGGGGGAAGTTGGCCCAGAGAGGGGGCACCACACATACAGGGGTCACACGGAGCCTGGGAACCACCAGCAGGGACCGAGCCAGAAACCAGACTGGTTACCATCCACCAATTCTGACTTGACAGGGTCCCTGCACGGCAGCATGGACCCTGCCGCCACAAGCTTCCCAGGCTGGGCTCCTGATGGAGAACAGCAGCTGGCGCACGGCCACTGGGGTTCTTTCCTTGAGGGACACAGCCGAGTCTGTAGAAGACTTCTTGGGAGGCACTGCGGTCCTTTGTCCCCTGGGCTCTGTCCACAGTGGCCTCCTGCCTCCTGCAGATGTTTGGGACCCTAGAGCGAGCTCGGGAGAAGTTCCAGCTAGACGACTACGTGGTCAGCCAGGTCTCTCTGGAGGACGTCTTCCTGAGCCTCGCCAGCCCCACACCCCCAAGCCAGAGCCCAGATGCCTGGGGCTGGGGGCAGGGCCTGCAATAAACACTTGGTCTGTCTTGAAGCCCGCTGTTGCTCTGACTGCCCAGACCATGGCTGCGTAGACTCCCAGGGGTGCCCGAGCCTCAAGGGAAGTCCTGGCCCCGCCCGCCCAGCCAGTCCCTGCCCTCCCTCTGCCCGGGTTCTTTCCTGTGAATTCCCAGACCCTCCCTGCACTCCTCACAATCTAGAATATTCCATCGCGTCCTCCCCATCAGCAGCCCTAGGGAAAGTGACTCATTAGCCTGGCTGTCCTGCCACTGCAGTCAGCGAGGAGCAAGGAGACCTGCCGCCCAGACACGAGCACCTGATTCCAGAAAACGCAGAAGCCACCAAGGCGGGTGGGGGCGCACTATGGGGCAGAGGGCTGTGAGCAAAGGGACACTCTTCACCCAGCGGTGGGCAGTACCTACCGGTGAGGCAGCAAGCCTCTCACTGCAGAAAGGTACGGGTAACAAAGTTACCCTCGTGAGACACAGTAACAGACTGGGAACAGTAACTGTATTGGACAGGGTTCTCTAGAGAGACAAACCCGATTGCTAGTAATTATATATAAATATATTTATAAAGATAGATATATAATTCAAGAAATAAACCGTTAAATTATATACAGATAGATAATACAAGAAATTAAATTATACAGCAGTGAGACACTAGCAGTCCTTCAAGGCTTGAGAGCCGCCAGTTGCCAGTCCCCTTCTGTAGAGAGAGCTGGGCTATATATACCCAGGCAGCAAACAGCAAGGCAGGTCCCCAACTGTCATCAACTGCCAGTCCCCAGCTCCAGAGATGAACATTCCAATTGTGTGGGCTTAAAGGGACCTCGACTTACAGCGACACAGTCCACAGGCTAGGCATCCCACAGGTAGTGTACCCCTTTAAACTGAGGCACAGAACAACCAAGGTGAGGCTCACCGAGCCATTTATCCCTCTGCCCTTCAGTTAATCCTACTTGTGTTTATCGGCCAGGCTGGCACAATAAGCTATAGCAGTAACCCTCTGCGCTGTGGTGCCACCGCAAGAGGCCTGAACTCTCTGCTTCTGAGCTGGACAGGGGACACCAGGAGGAGCCCTCAGCTTGCCAGCTCTGTGTACACAGTTTCCTCCGCCCAGGAAAGATGGCATCTGCCAGGGCCTCCTTTAGTGGGAGGACGAGTGCGGGGACCGGCAGCCGCCTCACTGTCCTCTGCTCCAGGCTGGCGTGTGATGTGACACCAAGGCCCCTTACCACTGGCCAGATTCTCTGCAGAAGTTCAGCCAGTGTGCAGGAGGGGAGAATGGTGACCACCAAGGGCGGGGGTGGGGGGTGTCACTGTTCCCAGAAGGCCCTGCTTCTTGACCTAATGCATGTCCCATAAGGAAATGAAAGGCAGACCTAGGTGGACGAGATCGGCCGGGCTGGCGGGCAGGAAAGCTAACAGGGCAGCGAGAGTAGACCCACTTTTCAGAAGGGGCTGCGGGGCCAGGGAAGGCAGCCAGCAGAGACTGGGGAAGGGCCGGCCTCGGGCCCTAGGCCCCATGGAACCCTCCGATTCATGAAGCCAGGAAAGGCAGGACCGCAAGGTGGGGGCTCACTGAAGTAAGCATAACCAGCGGTCCCCAATAGCTCCATCAGGGTCCGTCCGCCGAGTGTACGGGGAACCGGGGGAACATCGGCGCCTGTAAGCACCTGGGCTGGGCCAGACCAGCGTAAACCCAGGTCTCCCGTAGCCAGGCATCGCCACGTCCCCCAGGACCCCACGCCTAGGTCGCGCGGAAACCCCGCAGAGGAGGGAGAAGGTCTTCTCAGGACCCTCGCCCGGGCCAAGGAGGCAGGGTAGCCGCACAGATCCCGCCAATCGGAGCTCAGCATTCGAATTCGCGTCCTAGCGCAGCCAATCATGGGCTCGCGGAGCTGGCGGGGCTGACCCGGGTGGGCGGAGGTGTCGCCGGGCTGGAGGGGCAGCGGCCCGCCCAGCGCGGGCCGGCCAATAGAAGCGTCGGGCGTGTTTGAAAAATAGGGCGGGCGGCGGGCGGGGTCTGCGCGTGCGTGGCGGCTCCCCGGGCGCGCGGGGCTCCCAGGCAGCTTTGAACTGCGCGGCGGCGATGGGCAGCGGCGGCGGTGAGTGAGCGGCGGCGGGCGAGCGCCCGACCCGGGACCCCTAGGCCCCTGCCTGCAGGGTCCCATCCACGGGCTGGGCGGGGCTGGCCTGGCGCCCCAGCCCCGAGCCCACCTGGTCCGGCCCCGGTTTAAATGCCCGGGGGTGGAGGGGGGGGACGGTGGGACTGCGCCGACAGGACTAGGTACAGGCGCCCCTAGTGTCAGCGCCCTGCCCGCCGGACTCCACCGCGGACCGGGAAGCCCGGCTGACGTCCCGGCGGGCTTGGGGCTGCCCGGTGTTGGAGCATTCTCCTGTAGGGGCCCCGCACCCAGGCGGCTGCGACCCCAGGGCTTGTTGGGCTTGCAACAGTGAGGCATGGACAAGGTCCGTCGTTCAGGAGGCAGGCTTTGGGCCCACCCCTGTGCGACTCACCTTTTGTTATTTTCCCACCGCCGGTAGGCCGCCCTGGTAGCGTAATGGTTACTCGCTGGGCTGCTTAACTGCAAGGTTAGCAGTTTGAAACCACCCACAGTTACCTATGAGTGGGCATTGACTAGATGGCAGGAGACTTTGCATTCATTCCTCAACCCTTGGTGGCCGAGCTCTAAGGCCACCGAGCTCCGGGTGAATGCTACAGAGATGGCGGGCAATCCAAAAGGCTGTGCGACCCAGTGGCCCGGCCTTATTTCACACCTGCAACATCTTTCTTGAGGAGGCCGGATCTGAGTTTCCACAATGTAGATAGGGGAAATGTTCTCCACCAGCACAAGTGGGAACAAGAGGAGGAAGCTTGGAGGTGGGGTGGCAGGAGCCTGAGGTTCCATCTTCCGAGGAAATGAGGTGCCCCACATTCTCCATCAGTAAAGCGCATGGGGCACAATTTTGCTGGAATGGGAGTGGTTCTGACTAACAATCCATGTATTAACACCCCCACACACACACACACCCAGGGGGTGAGCAACAGAAACATGGGCAAAGGGAGACAGTGAGTGGTGTAAGATGTGGAGACAATTTATAATTTATCAGGGGTCCACAAGGGGAGGAAGGTGGAGGAGGGAGGGGAAAAAAGAACTCAAGGGCTCAAGTAGAAAGAAAATTATGATGGCAACATATGTGCAAATGTGTTTGATACAGTTGATGTATGGATTCTTATAAGACGTTGATTAATTAAAAAAAAAAAAGTTCTGCTACCAGAGCAGCTGGACACAGACCCAGAACTGCTGGCGGCTTCGAACTAGAGCCGCCACGATTCTCCACACACATCTGTTTAAAGATATCATTCCATCTTCTGCAAACCATTTGACTTAATCTGAATCTCCACGTGGAAGCAGAACCCCGGCCAGGCCCCTCTTTTGTAGGTAGGACAGGGGACAATAATGCCAGTCAGCTTCAGTTAAGACCTGCCAAGCCCTGGTCTCTCCTTTCAGGCCTCTGACTGTGTCTGTTTCCCTCAGTGATCCACTGCCGGTGTGCCAAGTGCTTCTGCTACCCGACAAAACGAAGAATCAGAAAACGGCCTCGGAACCTCACCATCTTGAGTCTCCCTGAAGATGTGCTGTTTCACATCCTGAAGTGGCTCCCTGTTGGAGACATCCTCGCTGTCCGAGCTGTAAGTGGCCCCAGCAGCGCCCCTGTGTTCTCCTTGCGTTTGTTTTTCTTAACAGCTTTACTGGCACATAATTCACAAAAGGAGCAATTCAGTAGTTCAATCACATCGAGAGCTGCCACCACCATCCGTTGTAGCCTTGTCTGTCAGAAGGAATGCAGCTCTGAAAGGAGGAGGACAGGAGGGTGTGACTCACAATTGCCTGAAGGTGTCTCAGAGTAGCTTCTGCTGCTGTCACAGAAGGCCTCCAGGGGGCGGCTGTCACAAACAAGCATTTTCTGACCGTGTGGAGTCTGAATTCAGGGTGCCAGCTCAGGGGGACATTTTCTCTGTGGGCTCTAGAGAAAAGTCCTTACCTCCTTTTAACATCAGTGGGCCCGGTGTTCATTGGAGTATTGTGGCACCCATCTTCCCTGAAGTCTAGGAGCTTCCCAGCGCAGGGCCCTTCGGGTCCAAAGGAAGTGCTCTGCTCCCAGTTCTTTCGGGGTGGTAGTCAGGTCCTGCTAATCTTACTTGTTTAATCACTTTTATAAAGCCTCGAAAGAGATTGACCCAAGCAGCAACCTCATCCTGGGGGTTGCCTTCTGCCTCGTTCATCTCAGGGAGGTGAAGATTTACAGGACGATTACCTCAGCTTACAGATCGGAGGACAGTTACACAATCATGACAGCAG
This sequence comes from Tenrec ecaudatus, assembly GCF_050624435.1. Taxonomy (NCBI): domain Eukaryota; kingdom Metazoa; phylum Chordata; class Mammalia; order Afrosoricida; family Tenrecidae; genus Tenrec; species Tenrec ecaudatus. The sequence goes on along the minus strand of NC_134541.1, from coordinate 110,298,793 downwards.
CAGGGTTGAAACATGACACTGTTCCCTGCCAGTGTCGCAGCGCCTTGTGAGGCCCATTTTGAGAGAGGGCCCTCTGGTGGCAGCACTTTGTGCCCTGTAAGGAAGAAATGGTATTGCAAAGAATCATATGCCCTGGAGGACAGATCCCGTGGGACATTTCGCCCTGAAAGGGGCGTTGGGTAGATGTTTCAATCACAGCTTCTAAGTTGCTCAGTTTGTGCGACTCTTTTCCGTCACGGATGGGCACCACCGGGTCAATTCTGAAGTCTTGGTGGGTTTCCTTCGTGGAAGCCGGTCCCCAGGTCTTTACGCCCATGGAGCCACTTTGGAGATTTGAACCACCGACCTTTAGGGTTAGCAGCCGGGCTCCTTGAGTACCTTAGCCGAGGTCAGACCGTGAGTTCGTGGGAAGACTGACAGGAACCCACATCCCTGACCCCGAAGCGGCCTTCCTTGCAGTCACTGGACACTTTGGTGGAGTCCACAAACGGCTTGCCCTCAGCCATGGGACATCTGTGGCCTCAGATGTGCCCCGTGCGCACTCCCCACCCACCCTCGGCCTGCCTGCCTCGGCCCAGGGCACCAGGTGTGCCTCCTACCCCAGGCTGCTGCCACGCTGTGCCACCTGTGAGCGCCTGTGTGTTTCTGTGCATCCCCGTGTCCTCTCTCCCCCTCCAACCTCCCAATGGCTATCTCCCCCTGTGTAGTCGGCCCTCCCAACCAGGCAGGAGTGTCACCACACCACCCCCTTCCAGGATCTCTGTCCCCAGCCCTCTTCTGACTGGGGACAGCTGTGGTTACTGTAGCTGCCTGTGCCCTTCACTCCCTGCCTTCGGGAGGGGGTGGGACTCTGTACTAGGCAGCTTCGGCCTGCAGCTGCCAAGCACCTCGGGAGTGGGTCTTACAGGCGGGCCTGGCTTCCATTGCCTCGCAGGTGCACTCCCACCTGCGGTACCTCGTGGACAACCATGCCAGCGTCTGGGCCTCGGCCAGCTTCCAGGAGCTCTGGCCTTCTCCGCAGAACCTCGAGCTGTTTGAAAGGTACCTGCACGTGTGTACCACACACACACACAACACCCCCAATCCGGGGGGAGCCCTGCTCGGTTTCCCCCGGCTTATGAAGTGTGACGGCACCTGCCTCGCCCACCCCCACCCCCAAGAGGCTTGGCTGAGGGTGGCAGGCAGCCTGCCTGTCTCTCGAGTCACGAGGCTCCTGAAGTAGCCAAGATGTTGGAGACCAGCGCTTCCCACACATTTTCCTTAGTCACCGCCATGCCTCTGGGCTCCCACCCAGCTGAGGATGCATCCATGTGACTCAGACACAGTGAGTCAACGGTGCAGAAAAGGCAGCTCCGACCGCAGCTCCTTAGCCAGCAGACCAGGTCCTGGGATGAGGAGAGGCTGTGGCAACCGTTAGGCTCACCGTCCAGGGTGCTCATCATCCAAGCCCTTGGGGCCACGGTCACCTTGAGCCCCTCATTTCTCGGCAACACTGGAGAGGCTTCTGTCCAAGGTCCTGCAGGTTCAGAGAACTGACTTTTCCCCGTTGGCTGCAGGCAGCCGGGCCAGTTTTGTACTCAGAGATAATGCCCATCCCATGCAACTCACGCATTGAGAGTGTGCAGTCCACTGGTTTCTAGAACATTCCCAAGGCCTTCGGTCCTATCTGATACCTGAACCTCTGTATCTCGCCACCCAAAAAAGCCCACAGACCTGTTAGCAGTAGTGTTCTGTGCCGCACGCCTCCCCGGGCCGAACAGTAGCTGTTGTCGGTGCCCTCGGGTGAGTTCCAACTCACAGCGTCCGACATCCGCAGTGGACGGACACACTGGCCAGCCCGCGCCCTCCTCGCCATCTTTCTGGGTGTGAACGCACTGTTGCTGCCCCTTTGCCCATCCCGTTCAGAGTAGCAGAAGTCTGAGGCCGCAGCCCCAGCCTCCAGGGAAAGCCTTCTCGCCCTGGGCTTTGCCTCCCAAGCCTAAGGCAGCCACTCATCTGTTTTCTGTCCACGGCTCTGCCTAATCTGGACACTGAAATATAAATAAGATCATGTATTATGGGGCCTTTGTGGGTCTGGCTTCTTGGCATGTATCCTAATGTTTTCAGAGACTTTGGGGGTTAGAACCTGTCATGGGAATTAAAAATTGACTGCTTTGTGGGTGGGTGGGGGTGTGGACATTGTGCCCAGAAAACAAGTATGCTGGCACATAACTGCAGCGGCAGAAAGCATGAAGATTTCCCTGTCCTTGATGCCCTAGGGCCGCCGAGAAGGGGAACTTCGAAGCTGCCGTGAAGCTGGGCATTGCCTACCTCTACAACGAAGGATGTAAGTGCTCTGGGGCGGAGACCCTGCCTTGCCCCGCCTCGCCCCACCCCGCCCCGCCTGGTGGCTGAGCTCACGCACTGCCCTGGGGCCACTCCCCTCCTGGAGACCCTCTGGAACAGAGCAGAACCGCCCTGTGGGTTTCCACTACTGTTAACTCTTTATCGAAGCGAAAGGGTTAGAATGGCAAGTTTGCCGTGACTGAGACGGGCCCAGAGCAAAGGAGAAGCCCTCCACCTGGAGGGAGCTTCTTGCTGTAAACAGACTAGCAACTCTGAGCGGTGGTAGGCTGTGGTTCCGAGACCCTCAGAAATGGCCCTGCACAGCACCTCGATGGCTCCGTCTGCGGGGCACGGGGCCACCTGCTGTGTCTTTGCAGTGTCTGTGTCCGACGAGGCCCGAGCGGAAGTGAATGGGCTGAAGGCCTCCCGCTTCTTCAGCCTGGCTGAGCGGCTGAACTCGGGCGCGGCGCCCTTCATCTGGCTCTTCATCCGCCCACCCTGGTCAGCGTCCGGGAGCTGCTGCAAAGCTGTGGTCCACAGCAGCCTGCGGGCCGAGTGCCAGCTGCACAGGGTAAGCCACAGGACGGACACCCCGGGAGGGGCACACAGGGAGAACCAGGAGCCGGCAGAGCCCGGAGCCAGCTGCCAAGCTGGACTGAGTCGGCTGCTTCTCCCCGGGCCAGCTGGGCAGCAGGGCCATAGGGTGGCCAAGATCAGCGGGAGGGTTGTCCCGACAAGAGGCCCCCCCATCTTCTGTCCTCGAGGCTGCCGCGGGTCCTCCCTAGCAGCCTTGTAGGGTGGAGGGGAATGTTCCGCAGGGCGAGGCTGCCAGGCACGGCTGGACCAGTCTGCCCTGTGTATCAGCGGGCTTTTGTCTTGGGCACACTTGATACTGGTAGGCCCCTGGGACCAGGCTCCGAATTGACAGCCTGTCTGCCTCGCATCTCTTGCAGACTCACGGGGCGGCCATCCTGCACTGTCTGGGACGGGTGCTGAGCTTCTTTGAGGTGAGCTGGGGGGGCCTATTGGCCAAGGCAACTCTTCACTTGTCCCTGTACCTTGTTCCTGGGCATCTCAGCACAGCCAAAAACCAGCCAGCTGGGGTCCACTGCGATCTGGCCAGCCCCTGGCACCTGTGCCCTGTGGGATCTCCCTGGCTGGTTCTGGGAAGGACTGGTCCATCTATATGGCGCTTTGCAACAGTGGTCACAGTGCTGCCACCCCCCGCCTCGGGCATGACAGACAGGCCATAGCCACTGGTGCCCTGTGGCAGCCACATCCCCTCGGGCTATACCCACTTGCCCACTGGAGGGAGGGGTGCTGCTCCTTAGAGCAGCCAGGGGTGAGAGGCGTTTCAGGGGTCCTGGCAGGGGACGGGATAGGGACGCAATGTGCCTGGGCTCATTCCAGGAAGAAGAGAAGCAGCAGCAGGCCCTGGCGCTGTTCGCCGAGTCCGCTGAGCTTGGCTGCTTGTCCAGCGCATACCTGCTATGGGAGCGAAGCCAGCAGGCCGAGGTGAGTGGCCCTGGGGGTGCCGGTCAGTGGGGATCTCAGCAGGGCAATTTGGGGGACGAGTGCCCCTCAGAGCTGCAGTGATGGCCTTTGGGCATCTGCGGGGGGTCCACACAACACAATGTAGAAAGGCCTTCCTCTGTCCGCAGACAGCCGACCCGGGAAGGTGGCTGCACAGCTTCCGGAGACTCAAGGACTACGCTGCCAGGGGCTGCTGGGAAGCACAGGTGAGGCTGAGGGCGGACACCGGGGACCCTCCCTCCTGGAGGCTGCTCTTTCTCCATGGCTCAGCCTCCTGCCAGGAGTCACCACCCCTTCATGCTTTTTAAAGTGAACGCCCCTTCCGGGTGGGCATTGGAATTCTCTAAAGGCCAGTAGAGGCCACCGTAGGGGGCAGATCGCTGTCCTCTTTCTCTGCTCTTCCCTCCACTCCCTGCCCACTTTCCTGTTCTCCCTGCTGGCTCTCACTCCTCCCTGCCTCCTCACCCGGAGGGGAAGGTGCTCTCATCCACACCAACTATCCCCCCTCTGGCTGCAGGGAAAGGCCCTTGCTCCTCTCAGCCGTGATCCCCCGGGGGTCTCATGTGGCTTGCAGATTCAGCTCTGCTGCTGGCGGCTTGCTCTCTGTCTCTCTGGTTGGGGTGAACATTCACAATGTGCTGGTGCTTCTCCTTTGGTCTTGTGGCGTTGACTGGACTGCGAGCCCAGGACGCCCCAGCACAAGTCCACCTCCCATGCCCATTCCCTCCTTTGGCTCCTGAGCTTCCGGTCAAGAGGGAGGGGCTGATTGTGCTGAGGAGCCTGGTCCTGGGGTGGTTAGCAGTGGTTGGACAGCCCTGTCATTTGCCTGAAGGTTGAGCCTCAGGGTGAAAGGTGACCGAGGGCCACTGCCTCGAGGAAACCTCCAGCCTCCTTCAGACCAAGCCTGCTCTTTTGTCCCATTACTCTTCCACATCTGCCCCGCAGCTGTGACCCTGTGGGAGTAGACGGCTCGTTCCTCCCCACCTCCACTCGCTCAGTCAGCACCCCCAGAGCTCAACCACCAAAACCTAGACCCACTGCCGTCCCCCAATTCCATTGTCCTTTCACGTCTCCGAGGCTGTAAATGAACCTTTACAGATCAGAAAGCCTCATCTCTCTCCCACAGGGCGGCTGGTAGTTTCAAACTGCCGAACTTTCCGTTAGAAGCCCTCAGGTACCCCACTTGGCCACCTTGACTCCCAGTCAAGTGCTTCACTGTTAGCACCCCCAGGGGGCCCTGTCTGGTTCACCCCGACGATGTACATATTGCCTCCTATGTTGAGAGCCGTCCCCCCCCCCCACACACACACACACACACTGCCACAGCCCCTTCTACCCCTCCCGCCTCCTGCTGCCTTCCTGGCCCTTCCCGCCCTGCCTCCTCCTGAGCATCTTCCAGGGCACGCACCACCTTGTTGAGGGGCAACTCCAAACCCCCCTTCCCCGCCAGCCAGTGCTACACACCTGCCCCGCCTGTCCTCCCCACAGCTGTCCTTGGCCAAAGCCTGTTCCAGCGCAGGCCAGTTGGGCTTGGATGAGAGGGCCTGCACCGAGGTCGCCCGCCAGCTCTTCCAGGCGTCCCACACTGCCAGCAAGCAGCCCATCTTCTCCGTGCAGAAGGGGCTCAACGACACAATGAGGTGTGTGTGAGCGATACAGCTATGGGCATGTGGTTCTACAAATTCATTCAAACAAGCTCTGGGACCGCAAGGCTGTCACTTCCCAGCCCCCGAGAGCCGCTCTGGGTATCACCTGTGCCAGTGGGGCGTCGGGTGCTTGGCGTCGGCTGGGACTCCCCGGGAGCCAGGTGATGGAGCGAACTGCTCCCCTGGCCTCACATTACAGGAACAGCTTGCCTAGGCTTCCTTTGTTGGAGGCGCGGGGCGGGCGCATCACCTGCTTTTCGGCTTGCCTGCAGCCTTCTCGAAGTGCTCTTTCTGGGACGGACCAGTTGCCCAGTGCTTTCCAGGCTGGTCCCTACTGCAGTTCGTGTGGGGCAAGGCTGCATCACTCTGGGACACAGCGAGGCTACAGGGGGCCCAGGGCTGGTGACAGGTGTCAGGGAAGGCAGGTGGACAAGTCTCAGGGTGTGCACACAAGGCCCCGTGGTGGAGCAGCGGTCAAACACTTGGCTACTAACCGGAAGCCATTCTCTCTCTTTCTCTAACGCACACACGCACGCTCCCGGCTGTTCCTCAGGAGAGAAGCGAGGCTCGCTGCTTCTGTAACGATTGACTGTTGGAATACCCCTTGGGCAGTCCTGCCATCCTGTGGGGTCTCTCTGAATCAGAATCAACTGTGGCTTTGGGGTCAACAAGGGGCTTCAGAAGTCTCATGGGAAAACTCCATTATCTTTTAGCCCTACACTCCCTGGTCCACCCCCAGCCCCACATCCCAGAGGCCCCATCCTGGCTATCTCAGTTTCCGGCCATAGCTGCCCTGGGGAGAGCTGGGGTGGCCGGGCATTGAGCTCCTGCTCCAGTCTCCGACTCCCCCGGAGCAGCATCTGCCAGCCATGGCCTGCGTCTCACTGGGCGTCCACCCATCTTCTGGCCACAGGTATATCCTGATTGACTGGCTGGTGGAGGTGGCCACCATGAAGGACTTCACCAGCCTGTGCCTTCACCTGACCGTGGAGTGTGTGGACCGCTACTTGCGCCGCCGTCCAGTGCCCCGACACCAGCTCCAGCTGCTGGGCATCGCCTGCATGGTCATCTGCACCCGGTGAGCCCCACCCCGCCAGCCCCAGGGCAGGACCATCCGCTGAAGCAGATGGTGCTCACTGCCCGCCAGTAAGCGGAAGCTCCATGAAGTGGGCTGGTCCCGAGTGACCAGCTTTGGTTTCCGATGTGGGGGAGCACCCAATCGGGCATTTCCGGGCAGTGGGGGACAAGGGCAGGTGACCCTCAAAGATACATCCTGTGTTAGGGGGCCGTCCAGCATGAGGTTGCAAGATTCAGAAGGTGGTCTCACCTGGGCAGGGAGAGAGATCTCACTTCACTCTCTGGCCCCTGAAGGCAAACACGGAGCCTCGGAGCTAGGGGACCTCAGAGCACAAGAGAACTAATTACATCAGCAATCCCCGCCACCTTATTCGGGGGTGTGCGCGTGCGTGCGTGTGTCCCCCTCCAGCTTCTCATAGCTGAGTGAGGCTCAGTGGTAGGTGCCCCCTCCTGCCACGGCAGGTCTGGCCCAAGCTGCCCGCCTGGTGCCCAGGCCTGAGAACTCTGTTCATGGCTCATCTTGGTTTCAGTGTTCTAGTCCCGATACCACGGTCTGCCCACTGTGGGAGCTTCGGTCCCTGAGGCCGCAGCAAAGCATTCTTCTGACAGGTGCTGAGAGGGCCCCAGGGAGCAGGGTCACCACATGCTGAGGACAGTCAGGCTTCCCTGAGGTCAGCTTTGTACCACCCTAGACAGCCTGAGACCCTCCACCATCCTGCCCCCATCAGATTGCCCACCACCTGGGTGCCAGTCCTGCATGCGGCTAGGCGTCACACACAGGCTGGGAGGCCGGGCACTTGTGTCTTGGTTCACCCGCCCCGGCATCCAGCACCCCTTCCAGTTTTCGGCTGTGATCTGTGCGTTTGATTGGTGAGAGCATGGTCCCGTGCGGTGTTCCGCTCCTTCCCCGGCTTCCCTGTCCATTCTGCCTCCCCTCTCCCCTCCGCGTGTCACCAGTGGACGAGCACTGCCCTGTCATCTTGGACAGCTGACCTCCCTGGGGTGACTGCTCACTTTAGAGGTCTGTCAGTCAGGCTGAAAGATGCGCCGCAGTGGGGGATTCAGTTCCAGGCCTGAAAGGGGTCTCAGAGCCCCAGTCTGGGGGCTGCCCCAGCCTCTTACGGACTGCTGTTGAGTTCCATCCCACAGTTCGCTCCAGCCTGGTGTGGTCCCTTTCAGAGCAGCTGGCCATGGAGGCCGGGCACCATCTAGTGCTTCTGGTTGCGGTGGTGTTGGCTGAGGTCCACAAGGCCCACGTGCTCTTCTGACTTCTTGTTTGCAGCTTCTTTCGTTTTTCTTGCACCTTCCCCCCGAGGCTCCCCTTTTTGTGAACCCTTACCCACCACGCGCTTCCTTGGTCCATCAGTCCCTATGGAGGGCTGAACGTGACGCTGAGGGAGCTTCTCAACCCAGGTTCATCAGCAAGGAGATCCTGACCATCCGCGAGGCCGTCTGGCTCACAGACAACACGTACAAGTATGAGGACCTGGTGCGGATGATGGGCGAGATCGCAGCTGCCCTGGAGGGGAGGATCCGAGTGAGTGGGCCTTCCTTCCTCCCTGGAGGGTGGTACAGGGCAGGAGATCAGGGCCGGTCCTTGTCCTTGTGGGTGGGGCCTCTTCAGGCCCTGAGCCTGGTGGGGAGCCCAGCACCTGCCCCCTACCCTGCAGATCCCCACGGTGGTGGACTACAAGGAGGTGCTGATGGCGCTCGCCCCGGTGCCCCGGAGGACCCAGCACCTGTGCAGCCTCCTCTGTGAGCTGTCCCTGCTGCACACCAGCCTCTCAGCCCACACACCTGCCCGCCTGGCGGCGGCTGCCCTACTCCTGGCCCAACTCTCGCACGGACAGAGTAAGCAGTCACCACCTGCGGGCCGGGGGGTGAGGAGTGTATCCTCCTGACCCAGGACATGGCGGGAGAAGCTAGAAAGGCCTGTGTCCACCTCGAGGGGATGAGGACCCACTGCAGAGCACCTGGGCACCGGTATCAGAGCTAATCTCTGGGCAGAGGCCATCAGCGCTCAGGTGGCTGCTGAAAGGTTGGCCGGCCCACCTGGTGGTGCCTTAGAAGGAAGGTCTGGCAGTTGGAGTTAAAAGTCAGGACTGACTCAGGAGTGACTCACCAAGACCCCGAGGGTAACAACTGATGGGCTTCCTGCCACCGCTGACCAAAGGGTGGAGGTTGGAGTCCACCCTGAAGGGCCACGGAGGAGAGGTCTGCCTGGCTGTCTGCTTCCCAAACAGTCACCCATCAGAGCCCCCATAAGTAGGCATCGTTTTCTGGGGCTCTTTTCAGAACTGAGCCCCGAGGAAGTCATAGGACCTCAGGACTGCTGGGGTGGGAGTGGTGGCCAGCGGCCCAGGGCAGCCCCTCACGCCTGTCTTACCTCCTCTGCAGCACAGGCTTGGACCCGGCAGCTCTGGGACCTCACTGGCTTCTCCCGCGAAGACCTGGTGCCCTGCGTCCTGAGCCTTCATAAAAAGTGGTGAGTCTGGGTGGGGCCAGAGGGGGCGGTTGTGGGACGCTTGACACGCTCTCCTTCAACCGCAGGGTGTGGGGCTCGAGGGGACAGTCTGCCCAGGCAGGGTGCCCATGCTGCCTTCCTGGCTGCCCTTCACACGGCCCCTCTCTCCCAGCTTCCACGACGACGCCCCCAAGGACTACAGGCAGGTTTCCCTGACGGCCGTGAAGCAGCGGTTCGAGGACAAGCGCTATGAAGGGATCAGCCAGGAAGAGGTGCCGGCCTGGGGGTGGGGCCTGAAGCGCTGGGGGTGGGGATTAAGAGGGGAGGGGCGCTGCCCGAGGCTCCTGGGTGGGTTGAGTCTTAAAGAGGGAGGGGGCACTGACCCCACCTCTCCCTCAGGTGATCAGCCATAGCCGGCTGTGCGCCTTGTTGGGGGTGAAGCAAGAGGACCCCGAGCCTGCCTCGTTCCTGGCCTCCGGGGAGATCCACGACTTCCTGAGCTCTCCCTCCGGAAGGAGGACCAAGCGGTGAGTGCCCGCCTTGTCCAGGGTGGCCTGGGCTCTGCGGGGTGGGGGAGGGGGGTGCCCACCTGCTTAAGGCCCTGCAAAGCCTGGGGTGAGGTGGCTCCCAGCGTCCATGGCCGCCCCGGCTGGGCTGAACTCAAACCCCCACGCAGACCTTGAAGGGTGCCTTCCCCAAGGAGCCTCCCGTTGCTCATGGGAGGTCCTGGGTGTTGGAACCCACTGGCTGCCACGCAGGAGGAAGACGTGGCAGTCAGCTTCAGGGAAGCTGCCCAGCCTCTCGGTCCCTGGGGGCAGTTCTTCTCCATCCTCCAGGCTTCAGAGCAGTGGGCTCTGTTGGGAGTCCTGAAGGCATGACGTGGGGTGGGGGGCAGGGGAACGTGCTAAGCCAAAAGCAAGAGTCTGGCTCAAACCCTCCAGCTGATGGCTGCCTTGCACACCCAGCGGGCACTTCTGCCTTGCCCTGCCCTCTGACCGCCTCCAGGGGGAGTGGGGGCAGATGCAGATACCCCGCTGCCCCTGCTCACCTCCCCCTCCCCCCCCCAGGAAGCGGGAGAACAGTCTGCAGGAGGACCGAGGCAGCTTCCTGGCCACGCCCACGGCTGAGCTCTCCAGCCCAGATGAGGAGACACTGCTGGGCAGCTTCTTGGACTGGAGCCTGGACTATTGCTCTGGCTATGAGGGCGACCAGGAGAGCGAGGGCGAAAAGGAGGGGGACGGTAGGTGGGGCAGCTGGCCTGGGGACCCCGTCCCCCCTACCTGCTCACTAGCCGAAAGGATTGGGGTTGAGGCCAACCTAAGGCATCTTGGAATTTGAAAGGCCTGCAGTGCACTAGCCCCTGAAAGCCCCACGGAGGGCAGTTCTGCTCAGACCCCCGCAGGGTCCCTGGGGCACGCCAGGTGGAGGGTGGGCACTGGCCACACAGGGCCTTTTAACCCCATGCTTCCCACAGTCACGGCTCCCAGCGGGGTCCTGGACGTCACCGTGGTCTACCTGAGCCCCGAGCAGCACTGCTGTCACGACTCCAGCGACGAGGAGGCCTGCCCGGAAGACCCCCAGTGCCCACCAAGCCCAGAGCCCAAGTCCCCCCCTTGCAGCCAGGGGGCGCCAAAAAAGGACACCCCAAGCTCGGGGTACTCCTCCGTCAGCAGCACCACCAGTCCCACCAGCTCCGGCCCCCCGCGACCTACCTCAGCGCCAGCCCCATGCCGTGATGACTTGAACCCCAGCCCTTGCCACCACAATGCCCGGAAGTCCTGTTTACAATGTGGCCCAGAGAGTGGCCGTCCTCACCCACAGGCCAAGCGGAAGCACACAGCAGAGCACACAGCAGAGCGAGGCGCGAGGGCCTGACCGGCAGGGGGCCACAGTGGACGTTTACTGGGGGAGGGTCTCCCGCTGAGGCCCGCAAATCCCAGGGCAGTTACCTGTGGAGGTCAACGTCCTTTTTCCTGGGCAGTCTGAATCAATGTGAGTGCCCCAATGTCCTGAGCAGAAGGTTCAGGGCTCTCAGGCCTCCTCCAAGGTGCCCGGCCATCACTGCTTGGAGCCAACAGACCTTCCAGCCTCTCTCACCATGGTCTACCTGAGCCCCGAGCAGCGTACCTCTTGCCCTTCCCAGCCTGTGGCCTGGCAGCTACCCCCTTCCTCGCTTGGCAGTGGGCCCACACTGTCGGCAGGGGCTGGGCTTGGCTGTGGCTACCGTGTTCCAGGGGGTCCAGGCCTCCCACCCATCTGGGGAATCTGGTCCCTCCAAGAACTCTCTCCATGGAGGGTCCTTCCCTGCTTGTGTCCCTGCCTCACTTCTCTCCCAAGATGAAATGGAAGGATTCAGACACGGGGCATGAAAGCCTCAAACAAAGATTCGGGACAAAGGGGCAGTGGAGGCCAACCCTCAAACTACGGACAAGCGACCTGAGCCGTCTGTAACATTGGGGGGGGGGGGGACAGGGAGCCTGTCTGCCCTGAAGCCCCTTGCTCTTCCCTTGATGTCTGGTCACCACACATGCTCTTGAATCCTGTGGAAGGAAGCCACCCCTCTGTCACAGAAGAGGAAGGAAGTACTGTCTGGGGCAGCCAGGGGGCGCTGGTCCCACTTGAGTCAGCCACTGACATGCTCACCCCTCTACCCTACTCCCTGCTTCCCTCAGAACCACTGGCGGGAGTCCTCGTGTCTGCAGGGCCCCCACCCAGCTGGCCACTGTGGTGCTCTGCCACCCCACGGGTGAAGAATCTGACATGGCGCTGCCAGCCGTGTGTGTGTATTAACCTCTTGAGCCTCAGTCTCATCTGTAAGATGGGGCCACCGTACCTACCTCACGGGAATGTTGTGAGGATAAAATGTGATCGAATGGTGTCCAGTGAGTGACTTCCCCTCAACCTGGCATGGACCCGGCTCCCTTACCTCTCCTGACCTGCCCCTTGGGAAGGAAGCCATACAGCACCCCCTGACTATGGCCTCCCCACACAACCCAATACAGGCAGACCTCGTTTTATTTTGCTACAGAGATGCTGCGTTTTTTACAAATTCTATATTGGTGGCAAGCCCACTCAGGAAGGGCAGAGACCTACCCTACACTATGAACTGTGTAAAATTGCCCCTGTGGGTTTCTGAGACTAATGCTTTTGGGGAAGTAGAAAACCTAATATTTCTTCCAAGGAGCAGCAGTTCATGGTTCCAAACAGCTGACCTCAAAATTAGCAGTGAGCTAATTTTTCCAATAGCAAGTGCTCAGTGCCCCACTCACACCGTTCCTCTCGCTGTTGCACACTTAGCAGACTACAGACGGGTAAATAAGTGTCTACATACTGTGGGCACAGGACTTGCCTGGTCAGCCTGTTCTGATAACTGATCAGCCAGGAAGCCCCCCCAGGGTATGCTGAAAGGGTCTTCTCACGACTTAAAGCAGTCTTGGCCTCACAGCGACCCCTATGGCCAGAGGTGAGCCGTCCCATAAGCTTCAGGAGCGCAATGCCAGGCCTTGAACCGCAGAGTGGCTGGGGGGGGGGGGGTGTTGTACTACCAACCTTGTCATTAGCTGCAGGCTAGTCCATGAGAGCTCCTTCCTTTGCTTCCCCTAACTGGGAATGGATTTATCCAATGGCTCCAGGCTTTAAACAGCAGGGCCCTTACACCTACCCCTCCAGCTACCGCCAGTGAAGCGCCCTGCGGCGCCCTCTTGCAGGTCAGCCAGTTCTGTCTGTACATTCCCCAGCCCCCCAAGGTGTCCTTTGGGTCACCGAAGACTGCGGGGACACCCCTTCCTGGGCCTAAGGCATATGGTGCCATGCTCTCACTCCAGGCTGGCCTCCGGGTCCACATCCCACCTGGTCGCCTCTGCACCACCGCCTTGAGCAGTAAGCTGTGGGGCAGCGGCTTTGACAGACACGCCCCATCAGCCTCCCTCCAGCCGCTCGCCCTGTGCTCAGAGGAGACAAGAAGAAAATGCCCTGCGCCCGCCCCCCACCCGCCAGTTACCCCAAACGGAAGGCCGCGCGTCACCGAGGGCCCCACCCCAGCCCTGCGCAACCTGAAGCCCTACAGCACGGGGCTGGGGTGCGGTCCGCGCAGACAGGGTGGAGCCTGCCGAGGGGCGTTGCCGGGCGGAGCTTTAAGGCAAGACTGCAGTCGTGATTGGGTAAGCGTGAGGAAGGAGGGCGGGTTCTGAGCTCGGCCTAGGATTGGGTAGCCAGGCCGGAAGAGGGCGGCTCTCTACGCAGGAAGGGGCGGTGCCTGCCCGTGGCGGCAACCCCCGGGAAACTGCTGTGGCCGCTCTCATGCTACCTGCCGGCTCCTCGCACCGGTGAGCCTTTCGCCGGGCGGGCGGACTCGGGGCCCGGGCCATCTAAGGTGCTGAGCCCTTGGTGCTCCCTCCTAGGCTGGTGGCCGAACTGCAAGGCGCGCTGGACGCCTGCGCGGAGCAACAGCAGCAGCTGGACCGGAGCCTGCGCGTGTGCCGGCGGCTGCTGGGGACCTGGTAGGCGGGCCCACTCCCGAGCTGCCCATTGTCTGAGGCGGTGAGGGAGCACCTGGGGTCACCCAACCTTCTCTCCTGGGGCCTCCTTTCTCCCAAGGAAACCTGCCGGGGAGCCAGAGCCAGAGCCAGAACCCAGTAATGAGGACCTGCCTCCAGGTAAACCTCGGGTTCCCGCCACCTTGTAGGCAAGTGCCAGGAAGAAGCAGGTCCCTGTCGTGGGAGTGGGTGCTTAGGGACCCTGGCATGAAGCTTGCCCTTTACAGAGGTCCCCAGCCCCCAAGACCTCAAGGAACTGGAGCTCCTGACCCAGGCGCTGGAGAAGGCTGTCCGGGTACGAAAAAGCCCCTCAAAGACTGCAGAGAGAGCCAAGGTCCCCAACCAGAAACCCAAGACCAAGGCCCCCACATCTGCCACCACAGCCCCAGCCCCAACCCCGCCCCAAGCCCCAGGGCGGACTAGCAGCCACACATCAGTGACCAGACCCACCAGGAGCATCCGCCAGTCCAAAGTGCTGACCAGGGGCTACCAAGAACACAGGCTCCTGCCAGCTCAGGAGAGGGCCACCTTGGGGACAGGAGCCCAAGGCACCAGTTCCAGCCTTGGGGACCCACAGATGACATCCGCTGCTCCTGGAGGTCCAGAAGTTTTCACACTTAAAGAAAAGGGGTAAGTACATCTGGCCTGAGCTGGAGAGGTGACAAGACTGGGTGTGGGAGTGAGGAGCTCAGGGCACTATCCCTTGAGCAGCACTCACTGATCATGGCCCCTCCTCCCTGCCAGGCAGACCTGGCCTGGACCATCCCCACTGCCATATGGGGGGACCTGATCTGGGAGAGGGGCATCGTCTCTGGCAGGGCTCTGAGCAGGCACTAGGACTGCTCTGAACACAGACTGCCCAACAGGTCCCTGCTACGGCTGCCCTTGACCTTCCGGAAGACAGTGTCCCAGAACTCCCGGTGAGGTGGGGTCAGCTGGCTGGGTGGGCTCTGGGAGAGATTGACCACCAGAGATGTCCTCCACCTGTCACCCTGGACTCACTCGGCAGGCCCTGCAGCCCTTGAGTCAAGGGCTTGAAGCAGGAGACCTCCAGCCGGGCAGGACCAGCTCTGCCCTGCTGGTGAAGGGGACATAGCTGTGTCTGGGTGTAGTGAGGACTGAGCCGGCAGGCATTAAGTCACTCCCTGCCATTCTTAACTACCTCACCCTTCCCCTTCCTCATTGGGTCTATGTTGGCACACCCCAAAGACTCCCTTTGTCCCTGACTCCCAGGGGTCCCCCCCGTGGCTGGACTAACTGGTATCCCTCTCCTGGTTTCTGGGTGCCTGTCTTTCTCCCAGTCTGTGGGCCCAGCTCACCTCCACTCAAGCCGGTGACACCGAGGGGGCTGCGGCCAGAGCCCGATTTCTGCGGAAAATGCAGGCAGCTGTATCCTTGCGGGGCTGGTGGGAGGTTGGAGCTACTGGGGAAGAGCCAGAAGGGAACCATTGGGACCGCCTTACAACCCTGCCTGGCCAGGCCCTGGGGTTGGGATGGGGCCTGCCCAGCAGAGACTTTCCCTGACAGCTTCCTCGTCTGGCCGGGCTGCCCCAGGGCTCAGCGTGGCCCAGGTGGAAGCGGAGGTGGAGACGCTGCGCAGAGCTTGCTGGCTGCTGAGGCTGCACATGAACAATGAGACGGCAGCAGGTCAGCGGACTAGGGTCAAAGCAGGTGCAGGGGTGCTGGTTGGGCCTCCACAGGACCCTATACTTGCTCTCGCATAGCTCCAGCTGACTGGGTGCAAGAGTACCGCCGGGTGCTGACCCTGGAGGGGTTGCAGACCATGGCCAGCCAGTGTCTTCGCCGGCTGCAGGAGCTGCGCCAAGGTGAGGCCCCGCTCATGGTCACCTGATCAGGAGTCTGCCCGCTCCGGCTCAGACTTGCAGGGCCAGTATGCACACACACACCATCCCAGCACTGACGTCAGAGCAGAGCCCCGTCACTCGGCACACCCACCTCCCCTAGCTTGCTATTTAAGAAGTAGCCTCTGAAGGTCACACGAGTTTGCTGTTTCCCGGACCCTCTGAACACATACCAACGCGGTTCCCACTCAGTGACCCTAAAAGACAGCGGGGATAAATTAGAAAATCATGGAAGTTCCCCACAAACTTTTTGACGCTCCCTTGTATATCTATCACACAACTTTTGCCTGCCCAGCTAGTTACAGGTTTAAGCCTTATTGACAGCAATTACAAGAATCTTTCTGCAAGCTAACATTCCATGAACCTTGTAGTTTTTCCATCACCCCTCCCCCCACTTTCTGTATACTGACCCTAGTAGCCACTAATAAACTTTGATACCTATTTTTTTTAAAAAAGACAGCAGGGTTCCTGGCCGTCTTTATGACAACAGGCTGCCACGTCTTTATCGCGTGGGGCTGCTGTGGGGGTTGAACCACCTGCCTGCTCCTTCATGGGCCACTGCTTAACCCACTGCACCACCAGGGCTCCTGGCGCCACAGGCAACAAAACAGTATACCTGTGTGACGTGAGTAACAAGCCCAGACCCACTGCCATCCATCCAGTCCGTTCCAACTCATAGCGGCCCTGCAGGGCTTCCTCTGGGAGTAGACAGTCTTATTTTTTCCCCAAGGACCAGACCGATGGGCTCGAGCTCCTGACCTTGTGGTCAGCAACCCAGTGCGTAGCTCACTGACCACCAGGGCTCCTACCAGCAGGGGCTAAAGGCAGCCACTCGGGTAGATGTCCAAGCTGAAGGAGCACAATAGGGGAAGTGGATTTTCTCCAGGAGCATACGCGGGAGCTCCAAAGACTTCTGGGGAAATGGCTGGCTTTTTCATTGTGATTTTCTGTAAGCTTTTTGACACCTCTCGTGCCACTTGTCACACACAAAGCCCACTCCCATGGGACAGAGGGCAACCCCGGATGGCATTTCAGAGGCTGTCCATCTTTACAGAAGTAGACAGCCTCATTGTTCTTCCAGCAACCCACCGGTGGGTTCCAACCGGCAGCCTGGCAGGTAGCAGTCCTGGTAGCACCACCAGGACTCCTTGTCGGGAGCAAAGGCCTCCAGAAACATGCCACAGTGCCAGGTGGCAGGAACCAATGTGGTGGGGACCTTGCAGTGTAGCACCCACCCCTGCGCTTCGACCTGCACCTTGTATGTAGGAGACTGGCAACCACCCCAGTGAACGCATCCCCTGCCCACACAGCAGTCGCAGAACAGCAGCTGGACCCGTGGCCCCTGGGGAAGCCCCCTCAGGCATCCTGCCCCTGCGGAGGCAGCACTGATGCTGACTGGAAACCCAAGCTGCTGCTCTATTCCAGCACCCGAGAGCTGCAAAGCCTGGTGGCCCACCAGCTGCACACCACCATGCTGGCTCAGCAGCTGCAGCTGCAGAAAGTATGGTGGGCTGGGGGTGGAGCGGGCTGGGGTATCCCTGGGACATTCCCTACTGAGCCACCCCACCTCACACAGGTCCTGATGGCAGAGCTCCTCCCTCTGGTGAGGGGCACCCCAATCCCCAGCCGGCTGGCCCTGTGCCGGGCAGTACACAGCCTGCTCTGTGATGGGGGCCAGCACTTCCCCGTGGCCCTGCGCGACGATCCTGCAGACTGAGCCCACCTGGAGCACACTCCTCTCCACCCCAACCCAATGCGGCGGGTGCGGCCCTCCCAGGACCCACAGGTCCAAGCACCGTTCTGCCTTCCTGAGAACGGCCCAGGGACCTCTGAGCATTAAATACACTTCGGAAAGACCCCCAGGTGTCTGCCTGCCTGTGCTGTATAGCACTGGTACAGCCTTCCCTCGGTGCCCCATCTTGGTCGTTCCCGCCTGTTCTCACACTTCATCACACTGCCTCACACTTAGTGATTAGCCTAGTGCCAACGTAACTTCTCGGTAACCTGGGAAATGCACAAAACACCTGACTCCTATTGGTGCAGTAGCCTTTATGTTGGTGGCTGGAACCAAACCCACAACACAGCCAAGGTCAGCTTATACTTATGTAGTGCGCTCTACATTTTTGTCTGTCTCCCAAGCCTTGCACAGCCCTTCTGGATTAAGGGGTTGGGGTGTGGGGTGCTACTCCTTAAGAGTCACCACCTGCTACTGTCTCAAACTTAAGGGAAGCCCACCCCTGCCCCAAGTTCAGAGGGCAGGAAACTCATTGGGCCAGCATACTGAGAGAGGGCCTCGACCCCATGCCCAGTACCTCTCCCAACACAGGATTAAGTGGGGTCCCCCCATTCCAGCCCACCCACAGAAGTTTTCCAAACCCCACTGAGGAAGGCCTGAACTTGCAATCCATTGGGAACTGTCTCGTCAGGCTCCAAAGGATCCAGCCCATTTCTCAGTGTCACTGTCAGCAGGGGGCTGGGGTCATACCTCTTGCGGTGGATGCAGCTGAGCCCTGCCAAGCCACAGGAGGAGGGTACCGGCACTGCGGGTTTTCTATTGAACACCTGCCGTGGGTCTGGCTTTGGGTTATGAACACTGGGTGGTGGGTAAGGACATTGTCCAGGGACCTCGCTGGTCTCAGTTGCAAGCAGAAAAGGCCAGGTGACTCCCCAGCCAGGAGGCTTTACTTGGCAGCACACCAGAAACTGATCTGAGTCTCAGGCCTCTGGGGACCAGGTTACAGGCCACAGCAGGAATTGGAAGAACATGGTCGGTCATGTGACAGTCAAGGATCCCTTCCCTGGCACAGGGGTGGTGGTGGTCCCTGCCCAGGGCAGGAACCCTGGGAGCAGTTGGTGAGTGCAGGCTGGTCTAAATACCTGGCCCTCTCCCAGCCACTGTCTTGCCTGTAGTCCTCAGGTTGGAGGGACCTCACCTTTCCAAGCTGATAAGGTGACAGCCCAGCTAAGGAGGATCTTTGTACCCTGTGGGTCCTACCACCAGCCTACTACTGCCCACATGTCCATTCCCATAAGGCAGGGCCTACTCCCACTGCCGAGGCCTCCCCTGGCCAGGATACCTAGCAATAGTCCTGCCCTTATCCAAGGTCAGGCTGGGCACCACGTGTTCTATGGGCCCACCTGGACTTTTTAGGGAGGGGATGTGCTGTGGGTGGCATTGGGCTCTGAGTAGGGTCCCCAACAAGATGAATAGAGCAGGGAAGGGAGACGCCCCTCTCCACTTCAGCCCCCGCCCACCCACTTCCCAGCATCCACAGTGGCGTCACAGCATCCTTGGCCAATCCTCTCTGAAGTGGCGGGAGGGGGCTGAGTGGGCGTCCACTTCCACCCATCCCTGCCCCCCTCCCCCCCGCATCGGCGGCATGAACACACTGGACCCCGCACCGGCTCCTGCGCCCCCCGCATTTCCCCGGGGCGCTACGTGCGCTGCTTTTGGCCACCGGCGGCGCTGGAGGCTCATGGCCGCGCTGCGTCCTGCCATTCGGCGCCTTGGCCCTGCTGGCCGGCGCCGCCGCCACAACCATCACCTTCTCGCTGCGTGGACCCCGCCTGGACTTGGCCCAGGGCGTGTCGCTGGCAGCGCTGGGCGCGGGCCTCGGACTCCTGTCTGCTGCCTTCCACTGCTGGTGTGCTCAGCGGCGCAAGCGGGGGGCGGAACGCGTGGGGCAGGGAGAGCCGGGCACGCCCTGAGCCCCTCCCTACCAAGGTCACGGCCAGAAGGCGTGGATTCCCCACTGCAAACTGCACCCCCGTGGGCCCAGCGGCACGGGCTGCGGGCCGTGTCCCTGCTCACCCACCTCGCAGGTCCCCAAGCAGCTTCTCCACGTTCCTCGCGACCCACAGCCTGCAGCACCTAGGTGCGGGGGCGGATGGGTGCTTCGAAGAGGAGACCGGAGCCACTGGGCCTCTCGGGCTGCCGGCTGTGTGCCTGAGAGAGGTGCTCAATAAACAGTGTGCACAGCGAGTGTATTGTGACTTGGCCACGGCCTGGCCCGGACAGGGTTCGCCGGCTGGGCCCAGCATTGGGGCAGTCTGCACTTCACGGCGAGGCCAGTTTCCTGTGGCAGGGTCAGTCAGACATCCAGAGGACCCCCGCAGCCAGGGCCTTCACCGAGGAGTGGAGGTGTCTGCCACAGCCTGAGGGGTTGCAGGTGGGCCGAGGGAGGCGGGGCCTCTTGGTGGTGGGATGGACAAGACTGGCAGGCAGTGGACCAGCCCACTCTCAGGAGCCGGAACACAGCGTCCCGCCCCCTGCATGGAAGCCTTAAGGAGGTCCACCCTGGCTCCAGAACAAGTTCTCCGTGTGTACCCCTGCCCCTCCAGCCTCCTCCCCTGCTTCCCTCATCCACCAGGCAGGAGGGTGAATCCAAGTCTAGCAAGAAGTCAGGAGCTGGTGGCAGGTTAACAGGAGCAGCAGCGCTGAACTCTAACACCTGCTTCCCCCCAGTGGGGGGTGGGAAATGGGGGGTGGCTGGCTGGAGCCAAAGCACCCCCAACAAGGATAGAGGTCCCTGGTCCACAGACAGCTAGGGTCTACCTGTGCGTGCACACCTTTCCACTGTGGCCGGCTGGTCTGCTCCTGTTTCTCAAGGCCCTAGACAACAGCAGCCTCCCCCAGGACTCCTCCCACTCCAGACGGGTGCTGGGTTAGAGGGGCCTGGAAGAGGGGGGCTGGAGGGGCTGGCCCTGGGCTCCACCCACCAGAGCCAAGCTGGGTCTGCTCAGCTTCCCGCTGCTGTTTGTGTCTGGGGGAGAATTTTCCTTGTTGGGAAAGTAAAGGGCAGGGCCCACTGCCGCTTGCTCTGTGGGAAGAGGGGAGGGCGCCTTGCTGCTGTGGCCTGACTTCAAGGGAGAGCATCAGCCCCTCCACTTCGGGTCTGCCTCTGTACTGTCCCTCCTGTGACTGTCAGGCTCCCATCCTCTGCCTTCCTGGTTTCCTTCAGCTTGCTGGAGGGCTCCAGTGTCTGTAATTCTGTCCCCGCTCCCCACAAGACTCCCCCCACCACCACTCCATCATCATCTTCTCATAGGTCCTGAACCATCGTTGCAACCAAACAACACACGGAGTTCTTGCTAGGAGGCCCAGGGTCCACCAGCCACAAAGCCTGGCCTAGAGCCAGCCTGCCACCTGGGGCCCGGTCCATCCCCTGTTTCCTGGGGACACTTGACCTCCAGCGAGCACCTACAGGTGATGAGAGAGGGGTCTCTCTGCTCAGAACCTTCCCTGACCCGCTCTTGGCTGGGGTCACCAGGCATCTTCTCTCTGGACAGCCGAAGCTGCTTCATCTCCAGCTGGTGCCATGTTGCCACTGGCCTGCTGCCTCACTTTCCCTGCACAAATTTGCTTTGATGTGGACCCAACTGAAATCCTAACCCTCACCTCCACGGAGTCCTCAATGGCTCACTAAGCCACACACACACATACCCCACCACTTCCTCTTAGGACTGCAGATGGCCCCATTGTATCAGGGCCCCGTTATATCAACCACAGAGTTAAATGTTCAGAGACCCACGGACACTTTGGGACAAGTCTGGCCTGCCTTCTGAGGGGGGTGGGATGGGGTGGAGGGTGTCTGGCTTCATCTCTCAGCTAGCCCAGGTAGTGTTCTTTCAGAACGCCTGGTGCTATGAACACTTAGCTAAGTTCCACACTCACTTGGCCTTCTAGATTGGCAGGTGAAGAGTTTGAGGCTCCAGACCAGGACCACTCAGGGGGAAACAAGTCTGCTTGGGTCCGAAACCTAGGCGTCCTAGTAGCACAGTCTTTGAAGTGCACCGCTGCCAACAGAAATGCCTGCAGTCGGAACCCACTGTAGGCTCTTAGCACAGTGTCAGGAGCCTGGATCCACACCGTGGCATCAGGCTTAGGTTTGGATCCAGTATCACTTCTGGCTCCAGTTGGGTTTCTTTGCTAGAGGGGGCTGCTCCCCAACCCAAGTGTGTCTGGTTGTGTGAGGGTGGAACAGTCAAACCTCAGGTTGGTGGCTGTCCCGTGGTCCTGACAGAGGCAGTGGTCCAGACCCCCGCCCAGCACGTGGCAGGGACCCAGAAGCAGTCAAGGCCTGGCTCGAGGCCCGGGACCCCGCTGGGTGGTCCCCCACCAGCCGCCCCTGCAGCCCCCTCCCGCCCTCACATTCCAGGCCGCCCCGCCCCGCCCCCAGCTCCTGGGCCTCCCAGCCCCCTCCCCGCCAGCCCAGCGTCTGAATCTGCTGATTCCAGCTCGCCAGCCGCGGCCCCCTCCCCTCCTCCTTCCTGGCGGCCCCGCCCCCGGCTGGGCCCCAGCTCCCGCCTGCTGCGCCCCCCACCCTCCTGGCACTGTTCGCCCGCCCTCGCTGCAGCCAGAGGCGGCGGCGGCTGGGCGCCCAGGCCCCGCCCGCCTCGGCCCTTCCCGGGAGGCCGGAGACCTGCTGGGCCCGGCCCTCGGCGGTGAGAGCGGGCGGGCGGGCAGCGGGCGGGTGGAGCCTCCGCGGGCGGGGGCGCGGGCAACGCCTGTCATCGCTGCGGGCCCAGCGGGAGGACGCGCGAACGGCCCGCCGCCGCGCCGCCCGGGGCGTCCCCGCTACTGCCCTCTGCTCTGGGCCGTGCCGGGGCTGGCTTCGCGGCGGCCAGCACGGCGTCTCCCGAGGGCGCGTCCCACCCCGCCGCTGGCTGACCCGCGTGGCTCCGGCCATGCCCTGCTGGCCATGGAGGCTGCTGCTGGCCGCGGGCACGCTCTCGGCCCTGAGCGCCGGGCCGCCGGCGCCCGGGGACCCCTGCCTGGACGAGGGCGGCGCCCCCCGCAGCTGCGTGCCGGGCCTGGTGAACGCTGCCCTGGGCCGGGAGGTGCTGGCGTCCAGCACGTGCGGGCGGCCGGCCACGCGGGCCTGCGACGCCTCAGACCCGCGCCGCGCACACCCGGCCGCCCTCCTGACAGCAGCGGGGGGCACCGCGGGCCCCCTGTGCTGGCGCTCCGACTCGCTGGCGCGCGCGCCCCTGAACGTGACCCTGACGGTGTCTCTGGGCAAGGCCTTTGAGCTGGTCTTCGTGAGCCTGCGCTTCTGCTCGCCGCCGCCAGCCTCCGTGGCCCTGCTGAAGTCGCAGGACAATGGCCGCAGCTGGTCGCCGCTGGGCTTCTTCTCCTCCCGCTGTGTCCTAGACTATGGCCGCCTGCCAGTCCCCACCACCGGCCCAGCAGGCCCGGGGCCTGAGGCCTTATGCTTCCCAGCGCCCCAAGCCCAGCCTGATGGTGGAGGTCTCCTGGCCTTCAGCGTGCAGGACAGCAGCCCCCCAGGCCTGGACCTGGACAACAGCCCGGTGCTCCAAGACTGGGTGACCGCCACGGACATCCAAGTGGTGTTCACCAGCCCGGCAATGCTGACTGATGCCAGGGACTCAGAGGCTGTGCTCCCATATGCCTATTCGGCCACGGAGCTGCAGGTGGGCGGGCGCTGCAAGTGTAACGGGCACGCCTCGCAGTGCCTGCCAGATGCCCAGGGCCACCTGCTCTGCGACTGCCAGCATGGCACCGAGGGCCCAGACTGTGGCCGCTGTAAGCCCTTCTACTTCGACAGGCCCTGGCAGCGGGCCACCGCCAGGGATGCCCACGCCTGCATTGGTGAGGCTCTGGAGGGGGTCCTGGGGAGCTGGGACCAACCAGGTCAGCCTGCCCTTGACCCCATCTCTCGCTGCAGCCTGCTCCTGCAACAGCCACGCCCGCCGCTGCCGCTTCAACGTGGAGCTCTACCGCCTGTCAGGACGGCGCAGCGGGGGCGTGTGCCTCAACTGCCGCCACAACACTGCCGGCCGCCACTGCCACTACTGCAGGGAGGGCTTCTACCGCGACCCGGCTCGCGCTTTGAGTGACCGTCGCGCTTGCAGGGGTGAGCCCCGCCCCCTCCCTCCCAGCAACTGGGTCTCTGTCCAGCCCAGGTCTGACTGAGCTCTTCTCACACCTCTGCCCTCAGCCTGTGACTGTCACCCAGTTGGGGCAGCTGGCAAAACTTGCAACCAGACCACGGGCCAGTGTCCCTGCAAGGATGGCGTCACTGGCCTCACCTGCAACCGTTGTGCACCCGACTTCCAGCAGAGCAGGTCCCCAGTGGCACCCTGCGTGAGTGAGTGACCCTGCCCAGCCTGGGCCCCGGCACCCAGAGTTCCTCTGTTGCCACCTCCCCATCCCTGTGCACCCCCTCCCCCCATTCCAGACCTTCTCCCACCCTCTCTACAGAAACCCCGGACCCTGGGCCCATTGAAGAGAGCAACCCTGTGGACCCTCCGGGTAGGTGGACATTCACCAGGAGGATGGGGGAAGGGTGTGGGTCTTGAAAGGAGGGTGGGGGGCAGTGGGGAGTCGCTCCAGCCTGCCAACCTCTTGCAGACTGCGATGCCCACTGCAGACCCACCCAGGGCAGCTACCGGATCAGCCTGAAGAAGTTTTGCAGGAAGGACTATGGTAGGTGTCCAGGGCCACCTGCCCCTCTCTCCGGCTACCCCATCTCATTTTTCATATCCTGAGCCAAGCTGGTGAACACCACCATTTTCATATCCTGAGCCCATCCCTCACCACCACCTAAAGGCGCCCACCGCCCCCCTACCCTCACCACCCCCCAGGGTTCCCACCGCCCTCCTCCCCCCTGTATCCCCTTCCTCTGAAGCTCCTGCTAGTGATTGTCCTTATGGGTCCACCCACAAGGACACCCAGTGCTCCTGAGTGCGGCCCCGCCCCTGCTTGACCCCGCCCCTCTCGCCTTCCCTGCAGCGGTGCAGGTGGCGGTGGGCGCGCGCGGCGAGACGCACGGCGAGTGGACGCGCTTTCCGGTGGCTGTGCTCGCGGTCTTCCGGAGCGGCGAGGAGCGCGCGCGGCGTGGGAGCAGCGCGCTCTGGGTGCCCGCCCAGGACGCGGCCTGCGGCTGCCCGCGCCTCCTTCCAGGCCGCCGCTATCTGCTGCTGGGGGGCGGGGCCGCGGCCGTAGCCGGGAGCGCGGGGACCCGGGGGCCCGGACTGAGCGCCGCCCGCGGGAGCCTCGTGCTTCCCTGGAGGGACGCGTGGACGCGGCGCCTGCGGAGGCTGCAGCGTCGCGAGCGGCGGGGGCGCTGCGGGGCGGCCTGAGCGCGCGGGCGTAGCGGGGCGCGGCTCCGCATCTCCACTCGGTCTCCCGGCGCAACCGCCTGCCCAGGAGGCTTTGCTTCTTCGCGCCGTGCGCGTCGCCCATCTGGGACACCTGCCTCGCGCCGTCCGCCTCCCTTTCTGGTAGCCTGACAGGGAGGGGTGTGAGAACCAGCGCAATGACACCTCGCTCCTGACACAGGGGTGTGACCACCCCCAAGAACAGATGTGAGTGTTCCTTGGGAAGTTGTCGTTCTCAAGGTCTCTGATCCCTTGGTGCTACCTGCCCTCTCCCAGGGGTACCATGACTACCAAGGTTTGCGAACCCCTGTGGGACCAGACCCTGAAGGGCTCTCCGAGCACCCCTAGGGCCACTGTGGCCCCCAGAACTCTGTGATCTTCCCAAGAGCGTCCCGATCTCCCCAAAAGGCGGCACACCACAGATATGCTAGTGGTCCCTCCACCTTGGGGCTGGGGTCCCCTACACCCATCAGGACCCTCTGGGTGCACAATGCCTCCTCCCCGTCGACATCGCCGCCGTTTCTACTACGTGCGCCTCTAGCCTGGCCCGCCCATCAGCCTGTCTGTCTGCGTGGATGCCCATGTCCCCATCCCTGGCTGCGCCTGTGCCTGCTAAGACCCTGTCTCAGCCAGCTGCCTGTGTCCTGGACTCGGTCCTCGGGCCCCTCGGGGTTTTCCTATGTCCCCCTTGGCTCCGGTCCTGCCACAGGACCCCTTGGGTCCCCTCTGCGCCGGCTCAGGACTGGACGTCGCACCGTAGCGAACGCGTGGTCACAGGTATATGCGGGGCCGGTCAGGCGACCACTCAAGTGGACAGAGGTCACTGCCCACCAAGTGCAGGCTCTCAGTGGTCTCGGGCCTGTCCTCCGCAGGGCCGCGTAGGACCACGCACCCCATCGCTTTGCCCCCGGGGGTCGCGCGTGAGCCCCAGTCCTTCCGCCTGGACCGAGGCGCTCGGCCGGCGCATGCTCCCCAGCGACCTCTGCTTAGAGCCGGCGCGCATGCCCAGAGCCGGCTCGGCGGAGACCCGCGGGCTCTTGGGGTGGGCGGCCGGCGGCGCGTGCTCAGGAGGCGGGGCAGGCGCGCGTCTGGGGCGGCAGGCCCGCGGCGCGCGTGCTCAGGGGGCGGGGCCGGCGGCGCGCGTGCGCACAGCGCCGGCGGCGCGGCGGGCAGAGAAGCGGCGTGGCGGCCGAGGTGGGTTCGCTGCGCGCGGATAGAGGGTGCGGGCCGCCTGGCGGACGGGACACGCCGGGTGTCACCGCAGCGGCGCTGTTGGCGGGAGGGGCTCGCCTTCAGGGCCTCGTCGGAGGTTGGGCGCGCAGGGTTCCCAGCCACTGCGCCAGGGGAGGGAGCACCCGAGCCCGCGCGTCCCCGGCTGGCGGGGCGCGCGTCCGCGGGCCGGACGCTGGTGGCAGCGACCCCAGGGCGGACCGGTGCTCATCGCGTCTCGGAGTTCCCATATGCCACCCCTTCCTGCTGGCATTTTCCGTCCCCTGAGGGGACGGAAACCCTGCTCTGCATTGGTTCACAATTCCAGCCACTCCTTCTCAGAAGGGCACTCACCTGCTGCCCAGGTGCCTACCCCACCCCTGATCCCTGTCTGCAGGTGCCCTCTGGGCCGAGAAGATGGACACCAGGGGCGGCAGGGCACCTTTGGATAAGACAGCTGGAGGTGGTGACATTGACCGCCCTTTGATGCCACCCGTTGGGAGCCGGGGCTCTGCCCACCGCAGGTACAGAAAGCAGGCTTGGCGGTGGGCCTCTTGGGTGGGGACTGCAGGCCAAAGGTTGTCTGGGTGTCACCCCGATATCTGCTGACTGTTGGGTTATCCGCTGCCTTTGTGGCTGCAGTGCCGTTCCTTTATGCAGACGTTCTCCGTAGGGCCCTCAGGCTGGTGGTGCCCCTGGGATCCCTCCAGGGTCAGCAGGTGGCAGTCAGGATGGCAGTTTTCAGCAGGATGTGGTTGTAGATTGGCTTCTGCCCGGGTTGCAGCTCCGCCTTCTCTCTCTGTCCCTGGCACAGAAGTGGCACCAGAAGAGAGGCTTGCAGGCTCTTTTCACCCAAGGGCTGCAGCCGGCCTCCAAAGACTGCCCCTCTTCCTGCGCCCAGCCAGCCCTGTGAGCCAGCCCCAAGCCTCCCTTTTCCCTGTGGCTTGATCCTCATATAATCTTCTCTGGGCTTCTGATAAGGCTTAGCAGGGGGGCAAGGGTCGCAATTGGAAGCTTGAGTCTCCCTGCCCCAGGGCTGGGCAGATCCCCTGGTTTCTCCCTTCCTCCCCGCCCCCCCAACTCCAGACTGCTGTGTAAATGAACCAAGGCGCTGTCCACCGGACCTGTGAGCCAGCTGGCTGTTCTCAGTGGGGTTAAGGGTGACCTTCTGAGAGGCTGATACAATCTAGAAATCCAGGCAGGATTTCATAACAGTAATAAAATTCACCCCCTGGGTCTGCAGGTTCCCCTCCAGGTGGGCCATGCTCACTCTTAAACTCCTGCTAACCACACCTGCTGGGACTGTCCGGCAGGCTGCTTGACCTTGGGCACATGCACTGTACCGACTTCTTGTTGTCACCTGAGCCGGCCTGAAGAGGCATGTTCAGAGTATTTGTCCGCCTTTGGCTTCTGGCCAAAAGAACGTCCATAAAGGCAGCAAAACCCCAAACTCCCAGCAGCTGATCCCTGTCGGACTCCCAGCAGCCCCATAGGCTGGAGGGGAACAACTCCTTCCCTGAGGTTTCTGAGACTGTGAGTCTTTACGGGAGTGGGCAGCCTCATCTTGATCCAGAGGGTTTGAACTACTGACCTTGCAGTAAGCAGCCCACCATGTACCACGTTGAGCGTGTCACCTGTGAGCCTGGTTTGTCTTCCTTGACGACCGTGTCCATGGTGGGAAGAGTGTTTCCCATTAGAAGCAGCAGTTCATCCTCCCAGTGCAGGCCCAGGCCTTGTCCAGAGAAGACACGAAACCTGTCCTCGAAGCTTTCTTTCATTCCGTACACACAGGTTCCTTGGGCTCATGCCTCCCGGGGGAGTCACCATGACAGTCCTGTAGGTTATTAAGCCATATGAGCCTCGGTCCATCCTGGGGCTCAAAGTGGAGGCAGGAGACGGGCAACTGGTCCAGCAGAGGTGGGCACGGCATGCTCTGGGCACACGAAGCTGGCACAATGATGGAACTGGGTTTTGAAGGGTGGTATGGAGTGACCATAGTAGGCAGGCAAGGGGGAACAAATTTAGGGCAATGGTAAGGCAGGCGGAGAGGGTCAGTTAGCACACGCTACCACTCTCGACTAGGAGAGGACACCAGGGAACCCCATATGGCTGGAGCGGGCCTGATCTCTGAGGACAGGGGTTCAGGTACCAGACAGGAAAGGGTGGGACCTCCTGAGCATGGCAGGACACCACTACAGGACTGCAGCGTCTCAGTGGCCTGGTCAGGTGAGTGTTTTCCAGGGAGGGGCTGCTGCAGCCCAGCTGGGAGACAGGGCTTCCTGGTGGTGCGGCTGGTTAGGCGAAGGGCTGCTCACCTCAAGAGTCGGCAGTTCAAACCACAAGCTGCTCCACTGGAGAAGACAACGAGGCTGCCTGTTCCGTAAAGATGCACACTTCTGCTCGGCCCCTATAGGGTCCTGTGAGTTGGAACAGACCGTGGCAGTGGGACGGCAGGGAAGGAGGGATCGGAAAGGGAGAAAGTGCAGCCGCCTGGGTGGGAGCGGAAGAACCCCACTGCCATTGGGACTGTTCCAATTCCCAGCAGCCTTACAGGGTGGGGGCACTGCCCCCAGTCTGACCACAACCGTACATCTCAACCATTCAGCAGACAGCCTAGCACTTAGCCCTGACAAGGGCCACCTGAGCTCCGGAGTAGGAGGAGATAGGAAAACTGACTCCAACTGACTCCAAGAGGTATCTTGGTGTGAGGCCCTTAAAACACCCCCCAACCCCCCCCCCCACACAAAGACTGGTGAATAACCAAGCCCTTGCTCTTCTGTGGGCAGGGGGGATAGGAGCTGGTGGCACAGCGGTTACACATTGGGCTGCTAACCAAGGTCAGCAGTTCAAAGCCACCACCAGCTCCTTAGGAGACAGGCGGGGCTTTCTACTCCCGTCAATAGGAACAGTCTCAGCAACCCACAGGAGCAGCCCTATCTTGCTGGCAGGGAGTCTGGTTTGGTTTGCTGTGGGGGCAGGAGTCCTGGTGGCGCTGTGGATTAAGCGTTGGGCTGCTAAATTAATTCAAGATGGGGTCAGACCCACCACACAGATGAGGCTGTCCACCCTGGACCCTAAGGCTGTCCGGTGCCCTAAGGAACAGTTCAGCCCCTCAAGAGTAAGCTGTTGCCACACAGTCGGTTCCAATTGGGGGGTACAACAGAGTACACAGAGTGAGACCCAGCTCCAGAGAGTGCTCTCGGCTGCTGTCCTTATGGTCGCCAGGCCTTTCTCCCGTGGCACTGCCAGTTGGTTCCATTCATCCAAGTTGGAAGTCAAAAGCAAACTCGTAGCTCCCAGGGACTTCGGTGACGTGCTCATGGGCAAAATGGCACCCACCCTCCGGCCCAGGTGCCTTCCAGGGGCTTTCCTGCCCCCAAACGGGAGGTCCCTTTCTAAAAGGATCCCATTTTTTCTGGAGAGTTGGTCCTGATGAAGAACAGCCAGACCAGCTCCAGAGAGCCTCACTCACAGTGTCTGGCTGGCTTCATAATATGAATCTGGGGCCCCACCTGGTGCTCCTCCCAGGGATCAGCAGCTGGCCCCTGAGAACCCCCTGAGCCTACAGACCCTCAGAGTGCAGCTCCTCCCTGCCCCCACTGAGGGACCTGAGGGAAGGGGGAGATACAGGAGGGTGAGGGAAAGGGAGGCCTCCTCCCAGGAGGGGGGGGAGTGGTCTTTGTCCCTGACAGACAGACTGCTCATCCCACCGTGGGGGCCACCCCAGTTCCTTGTGGGCGCCTTAGGCCTCTGGGCCCCCTCCACACTTGCCATTTGCCCACCCCACCCCCCTGAGCTTATGAGGAGAGCGTCCTGGGTGGTGTCTGTGAACCCAGTTGTTACCCAAAAAACCTGACTCGCTCCCAGCCTGGCGATTCTGGCTCCTAGCAAGCCTGCAGGATAGGGTAGAAACGCCCCCCGCCCCCCCCCCCCCCCGCCCCGTGGGTTTCAGAGACAAACTCTTTACGGAGCAGACAGCCTCATCCTCCACCTGAGGGGAACCTGGTGGTTTCAAACTGCTGATCTTGCGGTGAGCAGCCCGACACAGAATGGCTAGGCCAGCGGGGCTCCCCCGGGCTGAGGGGTTACGATTGTGAGCGGGCAGCTGCACAGGCCGGGAGATGGCTGGCGGTTCGGTGCGGATGGTGCTTCAAGGAGGATCGCCTGTGGGTGGCTCTCCCACTGTGCTCCCACCAGCAGCCCTTGCCCACCCTCAGGTGGGGCCCCCCACTGCCTGCTGCAACTCCTGGCCTGGACGAGATCCCCTAGCCCACCCCATCTCTGGCTTCTCTTCCTGGACAGCCAGGGCATTTGGCTGGATCGTAAAAAAACAACAGCAGCAAACAAACCCGTCGCTGTAGAGTCAGCGTCTGGCCATGTAGACCCTGCATTTCGTGGAGAAGAACTGCGCCCACAGTGTTTTTCTCAGGCTTTGTGCGACCCAGGCCGAAGCAGGCCACCAGCTATTTCTTCTGCAGGGCAGGACACCGGTGGGTTCTGTTGGCCAGCCTTCTAGTGTTGCCAGAGGATTGCTTGGGCCACCCGGGAACGGCTGGACCTCAGGACGGTCAGGGTGTCTTTTAAGCTGAGTCAGCCACACAGACGTGCCCCTCCTGGCCTTCCCTGCCCAAGCCCACCCTCCCTAGATGGTGGTTCCCGCATGGGCAGGGCCATGCGGTGGTGGTCTTTGTGAAGGATTAAAACGACCTCCTGGATTGAAGGGACTACCGAGGCAGGACTCAGTATGGCCTGGGGGACCAGACGGCCAGCATGCTGGCCTCTGCCTTAGCGCCTGTCCCCACCCTCACCTCCGGAATTGCTGATGTCAATACACCTACATCCTCCTTGGGTGAGGCAGGGCCTTCAGGAATGACTGACCTTGCTTCTGGAATGACAATGATTAAATCTGAGTGACACGGTCCCAGACCCGGCTCAGTGTCAGACCTCAGATTCCTCCAGATACCCACCAGTGCTGCCGCCCCTTCCCCCCCAGTACCCCTGTCCCACATAGGTGCCCCGCTCCGAGCTCCCACCAACTCGACGGTATCCTGGGAGGGTTTTTCTATGTCTGCTATGAGGACACGCCTTGGAGCCCCATTTACCTGGGGGCGGGCCAGACCTGGCTGGGGGAGGGGGGGTGCCTGCCAGAGCAGGGGCCCGAGGGCCAAGGCCACAGACCCCAGGCTATGCTGGCCAGACCTGCATTCGAACTCCCAGCCGAGGTAGGCGGAGGGCCAGCTTGCTGGCCCCCGGGGCTGTGACTAAGGCTCCCAAGTGGCTCCGCCCTGTTGTTTTTGGCACTGAAAGGCCTGCCAGCCGTGTGCCACCAGCTGAGCCCTCGTGGTCAGGTGCCGGGGGTGGGGGGTGCGCACGCCAGCCACTAGGGCTATGTGGGAAATGCGGGCCCTGCCCGGGGCCAGCCTGCGTCTTGCCTTCCTGCTTCGTGAACCAGCGGTCACGTGTGTGCCTAGGATACATTGTTGCCCAGCCTCCTGCTGGCCTTCCCGATTAAACGAGCCACCCGGGGCCCCAGTACGGAGCGAGCGGTGTGCTGTGTCTGCCCGTCGCTTCTCTGTCTGCCTCCCTCCCGCCCTCCCGGCCGTAGCTGCAGGTAGGCTGGGCAGAGTGGGTGCCACCTGGGTTAAGAGTCTAGCAGAGCAAAGCGTGGGGGTGGGAGGGGGGCGTGTTTCCAAGTCGCAGGCGGAAGTACTTGGTGCCAATTGGCCTGACAGAAGAGGGGCAAGGACGAGTGTGTCCCCTTAATGGTGGACACCCTGTCTCCCGAAGTGTAACGGGTGGAGGCGTGGAACTGCTGGGTGGCTGAGGCCACACGTGGAGGGCAGGCCTCCCGATGCTGAAGGTGGGGCCCAGGAGGGGCTAGGGGCAGGGGGGCTCATGATGTGGTGGCTGTGAGCCAAGATTCAGGGTCCTTGGATAGCTTCTGGGGTGGGGGGGGGCCCAGATGGCTTCCTCCACATAGACCTAGGGGAGGCAGAAGGGTCATGGGGTGCCATCAACTGGGGAGGAGCTGGTGAGGGAGGGGCAGCAGCGGTGGCACCTCACTTCGAGGGAGCCCCGGAGCTGGCCTTGTAGCCGCCGGGAGAGGTTGCAGAAAGGTTTAGCTGTCCTCTGTGTCCTGCAGGGGCCCAGACAAGAGGAAAGGCAGACTGGACAAGGACCGGGTGGGGGAGGAGGAAGCAGGCCCTGGCTGGCAGGGACCAAGGGACAGGGACCCCACAGAGGGATCACTGAAGACACAGGAATGTGGGGCCCTTGAGGTGCCGTCCAGGGTCCAGGGGAGGCCCTGGCCCTCCAGAGGTGATGAGGAAGCCCATACCACCAACCCCTTTATGGGGAGTGAGGAGGAGAGCTGGCAGTCGAAGGAGCTGGCGCCTCGGGCAAGGATAGGCTGCCAGGGAGACCTGCCAGGTGGCACCAGGGCCAGCTTGCAGGTCAAGGGTGCGCGCGCGGTTTCCCCTGGGGCTCCGGCCGGGGCACACGCCAGGCCAGCCAGCTCTGGGCCTGAGGCAAGAGCTCTCTGCCAGGGTTTGTGGGAATGGTCTTGGCGATGGCGGGTGAATGGTGAGCGGGACATGGTGACCGCAGGCCACACAGGACTCACCTGGACCCAGTGACCAGACACGGGTGTCCACCCACAACTCTCCTAGCCCAGAACTTCTGGCAGCTGCCCCGCTGTCCCCACAGCACTGATCACCAGAGATCTTTCCAGAATAAGCCTCACAGTGGGAGGCCCAGGAAATCCTCGGTGGGCACCTCCCCCTCCCCTCAGGCTCATTCTTGCTGCATGAGGGGGTCCTTCGTGGAGAATGTCCCCCATGCACTCTGTACCCCAGATGGGTCCCCAGCCCCCAGGGTATCTCCCCACTCACGACTCCCGGGAGGGAATTTCCTCGGCCATCGGCCAGGTACCTGGTGGCCCGAGGGAGGGGGTGGGCTGGGAGGCCAGCTGGCAGAACGTCCTGCACCCCAGGGTCCTGGGCAGAGGAGCTGACACAAAGTGCCACCAGCTGGCCATGCCTGGGGGCCATGGAGATCCTTGGGGCTGGGCTGGGTGTGGGCAAGAGGAGGGGCCAGGAGGCTATCGATGCCACCTGAGTAAGGCAGGGCACATGTACCCACTGCTGGCCTCCCTCCAGCCCCTGCCAGGGCCACACCGAGGCCTCCATTCTCTCCCTGAACTGTGCCCCAGGGGCCATGCGACCCTGTCTGGTCACTCTGGCTTGGCCTGGCCGTCCGTAGGGACTGTGCCAAGCTGGTGCCACGTTTGTGCCCTTGCTGCCTTCACTTTCTGTCTGTCCCCCACGTCACCAGGGCCCCGGCCACCCTTCCCGCTCTGCACCCTCAGTGCCTGCCAGCTTGGGGTGGGGTGTTCTGAAATCTATGATGGGAGCTGTCCCCCAGAGCCAGCCTTCCTCTTGTTCCCTGGGACTTCTCCCACCAGCTGATTCGTGCTCACAGCAGGGCCTGCCTGCTCTGGTGCAGGGGTAGGGGGATGTGTTCCGAGGCTGCCTGGTCTCCGCTCGGAGTTGGTGGGTCCAAACCGCCCACCTTTCCATTAGCACCCCAGAGCTTGCCTAACCAGCCCCTCCCCCTGCTGCTTGCTTACCATGGTGGCAGTTGGCGGGGGCCAAACCCTGCCCCACACACTGTGCCCCACTGCCTCCCTTCACCAGGCCCTTTCGGGGCACCCAGCCTAGCCCTATGGGAAGAGAAGGCCCGGGTCACGGTGACAGCTGAGGCCTGGTGGCTGGGGCCCCTGTTCCAAGGGGAGTATGTTATTCAGAGAGGCCAGTTGGGGGCCTGTCTGTCAGCAGAAGTGAAGTCCTCGTCTCGGGGCCACAGGGATCCTAACATTCAAGGCCACTCACCTCTGGGGCGCCCTCAGGACCCTGCCACCTCCAATAGGCCGGCGAGCATCCCTAAAATCCTGGTGGCAGGGAGACGGCTGCAGCCACCCGGGCAGCCCTGTGTGCCAGGGTGGGCGGGCGCATTGGCTAAGCCCTCACAACTAATCCCCACACACAATGGGCTCTGAGCACGCCCAATGGACCGTGGCCCTCCCGGCTGCTGGCCGAGCTTAGCGGGAAACCAGACTCCACCCCAGATCGCCACCTCCCCTTGTTGGCTGCCCCTGGCACCTGCCCTTCATGTCTGCAGTGTCCTCCACACCCGGTGCTCACACCCAGCTGGCGTCCCCTCCACCCACTCACTGCCCACAAGTCAACTCCCACTCCCAGCCCGTGGCATTCATACCTCTCTCAAACAGCAGTAGCGGGGCACGCTCTGCACCACCAGGCCTCTCCCCCACCGCTCTGTCCCCCATCTGCAGTGGTTCTCAGCCCCACAGGATGCCACGGGGAATCTTCCCGTCTGTCTGGAATTACAGACCAGACCTGGAATTAGAAGCCAGGACCAAAGATGCAAAGTGCCATCCCACCCCAGGCCACGGAGCCAGCCCCTCCGCGAGACTCAGCCTGGGGTAGCGCTATGGACAGTACAGGGTCTGTGACGAAAAAGGGGGGCCTAAGGCAAGGGGCTTTTCCAGCACAGTCCTGGATGGGCAGGGGCAGAGAGCACCTCACCTGCACAGGGCTGTGCCCGTCAACAGGCGGGGGTCATGGGCTCCCCATGACCGACAGACAAGGAAGCTTCAGTACCAGGAAGGTGACTGGCCTGTCCCAGGACCAGGTGTCCCGGCGGTGAGGCCTGGCTGGCTCTTGAGTGGGACGTCGTCCAGCTGCACTGCCTCCGGTCAGGTCGCTCTGCCAGCAACCCGGCCGTGGGGCCATGGGGCCATGGTCAGCAATGGGGTAGGAGTCAGCTGTGTCTGCAGGTGGGTACACAAGCCAGACGGTCCCCCAAGCTGTGAACAACCCCCCCCCCCCCCCCCCGCTTCCAGAGTGCAGCGGGCTGCTGTCACCCATTGGCTTCTGGACCTGGCCTCTCCGACCTCGACCTCGCTATCTGTCATGCCCCTGTCCTTCCTACAGAATAAAGCGACTCTCAGCCGCCACTCCAGCCCTGGTTGGTTTTACGTTTTGATTGGCGAGATTTTACAGAGCAAGTGGGTTCCCCGTGTTGTCGTAAGCACGTTTTGTTTGGTGACACAAGTTGCCGCCCCCACAGCCTACTCTCGCTCTTACCCCCACGTTACCTCCCGCCCCTTCCTGCCTGCTGAGCGCTGCCCCGGCAGACGGGGCCTTGGTCTCGGGAGAGTCTGACTCCCTGCTTGGTGATTCAACTCCTTCTCGGCCAGCCACTCCTTGGGCTTCAAGTCCTTTTCCAGGAACTGGTCTTTCCGGGTCACGGGGCCCAACGTATGAGACCAAGCTCGCCATCCCCCCCTTCCGAGGCCCTTTCTGGCTGAACTGCAAACACAGATCTCTCTGTCCTCCCGGCCACGCACAGGACTCTCGCTGCCCTCTCGACACCCTCACCTACAGACAGCGCATCGTCCGCGGTCTTCCTTGTTCAGTGTCCAGCGTCCATCCGTATCTGAGGCCGCTAAAAAGACCATCTCTGACAAAGTGACACCCATCTTTTCAGTGTCACGCTGGGTGACGCCGGGGGTCAGAAAGAGAGGAAGACTCTTGGCGATGTGGACTGGCACGGTGGCTACAGCGGTGGGCTCAGACGAAACCCAGTGGTGAGAGGGTGGCGTGGGACGGGGCAGTGTTTCGTTGGTTCTGCTGCACACTGGGCCGCTGTGGTTCAGAGCCAGCTGACATCCCCATTGCTGGGCACGGCGTGGGCCAGGGGAAGGGACTTCAGTTCCAGGCCTGCAGGGTGCCTGAGGGCTGCCATGGTCTCGGGACTAGACTGGTAGGTGGTCTCTCAGGGTCTCCGGTTCTGGTCCACGTTCTCTTCCCATCTGGGACCTTCTGGTGCATGCCTTTTAGTTCTGGTTCTTCTGGTCTCAGGGTCTGGAGGCTGGGGATCCTTTGGACTAAATTGCCCCCCAGAGTCTTTGGCTGAGACGAGACCCGTTTTTGTACCTTTGGTGGCCCTGGGCCTGGCTTTACAGACTATGTGAGGAGGTCCTGGGACTGATCTGCCAGCCTTGGAAACAGCACTCTCTTGCACCAAGTGGGGGTCTGGGAGGCTGCCCTCCAAATCTGGCATGCCCCAGGGCTGCTCACTGCCAGTGAGGAGTCTGTGGCTCCCAAAGGTGCTGGAGATGCCTGGGCCGCTGAGCTTTGCAGTTTAATATTCAACCCCACCTGGGGCCTGGCCAGGCGAGCTCTGGTCTGCCGGGCTCGTTCTGGTGCGAAGTCTGACCGTGGTCCTGAGACAGAACTGGTTCCTTCCCGAGCCCGGCAGGCGGCACGGGTCTGGGCTCCCCTCCAAGCTGAGCCGCCGATGCGCCCTGTAGTGGGGGTAACCCTCTGTAAGCAGCTGTGCCAGGGGATGGCTGTGGGTGCCGAGCATGCCCACTGCTCTGACCTTCAAACTGGCAGGGAGACCCCCCTCCTGGGGATGCTTTAAATGATGCCCTCAGAGGACTGTGGGGAGCATCCCGTGGGAGGGCATCGCCAACACATGTGTGGGTCTTCGCTGCCCCTTGCCACACGCCACTAACACGCGGTGTCTTCCTTCTTGCGTGTAGATGAGCCTGCTCCTCACCCGCACCTTGCTGAGCGGCGTCCTGTGACTCGTGGGCACCCGTCTGCACCCAGCACAGAAAGGTCAGTAGGAGCATCCGGCCCCGAAGTCACTGTGTGCCCCCCGCCCCGCCGAGCTCTGTGGCTCCCTTTCTACCCGCCTGTCTCAGGTTGCTCATAATGGAACGGTGACCGGGAGTCCCCTGGGAGCTGGGGTGGGGAATCACCATAGTCATCCCTCACGACCCTCCCCAGCCCCGGGGAACTTTCCCTCCAGTGAGCTCTCTGGATACTCGGGGACCCAGGCCAGTGAAGGCCAGGAGGCCCGCTGCGCCTTCGGGAGCCCTGCCCCGTAGGGAGCTTCACGTTCGTCAGGCCGCAGCTCCAGCCCTGCAGCCGCTCTGTGGGAGAGAGGGGCGGCGTTACAGCTCGGGAACCCACAGGGGCCCCTCCAGGGCAGTGGGCAGGTTGGGTGCATCCTCACCCCTGCTGCTGCTCTTGTGGTTGGCAGGCGCTGTCACCAGACCCACGGCATCCCCGCTGGTGTCGCCAGAGCAGGGCTGCCCGAGGGGTGGGACCCCAAGGCGAGACCTTCCCGAAGCAGACCGCCAGGCCCCTCTCCTGAGGCACCTCTGGGTACTTCCGAACCACCTGCCTCTTGGCTCGCCACCGAGCGCCGCCACCAGTGGCTCCTTGCACACAGAAAGTATCACCCGGCACCTCCTGAAAACAAAGAGCAAAAATCCCCTGGCCATTGCGTTGAGTTGATTCTGACTTTGCAGCCACTCTGTAGGGCAGAGAAAAGCTCCGTCCCGCTGTGGGCCTCCGAGACTTGTCAGTCTGAACGGAGCAGAAAGCCTCCTTTTTCTTCCAAGGAGTCGCGGGTGGGCTTGAACTGCCGACCTTGTGGTTAGCCACCCGATGCCTAACGCAGTGCACGGCCAGAGCTCTGCTGTCTAAATACACCCACCGGCTCTCTGTGGGCCGAGGCAGGGGGCAGGCTGAGGCAGCCAGGCATCTCACACCCCGTCAGCCACTCCCTCCACGGCACTTCCCAACTAAGACAGACCAGGGAGAGAACCCTGATGATCAAGCAGGTGGTGCCAAGGGCCGGGATTAGAAGGTGCGCGGAAGAGCTGCAGGGTTTTTAAGTTAGAGGCCCGCTGGTGTCCCCTGTGAACTCACAGTGTCTAAGGCCCACGTTTCTTGCTCGCACAGGGTGCGGCATGGCAGGCAGGCTGGCAAAGGGCCACCGGGGAGGCAACTGCTGCATCTAGCCGCATTTCAGCGCCCTCCGGTGCCCGGCAGACAACGCAGGGGGCCCCCGGCTGCTCCCCAACCCCCGCTCTCGGGGCATACCCCGCACGATGGACTCCCTGGGGTACAACTGCTTTGTGGACCGAGAGAAGATGGACGCAGCCATCCAGGACCTGGGCCCCAAGGAGCTGAGCTGCACGGAGCTGCAGGAGCTGAAGCAGCTGGCGAGGCAGGGCTACTGGGCACGCAGCCACGCCCTGCGGGCCAAGGTGTACCAACGGCTGATCCGAGACATCCCATGCCGCACAGTCACGCCCGACGCCAGCGTCTACAGTGACATTGTGGGCAAGATCGTGGGCAAGCACAGCAGCAGCAGCCTGCCTCTGCCCGAGTTCGTGGACAACACGCAGGTGCCCAGCTACTGCCTGAATCCGCGGGGCGAGGGCGCCGTGCGCAAGATTCTCCTCTGCATCGCCAACCAGTTCCCCGACATCTCCTTCTGCCCGGCACTGCCGGCCGTGGTGGCGCTGCTGCTGCACTACAGCCTGGACGAGGCCGAGTGCTTCGAGAAGGCCTGCCGCATCCTGGCCTGCAACGAGCCGGGCCGCAAGCTGGTGGACCAGAGCTTCCTGGCCTTCGAGTCCTCCTGCATGACCTTCGGCGACCTGGTGAACAAGTACTGCCAGGCCGCCCACAAGCTGATGGTGGCCGTGTCCGAGGACGTGCTTCAGGTCTACGCTGACTGGCAGCGCTGGCTCTTCGGCGAGCTGCCGCTCAGCCACCTGGCCCGCGTCTTCGACGTCTTCCTGGTCGAGGGCTACAAGGTGCTCTACCGCGTGGCCCTGGCCCTCCTCAGGTTCTTCCACAAGGCGCGGGCTGGGCAGCCGCCGGAGCCGGACCGCGTGAGGCAGGACATCCGGGCCTTTGTCAAGGACATCGCCAGGACCGTGTCTCCCGAGAAGCTGCTGGAGAAGGCCTTCGCCATCCGGCTCTTCTCCCGCAAGGAGATCCAGCTCCTGCAGATGGCCAACGAGAAGGCACTGAAGCAGAAGGGCATCACCGTCAAGCAGAAGAGGTAGTGGGGGGCCGGCGGGTCGGCCGGGCACAAGGGTGGGGGTGGGGGGTACAGCAGGGCGACTGGGCGTGTGGGACGACACTACATAGGATGCAGGGGGATGGCCAGGCATGAGGGACAGGAGCGGATGGGGGGTAGGGGGCCGCTGGGAGCGAGGGGTGGACATGGGGGGTGCAGCTGGGCAGCTGGCTATAAGGGACAGGGCTGACCGAGCTCAGAAGACAGGGGTACAGCTAGGGTGCAGAGGGTTGAATAAGATGGCACAGTGGGGTGGAGAGTGGGTTAGGGGATAGGGGTACAGTGGGTGGCCGGGGCAGTGTGAGCTGCAGCAGGGGGTTTGTCTGGGGACACTGGCTTGCCCTGTGAGTCTCTTAATCTGTCCACCCATCTGTCCTTCGTGCCTGGAGAGGAGCACGTGGGTAAAGAGAGCCAGGCCTGGGCTGCCACTGGCCACCCTGGCAGCCGGGCTCACTTCAGAGTGCTGGCCAGCCCACTCGCCCTCCAGCTGCGGAGCCCACACCAGCCTGGGCAGGCCCCCGGCACCCCTGAGAGGGCAGGCCGCCCACCCACTGACCGCTGTGTGTCTGTTCTCTCCTCTCCTGTCGCTCCCTCCTGTCTCAGTGTCTCCCTTGCTAAAAGGTAGGTCTGCGAGCGCGCCACACCCCCACCAGCCCCTGGGGCTTCGCTGGCGGCTGTGGGGCTCAGGGCTTCCGTCTGTCTGTCTGTTTGTCTGTCTACTTGGCTGCTTTTGGGGTGCTACCCA
The DNA here is from genome assembly GCF_050624435.1 of Tenrec ecaudatus. Classification (NCBI taxonomy): domain Eukaryota; kingdom Metazoa; phylum Chordata; class Mammalia; order Afrosoricida; family Tenrecidae; genus Tenrec; species Tenrec ecaudatus. Next base: position 110,259,302 of record NC_134541.1, on the reverse strand, counting down.
CGTCCGCTTGGCTGACCCCAGCCCTTCTCTGGTCAGAGCTCAGTCTGTCTGTTTTCCTAGGGGCAGAGCCACTCTGGTCTCACTCAGGCTAGCCCTGCCCCCCTCCCCTCCGCCGCCAAGAGTCAGAACTCTGTCTCTTGCCGCCACCTGAGAACCAGGTGCCACACCCAGATGTGTTGACAGGGCCCCTGCAGGCTCAGATTCAGCGCAGGGTGGGGACGTGGAGGGGCTGTGGGGGCATTGGGGTAGAGAGCATGATCTGAGCTGGCTGCCCCACCCCCCCGCCCCCAGGCAGTTCGTGCACCTGGCTGTCCACGCAGACAATTTCCACTCGGAGATCGTCAGCGTGAAGGAGATGCGGGACATCTGGTCGTGGGTCCCCGAGCGCTTCGCCCTCTGCCAGCCCCTCCTGCTCTTCTCCTCATTGCAGCACGGCTACAGCTTGACCAGGTGCCCAGGCTCCCTCCGCCCCTCCCTCAGCACCCATGTCCCTCTGCACAGTGTTCCCTGAGGTGGGGCCCCCTCTAGACCCCATCTTCCCTGCAGCGCTAGCCCAGCTCCTGTCTGCTGGGGTACTGTCTGAGGGGGTCTGTTCTGAGTCTTGTGCCCCTGGCAGGGGCTACCAAGAACAAGCTCACAGCGGGGCCCCTGAGTACCTGGCCAGGGCCTGGCCCGCCCACCGGAAGCGCAGTCTCCAGGGTCTGCTATATGGCCAGTGGGCACTAGTTGTTCTGGCCCCGGACCACTGTGCCACGCTGGCATGTGCGGATCTCTCTTCCAGGTTCTACTTCCAGTGTGAAGGCCATGAGCCCACACTCTTGCTCATCAAGACCACGCAGAAGGAGGTGAGGCAGGGTGGGATGGGGGCTGGGCATGGCTGGCAGCCAGACTCCTTGGATAGCTTAGGGTGGGGGTGGGGGGCTTCAGATGCAGGACAGGGCCAGTTCTCTGCTGAGAGCAGTACCCAGTACCTAAGGCCATCCTGTCCCCTGCCCCAGCCCCCACAACTAGGTGGGCCCTGCAAGCCACAGCCCACCACTGACCCCTGTTCCCCAGGCTCTGCCTATTCAGTGGCCATCAGCAGGAGGCCAGGGGACATGCCAGGGGCAACCTCAAGCCACCACCAAATGCCCTGGTCAGTGCAGGGGCTTCTGGTCCCCCAGCCTTCATCTTGTGACAAGTGCTTCCAGTCCAGGCACTCCAGGGGCGCGACCCTCTACTCTGTGGGGCAGTCAGATGCTCTTCGAGCAGCAGGTCCTTGGCTGTTCTTGAGTGGAAGCCTCTTCCAGAAGTTTCTGCCAGTGGTGCTTCCAGAGGCTTAAAGGGGAGGCCCATTGGTGTTCTGAAAAGGGAAATGAGGCCTTGCCCCACCCCTCAGTCAGTCCTGCCCCACAGTCAGCCCCACCCTTTCCACAGGTGGAGGGAACAGGGGGGGACCCCACCCTGGTGGGAGAAGAGACTGTTGGCTTCTTTGGGTTAAGGTGTCCCCGTCCCGCCCCCCACGTGCCCCCTGGGCCAGCAGTGCCTCACCTGCCTCTTTCCCAGGTCTGTGGCGCCTACCTGTCTACAGACTGGAGCGAAAGGAAGAAGTTTGGGGGCAAACTGGGCTTCTTCGGAACGGGGGAGTGCTTCGTGTTTCGGGTGAGTGGGGCTGGCTCAGCCACACTAGCAGCTACCCCAGACCCCACGGGCTCCTGACCAGTGGCTGATACGCCATCCGGGAACCACTTCCCCCTGAAGTGACTCCGCTCACAGCCCCGTCACCGCGTCTCTGGTCTGACCTTTCATGGACGGCCTTCCACTTCTGGGTTTGGTGCCTAGGCAGGGGCTATGGACACGGCACGGCTGCCCCACACCCTGTCCCTCCCTCCCAGCTACAGCCCGAGGTCCAGCGCTACGAGTGGGTGGTCATCAAGCACCCAGAGCTGACCAAGACGCCCCTGATGCCCCCCGAGACCACGTCCACCCCCGCCGTCTCCACCGAGCCTGCCGACCGCCTCTCGCCCTTCTTGTCCGCACGCCACTTCAACCTGCCCTCCAAGACAGAGTCCCTGTTCATGGCCGGGGGCAGCGACTGCCTCATCATAGGTGGGCCGCCGAGACGCCGTCCCCCAACTAGGCGGGGTCTCCACAGCCCCACGGGGGTGGGCACGGGGCCAGCCTCCCCAGGCCAGGGTGCCAAAGCTAGTGAGGCGCCTGAAGAAAAGCCTCAGGTTAGCGCCAGCACCGTGCGAGAGCACACCCTGGGGAGCCCCCATGGGGCAGTGCTGGGCGGGGCAGCAGGGGCACTGACGCGGAGAATGGCCTTCCCAGGCGGCGGGGGCGGCCAGGCGCTCTTCATCGATGGCGACCTGAACCGGGGCCGGACAGGCCACTGCGACACGTTCAACAACCAGGCCCTCTGCTCCGAGAACTTCCTGGTGGCAGCTGTCGAGGCGTGGGGCTTCCAGGACCCTGACACCCAGGCCCCCAGCCAGTGACCGCGCTGCCCGCATGGTGACCGAAGGGGCGGGGTGCAAGGGGGACCCCCACCGTCTGGGGTGGGCCGTGGGAGGGTCTCACACAGGCTTTTCCCTCCCCGGCCCTGTGTAGTTCAGAGCCCAGGAGGCACTGAGGACTGGTGTGTCCTCGGCACCCCCTGCTGGTGCTCCTTAGTATCACACACAACGGACCAGCGGCCACAGCCCCCATCCCCCATCGAGGGGCCCCTGTCCACCTCCCTCCCCCACCCCTGCTGCGTTTACAGCTTCAGGCGGGGAGGTGGGGGGCCCAAAGAAGACCCATATTTCTGTCTCCTCAGGGCCTGGACCAGCCATGGGGCCCCAGCAACATCCCCGCCACGCTGTCGGAGCTGCCCCCGGCCACGCCCTGCAGCCTGTGTCCCGACTCGCTGTGTCACTGGTGTGCCAGGGCCCCACGCCCCCAGCCCCCTCCCACGCATGCACTCCTCCGTCTCCAGCAGAACCATCCCTCCTGGGCCACACACATTGCTGACCCTCGTCCTCGGGTGGCTTGCATACACAGCCACCACACGGCACGGCTGTCCGATCCTGCGCTGGTGGGCAGCAGCGACAGGCAAACACAGTCAGGACTCTGAAGGATGACCCCTCCCATACGGTGACCCCTCAGCTGGTCCTGAGGGCCAGCACCGTGGGAAAGGGGCACACAGGTTGTACTGACCCACCAGCCTAGGGGAGCCCTGGGACCTGGCACTCTCAGCCCTACCATGTGGCCTCCCAGTTCCCCCTCACTCCTCCCGTGGGAGTTGTCCCACCGTCCCTCCAACTGAAGCCACCCCCAGATGGGGCCACAGGGGTACAGGCAGAGGACCAGGAAGCCAGCAGTGATGTTGAAAGTCAGTTTTCCCAACTATGAAATTGACGCCAGGCTCTTCTTATGGGTGGGGCCCCCCTCCTCTGAGTCCCCCAACCGTTGCCTGTACTGCCAAGTTAAGGGAAGATTAAACTGTGCCTCGTTACATCGACTTGGGCTCCCCGCCTGCTCTCTGCCTCCCACGCCCCCAGGAGCCCCGATGAAACATCCCCCAGGCAGTACGGGGTTCACAGGCTTCTTATCTCCGCAAGACAGGGAACCCACAAAACCAAACGTCGTGGAAGCTGCTGAACTTGGAATTCAGTGTGGTGTGTGAAGGGTTCCTCCACAGGCTTCTGCTGGGCCCCTGCCTGGGGGTTCCTGGCACGCATTCTGGGGTGTGCCTCCTGGCGCGTGTGTGTTTGTGAAATAGCCCCTTCTCCTTGCTTCACGTGGTGGCTTCTGTCCGTGCTGATGACTGTCCTCATTGTTGTCCCACATGGTAACTGGTATTGGCTGTTGAGTCCCGAGACCCCGCATGACAGAGTAGACCCGCCCCATGGCGTCTCCTGGGCTGTCAGCTTTCTGGAAGGAGGCGTGTTGACCCTGCACCGAGCATGCTCACTGCTGGAAGAAGAGTCGGTGATTCAAACCCACCAGCCGCTCTCTGGGAGAGAAAGGAGGCTGTCTGCTACCCTAAAGAGGGACTGTCTCAGAGACGCGCAGGGGCAGTGCCAGTCTGTCCTACAGGGTTTCATGGACTGGTCTCTCCCACAGAATGCTGGGTGGGTCCAGGCCGCCAACTTTGTGGCTAGCAACTGAGCACTGAAACATGGTGTCCCCTAGAGCAGCGGTTCTCAACCTGGGTGTCGGGACCCCTTTGGCAGGTCAAACGACCCTTTCTCAGGGGTCTCCCTATTCATAACAGCAGCAAAATGACAGTGATGAAGTAGCAACGAAAGTAATTGTATGGTTGGGGGTCACCACCACATGAAGTACATGAAGGTAAAAAAGCTCCAAACGTCGTTAAAGTCAGTTCATTCAATTCAATGCCTCTGGAAAGAAGCCCGAACTTTGGGGCTTCTGGAAACCCATTTCCCAAACAACAGCATCGGTCTAGGGTGGCTGAATAAGAGGGTCCGTGTTCTCTTCCCCCCCCTGCCGTCCAGCCGTGTGCGCCCCATGTGTTTTAAGGCATTGTGAGCATTCCAGAGGCGCCTCTGAGGCAGGGACCCTGCATGGTCAGTGACCTGCAAGCCTCTCCGTACGGGAACCTGCTGGCACAGTGGACAGCGGGTAAGGCATTTTGGCAATTCCAAACGTTGGCAGATAGAAACACCCCGCCCCTGACCCCAGCCATTCCACCGAGAAAAGACCAGGCATCTGCACCCAGAGGATGCAATGAGTTCTCCGCCGCCAGCACGCGGGCCGCCGTAGGTCGGATGGAACCGTGACCCTCAGCAGCCGCTCTTTCCTGTGCCCAACGTAAAGGGAGCCCTAGGGGTATAGTAGACCATGCCTTGAGTCGCTACCCACAAGGTCAGCAGTTCGAACCCCCTGGCCACTGCCTGGGAGAAAGATGAGGCTTCCTGCTCTCTTAAAGATGAGGCTGCTCTGGCTACGCCCAGGGGCAGTTCCGCTCTGCACCGCAGGGTGGCCGTGAGGCGGAATGGCAAGTTTGGTTTACGTGCACGGCTCTGCCAGGTGGATTATATCCCAGTTCTGTGACCGGTGTTGCCCCCTCTTTTGAGTTGCTCCTTCTCCCTGAGTTTCACACACTCGCTGTCCCCAAAGGGCCCTATCTAATCTTTATAGTTCCTGTTGTTAACTTAATCCCACATCTAGACAGAAAGGCTTTATTGGCAGGGAAGGGTTAGTCAAACGCGCACGGTACACCCTGTTCTTAAAAGGACACAGTATCGACGGGCCGGAGCCTGGGAGAACATCAAGGTCAGCGGGCATAGCCGTTCACCAGGACAGTGTTAGTAGCCACTGAGGCCTGGAAAGCTCTTGGGTGCAGCTGTTGGTCTCCCCCCATCTTGAGGAAAGACGAGTGATGGAAACAGAAAGACACACAGACGTATTTAGTCTGATGGACTAAGGGTCCACGCCTACAGCGGCCTCCACGATCTGAGACCAGAACTAGATGGTGCGCAGCAGCTGCAGCCTGCTCTGAACAGGCTTGCATGGGGAGATTCTGGGTTGGAGTGAGAGAAAAATATGCAACCAAAGCAAAGGCACGAAAGGGCATAACAGCCCTCCTGCTTGGACAGAGACAGGGGGGCGGGGGTGGACCCTCAAGACCATGGTCCCCAGTCACCTTGCAGGTCTGGAACTGACTCACCCCTGTGGTAGAATCATTTCAAATCCAAAAGGCAGCGTCTAGCCAACGACAAAACCCAGAGGGCTAGGAAAGAAGGATGGAAGCAAAATCCCAGGAAGTAGCGGGGACAAGAGCGTGTGGAGCGAATTGCAATGGATGCGCTGAAAAGACAGGTATGGACGGCTCCCCTGCTTTATACCTGATTCACAAGCAAGCAGCCAAGGAATGACAAGACAGGACAAAAAATCATCAAGGGAAACCTTTCCCACTGGGTCAACCATCACTGTTCTGTTTTAGAATAGATATATAATTTCCATTTTGTATACATTTTCCAAAATGAAACATTTCCACATTTTATTATAGAAGTGTGTTAGTCCAGGTGTACTGGAGAAACAAAACATGGACACTCAGGTGTATAAAAAAGAGCTTCCTATAAACAGTAGTTGTATATTAAGAAAACATCCCAGTCCAGTCCAGATTGAGTCCATAAATCAATATTAGCCCATTGTCTGATACCAATCTATAAACTCTTCAGACTCACGAAACACATGCAATGACGCCGAATGCAGGAAGATGACAGCCCAGGGGGTGAAAAGTCTGGTGGATCCAGTGGCAGTGGAAGCAACTCAGTGCTGGCAAGGAGTCTCCACGTGGCTCCTCTCGCTCCAGGGCTCTGGCAGAGCACCACACGTCTTGCCCGCAGGAAGACAAGCAGAGAATGGAGGTCTAGCCTCCAGGGAGCTATTTCTTTATCTTATATCCGTCCCGCCTCCAAATGAGGTCATCAAGCTGAGACCTGATTGACAGGCTAGGCTCCACCTCCGCAAGTTGACACCAGATTATGTAACGTGGCATCCAGAGACCAACCCAGTTCGGAAGCACCCACCACCAGAGGGAGACTGTCTCAGAAACCCACAAAGGCAGTTCAGTCCTGTCCTCCGGGGTCACTGAGTCAGCGTTGACTCAATGAAAGTTTATATTTATTTTGAAGTAAGTTTTGATGTATGAAAGAATTTCAAAGATGAAAGAGAACGTCATGCTTTAAAAAAAACTTTTTATGGTGCTTTGGGTGAAAGTTTACAGAGCAAATTGCTTTTCTGTCCACCAACACCCACATGTTTTGTGACATAGGTTGTAATTCCCACAATGCAACCGCGTTCTCTTCGTCCCCGAGTTTGCCATCGGTTCATCCTGCTTTCTCAGCCCGTCCTGCGCTGGGAGCTTTGTCCCTGGACAAATGTTGCCCTCCTGCTCTCTCCAATGGTCGATTGTTCCAAGGACTGAGTTCCTCCCTCACTCCACTGTGCACCTCAGGCCCACTGCTGTTTGGCTAAAAATGGAGACACAGGCCTGCAGGTGCGTGAGGGTCCAGTGGTCTCCAGGCAGCCAGGAAGAGCAATCTTCCCATGTCCCTGTCACCCAGCGTCCACCTCCCCACAGCAAGATGATCGAGACCAAGGACATCATGGATGACAGTGCGCTTAAGCAAACCGCACGCTTTAGCCAGGTTCTAATCCTTTCCTCTCGGTTTCCCCCCCTAGTCCAGAAATAGATTTTCACTTGACAGGATTTCCTACTTTAAAAAAACCGAAATCCCGGGTGTCATCAAATTCACCAGCCTGACTGTTGTGGAAGAGCCCTGTGTTTGTGCGGGTGACTGTCAGGCAGTGGGAGTTGGCAGGGCAGGAGGGGAGGAGCTAGAGCTGGTGATAACACTTAAGGCCAGACCCCCTGCCCCCTCCTCCTCCTCCTCCTCCACCTCCTCCACCTCCTCCTCCCCTTCTGTGGCTTTCAGGCCCAGGTGCTGGAAACTGTTGTTACAAGGTTACAGATCACTTTGAAAGCTGTTGTTAGCTCCAGACCTGCAGACAACAAAGTTGCAGTGGAAAATACTCCCTCCCAGCAGACCCGGGCTATAAAACTCTCCAGCTCTCTGCTGGACAGCGCAGGGCCCTAACTGGGAACACCCCCACCCCCACCCCCCCTACCTCCCTGGGAGCTCAGGATGCTCCTGTCCCTTTCTCTGCTCTCCCTTTCTTCCCGGGAGCTCTGAAATAAACCCTTGAAACTGTTTTCGACCTTTGCTCTCTTTCTTTTTTTCTTTCTGTTGTCAAATCAACCTCACACTTGGTGCAGGAAACCCGGGAAGAGTAAGACGTGCCCCCACCCACCCTTGGGCGAGTGGAGCGCTCCTCTCTCCTCCATCCCTCAGACCAGGACCTCTCAGCTGCCATCTGCCGCATCTCTGAGTGAGCACCTGACAGTACCTGACTAAATTTTATTCCTGCTAATCCGGCCACTGCTCCTTGCTGCTTGGTTCTTTCATTAGAGGCTCTGTTCATTTCTGCATCGTGGGTCCACTGCAGCGACACATCCAAAGGACAGCACCTGGGGACACCTGAGTCCCGCTGCTCCTTTTCTGGGGGAGCTGGGAAGCCAGTCTTCCCCCTTCCCCGTTCCAGAGGCCCAGTTAAATACTCGGGACGCTGATTGTTTAGCTCGGTCTCTTCCAAGAACCCTGCAGCATGGGAAACAAAAATTCCAAGCCAGACTCCTCCACACCTGTCTGTTGCCTCCTGGCTAATCTCTGAATCCTCGGCTGAACGCCAGACCTGCGGCCCAAACACCTTGTTTTTTACTGCAATTTGCTTTTACCCCAGTGTAAACTAGCTAATGGGTCTCAACGGCCAGAAGACAGTACTTTCCATTTCAACATTTTGACTGAGCTCAGTAACTTTTGCCAGCAAACTGGCAAATGGCCTGAGGTCCCCTACGTCCAAGCTTCCTTCCTTCCACGCTCCCATTCCTCTCTCTGTACTCTCTCTGTCCCTGTCACCTGGCTCAAGTTCTTTTAGCCTGATACTCTCCTAACCAGAAACACTTGCCAGCTCAAACAGACCTACCGCTCCCCCATCAGGTCTCTGACAGTACTCCCCCTCATCTTTCTCCGACACCCTGACTTCTTGTCTGCACCCCCAGTAAGGCCTCCTCCATATTCTGGGTGTCCTTCACCATCACCTCCCTCCACTACCCCCTCAACCCCCATCCGCCCCTCTGCCGATACCCCCACTCTAGGCCCGAAGCTCTCTCCTTTGTCTCCTTCTGTCAAGCATCATGCCTGTTCACACCAACCCCTCCTCTGCCCCCTACGGGAAGTTGCGGGCACTGAAGGTCTCATCTGCGTCCATGATCCAAATTGAAAAGTGCTTAGGTTCCCTTTCCAGTGATCCCACCACCTACATCAAAGATTTCACCATTTATCTCAAGCCTATGGTTAATCATGGCATGATATTTTTATGGTACTTTCATTCACTCTCACCCCAGATGAAGGAGAGTGTGCTTTTGCCTCTGCCCAGCAGCATGCAGACCAGGTTCATCTCACTGACCCCAACATGCTAGTGCGTACTGAGGCCGTCCCAAGGCAAGAACCAGGCTGGAGTTACCAGACCGATACCCAGGCAGGCTGGGCAGACTGGGTCCGCCTAAATAAAACGCTTCCAGTGTGTCTTGGCTGGCCTCCAGGCAATTTCTCACAAAGCAGTTAATTTTGATAAACTCAGGGGGATTACTCAAAGGGCCTGGCTGAAGCCCTCAACCAATACACGCACCTAGACCCAACCTCACTAGCAGGGACCACTGTCCTCATCACGTATTTCATTACTCAATCAGCGCTAGGCATTAGAAAAAAAGTTTAAAAAGGCCGAAGACAGCCCTCAAACTCCTGCCCGGGACCTGGTAAATATGGCCTTTAAAGTCTTTAATGCCAGAGAGGAGCAGGCAGAGGCTAACAGGGAGTCCCAAAATCGCCAGAAGGCAAACTTACAGGCCCAAGCCTTGATTGAGGCCCTGAGGCCCTGAGCAACCAAGAAGACATCAGCATCCTTCCCAGGCCCTGAAAACAGCAGTTTCAGACATCCTGGAGCCTGCGTCACATGTGGCCAGCAAGGCCACTTGGCCAATCACTGCCCACCACCTTGTCCGCCCAACAAGCCTAGTCTGGCATGTGGTCAATGGGGCCACTGGAGAAGAGACTGTCCTTCAGTGCCCAGCTGTGGAAGGCCAGCCCCTTCAAGCCCTGACCTGCAGTTGATACAACTGGGCCTGGGTGCTGAGGCCTGATGGAGCTCGGACTCAATGACTCTGATCACCCTCACCAAGCCCGGGGTCACAATCAAGGTAGTGGGTAAGGTTTTGTCCTTTCTGGTCACCACAGGGGCTACCTTCTCAGTTTTTCCTTCCTTCTCTGGTCCTTTACACCCTTCCCAGGTCTCTGTCCTGGGAACTGACGCCGTCCCTCTCACCCATTGTCCACTGGGGCCCCTTACATGTCAGAATATGAAGGGCATCAAACATGATTCCCAGGTAACACAGGGAAACAACAGAGCAGACACGGTCACCCACAGAGGAACTAAATCAGACTCAGCCACAGCGAGTCTGTTACTTCACAGATCGGAATGTAGATGGCTTTTCTCTGCATGGAATATGCGACATAATATAACTGTTAATATTAAATTTTTCTCCAACCCCGGACAATTCTTTTGGTACAATGGAATTTTAGCTAAATGTGTAAATTCCTCCACAGCAGGACCTTGTTTCCCAGTTGCCGTGGTTCCTCAGCTGACCCTGTATGGTCACTCTGCATGAGCATGGTTCCTCTCTGTCTGAAGATCAGAGAGAGTGAGAGTCCTTCCTAGAGCGGTAGATATAAGATTAGCCTCTTCAATCGAGCATCTGGAGTGGCTGGAGGTGCACTCGGTCCCTCCATCATCTCAGCACAGGATTTCGAAGAGCAATTGCAGGCTGACTTTGAGTCTACCACAGCCTCGTTGGCCTCGTTGCAACGCCAGCTCACCTCTCTGACCCAAGTTGCCCTACAGAACAGACAGGCCATGGATCTCCTCACTGCTGAAAAAGGGGGTACCTGGCTCATCCTCAGGGAAGAGTGCTGTTATTACATCAATGAATCTGGGCTGGTGGAGCAGGACATAGAAATGCTGAACCCCTAAGTGAGGATGTCCACAGTCATGGAAGGATGAATTCCTCCCCATTTGACTGGCTGCAATCTTCCTTGGCCACTTGGTTGTAAGCTCTATGAGGGCCACTAATCCTTATCTCTTTTTCTCTTAGCTCTGTGTTTTCTCAGATCTATCCAGCAGCGCATACAAGAACTGTCCACGGTCACAGTAAACCAGACATTACTTCACCCGTACACCTGCTTGGCCACTGGCTACCTCCTTCTGCTTACTCCGGTGTCTAAACCTACAGCGCCCCCTACCAGCAGGAAGCAGACAGACACACAACACTCCTCACCAAAAACACCAGAATGTCAGGCAGAAGCGGGAGTTAGCAGGGCAGGCGGGCGAGGAGATAGAGCTGGTAACAACACTTCAAGGACACTAGGAGAGGCCAGACTCCTTCCCCAGCTACTCCCTCCCCCCAGACCCAGGCTATAAAACTCTCCACCTCTTGCCTGGACATGGAGACTTCAAGGTGCCCCAACTGGGGACCCGTGAACCTCACCCGGGAGCTCAGGCTCTGCTCTCCCTTCCTTCCCGGAGCGCTGAAATAAACCCTTGAAACTGTTTTCTACCTTCTCTCTCTTTCTTTCTGTCGCCAAATCAAGCTCACACTAACTACAAGGTCAGCTGTTTGAATCCACCAGCTGCTACTGAGAGGGGAGATGCAGCATCCTACTCCGGTAAAGAGTTACAGTCCAAGAAACTCAGAGGCAGTTCTGCCTTGTCTGACTGGGTCGCTGTGAGCCAGAATCGACTCGAGGGCAGTGAACTTGAGTTTGGACAGTTGTTCGGTGCTGTCAGTCCCAACTCAAAGGGACCGCTGGTGTGTAGGAAGAAACACCCCCTGGCCCTGCACCCTCCTCACCACCGTTCTTATGTGTGGGCCATTGTGGTGGCTGCAGTGTCTGCCTGTCCTGTTGAAGGGCCTTCCTCGTTTTCACTGCCCCTTTACAAATGCAATGTCCTTCTCCCAGAACCTGTCTAAAGACCAAGAATAAAGTCTCACCACCCTGGCTTCTAAAGAGCATTCTGGCTGGACAGCTTCCAAGACCGATTTATTCATTCATTCTTGGCAGCCCAGAAGTCGTCTTTGCCAGCACCAAAATTAAAAGGCTTCTGTGCTTCAGTCTTCTGTATTCATTATCCTGCTGATACTGATTTTTTAAAAATTTAATCTGCCATGAACTACACAATTGGACAATCACGTCAACCCAAGAACCAAGAATCTCGACTGTTTTCTTCACCCGCCTAAACTCCTCAGTGGCCCCTGGGTGTGGAAGGGTCACCAAAGGAAAGGGAGGAGGGTGCGAGAAACACCTCCAGTCCCTTCCCTCGCCCCCCAAACACCTGTGTTACACAGAGGAACTGCTGGGGTTAAAAATACCTGCTGGTGTTAAAGCACAAATTACCACCTGGGGGATATGAGCGTCTAGGGTGAGTCGTTGCAGAGATGATGTGCTGCACCCAAGTGCGGGCCCCCATTCATTTAGTAGCCCCTCCCTCGCTCCCACATGGACAACCTCTAACAACCACCCCGGGCACAGATGTTGATGTCAGGGCGCCTCCAGGCCTTGTGAATGCAGTCTGAGGGGGACGGGGGTGGGGGGCGCTGGGCTGCTAATAGAAAGGTGCCTTGGAAGAAAGGCCTGACAATTTGCTTCCCACTCCCAAATGGCTTTTTTTTTGGGGGGGGGCAGATAAAAGAGAGTTGATATCAGACTTCAAGAAGAAAGAAAATGTTTTGAAACCAATGGTGGTAGCGACTGTAAAATTATGCGTGATCTAACTGAATTCTGGATTGGTATATCTGCACAAGCTCCCAATAAAGTGATTCATAAAAAATCCAGCCATTCAAAATCTGACAGAATCATGCTATGCACGCATGCACACACACACACACATATACTGCCTGCTCCCATGTAGGGTCCAAGGAAACAGAGCCACATGTCCAGCGGCCTAGCTGGAGGACAATGCCAATCAACCTGAAGCCCCATCAAAGGCACCGACAGGAGTTAGAATCCCAAAGGAAACAGATTTGAGGTTAGAAACTAAAAAGCTCACTGCCAGAGTGACCCCTTAGGGCAGGGTGGAACTGCCTCTGTGGGTTTCCAAGACAGTAACTCTTTGCTGGAGTAGAAAGTCCCATCTTTCACCCAAGAAGCGGTTGGTGGTTTTGAACTGCTGGCCTTTCAGCAGCCCAATGAGTAATCACATGTAAACTACGTCCTAATGAGGCAGACAGGGAAGAGGATCATGGAAGCTGGGCATCCAGGAAATGTCCCAGCCCTGCTCATTGCAGAGACAGGTCCATGCTGAAGCTCACCCAGAATCCTTCAGAACCCAGTGGCCTAGAAAACCAGAAAGCCAAGGAAAGCGTGAGGGTCATTGAGGTCACGGCCACATCAGTTCCTGAGCGCGGCTGCTGACTGTCTGATGGTAAATGTCTTAGTCACCAGAGTGGGACAGGAAGGGAAAGAAGCTGCAAGCCTGCTGGTCCCATTTGACAGCCCGGCAGGGGGCTTGGGGAAACGCAGGAGGAGATTGCTTGGGCCTAGCTTGTCATAGGTCCCGCGGTGACCCCCTGGCTCAGTCAGAGCTGGACTCTTGGCCACTCACCCAAGACCATATGTAGTTGGGGCTTCAAGGGACTCAGAAAAGATATAATAGGCTAAATGACAAGGAAGGAAATTGTGTTAGGGCTCTCCAGAGAAACAAAACCAGGACACTTATGATTTTGTAGATAGATAGAGAAATAGGTAGATACAATATAAGAAATAAACAGTTAATTCGTCTACAGAATAGTACAAATGGCTCTGTTCACCTCACTTCCATGAAATAGTTAATACACTGGCAGTCCTTCAACTCACGAGGGCTGCTGGGTGCAAGTCAAGGAAGCAGACAGCTGAGTCTTCTGTAGAGCAATAGAGGCAGTCTGGCTACAGGCAGCCAACAGCAGGGCAGGTCACCCACAGTCAGTCAGATGACAGGGTCTGACAGTCCCCAGCTCAAGGGATGTATACACCAACAGTGTGGCGAAGCAGGTCTCAAAGGAACCTCTAACTATAGTGACTCGGTCCACGGGTCGGGTGTCCCACAGGTAGTGTAGCTTGCAAGTTGAGGCAGAGAACTAGCTAAGTTGAGAACTAGCTAAGGCAGCCACACACCAGTCCAATCATCAGACAGCAAGAGACAGAAAGGCAAGGCTCACCGAGTCATTTATCTCCTTGCCCTTCAATTAAACGGCAACCTTATTAACCCCACAGGTGTTTATTGGCCCGGATGGCACAATAATCCTACCTATCACAGAAGTCAATGCTTCCACAAGTACCATGCCCCCCACAAATTGTACCTCCACATACACACACTCCAAAAAGTTAAACACGCCACCAACTTGCTGCTATCGAGTCAATGACACGTAAGCATTTAAGGCAGGGCAGAACTCTGAGACTGTAACTCTTTATGGGAGTAGAAAGCCTCATCTTTCTCCAGAGCAGCAGTTGGCGGTTTCAAACTGCAGACCTTGTGGGAAGCAGTCCAACACTTAACCACTGCACCATTGCCTCTGCTAACCCGAAGGCTGACTGACCACACCCAAAGGCTCACAGAATACAGACCTGGCCCCCTGTTGGAGAGGCCACAGCCTTAGAACGCTGCGTGGAGCACTGGTCCTCCCCAGCATGGAGTGGCCGGGAGTTAGGACTGAGGACACAACTGCCACACACTGAACCCCTTGGTGGTTTCACTGCCTGTGGGGGACTTTCCATGTCACAGCAGGGCGACCAGCTCGTTTCTGGACACCTCTGGGCCTTTGCTCTCGGACCTCATGATTTCGCCTCTTCCCTTAGACACCCAAACCAAACCCTCTGCCCTGGGCAGCACCCTCTATGTGGTTTCCAAGGTTGCAGAGGCTCAAGGGAGCAGACAATCTCATATTTCTCCCCAGGAGCTTCTGGTAGGTTTGAACCGCAGACCCAGTGGTTAGCAGCCAGATGCTTAACCCACTGTGCCACCAGGGATCGCAGGTCTCTTTGGTCCCTATAGATGCAGTATGAATGAGCGTCTGAAGCCCACAGGGCCTAGGGTTCATTAGAGAGCCTGACTTGATTGGCTCTCAGGTGCCGATCCAGTCACAGGAGGGCCTGGAGTCTGCGATGCATGAGCACCCTGAGAACCTGCACCCCAGTTTGGCACCCATAGTTCTTGCCACCCACCAGACCCTGTCCCTTTCCACAGTCCCGAGCAAGAACGCTGCACAGCGACCCCTGGTGCCCAGGACCAGCCCTGCGCCATGTCCACTGCCTGGGACTCAGGCCCTCCAGAGCAGTGGTTCTCCACCTTCCTCCTGCCCGACCCTTTCACACAGCTCCCCAGGTGGTGGGGACCCCCACCCACAAAATTACTTTCGTTGCTACTTCATCACTGTCATTTTGCTACTGTTATGAATTGTCACGTAAACATCTGATATGCAGGATGTATTTTCATTGACACAAATGGAGCATTGCTAAAGCATAGTGATTCATCATGAAAACAATGCGTCACTTTATATGGTGAAATATTTATTTCTAATGACAAACAAGTGAAGTTTTGTCTTGGAGCATGGCATAGCATGGTTAACAGTCTTAATATAACAACAGTAAATTACAGTGCAACATTTTGTGGCTGTATGACACAGCTTCTTTCTCACCAGATCAGCATAGAGATGGATAGAGGAGCGGTGTCTCCGTTCCTAAGACCATCAGAAAAATGTGTTTTCCAATGATCTTAGGAGACCCTGTGAAAGGGTCATTTGACCTCCAAAGGGGTTGAGACCCACAAGTTGAGAACCGCTGCTCTAGAGCCTAGGCCATCAACCCACCAAGATTAGGGCCAGTGAGGTAGTTAAAGTTTATTGTCCAAACCTGGCCAATAAACACATGTGGGGTTAATTGAAGGGCAGATGGATAAATGGCTCTTGGTTTGCGATGGTCGGACCAGGGTGCAGCTGCCTTAGCCAGTTCCCTGCTTCAGCTTGCAAGGCTCACTTCCTGCAAGACATCCCTGAGGAGAAGCCACATGGATCTACTCCGATGCAGCCCTGGGTGCTGGAGCAGCCGTGTGGAGACCCCTGCCAGCACTGAGATGCTTACACATTCACTGACTCAGTTTTCCTCCTTCAATCTGCATCATTGTGTGTGTTTTGTGAGATGGAGGAGGATTTTGTGGATTGGCGTTGAACATCTGGGCTAATGTTGGACTTGTGGGCTTGGGCAGCACTGGGTTGCGATGTTTTCTTGATGTGCATTTACCCTTTATATAAAACTCTCTCTTATACATGAGTTTCTGTGGATTTGTTTCTCTAAAGTACCCAGACTAACAG
Organism: Tenrec ecaudatus; assembly: GCF_050624435.1. Lineage (NCBI taxonomy): Eukaryota > Metazoa > Chordata > Mammalia > Afrosoricida > Tenrecidae > Tenrec > Tenrec ecaudatus. Next base: position 110,243,293 of record NC_134541.1, on the reverse strand, counting down.
AGTCAGGGAGGAGGGCAGGGTACAGCTCCTCCCTGTGCTGCTCACGCACCCACCCTCCCTGCTCCAAGTGCTTATCTATGAGCTTCAAAAATTTTTTTCTTAGTCTCATATCATTCTAGCACAGTGGTTTAGGTGTTGAGCTGCTAACCAGCAACATTAGAGGTTCAAACTCACCCGCCTCCCCAAGGAAGAAAGATGAGGTTGGCTGCTCCCAGAAAGATCAATAGTCTTGGAAATCCCACGAAGCAGTGCCACCCCGTCCATCGACTCGATGGCTGTGGGTTTATATGTTTGGTTTGGTACACCCTGTCATGAGCCTTCATGCAGCAGCTCAGTGTCCCACTGGCAGCCAGCAAACTCAGAGACAAAGCCATGGCCGGCAAGTCCATTCCAGCACATGGTGGCCCTAAGGGACAGAGTCAAACTGCCCCAGTGGGTTTCTGAGGCTGGGAATCTAATTTATGGGACAGCTGCACCTTCCTCCAGCCGGGAGTTTAGCCCACCGACCGCACGGGTGGGCTAACTGCATGTCATGTGTGATGTCACCGGATCTCCTTGCTAACCCAGCAGGACAGGACAAGCCCACCCAGTAAGAGGCTATGAGGGGGAAACAATACCTGACCATCTGCTCCCATAACAATGAACACAAAACAAAAAACCACTGCCTCTGAGTGGATGCCACCCTACAGGGTGGGGCAGAACTGCCCCTGCGGGTTTCCTAGACCTTAACTAGCCTCATCTTTCTGCTTCACAGCGGCTGGTGGCTTTGAACTGCTGTCCGGAAACCTGATGGGGCTCCCCCTTGCTAGAATCATCAAGCCAGCTGAGAGGACAGCATTTACCCAAGGACAAAGGGGGTTGGGCAAGACAGAGGAATGGAAACAGTCAACAGAGAGGAAGTGGGAAGGGCACACAGAGGGCACCGTTGTGGGTGAGTAGGAACAGATGGTACGGAGCTCGATAAATGAAGGACCAGTGCTCCTCGGCAGACCACCACCTAACCCCCAATCAAAAGTGGGCTTGTTTCTTAAGAGGCTGGGGTAGCTCTCTTCTGCCATAGGGGGTCGCTATGAGTCAAAACTGATTTGACACGACGCCCAACTCTCCTTGTCCAAGCCTTGCTTTTTCAGTTACAGGGAGAGAAAGCATCGTCCTTCCCAATGACCCCTCCGTGGTAAGGCCACCCCAGCACTGTCCCAGGCCCCTCCCTTCGGTCTCCCTGAGCCTCCAGCAGAGGCAGCTCTCAGCTCACCAGGTGGTGAGAGCCCAGCCAACTCAGCCAGTGGGCCCTGAGGGTGTCCTGTGTTCTTGGCAACTGAGGAGCAGGCCCCCTGCAGAGTGGTGGGTGGAGCCTGGCTGGGGTTCCCAGGATGCTGCTGGGTCGGCCGCGGCCTCTTTTCTTCTTTGGCCTGGCTGCCCTGGGAGCTGGTTGGTCATCTTTCACATCACTGCAGGCCGCTTGGCAACTGATTTCTGGTGTCCTTCCCTTCCCAAGGAGCCTGGGTGACTCAGGGGTTAAAGGTTGGGTTCGGAACAAGTGGTTGGGCGCTTGGAATCCAGCCGCTGGGCAGAGTACAAGATGAGTCTGCCTGCTTCCGTAGAGATTTACAACTGTGGAAAACCAGTAGGGCAGGCCCACGAGGGTCCCTCTGAGTCGGAATCAACTGGACGACAATGGGTGCTTGCCTTTGGACTCCCCTGCCCTCCCTCTGCCCCCCTACTGGGTCTGCAAAGGGCATGGGAGGGTTTCAGTCAGGATAGCGGGCTGAGGGACCCACCCATTGCCCCAGACCACTTCCTCCAAGGTCTCTTGAAGCTGCCCAAAGGAGCAGCCCCTTGGTGGTGGGATGGGGAAGGCGTCCTGCTGCTTGCTGACCAGACTCAGTGACCTCAGTCTTCCAGCTAGCTACTGGCCAGGAGGAAGGCGTGGTGGTCAGCTCTCATAAGGACCAGCTCTCGTAAGGCCAGCAGCCTGGAAACTCTCTGCTGTCCCACAGGGTGGCTAGGAGTCGGGGTTCACTTGAGGGGAATGAGTTAGGATTGGCGGGGTGGTTGGGAACTTCCCCACACCCCTCTTTCCATGACTGGAAATCTCCACCCATTCAGTGACAGACCAACAACTCATGACACTGATTTCACACCCAGGGGGAAGTAGCTGTGAACAAGAAGGCTCACTTCTGTCCCCTGGCCAGCTGGTCCCACCTTGTCCTATAAGACCCGAGCTGGCTCCATTCCCACCCCAGGTCCCTCCCCACACCGGGCCCCTCCACGGGCCACCCTCCCTCCAGCTCAGAGTGTCTATGCCCTTGCTCGCTCGCTCTGTGACCTCCTGAGAGCCCTATGGCTTCTTCATGCTGGGCCACCCTGAGGGTAACATGGCCTAATACCCACATGCGCACAGTAGGTGCTCAGTAAATGCCGGTTTTGCACGCTAGGCCCCCTGCCAGGGGACGAGGGGGACTAGATCTGGTAGTCTCAGTGGGGGTGGCTGAGAGGGATGAGGGGTGGCCAGAAGGGCTTCCTGGAGGAAGCAGTGTCTGAGGGGGTCTTGTTCAAGGCTCCCTGGTGGTGCTGCGGGTTAAGTGTTGCAAGGCCCCTTAAACCCGTTGAGCAGCTGCTCCGAGAGAAAGGCGAGGCTGTCTGCCCCGGTGTAGCCCGCAGGGGCAGTCCCACCCCAACCTACGACCTACGTGAGGTTGCTCAGTCGGAAGCAGCTTATGGCGGTGGGTCTGCACGTCTAGGGTTGCTCTTGGCAGTCTGGTTGGCTGGCTACACGCAAGGCAGCTAACGGCAAGGTCAGTGGTTCGAACTCACCAGCTGATCATGGGACAAAGATGAGGCTGTGGACTAGAGGGCGGTGGATCTGGTACAGAGGTGTCCAGTTCTAACTCACTCAGGGCGGCGGCAGAGAAGGTCCAGCCCCCTGGGAGGGGGAGGGAGCAGGAAGAAGCAAAAGGAGCCCCCCTCACCACCACCACTGGGGCCAGCTGGTAGCAGGGAGACCTTGAAGGGTGGGGGTGGGGGAAGTGGCCACACTTGCTTCTTAGAAGGGGGAAGCAGGGACTGGTGGAGGAAAGATCCAGAGGGCGGGCGGGGCGCGGAGAACTTGCAGAGAGGCTGGTGGGGGTGGGGCAAGAGGGGGGTATGTAATTGAGGAAGAGGAGGAGCAGGGTGCTGGGCTGGCACCGTGGTTTGAGCCAGAGTGGAAACAACCAATATGGCTGGGTTCTCTCTGGAAGCAAAGCAGACGGACCTCAGAGAGATTGGGGGTTGAGTTCCAACCCATAAAGTGAAGGTTGTGATCTTGCCTGTCACTCCCATTTGCCAGTGTCCCAGTGTGTGGACGCCAGACTGCAGTCTCTTCAAGGTGCAATCAGGAACATTCTGGAAAAGTTTGAAGCGCTGCCACGATGACCCAAATGGGCCGCAGAGACAGGAAGTCCCACAGGGTTGCCACTGACCACCCATGTGCAAAAGACACAGAGTTTTTTCGAAGCACAAGGAAAGCAGCATAACTGTGCATATGTGCATGCATACACACACACACACACACACACACACACACACACACACACACACACACACACACATGACAGCCAAGGCAATGGCTCACGAAATGGGGCCAGCACAGCGCAGCCCAAACCTTAGGGTCAAGTGGTTGGCTGGAGACCTAGGAGGCCACAAGGACAGGGGCTAGCTGAATTTGAGACATGCTGGTTCCAGGTGTCCCCTGCCCCAGCAAAGACCCAGGATGACCCCATAACCCGGAGCCAGGGCAGAGAATGGGAGAACCTTAGCCAGCTACGAGCACTGCTGCCTGTCCCCCCCCCCCCCCCTCAAAGCTCTGTACACTTCAACCGAAGTCCCTGTGGGTGGACAGCCAAGCCTAGCCTGCCCCTCCAGCAAGGTCCTATTCACAAGCCACCCCCTCCAGGTAGCCTCCATGGTCCCTCCAGGCTCTGGCTGGCCTTACTCTGTCCAGGCTCCTCAGCCTGGGTCCTAAGTGTCCAGAGGCCTGGGTCTGGGCCTCGGGCAGCCCACTGGAGTGTCAGCAAGGCTAGACAGCTGGAGCTGACTGGCAGGTAGGTCAGTGTAAATGAGTGCAGGTGGCTGAGGCTGTAACTGCCCAGAGACAGGCCCGGGCCTGGGCAGTTAAGCTTTAGCTGGGATTGGGGTGGAGGGGGAGGGCCTGATCAGCGCCTGCCTTGTGAGTCTAGGAACCCATGGCCTGTTGAAGGAGCTGGAGGTGGAGGGCAGGAGAAGCCTGACAAGCGTCCCTTTGCTGTCACCTGTGACCTTGACAAGGGCAAGGGGCTGGGGCAGGCAGGCCAGTGAGGCAGTGGGGATGCTGCAGGGGAGAGTGCTCTCTCAGGATGTCTGGGTTGGAGAAAAGGAGGGGGGTGGGTAGAGGGAGGAGGGGGAGGGCTTCTAGGAATACCGCCTGCCTCTGCAGTGGAAGCAGGCCAGACCTAAGTGAGACTTTAGGGGCTGTTGATTTGCAGCTGAGCTGGGGGCAGGGTTCCTCCCTAGAAGGAGGGGTAAAGTCCAGACCAGGGTTGGCGATCCCAACATCCATAATGGGCACAGGGAAGGCTCTGTAATACAAGGATGAGGGTTTCGGGGTCAGGGGAGACACCACCACTAACAGGGCTGCTGAAAGGGTGCAGAGGGGGTGGGGCGCGAGGGGGGAAGTCAAGGGAAGCCCAAGGTGTTGGGGGACGGAAATAAGGCCTGGCACACTTCATGGGGTTGGGGGGGGGGCGCAGTGGGAAGTGCCAGTACAGGGCTAGGGCTCTCGGCCTCAAGGTCCTCAGCCCTGCAGCTCTGGGAACAGACCCGGGACCTCAGGCCAGGCAGATATCCAGGGGGGCCCCAAAGGGTCTCAACATTGTCAGGACGTCCAAGCAGTCGTGTGACTTGAGTGCCGGGAAGGAGCTCGGTGTGCTTACAGGAGTGGTGTGGCGTCGCCAAGTTGGAACCGGAGTCTGGACCTAGAGGGGCCAGCTGAAGCCCCAGAGTGAGGACGCGGTGATGTGACCTCATAGGTGGGGAGGGGGGCTCTCTGGGACTCAGGAGTGGAGGAGACCGGCGTCTGGGCCTCGACGGCCCAGCTTTGTTCCGGAGAGCCCGTGGTGTAGCCCGCCGCTGCGTCGTGGCTTAGCCCGAGAGGCGCGGAGGCAAAGCCGGGCGCTTCGAACGCGGAGGAGAAAGCGACATTCGAAGCGCACGCAGCCGGCGCCTCGCAGCCCGCAGAGGAGGCGGGCCTGGGAGGCCACGCCCAGTATGCTAATACGCGCCCCGCCGCCCCGCCCCGGCCCGGGGTCGGCCGGGCCCAACGCTTCAGGGGCCGAGGGGCCGACGGTCCCTGACGGCGAGCCCCGCGGGCGGTGGGGGCGCGGTGTCGGGCGCGGTGCGGGGCCCGGGCGGCGGGGCGCGGGCCCGGCGCAGGGGCGTCGGCGAGCTTCCGGGCCAGCGCAGGGCGTGGCCCCCGGCCGCGCAGTGGTACGGTCCCCGGGGGCGGGGCGACGGTCATGTGACGCGGCGGCGGCCGCCATTTTGCTCTGCGGTGCTGGTATTTAGAGCGCAGCGGCTGACGTGCCGGATCGCTGTAGCTGCCGCCGGTGCTCTCGCCCTGCCGCCCGCCCGCCCGCCCGCCGCCCGGCCGACTCGCCCCGCTGCGCTCACCCCACTCCTGCAGACATGTCCGAGACCATTCCCGGCCCCGAGTACGCCGCCTTTTTTGGCATCATGGGCGCTACGGCCGCCATGATCTTCAGCGGTGAGCGCCGCGACAGGCAGGAGGGGCTGCGGTCTGGGGTCGCGGGGGGCTCGCGCCTGCATCCCGCGGGGTTCGGCCTGTGACGTCATTCTGACGCATTTCGGGGCTGTTCGAGGGTGCCCGGCGCCTCACGTGACTGCAGGCGGCGGGGATGGCGGGGGTCTGGGGCGCGCCGAGCGCGCGGCCTGTCTGGGGTGTGGGGACCCCTGGGCCGGGTACTCCCCACTAGCCGGCCGCGTCGGTGCGGGGGTGGGGCCGCGGTGCTGCTGCCATCTTAGCCGCGGAGACGGGCGGGCAGCTGGGGTGGGGGCACGGGGGTGGGGGCGGTGCGCGGACCTGCGCCTGCTCCGTCCCCCACCCTCACCCCAATCCTGCGGGCAGGTGTGACATCACATTTCCCTGGGCTCCCCCGACGAGGGGTTGGCGGGGGCGGGGGATCGGGACCGAGGGAACCCAGCCTCTATGGGGACGGGGACAGATGGCTCTGCCCCCCCCCCCACCTCACCCCCCCGCCCCCCGCCCGGCGGTAGGTGCGTCCGGTTCAGGTTAGTCGCGGTTTCCCAATAGCGCCGTCAGCTGTGTGGGCTGGTTGGGAAAGTGAGGGCTTGGTCTTGAGAATTGAAGGGACCGATGATGGAAGAGGGGCGGGGGTGTCATGGGGTGCCCTGTCTGGGACTGGCAGGGAGCCTTGCAGCCCTGGCCCTGATGAATGAATGAATGACCTTCTCGTCCTGAGAGTGGGAGGGCTACCTTGGATGTGGGAGAAGGCACCGCCCAAAGTACTTGGCCCCCTCTTTCTGAGATGACAGCTGGGGTTCCCCAGGGTGGGCTTGGCAGGCTCTGGACAGCCTTAACTGGGAGGAGGGCGCCTGGGCCTGAGCCCTGACTGTTGGAGTGGGAAGCAGGTCCTGGACTGGTGGTGGCCCCTAGGACTGGTCTGGCCTGGTCTAGCCTTCCACAGGTAGGTCTGGTTTGGGGCCCTGCTGACCCCACCCTGCCCCACCTCACCTGTGCCGCACAGGAGAGGCTCCCAGGAAGGTATGTGCTGGGTTTGAACTCCAAACAGGGTCTCTGCTGACTGTAAACACCTGTGGGTGGGTGCTTGGGGGCCGCGCTCCAAAAAATGGTGCTGCCTCGACTTGTGTGGGTCACGTGCTGCTGAACGAGGCCTGTTCTCCCGTCACGAGCCAGGAGTGGGTCATTTGTGGTGGGAGGCCACATCAGGACTTCCCCTTCTCCCAGGCCACGCCTGCTCTGGGGCCTTTGAACCAGCTCACCCATTCCTTTTCTGGTAATCCTGCCTTCCAGAGTGTCGCTGCCATTCAGTTAGGCAGCTCCTGATTGAGCACTTACTGCAGGTGACGCACTGGGGGGACAACAGGGTAGGAACGGGACCCTTGCCTTGTGCAGAACCTGGGATATTTGGGCTGTGTTCCCATATGCTCCCAAAGCTCTCCACTGCACCTACTCCCTGCCTGCCCCCCTTAGCCCCCCCTCCCTCCCCCCGGGATTCTTCCTCTGGCCAGAAACCTGCAAGGTGCTTTCCAGGGCCCAGAACAGGCTGGCCCAGAGCAGCCCTACTCACCCTGGCTCTTGGACAGGTTAGCCTATCTGCCCGCAGTCCCACCCCTCTACCCACACAGCTTAGCTGCCGCACTAAGCCACCACCTCACTGGGCCAACTGAGTCACTCTAACATCACTCCTGGGTTAAGTGGGGCATGTGCCTGCAGGCCCTGCCTCGCTGCCCATCTCCCAGTGCTTTCCACCCAAGGCCGACCTGATGTTTTTCCTCCTGCCCCAAACCAGGGTTCTCGTTGAGGACCCTCTCCCCACAAGTTGCAGGAGGGGGCAGACTGCTTTTCTGTGAGCTGCTCACCAATACCACGTGCTCTGAGGGTCAGAGCATCTTTCTCCCTCTCCCCAGATGACTCCATCTGTGCTCACATCATGTTCCCTTGCCACTCCCCCTCCCCCCAACTTGCAGACCCTACTCCCACCCCACATCCCAGCTTCCCCTTTTCTCCGTCCTCTGACAAAAGTCCAAGTTGTATTTCTTCATCTAGCCTTCCACGAAGCTGACTTCCTCCCGTCCTACAGAGCCCTACCAGTGGTGCCTATGTGCCCGGAACTGTGCCCTGGCACTGTTGGAAGGGGTGCCTTCTGAAGCTCGGGGTGACAGGCTGGCTTTCCTGGGGACCTATGGTCAGGGGTCACACCCCTGGTCACACTTTTACCTGTGTACCACCTGCTACTCCCCTCCTTCCAGCCACATGACCTCTGGCTGAAGGACAGTGAAGCGGTGCCTAGCACCCTGCCTTGGGTGTGCTCTTGCTGGCATCCAGTCCCCTAGTGACAGTGGGTCCCCAAGAGCATTTTGGAGCTCAGTCAGCCCTGTCTTCCTCCTATGACCTCCACTTGGTCTTCACTGACCCTCCACTGTGCTGGGCCCCAATCCAGGAATGGAACCCAAGTAGAAATGCCACCCTTGAATGACAGTTTCCCAGCAGGCTGCTGTTCGGGGCCCTGCTGTCGCTTAAGAGTCTTAGGCTGGGGGTGCCTCTTTCAACAGCCAATGGCCATCACAAGCTGTTGGACATAGTCCTGGCAGAGAAGATTCTCCTAGCCCTCTGAGCAGGGGCTCCCAACATGCTGACCTCAGGCTGCTTGATACCTGTGTTGCTGAGATCTAATCAGATGCTGCTGCTTCTCTGGTGCCCTCAGGGACCCAGTTCCCATCTCCCGTGCTTGACTGGCCTGGCGCCACCTTTTGGTGGCAGGCAGCTACAGGGAAAGTTGCTGAGGGGGACAGCTTACAGCTGGAACCCCAGATAGGATGCCAGGGAGCCCAATTTGGGTGGGCCTCTGAGGAGCTAGCTGCCCACCGACCCTGCCCTGACTTACCTGGCCTCCCTCCTGCAGCCCTGGGCGCCGCCTATGGCACTGCCAAGAGTGGCACGGGCATCGCAGCCATGTCGGTCATGCGGCCGGAGCTGATCATGAAGTCCATCATCCCTGTGGTCATGGCAGGCATCATCGCCATCTATGGCTTGGTGGTGGCTGTCCTCATCGCCAACTCCCTGAATGAGAAGATCACCCTGTACAAGTGAGTGCTGCCCCTGCTCAGCCGGTGAGGGTGGGGTGGGGTGCCTCCTGCCCCAGCCGCTAACCTCACCCCGTCTCTCCCTCTCCCGCCACCCCCTCCAGGAGTTTCCTGCAGCTGGGCGCTGGCCTGAGTGTGGGCCTGAGCGGGCTGGCGGCTGGCTTTGCCATCGGGATCGTGGGGGACGCCGGCGTGCGCGGCACAGCCCAGCAGCCCCGGCTCTTTGTGGGCATGATCCTGATCCTCATCTTCGCCGAGGTGCTGGGCCTCTACGGCCTCATCGTGGCCCTCATCCTGTCTACCAAGTAGCCCTCACCGCGCCCAGCCGCCGCCGATCCGATGTAAAGACCCCCTCATTCCAGAATGAACAGCCTGACACCCGCCGGGGCCGCTGACCCCCCGTAGCTGGTCTTGTAAATGCGCAGTGTCTTAGTGCCCATTGTCCGTGCCCGCCTTGCCCCCGCCCCGTGCCGTGGACGTCCGGGCCCACTCCTCCCTTCGGCCCCAGTGAGGCGCAGCCCCAGAGTGCTCTGTGTATCAGGTTGACTAGACACGTCATTTCCTCTTCACTGGATGTTTTATTTATAAAGATTTGACCTGTTCATACGTCTGTGGAGCAGCCCTCGCCGCCCATTCTATAGTAACTAGGTAGTGTGTCCTGCGGGCTCCCGCGCTGGGCCGCCCTCCCGCCCGCCCGGAGAGCTCTGCGCTGGGCCCGCGGGCCCTGACATCCGTGTCCAATAAAGTTCTCCGATGTGACTGGGTCCCTGTCCAATCCGCTGCGCCGCGGGGCGGGGCAGGGCGGGGCGAAGAGGGAGGAAGCGGGCGGTGTGGCCCGCCCCGCTAGGCACCGCCCTGCCCCGGGTCACGTGCACGCGGGAGTCACGTGCGCCGCCGCCGTCAGCTGAGCGTCACGTGGCGCCGCCCGCTCGGGGCCTGGCCGGGCGCGGGATTCGGACTCGGCGGCGCTGCGGGTGCGCCCGCCTCTGCTGGGATGCGCGGCGGGCAGGCCCCGGCGCGGGCCCCGGTGCTGCGCTTCACGAACTGCCGGCTCCTGCGGGCCGGGAGGCTGCTCAGGTGGGCGGCGGGCCGGCGGGCGGGTTCGCGGGCGGGCGGAGAGCGGCGCCGGGCGGGCTGGCGGGGCGGGCTGAGGACGACCCGGCCCCACCGCCCTGAGCAGGGAAGACCTGTGGGTCCGCGAGGGCCGCATCCTGGACCCGGAGAAGCTCTTCTTCGACGAGCGGCGCCTGGCCGACGAGCGGCGGGACTGCGGGGGCTGCATCCTGGCGCCGGGCTTCATCGACGTGCAGATTAACGGTGCGGCCCGGCGCAGGGGAGGGGGCGGGAACCGGGGCCCGGAGGCACTGCGGGACCCTCTTTTCTGTGGCCGCAGGTGGATTTGGCGTGGACTTCTCTTTGGCCACGGAAGACGTGGGTTCAGGGGTGGCCTTGGTGGCCCAGAAGATCCTGGCACACGGAGTCACGTCCTTTTGCCCTACCCTGGTCACCTCCCCGCCGGAGGTTTATCACAAGGTGAGATCTGGCTTGGAGGAAGGGAGAAGGGGGACCACCCACCTCCTAAGGCTGCTCTATGCCTGGCCTGACAATCCCACCCCTGCCCCCCAGGTCCCATAGCTGCTCCTGCAGCTCCACCCGGCCCCACTTTTGCTGTCTCAGCACCCAAACCTGCCACATGCTCTCCCCTCCCGACGCTGCCTCCCTCTTGTCCAAGGTCCAGCTTGCCACTCCTCAGGCCCAGCCTTACTTCCAGGAAGTTCCATGGTAGGCCTTGCTAGCCCTACTGTACCACTTTCTGCTCAGAAGCCCCTGGAGTCCGTGTAGTTGGTTGGTCATAAGTCTCTTCAATAAGCGTAGTTTTCAGGCAGCTGGCCTGGCTCTGTTGTTTAATCTCATACTCTTAATGCTCATGTAGCTTTCTCCTGGACCCTTTGCGCGTGGGTTGCTCGCTAATTCCTTGCCTGACCCTGTCCTTCCTGTGATACCTTGTGTCACAGTTGCAGGTGGATCCCTAAGGCTAGGGAGCAAAACTGCAGTGCATCCTGCTGGAGCCAGGACTCCACAGGGACACAGCCTTGAGTTTCTGCATCTCCAAAGTTTTCCATCTCAGACCAGGTGCCATCGCAGCACGTTTTTTATCCCAGTAGGAAATCTGTATTGATCTGCTCTGATGGCTTCCCCAGGGCCCGGCAGGGGGCTGGCCGGCTGCTCTTCCAGGTGGTACTCTTTCACAGTGTGTTCCCTACCACCAGCAAAGTTGCCCACAGTGAAGGACAGCTTCCTTGTTCTCACCTTCACGTGCTTACTCTTTCTCACGCGCCCAGTTCTCTTCTGGCTGTGGAGAGTCAAGGCCCAGCCTCTTGTTTCCCTTTCCAGCCACAGAGCAGAACTTGGTTTTGTGCAGCAGTTTGGAGAGAGAGGCAATAAGGGAAGTCTCCATCTCAGATTTTGGGGTGCTGGGTCTGGGTCAGGGAGGAACTTCTTCCTGGAAATTTCTCTGGCTTTTCTCCCACAAAGTCACAATGTCAAACCCAACTTCTCCAGCTGCTGCACCCCAGCACCACCTTCCTGTGTCTTGGCCATGTTACCGGGCTTGTACCTGCCTGCTGGGGACCTGGTGAAAGGTCCGCCCTCTTCTCCCCTGCTCAGGTAGTTCCTCTGGTCCCAGTGACCTGCCAGACAGAGTGATCCCCCAAGAGCAAGGCTCGGAGGGAGCACTCCTCCCCCTTGCCTCTCTTCCCTTTAGAGATCATTCCTTAGCTCCCCCACCCCCCAGGGTTGGGACCTCTGGCCCTTTCCAGGCTCTCACCCCTGCGGCCCCCAAGCCCTCTGCTTGGAATTCCCTTGCCCCTGGGAATACTTTCCAAGGCCAAAATCTGTGGGCAGATCTTTCTCCCTCAGAGCAGTTGGTGGGCTGGGCAGCTCAACTGCTTAACCCCATGCACCCCAGGGTGTCTTTCCATGTGCTTGCCTGCAGCTGCAAGAATGGGCTCCAGCACAGGGCCAACCCCCAGGTGGCGGTATGTGCACTCTTCTACCAAGGGTCTTGATGCTTCAGAATCCACTCACAAGCACTGAGCAACAGGACTTCCAGCTGCGGCTTCACCCCCAGAGCTCCTCCCAGTCCAGCTGATGGGGAAGGATCGGGGGCATGGGGGGTGAATACCAACTTCAGCTTGGAAAGCTAAACCACCTTTCCCTCTGCTATCTGCATCCCCCATGCTGGCCACCAGTCCCCCAGGTGTCTTGGTACACCTGCTCTGTTTCTGGGATTACCTGTAGCCTTTCATTGAGATCCCACCCCATCCCACCTCACACGCATGGTCTGCACTTGACAAGGTCACAGAGGAGCTGAGTTCACAGTGGTTAAAGCTCATCTTGGGTCCAGGGTGGGCTTGGCCCTCAGGATGGGGGTGGGGATGAGGGGGACAGGCCCCTCCTCACTCCCTGCCCACTCCACCTGAGCCATGGAGCTAGTGTCCCTGGGAGCCCAGATTTGCAGCCGCTGTGTTTGCTCCAAGCCACCTTTTGTGGGGGGGTCTCACTCTTGTTTTCCACTAATGTTCTACAGCTTTGTTAGTGTATGTTCATTCAGCAACTTAGGTTCCAGTTGAGTTTCGACCCATGTTGTTCGGTGACAGCTTTTTAGATTTTTCACTGTGTCACATTCTCTTTGGTGCCTATGGTGCCTATATCTCTAGTGTCCTGTCCCCTTCTCTCCTTTAATCATATCCAACTCCTCACGTCTGCCGTCCCTATGTACAACATAGTAAGATGCTATCCAAACCACACTCGCTGCCATTGAGTCAATTCTGACTCACAGTGACCCTATAGGATAGAGCAGGAGCCTGTCATTCTTTGCAGGAACAGCCTCATCTTTGTCCCACAGAGTGGCGGGTGGGTCTGAACTGCTGACCGTGGGGTCAGCAGCCCAACTCATAACTCATCAAGCCACCAGGACACCTGCTGCTCCATGTAGGTAGGTTTTTTCGTTCTTTAGTGGAGTACAATATTCACAGACAACGGTCTTTATTTTGGGTGTGCCGATCTGTTATTTCTCTAGAGTGACCGGTGGTGGGGGGTGGGCTAGTTTTGGTTGAAGGTTTATAGAGTATCAGGTGGAATTTCGTACATCCAACCAGTCTGCTAAGTCAGGGCTTCGGAAGAGTCTGTGTTCTGTTGGGCATTTCTCTCCCATTCTCACAGGATCCATCTACGGTGGCCTTGGTCAGAGCTGCCACTCGTGCTAGCTGGGCACCGTCTCATTCCTAAGGTCTGCGCCAGGCTTCCCCTCCTGGTCACTCTCCTCTGCACATTGAGCCCGCTGTCACTTTCCTTCGCTGCTGGCCCTACCGGACCCTGTTGTCTCAGGAGGGCCCTTCCCGGCATGGAAGAGTCCCCTGGCATTCCCTTTTCCCCCCCGCTTGTGCCCAGCATCTCCGGCTGCTTTCCCGGTTTACGCCATGCTTTTGAGGGAGCACATCCTTCAGTAGCCGCCACACGGAAGGGTTAGGGGAAAGAGAAGAAAAGGGTCATGGGAGGTAAACCTCGTGACCTTGCAGCTTTGAAAACCGCTTTACTCTCTTGTGCTGATGGCCAGGTTGGGTTCCGATTCTCGCCCAGGTGCAAGAACTTTCTTGACTTTGAAGGCACTTCGGCATTGTCTCTGCGTGCCCCTGCTCCGGTGGATGCATGCGCGCGCGTTTGTCTTTTTTGGCTGGGAGTCTGCACAGCAAAGCTCACACTCGGTCTCCGGGGACCTTCTTGTGCGTGTCAGTGACTTTCTTTGAGTCCTGCCGCCTCATCCCCGTCAACACAAACTCACTGCCCCCGCCCCCCAAAAAGAACAATCCTCTTCAGAGTTCCTGTTGTCAAGTCCGTCCCGTCTGGTGCGCTCATACAAGGCGACCTTGTGTAATGGTTAAGCTAAGGGATTCCTCGTCTCTGATGAATTCAGGGAGTGGTGTGGCGTTCGGTCTTAAAGATGTCCCCGGGCACTAGTTGTACGGTTTCGTCCACCCTCCGTGACTCCAGAAAGTCTAGAGAGTTTGAAATTCTGCTCTGCATTCTCCTTCCCCCTCCCCTCCCCACCCCACACCTTTTGATCAGGATCCTGCTCTGGATTTTTTTAATTAATTAAAAGATCATATTTTAAAAATACTTTAATTAGGGCTCTTACATTTCTTACCACAATCCATACATTCATCCATTGTGTCAAGCACATTTGTACGTATGTTGCCATCATTTTAAAAAATCATTTTATTGGGGCTCATACAACTCTTAGCACAATCCATGCATACATCAATGGTGTAAAGCACCCTTGTACATTCGTTGCCCTCGTCATTCTCAAAATTCGCTTTCCACTTGGGTTCCTGGACACAGCTCCTCATTTTCCTTTTTCCCCTCCCCTTCCCTCCCCACTCCCCTCCCCCTAAAAGATCATTTTAATGGGGCTCTTAGGACAATCCACGCATGATTATATCAAGTATATTTGTACATATGTTGCCATCATGTTCTAAACATTTACTTTCTATTTGAGATCTTGGTATCAGCTTCTCCCCCCCTTGATAAATTATAAAATATTATTTTAATTTTATTTTTTAAGTGTTAGTTTCATATCTTACACTGACTGCTGTCTCCCTTCCCCCGTGGTTTCTGTTGTTCCTCTCCCTGGGGGAGGGGAGGTTATATGTCAATCATTGTGATTGGTTCCCTCTTCCTCCCCTCCTCTCCTCACCTTCCCCCTACCCTCCTAGTGTTGCTATTCCCATTTCTGTACCTGGATTCCATGTGTCTGGAGCTCTTTATCTGTACCTGTGCACATGCTCCGGTCTAGCCTGCAGTGAAAGGCAGGACTGGGGCTATGATAGTGGGTGTGGGGTGGGGTGGTGAAGCCTCAAGGTACCAGAGGATTATTGTGTGTTTTTTTGGTGCTATACTGAACTCTGGTTGATTCATCCCTTCCTTGTGACCCTTCTGTGAGGGGATGTCCCATTGTCTACAGATGGGTTTTGGGTCTCTGCTCTGACCCCTCTCATTCTCAACAATGTTTTTTGTTTGTTTGTTTGTTTTGGGTCTTCTGATGCATGTTACCGTATCCCATCAATACCTCATGATCCCACAGGCTGGTGTGTTGCTTCCATGTGGGCTTGTTGATTCTCTTCTAGATGGCTGCTTGTTTATCTTCAAGCCTTTAAGACCCCAGACACTATACCTTGATAGCTGGACACCATCCACCTTCACCACATTTGCTTATGCACCCATTTATCTTCAGTGATGGTACTGAGAGGGTGAGCATCACAGAATGCCGAGTTATTAGAACAAAATGTTCTTGCTTTGAGGCAGGCCTTGAGCAGAAGTCCTAAGTCCGTCCACTGCCTCAGTGTGTTGCTGTGTCTCCATACGCAGTTTGCTCGACTTATTGATGAAGGGGCCCAGTAGTGGTAGCCAGGTGCCATCGTCTGGGAAAGAAGGCAGTTGTTCACCCGCACATCCCACTTCTGCCCTCCTCCACTAGCTGGCCTCGTGACTGACCTGATTCTCATTCCAGTAACGTCTTTCAGACCCTCCTGGCCAGGAGACCTTTTGGCAGCTGTCTCCTCATCCGTTTAAGGGGTGGGGCATTCCTGTGTGCACCCCCCCCCTCCCCAGCTTGTTTCTTCATTCATCCACAATGCCCAACACCTGCCCCTTTGTGACTGCCAGGACCCAGACTCCCTCTACCCCAGAGCCCATGTCAAGACTTCACTTCTACTAGCTGAGTAGCTGCCCGTCCCGTCCACTGTCCGTCTACCCCAGGCTTGGTCCCCTCATCGGTGGATGAGCACCGAGGGTGGTTTGAGAAATCAGGCCTCCTGACACTGCGCCCTTGGTGAAAGATTCCTGTCTTCTCCCTGGAGGCTGGGGGGTCCCCTCTGTCCCTGTCTGCTGAGCCCTCTTAGGATGGATCCAAGAAGGAACCAGGAGGTCCGTATTTCTTTGTCCAGCCAGGAACTGGGCTTGAGCTGTTTTGTTCCCATGGTCGGCACTCCTTTTTGCATGGCTGGAGGCCTTTACTAATGGCTTTTGTCCCAGGCTCTGTGTGGGATCTTTCTAGAAGCCTGCTTGTTGCTGAGCGTCTACTGCGGGGGCTCCAGGGCTGGCCCCCTCCTCTCCCCCTTCTCCTGTTCTTTGCATCATCTCTTCAGCATCGCCGCAGACCTGCTGTCCGACTGCTCGCTCCGCTTTCTCGTCTAGTCCCCGCCCAGGAGAGCTGTCTGGCTGTTGTGGGGGCTCCTGTCCTTGCCTTGTGGCTTTAAGACTGGCCACTGACCTGGGAGTGAGGTGGGGCTTGCTTTCCCCAGTGACTTTCCCCTCCTGTTCTTTGTCATGGCCTCGCGCAGGGTGTGTGGAACCTGGTGTGGGACTTCTGCTGCTTCTCCCACCCAGCAAAGATCAGTGGGCGGGGCTGTGGGTTGTGGACTCTGGGCTGTGCTGGGCCGGGCTCTGAGCTCTGACCTCTGAGCTCTGACCTTGGCAGTGGGGGCTGGGCTTTAACCACTGGTTCCCCTTAGGTCCTTCCTCAGATCCCTGTGAAGAAAGGTGGCCCCCATGGGGCAGGGGTCCTCGGTGAGTGGCTGGACCAAGAGGGGCGGGGGCCTTGCCCTGTGAGGCTCTAGATGTGGGAGGACTTGTTTGCATGCAGGCCCTCACCATCTGGGTGCCCATTGTGAGTGGGGGGAGGGGTGGCAGGTGAGCGGGAAGGGGTGGGTACCGGTTGGAGCAGCCTCTGCCCATTCTCTCAGGAGTGCACCTGGAGGGCCCGTTCATCAGCAGGCAGAAGCGGGGCGCACACCCTGAAGCCCACCTCCGCTCTTACGAGACCAACGCCTTCCATGATGTCCTTGCCACGTACGGGCCTCTGGACAGCGTACGCATCCTGACACTGGCCCCCGAACTGGGCCGCAGCCAGGAGGTCATCCGGGAGCTGACCTCACGGGGCATCTGCGTGTCCCTTGGTGAGGGCCCATCCTGGGCAGGGGCAGGCGAGGGTGCAACAGTGCAAGGACTGATATGTTCCCTCCGTGCAGGGCATTCAATGGCCAACCTGCAGACGGCTGAGGATGCAGTGCGGAGCGGTGCCTCCTTCATCACCCACCTCTTCAACGCCATGCTGCCTGTGAGTGCGGGGCCGGGAGGGGGGGAGTGCTGCCTGGGACCACGCTGCTCAGCTGCTCAGTGGACCCTTCCCCCCTCAGTTCCACCACCGAGACCCAGGTATCGTGGGGCTCCTGACCAGTGACCAGGTGCCCCCAGACCGCCCCATCTTCTACGGGATGATTGCTGATGGCATCCACACCAACCCCGCTGCCCTGCGCATCGCCCACAGCGCCCATCCCGGTGGTGAGGGGACTGGTGGGGACAGGGATCCATGCCCACCTGGGTGCTCTGCATTGCTCCGCCCCCCAGCACCCCACCCAAGGCAGGGCCAGGGGCGGGGTACCACACCACGTGTCACTCTGCATATTGCCCGCCCACTGTATCCACCCCTGGTAGAGGGAGTGGGGCCGGACTGTGTATGGTGGTGAGGGGCAAGTCGACCCACTCCCAGGGTGAGTTTTGGGGTAGGATGTGGGGGTGGTGAGACTGAGTGGAGCTCCTGTCCATGCCCAGGGTCTTGGGTGCACAGTGGGGCATGGGGCGGGTGACCTGTGTACTGGGGTGGTGCCAGGGGAACACATCCATAGGTCTTCATTCCCCCTCCCCCAGGGATGGTGCTGGTCACCGACGCCATCCCTGCACTCGGCTTGGGCAATGGCCAGCACACGCTGGGGCAGCAGGTGGTAGAGGTGGACGGGCTGTCGGCCTACGTGGCAGGTGAGTGGCCCAGTCCCTGCCTGTGCACCGTGAGAACAGCCACTCCGGTGGGTGGCCGGAACCTGGGGCTCTGCTCTGAGCACCCTGCTTCTTTTCTCCAGGCACCTCGACACTGTGCGGCAGCATCGCCCCCATGGATGTGTGTGTGCGCCACTTCCTGCAGGCTACAGGTCAGTAGGGCTGGGCGCTGAGGAGGGGGTCCTGGCATGCAGGGGGCAAGGTGACCTTAGAGTCGTAGGTGGGGCGGTTTGGTCCTGGTCTGACACTGACCCACACCTCTTCTCCCTGCAGGCTGCAGCCTGGAGGCGGCCCTTGAGGCTGCGTCACTGCACCCCGCCCAGCTGCTAGGGCTGGAGCAGCACAAGGGGACCCTGGACTTTGGTGCTGATGCAGGTGAGGGCTGCCTCCCTGCTGCCCAGAGACCCATGGGGCCCCTGAAGGGAGGCTCAGGGTGTGACACCCCCCCCCCAACTGACTGGGGTGGTGCTGTGACCTGCCCCTTCCCTCGCCTCTTCCTGCAGACTTCGTGGTGCTTGATGATGCCCTCCATGTCCAGGCCACCTACATCTCGGGGGAGCTGGTGTGGCAGGCCACGGTGGCTGGGCAGTGACTGACGACGCCGGCCCTCCCGGGCCTGATAAAGCCACATTGCAGGCACCTGGGCTGTCTTGGGTCTTGCTTGCGCAGCTCAGAACTGGGCCTCCGAGGTAGGCGTGCAGCGCTGGGTGGGGGAGGAGGCAGCTCTCCCCGGGTGGGCCCCCAGACTGCACCCAGCAGGAAGGTGGGCCCTCAGGTATTTCAGGTGGCGAGGTTGAGGGTGGTCTGAGCCTAGGGGGCAGTCTGCCAGGGAGCTTGGAGAGAAGCACCCAGACTTGAGGTGTCGGTGGGGGCCCCCAGTGCAGGACTCAGGTGAAAGGCCCCCTGACAGACACACACACACACACACACGGTTCCTATGGAGCGCACAGTTCTCCACTCAGGGATGTGGGCGACCCTGACTGGCACCCCAGGCAGTGCAATTTGGCAGTTCCTCTTGCCCATTGCACCAAGGTGATAGTCTTGCCTGCCCCAACCACCTCTCAGGTCATCCTTGGAATGCCCTTCACTGATCCCACCCCAAGTCTGGGGTTGGGGCTCAGTTTCCCAACCCTTTGTAGCCTGGAGGAGCCCTGGTGGCACCACAGTTAAGCACTGCACTAGTTAAAAGGTGGGAGGCCCATCCCCCGCAGCCAGCAGCTCAGCACGCTAAAGAAAGGCCTGTCAAACTGTCCTTCAACACTGGCAGCCTTGACACCCCGTTGGGGCAGTTCTCCATCCCCCACACAAGGTCACCATGATTCAGAGGCGACAAGATGCTGCCACAAAGACAACTGAGCCTCAGGAGCAGGTCTCCACCCACCGGACTGGGTCACTGGCTGCCTGCACTGCCCAGGGAAGGGGGCACGCAGCCATGGGTGCCCATCAGTGCTCAGGGCTCAGCTGGGGGAGGATCATCTCAGAGGGCAGGGCCTGAGAGAAGAGCCTCCCCAGAACCAGAGAGTAGGGGGGCGGGCAGCTCGGCGAAAAGCCATCCCCAAGTGGTGCTCTGGGGCAAAGACTCAGAGGTGCCTAGCTGCCACTGGGTGTTTCAGGGGTTGGCTGGGGTCCTCCAGCCCATGCTTCCCTCAGTCCCCTGCCCAGCACCCAGGGGCTGGTGAAGCCAGGGGGTAGTGGGGACTGGTGTCCATGGGGCTGGCTTCCAGCACAAAGGAGACTTGGACTCAAAGGACACAACAGCATTGCCTTTAGCCCCAGCGGACGGGGGGCCATACTGACCTGTGGGCACAGCCTGGGTGGTCTGCCTGCGGTGGACACACTTTCTGAACTGGAGCTGGGGAGAGAATCGGGAGGAGACACCAGGCAGAGGTGGTCCGATGGGGAGGGTCTGGCAGCAGCTTCACTGCAGGAGGAGCCAGATGGTTCCAGGACCTGGTTTCCTGAGTAGCTGCCTACACTCTAGTCTGGGTTCCAGCTGGTGACTACAAACCCTCGCTCTAACTCCAGGCTGACCAGGTTTTGATTCCTAGCTCTGAGGACAATTCACTTTTGGAACAATGGGGCAGGTAGTGGACGTGCAGTGAGGCCCGGCAGGGTGGTTAGGGTGCACTCTGGTGTCAAATGGGGTGGGAGGAGGAGTCCCAGGTGATGGGTTCTAGATTCCTGCTGGTTGGGGGAGCATGGCTAGCCCAAGGCCACTTCCCCACCCCCACTCAACATTCCCACTCTGCGGGGACTCGGAGGGGTGTGGTCCACCGAGGGAGGGGCTCTTTCAAGGGAGAGGTCTGCTGGGCAAATTTGACTAACTCTGGAGAGGTGTCATGCCCTTTTCATTCCTTACCCCCTGCTTCTCCCTCTGAGCCCCTGCCATTGCTCTCCTCTCTGCAGACCAGAGGTGGGCCCAGTAAAAGTCGCACCCAGAAGGGTACCTCCAGGCCCCCCTTCTCCCTGAGCACCAGCAAGTGGCTATGTATTGATGGCTGATTTTTTTTGCCCCGCCCCCCCCCCCCCCATAGCAAACGGCTCACTACCTGCTGTATTTCAGCTTAGGTGGGAAGGTCCTGCCCTGCTGCCCTGCCTGACTCTCAGAGAACCCACTTTTCACCACTGCTCAAGGGACTCACCAGGCCTGAACGCCACCCTGAGCCCTGGTGCCACAGTAGTTTGGGGGCCATCCCAAAAGACCTGAATTGCAAACCTGTCAGCTGCTTCTGAGAGAGAGAAGCAGTGGCCTTCCAAACCCTCCAGGGGGTGCAGTTCTCCATCCCATAGAGCCCCAGGGAGGGCGGGCTCTGGGCCCACAAGGACCCAGCTGTATGGAAGATGGTGGGAGCTGGGGTTCTCTGTAAGACATGCAGCTGCAGGACCCGGTCTCTGGTCTCAAGGAGGCTGGAAGTGTGCAGTGGGCTTCCCCAGGAGCAAAGGCAGGTGCGGGTTCTTGGGAGAATCGGCCTCCTTGCTTTTTTTTAAGACTCTAGGCAGGCATCCTCAAACTACGGCCCGCGGGCCACATGCGGCCTGCCGAGTGTTTTTGCCCCGTTTGTTTTTTTTTACTTCAAAACAAGATGTGCAGTGTGCATGGGAATTTGTTCACACTTTTAAAAAACAAAACAAAAACTAATCCGGCCCTCCAACAGCTCTGAGGGACAGTGAACTGGCCTCCTGTTTAAAAAGTTTGAGAACCCCTGCTCTAGAGCATCGGTTCTCAACTTGTGGGTCACAACCCCTTTCGGGGGACAAACAACCCTTTCACGGGGTCACCTGGTTCACAACAGTAGCAAAATGACAGTGATGAAGTAGCAACGAAAATTTTATGGAAAAAAAAAAGAATGTTATGGTTGAGGGGTCACCACATGAGTAGTTGTGTGAAAGGGCGGCCTGAGGAAGGTTGAGAACCGCTGCTCTAGAGGCTGCCCAGGGGCACAGTGGGTGACAGCGGTTTGCATCCCCCGACACTCCTCTGGACAAAGATGAGGCTTCTCTTCTGAAAGGCTGAAAGTGTGGAACACCTGCAGGGGCAGCTCTGTCCTGTGGGTCGTGAAGAGTTGGGAGGCAGTGGGTTTAATGTGGCGTTGAGAGGCTTCCCCCACTTCTTGGCCCACGGACCCTTCTCGTCTTCAAAGCCCGCAGTGCATTTGCTTCACGCAGACCCTGATGCCCCGGAGTTTCTTAAAGACCCGTGTGATTACACCGGGCCCACCTGGACAATCCATCACAATTACCCTACCTTAAGGTCATGAAAAAGAAACCCTGGAGCCGTGGTAATCACAGCAGCTAGGAACTGGTACAGTGAGAGTCAGGAAGACTGGAAATTATATAATCTCCTGTCAAACTTGGGTGGAGTCTAGCCTGTCAATCGGGCCCCAACCCAATGGTGCCTTGTGGGTGTGGCCTCCTCATGGGGCCCCTGGGAACTGCTCCCCCCTTTCTCTGGCTCACTTTCCTGTGGAGACCTGTCAGACCCTGTGATGATCCCCAGACACTTCCCCCACCGGCCAGTGGTGTGCCTGCATTCTGCATCGTTGCATATTGTTCTATGAGTCTGAAGAAGGACTTAGGACTTGTATTGGACATACGGACTTGATTTAGTCTGGGCTGGAATGTTTTCTTGATACCCAATTACGCCTTGATATAAAGCACTTTCTTACACGTGTGTGTGTCACTGGATTTGTTTCTCTAGCCAACCCGACCCGACACAAAGACCGATGGATTAGAATTGAGGACCCAGAAACATAGCCACGTACCTATGTTTAACAGAGGGCTAGAAGACATGGAAGCGGTGAAGAGATGGCCTTTTTAACAGATGTTACTGGAAAACGGGATCTTCACCTTTAAAAGAATGAAACGACCCATACCTCACACCATGCACAAAAACAAACTCAAGATGCTTCAAATACCTAAATTTAAAGACCATCAATGAAAAAGTAGGGACAAATTTAAGGGTCCTAATACAAGGCATAAACACCCTACTGAACATAATGAAAAGTGCACAGTGGTAAAGGACAAAACAGGACCTTCTAAAATGAGGCATTTATGCACATCAAGAGTTAACGCAGAGATTGAGGAAAACAATAGTGATATACTAGAGAAAAGGCTAATTTCCAAAATGCATAGGAAATGAAATAGGAAGTTGAAGCAAAGTTTAAAATACGAATTTCAAGTTCATCTCAACCATTAGACTTAAAGTACCTTTTGTTGTCATAGTTGTTAGACTGCAGCCTTAAATTAATCCCATGATGTGAACTTCTGTTTAATCTGTACGAGATGAACTGTAGCTAGGATAAAACAGTTCATAAAGATAATGAACTCCAATCACCTTAATCTGCAGGAAGAGTGGTCAGAGAAAGGACACAACCACCCACGGTGGCAGAGTAGAGGAGTCTTGGTACAGTGGTGTGGGTCGGGCTGCTACCCATGAAGCCAGCAGCCACTCCATGGTATTGAAAGACGGCTTTCTACACCGAGAAAGAGTTCGTCAGGGGCTCAAGTGGAAAGAGAATGCTTTGAAAACGATGGTGGCATATGTGCTTGCCACACTGGATGAAAGTATGCACTGTGGTAAGATGGAAGAGCCCGCAGTAAAAGTATTTAATAACAAAAGTCTCAGAAAACCGCCAGGGCAGCTCAGCGCTGTCCTGCAAGGCCACTGAGTTGCAGTGACTGATGGCAGGGAGTTTGGTGGTTTTGAGTTGTCCAAGTCCACCGGAGTGTGTGCAGAGCCATCAGCTCTTTCCTTTCACGGAGGAGCCCAACATGGGCTCAGACACTGCAGATTTCACCACTGTGAGGATGGCCTGGACTGGGCACGGCTTCCTTCTGGGGATTACTGGGGCTCAGACCTTATAGATGGCACCTCACAACAAATGTTTTTTTAAAAGACAACACTTTATTTACAAGGCCAGTGCTGGAGTTGAAGGGAAGTGGTCAGGTAAGCTGCAGACATCCTCTCTGGTCTGCTTGGGCCCCTCTTCCTGCTAGAGCACACTCTGTCCCTCTTGCCTCCGTAGTCTTCAGTCATGTGTACTCCCAGCCACACAGGAGACCACGCCATTTTTACACAAGAAAATGGCCGCACTGTTAAGGGACTAGCACATTTGAACTGCCAACCATTCTGTAGGACAGAGTGTAACTGCCTGTGCGTTCTGGAGACTAGATCTCTACAGGGGACAGAAAGCCTCACTTTCCACCCTCAGAATCGCTAGTGGTTTCAAACTGCTGACCCTGCAGCAGCTAACAACCCAGAGAAGGGTTAACGGGTGGATAGTCGTACAAGAGGGAGAAAGGGTGGGGGGGGGGGGAAGAGCAGGCTATTGAGTTAAGTTTTAAGATTGTTGAATATGAAAATGATGGTCTGAAATGTGAGCCATTCCCCCACCTAATTCACAAAAAAATCCAAAGTGGAGCAAAAAGACCAGGCGAGGGATTAACATGCACTTGGACAGCCCAGGTGCCCACACTTAGCTGTCCAGTCTGTCCTGCGTGCTGAAGACACATTGGAGAGTAGAACCATCCCGAATGGTTGGCTGGACTGCGGTCACCGGCGCTGCTGTGTCCAGGGATCTCACACTCGGCTGCTAATCAGAAGATGGGTTTTTGGACACCCCCCCCTTCCCCTAGGGAGCTCCATGGGAGATAGGCCTGGGACCTGCTCCTGGGATCCTGGGAAGATTGCAACCTACAGAGCCCCTACCCACAGGGCTTTACTCTGTCCTGTAGGGTCTCTTAGTTGGAATCAACTCCAGGATAAACAGCACCGATCTTTGTGGTAGTTACATAATTTCCGCTTGATAAATAGAATGTAGGGGTGGAGTTCAGCCTGTCAATCAGGTCACAAGCTGACACCCACCAGGGGGGTTCTGGGAACTTCCTCTTTTTTTCCTGGGAGGAGGACCACACTGTCTGCTTCACCTTCCTGTTGGCAAGCCACATGGAGCCACACTAATGGCATCCAGAGCCCTGGACGTGTTTCTAGCGCCACTGGGCCCACAGGGATTTCCACCCACTGGCCTGTGGCCTTCTCGCATTTGACATCCTTGCATGTGCTGTGCGAGTTTGGAGAGGAGTGCATAGACTGGTATCGGACTTACGGACTTAAGTTGGACTGGCTGGATGTCAGTAATATGTAATTACTCTTCGCTGTAAAGCTCTTTGCTTTATATATGAGTCTCCCTAATTCAGGAGTAACACAATCATTTTGTGTTTTTAAAACTTTTTGTTTTGGTTTGGTTTTCCACTCAACGACTCATTGTGTTTGGTGACATGGATTACAATTCCCACCAGGGAGCAGCGCTCTTTCCTGCTTCCTCCAGGACACCACTTCTCAACCTGTTCGTTGAAACCCCTTTGGGGGTCAAATGACCCTTTCACAGGGGTCACTTGAGATCATTGTAAAACACGCGCACACACATTTATATATATTAAATCATTTTATTGAGGGCTTGTACAACTCATCACAATCCCTACTTCCATCCATTGTGTCAAGCACATTTGTACATTTGTTGCCCTCATCATTCTACTTGAGCCCTTGGTCTCGGCTCCTCATTTTTCCCTCCCCTCCCCTGGAAAACACATCTTTCTGATAGTCTTAGGAACCAAGACACTGCTCCTCTATCATCTCCAGGCGGGTCCAGCCACATGCAGATACGCCCACCTACAAGTACCTGGCACAAAGACTGTTAACCATGCTACATCATGCTTCAAGACAAAATTTCATTTGTTTGTCATTAGAAATAAATATTTCACAAGATATGACATTGTTTTGTAATGTATCACTATGCTTTATGTTCAATTTGTAACAATGAAAATAGATCCTGTCTCAGATATGTACATGACAATTCATAACAGCACAATTACAGTGATGAAGTAGCAACAATAATCTTATGGTTGGGGGTCACCACCACATGAGGAACTGTATGAAAGGGTCACGGCATGAGGACGGTGGTGAACCGCTGCTCCAGGGGGTCCCTGTTTCCATTGGATCCTCTTTCCTTTTCCTTCCTGCCTCTGAGCTTCATCCCTCTGCCAGTGCTGCCCTGCTGTGACTGCTCATTTCAGAGGCTGCCTGAGGAGTCCTAGTGGCGTAGTGGTTATGCGTTGGGCTTCTCACTTCAGCGTCAGCAGTTCCAAACCACCATCCTCTCTACAGGAGAAAGACAGGGTTTTCTACTCTCATAAAAAGTTAATCAGTAAAAAGACAAAAAGGTAAAAATGATTTTGCTGGATGTCATCAATGCCAAAGTCGTTTGGAATAAAGTCGAAAGGGAAAGGTAGAAAAGGTATGTGTAGCTTGTAAGAAAAAGGACTCACTTTCAGTAGTCTAAAGAATCGCTATTGGTTGGGCAGTGACAAAACAAAATTGAAAAAGTGTATCAAGAAGAAAGTGGGTGAAGGGAGACATGGGACAGTGTAAGACACGAACATATCAAGGAGGGAGAGGGGGAAAGTGAGTTAATACCAAGGGTTCAAGTAGAAAGCAAACGTTTTGAGAATGATGATGGCAACAAATGTACAAATGTGCTTGACACATGGATGTATGTGGATTGTGATAAGCATTGTACGAGCCCCCAGTAAAATGATTAAAAAAAGAAAATGATGTCAACATATAACAAATGTGCTTGACACAGTGGATGGATGATAAGAGCCGTAAGAGCCTCCAATGAAATGATTTGAAAAAAAGTTAATCTTGGAATTTCACAAGGGCAGTTGTACCCTACCCTCTAGGGTCATTGAGTCGGCATCGCCTCGATGACACTGAGTTTGTTTTGGAATCCTTTGAAAATTACCACATATAGTCGAGTATAAGCTGACCCAAATATCAGCGGAGGCACCTAATTTTACCACAAAAGCTGCATAAAAAAATGTGAAAAAAAACTTGGCCAAAAAAACCAACCTTGGCTTATAGTGTGTATGGTAAGCCACTGGGGCCCTTTAGTTTCTGCCTTAAAGGGTGTCTGAGAGTGCGATCACGAGGTGCCAAGGGACCAGGTATAAGGCATCATGCAAAAAAAAAAAGATATATGTGTGTGTATGTATGTATATTAAATGAAGGGGGAAGTGCAGAGTGGAGACCCAAGGCCCAAGTGTCGGCCAATGGAGATCCCCTCATAGAGGGGTTTAGGAGAGGAGATGGGTTAATTAGGGTGCGAGGTAGTACCGATGAAGAACACAGCTTTTCCCCAGATCCTGGATGCTTCCTCCCCCCAACTACCATGATCCGAAGTCTACCTTGCAGGGCTAGATAGGGCAGAGGTTGTACACTGGTACATATGAGAGCTGGAGGCACAGGGAATCCAGGGTGGATGATACCTTCAGGACCAAGGGTGTGAGGGGCGATGCTGGGGGAGTGGAGGGTGAGTGGGTTGGAAAGGGGGAACTGATTACAAGGATCCACATGTGACCTCTTCCCTGGGAGAGGGACGGCAGGGAAGGGGGGGAAGGGAGACTCCGGATAGGGCAAGATATGACAAAATAACGATGTATAAATTACCAAGGGCACATGAGGGAGGGGGGAGAGGGGAGGGAGGGGAAAAAAAAGGACCTGATGCAAAGGGCTGATGCAAAGTGGAGAGCAAATGCTTTGAGAATGATTGGGGCAGAGAATGTATGGATGTGCTTTATACAATTGATGTATGTATATGTATGGATGGTGATAAGAGTTGTATGAGTCCCTAATAAAATGTAAAAAAAGAAAAGAGAAAAAAATGATTAGGGCAAAGAATGTACAGATGTGCTTTATACAATTGATGTATGTATATGTATGAACTGTGATAAGAGTTGTATGAGCCCCTAATAAATTGTTAAAAAAAAAAAAGGGTGTCTGAGAATCGTTCCAGGGCTTCCACCAGTCTTTATCAGACCTGTTTTGTTTTGCAGCAAACTTTCCTTACGTGCTATCCCCCAATCCAGGACCACCTAGTATGAGCCCCATGCAGAGCAGTGGGCAGTGGTGGGAGCACAGAGCACCATCTAGTTCTGGTCTCCGTCAAGAAGGCAGCAACAGTCTTGATGGGCGCGTTATCACCAAGCCTTGCCCCAGCGGTTCCACTGGGTGCTTTCCCACCACCCGCGTTTACGTGAACGGTTGACTGCAAATTGCCTGCACCACCCAGAAACCGGTTGGCCATAAGCTCACTCACTGCAGCCCCTCCCCTTGCTCCGGACCTGAAAGGTTACCATAGTCCCCTCCCAGCCCTCACAATCCCAGGCCAAGACAACAGGCTCTCACATCTTCCTTTGACCATCTCTGCTTCCGTGTCCGTTGTCTGGCTGGGCCGGCAGGCTTGACCTGTGGTTCTGAGGACCCATGGGAGAGTACCCTTTGAGGGAGAGGTGGGGTTCTGAATCTGGCTTGGGCTCTGCTCATTGGCTGCTACTGAGGGCCTTGGTCTTTCACTTCCTGGCCTTCCCCACCCAGCTCATGCCCCGTGTGAGCTGAGGCCTGGCCTTTGGCTCTCTGGCCATCCTTGCCCAGCCCATGCCACCCGCTCCCCTGCTTACCTTCCTCAGGCTCACTCCTCTTGAGGCTCCAAGGACTCCTCTCCCACCTGTTACCTGTGGGCTCTTGTACCTTGTGCTGCTTCTCCTCCTCCCTACCTCTCTCTCCACTCCCGGGAGCGCAGAGCCATGCTTTCGTACCTCTACCGGCTTGCTGTGATGCAGGCTAGCTCACGGCTCATTCAGTCATGCCTCTTTGGTTGCTCTCTCCTTTTGTGGAGTGGTTTTCTGGGGTAGGGAGTCAACTCAAACTTAAGGCCACTGAGTCAGTTCTGACTCAGAGTGATCCTATCGGAGATAGTAGAACTGCCCCTGTGGGTTCCTGAGACTGTAAATATCGATGGGAACAGAAAGCCTCATCTTTCTCCCAGGGAGCAGCTGGTGGCTGCAAACTGCTGCTGTTGGATGTCTAACCCACTAGGCTCCTGGGGGAGGAGGAGATCCTAGCGTGTGGTTTTTTAAAGGTAACTTTCCTCCAACAATATCAGTCCCCGCTCATCTATAATGCCGTTTCAGAACCCCTGTATAGGCTTGTTATAGTTGGGAGATTGAAAGTAAGGAACAAGCAAGGCTGTCTTGGAAAGAGTACAGCCAGGATGCTCCTTAGAGGCGAGGATGGGTAAGCTCCATCTTATGTTCTTTAGGCATGCTATCGTGTCCTGGAGAAGGGCATGTTTGGTGAAGTAGAGGGCCACCTCTTACGGAGGTGGATAGACACCGTGGGTGCAACAATGAGCTCAAGCACACGAATGATCTTGAGGCCAGTGCAAGCTGAGCAGTGTCTCATTCTGTTGTACTCAGGGCAGCTCTGCATTTCGACGGCACCTAACAACATCCCATAGTTAGAATCGACTTGATCCAAAATCCACTGCCATCAAGTCAATTCTGACTCGAGGGAACTCCATAGGATGGAGTAGAACCGCCCCTTTGGGTTTCCGAGATGAAATCTTTACAGGAATTGGCAGCCTCCTCTTGCTCCCTCGGAGCAGCTGATGGGTTAGAACTGCCGTCGCTGTGGCTAGCTGCTCAATGTGTCGTCCCCAATGCCACTAGAAGCCTTCAGTGGACTTGATAACACTGCCTTTCCTTTGGTTGTGGTTGTTGAATAGGGCCGAGTAGGCTGCCCCATAGAAGTTCCAGGTTGTAAATCTTTATAGAATCTGACCGCCTCATCTTCCTCCCTCAGAGTAGCTGATGGGTTTGAAACATCAACCTTTTGTTAATGGCCCCACACAGCCCATGGTGCCATCAGGGCACAAAAGAAGTCGCAGGTAGCAAGGCCAGGTGAGTAAGGTGCGTGGGACAAGATAGGCGTGCAGGGCTTGGTTTTCTTTTGCTCCTAACTGGCACATTGAGATGGCTGCATGCATTGTCGTGGTGGCAGAGTCAGTCCTCCGTCTGTCAAGAACCAGGCCTTTTTTGTCACACACGGTTATGCAATCTCTTCAGAACCTCAAAATAGAAAACTTGATTAACAATCTGACCTGATGGAATGAAGGCCAAGTGCACTACAAGATGACATTTTCATCCATTTGGGAAGTTCACAGATGTCCAGAATGAGGTTTGTCACCAATTGACATGTCACCTGTTTTGAAATGAGAAAACCAGGCGTACATTTGAGTTTTCCCCATAGTGCCGCCCTTACGCCGTGTTGGACATGACAACGGTTTCTGCAGCATTTTTCCTGAGCAGGAAACAAAATTTTACAGCCACATGTTGTTCTCTTAAATGGGCCATCACAAAAAAACGAGGTGAGAGCGAAATTGCTTTTATGAAAAAATTCACTGTGATCAGAGAGAGCTTTTTTCTGCTTTTGTTGGTGGGGCTGGTACCCCCTTGTATGTGTGTGTGCGAGTGCATGCGTGTGTGTGAGATGGATCATACTCAGGTCATAGCACGGTCCTTTTTTCCACAGAGTCTAGTAGTATTCCATTGTGTGTTGACAGTTACAGTATCTGCCATCTATCCATTCATCTTTTGATGGACACTGGGTTGTTTCTACCATATAACTATTTTGAATAACTCTGCAATGAACAACAGGGTAGAAATCTCCCCTGGAGCCCTGCTTTCAGGTATTTGAGGGTACAGCCAAGTATCACCTGCTACACCCCAGGTGAATTCTCTATTGAACATTTTGGGGGAGCTTACCGCACTGCACCACTTAAGTGCCCACCACTTGGAGTCCACCTGGTATTGATGCTGGAATCTAGACAACCACCTGCCAACACCGACGCTCTGACCACTGGGCGGTTCCGCGCATTTTTTTGTCGTGTTCCCATTTATCTACATTCTCTCTCACGTTCATTGTTTTCAATCTTTTTATTTTTACAATAGTCATCCTAGTGGGCATGACTATTGTAAAAATCATCCTGGTGGCTGAGTGGTGATGCGCTGGCCTTGGAGCTGCAAGATCTGCAGTTGAAACCACCAGCCACTCCGTGGGAAAAAGACGGACTTTCTACTCCCGTGAAAAGTTACAGTCTTGGAAACCCACCCACAGGAGCAGTTCTACTCTGTCCTGCAGGGCTGCTACGAGTGGGCATTGTCTGCATGACAGGACGCTTGAGTGGACACGGAGTGATGGCACGTTACCTTTTAAACTGATGACCATGGGAGAACGAGAGGCGGTCTGTCCCTGGAAAGTCCTGGAAAGCCTAACAAGCTCTACTCCGTTGTTGGGGTGAGGGGGTCCCCAACACTTGAACCTGTCCTCAGGAGCGACTTTTGTGATTGTGGAAAATATTAGAGACAGACAGACAGCGGGGCACGGTGTCAGGACTGGGGGAGTGAATGTATTTTCCAGTGGGTCTAGAGCAGTGGTTCTCAACCTTCCGCATGCCTCGACGCTTTCAGACAGTTCCTCATGTGGTGGTGACCCCCCCCCCCCCCCCCCGCAACCATACCATTATTTTCGTTGCTACTTCATCACTGTCATTTTGCTACTGTGATGAATTGGGCGACCCCTATGAAAGGGTCATTCAACCCCCAAAGGGGTTGCGACCCCCAGGTTGAGAACTGATGGTCTACACATCATGGGTCTTAAAGATCTTTCAGAAGGCATGCACACCACACAGCTAACATATGACATAGCTATAATGGGTAATATCATAATCAGGTAACATCATAAACCAACGATGAGGTAAGTCATCATCTTGACCTAGTTCTAGTTGATCTCAACTCCCCACCCCCACACACACCTGGAGTCCTCCCCAGGGGTTGCTACATGTATGGTGTGTTGGCTATAGAGCCTGATTGCCCTTATCTATAGATAACCTCCAGGTACAGGGACTAGCCAGATGCACCAGTGATTCATCTTATATGGTAGCTCCTTTATGATAGTTCCTTTAGGGGGGCTATTGGAGGGGCTGTGCTCAGCCATGAGCATGTGTATTGACTTACTTGTATCTCATAATGAGGGTCCTCCCCCACCCGTCATCCTGAGCACGGAGGATTCAGCTGCATCTCATTCTCCAGCCTCTCGGTTTACCACACTGTTCTACAGGGTCCCTGTGAGCTGAGCTGGCATCGACTTGATGTTGTGGGTCTGGAAGGAAGAGGATCCTGATGGCCCAGGGCTGATGAACAAGAGATTGAAACCCACAAGTCCCACAGGAGAAAGATGTGGCCGTCTGCTTCTGTGGACAGTTACAGCCTGGGGAAACCCTGCGAGCAGTTCTACTCTGCCTCAAATGGGAACCCATTTGATGGCAGGGTGATTACTTTCTTGGGGTGTGTGTGTGTTAATGGCTAATTAGATTGAATATTCTGCAAAGGCTTTTGGTCATTTGTATGTCTTCTTTGGGAGAATGTCTTAAAGTTCTTCTCACAGCCACTGAGTCAATTCTGATTCATTGTGACCGCAAGGCACAGGGCAAAACTGTCCCGGTGAGTTTCCAAGTGTGGGAGTTACATAATCGTCTGTCAACTTGTGGTGGGGTGGAGTCTAGCCTGTCAATCAGGTCACAGCTTGATGACCTCATATGAAGGCACCAAGGAGACAAATAGCTCACTGGAGGCTAGATACACTCTCTCCCTGCAACACATTTCTGCTCACAAACCACCGGGAGCCACGCTGATTGGGCCAGACCCCGGAGCTGGAGGAGGCACATCTGGACTGGGTTGCGATGTTTTCTCAATATTCAATTGCTCTTGTATATAAAGCTCTTTCTGATATACATATGAGTATCTATGAATTTGTTTTTCTAGTCCACCCAGATGAACATACCAAGTCTTTATGGGAGCAGAAAGCATTGTCTCTTCTCATGCAGAGTGGCTGGTGGTTTCAAACTGCTGACCTTGTGGTTAGCAGTCTGACGCATTGGCTCCTTTTAAAACTGGCTGACTTGTATTTTTTAATCCATCTGATTGTTTTGTAAGACTTATACATATCCAAGGGACTTGAAGGCAAGACAAGCAAGCTGGTAGGGTCGCCTCTTAGTGGCAAGAGCATAGGCTTTGGCACATGGCTGACTGGATTCCAACAGTGGCATCATGCATGGTTTGAGCAAGTCACCTTGCATCTACTGTACCCTCACTTCCCTCTCGGGGGCAGCCATACTAGGGGTGCTGGTTTAGAGTGAGTGAGCTAATCCCTTAGACTTGCGGCTGTTATTAAGTCAGTTTTGGCTCACAGTGTCCTTACGTACAGAACAAACTACTGTCCGGCCCTGTGCTATCATCACTATCGTTACTCTGATTGACCCCACTATTGTAGCCTCTGTGCTGCTCTATCTCTCTGAGGTGTAGTGGATTACACATTGGGCTACTAACCGCAAAGTCAGCAGTTCAAACCCACCCGTCACTCCTCTGGAGCAAGACGAGGCTGCCTGCTCCTGTAAAGGTTGACAGTTTTACTGTCCTGTAGGATTCCCTGTGAGTGGGATGGCAGTGAGTTTGTTGTTGGGAGTTCACCAAGCATGGTGTCTTCTCCAGGGACATGTCCAAAGTGCATGAGAGGAATGTCACCATCCCGGCTTCCGGCTTCCTTTTAAAATATGCAAATTTGTAGTGACCAGGAGTTTCATCATTTTGTCTAAAACCATATCATCATTCTCGGCAACAACAGGAAGCACATCTAGACATACATCCCTACACTGAAGTCTTGTTCAGAGAAAACAATAGGTTTGCTGAAGGAGCAAGCATGTTTGCTCTGAGCCTTAGCCTCCTCAGAACTATCTACATGGGATCAAGCAACTGGAGAAAAGATGAGGTAACCAGGGGAGAAAGGACTCGGGAAAAGGAGGGTCTGCAGGGCTGAGTAAATAGAACACGTAGAAACGGTTGAGTTGGTATATTTTGCTGTGTATAGGGAGCGCTGGTAGCTAGTAGTGGGCTATGCCTTGGGCTGCTAACTGCAAAGTCTCCAGTTCAAAACCACCAGCAGCCCGAAAGCCGAAAAAATGAGACTTTCTACTCCTGTGAAGATTGGCAGTTTCGGAAACCCACAAGGGCAGTTCCCCTTTGACTCGATGGCAGTGAGTTAGTTGATGTGCATATTCTCAACAACAAGAAGAATAAATGCCTCATCCAGAAACCTTTTAAAAGCCAAACCAAAGTGCAGGCTAACTCGCGAAAAGAACTCTGGTAGCGTACTGGGCTACGAAGTCGGGGTTCGGAGCCACAAGCCACAAGCTCTGAGGGAGAAGGATGCGGCTTTCTGCTCCGGCTCCCTCGGGCGTGCCTCAGTTTCCCGGTCCGCGTCGGGGATGACAGCTCGCCCGGCCTCTCGCCCCGCTCCGCCCCGCGGGCCCCGGGATTGGCTCGCGCGCCCCGGGTTTCGCCCCCTGCCCGGCAGGGTCCTGGCCGCTCCCGCCCGCCGGGCGCCAACCCGGAAATGCGGCTGCGGGGACGCGGCGGAGCGACGGCGGCGGCCGTCCATTGGCACGCGCAGCGGCGCGCCGGAAGTCCCGCCCCCGGCGTCGCGCGGGGGCGGGGCGCGCCGGGGGCGGCGGGCGCAGGATGCGGGCGGCCATTGCTGGGGCTCCGCCGCGGGGAGGAGGACGCTGAGGAGGTGCCGGGCCGCGCAGCGCTGCGGGGGAGGCGCCCGCGCCGACGCGGGGCCCATGGCCAGGACCACCAGCCAGCTCGTGAGTGCGCCGCGGTGGCGGGGCGCGCGCGTCTCTCGTCGTCCGCTCGCGGGGGCCGCCTGGGCCCGGCGAGGTGGGGCGGCCGCGCTGCGAGGCTGGCCGGGCCGGGCCGGGCCGGGCCGAGCCGGGGGCGCCGCGCGGCGCGCAGGGAGCCCGGGCCGCGGCCGTTGGGGTGCGGGCGCGGGCGGGGGCGGGGGCGCGGAGGCGGCCGATGCCGGGTGTCAGCCGGCGCGGCGGCTGGAAGTGGCCGCAAAGTTTGTTTTCGGCTCGTCGCCGCCTGGAGCCGAGCGGCTGAGGCTGCCCTCCGAGGCGGCGCGCCGAGGAGCCGCGGGGCCCTCCCCCGGCGCCACCTGCCTGGCGGCGGGGGTTGGCGTGGGCCCCTGGGTCCCCGCTCCCCAAGGCCGGGGGCGGAGCAGTGATGGCCTGCCCGAGGGTGCTGGGCCCTTTGCCGCCTGCGGCTCCGTGTTAGGCACGTGCTCGTGTTGTGGGAAGCGTCACCCCCGGGAAAGTGAGCTTGACAGGTGGGAGGGGTGACTTTACCTTTTGGGGGGCGGGGCGAGGGCCGCAGCACTTGTTGGTGTGGGGAGCCGTCATCTGGCTGTTAAAACGCCACCGGTGTTTGTGAAGCTGTTTCCTGACGTGTCTCCAGTCGTGTGTGGTGCGTTTGTAAAGGGGTGGAGGACTGCGAATGGGGGCTTGGAAAATACACTCAAATGACAGATCCCTTCCGTTGGAGGCCTCTGCTTAAACTTGCTGACATTGAATGATTCTCATTCCGAGATCCAGTCGGACAGGGTAGAACTGCCCTGTGTGTTTTGCAGGCTGTCAGTCTTGAGGGGAGCAGACAGCCTCGTTTTTCCCCCAGGGAGCAGCTAGTGGTTTTGAACTGCTGACCTTGTAGTTAGCAGCCTGACAGGCAACCCACAGCCACTCGGGCTCCTTCCAGTTGAAGGAAGATGAAAGCAGTGTACTAGGTCCCTGGCTTCCTGGGTATGACTTTATGGAAGGAACCCCAGTGGCTTAAGTACTTGGCTGAGAAAACGAAGATGGGCTCTTAGAACTAACTGGTGCAGGGGTTCCAAGGGAGGAGGACCTGGCAGTCTGCTCTTGTGGAGAGCCCAGAAACAAGCCCACACACCCCCCTCCACCAAATTCATAGAGATCTGATAGGACTGAGTGGAACTGTAACTTTGTGGATGTGAGCTGCCACGTTTTTCTCAAGTGGAGGGGCTGATGAGTTCCAACCGACATTCTTTTTAGTTAGCAGCTGAGAGTGATTAGCCTCTGGGACAGCACGGCTCCCTCAGCCTAGAGAACCCCATGAAGCCATTGTGCTCTGTCATGGGGCGCTGTGTTGTGAGTGCTGTGGGCATTCTGCTTGAAGGGTCTCTCCCGAGAGCAGTGCCCTTGTCCCTGATGTAAGCACTCCCGGAACCTCTCGGTGGCTCCAGGTTAAGACGGTTGCCCTCTGCTGGGTTGGATGTTGGGAAATGAGTCGCACATCTAAAGGGTGTTCAATTGCGAAAAGTGACGAAAGGCACTGTGCTTGACTCTTGCAGCCTGGGTGGTTGTCCCAGGGGTGCTGGGGGCAGTGTGACGAACCCTGGGCCAGAGAGTGGTCCGGGGAGTTTGTGAGGGGAACTTCCCCGCAGTGATGAGCTGCTGGGCCAGCATCTCTGAGCAGGGAGAGGGCATGGCATGTTCCTCTGGACCAGGGCAGCCCTGCACTTGCCCCTGCTGCTCTCTTCACACGCTGCAGCTGAGCTGTTGAACTCGGGGATACACACAGACTGAAGGATAGACTTCCATGGTTGAGGCACCCACTGAGGCACACTGTGTGTTACCCACATGCCTTCGTGAGCTGTGCTACCTCAGAGAGGACCCCACAGGGAGCCCCCAGCTTGTAACGGGCTGTTCGAGTGCCTCTGGCGTTGAAGGTAGCTGGCAGCCCTTCCTTGCACAAGTCTCTGTTCTTGGCCCCTGTTGATATGACTCTGTTCTGTTTGGGTCATTCATAGAGCATTTCAAATTCTGGAGCCCTGTTGTGCACTGACTGGACTTTGCCCAGTAGGAGTGCACTTTTCACGCCTTGGGGGTCCCCAAATTCCACTTGGCACATTTTATCTCGATAGTCACTGTGTCACTCCTCTAGCTTCCTTGCAGCAGTCTGGAGCTGCACCCACACCTCCCAGGCACACTTGTGTCTTTATCAGTCTGATCCTCCTTTATCTTTGGGGACTGTAATGAGCACTATGAATGTACGGGTGTATTTGAACATCACATGTGTGAGTGACTAGTGACAGGGTGCTCCAAAGAGAAAGAGATTATGACTGTGGTTCGTTCTAACTCAAAGACTTTGTAAGTGGGGCCGATCTGCCTGGGACAGGTACTGATGTGCTCCGTGCCCGGATTGGACCTGGATCTGAAGGTGGTAGGGAGGTGCTGGATGTGAGAGCACACCCATGTTGTCTCCGTGAGGGTGGGGGTTGACAGACGAGGCAGTGGGCTTGGGCTCAGGTCACCCCTGGGCTCCCCGTGCACCGCAAAGAGCACTTCCGTTGGAGCAGACCCTTCTTTAGGCCCACGGTGTCGTAAGGGGGTGCCCTTCCTGTTAGTTGTTGAGGTTGTCAGGTGCCGTTGACTTTGCCCTGACTCCATCGTGTCTGTATGTTGAGTCCAGCACCAGGCTGCAGTCGTGTCTGAGCTTGTTGTTGGAGTGTCTGTGTCACTCCATCTCGTTGAGGGTCTTCCTCTGTCTCCTTGTCCCTCTACTTTATCAAGCGTGATGTCCTTCTCCAGGGGCTGCTCCCGGCTGCTCACGTGTCCCAGGTTAGCCATCCTTCCGGCTGTACTTTTTAAACTGAGGCACACTGAAGTTAAGTGCTTGCCTCTCAGAGATCAGAGGCCTCCTTGCCTGCCCCTCACAGGAGGTTGCCCACAGCGGGGGTCTTTTAAGCACCCACGCAGCGGAAGTCTCCAAGTCTGCGTCTCCATTGGCGCCTCCGTAGGCGGCGGAAGTCCTGATTTGCGTTGGAGGCAGGAGGGTGCTTCTCTCTCTGGGCAGACCATCACTGTGCTGGTCTGTCTGCAGTCATCGAGAGCCGAAGGTGGGCTTGGGTCTTCCTGACAGGAGGGCTGGGGTGGTGATGGGTGAGGCTACCCCCCTTCCCTATGAGAGTTGTTTGGGCTCTGCTGCTTGGTGAGAAATCGAGAGCAGGGAAGGAAGAGCCCTTGGGACTGCAGGTGCTCCTAGGAAGGGTCCTGGGCTGCGGTGATTGGGCAGGGCTGCCCTTGGCCCACAGGCTATGCTAGATCAGATTTGGGCTGGTTCTCCTGGGTGTCACCCCCTTTGAATAGATCCCTCCCCCTTCCCTGTAAATGCCTGATACAGTGGTGGGGGAGAGCATGCCCACTGAGGAATCTTGTTGGGCAGTGATGCAGGAGTAGGTGTGTAGGTCTTGTGAGCGGCTCAGTTTGGGAGGGTGTCAGAACAGGGGAGGCTGCCCGGGCTGTGGGTGCATGGGGCAGAGGCCTGTGGTCACAGGTGACAGCACATTTGTTTGGAGGGCAGGTTCAAAGAGCAGCCCCTGGGAGGCATGGTGTCTGTGGCCCTTTGTCTCTCCAGCCCCTTGTTCAGTGGAAAGCCAGGCCCTAGCATCTTACTTCACATTTTAGAAATAAATCCAGTCACTTGACTACTGGGAAACATATGTGCAAGGGCTTGCCGAGTGTCCAGTAGACCAACTGCTGTTTGGATCCCTGAGAGGAGCCATGAAAGAGTGAGCCCTGGTGTCTGCTCCCGTGGTAGTGGTGAGTGGTCTGCCTGGGTTCTGTGGCTCCTGGCCCCATTGCTGACTGCATTTGTGCTCTTTCTCCACCATCTGCTCAAGCGGAGGCTTGAACTGACACCCTGCCCTGGGACCTTGTTTCTGGCTCCCGTGGCTGAGGGCCCACAGACCTGGGGGTGGGGTGGGTGGGGGATCGTGGCAGTTGTGCGTCAGGTAGCCTGGATGGTCATTTTTGCAGCATCACATTTTCTTTTTTTTTTTTTTATTTTAACAATTTATTGGGGCTCATACAATTCTTTTCACAGTTCATACATATACGTACATCAATTGTGTAAAGCACATCCGCACAGTCCTTGCCCTAATCATTTTTTCCCTTTTCTTTTTTTACATTTTATTAGGAACTCATACAACTCTTACCACCATCCATACATATACATACATCAATTGTATAAAGCACATCCATACATTCCCTGCCCCAATCATTCTCAAGGCATTTGCTCTCCACTTAGCCCCTTGCATCAGGTCCTCTTTTTTTCCCCCCTCCCTCCCTATTCCCCCCTCCCCCATATGCCCTTGGTAATTTATACATCGTTATTTTGTCATATCTTGCCCTATCCGGATTCTCCCTTCCCCCCTTCTCTGCTGTCCCTCTCCCAGGGAAGAGGTCACATGTGGATCCTTGTAATCAGTTCCCCCTTTCCAACCCATTCACCCTCCACTCTCCCAGCATCGTCCCTCACACCCTTGGTCCTGAAGGTATCATCCACCCTGGATTCCCTGTACCTCCAACCCTCATATGCACCAGTGTACAGCCTCTGTCCTATCCAGCCCTGCAAGGTAGAATTCGGATCATGGTAGTTGGGGGGAGGAAGCATCCAGGATCTGGGGGAAAGCTGTGTTCTTCATCGATACTACCTCACACCCTAATTAACCCATCTCCTCTCCTAAACCCCTCTATGAGGGGATCTCCATTGGTCGACACTTGGGCCTTGGGTCTCCACTCTGCACTTCCCCCTTCATTTAATATGATATATATATACATATATACACATACATATATACATATACACACATACATACACACACTTACATCTTTTTTTTTTTTTTTTGCATGATGCCTTATACCTGGTCCCTTGGGCACCTCGTGATCGCACTGGCCGGTGTGCTTCTTCCATGTGGGCTTATTTGCTTCTGAGCTAGATGGCCGCTTGTTCACCTTCAAGCCTTTAAGACCCCAGACACTATCTCTTTTGATAGCCGGGCACCATCAGCTTTCTTCACCACATTTGCTTATGCACCCATTTGTCTTCAGCGATCCTATCATGGAGGTGTGCAGTCAATGATATGATTTTTTGTTCTTTGATGCCTGGTAACTGATCCCTTTGGGACCACTCGATCACACAGGCTGGTGTGTTCTTCCATGTGGACTTTGTTGCTTCTGAGCTAGATGGCCGCTTGTTTATCTTCAAGCCTTTAAGACCCCAGTCACTATCTCTTTTGATAGCCGGACACCATCAGCTTTCTTCACCACATTTACTTGTTCACCCACTTTGGCTCCAGCTGTTGTGTCGGGAGAGTGAGCATCATAGAGTTCCAATTTAATAAAAGAAGGTATTCATGCATTGAGGGAGTGTTTGAGTAGAGGCCCAAGGTCCTTCCGCCACCTTAATACTT
Source organism: Tenrec ecaudatus (assembly GCF_050624435.1). Classification (NCBI taxonomy): domain Eukaryota; kingdom Metazoa; phylum Chordata; class Mammalia; order Afrosoricida; family Tenrecidae; genus Tenrec; species Tenrec ecaudatus. The sequence goes on along the minus strand of NC_134541.1, from coordinate 110,203,962 downwards.
AACCTATAAATATAGACACAAAGATCTATTTCCCCATCCTCCTATATATATTTGCATGTACATGTCTTTGTCTAGACCTCCATGAATGCCCTTTGACTCCTAGCTCTTTCCTCCATCTCCCTTGACTTTCCTCCTGCCCTACTACCATGCTTCGTCGCCACCTGGGCTAGAGTATACCTCTTCTCTAAGCAACCTTACCCTTGATCATTTCCCACCAGGCCTGTCACTCCCCCTTCTCTACCATTTGGGGTCCCATGTTTTTCCCTTGTCCCTGGGTTTGTTAACACCACTTCCTTACCTCCCCTACCCCCCCACCCCAAGTCCCCCCAGAACTATCGGTCCCGTTGTTTTTCCTCCAGATAGTTCATCCAGCCTGTCCTATTCAGACAGACCTGTGGAGTCACTAACATGCACGAAAACTAGACAGAGGAAAACAAAGCAACAGTATACAACCAGACAACAAAACAACAAAAACAAACCACTGACAAAGAACAGAACAAAACAGTTCACAAGAGAAAAGCTTGTAGTTAGTTCAAGGATCGTTTGCTGGCCCTTAGGAGCGTTTTCCAGTCCAGTCTGTTGGGGCACCACGCCCTGGCCCCAAAGTCCACTTTCAGCATTCCCTGGGGACCTTGCCACTCCATTCCCTTGCTGTTCCGCTGCACTCCCCCAGTGATTTGCCTCGGTGTGGTGGGATCAGGTCAGGTGCAATTCCCACACTGTGTCTCCGGTGCTGTCCCCTGTATCGCCCTTAGTCACTGAGGGGCATCATGTCTCATAGTGGGGCCAGCCATGTTGTTCTCTCTGTGGACTGGCTGCTCTACTCAGGAACATCATCATCACGGCCTGTTGGGCCAGGCTGTGCTCCACTCTCTCCTCCTGCCCCTTCATATTCTCCCGTGTGCTCTGATCAGATATGTTCATCTCCCGGAGCTGCAGAGTCAATGTCGTCCTTTGGAACAAATTCTTTTCGGGGGAGGGGCAGGAGCAGCATCACATTTTCACGTGGTGCCTTCAGGTCCCGCTTTGGTTCTTCTTGTCACCACCTCACTGTTGCCTACCTGTGTTGTTACCCACTTCACAGGTGAGTGTTGGCATCCCCTTCTGTTGCAGCACATGCGCTCAATGAACCCTCAGCTTCTGAGGCTGGCCTGAGCATGGTGGAGGGTGGACTGACCCAGCCCAGGCTCCTGCCTGGGCATTTCTGGTTGCCTGGGTGTGCACCTGGGCACAGAGTTGGGTGCCCGGGCCGTCCTCCATCCTGCACACAGGGAACCCACATTCCCCTGCTGGGAAGTATGTGTGGACCTGAAGTCTGCTTGGAGAGGGCTGCGGGTGCGTTTTCTTGTCTGGCGCTCTTTTACTCCAGGATCTGCTGCTCAGCGACAGAAAATGTGTGTCCATGCCCCCTACCTCTCAGCCCTGCGTTCCTCCTTCCAGTGCAGGGCCAGATCCAGAGAGCTGCAAGCGGCTTTCCCTGATGTGCTGGCCTTGTTTTCTGGTGGTGAGGGCCTCTCTAGTCTGTCTAGTCTGCCCGTCCCACGTGTTTCCAGGATCACAGGGCTGCCAGCTACTCTTTTTATTATGACTTTTTATTAATCATTTTTCTGGGGGGGGTTTCTTGTAAATTTTATGACAATCCATCATTCAATTTTAGTAAGTATATGTTTCCATCAACAGTCCCAAAACATTTTCTTTTTACTTGAGCCCTTGTGGTATCTGCTTCTCTTTTCCCCTCCTCCCTTACCCTTCCACTTTCATGATCCTTGATCAATTAATTATATATTGTTATTTCATGTATCAGCTACTCTTCTGATGGCTTCTTTCCCCTGCCGCAGTGGACTCCCCATTAGAGGCAGAGTGTTCTGTTCTTCACCGCCCCAGGTTTGGGTCCGAGCTCACCTAACATTTGTTAGTGCCTATGGAGGGCCTGACACAAGCATTCCAAATCAGGAAGAAGCTTCCCGCCTGCCAGCAGTGCCTCAGCTTCCAGGGGAGTAAAGCTGCCGAGGGAGGCGCTGTTTTCCTCATTTCAGAGTGTGTCTCAGCGAAGAGCCCCTAAAACAGTTAGACGTACTTGGCAGTTCACAGGTAGCCTGGCAGGAAAAGGGCAGGAAAGTAGCAGGAAGCCCCTCCACGAGGGAGGTTGGCATAGGACCAGGCAGTGTTTCCTTCGATTGCACATGAGGTTGATAGGAGTCGGAATCAACTTGATGGCACCTGACACCCCAAATCTGACAGACCTGCTGGTGGACGGTGCAGGAGTGGCACCCTGAGCATGGACAACACCGTTCTCTTGGGGGTGGCAATGTGTGTTAAAGAAATTGTTAAACAGTTTGAATAAAAAATTCAACTTTGAGGATCTGAAGCTCGTGAGTTGGTAAAGGGTGCGCTTACCTAAAGACGTGTCATCACTGTGCAGCAGGGGGAATTGGCCCGTCCTGAAGCCCCTCAGTCAGGAACGGGTGAGGGAGGATTCCTGTTTGTCTTCCTCAGAAACAGTAAGTTAAGAGGGCTGTTCTGTTGCCCAGGCTCACTTTCGTACAGCTCAGAAGAGAGACTGGAAGGACATCTGCCTAGCCCTGCTGGTAAGCTCCTGGCTGGGAGGAACGCACAGCGTCTGCACTTGTCTCTCAGCCAGGCGAGCCTCTTCAGTCAACAGTGGGCAGAGCGGATCTGGACAAGTGGCTGTGGGGGTCCTTGTCCTCCTGGAGCTACCCAGAGCCCCAGGCTTTCCCCTTCAACTTTTAGTCAGTCAGTTGGCTAACAGACCCCCTGTGAGCTCCTGCAGCTTCCCTGGCACCGCAGGGCTGCTGTCTCGGGCAGGGGCCGCACGTGTTGTCATTATTCAGCACAAAGAAGAACCGAGGGCAGGCCACGTCCCCCAAGCATTCACATGCCCGGAACACCCACAGCCCACGTCCTGCAAGTACTCACACGTGTGGATCACCACACAGCATACACAAGCGGATCGTCCATGAAGCAACATCCCGCAGTGTTCACATGTATGGATCACCCACAGGGGCCACGTACTTGCCTCCAAGTGTCTTCTCACCTCCCCTGGTTTTGAGACATCTCAGAACTGAAGCAGTGTGGTGACCGCCCAGCCCCATGGGTGCTGCCTGCGATGCCTCCTGTTGATCATGTCGGGGTGTGCCCAGACCCTAGTTAGTGCTCCCTCCTAGGTGCACTCAGACACAGCCCCACCTGCCTGATCCCTTCTGCAGCCATCCTTCTGCAGCCTACCCCATGCGACTCCTGGGTCTCCATGCGTCTGGCCCCATGCAGGTCAGCCTTGGGGACATGGCCACCCTCACATAGTCTAGGCTGCTATCTGGTGACAGGCTGGGCTTGCTGGCCAGTGCAGCTTTGTCTCCCCAGTGGTTGTGAACACAGCCGACACAGTGAGGGGTGACTTGTACTTTCTCTCCTGGTTTTTAAAAAACTGACCCATTTTAGATGTACAGATAGGCTGAGAAAGTTGGTGAGGAGCCGGTCCGGTAGCACCACGGTTTGAACTTTGTGCCTTGACTACCTGCCGTTCCGAGGGAGAGAGGTGGGAGCTCCAGCTAGCTTCTGTAAAGCCCTGGAGCCGATTGGCGTGGTCTGGCGTGTTGCTGAGAGTTGGGATTGGAAATGTAATAAGGGATGTGTGTTCCCCACGTGGCATTTTGGGGGACTAATACATGTCCTTAGTGTGGGACTTGGGTGCAATGTGTGTCACTTCATTCAGGCCGGCTTAGCCCTCGCCTAATGCGGTCCATCTGAGGCAGCCCCTGTGAGCCTGCACAGCCAGGACAGCTTCTTTAACCTGCTGTGTTCCCGTGACCTTGGACGTTTTGAGAAGTGGCCAGCCGTTGTGCAAGCTGGCCCTCTGTTGGGACTGACTGTGGTTTTTGCTACTGTTGCTGGTGATTAGACGGATGTGGTTGTGGAGAGGAGGACCAGACGGGAGGTCACTCCTCACCCTCTTGTCAGCCTGTTGGGGACACCTGTTGTCTCTGGCCTCAGTGGATGCTGATCCCAAGCCCTGAAGCTGAGGTAGAGGGCAGGCTTCTTCTGGGAAGGGGCTCACCCTGAGCCCACAAGAGAGCTGGGTTCACAGGTGTGGGGCCAGGTGGTAGGTACCTCTTCCCCTGTTCTTGCTGACCCTCCTGGCATGTTGGTGTGGCCGGGGTCCCAGGAGCAGCAGGCAGTGATAGGAGGCTGTAGCTTAGTGGGGAGGTGACCTGGCCATGTGGGGAGCTCTGATTGCCAGGGCAGAGTCTGGGCACCAGGAGCCCAGGTGGGATGGTAGGTCAAACTCTGGGCTTATTTCTGAAAGGTAACGCAATCCCTTGTCGAGTGACAGTTGTGAATCCCCTTGGCATGGTGCTTTTTGTCCCAGAGGGTGACAGTCTCGGCCCCGCATTGGGGTGGTGGTCTTGGGCAGGAACGCAGGGCTGGCAGCAGTTTGGGTTTGGGTCTGGCTCTCCCGTGAGTGCATGACTGGCAGAAGGGTGGGCTGTCCTGCTGCCCTTGGGCGCCCACACCAGCACGCCCTTTCTCCTGCTGGCTCCACTCAGCTTCGTGTGACTTGGAGTTATTCTCCCCTGGGTGTGCTCCTTCCCGTTGGTTGAAATGACAAATCAGAATATCTGTTTGCGGGTTACGTAGAAGTAGCTGGTGCTTATCAGACGGAGTTTTAAGAATGTGCCTCTAAATATAGACTGTTTGTGAATGGGTCCCATTGCCAACCTTCTGATGGACAAGAGACCCCGTGCTTTCCCTAGGGGAGGGTCTACCACTGAGCTATACCTGGGGCTGGGACAGGGTGGTAGGGGAGATGGTGGCCAACATGGGGAGGAGCTGACTTGGGGGCTGCGGCCGGGTACAGGTGAGTGGAGCCGGACACACTCCTTGGCTCTGAGGCTGTGTGAGAGCCAAAGCAGGGCTGGGCTGGATTGGGCCAGTGCTTGCTCCTGAGGAACGCCTCTGGAACTTCAAGTGTTGGGCAGCTCCACAGGGTTCGGGTCAAATGCTTGTGCCCTGACTCAGCGTCCAGTTCTTAGGGACACAGGGAGTTTTCAGGTGGTGCAGTGGTTGAAGCCCTTGGCTGCTAATTTGAGTTGATGGTTCGAGCCCACCAACCCTTCTGAGGGGCAGTGACTCTGTCCTCCAGAGTCCTTAAGGGGCTGCTCCAGTGTAAACACAATGGGCTAGGTTATAGCCCCCAGACAAACACTTTTGAAAACAGTCCTGCTTTTGGAATGATTTTAAAGATGCAGAAAGGTGCCAAGAAAGGTCAGAGCATCTGCTGTCTCCTTGGCCAGCCTCCCCTGACAGAGCGTCTCAGGACACTAGGCTGCCACGCAGCTTAGCGCCGGGTCGGCGCTGCAAAGTTTTGCTGCCTTCTGTTCCCTGGCTTTACCGCCCTTGCTGTTCCCACTCCTCAGCTCCTCCTCGGCTCTTGACCTCCTGCTCTGGACACACACTGGACACACGCTGGCACTGCAGGAATGGGCTTGGCGATACTCCCCACGGAGGTGTCCTTGTAATTGTTAGGTACTGGGTCCGTGCTGCCCGTTGAGCCCCTGTAGCCACCACTGCACCGTTGTCTGCAGCACGGGAGACAAAGGCTCGCCTTTCTCTCCTCTAAGCAGCATTCTGGCTGTCCTTCCAAGATAGCTCCGTGGCCCATAGGACATTTCACTAGCTCAATCATTCAAAGGCATCTGTTCTTGCAGCTTTTGCTCGTCAGGGTCCAGCTTTCGCCTGCAGGTGAGGTGACTCAAAACACCTTGGTGTCCTAGCGTGTCCTCTCGGGTACTTCACACCCCCCCAGCCAGGCCTTAGTGACTTACCACCATCCCCAGGGCCCCACTCTGCTCTCTCATACTTGCTGTGTGCGTGCTGTAGACTCTGGGTGATAGTGTGGGTGTGTGATCACCCTGCCAGGACCTGCAGACCCCTGACTCACACTGGTTACACTTACTGACCTACAGATGACCTTCCTGTCCTGCTGCCTTTCGGGGTCCTTCCTCCCTGACTCTGCTGTCCTTGGGAGCTTGGGGATGAGGTGGCAGGGAATGCAGCTCCTGCTCGGTGGTGGCTTTGGGTTGGCCTTGGCTCAGGTTCAGGGTCTGCCTGTGTGCTCTTCAGGCCGAGAGGCCCTTTCTGGGCCAAGTCACTGAGGAGCCTGGCCAGGCTGAAGATGGGCACTGCCGTTCCTCTCCACCGCAGCAGCCTGCACGTCATCTTAGGATGGGTAGGGGTTTGGAGGGGCTGGGTACGAGGGAAACAGGAAAGGGCTATGCAGATGGCGGGCAGCCTTGCTGCCTTTGACATTGTGGAACCTGCCCTCTTAAGAGGGCTGCTGGGTCTCTGGATGCAGTGACACAGGGTGTTGGGGTGCCTTGCTTCTTCTCCCCTTCCTTCCTGCAACAACTGTAGGCTGCTGCCCTGTGAGGCTGGCTCTGCTCTTGTTGGTTGTGTGTGGTGGTTACTAGATCCCCATTGTTGGATACCCGATGTTGTTTGTGCTTGTTGTTGTTATGGGGGCTCTTAGTTGATGCTTTGGGTTTCTCTTGTGTGTCTGCTGCTGTTGTCAGGTGCTGGGGAGTTGGTTCTGACTCTGAGGGACCCTGTCTGGTACTGCAGTCTTGGTGTCAGTCAGGATGGGTGACCTGGAGGTGGCTATTGGGGCAGACAGGGTCTCAGTAAACAGCCTTGGGTCAGGGAGTACTGGGAGAGGGCAGCTGCCAGGTGGTTTTCAGGTGGGTGGGGACCCACCAGATGCTGAAGACAGTCCAACTTTGCTAGGTGCCAGACACCGGTATAGCTGTCCTCAGAGAGGCACTGTGGTCACTTGTTTCTGTGAGGAAGCAAACCAGGGCTGAGGTCCCGTTGCCTCTTCCCCAATGTCAGAAACCTGAGGGGCAGAACCCGTGGGGGCAGGCCGCCCGATGGGGAAATGAGGGAGAGACAGCTAGGGTTGGCCTGTCTGGGGGAAGGGTAGGTGAGGTTCTGAGGGTTCCAAGCACACAGACATGACTGGAAGGAAGATGATGTAGTGGTGGGTGGGGGTGAGGGTGAGAGGTGCATGGCCCTAGAGGAGACCCTTTGGTCTGGGCTGGCCTTGACCTTCCAGTCTAGAGGTCCCAGGTGCCCTGTAAGGAGTGGGGCTCCCACTAGGCCGATAGGGGTTCCTAGATCTTAGCTGGATGGCAGTGAGCAACAGGATGCAGGCCATTCTGGGAGAGAGTGGGTGTGTCAGAGTGTGATGATAGCGCCAGGGCCAGAGTCCTGCCTTCTTCCTGTCCTCAGCAACTTGAAACCTGGTAGAGAAGTGATTTCAGCCACACAGAAGGCAGGTGCCGTGTGTGTGCTCCTCCCACCTTAGATGCCACAGAGTTCTCAGTGTGTGCCAGGCCGGCTGTGAGGTGCCCCCCTCACAGAGATGTGGGGGTAATTACCCTTGAGAGGTTGCTGTGTTTCAGACTTAGCCCCAGGGTGATGGAAAGCAGAAAGAACAGGCTCCCTCCGGGCCCCTGGTGGGGGAAGCTTACCGGCTGCTCTCTCACTTGGGTGCTGAACTTGTGGACAGATGGTGTTCACGGGTGCCTGTCACCAGTGTCCATGAGGTCTCAGTGGTTCTGGGTGGGTGACCTCTCCTGAAGCCTGACCCAGGCACCCAGTGGGTCTCTCCTTGTCTTGGGTAGCTCGCATTCAGCAGTCATGGGCTCAGGGAGCAGGAAGGGTGCACAGAGGCGCCATCTTTAAGTAGTCATGTTATTGTCAGGGTACATTCAGTACAGCGAAGGAAGCACCGCCCAGTCCCGCACCATCCTCAACTGCCGTTCCGTCTGAGCCCATCGGTGCAGCCACTGTGCCAGTCCATCTTGTCTGAGGGCCTTCCTCTTTTACCAGGCAGGAGGGGCCTTTCCCCTGAGAACGTGCCCAAGTACCTGAGATGAAGTCTCATACCCTCGCCTCTAAGGAGCACTCTGGTGGTTCTTCTTCTAAGACAGGTTTGTTTGTTTTTCTGGCGCTCCGTGGGACTTGTAATCTTCTTCACCAACGTCACCATTCAGATGTACCCCTCCTTCCTTTGGCTTCCTTCGCAGGGTCCAGGCTTTCACGTGTATATAAGGCAATGGACAATGCCTTGGCTCATTGTCAGGTGCACCTCAGTTCTCAGGGGACTCACCGGGAGCCTTTAAGGAATGTGAAGGACCATAGGGAATTACAGGGCTTCAGGGAAGGAGAAACAGTTGTCACTTACTCATTAGATGTCCTCAGTGTTGGCCCCTCCTGGTCACTGCAGGCAGACTGCCTCCGGTCCTCCTTTGTGCCAGGCGAGCATCCGTACTGGCCGTCTTCCTGTTGCTGTCGGTGGACACGTGGGCTGAGTGTTGCCAAGTCATTTCTTAATGGGTGTTTTTCTGATCTGCAGTTTCATTGTCTTGGCCGAGTGCCTAGTAGGGGATTTGCCAGGGCGGGAGGGCGTGGCCAAGGGCACAGTGGCGGTTCTGCTCAGAGCTCAGCACTGGCCGTGGGCAAATTGTGGGCAAGCACTAGTCAGTTCACTCAGCTATGGCCACTATAGACATCCTCTTTGGCTCTGTGGCTCTGTCCCTCGTTGCAGGAACACCCCATGTGTGCAGAGCCAAGCTGCTGGGAGGCAGCGGAAGTTGGCTGCCACACTGCATCCACTGTGACCTTTGGGAAGCAGGTCAGTGCCCAGGGTAGCTCTGGGGTGACCAGGACAGTTAGGAAAGGTCATTGGAAACCCTGGTCATGACACTGACTACGATGTTGACTCAGCAGGCTGGCAGCCTGCCCTGTGCTTTGCTCTGCCTAGATGGTGTGGGCGGGGGCAGTCGGGATGGATGAGGGCTCTGCATTGAACGCGCCCGGACCTGTGGCACACCGCCAGCAGACACACTGTGGCATGGGAAGCTGGGCACTGCTATGCTGTCAAGTGCTGGGCCCAGCCCACACTGGAGTCAGGGTGACCTGCTGCTCCTGTGTGAGGTGGGGCAGGTGGGTGTGAGCTGAGGCTGTTGGGGGTAGATGTGTGCTGGCCCTCGCCGTGTGGGGCCTTTGTGAGTGGGGGGGGGGTGGCGTCACTCCAGGGGAGCTGAGTTGGTGCCCAGGGCCAGCTAGGATTTGGTTATGCACTGAGACTTTCTCTGCTCTGATTGGTCAGCCAGGCCCTCTCTGTCACTTTGGCTCTTCCTGTTACCCCGGGTTCACAGGCTCCTCCAGCAGCCTGTGCCCAAAAGGATGGCACTCACCAGCCAGCACACAGCCTTTGGGAAGGGTGGGCTTTGTCTGGGACTCCCTCAGGATCTTGGCTGTGTGTGTGTGTTCTGTGTTGTGTCACACTGACTGGACCTGTCCCTGCCTGGAAGAGGGTTTAGGTGACTTATGCCTAGTCAGCCAGTGGGCAGCAGGCAGACACCTCTGGGCAGCCGTTGCTGGCAAAAGCCCGTTTGGGTAGATTCTTTCTTGTATTGGTAGGGAACTGGGTTCTCCTGAGTAAGGCAGGTGTTACCAAGGTGGCTGTGATGTGCCCACCTGGCTCTAAAACAGTCCAGCTTCCCCCTTGGGCATCTTTGCCTCATGCAGATCTTGACTGAGCTTGCACTTGACACTTAGTCTAAAGGTGGGCAGGAGGCAGCAATTGCAGGGTGAGGGGAATGGGCAGGGGGTGGAACCCACTTCACCGTCAAGTCGTGTGAGCCATGGGTTTCCAGAGCACTTTGAACACTGAGGGGCAGGGCCATCCAACAGAGGCCCTCTGAAACATCTCGGAGAAGCATGCTGACATGAAGCGACAGAATGGGGTGAGAGGTGGAAAGTGGGGGTACCCTCCTGCAGACACAGGCCATGACCTTGGACCCCAGGAGTGAGGGTGTCTCCTGCTGGAGGTGAGCTTCTGGAACCTGCTGTGTGCTCTTGTAGCACCGGCTTCCGAGGGGAAGTGAGGAGGAAGCTGCGGTCACTGGAGGAGGCGGGGCTGGTTTGTGGGATCCGATTCTGAAGGCGGCCTCTGTGGCTGCTTGTTTTCCGTTGGCCCCAGTTCATTTGCATCTGTACTCTGTCCCTTCCCTTCAGCAATGTCAATATTGGATTCTGGGCTGTTGTAAGGAGCTCAGCTGAGCTTTGATGGGCGTTTGATGTCCATAAAAATGTAACCAGCTCTCAAAGTGGCTTTCCCTCCAGAGTTCCTGCGTCAAGAGGATGGGGCCATCGCAGCTAGCGCTGCAGACCCAGGGAGTCCTGCTGCACCTCCCAGCGGAATAGCCACACAGACTCGAGTGCGCACAGCCGGTGGCCTCAGAAACATAGACCAGAGCCCGGAGAGGGGCCACCCCACTTGTACCAGGAAGGCTCTCGGGAGGAATAAGACCATGACAGTGTTGCTAAAGCTGTGTGGAAGTGGAGTCCTTGTCCATTGCTGGTGGCAGCATTGTACAGCTTCTTCTATGCCCAGGATACACTCATCCCAGCAGCCAGAAGGTGGTAGCCACCCAAGTGTCCAGCATGGTAGGGGCCAGCGAAATGTGGCTGGTCCTCAGTCCTAAAGACCAGTTGTCCCTAGGACACAGGGGTACCGTCAGATGTCTGCTGATGAGTGATCAGGTGGTAAGGCAGCTGTGCTTTGCTCTCATGGATGTGGGCCCTCTCAGGTGTGCAGATGCCTAGGGACCAACAGTGGTCAGGGGGGATCGGGCCAGGTGGGAGGGGAAGAGAGAGGTGGTGACCTCTGGACGGTGGCGTAGAGAATGCTGCCTCTGTCACCGATTGTGCATGGAAACCTGGCTGGCATGGAAAGAGATACAAATCTCATTTGTGGCGTCTCCTTCAGGAGTAGGAGTGTGCTGTCTGGGCTCACACACAGTCCAGGAGCAGGCTCCTTGTCTTCTCTGAGCATCTCCGGAGGTCTCGGCACCAGGCGTCCCCAGGCTCTCAGAGGGTCTCAGTGCAGGGACCTGGGTCCAGCGGCCATTGTGCTTCTGGTTCTTTTTTCTTGGGGCAGTAGGTCCCTTTCCAGGAATTGCTCTGCTCCATGGTGTCTGCAGAAAGCACCTCTTCCACACAGGCTGGAAGCAAAGGGGATTTGGAAGTCAGTTCTGTGCCAGAAATCAAGGACCGTCCCACCCTGAGAGCCACGGGGACCTCTCGCCTGTGCACACATGGGTGGACGACAGGGCCGGCACATGTGTTGACCGGGGAAGCTGCTAGATGCGTGTAGTAGAAGCTGCTAGATGCGTGTAGTAGTAGCAGCTTTGCAGCTCCCCGTAACTTCTGCATGTTTGTCAGTCCCCACAACAGCCTCATGAGAGGGACCGACCAGAAACCCAGCCTTGGGGCGCTCACTGCACTCCGTACGCTGCAGTGGCCACAGGCTTCAGGGAAGGGAAGGTGGGTCTGGGCCCTGTTCTCGGTTCCCCAGATGCTAAGGACCTGGTGGCTGCTTGGTCTCTGGCTGGAGGGAGTGCCTTCTCATGGGGGGCGACGGATGTCTCTCTGGCTCCTCTCAGACCTACGTCCAGACGGAGCAGTGCTGTGTTAGGGGTGTGTGGTGGGGTGGAGGTGGGGGATGGACAACTGCTTTACACCTGCTTTGGGCTCAGAGGGCTCTGCGCCTAGGTGGTAGCGGGGATTGTGGCCAAGCCAGGACTTGCAGGGTCCTGAGGAAGAGGAAGAAAAGCCACTTGTGGGCAAACCCCCTTGTTCTTACCCCAGGCAGTGGGTTGCCCCGTGTGCCCCACACATTTGAGGCTGCAGTCCTGGTGGCACTCAGGGCCTAGGGGAAGGACTGGAGCCGTGGGCCCCACTGGGTTCTCAGGGTTCTTCAGGAGCTCTCCTCCCTGGTTCCTGGCACCTTCCATGGGTGGGCTGCACCAGGGACCTGCTTGCATATACAACCCCTCTGTCCAGACCTGAGGTCAAGAAGGTAGGACCTGAACCTTTGCTCTCACGAGGAGGTGCTCAGGCTCATTAGCATTCTGTTGGCACCCCTCAGCACACAGCGGAGTCTTGTCCAGCCTATGTGTGGATTCACCCACAAGGCCTGTCCAGCACAAGACCACCAGGGCACTGAGGGCCTGGGTGGGGAGAGGAGACTCTTCCTTGGAACTGCCACTGCATGATCTGTGATGCCACCACTCTGCACGCTGGCCTGATGCCCACCACATTCCACTTGCTGTCAATTTCACCTGAGGGGGTGTGCTGGGCAAGTCTGCCCCACAGGCTTGGTTTGTGATTCTGTGGTGCCTGGAGCAGTTTGAAGGGGTGTCTAGAGAACCGTCAGCTCCTGTGAGGAATAGGATCCCAAACGTGTCACCCTTTTTCAGAGAAGAAGGGACCACCATTCATACACAGCCTGTCCAGGAGAACGTGCAGGGCTGTGCTCTGGAGCGTTCCAGTGCCCACTTTGGGCAATAGTGATGTAAGACATGTGTGCATGGGCGTGTGCACACGTGGCACCATCTGTGATGGACTCGTGTGACAAGGAAAGGTTGTGTGAGAGATATCGCCTGTGGTTGCTGCTTCAGAATCCCAGGCTTCCTCCCACACCTGGCTGGTAGGAGGTTGATTTTAGAATGACTGGTTTTTCTTTCTGATAGTGGGCATGATGAGTATTGGGCAAGGGGGCCTGTCCTGTTGTAGGTGCGTGTGCCTGCTGGGTGAAGGGGGTCCCTTCTGCCCTGGGTGCCTGTGGGTTGGTGTGCCTGCTGGGGGAGGAGGAGGCATTTTCCGCCGTGGGTTCATGGAAGCTCTAATGAGCACGTGGGCTGGGTGCCATGCCCACCCTGCCCCCAGCCAGTGCACAGCCCACTCTGACTGCTCTTCCTGCCCTCCCCATATGCCCTGGCAGCCGCCCCCACCCCCCAGCTCGGTCTTGGGTAACTGCAGTAGCCACAGGGTGAGTGGATTCCCTCCCCTTTAGGAGTCCACCAGAAGCAGGGTGTTCTTAGGGGGTTGACACACTAGCAGAAGTCACTTGGGTCCCCCTCTGCTGTTTGGGGCTGGGGCCAGACGCAGTCCTGGCCTGCTGACCAAGGTGACCTGAAGACAGTGGCCCCTAAGCTTTGAGAGGGAGGGGTGATAGGCCTGGTGTGTGCAAACATGTCTGCTGTCCCCCTGGTGATCTGAGATGCCCTCAGGGTCCAAGCTGTTGGTCCTGGCCAGTGGGCATGGCCCCTTTGGCTCCACAGGCCCTTTGGGGCAACAGCCACAGTGTGGCCTGTTGGGTTTGGCGGGGTATGTGCCTTGCCAGAGCAGCGCTTGGGGTCAGGCTCCAGCACAGATGGAACCCCACCCCTCCCATCGCTAAGTATTGGCATTGGTGGGGGTATGGTCCTGTCAGTGGTGGGAGGAAGCTGGGCTGACCTTGATGTTGGGGCAGCTCTGGACATCCATACCAGGACTCCCTTCTTGACAGGTTTTTTTCCCTTGATAGGAGGTTTCCCTGATGGGAATTGTAATCACCTCCTCTGAGATGAAGATTCTCCATTAGCCTCATGCTACCACTGCCTTCTGGGATCCAGGTCACACCTGGCTCCTAGGTCCCCAGTGTCCTCTACCCTGTGAGTCCAGATCGACCCATTAGAAACATAGCATGAAAGAAAGATGCAACCCGCCTTTCATTTTGCAGCCTCTTCCTCCCTGGACATGTTTGTCATGGTTTTACTCACGGCCATGGCTGTCCCTTCATTTACATGTAGGTTTCGCTGCTTAAGTGCAGTTTCACACGGAGGGGAGAGGTGCATGCAGCACTCAGTGGCCCCTTAGCCCAGGCCTGCCCCTGCCTTTAAGGCTGTATGTTTCCAACGCTTTTGTTCCCCTGCTGTGCCGCTGGCCGCCCACCGCAGCATGCCCTCCCTCGTCTTAGGTGCTCTGAGCGTCTCCTGTGATTCCCTGTGGTCAGAAGATGACGGCCCCCAAGGGGTTTGGTGCACAGAATAGGGGACCCTCTTTACTTGGCCCCAGTTACTGACCACCCAGATCTGGGCACATGGGCACACCTGGCAGACAGAACTTTTGCCTTGTTACTGGCTTCTCTGTGCTGCCTATTTATGACAAAGCTAGTCACGTGCTCATAAAAGTAGTTCAGCGCTGTTGGGTGTCTGATCAGTTCCGCCTGATTTCTGCGCTCGGGTCTCTTTTTTTCTCAAGCCATTTTATGAGGAGTGGATCCAGACATTATACCCTTCCTTAGCCATCATGTCAAACATTGTTGTACACTCATTACCTCAATTGGGGGGAAACAATTTGAAGAGTATTTTCTTCATAAATTTTCCCCCAACAGTTTTATTGGCACATGATTCACAATATCATACAGCTCAATCGTTCAATCGTTCAGTGATAGCAAGAATTGTATAGTCATTACCATATCAAATTTAGGACCCCCCCCCTTAACTGGCCTTTCATTCAAATGAGCTGTGCAATCACAATCAGTTCTTTGTTCACTCCCCAAGTCCCCTTCTTTCCCTGCCCCCCCGCCCCGCCCTGTACACCTTTGTCATTATCACTGTCCACTCATCCTGCGCGCCACAAACTGGGAACCCCAACAGAAGCAAAATAGAAATGAGGTGGCAAGGGGAAAGTGATAATATAAAGATACAAATATAAATAATGAGTAAGAAAGATAAAACCTGTTAGATTTCTCTGGGTGGAAAATACCTCAGCCCTTGGCTTTGCGTGAGAAAATTCACACCGAAGCCTGCAACCTGCAATTTCAAGCGTTACAGTAAACTGAGCTGGGGGAGGGGGGGTTTGGGGTGGGGGTGGGGGGGGAGAGAGAGAGAGAGAGAGAGAGAGAGAGAGAACATGAACTGTTTATCGACGATACTGGTTAAACCCATTGGCTGAATTAAATTCACCTGGCCTAGATGGGCCAGTCCAGGTGTACTACCCACCTAGGTGCATCACCCCTTCCCTGCTCAGAGCCTGACTGTCAGCATGCCCTCCACGCCCTGTGGCTGACTGGGCTCACCTATCCGGCTACCTAAGGGGAAGAAATTTTTGTCATTCTAACAAAACACTAGAACCAAACAACACACACACACACACACACACACACGGAAAAAAAGAAAAGCTACAAGCAGAAAAGTAAAAACCCATATAAACAAAGATGTGCATTGACTGCACTATTACCATCTTCAGTTTTCCCGGTGCCCCACTCGAGGGGATGGAACAACAGTATTACATGAATGGATGTGTATTGGATTGTGTAAGACACGGCACAAAGAAGAAGGAAACAAGCATGGGTTGGGGCAGGAAGGAGGGGATAAAGGGGATTGGATATGGAGTTGAAGAAGAAAGAACATGTTTTGAACTGATTGTGGTAGCAGTTGCACAACACGGGTGCGATTGAACTACGGAATGTTCTATCTGTAAGATGGTTCCCTCCCCCGCCCAGTGGCCCAGCTTTCCAAACACTGTCCGTATGAGGAGTCTTTGTGAGCACAGCTCCACCTGAGTGTGAGCCCATGAGTTTTTGCCCAACACAGTTTGCTCTCCCCTTGGATGGGCTCTGTTGATCCTAAATATGGGAATTGATGCGGGGGGGGGGGCTTCCTGAATTAATTCTTCTCAGTGTAGATCCCTGCTCAATTCATCAGAACTTGTGCCTCTGCAAGATGGGCATCGAGGTACTGAATATATGGTGGTCCTGGGGTGTTTTCATTGGATACCCACCAAGGTCAATGACTACCACTTTCACAGGCCTGGGGCGGCCACTCTGCTTCCTCCCATCCAAGTACCTCAGTCCAAGAGTGCAGGCAGCTTTGAGGTAGGGCTTAGTTCATTCAGCGAGGCCTGGATGTTAAGCTGTTCTGGTGTGGCCCCTGTGTTATGCCCTGCTGCCTGCCAGGTCAGCTTCCACGCTCATCCTGGTGCTTCATCCATGGCGTGGTTCACCGAAGGCTGAGTAGAAACGTATTCGTCATGTCTACCCAGGAGCACAAAATGGGGCCCATGGCTACACTCATTGTTTAGCGTCCCTTCCCGATGTGAGGCTACTTCAATAACACACCACACTGACAGCAGAACTATCAGCATCTCCTTCACAATGTAGATGGTCCCCTCTCCTGGTCTTGGCTTGAGTTTCCGGCAAGTGTTTCTTTCCATTCCTGTGAGGGGCCCATTGATTTGCCCCAGCCTTGTTTCGATGTTGTTTAGCCTCAATCCCTCCCTCTGAAGGGAGTGACCCAGGCAATGTGGGGTCTCCTCTTTCATGTTAGCTCCTGTGAAGTGCCCCAAAAGGAGAGGATGTGCATTCGGGTTTGTACCGGTAGGTGTGGCCCGTTGCGTGTGGCTGCAGTCCAATGAGCTGGCCACTTGGTTGGGCTGGGCCCAGTGAGGCAGCCTTCTCGGCGCCACGAGCTGGAGCTCCCCTTCTGCTCCAGTGACTTCTGTGTGGCATTGGGCATGCCGTGTAGAAAGAGCGCCTTAGGGTTTTCAGGACTGTGACCTTTAGAGGCAGATCACCCCTCTTAGCTTCAGGCTGGCAAGCTGGCCCTGAGTAGAAGGCCTGTGTGCCCTGGGTGCCCAGGGTCCCGCTGGCCAGGGTACGAGGTGAGTGATAACCTCGTGAGCACCCTCTGGCATTTCAGCCACACAGGATAATTCTTCGTGCAGCTCTGGGGCTGACTTCAGCTTTCCTGCTGCAGCCTGGATATGGCCAGCCTTTCCTGGTGCCCACCTACTTCTCCAGCTGTCCACGAGCTGTCTCTGCTGACAGTTGCCTGCAGTTGGAGGACTGCCCTGGGGCCCTGGCCTGCCCAGCCTGGTGCATACTGATGCCCTGTTTGCCCCTCCTGGACTACTTGCAGCGTGCCTCTGGCTGCTGTAACATGGCTTTAAACACCAAACACAGTCTGGTCTCTTGCCCACGAGAGCTCTTGGATAACTTTCTGTTGCCTGTCTCTTCATTAAAAGTCCTGATTGAGTTATGACGTCTGCCCTTAAGCTAGTACCATGTTGTCTTCCTTTTAGTGTGGTTATATCTTTAACATGTTGAGTTCTGTTTGGGCTACTCTGGATCCGTGGAGTTTCCAGAGTGGTCTCAAAGATCAGCTTGTCAAGTGCCGCTGGCAGTCAGGCACTGGAAGACTTGGGTATGTGGTCAGTAGCTTGGTGCTGAATCAGTTCTTACCCAAATTGTTAGCCAGTTATTCTGGCACTCACTGTCTTGTTGCAAAAGGTGGGGTCCAATGGGTAAAGTGTTGGGTCTCTGTTCAAGCCTATTGACTGTACTTTATGGACGATAGGTGAGGCAGTCTGCTCCCATGAAGATCTACAGCCACGGAGACTGGGAGGTGGTCCTGCTCTGTCCTCCGGGATCGCTGACTGGCTTGGAGACCCTGTAGGGAGGGCAATTCTGCTCTGTTGTGCGGGATTACTGGGTGGAGGAGCTTGGTTCTTGGTTGGTTCTTTTAAGACATCACCTTCTTAGCTGTGGTTGGCTGTATGGTGATCCCGCCATCACACCAAGTCCTGAGGGATCTGAAGCCCTGATATCCAGCAGTGGACAGATGGTCAGGTGGGAGGGGCCAGAGCCTCCTGCAGTGACATGGACACAGGGGTCAGCCCTTGGATGGGAGAGCTTTGGTTTTGGTGGGCTGCAGGATGGGACCATGGGGATTCCCAGGGACTTTCCCAGTGGGGGCTTGCCTGTAGCCAGGTTCCTCGAGGGGCTCTCATCCGGCCAACTGTCCCTGTGCCCACAGTATGACGCCGTCCCCATCCAGTCCAGCGTGGTGCTATGCTCCTGCCCGCCCCCATCCATGGTGAGGAGCCCGAGCGACGCTGGCAGTGCCCCTGGCTTCTCCAGCGGTGGTGGCAGTAGCAGGCAGGGGCCCAGCATGGACAGTACGGCATCTGAGGCCCGACCTAGCACTGGCACCCTCCCGCACACCGCCCCACCACCAGCCCAGCCTCGCAAGAAGCGGCCCGAGGACTTCAAATTTGGGAAGATCCTTGGTGAAGGTTCCTTTTCCACAGTGAGTACTAGCAGGCTGGGCACCCAGGTAGGTGAGGGGTGGGGGTGGGGGGAGACGGGACACAGCTTTCGGGGGTCCTGTCCTGTAGGCAACTGGAGCTTCAGCCCCGGGGGCTGTTGGTCACAACTCCTGTCTGCTACATGATGTCCTGCCAGGCATTGCAGGTCTCTGTGTTGGGAGGGGGAAGGGATCCCCTGCCCCTCAGGTTGAGAGTGAGCATAATGCGCCTTTTCCTTCTCAGCCGTCTGGGTGCCCTCCATGGTCTGTGCCATTTCTCTGCTCTTACCAAGACTAGGTAGTGGGCCGGGGGCGGGACTTGACCATGATGGGGCTGCTCACGCCCGTGTCTGTGGCTTCACGCTCCTTCCGTAAAGGGAAGAAATGGCGGTGAAGCCCCCCTGATGCCCGCTCCGCCCTGCGCAGGGTCTGTGTAGAGTAGGATTGCTGCCATGGCCAGCACGCTTATGCTTGCTGTTTGAAATTGGTGTGGCCTGCTCTTTTTGACATCCATGAGCCTTTCACAGTAGAAGGAAGAGCGTGAACATTAGAGCGCACCCACGTCGTCAGCATCCTCGTTAAATTAACCTTTGGTTTGCTCCTGTGAGATGTTTAAGGTGCCTGCCACTTAGGTCTGAGTGGCTCCCAGCTGATGAGGCTTGGGTGCCCCCACCAAGAGAAGCCCCTGGGCCGTGGGCAGAGTTGCTCTGAGCAGCTGGGCCACAGGTGGGCTTCCCTCTCCTCACCTCACTTTGCCACCTGCTGCTCCCTGGGTCTCTACGGTGGGGATGGCAGCACCTTTCTCTCAGATTCCTCGCTCCTGGACCTGGGTGTCCCCTAGTCCCGGAGGCCACCGGGGATTTGACTTCAAGGCGAGACTTGGCCATTACTGCGAGTGGGATCCTTGCTGAAGGCCTGAGACCAGGCTTGTTGTAAGCCGCTGCGCCCCTGCTCCCTCCGCCCTCTGCAGGGACCCGAGAGACACTGCCTTCCTTCATGGCTGTGTCTGCCCTGTTGCTCCATCCAAACTAGTGCGGCAACCTTGGCAGAAGTAGTGACCTGGAGAAGGCTACCCCGATCCCCACTATCTTCTGGAAAGATCTCTGGACCTGTCCACCTGAGCTCACACAAATAAGGCTTCACTGCCCTTCCACCGCTCACCCGCACCTTCCTATAGTTAGAGTCCAGGTGACTGACGGTGCTGCGGAGCAGAGCCACAGCTGGCCTTGAAGCGTCAGCTCTGTGGCCTCCAGTACTTCTCACAGCCTCAGGGCCCCTGTGGATGAGGGGACACCATGTCAGGCAGCTTCTGTCTATCTGCCCAGAGGGGCTGGGCAGGCCCCGAGGTCCAGTCAGTCTGAACTTGCCGCCGGTGACAGCGGATGGGTCAGTGTTTCATGCTCACCACTCCAGCGCGGGATCACGCGGGTGAGCTGTCCTCTCTTCTCTCCCCACCAGGTTGTCTTGGCCCGAGAATTGGCAACCTCAAGGGAATACGCAAGTAAGTGGGAACCCTGCCAACCTTGTGCCCATGGGGTCCTGCTGGCCTCAGACCAGCTGAGAGAGCCCCCAGGGGACCCATTAGATGGACAAGCCAGCTTTAGCGTTTTTTGCTGCCTGCAGCAGCGTGACCGGCCCCTTCCTCCCCCTCCCCAAGTTAAGATCCTGGAGAAGCGTCACGTCATCAAGGAGAACAAGGTCCCCTACGTGACCCGGGAGCGCGACGTCATCTCCTGCCTTGACCACCCCTTCTTTGTCAAGCTCTACTTCGCCTTCCAGGACGACGAGAAGTTGTGTATCCCTAGCCTTGGGCCCAGGACCCCAGGGTCTGTCTCTCCCTGGAAGGAACCCGGAAGCCTCTGGGAGCAGGGAGGCCAGGATGGGCATGAAGCTTTTTCTGGAGGCCTGTTTCTGTGGCCTAGCCTGGTGGTTGCCTGGCACTTATTACTACTCACTCATCTCGGACTGTTGGTGGGGCCCACAATTGAGGCCAGGGTAGACCGCTGGCATTTCATGGGGGGTGGGCTGCCTGGAGGATGCTCAGTCCTCTCTGGACCCTGGACCACCCCGCCACCCTCCTGTGATGAGTCGGAGGTGGGTGTCTCAGTTTCAGTTACTGAGGCTTTTCTTGCACACACACCCCCCCCCCTCATGTCTGGGTGCTTTTTCTCCTGTCCCTCCTGTATCTCCTGTCTGGGCTCAGTCCCTCTTTGGCTCTGTGACTCAAGGGAGGTTCGGTGGTGGGCTCTTCTGTTCCAGGACCGTTGCTTTACTGCCTGGGGGCATAGCTATGAACAGGTGGGGGTCTGCGTGAACCCGTAAGTGAGCTGCGAGTATGCACATGTGTGCAGCGGTCTGCATGGTGATCGAGCCTTCAGTGACGCTCCATGCCAGGCAGAGAACTAGACGTGCTTCATCGAGGAAACAGTGTGAGGCTCAGATTGGGTGGTGACGGGGGTGTGGGGGGCAGGAGCCAGGCGAGTGAGGACTGGTGGGACCTCTGGCTAGCCTGAGCTCCAGCAGGTCAGGGTGCTGAAGCCACACGGGATTCAGTGTCTCCTGGCACTGGAGAGGGAAGGGGTGGGTGCTCGGTGACCAGGGGCTGGGTGGCCCTGGGCAAGTTTCCCACCACCCTGGCTGCACCTCGTGGGCTAGCCCACACCGCATTGCAGCTGAAGGAGAGAGACAGCTGAGCCATCAGTCCAGAGCTGAGGCCCAGAGCCTCTGCCCAGCCAGTGAGGAGAGGGGTTAGGGGCTTGGAGACAGTTCTCGTCTTCAAGGGGAGACCCACTTCTTGTCCCTTCTGCAACCCACATGGCACCAACCTTTTTGGGCACCAGAAGTAGTGTGTGCAGACGGGTGAGTCAAGAGATGGTTCTGGTGTTGAAGGGTACTCCTCTGGGCACATGCGAGGTGTCGTTTGTGCCCGGTGGCTGTGTCCTTATGGAGACCATCCCCGGGTCTCTGTGTCCAAGTCCTGCACAGGGCTTTCATGTGCCCTGACCCTCCAGGGGAGGTCCAACCAGGAGTGCTGTGGGGTTCACGCCCTGCTTCCCCAGTCTTGGCTTTGACCATGGCTGCCCATTCCTCAGGGGCTCTGGATTACCTTCTGTTGTCTCCCAGTGGAAGAAAGCAGCCAGTGCCGCTTCAGCTGTTTGGGTTGGTTCAGAAGCTGACGCTGCACCCCTTTCCTTAACTGCGTGCTGTCCAGATTTTGGCCTGAGTTATGCCAAGAACGGAGAACTACTTAAATACATTCGCAAAATCGGCTCTTTCGATGAGACCTGCACCCGGTTTTACGCTGCTGAGATCGTGTCTGCTTTGGAGTACCTGCACGGCAAGGGCATTATCCACAGGTGGGGGCCAGGCTGCAAGCCACCCCGGCAGCCCTCTGTGCACCTGGGAGGGGTGGGGAGTGGACGGTAGGATGGTAGATGGGTGGGAGGGAGGATTCGGGGTACAACAGTAGAGCGTGCGCTCATTGCTGGTGGTGGTTAAGTGTGTTGGGGCGTCGCCCTGGTCCCCAGTGCTGTCAGACCTGCTGACTGCGTGGAGCACTCCGCTCCAATGAAGGTGCTGTGCCTTGTCGGGGATGGTGTGAGGCCATCACCATCTTTAACCTGGAAACTCACCTCCTCAGGGACCTTAAACCGGAGAACATTCTGCTGAATGAAGACATGCACATTCAGATCACGGACTTCGGCACTGCCAAGGTGCTCTCCCCCGAGAGCAAGCAAGGTGTGTGCAGCTTCTCTCTCCGGGGCCGGCATAGGCTGTTCCTCGGCGGTCCTGGTCACCAGTGGGAGTGGCCCCCTGGCTGCGCAGTCACCACACACCCACGCTATGGCTGCTTGCCCGCGGGGTGTGGTGACGGCTCCCTTACAGCAGTGGTGTCACTGAAAGCCCACAAGGCCTGACAACCAGGTGGCTTGTCCTTCAGAATCGTGTCAGATGGCTAGCCTAGGTCTGCAGGGCCCAGACGACCGTAGGGAAGTGGGTTTCCAGGGTCGGCTAGCAGATGGGACTTGCTGGTGAGGTTTGGGGGGGAAACCAGGGAATGGCCGTGTGACTTGAGGGCAAGCCAGTGTCGGAGGAACCAGGCACTCGGCGGTCTGGCTCCCAGTTCCCCTGGTCTAGGAGTAAGTACGTGACTACGTTGGAGACTGATCTGACAGGTAAGTCTCGGGGAGCAGGATGGAGCAGCTCCAGCTTGTTTTAGCCGGAGAAGCTGCCAGAGCAGGGTGAAGAAGAGCCACATGCATCGAGGGAAGCCACTCTGTCCCACCTCACCCACTGGAGGGTCTCGATGGGCATGTCGGGGGTGGGCTGGCCCTCCTGTATGTGAGTGGTCTCTGAGGTCACAGCCACATGCCCAGAGGCCTCTCCTGAGGCCTGTCGTGCCTGTGTGTGATGACTCGTGGTGGCTGTCATGCGGAAGGAGGCTGCTGGCCCAGCTCTGGAAGTATGGGCTTGATCAAAGTCCCTTTGGCTTTTATGAGACTTCCCGATGCCTCCGGCCAAGGAGTCTGTTGGAACCCCGATGTGGACGGGGCCTGACATCTGGTGAGTCACCAGAGAGGGGCAGATGAAGCTCGTGGGGCAAGAGATTTGGTCCCAAGTCTCTTCTATGGACTGCTAGTGAGGTCCCTGGCTCACTGCTGTCCAGTGGGAGCAGCGAGCAGGAGAGGCCAGGCCAGCCATGCTGGGGTCAGCTGTGGCCTGTTCCCCGCCTTGTAGGCCGTGTTCATCTGCCCCAGACTGACAGTAAACAGTAGTGTCGTGGGCAGTGACTGCTTCCCTTGCCTCCGCGGCCTCTCAGGAATCATAGCCGGGAACCGAGGGCAGCTGCTGTGTGCCCGTGGGAGTTGGACTTGTTGACACCCTTTGCACCGCAAGGCGTCCTCCCTGGGCAGCACGTTCAGGAGACTCCAGCTCTGTCCGTCACTGTTACCAGCTCAGTTTCTGTGGGACTGTGACCGTGTGTCTGTGGGCTGTCCTGAGTGCCACTGCTGCGTCCTAGGGGAACCTTAAGGAGCCCTGTCGGCTTCGTGGGCCGTGTATGGAGCTGCTAACCACGAGGCTGGCCGCATGAGCCTTTGTGCAAAGCCAAGCCCTGGGAACCCAGTGGGCATCTGGCCTCTGCCCCCGAGGGTCACTGGGAATCGGGGTTGGGGGGACGGTAACTTTATGCTGACCCGTTTCGGGTGCTGCCAGAGTGCTTTCCAAAGTGGCTGCACCATTTGCCCTGTCCTCTAAGTGCATCACCTCACACCCAAGTAGCCTGGGTTCTGAGCCTGGTTATCCCATCCCCTGTCCTCAATGGGGGATGAGGTGTGAGTTCTCATTCTTGTTCTCGCTGTCACTCTGTCCTCGGCGTGGGTGCAGGCACAGAGTGCCTCCCGGGGACAGCCCTTGTGCTCCTGACCCCTCCCTCCAGCTGCTTGGTGTGTGACTGAGCAGTGGGCGAGGAGCTCGGCCATCTTCCCGCATCACTGTGTCTCTAGTCGAGTAGTGTGACAGTTGGGATCGTCCTCAGTGAACACATGGACACTCACTGGTGATGGGGCTGTGGCTGCTGGAGCCCCAGGAGGAGGTCCTGCTGGGGAAGATGGGCCTGGGGCTTAAAAAGGGTGCTGGAGGCCCAGTGACTGCAAGTAGCTTTTCCTCAAGACGGATGGAAGCCATTGTAGCGCCTGTGTGTGTGTGGGGAACTCAGAGAGGTGCTGGGGTCTTGGCCCCTCTGCCAGGCTGAGTCTGGGTGCCGAGCAGCCGGCCTCTGTGAGGACAAAGACATTTGGAAGAAGGCTCGTTCACCAGCTGTCATGTGCAGGTGACACAAGGGGCTCGGTGATGGGCGCAGGCGCGAAGCTGTCTGAAGATGAGAGGATAGCTCTCAGCACGGCTCATAGCTCCCCACAGACAGGACCCGTGAACGGAGGAGAGCCCGCTGCTGGCAAGGGTTCGCCCCACGTGGAGCCGGTCACTGACACGGGCGGACGCAGCAGGAAGTCAAGCAGTGGGTTGCACTGGGCAGGCTGCTGTGCAGGACCTCTGGAGCATAGGCGTCGCTGAGAGGATGCAGACTGCCCCCGAGGGCGTGGCCCGGGGGAGGAGGAAGGAAGGGCAGGCCTGTGCAGCCAGTGGGGGCCAGGGCTTGTCACTGGGCCCAGAGGAGAGTGTGGGACGTGGGCTGGAGAGGGGCACAGGCACGAGCAGGTAGGTGGTTGTCTAGGCCCAGCTTGGGAGGTGGCTGCAGGAGACCCGCGTCCCCCACTCCCCCCCCTCCGGTGAGCGTGCGCCCTGTGGACCTCTGCTCCCCTCTTAGCACAGCTACCTTTAGGAATGGTGTGACTTGAGGGAGCGTCATCTGCCCTTCCCCGGACAGGATGCCATGTGAGGACTCGGGAGCCCAACAGCAGTGATGCGAAGACCACCAGCCCTACACCCCGGGCCCTGACACCGTGCACCTGCCCCACTGCTCGCGGCACCGCCCTCCTTGCTGCCTGCCTGCCGACTTGGGGAATGGGGTTCCTAAGGCGCAGTCCCTGCAGCAGAGGCTGAGGGCGGGGGTGGGGGTGGGGGGGTGGAGCCTCCTGGTCAAGGCAGCCAGGGCATGGCTCGTGCCCAGGGGACAATGGTTTCCTGCCTTTCTCTGGTCGGGGAGCAGCAGTACCCCTGGCGGGGAAGGTGCGTCTGGTTCTGGGATCCTGAGAATCACAGGGTAACCAGAGGGATGGGCACATCACCAACTCCCCAGGGAAGCGACACTCGCCTCAGGGCTTGTGGATGAGGACACAGCTGCCCTGGGAGGACATGAGCTGGTGGCAGGACAGGCACTCTTGTCGGCTGGGTTCTGAGCCTGGAGAGGCCTCAGCACACTGTGTGGGGACAGGTAGCGTGGGTCTCTGCATTAAGGCACCTCTGGGAGAAGACCATCTCTCTCACTCTAGGTGCCCTGCCCTCGCTTCACAGGTGATGTCACCTGTCCACTGCCTGTCTGCCTCGTGCAGTGCTTGACCTGCAGTGCCAGGCCTGGGGCAGAGGGGAAGGGAGGACAGTCTGGAAGTGCATACCTGGTGAGGTCATGTGTGACCGCCCTTTTGCCCCTTCTCTTCAGCCAGGGCCAACTCGTTTGTGGGGACGGCCCAGTATGTCTCTCCAGAGCTGCTCACCGAGAAGTCTGCCTGTAAGAGGTAATGGCCCTGCCCCTCTTCCCCTTACAGGGCCCAGGCAGGAGACCCTCTTCCTGGGGCGGCACTTTCAAAATGTCAGGCCTGTAACTTGAGAGCTGGCTCCTGTGCACCCTGGCACTGGGCTGCGACAGATTCAAGTGCAGAGTGCACTGCCCGTGTGCCACCCTCAGATGTGTGCATTTAGAGATTCCTAGAAGGTACCAGAACCAGACAGCGGGGGCTTCCCGTGTGGGTGTGAGAGCAGGGCTGTGTGGAGCTGCACTGTGAGCCGGCGGAACGCGGCTAGTCCGCCCCGTTGCAGAGTGCTTGATCCTGGTATTAAAACTGTCACCCGTCAAGCATTATTCTAGGATCTACAGCACAGCAGGTGCTCCTAGTGCCCAGACCCCGTTTCTGTGTGTTCAGTGTCCACAGCTCTGCCCCTAGACCACGGGCAGACATTGGTTAGAGCCTCTGGTGTGGCGAGTTTTGTTGGCCTGTCCACCCTGGTCCTGGGTCTAGCGGTGACATGGGCAGCCCTCTCTGAGGCAGCTGCCGTGGGCCCCAGTGTCCAGTGATGTCCACCCATTTTGTTTGGATTCCAGGAAGTCACCTCACGTGGTGGCTGGGGCTATGTGAAAGCTTACCTGCCTTTAAATCTTTGACACTTTTCAAAGAGTTCTGCTGGCTTCCCCCTTTGTCTCTGAATGCTAAGAAAGCCGTGCTGGGGCCTGTGGGCTGGCTCTCTGGATTCTGGCCAGGGCACGGCCAGCTGTTCTATGGGACACAATGCAGTCACATGGCCAGGCTTTCGGGGTGGCTGTTGGGACTCTGGGCAGGTCACTGGTTTCCGGGGCGATGCTGAGGGGTGCTGCTCTGGGCGCGGGCCGTTTCACCAGCAGCCGTCCTTGTTCCCTCCTCCCTAAAGCTCAGACCTGTGGGCTCTTGGCTGCATCGTCTACCAGCTTGTGGCCGGACTCCCGCCCTTCCGAGCAGGGTAAGGCTGTGTGCCCTCCCCTCCGTCAGCCGCTGGCCTTGGCTGTCCCAGCTGGCCAGGTCAGATGTCATTGGGAGCCTACACCACACGGTTGTGATTGTGACCTTCCCCAACCGTGCACACAGGGTGGAGGTGGGGTAGCAGGGACAGCAGCTCGGTCAGGTACCCCCCCACCCCCCATGACTTGGGCTCTTGCTTCACAGGAACGAGTATCTCATCTTCCAGAAGATCATTAAGCTGGAGTATGATTTCCCAGAGAAGTTCTTCCCCAAGGCCAGGGACCTTGTAGAGAAGCTCTTGGTAAATAAGTGGCTGTCTTCTGAGCCCACCCCTGCCCCGGCAGCCCCCAGAACCCCTTGTGTTTGGTGGCACCTGGCCATGGGGAGTAGGCTACCAGGATGCCTGACCCCTTCTGAGAGAAGGGCCAGCAAGCAGCGCCCCTGGGAGCGCCGTGTGGATGACTCTGACCCGGCTGGCCCTCCATCACAGGTCCTGGACGCCACGAAGCGGCTGGGCTGTGAGGAGATGGCCGGGTACGCGCCACTGAAGGCCCACGCCTTCTTCGAGTCCATCACGTGGGAGGACCTGCACCAGCAGACACCCCCGAAGCTCACGGCCTACCTGCCAGCCATGTCTGAGGATGATGAGGACTGCTATGGCAATGTAAGGCGGGCGGGTAGGCCGGGCCGGCCCCCTGCGCCCCTCCGCCGCTGTGCTGGGACTGAGGCACCGTCTCTTGCTCCCACAGTATGACAACCTCCTGAGTCAGTTTGGCTGCATGCAGGTGACCTCATCCTCGTCACACTCACTGGCCTCTACTGAGTCGGGCCGGACCCCGCGTGCGGGCAGCAGTGTCGAGCAGTACATCCATGACCTGGACTCGAACTCCTTTGAGCTGGACTTGCAGTTCTCCCAGGAAGAGAAGAGGCTGTTGTTGGAGAAGCAAGCGGGGGGGAACCCCTGGTATGGATGAGCGCAAGTTGTGGGGCGCCCTCAGCCTGGCCTCTGGCCATGGCTTCTCTGATCTCAGTGGCCACTACTCTGTGGTCAGATGCCAGGTGGACTGTCCTTCTGAGTCTTGGTGAACAGGCCTCTGACTGTCTGCCTGCTGGCCCTCCACTGCCTCCAGGGTGGCCTGCCTGGCAGCTCTCCAGCTGTCCGTGTGCACCTGGCTGCAGCCTGGCGGGCACGTGCCCTGGTGTCCTTGGGGCACCCTGGCTACTGGGCTTTGTTTCCAGAGGCTTTGCTGTCTTGTCCCTTCTCTCATCCCTCGCAGTTTGCAGTTTGAACAGGGCTTGCTTGGGAGCCGCACAAAGGACAGGCATGTCTCTGCCAACTGTTGTAGCGAGGTGCTATCGGGGAGGGTGGGTAGAAGTTGCAGGATTGCCAGGCTTGGGTATGGTGGTGTGTGCCCCGTCATGCACTGAACCTGCAGTTGGTCCACTGTGTACCCTCTGTGCAGGGCATGTGTGCTGGGGTAGGAAGTCCTTGGAGGGGTCGGAAGGCAGGGAAGACCCGGGGCCTTGCTTGAACAGGAGAGCAGGCACGTGTGGGAGGAGGAAGGAGGACCAGCCATTGTGGGGTTGGGCAAAGCAGTGGGCATGCTGGGAATACGTGTGCATCTATGCCAGCGCACGCATGTACACACATGCGAGTGTGCACACTGTCCTAGATGAGTAGAGCACAGCATCTCCAGTCCTGACCCAGAGGCTCCTTGGGTAACCTGCTGTCTTGGTTTGAGAGATTCTGAGCCAGAGCACCCCTGTTGGGGAGGGGATAGTGTGTGTCCAGGTGTCTGGGTGTGGGGTGGGGGCCATGCAGGAGCCCCTGTGTGCAGGTGCATGTGTGTCCCCGGGAGTTGACAGACTGGAAAGCCAGGAGGGCGTCTCGGCTGTGGCTTGTGGGCTCTTAGCCGTGTGTCCTGTTTGGGCCTGCGCAGGGGCTTCTCGGAGTTGAAGGTGCAGTGACCCCTTCAGGTCTGGGCCCCGTGAGTAGAAAAGCCCCCAGGAAGATTATGGGTGCTGGCCAGTTAGTGAACTTCCCTGGTGGACTGTATGCGGCTAGCCGAGCCGCTGACCTCCAGGCCATAGTCATGGCCCCTTGTCACCCAGGAGCTGGGTCTGGTCAAGAACCCAGCCCATGAGGGTCGTGGGGGCATCCACAGCACTGCGGGGAATATCTGGTGCCCTCCCCCCCCCTTGAGGATGAGCGTCCGCCTTAGCTCTCTTCTGTTGTAACAGGGACTGCTCAGGGGTGACCAGTTCTGACCAGCAGATCCCTGTCAGCACAGGCTGGGCATTTGAGTTTCGGGGCTGGTGCTGGGGGAAGTCGGTCTCCCCTCCCCTCCTCTTGTGATGGACACCCTCACAGCCACCCCCAGGGCAGTTCTGTTCTGTCCTGTAGGACTCCTAGAGTTCGCCTTTTTCACTTGCTCTCTGTGGGTGCCCGCGCCCGCTGTACCCCTTTCTGCTTGTTGGCTCCTCTGGTGCTCTGGCGTGCACCTATGTAGATGGATGCAGAAAGGCCAGTTGTTTTGGTGACGTGTGTCCCCGGTCGGTCTCGTGGCGTCTCTGGCTGCTGCTGCTTGTCCAGGCCAGCAGCCTCCCTTGGGAGGGCTCAGTGCTTCTCCTGTTGAGTGCCCCCAGCACCACGCTGGCCGGCTCAGTCATGGAGCCAGGAGATGTGGTGGTAGCTGAGGGAGTCTCGCTTTCGTTTTGCTGGCAGCTGCCCCAATGAGACCTGGTGCTGTGGGTCCCTGTGGCAGCCTTCCTCTGAGTGGCTGCGCCCATGCAGGACTCAACCCGTGAGCACCGAGCACGGCTGGCCTGCAGACAGGCTGAGGGGACGAGGCTGAGTGGGGATGTACTTGAGCCAGTTCTGACGACGGTGGTTCTGGGCCAGGCGTCCTCAAACTACGGCCTGCGGGCCACATGCTGCCCACCGAGGACATTTATCCGACCCGCCGGGTATTTTTTACTTCAAAATAAGATATGTGCAGTGTGCATAGGAATTAGTTCATAGTTTTTTTTTTAAACTAGAGTCCAGCCCTCCAATGGGTCTGAGGGACAGTGAACTGGCCCCCTGTTTAAAAAGTTTGAGGACCCCTGCCCTAGACTTCCTCAGACTCTGAGTGCCGAGGGGGACTCCAGCTTGGGCGGGTGGGGAGTGTAGAACAGTAGTCTAGGGTCCCTGCTTGTCATGGGAGCTGCCCTGTCCTGTCTATAGGGACAAGTGGTTCCAGTCCCGGTGCAGGTTGTGGTTCATGGACAGAAGGAGGTGATGTTCTGAGCCTGTGGTGCTAGGCCAGACCCCAATGGGAGACTTGTAGGGCGTGGGCTGCATAGGGAGGCACACCCACTGTGGGTGGGGGGCACTGGGAGAATTTCTGTCCCGCCCCTTGGGGGGTGTCTCCCACTCTCATTTTCTCCCCTGCAGGCACCAGTTTGTAGAAAATAACTTAATTCTGAAAATGGGTCCAGTGGACAAACGGAAGGTGAGTTACCACAGCTCCAGCTGGGCGATGCACAGGCACACAGGCCTGTGGGGACTCTCCAGCCAGGGCAGCAAGCACACACATGTCTGAAAATCCCCAGGGTGAGGAGGCCCAGGGCTGGGTGTCCCATTTCCCCATCCCGGCAAGCCTATGGAAACCCCCAGGTCAGAGCCATCCAGGGCTCTGTCCTGGTGCTAAGCAGACAGTTGAACATGAAGGGGCTTCAGAGAGAACTTGAGGGAAAATCCCACGATTTATAACTCAGTTTCTCATCAACTGCGAGGCCTGTGTGATTTTTCAGTCTGGTTTTGGGCTCTGTGAAGTTTCAGAAACCCCAGCCCAGTGACTCGGCGCCCCAGCCCTCCTCTAGCGTGCCTGTGTCAGCTGCTGACCCTCTCTGGACATGGCTCAGGCACTTGATGGAGGGGGTTCCACTTGAGGGGGCAGTGGGTGGGGAGCCCTGATGGCTTTCCGTCCCTCCCTCCCTCCCTCCCTCCCTCAGGGCTTGTTTGCGCGCCGGCGGCAGCTGCTGCTTACCGAGGGGCCACACCTGTACTACGTGGACCCTGTCAACAAGGTCCTGAAAGGAGAGATCCCGTGGTCCCAGGAGCTCCGACCGGAGGCCAAGAACTTCAAGACTTTCTTTGTTCACACAGTGAGTGCGCCCTGGGGACCCGGTGTGGGGGAGGGGCTGTGGCAGTATCCACAGGGGCAGGGTCCCTAGTACCCCCCCACCCCCAGAAGCACAGCACCCTCTGCCTCGCAGCCCAACAGGACCTACTACCTGATGGACCCCAGCGGCAACGCACACAAGTGGTGCAAGAAGATCCAGGAGGTGTGGAGGCACAGGTACCAGAGCCAGCCGGCCGCCATCCAGTGACCGCCGTGGCCCTGCTGGGGGAGCACATGCGGATGCCTCACCGCTTTCTTATTTAAGAGAAAAGACAGACAGACTCTCACTAGAACAAGACCAGTAACAGCCACCCAGAGCTCGGCTGCGACGCTTCTGTGAGGCCGTGGCTGCCAACCTGCTGCAGACCTGCTGCCGCCTAGCTCCTCCTCGTCCGCCATAGGCAGCGCCCGAGCCCCGCACGCCTCCCTCACCCGAGCCCTCGCTTCTGGCCCTGCCTGACCCCATGAAGCCCAAGCTGTAGGCTCCCTGTCAGCACAGCCGCCGCTGGTGAGGCAGTGAATGACACAGGCTGTCCAGGTCACTCAGGGTTGTGGGAGGACACCAGGAAGGGATCCCTGAGGGGCCCAACCTTAGGGGCAGGTGGCTCAGCCCAACCCCAGCTGCAGCCCCTCACCGCCACTCCCCGGGCCGGCCCCTGGTCCCTAAAGAGTGGACTGCCCAGAAGCTGGGTCTCCCTCCCAGTGCTTGAGAGGCAAGGATCACCCCCAACACACACACGCACACACACACAACGGCAAGGATCACCCCCAACACACATACACACACAAAACCTACCTGAACAGGGCTGGTCTCCCAACCCCTTCTCCATACACATGCTCATCTGAGAGCTGGTCTGATAGCCTCCCTTACACTCACGCTGACTTGGACCCAAACATGACCTGGTCTGACGGTCCTGCACACACACACTGGCACACACTCATGTTCTTAGCTGGTCCGACCTCGCTCAGTCAGTCACTCACGCACTCCTGTACCTGAGTACCCCTAGTCTTCAACATGCATGCTGGAGCACACACACAACATGTGCACTCTTATCTGTGTTTGAGCATAACCTTGTCTGACACCACGCAAACACGCACGCACGCACACACACTCACACTCACTTGGACTTGAGTCTAGCCTGGTCTGACCACACCCCCTCCTGGCAGTCCCTAGGTCACTGCCTTCGTGTACTTGGTTCAGAACTTCACAGCTAGGAGGGCTCCTCTGGCCTGGCTAACTGGCCAGCATGTTCCCTGGTGAGGTTGTCCGCAGAGGCAGCCCCAACACCCCCACTTTGTGTCATCTCCTGGATGTGGCTCATGATGGGCCCTGCCCTTCCCTTCTGATTTCCCCAGGTGAGCAGGAGGAGGGCTCCTGGGAGCCCCGCTGTGGACCCAGACCGAGCCTTCTGTGATCTGCCTATCAGGCCAGCTGGGCCCATGTTTAGGAAAGGGTTCTCTGAATTCTCACTGGGCTGCCCAGGAAGCCTTCACACTGTCCTCTGCTCTGTGGGCAGCCCCACTACCTCCAGCCTGAGGCCTTGACGGGGGTTGCTGCTTGCCCTAGCCTGAGCTATGGGCACTGGTCCAAGTCCGTGTCCTTCTCTGAAGACCACACCTGCTTCCTGCCCAGCTGCTCACACAGCCGCCCTTTGCCCCAGCCCTGCCCTGGCGCCGAAGCCCTGGCACTTGGGGCCTCATGCCCTCTGTGGTCAGATGTGGGCTTGAAAATAAACATGGCGTACTGGGCTCCGGAGGTTCGGAAGGCGGGTGTTGGAAGCAGGACAGGGAATTGGGGCAGCCTGGGGGCTACTCCAGGCCTGTGGAGAGACTGACTCCAGGTTGTCTCGTCCCACCCAGTGGGGATTGGTCCTGTGAGCTGCACCTGGAGCTTCCCCACCTGCCTGCCCCAGAGTTCTTCTTGGGCCTCCGTGTGGCATTTGTGACCTTGGCCTGACAATCTCAGAGCAGATGGCTGTGACCCGTACCTCCAGGCTCCGCGATTCCGGCCTGGCTGTGCTCTTAGAGCCCACTGTATTTTGGGAGTCAGCTGGAGTCTCATCAAGGGCCTGAGAAAGACCACTATGGAAGTTGTGGGGTAGGGATCTAATGTGTGGCTCCCAACACACACTGCGCCCACGCACGCATTGCTGACCCGTCTGAAGTCAAACAGTGCAGAGTGTTTTTGTTCCCAGCTTTCCTAAGCTCTCAGCAGAGACCAGGTTATACAGGTCATAGAATTGATTGCTTAGGAATCGGACCACAATCTACCTGGCCATGTCCCGTTGGGAGACACTTTAGATCATCTCTAGTCCCTCTCCCCCAACAGTTTAGATAACGCCGTGATGAAAGCCTTAGAAACCTTTGATTTCAACTGGTCCCTGCCCCTTTGCTTTCTCAAAGTAACTACTTCCAGGGTCATGGCATTGGTTCACTTCAAAGGTAGTGTCCGCTCTTCCTCCTGCCTGGACCCACTGCTTTTCTGCTCCTTGTCCCAGCACCGGCCCCTCCCTCCTCTCAGAGCCTGATGGGTCAGGCATTGCAGTGAAGGGAGGGGCGGGACCAGCCAGTGTTGTTACTGCTGCTGGAGGGCTGCCCTCGCCCCCTCCCAGCCGGGCCTTCTGTCATTGCGGGTCTGGCGGTGCCCCTGCTCGTCCCCCCCCCCCCTCTGCAGAATCAATGGTACTGAGCTGACGCTTGCACAGTCAGCATGGAGAAGTGTCCACCGGCCTGACTTTCCAGTGTCTGGCAGGCGGTCATCAGAGCCTGCCCTTTAGACTGCTGGGATTGGACGCCCTGTGCTCTCCCTGCCCCTCTGCACATGGGGGAGCTAGGGCAGAACACGCTTGGGGCAACGTGGGGGTGGTGGTGGTGGCATCCAGCAGCCGTGCAGTGTCCCGTAGAGAATGTGGTAGTCGGGCTGGTCAGACTCCATGGTTTCCCTTTCCCTGCTGGCCCAAGGTCGCCTGCAAGCTCAGGCCATCCACACTGGTGCCATTCTTCATGTCTCCATGTGTGTGGGGAGGCTGAGGGAGCATGACTGCCGGGCTTGAGGACCCCAGGCCCAGTGGTTCTTGGCCCCCCAGTACCCCTGGCTGAGTGGTGCAGGTAGGTCTCTGCCCCCTGAAGCCATGAGTCCTGTTTTCTGGTTGGTGCACAGAGCTAGCAGTGTAGGGAGAGTGTGAGGGCATTCTCGGACGTTTTCCCATCTTGTTTCTGGTCATCCCCAGGGGACTCGAGTGGGTGTGGTTGTGTTTCTCTGGCAGGTGGCTTCTCATCAGGCCAGGGGGCACCATGTTGTCCGACCAGCTTACAGGTCTACCTGAATTTCCTCAAAACTCACTTCTTCAGTATGAAGAAGCACCACAAACTTGATGTACAGAGATGCTTTTTACAAAAAAAAGGCCAACCTTTTATAGCCGTGTAAACTCCCGTCCCCTAGTCTAACCCTTCTGCATAAATGACATGATGGGGCTTGCTTTGCCAGGGGTGTGGGGTGGTGGGGGATGAGGGAAGCCTCTGACCACAAGTTTGGCCGCCAGCAAAATGAAATCGTGGCAGTATTTTAAACTGCTGTGTGGTTGCCCTGTTACAACCTCAAGTGGGACAAGCAGTAGTAGGTTAGCAGTCTTTCCGGCTGGTGGCAGTGCGGACATGCGTCATACTCTCCCTGGTCTGTAGCTCCAACTGTGATGTACAGACAGCAAAAACTTAAAACAGAACTGATGAAAACAAATAATGCAATGATATTAGGATATACACTTTTGTATTTTATTCTTATATAAGGTTATTTGCTGGCTACTGGCCTCTAGTTCAGTCTGTGTTATTTAAATTCTAATATATGAATTATTTGGATTGAATTCATGTTCGGGGCCAAGCTGTTGTATGTATTGATGTACAGCCTTGAATGTGAATAATTATTGTAAACTATATTTTACAAATTTTTTTCTGGCTTTATTATATAAATTTTCTATTTGGTCAATGATTTAATCATATCATAATTTAATGAATCTGTTTATGCCCACCCCTGCCCAGTATTTGTGCTTTAGATGTAGTGCCCGGATGATGAATTTTCCACGTATGCTCGGTAGTCTTGTAATAAAAAAAGGCATGTAGAGGTGTACCCCTTGGCTGGCGTGGCCCATGTTCATTTTCGCGGGGCGCGGGTGGAGCGGCGCCTCCGTAAGTCCGCCGCTAAGGCCCGGCCGGAGGGAGCCGACCGGAACTTCCGTCGCCGCGTGACTCCGGGGCGGGCGCGTTTCGAGGGCGGACCCGTGGGCGGGCCGGGCCGGGCCCGAGGACCCTATTAAAGGACGGACGCTTCCGGCCGCGGGCGCTGTGGCGGGGCCTGTCGGGATCATGGCGGAGAATCACTGCGCGCTGCTGCCGCCGGGCCCGGCTGGCCTCGGGGCGGCGCTGGGGGGTGGCCTGTGCCGCCGCTGCAGCGCGGGGCTCGGCGTTCCGGCCCAGCGCCCCGGTGCCGTGTCCAAGTGGGTTCGGCTCAACGTCGGCGGCACCTACTTCCTTACTACTCGGCAGACGCTGTGCCGGGACCCCAAGTCCTTCCTGTACCGCCTGTGCCAGGCGGACCCCGACCTGGACTCGGACAAGGTGAGGCCCGCGCGGGCCAAACCCGCGGCCCCCGGCTCCAGCGCGCCTCGACCCCCGCCGCCTGGGCCCGGACGGCGCAGACGGCGCCCCGAGCTGCTGTGGCCGGCGCGCCCCCTCGCTCGCCCTGCACCCCGCTCTGGGTCCACTTGCTCTTCCGTCCTTTGCCCCGGGTGTGCGGCAGCCTGCCACCTCCCCCTCCCCGGGCCTTTCGACGGTGGAGACGGCCGGGAGTACTTGCATTCTTCCCGCCTTGATGTGGGTGGAGGGTCGCACAAGGTGGCTCTTCTTCCCTGGTGACTCGCATGTGGAGTGTCGGTGCAGGGGTGCCAGCCCGGTCAATGGAGCTCGCCGCGTCGGGGGCTGAGGAGGGGACATCGGCTCTCGGAGGAGCTGGGGTTTCCCTGCGGCCCTCGCAAGAGGCTGGCACTTCCGAGCTTTGCAGCAAACTAAAAGCGTCTGCTGCCGCCAGACTTGTCGTGGGAACCGTCCCGATCGTTACCTTGTTTTAAGAACCAGTGGCTCCGTGAGAGCCTGGTCTGGCATCGTGAGGGCCCGGTGGGAGAATCGCCTTAGCTCCCCCAGCCTTCTGCTCCACCGACTTCACGGTGCCCGCCGGAGCCCACTCCCCAGCACTTGGCCCAGTGCCTGGCCAGCTCCCCTCACTGGGGTCTGGAGCCAGGCACCGACCCTTTCCACAAGTCTCGGGCGGGCGGGGCAATGAGAACTCCCTGTGACTGGGGAGAAGGGGGAGCTCCCAGCTCCCCCTCCACACCCCAGCTGTTTCCACTGCTCCTCACTCTTAGGGCTTAGTCTCTCAGAAAGTGACAGCCATCCCCAGAGAGAAACAGACTTTTGTTCGAAGTGCCTCCCTCCCTGTTCCCAGTGTGGGTGTACCTGGCGTTAAGGGCTGGCTTTTTGTTTTAAACCATGGCCTGAAGTGGTCGCTCCCTGGCTGCCTTCCCGGTTTGGGCACCAAGTGAGCTTTCAGATGGCTCCTGGCCACGGGGCTGTGGAGAGGCAGCGGCTTGTGTTCAGCCTGGAACAATCGATCCAGAAGCAGATTAGCTGCGTCTGCACAGCTCAGCCTTTTATCTTGCTCTCTCTCAAGACTACTCTGGGAAAAAACAAAACAAAACAAAAAAAACCTTTCCTGGAATTGGAATCCTTTGGGGAAGGTAATTAATCTATCAGGATCCACCTGTGCCAGCATTGGCCTTTTTTCACCATCCTCTGCCTGGTGCCACGGGCTTCCAAGTGGGGAGGAGAGCAGGTCGCCCCTGCCTCCCGCAGCAGGTGGTGAGTGTGTGGGGTGCCTTGAGCCCCGATTGGGGCTGTGCAAGGGTCTGCTAGTGCCCATCAGGACTCGGGGAGCCCCAGTTACTTTTCTGTGCTTCCGATGAAGGACTGTCGCCGGAGATCTGAAGGACTGTCGCCGGAGATCTGCGGAGGAGGGTGGAGGTGAAGGGGGGTGTCAGAGGGCCGGGACACCATTAATTACACGGCAGATGACAAACAGGATGCTGATTCACCTGTGAAGTCTCCGAACCCAGACCTCACTGGCAGGGGTAATGAGAGGGTGCCAGGCAGGGAACCTCATCCTGGGACCTGTTCGGGGTGTCAGTGCTTGGTGCTCACCTGGGCCAGCAGCATTTCGGCTTGGGATTGGGGCAGGGTGGGGGTGGGGGTGTCTGAAGAGGAAGGAGGAATCTGGTGGAGTCGGTTGCTCAGGGTGCTACAGAAGCTTCTGGAATGTGCTCTCAAGTTCAGGCTTAGTTGGCTGGTGGCCACAGATAGCCCGTGTGTGTGTGTGTGTGTGTGTGTGTGTGTGTGTGTGTGTGTGTGTGTGCAGGCGCGCAGCACATGTTTTTCCCAGAAGTTGACAGGTGGTTGGCAGTGTGGTGAGCGTGGCCCAGGTCAAGAATCAGGACCTCTTGCCCCTCACCTTGAGGTTGCCAGTCCTGTGTCTGTCACATTGGCTCAGAGTCACACTGACTTAGTGGCTCCCTCATGCCACCCCAACACTCGAGTCTACGCACAAGGCCACCACGTCCCTGAAGGAATCTTTCTAGACAGCCACGTGAAGACTTCCACTTCCTCCTGGGACTTCCGCCACCCGCCCAGCGAGCCGCCCATATCCCTCACCACTGTCTGCAGCCTTGTGTCCTTCTCACCCCTCTGACCCCTCCTGCTGAAGTGAGAGTGATGGGACAGCCCTCATGGGGGGAGGAGGGGAGATGCACTGAGTTGGAGGGAGGCCAGGTAAGAGTTCCCGTCCTCAGATCCAGCGAGGCTGGAGCAAACCACTGGCTGCATGTGGGCATCGTACGGGCTCCAGGCATGCGCCCAGCGCAGACCCCACGCAGCCCTCTGCCAGGACCACTTGACATGGGAGCAACTTCTAACGCCAAACCCAACCCACTGCCTCGGAGTTGATGTTGGCTCAGTGCGACCCCAGAAGACAGTAGGACTGCCCTACAGACAGTCTTTATGGGAGCTGACGGTCTTGTTTTTCTACCCTGGAGCAGCTGGTGGGTTTGAACTACCGGCCTTTGGGGTAGCGGCTGAGCACTCCAGCCACTGTGCCACTAGGGCTCCGAGGAGTAAGCAAGCAGACTGAGTCGACAGCTGTTGTCATGGCCTTGTGGGACAGGGGGCGACTGCCACACCTTGACCATGGGCTGCCAGCCACCAGATGCTTAGCCTATGGTGCCACCAGGGCAGCAGTTTGAGGTTTCAGAAAACTGAG
The DNA here is from genome assembly GCF_050624435.1 of Tenrec ecaudatus. Classification (NCBI taxonomy): domain Eukaryota; kingdom Metazoa; phylum Chordata; class Mammalia; order Afrosoricida; family Tenrecidae; genus Tenrec; species Tenrec ecaudatus. Next base: position 110,166,272 of record NC_134541.1, on the reverse strand, counting down.
CTTCTGTGGATTGGAGGCCATAGCTGTGTTTGTTGGGTGGAAGCACCCCAGCCTTGTACCTTGGGAGGGAGACGAGGTCATCCCCCAGGGCCAGGTCGCAGTCCTGCAGGATCGTCGGCAGTTGGCATGCACTTGGACAGAGGGGTGTTGCTGTTTGTGTGTGCGTGTTTAGGGAGAGGGTAGCTTCTTCCCTCCCCGAAGTCCCCCTGTTGTTCATATCTGTATTTAAACACATTCCTCAGTCACCATCAGCCTCTCAGGCACACTGGAGTGCTGCTGGCCTGTGTGTTGGGTTGGGGGAAGAGAGCCCCCCCCCCCGCCCGCCCTGCTCCTGACTCCCCTGCTGCTCTCAACACCAACAGGGTGATGGAAAGGGCAGAGCACTGTATTTGGGCAGCTGCTGTGCTTTCCCCTAGGAGACCTGATGTCCCTTAGTTTGGGTCACCTGCCTCCCTAGGTCACCTGTCTCCTTCCCACGTTGTCACCTGGCCCCTCAGTGGGGAGTGCTGGTTTCTGTCTGGAGTCTCTGGGGCGACTTGTGACTACACACACATCCCCCTACCAGCTGGCCACTTGGGCTTGGCCCAGGCACTATGGGTGGCATGGGGCTAGCCTTGTAGCCAAGGGCTACCTGCTCCCACATCAGCCCTGAGGCTGGGTCCTGGGAGCTGAGCTGACCAGCCAGCCAAGGAGAGTGCTTAATACTACACTGTCCGGATGACCCCTTGCCTCTGAGCTGACTTCAAGATGCACCTGCCCTGAAAGGGTTCAAAACAAGGGAGGTGTCCGCCCTGGATTCTCATGGGACCCCGATGCCCCAGGTTGACACCCAGCAGGGTCATCGCTCCAAGCAGACACCGTGGGGGCCTTACCCTAGGGGCCCAGGCCTGGCTCCCTGTCTCACTCGGGGACCCTGTCCTCTGCAGGACGAGACCGGGGCCTACCTGATAGACAGAGACCCCACCTACTTCGGGCCTGTCCTCAACTACCTGCGGCATGGCAAGCTGGTGACCAACAAGGACCTTGCTGAGGAAGGTGGGTGCCGCTGCGGGTATGAGAGGCAGTGCGCCCGGGCCTCCTGGATCCTTCTCCCTCCCTCCAGGAAGGTGGGGGGCTCTGGAAGCAGAGGCACCGAGGTGGCCTGGGTTTGCTGATGACCTCCTTCCTGGCCTTCAGGGGTGCTGGAGGAGGCCGAGTTTTACAACATCACCTCACTCATCAAGCTGGTCAAGGAGAAGATCCGAGAGCGAGACAGCAAGACCACGCAGGTGAGTCTGTGACCCCTGCCAGGCCCCACAGCCCGCAGCTACCCTCGATCCCTGGCTACCCCTGCCCCTCAAGGCACAAACTATCTCAGCTGATGGATACCTAGACCCCTTTACAGAGAGAGGCTAACGGCCTGGCTCTTGCAGTGATGGCTGGGGCCAGGTGGGGAGGGTTGGGGACTGCTGTCCACAGCCCCTGGCCATGCCAGTGGGCACAGACGCAGGCACATCACTCGCCTGGAAGGACATGACCTGCAGTTGGGAGCCCTTCGGCCTCCAGTCTGCTGTGAGAGCAGACCCACATTCCTTCCTGCAGGCTCTGTGGCCCTCGCCCTCACCCGCAGCCACAGGAGGGGCCGGGAGGGGAGCAGGCAGGGCAGTGAGCGTTAGGGACATGAGTAGAGCCTGACAGACGGGATGGGGCCTGGCCAGGGGCTGGCAGAGTGCTGGGCAGGATGGGGCCCCAGAGAAGGGTGTCAGGGCCTGGGTGGGGACCAGCCGGGCCGCCCACTGACTGCCCGCTGTGCAGGCCCCCGTGAAGCACGTGTACCGGGTGCTCCAGTGCCAGGAGGAGGAGCTGACGCAGATGGTGTCCACCATGTCCGATGGCTGGAAGTTTGAGCAGGTGAGCGGGTGGCCCAGCCTGGGGGGACAGCTCCTGATCCCGTCGGTCAGGCCCCCTGCTCTGTAGGCCCCCTCCGGTGGCCACATCCCTGAGGGAGGTCAGCGAGCCCCGAGGGCCCGGCAGCTGCTGCCAGTGGTCGGTCCTTCCTCTCAGGGGTTTCCTTGGTAGCCTGGCGCTCAGGGTGGCACATTGGGGTGTCTGGTGGGCAGGATGTCTCGACCCTGACCCTGCATAGCTGGCACGGAGCCCATGCCCCCCGCCCCTAGTCCCTGCAGTGTGTGGCAGTGTGTGTTGGAGTTGGGTGTGTGTGTCGGGGGGTAAATTTGGATTTGTGTGCGAGTGAGTGGCTCTTGAGCTGCTCGGCTGATCTGAGTGAGTGTGCACAGTCAGTGCTCTCCAGCTGACCCAGACCCTGGGCCCACTGAGGAAACCAGGGAGAGCAGGCTGGGGGTTGTGGTCGTGTGTGCATGTGGGCAGGAGATGGCAAAGGATTGTGGGTACGTATGTGTATGATATGTGTATGTGTCCTAGGGTTTTGGTCACCTGTACACGAGAGATGATACTATTTGTGTGAGAGACACATGGGAATGTGGTCACGTGTGTGAGAAAAGACACTAGATTATTGCGAGAGAGACAGCAAAGGATTGGGTTGTGTGTGTGTATGTTGGTATCATGTGTATGCATATTGTGTGTTTGGGTATATGCGTGATGTAGGCTTGTGGTTGTGTGAAAGATGACATGGCATTGTGGTCGTGTGAGGGGCAACATAGGATTGTTGCATGTGGGGAGGTGACATGAGACTGGTCACATGTGATGACAGACTGGTCATGTGCGGGTGACATGGGGAACATGGGACTGACTGGTCGAGTGTGTGAGATGACATGGGATTGTGGTCACGGGCGGTTATGTGCTCAGACACGGGACTGATTGCGTGTGTGGAGGAGATGGGTGGCATGTGGGCGAGTGTGAGGGAAGGACCAGAGCCGGGTTCCTGGGTCCCCCCTGAGACCCCTGCGGACATCCGGCCTATGTGACCGCTGTGTGCTAGTCAGCGGCCCCAGGAGTCACTGGTGCTGTCGTTGCCCCCAGCTGGTCAGCATCGGCTCCTCTTACAACTATGGGAACGAGGACCAGGCCGAGTTCCTGTGCGTCGTCTCCAAGGAGCTGCACAACGCTCCCTACGGCACGGCCAGCGAGCCCAGCGAGAAGGCCAAGGTGGGTCCCAGGCAGGTGGGGGCTGCCACGGAGCACTCCAGTCGCGGCTCTCTTGTGGGGGAAGCCTTTGGGGGCCAGTCGCCTGAGGAGCCATCATGTGGTGGCTGTCATGGCGACAGACTGTGGGATCCATGTCTCAGCTGGAGGCTGGTGTTGGCGGGTGTGTGTGTGTGTGTGTATGTGTGTGTGTGTGTGTGTGTAAGTGTGCAAGGGCAGTATCTTAGGCTCTTGAGCCAGCCACAGAGTCTCCCTTGGGGTCCTGCTAACCCCCCCCCGGCTGTTGGGTGTGCCCTGCTTCACATCGGAAATGCCAGGAGACATGGGGCGCCAGGCTCCCCAAGCTGGAGGCCAGGGGAGCAAGCTGCAGCCTCACTGCCCTCACTCACACCCATTGGGTCCTGGCTGGCCAGGTGCCTTAGGAGAGGCTGGAGCTGGGGGGTGAGCCCACTGTCCTCCGGCAGACACCCAGGCTCTCCACCCACGTCACCATCGCCGTCTGCCCCATCTCTTTCAGATTCTGCAGGAGCGGGGCTCTCGGATGTGAGGCACTGAGCCCAGAGTAGGCTGCCCTCTGCCCCCCCGGACCCTGGGCCTCTGAGCACCGTGCCAGGGGCCTGGCTGTGACGGTTTCCCCTAAAGATCGGGGCTGAGGGTGCGAGAGGCGAGACCAGACTGCAGAGCAGATGTCAGTGCTGCCCGGGACCTGCCGGATGCCGCCGACCACTGGGAGTGACTCCTCAACCCCGAAGACCATTAAAGGACAATGTTCTTGGTGCTACACAGCGGCCCCCACGCACAGGGGGTCCCCACGGGACGTCGCCGGTGGCCCGTCCACCACGGGACACCGCCTGCCTGGTTCTGGGGTCGCCAGCCACCTGCCCCTCTGTCTGCCTTGCGGGGGCACCTGACAGCAGCCTGCCCTTGCCTTGAGTGGCGCCTGGCTCTGGTCCCCAGGCCGGAGAACCCGGTGCCTGTCCCCCAGTGGGGCGGGCGGCGTGTGCCTGCGATGGAACCGGGCGGGAGAGGGTGGACCGGCTTCGCGGAACTTTCTGGGTGTTTACACACGTCGCACGCGTCAGCCTCTCTCCGCCTTGTGCCCGTTTCCTTGTCTAACTATGCAGTTCTCTCGCCAGAGTCCCAGCTGTCATGGGCATCCCGTCCTCAGCCACCTCCCCCTCTAGTGAGAAACGCTTCCGGAGCCCCTTCTCCTTTGCCAAGGACCTGCTCGCTCGTCGCCTCCGGGCCGTCGTCCGCATGGAGGCTCCGCACGGAGCCAGGGCGCCCGGCTCGGAACCCTGACCTCGTAGATAGGCTTGTGGTTTGTTTTTTTAATTTAAAGACATTAAGACTTAACCCACTAAAATTGACTCCAAGGGGATATTTATACTTTTATACTTTTGTAGGTATCCATATTTTATCAGCTTACAGTGTAACGTCTCAGTTTCCCCTGAAATCAGCAAATAAAAGTGTGTATTTATGAACGAGCATATCAGCTGGCAGGTGGCGGTGCTCATACCACCTCCAGAGCCCATTGTCTAGGGACCGGGCCCGGCAGCTGCCCTGCACTGCACTGCACACCCCTGCTCCCATCCCCGGCCCCGCCCCTAGGAGTATGCTTGGCAAGTTGACGGTGCTCGCCGTCCATCCTTCCGTCTGTCCTTGGGCCTCTGTTGGTGTCCAGTTTGTCCCAGCTGCCTTGTCCACCTGCTGGTCAGCATCACACACCCCGGGACACACAGCTTCTTTGGCAGGCTTCTCTTTTGGCCTGTCCCTGTGTCTGAGCAGCTAAGTGGGTTCCCCTTGCTGGCTGCTAAGCACTGCCAGGGGGCCTAGCCTGGCTGGGGGCATGGGTTGGATTGGCATAGGGGTGGGAAACCCGGATTCCACATGGGAGGTTGGCATCGGAACAGCTCTGAGGCCATTCGCAGACCCAGGGGTTTCCCAGGAGGGGGTCTGCATGGAGACCCTGAGCCACACAGGCTGGCCAGCCTATTCACCCACCCACCCAACACACATCTGCTGGGCCCCTTGGGCAGGGAGAGGCCGGAGGGAAGTGGAGGGAGGTCTGGGTGAGGGCCTCATGGGACCCTGCCGAGCTCATGCTGGAAAGGTCCAGAACCCACCACGCCCTTGTGTCCCTCCCAGCTGCCGGTGTCTTGTCTGTGACAGAAGGCACTGTCTGGATGACTGAACTTTGAATCCCTGCCCCCACCTGCCTACCAGCTACCACTTGAACTGCAGGTGGTTCCAGGAACCCCAAGAGGGAGCCACCTTCAAAGGGCTGATCCACAGTCGGTTTCTGCAGACCTCCCTCTGTTTCCTCCCACCCTGAGTTGGCACCACAACCCCTGCCTGGGGTGTTATGCTGTATAGAGGAGGCCTGGTGCCACCTCAGAGTGCTCCCAACCCTGAGACTATCCTCCAGGACACACCTGCTCCCGTCCCCATCCCGCCCCCATGCTTGGTGTGGGCTAAGGGGCCGCTCAGCCCTAGTGACAGGTCAGCATTTGTGAATGGCATATGCCCATGTTGGTCACTGCCTCACACAGACCAAGTCACCCCAGGCTACAGAAGTTGGACATGTGCAGTCCCATGCTATGGGGATGTGTCAGGCTCATCAGCCTATGCCTCCCCTGGAGGGGGAGGAGGGTGGCGGACCACCACACCCCAAAACCTGAGATGGATGGTGCTGCGCACACGTGAGCCGGCCCTGGTCCTCCCATCACCAGCAGGCAGCTGGCACCCCCATCTATACAAATACCCTGAGTTCAGCATCCTCTCGAGCACAGGCCCTGGGCAAGAGCAACCCTGCCCCCAGCTTGTCCCTGGAGGTCTGCCTACCCGTCTCAAGAAGCTTCGCAAACTGCCAGAGTGGCCACTGCTTGGCCACTTGGGAGGTGACCACCCAATGTGTATGCTTCAAGCCAGACCCCTGTCCCTCCTACCTGGAGGCAGACACATGGGAGGAGAGCTCCCCTGGGCCAGGGCCACTGCAGGTGCCTGCTGAATGGTGACCAATTAATACCCTCTCAAATAGCGTTGGCTCCCCTGGCACTAGGGGGGGTGACACTTGTGCCTCTGTGCACGTGCATGCGTGTGCATGTATGTGTTCATGAGTGCCTGTGGTTACAGGCATGTGTCATCATAGTTGCTTGTACATGGGTACGTGCATGTTGGTGTACACATGTGAGTACCTGCATGGCTGTGATGACTGCATGCATATGTATGCACACATGTGTGCATGTGTGTGGCATCATGAGCACTTGTGTACGGGTGTGCGTGTGACCACATGTAATAAATATACCCTGCCTTGGGAGGGCCCAGTGTACCGTGTCAGAGGTGTGCAGAGGGCAAGGGTTTGATCCAGACGGAACCTACCAGGCTGCTGAGAGACAGCTCCTGGGAAGAGGGGGCTACACTCCCGCCTGGTGCCCTCCCTTGGCACCCATCCCAGCAGTCCTCCGGAAACTCCAGGCAGCAGTGGGGGCAGGGACTGCTCGGCTGGAATTTCGCGTCGGGGGAGGGGCCTCCTGGGAGCGGGCTGCTACTCCTGTCCCAGGTGACTCCTGTTCCCCTTCCCACTTGGAAGCTCCTCCCTCTGCCGTGTGGGTGTGTGTGTGGGCGGGGGGAGGGGGGTAGCGAGGGTGCTTTGCCCTACCCCAGCTACCAGAAACTCAAAGTCAGCTTGTCTTTCCCGCCAGGAGCCGCACGGCAGCAGCCTGACGCTGGGCGTTTATTGGAGGGGCCATAAATAAAAACACTGGGCGTGGGGAGTGGGGGACTTATTTACATCTGTACACGGCGGCACCTGGGCTCGGGCGGGCTCACAACACTGAGAGCAGGGCCGCCAGCACCAGGTGCAAGGCGTGGGCGCCCAGCAGGGGCGCCAGGTTCCGCCCGGGTGGCACCTGGACCCGTGGACCTCGCCTCTGGTCCCCTCTAGTGTCCGCAGGCTGGAATTGCAGCTCGGGGATGATCCGGTGGATCCAGTCATAGTGGGCAGTGACCCGGATGTATACGCCTGGGCGGTTCCGGCGGGCACAGCCCTCGCCCCAACTGATCACGCCAGCCTGCAGCCAGGACTGGTTCACGAGGCACACCAAAGGGCCCCCTGAGTCCCCCTGGGTGAGGAAAAGCAGAGGCCGCCGTCAGGGCGTGGACTGAGAGCTAGCTTCTGCAGGTGCATGTATCTGCACCCCTGCACAGGTGCATGTATATCCAGAACGCATGCACACATACATGTGCGCACACATGTGCACATACAGCATCCATGCACATAAACACATGAAACAGTACACACGCACAGACACTTGCACACAGCATACACGTGTGCATCAACACATGCACATATACATGCACGCAGCAAGCACACACACCCACCTGTGCTTCATTCTGGACCCTGTCTTTCTTCTCTTTGCTCCGCCCTTCCCCCTCTCAGTTCTCCCATCCTTGCCCCCTTCCTGCCCCACCCCAGCCCCCCAGCCCTTTCTTTTCTGATCTGAGGTGCTTGTCTCTCTACTGTCCTCTAATGACCTGCCGTGACTCTCCTAGCGGCCCCACCCCTGACCCCTGCTTTTGGGAGTGACCCAGGGGATGGCTTTTAAAACCCCATTTCCAGACAGTCCCAGAAGCCGGAATCGGCACCTCCCTCCGCTGGCCCCGCCTACCTTGCACGCATCCTTCTTGCCCTCGGCGAAACCGGCGCACAGCATGTCTGCTTTGATGGTCTGGGGCTGGAGGTCCCAGTCGGTGTCTTTGCTGTAGAGCAGGTTACATCTGGGGGTGTCAATGATGGGCACAGCCAGCTTCTGCAGGATCCGAGGGTTGGGCAGGCGGTCTGGGGGTGGGAGTGGGAGACCGATGTTCAGGAGGCAGCCCAGCCCTGCCCTCCCCACTTCCTGCTGGATTCCAATGCTTCTCCAAATGACCCGGGCTTTGCGGAATGAAATGAGCGAGCGCCTTCTGAGTCCTTCCTTCCCTCCTCCTCCTCAGGACCCCTTCTCCCATCCCAGAATAGAGTCGTGTGCACCCTTATCGGCAGAAAAGGATCGGTGCTCAGAGCGGCCCCCAAGCCGCCCAGCGTCTTCTCTAGGCACCCCTTCCCACTAATTACCTTGCTCGCTGGGGCTGCCCCAGCCAGTGACCGAGCAGTTCATGCCCGCCTTGAAAACGACCGAAGGGTCCGGCACGCAGACCGGGAGGATGTAGTCGGTGAACACCACGGGCGTCTCCAGTTCCACCAAGGCCACGTCGGCGCTGGAGGCCATGCCCTGATACAGGGGATTGCTCTCCACTCGCTTCACCCGGGCATACACGGCGTGTGGCCCCGGGGTCACCAACTGACGCGCCCCCAGCAGGACCCGGTACAGGGACATGTCCGAGGTGCTGGGAAAGAGAGGAGGGAGCATTGGTAAGGCGGGGCGGGGTTTTGTGGAGGTCCAGTGAGGAAGGGGAGGGGGAGGGCTCACCCCCCGCCCCCCCACTGGCTAGAAGTGTCTACTTCCTACAGTGGTGGCGCGCCTAGCCTTCATCCCCAGCCCTGGCCAGGTGGGCGAACTTCAGGCAAGTCACCTAGCCAGTTGACTGTGACTCAGTTTACTTGTCCGTCAAATGAGGGCTGTTCCCACCTGACAGATGTGCGGGGAGGGCTGAAGGGAATTTGACTTGAGCTAAATGCTTCAGGTACCCTCTCCAGCCGAGCCCACGGGAGGGAGTGTAACGGGAAGCGGGGACTGCGGAGGGAGGCAGGTGCAGTTCTGTCTATGTGCTCTGTCAGCGGGCGACCTGCAGTCGCTGCATTTGAATTTCCCAACTTCCGATGCGGGGGTGGGCTTGCGGGGAGGGGTGCTCAAATCGCCGCTCAGCTGTGCTGGGAGGAGAGTGAGATGCCTGGGGAGCCCGGGGTCCGAGCTGGGCGACCTCACAGCGGAGTTTGGATGGAGAGGGAGGAGAAGGGCGGGGGAACATTGTGTCCAGTCACCCACCTCCCAGGTAACCAAAGTCGCGGCCAGGAAGGGCGGGGTCCTGAATTGCAAAGATGGGAGGGGAGCTGATGAAGAGGGTGGAGCGTGAAAGGAGCCTCTCTGTGAGGGGTAGGGGTGGGGTAGGGGTAGGGGGGTGGCTGGCATCCTCAGACAACTGGCTAGGTGACAGTGCCAGAGGGGACCTGCAGTGGGGGGGAGTGGACGCCCGCACCTGGCCGGAGCAAGGTCTGGCCCTGCAGGACGCGAGCGGACCGGCGAGCGGGCGCTGTCCGCGGTGCTGAGCCCGGGACGGGCGCGCGCGGACTCACTTGGAGAAGCAGTGTGCTGCGGTCAGCACCCAGCGCGCCGTGATGAGGCTGCCCCCGCAGAAGTGGCTCCCGTTGCGCTGAATGCTGACTTGCCACGGCCACTCGCGTTCCTTCGCGTCCTCCCCGCCCACCATCCGGTTCAGCATTCGGGGCCGGCCGCAGGCTGGGGAGAAACGAGCGGGCCAGGGCTTAGCGGCTGCTCTGGGGCCCTTCCGGCAGCCGCTCTGCGGGAACCCGGGGTACAGGCTGACCTGGGCCTGAAATGGTGGCACAGGTCCTGTCCTACTTGGCACGATACGGGGCCTCAGTCTGGTGTGGGGACCCCAGACGAGGCATGGTATGCGTACGGAGGGGACATCCCTGTTGCGACTGAGCCCCCTCCTGTTCCCGCGATGACTGAGCGCCTTCCTGTGGCTTCAGACCCTATGACCCTGGGACTCGTCCTGGTGCCCCCGCCCGCTCCCAACCCCCGGGAGTGCCCTAGGTGCTAGGACTTTCCCCCACCCGTTTTGGGGGCTCAGTTCATCTCAGTCACAATTGAAATGATTTTGAGGTCATGGTTGTCCAGCCCCATGTGTGCAGGTGTGTGAATATGTCAGTGTATGTGTGCATGTGAATGCATGTGTGCAAGCGTGTGGGTGCTAGTGCACGTGTGTGCATGTGGACATCTGAATGAGTCCGTGTGGACATGGGTACACGTGTGCAGATGCACATACTAGTGCGTGTATGTACAGTTCGCACGTGGATGTATGTGCATGAATATGAATGTACATGTGGGTGTTTATGCGAATGCGTATGTATGTGCGTGCATATGCTGAGTGCACACTTGCATGAATATGCATATATGTGAATGCATGTGTATGTGAGCTCATGTTTTTGAACATGTGAGCAAACACTTGCATGTGTACATGTGCATGTGCACAGGTGGACTTGTATATGAATGCATGCGTGCATGTGAGCACACTTGTGTGAGTGCCCATTACACAGGTGTGTGTGTGTGGGACTGCACATACATGATGGTATGGGGGGATAAGTACTTCCCCTTTGGCTTCAAAAGTCAGGTCCCTTTGTGCCTTGTCCCCCAGCGTCTTGGAGTCCCCAGGCCTGCCAGCTCCAACCCCCTGACCCCGGGAGTTGCTTGTTTGTACCTCTTGATGCCTTGGTCCCTCGAATCCCTGGAAATGATAAAAAGGTGATCAGCATTGTTGAAAAAGCCAGAGTCTGCCCTCCCCTGACCAGCCTCTCCAACTGCTGGACCCCTCTCTCCCAGTCTCAGAGGGACGCTGGAGAGGCCAGTTTAGCCCCCAGGCCAAGCCGGTGGTCAGAGCTTATCAATAAAGTTGGGTGAATTTCTCACCACCCGGGTTCTGAGGGACCCTGCTGGGGTGGGTGATGACCCCCTCCTCCCCAGAGGGTCTTTCCTACACTACAGCCAGTCCCATCTGCCTGGGCCAGGGAATGAGTGTCAAGACGGCTCAGAGCTGGGGTTAAAGAGGTGTCCCTGGTGGAGAGGAGGGGCTGCTTCTGTATTTTGAAGATCTGGGGGCTTTCTCGAGAAGCCCTGGTGGTACAGAGGTTGAAGCACTTGACTGGTAGAACCAGTTCAGCCATTCGACCACCAGCTGCTCCCTGGGAGAAAGGCAGAGCAGGAAGTCCCTGTAAAGGCCGACAGCCACAGAAAGGCTCTGAGACAGTTCTATACTGGACTCTGAAGTTCCTGAGAGTCGGAGGGGCTCCACGTGGCCTCAATGGTAGCGGTGGGTTTTGTCTGAAGCGGGGTGTGGGAGTGTCATGGTTCTGCTGCTCAGAAATGGCTCCAAGCTCTCCTTCCAGGCTGCCTCCCATCCTGACCCGGGACCACACCAGCCCTTTCAGGTCCGGAAGTCATCATGGGTGACCACAGCCTGTGAGGTGCCCCACAGCCGCCTCTCCCTCAGGCCTCCACATGCTCTGTCTTGGGGCCCTCAGAGGCCCCTGGTACCTATGGTGGGGCAGTCCAGGGGGCCGGCAGAGGAGTGAGAGTGAGGGTTATTCTGGGGGAACTGGAAATGGAGACAGACCCCTTTGCTCACATCCCACACCTCTGCCCAGAGAAGCATGCTTACAAAAGCTGCCCGAATTCACCCACATTCTGTCGTGGTGGACTGTAGCACACTTAGGGCCTTTTGCTTTTCTGGGGGCTTGCCAGGTCCTCTTGGCTGTTCTACCTGAGGGGATAGATCCTATCACATTGTCCCTACGCTTTGAGCCCATGGCTTCCAGCACTGAGGCGACTTCTCCCCATCTGATCTCCCCTCTCTTAGGTTTTCCCCCAAGTCCTAGTTGCCGCACACGGCTGGCCTTCACTTCCTCTGGGAAGGTTTCCTTGCTTGCACTGCCCACCTGGGAAGCTTGGCTTCCTCTGGTCCCTCCCCTGGGCTCTGCCCACCTCCTCCCAGAGCTGCAGGCCTCATCTCACCCCCGAGGACAGAGCGGTGGTGTCACCAGCCTGAGCACGGGGGAGAAGGAACAATCATGGGCCAGGCCAGGATTCACTGGGGGCGGGGGAGGGCGGAGGGCTGGGAGGAGCTGGGTACTGAGAACGGGGAATGTCCTTTGGGGGGCCAGATGGGACAGCCAGTGCGCCAGGCCTGTCACTCTTGAGCCCAGAGTGCTGATGCTCCTCCAGCTGGCTGAGATAGAGCTGGCTGGCTGGACCGGGAGGTGCCAGGCAGGGTCTGGGCCAGCAGTGGGCTGGGGATGAGGGTGGCGTCCCAGTCTGGGCTTGGCCCATGGCCTGTTTGGCAGGGACCTCGATTACTCAGCCCCGCAGGAGTCATTCCCCGATACACACCCCGCTGGAGTCTGGCTGCCTCAAAGAACCCTATTATCCCTGGACCAGGGGCAGAGAGGCCAGGCCAGGCCCACTCCAGGCCCAGGCATGCCAGGGGCCCTTCTGTGGAGGTGCCACCCTGCCACCCTCCCACCAGCGAGAACGAGGAAGCCTGGGGCCTGGCCACAACCCGGAGGTGAAACGAGGACAGGGAAATGTGGAGGCTGCCCTGGGCTGGCCCAGGAATGCAGGAAGGTTTCCCTAGCTGAAGGGGCACGCCCTGCAGGGAGTGGCCTGGCACCTGCTGACCCCAGCCTAGGACTGGGCGAGATCACGGAGGCCTTTCCCAGTCCCCCATCCATTTCTCTCGGGGGGTGGGGTGGATACCTGCAGCCCACACCTCTGCCCAGCTCTCTGCCAAGGTCCCTCTATCAGCCTTCTGGAGCTTCCAGGGACAGCAGGCAGCCCCAGCCTGGCTACCCTCCCCCTGCCCGACTGACAGGTCCAAGTGGCTGGAAGATATGCTGGGGAAAGCCATGGTCTGAAAGTTTTTTGGGGGGTGCGTGTGTGCTGAGGGGCTAGGATGAGGGAGCACGTGAGTTCCAGGAAGGAGGCAGACAGCAATGACATCACTGCTGAAGTGGGGCTCCCAGGCTTGCACCCCAGCCCCCTCCAAGTCTGCCTTCCCCATTCAGTTCCCCCCCTTCCCCAACTCCCCCAGTCATCTGGAACCTTCCAGCCTCAGGCACCATCGCTGGGAGGGGCAAGGAGGCCAGGTTGCAGCTGGATGCTTGGGGCTGGCTCGATGGTGGCCTCTGGGCAGGGAGGTCCCTCAGGGAACTGCACTCACCCAGTCTGAGCAGCAGCAGCAGCAGCACCACAGCAGGGGGCCTCATGGTCTGGGCCTGGCTGGGGGCAGTGGTGATGGCCCTTGGGGAGCACAGGCGAGCTGCAAGCCTCCATGAAGTGGGGTTTTATGCCGGGCGGTGGTGAGTGTGGGTTCGGCTATGCAGTCTGACCTGTCCGCCCAGCCGGCCCGCCTCCTCTCCACAGGAAGGAGGCACCCCAGGAGCCCCATGACCTGACTCTGAACCCCCTGAGCCCAGCTATACCAGAATCCCACTGCACCCCAACACCCCCTGGGGGCTGTCCACCTGGACTTCCCTGACCAGGAGCTGACCACAGACACTCCCACATGGTCCCAGATGGCCCATAAGTGCCCACAGGCTGGACATGAACCGATCTAATCACCTTTCCTCTTTCTTTCCTTCTGTCCTTCCTTCCATCATCCCTCTGTCCCTCTGTCCCTCCCTTCCGCGCATCCATCCGTGCTCCTTTTGTTCCCGAGGGTCTCAGGCAGGACAAGCATCAGTGTCTGTAGCTGGCAAGGCTACTACCATTACTGAATGTTCTGTTCGAAGATGCTAAAAAAACACGGAATCCCCCATCAAAAGGGGGGAGGAATGCAGAACAGAGTTGAAAATTGTTCCAGAACTTAGTCTTTCCAGAGCCACGGAGGTGGGATGAACCCATGAACCATGGCCTTGAACGGCTCTTTAAACTGAGGCAAAAATAAGCTCCGAAGTCCTCCGAGAAACCAGCAAGAGTGGAGGTTCATTCATTTGAAAAATAATTAATAAAAAAGTCTTTCCGAGCTTTGGGCTCAAAATTGTAAAAACTTTCTAAATGGGATCAGCTCAGACAGCAACCTTGGGGGCAGTGAGTTCATGCTAATGAGCGAAGGGCACCGTGGGAAAGGAGGGCGAGCTTTATCTTGCATGTGGAGGAGGAGCGGTGGGCGCGATCTGAGCTCTGCTTTGTGGGGTCTCACCCTCACAGTCCACAAAACCCCGGGGTGGGGTGCTGGAGAAGCGCCAGGGCTGGGACAGGAAGGCTAAGGATGGGAACTGATGCCAGTCTTCCCGAGGGCTCGCCAGCACTGGAAGCTGGGCCCCAAGGTGCCCATCCTGCCCTGGACGGCCGGGGAGTCGCGGGTAGGGTAGGGGGCTGCCCAGAACCCGGGCCTGCGGGCGGGGCGGAAGCGGATTCTGGGAAGGCCAGATCGGGGTGACAGGTACAGGCGTCACTGCCCGGGCGCGGCCCCGCGGCTAGGCGCGCGCGGAAGAGGCTGGGGAGGAAGTTATTTGGGGCACGGGGTGTCAGGCCGGAGTTGAGGCTCAGAGGCCGGCCGGGGGTCAGGGACTGGGGGCGGGGTGGGCCTGCCTCAGTTTCCTGGCTTGCACTGGTGGCCTCCCCTCCACCAGAGTCCAGGCCGCTCCGAGCTAACGCGTGACAGCCTGGGGGAGCAGTGAGGGGCGAATGGGTGCAGGTGGAGGTGAGGGTAAGGAGGGAAGTGGGGAGTCCTCTCGCTCCGCCCCACTGCCTAGTCCCCACTCGGAAGTGGGAGGGCGGGCCCCTAGTGGTCACTAGACTCAGTGTCTTCACTCCCCCAGCGCCCCCAGTTCAGGACTGCTCCCCAGGGGCTGGCCCTCCCTCCTCCCCTCTCCTCTCTCATGCCCCTCCACCCACCACCCCTGGTGCCCTGGAGTTCCAGGTGGAGGAAGAGCCACCTGAGTCTCCAGAGGGAAGGAGGGGTAATTGCGAAGGGAGAAGTCACGCTGGTTTCCATGGCTAGCGACCCCACCTGCGCGATGGAAGAAACACAGCCGGCTCCTGGGCCATCCTCTCACTCCTTGCTGGGACTGAGTCCATGGTTTCAGCCACTGGGCCCACCCATCTCTTAGACGGTCTTCCGTTTTCCCCGGGACCCACCATACCTTTACAAGCATGACACCCTTCTTCAGGGACGGTCCCTCCTGATCACAACGTGGACAGTCTCACGGTCCTTGCTTCTAAGGAGGATTCTGACTGCCCTACCAAGACACATTTGTTGGACCTTCTGGAAGTCCATGGTATATTTTTTGGGGAATCTGCTGTGGGAAGGAGCCCAGGTGGCAGAGGGGGTGTCTTGGGCTGCTGATCACAAGGTCAGCAGTTCGAAACCACCAGGTGCTACTCATCACAAAGATGAGGCTTTCGACTCCAGTAAGGAGTGATCATCTCAGAAACCCATGGGGGCAGCCCTGCTAAGTCCCACGGGGTCACTGTGAGTCCGAATGGACTCTATGGCAGGGAGTTAGATTTTTGGTTTTTATACCATGGAAAGAGATGGCCCTCAGGAATCCTTCATTCATAGATTTCCTTTGTTTATTCAACCATTCATTCAGCAAGTATGCAGATACCCAGGGAGGAGACTAAGGGTGGACGCCGCAAACGAATACAGCCAGGAGCTGGAGACAATACAGGGAGATTATAACCTGTGGGAAGCGTTTCAGGAACATGTGTGACCCCATGATTCTTCAGCAAGTCTCATTGCTGGGGGGATGGGGCCATCGAGACCCTTTGAGAGGAGCTACTTCCTGTGGGTGTCCTCTGTTTCCCCTGCCTTTTCCTTCCAAATCCGATCCTTTAGCTTGGGGGGCTGGGGGGCAGGATGGGGAATGACTAAAGTTTAAGGCCAAGTCAGCAACAGAAATCAAGTGTGGATCTGTGTCGGATGGAATTCTTGTCCCCTGCCTGCCCCCCCAAATGTGTTCTCTTTTTCAACCATGATGCCCGTGGTTATCATCCCATGGTTCTAGTCATGAGACAGGACTAGGGTCAAGTTGTGCCTTGAGCCAGTCTCTTCAAAGAGTTCAAAGAGAGTGAGCAGAGATGGGGGAGCGAGGCTGGTGGAAGGCTCCCTCTGGGGAACCAGGAAGCAGAAACTGAAGCGCTTCCTCCAGAGGCATCAGAGACAGAAAGCCTTCCCTGGAGCTGGGGCTCTGAATTCAGACTTCCAGGCTCCTGAACTGTGAGAAAATAAATGTCTGTTTGTGAAAGCCGCCCCCGTCTCCCACTCCCGTGGTCTTTCTGTTACAGTCAGAGAGACAGGCTGTCAGAGGACACTGGAGTGGGGAGCTGGGTGGGAGGGAGCTGTGAGCAGAAAGTGAAGTCCCTTCTTTACAACCTGCACCAGGCAGCTGTGGCAGAGATCTGAAACCAGATGCGTGGTGGTGGTGGTGGTGGTGGTGGTGGTGATAGGTGTCATTGAGTAGTTCTGACGCATGGCGACCCTCTGTGCCACACCTGGAACCCAGAGGGATTCGGAAACTTAACTATATTTCCAATTGTCCAACCTTCCTAGGATGGAGACTCAGACTGCAATCAACTCTCCAGAAGGGAGGTAGTGTTGAAGGTTCAGAGTCGTGTAAGACAGAAACAACAACAAAAAAACCACCCGTGGCCCTCAAGTTCACCAAACAATCACACCCCAAACTGGTTACAAAATAAAAAGGCAAACAATAGATAAAGATGACAAATGCTACCTCCCCCCCCCCCACCACACACCTGGCACCGTAGTTGTGAGAGGGGCCGGAGAAATGGGTCCCAAACACCCAGGAGACCCGGAGGGTGAAATGAAGGCAGGATACAAAATGCTAATTCACCAAAGAGGAAGGCAATTTGACTAATAGACTTGCTGAGAAGTGTCCAGTCTCTGTAATTAAACACATGCAAATCCAAACCACAGCAAGGAGATGTGACTTCTCCAGCACTGAGCTCACCTGCACAAGTGAGCCAGGTGGACCAGGAGGACTTGAAGCAGGGGAGCCAGGGCTGTGGCAAAATGCTGTGGGCGAGCAGATAGGCATGCACCTGGCGCAACCTTCTTAGGGCTCACATTGTCGGTTGGTAGCTTCAACATTTTTCTTCGCCAACTGGTAAAATACACAAACATTGACTTTGGCCACTTTGGCCATTTTCAACTGTACAACTGATTGACACCAATCACACCCACAACACTGTGCCACCATTACCCTTGGGTGGCTGAGAAGGCTCAGGACAGGGACTGGCCACTTGTCAAAGTAGAGGCGCCAAGCAGAAGGTGAAGGTAGTGTCACGGATTGAATTGTACCTCCTCCTCCACCAACTATGTGTCCACTGAGCCATGCCGCAATTCGGAGTGGTTTGGCAGTTAGGTAATGATGCCGTCACCCCATGATGGGATCAGAGGTGATCAGTCAATCAATTGTTAGGGGGTTAGGGTGGGATGCAGCATTTTAGTTCAGGTCACAGCCCTGGACTGATGTAAGGGGACTTCCCCAGGGGTGTGGCCTGCATCGCCCTTTATCTTACAGGTGATAAAAGCAGACGGAAGGAAGCAGGGAAGGAAGCACCTGACCATCACCAAGAAAGAAGAGTTGGGAGCAGAACATATGCTTTGGACCAGGGTCTCTGTGAAGGGAAACTCCTAGACTAATTGTTTGGCATTTAGTGTAACATGATTAGATCAGTTTCAATGTTACTGATGCCAAGCCACGTGGACATCTTCAAGGAGCCTGAAGCCCACAGATGCTAAGATCTTTCTCCGAAACTGTGAACCAACAGAGAGAGCGAGTCTCCCCTCAAAGCCGGCGCTCTGGATTCAGGTGTCTGACCTCTTGAACTGAGAGAGAATAACTTCTGTGTATCAAAGCCATCCCCTCGTGGCGCTGGATGACTAGGACGCCAAGCATGGTCTCCTTCTCCAGGGACCGGCCCCTCCTGATGACATGTCTAAAGTAAGATGAAATCTCACCCACCATCGGAGCATCGTGGTTGTCCCTTCTTGGGCTAGTTCGTGGGCTCTTCATGGCGTAGGATATCTAGAAGAAGTAAAGCCACCGCAGCGACGGTTACGGTGCTTCCAGGGATGGCTGGGAGGGGGAAATGGAGAATCACTGCTCAGCGACACTGAGTTTCTATTAAAGGTGATGAAAGCAGTTGGTAATGGAAAGACCTGGTGGTTATATTATATGTGACAAGGAATGCAACAAAGGTCTCCGTATTCTACACAAAACGTGGTTGAAATGGCAGCTATTTTGTTCGATATTTTTCACACCTGTGCACCAACACTCACGTGTGCACATAAACAGCAGCAGCAGCAGCAACTCCTGAAAGACCACACAATGTTGAGCAGTGACTAGCTCGCTGTGATGCTGTTGTCAGGAGCAGGGATGGGCGAGAGGAGCTCAGCTGGGGAGCGGAGCCCTCCTCAGAGGCAGGAGGGGCCATAGGAATCCGGGTGCTGCTGCCGACCTCAGTTCTCACCCCAAGGTCTCCACCTTCTTCTGATGATGGCTACCTTCTCTCGTTTGCAAGCTAAGTTCCTCTCAGGCCCCATTTGGTATAAAAATCTCAGGGATGACATTAATTGGCCCAACGTGATTTCTGTCAAGTGTGGGCAACAATGAAAACATTTTCAGAGGTGAAAGGTCTCGGACATCTTATCTCCCACGCGCCATTCTTGGGAGAACTCACAAGGCAAGAAGGGGTAAACCAAGACACGACACCCAAGGACTAGGGTATCCAAACCAGGAGAAAGGCAGGTGAAATTTGAAGGCTGACAGTCATGGCATGTCCGGGGGTGAAAATGAGTGTCCAGGAACAGGAAGGATGCAGAGAAGGGTGGGGGGCAGGGATGGAATTGATATATTCGCTACTGGGATTGGCCTTCTGAAAAATTGTACTAAGAACAAATCGGCAAGTGTGGGTACGTAACACCGTAAAAGAGTAACGATAGACTTTGAGGGGAGCGTGAGCAAGGCTACCCCACGCTGTTGTGAGGTGCCCCCTGGCCTTGCACCATCCTGTCAGCGGCTATGTCTGAGCCTATGATGTAGCCACCGTGTCCCTCCAGGAGGGTCTTCCTCCTGTTTGCCAACCCTCCACTGTCCCGAGCATGATGCCTTTCTCCAGGGCCTGGACGTGAGAGAAGTCTCCCCATCCTTGCCTCCAAGGAGCCTTCTGGTTGTACTTCTTTTTTAAGTTTTATTTTTTTAAAACATTTTATTAGGGGCTCATACAACTCTTATCACAACCCATGCATATACATACATCAATTGTATAAAGCACATCTGTACATTCTTTGCCCTAATCATTTTCTTTTTTTTTTCTTTTCTTTTTTTACATTTTATTAGGGGCTCATACAACTCTTATCACAACCCACACATATACATAAATCAATTGTATAAAGCACATCCGTATATTCTTTGCCCTAATCACTCTCAAAGCATTTGCTCTCCACTTAAGCCCTCTGCATCAGGTCCTCTTTTTTTCCCCTCCCTCCCCGCTCCCCCTCCCTCATGAGCCCTTGATAATCCACAGATTGTTATTTTGTCATATCTTGCCCTATCCGGAGTCTCCCTTCCCCCCCTCTCTGCCGTCCATCTCCCAGGGAGGAGGTCACATGTGGATCCCTGTAATCAGTTCCCCCTTTCCAACCCACTCACCCTCCACTCTCCCAGCCTCGCCCCTCACACCCCTGCTGGTTGTACTTCTTCCAAGACAGGTCATTGATTCTGTTGTCAGGCCATGATGCTTCCACTACGTTTCGTGGGCGGACCGTCGTTCTAACAACATATTTTCGTCAGTCCTACGACATGTACAGCAGGCATATGCATACGGGAAGGGGTGACTGAGAACAGCATGGCTTGGGTCAGCGCCCCTCGGTCCTCAGAGTCTCAAAGTGACCTCCTTGTTCTTCACTCCCGGCAGGAGGTGTTGTGGGGCAGGTCTGGCCAGGGCGACTGATCCGTCATTGGACCTCTTGACCGCTGCTCCCGCGAGCCTTGCCGGGGACTGGGAGGGCTTTAGGCAGCGCTCCTCCATTTGTGCTGATGCTAGCTGTGGGCCTGTTGCGAGCTTTTGGGGTATTTTTTTCCCAATTGAGTTTTTTTTTTGAAAGTTAAAAAGGAAACCACTTAGGACATTACAAAGCTTGGCTATGACTAATATTTGAACAGGTAATGTTAATTACCCTAAATACCAAATAATTGGGAGGTTGGGGCGCCTCCATCACATCGATTGTGAGGTATGATGGAGAACCGGTCCATAGATTTCTCAAATTTCCCCCCACCCCATGGGACACAATGTTTATTCAAAAAGTTTGAAAAACGCACAACTGACAACTCATAGCCCAAGCTCATTCACTGCCAAGTGCTAGTTGGCTGCGTGTGACCCGCATGTTGATTTAGCGGAGTCAGCGTCCTACCCATGACCATCTGACCGCCCTTGGGAAATTTTACTCAGCAGGAGCAGACAATAGGCATTCAAACAAATAGTTTATAACCAAGAGGTAGATTCCAGGAAGGGGCCGGGGAAGGATGAGCGAAGAATTTCTCACTTTAAACAAGGTGGTCGGAATGGACCTGTCAACAGAAGGACACTTGGACCCTGAATGCCAGGACCAGGAACGAAACTTTCCCCGGTGGGAAACTCCCTGTGTTGGCCAGGAAAGTCCCCCAGGAGCCAGGCCTTGCTCTCCCATATTCTCTAGCTGCACTCTAAAGGGAAATGGAGATGTTGCCAAGAATTTGTGATGTGAAAACTTTCATTCTCATTCAGCAGGTCCTGTCTTTCACCTCTCGGGGGAAAGATGAGGCTCCCGGGGGCAGTTCTCCTCTGTCCTGCAGGATCAGCAGGAGTCAGCCAGTCCTGCTCTGTCCTGCAGGATCACCAGGAGTCAGGAGGTCCTGCTCTGTCCTGCAGGATCACTAGGAGTCAGGCGGTCCTGCTCTGTCCTGCAGGATCACCAGGAGTGTGTCAGCATCGACGATGGTAGTGAGTTTGATTTGGCTTCATCCCTCACACCAGTCACACCCAAGCACAGCCCATGAACAGGACACTCAATGTTGCACACCGAAATGCAACTTTGCAAGCGCCAATGCAAGAGTGCTTCCTCCTCACCTGGGTGGGGGAAGAAGCCGACAGGGGACAGTCCTGTCCAGGGAGCCTCGTGCCTCTGGGGTGGCTTCCCCCCTGTACCTTCTTTGGTCAGCACCAGGACTACAAACAACAGCAAACTCATCCCTGCTGATGGACACAGAGAACCACGCTGTTCTAAGAAATGGAAAACATGCTTTCTAAATTTTTATTAAATCATTTTATCGGGGGCTCTTGCACAAGCCATCCATCCATCCATTGTGTCAAGCACATTTATACATATGTTGCCATCGTCATTTTCAAAGCATTTTCTGTTTACTTGAGCCCTTGATATCAGCTCCTCATTTTTCCCCTGCCCTCCCTCCCTCATGAACCCTTGATAAGTTACAGATTATGATTTTCATATCTTACATCGTCCTCTGTCTCCCTTCATCCACTTTTCTGTTGTTCCTTCCCCCTGGGAGGGATATGCTGATCCTTGTGATCGATTCCCCCTTTCTCCCCCAACCTTCCCCTTATTCTCCTGGTATCTCTAGTCTCATTATTTATCCTGAGGGGTTTATGTGTCCAGATTCCCTATGTTTTGGACTCTTAACTGTAGCAGTGTGTATATTCTGGTCCAATCTGATTTGTAAGGTAGAATTGAGGTCATGATAGGGGTGGGGGGAGCATTAAAGAACTAGAGGAGCCGATGCCAAGAGCTCAAGCTGAAAGCAAATGTTTTGAGAATGATGATGGCAACAAATGTGCTTGACACAATGGACGGATGTATGGATTGTGATAAGAGTTGTACGAGCCCCAATAAAATGATTTAAAAAAAAAGAATGAGAGGAAAGTCGTATGCTTCATTGGTGCTTTACTGCACCCTGACTGGCTGTCTCTTCTTTGTGGCCCTTCTGTAAAGGGATGTCCAGTTGTCTACAGATGGGCTTTGGGTCTCCACATTGTACCCACCCTCATTCACGTTGATATGAGTTTTTGTTCTGGTTATTTTCTCGTGACCAAACGATACAACACAAAGCTCTCACTTTACTAGCTTTCAACTACATTTTCATCAACATCAGTGGTTCTCAACCTTCCTAATGCCTCGACCCATTCATACAGGTCCTCATGTGGTGGTGACCCCCCAGCCATAAAGTTGTTTTAGTTTCTACTTCACTCTAATTTTGCTACTGTTATTAATCGGGTGACCCCTATGAAAGGTTTGCTTGACCCCCAAAGAGGTCACGACCCACAGGTTGAGAACTGCTGGTTTAGGAAAAGGACAAACAGAATGGGCAGAGAGCCCTGGGGTGGAGTGGACTACATACTGGCCTGCTAACCACTGGTCAACCACTGGTCAGCAGCTTGAAGCCCCCAGTCTCTCTCCAAGGGAGAAAGATAAGACTTTCTACCCTGGTAAGGATTAGCCGTCCTGGAAACCCACAGGGATAGCTCTACTTCCCGCCATGGGATCACTTTGAGCGTGATGGACTTGATGGCAGCGAGTGAGATATGCTTTTGACTTTGGAATTCACAGTCTGGGGGAGTCAGGAACAGCAGTCTTTTAAAAAAATAATTTTATTGGGGCTCATATAACCTTTATAACAATTATACATACATCAATTGTGTAAAGTACACTTATATATTCGTTGCCCTCATCATTCTCAAAATTTGCTTTCCGCTCGGTTTCCTGGAATTAGCTCATTTTCCTTTTCCCTTCCCCCTTCCTCCCCACTCCCCCCTCCCTCATGAACCCTTAATAATTTATAATTATTTTATCTTATCTTACACTGCCCGGTGTCACTCTTTACCCACTCTTTGTTGCCCATCTCCCAGGGAGGAGGTTATATGTAGATCCTTGCGATTGGTTCCCCCTTTCTACCCTGCTTCCCTCCCGGTATCGCCACTCTCACTGCTGGTCCTGAGAGATTTATCTTTCCTGGGTTCCCTGTGTTTCTAGTTCCCATCTGCACCACCGTGCATCCTCTGGTCTAACCAGGTTTGCAAGGTAGAATTGGGACCATGATAGTTGGGGGGAGGAAGCGTTTAAGAACTACAGGAAGGTTGTGAGTTTCATTATTGCTACACTGAACCCTGAGTGACTCATCTCCTCCCCACTACCCCTCTGCAAGGGATGTCCAGCTGTTTACAGATGGGCATTGGGTCCCCATCACGTACTCCCCTCATTCATGATATGATTCCCAACATCCCCCCATCCCCCGCCTTTGTTGCTTGAAACCTGGTCCCCTCGGCCCTTCATGATCACACAGGTTGGTGTGCTGCTTCCATGTGGGCTTTGTTGCTTCTGGGCTAGATGGCTGCTTGTTTACTTTCAAGCCTTTAAGACCCCAGATGCTATATCTCTCAATAGCTGGGCACCATCAGCCTTCTTCATCACACTTACTTATGCACACATTCATCTTCAGCGTTTATGTGGGGAAGGTGATCACACAATGATGGTTTTTGTTCCTTGGTGTCTGCTACCTGATCCCTTCAGCACATCGTGTTCACTTAGGCTTGTGTACTTCTTCTCTGTGGGCTTTGTTGCTTCCGAGCTAGATGGCCACTTGTTTGCCTTCAAGCTTTTAAGACCCCAGATATATCTTTTTGATAACCGGGCACCATCAGCTTTCTTCACCATGTTTGCTTATGCACACGTCTGTCTTCAGTGATCGTGTTGGGAAGGTGGGTATCATGGAATGACTGTTTAGCTGAGCAAGGTGCTCTTGTATTGAGGGAGTGTGCACGAGGAGGCCCAACGTCCACCTGCTACCCTACTACTGAACCTATAAATATATATACACATAGGTCTATTTTGCCCACAATCATAAATATATTTACATATGTACATGTCTGTATTTAGGCTTCCATGTATGCCCTTTGCCTCCTACTCCTTTCCTCTGTTTCCTTATGCTTTCCTCCTGTCCCACTACCATGTTCAGCCTTCATTCTGGTTTCAGTAATTCCTCTCAGTTACCTTGCCCTTGGTCACTCCCTACCAGTCCTCCCATCCCCTCCCTCCACTGGTTTTGAACCACTCGTTTTTCCCTTGTCCCTGTGTTGGCCAACACCTCCTCCCTTCCCCTACCTCCCACACTCTCATGTCCTTCCAGGACCATTGGTCCCGTTATTTTCTTCTCACATTGTTTTTCCAGCCTATCTTATCTAGGTGGACCTGCAGATATATTAATATGTACATAAAATTGGGGATGGCTTTGACAGCACCAAAGTGGCACGTAAGAACATGGCGATGATGGCAGCAACACTGACAAGCTAACCAACAAAAAAATCACCGAAATACAAAATCTAAAAGAAGAGGAAAAAGAAAAAAAACCCCAAAAAGAACAGAAACAGCTGTCTTATAGGAGCCCAAGCTAAAGGCCAATCCCGGGTGCAGTTGGTGGCAATTAGTCTTGGAACAAAATCAGAATGTTTCTGTTGGCTACTCCAAAAGCAAGGGTTAGCTTTTGGGTGACTAAGGCTCAGGTGAGGGAGATAAGAGAGGTCTTTCTGATTCTATTCCACCTTCACCGATGGCTTCATGGTTCTCAGCATTATCTGATGGCCCATCCTGGAGGCACGTGCCACCAACATGTTGACTCGAGTAATAGAGTCATGAAAATGCCAGTGAGGGCAAGAGACGGGGACAGAGGAGACTTCGCATTGGCTGCAGTGAGCTAGGTAGTACAGCCACACGCAGCCCCCGGGGTCAGTGTTTAGGATGCTAAGTGCAACCTCTGCACCGCCCTTTCCATTCTCTACCCCTGCTGCACGCTACAACTGACGCCAGACAGACGCTCCCCATCTCGAGTTCTAGGACAATGTCCAGGAGGGGTTCAAAAAATAGAGGGTTCATCCCAGCGTCCAGTCTGTCTTTCCTGCCTCCTCAGTGGACAGAGGAGCCGCTGTAAGGATACAGAGGTTAGAGACACTCGTGGAGCCTGAGGTCAGCCAGGACCAACTCCTGTGGAGAGGGAGTGAGCTGGGTGCCAGTCAGCCACAGCGCAGTTGCAAGGACAGCTAGAAAGCCCCAGAGGGTTTTCTTGATGGTCAGTAAAAAAAAAAAAAAAAATCATTTTATTAGGGACTCATACAACTCCTATCACAATCCCTGCATACATCAATTGTGTAAAGCACATCTGTACATTCATTGCCCTCATCAGTCTCAAAACATTTGCTCTCCACTTAAGCCCCTGGCATCAGCTCCTCATTTTCCCCCTCCCTCCTTACTACCCCCTCCCTCATGAACCCTTGATAATTTATAAGTTATTATTTTGTCATATCTTGCCCTGTCCGATGTCTCCCTTCACCCACTTTTCTGTTGTCCATCCCCCAGGGAGGAGGTTACATGTAGATCCTTGTAGTCGGTTCCCCCTTTCCACCCCACCCTCCCTCCACCCTCCCGGTAATTGCCACTCTTACCACTGGTCCTGAAGGGATCATCTGCCCTGGATTCCCTGTGTTTCCAGTTCCTATCTGTACCAGTGTACATCCTCTGGTCTAGCTGGATTTGTAAGGTAGAATTAGGATCATGAGAGTGGGTGGGGAGGAAGCATTTAGGAACTAGAGGAAAGTTGTATGTTTCATCATTGTTACACTACATCCTGACTGGCTCATCTCCTCCCTACGACCCTTCTGTAAGGGGATGTCCAGTTGCCTACAGATGGCCTTTGGGTCTCCACCCTGCATTCTCCATCATTCACAATGATGATTTTTTGTTGATGCCTGATACCTGATCCCTTCAACACCTCGTGATTGCACAGGCTGGTGTGCTTCTTCCATGTGGGCTTTGTTGCTTCTGAGCTAGATGGCCACTTGTTTTCCTTCAAGCATTTAAAACCTCAGATGCTACATCTTTTGATAGCCAGGCACCATCAACTTTTTTCACCACATTTGCTTATGCACCCATTTGTCTTCAAGGTGAGCATCATGGAATGCCAGTTTAATAGAACAAAATATTCTTGCATTGAGGGAGTACTTGAGTGGAGGTCCAATGTCCACCTGCTACTTTAATACTAAAACTATAAAAATAAGCACATAGATCTAGTTCTACATCCTCATATATAAATATATTTACATTTGTACAGGCCTTTATTTAGACCCCTCTAAATGCCCTTTACCTCCCAGCTCTCTCCTGTATTTCTTTTTACTTTCCTCTTCTCCCACCATCATGCTCGGCCTTCATTTGGGTTACACTAATCCCTCTCGGTTACATTACCCTTGGTCATGTCCTATCAGGCCTCCTACACCCTCCTCAAGACCGATTTGGATCACTTGTTGGTCCCTTGTCCCTGGGTTTGTTAACACCACTACCTTTCCCCCAACATCCCCCTCTCCCATGTCCCCCCAGAACTGTTGGTCCCGTTGGTTTCTCCTCCAGATTGTTCATCCAGAATATATTATTTAGACCGGTCTATGGAGATAATAACATGCACAAATACAAGACAGATCAAAACCAAGCAACAAAATAAAACACAAGAAAGAAAAGCTTGTAGTTAGTTCAAGGATCATTTGTTGGCCTTTAGACTTGTTTTCCAGTCGAGTCTGTTGGGGTGCCAAGCCCTGGCCCCAAAGTCTATTTTTTATATTCCCTGGGGACTTTGTTGTTCTGTTCCCCTGGCTGTTCTGTTCCATGCCCTTAGTGTTTTGCCTCGGTTTGGTGGGATCAGACTGGGTGGAATTCTTGATGGTCATTTTTATGGACGCAGACCACCAGGCCTTGCTTCAGCTGGAGCTGCAACCTTGAGGTGGGGAGTCAAATGTAAGTCATTTGTGTGACCTTAGGGCCCTTAGGTGTTGGCACCAAACCCGTACTACCGCCTCATAGCCATAGAGTTGATTCTGACTCAGAGCAACTCTGTGGACAAGGTAGAACTGACCCAGGGTTTCCAACGCTGTCCATCTTCATGGGGGTGGAAAGCCTCATCAGTCTCCCAGGGAGTGACAGCTCATTTTGAACTATGAGCCAGGTGTCATCCACTTTGGCCTCAGCACAGGGGAGGGCATATTAGAGAACTAATTGGAACTCCATGCATAACTCATGAATGAAAAGGTAGCAGCCTGTGTCCCACTGGGAGCCCCTGGCTGGCAAAGTGGTCACAGCACTCAGCTACGAATGTTCTCCTGGTCACCGGGCATGAGGAAGATGTGGCAGTCCGTTTCGGCTTTCTGCAAAGGGTTTGGCATGTATCAAACAAGGAATGTGTTATCTGCAATTACCTGGAAAATGCCCAAAGGCTTCCACGTGACTGCCTCTGGGAGTGGGTGGGAAAGGCTTACTTTCATTTTTTAGGTCTTTTAGTATTTTGACATTCTAAACAATGTGCATGTATCATGATAAAATTTAAATATTTAAATTAAAAACACAAAAGGCAGGACAGTCAACTGTCACTGCCATCGAGTCAAGGCTACTCAGCACAACCTTTGTGGGGGTTCTGAGGCTGTAACTACTGATGGAGCAGAAAGCCCAGTCTTTTTCCTGCCGAACTGCTGGTGGTTTTGAACTGCCGACCATGAGGATCGCTGCCCAACGTGTAACCAATGACACCACCAGGGCTGCATGTGACAATATAGCTCCCACTCCCCTCTAAACACAAAACCAAAAAACCTCACGACCAAAACTTGGTCTCACTGTTAAACAGGTTTGTCTTTTTACTAAGCCAGTGGTTCTCAACCTGTGGGTCGTGATCCCTTTGGGGGGGTGAAACAACCCTTTCACTGGAGTCACCCGATTCAGAACAGTAACAGAATGACAGTGATGAAGTAGCAACTAAAATAATTTTATGGTTAGAGGATCACCACAACATGAGGAACTGTATGAAAGGGTGGCGGCATGAGGAAAGTTGAGAACCAATGTACTAAACGGTAAAGGTATAAGTTTTTATTGAATTTGATTAGCTTTCCGTTGTTGTTTTTGTACATATAGCATTTCTGAGTCCGTAAACCTTTATCGGAGTAGACAGCCTTCTCTTTCTCCCAAGTGGCTGATGTGTTCAAACTGCTGACCTTCTGGTTAGTAGCCTGATTCATAGCCTGCTGTGCCATCGAGGTTCCTTAGGCCAACAGAGAGCAAGAATAAATACATCCTTGAAGACGGCACTCTACTATCAGATATTCAGGTTTGTGATTGCCCCCCCTTCTGAATACAGAAGTAACACCTGCTGCAAATGTTCAAGCAATCCAGAAATGTCTGAAAAGCATAAAAAGAAAAAGAGTTAAGCTATCACTCCCAAACCCAGTGGCTTACTACAACTGCCCTCTTGCAGTTGTAGTGAGTGCACTCGGCTGGGCAGCCTTCTGCTGGCATGATGGTGGCTGGACTGTGAGGTTCAGGATGGCTCATTCCTGTCTGGTGGGGACTCAGTTGAGATGCTGAGATGACTAAGTCTTTCTTGCTTCCATGGACTTTTAATTAATGAATTAAAATGTAATTTTATCCCCCACTCTCTGGCCTCCCAGCTTCTTTTGGTGTGAAAACATTTTTTTCTTGATTTTTTTCCCGTTTATAATAGTGGTCTTAAAAAGTATTTATCTTTGTGAGCTTGACTAATGTTCTGAACATCAGGTCTTCCAAATTTGTTCATCTCATGAGGCGTTGGACAGTGTCATCTTTGTTTGTTAGGGATGCACACATTCCACTGTGTGTACCAGAGTGCCTTGGTCCATTCCTCACAGATGGACATCTTAGCTGTTTTCATCTTTTTACTCTTGTCAATGGCGCTGTTATAAAAATGAATGTGCATAGAGGGAGCAGGGAGGGAGGGGGAAATGAGGAGCTGATACAGGGGGCTCAGGTGGAAGGCAAATGTTTTGAGAATGATAATGGCAACAAGTGTACAAATGTGCTTGACACAATGGCTGTTTGTATGGATTGCGATGAGTTGCATGAGCCCCCAATAAAATGGGTATATATAAAAGAGGCCGTGCATGTATCATCATGTTTTGTTCTTTATTTCTGTTGGGCAGAGAGATTGCGGGGCACTAGCATTTCTAGTCATATTAGTTTAAGGACATGCTACACCGTTTCCCACTGTGGTTGCACGTTTTACCACCCCACCAACGGGGATGAGGGTTCCGACTTTTCCATATCCTCCAGCATTTATTTTCTGTATTTGGTTTTTAAAATTTCACAATTAGTGTTGGTGTGAGGTGCTATCTTATCACTGTTTTAATTTGCATCTCTCTAACATTTCTTCATATGACTGCTAGCCGCCTGGAATGTCATCCCTGGTGAGCTGTCTACTCAGGTCTTCGGCCCGTTTTAAAACTGGATTTTTCGTGTTTGTACCTTTGAGATGTTACAGTTATCTTGATTTCCGAGATGAGCCATTCCTCCTATACATCATTGCCAAAAATGTTTTCCAAACCTGTGGATTCTTTTTACTCTCTTGAGGAAGTTTTTAAGGTTCATAAATGTCATAATTTTAGAAGGTTCTGTTAGGTCTTTGTGGTGGTTTACCTCGGTTCTCCTTCTAAAAGCTGAAAAAATCCACGCGGCAGCAGCACTTACGTAATCCAAGTGACTTTTAGGAGGGAAAGCGAAGTCTCCGGCATCACAGCTTCACAAAGTGCAGCGCTATCTCTGGAGGACCTGGGGGGGGGTGGGGGTGGGCAGCGGGGAAAGTTCGCAGCTGAAAATGGCCTTTTCAAGGGAGCGTGGGAACCACGTGGAAGGAGTCCCTGAACAGGAGTGCGGAACCAGCGCGGAGTCACAGCAGGAACCAGAGCAGGAAATTCCAGGAGCGTGAGCAGGCTGTGGGCTGGGACAGGCTCATCCTCTGCCACTTCCCCAAAGAGAGAGGACGCAGAGAGCCCGCACCTGCTTTTATCCCCTCCCAGCCCCACTGGCTGGGGAGGCGTGGCTGAGGGTAGTGGCGGAGCTTGTTGGCTGAGTTTAGGTGCACCTGTGTGATGTCATGTCACTGGTGTCTAGCATTGTGTGTGGGCCCACGTTGGGTGCCTGATTTCTTTCCAGCTAATTTCCCTTTAGCGCAGGCATTAGGAAGGATAACTCCCCTTCGTCCCTAATCTAGTGACCTGTCAGTTCCGGTCCACTATTTTTCATTATGTTTGGTAGTGTGTTTATACATTGTATAATTTATTTATATTTATACCTTAAGTTTGTCCCTTTCGTTTTCATTGATGATCACTATAGTTCTAGGGTTTATATGTAAGCCTTTACACCATCTTGGATCATCTTTGTGTATGGTGAGATATATAGTCCTGTTTCTCAGGTGGAGATCCAATTTTCCCAGGACCATTTGTTGAAAAGACTTTCTATCCCCCATTTAATGTGTTTTAGTCCTTTATAAAAAAATCAGATGTCTGTAGGTGCTTGCTTTTATTCCTGTTTTTTCTCTTCTGATCCATTGGTTTAGATCCCTGTCATTGTACCAATATCAAACTATTTTGATTATCATGACTGTGTATCAGGTTTTGAAATCAGAGAATGAGAGGCCTCCTACTTTTTTTCGTTTGTTTTTTAGTGGTGTTTTGTTTATCCTGGATTTCTTTCCTTTCCATTTACATTTGATGATTAATATTTTCCCCTTTGAAGTATAGTGTTAGGATTTTGAATGGACTTGCATCATATTTATAGATTGCTTTCAGTAATATTGGAATTTTCACTACATTGTCTTTCTATCTGTGAACATAGATATATTTCATCTTTGGGGTGGCTATTAAAATGGTATTTAAAAACATTGTCCTTTTCAGAGTTATCTTCCTTAATAGAAAATAATCCTATTGTTTTTTTGTTTGTTGAGCTTATAGTCAGCCACATTGCTGAATTTTTCAATTAGTTCCAACAATTTTTTTAGTTGAGTCCTTTAGTGGAGGTTTCTTGTCGGGTACAGGATCCCCAACACTCACATGGGTCCTTGGGAGCAAATCTGTGATTGTGGAAACTAATGATGGCAGTTAGAGCAGGACACAGGGGCTCCTGGTCCCTCTGTCAGGCCCAAGAGAGTAGTAAATGTATTTTCCAATGGGCAGCTACTAAGCGGCTTACAGGTCTGTCAAAAGGCATAAACGTCACACAGTGAACATATTGCATAGTCAATGGTTAATATCATCAGCAGGTAACATCAAACAGGTGATGAAATGACTCAGCATTATGACCTAGTGCTAGTTGACCTTGAACCAGCCCTGAGCCTCCCCAGGGAGCAATGTATGATCTGTATCAGAAGAGAGTTTATAACTTTACTGGATTGGGCATAGACCCTGATTGCTTTTATCTACAGAAAATCTTCAGGCACAGTGAGTAGCCAGACACAGGTATGACACATATTTTAAGGTAGCTCCTTTATGACAGTTCTTTTTTGTGTGCGTGGGGGGTAGGGAAGGGGGAGGCCATTTTTGGCCTGGAGAGTGTGTATTTGAAGACATTTCTATCTTGGAACAATAGAGATCTTTCTTCAAATAGGGCCAGTTTTCCTTTTTTTCGGGGGGGGGGGTTTAAAAAACATTTTATTAGGGACTCATACAGACCTTATCACAATCCATACATACATCAATTGTATAAAGCACATCTGTACATTCTTTGCCCTCATCATCTTCAAAGCATTTGCTCTCCACTTAAGCCCTTTGCATCAAGTCCTCCCCCTCCCTCCCCGCTCCCCTCTCCCTCATGAGCCCTTGATAAGTTATAAATTATTATTTTGTTATATCTTGCCCTGTCCGACATCTCCCTTCACCCCCTTTTCTGTTGTCCGTCCCCCAGGGAGGAGGCCACATGTAGATCCTTGTAATCGGTTCCCCCTTTCCAACCCACTCTCCCTCTACCCTCCCAGTATTGCCCCTCACACCCCTGGTCCTGAAGGGATCATCCACCCTGGATTCCCTGTAGCTCCAACTCCTTTTTTTTTCTTTTATTTTTTTTTACATTTTATTAGGGGCTCATACAACTCTTATCACAATCCACACATATATATACATCAATTGTATAAAGCACATCCGTACATTCTTTGCCCTAATCACTCTCAAAGCATTTGCTCTCCACTTAAGCCCTCTGCATCAGGTTCTCTTTTTTTCCCCCTCCCTCCCCGCTCCCCCCTCCCTCATGAGCCCTTGATAAGCCAGATTGTTATTTTGTAATATCTTGCCCTATCCGGAGTCTCCCTTCCCCCACTTCTCTGCCGTCCATCTCCCAGGGAGGAGGTCACATGTGGATCCTTGTAATCAGTTCCCCCTTTCCAACCCACTCACCCTCCACTCTTCCAGCATCGCCCCTCACACCCCTGGTCCTGAAGGTATCGTCCACCCTGGATTCCCTGTGCCTCCAGCTCCCATATGCACCAGTGTACAACCTCTGCTCTATCCAGTCCTGCAAGGTAGAATTCGGATCATGGTAGTTGGGGGGAGGAAGCATCCAGGATCTGGGGGAAAGCTGTGTTCTTCATCGGTACTAACTCGCACCCTGACTGACTCATCTCCTAAACCCCTCTGTGAGGGGATCTCCAGTGGTCGACACTTGGGCCTCAGGTCTCCACTCTGCACTTCCCCCTTCATTCACTATGGTGTGTACGTACACACACACACACACACACACACACACACACACACACATACATATAAGGGCCAGTTTTCCAATGCGAGTGTAGAAATCAGGCCAAATACACGCTACCAAGTTCTCTGTTTACCGTGTTTTCTATATATGAAATCAGATTGTCTGCAGAGATATTTTTACTTCTTCGTTGCCAGTTTGGATGCCTTTGACTCTTTTTGGTGTCTAATGGCTCTGGGTAAGAGTTACAGGACTTTATAAGGAAGAGCGGTGGTTCCGGTTCAGAGGGAGAATGCTTTCCAGTCTTCATTGAGGGACATGCCAGCCATTGACTTTGCACGCTGCTGCTGCTGCTGCCATTGAGTTGGGTCTGACTCAGAGGGACTCTCTGCACAACAGAAAGGAACACTGTCATTAGAGCTGGCCAAAGTCCCATAAACTAGGTGGCTTCTAAAAACATAAATGTATTGTTCTGCAAGTCTGGAGCTTGGGAGTCTGAAGGTGGAGTGTCAGCCACATCAATCCTTTTAGGGCTCTGAGGGAGATTCTAAGCCATGCCTGCAATCCTCGGTGCTTCTTGGCTTGTCGGTACCTCCCTCTACCACTGTCTTCACAAGGCCATCATCCCTTCTGTGAGTCTGCGTCTCTCCTCCTCTTTTATAAGGTAAGGACACCACTCAGCTGGGATATGGACTCACTTAGTTCCACTGTGACCTCAGAGGAACTCAGCTGCTGAGTTCCCAAGACTCTGTTTCCAAATAAAGTCACATCCACAGGTCCCAGAAGTTAGGACTTCAACAGAACTTTGTTGGGAATAAAAATCGCTCTGTCACAGGGGTGACTACTGGGAGGCCACCTTGTGGTCATCGTTGGTGATGAGCTCCTGCACTTCAGTGCTGCTGTCCCAAATCTCACCATTATTGATGGTTCATTTTCCCAGACCTTTCTCTGTCTATCTACAGTTAGTGTCTGCCTTCTTTCTCCTCCTCCTTTTCCATTCCAGAGGAATGGCAGTGTTTGTTGGCTTTCAGGAACCCCTGTGGTGTACTGAGTTATATCTTCGACTGCTAAGAGAAAGTAAGCAGTGTGAATCCACCAGCCAACCCTTGGGAGCAAGACGAGGCTTCCTGCTCCCGAAAGATAACAGCATTGAGAACGCACAGGGGCAATTCTACTCTGTCGTACAGAGTCAGCATCACTCAATATTTTCTTGTAAAAATATGCTTGCTTATTAAGTTCTGTATTTTAGCTCATATGTTTATCTCTATGACCTGTTTGGAATGAATGTTTGTGCATAGTGTTAGGTAAGATACCTTGCTTCCCCCAATAGGGATATCTAGTTCTGAAGCACCATCTATTGAAAAAGCTGTCCCTTCCCTCTTGAGTTATCTTGGCACCTTTGTTGAAACCCAGTTGTCATGCATGCGTGGGTCTAACTCCAGATTCTCTACTTTGCTCCACTGATTTATATATCTATTCAGATTTCCTGGGATATATATATATATAATATATAAAATTAAGGCCAATTATATATATATTATATATAATTAAGGCTAATAAAATTAAGGATATATATATATATATAAATTAAGGCTAATAGTCTGAAAAATTCTAATTGGGGCAGTCATCACATCAATATGGCCCTCTATGTATGCTCCACAGTTCAATCCTCAAGACTGTCTAGAGCGAATCCACCACCAACAAAATGATTTCCTTTGATAGTCCTATATATATGTACAAGTATACAATGTCCTTGCTGACTACACCTGTGCCCCTCACCCCAAAGGCAAACTAGTTGATCTGTTGTTATACTATCTACACTTTTACTCCTTCTCCTTTCTCTTTTGTAAATCAATTTTGGTTTAGTTCACTGCCTTAGTTTACCAACTAACGTCCTCAACTGGGAGGAAACAATTTGCATGCAGAATAAGAGCCAGCACTCTTATCAACTGGCGATGGGTTTGTTTCAGTTCTTTACTGCTGCCCCACCCCACTTGTAGTAGCTCCAAAGAGCAGCTATTTAGTACTTCTCATAGTTCTTTGGGCTGGCCAGTGCTCAGCTGGGCGGTTCTTCTGCTGGCTTCCCTTTGGGTCTTTCATGTGGCTGCAGTCAGACGGCATCGGGGACTGGAATGGACACAGTGCTTGTACTGGAGGGGCTGCCACTGTCCGGGAATAGCAGGAACATCGGATTCCAAAGGCACTCAGGTTCTCTGGCTCTTCCGCTCTTTCTCTAGGTGGTATTACATGTATGCTCACATCTTCTCTCCCGCTGGACTTGTTACATGGAAGTTCAGGGCTCCTGAGATGTTCTTAAGGAGTCAGGTCTGGGACGAGCACAGGTCACTCCAGCTGCAGCCTATGGGTTAGGGAAAGTCACCTTTTCAACGTGGAAGGGATTGTAGTGAATTTGAGAGATTTGGGGGCTGATCAAGGTGAAAGATATGACCACTAGATAGCAGTGTGGCAAAACAGTGATTATTGCTTTGCCCTGTTCAGTCTTCAAGGGGAGGTACTTCACCAGAGATCTTCAAAAGGCTAGCAGAGTGAAGGGGCACCAGAAAGGGGAGGGGGGCAATAAATGCTTAGGGGAGGGGAGAAGCAGAAGAGAGGGGACAGACAAGACCAGTCAATGTGGAGGCCTGAATTAGAGAGCTACCCCCACCCCATTCAGAGGCACTTCAGAATAAAGACCTGGTGATTTGCTCCTAAAAGCCACAGCCTTGAAAACCAAAAATAGACTGGGGCCAGGGCTGGGCGCCCCAACAGACTCGACTGGAAAATACTCCTAATGGCCAACAAACAGTTCTTGAACTAACTACAAGCTTTCCTTTCTTGTATTTTTTTTGTCATTGGCTTGTTGGTGTTATTGTTGTTTTTTATTTTGTTGCTTGGATTTGCTCTGTCTTGTTTTTGTGCATGTTATTATCTCTGCAGGTCTGGTAGGTATATCTGATAGGCTGAATGCACAATCTGGAGGAAAACACAACTGGACAGTTCCAGGGGACATGGGAGAAGGGGAGGTGGGGGGAAAGGAAGTGGTGTTAACAAACCCAGGGACAAGGGAACAACAAGTGATCCATTGGTGGTGAGGAGGGTTTAGGAGGCCTGGTAGGGCATGACCAAGGGTAAAGTAACCCAGGAATTACTGAAACCCTAATGAAGACTGAACATAATAGTGGGACAAGAGGAAAGTAAAAGGAAATAGAGGAAAATGTTAGGAGGCAAAGGGTATTTACAGAGGTCTATATATGAGGATGGGGAAATCGATCTATGTGCATATATGTACAGGTTTAGTATCAAGGTAGCAGATGGACACTGGGCCTCCACTCAAGTAGTCCCTCAATGTGAGCATACTTTCTTCTATTAAACTGGCATTCCATGATGCTCACCTTTCTGACACAATTGTTGAAGACAAAGCAGGTGCATAAGCAAATGTGGTGAAGAAAGTTGATAGTGCCTGGCTATCATATGACAAAATAATAATTTATAAATTATCAAGGGTTCATGAGGGAGGGGTCAGGGAGGGAGGGAGAAAAATAAGGAGCTGATGCCAGGGGCTTAAGTGGAGAGCAAATGTTTTGAGAATGATGAGGGTGACGAATGGACAAATGTGCTTTATATTATTGATGTATGTATGGATTGTGATGAGTTGCATGAGCCCTTAATAAAATGATTAATTAAAAAAAAAGTCACAGCCTTGAAACCCTATGGAGCCGTCAAGGCTGGAACGGGACTGAACTCGTCCCCACGGCTTGTTCAGCAATGACACCAAAAGCACTCACTGCCATCGAGTCGATTTTGACTCATGCTGACCCTATAGGACAGGAGAGAGCTGCCCCTGTGAGTTTCCTAGGCTGTAACTCGCTGGTGGTTTCAAATGGCCTAGCTTTCCATTAGCAGCTCCACATGTCACCATGCCGTTGTCAGGGCTCCTCAGCCAGACAACAGAGCGCAGACACAAGGGGAGTCTGCATTCTTTACAGCCACCCACACAAGACTACAGGGCAGCCTTTGTCCAGGGGGCAAGCTCAGGAGGCAGGAAGGGATGGGAAAGAAGGATGAAGGGAAATGGGAAACTCAGCGAGGAAGTAGGAAGAATGCTGCTCCATTGTGTGGATTGTAGAATCACGTGTATGGCTTGTTGAATGGAAAACCAATTTTCCCTGTGAACTTTCACCAAAATCACAATTGAAACAAAAAATCTAGAGTCCATTTTTACTCTGAGGCTACCTTTGAGTCAGATCTAATTCGGTGCCTACTGTCTTGGGGCGTGTGTGTGGCCAGCTGGGTGCAGTTTTGTGTAGTATGCAAAGCAGACAGACGCTCAAGGACAGTAAGTCTGTCTGTCTGAGCTATTTTTAAAGCAACTGCATGTGTTAAAAATTTGAGTTTGGCAGCAGCAGGTATTTTTGGCTAATGGACCCCAGCCTGCAGTGATGAGCTAAACTACTGGGGCCAATGCTGAGCTCATTTTTGGCTCCTTTATATATAATAGGGCTAGAGGGTCTGTACACCAGGGATCATAGTTCATTGGGGGTTAGCTTTTGTGCCTAGCAATATGAGTTATTCTTTGTGGCTTATCTCTGGGAGCCCCTGGCTATATTACCCACCTGGATCCTTCCGTCAGAGTCAAAAGAATCATGAAGACAGAAAGAGATCATCGTCTCGATGTTTGTCTTGTCTTGTGGGCCCTTGGCTGCCCTCCCTTGCCACCCTCTGGCACTCTCAGTGTGGTGTCTGATCCTTAACCAAGTCTGATTTGGGGTCTAGTTCTAGTTCTGATTGCATATAGCTGGCCGCGTCTACCCTGATGGCAGGCTGAACTTGAGTTTCAATGGTTATGATCCAATCGTCTCATGATTTCTATCTGGTGGCACCTGAGAAGGAAATGGATCGTCGTGTGGGTCTTTATCCCTATAGGAGCCATCTGCAGTGTCCCTGTGGACAAGGGTCTCCAGGTCCATCTGGAGAATAATAAAGAAGTCTCCCCCCACCCCCTCACATCCTGTCAAGTTCTTTGCCCCTCCATTGACTATTCCTAGGGAGCTCTGGTGGTGCCCCGGTTAAGCGGTCAAATGCTAACTGGTCAGTGATCTCAATCCACCGCCTCCCCTCGGGAGAAAGATGTGGCAGTCAGCTTCCCTAGAGACCCACAGTCGTGGACACCCTATGGGGCAGTGGTGCTCTGACAGCAGTCCGTTTGGTTGACTACTCCAGCTCCGCCTCAGCTGGCGTGCTGGGCTGACCTTTCTGGCTGCAGGTCCCAGTACCCTGACCTCGGTTTCGCCATTCTAGCCCTGGTCTCTTACATAGACGGGGGGGGGGGGGCCCTTGCACACTCCCAGAGCAGACCTCGGCCATTCTCCCAGGCTGAGCGCATCACCTCTTGTCCTTTTTGCCATGACTTCCCTCCGCCAGCAAGCCCTGTGTGCCTAAACTGGGCAGAATGACTCCTTTGAGCTCCACCAGTCTCTCTCAGTGCACTCCTCATTGGCGCACTGGATTAAGCATTGGGCAGTGTAAGATAGGAAAAAAATCTATAATTTATCAAGGGTTCATGAGGGAGAGCGGGCAGGGGCGGGAGGGGGAAGAAATGGGGAGCTGACATGGGGCTCAAGTGGGAAGAAAATGCTTCGAAAATGATGATGGCGGCATATGTGAAAATGTGCTTGACACATTGGAGGAATGTATGGATTGTGATAAGAGACGTAAGAGCCCCAATAAAAGTACTTAAAAAAAAAAAAGACTTACAGCGTTGGGAACTCTGCGGAGCAGTCCTCCACTGTCCCAGTGGGTGGCCAGGAGTCAGCCTGGCCTTGGGGACATCACACACAGTGACTGCATTTTCCATCTCTTGTCTCATAAGAAGAGCCCCCTGGGGCCAGGGATTGTGGCTTCCGCTCTTCTCTGCGGCCCTTGTCGCTACACAGGCCACCACCGAGAGCACTGAGCAGGTTTCGTCACATGCACTGGGTCCTTGGTTAGTTTGGTTGGTTGTGAGACAAATGGCACAGGCCATGTTCTCCCCTCTCTCAAGCCTGGCCGTTATCTGGGTCCAGTGGGGTGCTGGTAAACGTTCATCCACCAGCTCTTCCAAAGCAAGTTCATTGCCAGGGAGTCGATTCTGAATATAGTGACCCGACAGGGCAGGGTCAAGCTGCCTGTGTGGGTTTCTGAGACTGGAACTCTTTACGGGGAATAGAGGCCTCATCTTCTTCTTGTGGAGTGGCTGGTAGTTTTGAACTGGTGACCTTGTGATTAGCAGCCCAAAGCATAACCTCCTTTGCTAGCAGGACTGCTACTCTAGGGAGGGATAAAAGAGGCACGCCTGCTAGCATTGGCCAATTCCGATGGTGTAAATAGTCCCGACACGACTGATTTCAGACTGACACGATGCCATCACTGAACGCTGGGACTCAGCATGCAGTCATCAGTGAACAAAGGAGCCTGCAACGGCGAGGCCACTCAAAGGGCAGGGAAGCACCCGGCGGTGCTGTGGAAGAAAGGCCTGGCCTTCTGTTCCCTTGACAACTCTAGGGGGCAGTACTGCTCTTCCGCATGGGCTTGCTCTGCGTGGAGTGCCCAGCCACAACCACCAGGAAGCTAGCTGCCCTCCAGTTACCACTTACAGCCATGCCATGGGTATAAGAGGAGATCTGTGCTCCATAGTTTGCATGGCTCACATTTTTGTCTCATTTAAAAGGATTAGTAATCTTACCGCACACATATGAAAGGACTTCCCAAAGTTCATGGAAGAATCCCATTATCTTTTAATTCCATTTTCCACGAACTTTTGGAAGGCCCCCGGGACATCAACAACAGTAAAATGTAGCTAAATCATTAGGGGATAGTAAATTGTGAGCACCTGTTTCAACTGCTTTTAATGTAATTAAGTGTAAACTTACCTGCTCTTAAATAATGACTTCGTCACCCACAATAGGGTGAGCGGCACAGAGGCAGGCCCTCCTTGACATGAACTGACCCCCGGCTCCAACAATGGGCCCAAGCAGAGGGACCACGAGGATGGTGCCGGGCTGGGCGGTGGTTCACTCAGGGTCACCACAGGTGGGAATACACTGGGCATCCTCGACAATAGATATGTTCACCAGCCAGCTTATGGCATTCCTGAGAATCTAACCATCCGCTCTAGCAACTGAGTGGGAGCTGGTTCATAGCAGATGTGGATTTTGATGGTGTCTCTTTTACTTCTAAACAACAGTGTTGGAAAGTGCAAGGCCAGGAGACTATTGTTAGGCGCCCGCAAGTGAAAGCAGATTGGTGCCATGTGATCTTGATGGCCACACCCCATTGCTGTCATGGCGAGTCCAACTCTTAGTGACCCTCCAGGCCAGGGTGGAACTAGATTTCCAAGGCTGTCAGTCTTGGTAAGGCTGTCCTCTCTTGCTCCTGTAGAGTGGCTGGTGGGTCTGAAACACGAGTCTTTCAGTTAGCAGCCATTTGAGTCACCACGGAACCATCTGGATAAAGCATCTCGGCAATGAACGTGTCTCTTAGAAGCCAGCCTGGTGAGACTTCGCCTCAGGTACTTTGGCCAGTGATCAGGAGCGAGCAGTCTCTGGACAAGGACCGGCAGGGAAAAATAGGAAGACTCTACAGGACAGGGGTTGGCACCGTGGGCTTGGATGCAGCAATGATTGTGAGGTTGGCACAGGATCCGGGCTTGCCGCTATGGGTTGGAACCCACTTGACAGTACCTGACAGCAAGTCTTCATGGAAGCAGAATGCGATGGCCACGTCTCTTTCCTCCCACGGGACAGCTGGTGCCTTCTAACCCAAGGCCTTAGGGTTTGCAACAAAGTGGTCAACCTCTGCGCCAGCTAGACTCACGGACCCAGTCCAACCCACTGCCATGGTGTCGGCCCAACTCCCAGAGACCTTCTGGGACAGAAGAGAACTGCCACTGTGGGTTTCTGAGAGTACACATCTTTTTTCTTGAGTTATCGTTGCCTCTTTATTTGAAAGTCTCATCTGCCCACTTACCCTTTCCCACCAACCCGGGGCGAGGAAACTCCCAGGCTTCACAGTCTTGCCCTTTGGGAGCCTGGGCAGCAGCCCTGGGTTTTTGTAGCCGTTTGCTTTGCCTGTGTTGTGTCCTTGGCTGCCCCAAGAGCCTCTTCTAATCGGCCTCTCCCACTTCAGGATTCTGATTCCTCTTGCCGTGATATCAGCGAGAGGCACCAAATGTCCAATGATCGATGGTCCTATGGAATGTGACTGCCCGGGGAAGGTCCTTTTCTTCCGAATTTGTGGAGAACAGTCCAGTTTAACCACAGAGGGCTCCTCTGGGACAGGTATGCGGATTCACATTTTGCGTTAACAGATTGGGAAACCTTTCCATCCACCCTTGCACAGTGCCTCCCGCGTCCTGGGTGGACTTTGTACCCGCTGAAACGGCCCAGCTCCACCTTCATGGTGGTGACAGCAGAGGGACCTGGCAGATGGCGAGGAGGAAAAAAAAGACTGTACATATTGATGGGAGCAGACAGTTTCATCTTACTGCCTTGGAGTGGCTGGTGGTCTTGAACTGCTGAGCTTCTGGTTAGCAGCCCCCAGCACCACCGAACTGTCACCGAGTCAATGCCGACTTACAGCGACCTTATTGGGCGGAGCAGAATTGCCTCTGTGGGTTTCTGAGACGGTAATTCTTGGAGGAGAAAGGCCCACCTTTTAAAGGGCGGTTGATGGTTTTAAACTGCTGACCTTGCGGTTAGACGCCACGAGGTTAACGCAGGGGGAAGGCGAAGGCCCGTCCGAGCCCCTCCAAGGCCACCAGGGGGCGACAGACACGGGCCAATGCGCCGCCGGCGCCAGCAGGGGGAGGGGCAGGGCCGCAGTTTCCTGTTCCCAGCAGGTTTCCCTTCCGGGGCACCACAGCAGCGGGGTCGCCTGTGCGCCTGCGACAATGTGCTTTTTAAGGGTATTTAGTGGTAAGCGGAGGAGCCTGGGGGGGCGATAAGGAGCCCAACCGCACAGGCTCAGAGACGAACCTCAGCCCGCCACTTCCCCGTGGTCTCTGAGCTCGCGCATGCGCGCCACAGCCGCGGTCATGGCCCGTTGGCCCCACCCAGCAGCCACTGCTTCCGGAAGTCAGCCCAGACCCCGACTTCCCGGCATCCCTGGCGCAGTGACTGTACGCCCGCTGACCTGGGATAGGACAGGTCTACATCGTTAATTGAATGGAGGGAATTAGTCACAGGGCAATTACCTTAGATTTTCCCTTGTTCTCACCTGACCCAGGTTGGATTAGCGTGGAGGGACTGGGTCAGGCGCTTCCTTCTGAGTCACCTAAGGCAGCAGCGCCTGGGGAGGTACAGGGTGGGAAACTACCCTGGTTTCCAGGGGAGCTGGTGTGAGGAAGTCCGGATTCTCCCCTACCAGGTCTGATGCCAGCTCGTCTTGTGACCTAGGGCAATGAAGTTAACACTCAAAGCCTTGGCTTCTGCCCCAGGCAGTGTTGCTGGCCTGCCTGGCACTCATTCACCTTTCATCCTTGACCGGACTTTTCCCACTGTGGTCCATGCCCTTGGTTACATGCCTCTTGTTAGGTGCTGTGGGGTGGTTTTGACCCAAACACAACAATGCTGGGCCTGCGCCATCCTCACAATTATCGCTGCCTTGAGCCCATTGTTGCAGCCACCAGTTGCATCCATCTAATTGAGGGTTTTCCTCTTTCCCTGACCTGCTCTACCAACCACGGCTTTTCCAGGGACTGATCCAAGGAACACGTAATGGTCTCACCATCCTTTCTGCCAAGGGACATTCTGGCTGTACTTCTTCCAGGCCAGATTAGCTTGTTCTCTGGCAGCCTGGCATAGTATTATTCACTAACACTGTCCTCCAGAGGTGATTGAAAGTGCCAGGCTCAGCTCCCCAGAATTCTATCCTCTGAGTGGCAGCTTTGCTTTTTTAACGTTTTAAAGAGGTCTCTTGCAGCAAGTTTGCCCAGCACAATACATTGACGTCTTGACTGCTGCTTCGCTGGGTCCTAGTAAAATGAAATCCATGGACAACTTCAGTTTTTCCTCCACTGACCATAATGTTTATTGGTCCAGTTTTAAAAAAATTTTTTATTAGGGGCTCATACAACTCTTATCACAATCCATAAATACATCAATTGTATAAA
This sequence comes from Tenrec ecaudatus, assembly GCF_050624435.1. Lineage (NCBI taxonomy): Eukaryota > Metazoa > Chordata > Mammalia > Afrosoricida > Tenrecidae > Tenrec > Tenrec ecaudatus. Next base: position 110,123,689 of record NC_134541.1, on the reverse strand, counting down.
GCACATCTGTCCATTCTTTGCCTTCATCATTTTCAAAGCATTTGGTCTCCACTTAAGCCCTTTGCATCAAGTCCTCTTTTTCCCCTTCCTCCCTGCTCCCCCTCCCTCATCAGCCCTTGATAATTTATAAATTATTACTTTGTCATATCTTGCCCTGTCTGGCGTCTTCCTTCACCCCCTTTTCTGTTGTCCGTCCCCCAGGAAGGAAGTCACATGTAGATCCTTGTAATCGGTTCCCCCTTTCTAATCCACTCTCCCTTTACCCTCCTAGTATCGCCCCTCACACCCCTGGTCCTGAAGGTATCATCCGCCCTGGATTCCCTGTGCCTCCAGCTCCTATCTGCACCAGTGTACATCCTCTGCTCTATCCAGACTTGCATGGTAGCATCCGGATCATGGTAGTTGGCGGGGAGGAAGCATTTAGAAACTAGAGGAAAGCTGTATTCTTCATCGGTGCTACGTTGCACCCTGACTGACCCATCTCCTCCCCTAGACCCCTCTGTGAGGGGAGCTCTAGTGGCTGACAAATGGGCATTGGGTCTCCACTCTGCACTCCCCCTTCATTCACTATGGTAAGATTTTTTTTCCTGATGATGCCTTATACCTGATCCCTTCGACACCTCATGATCACACAGGCTTGTATGTTTCTTCCATGTGGGCTTTGTTGCTTCTGAGCTTGTTCACCTTCAAGCCTTTAAGACCCCAGACACTATCTCTTTTGATAGCTGGGCTTGGTCCAGTTTTTGAGGACGTTTGGTTTACGTCAAGGGCAATCCTTTCTGGAAGGCTGTGAAATGCTTGCTCCCTCAAAATACCACCCAAACCAACTTGTTGATAAGATAAAGCTAGATTTGTCGTCTCCATATTCACTTCAAAGGGTGAAGGACAGTGGAGGAGTGAGCTGTTGTCAGCAAAGCTGACAGTCAGTCTTTGATACAAGACTTAACTAGGATTGGGTAAGGGTCATATTACAATCGGTTAGGATTGGTGGCCACCATGAGGTAGAGGTTTCTAAGAGATCTTGAACTTGTTTTTTTTTAAAACATTTTATTAGGGGCTCATACAACTCATCACAATCCATGCATATACATACATCTGTTGTATAAAGCACAGCTGTACATGCTTTGCCCTAATCATTTTCTTTTTTTTCCTTTTCTTTTTTTACATTTTATTAGGGGCTCATGCAACTCTTATCACAATCCACACATATACATACATCAATTGTATAAAGCACATCCGTACATTCTTTGCCCTAATCACTCTCAAAGCATTTGCTCTCCACTTAAGCCCTCTGCATCAGGTCCTCAAGAGGTCTTGAACTTTAACAATGTTTGACCCCACCAGTGCTAACATTGTGCAGCTATAAATGGAGTTCCATGTCAAGAAGTAGAGTTAGGGGATGAACCACAGAAACGTGGGTGAAGGGAGACAGCGGGTGGTGTAAGATATGAAAATAATAATGTATAATTTATCAAGGGATCACAAAGGTGGGAGGGTGGGGGAAGGAGGGGAAAAAAGAGGAGCTGATACCAAGGGCTCAAATAGAAAGTAAATGTTTAGGAAATGATGATGGGACTATATGTACAAATCTGCTTGATAAAATTAGTGTATGGATTGTTAGAAAAGCTGTAAGAGGCTTAGTAAAATAGTCTTTAAAAAAAAGCCTAATCCAAAACCAAACAAAAGAAGTAGAGTTATTTTCAGCTTTGGTTTTCCTGGCCAAGTGTTTCCTGGAAGAGTAAGGTCACGTTGATGAAGAGAGTGAAATGACAATGAAGTCTTGATGATATGGATGGGAAACGGCAGCTGGTCGTGGGTGGTTTGGGTTCCCACTCTGAACTACGAGGTGACTTAGTCCTCATTGCTCCGTGTTGTGGAGCAGATGTTGAGTGGTAGTTATGTCCTGCGACAGAGGAGGATGCTGAGCAAGGTCTTTTTGTTTTCTTCTTTTAAATTCTGATTGTGAACTAGGTGAAAGCTCACTTTCACAATCCACACACATTTTGCTTCAGGTACTTCGAGGTACCATCGCTTGATCTGCTATGCGGATTTCTCTGGGTGTTTCCTGCATTTCTTCTTCTGCCCTCTGCACATTGTCCTTGGGTCAATGCTGGGTATAGTAGAAACGATGGGGTGAGTTCATTTCCAGACCTGTAGGATGACCAAGAGCCCTAGTCTTGGGGTCCCACCTGTCTCTGTCTAACTGGTCAGTGTGGTCTCTTTTATGATTTTGAGTTTTGTGCCATACTTTTCCTCCCTTCTACCTTAGAATGTTTTCCATTTCATGGCTGTTGGTAATACCTGCCCCATAGAACTTATAGGCTGTCATCTCTATATTTGCAATAGTGAAGGATTCAATAAACATTGTATTGAATGATGCAGGGAGTTTCACAAGATTATGGGAAGCAGGGTATTTTCCTGTAATCTCCCTGTCCCCCTCCCACTGGGTGTCAGGACCCCACCTGCTTCTCTTGGGTATAAATAAGGTCAAGGACAATGTGAAAAAAATTAATGCCTTTGAATTACAGTGCTGGCAAAGAATACTGAAAGGACCATGAACTTCTGGAATGACAAAGAAATATGTCTTGTAGGAAATACAGCCAGAATGCTTCCTAGAAGGCAGGATTGCAGCCTTCAGGATGTGCTCATTTGGAGACATTAGTGTCTGGCAGAGGGCAGCATGCTGGGAAAGGAGAGGGGCAGTGCAAGAGAAACCTCAACAAGGATGGGCACCGTGGCTGCACGAAGGGGCTCAAACAGACCGATTGCGAGAGGGGTGCAGGCCCGGGAGGGGTTTGGTTCTGTTGGACATGGGGCTGCCCAGAGTCAGAACCAACTTGGCAGCACACGACACCCCCCAAACCAACCCTTCTTTGGACACTGAATGATCAGGACAAGACTGCTGGAAGTGGGGGACTCCTTTGTCTCACCAGGCATTATCCCTTTAATGGTCATTGCTGCTTTGAGGGACGTCCACGGGAGGAGCAAGGAGTCCTGGTGGTCTAGTGGTGTATTAGTGTGGGTGCTTTAGAGAAACAAATCCACAGAAACTCATGTATAAGAGAGTTTTATATAAAGGTTAAGTGCACATCAAGAAAACATCCCAACCCAGTGCTGCCCAAGCCCACAGTTCAACATTAACACATTAACCCATATATCCAACACCAATCCACAAAGTCCTCCTCCATCTCACAAAACAGACACAAGGATGCCGACTGCAGGAGGAAAGCTGAGTCAGTGAATGTGTAAGAATTTCAGCACTGGCAGGGGTCTCCACACGGCTGCTCCAGCACCCAGGGCTGCATCAGTGTAGGTCCACGCAGCTTCTCCTCAGGGATGTCTTGCAGGAAGTGAACCTTGCCAGCTAAAGCAGGGAACTGGCTAAGGCAGCTGCACCCTGGTCCGACCATCAGAAAGCAAGAGACCCAAGAACTAGAAAGGCGAGGCTCACTGAGCCATTTATCTCTCCACCCTTCAATTAACCCCACATGTGTTTATTGGCCAGGTTGGCACAATAAACTTTAACTATAGCAAGTGGTTACTCACTGGGCTGCTAACCTCTAGGTCAGCACTTCAAAACCACCAGACATTCCATGGGAGAAAGATGAGGCTTTCTATTCCTGTAAAGATCTACAGATTTACAAACCTACAGGGACCCGCTCTACCCTTTCCTACAGGGTTGATAAGAGTCAGCATTGACTCGAGGGCAGTGAGTTTGTTTTTTGGTTAAGGGAGGTGCAGTGGCAGTCAGGCTTTGGGGGTACACTTAACCCTGGGGAAGTGGTTGTCAACCAATAGTTAAACATTCTGCTCAGCCTTATCAACGTGTTAAAACGAATAAAAACTCAAAAGAAGTTGAAACGTAAGTTTTTCCCCCCTGAGTGGTTATTCTATATACACATAAGGAGACCATTCTGATTCCAAAATAAAATCAAATGGCTCAGAGTAGGTGAGTTAAAATAAAGCTTCTAAGAATAGAACATCACTGACTAATCTTAGCATGATTGAATCTCAGCCTCCCCCTTTTTATCGAAACCAACTGACAATGAGCCCTCCACCCATCTGCAGCCACGAGAGCTTTTGAAAATGAAATGAATAAACCAGAGAGACAAGACAAGCAGTTCTGCGTGAGGCAAAAATGGACAACAATGGTGGGCTTCGCTTTGGGTCAAGAATTTTTGTTTTTATGGTTAATGCTTTTTGTGTCATAGGTAAGTAAAACCTTAAAGTAAGATGTGTTGTATTGAAAACAAAAATACAACCCCAAACCAAAAAGCTCCCTCCATCCTTGCAATAAAGTCATGAGGATTTAAGTCAGGGAAAGAGAGAGGGAGTGGGGAGAGGAGGTGAGAGGGTGAGGAGGGGAGAGGAGAAGGAGAGAGGGGGAGGGAGAGAAGGGGAAAAGGTACATAGAATGCAGGAAGCCACCAGCCCATGGAAGTGAAAACGGGCGACTTCAACTAGAGAACATCCCGCAAACACAGACAGAGTCCAGGGAGCAAAGGAACGAGCATACAGTCGTTTGATTGGTTAGCCTTTGGCTGAAGTCACAGGAGGAAGGATTCGTGCTGGGAAACTGTGTTTCTGGTGTGTCACTGAGCACAGAGACAGAGTCCCTCTACGGGCAATCTGGGACACTTGAGGTAAAGAGACTCCAGGATGCTTTCACAACAGCTCTTTCTTACAAAGGGGTAGTTCTCGAGTCCACTGGATGGGAAATATGCACTTCCCAAGGAGTGAATCCACGCTGGGCCAGAAGGAGCAATTACAGTTTGGTTTCCATGGCTTCTAGCCATTAAGAAAGTCGAAAGTCAGGAGCCTAGGACAAGTCTGGGCCGATTCTGTGGCATGCAACTGAGCAAACTTGGACTCCCAGAAACCCGAACCAAGCTCACTGTCATTGAGTCGAGGCTGACCCTGTGGGGCAGGGGGAACTGCCCCTGTGACTCTCCTAGACCGTAACTCTTCCAAGGGAGTAGAAAGCCTCTTCTTTTCTTTGAGGAGCAGCTGGTGGTTTCGAACTTCTGACCTTGCAGTTTAGCATATGCCACCAGAGCTTCTGCCGGAGTCCCAGGCAGGCAAGGAAAAAGACCATTTAATTCAGCAAGAACAAAGTTCAATCCAATCATTTCCTTTTGCCCCCAAACAGCTTCATGAAGGTCTCCTTCGCTGTTAACTTAGCTTTTGTCTTTGACCAGTTGAAACTCTGCCTTACTGAATCCGTCCGTGTCTTGCTGGTCTCCTGTTGCTGTGACAAAAATACCACAAGGGGGTGGCATTGAGAAGCATACATTCATTCTCTCACAGTTTAGGAGGCTGGAAGTCCACACTCAGGGCCTCAGCTCTAGAGGAAGGATTTTGCTCTTTTGGTTTGAGGAGATACCCCGGATCCAAAGGATAGGCTCTGTTCCTGGCTCTTCTTTCTTGGCGGTAGAAGGTCCCCTTCTCTCTGCTCACTTCTCTTTCCTTTTATCGCTTGTAAGGTAAAAGGTGATGCAGGCCACATCCCTTACAATTGGCTGACTCATCCCATCCCATCCCATCCCAAAACTGTCAAATCATTGAGAATTATGGCTTGGAAAGCTGACACATGTTTTGGGGAGGCACAAGTCAATCCATGACAGGCGGCAGCATGGGAACTCTAAATGGGGTCTGTCAGAGGCTGGCAGTATGATCTCGTGCCAAGCAGGCATGGATGGGCATCATAGTCCAGCAAGGCTAGTGCTCTTCTGGTGCCTCCAAGTCTTGGTAGACCCTGAAGGATGGTGTCAACCCAGCACCTGCAGCTCCCGGGGCTCCTGAGTGAGCTGCACTCCCAAGAGGAAGTGTGATGGGTTGTCAGGTCTTCCCCACCTCTTAGGCCTGGGCCCGACCTTCTTTCTGTCATAGGCACTTCCTGTGAGGAGCCCTACAAGTGAAGCGCCCTGGGCTGCGAACCAAAAGGTTGGTGACTAGAGGACACCTCACCACTCGGCCTTACACCAGCGCTCACTTCTTTCACAATCGACTTGGCCTTTATGTCTTGGGATCAAAGCATGAGCCACTGAAAAAACGAGTTCTCCTTTCCTTATGGGCAGGCTGGCCTTCCTCCTTACCCCTGCCAGCCTATGAGGGAAAAGATCTGTGGTCTGTGCTTCTGGAATAAAGCACCCAAGCCAAACCCACTGCCACCCCGATGATGCCGACTCTCAGCGACCCTGTTGGCCCTGTCGGGCAGGGTAGAAGTGCCGCGCGTGGGTTTCCAAGACTGGAGCGTTTCCCCAGAATAGAATGCCTCATCTTCCTCCCAGGCAGTGGCTGCTGGTTTCCGACTGCTGACCTTGAGGTTAGAGCCCAGCACGTAACCGACCACCCCAGCAGGGCTCCTTGGGATAAAGACATGGAAGAAAAAAGGGGCTGGGACACCCATCTTCTAGAATGTAGTTTGACAACACATGTGACAAGCTGTGACCAAGCGAGTTCACTTCTAGGAACACGAGTTGAGGAAGTCATCAGTTGCTTCCATAGATTTACGAGCAAGGTTGTTTGTTTGTTCCGTACAACAATAAAAGTAATGGCATGTTCATTGCCAGGAGACATGAAGTTGGAGAAACCATGATCCCTGACACGGGCCACTATTGGACAAGTATTAATAGCCATATGATGAATGAGACCCATGCACCTCATTGTCCTCCACCAGATTCTCATGCGTAGCCACCCTTTTGGGCAGAGTACAACGGCCCCTGAGGGCTTCCACGGGTGTGATCTTTCTGGAAATGGACTGCCATATTTTCCTCCCAAGGGGAGACTCCCCAACTCTTCAGTTATCAGCAGAGGGCTTAACCGCTGTGAGGCCAGGGCTCATGACCTAACCTGGGAAGATACCCAAAAGGCATTACATTTTAAAAGATGACAATGCAGCGGCATGATTCCAATAACACCAACCAAGGAAGAAACAAACACTGCATCTGTAACAGTGTCATTAGCGAAGTACAGATTTGTAAATTGGGTTTCATTTACTTGATCAACTCAACCAAGAGGAGGGGCCATGACATGTCAGGCCCAGAAGACATAACAGTAGGCTGTTCAAAGTAGATTTTCTTTTAAAAAAAGGTAAGATTTTAAACTTTTGAATAAATGCAAAATTAACATATTTCAAGAATTAACACATTACTGAGCAAGGAAACCAGTAAGAGGTTAAAACTAGTTTAACAGAATCTGAACAACACAGGAGGCTTCTAAAAGCACATGGTGGGGGGAAATAATGACACAGAAAAGGTCATGACATTGTTCTATGAACTTTTTGAAACCCCTTCCTCCCCCCTCACCCCCCCATGGGCAATCAAATGCTAACCAAATGGGTGCAAAATTGGTCGTCACCCTTGAGGTGTGAATCGTTTTCAAAGCGGGTTGCTAACATATCTGACTTGGGTGGCTTCAGACCGCAATGAAAACTCTGTTTTAAATTAATATTTTTGTTTCTACTTTTCTGGAGAAAGAAAGCTATTTAGCCCACCCAAGCCCCCTTTTGGAGGTATGTGTGTGACAAAGTGTTATGATTTGAAACACAAAGAAGACAAGCTTCGAGATTTCTGACCTAGATAAAGAATTACTTCTCCCTCCTTAAGAATGTTTACACAGCTGGCCTCCGGAAAAAGGACACCTTAATTAGCAGGTTAGGAAATAGAGCTGATAATGTTAAACGAAGCTAGAAAGGATAAATTACTTTATGGCTAAGATGATCTATACAATCCCCCAACCTTTTGTTCTTTATCTTTTTTCTGAAAGGAAATTTTCCCTTATTGAGAGTTCTCCATAGCTCCAGCTAGCTTTCTATGCATATTTGTAACTAGACAGGGAGGCAGATTTCGGCCAAGTCTTGCCGGTAACACAACGCAGGGGGGATTCATTCTTTCCCTTGTGAAAATCAACTTGCAGGGAATTCACTGAGTTGGCCGGCAGTTGCTTTTTGCATTCCCTCACAGCCAGCTGGACCCATTTACATTCCAAAGGCTTCAGATTAGAATTGATTGATCCTCACTCCTTCTTCCCCAAAGGATCCGCTTTGACATTTCCAGGACTGCAGCTAGAATTGGCCTGGCTCCATCCAAAAGCCCCCGCCCCCATCAAACTGTCTGCACAGCGTCCTTTAGACAGTCCGCTTGGAAGAGGCATAGGGAGACCAGGAATCAATGCTAAGAATTAATGTTCAGAGAGCCCTTGGCTGACCACTCCTTGTTGGCTTTCCTCCCTTTGGAGGTGAAACCAGTTCCCTTGTTGAACACCAGCTTGCGTGGCTCACTTGTGTTTCAGACTGAAAACGATGCCTTCAATAACATTTCTGTTCTCATTTCGACTGGCGTCCAGTGTTTTCACTGAGATACTACATAGAGTGATGTTCGGAGTCATTTTCTCTGTAAGATCCAAGGGAAGACTCTAGATGTAAAAGAGCCTCATTGAAAAATGACACAAAGACCTCTCCGAACCAAGTCATTCCAAAGGATCTGCTAGGGGACACTTAGCCTTCCATTAATAAGGAGAAAAAAAAATTAGCTTCTCTGCCCTTCTCAAAGTCAATCACAGTTTTTGCTATGGAGCAAACACATCGGCCCTCCTGGAGTTTATAGTCTATTAAATTAGCTTATCAGTAAGTACTCACCTTGTAACTTATAGAATATGGTGGTTGTTACCCTACTAAGGGTTCTTAGCCGGAGCAGTGAAGCTGATTTACTGACTCGAGTTAGAGCAACTGTATCCGAAGACCCCAGAAGGGACAGCAACGCGGGCGCTCTTTGTGGTGCCTGCTTGAAAGTGTAGGGGCGCTAGTGGTGTCATGCTTACACATTGAACTGCTAACTGCAAGGCCAGCAGTTTGAAACCAGCAGATACTTCATGGGAGAAAGATGGGGATTTCCACCCCTGGAAAGAGTTACTTACTGTCTGGGAAGCTCATGGGGGCAGTTCCACACTGCCCTGTTGGGTCGCTGTGAGTTAGCCTTGACTCGATAGCAGTGAGCTGTTTGAAATCAGAATACATAGAGACTGTACACCTTTTAGTTTGGAATTTACACGTTGGGGAGTCTCATATAGATGTTTTGCATTAGCTCAGGTTTCAAGATAACCACAGGAAACAACTGTTGGCTATGAGCAAGCAAACAAAACAATAAAGTTCGTTTCGTCTTAAGCCAGTCTCAAGATGTCTTTGGTGACTAACTAGATCGTACTCAGTCACTACCATTGAATCAGTTCTGACTCACGGCCACCCTAGAGGGCAGAGGAGAACTGCCCCTGTGGGTTCCTGAGATGATAAATCTTTATGTGAGTAGAAAGCCTCATCTTTCTCCCTCAGAGTGACTGGTGGTTTCAAATTGCTGACCTTGCAGTTAGCATCCCAATACATAACTCACGACACCACCAGGGGTCAAAACTAGATAGTAGACTCTAGCTTTTAATCACTAATGGCCGGGTCAATCAAAGAGAAGACTCTCAGCGTTATGTGGTCCTTCTAGGCGACACCTGCGTGCAACCTGTGTTTGCTTTTGAGCAATGTAGGAAGTATTAATAACTCCATAGAGACTGCTGTAAGTAACTTAGGCTAAGTGCGTTTTGTAAGGTTTCTTTTTCTTTCTTTCTTTTTTAAAGAAAACGACATTAAGTGTCAGTAAAATAACTTGGGTTACACTGTCATGGAGTCGGCACCAACTCACAGCAACCTTGGGTCGCACTGAACTGAACCCCTGTTCTGTCCTGCTCCATCCTCACAGTCGCCTGAGCTCAGTGTCGCAGCCACCCTGTCTCTCCATCGCATTGGGGGCAGTTCTCTCTTCCTCTTATCTCCCATTGGACCAAGCAAGGTGACCTTTCCCAGGGGTTGGTCCCTCCCGAAGCATTCTGGTGGCATAGCGGGTTCCATGATGCATTGCGCTGCTCACCACAAGACCAGCGGTTCGAAGCCAGCAGCCACTCCACAAGAGGAAGAGACTTTCTGCTCCAGTAAAGATGTGCAGCCTTTCTGCTCCGTCCTAGAGGCTTGCTGTGGATCAGAGTTGACTCCATGACAGGGAAGTTGGTCTTTCCTGATGACATGCCTGAAGTGAGTCCGATTACATCTTGCCATCCTTGCTGTTCAAGGTTACTTTTCACACACACACACACACACACACACACACACACACTATGACGTTCTTAATATCTAAGAGATTTGATTTAACTTATTGATTAGTGAAGGAGTCAGGTTGCTACCACGTGTTCCTTGGCAAAGCCCCTCACGTCTGTAGTCTGAGAGAAGTGCTGAAATGGACTTGCCGGCCAGAGCAAGATTGGCAAAGTGTATCAATAGCCATGGGGTGGTAATCAGTGGCATCCCATTTGAATTTGGCATTGAGAAAACTTCATTTGCATTCCTCTTACTATTAGCCGTTTTCTGCGCATTTACAGAGTTGTGAAGCCGACCGGAAGGAGCAGAAACACACATTCCTAATGCTCAGATCATCCCAGGGGCCACTTCCGGATAACCCATGAAGGGGCACCGAGCGTTTGCCCACTTCCAGTCTCCCCACAGCAGGGTGTCATTGGAACGAAGAGCTACAGAGGAGGTGCCAGGTCTGGTGCTAGGGTGAAGGCATTCCAGATGGAGGGATCCAGTGGGCACCAGAGGGCGAGAGCCGATGAAGGACAGGGTCAGTGTGGAAGGCAAGGAATGTGCCAGGAGGATGGATGGCAGGAAGTCAGAGACAGTGCAGAGCCTGGGGCAGGAGAGAAGGAGCCTGGTCTTTATGGAGCACAGTGGGCACCGTTAGATGGGTGTAAGCAGACGCACGATGGAACTGAAGTTGCTTGGTTGCCGGGAAGAAGAGAAGGGATGGGGGCACCCGGAAGAGCTGGGGCAGAACCAGGGGAGGCTTGGACAGATGGGTCAGGGGCTTGCTGCCCGAAGGCCCAGGACTTGCCGATTGGATCTGGGTGAGGAGGGACAGGGTGAGCTCAGAATGACTCCTGGGCCTACGGCTTCAGCAACCGGGGCATTTTCTGTGCCAGGGAAGCTGGGTGCATGGTCTGCATTTGAGGCATTTGCTAGAGTCCCTGCTTGGCGGTGCCCATTGGGGGCCCAAGTCCCCAGGGCCCAGGTCAACGGCTTGAAGACTCAGGGCCAGGAGTGGCGGTGGGTGGCTCTCTCTCTTTCTCCTGCCCCAGGCCCCTAGCACAGTGTGTCCCCACCCTGCTGCTGGCTGGCTGCCCCGCGCCCCACGTACCCGCCACCTGTGTTCTTCTCCTCCCCGCTAGTGAAATGTGCGTGGGTGCCTCACTCTGACATATCCAGAAATTATTCATTAGCAGTAATTAGCAGTCACTCATTTCCCTGGGGGGGGGGCGGGGCGGGGAGGCAGAGTGTGAGGAGGGGGAGGCAGTTCCCTACCCTGCGGGGCAGCCCTGGAGATGGTTTCTCCACCACTTCCTCTGCGGGGCCAGGCAGGACAGGGCTGATCAGTTGCTCACTGCTCAGTAGCTTCCCCTGAAGGCAGCACCGGAGCCCCAGCTTACGGTAGTCCCACACCTCCGGCCCTGTCTCATCCCAGACAGGCAGCCCCGCTGGGACAACCACCTTCTCAGGTGATCTCAGACCTCGGAGAAACAGGTGTACAGCCCAAGGCCATGACCTCTGACCTCAAGCTTCTCAGGCCCCGCCCCTCCTCACCGATGTGTCATTGATGCCTCATTCAGCACAAGGTGCCAAGCTGCTGGCCCTGACAGGAGCTGGTCCCTCTGCCGCACTTCCGAGCTCAACTTCCCGGGCTGGCTGACTGCTGGTTCTCCGGTCACCCTGTGTTGACACCCACCCTAGAGCCTCAGGCTTTCCACCCCAGAGCTCTCCTAGGAGAAGCAGCCCCAATCACCCCAGATCGCTTTCTGTGTGTGTGTGTGTTTGGGGGTCAGGTCTTGAGTTGTCCCAAGGGCAGGCTAGCGTTGGTTCTGGGTGGACAAGAGAAACTCCGAATTGAGTGGTGGAGGGTCTGGCCGCAGGAGATGGAGGCTAAGGGGGTGGGTAGGTGAGGCCCCTGGGCATTTCACAGCTCACCCCGGAGGGTAAACACCCCCCCACTTTTTTTGGTGAGGTGGTAGTAGTGGTGGTGGTAGCTTTTGTTGGCTTTCCTAATGTAAATCCTCCCACTGGCAGCTGGGTGATGTCAGCCTCTTGCCAAATTCTGCAAACGTGACCATCCGCTCCTACAAGCCAGTTGGAGTCAGCTTGGTCACACGGCCCTTTAGTAAACAAGTTATGCCAAAGAGAAACAAACTCGGATCCAGCCAAGGGCTCCCCCAGCTTAGGGTCTTCTCATGGTGGGGGCCACCCCTGCTCCCCAAAGGAGAGGCACTGTGTATGCGCTGGAAGTCCGGAGTTGGCGGGAAGGTCCTGACCCCAATACTGGCTCCTCCTCCCCATTGCCCATTGTGTAGGAGCACTGACCCCCCACCAACCCCCACACCCCTCTCAGTTGAGGCCAATGTTTCCATGAAGACAACAGAAGTCAGAGGGGGAAACTGTGATTCGCTTTATAGAAAGCCAGTGGACTGCCCCCTTTCCCATTTCAGTTTTGAACATTTAGTTTTGAGTTGGGTGAAAGGTTACTTACTAGCCGGTCATCAATTTCCCTTCAAGGACTCATTTCACTCACAGCTACCCCCTCAGAGGACCATCACCGATCCCACGTCCTCCCCGTGTGTCCCGTTTCTGTCCCTCCTTCCTGCCTGACCCTCTGGTCTTGGGTTAATGCTGCCTGTAGCAGCCTATAGCAATGGCTGGCTATTCAAACCACGGGCTGAGTTCACTTCCAGACCCCAAGAGTGTCTAAGAGCCATCGTCTTGAGGGTCCCGCCAGTCTCTATCTGACCCAGTTGACATTTTTGGTTTTGCTTTTGTAAACAGGAGGGGAACAGGTTGTAAGCATGCCCAGGATATGCTCTAAGCCATGGAGGTACATACACACGAGAACGGGACAGATCAGCAAAGGACGGCTGAGCACATGTAATGAAGCGTAAGCAACAAAATCAAAAGCCTGAAGGTCTTCGTGGGCCACACACATCCACAGCGTTCTGTATTCCTGGGAGACGTTAACCCGAAGGAAGATCAATGGAGCCATGCAGCCAACTCCTGGACCCTGGAAGCCCAGCATGGCTTTAAGAATCAGGTGGCTGGGTGGGGGTGAGGGGGCTGTGTTTGAAGAGTAGACCTGGGAAGTGTGCGGGGAGCGAAAGAGCCAGGGCAGGAGGGTCATTAAGCTCCAGAAGGGAAGGCTCAGGGAGGGGGTGCTGGGCTTCCCTGTGAAGGAAGATCAATGCTGGTATGAGACGAAGATGTTACTATCCAGAATTTCCAGAGGGGAGACGGCAGACAAGTTGGGGGTTGGGGGGTGCTGCTGGAGATGTGGTGGGATGGGGGTGGAGAGGGCGTGGACCACACAGCCCAGTGTTGGGAAGAGGAAGGAGGTTGGGAGATGGAGGGATGGTTTCATACCCAGCACTGCGTCTGACCGTCCAAGTTCTAGTTGGGCTAGGCATCTCATGGGGGAGGGAAGAGGGGCTGATGTAGGGAGCCATGACCGAGAGGGGGCAGGCCCAGAGTGGAGTCTAAAGCAGGGGTGGGGGACCACCCGAGGGCTCTGGGTGGGTCCTGGGAGCTGTGACCTGGGCCCAGGTTGCGGGCAAGTTTGAGTGAAGTCTCCAAGGGGCAGGTTCCCAGAGCAGCCATCGGGAGCGTTGCCACATGGCAGCAAGGACAGCCAGGCAGGAAGGTGGCAGAGTATCTATTAAACATGTCCCCACACAGCAGGCTTTCCAAGGTCCCACTGGCCAGACTGATCAAAATGATCCCATCCACTGGTGGTTGGGTCGATTCAGACTCACAGAGACCCTCCAGGGCCGAGTAGCACTGACCCATAGGGTCACCAAGGCTGTACATCTTCACAGAAGACACGGCTTCGTGGTTCTCCTGGGGAGGGGCTGATGGGTCCCCACCGCTGAACTGCCCTTGTGAGTTTCTGAGATGGTAAGTCTTCCTTTATTTTTGAGGGTTCAGGGGCATCTTAATAGTACACTTTTGTTTAGACATATGCCTTAAAACAAAACAAAACAACCCACATCACCTTATTTACTTAAGAAACAAGTGTCCCGTTTCCAGAGCGCAGTTACAAATCAAGATCCGATCCATCACACGTTGTTCTTCAGCCCCGTGAGAGGCTGGCCTCACGGCAGTCAGAGTCTACTGGTGCTCGACACTTTCCACATCTAAGTAGTGTGGACACTGCAGTTACTTTGAACTGTGTTCTACACTCATTATTTGGATCTTTCCAGGAAGGTTTTCTTCTTACTTGGCAGGAGATGAACACGCATCCTTCAGTAACAGACTCCAGACCCTTCAGCGCTTCTCAACCTGTGGGTCAAGACTCCTTGGGGGGGAAGGGGGGGGCGTCGAACGACCCTTTTATAGGGGTCGCCTAAGACCATCAGGAAACACATATTGCTGATGGTCTTAGGAACCAAGACACCTCTCTATCCATCTCCAGCCAGGTCCGCCCACATGCAGATACGCCCACATATGAGTATCCAGCATGAAGACTGTTACCCATGCTACACCATGCTTCAAGACAAAATTTCATTTATTTTCCATCAGAAATAAATATTTCACAATCTATAATTACATATTGTTTTTGTGATGAATCACTACGCTTTAATGATGCTTAATTTGTAACAATGAAAAGACATCCTGCATATCTGATATTTACGTGACAATTCATGACAGTAGCAAAACTACAGTTATGGAATAGCAACGAAAATTTTTATGGTTGGGGGGGGGTCACCACCAAATAATGAGCTGTATTAGAGTCTCAGCAGTGGGAAGGGTGAGAACCACTGCTCTAGAACAACGGGCTCAGCCAACTCACAGCAGGGCGTCAGTTTTCCCTTGGCGTCCTGAGAACCAGTAGAGTAGCCAAAACTGATCTTGCCCTTTGGCTGCTCTACAGTCTGGTTGAATCCCGGACCCAAGTGCTTCCATGCAGTGGGCCATTGGGAGAAAGTGCTGGTGGATGAGGGGCGGGGCCACCGAGACTGTAACTCTTTATGGGGGTAGAAAGCCCCATCTTTCTCCCTCTGAGCAGTGAGTGGTTCAGAACTGCTGACCAGACGGTTAGCACCCACGACGCCACCAGGGCTCCTCAATTCCTGCTGATGGGCCTCTTTTTTCTTTCTTTCTGATGGGTCTTATGAAAGGAGAGCACAGCGTCACACCTGAGGGAGGCAGAAGCTGTGTGAAGGTTCTGCCACAATCAGCAAAGAAGCACCCAGGACCGAGCTTCTTGCAGAATCCACAGGATGGTGATACGGTGATCTTGAACCCAGCCTTCAGAACCTCCAGAGAATATACTTATGTTCTTTGTTCTTTTAACATCATTTTATTGGGGGCTCTTACAGCTTTTATAATAATCCATACATCAATTGTATCAAGCATACTTGTACATATGTTGCCATCAGTATTTTCTAAACATTTGCTTTTAATTGAGCCTTTGATATCAGCTCCTCTTTCTCCTTCCCTCCCCAACTCCCACCCTTGATAAATTGTAGATTATTGCTATTTTCATATCTTACACTGACTGCTGTCTCCCTTCCCCCACAGTTTCTTCCTCCTTCTCTCCCCACCTTCCCCCTACCGTTCTGGTATTGATACTCCTGTTCCTGCTCCTGAGCGGTTTATCTGACCTGGATTCCGTGTGTCCTGAGCTTTTATCTGTACCTGTGCACATACTCCAGCCTAGTCCACAGTGAAAGGCAGGATTGGGGTCTTGATTGTGTGTTTGTGTGTGTGTGTGTGTGTAAGCCTCAAGGAACCAGAAGATTACTGTGTGTTTCATTGGTGCTATACTTCACCCTGGTTGACTCATCCCTTCCTTGTGGTCCTTCTGTGAGGGGATGTCAGATGTGTTTTGGGTCTCAACTTTGACCCATCTTGTTCTCAACAATGTGCTTTGTGTGTGTGCGTGTGTGCTTGTTTTGGGTCTCTTGATGCCTGATATCTGATTCCATCGATACCTCATGATTACAAGGCTGATGTGCTTCTTCCATGTGGGCTTGTTGCTTCTCTGCTAGATGGCCACTTGTTTAACTTCAAACCTTTAAGACCCCAGACACTATATCTTTTGATAGCCGGGCACCATCTGCTTTCTTCAGCATATTTGCTTGTGCACCCATTTTGTCTCCAGTGATCGTGCCAGGAGGGTGAGCATCACAGAATGCCAGGTTGTTAGAACAAAGTGTTCTTTCATTGAGGGAGGGCTTGATCAGAGGCCCAAAGTTCATTCACTTCCTTAATGTATTTCCATATCAATATATGTATGTGATAGTTACATAATCTGGTGTCATTTTGGGACTTGAGAGGATTAAGAGTGAAGGGGTGTCAGGGCCAACAATGAGAATAGAGAGTCCAGGAGGATAAGGGGAAGGTGGGGGGAGAAAGAGGGAATCAATCACAAGGATCAACATATAACCCCCTCCCAGGGGGACGAACAACAGAAAAGTGGGTGAAGGGTGACAGAGGATGATGTAAGACATGAAAATAATAATCTATAACTTATCAAGGAATCATGATGGAGGGAGGGTGTGGGAGGGAGGGGGAAAAGGAGGAGCTGAGTCTGGGTAGCCCCACACTACCAAGGACTCAAGTAGAAAGAAAATGCTTAGAAAATGATGATGGCAACATATGTACAAATGTGCTTGACACAATGGATGAATGTATGGATTGTGATAAGAGATGTAAGAGCCCCTGATTAAAGTATTTAATAATAATAATAAAAAGAGGGAATAGGGTAGAGTCTAGTCTGTTAATCAGGTCATAGCCAATGAGGCCTTTGTGTGGGGCTGGCTTTCTCCTGAGAATTCTGGGAAATCTGGTTTTTCCTCCTTGGAGGCAGAAGACAAACACTCTGTTGACTTTCTTCAAGACATCCTTGAGGAAAAGCCACATGGACCAACCCTGATGCAGCCAGAACCCTGGACTTGGAGAAGCCACGTGGAGACCCCTGCCAGCGTTGAAATGCTTACAGTGCCACTGGATCTACAAGACTTTCTACCCATTGGCCTGTGATCGTCCTGCATTTGGTGTCATTGCATGAGTTTCATGAGTCTAAAGAAGACTTTATAGATTGGTATCAGATATATGAGCTAATATCGGATTTATGGGCTTGGACTGAACTGGGTTGGGACATTTCCTCTATACTCAATTGCTGTTGTATATAACCCTCTTATATACATATGAGTATCTATGAATTTGTTTCTCTAGTCTACCTGGACTCACACAATGTACATATGTCAACACCTCTATTTTTATGAATGAATATATTTACCTAAGTGCACACCCCTATGTTTATACCTCTGTCCATAGCTTTGCTTCCTAGATCTTTCCTCTGTTTCCTTTTACCTTCCTCCTGCCCCAGTATCATGCTCACCCTTCCTCTGCCTCTTAGTAATTCCTCTCAGCTAGATTGCTGTTGCTCCAACACCCCCAGAATCTCTACGTCCTCCTCATTATTGCTTTTAATTCCCTAGTTGTTCCCCTGTCTACAGTGTTGTTTGCTCACCACTCCCTTAAAAGCCTCCCACTTTGTGTCATTTTGTTACGACAGTCATTGTAGGAAACTAAGGCCTGAAGACAGTGGTGATGACATGGTAGACTTCTTGCCTTCCAGGTAGGACACCCAGGTTCAGTTTCTGGTCAATGTAACTCATGTGCAGCCATCCCCTTGACAGTGGAGGCTTGGGGGTTGTTTGGATGCTGAACAAGGAGCCTTTGGTAGGGCTTTCCAGTAAGCATTGGACTGTGACCCTCAAGGTCAATGGTTCAAACCTACTAGTCGCTCTTCAAGAGAAAGATAAGGCAGTCTGCTCCTGTTAAGATGTACAGCCTTGGGGAAAAATCTGTATGAGCTGTGATCCCCTCAATAGCAGTGGGTTAGGATACTAAACAGGTCTGAGCAGAGCTTCTAGAATAAGATGGACTAAGAAGAAAGGTCTAGCTACCCACCAATGGAGACCCTGTGGTTCACAAGGGTGTGATCTGCAGTTGGGTGGGCGTATGGTCTTGGCACCCTTTCACTTCTTGATGCCCAGAATTACCATGATTTCATGTTAGGAGGCTAAGTCAAACCGCTTTGGGCTCGCAAGTAGTACAGCTACTTACCAACCGACTAGAAGAGGTTCCCCTTTGTACCCATTTCAAGAAAGATGACCCAGTGGAATGTGTAACTTCCAAAACATCATTGATCATTGATATCACATGGAAGAAAAATTTTGCTGAAGATCATTCAGCAGTGGTTGGTGGCAGCAGGACATTGACAGGGAGCTGCCAAAGGTGCAGGCTAGACTCAGGGAAAATAATTGCTGATGTCAGATGGAACTTGGCTGAAAGAGAACACCAGAGAGCTGTTGGCTTGTGTTTCATTGACTGTGCAAAGGCGCTCGATAGTGTGGATCATGACAAATTACAGAGAAGACTAGGAACTCCAGAGCATTCACCTGTGCTCACGTGGAACCTGCACATGGATCAAGAGGCAGTTGTGGGAACAGAACAAGGGAATGTTACATGGTTTAAAATCAGGACAGCTGTGCAGCAGGGTTGCATCCTCTCACCATAGTTATTCAATCTGTTTGCTGAGAAAATGATCAGAGAAGCTGGCCGTTTGAAGAAGAACTGTCAAAGAATGCATGTTAACTTGTGTTAACGACTTGTGATGTGCAGAGGACACAACCTTATTTGCTGAAAATGAGGAGGGCTTGAAGTACTTGTTGAGAAAGATCAAGGATTGTAGCTTTTGGAGGGCGCCTCACATCAGCTGGGATCACATGGTCAAGGGAGGGGAAAAGAGGGTGTACAACACGAGGCTGACACGTATATCTGTGATGAGGCCCTACCAGACAGGTAGGAAGTCCTATCAGAGGGAGGAAGGATACGGATGGGAAGAACCATGCAGGAGAGGGAAAATGGAGCAAACATGCCTGGGGGAACACGATGGCTTATCTGTTGGTAGGAAAAGAGGGGTAGGGGGGACTGACTTCCAGGTCTGGCGAAGAATGACTGAAAACGCTTTTGGGGACACGTAGCAAGGAGGGCCCTCCAAAGGCTCCACATCACAAGTTGTTAATAAGCATATAATCCGAAGTTGAAAGGAAGGATTAGAAGGCTATGGTGACAGGGAGCCCCAAGATGCATGGGTGGGTCTATGGGCCATAAGGAAATAAACCTCCAGTGAGCTCCCTCTATCCACAATTGAGGGATAGGAGGAAAGTGATCACTAAATGGAGAGCATTGATAAGCTGAGTATAGAAGGTCAAAGGCAGAAACCCGACTCAAACACTTAAAACTTGGCAGCAGATCCCCCCTAGGATGTATGCTGCACCCAATCTGATTTCCAAAGTCTTATGTATTTTGGGGTCATATTATTTTGTTTTTTTATTGGACATATTAGGGGGTATCTCTGGAGTGTTATGTCATTAGGGGTCACACTCTTGAAGTTGCGGTCTATGTGTTTTTTCATTTTGGGGGTATGAGAACCAGGACCAATGAATCTATAGAGTCAGCAAGTGGAATAAGGATTTTTGGGGGCAGGGGACACAGAGGTGGTGGCAGGGTGAAGGGGTGATGACATCAAGGGGTCCACATGGAAAAAGAATGTTCAGAAACTGTGGTAGCAAATGTACAATTCTGCTGGATGTGATTGAACTGGGGGGTGATTTCATATATGTATTCATCTCAATTCATTAATTTAAAAAAGGATTTCGGCCTCATATGGATTAAAACTCAATGTAAAGAAAACCAGATCCTCGCAACTGGACCAATAGATGATTTCGTGGTCAACAGAGAAGAGACTGATGTTGTCAAGGATTTCATCTTGCTCGGATCCACAGGAAATGCTCATGGAAGCAGCCGTGAAGAGATCAAAGAATGCATTGAATTGAGTAGATCTGCTGCCCGACTCCTTTCGAGTGTTGAAAAGCAAGGAGAGGAGTTTGAGGATTAAGGTGTGGTCTTGTCAATCTCCGCACATACATGGGAAAGCTGGGCATTGAATCAAGAAGGGTGAAGGATGGATGCGTTTGAGTTATGGTTCTGGTTCTGGATGCGTTTGAGTTATGGTTCTGGTTCTGGTTCTGAAGAATGCTGAAGGCACCATGGACTGACCAAAGAAGTCTCAGAAGAAGCACAGCCAGAATGCAAGGATGGCGAGACTTTGTCTCCTCACTTTGGATATATTATCAGAAGAGACCAGTCCCTGGTGAAGGACATCTTGTTGGTAGAGCGGAGGGCCAGCGAAAAAGGGGAAGCCATTTCACAGATGGATTGCAACGATAGGTTCAAACATAGGAAACCTCGTGAGGGTGCAGCGTCGGGTGGTGGTTTGTTCTGTTGTATAATAGGGTCACTGTGAGCCAGAACAGACTCCATGGCCCTTAACAACGGTGACTCTGCCTCAATCCTGTGGCAGTCAAAGGGGACGCAAGCCCTGCTCCCTAAGAGCAAAGTCCAGGGCCTAGGTGTGGAACGGGGCAATGCCCAGTGATGGGCAGTGGGGGTGCTGTAGACTGCTTTTCTGCCCAATCGGTCAGTGTGGCCAGAGGTTCCATCATCGGACACCCCCTAACCCCGGAAAATCCAAACCCCAGCTATCTTTGGGCACACTGGCCTGGTGGAGACAAAATGCACCGCCCACGGTGTCTAACACAACCCACGGAGGCTGGGTTCAGGCTGGTTTGCAGCCCTGGTCTCCTGGGGCAGAGCTGCTAGAACTAAGGAAGGACACAGGCTAGGAGAAGCAGCAGGCTCCGGGGCAGCAGTGGACTGCCAGCCTCACCCCAGGGGCAGCCTCCCCACCTCCGCAGCATGCAGAGAGCCAGGCTGCCTTCGGAGAGAACTCCATGGCGATCACAGCCGTGGAAAAGAGAGCTTGCTCTGTGTGGTCTTCAACCCAGCCACCACTTCTGTCCAGTGTCTGCTCAGGGGAAACCATGAGCCCTCATCCTTCCAGGGATTAGAAGGACCCCCAAATCTACCTCGCTCAGCGCCTCCTTGAGGACAGCTGTGTCCTTGACACCTACTCCCTTACTTTCTGGCTTCCTTTGCACCCCCAACTTGCCAACCACGGAAACTTGAGGTCTGCAACCCCTGTTCTGGCCTCGCCCCCTCTCAGTTCCAGTGAGAGAGAAGCACCTTCTGTCCGGGAGTGACCACCCATCCTCCCACCTTGGTTTTAGGGTGGGAAATCCCCTGTGCTGAGTAGCCCAACCATCTCCAGCAACGCAGGGCAGCCGGTCACTGCTTCCTGCCTCACTCACCTCCCATCCCTCTCCCTGGATGGGACTCCTACCCTGCTCACTGCCTCCCCTTCCTCCTTTCCACACCTCTATTGGAAGTCCCTTCTGTTTAGACCTGTCTTCGTCTGGCATAGTGGCTTATGAGTTGTGCTGATAACCTTAAGGTCAGCAGTTCGAAACCACCAGCCTTTCTGTGGGAGAAACAGGAGGCTTTCTATTCCCATACAGAGTTAGAGTCCCTCATTGGGAAGAATGAGAATCCAGAACACTTCATTGTGCGCATGTGGCACCGTGGTGTACGCGTAGGGCTAGTTACATAATTTCGTGCCAACCTGAAGATAGAAAAGGGTAGGGCTGGAGTCTAGCCTATCAATCAGGTCACAGCCGGATGGTGCCTCTTTGTGGGCACGACCTTCTCACAAGGAGGGCCCTGGGAACCGCCCCTCTGTCTCTGCCATCACCTTCCTGTTAACAAGACACGCTGAGACCTGACAGAGCCCTGTGATGGGTCCACTGTCATTGGATCCATAAGACTTTTTATCCACTGGCCTGTGGTCTTCCTGCACTCTGCATCATTGCATGTGGCTACGTGAGTCTGAAGAGGGACCATGGACTAGTGTCAGACTTATAGACTTGGGTTGGACTGGGCTGGGATGTTTTCCGGATATACAATTACTTCTTTTTCTTCTTTTTTACAATTGTGTCTTGATAGAAAGCTCTCTCTTACACATATAGGAGTGTCACTGGATTTGCTTCTCTAGCCAACCTGGCCTCAGTCTAGTAATCATAAGACCTGCAGTTCAAAACCACCACCTGCTCCTCAGGGGAGAGAGATGAGGTTTCTACTCCCAAAAAGAGTTACATCCTTGGAAACCCGCAAAAGCATTTCTACCTGTAAGGGTTACTGTTAGTCAAAGTCTACTCGACGGCTGTGTGTCGGGCTTTCTGAGTCCCCCTACGTGCTCTGAGTGCATGTCCAGCTGTGTGTGTGTGTGTTTATTCCAATGGCCACTTTCTTACGTCTAAAACAACGGCTACCATGTGTTTGTTACACAAACATTGTTTCTTAAATAAAGGATAATCTTGAGGCTTAAAAAAAGTGACCGCCTCAGACACCCTGTCAATGTAGGGTCCTGTGAGTTGGCAGTGGGATTGGTTTGGGTTTGGCGACACTAGGGCACGGGAGTCCCTGGGTGTTGCTACTACTGGGCGCTCAACTGCTAGCTCAGGGGCGGGGAGCCTTTGTGTTGCCAAGGGCCACGAGATATTTGCAATATTATTCAAGGGCCATACCAAATTACCAACTTAAAAATAAGCCTGCCGTCTTTGGTCAAACATTTAATTAGCTCATCCTTAATGTGAATTCATTAAATGCTTGCTGAGAGTGAGGAGGTCTTGAAGCACTTGCTAGCGAAGATCAAGGATCGCAGCCGTGAGGATGGATCATAGTTCAGTGTGAAGAACATGACGCCACGTGGTGGCAACGCTGAAGTTGTCGAGAATTTTGTCCCCCGTTGACCCACAACCACTGCGCATGAAGCACAGTTAAAACTGCTGCACAAGACTTCTTCAGAGTGCTGGCAAGCAACAAGGTTACTTTGAGGACTAAGCTGTGCCCGACCGGAGCCATGGCCTTGTCAATGGCCTCCTTCAGTGCGTGTGAGAATTGGGGGGTGAAGTGAGGAAGACAGCAGAAGAGTCAATGCATTTGAATTGCGGTGCTGGCGAAGAAGACGGGAAGTACCATGGACTGTGAAAAAGACAAACCGATCTGTCTGAGACGTGTGGCCAGCGCTCTCCTTAGGGACGTGCATGGTGACACTTTGTCATACATACTTTGGGTGTGTTCTCAGGAGCGACCAGTTCCCGGAGGAGGACGTCATGCATGCTAGAATGAAGGGGCAGCATTCTACCCTCGAGGAGAAGCGTGGATGGACAGAGCGGCGGCAACAATGGGCTCAAGCAGAGCCACCATTGGGAGGACGGCACAGGACCGGGCAGTGCTTCCTCTGGTGCCCAGCGTCAGTCACGATGCCACGGAGTTGACTCGATGGGGGAGAGCGTGGCTTTGCAGAACGTGACGGCGGGAACTGCTTCTCTTTGGTGAGGCCTGTGATGTTAGCTGGTCTTGACCACTTTGTGGGCCTCATGTGGCCCGCAAGCCACCTGCTTCCCACCCTTGGGCTAGCTGTATGGCACTGGGTTCAGACCCACCCAAGGGCGCCTGGCAAGAGAGGCTGGGTGATCTGCTTTAAAAGGTCACAGCTCAGGAAACTTGCAAGTTGGAACTGGCAGACGGGACAGCGCCCAGCAGAGACACACTGACCCTCAGTCCCAGCTTCTGGTCACCAGGGTCACCTCGAGGAGGGCAGGGAATTCTCTCTGGTCTCTTCTCGGCTCCATCTCCCCGTTCCTCCAGTGGGCCCGGCACACAGTAGGTGCTCCACAAATAGCCGCTGACTGCGTTCACGAGGGACAGGCAGGGCCCTGAGTTCCTGTCCTTTCCCATGAGCCTAGAGCTTGGCACAGCCACTGGCATCTACCTCGTGGGTGCCCTGCAGGTTTGGGCTGGATGATGAGTTCACACCATCTCCCCCGACTCTCTTGCCCACGTCCGAGATGCCAGGGCCGGTGACTCACCATGTTGAGCTAAGCCTCGCCAGCTCCAGCTGCCTGTAGCATGCAAATGCTGCTGCAGCCCTATCAGTCATCAACACCGTAGTATAAATTAATTAGTTGCCCGGAGATGGGCAGGCAAGGAGAGCGCAGAGTGGGCGGCAGGGATGGGTGGCTCACCCATCTCTCACCCAGGCGAGGAGATGCCAGGCTCAGGAGGCCCAGGTCCCACACACTAGGAACTCCATGCGTTGTTGAACAAATGCTGAATCCTGACGAGGTTCCTGCCTCAGGTGTCCCAGGTCTTGTGTCAGGAAGCTACCCCTTGCTTCTGAGAACCCGCTGGGCCCTCCCAGGGCCTTCTCCTAGGCACCCCCTTATGGGACCCCCTGCTGGAGTAGCAACATCTTGGGGGCACATGCCTGGGTTTTCAGGGCAGTGGGCCCTAAGAAGTTCAGGACAAGCAGGAAACTGGGGGGCAGACTGGAGAGGGAAGAGCGGCAGCTGTGGAACTCCATGACTCCCCCCGCCCGGTCACCCCTCCATCTATTCACTGAGCAAACACCCATGTGCACCAGGCACCAAATTTGCCTCTTCACCCAGGCCTCCTCCTGCTCCTCCACCAGTCCATCGGCCTGGACGCCTCCCCGTTGGGGCTGACCCACTAGCAGCTTGCTCAGGGTCAGACAGGGGCTCTGTTCATTACCGGTAGCAACACAGAAGGAAGCCCCAACATTAGCTTGGTTTCAGGGAGGGAGTGGGCTGGGTGGGCCCCAGAGCTGGGCTGCAGAGGCGAACCCCAGGAGAGGGAGCCATTGAGGAGGGGGCCCCGCTGCTCTACACACCCATGGAGACTGCCCGCCTTTGCTTCTGCAGCAAGATGAGGCTTTCTGTTCCCCTAAAGATCTATAGTCTCAGAAACCCACAGGGGCGGTTCGACCCCGTTCTATACAGAATGCTCCAATCTAAACCAAACTCTCTGCCATCGAGTCGATGCCGCCTCACAGCGGCCTTGTAGGACCGAGAGGAACTGCCCCCGGGGGTTCTGAGATGGTCACTGTTTACGAGAGTAGACAGACCCCTCTTTCTCCCAAGGAGCGACTGGTGGTTTTGAACTGCTGACCTTGAGGGTGGCAGCCCAGCAAGTTACCACGACGCGACCAGGGCTCTCAAGGGCGGCGAGTGTGGTTTTGAAATTTCAGATCGTCAATTTTGTCTTCATCAATTTAAATAACTTAGCACGGCCCCCTCCACCCCCACCTCCTACTGTTAGTACAGCCAGAATGATCCTTAGTGGAAAGACTGGGGCGGCTTTGTCTCTTGCAGGTGGACATGTGGTACGGAGAGACCAGTCCTTGGAGAAGGACCTCATATCTAGCAGAGGGACAGGGAAAAAGAGGAGGGCCCAACCCAGTGGCGGGAACAACCGTGAGGCTGGCTCAGGGGTGTTTCCTTCTGTTGTGGGCGGGGTGCTGTGGGTCAGCAGGCCTCCACATACCCAGTGACCCCAACTCCCTCCACCCCCCGCTGCTTCCTTGGTTTTTCTATTCTCTCTTGTGGGGTACAGTTTCGTCAAACAAGTGGGGGCTGGGGGTGGTGGAAGGCAGCCCCCACAAAGGAACAATGCCTTTCCAACTTCCTCCGACACTTCCGGTCTCCAGGCACGCCTTTTCCCTGCCCCTTCTGCCTTCGAAGCCTCATCCCTGGGCGAAGGCTGCCCTTGGGGTCTCTGTGGGTTGCTCGTTGTCAGCACTCTCCAGCCTCCCCCGCTTCCTGATGGACCCACAGGACAGTGACAGCTCCCAGGGAATGTTGCTGCCAAAGAAGTGGGCTCCCATGGGGGTCAGCGTGCTCCTGGTGGGGTCTCGGCACAGCCCTGGGCACACAAGGCCTTGCAGGAATGCTTGCACTTCAAGAACCTGACTGAAGTTGAGCTCCACCATAGCAAGGTCTGGTCTCCAGACGGGCGACCCGAAATGACCTGCTCCCCTTTCCCTCCCATACCCTACCCCACTCCCACTCCCACCCTGCCCTCCAGGGCCACACACCTCTTTCCATGTGGAGCCGGGAGCCTCTCGGGAGCTGCTGTCCTCTCACACGACGTAATGTGACCCCCCAGCCAGTCCCCCTCCCTGCCCCATCGGACTGTGGGCCTGAGGCTTCCCCGAGTGACATCCAAGCCTGGCTCATCGCTGCCTGTGGGGTGACCTCAGTTCAGGGCCCCAGCCTCTCCAAGCGTGGGTTTCCTCATCTGCCGGGTGGGAATGGTGAGAAGGGCATTTGGAGCTTACAGGAGCCGGTGCCAGTTTACACTAACCAACCGGGTGAGCGGGGGATGCTCTTGTTACTGTTCATCCTATCCCCCCGCACTCCCCCCAGCACAGGTTCTGCTGAAGGGATGAATGGACAAAGGATCCAAGGCTCAGGCGGCAGAGGGGGATGAGATCGCTCCTGTTTGGGGTGGGGGTGTCGCAATAGTGTCGGGAGGTGAGTCAGGGAGGATTCAGCATGGCAGCGTGACCCCAGAATCCGGGATGGCTGCCTTGAGGGGGTGGCACTGAAGTGACCATCCTCCACCCCAGCAGCACCCTGTAGAGTCCATGTTGTGTGTGTGTGTGTGTGTGTGTGTGTGTGTGTGTGTGTGGTGTCTCTAAGCCCCAAAGCAGAGTGGTCCCAGATGCTGGCACCCCAGAATGGGTGGTCAGGAAGGGGGCTCCTGGTCACTTTTCTGCCACTTGGGCACTTGAGGTTCCAGGGAGGGGCAGGTGGGTGGAGGCCTGGAAGAGCCTTATCTCAGGCCCACACCGGGAAGCACCTCTGCCTTCTGGGAAGGCACTACGGGGACTGGACAGTGACTGGCCACTAGGACACTGCTGGGTCTGATTCACCCTTCCCGGAAGTGGGCTAACGGGATTCCCAGGCCCCAAGCTCCCTGAGTCACGTGGGGGCCCCTGGAGGCAAGACCCGTTACTGCACCCTCTGGCACCCCCTCACCAGTTCCTATGGCCCCAAGGCTCTGGGAATCCCCCAAGTCTAGATTTTAGGCAACATATGCTCAAGCAACTTGGTCTGAGACCCACCTCTTGCAGATCCCTGCTTTCCAACATGGCGGGATCTTCTGCTGCTTGACCCCTCCCCGCAGTCAATGCCAAGCCCACAATTCATGAGCCACACTCAGTCCTTCGCTCCCCACCACCCCCCAAGTATGGACCCCTGTTTGCACTCGAGCCTGGGGCCCCAAAGCCTGAGCCCCAGCAAGCACCCTGAGTCTTGGGTTGGGGTCTCACTGGAGCTCCCAAGCTGTAAGGGCTCATTTCCTCCCCTGAGCCCTCCTCCTCCACTCCTGTGACCTGCAGCCTGGAGTGGCAGGGACTGGGCCACTGGGGGGACTGGTCTGACAACATTCCGCTTCCCGGATAAAACCTGGTGTGGCCTGCAGGGCGGCCCAGTGCTCATTTGACTGCCTGTACAGCCCTGGGTCTCTAGACACTGCTGCCTGGCCTTGCCTGACCTGCCATGGTGGTTTCCAGATCCCCCCCAGCCCTGGGTGGGAGCAGTCCCCGGATCCGTGTCGCCCTGCTGCTTCTGGCCTGGGCAGGTGAGTCGGGGGGCATTCTGTGCTTGCCTTTGGGGTCGCCTCTCTGCTCTCTTGTCTTTTTCTCTCTCCACCACCTTGGCCCTGGGCCTGGGTGTGAAGGCTGACTGAGAACATACTAGTCAGCCCCAGGCCTCCCCGTCTCTCGTGGGTCCCTTCTCTTCCCATCTCCATCCTGCCTCCCTCCCGGCCCGGGGCTGGTGGGGCTCAGGGTTCTGGAGCAGGCTAGCAACTGGGTGTGGGCTTGGACCTGAAGGGGTCACTGTGTGTTAGACCCAAAGTGTGTGTGCAAGCTACCCTCTGTGCGTGCTAGAGTGAGAGATAGTGTGTGCACGACGGACTATGTTTGTGAGACTGTGTGCCCTTGTGAGGGACGCTGTGCACGTGTGAGACTGAGGCTGGAGGGATGGGCACGTATGTTTGCGAGAGACGTGTGTGATAGAGACTGCAGGTGTGCTTGCGAGAGAGACGAGAGGCTGTGTGAGGGTTGTGTGTGCGTGCCAGAGAGGCACTATGTCTGCGAGAGAGAGATTGTGTGTGTGAGGGAGATGTACACCGTGGGAGACACGCGATGGACACACACCTGTGAGACTCTGAGTGTGTGTGACAGAGACACTGTGTGTGTGTGTGTGTGTCTAGAGAGACGCTGTGCGAAAGAGAGATGGTGTTTTGAGAGAGACCCTGTGTGTGTTTGGGAGAGAGATTGTGTGTGTGTGTGTGTGTGTGTGTGCGTGTGTGTGTGTGTTTGGGAGAGACTTGTGTGTGAGGAGAGTCTTGGGCCAGAGACCCAGGTCTGGAGGAAGATGCCCCAGGAATGAGAGTGTGAGTTTCCAGAGCCTCGGCCCCACACGGCAGACAGGTGGGTCAGGCAGGAAGCTGGTAGGAGGTGAAGGTAAGGGCACAGCTGCACAAAGAGGATCAGAGGCACCAGGAAGTGCCCGCCCTGGGAGGCCTGGAGAGACCCAGCCACCTGGAGAGGACGCCTCACCTGGAGGGGCCCCTCGCCACTGGGTGCAGTCTCCCCACCCACCAGCTTGACTCTTTCTCTCTCTCATCCTCAGCCACCTTGGATGCTGCCCACATACCTGGTGAGTGCTAGTGGCTGCCCACGGAGCAGGGGTGAGGGGTAGGGAGGGGCATGTTCCTGGAGTGGGGCCTGCAAAGGGGAGCAGGCTGAGGAGGAAGGAAGGTTCCGAAGTAGCCAGACAGAGGTAAATCCAGGCAGGAAGGCAGAGGGCTGGGGTCTTGGGTCAATAGATCAAGCCCTGCAGCCTGACTCTGTGCGGTGGGGTGGAGGGGGTGGAAGGAGAGGGAGAGGGTGTCCCAGTGGGGGACAGAGCCTCGGCCTTTCTCCCCAGCGGCTCCAGCCTGTGGGAAGCCCCAGCAGCTGAACCGCATCGTAGGGGGTGCCGACAGCGCTGACGCAGAGTGGCCGTGGGTTGTGAGCATCCAGAAGAATGGGACCCACCACTGTGCAGGGTCCCTGCTGACCGACCGCTGGGTGGTCACCGCTGCCCACTGCTTCAAGGAGTATGTGAGCCCCCTCTTCCAGTCCCTGCAGCCTCCCCCCACACCCCACCACCTGCTGCAGCTTCTCTGCCCAGCTGTCCCCTCCTTCTCTGGGGTTCCTTCCACCCTTGGGCCACCCCACCCCTGGGGCTTCCTAACTGAGCCCCGCCCCCCCCCCCTCTGCTCTCTCACAGCCACCTTAGCACACTGTCCCAGTTCTCCGTGCTGTTGGGGGTCTGGCAGCTGGGCAACCCTGGCCTTCGGTCTCAGACGGTGGGGATCGCACGGGTGCAGCCCCACCCTGTGTACTCCTGGAGGGAGGGCACTAGCGGAGACATCGCCCTGGTGCGCCTCGAACACTCCATCCAGTTCTCCGAGCGGATCCTGCCCATCTGCCTTCCGGATCACACCGTCCACCTCCCTCCACACACCGACTGCTGGATCGCAGGCTGGGGGAGTATCCGAGATGGAGGTATGGCTTCTTTCTCAGCTCGTTGGTGGCCGGGTATGGAGGGGGCTCAAGCGGGGCCGACTCTCAAAGGCAGAACCACCCTGATTATCCAAAGGTGGGACATCAAAGACTCGAGGACAGAGGCACATGCAGATGGTAATCTAGAGAAACCGGGTGCTTTACAGTCTATTGAGAGAGATGGGCATGACAGATGCGACTATGCACACAATCAGGGGATCATAGAACGGGAGCAGGCTTCCCCTGGTGGCAGTATGTTGAAATTGCAGGCAAAGTTGCCCAGCAGGAGAAATCCTGTCTCACACTCATGATGAGGCCGCAGTTGCGGGTGCGGGCGGACTCAGTAGAATGAACTTCATAGAGTTCCCAGCCTCCTCCTTCTCCCACAGAGAGTTTGCTGGGGTCGAACCACCGACCTTGCAGTTAGCAGCCCAATGCTGAGCCCACAGCATCAGCTGGTCATGCTGTCTCCGTAACCGTTACACGCAACGTTCAAACTAAGTCTTGGTGTTTGGAAATCGTTATGGGGCAGAGAGCAGATCAAATACTCATGAGAGGAGTCAGAGAAGTAGACAGGGATTCTGAGGGGGAGAGAGAGAGACTAAGCAACGAAAAAGTGGAAGCAGAAACCGAAACAGATTCCTAAAGGATTTGGAGAAATGACACCCGGTTGAGTGTCTGGGGGTCTCACGGACTCTGGAGTCACAGGCTGGGAGAGTCTAGAGGCCAGCTCTAGACAGGGCTCGGGACCCCTCCAGTCATGAAGTAAGAACTCCCAGTCCATCCACACGCAGTGGACAGTACTAGACACTGGTTCTGTAGCTGGGAAACCTACCAGCCACTCCTCCAGAGAAAGATGAGGTTTTCTACTCCGGTAAACAGTTTCCGTCTCAGACACCCACAGGGCAGGTCTCCCCTGTCAGATGGGGTGCCCAGGAATGGGCATCCACTGGGCGGCTGCGCGTTTTGAAGCTTTTTTTTTAAGTTTGGAGAGCTCATTAAAGATGCAGATGCTCAGGCTCCACAGGTTCTAATTCAGCGGGTGGAGAAGTGGGCGCCCTGGAAGTCAGAGTGGGGCTGGGCCAAGCCTTTGAACGAAGAATGGCAGCAGCAGGTCCCAAGTCTGTCTCTCTTTGCCCCCAGTGCCCCTGCCCCCGCCGCAGACCTTGCAGAAGCTGAAGGTCCCCATTATCGACTCGGAGATCTGCAGCCGGCTGTACTGGCGAGGGGCTGGCCAGGAGGCCATCACGGAGGACATGCTGTGCGCTGGCTACCTGGAAGGGGAACGCGATGCCTGCTTGGTGAGCAGCCGACCCTCTCCCCGCCCCACTGGGCCCGGTCACCGCCCTGGGTGCCCATGCGGGTCTGTGCAGACCTCGACCTCAGAGGCCGTTTGCAGCCACAGGCAAGGGCTCCTGGGGGTGTCCTAGCTTAGGAAGTTGGGCTGTTAGCCCTTCCCACCCAGAGGAGGATTAGCTCCGGTAAAGGGAGGTAGCTGCGGAAGCTCACTGGGGCAGTTCCACTCTGCCCATAGCTGTGAGTCAGAATCGCCTTGATGGGGTGGTATTTTGTTTTGAGACTTTGTTTTGTTTTTTAAAAATTCAAATGGTCAGATCTTTCTTCTGAGACACTTCTGGGTGTACTAGAACCTTCAACCCTGGGGCTCCTGTGGGGGGAGAGGCATGTGAGATGCTCTCACCCAAGCGGGTCCTAGCTTGGCCTCTGTCTCCAAGGAGAAACGAGAAGCCTGCTGCCACCCCATCCCCCTGCTCCCAAGAGCCTTCCTAACCGTCTCTCCTTTCCCGCAGGGTGACTCCGGGGGGCCCCTCATGTGCCAAGTGGATGGGAGGTGGCTGCTGGCCGGCATCATCAGCTGGGGTGAGGGCTGTGCGGAGCGTAATCGCCCTGGGGTCTACATCAGCCTGACCGCCCACCGCTCCTGGATCCAGAGGATTGTGCAAGGGGTGCAGCTCCGGGGCCACTCGGAGGGCAGCGGGCCCCGAAAAGCACCGCCCAGGGCCTCCTAGCGAGCCCCGGGAATGCCAGCCCATCCGGACCCCTCGTCTCCTCCGTTGTAAATAAGCCGTCTACCTCTGGGGCGCCCGCGAGCTGGTGAGGGGGGCGCCCCTGCCGGCGGCCCGGGTTCCTCCCCTGGGGCCGGAAGCGTGTTCGTGTACAGTATGAACGTTTATGATTTTTACACATATTTGTAATCCCTCCCACCAATCTTATTTATTCCTCCAATTCCAATAAATTATTTATTCCCCCAGGTCCTGGGTTTGTTGGTTTTTCCCTCTCCCTCCTTGTACAGGGACACTGAGGAGTGGAGATTAGTTGGGGTTAAGTGGGGGTAGGTGGTCATGAGTTTGGAAGATGGTCTGGCCAGGGGCGTTCTGGTTACACAGGACTCAAGCGGATCGGATCCTTCGTTTCTTACTATGGGTGGGGTGGGGGGGGGCATCCTGTCTTTTGACCCTCATGCAGAGAAGCCCCTCCTCCTTGGTGACCTTCTGGGACACAGTAAACTCTCCCATGGGGATTTCCAAGACTGACAGTCTTTAGGGAACTGGAGAGTCTCATTTTTCTCCTGCAGAGCGGCTGGTGGGTTGGAACTGCTGACCTTTCAGTTAGTAGCCCAGTGCTCTGTCACCATGCAGTTTAAAGCTCCCTCATCTCCCACCTGGGGGAGGCTAACAGAAGAGGAACAGGCCTCCAACCCCCACCCCCTCTGCTGGCACAGGTAAGGCAGGGCTGGGTGACACCCACCTGCTGCCAGATTAGGGGCTGTGTACTACGCCCTCTATCCTGCACCTCTCTCTCCACCTGCACCCTCCTGGCCCAAAGCTACCCCTGCATTCTGATGTGCCCCCCTGGAGGCGCTGAAAGGAAGTAAGTAGCTGCTGGTTCTTGGGAGTTGGGGACCTGAGTGGTGTGGGGAGGCTGGGGACCCGCCTCTCACAGCTCTCTTCATCTCCCTTCCAGCCTGGGTCCCAGACCCCTGAGAGCTGATGCACTCTCTCTCACTGCCAATGCTCTAAGTTCTTCTCCTCGGAGGAAGCGACAGAACAATGGGCTAGCAGGTCTCAGGGGTCCTCAGAGTCACCTGGCCTGCCACGAGGAATGAGGAATGAGGCTCTGCCTCCTAGATGCCCCTTCCCCAGCCAGAGGCTGCTAGCCTGAACCCCCATCGGGGACTCTCTCAGCCTCCCCAGATCAAAGACATCTCCCATCGTTCCTGGCAAACTGGCATCCTGCTGACCCGGAGCCAGTCTGGGGCGTGAGTGTGACTCAGGTGGGCCAGGTGCCAGTAGGCAGGGTGTGCACAGGTGCCAGCTGACCCAATCCCACAGCATGACCTCTTTCCCTCCTTACCTACGTGCTTCTCTGGTCCTGTTGCCTACCTTTACTCAGTCCCCGCCCCCTGCCTTCATTCACTGCCCCTCCCCCCAGGACCAGGGGCAAATGGTTTTCTTTGCTTTTGTTTGCGCCAGGTTTCTTTAGTTTGTCCTTGAGAACTCACACAGTAAGGCAGACATGAATTCAATCGTCCCCTGTATACTCGAAGACATTCTATGACTTGTACCACCATTCTCACCCTCCTGTTCCAAAATGCTCTTCCCCTGTAAACACAGTCTCAGAGCCCCGCCCCTCACTCCCCAGGTTCCCAACCTTTCGAGTTTCTACTGTCAGTTCGATCCCATCTAAATCATTTTTGAAAGAACACAATGCTCAAGGAAGACTTAAAACACACACACACACACACACACACACACACACACACACACACACACACACCAAAATTAAGCTACACCATCTCTCTGTTTTAAGAAGACTTCAGGGGGGATATTTCAGGTTAACAGTTTAAAGATTACCTCAGGGCAATAGTTTCAGGGGCTCATCTACGCTGGATGACTCCAAGAAAGTTTGAAAATTTTGTTCTGCACTTCTCCCCCTTTTGACCAGGAATCTTTGATACACATGTCGAAGAATGTAAAAACCACACAAGGAACTAGGAAATACACTCACCAGTCCTACCTTGCTGTCCAGAAGCCCACAGAGACAAAAAAAAAAAAATCACTGGAAATTTCACTTCCGGGAGTCACCATGTCATATCAGGACCTCTCAGGGCAGCAAGCTGGTGCCTACCCATTTCTTCTGGCTTAGGCAGTAACACCAGTCCAGTGTCAGTACGAATCACAGGCGGCCAGAGAGGAGGGAAATGTAACTGATGCTTCTGTGCGCCAGCGGTCACAAAAGGGTTCAATCAACAAATATCTGTTATCCCACCGTCCTGGAAGCAGGAAGTCCCAACATCAACTCTTCCTCTCCCCTTGGACTTCCTGCAGATGGCTGCTCCAGAGGCGCTTGCTCAGAAAATAACAAGTACACACCTCATTTTATGGCTCTCCGTTTTGTTGCCCCCTCCCCCTAGTGTCAACAGTGCTTTTCTACGCTGGGAGCCCCAGTGACATTGTCAGGTAAGTGCTGGATGGCCAACTGGAGGATCAGCAGGCCAAACCCACCAGCCGCTCCATGGGAGAAGGAGGACGCTGTCCGCTCTGTCGAGCCTCACAGCTTCCGGAACTCTCCAGAGGGTCATTGTGAGCTGTGAGAGTAGGCTTTCCTTGTTGTGTGTGTGTGTGTGTGTGTGTGTGTGTGTGTGTTTCCCCCCCACGGCTGCCAACGGAAACGGAAACTGCTCAGTGGCTAGGGCATGTCACGCCTCTGGCCAGCTCAAACCCCACACGGCCTGAACTGTCTTCCCTGAGTCCTCTGCCAGCAGCATTCCCTCCTCTGGTCCTGTTCTCTCGCTCCCGTGTAACTGTGTACTGGCTCTAGGTCTACTCCTCTTGCCCCCTCCCCAGCAGCCCCCGTCCCCCAGGAGCCCTGGATGACCGTGTTGTGGATTACGAGTTGGGTGGTTAAATGCAAGATCAGCACATCCAAGCCACCACCCCTCGGGAGAAAGCGGAGGCTTTCTGCTCCCACCAAGGTGTACCGTCGTGGAAACCCACAGGACAGTTCTACCCTGCCCTACAGGGTTGCTATGAGTCAGCATCGTTGACGGCAGTGAATTTAACACACGCCTTAAAAGGTTGTATTTGCCGTCTTCTGTTGCTGTTATGGTGTTTCCTTGATTCTTTCCCGGGAAATATTCCATGTGGACTCGTCGATCTTCGTGTGTGTCCAATAAACAGCAACGCCAAAAACCAAGCGCCTGCCATCAAGTCAATTCTCCCTGAGAGGGGCCCTATGTCCGTTTTCCCAGGCTGTAAATCTTTACTGGAGCAGACAGAGTGGCTGGTGGGTTCCAGCCTTGTGGTTAGCGGTCCAGCAGTGACCTGCCAGCATAGCCACGGACTTCCTTGTGTCCTGTAAAAGGGTTGGACAAAATGATGCTGTTATTAGGTCTCACTGAGACGGTTCCGACTCCCAGCGACTCTGCATACCAGGAACAAAAGGGACCCACCTAGTGACCCTATATACCTATATAAGGACCCTTCTAGCGGCCCGAATCCTAGAGCAAAGGGATTGCCCGCTCCTGCGCCAACCTCACAGCTGTGCGCTCGAGCCCAGGCTTGCAGTCACTGTATCACTCCACCTCAGTGAGCACCTTCCTCTTCTCGCTGCCTTTCTACTTTCCCAAGCACGGCGTCTTTGTCCAGGGACTAGTCTCTCCTTGCAATGTGTCCAAAGGACGTGAGAGGAAGCCTCACCATGCTTGTCTCTCAGGAGCACGTTGGCCGTACTTCCTGCAAGCCGGATTGGCACATTCTCTCGGCGGTCCACGGTGCCTTCAGTAGTCTTTGCCAGCTCCGTCGTGCAAATGCATCACCTCGACCAGAGCGCGACTGTTTTCCTGTGCTTTTTTAAGTGGACCTTTGGCGGAACCATCCCCATCCTTTAGAGAAGCCCTCACGTTCCCGAACCTTGCTAAACCCTTCACGCATGACAAGCTCCTATGTCATGGCCTGCTCCGTGATGCTCTGAGAAAGCCTGCTGCTCCCTGGGCTGCCAGGGCTTGCCTCCGGCTTCGTTGTCATGGCGTGGTGTCTGGAGATCCAGGGTCTCACCCACATTCCAGGAAGTAGGTGGCAGCCATCTCCCGATGGACCCCAGCCAAGCTCTGTGACTGGGTTCTTTAGGATGGCTTCCTGGCCCTAACATGTTCACTCACCTGAGTACTCAGATGATGCGTGCCACGGGGTCTGGAGAAGGTGAGCTCAGACCTTAGCCATCTGTCAGCAAAAGGCCCCATCCCACCTTTTCTCCAAGACAGTGGCACGGGCGAGTCCCATGTGAGCACAACCAAGAGGGCCTGGTCATACGGTGGCCGTCCAAGGAATGGAACCTCTCTGTGACACGCACCTCTCCTTGGAAGCCTGGAAAAGGCTGGCCCTGTCATGCTGGTGACCTCACCTACCTCCCTTCCAGGTACCAAGTGAACACCATGAAGTTCCCTGAACCTTCCTCTCGATGTCACTCCAATGGGGTGACTCAGGGAGTGGCTATTTTCACTCCAGACTTTTTTGAGACTGAGTTTGCTTAAAAAATTTTTTTCCCCCTAGTATAGAGCTCCCAAAGACCAGCCCCAATCCACTGTGGAGGAGTGGCTTCAGGCTCCAGGACAGAGTGGACCTGTTGTGTAAGGTTCCCAAGGCTGTGCATCTCTGTGGGGTTCCAGCATCACCAACACACACAAGGCACCACTGTGCGACACAACAACAGACCAGGCCAGGCCTAGGAGGTGGATGACACCAACCGACTTGATGGCACCTGAGAACAACAACAAGAACCAGGTGACCAGGCATACACCCCTGGTTGTTGATGTTAGGTGCCATTGAACCGTCTGACCCACAGCCACCCTAAGAGCCACAGAACAAAATACTGCCCGCTCCTGCGCCATCCTCACAATGGCTCCTATGCCTGAGCCCAGGTGGCAGCCACGCTGCCAATCATCTTTGTGCAGGCCTTCCTCTTTTTCACTGCCCCTCTCCTGTACCAAGCACGAGGTCCTCCTCTAGGGATTGGTCTCTCCTGACAACGTGTCCAAAGTAGGTGAGACAAAGTCTCGCCATCCTGCCTTCTAAGGAGCATTCTGGCTGTACTTCCTCCAGCTCGATTTTTTTGTTTGTTCTTTTGGCAGTCCATAGTTCGTTCTTTCTTTCTTTCTTTCTTTCTTTCTTTCTTTCTTTCTTTCTTTCTTTCTTTCTTTCTTTCTCTCTTTCTCCCCCCACCCCCACAGCTATGTAAATTTATTAGGGACGTCAACAGGTCACAACAAGTCAAGATCAGAAAACATGAAAGGAAACATCAGAAAAGCAAGATAAGACAATATTAAGTCCTTTTGTCTGTGGCATCGCCTCTTAGCCATGCCTCCAGGCATAGCTCCCCCTGGTCTTCGGCTCCACAGCCACTGCCTTGCTTGACCACATGTTCCAAAGCTCCTGTAGCCCTGACTGATGTCAAAGGGCACCCCACTCCGCAAGCCAGCCTCCTGCCCAAAGTCACTCGGCTGTACTGATTCTGTGGGCTGAGAAGCCCTCTCTCTGTTTTCTGGTGTTGGCACTGCTGCTCTGCCCTGTCTCCTGGTCTCCATGCTGTTCCTTTGCTGCCTCTTCGTGTGGGAATCTTGGATGCGTGTCATTCTGGCACCCCCACCCCTCTTCTTCTTCTTCTTCTTCTCCTAATAAATCATTTTATTTGGGGTTCTTACATATAACAAACCATGCATCCATGGGACTTTCAATATTCGTTGCCAGCACCACGAGCTGAATGCGTTTGAATTTGAATTCACTCCTTAGAACAACCCAAAGGGGAGCATTTGCCCAAGGAGAAGGCTCAGAAAGCAGGAAGGGATCAGAAAGGAGGACAGAGGGGGCACAGGAAAACAGCGAGGAAATGGGAGCGACGGTGACTATCACACATACAAATGTGTGTGAACTGCTGCGTGGAAACCCAATGACTCCTCTGTTAGTGCTCACCCCAATCACAATGAAGAGTGAAAACCAAATATTTATGGTGGCAGACAAGCCCATCCTTCTCCTGCAGAGTGGCTGGTGTATTTGCCCTGCTCACCTTGTAGCTAGCAGTCCAATGCGGAGCTCACGGCGCCAGTAGGGCTCCCTCTAAGACATCGCAAACACCGATGATGTCATTGTCATGAAGTAAACCTCTCAGTAATTCATTCCCGGTAGCAGATGTTGCTATTTCCAGAGACAACACGCACGCCGAAACAATGCACACACACACACACACACACACACACACACATCCCACACGCAGCTCCCTCGGGAGGTGAACATGTTTGGAGGAGTTCTTTGTAGCTTGCAAAACAACAGCAACAACGGACCTGCATAAGGTGCCCATTGCTCCTGTAAAGAAGCCGTGCTTCGTGCACACCATCCCTACATCAGTTTATGACATTTCATAGGGCGCTTATCTGAATCCGCATGATGTAAATTGTTAAAAAGAGAATGCTTCTAAAAGTCATGCTTTATGCAAACACACAATGAACATGTTGAGGGAGCCAGGAAGGTCTTACAGGACAATCCCCAAGGGGACCCACATACAGGCTGCTGATGGGTGCTGTCCAGTCATGGGGAGCCCCGGTGGCAGAGCGAGCCTGCCCTGAGAGCTTCCCAGGCTATCATGTCAATGGAAGCGGATGGCCAGAGTTGTCTCAGATGGACGAGGGTGGAGGAGGTGTTTCATCTGCTAACTTTTCAATCCACAGTCAAGAACGTAACCATGGTGCCACTCAAAAACCAAACCAGCTTCCTGCCCTCCAGTCGATCCAGACTCCTAGAGATCTATAGGACTGGGTAGAATTGCCCCTGTGAGTTTCCAACACTGTCAGTCTTTACAGGAGAAGAAAGCTCTGTCTTTTCCCCATGGAGCGGCTGGTGGTTTTGAACTGCTGACCTTTCCAATGGCAGCCCAACGCATCACCACTACACCACCAAGGCTCCTCAAAGGGAGATTCCAAAACAAACAGACAAACGGACAGATAGACGCTGGCACATGGATGCAGTGGAATACTACAGAGCCTTAGAACACAGCCATGATGAAACTGCGAAGTGACTCACGACCTGGATGCACTGGGAAGGCATTATGCGCAGCAAAGTGAGTCAGTCTCATAAAGATAAACACAGTGTTTATCAGACAGTCCCATAAAGATAAGTACATTTTTATTTTGGGAAGTTAAAGAAAAAGCAAACGAGAGACATGGTTTCACACTTGAAGTTTATGTGGAGGCCCGTGGGGAGAGCAAAGAGAAATAAATAAATACAAGATTTCTGGTAGGATATCCTCAGAGATACTAGAAGTAACTAAAACCACAAGGAGCTAATGAGGTCGGAGGTGAGTGCAGGAAGAGGAGGGAGGGAGGGAAAGAGAAGGGGCCACACAGCTGGAAGGGAATTGTTCCTTCTTAGTTTTCTTGGGGGGCTGCAAAACACCCAAGCCCATCAGAGTGTCCTCAGCAGCCTTGGGGACTGGCACACATTTCCTGAGCCTCTTCTTTGGTCCCTAGCGCAGAGTCTAAAGTTTCAGATCAGCAGGAGGAAGTGAACGATGGAAAAAGAATGGGGTATTTCTGAGTTGGCACTTCCTGGTCTGGGGCCAAGGCCTCGGCTGTGTGTGTGTGTGTGTGTGTGTGTGTGTGTGTGTGTGTGTATGTTCTCACACTGCACTGGGCAGGGCTGGCCTGGATTCCCACTCTGAAGTCCCCAAAACTGAACTCACTGCCATTGGGTCAGAGCCAGATCACAGTGCTTCTATAGGACAAAGTAGGATGGCCCCCGTGAGTT
Organism: Tenrec ecaudatus; assembly: GCF_050624435.1. Taxonomy (NCBI): domain Eukaryota; kingdom Metazoa; phylum Chordata; class Mammalia; order Afrosoricida; family Tenrecidae; genus Tenrec; species Tenrec ecaudatus. Next base: position 110,084,355 of record NC_134541.1, on the reverse strand, counting down.
TCTGAGACCATAACTGTTTATGGAAATGGAAAGCCCATCTTTTCCCCGCAGAGTGGTTGGTGTTTTCGAATGGCTGACCTTGAAGATCGTAGCCCAACACAGAACCACTACATCACCAGGGCTCTTGGCCTCTTAAGCAGGGGTCCACCCGGCCTCTTAAGCAGGGGTCCACCCCTCCTTAAGAGAGCTCTCCCCAGAGAAGGAGAGGTTGAGCCCGTCTTCAGCAGTGAGTGGAGACCCCAACACATCTCCCTAGCAAAATGAGTGAAGTCTTGTGGGGGGGAAGGGGGGGGATTATCTTCCCACTGCCTGCAGGATCCTTGAGGCCTCCACATCCTAGCTTAGTGGCTGGATTTGAGCCCTGCCTCCTTGGAGGGACTTGTCTGCAAGGGGACACGTGTCTCCTTTAGAACACCACTGTCCCTCCAACAGGAAGAAGAAAACAAGCAACATATGGTGTTACGACTGCAGGGACCTTTTTACGACAAATAATACATTTCTACTGAAACGCTGCCCAAGCATTCTGTCCTTTTGATGTCCCTCCCCCTGGTAAGGTCACCAATTTTCTCCACACCCCGCCCCATACTGCCCTCATAAAGGTGTCACTGCCACTACCCCGAGGACTCTGACCCCAGACATAGTCGTGCCTGAGAGGAAAGGGGAACATGGGGCTCTGGTCGGTCTTCTTCCTGCTTCTGCTGGAGCGACAGATGCTCTCTGGTGAGAGTTACTGCTCCCAACCTGCCTGCTGCCCCCCACTATTCGACCCTCTCTCCCTCCACCCTGCAGGGGGAACCTGCAGTTTCTGCTCCCTCCTCAGTGGGTCCTGCTGAAGGTCTAGGGTAGGGCTGAGGGTAAGAGGCCCTGCCCAGAGTGGCAAATGAGCCTCTGGGACAAGCAGGAGGGGGACATGGAGCAGGCCCCTAAAACTGGGAGTGGGGGTGCAAAGGAATGGGCTCCTGCTCTTCCTCCCCCCGCAGAAGGGCTGGGCAGAGTGCCAATTTCCCCTTGCTTGCTTTCCAGGTGCCCGAGGGGATGTGCTGCCTGCAGGTAAGTCTCAGTGCTGGACATCCCAGCTGAATGTCCAGGCAGAGGGTGCAGTGGGTGGGGGGTGCTGGGTAGGGAGGGGGTGCAGACATGGAGACATGGCTGAAGAGAAAGGACCTATGACATCCATCTTCTGGTCTGTCTGCAGTGTGTGGCCACTCTGGGGATGCCGGGAGGATTGTGGGTGGCCAGAATGCCCAGGTGGGACAGTGGCCATGGCAAGTCAGCCTGCGGTTGATGTCGGAGGGACACATATGTGGGGGCTCCCTTGTCCACCCACGCTGGGTGCTCACTGCTGCCCATTGCTTATTCAGGTGAGTAGGGGGTGAGGGAGGGGCTTCTGCACCTTGCTCCCCCTTTCCTCCTCTTGGGCGCCCCCTCACCAGGTTGGGTCTCTGCCCCACCTCCTAGATCTCTGGAGTCACAGCACTATAGTGTGAAGGTTGGAGGGCTGACTCTGTCCCTTTTGGAGCCTAACTCGGTCTCTAGGTCTGTGAAGAGGCTTGTTGTCCATCCCTTGTACACCCCTGGGCAGCAGGGGTCCAGTGGGGACATTGCCCTGCTGCAGCTGGACGCCACGGTGAAGCCCTCCCAGGCCACCCCTGTCTGCCTTCCAGCACCCCACGTCTCCTTCCCCACCGGGACCCTGTGCTGGGTCACTGGCTGGGGCTCCACCCAGGAGCGAGGTAAGGCGGTGCGGTGTGTCTGCCAAGCTGAGCTTGGGGGCTGCTAGTGCCCTTGGTTGGGGGTGGGCTGGCCCTGTCCGTGCCCAGCTCAGAAGACTCCCCACCTGGAAGCTGGCGGAGCTTGGGGCCAGGTGCCAGGTTCTGTCCACACCCTAGAATTGTCCTTGGCCAAGGAGGCCTGGGAGCCTAGAAGTTATGCGTTGGCTTGGTAACTGCCAGGCCAGTCATTCTCCAACACCAGCAGCTCCGAGGGCGAATGATGGGGCTTTTGGTTTCTAGAACCCCACAGCCGCAGTTCTCCCCTGTCCTGTAGGGTTGCTTCAAGTCAGAATCGATTCGATGGCAGAGTTTGGTTTTCCGTTGTGTTCCTGGAAGTGACCTTCCTTGCTGGACTTGGCTGACTTTGTGTTAGAGTCCAGGGTCTCTGGGTGGTGCAAAGGGTTAAGTGCTTCAGGGCCAACTGAAAGTCTAGCATCCAACCCCCCACCCCTCCAGGTGCCTCCATAGAAAGGCCTGGCGATTTGCTCCCAAAGGAGCCTTGACAGTTCTCTGGAGCGCAGTGGGACTCAGGCCCTCGGGCTCCCATGCCCTGGGAACTGACTCCCTGCAGGGCAGAGTTGGGGTGCAGCTCAGGGTTGGAGGTGGGCGGGCAAAGGGGGGGGCTGGCTCACTCGCTGGGTGCCACCTGGAGTCGGGAGGAGGCCCCCACACCCCGCCTGCTCCCCGCTGTGCAGCGCCTGCGGCCACCCTGCAGCAGGTGGCTGTGCCTCTCCTGGACTCGGAGGAGTGCGAGCGGCTGTACCAGCAAAGGAAGCAGTTCATCCAGGACGACATGCTCTGCGCGGGCTTCGCGGAGGGCAAGAAGGACTCCTGCCAGGTAAGGGCAGCCCCGGGCACCCTGAGCCTCGCGGGCTGGGCCCAGCTCTGTCCGCATGTCCATCCTTGGGCCTCCAGAGTCCTTGCTTAGCCCCTGGGACCCATCCCCGCCCGTCCATGCTGCCCGCCCTTGCTCTTCTCAGGGTGACTCCGGGGGACCACTCGTCTGTTTGCACAACCACACGTGGCTGCAGGCCGGCATTGTGAGCTGGGGAGAGGGCTGCGCTCGGCCTAAGAGGCCTGGAGTCTATACTCGAATGACCGCTTACACCGACTGGGTCATCAGAACCCTGAACTCCTCCACAGACACGGATTCGACCAGCGCCCCCGCGTCCCACCTGGCCCTGCTGCTGGTGCCCTTGACCTTGCCCTTGCTGGGGGCCTTGTGAACCAGCGCCCTGAGTCCAGCCTCTCCCCTCGCTGGTGGGACTTGAGATTCCAGAGGCTTGAGAAGGACGCTATGAAAATGAAGCTTGAGCTGGTTTGGCAGGGACAGCCTGGGAGGGACCGTGGTAGCCGTGAGGGCAGTTGGCATTGACGGTGCCTCACCCCCTCCCCTGCTTGGGAGACTCCCCCGGAGCTGCTGCTCTTTCATCTTAGCTCCCTGTGACAAGCCACCGCTGGCATGGTGGCACCAGCTCCAACCTGCCCTCCGGGTTGGCTCAGTCCATCACACAGTGACCTTGTGACACAGGCACTAGGTCTACAGGTGAGGGAGGTGGAGCACTTGTCCCAGGGTCACCAAGCTGGAAGGTGAGACCTAAGCCTCCCACAGGACATGAATCTCAAGGCCCGGTTTCCTTCCTTCTTTTTGAGTTCAAGGTCTGTTTGTTGACCTTTGTTTTTAATTGGGGGCTCGTACAACTCTTATCACAATCCATCCATCCATCCATTGTGTCAAGCACATTTGTATAGTTGTTGCCATCATCATTCTCAAACACTTGCTTTCTACTTGAGCCCTTGGTATCAGCTCCTCATTTTCCCTCCTCCCTCCCCACCCCCACCTCCCTCACAAACCCTTGATAATTTATAAATTATTATTATTTTGTCATATCTTACACTGCCCGATATCTCCCTTCACCCACTTTTCTGTTGTCCATCCCCCAGGGAAGGGGTTATGTGTAGATCCTTGTGATTGGTTCCCCCTTTCCACCCCATTCTCCCTCCACCCTCCCGGTATAGCCACTCTCACCACTGGTCCTGAAGGGATCATCTGTCCTGGATTCCCTGTGTATCCAGTTCCTATCTGTACCAGTGTATACATCCTCTGGTCTAGCCAGATTTGTAAGGCAGTATAGGGGGCCTGTTTTCTTAACCAGCAGGAAACATCCCTTCTGCACCTTATCGCCAGGCAGGCGGGCAGCAGTGGCTCAGAACCTAGCATGAAGGACCCCCGGGTACAGCTCACACACACGGCCACCGTCCTCTGTCAGTGGGAGCTTGCACGTGGCCGCGACGCAGAGCAGGTTTCAGTGGAGCTTCCCGACACAGACAGACTAGGAAGAAAGACCTAGTGACCTACCTCTGGAAATTGACCAACGCGCGTCTCATTCTGTTGTGCGCGACAAGCACACTTTACACTAACAAATGGGCTTGTGTTTTCCCACACATGTCTATGCCCATCACTGTAATCAAGGCGTAGGGCATTCCAACCTCCTCAAAGTCTCCCTGTTCCCTTCCCCACTCAAACCTTTCCATCTGCTTCCCAGGCCCCAGGCCCTAGCTGCCGTTGCCTGTCACTCAAACAGATTAGGTCCCTCCTTTATATCTTTGATTAAATGAAATCCGTTTTCTATTCAACAGTGTCTACACATTTTGTTCCATGCCTCTCATTGCAATCCTCTCCAAGTGACACCGCCTGCCGCCCTGTGCCTCCGGTTTCCATTTTCCTTTCTGTTCCAACCTTCTGAACTTTCTCCTTGGGAAATGCTGCCCTTTGCATGGTAAATGGTTGGTTCTTCTAAGGCACGTGTCCCTCCCTAATGCCATTCATTATTCCCCGTACAGACGGTCTGTGGTTTGCTTGAAATTCGAGTCAGAGGGGTGGGGGGAAAGGGTGTGTGTGTGTTCATTTCCAGACCTGAAGGGTGACTATGGCCCTCAGTCTCGGAGGTTTCACAACTCTTCAGTAAGGATTACAACTCAATGTAAAGAAGACCCAAATCTCCACAACTGGACCGACGGGTAAAATCATAATAAACGGAGAAGATTGCCATTGTCCAGGATGTAGTCTTGCTTGATTCCACAGTCGATGCTCATGGAAGCAGCAGCGGAACGATGCATGGACGGGAGGCTCTGCCACCTCAGGGCTCGCTCAGGTGTTGAAAACCAAGGATGCCTCTCTGAGGGCTAAGGTGCACTTGACCCAAGCCATGGTCTTTCCTTTTTTTTTTTTTTTTATTGCTTTTACTTCCGTTCAATGGTGCTTCAAGCAGTTTCCATATGTCAGTTCCAAATTTATCTCCACGAGGTTCATGAATATAAAGTAAGAGAGAATCATGCTGGCGCTCTGCCTGACTCCAGTAAATGTCACCTAAAATAGTTTCACTTTTCTCAGTTCAAATCTTACCAACTGGACTTGCTTGAGTATGAAGGAAAATGGTGAATCCTGCATTTCCGGGGCTGCCCTTCTGCGTTGCCTCACCCAGAGTGACGTTTTTCAAATCAAGAGTGCCCCCAGCACTTACTATTTCTGTGGTCAACGAGCATTACCGTTTCCCACAATCGTTAGGACGTGGTAAAACTTGCATCCTGTGGGTTCCCCTGTGTCCTCGCCATGGTCTTTTCAATAGCCTCGTATGCTTGGGAAAATTGGACATTGAATCAGAAAACAAGGGATTCATTTGAATGCTGGTGCTGGTGAAGAAGATTGAAAGTATGCACCACGGACTGCCCAAAGGACAAGTGAATCTGTCTTGGAAGAAGTACAAGCCAAAATGCCCCTTAGTTGCCCCTTATTGCCAAGGATGGTGGACTTTATCTTAGGTGCTTTGGATATGTTGTCAGGAGGAGCTAGTCTCTGGAGAAGGAAGTCATGCTTGGTAAAGTAGAGGGGCAGCGAAAAAGAGGAAGGCCCTGGACAAGATGGATCGACACAGTGGCTGCACCGGTGGACACAAACGTAAGACGATTGGGAGTAGGGCCCAGGCCCAGGTGGTGTCTGGTTCTGTGGTGCCTACGTTGCGTCTGCTTCACTGCCATGAGTTGCAACCACCTTGAAGACATCTGCCTACCATAACAACTATCAGACCAGGACGCCTGGTCTTTTGTGTAATTCATTTTTACTTTATTGTATCTTACAATGGTAACTGCGCACGGTGGACGGACATTTTGAGAAGCACTGCCCTGGACGGTTGGAGCTTGTCTCTCCGCTGTGCATATTCCCTGGTTTGTTAGGGCCATGGCTTGTCCCAGTCATAAGGTTTCTAGTGGCCGATTCCTCAGGAGTGGAGAGTCTGTTCCTTCTCTGCAGTCTGTTCTTCGTCCGGAAGCTCCGTCGTGGGTGATCCTGGTGGTATTCGAAGTACCAGTGGCATAGCTTCTAGCATTTCAGCAACATGCCAGCCACCACCGTCTGGCACTGAGAGGCGAGTGGTGGAAGAATATTGAAAGTACCCGACCTGCCCAAAGAAGAAGTACAGTCAGAATGCTCCTCAGAAGCAAGGATGGCAGGACTTGGCCTGACATGTGTCGACCATGTTATCAGGGGAGACCATTTCCTGGAGAACGGCATCATGCTTGGTAAAGTGGAGGGTCAGAGGAAAAAAAATAGACCCTTGACTAGATGGACGGACACAGGGGCTGCCACCCCAACATAAGAACCATTGTGAGCTGGCGCAGGACCAGGCAGCTGTCTGCTACGTTGTCCATGAAGTTGCTACGCGTGGGAACTCGTGTGATAGCACCTGACAATCACCACCACCTTATGTGCTGGCCATCTTGAGACAGTCTTGAGTGAAGCCTTCCGCTCGGGGGCTCCATTTTCCTCCCAAGAGTGTCCCAACCCTCAGGGGATAATTTATATGGTCATCTCAATCAAGATTCAGCCAGCAATAGTCCTTGACTCATTTCAAACCCACATGGCTGTCAACCTCGGGTATCCTTGGGTGGTTGCCATGGGCACCACCTTATTCTCCCATCTCTGCCCAGAGGCTTCCATTGCCTCCCCTCCTTGCTGCTGGCAATATAGGTGGCGTGGACAGGCATGCTGGGGGCTAGCTTCTCCCCCACTTGCCTCCCACAGCAGGACCGGTTGAGGGGCAGTTTTCATTGTCAGTGATTTTGGGGTTCCCCCCGATTTCCTCTTCTGCCAGATTAATTTCCTCCTCAATATAAGATATCAGAACTTACCAAAGATTTTATTTTATTTTTTCAAAACCATTTTATTGGGAGCGAATACAGAGATCATATCGTTCCATAGTTCAATCACATCAAGTGGTACGGTACAGTTGCTACCACGGTCAGTTTCGAAACATTTTCTTTCTTCCTCAACTCCTTGACATCAGCCCCTTGTACTCCCTTCCCCCCACCCTCACCACTGTGCCTCCCCAGAAACCCTTTAATAAAACAGTAAGAGGGTGTCTTGCCTGGTGTCCAACATCCGGGTGCCCCCTGTCACGCTGTCTGATCAGACCCAGAAGGCGGCCTTTGTGTGCAGGAAGCTCAGGGCCCGCGAGGCCAGTCTAGACGCCAGACCACCCGTCTCTCTTCCATCTTTTAATTTGCACTTCTTGGCCGGCTTGTGATGGCGAGCATTTCTTTCTTTCTTTCTTTCTTTTTTATCATGAAACAGACTTTAATCCAATTTATAAGTAAGAAATAATGCAGAAAAAACTTTTTCACAGTAAGTAACAATACTTACAATTTTTGGTTTGCTCACATTAACATTTCTTAAAACAAATTTATTCTAATCATGAAATAAACTGAAGTAAATTGAAATCTTTTTTTATTAAATACTTTTATTGGGGGCTTTTCTTATCACAATCCATGCTTCTCATCCAGTGTGTCAAGCACATATGCTGCCATCATCATTTTCAAAGCATTCTCTTCCCACTTGAACCCCTGATATGAGCTCCCCATTTCTTCCCCCATCCTACCCTGCTCACCCTTCCTCACAAAACATTGATAAGTTATAGATTATTATTTTCATATCTTACATCGTCCTCCATTGCCCTCACTCACTTTTCCGTTGTTCGTCCCCCTGGGAGGGGGTTCTAGATCGATCCTTGTGATCGATTCCCCCTTTCTTCCCAACCCTCCTCTAATCCTCCTGGTATCTCTGCTTTCATTGTGGGCCCTAAGGGGTTTATCTATACTGGTTTTCCTGTGTTGCAGGCTCTTATCCGTAGCAGTGTGCACACTCTGGTCTAATCCAATTTGTAAGGGAGAATTGAGGTCATGATAGTGGGGGGAAGGAGGCACCAAAGAACTAGAAGAAAGTTGTATGTTTCATCGGTGCTATACTGCATCCTGACTGGCTCATCTCTTCCCCGTGACCCCTCTGTGAGGGGATGTCCAATTGTCTACGGATGGGCATTGGGTCTCCACTCCATGCCCCCTCCCCCTATTCACCTTGGGTATGATTTTGTTCTGGGCCTTAGATGCTTGATACCTGATTCCATCAACACCTCGTGATCGCACAGGCTGGTGTGCTTCTTCCATGTGGGCTTTGTTGCTTCTGAGCTAGATGGCCGCTTGTTTATCTTCAAGCCTTTCAGACCCCAGACAGGCCAGCGTTCCTTCACGTTGTTGGATATCATGTTTGGTGAGCTGTCCAGTCATGGCTCTGCCCATTGTTAAACTAGATTGTCTGCTTTTTTCTCATTGAGGTTTCTGCAGTTTCTATAGCTTCTAGGGATTAGCCATGTAACCGATGTGTCATTGCTAAAATATTTTTTAAAATCATTTTATTAGAGGCTCATACAACTCTTATCACAATCCATACATACATCAATTGTGTAAAGCACATTTTTCTCTTTTTTTACATTTTATTAGGGACTCACACAACTCTTATCACAATCCATACATATACATACATCAATTGTATAAAGCACATCCATACATTCCCCGCCCCAATCATTCTCAAAGCATTCGCTCTCCACTTAAGCCCTTTGCATCAGGTCCTCCTTTTTTCCCCCTCCCTCCCCGCTCCCCCCTCCCAATGTGCCCTTGGTAATTTATACATCATTATTTTGTCATATCTTGCCCTATCCGGAGTCTCCCTCCCCCCCCTTCTCTGCCGTCCCTCTCCCAGTGAGGAGGTCACACGTGGACCCCTGTAATCAGTTCCCCCTTTTCAACCCACTCGCCCTCCGCTCTCCCAGCATCAGCCCTCACACCCCTGGTCCTGAAGGTATCATCCACCCTGGATTCCCTGTGCCTACAGCCCCCATATGCACCAGTGTACAACCTCTGCCCTATCCAGCCCTGCAAGGTAGAATTCGGATCATGGTAGTTGGGGGAGGAAGCATCCAGGACCCGGGGGAAAGCTGTGTTCTTCATCGGTACTACCTCGCACCCTCATTGACCCATCTCCTCTCCTGAACCCCTCTGTGAGGGGATCTCCATTGGCCGACACTTGGGCCTTGGGTCTCCACTCTGCACTTCCCCCTTCATTCAATATGGTATATATATATATATATACATATATAGACACACACACACACATATATATATATACACATACACACATATATCTTTTTTTTTTTTTTTTTGCATGATGCCTTTTTACCTGGTCCCTTTGGCACCTCGTGATCGCACTGGCCAGTGTGCTTGTTCCATGTGGGCTTTGTTGCTTCTGAGCAAGACGGCTGCTTGTTCACCTTTAAGCCTTTAAGACCCCAGACTCTATCTCTTTTGATAGCCGGGCACCATCAGCTTTCTTCGCCACATTCGCGGATGCACCCGTTTGTCCTCGGTGATCGATCGTATCATGGAGGTGTGCAGCCAATGATATGATTTTTTGTTCTTTGATGCCTGATAACTGATCCCTTCGGGACCACGTGATCACACAGGCTGGTGTGTTCTTCCATGTGGGCTTTGTTGCTTCTGAGCTAGATGGCCGCTTGTTTATCTTCAAGACTTTAAGACCCCAGACAGTATCTCTTTTGATAGCCGGGCACCATCAGCTTTCTTCACCACATTTACTTGTTCACCCGTTTTGGCTTCAGCAGTTGTGTAAGGAGGGTGAGCATCATAGAATGCCAATTTAATAGAAGAAAGCATTCATGAAGGAGTGCTTGAGTAGAGGCCCAAGGTCCTTCCTCCACTTTAATACTAAACCTATAAATATAGACACATAGATCTATTTCCCCACCCTCATATATATATTTGCATGTACATGTCTTTGTCTAGACCTCTATAAATGCCCTTTGTCTCCTAGCTCTTTCCTCTATTTCCCTTGACTTTCCTCCTGCCCCACTATTATGCTCCGTCCCCACCTGGGTTACAGCTATACCTCTTCTTTACATTACCTTACGCTTGATCATTCCCTACCAGGCCTGCCACTCCCCAACACCACCAGTTTGGATCCCATGTTGTTCCCTTGTCCCTGTGTTTGTTAACACTACTTCCTTATCCCACCTACCCCCCACCCCAAGTCCTCCCGGAACTGTCGGTCCCGTTGTTTTTCTTCCATATAGTTCATCCAGCCTGTCCTATTCAGACAGACCTGTGGAGACACTAACATGCACGAAAACAAGACAGAGGAAAACAAAGCAACAGTATACAACCTGAAAACAAAACAACAACAACAAACCACTGACAAAGAACAAAACAAAACACTTCCCAAGAGAAAAGTTTGTAGTTAGTTCAGGGATCGTTTGCTGGCCCTTAGGAGCATTTTCCAGGCCAGTCTGTTGGGGCATCACGCCCTGGCCCCAAAGTCCACTTTCAGCATTCCCTGGGGACCTTGCCACTCCATTCCCTTGCTGTTCCGCTGCACTCCCCCAGTGATTTGCCTCGGTGTGGTGGGATCAGGTCAGGTGCAATTCCCACACTGTGTCTCCGATGCAGTCCCCTGTATCGCCCTAAGCCACTGAGGGGCATCATTTCTCATAGTGGGGCCAGCCATGTTGTTCTCTCTGTGGACTGGCTGCTCTACTCAGGAACATCATGCTTACGGCCTGTTGGGCCAGGCTGTGCTCCACTCTCTCCTCCTGCCCCTTCATCTGCTCCCGTGTGCTCTGATCAGATATGTTCGTCTCCCGGAGCTGCAGAGTCAATGTCGTCCTTTGGAACAAATTCTTTTCAGGGGAGGGGCAGGAATCCATTTAATTTATGGTGCTGGGGCCAGCCTCCCAGACCTCTCCACCGGTTCCCTCCTCCATGCTGGGATATTGCATTCACACCTTGCGGCACTGGGTTGAAGTCTGCTCTCACTTTCCCTGTGGAGATATAAACAATACCCTCCCCTTGGGTGGATTAGTGCCCCATGCCCCCACTACCCTTTTCTTCCTTATATGCATCCTTTTGTTTTCCTTTCCCCACCTCCTCCACCATTGTCTACCATGTACATCCCTGGTTTTGGTCTGGTCCCTTCCATACTACACAGTGTTCACCCCAGAAATGTTTGTATGCAGTAGCTTTTTCCCCTATGCCACTTTTGCTTTTTTCTAAAAAATTTTAACTCTTACCTCAGCGGACTCATGTTGTACTTGTCCTTTTGTGCCTGACTTACCTCACTTAGTATGATTTTCTCCAGTTCTTCCCATGCCGCTATGTGCCTCATATGTTCATCACTGCTTTTTAGTGATGTGTAGTACTCCATTTTATGTATATACCACAGTTTTTTAATCCAGTCGTCAGTTGATGGAAATTTGGGTTGCTTCCAACTCCTTGCAATTGTGAACTGTGCCGCAATGAACATTGGAGCACAGATGTCTGGTCTTGGTTTGTTTCTTGCCTTTTCTGGGTATATGCCCAGTAGGGGGATTGCTGGGTCATATGGTAATTCTATTTCCATCTGTTTGATATGTCAGATTTATTTCCATAGTGGCTGTACATACTTACAGGTCCACCAGCAGTGGATGAGAGTTCCTGTCTCCCCCCAGCCCCTTCAACACTTGTTGCTTTCTGATTTTTTGAATTGGGCTAACTTTGAGGGTGTCAGGTGGTACCTCATTGTTGTTTTAATTTGCATTTCTCTTATGACTAAAGATCGGGAACATTTTCTCATATGTTTGTTGTCCATTCGGATTTCTGTCCCTGTAAAATTTCTGTTTAAGTCCTTTGCCTACCTTTCAAGTGGGCTATTGGTTTTTTTCTTTTTGGAATCTAGCAGAGTATTGTAAATTTTAGTAATAAGGCCTTTGTCTGATGTGTCGTTGCTAAAGATGTTTTACCAGTCTGTGGACTCTCTTATTACTCTCTTGGTGAATTCTTTAGATGTACACAAGTGTTTTATCTTCAGTATATCCCATTTGTCCATTCGTGCCTCCTCTGTGTTTGTGTCCTTCCCTATTTCTGATAGCCTGTGTATTCCCTGTGCCAAAGTTCTCAAGTTGGTCCCAATTCCCTCATTGATGGCCCTAATAGTTTGGGGTTTAACTTCAAGGTCTGTGATCCACCTTGAATTTATTCTTGTGCATGGAGTCAGATAAGGGTCTTGCTTCATTTTTCTGCAGGTAAATATCCATTTTTTTCTAGCACCACTTGTTAAAGAGGTCATTGGCTTCCCATTTGATATTTTGGGGGCCCTTATCAAAGATCAGTTGTGTGTATGCTGATGCTTTTATTTCTGGATTTTCAGTTCTTTTCCATTGGTCTGAGTATCTGTCATTGTACCAATACCATGCAGTTTTGAGAACTGTGGCTGCATAATATGTGCCAAAGTCAGGTAAAGCAAGCCCTCCCACGGTGTCCTTCTTCTTGAGGAGTTCTCTGCTAATTCTGGGCTTCTTCCCTCTCCATATGAAGTTGGTAATGAGTTTTTCCATTTCTTTGAAGAAAGATGATGGTACTCATATGGGGATGGTATTAAACTTATATAGTGCTTTTGGCAGAACTGACATCTTAACTATATTAAGTCTCCCAATCCAAGAGCATGGAATATTCTTCCATTTGTTGAGGTCGCTCTTGGTTTCTTGTAATAGTGTTCTATAGTTTTCCCTATATAGATCTTTTGTTTCTTCAGTCAGGTGTATCCCTAGATATTTCAATTTGTGTTTGGCTATTGTGAAGGGTACCACCTTTTTGATCTCTTCTTCTGTGGTCTTATCTGATGTGTATAATAGTCCGATGGACTTCTGTTTGTTGATCTTGTATCCTGCCACTCTGCCAAACTCCTCTATTGCTTCCAGTACTCCCCTTGTGGAACTTTTGGGATTTTCCATATATAAAATCATATCATCTGCAAATAACGATAGTTTCACCTCTTCCTTCCCCAGATGAATACCTTTGATGTCACTTCTTTGCCTTATGCTGTTAGCTAAAGCCTCCAGCACGATATTAAATAGGAGTGGGGACAAGGGGCATCCTTGTCTGGTTCCCTTTTTCAGTGGGATTGTGTTAGTCTTTTCTCCATTGACTATGACTTTGGCTGTTGGTTTTTCATATGTAGCTTGTATTGTCTTGAGGAACTTTCCTTCCATTCCTATCTTCACTAGTGTCTTAAACAGGAATTGGTGTTGGATGTTGTCAAATGCTTTTTCTGCGTCTGTTGATATTATCATGTGATTCTTATACTTTTTCATGTCAATGTGGTGAATAATACTAATGGTCTTTCGTATGTTGAACCATCCCTTCATCCCTGGTATGAATCCCACTTGGTCATGGTGAATTATTCGTTTTATATACTTTTGTATTCTGTTGGCTAGTATTTTGTTAAGGATTTTTGCATCAATGTTCATTAGGGATATTGGTCTGTAGTTCTCGATTCTTGTGGGATCCTTGCCCGGTTTGGGTATCAGAGTTATACTAGCTTCGTAGAAGGAGTTTGGGAGTTTGCCATCTTTTTCTATGTTCTGGAAAAGTTTGTGTAGGATTGGTATTAGTTCTTCCCTGAATGCTTGATAGAATTCTCCAGTGTATCCATCTGGTCCAGGGGATTTTTTTGTTGGTAATCCCTTGATAACCTTTTCTATTTCTTCTATTGCTATGGGTCTGTTGAGATTATTGATGTCCACCGAGGATAATCTAGGGAGGGATTGTTTTTCCAGGAATTTGTCCATGTCTTCCAAATTGTTGAATTCATTGGAGTACAATCCTTCATAATATTGTGTAACTATCCTTTTGATTTCATTAGGGTCTGTTGTAATGACCCCTCTTTCATCCCTTATTCTTGTTATTGAGATTTGTTCCCTCCATTCTTTGGTTAGGTTTGCCAATGGTCTCTCGATCCTGTTTATCCTTTCAAAGAACCAACTTTTAGCGATATTAATTTTTTCCATAGTTTTCTTATTTTCCCTCTCCTGAATCTCAGCCCTGATTTTTATAATTTCTTTTCTTTTGCTATTAGTAGGGTTGTCCTGCTGACTCTGCTCTAGTTTTTGTAAATTTTGTGTCAGCGTACCCATCATGAGTCTCTCTTCCTTTCTTAGGTGTGTTTGTATTGCTATGAACCTTCCTCTGATGACTGCCTTTGCTGTGTCCCATAAGTTTTGGTACGTCGTGTGCTCATTTTCGTTGGTTTCTAGAAATTTCCTGATTTCGTCTCTGATCTGCACCAGTATGCACTCCTTTTGCAGTAGAGAGTTATTCATCCTCCAATTATTTTCTTTGTCTTCCTTTTGTTGATTTCCAGTCTTATGGCACAGTGGTCAGAGAGAGAGGTCTGTATTATTTCAATGTGCTTAAATTTATGTAGATTTGCCTTATGCCCCAGCATGTGGTCTATCTTCAAATATGTGCCATGGGGACTTGAAAAGAATGTGAAAATTTTTTTAAAACATTTTATTAGGGGCTCATACAACACTTATCACAATCCATACATAGACATACATCAATTGTATAAAGCACATCTGTACATATTTTGCCCTAATCATTTTCTTTCTTTTTTTTTTTTTTCTTCTTTTACATTTTATTAGGGACTCCAACAACTCTTACCACAATCCATACATATACATACATCAATTGTACAAAGCACACCCATACACTCCCTGTCCCAATCACTCTCAAGGCATTTGCTCTTCACCTAAGCCCCTTGCATCAGGTCCTCCTTTTTTCCCCCCCTCCCTCCCTTTTCCCCCCTCCCTCATATGCCCTTGGTAATTTATACCTCGTTATTTTGTCATATCTTGCCCTATTCGGGGTCTCCCTTCCCCCCTTCTCTGCTGTCCCTCTCCCAGGGAATAGGTCACATGTGGATCCTTGTAATCAGTTCCCCCTTTCCAACCCACTCACCCTCCACTCTCCCAGCATCGTCCCTCACTCCCTTGGTCCTGGAGGTATCATCCACCCTGGATTCCCTGTATCTCCAACCCTCCTATGTACCAGTGTACAGCCTCTGTCCTATCCAGCCCTGCAAGGTAGAATTCGGATCATGGTAGTTGGGGGGAGGAAGCATCCAGGATCTGGGGGAAAGCTGTGTTCTTCATCGATACTACCTCACACCCTAATTAACCCATCTCCTCTCCTAAGCCCCTCTATGAGGGGATCTCCATTGGCTGACACTTGGGCCTTGGGTCTCCACTCTGCACTTCCCCCTTCATTTAATATAATATATATATACACATACATATATACATATACACATAAATACACATACATACACACACTTATATCTTTTTTTTTTTTTTTTTGCATGATGCCTTATACCTGGTCCCTTGGGCACCTCGTGATCGCACTGGCCGGTGTGCTTCTTCCATGTGGGCTTATTTGTTTCTGAGCGAGATGGCCGCTTGTTCACCTTCAAGCCTTTAAGACCCCAGACACTATCTCTTTTGATAGCCGGGCACCATCAGCTTTCTTCACCACATTTGCTTATGCACCCATTTGTCTTCAGCGATCCTATCATGGAGGTGTGCAGTCAATGATATGATTTTTTGTTCTTTGATGCCTGGTAACTGATCCCTTTGGGACCACTCGATCACACAGGCTGGTGTGTTCTTCCATGTGGACTTTGTTGCTTCTGAGCTAGATGGCCGCTTGTTTATCTTCAAGCCTTTAAGACCCCAGTCACTATCTCTTTTGATAGCCGGGCACCATCAGCTTTCTTCACCACATTTACTTGTTCACCCATGTTGGCTCCAGCTGTTGTGTCGGGAGAGTGAGCATCATAGAGTTCCAATTTAATAAAAGAAGGTATTCATGCATAGAGGGAGTGTTTGAGTAGAGGCCCAAGGTCCTTCCGCCACCTTAATACTTGACCTATAAATATAGACACAAAGATCTATTTCCCCAACCTCCTATATATATTTGCATGTACATGTCTTTGTCTAGACCTCCATGAATGCCCTTTGACTCCTAGCTCTTTCCTTCATCTCCCTTGACCTTCCTCCTGCCCTACTACCATGCTTCATTGCCACCTGGGCTAGAGTATACCTCTTCTCTAAGCAACCTTACCCTTGATCATTTCCCACCAGGCCTGCCACTCCCCCTTCTCTACCCTTTGGGGTCCCATGTTTTTCCCTTGTCCCTGGGTTTGTTAACACCACTTCCTTACCCCCCCTACCCCCCACCCCAAGTCCCCCCGGAACTGTCGGTCCCGTTGTTTTTCCTCCAGATAGTTCATCCAGCCTGTCCTATTCAGACAGACCTGTGGAGTCACTAACATGCACGAAAACTAGACAGAGGAACACAAAGCAACAGTATATAACCGGACAACAAAACAACCAAAACAAACCACTGAAAAAGAACAGAACAAAACAGTTCACAAGAGAAAAGCTTGTAGTTAGTTCAGGGATCTTTGCTGGCCCTTAGGAGCGTTTTCCAGTCCAGTCTGTTGGGGCATCACGCCCTGGCCCCAAAGTCCACTTTCAGCATTCCCTGGGGACCTTGCCACTCCATTCCCTTGCTGTTCCGCTGCACTCCCCCAGTGCATTGCCTCGGTGTGGTGGGATCAGGTCAGGTGCAATTCCCACACTGTGTCTCCGGTGCTGTCCCCTGTATCGCCCTTAGTCACTGAGGGGCATCATGTCTCATAGTAGGGCCAGCCATGTTGTTCTCTCTGTGGACTGGCTGCTCTACTCAGGAACATCATCATCACGGCCTGGTGGGCCAGGCTGTGCTCCACTCTCTCCTCCTGCCCCTTCATCTGCTCCCGTGTGCTCTGGTCAAATATGACCATCTCCCATAGCTGCAGGGTCAATGTCGTCCTTTGGAACAAGTTCTTTTCGGGGGAGGGGCAGGAATCCACTTAATTTATGGTGCTGGGGCCTGCCTCCCAGACCTCTCCACCGGTTCCGTCCTCCACGCCGGGATAATGCATTCACACCTTGCGACACTGGGTTGAAGTCTGGTCCCACTTTCCCTGTGGAGATATAAACCATACCCTCCCCTTGGGTGGATTAATGCCCCATTTCTGTCATGCTGATTGTACTTACCTCAGGGGACTCATGTTGTACCTGTCCCTTTGGGACTGGCTTACCTCGCTTAGCATAATTCCTTCCAGCTCTTCCCATGAAATAACGTGTTTCATGTGCTCATCGGTGCTTTTCAATGCTGCATAATACTCCATTGTGTGTATGTGCCAAAGTTTGCTAATCCACTCGTCTATCGATGGAAACTTAGGCTGTTTCCAAGTCTTTGCTATTGTGAATTGTGCCGCAATAAACATTGGAGCGCATATGACTGGTCGTGTTTTATTTGCTGCTTCAACCGGGTATATGCCCAGTAGAGGGATGGCTGGGTCGTAAGGTAGATCGATTTCCATTTTCTTTAGGTATCGCCAGATTGCTTTCCACAGTGTCTGTACAAATCTGCACGACCACCAGCAGTGGAGGAGGGTTCCTATTTCACCACAGCCCCTCCAACACTTGTTGCTCTCTGATTTACTGATCTGGGCTAGCCTCAGGGGTGTTAGGTGGTATCTCATGGTTGTTTTGATTTGCATTTCTCTTATGGCAAGGGACTTCGAGCACTTTCTCATATATTTATTGGCCATATTGATCTCCTCTCTAGTGAAAGTTCTTCTCATTTCTTTTGCCCACTTCCTTAGGGGGTTAACTGTTTTCCTCTTTTTGCAGGTCATGATGGTGTTGTAGATTTTAGTAATGAGCCCTTTGTCTGACGTGTCATTACTAAAAATCTTCTCCCAGTCTGTGGGTTGCCTTGTCACCCTCTTGGCAAAGTCTTTCGAGGTGCACAGGTGTTTTATTCTTATTAGATCCCATTTGTCGATTTCCAGATCACCTGTGTGTGTCCCCTTCCCTGTTGCAGTGAGCCTATGTGCTCCCTGGGCCAGTGCTCTGAGATTAGTCCCGATTCCTTCCTTAATGGTCCTGATGGTTTGGGGTTTGACTTCTAGATCTGTGATCCACCTTGAGTGTATTCTTGTGCATGGGGTGAGGTAGACGTCTTGTTTCAACTTTCTACATGTGGATATCCATTGTTTCCAGCACCACTTATTAAAGAGGGCATCTGCTTCCCACTTGACGTTTTTGGGACCCTTGTCGAAGATCAGTTGTCTATATGCTGATGATTTTACTCCTGGGCTTTCTATTCTTTTCCACTGGTCTGAGTGTCTATCATTGTGCCAGTACCATGCTGTTTTGACCACTGTAGCTGTGTAGTAGGCATTAAAATCAGGCAGGGCGAGTCCTCCAATTGTGTCCTTCTTCTTGAGGAGTTCTCTGCTAATTCTGGGTTTCTTCCCTCTCCATATGAAGTTGGTGGTCAGTTTTTCCAATTCTTTGAAGAAGGTTGATGGTAATTGGATTGGTATAGCATTGAACTTGTAGAGTGCTTTAGGAAGAACTGTCATCTTTACTATGTTCAGCCTACCTAACCATGAGCAGGGGAGCTTCATCCATTTGTGAAGGTCACTTTTGGTTTCCTGTAATAGGGTTTTATAATTATGCTTATATAGGTCTTTAGTATTTTTTGTTAAGTATATTCCTAGGTATTTCAGTTTGTTCTTGGCTACTGTGAAGGGTACTTCCCTCTTAATCGCCTCTTCCATGGCCCTGTCCGATGGATGAAAAGCTCTGTAAATATCTATTAGGTCAAATTGTCTAATTGTGGAGTTTAGCTCTCTAGTCTCCTTGTTGAGTTTCTTTCCCTGTGATCTATCTTTCTCAGTGAGTGGTGTGTTGAAGTTGCCCACTATAATTGTCGAGTCTGTGATTTCTTTCTTAATCTTTTGGAGTGTTTGGTTGACGTATTCAGCTGGTCTCTCATTCAGGGAATATATGTTTACAATGCTTAGTGGTTCACTGTCTACCATTCCCTTGAGTATTATATAGTGCCCCTCCTTATCTCTTTTTATGGTTTGCACTTTGAAGTCAATTTTATCCGAGATAAGGATTGCAACCCCTGCTTTTTTTGCATTGCTGTTTGCTTGGTAGGTCATTCTCCATCCTTTGATTCTCAGCCTATTTTTGTCTGTAGCCTTGAGATGTGTCTCCTGTAGGCAGCAAATTGATGGGTTGTGTTTTCTAAGCCATTCTGCTAGTCTCAGTCTTTTAATGCCTGAGTTCAGGCCATTGATATTCAGGGTTATTATCTCCATGTGCGGACTCTGTGATGCCATTTTATACCTTTTGTGTTGGGAGTTTTCCTACTTTCCTTTCTCTTTAGTGTGTGTTGTGTGTGTGTATCATTCTTGACTTCTTTCCATCCTTAAACCATTGCTATCTTGGGGTCTGTTTTCTCTTTGTTGTGCTCTGGGTGAGGTTGTTCTATGTGTTGGTCTCTTATTTGTGCTTGGTGAGTGTTGTTCTTCTGCCCATACTGAGTCAGCGAGGATCTTTTGTAAGGCTGGGTTTGTTGTAACGTATTTTTTGAGTTTTTCCTTGTCTGGGAAGACTTTTACTTCTCCATCGATCTTGATCGATAATTTGGCTGGGTAGAGTATTCTTGGATTTGCGTTGTTTTCTTTCAATTTTTGGCATATGTTACTCCGCTCTCTCCTTTTTTTCATAGTTTCTGCTGATAGGTCTGAGCATATCCTTATGTGGGAACCTCTATATGTGATTGCTTGCTTTTCCCTAGCTGCTCTCATGATTTTCTCCTTTTCCTCAAAGTTGGATAGTTTAACTATTATGTGCCTTGGTGATTTCTTCTTGGGGTCCCGTCGTGCTGGTGTTCTTTCAGCCTCCTGGATGGTTGCTTGGTTTTCATTCATTAGGCTGGGGAAGTTTTCCTCCAAGAATTCTCTCGCTATTGTTGCAGATGACTTCTTTGTTGTGTCTTCCTCCGGTAGGCCAATAATTCTAATGTTGTTCCGCTTCATAGCATCAGACATGACTGTTAGGTTTTCTTTGGCTTCTCTGATGCTCTTATTAGATTTTTGTTCACGTTTATTAAAGTCTGCTTGGCTGTCCTCTACGACACTGATGCGGTTCTCTGATTCCTCCAATCGATTCTCAAGGAACATGATTCTGCTATTGTTTTTCATAATCTCCTCCTTAAGCTCCTGTATTTTCCTTTGGTGTATGTCTTTTATCTTCTCTATCCGTTCATCCTTTTTCTGTATTGTTTCCTTCATATCCTGCATGGCTCCAAGCAGCATTCTGAGAGTTTCTTTGTATGGCATCCCAATGTCTGCTTCTTCTATGTATGTTGCTATGTTCAGGACATCTTCTGCCTTCGCCTTTTGTTTCTCCTGTTTTTTTGCTGAGGTCGTTGGGGGTGATGGCTGTTTGTGTTGAGTTGTTTTTGAGGGACCAGGTGCCATTTTCTAGTCTCTCTTTGGAAGACTTATAGGAATGCTTCTTCGAACTGCCTACAGCTTATTTTGCTAGGGGATTAACCTACCACTTTATCTTCCTGTGGCTTCCCTATCAGGGGAGTGCCCCAGATGCCAGGTCGACTGCCTGCCCCAGTGTTGCAGAGGCTGGGCTGAAGTTCCTGCTATTGGTCTGAATATTGATAAGTGTTGGCTGAGCTGCCTTATGACCCTAGGTACACAGGCAGGAACTCCCTGGTGAGAAGTCTGAGGAGTGTCCCCTGGAGAGCAAGGAGGCTTTACCCTAACCTTGGACTATGTATGCAGGGTGGAGCTCACCTAGATGGGTGTGACCCAGGCACAAATGCCCTAGGGCAATGGGAGTGCCCCGTAAGTCCGCAATGGAGTGTGAGAGAGCAGGGCAGGAACAAGGGGGGGGGGAGAAAAATAAAAAAGTGGGACTAGACTGTGCAGGGGTACAGGAAAGCGAGGGAAGCCAAAGAAACTATGTAGCTGTGTCCCACTCCCTGCCTGCAAACCTGCAAGGGCTTACTTCCTGCCCCATGCCCCAGCGGTAGTCCGCAGCTGAGCCCCAAGAAGAGTTGCAAGAAAGCTACTGAGTAGCCCCCAGAGAAGTGGGGGGACAGAGAGCAGAGATGTTAACAGATGCCGCAGTGTAGCTGAAGCTTGATCCCTGCCTATGGAGCTGTGGGGGTTTGGGTTTAGTCCCTGCTCAGCGGCGGGGCTGTGGCTGTGCCTTGAAAAAGCCCCTGCGCAGCCCTCCAAGGCTGTGTGGGAATATAGAGCAGAGATGCAAACAGAAGCAACAATGTAGCTGAACTCTGATCCCTGCCAGTGGAGCCACAATCGTCCTGTCCTTGCTCTAAAGCAGGTAGGGGAAACCTGTGGCTGTGCTGAGGCCAAGCCCTGCTACAGGCTCCAAATGGTCCCGGCTCCTGCAGATCCAGCAGCTGGGCTAGGGTCGAGCCCCAGCCAGCTTCCACTGAGGTAAGTCAAAAGCCCCCAGTCCCTGAAAACCCTGTGGATCTGTGCCTACTTATCTTTATGATGCACCTCCTGCGATCCAGTGGTGTTGAATTTCACTCTGAGCAACTCTCCTGGGCTGGGTTCTGTGGAGTCCCTCTGGTATGTGTCACTCTGTTACTATCTTCCCAGAAGTCCGCCGCTAAAATATTTTTTCCACCATCTGTGGCTCCTCTTTTCACGTTTTGGATGAAGTCCCCACCCTAGTTCTTAGACAGGGTCGTTGAGCTTTTAGTGGCCAGCCCTCAGGGTTCGTGGGAGACCACACAGCAGGCTGGTATGAGTGTTGCCAGTGGGGTCAAGTCTTTGTCCCCCAAGACACTGCCCCCGGGGTGTGCCATCTGGACATGCTGTAGGAAGGGCCACAGAGCCGGCCTAGTGTCTCCCATGTTGTCCCTCCCCTCCCCATTTCTGTCCACAGGGAGTTGGAGATAGGAGCAGGGACAGACAGTACAGACGCTTCCAGCTTCAGCCTTGACAAGAGAGGAAGCCCACACCCGTGCCTTCTCAGGCCCGCTTCAGAGGGGTTGTTTGTGGAGGACTCAGAAGCAATTCTCTCTTCCCCACAAAGTGTTATTGGCATGCAATTCACCTACCAAGCAATAGTCAATCGCGTCAAGGGCAGCTGTCCCATCACCACCACCACCACCCGTCTTAGAACATCGTCCTCCTTCCTGTGTTCGCTGTCATTAGCTCCCCATTTTCCTGCAACCTCCCCTCCCATAGCCCCACAGAACCATGCATCCAGTGACTGTCTGTATAGATTTGCCCACCCTGGATTTCATATAAAGCAAAACATTTAAAAAACACAAAGATGATCATAATAACAAAGTAAAACGGATAAGAACCTCAATCAGCAAATAAAGCAGGAAATATTAAACACTGGAACAAATTTAAATGGATCGTAAGGGAGATCGAATGGCACAGCACAGGCAACTGCATCGGCAACAATCCACGTTGTAGTGTGTCCTGCATGTCAGCCTGGCTGCTCCCCTCCTGGTCCATCGTCAGAGGGGATGGCAACATATGGACCAAGGAGCTTGATGCGATTGGTGTATGGACTGTTATAAGGACCCCCAATAAAATGATTTATTAAAAAAATAAAAGTATGTGTGCAAGTGCCTGAGAAGGAGACGCGAGTCTGGTTCCTAGAAGGTGTGGGTGGGCGGCATTGTCTGCTCCCTCCAGAAGCCCCTCTCAGCACCTACCTGCCTGGCTCACAGCTTGGCTGGCACTCAGTGTCTTTCAAGAGCTTCCCACTTCCTGGTCAGCTCTCGCAGCAGGGGGCCAGGAGCTCCCTGCTCAGGGTTGGACAAGAACAAAGGATTCCGGGCCAGCTCTCCCACGTCTCTCCAGGATGGAGCCAGAGCACGGACATGGAAGTGGTGACCGTTTACTTAGATGTTCCAGAAATGGACAGGGTTCTGGCTAAGGCCCAGAGTCAGCTGGGATTGGGAATGTTCGGCCAAGGGTGAGGAGAGGCAGAGATGGGAGCCAAGCTCAGCTAAACAGTCCTTTCCTAAACCTGGACACCGGGTTCAGGAGTGGCATGGCCTCATGGAGAAGGATGCACAGGGACAAGCAGGCTCTGCGCCGGGACCCTGAGTTTCCAAAGGAGGGACCCCTGCGGGAAACTCTCAGCCACAGGAGCATTTCAAGGGCTGGATACTCGGGCACAAGGAGGACACTCCAGCAGGGGTGCTCCCCCACAATGGTAGGCGCTGGGCCATCACCTCCACAGACGTGGTGCAGGTGAGTAGGCTTTGAAGGAGTGTGTGTGTGTGTGTGTGTGTCTAAGCCCTACTGTTCAGTGGACTGCTTCCTTCAAGACTCTGGGCCTGGGTTCCTCGTCTTTGAGATGGCAGGTTAATGCTGACCCCGGATCCAGAGGCAGTTGTCCCAGCAGAACAAGGGCACAGGAAACACACAGCACAGTGGTATCCTGTCACGATGCTTGTTCAGTCTGGATGCTGAACAGGGCATCCGAGAAGCTGGATTATTTGAAGAAGAGTGTGGCATCAGGATTAGAGGAAGGCTTATTAACTACCTGGGGTGTGCACATCATGCAACCTTGCTTGCTAAAAGTGAGGAGGACTTGAAGCACCTGTTGGTGAAGATCAAGGACTGCAGCCTTCAGTGTGGATGACAACTCAACGTCAAGAAGACCAAGATCCTCACAACTGGACCAATAGGGAAGATCGGGATAAATGGAGAAAAGATTAACGTTGTCTAGGATTTTGTTTTGCTTGGATTCACAATCAATGTTCATAGACACATTAAAAGACATATTGCAACAGGTAATTCTGCTGCACAAGACCTCTTCAGAGTACTGAAGAGAAAGGATGTCATTTTGAGGACTACTAATGTGCATCTAACCCAAGCCCTGGTATTTTCCATTGCTTCATATGCATGGGAAAGTTGGACATGGAATAAGGAAGACTGAAGGAGAATTGATGCACTTGAGTTGTGGTGCTGGAGAAGAATATTGAAAGTACCTAGGCCTGGTGAAAGGACAAACAGATCTGTGTTGGAAGAAGTAAGGCCAAAGTGCTCCTTAGAAGCAAGGATGGCAAGACTTCATCTTACAGACTTTGGACATATTGACAGAAGAGACCAATCCCTGGGGAACATCATTTTCCGTAAGTGGTCTTGGTAAAGTGCAGGGACAGTGAAGGAGGGGAAGGCCCCCCAACAAGATGGATAGACACTGTGGTTGCATCAATGGACTCAGCCATAGGAACAGTTGTGAGGATGGTGCAGGACTGTGCTGTGTTTTGTTCTTCTGTGCATAAGGTCACTATGGGTCAGGGTCGACTCACTCGATGGCACCTAACAACCATGCCGACCCATGGGTGGTTGTGAGAATTAACTGAGGTGACAAATGTGGACATGTCTATCTTTTTACCTGGCATTATGAACATTAACTTATTCTTTCCATCAATCTGCCCTATCCATCCACCGATCTTCACTTCATCCATTCACCATCTATCCACTTACCCATGCACGCATTGACTTTTCATTGCATGCACATACCCACCAAGGCACCAGCCTTTGATACACCCATCTACCCTCCCTCCATTCCTTTATTCACTCATCTATTCATCCCTATTCTCCAATTCACCCTTCCATTGATGCATCCATGCACCCATCCATCCCTCCACCATCCATCCATCCATCCATCCATCCACCCACCATCCATCTATCCATCCATTTAACCATCCATCCATCCATTCATCCACCATCCATCTATCCATTCATTTAATCATCCATCCACCCAACCATCCATCTATCTATCCATTTAACCATCCACCCACCATCCATCTATCCATCCATTTAACCATCCATCCATTCATCCACCATCCATCTATCCATCCACACACCATCCATCTATCTTTCCATCCATCCATCCATCCATCCATCCATCCATCCATCCATCCATCCATCCATCCTTCCATCCATCCATTCTCCTATCTATCCAGTTTACACAAAGAGCCATGTCTATTTACAGGTGTTGTATTTGTAATCGCTCCAAGCAAAGTGGTCCCCAACAAGCGAGGGTATAAATAGCATGAAATATAAATAAGGTGAAATACTGCCCAGCAATAAAATGGAACAAAACTAGTGAAATACCACCTATGGGGATGACTATCAAATACAGGATGCTGCATAAAATATACACACACACAAAAGTCTATGATTGCATTTATATGAAATTTTACAAAAGGCGGTAGAAAGTAGATCCATGATTGAGGCCAGCTTTGGGGAAGGGATGGTGCGATAAGGGGCACAAGGGAACTTTGGGGAGATGGAAGCTTTCTGTGTATCGACTGTGGTGCTGGCTATGCAGGTGCATACGTCTATCAAGACTCACTGAGCTGGACTGTTGATATAGACATGCGTATGGCCTCGTCCTTGTTGCTGTTGTTGGTAGGTACTGTCCAGTTGATCCTGACCCATAGCGACCTTATGTACAACAGAAGGAAACACTGAGCCTCAGCACCCCACAGTTGTCCCCGTGCCTGAGCCCATGGTTGCAGTCACAGTGTCCATCCATCTCCTTAAGGGCCTTCCTCTTTTTGCTGCCCCTTTGCTTTACCAAACAGGTTGTCCTTCTCCAGGGACTGATGTCTCCTAACAACACGCCCAAAGGATGTAAAGCAACATCAGTCTGTTCATTAGATCTCAATAAAGTTGACTTTAAAACAAAACAGTTACACAAGCAGTGCTTCCATTTACATCAGCACCTAAAAGAGGAAAGCACTTAGGAGTAAAATTTAGCCAACAGGGTTAACACTGAATCAGAAACAGCCAGTCATCACCGAGTGAAATTCAGGAAGCCCTAAGTGAATGGAAGGGCATTCCAGGCTCAAGAAGCAGCAGACTTCATGTTATCGAGTTGTCAACACTACCCGGTGCAATCTTTAGAGCAGTGGTTAGAGCAGCGGTTCTCAACCTGTGGGTCTCGACCCCTTTGGGAGTCGAACGACCCTTTCACAGGGGTTGCCTGATTCATAACCGTAGCAAAATGACAGTGATGATGTAGCAACAAAAATCATTGTATGGTTGGGGGTCGCCACGGCATGAGGAGCTGTCTGAAAGTGCCACAGCCTTAGGGAGGTTGAGAACCACTGCTTCAGAGACAAGGCTGCTCCCCTCAAAATAGCAACAACCTCCATTGCAGAAATGGAAAAGCACTGTATACACTGATCTGGCGCAGTCAGGTGTCCCCTGGGCCGAGCCACCTGGTGAAAAGAACACCATGGCCAGACTCACAGTTCCCGATTTCAAATGGCAGTGCCAGGCGGAAACCACTGAGATATAAAGGTGCCTTCCCAGCCTCAGGCTTGACTACACCTGAATCACAAGCCCTTTGTGTGGCCCTTCCTGGTGCCCTTTCCTCAGGCCTGCTATTTGCTGATGGCTTACCAGGCCGGCACACCTTCCCGTCCCCTGGCTCTCCCTGTCCTCAACCTGGCACACAGCACCCCAGGCAGCATCTCTTCCGGTCTTTGAGGCTGAAGGGCAGGTGCTGACCAGCTCTGGGGACCCTCTCCCAGGCACACTGCCTCTTCCCCATGCCTGCTTCAAAGGAACAGAGAGTGGTGGCTAGGCCCCTCTCTGCAGTGTCCCCATCAGACTCAAAGCCCCACTGGGCATCATCATAGCACGGAGTGGGAGCAGCTGTGAGCTGGAAGTGCAGGAGCGTTTGGGAGAGAGGGAAGGGATGATGGTGGCAGGAGAGAGGTTCGAGGACCTGACAGTGGGTGTCCCTCCTTCAGCATCAGTGGAGGTGCAGGGGACCAAGCGGAATAATTATTCCCATCCAGCCCTGGGCCTACACCCCCATACCACTGCGTCTGTCTATGGCCTGGTCTTGGGCAAGGTACTGAACCCCACAGTCTCAGGGTCTTCAGCTGCAGAATGAGTGCAGCAGCCGAGGTGAGTCCTGGCCCCAGCAAAGTGCTCCCTCCTCAGATGCGGGAATGATTGCTCCTTCTATGGTGGAAGCTGGTCTTGCTGCTCTCTGATGCTGGCCATCTCCCACCCTAGCAGATGGTCTGGCTCCTCCTGCCCACTGCCCTTCCAGCCGTCAGTTGACTTTGGGTCCCTTCTTGGGAATGATGGGTTAGCACCATGGAGGCCAACGAGCTCCTCACCCTGCCCATATATGGTTCTTCCTGCCTGTGACCTCTCCGAGCTGGGCAGGCCCAGATGAACCCAGGTGAGGCCAGGTGCGTCCCAGCTTGGCCTGGGTTGTAGCCTTCTCTTGCCTAGGGTCTGTGGACAGGAACACAAATATAGTAGAGTCTATAAGAGGGCTTCGAAGAGCGCAGTGTCTACAAGGCTCACTACAGGTGGACGTGGCTGGGAAGCACTAGGAGAAAGGGCAGGTGAGGGGCTCAGCCCACAACCTAGCAGGTAAGGGAGGACAGGGGCTGGTGGGTCAGGAAATCAGTGGGAACAGGGGTTAGCAGGGGACAGGGAGGCAGCTGAATCGGGGAGCAAGGAGGAGAGATGTCCACATGAAAGGTGGCCTCTTCTAGGACCACTTGCATACTTTGGGGGCCTAAGTAAAGAAAGGTTGGGGCCCTTGTTCAGAAACGCACCAGCAAAATGTTAGCCAGGCATGGGTTTCAGAGCTCATTTCCTAGAGGATATGCCAGGGCCTTCTTCCCAGCCCCCTGGCCCACCTCCACAGGCCTCAGGACCCCTCAGAACCTGACCCCCGGAGCCTTCGCTGGAGCGGCCCTGCCTGCCCGCCTCCTGACTCACCATGCTGCTGGCCCTGGCCCTGACCTTCCTCCTCGGAAGTCCCACCTGCCATGCCCAGGGTGAGGCCCTCCCTGCTCTGTGGGCCCCCCAGCCAAGTGGTGGACTTAGGCCAAGCGCTTGAAGATGTGGGGGTTAGCCCTGCAGCTCGCCTGCTGGCAGGCTTCTCTGTCTTCCTTCTTCCTTCACCCCTGCCTCTCCTGCAGAGCTGCAAGGCCCAGGCGGTGGCTCCTACTTCTACATCCAAGGTGAAGAGCAAGGTGACATCCAAGGCATCCGGGTCTTCGTGGGGTTCCTGGGCCTCATCAAGGGGTGAGTAGGCTGCCCCCAAGTCCTGGCTCTGCTTCTCTGGATGATTGCAACTAAGGGTCCCTGGGGCGCCCCTCACAGCATCCTCTAGCTGCACCCCAGTGCTCTTTCCCCCTGGAGCTGCCCCTACATCTTGGGGTCTTTAGACTGTGCCCAACACTCCTTCTCCTACAGTGGGCTGTGCAGGACCCCTGGAGCAGAATACATGACCCAGATTTAGATAGAAGGGGTAAGAGCCTCAGTGAGGCTCGGGGTACAACAGGTGGGAAAGAATCATGTCACCCCTGCTTCCTCCAGCCTCTTGGCTGCTGCGGTAGGACTCCTTGGGGGTGAACGACAGAAGCCCCGCTCAGCCAGCCCATGCTCAGATCACCATTGGCCTTTGCCAGGCTCCTGGGGTGCTCTTCCCGTCCTAATCCCGACTGCACCTCTAGAATCTGCCTCTTGGAACTTGACCTTCTGCCAAAGGGCCCAGAGGGTCTTGTTCTTGGGTCCCCAGACAGGGTAAAAAGAAGGACATCCCACCTAGTTAATTTCCGTTGTAGATAAACCACACTTACAAAAAAAGTAAATCCATCCCATGCAATGTGGGGCCATCTCACTGCCATCCAGTCGATGCTGACTCAGTGACCCTATCCTCTAAGGCTGTCCTCTTTCGGGACACTGGCGGCCGCGTCAAGCCTCT
This sequence comes from Tenrec ecaudatus, assembly GCF_050624435.1. Lineage (NCBI taxonomy): Eukaryota > Metazoa > Chordata > Mammalia > Afrosoricida > Tenrecidae > Tenrec > Tenrec ecaudatus. The sequence continues at coordinate 110,055,674 of NC_134541.1, read as the reverse complement.
CTGTAGGCTCTTTTCCTGCGCCCGCACTTTGGGCTACAGCTCAGGGCAGTCTTTTCTCGGCCTGGCCCTGACAGCTGACCGATGACCACACAGCCCACTGGGCAGGCAAGAGCATGCACAGCAGGGCCCCGAGTGGGAGCTGTATACCAAAGAGGCAGAGGCAGAAAGGAGCGGCCAGGCTGGTGGCTCAGAGATTGGGTGCACTATGGATGCAAGAGCTGGAGAAGCAGTCCCCCAGAGCAGTGGTTCCTGGGGGGCAGATGTACAGTTTGGGATGAGGGTACCCCACATGGAGGATTTCTGGGCCATGGAAAGCACTAGGCTCGGGAGGGCTCACAGGCTAGGAAGGAACTAGGCCGCAGGAGGACTACTGGCTCCTGGACAGGGTGGGCCTTGGGACAACTTCTGGGAGGGGAATGGGCAAGGATGCAGAGGACTTCAGGACTTAAGGATAGGCTGATGGTTGGGGATGGTTTCCAGGAATGGATTGGGCCATAGGGGAGATGGAGACTTCCAAGGACAGGCTGGGCTGGGTGGACTTCTGGGGATGGACTGGGTCTTGGGGAGGACTCCTGGGGACCAGCTGGGCTTCAGGGAGGATTTGCAGGAACTGGCTAGGGCTTGGGGAGGACTCCTGGGCAGGGAATGGGGTAGACCCTGCAGGACTTTGTAGCCAAAGGGCTGAGCCTTGGCGGGGTGTGGGTGGGGGGTGGTTTTTTATGGCCCAGGCGGGGTGCGCGCGCGCGCGCGGGCTTCCCACCGTTGACTCTGCGCTTGTTTCTCCAGCATCCAGCTGCGCTTCGGGACGCACTGGAGCGCGCGGTACGGCGCGCCGGGTGGGCGCGCCCAGGAGCTGCTCCTGTGGCCGGGCGAGCGCGTCACAGGCGTGTTCGGCAGCGGCCGCTTCTGCGTGCGGCACCTGAGCTGGAGCACCAGCGCGGGCCGCCAGATGAGCGTGGGGCGCCCCGCCGGCCCGCCCTTCTGCGCCCGGCCTCGCGCCCCTGGCCAGCAGCTGCTCGCCGCCTACGGCCTGCATCGGCCGCTCTGCCTGACAGCCATCGGCTTCAGGTGGGGCTTCGCCTCGACGCCGACGCCCATCCCCACCGCGTGGCCCACCCCAACCGGCACCGGACAGCCCACCACCGCGGGCGCGGGCGCGGGCTCGGGGTAGGGGCGGGCGGGGCTCCTCCGACCCCGGAGACACGCTGCCCGCGTGGGCGGCCCCTTGCGGCGGCGGGAGCTCTCCTCCAGGGCGGCGTCGACTCCAGGGACCCCGGGCTGGAGGCGCCAGAGCGACTCTAATGCTATTTTGAATAAAGCGTGTGCCCACAGGTGTGAGCTCCTGTGGTCCTGCCCTCTAGGGGCTGGGAGGGGGCTCCCATAACTGCACCCAGAGTGTATCCGATTCCTGCTGCATGCCCACATGCAGACCACGGGGTCCGTGCGGACAGGGGCAGCGTCCGAGGCGGGGTGTTAGGGCAGGGCCGTGGTTACAAGTCCCCATGGGCTCCGCTTTGGGGGAAGCAGCTTAGGTGGGGGCACTGGTTACGCAGCAGAAAGACCAGCCTCAGAGGACAGAAGACACACTCAGTGAAAGTCATCTCAATCCTGCTGTGAAGACAGCTGGTCCCGTGGCCACCGCCGGTCCCGTCTCTACCTGACCCCTTTGCTCCCAGCAGCAAGCTGATTCCTACATCTGTCTGCGTCAGGACATGGCGGAGGGCCCGCCATCTGTCTGCTCTGAAAGGCTCCAACCTCTGCTTTTTTTAAAAGCATTTAAAAACAATGTAATGTTTTTTTGCACAATACATTTTGCACAATACGATTCCATGATTTTAACTACATTTTGGATGGTCTCGAGCCACAAGACCAGTATTTCTAACCCACCAGCTGCTCTGAGAAAGTAGGATGAGGCTGTCTGCTCCCATAAAGACTGACAGCCTCAGCAGCCCCAGGTTCTGCTCTGTTAGAGGGTGTTAGTGAGTCACAGTCAACTGGATGGCAGAGGAGGGGGGTGGGGGGTTGAGGTAAACCCACAGCAGTGGAATTACCAGGCAGGACAAAAACACAGCTACAGTACTAGGGCACGAGGTCCACCTTTCCCTGGACCCCAGCACTCACCACGGCCTCTGTCCCCAGCTCGCCCTCATCCTGCAGGACAAGAGGTGACCAGGTGACCGTCAGGGGCCATAAAGATCAATGAATGGCCTTTTCAAAGGTGCGAGTACAAACATGGAAACTTTCTGCCTGGCTTCTTGGCAAAAGCCTCACCCCAGGGAACGTCCTGTGCAGTGTTGGGGGGGGGATGCCCCCTGCACCCCTGCTTCCCTCTGAGGAGACACAAGTAGAAGCAAAGAAAGAAAACACCAAAGAACCCAATGCCAGCGCGGGCTTCTGTCTCTGCCAGGAAAAGCTGAGCTCTTAAGTAATGATAATAAAATAATACGGATGACTGTGACTGAAGGGCTTCCAGTACGGAAGCGCACACACCCAGCTCCCGATGTCTGAGATTGTTGTCCTCAGGCTTGGGGTTGAACCTGGCACTGAACTCGCCTCTTGGCCCAACTTTCAGTCAAGCGATAGAAAGGCCTATCAAGAGGAGCCATGAAGTGGGGGGTCAAGTCCTAGCTCCTAAGAACAGTCAACCACATGAGCCCAAGTGGTCAATGTGTGCCCAAGGAGGAAGCTCAGAGATGGGGTTCGGGGAGGGGAGGGAGAGGAAGGGAAACCCAGAGAGTGGGTGGGGCCTCTGTCCATGTCACCAGGTCAAATATAGAATAGAAAACCAATTTAGTCCAGTCACTGAGCCGCTCGCCACCCAGGACTCAGCAGCCTCTCCCTCGAGCCCCTTCTCTTCCTGACGCTCTGTCCCCCCTTCCTGCCTTCTCCTACTGCAGCCTTCTGCAGGGCTTTTCCCCCCGAGGACAAGGAATCGTAGCATCGTACATCTGCTCTCCAGAACGTCCACTCTTTCGGCCCCTTTGCTGATGCCAGTAAGGGTGATGACCTGCTGCCTGCGGACGGAGGGTTGTATCCATAGAAGACTTCAACAGCGCAACGGCAGGAAGACCCGACCACTGTCCAAGGCATTGTTGATGACGACGACAGAAAGCAACTAGTGATAGCGTTTAAGGCACAGGAACATAAGCCAGTTCCTCGTAGAGACTGGCCTGGCTAAGGGCGACCAGCTGAAGGTTCATGGGTTTTAAGTGCTTGTGCCTCATGGAAGCTTAAGTGAAGATTTCCTTGCAATGAGTAGAATCGTTCCCTCCATCCCCTGTGACAAGTTTCAAACCTCACAGCTTGTATGATGGAACCACATGGGGTACGCTTTTAACTTAGAGTGAAACCCCTTCATGCAATACCCTGAAGAGTCATGCTCTCTAGGCTTGAAGGCCCTCATTGAAACAGAGGTCAAGCAGTAGGCACCTGGCAGTGTCCAGTCTGAAACGACACAATAGCATCATGTTTCAACAAAGCGCAGAGCCCCAAGTTCTCAGATGGCTATGTCTGGCCAGAAACTCCCCTGCCCTAAGAAATCGGCATCCATCACGTGGACAGCCCTCCCCACCCCCACCCGTGCTGCTGGAGCAGGGGGTTCTCAACCTGTTCTCAAACGACCCTTTCACAGGGGTCGCCCGATTCATAACAGTAGTAAAACGACAGCGATGAAGTAACAGTGAAAATAATTTTATGGTTGGCGGGGGCGAGGGGGGGGTCACCACAACATGAGGACCTGTTTGAAAGTGTCGTGGCATTAGGAAGATTGAGAACCACTGCACTAGAGGGATGCGCTGGTAGCAAGAGAGGTCCCCTGGTGTTGGAGCCAACCTGACCAGGGGGCAGACCTTAGGAGACCAGCCCCTTCCCTCCAGCAAAGTGATAGGACATCTGGCTTTCCCACCAAGGTCTTGGTTCCTTTTGCCCAGATAGACATATCCAGGCTAGATCAGCAGCATGCGAGGCCAGTCTTCTATCAGAGTTAAACCTTAGACAAGGGAACACATTTCAAAAGGATGTAGTGCTAGCAACTTAATAGCAACAGCTGCCCAATGCCACATGAACTAACAACTGGCTTCCTCCCCCTCCTCCCATTTTAATGTATCAAAACTCTTATTTAAATAAAACTTGTTGCAAAAAAAAGGAAAACCAATTTGCTCTGTAAACATTCTCTCACATCCCAATAAAATGTTTTTTTTTTTACAGAAAAGAAAGTCGGGGCAAAGGAGATGGGAAGCTGATCCTGTGTTAATATTACAATGGAAGGAGTTTGGGAACTTGTGTTCCCCCCTGAATAGACTCAGGGACCCCTGGGGACCATGGAGCACAAGTTGTGGATCCCACTTTGTGGAGCAAGCACTACTGTACTGTCCCTCAGCCTAGTGTACCCTCTCATTCTCTCCACTCAGCCAATCACAGGGCACCTCCTCCAAGTAGGCTTTCCTGAAGCACACCCCATCCCTGGTCTCATGCAAACAGCGCTGACTGCGTCTGTTTCTCCAGCCCTCTCCCCAAGGGGCAGCCAGCTCCCAGGACACCTGTCCCCCTCTGGGACTCCCTCTTGGAATTATTTGCAGAGTGAATGAGGGGGAGGGGAGTGGCCTCGTGGCACCACCCCCACAGCCTATTCAGACTCAGGAGGTCAGAGCTGAGCTAGCTCAGCCAAGACTGGTTGGGTGTGCTCCGACTCTCCCCAGATTCCCGCCTCTGAGAACACTCAACAGGCTCAGAGACCCAATAACCACACCTGGCCTTGCTGTTCCATGGAAGTTTATTGATCAGCAGATGAGGCCTCCAGGGGCAGTGAGCCCAGGACCATCTGCCCACCGCAGAGCACCTCAGCTGGGCTCCTCTCTGCCCAGGGGCCCAGAAGCTCTCACCGTCCTGGCAGCTCATCACCTTATGGCTCAGCAGTTTTCGGCTCCTCATCATCTTTTGGCTCATCATTGATTGGCTCATCATCTTTTGACTTATCACTTCTGGTAACACATCCCAAAGGAATCCCAGGCCACTGATGCCCAGGAGCTTATACTGTCCAAACACGCCCCTGAGCACCTGTTCTCATCATTGGGGAAGGACGAGAACCATTCCCCGAAGTCCTCTCCAAGCCCCCCAAGCCTGGTCACGTGCCCTTGGGTTGTGTACAGTAACAGGGACCGAAGGTAGACCTGGTACGTGCCGTAGACCTCAGTGAAGTGCTCATCCTTTTGCAAGATGAGCTCTTCACAGCTGCCTGTGTTGAGGATACCATTTTGCACGCTCCAGGAGGTTCAGAATCTCAGTTGGATGCTGTGGGAGAGGTGAGACTTCAAAGACCCAGACCCAGGAGGTGGGCGGGATCCTGGGGCCCTCAACAGCCACCTCACTGGGCTCCTTCCATGTGCGCCCATCAGCCTGTCCCACTCACTGGTTCTTTGAGGGTTGGGAGACCCTGTCCCACTTTACCCTGCACTACACACTTCTAGTGATTTTGTTTCCAGTCAGTGGTCCACTCTGATCCTCTCTGTCTTTTCCAGGCTGGACAGGTTGCCACCTAATTTCGTCCATCAGGGATTCAGGAAATGACAGACTGCGTTTTGGTTTTAGTTGAGTTTGGGTCAAAAGGAGAAAATCAGGGGAAGCCACCATCTAACCCTTTTTAAAGGAACCCTGGTGACACAGTGCTTAAGTGCTTGGCAGCTAACCAAGGAGTCAGTGGCTCGAACCCAGCAGCAGCTCAGAGAGAGTAAGGGGAGACTGTCTGCCTCCATGAAGAGTTACAGTCCCAGAACCCCAAAGGGGCAGTTCTACTCATTCACAGGGTGACTACGAGCTCTACTCTCTCATAGGGTGACTCTCTCATGGTGGTGAGTTTGGTTTTCCGGTTGGTCTGCTCCCATCGAGATGAACAGCCCTGGAAACCACAAGGGGTCATGTGACTCTGTCCTGCAGGGTCCCTCTGAGTCTAAGTCAATGAAACAGCAGTGGTCTTTGGCTTTCTTCTTCTTTAGATCAACCCAGGACACAACTGCAGGACTTGACAGAGAGGCAGGGTGACTGTGGCTGGGGAGCTGGGGAGAAGCCATCGAAGCAATGGGACAAACTGAAGGGGATGGGGGCGCCGACCTATGACTGCAAGGGACAAACTGGCCCCAGAAGTCTCTAGAAACTAGACACAGAGCTGGGAATGGAAGCTGCTAGGCTGTGGGGTGAGTTGGGACACAGACAGGACTCCCAGGACTGACTCCTACTCACCTTTTAAACAGCCCGAGTGCACCTATACAGACTCGAATGCCTGTTATGTCCTCTTCGTCTTCAGCAAAGAGGTGAAGGTAGTGCCTCCTCCCAGGCCATACATTTCTGGGTGGACAGGAAAAGCCACACAGGGCATGTCTCTGTCCACACCAATGGGTGCCTCCCTGCTTGTGCCTGTAGTTAACCTGTGGCCAGAGCGGGGATGGGAGCCACCTGGAGGGTGCACTGCAAAGGGGTCCACTTACCACTGGCCCAGCAGCAGGAGGTCCCCAGAAGGGCAAGAGTCAGCCACAGCAGCATGGTGTGCACAGTGAGTCTCAAGGTTCCTGGAGAGAAGAGGAAAGGCTAGGAGTGGTCGTGCTAATCAGAGGTCCTCTGACTCCCAAACTCCACTGGGGCCCCTTGGGAGCAAGCACCTCTTACCTGGCTGGATAGTCCAGGGCCCAGGTGTCCTTGCTGTGTCTGGGTGCCTTATGCTAGCCTTTATACCCTCTAGCTCCAAGGATCCACATCCAGAAGGAAGGAGTGAGGGACAAGGGGACAGGAAGGTGTTGGGCGTGCCAGTCCGTGCCCCACACCTGAACAAACAGACTGGAGTAGTGACTATCCTGCCATTGCTGCCTCAGAGTCAGGCAGGTGTCCATCCCCAGGGGTGGCAATGTGGGGTACAACTGACCCCCTCTCCCTGCAGCTCTGGGTTCTGTGTCTTTCCAGGCTTCCAGCTCAGGCCGTCCTCCATCCAGGGATTCTCCAGCCTCTGGTGGAGCTCCCACTGCTCTCCAAGAGCAGGTTTGAGAGGAAGTCAGCTCACCCGTTGGTCACATGGATTTCGCTAAGAGTCTGGTGTGTGATGGTATCTCATTGTTATTTAAAATTGTATTTTCCTTATAGTTAATAAACTCAAGCATTTCTTCATTGGCTATCTGAATATACATATTTAGTAAATTATCTAATCATGCCTTGGGCCTTTTAAAAATTGGGTTTGTGTTTTTCTTATGAATGTTAATGTGTTCTGGTTTTCTATAGATTATGAACCGAATTGGTGGGTTCTCTTTTTGCTCTTCATGATGAAGGCTTTTATGTACCTAAAGGCTAAATTTTTGGAACTTGCTTGTCCTCTATTTTGTCTTCTGTAGTGTGGGTTTTTTCCTTATGTTTGGTGTGTATTTGTGCCTGAATTGGGGCCTTTAAGTTTGTTTGATTGGTGATCATTATGATTCTAGAGTTTGTATTCAGGTCTCTTATCCATCTTGTTTTCAATTTTGTACATGGTGTAAGTTTAGTTCCATTTCATTCTTTTGTAAAAGGGCATTCAATTTTTCTAGCACCATTCCTCGAAAGTGCTCTCTTCCCACTTAATGTTTTAATCCTTTGTCAAAAATCAAGTGTCTGCACAGAATGCTGAATGCAGGACCAAAAATGAGAGTAGCAATACCAGGGTAGGGGAAAGATGGGGGGAGAAGGGAGAGAAAGGGGACACCGATCACAACCTTCCCTCCCCTGTGGGGGAGGGGGAACAAACAACAGAAACGTGGATGAAGAGAGAGAGAGCAGACAGTGTAAAATATGGAAATAAAAACAATTGATAAATTATCAAGTGTTCTTGAAGGTGGGAGTGAAAAAGAGCTGATACCAAGGGCTCAAGTAGAAAGAAATTGTTTTGGAAATGATGATGGAAACATATGTACAAATGTGCACGATACAATTAATGTATGGATTGTTGTAAGAGCTGTAAGAGTCCCCAGTAAAATGATTAAAAATAATCCAGTGTCGGCAGGTACTTGGTTGCACTTTGAGTTCTCTGATCTGATTCTTTGACTTGAATTCATATTGTATCAATCCCAAGCTGTGGTGATTACTGTGATTGCATAATAGCTTTGAAATCGAGGTGTCAAAGGTCTACTTTGTTTATCCTGGGTTTCTTTGCCTCTATATAAAGTTGGTGATTAGTTTATCCATTTCTTGGAAGAATTGTGCTGTAACTTGGATCAGTATTACTTTGAATTTATAGAGTGCTTCTAGTAATATTGGCATTTTCACTATATTGATCTTCCTATCCATGAGCATGGGACATGGTCCCATTTATGTAAGTCTCTTTTGGTTTCTTGGAAAGGTGTTTTATTCTTTTCTTAAGACTTTTGTTTCTCTGGTTAGATCTATTTATTCTTAAGAACTTTATATTTGGGGTTGTTGTGAGGTGCCTTCAAGTTGGTTCCAACTCAGAGTGACCTGATGGTGAACAAAACAAAGACACTGTGATCCTCCACCATCCTCACAATTGTTCTCACATTTGAGTCCATTGTTGCCGCCTCTGTCTCAACCCATTTTGTCAAGGACCTTCCTCTTTCTCACTGCTCCTCTAGTTGACCAGGCATGACATCTTTCTGCAGGAACCAGTCTCTCTTGACAACATGTCTGAAGTGCATGTGGTGACGTCTCACCATTCTTGCCTCTAAGGAGTATTCTGGCCATATTTCTCCCAAGACAAATTTGTTTCTTCTTTTGTTAGTCCAAAGAATGGCCAATATTCTTCACCAGCACCATGATTCAAGCCATGGTTTTCCTTATTCAATGTCTAACATTTCATATGCACACGAAAATACCATGGCTTTATGCTCGATGGAGATGACTTATCATGCTCCCAAAGACAAGGATAATGATGTCTCTAATGTCAACCTGGGGTGTGTATGTATGTATGTATGTGTTTATATATGGATTTTGAGCTCACACTTTAGTGTAACTCCAATTTAAAGACAATTAGTTCTTTCTTTCTTTCTTTCTTTCTTTCTTTTTTCTCTTGGCTCATCCATACTGGAACTTAATAGAGCACCGAGTTTGCAGATCACAGAGCTCAGGGCTGGATTCTTCCTTCCGGTCATCTTGTATCTGAGCAATGTCAGTGTCAGATTATGAATTTCCCGAAGAAGCCCTATCGTTCAATACTGCGCATAATGCTGAGTCACCGTCGCTGTTATTTTTCTGGTCTAAATCCCATTTTGGCTAAAATGACATTTTTTTGATTCCAAGGACTAAACTTTCCTGTCAGAAAAATTCCCGAATGACATTAAAAGGGCAAGCAGGCACTGGGGACTGCTCTAGGGATAAATCTGAGGTCCTCTGCTTGGATACAATGTAATCCGGAAAAGTTAAACAGTGAACTTCTGGGAAGATGGTGACAGAGTGACTCACACCAGAGGGACTCCGCAGAACCCAGCCCAGGAGAGTTGCTCAGAGTGAAATTCAACACCACTGGATCGCAGGAGGTGCATCCTAAAGAAAAGTAGGCACAGATCCACAGGGTTTTCAGGGTCTGGGGGCTTTTGGCTTACCTCAGTGGAAGTCAGCTGGGGCTCGACCCTAGTCCAGCTGCCGGATCTGCCCAAGCCGGGACCATTTGGAGCCTGTAGCAGGGCTTGGTCTTAGCACAGCCACAGTTTTCCCCTACCTGCCTCAGGGCAGGGACAGGACGCTTGCAGCTCCACTGGCAGGGATCGGGGTTCAACTACATTGTTGCTTCTGTTTGCTTCTCTGCTCTATATTCCCACACAGCCTTGGAGGGCTGCGCAGGGGCTTTTTCAAGGCACAGCTGCAGCCGTGCCGCGTGGTCTGAGCAGGGACTAAACCCAACCCCCCACAGCTCCATAGGCAGGGATCAAGCTTCAGCTACACTGCGGCGTCTGTTAACATCTCTGCTCTCTGTCCCCCTACTTCTCGGGGGGCTGCTCAGCAATTTTCTTGCGACCCTTCTTGGGGCTCAGCTGCGGACTACCGCTGGGGCTTGGGGCAGGGAGTAAGCCCTTTCAGATCCACAGGCAGGGAGTGGGACTCAGCTATATAGTTTCTTTTGCTTCCCTCGATTCCCTGTACCCTGCACAGTCTAGTCTCACTTTTTGATTTTTCTCCCCCCCCCCCTTGTTCCTGCCCTGCTCTCTCACACTCCATTGCGGACTTATGGGGCACTCCCATTTCCCTAGGGCATTTGTGCCTGGGTCACACCCAGTTAGGTGAGCTCCACCCTGCATAGATAGCCCAAGGCTAGGGTAAGACCTGCTTGCTCTCCAGGGGATACTCCTCAGACTTCTCAAAAGGGAGTTCCTGCCTGTGTACCTGGGGACATAAGGCAGCTCAGCCAACACTTATCAATATTCAAACCAATAGCGGGAACTTCAGCCCAGCCTCTGCATCACTGGGGCAGGCAGTCGACCTGGCATCTGGGGCACTCCCCTGATAGGGAAGCCACAGGAAGATAAAGTGGTAGGTTAATCCCCTAGCAAAATCAGGAGTAGGTTAATCCCATAGCAAAATCAGCTGTAGGCAGATCGAAGAAGCATTCCTATAAGTCTTCCAGAGAGAGACTAGAAAATGGCACCTGGTCCCTCAAAAACAACTCAACGCAAACAGCCATCACCCCCAACGACCTCAGCAAAAAAACAGGAGAAACAAAAGACGAAGGCAGAAGATGTCCTGAACATAGCAACATACATAGAAGAAGCAGACATTGGGATGCCATACAAAGAAACTCTCAGAATGCTGCTTGAAGCCATGCAGGATATGAAGGAAACAATACAGAAAAAGGATGAACGGATAGAGGAGATAAAAGACATACACCAAAGGGAAATACAGGAGCTTAAGGAGCAGATAACGAAAAACAATAGCAGAATCGTGTTCCTTGAGAATTGATTGGAGGAATCAGAGAACCACATAAGTGTCGTGGAGGAGAGCCAAGCAGACTTTAATAAACGTGAACAAAAATCTAATAAGAGCATCAGAGAAGCCAAAGAAAACCCAAGAGCTATGTCTGATGCTATGAAGCGGAACAACATTAGAATTATTGGCCTACCAGAGGAAGACACAGCAAAGAAGTCATCTGCAACAATAGCGAGAGAATTCTTGGAGGAAAACTTCCCCAGCCTAATGAATGAAAACCAAGCAACCATCCAGGAGGCTGAAAGAACACCAGCACGACGGGACCCCAAGAAGAAATCACCAAGGCACATAATAGTTAAACTATCCAACTTTGAGGAAAAGGAGAAAATCATGAGAGCAGCTAGGGAAAAGCAAGCAATCACATATAAAGGTTCCCACATAAGGATATGCTCAGACCTATCAGCAGAAACTATGAAAAAAAGGAGAGAGCGGAGTAACATATGCCAAAAATTGAAAGAAAACAACGCAAATCCAAGAATACTCTACCCAGCCAAATTATCGATCAAGATCGATGGAGAAGTAAAAGTCTTCCCAGACAAGGAAAAGCTCAAAAAATACGTTACAACAAACCCAGTCTTACAAAAGATCCTCGCCGACTCAGTATGGGCAGAAGCACAACACTCACCAAGCACAGATAAGAGACCAACACATAGAACAACCTCACCCAGAGCCCAACAAAGAGAAAACAGACCCCAAGATAGCAATGGCTTAAGGATGGAAAGAAGTCAAGAATGATGCACACACACTAAAGAGAAAAGAAAGTAGGAAAACTCCCAACACAAAAGGTATAAAATGGCATCACAGAGTCCGCACATGGAGATAGTAACCCTGAATATCAATGGCCTGAACTCAGGCATTAAAAGACTGAGACTAGCAGAATGGCTTAGAAAACACAACCCATCAATTTGCTGCCTACAGGAGACACATCTCAAGGCTACAGACAAAAATAGGTTGAGAATCAAAGGCTGGAGAAGGACCTATCAAGCAAACAACAATACAAAAAAAGCAGGGGTTGCAATCCTTATCTCGGATAAAATTGACTTCAAAGTGCAAACCATAAAAAGAGATAAGGAGGGACACTATATAATGCTTAAGGGAATGATAGACAATGAACCACTAAGCATTGTAAACATATATTTCCCGAATGAGAGACCAGCTCAATACGTCAACCAAACACTCCAAAAGATTAAAAAGAAATCACAGACTTGACAATTATAGTGGGTGACTTCAACACACCACTCACTGAGAAAGATAGATCACAGGGAAAGAAACTCAACAAGGAGACTAGAGAGCTAAACTCCACAATTAGACAATTTGACCTAATAGATATTTACAGAGCTTTTCATCCAAATATAAAAAATTTCACATTCTTTTCAAGTCCTCATGGCACATATTCGAAGATAGACCACATGCTGGGCATAAGGCAAATCTACATAAATTTAAGCACATTGAAATAATACAGACCTCTCTCTCTGAAACCGTGCCATAAGACTGGAAATCAACAAAAGGAAGACAAAGAAAATAAGAGCAAATAATTGGAGGATGAATAACTCTCTACTGCAAAAGGAGTGCATACTGGTGCAGATCAGAGACGAAATCAGGAAATTTCTAGAAACCAACGAAAATGAGCACACGACGTACCAGAACTTATGGGACACAGCAAAGGCAGTCATCAGAGGAAGGTTCATAGCAATACAAACACACCTAAGAAAAAAAGAGAGAATCATGAGGGATACGCTGACATAAAATTTACAAAAACTAGAGCTGAGTCAGCAGGAAAACCCTACTAATAGCAAAAGAAAATATAAAAATCAGGGCTGAGATTCAGGAGAGGGAAAAAAATATGGAAAAAATTAATATCGCTAAAAGTTGGTTCTTTGAAAGGATAAACAGGATCGAGAGACCACTGGCAAACCTAACCAAAGAATGGAGGGAACAAATCTCAATAGCAAGAATAAGGGATGAAAGAGGGGTCATTACAACAGACCCTAATGAAATCAAAAGGATAGTTACACAATACTATGAAGGATTGTACTCCAATGAATTCAACAATTTGGAAGACATGGACAAATTCCTGGACAAACAATCCCTCCCTAGTCTCTCCTCGGTGGACATCAATAATCTCAACAGACCCATAGCAATAGAAGAAATAGAAAAGGTTATCAAGGGATTACCAACAAAAAAATCCCCTGGACCAGATGGATACACTGGAGAATTCTATCAAGCATTCAGGGAAGAACTAATACCAATCCTACATAAACTTTTCCAGAACATAGAAAAAGATGGCAAACTCCCAAACTCCTTCTACGAAGCTAGTATAACTCTTATACACAAACCAGGCAAGGATCCCACAAGAATCGAGTACTAGAGACCAATATCCCTAATGAACATTGATGCAAAAATCCTTAACAAAACACTAGCCAACAGAATACAAAAGTATATAAAACAAATAATTCACCATGACCAAGTGGGATTCATACCAGGGATGCAGGGATGGTTCAACATACGAAAGACCATTAGTATTATTCGTCACATTGACATGAAAAAGTATAAGAATCACATGATTATATCAATAGAAGTAGAAAAAGCATTCGACAACATCCAACACCAATTCCTGTTTAAGACAATAGCGAAGATAGGAATGGAAGGAAAGTTCCTCAAGACAATACAAGCTATATATGAAAAACCAACAGCCAAAGTCATAGTCAATGGAGAAATGACTAACACAATCCCACTGAAAAAGGGAACCAGACAAGGATGCCCCTTGTCCCCACTCCTATTTAATATTGTGCTGGAGGTTTTAGCTAACAGCATAAGGCAAAGAAGTGACATCAAAGGTATTCGTCTGGGGAAGGAAGAGGTGAAACTATCGTTATTTGCAGATGATATGATTTTATATATGGAAAATCCCAAAAGTTCCACAAGGGGAGTACTGGAAGCAATAGAGGAATTTGGCAGAGTGGCAGGATACAAGATCAACAAACAGAAGTCCATCGGACTGTTATACACATCAGATAAGACCACAGAAGAAGAGATCAAAAAGGTGGTACCCTTCACAATAGCCAAACACAAATTGAAATATCTAGGGATACACCTGACTGAAAAAACAAAAGATCTATATATGGAAAACTATAGAACACTATTACAAGAAACCAAGAGCGACCTCAACAAATGGAAGAATATTCCATGATCTTGGATTGGGAGACTTAATATAGTTAAGATGTCAGTTCTGCCAAAAGCACTATATAAGTTTAATGCTATCCCGATACAATTACCATCATGTTTCTTCAAAGAAATGGAAAAACTCATTACCAACTTCATATGGAGAGGGAAGAAGCCCAGAATTATCAGAGAACTCCTCAAGAAGAAGGACACCATGGGAGGGCTTGCTTTACCTGACTTTGGCACATACTATGCAGCCACAGTTCTCAAAACTGCATGGTATTGGTACAATGACAGATACTCAGACCAATGGAAAAGAACTGAAAATCCAGAAATAAAAGCATCAGCATACACACAGCTGATCTTTGATAAGGGCCCCAAAAATATCAAATGGGAAGCAGATGCCCTCTTTAACAAGTGGTGCTGGAAAAAAATGGATATCAACATGCAGAAAAATGAAGCAAGACCCTTATCTCACTCCATGCACAAGAATAAACTCAAGGTGGATCACAGACTTTGAAGTTAAACCCCAAACTATTAGGGCCATGAATGAGGGAATTGGGACCAACTTGAGAACTTTGGCGCAGGGAATACACAGGCTATCAGAAATAGGGAAGGACACAAACACAGAGGAGGCACAGATTGACAAATGGGATATACTGAAGATAAAACACTTGTGTACATCCAAAGAATTCAACAAGAGAGCAATAAGAGAGTCCACAGACTGGGAAAACATCTTTAGCAATGACACATCAGACAAAGGCCTTATTACTAAAATTTACAATACACTGCTAGATTCCAAAAAGAAAAAAACCAATAGCCCACTTGAAAGGTGGGCAAAGGACTTGAACAGAAATTTTACAGGGACAGAAATCCGAATGGCCAACAAACATATGAGAAAATGTTCCCGATCTTTAGCCATAAGAGAAATGCAAATTAAAACAACAATGAGGTACCACCTGACACTCTCAAAGGTAGCCCAATTCAAAAAATCAGAAAGCAATAAGTGTTGGAGGGGCTGTGGGGAGACAGGAACTCTCATCCACTGCTGGTGGGACTGTAAGTATGTACAGCCACTATGGAAATCAATCTGGCGATACCTAAAACAGATGGAAATAGAGTTACCATATGACCCAGCAACCCCCCTACTGGGCATATACCCAGAAGAGGCAAGAAACAAACCAAGACCAGACATCTGTGCTTCAATGTTCATTGCAGCACAGTTAACAATTGCAAGGAGTTGGAAGCAACCCAAATTTCCATCAACTGACGATTGGATTAAAAAACTGTGGTATATACATACAATGGAGTACTACGCATCACTAAAAAGCAGTGATGAACGTATGAGGCACATAGCGGCATGGGAAGAACTGGAGGAAATCATGCTAAGCAAGGTAAGTCAGGCCCAAAAGGACAAGTACAACATGAGCCCGCTGTGGTAAGAATTAAAAATTTTTTAAAAAAAGCAAAAGTGGCATAGGGGAAAAAGCTACTGTATACAAACATTTGTGGGGTGAAGACTGTGTAGTACGGAAGGGACCAGACCAAAACCAGGGATGTACATGGTAGACAATGGTGGAGGAGGGGGGGAAGGAAAACAAATGGATCAATATAAGGAATAAAAGGGGAGCGGGGGCATGGGGCATTAATCCACCCAAGGGGAGGGTATTGTTTATATCTCCACAGGGAAAGTGGGACCAGACTTCAACCCAGTGCCGCAAGGTGTGAATGCAATATCCCAGCGTGGAGTAGGGAACAAGTGGAGAGGTTTGGGAGGCTGGCCCCAGCACCATAAATTAAGTGGATTCCTGCCCCTCCCCCGAAAAGAATTTGTTCCAAAGGACGACATTGACTCTGCAGCTCCGGGAGACGAACATATCTGATCAGAGCACACGGGAGCAGATGAAGGGGCAGGAGGAGAGAGTGGAGCACAGCCTGCCCCAACAGGCCGTGAGGATGATGTTCCTGAGTAGAGCAGCCAGTCCACAGAGAGAACAACATGGCTGGCCCCACTATGAGAAATGATGCCAATCAGTGACTAAGGGCGATACAGGGGACTGCACCGGAGACACAGTGTGGGAATAGCACCTGACCTGATCCCACCACACCGAGGCAAATCACTGGGGGCGTGCAGCAGAACAGCAAGGGAATGGAGTGGCAAGGTCCCCAGGGAATGCTGAAAGTGGACTTTGGGGCCAGGGCGTGATGCCCCAACAGACTGGACTGGAAAATGCTCCTAAGGGCCAGCAAACAATCCCTGAACTCACTACAAGCTTTTTTCTTGTGAACTGTTTTGTTCTGTTCTTTGTCAGTGGTTTGTTTTTGTTGTCTGGTTGTATACTGTTGCTTTGTTTTCCTCTGTCTTGTTTTCGTGCATGTTAGTGTTTCCACAGGTCTGTCTGAATAGGACAGGCTGGATGAACTATCTGGAGGAAAAACAACGGGACCGACAGTTCCGGGGGGACTTGGGGTGGGGGGGTAGGGGGGGTAAGGAAGTGGTGTTAACAAACCCAGGGACAAGGGGAAAACATGGGACCCCAAATGGTAGAGAGGGGGCAGTGGCAGGCCTGATGGGGAATGATCAAGGGTAAGGTTGCTTAGAGAAGAGGTATACTCTAGCCCAGGTGGCGACGAAGCATGGTAGTAGGGCAGGAGGAAAGTCAAGGGAGATGGAGGAAAGAGCTAGGAGTCAAAGGGCGTTTATGGAGGTCTAGACAAAGACATGTACATGCAAATATATATATATATATATATATATATATATATATATATATATATATATATATGGATGGGGAAATAGATCTATGTGTCTATATTTATAGGTTAAGTATTAAGGTGGCGGAAGGACCTTGGGCCTCTACTCAAACACTCCCTCAATGCATGAATACTTTCTTTTATTAAATTGGAACTCTATGATGCTCACTCTCCCATCACAACTGCTGGAGCCAAAGTGGGTGAACAAGTAAATGTGGTGAAGAAAGCTGATGGTGCCCGACTATCAAAAGAGATAGTGACTGGGGTCTTAAAGGCTTGAAGATAAATAAGCGGCCATCTAGCTCAGAAGCAACAAAGCCCACATGGAAGAACACACCAGCCTGGGTGATTGAGTGGTCCCAAAGGGATCAGTTGTCAGGCATCAAAGAACAAAAAATCATCATATCATTGGCTGCACACCTCCATGATAAGATCGCTGAAGAAAAATGGGTGCATAAGCAAATGTGGTGAAGAAAGCTGATGGTGCCCGGCTATCAAAAGAGATAGTGTCTGGGGTCTTAAAGGCTTGAAGGTGAACAAGCGGCCATCTAGCTCAGAAGCAAAAAAGCCCACATGGAAGAAGCACACCGGCCAGTGCGATCATGAGGTGCAAGGGACCAGGTATAAGGCATCATGCAAAAAAAAAAAAAAAGATATATGTGCGTGTGTATGTATGTGTATATGTATACCATATTAAATGAAGGGGGAAGTGCAGAGTGGAGACCCAAGGCCCAAGTGTCGGCCAATGGAGATCCCCTCATAGAGGGGTTTAGGAGAGGAGATGGGTTAATTAGGGTGCGTGGTAGTACCGATGAAGAACACAGCTTTCCCCCAGATCCTGGATGCTTCCTCCCCCCAACTACCATGATCCGAATTCTACCTTGCAGGGCTGGATAGGGCAGAGGCTGTACACTGGTACATATGAGGGCTGGAGGCACAGGGAATCCAGGGTGGATGATACCTTCAGGACCAAGGGTGTGAGGGGCGATGCTGGGAGAGTGGAGGGTGAGTGGGTTGGAAAGGGGGAACTGATTACAAGGATCCACATGTGACCTATTCCCTGGGAGAGGGACAGTAGAGAAGGGGGGGGGGGAGGGGAGACTCCGGATAGGGCAAGATATGACAAAATAACGATGTATAAATTACCAAGGGCACATGAGGGAGGGGGGAGAGGGGAGGGAGGGAAAAAAAAGAGGACCTGATGCAAAGGGCTTAAGTGGAGAGCAAATGCTTTGAGAATGATTGGGGCAGGGAATGTATGGATGTGCTTTATACAATTGATGTATGTATATGTATGGATTGTGATAAGAGTTGTATGAGTCCCTAATAAAATGTAAAAAAATAAAAGAGGAGAAAAAAAATGATTAGGGCAAAGAATGTACAGATGTGCTTTATACAATTGATGTATGTATATGTATGGACTGTGATAAGAGTTGTATGAGCCACTAATAAATTGTTTAAAAAAAAAAAAGAAGAAAAAGAAAAAAAAACTGTTACACAGTACCACTCTACGTGGGTGTATGTCTCTTTAAAATTTACCCTATTGAATTTCCAGCCCAGTCCCACCCTTTCGTGGTTATACTCCACTCAGAGAACAACACTGCAATGAGAAGCACTTACCCTCCCTGCCTCTCTAATAATATCCGTAATATTGTAACTAAATTTTTTCATTATCTGTGAATTGAACAATTTCATAATCAACGAATATCAGACTTCTCACATGACGGTTTCTAAATGGAGTTTCAGGTAATTTATTCGTGGTCCAATACCATTTCTTCAGGCTAGTGTCACCAAACCCTGAATTATGATTAAAAGCAGAACTTTCCAAATGTAACCTTTGCGCACTGAATCCTTATTTCTGCTTCTTGAAAAGTTTTGAAGTAGAGTAGCAGTTTGATGCTCTTCAACCGGTTTCTCGTGTCATAACTTTTCTTTTTTTCCTTGAGATTTCCTTCTTTATTAATTATTATTATTATTTACATTTTATTAGGGGCTCATACAACTCTTATCACAATCCATACATACATCAATTGTATAAAGCACATCCATATATTCTTTGCCCTAATCATTTTCAAAGCATTTGCTCTCCACTTAAGCCCTTTGCATCAGGTCCTCTTCCCCCGCCCCCCCGCCTCCCCCTCCATCATGAACCCTTGATAATTTATAGATTGTTATTTTGTCATATCTTGCCCTATCCGGCGTCTCCCTTCACCCCCTTCTCTGCTGTCTGTCCCCCAGGGAGGAGGTCACATGTGGATCCTTTTAATTGGTTCCCTCTTTCCAACCCACTTACCCTCCACTCTCCCAGTATCGCCCCTCACACCCCTGGTCCTGAAGTTATCATCCACCCTGGATTCCCTGTGCCTCCAGCTCCCATATGCACCAGTGTACAACCTCTGCCCTATCCAGTCCTGCAAGGTAGAATTCGGATCATGGTAGTTGGGGGGAGGAAGCATCCAGGATCTGGGGGAAAGCTGTGTTCTTCATCGGTGCTACATCACACCCTGACTGACTGACCCATCTCCTCTCCTAGCCCCCTCTGTGAGGGGATCTCCAGTGGCCAACAAATGGACTTTGGGTCTCCACTCTGCACTTCCCCCTTCATTCACTATGGTGTGTGTGTATATATTGCATGATGTCTTATACCTGGTCCCTTTGGCACCTCGTGATCGCACGGCTGGTGTGCTTCCATGTGGGTTGTATTGCTTCTGAGCTAGATGGCTGCTTGTTCACCTTCAAGACTTTAAGATCCCAGACACTATCTCTTTTGATAGCCGGGCAACATCAGCTTTCTTCGCCACATATGCTTATGCACCCGTTTGTCTTCGGCGATCGTATCATGGAGGTGTGCAGCCAATGATATGATTTTTTGTTCTTTGATGCCTGATAACTGATCCCTTTGGGACCTCGTGATCACACAGGCTGGTGTGTTCTTCCATGTGGGTTTTCTTGCTTCTGAGCTAGATGGCTGCTTGTTTATCTTCAAGCCTTTAAGGCCCCAGACACTATCTCTTTTGATAGCCGGGCACCATCAGCTTTCTTCACCACATTTACTTGTTCACCCGCTTTGGTTTCAGCAGTTGTGTTGGGAGGGTGAGCATCATAGAGTTCCAATTTAATAAAAGAAGGTATTCATGCATTGAGGGAGTGCTTGAGTAGAGGCCCAAGGTCCTTCCGCCACCTTAATACTTAACCTATAAATACAGACACATAGATCTATTTCCCCATCCTCCTATATATATATATTTGCATGTACATGTCTTCGTCTAGACCTCCATAAATGCCCTTTGACTCCTAGCTCTTTCCTTCATCTCCCTTGACTTTCTTCCTGCCCTACTACCATGCTCCGTCCCCACCTGGGTTACAGCTATACCTCTTCTCTCTCTCTCTCTCTCTCTCTCTCTCTCTCTCTCTCTCTCTCTCTCTCTTTACATTTTATTAGGGGCTCATACAATTCTTATGACAATCCATACCGATACCTACATCAGTTGTATAAAGCACATCCATACATTCCCTGCCCCAATCATTCTCAAAGCATTTGCTCTCCACTTAAGCCCTTTGCATCAGGTCCTCTTTTTTCCCCCTCCCTCCCTTCTCCCCCCTCCCTCATGTGCCCCTGGCAATTTATACATCGTTATTTTGTCATATATTGCCCTATCCGGAGTCTCCCTTCCCCCGCTTTTCTGCCGCCCCTCTCCCAAGGAAGAGGTCACATGCGGATCCTTGTAATCAGTTCCCCCTTCCAACCCACTCACCCTCCACTCTCCCAGCATCGCCCCTCACACCCTTGGTCCTGAAGGTATCATCCACCCGAGCTATACCTCTTCTCAACGCAACCTTATCCTTGATCTTTCCCTACCAAGCCTGCCATTCCCCCCTCACTACCATTTTGGGTCCCATGTTGTTCCCTTGTCCCTGTGAGTTCAAATAACTTTTATGGAACAGTTGGTATACTGAAAGTTCTTCAACTCACTCAGGGTGCCAGTCCAAGTTCAAAGAATCAGACAGAGATGTCTTCCTTCAGGTAAGACAAGCAGAGCCTGCCTGCAGGCAACAGACAGTAGGGTGGTTCGGACACAGTCAGTAGTACAGGAGCTTAGTGAAGCAGGCTCTGATGGGATCTTGAACTGAAGCGACGCAAGGTGACAGGATCCACCAGCCTCAAGCGCAAGTGATGTACACACCAGCAGCATGGCAAAACAGGTCTCAAAGGAGCCTCAAACTCTATCAGGTTGGTTTGGCCCACAGGTAGTGCAGCATAGTACCTCAAGCAGCAGCAGCACACTTTATTTATCTCAGTCGCTCTCCAATCAAGATTTGATTTGGTTAAACTCTGCCCTCAAGTTGTTATGGAGGCCTAGTTGCTCCATAAACCTATCGCACCTTCTTACCCTTGCTCCACTTGCCCACCTGAGTTCTAAGTTCTTCCCTCTTTAAGCCACTACTGTGGAGTCAGACCTTACTAGAAGCAATTTTTGCTTTCCTGTTGTAAACACAGGCAAAGCCACGCTTCCCTAAGCAACATAGTTCCTGCTCATATCCATTTGCACTTACTTGGACGGTGTTGGATGTTTCCTCACTTATCTCAAAGTGGCAGCAGTTTCTACAACCTCTCCTGGTTTGGACACCCCTCTCCATTTTCTCAATGCCAAACTTTGCCCACCACCTCAGCTTCCAGCCTCCAGATAGAGGGGTTTCAGGACTCTCAACACCTCTCTGGTCCCCTCCTCTTTTTTGAAGACCAGCTTCAGCCTGTAGATTGGATCCCTGAAGCTACCCAGTGACTCTGGGACCTACTCTTCTCTTCACCTGAGGTCCATGCTAAGCGTCAGGCTCCTTGTCCTGTTCCCACCCTACTTTGTCCTGTTTTGTTTCCACAAGTGCACCACCCCCATCTCTGTACACAGGCATGCTCAAGATGAGCAGGGGAGACCGGAAGGTGAATCTGCAGTGACTAAACTAGGAATTCCCAAATCCTGTGCATTCAAATGTGGACTCCCCGTGTATTTATGCATTTTAATAAGTGTGAAAACAAGAATAATAAATAACAAGCCAATTTTCAAAACTGATAGAAGTTTGTTGAATATATGATTTTCTAATCAAGGTAGCACTTTACATGTTGTTGTTCCGAGCTCCCAAGTCAGCTCCAGCCCATAGTGACCTTTTCACAAAACAAACCAAAACAAGACACTGCCCAGTCCAGTGACACCTTTACAGTTGTTCCCATGCCTTATCGCATTGCTGCAGCCACTGTGTCAGTTGGGTTTTCACTGCTTCTGTACTTTCCCAAGCATGATGTCCTTGGTCACTGCCTCTATACTTTGTAAAGCGTGACATCCTTCTCCAAGAACTGCTTTCTCCTGATAACAAGTCCAAGGTATTTAAGATGAAGGCTGTGCTCCTTCCTTCTATGGAACGTTCTGTCTGTACTTCCTCCAAGGCTGATTTGTTTGTCCTTTTGGCTGGCCATACTACTTTCAATATTCTTAGCCAGTATCATCATTGAAATGTATTGATTCTTCTTTGGCCTTCTTTATGCAATGTCCAACTTTCACATGCATATGGGTTAAATGAAAATACCATGGTTTGGGTCAGGCACACTTTAGGCCTCAAAGTAAAATCCTTGCCTTTCAAAACTATACAGAGGTTTTGTGCAGAAGATTTTCCCAAAGTAATGTGTCTTTTGATCTCTTACTTGATGCTTCTATGAGCATTGATTGTGGATCCAAGCGAGAAGAAATCCTTGACAATTTCAAGTTTATCCCCATCTATAATGATGTTACCTATTGGTCTAGCTGTGAAGATTATGGTCTTTTTGACATTGAGTTGTAATCCACACTGAAGGCTGCCATCCTGACCTTCATCAGCAATGGCTTCAATTCCTCTTCCCTTTCAGCAAGCAAGGTTTTGTCTTCTGCATCTCACAGGTTGTTAATAAGTATTCCTCAATTTTCATGCTGCATTCTTCTCCATATAATCCAGTTTATCTGATGATTTCAATAAGTGAATAAACAATATTTCAAAACTGAGAGAACTTAATTTAAAATATTATTTTTGAGTTTTATACCATACCTTCTCAATGGAAATGCAGCTAGAGGAGTATTTCGTTTTCTTTCTTACTAACTTTTTTTTTGAGAGGAGTATTTCTATAATATACATGTGTCCTAAATCACAGCTTCGAGTCTGACATTGGAGTTTCTGGTCTCAAAACTGCAGCTGCCGTCTCAGGTACACCTGCTGGTCTCTCTCCATGCAGAACAGTGGAGAAAATCAAGGGTCATGAAGACGACCAGTCCCTAGGACTGATGAACCACTTTAATGTCAGGCTCACAATGGCCCTGAGATCAGAAGAACTAGATGGTTCTCCACTACCACCTGCTGACCACTCTGAATGGGGTCACAATTGGGAAGTCCTGGAGAGAGTGGGAGGAAAATGTGGAATAAAACTCAAAATAATATAAAAAGAAGAAAAGACCAGGTCTGGCGATCTGATAAAGACTGGTAGAATCCCCAGACTTTGGTCTTCACTTTTTTTTACCCTTTAAGTCACCCCTGGGAATGAACTTTCAGTTTCCACCTGGGAGGTACACATCCCAAGAACAACCAAGCACATGAGATAAGAGGGCAGCATTTTCTCAGGGAGGAAGCTCAGTGAGTAGGAAGGGATGAGACAGAAGAACAAATGGAAATTGGAAATGCAGGGAGAGTGTGGCAAGAGGGCTGTTATTTTGTATGGATGGCAATGAATGACACAAAACAAAATGTGTGTGCATTGTTGGATGGAAAACTGATTTGCTCTGTAAATTTGTAACCAAATCATAATAATAGCCTCAAAACCAAAAATTGAGAGCACAGATAATTTCCAAAGTGAAGCCTTTTTTTGACAAATTAAGCCAGGCTGCTGATTAACTTGATGGTGACTAAAGTCACCTTAAGGAAGACCCATTTCCTCAAGGTTCAAGTTCCATAAGCACATCTTTGAGGCAATGGCCTGGGTAGGTCACTCCAGCTCCAAAGACCCCAGAAATCCATATTCCAGGAAAATTGAACCCTTTTATCATAAGGTAGAAATAAAAGTTCCCAGCATCTAGAAAGGATTGTGACATTGGAGTCAGTATTTCTTTCTTGGTGATTCAATGGATGAAGCTTTGTACTCCATGGTACACACGTCTTCACTGCCTCTCTGGCAGCCGGGGTCTTACCCTGCATTGGGCTTGTCCACTCAGAGCATGAGGGACACTTTGGATCAGCTTTTGCCTTCCTCCAAGGGGGTTCCTGACAGGCTGTATCATCCATCTGTCCCATGTTTTCCCAGGGGGCAGTTATGCCATGTCTTCTATGGTCACTATGAGCCTATAGGGCCTCTATGACTTGGTATTGAGTCATGGTAAATAGAGAAAATATTGAAGCAATCCAGGATTTCACCTTACTTGGATCCAATCAACACTCACGGAATCAGCAGACAGGATATCAGACAATAGATGCATTCGGTAAATCTGCAGCTGTATCTGACCTCTACCTGTTGGAAAGCAAGCATGTCATTGGGGACTAAGGTGAGGCTGACAAAAGCTGTGGAATTTTCAATCACCTCTTACGCATGTGAAAGTTGCCCGTTGGTGCTGGGGAAGATATTGAAATTGCCATGGACCGCCAGGACAAACAAATCTCTCTTGGAAGTACAGTCACAGGCTCCTTAGAAGCAAGGATGATGATTGAGACTTTGATTTTGGACACATTGTCAGGGGTGTATTTTGGACACGTTGTATTTTGGGCATGTTGTCAGGGGTGACCTATTTTGGACACATTGTCAGGGGTGACCTATATCTGGAGATGGACATTGTGTTAGTTTAGGAAGACTGAAACAAATTAATCAACATGCATATGTGTATAAGACAGAGCTTTATATATAAGAGCAGTTGAATATTAGAAAACATCCCAGCCCGGGCGAGATCACGTAAGTCCGATATTAGCCCATTTGTCAGATATCAATCCATAAGGCCCTCTTCAGACCCATGAAACATATGCAATGACACCGAGTGCAGGGAGATCACAGGCCAGTGGGTGAGAATTCTTGTGGATCGAGTGGCATTGTAACCATCTCAGTGCTGGAAGGGGTCTCCATATGGCTTCTCAGGCTTCATAGGTCTGGCTCCATTGGTCTTTCTCCATGTATCTTCTCTTCAGGGATGTCTCATAGTTGGTGAGTAGAGAGAGAGTGTGTGTCTCCCACCTCCAAGAAGGAAATACAAGAGTTTCCAGAATCCTCAAGTGAAGGCCATGACCACTGAGAGGCTTATTGACCATATCCTGATTGACAGGCTAGAGTCTACCTCAACACTCTTAATATTCAAATTGACACCAGATTATGTAACTACCACAGACATCTTGCTTGGTAAAGTAGAAGGGCAGCAAATAGAGGAAGGCCTTCGATGAGATAGAGGGACACAGGGACTGCAACCATGGGCTCAAATCCAAGGACAATTGTGAGGATGGTGCAGCACTGGGTGGTGTTCCATTCACTTGTCTGTAGGGTCACTATGAGTCAGAGCCACTCAACAGCACCTAATGACCACAACATGAAGTCCTGACGATTTTTCTCTTGTTTATGGAAGGAACTCACTTCTATTTCCATAATGGCTACTCATTTATCCTCTTTAAATATTGTTGGGTCATTTTAAAGGATTCTTGTGGAGAGATAAGTCGACATGCCAATTTCTCCATCCTCCTCCAGTCTCCAAGCCACGATTTGTGACTACTGCCTTTTAGACCATAGCCCTTAAAACTCACCCAAACCCCTCTGTTGTGCTCCAATCCCCACAGGGCAAGCTGAGAGGCCCTCAGTCCCTGTCCTCACCTGAGTGTCTCTCAATGCCTTCCAGGTTTTTTTCACACTCAAGTAAGCAACAGACAACACCAAGATCAAGGCTTTTCTCCAGCCGTATTTATTTATTGGGATTGGCCAGTGCTCTACGTCACTCTCCTTGCTGGGAAGGTCATCGTACATCTGGCTAACTCATTCTTTTTCAGTGAGAGTTGTAGCTGAAAGTTTGGACTTCCTATCTCTTTACTTGAAGGGTTTGCTGTTCCGGTTGCTGTTCTTGAAGAGGTTCGGAAGACGGCGAGGAAGTGGGAGAGGGGGAGGAAGTGACCTGAGGTGTGGGGGAGGAAGTGGCCTGAGATGTAGGAGAGGAAGTCCCCTGAGATGTGGAAGAGTAAGTGCTCATAGTGGTTGAACGGGAGACTGAAATTCCTGGAGGGGGACTAGTAGTAGATGAGGGGCTTGGTTTGGGTGTAGTTGGAGTCTCCATCTTGGCCCAGTTGAAAGCCAAATCTGTTATACACATCCACGTCATCTGGTCACTGATGGAGCTGACCCCTTAGATGACCCTGGTGATAAGGTCAAGAATTTATGTCTTCCTGGAAGGCCAAATTGTATGTGGCGCCCCTTTCTGGTAGTGATACTGATATGGCTCAGACACTGGTTGTAGCTGCCAGACACCTGGGTGATGTATTCGCCATCCTTCAGGAGGAATTTTCCCCATCTTGCCAACAAACTTTGATACTTCTTGCTCCAGACTTACCAATATTTTATCTGAATGGTGGAAGGGAAAGCGACAGTTGGAGAGAAATGACAAATGACTTGAAATGGCCTTTTGGTCATTAGCATTTTTCAATAACATATAAGCCATCTGAGGAGGGAGTTGGATTGCCAACTTCAGCAGTTTGAAACGACCAACCACTCTTTGGGGAAAAGATGAAGCTTTATACCTCCATTGAGTCACTGCCTCAGAAACTCATAAAGGCAATTCAATGTCCAATAGGGCTGTTATGAGTTAGAAGTGACTAGATGTGAGTTTAGTTTTTGGGGTTTTCCTGGTCATCAGGGGCAACCACAGAATGGCTTTACAACCCTAAATGCACTTTTTATCATACCCAGTGATTTTCAGACCGGCGGTGGAGAGCTGACTTTACAACTTCTGTCCTCGGTACCTTCTTTTCTTGTGGATATGCAAACCATAAGTTTATCTGTTGAGCACTTCTGTGCACAGCTGGTGTGGTGGTGAGCTTTAGCTCAAAGTCTCAAAAACCCACAGGGTCAGTTCTAGTCTGTCCTATAGAGTCACTATGACTTCATGGTGGTGATTTGGTTTGCTTTGAGTCTTTTCCATTTCCTGGGGTCACTGAGTAAGAATTGACTCAATGGCTGTGGGTTTGAGTTTCTTATGAAACATATATTTGGTCCAGGGATACATATGGTAGCCAACTAAAACAGAGAAGGAAAAAAACAAAGAAATGGGTAGCTGGGGAACAGTGCACTAACCGACCTGAGATAGATAACGTTTATGGTGCCAACATGGTCAATGAACACATATGGGATTAATTGCAGGGTGGAGAGATAAATGGTTTGGTGAGCCTTACCTCTCTTGTCTCTTGCTCTTTGATAATCGGACCAGTGTGCGGCTGTCTTGCTTGTTCTGTGCTTTAATTTGCAATCTACGCTACCTGTGGGACACCTAACCTATAGACTGTGTCACTGTAATTTGAGATTCCTCAAGACCAGCTTCTCCACACTATTGGAATTTACATCTCTTGAGCTGAGGACTGTCAGACCCTGTGATCTGGCTGACTGTTGGTCATCTACCTTGCTGTTTTCTGCCTGTGCCTGAATAGCCTAAATTGCTCTACAGAGGACTACCTGGCGACCCTCAGTACTAGAAGGACTGCCAGGTTCTCACAACTGTCTCATGGAAGTGAGTTGCACTGAGCTATTTGTATTGCTTTATAATTTAATTAACTGTTTATTTCTTATGCTATATATATCCATATAAATAGATATAAAATTATTAGTGTTCTGGCTTGTTTCTCTAGAAAACCCTAACACACCACCCAAGGGTATTATTTATATCTCTACAGGGAAAGAGGGAACAGACTTCAGCCTCTGCTCCAAGACATGAATGCAACATATTGGCATGAAGCAGGGAACCAGTAGAGAGGACTGAGGGGCTGGCCTGAACCCCAAAAAACGTGGACAACTGCTCCTCCCCGAAGAAGAAATTACTGAAGAGGGCAGCACTGAAGCTACAGCTCAGGAAGAGGTACATGTCTGATCAGAGCACATGGGAGCAAATGAAGGTGGATGAAGAGAGAGTGGAGCACATCCTGACCCACCAAGCCTGGAGGATGATATCCCTGCTCAGAGTATCCAATACACAGAGAGTACCATATGGCTGGCTCCACTTCATGACACAACATCCCTCACTGAAACATAGAGAAACAGCACTGGAGACACAGTGTGGGAATTACGCCCTATCTGACCCCACCAAACCGAGGCAAAACACTAAAGGCGTGCAACAAAACAGCAAGGGGAACAGAGCAAGGAAATCCCGAGGGAATACCAAAAATAGACTTTGGGGCCAGGGCATGCTACCCCATCAGACTCGACCAGAAAACACTCCTAAAGGTCAACAACCAGACCTTGAACTATTTACAGGATTTTCTTTTTATTTTTTTGTCATTGGTTTTGTTGTTGTTTTGCTTTTTTTTTGTTGGTTTTTTTCCTGTGTCTTGTTTTTGTGCATGTTATTAGCTTTGTAGGCCTATCTAGATAAGATAGGCAGGATAAACAATCTGGAGGAGAAAACAATGGGACTAGCAATTCTGGGGGAGATGGGAGAAGGAGAAGTTGGGGAAAGGAAGTAGTGTTAAGAAACCCAGGAATGAGGGAACAATGAGTGATCCAAAATCGGTGGCGAGGAGAGTGTAAGAAACCTGGTAGAGTTTGATCAAGGGCAATGTAACTGAGAGGAATTACTGAAACCGAAATGAAGGCTGAACATGATAGTGGAACAAGAGGAAAGTAAAAGGAAAGAGAGGAAAGAACTGAGAGGAAAAGGGCATTTTATAGAGGTCTAAAAACAGGCATGTACATATGTAAATTTATTAAAATATGATGATGGAGAAATAGATCTATGTGCATATGCTTATAGGTTTAGTATTAAAGTAGCAGATGGACATTGGGCCTCCAGTCAAGTATTCCCTCAATGCAAGAACACTTTGTTCTGTTAACCTGGCATTCCATGATGCTCACCTTCCCCACGCCATCGCTGAAGACAAAACGAGTGCATAAGCAAATGTGGCGAAGAAAGCTGATGGTGCCCGGCTATCAAAAGAGATAGTGTCTGGGGTCTTAAAGGCTTGAAGGTGAACAAGCGGCCATCTAGCTAGAAGCAACAAAGCCCACATGGAAGAAGCACACCAGTCTGTGCGATCATGAGGTGTCGAAGGGATCAGGTATAAGGCATCATAAAAAAAAATCTTACCATATTGAATGAAGGGGGAAGTGCAGAGTGGAGATCCAAAGCCCACTGTCGGCCACTGGAGATCCCCTCACAGAGGGATCTAGAGGAGGAGATGAGTCAGTCAGGGTGCGATGTAGCACCAATGAAGAATACAGCTTTCCTCCAGCTCCTAAATGCTTCCTCTGCCCCCTTCCCGCCCCCCACTACCATGATCCTAATTCTGCCTTGCAAGTCTGGATAGAGCCGAGGTTGTACACTGGTGCATATAGGAGCTGAAGGCACAGGGATTCCAGAGTGGATGATACCTTCAGAACTAGGGCTGTGAGGGGCGATACTGGGAGGGTAGAGGGTGAGTGGGTTGGAAAGAAGGAACCAATTACAAGGATCTACATGTGACCTCCTCCTTGGGGGATGGACAAGAGAAAAGGGTATGAAGGGAGATGCCGGATAGGGCAAGATATGACAAAATAATAATTTATAAATTATCAAGGGCTCAAGAGGAAGGTGGATCAGGAAGGGGGGGAGAAAGATTACTTGATGCAAAGGGCTTAAGTGGAGAGCAAATGCTTTGAAAATGATTAGGGCAAAGCATGTACAGATGTGCTTTATACAATCGATGTATGTATGGATTGTAATAAGAGTTGTATGAGTCCCTAATAAAATGTTTTTTTAAAAAAAGATTTCATCAAAAAGAGTAAAGGAGAACCCACCAATTGGGTAAAAAGTATTTAGCAATGTATTTAAGACAATGATAATTTTATAATCTATAGAAAACCATAACACATTCATAAGAAAAACACAAACCCAATTTTAAAAGGCACAAGGCAGGATTTGATTATTTACTAAATATGTATATTCAGATAGGCAACAATCATATGAAGAAATGCTTGAGTTTATTAACTATAAGGAAAATATAAATTTAAACAACAATGAGATACCACCTCACACCAAGGTTTCAGCAAAATCCATGTGACCAATGGGTGAGCTGACTTCCTCTCAAACCTGGAGAATCCCTGGATGGAGGACAGCCTAAGCTGGAAGCCTGGAAAGAATCAGAACACAGAGGCCCAGGGATAAGGACCCGTGTACACCTATTATGCCACCCCTGGGGATGGACACCTGCCTGACTCATTGGCAGCAATAGCAGGATAGTCACTGCTCCCATCTGTTTGTTCAGGCTGTGGGGCACGTACTGGTACGCCCAACACATACTTGTTCCCTTGTCCCTCACTTCTTCCTTCTGGTCCTTGGAGCTAGAGGGTATAAAGGCTGGCACAAGGTACCCAGACACAGCAAGGGCACGTGGGCCCTGGACTCTCCAGCCAGGTAAGAGGTGCTTGCTCCCAAGGGGCCCCAGTGGAGTTTGGGAGTCAGGGGACCTCAAATCAGCACGTCCACTCCTAGCCTCTTCTCTTCTCTCCAAGAACCTTGAGACTCACATTGCACACCATGCTGCTGTGGCTGACTCTTGCCCTTCTGGGGACCTCCTGCTGCTGGGCCAGTGGTAAGTGGACCCCTTTGCAGTGCACCCTCCAGGTGGCTCCCATCCCAGCTCTGGCCACAGATTAACTACAGGCACAAGGAGGGAGGCACCCATTGGTGTGGACAGAGACATACCTTTTGTGGCTTTTCCTGTCCACCCAGAAATGTATGGCCTGGGAGGAGGCACTACCTTCACCTCTTTTGCTGAAGACGAAGAGGACATAACAGGCATTCGAGTCTGTATAGGTGCACTCGGGCTGTTTAAAAGGTGAGTAGGAGTCAGTCCTGGGAGTCCTGTCTGTGTCCCAACTCACTCCACAGCCTAGCAGCTTCCATTCCCAGCTCTGTGTCTGGTTCCTAGAGACTTCTGGGGCCAGTTTGTCCCTTGCAGTCATAGGTCGACGCCCCCATCCCCTTCAGTTTGTCCCATTGCCCCGATGGCTTCTCCCCAGCTCCCCAGCCACAGTCGCCCTGCCTCTCTGTCAAGTCCTGCAGTTGTGTCCTGGGTTGATCTAAAGAAGAAGCAAGCCAAAGACCACTGCTGTTTCATGGATTTAGACTCAGAGGGACCCTGCAGGACAGAGTCACATGACCCCTTGTGGTTTCCAGGGCTGTTCATCTCGATGGGAGCAGACCAACCGGAAAACCAAACTCACCACCATGAGAGAGTCACCCTATGAGAGAGTAGAGCTTGTAGTCACCCTGTGAATGAGTAGAACTGCCCCTTTGGGGTTCTGGGTCTGTAACTCTTCATGGAGGCAGACAGTCTCATCTTGCTCTCTCTGAGCTGCTGCTGGGTTCCAGCCACTGACCCTTTGGTTTGCTGCCAAGCACTTAACCACTGTGCCACCAGGGTTCCTTTAAAAGGGTTAGGTGGTGGCTTCCCCTGGTTGTCTCCTTTTGACCCAAACTCAACTAAAACCAAAGCACAGTCTGTCAGTCCCAGAATCCCTGATGGAGGAAATCTGGTGACTTCCTGTCTTGTTTGGGAAAGACGGAGAGGATCAGAGTGGACCACTGACTGGAAACGAAATCACTAGATGTGTGCAGAGGGCAGTTCTCCAGAGGTTGGGGTGGTGTCTCTGGGGTCTTGGCTGGGCACAGGTGGCCGGGACGGTGGGAGCCTGAAACACAGGGGAGCATGAAGTGGGACAGGGTCTCCCAACCCTCAAAGAACCAGTGAGTTCACAGGCTGATGGGGCACGAAGTAGTAGCTCAGTGAGGTGGCTGTAGAGGGCCCCAGGATCCCACCCACCCCCTGGGTCTGGGCTCTTGAAGGCTCTCTTCTCCCACAGCATCCAACTGCGATTCGGAACTTCATGGAGCATAGAAAACGGCATCCACAACTCAGGTAGGTGCCAAGAGTTCATCTTGAAAAAGGATGAACACTTCATTGAGGTCTATGGCACCTACAAGGTCTTCTTTCAGTGCCTGTTACTGAGAACAAGCAACGATCGGGTGGCGATGTTTGGGAACAACCAAGGAAAATCGTTCTGGTCCTACCCCAACAATGAGAACAATGTGCTCAGGGGCGTGTTTGGACAGTACAAGCCCCTGGGCATCAGTGGCCTGGGATTCCATTGGGGGGCTTTATTAGAGCTGACAAATAAGAAGCCACAAGATACGAGTTCCTGATCCAAAGGGTGGTACGCCAAAAAGTCAGTGAGAGCTCCCGGGCCCCTGGGCACAGAGGAGTCCAGCTGAGGTGCTCTGTGGTGGGCAGATGGTCCTGTGCTCACTGCCTCTGGAGGCCTCAACTGCTGATCAATAAACTTCCGTGGAACAGCAAGGCCACGTGTGGTTCTTGGGTCTCTGAGCCTGGTGAGTGAACTCAAGGGTGGGAATCTGGGGAGAGTCGGGGCCCATCCAGCCAATCTTGGCTGGGCTAGCTCAGCTCTGACCTCCTAAGTCTGAACAGGCTGTGGGGGTGGGGCCACTCAGCCACTCCCCTCCCCCTCATTCACTCTGCAAATAATTCCAAGGTCTCCTCCACTGGTGGTCCCAGAGGGCAACAGGTGTCCTGAGAGCTGGCTGCCCTTTGGGGATAGGGCTGCAGAAGCAGACACAGTCAGGGCTGTCTGCATGAGACCCAGGATGGGGGTGTGCTTCAGGGAAGTCTGCCTGGAGGAGGTGCCCTGTGAAAGAATCAGGGGATATTAGCTGAGTGGAGAGGATTAGGTGATACTCTAGGCTGAGGGACAATACAGCAGTGCTTGCTACACAAAGTGTGATCCTAAACTTGTGTTCCAAGGCCCCCATGGGTTCCTGAGCCCATTCAGGGGGCCCACAAGGTCCCAACCCCTTTCATTGTAATGCTGAAGCAGGATCTGCCTCTCATTTCCTCTGCCCCTACTTTCTTTTGTTTAAAAATTCTTTATGGTAATGTGAGGGAAAGTTTACAGAGCAAATGGATTTTCTACTCAAGAGCTCATATACTTGTCATGGGTGACCTGGACAGAGGTCCCACCCACTCTCTGGTTCCCTTCCTCTCCCTGCCCTTCCCCAGTTCTGTTTCTGAGTTTCCCCCGTGGGCACACATTGACCACTGGGCTCATGTGGTTGGCTGTGCTAAGGAGCTAGGACACCACCTCCACTTGATAGTTCCACATTATAGGCCTGTCTATCGCTTGACTGAGAGTTGGCCAAGAGTTGAGTTCAGTGCCAGGTTCAGCCCGGGGCTGAGGACCACAGTCTCAGACATCAGGAGCTGGGCGTGTGCGCTCCTGTACTGGAAGCCCTTCATTCACAGTCGTCCATATTATTTTATTATTATTACTTAAGAGCTCAGCTTTTCCTGGAAAAGACCCAAGCCCACGCTGGCATCGGGTTCTTCAGTGATTTCTTTCTTTGCTTCCACTTCTGTCTCCTCAGAGGGGAGCAGGGGTGCAGGGGGCAGGACCCCCACTCCCCCAGCCCCAGCACTGCACAGGACATTCCCTGGGGTGAGGCTTTTGCCAAGAAGCCAAGCCACAAAGTTTCCCTGTTTGAACCCAGGCCTTTGAAAAGGCCATTCATTGATCTTTATGGCTCCTGACAGTCAACTGGTCACCTCTTGTCCTGCAGGATGAGGGCGAGTTGGCGACAGAGGCCGTGGTGAGTGTTGGGGTACAGGCAAGGGTGCTGGTCACCTGATGGAGGGACATCATGCCCTAGTACTGTAGTTCTGTTTTTTGGCCTGCCAGGTAATTCCACTGCTGTGGGTTTACTCAAATCCCCACCCCCCCTAACCTGCCAGCCAGTTGACTGTGACTCACTAACACCCTCTAGGACAGCGCAGAACTGCTACCCGGGCTTCTGGGGCTGTCAGTCTTTATGGGAGCAGACAACCTCGTATTACATTCTCAGAGTGCTGGTGAATTCTAATTACTGGTCTTGTGAGCCACACCCATCCAAAATGTAGATAAAATCATGGAATTGTATTGTGCAAAACATGTTGTGTGCATGTGTGTTATCTGCATTCACCACATTAAATTGTTTTTAAATGCCTAAAAATAAAAAAAGAAGAGGTTGAGTGATACATTCTGACTGGAGTCTTTTAGAGAAGACAGACGGATGGAGGGCTCTCAGGCACGTCCTGATGCAAACAGACAGACGAAGGAACCAGTTTGCTGCTGGTAGCAAAGGAGTCTGGTAGGGACAGGACCAGTGGTGGCCACTGGACCAGCTCTCGCGGTAACTTCACAGCAGGACTGAGACCACTTTCACTGAGCGTGTCCTCTGGCCTCCGAGGCTGGTCTTTGTGCTGTGTAGCCAGTGCCCCCACCTAAACTGCTTCCCCCACAGCAGGGCCCCATGGAACGGTTTATGTAAGACAGGCTTCTGTAAAGGAAGAAAATTAGGACACTTAGTATTTTACACACACACACACAGTGAGAAGGAATTTAACAGCTGATTAGTCCACACAGCAATACAGAGGGCTCAGTTGAACTCACATCCATGGAACCGTCAATATCCTGGAAGTCCTTCAACTCACCAGGACTGCTGGCTCCAAAGTCAAGGAAGCAGACAGCAGAGTCTTCCCTAGAGTACTTCAGGCAGTTTTGCCACAGGCAGCAAACAGCAGGGCGTGTGACTAATAGCCCGCAGCTCAGGAGCTAGAGAAGCCACCCCAAATGAGATATCAAACTCAAGCAGTGCAACACGACACAATTGCCAGCCTTAAGCTCAAGCGATGTACACACCAGCAGCTTGGTGAAGCAGGTCTCAAAGGTATCTCAAGCTCTAGCCACACGATCCACAGGTTGACTGTCCCACAGGTAGTGCAGCCCACAAGTTGAGACAGAGAACTAGCTAAAGCAGCCACATGCACATCCAATCTCCAGAGAGCAAGAGAGGGAGAGGTGGGCCTTGCCAAGACATTTACCTCTTTGTCCTCCAATCAGATAGTGACCTTATTAATCCCACATGTTCCTATTGGACAAGATGGAACAATAAACCTACTTATCACAGGATTATAACCAAATGTATGTTTCTCTTTTTTAATCATTTTAATCCATCGTTTAATCCATTGTTTCAGGCACATTTCTACATTTGTTGCCAACATCATTGCCAAAACATTCTCTTTCTACTTGAGCTGTTGGCAATGGCTCCTCATTTTCCCCTCCTTCCCTGCCTCCCATGAGACCTGATAATTTAGAAAGTATTCTTATTTTGTCATATCTTACACTGTCCGATGTCTCCCCTCACCCAGTTTTCTGTCTCTCAGGGAATGGGTTATGTGCAGATACTTGTGATCAGTTCTCCCTTTTTACCCCATCTTCCCTCCACTCTCCTGGTATCACCACTGTCACCACTGGTCCTGAGGGGTTCATGTGTCCTGGATTCCCTGTGTTTCCAGTTCCTATCTGTACCCATGTACATCCTCTGGTCTAGCTGGATATGTAAGGTAGAATTGGGATCATGATAGTGGTGGGGAGGAACTAGAGGAAAATGCATCGTTGCTGCACTGCACCCTGACTGACTCATCTCCTCGCTGTGACCCTTCTGTAAGGGGATGTCCAGCTGCCTACAGACAAGCTTTGGGTCCGAACTCTGCACTCCCCATCATTCACAATGATATGATATTTTGATCTTTGATGTCTGATAACTGATCCCTTTGGGACCTGTGATCATACAGGCTGGTGTGATCTTCCATGTGGGCTTTGTTGTTTCTCAGCTAGATGGCTGCTTGTTTATCTTCAAGACCCCAGACACTATCTCTTTTGATAGCCGGGCACCATCAGCTTTGTTCACCACATTTACTTGTTCACCCATTTTGGCTTCAGCAGTTGTGTCGGGAGGGTGAGCATCATAGAATGCCAATTTAATAGAAGAAAGTACTCATGCATTGAGGGAGTGCTTGAGTAGAGGCCCAAGGTCCTTCCGCCACCTTAATACTAAACCTATACATATAGGCACATAGATCTATTTCCCCATCCTCACATATATATATTTGCATGCACATGTCTTTGTCTAGACCTCTATAAATGCCCTTTGCCTCCTAGCTCTTTCCTCTATTTCCCTTGACTTTCCTCCTGCCCCACTATTATGCTCCGTCCCCACCTGGGTTACAGCTATACCTCTTCTTTACATTACCTTACGCTTGATCATTCCCTACCAGGCCTGCCACTCCCCAACACCACCAGTTTGGATCCCATGTTGTTCCCTTGTCCCTGTGTTTGTTAACACTACTTCCTTACCCCACCTACCCCCCACCCCAAGTCCTTCCGGAACTGTCGGTCCCGTTGTTTTTCTTCCATATAGTTCATCCAGCCTGTCCTATTCAGACAGACCTGTGGAGACACTAACATGCACGAAAACAAGACAGAGGAAAACAAAGCAACAGTATACAACCTGAAAACAAAACAACAACAACAAACCACTGACAAAGAACAAAACAAAACACTTCCCAAGAGAAAAGTTTGTAGTTAGTTCAGGGATCGTTTGCTGGCCCTTAGGAGCATTTTCCAGGCCAGTCTGTTGGGGCATCACGCCCTGGCCCCAAAGTCCACTTTCAGCATTCCCTGGGGACCTTGCCACTACATTCCCTTGCTGTTCCACTGCACTCCCCCAGTGCTTTGCCTCGGTGTGGTGGGATCAGGTCAGGTGCAATTCCCACACTGTGTCTCCGATGCAGTCCCCTGTATCGCCCTAAGCCACTGAGGGGCATCATGTCTCATAGTGGGGCCAGCCATGTTGTTCTCTCTGTGGACTGGCTGCTCTATTCAGGAACATCATCCTTATGGCCTGTTGGGCCAGGCTGTGCTCCACTCTCTCCTCCTGCCCCTTCATCTGCTCCCGTGTGCTCTGATCAGATATGTTCGTCTCCCGGAGCTGCAGAGTCAATGTCGTCCTTTGGAACAAATTCTTTTCAGGGGAGGGGCAGGAATCCATTTAATTTATGGTGCTGGGGCCAGCCTCCCAGACCTCTCCACTGGTTCCCTACTCCATGCCGGGATATTGCATTCACACCTTGCGGCACTGGGTTGAAGTCTGCTCTCACTTTCCCTGTGGAGATATAAACAATACCCTCCCCTTGGGTGGATTAGTGCCCCATGCCCCCACTACCCTTTTCTTCCTTATATGCATCCTTTTGTTTTCCTTTCCCCACCTCCTCCACCATTGTCTACCATGTACATCCCTGGTTTTGGTCTGGTCCCTTCCATACTACACAGTCTTCACCCCAGAAATGTTTGTATGCAGTAGCTTTTTCCCCTATGCCACTTTTGCTTTTTTCTAAAAAAATTTAACTCTTACCTCAGCGGACTCATGTTGTACTTGTCCTTTTGTGCCTGACTTACCTCGCTTAGTATGATTTTCTCCAGTTCTTCCCATGCCGCCATGTGCCTCATATGTTCATCACTGCTTTTTAGTGATGTGTAGTACTCCATTTTATGTATATACCACAGTTTTTTAATCCAGTCGTCAGTTGATGGAAATTTGGGTTGCTTCCAACTCCTTGCAATTGTGAACTGTGCCGCAATGAACATTGGAGCACAGATGTCTGGTCTTGGTTTGTTTCTTGCCTTTTCTGGGTATATGCCCAGTAGGGGGATTGCTGGGTCATATGGTAATTCTATTTCCATCTGTTTGATATGTCAGATTTATTTCCATAGTGGCTGTACATACTTACAGGTCCACCAGCAGTGGATGAGAGTTCCTGTCTCCCCCCAGCCCCTTCAACACTTGTTGCTTTCTGATTTTTTGAATTGGGCTACCTTTGAGGGTGTCAGGTGGTACCTCATTGTTGTTTTAATTTGCATTTCTCTTATGGCTAAAGATCGGGAACATTTTCTCATATGTTTGTTAGCCATTCGGATTTCTGTCCCTGTAAAATTTCTGTTTAAGTCCTTTGCCCACCTTTCAAGTGGGCTATTGGTTTTTTTCTTTTTGGAATCTAGCAGAGTATTGTAAATTTTAGTAATAAGGCCTTTGTCTGATGTGTCATTGCTAAAGATGTTTTCCCAGTCTGTGGACTCTCTTATTACTCTCTTGGTGAATTCTTTAGATGTACACAAGTGTTTTATCTTCAGTATATCCCATTTGTCCATTCGTGCCTCCTCTGTGTTTGTGTCCTTCCCTATTTCTGATAGCCTGTGTATTCCCTGCGGCAAAGTTCTCAAGTTGGTCCCAATTCCCTCATTGATGGCCCTAATAGTTTTGGGTTTAACTTCAAGGTCTGTGATCCACCTTGAATTTATTCTTGTGCATGGAGTCAGATAAGGGTCTTGCTTCATTTTTCTGCAGGTAAATATCCATTTTTTTCTAGCACCACTTGTTAAAGAGGTCATTGGCTTCCCATTTGATATTTTGGGGGCCCTTATCAAAGATCAGTTGTGTGTATGCTGATGCTTTTATTTCTGGGTTTTCAGTTCTTTTGCATTGGTCTGAGTATCTGTCATTGTACCAATACCATGCAGTTTTGAGAACTGTGGCTATATAGTATGTGCCAAAGTCAGGTAAAGCAAGCCCTCCCATGGTATCCTTCTTCTTGAGGAGTTCTCTGCTAATTCGGGGCTTCTTCCCTCTCCATATGAAGTTGGTATTCAGTTTTTCCATTTCTTTGAAGAAAGATGAGGGTAATTGTATCAGGATGGCATTAAACTTATATAGTGCTTTTGGCAGAACTGACATCTTAACTATATTGAGTCTTCCAATCCACGAGCATGGGATATTTTTCCATTTGTTGAGGTTGCTCTTGGTTTCTTGTAATAGTGTTCTAGAATTTTCCCTGTATAGATCTTTTGT
Source organism: Tenrec ecaudatus (assembly GCF_050624435.1). Classification (NCBI taxonomy): domain Eukaryota; kingdom Metazoa; phylum Chordata; class Mammalia; order Afrosoricida; family Tenrecidae; genus Tenrec; species Tenrec ecaudatus. The sequence goes on along the minus strand of NC_134541.1, from coordinate 110,016,810 downwards.
TTTTTCAGCCAGGTATATCCCTAGATATTTCAATTTGTATTTGGCTATTGTGAAGGGTACCACCTTTTTGATCTCTTCTTCTGTGGTCTTATGCAATGTGTATAACAGTCCAATGGGCTTCTGTTTGTTGATCTTGTATCCTGTCACTCTGCCAAACTCCTCTATTGCTTCCAGTACTCGCCTTGTGGAGATTTTGGGGTTTTCCATATATAAAATCATATCATCTGCAAATAACGATAATTTCACGACTTCCGTCTGCAGGTGAATACTTTTGATGTCTTTTCTTTGTCTTATGCGGTTAGCTAAAACCTCCAGTACGATGTTAAATAAGAGTGGGAACAAAGAGCATCCTCGTCTGGTCTCCTTTTTCAGTGAAAGTGTGTTCAACTCTTCTCCATTGACTACCACGTTGGCTGTTGGTTTTTTATATATATCTTGTATTGTCTTGAGGAACTTTCCTTCCATTCCTATATTTTCAAGTGTCTTCAACAAGAATTGGTGTTGGATGTTGTTGAATGCTTTTTCTGCATCTATCGATATTATCATGTGGTTCTTATAGTTTTTCATGTCAATGTGGTGAATGATGCTAATGTTCTTTCATATGTTGAACCATACCTGCATCCCTGGTATGAATCCCACTTGGTCATGGTGAATTATTTTTTTTATATACTGTTGTATTCTATTGGCGAGTACCCTTGTTAAGAATTTTGCATGAATGTTCATTAGGGATACTGGTCTGTAGTTCTCGGTTCTTGTGGGATCCTTTCCTGGTTTGGTCTCAGAGTTATACTAGCTTCATAGACAGAATTCGGGAGTTTGCTGTCTTTTTCTAAGTTTTGAAAGAGTTGTGTAGGATTCTTCCCTTTATGCTTCATAAAATTCTCCAGTGAAGCCATCTGTTCCAGGGCAATATTTTGTTGGTAATACCTTTATAACCTTTTCTATTTCTTCTATTGCTATGTGCTATAATTTATTGTGCCAGCCTGGCCGATAAACACAAGTAGGATTAACTGAAGGGCAGAGGGATAAATGGCTCGGTGAGCCTCACCTTGCTTGTTCTGTGCCTCAGTTTAAAGGGGTACACTACCTGTGGGATGCCTAGCCTGTGGACTGTGTCGCTGTAAGTTGAGGTCCCTTTAAGCCCACACGATTGGAATGTTCATCTCTGGAGCTGGGGACTGACAGTTGATGACAGTTGGGGACCTACCTTGGTGTTTGCTGCCTGGGTGTGTATAGCCCAGCTCTCTCTACAGAAGGGTACTGGCATCTGGCAGCTCTCAAAACTTGAAGGACTGCTAGTATCTCACTGCTTTATAATTTAACTGTTAATTTCTTGCATTATCTATCTGTATATTATTTAACGGTTTATTTCTTGAATTATACATCTATCTTTATAAATATATTTATATATAATTACTAGCAATCTGGTTTGTCTTTCTAGAGAACCCTGTCCAATACACTATGGTAATGTTGAGATTCTTGATGTCCTTTGCGATAGTCTAGGGAGGGATTGTTTTTCCAAGATTTTGCCCCTGTCTTCTAAGTTTGAAAACATTGGAGTACAATCCTTCACAATACGGTGTAATTATAATTTTGATTTCATTAGGGTCTGTTGTAATGTCCCCTCTTTCATGCCTCATTTTTCCTATTGAAATGTAGTCCCTCCTTACTTTGGCTAAGTTTGCCAGCAGTCTGTCTATTCTGTTTATCCTTTCAAAGAGCAAAATGTTTAGCAGCATTATTTTTCCCATTGCTTTCTTATTTTCCCTCTCCTGAATCTCATTCCGGACTTTTATTATTTCTTTTCTTTTGCTATTAGTAGGATTGTCCAGCTGGTTCTGCTCTAGTTGGTGCCAGCATGCCAATCATGAGTCTCTCTTAATTTTCATGTGTGAATTTACTGCTATGAAACTTGCTTTGATAACTGCCTTTGCTGTGTCCCATAAATTTTGGTACGTTGTGTTCTCATTCCCATTGGTTTCTAGAAATTTCCTAATATCATCTCTGATCTGTGCCAGTATGCACTCCTTTTGCAACAGAGAGTTATTCATCCTCCAATTGTTTACTCTTGTTTTCTTCCTTGTCTTTTGATTAATTTCCACCCTTATGACACAGCGATCACAGCGAGAGAGTTCTGTATGATATCAATGTGTTTAAATTTATACTGATTCACCTTATGCCCCAGACTTTGGTCTATCATCAAATATGTGCAATGTGAGCTTGAAAAGAATGTAAATTTTTTGTACTTGGATGAAAAACTTTGTAAATATCTACCAGGTCAAATGTCCTAATTGTAGTGTTTAGATCTCTAGCCTGCTTGTTGAGAGTTTATTTCCCTGTGATCTATCTTTGTCAGAGAGCATTGTATTGAAGTTACCCACTATAATTGTTGAAGCTGTGATTTCTTTTTTCATCTTTTGGAGTGTTTGGTTGACATATTCAGCGGGTCTCTCATGTGGGGAATATAGGTTTAGAAGAAGGAGACATTGAGCTGCCACAGAAAGAAATTTTTAGAATGCTACATGGAGTCAAACAGGATATGAGGGAAAACTACAGAAATAGGATGAAATGATAGAGGAGATGAAGGTCATACACCAAAGGGAAGTATAGGAGCTTAGGGAGGAGATAACAAAACCAGTAGCAGAAACATGGATCTCAAGGATCGAATGGAGGAAGCAGAGAACTGCACCAGTAACTTGAAGGACAGCAAAACAGACTTTAACAAATGCAAACAAAAATATAATAAGATCATCAGAGAAGCTGAAGAAAACCTAAGAGCTATGTCTGATGCTATGAAGTGAAGCAACATTAGAATTATTGGCTTACAATATTAAAATTATTGGCTCTACAACAATAGTGAGAGAATTCTTGGAGGAAAACTTCCCCAGATTAATGAATGAAAACCAGGCAACCATTCAGGAGCCCAAAAGAACACTGGCTATCCTGAATCCAATAGTTAAAATATTCAAATTTGAGGAAAAGGAGAAAATCATGAGAGCAGCTAGGCTAAAAACAAACAATCACATATAAAGGTTACCAAATAAGAATATGCTCATACCTATTAGCAGAAACTATGAAGAAGATTAGAGAGTGGAGTAACATATTCTAAAAATTAAAGGAAAACAATGCAAATCAACGAATACTCTACCCAGCCAAATTATCAATCAAGATAGATGGAGAAGTAAGAGTCTTCCTAGACAAGGAAAAACTCAAAGAATACGTTAGAAGAAACCAAGCTGTACAAAAGATCGTTGCCAATCAAGTATGGGCATAAGAACAACACTTACCAGGATAAATAAGAGACCACCACATAGAACAACCTCATCCAGAGGCCAACAAAGAAAAAACAGACCCAAGATAGCATTGGCTTAATGATGAAAACACTCAAGAATCACACACACACACACACACACACACACACACACACACACGCACAACAGACTAATGAGAAAGGAAAGTAGGAAAACCCCCAACACAAAAGGTATAAGATGACATCACAGAGTCCGCAGATGGAGATAATAACCCAGAATATCAATGGCCTGAAGGCAGGCATTAAAGGACTGAAACTAGCAGACTGGCTTAGAAAACACAACCCATCAATCTGCTGCCTACGGGAGACACATCTCAAGACTACAGACAAAAATAGACTGAGAATCAAAGGCTGGAGAAAGGCATACCAAGCAAACAGCAATTCAAAAAGATCAGGGGTTGCAATCCTAAACTTGGATAATACTGACCTCAAAGTGCAAACCATAAAAAAAGATAAGGAGGGACACTATATAATGCTCAAAGAATGGTAGACAAAGAACCACTAAACATTGTAAACATATGTTCCCTAAATGAGATACCAGCTGAATACGTCAACCAAACAGTCCAAAAGATGAAAAAAGAAATCACAGCATCAACAATTATACTGGGTGACTTCAACACACTGCTCTCTGAATAAGATACATTACAGGAAAAGAAACTCAACAAGGAGGCTAGAGATCTAAACACTACAATTAGGACATTTGACCTGGTAGATATTTATAGAGCTTTTCATCCAAATACAAACAATTCACATTCTTTTCAGGCCCACATGGCCCATATTTGAAGATAGAACACATGCTGGGGCATAAGGCGAATCTACATAAATTTAAGGACATTGATATCATACAGACCTCTCTCCAAACACTGTGCCATAAGCCTGGAGATCAACAAAAGGAAGACGAAGAAAACAAGAGCAAACAATTGGAGGGTGAATAACTCTCTACTGCAAAACGAGTGCATACTGGTACAGATCAGAAATGAAATTAGGAAATTTCTAGAAACCAATGAGAACGAGCACATGGCGTTCCAAAATTTATGGGACATAGCAAAGGCAGTTATTAGAGGAAGTTTCATAGTAGTACATGCACACCTGAGAAAGGAAGAGAAACTCGTGACTGATATGCTGGCACAAAATTTACAACAATTAGAGCAGAGTCAGCAGTACAATCCTACTGATAGCAAAAGATAAGAAATAATAAAAATTAGGGCTGAGATTCAGGAGAGGCAAAGTAAGAAAATGATGGAAAAAATTATGCTGCTAAAAGTTGGTTTTTTGAAAAGATAAACAGAATCGACAGACCACTGGCAAACCTAACCAAAAAATGAGGGAACAAATTTCAATAGCAAGAATAAGGGATGAAAGAGGGGACATTACAACAGACCCTAATGAAATCAAAAGGATAAGTACACAATACTACGAAGGATTGTACTCCAATGCACTCAAAAATTTGGAAGACATGGACAAATTCTTGGAAAAACTATCCCTCCCCAGTCAGTCCTCAATGGATGTCAAGAATCTCAACAGAGCCATTCAAGAGATAGAGAACATTATCAAGGGGTTGCCAACACAAAAATCCCCTGGACCAGATGGCTTCACTGGAGAATTCTACCAAACACTAGGGAAGAACTAACACCAAATCCTACACAGGCTCTTCCAGAACATAAAAGACGGCAAACTCCAGAACTCCTTCTACGAAGCCAGTATAACTCTGATACCAATACCGGGTAAGGATCCCACAAGAATCAAGAACTAAAGACCAATATCCCTAATGAACATCAATGCAAAAATCCTTAACAAAATACTAGCCAAAAGAGTACAAATGTATATAAAACAAATAATTCACCATGACCAAGTGGGATTTTACGAGGGATGCAGGGATGGTTCAACATATGAAAGGCCATTAGTATTATTCATCACATTGATATAAAAACTATAAGAACCACATGATAATATCGACAGATGCAGAAAAAGCATTAGGCAACATCCAAAACCAATTCCTGTTTAAAACACTTGAAAATAGGAATGGAAGGAAAAGTCCTCAAGACAATACAAGCTATATATGAAAAACCAACAGTCAACGTGGTAGTCAAAGAAGAAAAGACTAACACAATCCCACATTAGAGGGGACCAATCAAGAATGCCCCTTGTTACAAGTCTTATTTAATATTGTGCTTGAGGTTTTAGCTAACAGCATAAGGCAAAGAAAAGACATCAAAAGTATTCATCTGGGGAAGGAAGAGGTGAAATTTTCATTATTTGCAGATGATATGCTTTCACATATGGAAAATCCCAAAAGTTCCTCAAGGGAAGTACTGGAAGCAATAAAGGAGTTTGGTAGTGTGGCAGGATACTAGATCAACAAACAGAAGTCAATCGGACTGTTATACACATTGAATAAGACCACAGAGGAGGAGATCAAAAGGGTGGTACCCTTCATAATAGCCAAACACAAATGGAAATATCTAGGGATATACCTGAGTAACAGAACAGAAGATCTATATGGGGAAAACTACAGAACACTATTGCAAGAAACCCAGAGCGAACTTAACAAATGGATGAATATCCCATGCTCATGGATTGGAAGACTCAACAATGTCAAGATGTCAGTTCAGCCAAACACATTATATAAGTTTAATGCAGTCCTGATACAATTACCCTCATCTTTCTTCAAAGAAATAGAACAACTGTTTACCAACTTCATATGGAGGAGAAGAAGCCCCGAATTATCAGAGAACTCCTCAAGAAGAAGGACACAGAGTGGCTTGCTTTACCTTACTTTAGCACATACTATACAGCCACAGTTGTCAAAACCGCATGGTATTGGTACAATGACAGATACTCAGAACAATGCAAAAGAACTGAAAGTCCAGGGACAAAATCATCAACATACAGACAATTGATCTTTGATAAGGGTTCCCTAAATATCCAATGGGTAGCAGATGTCCACTTCAACAAGTGGTGCTGGAAAAAAATGGATATCTACCTGCAGAAAAATGAAGCAAGACCCTTATCTCACTTCATGCACAAGAATAAACTCAAGGTGGATCACAGACCTTGAAGTTAAACCCCAAACTAGTAGAGCCATCAGTGAGGGAATTTTGACCAATTTGAGAACTTTGGCACAGGGAATACATAGGTATCATAAATAGGAAAGGACACAAGCACAGAGGAGGCACAAATTGACAAATGGGATATACTGAATACAAAATATCTGTGTACATCAAAAGAATTCACCGTAGAGTAATAAGAGCATCCACAGACTGGGAAAATATCTTTAGCAATGACCCATCAGACAAAGGCCTTATTACTAAAATCTACAATACTCTACTAGCTTCCAAAAAAGGAAAAAACTAATTGCCCATTTAGGAGGTGGTCAAAAGATGTGAACAGAAGTTTCAAAGGGGGCAGAAATTAGAATGGCCAACAAACATCTGAGAAAATATTCTCGATCTTTAGCCATAAGAGAAATTCATACTAAAACAACAATGAAGTACTACCTAACACCCTCCAACGTAGCCCAAATCAGAAAACAGGTGGACCTGTAGGTATGTACAGCCACTATGGAAACTGATCTGGCGATATCTAAAACAGATGGAAATCGAGTTACCATATGACCCAGAAATCCTCCTTCTGGGCATTTACCTAGAAGAGGCAAGAAATAAACCAAGGAAAGACATTTGTGCTCCAGTGTTCATTGCGGCACAGCTCATAATTGCAAGGAGTTGGAAACAACCCAAATTTCCATCAACTAATGATTGGATTAAAAAGCTATGGTATATACATACAATGGAGTACTACGCATCGCTAAAAAGCAGTGATGAACTGATGAAGCATATTGCTGTATGGGAAAAACTGGAGGAAATCGTGCTAAGCAAAGTAAGTGAAGCACAGAAGAATAAATACAGCATGAGTCTGCTGAGGTAAGCTTTAGGGAAAATAACGCAAAAGGAGCATAGGGAAAAAACTACTGCATACAACCATTCCTGGGGCGAAGACCAGGTAATATGGTAGGGACCAGACCAAATACAGGATACACATGGTAGACAACTTAAAAAGGATTTGTCGAAAGGAAAAAAAAAAAGAAATGGGTAGTGGGGGCACAGAGTGTGAACCCACCCAAGGGGAGGGTATCATTTATATCTTCACAAGGAAAGAGGGACCAAACTTCAAGCCAGTGCTCCAAGATGTGAATGCAACATGCCGGGGTGGAGTCAGGAACCAGTGGAGAGGTCTGGGAGGCTGGCCCCAATCCCAAATACAAAGTGGACACCTGCCCCTCTCCCAAGAAGAATTTATTTCAAAGGACAGCATTGAATCTGCAGCCCCAGGAGAGGAACATATCTGATTGGAGCACACGGGAGCAGATGAAAGGGGAGAAGGAGAGAGTGGTGCACATCCTGGCCCACCAGGCCATGAGGACGATGATCCCAATTAGAGCAGCCAGTCCAAAGAGAGGACCACAAGGCAAGCCTCACTATGAGACATGACGCCCCTCACTGACCCACAGCCCTACAGAGGACAGTGTGGGAATTGCACCCAATCTGATCCCGCCACACCGAGGCAAAACACTATGGGGGTGCAACAGAACAGCAAGGGCATGGAACAGCGAGGTCTCCAGGGAATGCTGAAGGTTAACTTTGGGGCAAGGGTGTGGTGCCCCAACAGACTGGACTGGAAAACACTCCTAACGGTCAAAAAACAATCCATGAATTAAGTACAAGCTTTTCTTTCTTGTGTGTTTTTTTGGTCATTGGTTTGTTGTTGTTTTCTTGTTTATTATTGCTTGGTTTTGCTCTGTCTTGTTTTTGTGCATGTTATTATCTCCACAGGTTTGTCTAAATAAGATAGGCTGGATGAACAATCTACAGGAGAAAACAACGGGACCGAAAGTTCCGGGTGACATGACAGAGGGAGGTTGGGGGGAAAGGGAACAACACGTGATCCAAATTGGTGGTTAGGTGGTTGTGGGAGGCCTGGTAGGGCATGATCAAGGGTAATATAACAAAGAGGAATTGCTGAAACCCTGGTGGGGACTGAGCATGATATTGGGACAGGAGGAAAGTCAAGGGAAATAGAGGAAAGAGCTGGGAGGCGAAGGGCATTTATAGAGGTCTAGATAAAGACATGTACATATGCAAATATATTTATATATTAGGATGGGTAAACAGATCTATGTGGATATATTTATAGGTTTAGTATTAAGGTAGCAGAAGGACACTGGGTCTCCACTCAAGTACTCCCTCAATGCAAGAATACCTTCTTCTATTAAATTGGGCATTCTATAATGCTCACCTTCCCGACACAACTGCTGAAGACAAAGCGGATGAATAAGCAAATGTGGTGAAGAAAGCTGATGGTGCCCAACTATCAAAAGATATAGCGTCTGGGGTCTTAAAAGCTTGAAGGTAAACAAGCGGCCATTTAGCTGAGAAGCAACAACACCTACATGGAAGAAGCACACCAGCCTGTATGACCACGAGGTGCCAAAGGTACCAAAGAACAAAAAATTATATCATTGCGTGCTCACCTCCATGACAGGATCGCTGAAGAAAAATGGTGCATAAGCAAATGTGGCAAAGAAAGCTGATGGTGCCTGGATATCAAAATATATAGTGTCTGGGGTCTTTAAAGGCTTGAAGGTAAACAAGCAGCCATCTAGCTCAGAAGCAACAAAGCCCACATAGAAGAAGCACACCAGCCTGCGCGATCATGAGGCGTCGAAGGATATCAGGTATCAGGCATCATTAGAACAAAAAAATCTTACCATAGTGAATGAAGGGGGAAGGGCAGAGTGGAGACCCAAAGCCCATTTGTAGGCTTCTGGAGATCCCCTTGCAGAGGGGTCTTGGGGAGGAGACGAGCCAGTCTGGGTGTGATGTAGCAACAATGAAAAATACAACTCTCCCCTAGTTCCCAAATGCTTCCTCCCTCTACCCCCGACAAATCATGATCCAAATTTTACCTCCAAGTCAGGTTAGACCAGAGGATGTACACTGGTACAGATAAGCAATGGAACACGGGGAATCCAGGGCGGATGATCCCTTCAGGACCAGTGGTGTGAGTGGCGGTACTGGGAGCATAGAGGGAGGGTGGTTGGAAAAGGGGAACTGATTACAAGGATCTACATGTGACCTCCTCTTTGGGGGATGGACAACAGAAAAATGGGTGGAGGGAGACGTCGGACAGTGACAGATATGACAAAATAATAATTTATAAATTATTAAGGGTTCATGAGGGAGGAGGGAACAGGGAGGGAGGGGAAAAATAAGGACTTGATGCCAGGGGCTTAGGTGGAGAGCAAATGTTTTGAGAAGGATGAGGGCAATGAATGTACAGATGTGCTTTACACAATTGATTTACGTAGGGATTGCGATAAGAGTTGTATGAGCTCCTAATTAAATGATTGGAAATGCCGACAGCAGACCACATTAGACAGAATTTTTTTATGGAAAGCTAGCCAGGTCTGAGTGCAAAAAGGCAAGGAAGGGAAAATAAAAACACATCCTGAAAATCAGCTACCAGTTGATTTCATGGAAGTGGATTCCCCTTCCAAACAATGACTGTTCCTCCATCCCTCCTCTCCACATCCGTGTCCACAGATCAAGATCCTCTTCAATCTCAAGTTATGGACCATTCTGTAGTTGTTGAAAGTGTTGTGATGTGTGTTTATTATTTAAATTATATTATTCATCTCTGAATTTATTTGCTTTGAAATTTCTGTGTAATGTTTTCTACAAAAAAAGCAGAGTTAGGATAAAACTTTGTGGTGGGAATGGATTAATCCATTTTCAGTGATTTTTTTCATGGAAAAATTGATTCGGAACTTGACTGCACTGCATCTCTACGTTCCTTCTAAAACGGACTAGCATCAAGATTTGGGGTTATACTGTAATTCAATAGTTTAGTCACACCAAGAAGAGTTGTGCAATCAGTTCTAGAACATTTTCTTTATTCTTGTACTCACTGTTATTAGCTCCCCATTGCTCCCGACCTCCCCACCTTAAACCCAATGACACATTAATCTAGTTATTGTCTCTATATATTTACTTATAATGAATTTCATATGTGTAAAAGCATTAAAAAACAAACTCACGAACAAGAAACAAAGTAGAACAGATAAAAACTTCAATCAAAAGGAAATAGAAGTTGAGTATCATACAATTCCATGTTATTAAAACAAACTGTTCTTTTACTTAGGTGAGATATAAGTAGAGGCCCAAAGTCCATCAGCTTACTTGTTGTATTTACATCTGTATATATATATAAACGAATACACCTATCTTCAAATATTTACATAGATACATGTCTATCGATATCCCTGTATATCTTTTCTTTCTTCTACTGTGCTCTTTTTCTTTCCTCCTTATTCTAAAGCAGTGGTTCTCAGCTTCCTAATGCTGTGACCCTTTAATGAAGTTCCTCAGATTGTGGTGACCCCGCCAACCATGAAATGATATTTTTTGCTACTTCATAACTATAATTTTGCTCCTGTTATGACTTAGGCGACCCCTGTGAAAGGGTCGTTCGACTCCCAAAGGTTAGTCAGGAACACTGCCCCAGACTCGCTATGTACCCTCAAACACCCTCTGCCTCAAGGCAAAGTTTTTCACTTTGCCCATTAATGAATGTTCAGAAAGAACTCCATGGAGACTGAATGTATGTGGAGACTCAATAATGGATTTAGGGCTCTATCTGTCCACCACAGACTTCCACATCCTGGTGCTCTGAGGATAAGCCCTCATACAGAACCCACTGACCTCCAGCATGAGGACTGAGTAGAGGAAGGAGTGGGCCACAGGGTACAGCGCCCCAGAAGGCTGCGCCCCAGCAAGAAGCTCTTGAGGAAGAGGTCCAGGAGGCGTGGCAAAAAAGGGAGGGGGTTGTTTTGTGGTCCAGGCAACCTGGAGATGCAGGCTTCTTTCCAGCTCCGGCTGGAGGCTAGCGCGATGGAAAGGTCTGTCAGGACCAGGACTCAAAAGAATGACCAGAGGGTGAATCATACGGAGGATGGGTGAAAGAAAAGGGGATTTTTCCAGGCTAAACACCCCACCCCTACCGCCTGAGAGTCTGGTGTCCAAGATGGTGCGGCTCAATACAAATACACTCGGAACATCTTTGTCCCAGGGAAGAAGAGCAAATACAGGGAGCACTCCCAGACCCCAGTCCAGACTCCACCCTACCAGCACTGGGCACAATGGGTCTTCTCCTCTAGCAGTGTCCCAGGACTGACTCAGGGCCACATGCCTGGTTTCCCTGCCCTCGGCTGTGCTCTGCCCTGGGGCCTCCATGTTTAATTCACTCAATTACAACCCCAAAAGCCAACAGTTGGAACATCCCCATTAGTCTGTGTCCATCAAGATCACAGCGCCAGTGCCTTGTGGGAGACTTTCACACTCACAGGGTCACTAGGTGTCAGAATCCACTTGAATAAAAGGAGTTTGGATTGTTTTCATTTGTTTGTTTCTAGGGTGCTCCAGCCTGGCACCCCACAGAGAGGAGGAGTTTGCCACCACTTTCTCAGAGGAATCTGGGGTCAGAGGAGCCCTCTACAAGGAAGGCCAGGGCTCCTCAGGAGACTGGAATTCATGTTCCCAGCTCAGGTAACACAGGGCTAGCTGGCTCTGCAGCTCAGGTACCCCCACTGTGTTGAGTGGGAAGGGGTTTTTGGGTTCGTGAGAGGGGCTGGACCCAGCAAAGTCCTTTAGCACACTGGATCAGCTCTCCTCACTCCCTCACTGCCTCTTCCCTCATTCAAAGGAGAGTTGGACTGTCAACCCAGACTGGCAGGCAGTTCGAACCCACCAGCCCTTCCCTGTGAGAAAGATGAGGCTGTCTGCTCTGTAAGGTTTACAGCTTCAGAAATCCCATATTGAGTCACCATTAGTGGGAAGTAACTCAATGGCAGGGGCTTCTTTGTTTAATGTGGGGACTGAAGATCACGTCTATTCTGCTTTGAATGTGCATAAGGAAAATGCACACAACACACACTTCCCGGGCTGAGGAGCAGATATTCATATGTCATCACAAATAGATGCAGACAGCACCTGTGCTGAAAGGGCTCTCCCCACACCCCCATATGTCTTACAGGCCCACAGAGGGGTGAGGGAAGAAAAAGGACTGCAATGAGGGGTCAGGGCACTGACCACCACAAAGGGGAGTTATTGTTTATGTCTCCACAAGAAACAGAGAGCAAAAGTAGACCTCATTCCAGTGTCCCGATCCTTGAGGGCAATGTTCCTGCTCAGAGAAGCTTATTCCCAGAGATGATTGCAAGGCTGTCCTCAGCTCCAGACATCCTCTCCCTAGATGACAGCAGGACAGCCCTGAGGATACAGCTCAAAGAGAGAGTCTGGTCTTATCCACACTCATGGGGGCAAACTAATTGGGGTGCACAGCAGACCAGTGAGGGATATGCATGCTGAAGACTAAGGGGTGTATGCAGCTCTGAAAGAAAGGGGGACTGGGCTGATGGTTTATACCATGTCATCTCTCTATTTATCAGAGAGATATGCACCTGCTCTATGTCAGGAGGACTGTTAGTCTTGTGAATGTGTGTTTATTTTATTTTTATTTTGGGTGTTTATCTATGCAAGATAAACAGGATAGGCAATCTTAAGGAGACAACAGTTGGTCGCAGGGTTCCTGGGTGGTATGGGAGGGGAGTGAGGTGAGCGGGGAGCAAACAAGACAGGTACAGAGGGACAGTAAGTATTCTAAAATTGATGGCTGGGAACGTTTAGTTTTTCTGGTTGAGTTTAATCAATCAAATTGTTTGAGAGGAATTACTGAAAGGTGAACGATGGGTAAAAAAGGAGAAAAAGAGGAAAAATATATAAATATAGGTGTGTTTTTTATGTATACATGTGCAAATGCAACAATAAAGCAGATAGACTTTGGGACTCTAATTATATCTTACCTCAGTACAAGAATGGTTTGTTGTAATAATGTGGCACCGTATGATATTCACCTTCCTGACATGATCGCTGAAGACAAAATGGGTGCATAAGCAAATGTGGTGAAGAAAGTTGATGGATCTTTTAAATGATATGGTGTCTGGGATCTTAAATATAGACACCATATTAAAAGATAGAGTGTCTGAGGGTATTGAGGCTTATAATTAAACAAGCTGTCATCTAGCAGGGAAAGAACAAAGCTTACATGGAAGAAGCACACCAGGCTATGCGATCATGAGATGTCAACAGGAACAGGTATCGTAAGTTCAAAAACAGGCAACCACACTGATGTGGATGTAGTGTGGATGTAGTGGAGACCCCAAACCACCTGTAGGACAATCGGATGGTCTCTTTCAGAACAGCCACATGTGGTTTAGCATTGATGAACCAACAATTATCCTCTAGTTCTTATATATTTCCTCCCTTTATTGTTACAGTCTTTATGTGTTTTACCTCATTAATCATGTTAGATTTGCATATGTTCATTTGGGTATTTAAGACTGTTTGGTACAAGAAAGACAAGATAGAAACAATGACAGGAGTAATGGTTCCCTAGAGATATGGGAAGGGGGAAGAGGGGTGAAGGGAGAACTGATAGCATCCATGACTGCATAACCCCACTCTAGGGGAGCCAGTAACAGAATGGCACGAGAAGGGATATATTGGATCACGTGAGATATAGCCAAAACATTAATACAAGATGCAAAAATAAGAAACTTTCCTGGGGGGTAGGGGGAGGAGGGAGGGGATACAGGGGAACTGATATCAAAGAGTTCAAGAAAAAAGAAAATGTTTTGAAACTGATTGTGGTAACACTTGTACAATACTGCTTAATGTGACTGAACTGAGGATTGTTATGATATTTGTAAGAGCGCCCAATAAAAAGGATAAAATTTTAAAATTCTATTCTGCTTCAACTAGGGTCGTCTGGGAGTTGAGAATTAGAGGTTAGAGTCTGCAGGTAGGTGTTGATAGCGCGGTTAAATCCTCCACTGGGAGAGCTCTGTCTGGCCTGTCACCTGGGCTCCAGGTGATCTGTCTACTAACAGGACAGACCAGTAAGATGTATGTTTTGACTTCTTTTCTCAGTGTACTGCCCACCCCTGGCTATGGATCCAGAGTCTGGACCATGAGCTCTGACCTGGGCTCCTCTTCTGACCTGTTCTTTGCTAGCATGTTCCTTAACCTGTTTCCTCATCTGTAAATGGGAATCAAAACAGACCCCTGTTATGAAAAGCAAAGATGTCCCTTTAAGGACTCAGGTAAACTTGATACAAGCAATGTCTTTTCCATCTCCTCCCATGGAGGAGAAAGAAGATGAGGAAGACAAGATGTATTTGAATTGGGGTGCTGACGGAGAAGACTGGTAGAATTGTGGACTGCCAGAAGAACAACCGCATCTGTCTGGGAAGAGATAGAATACTCCTTAGATATGAGAACGGTCCAAGACCCATCTGTGGGCAACTGGACATCCCCTTACAGAGGGTCGTGGGGAGGAGACCAGTCCGTCAGGGTGCAGTGTAACAATGATGAAACATACAACTTTCCTCTAGTTCCTAAATGCTTCCTCCGCCCACCCACCCCCCAATATAATGATCTCAGTTCTAACTTACAAATCTGGCTAGACCAGAGGATGGGCACTGGTCCAGATAGGAACTGGAAACAGAGGGAATTCAGGACAGATGATCCCTTCAGGACCAGTGCTGAGAGTGGCGATACTGGGAAGGCAAAACAGGAAGGGTAGGGTGGAAAGGGGAAACTGATTACAAGGGTCTACATATAACTTCCTCCTTGGGGGATGGACAACAGAAAAGTGTGTGAAAGGAGACATTGGACAGTATAAGATATGCCAAAATAATAATTTATAAATTATCAAGCATTCATGGGTGGGAGCAGGGAGGGAGGGGGAAAAAGAGGAGCTGATGCCAGGGGTTTGGGTGGATAGCAGATGTTTTGAGAATGATGAGGGCAACAAATGTATAGATGTGCTTGACACAATTGATTTTTGTATGGATTGTGATAATACTTGTATCAGCCCCAAGTAAAATTATTAAAAAAGAAATGAGAATGACAGACTTTGTCTTAAGTACTTTGAAGGTGTTCTCAGAAGGCTTCAGTCACACTTGGGAAAGTGAAGGACCAGAGAAAAAGAGATGAATTGCTCAAATGGCTGAAACAAGGGGCTCAAACATGACAACCACAGTGAGGCTGGAGCAGGAAGGGGCCACTGTGTGTGTGTCACTCTGAGTCAGCACCGCACGGCCAGTACTGAACAACAGACACAGCTCCTGCTGCGTGAAGGGGTTTTGAGGGTGAAACTGGACACACGGTGCAGGATATTAGTGATTGACAACGTGGAGTAAGGCAGTGACGGTCTCCGTGATTGAAGGCTGGCCTTCAATTCTTCTGAATTCTTCAGCCTACAGCTTTATAGCAGAGGACATGGGGTCCACACCAACCACGATGATGGAAGCCAAGAGTGGGTCCAAGCAAGTTATCCACGAAACACAAAGACAAAGGCATTGCCCCTAGCCCTCTTCCATCGACAGACTCAAATAAAGAGCAAGCCTGCAAGGTTCTGACATTGAAAACCCCCTGACCCACTGCCTTGCTGCTCCAATGGTGAGCAGTATTCGAGGATTGTAGAAGACCAGAAGAACCACACAGCTGAGCCCAGCCCAGATTGCTGACCCACAGATTCATGAGTCAAATCGTGGTTGTTTTATAATGTTTTCTTTTTCTTTTAAGTGTAGTGTGATAGAGATAAAATTTACTACTAGTGACATTGAGTACTTTCAAAACGTTGCACAAAATGGTTGTTGTTTTATGACACTATTTCAGGGGCTGCTTGTTACCCCGCAAAAACTAGCAGGTGCTAATCGATACGTCCTCCAAAGTCCTTACTGTCCTGCCTGACCTAGTACATGCCCAGTAGAAACTGGACTTGTTATGGTTGAATGGTAAAATGACACAATTCCTTTTCTTTCTTTAAATCATTTTATTGGGGACTTGTATAGTTCTCATCTACCCATCCATCCATCCATCCATTGTGTCAAGCACATTTGTACATATGTTCCATCAGCCTTTCCAAAACATTTTCTTTCTAATTGAGCTCTTGATATCAGCTCCTCATTTTTACCTTCTCTCCCCCACCCTCCCTCCATCATGAACCCTTAATTTTTTTTCATGTCTTACACCAACCACTGTCTCTCTTCACCCACTTCCTGTTGTTTGTCAACTTAAAGGTGGGTTATATGTTGATCATTATGATCGGTTCCCCCTTTATACCCCCACTTTCTCCCTACACTTCTGGTACCGCTACTCTCATTATCTGTCCTGGACTCTCTGTGTTTGAGCTCTTATCTGTACCAGTGTACATGCTCTGGGCTAGCTGGATTTGTAAGGTAAAATTGGGGTCATGATAGTGGCAGGGAGGAAGCATTAAAGAACTAGAGGAAAGCTGTATGTTTCATCATTGTTATACTGCACCCTGACTGGCTCATCTCTTCCTTGTGGCCCTTTTGTGAGGGGATGTACAACTGTCTACAGATGGGCTTTGGGTCTCCCCTCCGCTATCTTCCTCATTCACATCGTTATGATTTTTTTGTTCTGGGTTTTTGATGCCTGATACCTGTTCCCATCAACACCTCCTGATCACACAGGCTAGGGTGCTTCTTCCATGTGGGCTGTGTTGCTTCTCACCTAGATGGTTGCTTGTTTATCTTCAATACTTTAAGGCCCCAGATACTATATCTTTTGATAGCTGGGCACCATCAGCGTTCTTCACCATATTTGCTTATGTACCCTTTTTGTCTTCAGTGATCCTGTTGTGATGGTGAGCTTCAAAGAATGCTGGGTTATTAGAAAAAGTGTTCTTGCATTGAGGGAGCACGTCAATAAAAGCCCAATGTCTGTCTGATACCTTAATACTTAATGCATAACTATTCGTACATATATCTATTTCCCTATCATTATATATAAATATATTTATATATGCATACACCTGTTTTCAGACCTCTATAAATGCCCCTTGTCTCCTAGTTCTATCCTCTATTTCCTTTTTCTTTCCTCTTGTCCCATTATCATGGTTGAGCTTCATTTGGGTTTAAGGAATTCCTCATGGCTACATTGTACTTGAACAAGCCCCCACCAGGCATCCCACACCCTCCTGGCCATCGATTTTAGATCACTTATTGTTCCCTTGTTCTTTTTAAAGCTTTCTAAGGTGTCACAGCCCAGTTGTCTTCAGGTGTCCTGAAAACTAAACCTCCACAATGCCACCATTCTGACCTTTGCCTTCCATGGCAATACCAGGGCAAATTCTAAAAAAACCCATCAAAGAACAGAGGAAGGGGGGTGGGGAAGAAGTTGATTTATGTTTTGGAGAAAGAAATAGTCTTTTCTATTTATGCCCTTTGGAAAAACTGGTTCAAGGAAGATCCAACTGTCACCGGTAATAAAATATGCCTAATCCTGCTCTACATTACGACCCAGGAAGAGCAAGAGGCAAGGGGACGAGCTTCCAAGAGGAGGCAGAGCTCCAACTGCCACTCAGTCTACGGAAGACAAAGAAAACTCTTTAGTCTAAAAACAAGATCCATTATTGTTAGAGTTTGTTCCTGAAATGACTCGGTTGCTAGCTTCCAGGAGCTGGACCAAACTTCCCACGTGAAGAGCAGGGGCCTAACCAAGACCACCCTCATGTCTCTCCAGCTGAGTGTAAATGTGGGATTCCCACTACTCAGTCTGTTTCAATAATTCACGGAAACAAATGGAAGAACCCGCTGAAAGCATTATCCTTACGAGTCACAGTTTCATTCTCACAAACAGAGACAAAAGAACACATGGCATGAGGTCTGGGGAGGTTCCAAGTGGAAGACTGTGTTCCCATGGATGCGTCACCTCCCGCACGCCAAAGTCTACACCCACCAGGAAGCAAACCAGGAAGCCTCAGTGTCCGGAGTTTATATGGCAGTATCATTATTTCATTCTGTTGACATGTTATGTTGCAGGAAAAAGATAAAAGAGTCTTGCTGAAGTGTCATAGAGACCTTTACTAGACAAAAATATCAAAACATGAAGCAATTGTTTCTCAGGATCCCCATCGAGGGCTTTGTGCTTCAGGATCTCTCTAACCTTTCCCCAGAGGACTATGTGCTCGTCTCTGTAAACCAGGCCACAATGGCCGATCTCCTCCCCCTGGAACTTCATCGCAAAGAATCCTAGGGGGATTTACTTGACTTTGTTGATGCTCCAGAGAACATGAGTCAAGATTTATTTGAAATGCACACAGTCGGCTGCATCTGCACTGGAAATGATAGAACTTTCTACAAACTATCCAAAGGTGGGAGGGATGAATAACCCTAGGACCATAAACCCAAGATGCTCAAAATAATAATAAAAAATAGACCTAACTAGATTCATGGACCAAGGGGACCTCAGCCTGCAAGATCTTGAGATCAAAAGAACTAGACGGTGCCCGGCTACCTCTGTGGACTGCCCTGAGAGGGATCACAGTGGGAGGGTTTGGGCAGAGCGGGAGGGAAAGCTGAAAAAAAACCCGCAAAATCATAAAAATGTTTTATTTTTAAAAAGACCATGCTGACTGCTGGGACAGAGACTGCGGGAGCCCCCAAGACTATGGCCTCTCGTTAGTTTTTGTTTTTAACATTTTATTGAGGGCTTTCACAGCTCTTGTAAGAATCCATGCTTCAATTGAATCAAGAACATTTATACATATGTTGCCATCATTATTTTCTATTTAGTCCTTGGTGTCAGCTGCTCTCCTCCCGCTCTCCTGGCCCCTGGATAAATGATAAATTATTACTATCTTCATATATTTCACTGGCCGATAAACACAAGTAGGATTAACTGAAGGGCAGAGGGATAAATGGCTCGGTGAGCCTTACCTTGCTTGTTCTGTGCCTCAGTTTAAAGGGGTACACTACCTGTGGGATGCTTAGCCTGTGGACTGTGTCGCTGTAAGTTGAGGTCCCTTTAAGCCCACACGATTGGGATGTTCATCTTTGGAGCTGGGTACCGACAGTTGATAACAGTTGGGGACCTGCCTTGCTGTTTGCTGCCTGGATATATATAGCCCAGCTCTCTCTACAGAAGGGGACTGGCAACTGGCGGCTCTCAAGCCTTAAAGGACTGCTAGTGTCTCACCGCTTTATAATTTAACTGTTAATTTCTTGTATTATCTATCTGTATATAATTTAACGGTTCATTTCTTGAATTATATATCTATCTTTATAAATATATTTATATATAATTACTAGCAATCTGGTTTGGCTCTCTAGAGAACCCTGTCCAACACACCTTCCTCCACGGTTTATGTTGTTCGTGCCCCTGAGGTTGGCGGTGGTGCAGTTAGGTGTTGATCATCAAGATCCATTCCCCCTTCCTTCTCTCCTCTTCCTACCTATCTCCCTGCCATCCTGGTATCACTACGCCTAGATTTCGCGTGTCATGAGCTCTTACATCTTATCTGTACCCATGCAAATGCTCCGGTCTAGCCCCCAGTGAAAGGCAGTACCAGGGTCATAATAGTGGGTGGTGAGGAAGCCTCAAGGAACCAGAGGAGTATTGTGTGTTTCTTTGGTGCTTTACTGCACCCTGATTGACTCATCCTTTCCCTGTGATCCCTCTGTGAGGGAATGTCCCATTTTCTACAGCTGGGCTTTGTGTCTCTGCTCCAACCTCCTTCATTCACAACAATATGTTTTCTGGGTTGTTTGTTTGTGATCTTCTGATCCCAGTAACACCTCATGATTGCACAGGCTGGTGTGCTCTTTTTAAATGGGCTTGTTGCTTCTCTGCTAGATGGACGCTTGTTTAACTTTAAGCCTTTAAGACCCCAGATGCCATATGGTTTGATACCTGGGCACCATCTGCTTTCTTCACATTTGCTTATGCATTCATTTTGTCTTCAGTGATTAAGCCCGGAGGGTGAACATCACAGAATGCCAGGTTGTTAGAAATAAGTGTTTTTGCTTTGAGGCAGGGAAGGAGCAGAGTCCCAATGTACATCCACTCCCAGAGTGCATTCCCATGTAAATAGATGTACATAGACAAATACCTCTATTTTTAGGTATTAATGTATTAACATATGTACACACCTGTGTTTATACCTCTATGTTAGCCTGGGTGGACTAGAGAAACCAATTCACAGACTCTAATATGTGTATGAGAAAGAGCTTTATGTACAAGAGCAATTGAATATTTGGATACAGCCCAACCCAATCCAGATCACGTCTGTAAGTCCAAGATTAGCCCATATGCCTGATACCAATCTATAATTTCCCCTTCAGACTCACAAAACACATGCAATGATGCCGAATGCAGTGGGTGGATAGTCTTGTGGATGCACAGAGGGTGGAAGCATCTCAGCACTGGCGTGGGTCTCCATGTGGCTCCTCCAGGTCCAAGGCTCTCACTGCCATCAGCATAGCCCCATGTGTCTTGTCAGTAAAGAGTCCCTCAGGGAGAAGAGAGAGAGAGAGAGAGAGAGAGAGAGAGAGAGTCTCCTGCATCCAGGGAGGAATACAGAAGTTCCCAGAATCCTCAGGGAAAGGTCATACCTACACTTAGGCCTCATAGGCTATAACCTGATTGACAGGCTAGATTCCTCCCCTTCACTCTTAATCCTCTCAAATTGACAAAGGATTCTATAACTACCACAACCTCTATCCATATCTTTGCTTCCTAGATAATTTCTCTTTCCTTTCACTTTCCTCCTACCCCACCATCACACTCCCCCTACTTCTGCCTCTTAATAATTCCTCTCAGCAAGATGGTGTTCCTCCAACCTCCCCAGGACCTCTAAGTTCTGTTGTTGTTGTTGATTTTAATTCCCTAGTTGTTTCCTGCCTATGGTGTTGTTTGCTCACTGATCCCTTCCCCCACCCCCCTCTCCCCTAAGTCCTTCCTGGACTATCAGTCCCATTGCTTTCTCCTTGGGCTTGCTTCCTATGACTTTCTTTTTTTTATTATTACAAGATTATTTTATTTTGGACTCTTACAACTCTTGTTATAGTCCATGCATCGATTCCATCAGGTTTGTTTGTATGTACGCTGCCTTCATTCTTTTCTAGACAATTACTTTCTATTGAACCCTTGGTATCAGCTCTTCCTTATTTCCCTTCCCCATCCACCCTCATAATACCTTGATAGATAATAATAATTATTATTTTCATTTCTCACACCAACCTCTGTCTTCCTTCCCCCATGTTTTCTGTTGTTCTTCCCCCTGGAGAGGGGTGTACGGATATGTGTCATACTTGTGATTGGTTCCCCATTTCTCTCTTCCACTCCCCTCTCACCCGTGTTTTTCTGGTACCGCTATTCCTACTCCTATTGCTGGATTCTGTGTCCCATGGCCCCCCATCTCTTATCTATACCTGTGTGCATGCTCCAGTCTAGTCTGAATTGAGAAGCAGCACTGAGGTCACGATAGTTGGGGGTGAGGAAGCCTCAAGGAACCAGAGAAATATTGTGTGCTTCATTGATGCTTTACTGCATGCTAGTTGACTCATCCCTTCCATGGCCCCTCTGTCAGGGGATTATTCAATTGTCTGCAGATGGACTTTGGGTCTCTGCTTCCAAATACCTCGTTCTCAACAATGTTTTTGTTTGTTTGTTATATGCCTTCTGATGTTTATTACCTGGTCCTGATGACTCCTCATGATCACACCAGCGGTGTGCTTCTTCCACGTGAGCTTGTTGCTTCTCTTCTGAATGGCCAAGAATGTTTTTTAACATTTAATTGAGGGTTCTTACAACTCTTGTAACAATCCATAATACAATTGTGTCAAGCATATTTGCACATACGGTGTCATCATTTTCTAGACATATATTTTCTATTGAGCCCTTGGTGTCAGCTGCTGTGCATCCTACACACACACCCTCGTGCCCCTGGATTAATAATAAATTATTACTTTAGTATATTTCACCCACCATTCTTTCTCTTCCTCCATGGTTTCTGTTGTTTGTCCCACTTGGGGGTGGGGAGCAGGGTGCAGATGTGTATCAATCATCAAGATCGGTCTTATCTGTACATATGCACACGCTCCAGTCTAGCCCGCAGTGAAGGGCAGTACTAGGGTCATGATGGTGGGTGGTGAGGAACCCTCAAGGAACCAGAGGAGTATTGTGTCTTTCTTTGATGCTTTACTGCACCCTATTGTCTCATCCTTTCCCAGTGACCCATCTGTTAGGGAATGTCCCACTCCTGGGCTTTGTGTCTCTGACTTACTTCATTCTCAACAATATAATTTTTTTGTTTGTTTGCTTGTTGGGTTCTTCTGATGCCTGTTACCTGGCCCCAGTGATACCTCATGATCGCACAAGCTGGCGTGCTTCCTTTTTGTGGGCTTCTTGCTTCTCTGCTAGATGGAACTTTGTTTAACTTTAAGCCTTTAAGACCCCAGATGCTATATCTTTTAATAGCCGGGCACCATCTGCCTTCTTCACCACATTTGCTTATGCAACCATTTTGTCTTCAGTGATTGTGTCAGGAGGGTGAGCAACTCAGACTGCCAGTTTGTTAGGAACATGTGTTCTTGTGTTGAGGGAGGGTATGAGCAGAGACCCAAAATCTGTCCACTTCCTCAGTGTATTGCCATATAAATATATGTACATAGACCAATACCTCTATTTTTGTGGTTTAATGTTTTTACATATGTACACCACTATGTTTATACCTCTATCCACTACTTTGCTTCCTAGATCCTTCCTCTGTTTCCTTTTACCTTTCGCCTGCCCCAGCATCACTATCCTCGTATTTCCGCCTCGTGGTACTTCCTCTTAGCTAGTTTGCTGTTGCTCAGACACCATCCCCCCTCTGGATCCCTATCTCCCCGATGTTGTTGGCTCTAAATTCTTAGTTGTTCCCCTGTCTAAGGTGCTGCTTTCTCACCACACCCTTCCCCCTGCCACCCTCACCTTCCAAGTTCCCCTCGGACTGTCTGTCCTGCTGCTTTCTTCTTGGACTTGCTTCCCATGCCTATCGTATATGAATAGGCAAAGGTACTATGACATAGACCAAACAAAAAGAAAATACAGATTGAAAAAAGAAAAGAGAGAGAGAAAAGAAATGTACATAATTCCAGATCTGTTCACCAACCTTCATGACTATCTCCCCACTGGACATGGGTGGAAGTTCAGGAGCTGCCCCTCCTGGCCTGGAGTCCTTTTGGGGAGGCTTGTCAGGGGCTTTGTAGCTTTGCTTATCTCCAATTGCTGGTCTGGTATGTTCCCTTCTTGGTTTTCCCTGCTCTTGGGGGGTTTCAGATTGCACTACCTCCCCACTATGTGACCCCAGAAATGTCATTTGTCATAGTCTGCTCCAGTAAGGGGACAACATGACATGAGTTGTTGTTGGCCTCACAGTCCCCTCTATGTTCCATCAGCTCCCAGGAGGGACGTTATCCTCCAGACCTGGTGTGCCAGCATGGGGTCCAGCCCGCCCATGGAGTCCAGCGCTCCCTATCTTATATAAGTAGGCAACCCAACAACAACCGAGAGCAAACAAAAAGAAAACAAATGTTTAAAACAAAAACTACATAATTTCAGGTCTGACTGCTGACCTTTTTGACTGTCTCCCCACTTGTCCTGGGGGAATTCTGTGAGCTGCCCCTCCCAGTCTGTAGTCTAATTGCTGGACTCTTCAGGGTCTTTGTGTTTTTTCTTTGCTCCCCTTTGCTGCTCTGTTCTGTTCCTCTGTGGTGTGCCCTGCTTCGGGTTGGTTCAGATGGGACTACCTCCCCGCGGTGTGTCCCCAGTATTGTCCTCTGTGTGGTTAAGTTGCCCTCAATGTTTGGTGTGCCGTGGTGGGGTCTGCATACACACCCCGAATTCTGTGGAGATATAAACAATACTCGCCCACTGGCTGGGTTAGTGCACTGCTCCCCATCCCCCACCCTCCCGTGCCATCATTTCCCTCCCTCCAACTTTTTGTCCCTCCCCTTTCCATTCCTTTGTGTTGGAATAACATGGACCTTCTTGGGTTTGGTCCAATCTCCACTGATTGCCTGTTCCTCAACCCCTATAGTGTGAGATAAGTGGCTCTTCTTCTATACCTACTGTGCCGAGTGTACTCACCTCAGGGGACTCATGTTGTACTTGTCCTTTTGTGATTGGCTAACTTCGCTTAGCATAATTTCCTCAGCTCTTCCCCTGAAACAACATGTTTCACGTGATCATCAATGCTTTTGAGTGATGCATAGTATGCCATGGTGTGTATGTGCCAGAATTTACTAATCCACTCACCCGTCCATGCAAATTTCAGTTGTTTGCAATTCTTTGCAACTGTGAATTTCACCGTAATAAACATTGGAGCACAGATAACAGGTCGTGGTTTCTTCCTTATCTCTTCTTGCTATATACCCAGGAGAGGGATCGCTGGGTCATAAGGTAGCCCGATTTCCATTTGTTTTAAATATCACCAGATCAGTCTCCGCCAAGGCTGTACATATCCACAAGACCACCAGCAGTGGAGAAAAGTTTCTTTCTCACCACATCACCTCCAACATTTGTTGCTGTCTGAATTTCTGATTTGGGCTATCCTCAAGGGTGTTAGATGGTATCTTGTGGTTGTTTTCATTTGTTTTTCTCTGATGACTAATGATCAGGAGCATTTTCTTAGATGTTTAGATGCTATTCTGGTCTCCTTACTTTTGAAACTTCTGTTCAGGTCTTTTGCCCACTTCCTCGGGGGGTTAACTGCTTTCCTCTTTTTGAAGACCAGGAGGGTACTGTAGATTTTAGTAATAAGTCCTTTGTCTGTTGCGTCATTGCTAAAAATCCTCTCCCAGTCGGTGGGTTCTCTTACTACCCTCTTGGTGAAGTCTTTTGATGCACACGGGTGTTTTATCCTCAGGATAGCCCACTTGTCAATTTCAGGTTCACCTGTGTGTGTGTACTCTTCCCTACTGCAGTTAGCCCAAGTATTCCCTGATCCAAGGTTCTTAGATTTGTCCAAATTCCTTTGTTGATGGTCCTGAGAGTTTGGGCTTTTACTTCTAGGTCTGTGATCCCCCTTGACTTAGTTCTTGTATTGGGATGAGGTACACATCTTGTTAAATTGTTCTATAATGGTGGCCCTCCATTAGTTCCAGCACCAGTTGTTAAAGAGGGCATCCACCTCCCACTTCATGCTTTTGGGGCCTTGTCAAAGATCCTGTGTCTACATGGTCCTGGTTTTATTTCTAGGTTTCTGTTCTTTTCCATTGGTATGAGTAACTCTCATTATTCCAGTACCATGCTGTTTTTACCACTGTAGGTGGTGAATCCAGGTAAAGTGAGCCCTCTGACATTGCCCTTCTTCTTCTTGAGTTCTCTGCTAATTTTCGGCTTCTTCCCTCTCCTTATGCAATTGGTGTTCAGCTTTTCCAATTTTTTGAAGTAGGTTTTTGATATTTGAATCGGGAAAGCATTAAACTTATATAGGGTTGAGGAAAATTTGACATCTCTACTATATTGAGTCTTATGATCCATGAGCACGGGATATTCTTCCATTTGTGGAAATGGCTTTTGGTTTCCTGAAATAGGGTCCAGTAATTGTCCTCGTATAAGTCTTCTGGGTTTTCGGTTAAATATATCCCGATATAATTCAATTTGTTCTTGACTATTGTGAAGGATACTGTCTTCTTGATCTTCTCTTCTGTGGCTTGTTGTATATAGCAACCCAACGGACTTCTGTGTGTAGATCTTGTATTCTGCTACTCTTCCATATTCCTCTATTGCTGTCATTACTCCTGTAATGGAGCTTTGGAAAGTTTCAATGTACACAATCATGTCGTCTGCAAATAGGGATGGTTTCACCTCCACCTCTCCCAGATGGATACCTTTAATGTCTTTCTGCTGTCTTATGTTGTTAGCTACCACCTTTAATGCATGGTTGAATAGAAGTGGGGAAAAGGGGAATCCTTGTGTGGTCACCTTTTCAGTTGTGTTGTTTTTGTCTTTTCTCCATCAACTATTATGGTGGCAGTAGGCTTATCGTAGATGGCCTGTACTAACTTGAGGAATTTTCCTTCCATTCCTATCTTTTTGAGTGTCTTAATTTGGATTGTGTGCTAGATGTTGTCAAATACTTTTTCTGCATCTATCAATATTATCATGCGATTCTTATAATTTTTCTTCTCATTATGGTCTACAATATTGATAGATTTTTGAATGTTAAACCATCCCTGCATCCCTGGGATGGATCGTGCCTGATCATGGTGGATGATAGTTTTAAATACTTTTGTATTCTATTGGCCAATATCTTGTTGAGAATTTTTGCATCTATGTTCATATTGGTATGCAGTTCTCTATTCCTCTGGGATCCTTGCCCTATTTGGGGATAAAAGTTATACTAGCTTCGTAGAATGAGTTTGGCAGGTTACCATTCTTGCTATGCTCTGGAATAGTTTGTGGAGGATCAGTGTCAATTCTTCCCTGAATGCTTGGTAGAATTCTTCTTTGAAGCTGTCTGCCCTGGGACCTTTTTTTGGGGGGGTAGTATTTTGACAACCATATCCATTTCTTCTTTTGTTATTGGTCCCTAGAGGTTCTCGATCTCATTTGGGATCAACTAGGGAGGGATATTTTCCCTAAGTATTTGTCCATGTTTTATATGTTGTTGAATTCATTAGAATACAGGCTTTCATAGAACTTTGTGATTATCCTCTTAATCTCATTGGAGTCTCTGATTTTCCCTGTTTCATCCCTCAACCTGGCTATTGATGTTTGCTACTTCCTTTCATTGGTTGGGCTTGACAGCAGTCTGTCTATTCTGTTGATTCTTACAAGGAACCAGCTACTTGCTGCATCAGGTTTTTTGCAATGCTCTTTTTGTGTTCCCACTGGTTTAACTCTTCCCTGATTTTTATTATTTCTTTTCTTTTGCTATTGTAGGCATTGTTTTGTTGACTCTGTTCTAGTTGCTGGAGGTTTTGTGACTGTGTATCAGTCATAAGTCCCTCTTCCTTTTTTATGTATGCACTTAATCCTATCAAGCTACCTCTGATAATTGCTTTTGCAGAATCCCTTAGTTTTTGACACTTTTAATTTTCATTCTCATTAGTTTCCAGAAACTTCCTAAGCTCCTCTCTAGTCTGCTCCCATACCCATTCGCATGACAGAAGATCATTATTTAGCCTCCTATCGTTTGTCCTTGTTGTTCTGGTCATCCATGTCTTGCGTTCCAGCTTTATTTTGTGGTGGTCTGAAAAGGACGTCTGATTAATCTCTATGTTTGAAGTTACTCAGGTTCGACTTATGCCACAGTATGTGGTCGGCTTTCAGTAAGTGCTGTGTGTACTTGAAAAGAATGCGAATATTTTAACATTGGATGGAAGGCTCCATAAATGTCTATCAGGTCCATTTGCTTAATTGTAGTTTTTAGGTCTGTAGCCTCCTTGTTGAGCTTCTTCCCCAGTGATCGCTCTTTCTCTGATAGTGGTGTGTTAAGGTCACTACTGTGATTGTTGATTCTGTGATTTCTTTTTTCATCTTTTGAATAGTTTCCTTGACAAGTTTTGCAGGTCTCTCATTAGGAGCATATATATTTATTATGCTCACTGGTTTACTGATCCTATGAGCATTGTATAGTGCTTGTCTCTTGTTCTGGTTTTCTTTTTTTTTTTTTTAATTTTAACAATTTATTGGGGCTGATACAATTCTTTTCACAGTTCATGCATATACATACATCAATTGTATAAAGCACATCTGTACAGTCTTTGCCCTAATCATTTTTTTCTCTTTTCTTCTTTTACATTTTATTAGGGACTCATACAACTCTTACCACAATCCATACATATACATACATCAATTGTATAAAGCACATCCATACATTCCCTGCCCCAATCATTCTCAAGGCATTTGCTCTCCACTTAAGCCCCTTGCATCAGGTCCTCTTCCCCCCCCCCCCTCCCTCCCTTGTTCTGGTTTTCACCATGAGGTCAATTTTGTTGGAAATTAACACTGCAACCCCTACTTATTTTAAGTTGCCCTTTGCTTGGTATATTTTCCCCCTAGGCTTTTATTATTAACCCCTTTTTGCTGTTGTGAGTTTAAGATGTGTCTCTTGCAGGCAACATATTGATGGGTTATATTTTCTGAGCTCGACTGCTAGCCTTTGTCTTTTAATGGATAAACTCAGGCAGTTGGCATTCAGAATTATTAATATGATCTGTGGATTCATTGCTGTTAACTTCTACCTTTTCTGTTGGGGGTTTTCCTATCTCCCTTCATATTATTGTGCTGCGTTTGTGTATGTGGCTTCATTCTGGCCTTTTCTCTCTGAGGCCATGTTGTTTTGGTAATTGTTGTCTGTGCATAAGCTTCTGGGTGGGGTTGGGTTATATGGTGTTCTCCTGCTTGTGCTTGATGGTTGTTGGTATTCTGACCATAGTGAGTCGGCAAGGATTTTCCACAGGGGTTAGGTGTCTAACGGCATAGTCTTTGAGTTTTTCCTTATCCAGGAGACTCTTACCTTGCCTGCTAGCTTAATCGATGGTTTGACAGGGTAGAGGATTCTTGGGCAGGTGTTTTTTTCTTTCAGCTTTCAGAAGGTGATACTGAACTCTCTCCTTTTCATGGATTCTGCTGATAGGTCTAAGCATATTCTTGCCTGAGCACTATTATATGTGACCACCTCATTTTCTCTTGCTGCACTTAATATTTTCTCTTTTTTCTCAAAGTTGGATATTTTGACTATTACGTGCCTTGGTGAGTACTTCCTGGGGTTGGTGAGCACTTCCTAATTGGTGTCTCTCTGTTTCTTGTATGAGTGTCTGATTCTCATTCATTAAGTTGGGGAAGTTTGCTTTCAGAAATTTCCTCCCTAACTAAGCTGTTGACTCCTTCATTGTGTCTTGTTTTGGAAGACCAATTATTCAAATGTCATGCCTCTTAATAGCATCAATCATGGATTACAGATGTTTTTCTTGCTCTTTGATTATCTTGCTTCACTGTTTTTCTTATTTGATGAAGCCTGGCTGATTGTCCTCAACATCACTGTTACCATTCTCTGCCTCTACTAGTCTGTTTGTGAGATCCCTGATCTTGTGTTTTGCCATTGTTATCTCCTCCATATGCTCTTGTATCTCCCTTTGGTGCGTGGACTTCATTCCCACGATGGTGGACTTATCTCCTGTATCAGTGCTTCCTTATTCTACATTCCGTCTTTCTTCTCCTATATTAATCTGAGCAGCCTTCTGGAATTTATTTTTTGTTGTAGATCACGTCTGATTTTTTTTTTTGAGTGTCATCTCCACTGTCGAGTTTTGTCTTTCTTGTTGAGAATGTTGGGACATGCTGCTATTTGCATGCCGTTTTGGAAGAGCTGGGTGCCATACTTGTGAGCAATTAAGGGGCCCTGGGCTTTGTCTCTCCTTTTCAAGCATTACCTGTGGCCTACTATGGTGGTGGGTTGGCTGCTTTAAACAGTGTGCTACAGCAACTCAATGGATGTTGGGGCAGGGTGTCTTCAGCATCTTGGCTGAGCCTCGTGACTATAGGTGTTCCCCTGAGCTGAGCTGGGGATGGCTTGTAACTTGGCCTGTGTGAGCTTGTATGGGCTGTCAGGACACAGTTTGCAGCCTTTCAAAGAGTAGAGGCTGGTGGCCTTTCCCATTTTTGTTATGTTAATAACCCCAATCTATGTGGTGGAGATTAGCTCTGGGTTACTTGTGGAATATATGCTAAAGGTCAGAGTTCTTCAGGCTTACATTCAAGGCTACACAAAGGACCACAGCCTGGAATTGAAAGCTTTTTTACCAAGAAAAAATATTTCCCATTTTTATATTGGGCTTGTGGGGCCCTGGTATTGGGCCTGTGCCATGCTGTCCCCAGGGGAAGACAAGCAGAAAGTGAAAGGAAATAGAGGAACGGACTCAGAGGCAAAGGGCATGTACAGAGGTTAAAATGCAGGCTGTTACATATGTAAATATATTTATATATTATGATAGGGAAATAGATCTTTGTGCATATATGTAAAACTTTAGTATTAAGGTAGCAGATGTACATTGGACCTCCACTCAAGTCCTCCCACAATGAAAGAACTCTTTGTTCTATTAACCTGGCCTTCCATGATGCTCATCTTCCCGACACAATAACTGAAGACGAATGTGTGCAAAAGCAAATGTGGTGAAGAAATCTGATGGTTCCTGGATATCAAAATATACAGTGTCTGGGGTCTTAAAGGCTTGAAGGTAAACAAGCGGCCATCTAGCTGAGAAGCAACAAAGCCCACATGAAAGTAGCACACCAGCCTGAGTGATCACGAGAGGTCGAAGGGATCAGGTATCAAGCATCAGTAAAGAAAATAATCATATTATTGAGAATGAGGGGGAGTCCAGAGTGGGGACGCAAGACCCATCTGTAGGCAACTGGACGTCCCCTTATAGAAGGGTCACAGGTAGGAGACGAGCAGTCAGGGTGCAGTATAGCAACAATGAAATGTACAACTTTCCTCTAGTTCCTAAATGCTTCCTCCACCCACGATCATCATCGCAATTCTACCTTACAATCTAGCTAGACCAGAGGGTGTACATTGGTACATATAGGAACTGTATTCACAGGGAATCTAGGACAGATGAACCCTTCAGGACGAGTAGTGAGAGTGGCAATACCAGGAGGGTGGAGGGAAGGTGGGGTAGAAAGGGGGAACCAATTACAATGATCTACATATAACCTCCTCCCTGGGGGATGGACAACAGAAAAGTGGGTGAAGGGAGACATCGGACAATATAAGACATGACAAAATAATAATAATAATAATGTATAAATAATCAAGTGTTCATGATGAAGGGGAGGCAAGGAAGGAGGGGGAAATGAGGAGTCGATATTAAGGGCTCAAGTAGAAGGCAAATGCTTTGAGAATGGTGATGGCAACAAATGTACAAATGTACTTGACACAAGGGATGTATGTATGGACTGTGAGAAGTGTTGTATGAGCCCCCAATAAAATGATATTAAAAAAGAAACACACATTTGGTTATAATCCTGTGATAAGTAGGTTTATTGTACCAATTTGCCTCAAAGGAACATGTGGAATTATTAAGGTCACTATTTGATTGGGGGGCAAAGGGATAAATGTCTTGGCAAGACCCGTCCCCCCCACCCCCTTGCTCATTGGTGATTTTACCTGCATGTGGCTGCTTTAGCTAGTTCTGTGCCTCAACTTGTGGGCTACACCACCTGTGGGACAGTCAACCTGTGGATCATGTTGCTAGAGCTTGAGGTTCCTTTGAGATCTGCTTCACCATGTTGCTGGTATGGACATAGCTTGAGCTTGAGGCTGGTGGATCCTGTCATCTTACATTGCTTGAGTTCAATATTCCATCTGGGCCTGAATCCCTAAGCTCCTGAGTTGCTGACTGTTGGTCACCAGCCCTGCACTTTGCTGCCTGTGGTGAAACTGTCTGAATTGCCCTAGGGAAGATTCAGCTGTCTGCTTCCTTGACCTTGGACCAGCAGCCCTTGTGAGTTGAAAGACATCCAGGACATTAACTGTTCCACAGAAATGAGTTGAACTGAGCTCTCTGTACTGCTGTGTGGACTAATTAGATGCTATATTCCTTCTCACTGTGTGTGTGTGTATTCATAAAATTCCTCGTTTTCTTTCTCTAGAGAACCCTATCTAACACACACCCCTCCATGGGGCCCCTCTGTGGGGTAAGGAGCTTAGGTTGGGTCACTGGCTACGTAGCAAAAAGAAAAACCTTGGAGGACAAGAGGACATGCTCAGTGAAAGTCCTCTCAGTCTTGCTGTGAACTTGCCATGAGAGATGATCCCATCACCACTGCTGGTCCCAGCTCTAGCAGACTCCTTTGCTCCCAGCAGCAAGCTGGTTCCTACTTCTGTCTGTTTGCATCAGGATGTGGCTGAGAGTCCTCCATCCATCTGTCTGCTCTACAAGGCTCCAGTCAGAATGTATCACTCCACCTCTGCTTTTTAAAAAGCATTTGAAAACAGTTTAATGTGGTGAAATGTAGATAGCATACACACACACACACACACACACACACACACACACACACACACACACACACACCCTGTTTTGCCCAATGCAATTCCATGATTTTAAGTACATTTTGGATGGGCCCGAGACACAAGACCAGTAATTTGAACTCACCAGCTGCTCTGAGAAAGTAGGATGAGGCTGTCTGCTCCCATAAAGGCCGACAGCCTCAGCAGCCCCAGGTTCTGCTCTGTTAGAGGGTGTTAGTGAGTCAAAGTCAACTGGATGGCAGAGGAGAGGGGTGGGTTGAGGTAAACCCACAGCAGTGGAATTGCCAGGCAGGACAAAAAATACAAATATATTACTAGGGCACGATGCCCCTCCATCAGGTGGCCAGCACCCATCCCTGCAGCCCAGCACTGACATGGCCTCTGTCCCTAGCTCACCCTCATCCTGCAGGACAAGAGGTGACCAGGTGACCGTCAGGGGCCATAAAGATCAATGAATGGCCTTTTCAAAGGTGCGAGTACAAATATTGAAACTGTCTGGCCTGGCTTCTTGGCAAAAGCCTCACCCCCAGGAAGCTCCTGTGCAGTGTTGAGACTGGAAGGGGGCTGCCCCCTGCACCCCTGCTCCCCTCTGAGGAGACACAAGTGGAAGCAAAGAAAGAAAACACTGAAGAACCCGATGCCAGCGTGGGCTTCAGTCTTAGCCACAAAAGCCGAGCTCTTAAGTAAATATAATAAAATAATATGGGTGACTGTGACTGAAGGGCTTCCAGTACAGGAGCGCGCATGCCCAGCTCCCGATGTCTGAGACTGTGGTCCTCAGCCCCGGCTTAAACCTGGAACTGAACTCACCTCTTGGCCAACTCTCAGTCAAGCGATAGACAGGCCTCTAAAATGGAACTATCGAGTGGGTCTTGTGTCCTAGCTCCTTAGCACAGCCTACTACATCAGCCCAATGGGCAATGTGCACCCAAGGGGGATGCTCAGAAAGGGGCCTGAGGGAGGGGAGGGAGAGGAAGGGAACCAGAGAGTGGGTGGGACCTCTGTCCAGGTCACCTGTGACAAGTATATGAGCTCTTGAGTAGAATACCTATTTGCTCTGCAAACTTTCCCTCACATCACAATAAAACATTTTTAAAGAAAAGAAAGTAGGGGCAGAGGACATGAGAGGCAGATCCCGTGTTAGCATTACAATGAAAGGGGTTTGGGACATTATGGGCCCCCTGAATGGGCTAAGGGACTCCTGGGGCCATGGATCACAAGTTGTGAATCACACTTTGTGTAGTAAGCATTGCTATATTATCCCTGAGCCTAGAGTATCCCATAATCCTCTCCACTTGGCCTATCCCCCTGATTCTTTCACAGGGCACCTCCTCCAGGCAGACTTCCTGAAGCACACCTCCATCCTGGATCTTATATAGACAGTGCTGACTGTGTCAGGTTCTGCAGCCCTCTCCCCAAGGGGCAGTCAGCTCCCAGGACACTTGTCCGCCTGTGAGATTACATCTTGGAATAATTTGCATAGTGAGTGAGGGGGAGGGGAGTGATGAGTGGCACCACCCCCACAGCCTGTTCAGACACAGGTCAGAGCTGAGCTACCCCAGCCAAGACTGGCTGGGTGGGACCTGACTCTCCCCAGATTCCCACCTCTGAGTTCTTTCACTGAGCTCAGAGACCCAAGAACCACACCTGTCCTTGGTGTTCTACAGAAGTTTATTGATCAGCAGATGAGGCCTCCAGGGGCAGTGAGTCCAGGACCATCTGCCCACCACAGAGCACCTCAGCTGGGCTTCTCTCTGCCCAGGGGTCCGGGAGCTCTCACCAACTTGGGGGCTCATCACCTTATGGCTCAGCAGTTTCAGCTCATCACCTTGCTCATCCATCATGTTTCAGTTCCTAATCACCTTGCTCATCATCTTCTGGCTTCTCATTAACTTGTGGCTTATTAGTTGTCTCTTCTAATAAAAATCCTCAATGGAATCCCAGGCCAGTGATGCCCAGGAGATTGTACTGTCCAAACATGCTTCATGGTCGGGGAAGGATGAGAATTCTTGGCCTTGGTTGCTCCTGAACGTAGCCACCTGGCTCTCGCTTGTGTACAGTTTCAGGGACCGAAGGAAGAGCCTGTAGGTGCCAGAGGCTGCGATGAAGTGCTCATCCTTTTGCAAGATGAACTCTTGGCACCTGCCCATGTTGGAGATGCATTTTTAGACGCCCCACGAGGTTCCGAATCTCAGTTGGATGCTGTGGGAGAAGGGAGACTTCAACAGCCCAGACCCAGGGAGTATGTGGGATTCTGGGGCCCTCTACAGAAACCTCACTGGGCTACTTCCTCGAGTCCCCTTAAGCCTGTGCACTCACTGGTTCTTTGAGGGTTGGGAGACCCTGTTCCACTTCATTCTCCGCTGGATTTGAGGTACCCCACTTCCAGCCACTTGTCTCCAGCCAAGACCCCAAGACACCACCCCATACTCTGGAGAACTGCCCTCTGCACATGTCTAGGGATTTAATATCAAATCAGTGGTCCACTCTGACCCTTTCCATCTTTCCCAGACAGGACAGGTAGCCACCTGATTTTCTCCATCAGGGATTCAGGAAGTGACAGGCTGTGCTTTGGTTTTAGTTGAGTTTAGGTCAAAAGGTGACAATCAAGGGCAGCTGCCACCTAACCCCTTTGATTTATTTATTTTTAATTAATAAATCTTTTTATTGGGGCTCATAAGGCTCTTATCACAGTCTGTACATACATCAATTGAGCAAAGCACCTTTATACATTCGTTGCACTCGTCATTCTCAAAATTCACCTTCCACTTGGGTTCCTGGAATCAGCTCGGTTTCCCTCCCCTGCTCCCCCCTTCCCCCTGGTCCCATGATAGTTTATAATTATTGTATCTTATCTTACACTCCCCGGCATCTCCCCTCACCCACCTTCCCATTGCCCATCTCCCAGAGAGGAGGTTACACATAGATCTCCAAGCTTGTTCTCCCTTTCTACACCCCTTTCCATCCTGGTGTCGCCACTCCTACCGCGGGTGTTGAGGGGTTCGTCCGTCGTAGATTCCCTGTGTTTCCAGATCCCTACTGCACCGCTGTACATCCTCTGGTATAACCAGGTCCGCAAGATAGAACTGGGGTCATAATAATTGGGAGGGGAGGAAGCGTTCAGGAACTAGAGGAAGGTTTTGAGTTTCATTGTTGCTACACTGAACCCTGAGAGACTCATCTCCTCCCCACTACCCCTCTGGAAGGGATGTCCAGCTGTCTACAGATGGGCATTGGGTCCCCATTACGCACTCCCCTTCTTTCACGGTGATGCGATTCTCACCACCACCCCGCCTTTGTTGTTTGAGACCTGGTTTCCTCTGCCCTTCATGATCACCTATGTTGGTGTGCTGATTCCGTGTGGATTTTGTTGCTTCTGGGCTAGATGGCCACTTGTTTGCTTTCAAGCCTTTAAGTCCCCAGACTATCTCTCAGTAGCCGGGCACCATCAGCCTTCTTCACCACACTTGCTTATGCACACTTTCGTCTTCAGCGATTATGTGAGGAGGGTGATCACACAATGATTGTTTTTGTTCCTTGGTGTCTGCTACATGGTCCATTCAACACCTTGTGTTCACTTAGGCCGTGTGCTTCTTCTCTGTGGGCTTTGTTGCTTCTGAGCTAGATGGCCGCTTGTTTGCCTTCAAGCCTTTAAGACCCCAGACACTATATCTTTTTGATAGCCAGGCACCATCAGCTTTCTTCACCACGTTTGCTTACACACACATCTGTCTTCCTTGATCATGTCGGAAAGGTGGGTATCATGCAATGACCGTTCAGCAGGGTGAGGTGCTATTGTATTGGGGGAGTATGCGTGAGGAGGCCCAATGTCCATCTGCTACCCTACTACTGAACCTATAAATATATACACATAGGTCTATTTCCCCCAGAATCATAAATATATTTACATATGTACATGTCTGTATTTAGGCTTCTCTGTATGCACTTTGCCTCCTACTCCTTTCCTCTATTTCCTTTTGCCCTCCTCCCATCCCACTACCATGTTCAGCCTTCCTTCTGGTTTCAGTAATTCCTCTCAGCTACCTTGCCCTTGGCATTCCTTACCAGTCCTCCCCTCCCCTCCCTCTGGTTTTGAACCACTCGCTGTTCCCATGTCCCTGTGTTGGGCGACACCTCCTCCCTTCCCCTACCTCCCACACTCTCATGTCCCTCCAGGACCGTTGGTCCCGTTATTTTCTTCTCTCATTATTTGTCCAGCCTATCTTGTCTAGGCCATCTAACCCCCTTTAAAAGGAACCCTGGTGGCACAGTGGTTAAGTGCTTGGCAGCGAACCAAAGGGTCAGTGTCTGGAACCCAGCAGCAGCTCAGAGAGTGTAAGGGGAGACTGTCTGCCTCCATGAAGAGTTACAGTCCCAGAACCCCAAAGGGGCAGTTCTACTCATTCACAGGGTGACTATGAGCTCTACTCTCTCATAGGGTGACTCTCTCATGGTGGTGAGTTTGGTTTTCCGGTTGGTCTGCTCCCATCGAGATGAACAGCCCTGGAAACCACGAGGGGCCGTGTGACTCTGTTGTGCAGGGCCCCTCTGAGTCTAAGTCCACGAAACAACAGTGGTTGTTGGCTTTCTTCTTTATATCAACCAAGGAGATACCTGCACGACTTGACAGAGAGGCAGCGAGACTGTGACTGGGGAGCTGGGGGCGAAGCCATCAGGACAATGGGACAATCTGAAAGGTGATGGGGGGAGAGAGCTGCCCTATGGGTCCAAAGGACCAAGTGGCCCCAGAATTCTCTAGGAATCAGACACAGAGCTGGGAATGGAAGCTGAGAGTTCCCTCCCCTCAACTCTGACAGACTGTTGGGCGAGTAGGGACACTGTGGCATGACTCCCGGGCTCTGACTCCTACTCACCTTTCAAGCAGCCCAAATATACCTATACAGACCCAACTGCCTGTTATTTCTTCTCCATCTCCAGCAGAAGTGGTGATATAACTATCTCCTCCCTGGCCATACATTTCTGGGTGGACAGGAAAAGCCACACAGGGCATGTCTCTGTGCACACCAATGGACACCTCCCTCCTGGTGCCTGTAGTTAATCTGTGGCCAGAGCTGGGATGGGAGCCACCTGAAGAGTGCACTGCAAAGGGGTCCACTTATCACTGGCCCAGCAGGTGGAAGTCCCCAGAAGGGCAAGAGTCAGCCACAGCAGTATGGTGTGCACAGTGAGTCCCAAGGCTCCTGGAGAGAAGAGGAGAGGCTAGGAGTGGACGTGCTGATCTGAGGTCCCCTGACTCTCAAACTCAACTGGGTCCCATCTTGGAAGCTAACACCTCTTACCTGGCTGGAGAGTTCAGGACCCAGGTGTCTTTGCTGTGTCTGGGTACTTTACCATCAGCCTTTATGCCCTCTAGCTCCAAGGATCAACCTCCAGAAGGAGGGAGTGAGGGACAAGGGGACAGGAAGGTGTTGGGCGTGTAAGTCGGTGCCCCACCCCTGAACAAACAGACTGGAGTAGTGACTGTTCTGCCATTGCTGCCTCTGAGTCAGGTTAGTGTCCATCCACTGGGTGGCAGTGCATATGTATGAAGGACCCCTCTCCTGCAGCTCTGGGTTCTGGATCTTTCCAGGCTTCCAGCTCAGGCTGTCCTTCATCCAGGGGTTCTCCAGCCTCTGGTGGAGTTCCCACTGCTCTCCATGAGCAGGTTTGAGAGGAAGTCAGCTCACCTGTTGGTCACATGGATTTTTCTAAGAGCCTTGGTGTGAGGTGGTATCTCATTGCTGTTTAATTTTTAATTTTTCTTATAGTTAATAAGCTCAAGCATTTCTTCATATGATTGTTGGCTCTCTGAATATACATATTTCATAAATTATCTATCCATGCCTTGGGTCCTTTAAAAATTGTGTTTGTGTTTTACTTTCTTTTTTAGAAAATAATTTTATTTGGGGCTCTTACTACTCTTGTTACAAACCATATATCAATGGTATCTGACGTATGCATACATATATTCCATCGTTTTTCTTATGAATGTGTTATGGCTTTCTATAGATTATGAAATTAGCTTTGTCGTATATATTATTGCTAAAACTCCCCCCCACCCCCACAGCGGTGGGTTTTCTTTTTACTATGTTGATGAAAGTGTTTGATGTGCCTACAGGTTAACGTTTTAGAAGATGCTCGTGCTTTATTTCGTCTTCTGTCATGTGGGGTTTTTCTCTTACGTTTGGTGTGTATTTATGCCTTGAATTACAGCCTTTAACTTTGTCCCTATTTTTCACTTGGTGATCCTTATGATTCTGGAGTCTGTATTCGGGTCTTTTATCCATCTTGAGTTCATTTTATACATAGTATGAGGTGTAGGTCCTGTTTCATTCTTTGGCAAGTGAGCATCCAATTTTTCCAGCACATTCTTTGAAAGTGCTATCTCTTCCAACTTCATGTGTTTCAGTCCTTTGTTAAAAATCAAGTGTCTGTAGGTGATTGGTTGCATTTTTGTGTTCTCTGGTCTGATCCTTTCGCCTGCTTATTTATTTTTGTACCAATACCAAGGAGTGGTGGTTACTGTGACTGTATAATAGGTATAAAAATCGAGGAGTCAAATAGCTCCTACTTTTTTGTGTGTCTTAATACTGTTTTGCTTACCCTTGGTTTCTTTACTCTGTATGTTAAGTTAGTAATTAGCTCTTCCATTTATTTGAAGAATTGTGCTACAACTTGGATCAGTATTAAATGGAATTTATAGAGTGATTTTGGTAATATTGGCATTTTCACTATATTAATCTTCCTATCCATGAGCATGGGACACGCTTCCATTTAAGTATGTCTCTTTTGGTTTCTTGTAAAGGTGTTTTATACTTTTCTTAAGTCCTTTGTTTCTCTCGTTGGATTTATTTATTCTTAAGAAATTTATATTTGGGGTTATTGTGAGGTGTCTGAGTTGGTCCAACTCAGAGTGACTGGATGGACAACAGAACAGGACACTGTGGTCCTCTACCATCTTCACAATTGTTTTCATGTTTGAGTTCATTGTTGCCACCTCTGTCTCAATCCATTTTGTAAAGGACTTTCTTCCTAAGGATTCTAGGAACTCCTGAATTCCTCCTTAGAAACTGTTGACACATTCTCTCTGCTCACTCCCTGAGAGATGCTCTCCTCACAAGACACATGGCACTACACCCTGGGGGCTGGAGAAGCCATATGGACATATCCTGATGCAACCAGACCTCTGGAGCTGTGGAGGCACGTGGAGATCCCTGCCAGCACTGAGATATTTACAACACCACTGGACCCACAAGACTTCCCACTCCTTGGCCTGTGATCTTCTTGCATTCAGTGTCATTGCATGTGTTTCATGAGTCTGAAGAAGACTCCATAGATTGGTATCAGACATATGAACACATATCAGACTTGATCTGGACTGGACTGGGATGTTTTGTCAATATTCAATTGCTCTTGTATATAAACCTCTTTTTGTTATATACATATGAGTGTCCATGCATTTGTTTCTCTAGTCTGCCCAGACTGACACAGACTTCCTTACTCAATGTCTAACTTTTTTTATCTTTTAACAGATTTATT
Source organism: Tenrec ecaudatus (assembly GCF_050624435.1). Taxonomy (NCBI): domain Eukaryota; kingdom Metazoa; phylum Chordata; class Mammalia; order Afrosoricida; family Tenrecidae; genus Tenrec; species Tenrec ecaudatus. The sequence continues at coordinate 109,977,005 of NC_134541.1, read as the reverse complement.
AGCATATTAGCATATAGTTTACATATCATACAACTTAATAGTTCAATTACATCAAGAAGAGTTGCATAGTCGTCACCCCAGTCAGTTTTTTAAAAAAAATTTTATTAGGGGTTCACACAACTCTTATCACAATCCATACATATACATACATCAATTGTATAAAGTACATCTGTACATTCTTTGCCCTAACCATTTTCAAAGCATTTGATCTCCACTTAAGCCCTTTGCATCAGGTCCTCTTTTTTCCCCCTCCCTCCCCGCTCTTCCCTCCCTCATGAGCCCTTGATAATTTATAGATTATTATTTTGTCATATCTTGCCCTATACAGCATCTCCCTTCACCCCCTTCTCTGTTGTCCATCTCTCAGGGAGGAGGTCACATGTACATCCTTGCAATCAATTCCTCCTTTCCAAACCACTCACCATCTACTCTCCCAGTATCACCCCTCACCCCCATGGTTCTGAAGGTATCATCCACCCTGAATTCCCTGTGCCTCCAGCTCCTATATGCACCAGTGTACAACCTCTGCTCTATCCAGACTTGCAAGGTAGAATTCGGATCATGGTAGTTGGGTGGGAGGAAGCATCCAGGATCTGGGGGAAAGCTGTATTCTTCATCGGTGCTACATCGCACCCTGACTGACTCATCTCCTTCCCTAGACACCTCTGTGAGGGGGTCTCCAGTGGCCGACAAATGGGCTTTGGGTTTCCACTCTGCACTTCCCCCTTCATTCAATATGGTAAGATTTTTTTTTGATGATGCCTTATATCTGATCCCTTTGGTACCTTGTGATCGCACAGGCTGGTGTTCTTCTTCCATGTGGGCTTTGTTGCTTCTGAGCAAGACGGCCGCTTGTTCACCTTCAAGCCTTTAAGACCCCAGACACTATCTCTTTTGATAGCCGGGCACCATCAGCTTTCTTCGCCACATTTGCTTATGCACCAGTTTGTCCTCGGCGATCGATCGTATCATGGAGATGTGCCGCCAATGATATGATTTTTTGTTCCTTGATGCCTGATAACTGATCCCTTCAGGACCACGTGATCACACAGGCTGGTGTGTTCTTCCATGTGGGCTTTGTTGCTTCTGAGCTAGATGGCCACTTGTTTATCTTCAAGACTTTAAGACCCCAGACACTATCTCTTTTGATAGCTGAGCACCATCAGTTTTCTTCACCACATTTACTTGTTCACCCGTTTTGGCTTCAGCGGTTATGTAAGAAGGGTGAGCATCATAGAATGCCAATTTAATAGAAGAAAGTATTCATTCATGAAGGAGTGCTTGAGTAGAGGCCCAAGGTCCTTCCGCCACTTTAATACTAAACCTATAAATATAGGCACATAGATCTATTTCCCCATCCTCATATATATATTTGCATATACATGTCTTTGTCTAGACCTCTATAAATGCCCTTTGTCTCCTAGCTCTTTCCTCTATTTCCCTTGACTTTCCTCCTGCCCCACTATTATGTTCCGTCCCCACCTGGGTTACAGCTATACCTCTTCTTTACATTATCTTACGCTTGATCATTCCCTACCAGGCCTGCCACTCCCCAACACCACCAGTTTGGATCCCATGTTGTTTCCTTGTCCCTGTTTTGCTAACACCACTTCCTTACCCCCCTTTACCTCCCCCTATCCCAGACCCCCTGGAACTGTCGGTCCCGTTGTTTTTCCTCCAGTTAGTTCATCCAGCCTGTCTTATTTAGACAGACCTCTGGAGATAATAACATGCACAAAACAAGACAGAGGAAAACAAAGCAACACTATACAACCAGACAACAAAACAGCAACAACAAACCACTGACAAAGAACAAAACAAAACACATCAAGAAAGAAAAGCTTGTAGTTAGTTCAAGGGTCATTTGTTGGCCTTTAGGAGTGTTTTCCAGTCCAGTCTGTTGGGGCACCACTCCCTGGACCCAAAGTCTACTTTCAGCATTCCCTGGGGACCTTGCTGCTTCATTCCTTTGCTGTTCCGCTGCACTCCCCCAGTGCTTTGCCTCGGTGTGGTGGGATCAAGTAAGGTGCAATTCGCAGACTGTGTCTCTGGTGCTGTCCCCTGTAGCACCATTGGTCACTGAGGGGTATCATGTCTCATAGTGGGGCCAGCCATGTTGTCCTCTCTGTGGACTGGCTGCTCTAATCAGGAGCATCATCCTGGTGGGCCAGACTGTGCTCCACTGTCTCCTCCTCCCCTTTCAACTGCTCCCGTGTGCTCTGATCAGATATGTCCCTCTCCCGGAGCTGCAGAATCAATGCCGTCCGTTGAAACACATTCTTCTTGGGGGAGGGGCAGGAATCCACTTAATTTTTGGTGCTGGGGCCAGCCACCCAGACCTCTCCACTGGTTCCCTACTCCACATTGTCCAACTTTTTACATGCATATGATGCAATAGAAAATACCATGGCTTTATGCTCCCTGGAGATAAATTATCTTCTTCCCAAATAAAAGGATACTGATGTATTTAATGTGAGCCAGGTATGCGTGTGTGTGTGTGTGTATGTAAGTGAATGTATGAGAGTTTTTTGCATGTGTGTATGTTGATTTTGGGCTCACACTTAAGTGTAACTCTAATTTAAAGGACAATTAGTTCTTATGGGGTGACCCTACTCAATACTTATCGTCATTAAGTTATCACTGAAGATGTGGGTGTTATAACAATGGGTGGTCAAGAAATCAGAGTGGTGCCTGGCTACCAGAAGGAATAGCACCTGGGATCTTACAGGCTTGTCCAAACACAAGCAGCAATCTAGTTGAGGTGTCAGCTAAGGCCATACAGAAGAGGTTCGTCAACCCAAATGATCTAAGGACTGGAAATAATAAAATCTAAGGCTGGAGAAGAGGATGGTATTAGAATTTAAATTCTGAGGACCCAGTTTGGGAAAAGCTATAGGACAGTGAAAACCCAAAATCCATTTGCAGACCCCCATGTGGATTAAGTCTCTAGTGAATACCCTCGGATCATAGACTAAGGATGTGATTAGCTTTGATATCACACAGAGTACACTGGAAGTGGATTATTCCAGACATAGTTTCAAATTTACCTCTTCTCATTTGATCTCCCTTTTGACTCATTTAAATAGTTTTCCCTGTTTTTCAATATTTTCTGCTTTCTTTTTTTGATGTTTTATCAGTTGTATTTTTTATTGTTTTGTTTTGTATTGTATGTTTTCTGTGTGTGGAATCGAGGATAGTAAATCCATAGAGACTATCACTGGATTAAGAGTCTCTCTTGGGTGTGTCAAGAACTGGGGAGTTGAAAATAATGAGTACAAGGAAGAAGAAAATGTTCTAAAATCGACTGTGGTGGCGAGTGCACAGCTCTTTTTGATACAATTGAATTATTACATAGTATGATATGTCAATCCTATGACAATAGAACTATTAAAAGGAAAGGAAATACCATGGCTTGGGTCAGGCACACCTTAATCCTCAAAGTAGCATTCTTTTTTAAAAAAAATACTTTTAAAAGCTATTTTAGGTTGTTATTGTAAATTGTATTGTTCTTTTAATTTCCTGATCTGCATCCTCTTTTGTAACATTTAAGAATTCAATTGATTTGTGTATATTGGTTTATAGCATTGTCAAATTTTTCAATTATTTCTAGAAATTTTTCTAATGAACTTTTGGGATGTTTATATGTAGCATTATATATTCTTCAAATAAAGAGAGGTTTGTTACTTCTTTGGTAACTTGGATGACTTTATTAGGCGTCCCCTCCCCCAACAGTTTCATTGGCATATAGATCACATATGCCAATACACATATGCCAATACAACACATATGCCCGGTACTCAGCCACATCCGTACTCCACATATTAGGATTTTGATGCGAAATGTTGAAAATATGTTGCATCGGCGCTTGAACAAAAACATTGGGAATGACCAGACACATGTGATTTTTGTAAACAAAGGCAGGTCCTGTTTCAGTTACTCAACATTAGCTTTGTTAGTACACATTGTTTAAACCTTTTGCGGCTGTGCTTCAAGCGTTTTGCTATAATTTTATTAGTTTTTGTGGCTTCTTGAAGTGTGTTTAGATAAAAAATATGGATCTTAAGAAAGAGTTTTTGAAAAAAGTAATAATTAGGAACCAGAAACACAGGGAATCCAGGGCAGATGATTACTTCAGGACCAGAGGTATGAGTGACGATACTGGGAGTGGAGAGGGAGGGTGGGTTGGAAAGAGGTAATCGATTACAAGGATCTACATGTGACCTTCTCCCTGGGTGATGGACAACAGAAAAGTGGGTAGGGCAAGATATGACAAAATAATAATTTATAAATTATCAAGGTTTCATGAGAGAGTGGGCATGGGGGGGGGAAATGAGGAGTGGATACCATGGGCTTATGTAGAAAGCAAATGTTTTGAGAAGGATGATGGTAATAAATGTACAAATGTGCTTGACAAGAGGAATGTATGTATGGCTTGTGATAAGAGTTGTATAATCCCCCAATAAAATGATTTAAAAAGCTTTTTAAATGGTGTGTTTCTTATTCAAACTATATTATTTAGCTCTGAAATTATTTACTTTGAAATTTCTGTTTGATGTTTTGTATAAAAAGGTAAGGTTAGGGTAAAACTTAGTAGTGGAGAACAGATTAACCCATTTTCAGTATTTTTTATGGGAAAAATTTATTCAGAATGCGACTGCATTGCATTTCAATGATCCTACAACAGATTAGCATCAAAGTTTGGGGTTATACTGTAATTCAGTAGTTTAATCACAGCCAGAAGAGTTATACAATCAGTTCTAGAACATTTTCTTCATTCTTGTACTCACTGTCTTTAGTTCCCCATTCCTTCCAACCTCCCCTACCATATCCCCAAGGAAACCATAATCCAGTTACAGTCTCCATACATGTACCTAGAATGGATTTCATATATGTGAAAGCATTTAAAAAACTGAGTAACAAGAATAACAGAATAGAACAGACAAAAACCTCAATCAAAATGGAAACAGAAGGAGAGTATCATACAATGCCACATTATTAGAACAAACAGTTCTTATACTTAGGTAAGATTTAAGTAGAGACCCAAAGTCCATCTGCTTACTTGTTGTATTTACATATATAAACAAGTATACCTATATTCAAATATTTACATATATACATGTCTATCTGCAAACCTATATACTCTTTCGTTCTTCTTTTTCATTTTTTTCCCCTCCTTATTCTAGACCAGTGGCTCTGAACTTTACTAACGCCATGAACCTTACACACATTTCCTTATGCTGACCTCCCCAATCATAAAATTATCTTTGTTTCTACTTCATAACTGTCATTTTGCTATTGTTATGAATCGAGCGACCACTGTGAAAGGGTCGTTTCATCCCCAAAGGGGTCGAGATCCGCAGGTTGAGAATTGCTGTTGTAGACAGAAGAGCTTCCAAGATGGGTTCTGAGCCTTCCCACCAAGTCAGTCAGGGGACGACTCATCACCATGCAGCCCTAGGCCTTCCGTTTCCTTCAGGGACATGCCCAGGAAAGTCAGGAAGGCTGAGGATACACTGCCCCGACTCGCTATTTACCCTGAAACACACTCTGCCTGAAGGCAAAGTGTTTCACTTTGCCCATTAATGAATGATCAGAAAGAACTCCATGGAGGCTGAATGTATGTGGAGACTCAATAATGGATTTAGGGCTCTATCTGTTTACCACAGCCTTCCATAAACCTGGTGCTCTGAGGATAAGCCCTCATACAGACACCCCTGACCTCCTATGAGCATCAGGACTGGGTACCAGTAGCCATGGACAACAGGGTACAGCACCCCTGAAGGCTGTGTCCCTTGGCAAGCAGCTCTTGGTGAAGAAGTCCAGGAGGAGCAAAAAAAAAGAAAGAAAGAAAAAAGTGGCTGTGATCTAGGCTTCTTTCCAGGTCCAGCTGGAGGCTAGTGTGATGGAAGGTCTGTCAGGACCAGGACTCTGAGAATCACCACCAGAGCAGGGGGAGGCAGAAGAGGGGAGAGTTCCAGACCAAACATCCTGCTCCCCAGTGCCTGAGAGTCTGGTGTCCAGGATGGTGAGGATCAATACAAAGACACTCAGGACACCTTTGTCCCAGGGAAGCAGGGCAATATAGTGAGCATTCCCAGACCCTGGCCCAGACCTCAGCCTACCAGCACTGGGCAAAATGGGCCTTCTCGTCCATCAGGGTCCCAGGACTGACTCAGGGCCCCATGCCTGGTCTCCCTGGCCCTGGCTGTGGTGTGCCCTAGGGGCTCCGTGTTTGAAGCACTCAGATGCAAACCACAAAGGCCAATAGTTGACACCCCACAGTAGTCTGTGTCCATCAAGATCACAGCATCAGAACCTCGCGAGACACTTTCACTGTCTTACAAGATCACTAGGTGTCAGAATCCACTTGAAGAAAAGGAGTCTGGTTTGTTTTCATTTGTTTGTTTCTGGGCTGCTCCAGCCTGTCACCTGCAGAGAGGACTTTGCCACCCCTCTTTCAGAGGAGTGTGGGGTCAGAGGATCCCTCTACCAGGAAGGCCACGGCTCCTCAGGAGACTGGAACTCATGTTCTCAGCTCAGGTAGCACCGGGCCAGCTGGCTCTGCTGTTCAGCACCCCCGCTGTGTGGAGTGGGAAGGGGGTGTCAGGCTGATGAGAGTTGATGGACCAAGCAAAGTCCTTCAGCACACTGGATCAGCTCTGCTCACTCCCTCACTGCCTCTTCCCTCATTCAAAGGAGAGTTGGACTGTCAACCCAGACTGGCAGGCAGTTCAAACCCACCAGCCCTTCCCTGTGAGAAAGATGAGGCTGTCTGCTCTGTAAGGATTACAGCCTCAGAAATCCCATATGGAGTCACCTTTAGTGGGAATTAACTCAATGACAGGGGCTTCTTTGTTTAATGTGGGGACTGAAGGTCAAGTCTATTCTGCTTCAAATGTGCATAGGGAAAATGCACACAACACATGCTTCCCGGGCTGAGGAGCAGATATTCTGGCATGAGCCAGAACAAACCCAAGGATTCCTATGGCATCACCAAGAGATGCAGATAGCACCTGTGCTGGAAGGCCTCTCCCCACCCCCCACCCCCCATATGTCTTACAGGCCCACAGAGGGGTGAGGGAAGTAAAGGACTGCAAAGAGGGGTCTGGGCACTGACCACCCTAAAGGGAGGGTATTGTTTATGTCTCCACAGGAAAGGGAGAGTGATATTAGACTTCATTCCAGTGTGCCAATCCTTGAAGATGATGTTTCTGCTCAGAGAAGCTTCTTCCCATGCATGAGTGCAGGGCTGTCCTCAGCTCCAGACATGACATCCTCTCCCTAGATTACAGCATTGCAGAAGACAGCCCTGAAGATACAGCTCAAGAAGAGAGTCTGGTCTGGTCTGCCCACATGGGGGCAAACTAATTGGGGTGCACAACAGACCAGTGAGGGTCACGCATGCTGAAGACTAAGGGGTGTATGCAGCTCTGGAAGAAAGGGGGACTGGGCTGATGATTTATACCAGGTCCTTCTCTCCATTTATCAGAGAGATGTACACCTGCTCTATGTCAGGATGACCGTTAACCTTGTGACTATCTGTATGTGTATTTTATTTTTATTTTTTGTATTTATCTATACAAAACATGCAGGACAGGCAATCTTAAGGAGACAGTGACTGGTCCCAGGGTTCCTGGGGGCCATGGGAAGGGAGTGAGGTGAGAGGGGAGCAAACAAGACAGTTACAGAGGGACAGTAAGTATTCTAAAATTGATGACTTGGAACGTGTAGCTTTTCTGGTTGAGGTTAATCAATTGAATTGGCTCAGAGAAATTACTGAGAGGTGAACAAAGCAGTGTGTGGGAAGGTAAAAAGAGGAAAGAAAAATATATAAGTATATGTGTATTTGTTTATGTGAATATGTGCAAGTACAACAAGGAAGCAGATGGCCTTTGGTTCTCTACCTAAATCTTACCTCAGTACAAGAATTGTTTGTTCTAATAATGTGGCACTGTATGCTATTCAACTTCCTATTGTGATCGCTAAAGATGAAATGGGTGCACAAGCAAATGTGATGAAGAAAGCTGATGGTGCTTTTAAAAGATATAGTGCCTGGGGTCTTAAAGGCTTGCAGGTAAACAAGCATGTATCTAGCTCAGAAGCATCGAAACCCACATGGAAGAAGCACACCAGCTTGTGTGAACACACGGTGTAGAAAGGACCAAGTATCAAACATCAAAGAACAAAAAAATCTTTTCAGTCGATGCCCACATTCCCAATATGATCACTGAAGACACATGTGAGCATAAGCAATTGCGGTGAAGAGAGCTGATGGTGTCCGGCTATCAAAAGTTATAGCATCTGGGGTCTTAAAGGCTTGAAGGTAAACAAGTGGCCATTTAGCTCAGAAGCAACAAAGCCCACATGGGAGAAGCACACCAGCCCGTGTGACCACGAGGTTTCGAAGGGATCAGGTATCAGGCATCACAGAACAAAAAAATCATATCATTGTAAATGAGGGTGAGTGCAGAGTGGAGACCCAAAGCCCATTTGTAGGCCACTATACATCCCCTTACAGAAGGGTCCCGGGGAGGAGAGGATCCAGTCAGGGTGCGATGTTGCAATGATGAAACATACTACTTTCCTCTAGTTCCTAAATGTTTCCTCCACACACACTATCATGATCCCCGTTCTACTTTACAAATCTGGCTAGACCAGAGGATGTGAAGTAGTACAGATAGGAACTGGAAACACAGGAAATCCAGGACAGATGACCCTTTCAGGACCAGTAGTGAGAGTGGTGATACCTGGAGGGTGGAGGGAAGGTGGGATGGAAAGGGGGAACCAATCACAATGATCTACATATAACCTTCTCTCTGGGTGATGGACAACTGAAAAGTGGGTGAAGGGAGACATCAGACACTGTAAAATATGTCAAAATAATAATAATTTATAAATTATCAAGGGTTTATGAGGGAGGGGGTGCGGGGAGGGAGGGGGGAAATGAGGAGCTAATATTAAGGGCTCAAGTAGAAGCAAATGTTTTGAGAATGATGATGGCAACAAATGTCCAAATGTGCTTGACACAATGGATTTATGTCTGGATTGTGATAAGAATTGTATGAGCCCCCAATGAAATGATTTAAAAAAAGAAGGGCATAGTGTCTGGGGTCTTGAGGCTTATAGTTAAACAAGCTGCCATCTAGCAGGGAAACAATAAAATCCACATGTAAGAAACACACCAGCCTGCATGATCATGAGGTGTCAACAGGAAGAGCTATCAGAAATTCAAAAACAAGCAACCCCGGGCAAAAAACAAGCAACCAAGCTGATGTGAGGAGGCGTGGATGTAGTGGAGACCCCAAACCACCTGTAGGATAATTGGACGGTCACTTGCAGAAGGGCCATGTGGAAGGACTGAAAATCCAGGATGCGGGCATACCACTGATGAACCACATAATTATCCACTATTACCTTACTATTTCCTCCATTTATTATTATGGTGTTTATGTGTTTTACCTCATTAATCATGTTAGATTTGGGTATGTTCATTTGTATATTTAAGATTGTTTGGTACATGAAATACAAGATAGATAACCCTTCCGAAGCAGTAACAGGAGCAATGGTTCTCTGGGGGAAGGGAAGAGGGGGTCGGAAGAGGTAAAGGGACAACTGATAACACTGATGACTCTAAAACCCCAGTGTGTATGGGAATGGACATATTGGACCAGTGAGATGTGGCCAAAAGGATTAATATAGGAAAAATAATAAAAATAAGGGTTCCTGGGAGGTATGGTGGGGGAGGGAGGGGTAAAGGGGTCTTAAACCAAGGAGTTCAAGAAAAAAGAAAATGTTTTGAAACTGATTGTGGTAACATTTGTACAACGATGATTGAAGTGATTGATTAAATTATGGATTGTGATGATATCTGTAAGAGCTCCCAATAAAATGATTAAACATTAAAAAATTCTATTCTGCTTGAACTAGGATGGTCTGGGAGTTTGGGATTACAGGTGTGAGTCTGCAGATGTTGATAGCCCAGTTAAATCCTCCCTGGGAGAGCTCTGTCTGGCCTGTTACCTGGGCTTCTGGTGACCTGTCTACTAACACGACAGCCCCGTAAGATGCCAAGTCTGACTTCTTTGTTCAGTGCACTGCTCACCCCTGGCTATGGAGCCAGTGTCTGGACCACGAACTCTGACTTGGGTTCCTCTTCTGATCTGTTCTTTGCTACAATGTTCCTTTATCTCAGTTTCTTTATCTGTAAATGGGAATCAAAACAGACCCTGTTTTGAAAAGCAAAGATGTCCCTTTAAGCCCTGAGGTGAACTTGATCCAAGGGATGTCTTTTCTTTTTTTTTTAAAAACAATTTATTAGGGGCTCATACAACTCTTATCACAGTCCATACATATACATACATCAATTGTATAAAGCACATCCGTACATTCTTTGCCCTAATCATTTTCTTTTTTTTCTCCCCTTTTCTTTTTTTACATTTTATTAGGGGCTCATACAACTCTTATCACAATCCATACATATACATACATCAATTGTATAAAGCACATCCATACATTCCCCGCCCCAATCATTCTCAAAGCATTTGCTCTCCACTTAAGCCCCTTGCATCAGGTCCTCTTTTTTTCCCCCTCCCTCCCCGCTCCCCCCTCCCTCATGTGCCCTTTGTAATTTATACATCATTATTTTGTCATATCTTGCTCTATCCGGAGTCTCCCTTCCCCCCTTCTCTGCTGTCCCTCTCCCAGGGAAGAGGTCACATGTGGATCCTTGTAATCAGTTCCCCCTTTCCAACCCACTCACCCTCCACTCTCCCAGCATCGCCCCTCACACCCAAGGGATGTCTTTTCAATCCTCACCTATGCAGGTGAAAGAAGAGGAGGAAGACCTGATGCATTTGAATTGGGGTGCTGACGAAGAAGACTGGTAGAATTGTGGACTGCCAGAAGAACAACCGCATCTGTCTGGGAAGACACAGAACACTCCTTAGATATGAGAACGACAGACTTTGTCTTAAGTACTTTGAAGGTGTTCTCAGGAGGCTCCAGTCACGCTTGGTGAAGTGGAGATCAGAGAAGGAGAGGAAGATCCTCAAAGAGAGGAATTGCTCAAATGGCTGAAGCAATGGACTCAAACATGACGGCCACGGTGAGGCGGGAGCAGGAGGGGCCATTGTACATGGGTCACTGTGAGTCAGCACCACATGGACGGTACTGAACAGCAGCCACCGCTCCTGCTGCGTGAAGGGGTTTTGAGGGTGAAAGTGGACACACAGTGCAGAATATTAGTGACTGACTATGTGGAGTAAGGTGGTGATGGTCTCTGTGATTGAAAGCTGGCCTCACCAAGGCTCCAGTATTGGGCTCCAAAGTTTTCAGGCACAGAAAATCACCCATCTAGTGTTGAATAAGGGGATCTTCTAGTTCCCAGCACTGGGAAAGCGCTTCCTGTGTGGACTGCAGAGCTTAGGAGCCCACGGTGAAGGGCTGGAGTTCTTCAGCCTACAGCTTTATGGCAGAGGACATGGGGGCCACCCCATCCAAGATGTGGAAGGCAACAGTGGGTCCAAGCAAGTTCTCCATCAAGCACAAAGGCAAAGGCATTGCCCCAACCCTCTTCCATCAACACAGTCAAATACAGAACAAGACTGAAAGACTCTGACAGTGAATACCCACCGACCCACTGCCTTGCTGCTCCAATGATGAGCAGTATTTGAGGATTGTAGAAGACGAGAACCACACAGCTGAGCCCCGCCCAGATGGCTCACCCACAGAATCATGAGTCAAATTGTGGCTGTTGTTTCAAAGTGTTTTCTTTTTAAGTATGGTGAAATATTGATAAAAGTTACTACTAGAGACATGGAGTACTTTCACAACATTGTACAAAATGGTTATTGTTTTAAGACACTAATTTCAGGGGCTGTTTGTTACCCAACAGAAGATAACAGGCACAAATAGATACATCCTCCAAAGTCCTGGTTTCTGACTTCTGTACTGTCCTGCCTCACATGGTATGTGTCCAGTAGATACTAGACTTGTTACGGTTGTTTGGTAAAATGATTCAATTTCTATTCTTTTAAAAATCATTTTTGGGGGGACTCCTACAGCTTTTATTATAGTCCATCCATCCATTTTGTCAAGCACATTTGTATAGATGTTCCCATCATCATTTTCAAAACGTTTTCTATCTACTTGAGCCCTTAGTATCAGCTCCTCATTTTTTCCCTCCCTCTGCTACTCTCATTCCTCATGAAACCTTAATAGTTTACTGTTCTGTTTTCATGTTTTATACCAACCGCTGTCTCCCTTCGGCGACTTTTCTATTGTCTGTCCTTCTGGGCAGTGGTATGTTATATGTCAATCACTGTGATTGGTTCCCCCTTTCTCCCTACACCTTCTCCCTACTCTCATGGCATTGCTACTTTCATTTACGGTCTTGAGGGGTTTATCGGTCCTGGATTTCCTGTATTGCAATCTCTTATCTAGCCGGATTTGTAAGGTAGAATTGGGGGGCATGATTGGGGAGGCGGGGGGAGAGAAGGAAACATTAAAGAATTAGAGGAATATTCTATGTTTCAAGGGTGCTATACTGCACCCTGACAAGCTCATCTCTTCCTTGTGACCCTTCTGTGAGGGGATGTCCAATTGTCTACAGATGGGCTTTTGGTCTCCACTCCACTATCTCCCTCATTCACACTGATATGATTTTTTCTTCCAGGTCTTTGATGCCTGATACCTGTTCCCATCAATACCTCATGAACACACAGACGGTGTGCTTCTTCCATGTGGTCTTTGTTGCTTCTCAGCTAGATGATTGATTTTTATTTCAAAATCTTTAAAACTTCAAATGCTATATCTTTTGATAGCTGGGCACCATTAGCTTTTTTCACCACATTTACTTATGCACCCATTTTGTGTTCAGTGACAATGTTGGGAAGGTGAGCATCACAGAATGCCGGATTATTAGAACAAAATGTTCTTGCGTTGAGGGAGTACTTGAATTGAGGCCCAGTGTCCATCTGCAACCTTAATACTTCACATATAAATATAAATAAATATGTACATAGATATATTTCCCTATCGTTATAGATAAATATATTTGCATATATACACACCTGTATTTACACATCTATAAATATCCTTTTCCTCCTAGATCTTTTCTCTATTTCCTTTTATTTTCCTCTTGTCCATTAACATAGTCGACTTTCACTAATTTCTCTTGGCTATGTTGCACTCGATCAAACCTCACCAGGCATCTTATGGCCTCATCACCATCGATTTCAGATCACTTTGTTCTTTATTAACTTTTCTAAGGTGTCACAGGCCATCTGTCTTGAAATGTCCTGAGAACCTCCACAATGCCACCACTCTGACCTTTCCCTTCCACAGGATTCTCAGGGCCAATAATAATAATAAAAAAACAATCCATCAAGGAATTGAAGAAGATGGGGGGGGGCCTGGGAGTTCATTTATTTTTAAAGAAATAAAAGGCTTTTCTATTCATGCACTTTAGAAAAACTGGTTCAAGGAAGGTCCAACTGTCACCAGTAATAACAGATGCCTAGTCCTGCTCTATATCATGATCTGAGAAGGGCGAGAGTCCAAGGGAGGAGAGTCCAAGAGGAGGCAGAGATCCAACTGCCACTCACTGTCTACAGAAGGACAAGGAAAATCTCTTTAGTCTAAAAACAAGATCCATTATTGGTAGAATTTGTTCCTGAAATGACAAATGACTCTGATGCTAGCTTCCAGGAGCTGAACCAAACTTCCCATGTGAAGAGCAGGGGCCTAACGAGGGCTACCCTCATGTCTGTCCAGCTGATGCTAAATCTGGGTTTCCCACTACGCAGTCTGGTGCAATAATTCCCTGAAACAAATGGCGGGATCCACTGAAATCATTATCCTTATGAGTTACAGTTTGATTCTCACAGAGACAAAAGAACACATTGCGTGAGGTCTGAGGAGGTTCCAAGTGGAAGACTGTGTTCCCAGGGACGTGTCACCTCCTGTACGCCAAAGTCTACACCCGCCAGGAAGCACACCAGGAAGCCTCAGTGTCCAGAGTTTTTATTGCAATGTCAATATTTTATTATGTAGACATATTATATACCAGGAAAAGAAAAAAACCTATTGCCTAAAAGTCATAGAGACCTTTACTAAACAAAAACATCAAAACATGAAACTATTGTTTCTCAGGATACCCATCGAGGGCTATGAGCTTCAGAATCTTCCTAACCTTTCCCCAGAGGACTCTGTGCTCGTCTCTGTAAACCAGGCCACAATGGCCGATCTCCTCCCCCTGGCACTTGATTGCAAAGAATCCTAGGGGGATTTACTTGACTTTGTTGATGCTCCAGAGAACATGAGTCAAGGTTTTTCAAAATGCAGTCAGCTGCATCTGCACTGGAAATGATAGAACTCTCTGCAAACTTTCCAAAGGTGGGAGGGATGAATAACCCTAGGACCATAAACCTAAGATGCTCAAAATAATAATAAACCTAATTAGATTAATGGACCAAGGGCACCGCTGCTTGCAACACTCTGAGACCAAAAGAACTTGATGGTGCCCGGCTACCGCTGTGGACTGCCCTGAGAGGGATCACAGTGGGAGGGCCTGGGCAGAGCGGGAGGGAAAGCTGAAAAAAAAACCCCGCAGAATCATAAAATTTTTTATAAAGACCAGGCTGACTGGGGGGACAGAGCTTGGGGGAGCTCCTAAGACTATGGCCTCTCATTAGTTTTTAACATTTTATTGAGGGCTCTTACATCCATTGTAATAATCAATACATAAATTGTACCAAGCACATTTGTACCTATGTTGTCATCATTATTTTCTAGTGAGCCCTTGGTGTCAGCTGCTCTCCCCCCACCCCTTGTGGCCCCTGGGTAAATCATAAATTATTATTATCTTCATGTATTTTCACCAACTGCTGTTTCCGTTCCTCCATGGTTTCTGTTGTTTGTTCCCCTGGCAGGGGGGAGGGGGGCGGCGTGGAGTTAGGTATCGATTATCGAGATCCGTTCCCTGTTCCTTCTCTCCTCTTCCCACCTACCCCCTGACATGCTAGGATTGCTACTTCCATTCCTGTTCCTGGATTCCGTGTGTCATGAGCTCTTACATCTTATCTGTACCTGTGCACATGCTCCAGTCTAGTCTGCAGCGAAAGACAGTACCAGGGTCATGATAGTGGGTGGTGAGGAAGCCTCAAGGAACTAGAGGAGTATTGTGTATTTCTTCGGTGCTTTACTGCACCCTGATTGACTCATCCTTTCCCTGTGATCCCTCTGTGAGGGAATGTCCCATTTTCTACAGCTGGGCTTTATGTCTCTGCTCCAACCTCCTTCATTCCCAACAATATGTTTTCTGAGTGGCTTTTTGCTCCATGTAGACCAGGTGTACATCTCTCTGATAAATGGAGAGAAGGACATGGTATAAATCATGGTAAGATAAGGCGGTCTGCTCCCATAAAGACTGATGGCCTCAGCAGCCCCAGGTAGCAGTTATGCTCTGTCCTAGAGGATGTTAGTGCGGCACACTGGTCTGGAGGGCAAGAGAGGGCGTGGTTTTGAGATAAACACACAGCAGTGGAATTGCCAGGGAGGACAAAAACCACAACTACAGTACTAGGGCACGATGTACCCCCATCCGGAGACCAACACCTTTCCCTGCACTCAAATGCTTACCACAGCCTCTGTCTCCAGCTTCCCCCCTCCTGCAGGACAAGAGGTGACCAGGTGACAGTCAGGGGCCATAAAGATCAATGAATGGCCTTTTCAAAGGTGTGAGTACAAACATGGAAACTTTCTGTTCTGGGTTTTTGGCAAAAGTCCCACCCCAGGGAACATCCTGTGCAGTGTTGAGGCTGGAAGGGGGCTGCCCCCTGCACCCCTGCTCCCCTCGGAGGAGACACAAGTGGAGCAAAGAAAAAAAAAACACTGAAGAACCCGATGCCAGCGTGGGCTTGGGTCTTTTCCAGGAAAAGCTGAGCTCTTAAGTGATAATAATATGGACGACTGTGACTGAAGGGCTTCCAGTACAGGAGCGCACACGCCCAGCTCCCGATGTCTGAGACTGTGGTCCTCAGCCCCGGGCTGAACTTGGTACTGAACTCACCTCTGGGCCAACTTTCAGTCAAGCGATAGACAGGCCTCTAAAGTGGAACTATCAAGTGGGGGTGGTGTCCTAGCTCCTAGCAACAACTAACTACATGTGTGCCCAAGGGGGCTGGGGGAAGGGAGGGAGAGCAAGGGAATCAGAGAGTGGGTGTGACTTCTCTCTGTGTCACCCATGACAAGTACATGAGCTGTTGATTAGAAAACCAATTTTCTCTGTAAACTTTCCCTGAGATCACAAGAAAATGTTTTAAAAGAAAGAAAGTAGGGACAGAGGACAGGGGCAGCTGATCCTGTGTTAGCATTACAATGAAAGGGATTTGGGACCTTGTGGGCCCCCTGAAAAGGCTCAGGGACCCCTGGGGGCCATGGATCACAAGTTGTGAATCAGACTTTGTGTAGCAAGCATTGGTGTATTGTCCCTTAGCCTAGAGAACCCCCCTCATCCTCTCCACTGGGCCAATCCCCCCTGATTCTTTCAGAGGTCACCTCCTCCAGGCAGACTTCCCTGAAGCACACCCCCATCCTGGGTCTCATGCAGACAGCACAGACTGTGTCTGCTTATTCAGCCCTCTCCCCAAGTGGCAGCCAGCTCCAGGACACCTGTCCCCTGTGGGACCAAATCTTGGAATTATTTGCAGTGAATAAGGGGGAAGGGAGTGGCCGAGTGGCACCACCCCTACAGCCTGTTCAGCCTCAGAGGGTTAGAGCTGATCTAGCCCAGTCAAGACTGGCTGGTTGGACCCCGGCTCTCCACAGATTCCCACCTCTGAGTTCACTCATTGAGTTCAGAGACCCAAGAACCACACTGGACCTCCTCGTAGTTCCAAAGAATTTTATTGATGAGCAGATGAGGCCTCTAGGGGCAGTGAGCGTAGGACCATCTGCCCACCGCAGAGCACCTCAGCTGGGCTCTTCTCTGCCCGGGGGCCCGGGAGCTATCACCAACTGGCGGTTCATCACCTTATGGCGCATCACCTTATGCCTCCTCTTTTTATCATCTTTTGTCTCCTCAGCCCCTTACGGCTTACCATTTGTCTCCTCTGATAAAAAACCCCAAGTGAATCCCAGGTCAGTGATGCCCAGGAGGTTATGCTGTCCAAACACGCCTCTGAGCACCTTGTCCTCATGGTCGGGGAAGGATGAGAACTTTTGACCTTGGTTTCTCCCGAATGTGGCCACCCGACCCTCACTTGTGTACAGTTTCAGGGACTGAAGGAAGACCTGGTACGTGCCCTGGACCGCGGTGAAGTGTTCATCGTTCTGCAAAATGAACTGTTCACAGCTGCCCGTGTTGGGGATGCCTTGTTGTATGCTCCAGGAGGTTCCGAATCTCAGTTGGATGCTGTGGGAGAAGGGAGACTTCAAAGGCCCTGACAGAGGGAAGGGGCAGGATCCTGGGGCTCTCTACAGCCACCTCACTAGGCTACTTCCTAGCCCACCCATCAGCCTGTGCACTCACTGGTTCTTTGAGGGTTAGGAGACCCTGTCCCACTTCATCCTTCACTGGGTTTCAGGCTCCCAGCCTCCCAAATACCTGCCCCCAGAGAAACCACCCCAACCTCTGGAGAACTGCCCTCTGCACACGTCTAGTGATTTCGTTTCCAATCAGTGTTCCACTCTGGTATTCTCCATCTTTCCCAGGCTGGACAGATTGCCACCTAATTTTGTCCGTTAGGGATTCAGGGATTGAAAGACTGTGTTTTGGTTTTAGTTGAGTTTGGGTCAAAAGGAGACAATCAGGGGAAGACACCACCTAACCCTTTTTAAAGGAATCCTGGTGGCACAGTGGTTAAGTGCTTGGCAGCGAAACAAAGGGTCAGTGGTTCGAACCCAGCAGCAGCTCAGAGAGAGTAAGGTGAGACTGCCTCCATGAAGAGTTACAGTCCCAGAACCCCAAAGGTGCAGTTCTACTAATTCACAGGGTGACTATGAGCTCTACTCCCTCATAGGGTGACTCTCTCATGGTGGTGAGTCTGGTGTTCTGGTTGGTCTGCTCCCATCGAGATGAACAGCCCTGGAAACCACAAGGGGCCGTGTGACTGTTGTGCAGGGTCCCTCTGAGTCTAAGTCCATGAAACAGCAGTGGTCTTTGGCTTTCTTCTTCTTTAGATCAACCCAGGACACAACTGCAGGACTTGGACAGAGAAGCAGCGAGACTGTGGCTGGGGAGCTAGGGAGAAGCCATCAGGGCAATGGGACAAATGGAAAGGTGATGGGGGGCCGCCCTATGACTCCAAGGGACAAACTGGCCTCAGAAGTCTCTAGGAACCAGACACAGAGCTGGGAATGGAAGCTGAGAGTTCCCTCCCCTCAACTCTGCCAGACTGTGGGGTGAGTTGAGACACAGACAGGACTCCCAGGACTGACTCCTACTCACCTTTTAAACAGCCCTTGTGCACCTACACAGACTCGAATGCCTGTAATGTCCTCTTCATCTCCAGCGGAAGAGGTGAAGTAAGTGCATCTCCCCCGGCCATACATTTCTGGGTGGACAGGAAAAACCACACAGGGCATGTCTCTGTGCACACCAATGGATGCCTCCCTGCTTGTGCCTGTAGTTAACCTGTGGCCAGAGCGGGGATGGGAGCCACCTGGAGGGTGCACTGCAAAGGGGTCCATTTACCACTGGCCCAGCAGCAGGAGGTCCCCAGAAGGGCGAGAGTCAGCCACAGCAGCATGGTGTGCACAGTGAGTCTCAAGGTTCCTGGAGAGAAGAGGAGAGGCTAGGAGTGGAAGTTCCCCGAGGTCCCCTGACTCCCAAGTTCCACTGGGTCCCTCTTTTGGAGTGAACACCTCTTACCTGGCTGGAGAGTCCAGGGCCCCGGTGTCCTTGCTGTGTCTGCATGCCTTATGCCAGCCTTTTTACCCTCTAGCTCCAAGGAGTCACATCCAGAAAGAGGGAGTGAGGGACAAGGGAACAGGAAGGTGTTGGGTGTGTCAGTATGTGCCCCACACTTGAACAAACAGACTGGAGGAGTGACTATCCTATCATTGCTGCCTCAGAGTCAGGCAAGTGTCCATCCCCAGGGGTGGCAGTGCGGGGGTATACAGCACTCCTCTCCCTGCAGCTCTGGGTTCTGTGTCTTTCCAGGCTTCCAGCCTAGGCCGTCCTCCATCCAGGGATTCTCCAGCCTCTGGTGGAGTTCCCACTGCTCTCCAAGAGCAGGTTTGAGAGGAAGTCAGATCACCTGTCAGTCACATGGATTTTGATAAGAGTCTTGGTGTGAGGTGGTATATCATTGTTGTTTAAATTTGTACTTTCCGTATAGTTAATAAAGTCAAGCATTTCTTCATATGATTCTCAGCTCTCTGAATATCATATTTAGCAAATTATCTATTCATGACCTGGCCTTTCTAAAAATTGGGTTTTATTTTTCTTATTAATGTGTTCTGGTTTTCTATAGATTATAAAATCAACTTAGTCTGATATTTCATTGCTAAATATTCTTTTCCAAAACAGTGGGTTCTCTTTTTACTCTGTTGATGACGTGTTTTGATGTGCCTAAAGGTTAAAGTTTTAGAAGACGCTCATCTTTTATTTTGTCTTCTGTAGTGTGGGTTTTTTCCCTTATGTTCGGTGCTAATTTACACCTCACCATTTTTCTTTTCTTTTTTTGAAGTTTACCTGAGTTTATTCATTATGCAAAGACATTCATAATTGACAACAAACTGTGGATATCCACTTGAATTTAGAAACAATTTCAAGAGCAGATTTGTTGCATTGAATTCTTTTATTTTTAATGATTTTATTGGGGGCTCATACAGCACTTATCACAACACATCCATGCATCCATTGTGTCAAGCACATTTGTACATATGTTCCATCATGATTTTCAAAACATTTTCTTTCTATTTGAGCCCTTGGTATCAGCTCCAAATATCCCTGCCTACCACCACAAACCCTTGATAATTTATAAATTATTTTGTCATGTCTTACACTGGCTGATGTCTCCCTTCACTCACTTTTCTACTGTCCATCCCTCTGGAGGGGGGTTATATGTAGATCACTGTGATCAGTTCCCACTTTTTACCCCCACTTTCTCCTTATCCTCCTGGTATAGTTACTGTCATTATTGGTCTTGAGGGGTTTATCTGTCCTGGATTCCTTGTGTTTCCAGCTCTTATCTGTGTCTGCATACATGCTCTGGTCTAGCTGGATTTGTAACATAGAATTTGGATCATGATAGTCAGGGGGAGGAAGCATTAAAGAAATAGAGGAAAGTTGTATGTTTTGTCCCCATTTTTCAGTTGGTGATCATTATGATTCTAGAGTTTGAATTCAGGTGTTTGATCCACCTTGAGTTCATTTTTGTACATTGTGTGGTATGGGTCCTGTTTCATTCTTTTAAAAGTCGGCATCAAATTTTTCCAGCACCATTGTTTGAAAGTGCAATCTCTTCCCACTTCATTTTTAGTTCTTTGTGAAAATCTAGGGTCTGCAGGTGCTTGGTTGCACTTCTGGGTTATCTGGTCTGGTCCCTCGATTTGCATATGTATTGTACCAATACCAATCTGTGGTGATTACTGTGATTGTATAATAGGTTTTGAAATCAAGGAGTCAAATAATCCCTACTTTGTTTTTGTGTTTTAATAGTTGTGTTTATCCTGGGTTCCTTTCCCCTCTATGCAAAATTGGTGATTTCCCCTTACCCCCTCCCATTTCTTTGAAGAATTGTGTGGAACTTGGATCAGTATTGCTTTGAATGTATAGAGTGTTTTTGGTAATATTGACATTTTCACTATATTAATCTTCCTATCCATCAGCATGACGCATGATTCCATTTATGTAAGTCTCTTTTGGTTTCTTGGAAAGGTGTTTTATTCTTTTCTAAAGATTTTTGTTTCTCTGGTTGGATCTATTTATTCTTAAGAACTTTATATTTGGGGTTGTTGTTAGGTGTCTGAGTTGGTTCCAACTCACAGTGACCTGATGAACAACAGAACAAAACACTATGATCCTCCACCATCCTCACAATTGTTCTCATGTTTAAGCCCATTGTTGCTGCCTCTGTCTCAACACATTTTGTCAAGGACCTTGCCCTTTCTCACTGCTCCTCTAGTTTACCAAGCATGATGTCCTTCTCCCCAGTCTCTCCTGACAGCATGTCTGAAGTGCATGTGATGAAGTCTCACCATTCTTGCCTCTAAGGAGTATTCTGGCTGTATTTCTCCAAGGACAAATTTGTTTTTTCTTCTGGTAGTCCACGCAATTGTCAATATTCTCTACCAGCACCATAATTCAAACCATTAATTCTTTGGTCTTCCTTATTTAATATCCAACTTTTTATGTGCATATGATGCAATTGAAAATGCCATGGCTTTGTGCTCCATGGAGATGACTTAGCCTATTCCCAAATACAAGGATAATGACGACTCTAAAGTGAACCAGGTGTGTGTGTGCACATGGATTTTGAGCTTACACTTAATTGTCACTCTAATGAAGGACAATTAGTTCTTATGGTGTGACCCTACTCAATACTTATCCTCATGAAGTTATCACTGAAAATGTGGGTGCTGTAAGTAGGGGTGGTAAAGAAATGAGAGTGGTGCCTGAATATCAGAAGGAACAGCATCTGGGATCTCACAGGCTTGCCCAATCACAAGCAGCAATCTAAGTGAGGTGTCACCTAATCCAAACAGAAGTGGCACACCAATCTTTGTGCTCTAAGGACTGGAGATAATAGAATCTAAGGTAAGAGGAGAAGATGGTATTATAGTTTAAATTCTGAGGACCCTGTTTGTGAAAGATATGGGACGGTGAAAACCCCAAATCCATTTGCAGGTCCCCCATGTGGATTAAGTCTCCAGTGAATCCCCTCTGATCATAGACTAGGGATGGGAATAACCTTGATATCATACAGAGTACACTGGAAGTGGGTTATTCTAGATTTAGTAAGGTTACCATTTAACCCTTTCGCATTAGATTGCCCTTTGACCCAGTTTATTTTCTCCCCTGGTTTCAGTATTTTCTGCTTTCCTTTTTACTGAGGTTTTCTCAGGTTTTGTTTTTTAATTGTGTGTTAGACAAGATTCTCTAGGGAAACAAACCCAGGACATTTAAGATTGTGTGTGTGTATTCATAATAAATAAACAGCTAATTAATCCACAGATCAGTACAAATGGATTAGTTTAACTCACTTCTGTGAAACAGTTAATACACTGGCTGTCCTTCAACTTACAAGGGCTCCTGGGTGCAAGTGAAGGAGGCAGACAGCTGAGTCTTCTGTAGAGCAATACAGGCAATCCCACCACAGGCATCAAATGGCGGGGCAAGTCACCAACAGTCAGCCAGATGGCAGGGTCCGACAGTCCTCAGCTCAAGAGATGCCACAGCAGCAGTGTGGCAAAGCAAGTCTGGAAGGAACCTCAAAGGATAGTGACAGTCCACAGGTTGGATGTTCCACAGGGAGTGTAGCTGGCAAGTTGAGGCAGAGAACGAGTTAAGGTAGCCACCCACACACTGGTCGGATCATCAGAGATCAAGAGGAAGGCGAGGCTCGCCATGTCATCTACATCTTTGCCCTTCAATTACACTTCAACCTTATTGACCCCACATGTGTTTATTGGCCAGGTGGGCACAATAATCCTACCTATCACATTTTTTTTGTATTGTATGTTTCTGTGTGTGGACTCGAGAATAGTAAATACATAGACTATCACGGGATTAAGAGTTTCTCTTGGGTGTGTCAAAAAATGGGGAGTTGAAAACAATAAGCAGAAGAAAGAAGAAAATGTTCTCAATTCGACTGTGGTGGGGAGTGCACAGCTCTTGTTGATGAGATTGAATTATTCCATTGTATGATATGTCAATAGAACCGTTAAAAGAAAAGAAAAAATCATGGCTTGATCAGGCACACCTTAATCCCCAAAGTAGCATTCTTGTTTTCAACACTTTAAAAAGGTAATTGAGCTTGTTATTGTAAATTCTATTGTTCCTTTAATGTCCTTTTCTGAGTTTTCTTCTGTAATATTTAAGAACTCAATTGATTTGTGTATGTTGATTATATAGCATTGTCAAATTGTTCAATTAGTCTAGCAACTGTATTGAATCTTTTGGATTTTGTATATGTAGCATTATGCCATCTGTAAATAAAGAGAGTTTTGTTCCCTTTTTGGTAACTTCAATGCCTTTAATATGTTTCCCTCATTCCCCAACATTTTTATTGGCATGTAGGTCACATATGCCAATACAGTCCAACCCTGGTTCTCAACAATATCAGTACTCCACAAAATCAGATTTCGTTGTGAAATGTTGAGAAAATTTTGCACAGGAGCTCAAACAAAACACAGGAATCCAACCCGATGCACATGCTTTTTGTAAACAAACGCAGTTTGTGGTTCAGTCACTTGACCTGACTTGGCTTTGTTAGTACGAGTTGTTTAAACCTTCTACACTGTGTTCCAAGTATTTTGTTTTGATTTTCTTAGTTTATGTGGCTTCTTGTACTGGTTTTAGATTTAAAATATGGGTCCTACGAAAGAGTATTTTTTGACAACAATTGTCCTGATAAGGAACTGGTTAACTGTTTTATCCATATTGTTGATGATAATTTACTAAACACTTTTAGAAGACAGTTAAGGAAAGGCCAACAGCAGACCATATAAGCCAGATTTTTTTTTTAAGAGAAAGCCAGCCAGGTCCTAGCAAAAACCAAAAAGGCAAAGAAGGGAAAAACTCCCTCTTTTCATACCTCTTCTCCACATGCATGTGCACAGAACCAGATCGTCCTGAATCTCAAGGTATGGGCCACGCTATAGCTGTTAAAAAAAATTGAATGTTGTGTTTATTATTTAAATTATATCATTTAACTCTGATCTTGTTTATTTTAAGATTTCTGTGTAATGATTTGCATAAAAAGGAAAGGTTAGGGTAAAACATGGTGGTACAGAACGGATTAATGCATTTTCAGTTATTTTTATGGGGAAATTGATTCAGAACTCAACTGAATTGCATTTCGATGATCCTAGAACAGATTAGCATGAAGGTTCGGGGTTATACTGTAATTCAGTAGTTTAATCACACCAAGAAGAGTTTTAAAATCAGTTCTAAAACACTTTCTTCATTCTTGTACTCACCGTCATTAGCTTCCCATTCCTCCAACCTCCCCTACCATATCCCCAAGGAAACATTAATCCAGGTACAGTCTCCACAGATTTACCTATAATGGATTTCATATATGTAAAAGCATTTTAAAAACTGACTAACAAGAATAACAAAGTAGAACAGATAAAAAACCTCAATCAAAAAGGAAACAGGAGAGTATCATACAATGCCACATTATTAGAACAGATTGCTCTTGTACTTAGGTAGCATTTAAGTAGAGGCCCTAAGTCCATCTGCTTACTTGTATTTACATATATATATATATACATACACACACAAACATACCTATATTCCAATATTTACATATATACATATCTATCTACAAATGTATATATGTTTTTCTTTCATCTTTTTTTCGTCCTTATTCTAGACAGAAGAGTTTCCAAGATTGGTTCCCAGCCTTCCCATCAAGTCAGTCAGGGGACGACTCATCACCATGCAAACCTCGGCCACAGTTTCCTCCAGGGACATGCCAAGGAGAGTCAGGAAGGCTGAGGATGCCCTGCTCTGGAGTCGCTATTTACCCTCACACACACTCTGTGTGAAGTCAAAGTGTTTCACTTTGCCCATTAATGAATGTTCAGAAAGAACTCCATGGAGACTGAGTATATGTGGAGACTCCCGTATGGATTTAGGGCTGTATCTGTCAACTGCAGCCTTCCACAACCTGGTGCTATGAATATACGCTCTCACGCAGATCCCACTGCCTTCCAGGGAGCAGCAGGACTGGGTACAGGAAGGGGTGGACAACAGGGTACAGCACCATAGCAGGCTGTGCCCCTGGCAAGCAGCTCTTGAGGAAGAGGTCCAGTAGGAGGCACAAAAAGAGGGGTTGTGGTCCAGGCTTCTTTCCAGCTCTGGCTGGAGGCTAGTGTGATGGAAAGGTCTGTCAGGACCAGGACTGAGAATCACCACCAGAGCAGGGGGAGGCAGAACAGAGGAGAATTCTAGATCTCACACACACACACACACACACACACACACACACACACACACACACACACACACACATCACCCCTACTGCCTGAAGGTCTGGTGTCCAGGATGGTGAGGATCAATACAAAGATGCTAATGACACCTTTGTCCCAGGGAAGCAGGGCAATATAGTGGCCACTCCCAGACCCTGGCCCAGACCTCAGTCTTCCAGCACTGGGCACAATGGGCCTTCTCCTCCAGGACTCACTCAGGGCCACATGCTTCCTCTCCCTTCCCTGACTGTGGTGTGTCCTGGGGACTTAGTGTTTAAAGCACTCAATTACAACCCCAAAGGCCAACAGTTGGGAACCCCACCCCCCGCCCCAGTCATCTGTATCCATGAAGACCACAACATCAGAATCTTGGGGGACACTTGCACTATCTTACAGAGTCACCACGTATCAGAATCCACTTGAAGAAAAGGAGTTTGGTTTGGTTTTCATTTGATTGTTTCTGGGCTGCTCCAACCTGCGGTATGCAGAGGAAGATTTTCAGAGGAGTGTGGGGTCAGAGAAGCCCTCTACCAGGAAGGCCACGGCTCCTCAGGAGACTGGAACTCATATTCCCAGCTCAGGTCCCACAGGGCCAGCTGACTCTGGCACTCAGGACCTCCCTGTGAGGAGCGGGAAGGGGTTGTCCAGACTGAGGAGAGGGGATGGACCAAGCAAAGTTCTTCAGCACACTGAATCAGCTCTGCTCACTCCCTCGCTGCCTCTTCCCTCATTCAAAGGAGAGTTGAACTGTCAACCAAGACTGGCAGGCAGTTCAAACCCACCAGTGCTTTCATGTGAGAAAGATGAGGCTTCTGCTCTGTAAGGTTACAGCCTCAGAAATCCCATATTGAGTCACCTTTAGTGGGAATTAACTCAATGACAGCGGCTTCTTTGTTTAATATGAGGACTGAGGATCGATTCTATTCTGCTCCAAATGTGCATAAGGAAAATGCACACAACACACAATTCCCAGGTGAGGAGCAGATATTCTTACATGAGCCAGACCAAACCCAAGGGTTTATATGACTTCAGAAAGAGATGCCACTAGCACCTGTGCTGAAAGGCCTCTCCCCACATACCCATATGTCTTACAGACCCACAGAGGGGTAAGGGAAGAAAAAGGACTGTAATGAGGGGTCTGGGCACTTACCTCCCCAAAGGGAGAGTATTGTTTATGTCTCCACAGGAAATGAGAGCCAAACTGGACCTTATTCCAGTGTGCTGGTCCTTGAGGATGATGTTTCTGCTCAGAGAATCTTGTTCCAGACACAAATGCAGGACTGTCCTCAACTCGAGACACGACATCCTCTCCCTAGATGACAGCATTGTAGAGGTCAGCCCTGAAGATACAGCTCAAGGAGAGAGTCTGTTCTGATCCACCCACATGGGGGCAAAGTAATTGGGGTGAACAACAGACCAGTGAGGGACACGCATGCTGAAGACTAAGGGGTATATGCAGCTCTTGAAGAAATGGGGCCTTGGCTGATGATTTGTACCATGTTTAACAGAGAGACATGTGCCTGGCCTATGTCAGAATGCCATGGGAGGGGAGTGAGGTGAGCAGGGAGCAAACAAGACAGGTACAGAGGGACAGTAAGTATTCTAAACTTGATAGCTAGGAGGGTGTAGGTTTCATGGTTGAGTTTAATCAATTGAATTGTCTTAGAGGTGAATCATTGTTAACATAATAGTTGTGCAGGAGAAAAAATAGGAGAGAAAAATATATAAATATATGTGTATTTGTTTATGTAAATATGGGCAAATACAACAAGGAAGCGGGTGGACTTTGGGCCTTTACCTAAATCTTACCTCGTTACAAGAACTGTTTGTTCTAATAATGTGGCACTGTATGCTATTCAACTTCCTGATGTGATTGCTGAAGACAAATTGGGTACATATGCAAATGCGGTAAAGAAAGTGGATGGTGCTTTTAAAAGATATAAAAAGATAAAATGTCTGGGGTCTTAAATATAGACACTATACTAAAAGATATAGTGTCTGGGGTCTTGAAAGTTTATAGTTAAATGAACTGCCATATAGCAGGGAAACAAAAATCCCATATGTAAGAAGCACACCAGCCTGTGTGATCATCGGGTGTTGACTAGGGAGGTATCAGATGTTCAAAAACAAGCGACCAAATTGATGTGAAGATGCTTGGACATAGTGGAGACCAAAAATCACCTGTAGGCTAATTGGACAGTCCCTTTCAGATGGGCCAGATGGAAGGACTGAAAAATACAGCCTGAGATTTAGCACTGATGAAGCACGCAATTATCCTCTAGTTCTTTGATATTTCCTCCCCTTATTATTATGGTTTTTATGTGTTTTACTTCATTAATCATATTAGCTTTGTATATGTTCTTTTGTGTATTTAAGATTGTTCAGTACATAAAAAATAAGATAGATAACCCTTTAGAAACATTAACAGGAGCAATGGTCCTCTGAGGGTAGGGGAAGAGAGGGGGAAGGGGTGAAGAGTGAACTGAGAGCATTGGTGATTGTATAACCCCACTCTAAGGGAGCCAACAACAGAATTTTATGTGAATAGATATATTTCATCCTGTAAGATATGGCTAAAAATTATTATAGGAAATATAATAATCGTTTGTGTTCAGGGAAGAAATAGGGTGGGCGGAGAGGGTGTAAGGAGAACTGATATCAAGGATTTCAAGAAGAAAGAAAATGTTTTGAAACTGATCGTGGTAGCACTTGTACAATACTGCTTGATGTGACTGAACTAAAGATACTTGTGAGATCTCTAAGAGGTCCAAAAATTATTTTATTATTTATTTTTATTAATAAATCTTTTTATTGGGGCTCATACAACTCTTTTCACAATCCATACATACATCAATTGAGCAAAGCACCCTTATACATTCGTTGGCCTTGTCATTCTCAAAATTCACCTTCCACTTGGGTTCCTGGAATCAGCTCGGTTTCCCTTTTTCCCCCTCCCCCTCCCTCCCCGCTCCCCCCTTCCCGCTGGTCCCTTAATAGTTTATAAATAATTATTATGTCTTATCTTACACTGTTCGGCGTCTCCCCTCACCCACCTTCCCATTGCCCATCTCCCAGAGAGGAGGTTACACACAGATCTCCAAGCTCGTTCTCCCTTTCTACACCCTCTTCCATCCTGGTGTCGCCACTCCTACCGCGGGTGTTGAGGGGTTCGTCCGTCCTAGATTCCCTGTGTTTCCAGATCCCTACTGCACCACTGTACATCCTCTGGTATAACCAGGTCTGCAAGGTAGAATTGGGGTCATGATAATTGGGAGGGGAGGAAGCGTTCAGGAACTAGAGGAAGGTTTTGAGTTTCATTGTTGCTACACTGAACCCTGAGTGACTCATCTCCTCCCCACTACCCCTCTGGAAGGGATGTCCAGCTGTTTACAGATGGGCATTAGGTCCCCATCACGCACTCCCCCTCATTCATGGTGATGTGATTCCCACCGCCTTTGTTGTTTGAGACCTGGTCTTCTCTGCCCTTCATGATCACCTATGTTGGTGTGCTGCTTCTGTGTGGGCTTTGTTGCTTCTGGCCTAGATTGCCGCTTGTTTGCTTTCAAGCCTTTAAGTCCCCAGAAGCTATATCTCTCAGTAGCCGGGCACCATCAGCCTTCTTCACCACACTTGCTTATGCACACTTTTGTCTTCAGCGATTATGTGAGGAGGGTGATCACACAATGATTGTTTTTGTTCCTTGGTGTCTGCTACATGGTCCATTCAACACCTTGTATTTGCTTAGGCCGTGTGCTTCTTCTCTGTGGGCTTTGTTGCTTCTGAGCTAGATGGCCGCTTGTTTGCCTTCAAGCCTTTAAGACCCCAGACGCTATATATTTTTGATAGCCGGGCACCATAAGCTTTCTTTACCACGTTTGCTTACACACACGTCTGTCTTCAGTGATCATGTCGGGAAGGTGGGTATCATGCAATGACCGTTCAGCAGGGCGAGGTGCTATTGTATTGAGGGAGTGTGTGTGAGGAGGCCCAATGTCCATCTGCTACCCTACTACTGAACCTATAAATATATGCACAAAGGTCTATTGCCCCCAGAATCATAAATATATTTACATATGTACATGTCTGTATTTAGGCTTCTCTGTATGCACTTTGCCTCCTACTCCTTTCCTCTATTTCCTTTTGCCCTCCTCCCATCCCACTACCATGTTCAGCCTTCCTTCTGGTTTCAGTAATTCTTCTCAGTTACCTTGACCTTGGTCACTCCCTACCAGTCCTCCGTTCCCCTCTCTCATCTGGTTTTGAACCACTCGCTGTTCCCATGTCCCTGGGTTGGGCGACACCTCCTCCCTTCCCCTACCTCCCACGCTCTCATGTCCCTCCAGGACCGTTGGTCCCGTTATTTTCTTCTCTCATTATTTGTCCAGCCTATCTTGTCTAGGTGGACCTGCTGATATAGTAGTATGTGCATACAAATGCAGATGACTTTGACAGTGCTTAAGTGGCACATATGAACATGGCTTCGACAGCAGCAACACTGACACGCTGATAATCAGAAAAGCCACTAACATACAAAATTTACAAGGTAAAAAAAAAGACAAAACAAAAAGATAGCAAAAATTAAAAGAAAAATTGCTGGTAGTTCTAGGTCAGTTTGTTGGCCTTTAGGAGTGTTTTCCAGATGAAACTTGTGTGGTGCCACGTCCTGGCCCCAAAGTCCATCCTTTATACTCCCTGGGGATCCCTTTGCTCTGCTTCCCATGCTGCTCCATTGCACACCCCCAATGTTTGCCTAAGTGTGGTGGGGTCAACTCAGTCGCAACCCCCCCCCACTGTGTCTCAGGTGCTGTCCTGTGTAGGGCCATGTGTTGGTGCAGGATGTCGCATCTTGCAGTGTGGCCATCTGTATGGTCCTCTCTGTACGATGGGCCCTTCGAGCTGGGCAATTGTCCTTGGGCTTGGTGGGCCCAGGTGTACTCCACTACGTCCTTTCTCCTTCCTTTGTTTCAGCTTCCTTCTGGATCTGGTGTGGTGGGTCAGTTCCTTTCCCACTCCAGACGATCTATTTTCATTTTCTGTGGTATTCTCTTCGAATGTGGGGGTCGGACTAATTCTGGTTTGGTCCAGCATGTTGACCAGTCTCTTTGTGTAGTCCTCCGTACTTTACATTGCCCTCCTTGTTTGGTGTGTCGTGGTGGGGTCCGTATGCATGTTCCAGTTCAGATTCCTACCATTCAGCTACCTGGACACCAAAAATGCTTTGTTCGGAGGAGCTCTCAGAGTATGCAGGTGCCCCGGTCAGCCATCTTCCTCGATCCCTCCCAAGAATTATTTTTAAAAAATGTTAAACCCATTTGGCTTGAAACTGAAAGTTAGTGATTACAGGTATGAGTCTGCAGTTCTTTTTTTAAAGATCATTTTATTGAGGACTCTTACAGCTCTTATAAAATGCCATACATCAATAATATGAAGCGCATTGGTACATATGCTGCCATCATAAATTTCTTTCTTTACTTCTTTTAATCATTTTATTAAGGGCTCATATAGCTCTTATCACAATTCATACATCATTTGTGTAAAGCACGTTTATACATTCATTGCCCTCATCATTCTGAAAACATTTGCTCTCCACCCAAGCCCCTGGATCAGCTCCTCATTTCCCCGCTCCCTCTCGACTCCCCCTCCCTCACACACCCTTAATAATTTATAAATTATTGTTTTGTCATATCTTGCCCTGTCCGACATCTCCCTTCACCCACTTTTCTGTTGTCCGTCCCTCAGGTAGGAGGGCACATGTAGATCCTTGTAATTGGTTCCCCCTTCCCAACCCACCCTCCTTCTACTTTCCCAGTATCGCCACTCACACCACTGGTCCTGAAGGTAGCAACCACCCTGGATTCCCTGTGTTTCCAGTTCCTATCTGTACCAGTGTACATCCTCTGGTCTAGCCATATTTGTAAGGTAGAATTGAGATCATGATAGTAGGGGAGGAGGAAGCATTTAGGAACTAGAGGAAAGTTGTGTTTCATCGTTGTTACATTGCACCCTGACTGGTCCATCCGGTGGCGGACAAACGGGCTTTGGGCTCCACTCTGCATTACACTCCCCACCATTCACTATAGTATGATTTTTTGTTCTGATGATGCCCGATACCTGATCCCTTTGACAGCTCGTGATTGCACAAGCTGGTGTGCTTCTTCCATGTGGGCTTTGTTGCTTCTGAGCTAGATGGTCACTTGTTTACTTCAAGCCTTTAAGACCCCAGTGCTATATCTCTTGACAGCTGGGCACCATCATCTTTCTTCATCACATGTGCTTATGCACCCATGTGTCTTCAGTGATCATATCATGGAGGTGAGCACACATGATATGATTTTTTGTTCTTTGATGCCTGATAAATGATCCCTTTGGCACCTCGTGATCACACAGGCTGGTGTGCTTCTTCCATGTGGGCTTTGTTGCTTTTGAGATAGATGGCCACTTGTTTACCTTCAAGCTTTTAAGACCCCAGATGCTATATCTTTTGATAGCTGGGCACCATCAACTTTCATCACTACATTTACTTATTCACTCACTTTGTCTCCAGCGGTTGTGTTGGGAAGGTGAGTGTAATAGTTTATTTTGCCAGCCTGGCCGATAAACACAAGTAGGATTAACTGAAGGGCAGAGGGATAAATGGCTCGGTGAGCCTCACCTTGCTTGTTCTGTGCCTCAGTTTAAAGGGGTACACTACCTGTGGGGTGCTTAGCCTGTGGACTGTGTCGCTGTAAGTTGAGGTCCCTTTAAGCCCACACGATTGGAATATTCATCTCTGGAGCTGAGGACCGACAGTTGATGACAGTTGGGGACCTGCCTTGATGTTTGCTGCCTGGATATATATAGCCCAGCTCTCTCTATAGAAGGGGACTGGCAACTGGCGGCTCTCAAGCTTTAAAGGACTGCTAGTGTCTCACTGCTTTATAATTTAACTGTTAATTTCTTGTATTATCTATCTGTATATAATTTAACGGTTCATTTCTTGTATTATATATCTATCTTTATAAATATATTTATATATAATTACTAGCAATCTAGTTTGTCTCTCTAGAGAAGTCTGTCCAACACAGTGAGCATCATAGAATGCCAATTTAATAGAAGAAAGTATTCTTGCATTGAGGGAGTGCTTGATTGGAGGCCCAATGTCCTTCTGCTATCTTACTATTAGCCTATAAATATATGAACATAGGTCCATTTCCCTATCTTCATATATAAATATACTTACATATGTACATGCCTTTATTTAGACTACTTTTAATGTCCTTTGCCTTCTAGCGCTTTTCTCCATTTCCTCTGACTTTTCTCCTGTCCCCCTATCATGCTCAGTCTTCATTTGGGTTTCAATAGTTCCTCTTGGTTACATTACCCTTGATCATGCCTTACCAGTTCTCCTACACCCTCCTCACCACCCATTTGGATCACTTGTTTTTCTCTTGAACCTGGGTTTGTTAACACCACTACCTTTCCCCCAACCTCTCTCCTGACGTCTCCCTCTCTTAAGTCCCCCCAGAACTGTCAGTCCAGTTGTTTTCTCCTCCAGATTGTTCATCCAGAATATCTTATTTAGACAAACCTGCGGAGATAATAACATGCACAAAAACAAGACAGAGCAAAACCAAGCAACAATATACAACAAAACAACAAACCAACGACAAAAACAAAACACAACACAACAAGAAAGAAAAGCTTGTAGTCAGTCCAAGGACTGTTATTTGGCCTTTAGGAGTGTTTTCCAGTTCAGTCTGTTGGGGCACCACGCCTGGCCCCAAAGTTCACCTTCGGCATTCCCTGGGGACTACGTCGCTCGGTTCCCTTGCTTTTCTGTTGCACATCCTTAGTGTGGCAGGATCAGATCAGGCGCAATTCCCACACTGTGTCTCCGGTGTTGTCCCCTGTAGGGTGATGGGTCATTGAGGGGCGTCATGTCTCATAGTGGGGCCGGCCATGTGGTCCTCTCTGTGAACTGTCTGCTCTAATTGGGAACATCGTCCTCAAGGCCAGGTGGACCAGGATGTGCTCCATGCTCTCATCCTCCCCCTTCATCTGCTCCCGTGTGCTCTGGTCAGATATGTCCCTCTTCTGAGCTGCAGATCAATGCCATCCTTTGAAATAAATTCTTCTGGGGGGAGGGTCAGTGTCCACGTAGTAGTTGGGATTGGGACCGGCTGCTCAGACCTCTCCACTGGTTCCCTACTCCACTCCAGCATTATGCTTTCACATCTTGGAGCGCTGGGTTGAAGTCTGGTCCCTCTTTCCCTGTGGAGATATAAACAATACAACAAAACCCCCCTCTTGGGTGGGTTAGTGCCCTGTGTCCCCGCTATCCATTTCTTTATTATTATTACAATTATTATTATTTTTTCCTTTCCTCACCTCCTTTTTAATTGTCTACCATATGTATCTCTGTATTTAGTCTGGTCCCTGCCATACTACCTGGTCTTCACCCCAGGAATGTTTGTATATAGTAGCTTTTTCCCTATGCTTTTTGCATCTTTTAAAAAAGGCTTACCCCGACCTTTGGGGCCTCTGAGGGCCCTGCGTGGCAGGAAGGGGGGATGGGACACAAAGTCCACCCCCAGGGGCAGCCCTGGCCCTTCTGAGCGAGGCCCCGCCACTTTCGAAGCAGAGCTCCTTCGGCCCTCCAGTGTGCGGGCGCCCCGGCGGCGGCGGAATTGTGGAATGGTCGCCCAGTTCGAGGCTGAGGCCGGTGGACTTCCGCGGGCTCCGTGAAGGGCGCAGGGAAGCCCGGGGATCCCCTCCCCCTCACCCCCGGCGCAGCCCCGCGCGGTGAGAAACAGGCAAATGTGCAATACCAGCATGTCTGTGTCTTCTACGGATGGTGCTGCTCCAAGCACCTCACAGATTCCTGCTTCAGAACAAGAGACGCTGGGAAGACCAAAACCATTGCTTTTGAAGTTGTTGAAGTCTGTTGGTGCACAGAAAGACACTTATACTATGAAAGAGGTTATATTTTATCTTGGCCAATATATTATGGCTAAGTGACTGTATGATGAGAAGCAACAGCATATGGTATATTGTTCAAATGATCTTCTAGGGGATTTGTTTGGGGAACCAAACTTCTCTGTGAAAGACCACAGGGAAATATATACAATTATCTACAGAAACTTGGTAATAGTGAATCAACAGGAACCATTGGACTCTGGCACATCTGTGAGTGAGAATAGGTGGAAACTTGAAGATGGGAATGTTCCAAAGGACTCTATGCCAGAGTTACAGGAAGAGAAACCTTCATCTTCAAATTTGATTTGTAGACCAACTACCTCATCCAGAAGGAGAGCGATTAGTGAGACGGAAGATAATTCAGAGGACTTAGCTGTTGAAGTACAACGAAAACGCCACCGATCTGATACTGTTTCCCTCTCCTTTAATGATGGCGTTGCACTGTGTGTCATCAGGGGGATATGCTGTGAAAGAAGCAGTAGCAGTGAGTCCGTAGAAACACCATCGATTCCGGATGCTGACACTGGTGTTAGTGAACATTCTGGTGATTGGTTGGACCAGAATTCTGTTTCAGATCAATTCAGTGTTGAATTTGAAGTTGAATCTCTTGATTCTGAAGATTATAACCTTAGTGAAGAAGCACAAGAACTCTCAGACGATGATAAAGAGATATACCGTGTTACTGTCTATCAGGCTGAGGAAAGCGACACAGATTCATTTGAAGATGACCCTGAAATCTCCCCAGGTGATTATTGGAAGTGTACTTCATGCAGTGAAATGAATCCTCCGCTCCCACCCCATTTTAACAGATGTTGGGCACTTCGTGAGAACTGGCTTCCTGAAGATAAAGGAAAAGAAGAAGAGAAGATGCTTGAGAGTCCCAAACAAGAAAACGCAACTCAAGTAGAAGAGGACTTTGATGTTCCCGACTGTAAAAAAACAGCAGTGAGTGACTCCAAAGAGTCCTGTTTTGAAGAAAATGATGATACTGTAACACGAACCTCCCAGTCTCAGGAGAGTGAGGACTATTCCCAGGCATCCACTTCCAGTAGCATCATTTACAGCAGCCAAGATGTACGAGAACTTGAGAGGGAAGAAGCACAAGGCAAAGAAGAAAGTTTGGAATCCAGATCTCGCCCTATTGCCACTGAACCTTGTGTGATTTGCCAAGATCGACCTAAAAATGGTTGCATTGTCCACGGCAAAACAGGACATTTAATGGCGTGCTTTATGTGTGCAAAGAAACTAAAAAAGAGAAACAAGCCATGCCCAGTGTGTAGACAACCAATCCAAATGATTGTGTTAACTTATTTCCTCTAGTTGACCTGTCTGTAAAATTAGGATTATATATTTCTATCTATATAGACCTGAAAATGTAGATGGTTATTTTGTCAACTTGAAATTTATTTTTATTTTTTTTTAAATTCATTAAGTGAAAGATTTATTTCAGTCCATATAGATTTCTACCTCTGGGGAGGGAGGAGGTAGTGAAAATTCACTTTCTTTTAGGAAAATTTCACTTTTGTTTATATTGGGATTTTAATATAATTTGAATTGGATTTACAGCTCATCCTTTTATCCCGTTCCCTCATTTTCCAATTTATCTCCTGTAGACCATTCAAACATAATTTATTATCATTTGTGGAAGGATATTGCATGTGAAAGATTTACTATTTAAATTTTAGATATTCTTTAACCTGGTCTGTGGTATCCCTGTTCGCTCAGAAATTCTTAAAATATGCTTAATAAAAAGTAGATATTAAAAAAAAAAAGCTTACCCCAGTGAACTCATGTTGTACTTGTCCTTTTGTGCTTGGCTTACTTGGCTTAGCATGATTTCCTCCAGTTCTTCCCATTCAGCAATGTGCCTCATGCATTCATCACTGCTTTTTAGCGATGCGTAGTACTCCATTGTATGTATGTACCACAGCTTTTTAATTCACTCGTCAGTTGATGGAAATTTGGCTTGTATCCAAGTCCTAACAATTGTGAACTGTGCCACATTGAACACTGGAGCACCGATGTCAAGCCCTGATTTGCTTCTGGGCTCTTCTGGGTATGTGCCCATTAGTTGGATTGCTGGTCATATGGAAACTCGATTTCCATCTCTTTTAGGTATTAGCATATCAATTTCCATAGTGGCTGTACATACTTACAGGTCCGCCAGCAGTGGATGAGAGTTCCTGTCTCCCCACAGCCTCTCCAACACTTGTTGCTTTCTAATTTTTTGAATTAGGCTCTCTGTGAGGGTGTAAGGTGGTACCTCATTGTTGTTTTAATTTTCATTTCTCTTATGGCTTAAGATCAATATCATTTTCTCATATGTTTGTTGGCCATTTGGATTTCTGCCCCTGTGAAACTTCTGTTCAGGTCCTTTGCCCACCTCATCAATGGGCAATAGTTTTTTTTCTTTTTGGAAGCCAGCAGAGTATTGTAGATTTTAGTAACAAGGCCTTTGTCTAATGTGTATTTGCTAAAGCTGTTTTCTCAGGCCGTGGACTCTCTTATTACTCTCTGGGTGAATTCTCTTGAAGTACACAGGTATTTTATCTTCAGTATATCCCATATGTCAATTTGTGTCTCTTCTGTGTTTGTGTTCTTCCCTATTTCTGATAGCCTATGTATTCCCTGTGCCAAAGTTCTCAAGTTGGTCACAGTTCCCTCATTGATGGTCCTAATAATTTGGGGCTTAACTTCAAGGTATGTGATCCACCTTGAGTTTATTCTTGTGCATGGAGTGAGGTAAGAGTATTGCTTCATTTTTCTGCAGTTCTCCCCATATAGATCTCTTGTTCTTTTAGTCAGGTATATCCCTAAGTATTTCAATTTATATTTGGCTATTGTGAAGGGTACCACCTTTTTCATCTCCTCTTCTGTGGTCTTATCTGATGTGTATAACACTCTGACGGACGTCTGTTTGTTGTTCTTGTATCCTGCCACTCTGCCAAACTCCTCTATTGCTTCCAGTACTCCACTTGTGGAGTTTTTGTGATTTTCCATATATAAAATCATATCATCTGCAAATAACTATAGTTTCACCTCTTCCTTCCCCAAACGAATACCTTTGATGTCTCTTCTTTGCCTTATGCTGTTAGCATGATATTAAATAAGAGTGGGGACAAGAAGCATCCTTGTCTGGTCCTCTTTTTCAGTGGGATTTTATTAGTCTTTTCTCCATTGACTACTACGTTGGCTGTTGGGTTTTCATACATAGATTGTATTATTTTGAGGAATTTCCCTTCCATTCCTATCTTCTCTAAGGTGTTTAACAGGTATTGGTGTTGGATCTTGTTGAATGTTTTTTTCTGCATCTATTGATATTATCATGTGGTTCTTATAGTTTTTCATGTCAAGGTGATGAAAAATAGTAATGGCCTTTCAGATGTTGAACCATCCCTGCATCCCTGGTATGAATCCCACTTGGTCATGGTGAATTATTTGTTTTATATACTTTTGTATTCTGTTGGCTAGTGTTTTGTTAAGGATTTTTGCATCGATGTTCATTAGGGAGATTGATCTGTAGTTGTCAATTCTTGTGGGATCCTTGCCTGATTTTGGTATCAGAGTTATACTAGCTCCATAGAAGGAGTTCAGGAGTTTGACATCTTTTTCTATGTTCTGGAAGAGTTTGTGTAGGATTGGTGTTAGTTCTTCCCTAAATGCTTGATAGAATTCTCCAGTGAAGCCATCTGGTCCAGGGGATTTTTTTTGTCAGTAATCCCTTGATAACTTTGTCTATTTCTTCTATTGCTATGGATCTCTAGAGATTCTTGATGTCCATTGAGGATAGTCTACGGAGGGATTGTTTTTCCATGAATTTGTTCATATCTTCCAAGTTGTTGAATTCTTTGGAGTACAATCCTTCATAGTATTGTGTACTTATCCTTTTGATTTCATTAGGGTCTATTGTTATGTCCCCTCTTTCATCCCTTATTCTTGCTACTGAAGTTTTCCCCCTCATTTCCTTAGTTAGATTTGCAAGAGGTCTGTTGATTCTGTTTATCCTTTAAAAGAACCAACTTTAAGCAGCATTAATTTTTCCATAGTTTTTTTATTTTCCCTCTCCTGAATCTCAGCCCTGATTTTTATTATTTGATTTATTTTGCTGTTAGTAGGATTGACCTGCTGACTCTGCTCTAGTTGTAAATTTTGTGCCAGCACATCAATCATGCGTCTCTCTTCCTTTCTCAAGTGTGCATGTATTGCTCTGAAACTTCCTCTGATAACTGCCTTTGCTGTGTCCCATATATTTTGGTATGTCATGCGCTCATTCTTGTTGGTTTCTAGAAATTTCCTAATTTCATCTGTGAGCTGTGCCAGTACGCACTCCTTTTGCAGTAGAGAGTTATTCATCTTCCGATTGTTTGCTCTGGTTTTCTTCATCCTCCTGTTGGTTTCTAACCTTATGGCACAGTGGTCAGAAAGAGAGGTCCGTATGATATGAATGTGATTAAATTTATGTAGATTCACCTTATGCACCAGCATGTGGTTTATCTTTGAATATGTGCAATGTGGGCTTGAAAAGAATGTGAATTTTTGTATTTGGATCAAAAGCTCTGCAAATATCTATCAGGTAAAATTGTCTAAATGCAGTGCTCAGATCTCTAGCCTTCTTGTTGAGTTCTTTTCCTGTGATCTACGTTTATCAGAGAGTAGTGTATTGAAGTCACCCACTATAGTTGTTGAGGCTGTGATTTCTTTTTTCATCTTTTGATCGACATTTTCAGTGGGTCTATCATTCAGGGAGTATATGTTTACAATGCTTAGTGGTTTTTGTCTACCATTCCCTTGAGCATTATATAGTGTCCCTCCTTATCTCTTTTTATACTTTGCACTTTGAAGATAATTTTAACTTAGATTAGGATTGCAGCCTCTGGTTTTTCGAATTACTGTTTGTTTTGGTATGCCTTTGATTTTCATCCCATTTTAGTCTGTAGCCTTGAGATGTGTCTCCTACAGGCAGTAGATGGATGGGTTGTTTTCTAAGCAAGCTTCCTGTCACAGTCTTTTAAAGTCTGAGTTCAGGCCACTGATATTCAATGTTATTATCTCCATCTGCAGACTCTGTGATGTAATGTAATAACTTTTGTGTTGGGTGTTTTCCTACCTTCCTTTCCCAGTGTGTTGTTCGTGTGTGTGTGTGTGTGTGTGTGTGTAATTATTGACTTCTTTCCAACCTTAAGCCAATGCTATTTTGGGGTCTGCTTTCTCTTTGTTGTCATCTCGGTGAGGTTGTTCTACGTGGCAGGCTCTTACTTATGCTTGGTGAGTGTGGTTCTTCTGCTCATACTGGTTCGGCAAGGATCATTTGTAGGGCTGGGTTTCTTCTAACGCATTATTTGAGTTTTTCCTTGACTGGGAAGACTCTTACTTCTCCATCTATTTTTGATCAATAATTTGGCTGGGTAGAGTATTCTTGGGTTTGCATTGTTTTCCTTCAATATTTGGAATGTTACTCCATTCTCTCCTCCTCTTCATAGTTTCTGCTGATATGTCTGAGCATATTCTTATTTGGGAACCTTTATGTGCTATTGCTTGTTTTTCCATAGCTGCTTTCATGATTTTCTCCCTTTCCTCAAAATTGTATAATTTACCTATTATGTGCCTTGGTGACTTCTTCTTGGTATTCAATCTGGCTGGCGTTCTTTCAGCCTCCTGTATGCTTGCCTGGTTTTCATTCATTAAGCTGGGGAATTTTTCCTCCAAGAATTCTCTCACTGTTTTTGCGGATGACTTCTTTGTTGCATCTTCCTCCGGTAAGCCAATAATTCTAATGTTGTTCTGATTCATAGCATCAAACATAACTCTTAGCTTTCTTCAGCTTCTCTGATGCTCTTATTATATTTTTATTCACGTTTGTTAAAGTCTGCTTGGCTGTCCTTCAAGTCACTGATGCGGTTCTCTGCTTCCTCCAGTCGATTTTCGAGGTCCGTGTTTCTGCAACTGGTTTTTTGTCATATCCTCCCTAAGCTCCTGCATTTCCCTTTGGTGTATGGCCTTTATCTCCTCTATCATTTCATCCTTCTCCAGTATTGTTTCCCTCATATCCTGT
Source organism: Tenrec ecaudatus (assembly GCF_050624435.1). Lineage (NCBI taxonomy): Eukaryota > Metazoa > Chordata > Mammalia > Afrosoricida > Tenrecidae > Tenrec > Tenrec ecaudatus. The sequence goes on along the minus strand of NC_134541.1, from coordinate 109,936,855 downwards.
ATGACTTCAAGCAGCATTGTCAAAATTTCTTTCTGTGACAGCTCCTTGTCTGATTCTTCTATGCATGTCTCTATGTTCAGGATATTTTCTGTCATTCCTTTTTGTTTCTCCTGGTTTGTTGTTGTTGTTGTTGAGGGCATTGGGCTGAAGGCTGTTTGCTTTGCATTGTTTTATAGGAGTCAGGTGCTATTTTCCAGGGGGTCAAAGAGCACTTGCTCTTTCTGGGGCAATGTAGGAATGCTTCTTCAAACTACCTAGAGCTAATTTCACTATGGAATTAACCTACCATTTTATCCTCCTGTGGCTTCTCTCTCATTGCGTCTTAAGTTCTTGATATCCCAATTATCTCCTCCCCAGGAGAGTTCTGCCTGGCCCATCACTTGGGCTCCAGGTGATCTGTTTACTAACAGGACAGACCCCTAAGATGCATGTTCTGACTTCTTTGTTCAGTGCACTGCCTGCCCCTGGCTATGGAGCCAGAGTCTGAACTATGAACTCTTACCTGGGCTTCTCTGCTGACCTGTTCTTTGCTAGCATGGTCCTTAACCTCAGTTTCTTCATCTGCAAATGGGGATCAAAACAGACACTGATATGAAAAGAAAAGATGTCCCTTTAAGGACTCAGGGGAACTTGATCCAAGCTATGATCTTTTGAATCCCCTCCTATGCAGATGAGAGAAGATGAGGAGGACTTGATGCATTTGAATTGTGGTGCTGACAAAGAATATGGTAGTATTGTGGACTGCCAGAGGAACAAACACAACTGTCTAGGAAGAAATAGAATGCGCCTTAGATATTAGAATGGCAGACTTTGTCTTAAGTACTTTGAAGGTTTCCAGAGAAGGCTCAGTCACACTTGGTAAAGGGAGGGTCAGAAAAAAAAAAGAGATAAATTGCTCAAATGGCTGAAACAATGGGCTCAAACATGAAATTAGTGAGGCTGGAGGAGGAAGGGGTAATTGTACATGGGGTAACTGTGAGCCAGCATCAAATGGATGACACTTAACAGCAGCCACTGCTCCTGCTGCATCAAGGGGTTTTGAGGGTGAAACTGGACAAGCAGGGCAGAATTTTTGTGACTGATGATGTGGATTAAGGTGGTGACAGTCCCAGTCATTGAAGGCTGGCCTCACCAAGGCCAAGTATTGGCCACCAAAGTTTTCAGGCACAGAAAGTAGCCCATCTAGTGATGAATGAGATGCTCTACTACTTCCCAGCACTGGAAAAGCCCTTCCTGTGTGGGCTGCAGAGCTTAGGAGTCCATTGTTAACACCTGGAATTCTTCAGCTTACAGCTTTATGGCAGAGGACATGGGGTCTACACCAACCAAGATGGTGGAAGCCAAGAGTGGGCCCAAGCAAGTTGTCCATGAAGCAGAAAGAAAAGGGCATTGCCCCCAACCCTTTTCCATCAACACAGTCAAATAAAGAGCAATCCTGTAAGATTTCCACAGTGAATACACATCTACCCACTGTTTTGCTGCTCAGATGTTTAGTACTATTTGAGGGCATTCTAAGACTAGAAGAACCACAGAGCCGAGCCCAGCCCAGATTACTGTCCCACAGAATTATGAGTCAAATTATGCCTGTTGTTTCAAAATATTTTCATTTTATGTTAAGTGTAGTGCAATATAAATAAAACTTGCTACCAGTGATATTGACTACTTTCAAATCATTGTGCAAAATGGTTATTTTTTTAAGACACTAATTTCAGGGACTGTTTGTTACTCATCAAAGCTAACAGGGCCTAATAGATACATCTTCCAAAGTCTTGGCTTCTGACTTCTGTACTGTCCTGCCTCACATGGTATGTGTCTAGTAGATATTGGATTTGTTATGGCTGTTTGGTAAAAGGACAATATTTTATTCTTAAAATAATTATTTGGGCAACTCTTACAGCTCTTATTATAATGTATACATCCATCCATTTTGTCAAGCACATTTGTACATATATTCCCATCATCATTTTAAAAACATTTTCTATCTACTTGAGCCCTTGGTATCAGCTCCTCATTTTTTCCCCTCCCACTGCCATTCTCCTTCCTTCATGAACCCTTAATAGTTTATATATATATTTTTCATGTCTTTCACCAACCGCTGTCTCCCTTCACTGACTTTTCTATTGTCTGTTCTTCTGGGCAGTAGAATGTTATGTGTTGATTATTGTGATGGGTCCTCATTTTTCCCTACACCTTCCCCCTACCCTCCAGGTATTGTTACTCTCATTTTTGGTCCTGAGGGGTTTATCAGTCCTGGATTTCCTGTGCAGCAATCTCTTATTTACACCAGTGTACATGCTCTGGTCTAGCCAGACTTGCAAGGTAGAATTGAGTCATGATTTGGGGACGGGGGTGGAAGAATTAAAGAATTAGAGGAATGTTGTGTTTCAATGATGATATACTGCAGTTCATCTCTTCATTGTGACCGTTCTGTGAGGGGATGTCCAATTGTCTACAATAGACTTTGCGTCGACACTCCACTATCTCCCTCATTCACATTGATATGATTTTTTCTTCCAGGTCTTTGATGCCCAATAACTGTTCCCATCAACACCTCATGATCACACAGGCTGTGTGCTTCTTCCATGTGGGCTTTATTGCTGCTCGCTAGATGGCTGAATTTTTATCTTCAAGCCTTTAAAACTACAGATGCTATATTTTTTGATAACTGGGCACCATTAGCTTTCTTCATCACATTTACTTATGCTCCCATTTTTTTGTTCAGTGACCATGTTGGGAAGGTAAGCATCACAGAATCCCAGGTTATTAGAACAAAGTGTTCTTACATTGAGGGAGTGCTTGAATTGAGCCCCAATGTCCACCTGCCATCTTAATACTTAACATATAAATATATGTGCATGGATATATTTCCCTATTTATATATATAAATATATTTACATATGTACATGTCTGTGTTTACACTTTTATAACTGTCCGTTACCTCCTAGTTATTTCCTCACTTCCCCTTTTCTCCCTCTTGTCCTACTATAATGGTTGACTTTCATTAAGTCCCCCAGGCTACATGGCATTTCATCAAATGCCACTAGGCATCCTATGGCCTCATCACCATCGATTTCAGATCACTTGTTGCTCCTTTTTTCTTTTTTAACTTTTGTAAGGCCTCACAAGCTAGTTGTCTTGAAATGTCCTGAGAACTAAACCTCCACAATGCCACCACTTTGACCTTTGCCTTCGAGGGAAATCTCAGGGCAAATCCAAAAATAACAATCCATCAAAGCACAGAAGAATAAGGAAAGAAATAATCTTTTCTACTTATACCTTTTGTAAAACTGATTCAAGGAAGGTCCAACTCTCACCAGTAATAACAAATGCCTAGTCCTGCTCTATATCATGATCCGAGAAGTGCGAGAGACCAGGGGAGGAGTGTCCAAGAGGAGGCAGAGTTCCAACTGCCACTCACAGTCTACAGAAGGACAAGGAAAATCTCTTTAGTCTAAAAACAAGATCCATTATTGGTAGAATTTGTTCCTGAAATTACAAATGACTCTGGTGCTAGCTTCCAGGAGCTGGACCAAACTTCCCATGTGAAGAGCAGGGGCCTAACCAAGGCCACCCTTATGTCTGTCCAGCTGATGCTAAATCTGGGTTTCCCACTACGCAGTCTGGTGCAATAATTCCCTGAAACAAATGGCAGAGTCCACTGAAATCGTTATCCTTATGAGTTACAGTTTGATTCTCACAGAGACAAAAGAACACACGGGCAAGGTCTGGGGAGGTTCCAAATCGAAGACTGCGTGTTCCCAGGGACGTGTCACCTCCTGTACGCCAAAGTCTACACCCACCAGGAAGCCTCAGTGTCCAGAGTTTTTATTGCAGTGTCAATATTTTATTATGTAGATATATTATATTCCAGGAAAGAGAAAAAACACATTGCCAATAAGTCATAGAGTCCTTTACGAAACAAAAATATCAAAACGTGAAGCTATTGTGTCTCAGGATATCCCCATCTAGGGCTATGCAGTTTGGAATCTTTCTAACCCTTTCCCAGAGGACTCTGTGCTCTTCTATGTAAGCCAGGCCACAGTGGCCAATCTCCTCCCACTAGAACTTCATCGCAAAGCATCCTAGAGGGGATTTACTAGACTTTGTTGATGCCCAAAGAACATGAGTCAAGATTTTTTTGAAATGCATATAGTCGCTGAATCTGCACTGGAAATGACAGAACTCTCTAGAAACTAACCAAAGTGGAAGGAATAAATAACCCTAGTACTATAAACCCAACATGCTCAAAATAATAATAATAATAGACCCAATTAGATTAATGTACCAAGGGGACCTGCAAGATGTTGATAGCAAAAGAACTAGATGGTGTCCGGCTACTGCTGTGGACTACTCTGAGAGGGATCTCAGTGGGAGTGTCTGGGTTAAGTGGGAGCTAATTCTCTGAGAGGGATTACACTAGGAGGGCCTGGGTAGAGTGGGAAGGCCTGCTCTGAGAGGGATCTCAGTGAGAGGTCCTGGGTACAGTGGAAGGGAATGCTGTGAAAAGGATCACAGTAGAAAGGCCTGGATAGTGCTGAAAGAAAACACAAAACCATAAAATGATGATTTTTTAAAAGACCAGGCTTACTGGTGGGACAGAGACTGAGGGAGTCCCCAAGACTATGACCTCTCATTATTTTTTTGTGTTTGTTTTTAACATTTTATTGAGGGTTCTTACAGCCTCTGAAACAATCCATACATCAATGGCATTGAGCATATTTGTACATATGTTGCCATCATTATTTTCTAGACATTTGTTTTCTATTGAGCCCTTGGTGTCTGCTGCTCTTCCCCCTACACACACACACAACCTCGTGGCCCCTGGATAAATTATTATTATTTTCACATATTTCACTGACCACTGTTTCCCTTCCTCCATGGTTTCTGTTGTTTGTCCTCTGGGATGGGTGGTGGGGGTGAAGTTATGTATCAATCATTGAGACCAGTTCCCCCTTCCTTTTCTCCTCTTCCAACCTACCCCTTTCATCCTGGTCTCACTACTCCATTTCTGTTCCTGGTTTCTGTGTGTCATGAGCTTGTACTTTTTTTCTGTACCTATGCACATGCTCCGGTCTAGCCCTCAGTGAAGAGCAGTACTAGGGTCATGATGGTGGGTGGTGAGGAAGCCTCAAGGAACCAGAGGAGTATTGTGGCTTTCTTTGATGCTTTACTGCACCCTGGTAGACTCATCCTTTCCCTGTGACCCCTCTGTGAGGAAATGTTCCATTGACAACAGCAGGGCTTTGTGTCTCTGCTTCAACTTCCTTCATTCTCAACAATAGGGTTTTTGGTTATTTATTTGTGTGGGGTCTTCTGATGCCTGTTAAGTGGACCCAGTGACACCTCATGATCACACAAGCTGGTGTGCTTCTTTTACATGGGCTTATTGCTTCTCTGCTAGATGGACACTTGTTTAAGTTTAAGCCTTTAAGACCCCAGATGCTATATCTTTTAATAGCCGGGCACCATCTGCCTTCTTCACCACATTTGCTTATGCACCCATTTTGTCTTCAGTGATTGTGCCAGGTGGGTGAGCATGTCAGACTGCCAATTTGTTAGAACAACGTGTTCTTGTGGTGAGGGAGTGTATGAGCAGAGGCCCAAAGTCTGTCCACTTCCTCAGTGTATTGCCATATAAATATATGCACACAGGCCAATACCTCTATTTTTGTGGATTAATGTATTTAAATATGTACACCTATAGGTTTATACCTCTATCCATTGCTTTGCTTCCTAGATCCTTCCTCTGTTTCCTTTTACCTTCTTCCTGCCCTGCCATCACTTTCCTCCTATTTCTGCCTCTGGATACTTCATCTTAACTAGTTTGCTGTTGCTCAGACACCATCCCCCCCTCTGGATCCCTATATCCTCCATGTTGTTGACTCTAATTCCCTAGTTGTTCCCCTGTCTATGGGGCTGCCTGCTCACCACACCATTTCCCTGCCACCCTCACCCTCCAAGTCCCACTGGGAGTGTTTGTCTCACTGCTTTCTTCTTGGGCTTGCTTCCCATGCTTACATAAGCAGGCAAACCATCTATGACATACACCAAACAAAAAGAAAACACAAGATTGAAAAAAGGAGAAGGAAAAAAGAGAGAGTATACATAAATCCAGGTGTGTTTACTAACCTTCATGACTATCTCCCCACTAGACATGGGTGAAGTCCAGGAGCTGCCTCTCCTGGCCTGAAGTCCTTTTGGGAGGCTCTTCAGGGGCTTCACAGCTTTGCTTTGCTCCAATTGCTGATCTGGTATGGTCCCTTCTTGATTTGTCCCACTCTGGGGGCCTTCAGATCACACTACCTCCCAGCCATGCGGCCCCAAAATTGTCCTCGGTCGCAGCCTGCTCAAGTAAGGGGACAACATTACATGAGCTGTTGTTGGCCTCACAGACCCCTCTGTGTCCCATCAGCTCCCAGCAGGGATGTCATCTTCTAGACCTGGTGTGCCCGCAAGGGGTCCAGTCCTCCATGCCTGTCATATATAAGTAGGGAATCCAACAATAAGAGACACCAAACAAAAAGAAAACAAAAGTGTGAAAAGAGAAAAAAAAACAAAATTCCATGAGCTTCCCCTCCCAGCCTGTAGTCTAATTGCTGGACTCTTCAGGGTCTTTGTGTTTTCTCTTTGCTGCCCTTGCTGTTCTGTTTCCTTTTCGTTTGCCCTGCTTCAGGGTGATTCAGATGGGGCTACCTCCCCGCAGTGTGTCTCCAGTATTGTCCTCTACTGAGGTGTGCTCCAGTGTCTTGAGCTGTTCTCAGCCCTACAATCCTCTCTATGCCTTATCAGCTCTGTGCAGGGACATCATCCTCCAGGTTTGATGTGCTGATATGGGGTCTAAAGCATCCCTTTCTCTTTTTCCTTCTTGGTTTGCTTCCATATGAGCGTGGCACGCTGGCCCTCTCCCCTGCCTGTAAAATTCATGTTGTCATTTGCAGTACATACATCTAGGGAGGGGGTTAGTTTGGCTCTGATTAGAGCCAGCCCTGTAGCTCAATCTTTTCACGCCTTTCTCCCTGTGATTAGTTTGCCCTCAAATTTTGGTGTGCTGAGGTGGGGGCTGCATACACACTCCCATTCTGTGGAGACATAAAAATACTCTCCCCCTGGGTGTGTTAGTAACTTGATCCTTCTCTCCCCCATGCCATCATCTCCCCCCATCTTTTCTCCCTCCCCTTATGCTTCTTTGTGTTGGAATAACATGTACCTCCTTGGGTTTGCTCTGACCTCCACCCGACCCCCTGTACCTCAACCTGAATAGAGTGAGATAAGTGGCTTTTCTTCTATACCTACTGTGTTGGTTATACTTGCCTCGTGCGACTCATATTGTACTTGTCCTTCTGTGTTTAGCTAATTTCGCTTAGCATAATTTCCTCAACTCTTCCCATGAAACGACATGCTTCAAGTGATCATGAGTGCTTTTTAGTGTTGCATAGTACTCCATGGTGTGTATGTGCCAGAATTTATTCATCTACTTATCCATTAGTGGAAATTTAGGTTGGTCCCAATTCTTTGTGATTGTGAATTGCACCACAATAAACATTGCAGCACAGATGACTGGTCGTGGATTCTTTCTTACCTGTTCTGGGTATATGCCCAGTAGAGGGATAGCTGGGTTATCAGGTAGCTCAATTTCCATTTGTTTTAAATATCACCAGGTCACACTCCACAGAGGCTGTGGTATCTACAAAACCACCAGCAGTGGAGGCGAGTTCCAATCTCACATGTCCCCTCCAACATTTGTTGCTCTCTGATTTGGGCTATCCTCAAGGGTGTTAGATGGTATCTCATGGTTGTTTTAATTTACTTTTCAGTGATGGCTAATGAGAAGCAGCATTTTCTCATATGCTTATAGATCATTTGGTTCTCCAATGTTATGAAAGTTCTGTTCAGGTATTTTGCCCACTTCCTCAGGGGTTTAAGTAATTTCCTTTAAAAAATCATTTTATTGGGGGCTCGTACACCTCTTATCACAATCCATACATCCATTGTGTCGAGCACATTTGTCCATTTGTGGCCCTCATCATTCTCAAAACATTTACTTTGCACTTGAGGTCTTGGTATCAGCTCCTCATTTTTCCATCTGTTGCCTTAATACTAAACCTATAAATATATGCACATACATCTATTTCCCCGTCATCACACACAATTATATTTACATATGTACATGGAAGTATTTAGACCTCTATAAATGCCCTTTGCCTCCTCATTCCTTCTATTTACTTTTCTTTCCTCTTGTTTCACTATCATGTTCAGCCTTTTTTGGGGGTTTCAGTAATTCCTCTTGGTTACATTGCCCTTGATCAAGCCCTAACAGGCCTCTTACACTCTCCTTGTCACTGTTTTTGGATCACTTGTTGTTCCCTTGTCCCTGTGTTTGTTAACACCTCTTCCTTTCTCCCTCATCCCCCTCTCCCATATGCACCCCAGTACCACTGGTCCTGTTGTTTTCTCCTCCAGATTATTTATCCCACCTATCTTTTCTAGATAGACCGGCAAAGATAATAATATGCAGAAAAACAAGACACAGCAGAACAAAGCAAAAAAAGAAAACAACAACAGCAAAACAAACAAACAAACAATGACAAAAGAAAGAAAAAACCTGCAAATCATTCAGGTTCTGTTTGTTGACCTTTAGGTGTGTTTTCCAGTCGAGTCTGATGTCGAACCATGCCCTGACCCCAACATCCTCCCTCGGGACTTCCTTGCTCTGCTCCCCTTGGTGCTCTGTTGCACACCCTTAGTGTTTTGACTCGGTGTGGTGGGGTCAGATCGGACGGAATTTTCAAACTGTGTTCCCAGTGTAGTCCCCTGTAGGGTTATGGGTCAGTGAGAGATGTCATATCTCATAGTGGGGACGGCAATAAGATCATCTTTGTGTATTGGCTGCTCTGAGCAGGAATATTATCATCAAGGCTTGCTGGACCAGTATGTGCTCCACTCTCTCTTCCTCCCCGTTCATACGCTCAGGTTGGTCCCAATTCCCTCATTGATGGTCCCAATAGTTTAGGGTTTTACCTCAAGGTCTGTTATCCACCTTGAGTTTATTCTTGTGCATGGAGTGAGCTAAGGGTCTTACTTCATTTTTCTGCAGGTAGATAACCTTTTTTCCCAGCACCACTTGTTGAAGTGGGCATTTACTTCCCATTGGATAATTTTTGGGCCCTTATCAGTTGTCTGTATGCTGATGCTTTTACTTCTGGGTTTTCAGTTCTTTTCCATTGGTCTGAGTATCTGTCATTATACCAATATCATGTGGTTTTGACCACTGTGGCTGTTAATAGGTACTGAAGTCAGGTAGAACAAGCCATCCCACTGTATCCTTTTTCTTGAAGAGTTCTTTGCTAATTCGGGACTTCTTCCCTCTCCATATGAAATTGGTAATCAGTTTATCCATTTCTTTGAAGAAAGATGAGAATAATTGTATCAGGATCACATTAAACTTAAACAGTGCCTTGGACAGAACTGACATCTTTACTATATTGAGTCTTCCAATCCATGAGCATGGGATATTCTTTCATTTGTTGAGGTCACTCTTGGCTTCCTGTAATCGTGTTCTGTAGTTTTCCTCATATAAGTGTTTTGTTTTTTTAGTCAGGTATATCCCTAGAGATTTCAAATTCTGCTTGACTATTGTGAAGGGTACCACCCTTTTTATCTCCTTTTCTGTGGTCTTAATAGATGTGTATAGCAGTCCAATAGGCCTCTGTTGGTTGATCTTACATCCTGCCACTCTACCATATTCCTCTATTGCTTCCAGTACTCCCCTTGTGGAGCTTTTGTGATTTTCCAGATATAAAATCATATCATCTGCAAATAACAGTAGTTTCATCTCTTCCTTCCCCAGGCAAATACTTGTGATGTCTTTTCTTTACCTTATGCTGTTAGCTAAAACCTCCAATATGATGTTAAATAAGAGTGGGGACAAGGGGCATCCTTGTCTGGTCCCCTCTATCAGTGGGATTCTGTTAGTCTTTTCTCCATTAACTACCACTTTGGCTGTTCATTAAGTATATTGGTCTGTAGTTTTCAGTTTTTGTGGGATCTCTGCCTGGTTTTGGTATCAGTGCTATCCTAGCTTCATAGAGGAGTATGGGAGTTTACCATCTTTTTTCTATGTTCTGGACGAGTTTGTGTATGATTGGTGTCAGTTCTTCCCTGAATGCTTAGTAGAATTCTCCTGTGAAGACACCTGGTTCAGGGTACTTGTTTGTTGGCAATCGTTGATAACTTTGTCTATTTCTTCTATTGTATTGCTATGGGTCTGATGAGATTCTTGACGTCCATGTGGGATAGTCTAGGGAGGGGTTGTTTTTCCAAGAATTTGTCCATGTCTTCCAAGTTGTTTAATTCTTTGGAGTACAATCCTTCATAATACTGTGTAATTATCTTTTTTATTTCATTGGGGTCTGTTGTAATGTCCTCTCTTTCAACCCTCATCTTTGCTATTCAAATTTGTTCCCTCCTTTCTTTGGTTAGGTTTGCCCGAGTCTATCGATTCTGTGTATCTTTTCAAAGAACCAACAATTTTTCCCATAGTTTTCTTTTTTTTCCCTTTCCTGAATCTCAGCCCTGATTTTTATTATTTGTTTTCTTTTGCTATTAGTAGGATTGTCCTGCTGACTCTGCTCTAGTTGCTGTAAATTTTGTGCCACCACATCAATCATAAGTCTCTCTTCCTTTTTCAGATGTGATTGTATTGCTATAAAACTTCCTCTGAAGCACGCCTTTGCTGTGTCTCGTGTTCTCATCCTCGTTGATTTCTAGGAATTTCCCAATTTCATCTTTGATCTGGGCCAGTACAAATTTCTTTGCAATAGAGAATTATTCATCCTCCAATTATTTGCTCTTGTTTTCTTCATCTTCCTTTTGTTGATTTCCAGCCTTATGGCACAGTGGCCAGAGAGAGAGGTCTGTATGCTGTCAATGTGCTTAAATTTATGCAAATTTGCCCTATGCCCCAGCATGTGGTCTATCTTCAAATATGTGCCATGTGGGTTTGAAAAGATTGTGAATCTTTTTATACTTGGATGAAAAGCTGAGTAAATATCTATCGGGTCAAATTGTCCTATTGTAGTATTTAGTTCTCTAGCCTCCTTATTGAGCTTCATTCCCTGTGATCTATATTTCTCTGAGAGTGGTCTATTGAAGTCAACTAGTATAATTGTTGAGTTTGTGATTTCTTTTTTCATCTTTTGGAGCGTTTGGTTAATGTATTTTTCTCTTTCCTCCCTGATTCGTTCTCCCTCATGAACTCTTTATCATTTATAAAGTATTATTATGTCATATTTTACACTCTCCAGGGTCTTCTTTCACCCACTTTTCTGTTGTACATCCCCCAGGGAGGAGATTAACTGTAGATCCTTGTATCAGTTCCCCTTTTCCACCCGACCCTCCCTCCACCCTCCTGGTATTGCCACGCTCAGCACTGTCTTGGATTCTTCTGTCTTGGATTCCATGTTTCCAGTTCCTACCTGTACCAGTGTACATCCTCTGGTCTAGTCGAATTTGTAAGGTAGAATTGGGATCATGGTAGTGGAGTGGGAGGAAGCATTTAGCAACTACAGGAACGTTCTATGTTTCATCGTTGCTACACTTCACCCTGACTGGCTCATCTTCTTCCCGCAGCCCTTCTGTAAGGGGATGCCAGGGGCCTACAGATGGGTCTTGGGTCCCCAATCTGTACTCCCTCTCATTCACAATGATTTGAGATTTTGCTCTTTGATGCATGATACCTGATTCCTTCACCAACTCATCATCTTAAAGGATGGTGTGCTTCTTCCCTGTAAGCTTTGTTGCTTCTGAGCTAGATGGCTGCATGTTTACCTTCAAGCCTTTAAGACCACAGACACTATATCTTTTGATAGCCGGGCACCATTAACTATCTTCACCCCTTTTACTTATGCACCCATTTGTCTTCAGCCATTGTATTGGAGAGGTGAGCACACAATGCTATGGCTTTTTGTTCTTTGATGCCTGATACCTGATCCCTTCGATACCTCTTGATCACACAGGTTGGTGTGCTTTTTTCCATGTGGGCTTTGTTGCTTCTCAGCTACATTGCCGCTTATTTATCTTCAAGCCTTTAAGACTCCAGATGCTATATCTTTTGATAGCTTGGCAACTTCAGCTTTCTTCACCACATTTGCTTTTTGCACCCATGTGTCCTCAGTGATCATACAGGGAAGGTGAGCACACAATGATATTATTTTTTGTTCTCAAAGAACCTGCTTTTTGTTGCATCATTTTTCAATGTTCTTTTTGTCTTTCCACTGGTTTAACTCTGCCCTAATTTTTATTATTTTTTTCTTTTGTTATTGGAGAGATTGTTCTGTTGACTCTGTTCTAGTCGCTGGATGTTTTCTGATAGCGTATCAGTCATAAGTCTCACTTCTTTTGTTATGTATGCACTTGTTGCTATCAAGCTTCCTCTGATAACTGCTTTTGCAGTATCCCTGAGGTTTTAATACATTTTATTCTCATTCTCACTAGTTTCCAGAAACTTCCTAAGCTCCTCTCTAGACTGGACCAATACCCATTCGTGTCACAGAAGATCGTTATTCATCCTTTTATTGTTTACCTTTGTTTTTCTGGTCGTCCTTTTGTTGATCTCCAGCTTTATGGTGTGGTGATCCGAAGAGGACGTCTGAGTAATCACTGTTTGAAGTTATTTAGGCTCGACTTATGCCAAACTATGTGGCCTACTTTTGAATGAAAGTCATGTACACTTGAAATAATGTGAATATTTTTCCATTGGGATGGAAGGCTCCATAAATGTCTGTCAGGTACAGGTGACTAAGTGTAGTTTTTAGGTCGGCAGCCTCCTTGCTGAGCTTCTTTCCCAATGATCTCTCTTTCTCTGATCAAGTTGTGTTGAAGTCACCTATTATGAATCTTGATTCTGTGGTTTCTTTTTTCATTTTTTTCAATAGTCTGAAAAATTTTGAAGATTTCTCATTAAGTTTTCGTTGGCTTGGTATACTTTCCCCTGGGCTTTTATTCTTAGCCAATATTTGTCTGCAAGCATAAGATGTGTTTCTTGTAGGCAACATGTTGATGGGTTATATTTTATATGAGCCAGATTGCTAGCCTTTGTCTTTTAATGGATGAATCGAGGCCATTGACATTCCATTATTAACATGATCTGTGGATTCATTGCTGTCAACTCACCTTTTGTGTTGGGTGCTTTCATATCTCCCTTCATATAATTGTGCTGTGTTTGTGTGTGGGGCTTCTTTCTGGCCTTCTATTCCCTCTGAGACCATGCTGTCTTGGTAATTGCTGTTTGAGCATAGACTTCTGACAGGGGTTTGGTTATATGGTGGCCTCTTGCTTGTGCTTGATGGATGAAGGTCTTCTGACCATAGTGAGTTGGCAAGGATTTTCCACGGCCTTGGGTGTCTTACAGTGTATTCTCTGCTTCTACTAATCTGTTTGAGAGATCCCTGATTTTGTGTTTTGCTTTTGTTGCCTGCTCCATAAACTCTTGTTTTTCCCTTTGGTTCATGGACTTCATTCTCACTATCATGGACTTTATCTCCTCTCATCATTGCATCTTTATTCTGCGTTTTTCCCCTCATCTCCTGTATTAGTCTGAGCAGCCTTCTGAAAATTTCTTTTTGTCACAGATCATGTCTGATTCTTTTTTGAGTGTCTTTATCTCCACTGTTCCATTTTGTCTTTCTTGTTTTCTTCTCGAGGTTGTTTGGGTATGCTACTGTTTTCATGCTGTTTTTGAAGAACTGGGTGCTATGCTAGTGGGCAACCAAAGGGCCTTGGGCTGTGTCTCTCCTTTTCAAGGATTTCTTGTGGCTTACTATGGTAGTGGGTTGGCTGCTTTTACACAGTGTGCTACAGAAACTCAATGGCCATTGGAGCGGGGTGTCCTCGGCATCTTGGGTGAGGCTGGTGACTATAGGTGTACCCATTGTCCCAGCAGGGGATGGCTTGTAACTTGGACTGCATGAGCTTGTATGGGCTGTCAGGCCACAATTTACAACCTTTCAAAGAGTAGAGACTGGTGGCCTTTCCCATTTTTGTTATGCTAAAAACCCTAGGCTATGCGGTGGAGATTAGCTCTGGCTACCTTGTTCTGTTAATATATGCTAAAAGACAGAGTTCTTCAGGCTTACATTCAAGGCTGCACAAGAACCAAAGCCTTGAATTTAAAGCTTTTTTACCAAGAAAAAATATGTCCTGTTTTTATATTGGGCCTTTGGGGGCCCTGGTATTGAGGCTGTGCCACGCTGTCCCTGGGGGGATGACAAGAGGAATGTAAAAGGAAGTAGAAGAAAGAACTAGGAGACAGAGGACATTTATATATATTTAAATACAGACATACATATGTAAATATATTTATATATGATGATGGGGTAAAGATCTCTGTGCATATATGTATAGGTTTAGTATTAAGGTAGCAGATGGACATTGGATCTCCACTCAAGTACTTATCAATGCAAAAACCCTTTGTTCTATTAACCTGACATTCCATGATGCTCACCTTCCCAACACAATAACTGAAGACAAATGTGTATACAAGCAAATGTGGTGAAGCAAGCTGATGGTGCCCACTATCAAAAGATATAGCATCTGGGGTCATAAACACTTCAAGGTAAACAAGCGGACATCTAGCTGAGAAACAACAAAGCCAACATGGAAGAAGCACACCAGCCTGTGTGATCACGAGATGTCGATGAGATCAGGTATCAAGCATTAATGAACAAAAAATCATATCATTGTAAATGAGGGGGAGTGCAGAGGGAACCCAAAGTCCATCTGTGGGCAAGTGGACACCCCCTTACATAATGGTCTCAGGGATGAGACGAGCAGTCAGAGTGCAGTGTAGCAACGATGAAACATTCAACTTTCCTGAAGTTCTTAAATGCTTCCCCACTCCCACCACTATCATGATCCCAATTCTACCTTAAAAATCTGGCTAGACCAGAGGATGTACACTAGTACAGATAGGAACTGGAAATACAGGGAACCCAGGACTAATTTACCCTTCAGGACCAGTGGTGATAGTGGTGATACAGGGAGGGTGCAGGGAAGGTGGTGTAGGAAGGTGGAATCAATCACAAGGGTCTACATATAACCCCCTCCTTGGGGCATGGACAACAGAAAAGTGGGTGAAGGGTGACGTAGGACAATAAAAAACATGACAAAATAATAACATTATATAAATTATCAAGTGTTCATGATGGAGGGGGGCAAGGAAGGAGGGGGAAATGAGGAGCTGATACCAAGGGCTCAAGTAGAAGACAAATGCTTTGAGAATGGTGATGGTAACAAATGTACTTGAGACAATGGATGTATGCATGGATTGTGATAAGTGTTGTATGAGCCCCCAATAAAATGATATTGTTAGAAAGAAAGAAACATACATTTCATTACAATCCTGTGATAAGGAGGTTTATTGTACCAACTTGTCTCTATAGGAACATGAGGGATTAATAAGGTCGCTATTTGATTGGAGGGCAAAGAGACAAATGTCTCGGAAAGGCCCACTTCACTCTCTTGATCTCTGGTGATTGACTCTGAATGTGGCTGCTTTAACTAATTATCTGCCTCAACTTGTGGGCTATACTACCCGTGGGACAGCCAACCTGTGGATCTTGTGGCTAGAGCTTGAGGTTCTTTTGAGACCTGCTTTGCCACTGTGCTGGTGTGTACATCACTTGAGTTTGAGGCTGGCAGAGCTTGTCGTCTTGCATTGCTTGAGTTCGATATCCCAGTGATCTCTCTTTCTCTGATCGAGGTGTGTTAAAGTCACCTATTATGAATCTTTATTCTGTGATTTCTTTTTTTTTTCACCTTTTGAATAGTTTGTTAGATAAATTTTGCAGGTCTCTCATTAGGAGCCTATATATTTATTATGCTCACTGGTTCTTGGTTAACTGATTCTTTGAGCATTATATAGTGTCCCTGCTTGTGTCTTGTTATGGTTTTCATCGTGAGGTCAATTTTGGCACAGATTAAGATTGCAACCCCTGATTATTTTTTCTGTGAGCTTAATATGTGACTCTTGCAGGCAACAGATTTATGGGTTATGTTTTCTGAGCCAGACTGCTAGCCTTTGTCTTTTAATGGCTGGATTGAGGCCGTTTACATTCAGTTATTAATACGATCTGTGGATTCATTGCTGTCAACTCATATGTTTTGTGTTGGGTGTTTCCCTATCTCCCTTCATATCATTGTGTTGTGTTTGCATGTGGGGGGCTTCATTCTGGCCTTCTTTTCCCTCTGAGGCCATAGTAATTGTTATCTGTGCATTGGGCTCTGAGTGGAGTTGGACTATATGGTGGTTTCCTGCTTGTGCTTGATGGATGTTGGTCTTCAGACCATAATGAGTCAGCAAGGATTTTCCACAGGGTTGAGTGTCTTACTGCATATTCTTTGAGTTTTCCTTATCCAGGAGACTCTTACCTTGCCAACTATCTTAATCGATAGTTTAGCAGGGTAGAGGATTCTTGGGCAGGCGTTTTTCTCTTTCAATTTTTGGAAGCTGTTACTCCACTTTCACCTTCTTGTCATGGATTGTGCTGATAGGTCTGAGCATATTCTTACCTGAGCACCATTGTATGTGATGACCTCATTTTCTCTTGCTGCACTTAATATTTTCTCTTTTTCCTCAAGGTGAATATTTTGACTATTATGTGCCTTGGTGAGTTCTTCCTGGGGTGTAGTCTAATTGATATCCTCTCTGCTTCCTTTATGAGTGTCTGATTCTCATTTATTAAGTTGGGGAAGTTTGCTTCCAGAAATTCTCTCCCTAACTAAGCTGTTGACTCCTTCATTGCATCTTGTTCTGGAAGATCAATTATTTGAATGTTGTGCCTCTTAATAGCTTCAGTCATGGATTGCAGGTTTACTTTCTCCTCTTTGATTGTCTTGTGTGACTGTTTTTCCCAGTTGACGAACTCTTCATTATTTTTCCTCAAGGTCACTGCTACCATTCTCTGCATCTGTTTGTGACATCCTGATCTTGTGTTTTGCCTTTGTTATCTCCTCCATATGATCTTGTATCTCCCTTCGGTGCATGGAATTGATTTCCACTATCGTGGACGTATCCCCTCTATCATTGCATCCTTATTCTGCGTTCCTATCCTCATCTCCTGTATTAATCTGAGCAGCCTTCTGAAATTTTCTTTTTGTAGCAGATCATGTCTGATTCTTTCTTGAATGCTCTTTTCTCCGCTGTTGCATTTTGTCTTTCTTGCTTTCTTGTTGATGGTGTTGGGATGTCCTGCTGTTTTCATGCCATCTGGGAAGAGCTGTGTGCCATAGTTCAGGGAAACCAAGGGGCCTGGTCTCCTTCTCTTTTTCAAGGATTTTCTGTGGCCTAATAGGTGGTGGGTTGGGCCGCTTTGTAGGCAGTGTGCCACAGCAACTCAGTGGCCAAAGGGGGTGTGTCCTCAGCGTGAGGAGTGAGGCTGGTGACTATAAGTGTGCCTCTGGGCCAAGTGGGGGCAGGCTTGTAGCTTGGCTTGTATGAACTCGTATGGGCTGTCAGACTACAATCTGCAGCCTTTCACAGAGTGGAGCCTGTTGACCTTTTGTGTTTTTGTTATGTTAAAGAATGCAGGCTATGCTGTAGAGATTAGCTCTGGCTTCTTTGTTCTGTTAATATATGCTAAAGGATAGAGTTCTGCAGGCTTGCATTCAAAGCTACACAAAAGACCACAACCTAGAATTGAAAGTTTTTTACCAAGAAAAAAATATTTTCCTTTTTTATATTGTGTTTGTGGAGTGCCTTGGTATTGGGGTTGTGCCGTGCTCTCCCCTACAGGAAGGAGACTAGCTTAGCAGAGATAATTTTTTGGGGGGAATGGCTGCAACTGAATTCACTGCCACGTATCCAGTTGTGCTCTGTGCATCTGTGTTGTGACACAGGTAAATATCCAAGCGCCTCTTCAATGGCTGAAAATTATTGTCTAACTATCTATGGGTACCCATGCTGGCAAGTGTGAAGCTGAGGAGAGGCAAGGAGAGGATGGCTGATGTATTCCCTGTGTTCCTGGGTGAGGAGTGGGATTTCTAAGGCCTAGATTGCAAGCTCAGGGTGGCTAGTAATGACAAGAACTCCAGTGTGGGGTCGTGTGGCTAGGTCTCAGAGTTTCTCTGTAAGCGTTCGAATATGACCACTTTTAAACAGTAATCTGGGTAAATTTCTGCTAGCTGTGGTACTAGGGTGCAGGAAGGTGTCACAAACGCCATCCTTCAGGACCTGTCGTGGGGTTAGGGAAGCCTCCTGGCAGACATGATGATCTTAGAGTGTTTTAGTGTGTTCTCGAACCACTTTCTGGGTGACAAACAAAGGGAGAGGTCTGAGACGGACTCTAGTAAACTGAATCTATATTTAATACCTAGCCACCTTCCTTACCTCTTAATTTTCTGGGCTGGCAGCAGGAGCACCAGGCAGGTAATTCTACCTGGACACCATCTTTACTCCACCTCCCCTTTAACCTTTTAAGTCACCTCTGTGAATCAACTTTCAGCTAAACAATAGACTATTGTGAACTGGAAGGTATTCCTCCCCTTGAACAGTGGTTCTCAACCTTCCTAATGCTGCAACCATTTAATACGGTTCCTCATGTTGTGGTGTTGCCCAACCAAAAATTATTTTTCATTGCTACCTCATAACTGTAGTATTGCTACTGTTATCAATCCTAATGTAAATATCTGGGATGCAGGATGTATTTTCACTTTTATGAATTGAACACAATTAAAGCATAGTGATTAATCACAAAACAATATGTTATTATTATTGTGAAATATTTGTTTTCCGATGGTCTTAGGCAAACCCCTGTGAAAGGGTCTTTTGACCCCAAAAGGGTTCAAAACCCACAGAGTGAGAAACGATACCCTAGAACAACCAACCACAAGAAATCAGAGAGCATTTTCCCAGGGAGGAAGCCCAGCGGGCAGGAAGGGATGGGACAGAAGGTCAAAAGGAAAACAGAAACTCCAGGAGAGTGTGGAAAGAGGGCTATTAATTTGTAAGAATGGAGATCAATTTCATAAAACAAAATGTATATGCATTGTTGG
The DNA here is from genome assembly GCF_050624435.1 of Tenrec ecaudatus. NCBI lineage: Eukaryota > Metazoa > Chordata > Mammalia > Afrosoricida > Tenrecidae > Tenrec > Tenrec ecaudatus. The sequence continues at coordinate 109,917,808 of NC_134541.1, read as the reverse complement.
ATGGAAAACCAGTTTTCTCTGTCAGTTTGTATCCAAATCGCAGTAACAACTCAAAACCAAAAGTTGAGAGCAAGAGAATTCCCAAGGTGAAGGTTTTCTGCAGAAATTAAGCTAGGCTGTTGATTAACTTGAGGTGACTAAAGTCAAATAAAGGAAGACCCATTTCTTCAAGGCTCAAGGTTCAAAAACACATCTCTGAGGCAATAGACTTGGTAGGTCACCCCAGCTCCTCAGACCCCAGAAATCTGGATTCCAGGAAAATTAAACCCTTTTATCATAAGCCTGAAACAAACGTTCACAGAGTCAAGAAGGGATTGTGACATTGGAGTCATCACTTCTGTTTTTGGTGATTTGATGCATGAAGCTTTGTACTCCATGGGGCACACGTCTTCATTGCCTCTCTGGCACCCAGGTTCTTACCATTGGACTTGTCCACTCAGAGCATGGGGCCACTTTGGGTCAGCTCTTTCCTTCCTACATGGGGGATCCTGACAGGCTGTATCATCCACCTGACCCATCTTTTCCCAGGGGCAGTTATGCCCTGTCCTCTAGGGTCACTATGAGCCTATAGGGTCTCTATGAGTTGGCATTGATTCATGGTAAATTGAGAAAATATTGAAGCAATCCAGGATTTCATCTAACTTGGATCCCATCAAAGCTCATGGAAGCAGCAGACAGGATATCAAATGATAGATGCATTGGGTACATCTGCAGTAGCACCAGACCCTCTATGTGTTGGAAGGCAAACATGCCATTGGGGATTCAGGTGAGCCTAACCAAAACTGTGGAATTTTCAATCACCTCCTGTGCATGTGAAAGTTGGACGGTGGTGCTGGGGAAGAATATTGAAATCATCAGGGCCCACTGAGACAGACATCTCTTGGAGGTACAGACATAGGCTCCTTAGAAGTACAACCACAGTGCTCCTTAGAAGTACAGCCACAATGCTCCTTAGAAGTACAGCCACAATGCTCCTTAGAAGTACAGCCACAAGGCCACTTAGAAGTACAGTTCCAAGGCTCCTTAGAAGCAAGGATGATGAGTGAGACTTGGTCTCATGTATTTTGGACTCCTTGTCAGGGCGACCATTCTCTGGAGAAGGACGTCATGCTTGGTAAAGCAGAGGGGCAGTAAAAAGAGGAAGGTCTTCAACAAGATGGAGGGACACAGGGACTACAACCATGGGCTCAAACAGAAGGACAATTGTGAGGATGGCGCAGGACCGGGTGGTGCTCTGTTCACTTGAACCTCGGGTCACCACAAGTCAGAGCCACTCAACAGCACTTAACAATCACAACATGAAGTCATAACGATTTCTCTCTTGTTGATGGATCCACTTCTATTTTCTATTGTTGGGTCATTTTAAAGGACTCTTGTGGAGAGATAAGTCCTCATGCCAATTCCTCCATCCTCCTCCAGTCTTCAAACAATGATTTGTGACTACTGCCTTTTAGACCATAGCCCTTAGAACTCACCAGCCCCACAGGGCGAGCTGAGAGAGCCTCAGTCCCTGTCCTCCCTGAGTGTCTCTCCATACCTTCCACGTTTTTCTCACACTCAAGTAAGCAACAGACAACACCAAGATCAAGGTTTTTCTCCAGTTGTATTTATTTATTGGGATTGGCCAGTGCTCTACATCTCTCTCCTTACTGCTCAGACTTTAATCAAAGAGAAAGACCTGTTCCTTCCATGCCAGGCATCTGAGAAGCTAGTGTATTTGAAAGTTTTGGACTTCCTAACCCTATTACTCTTCTTGAAGAAATTCTGGATAGGGGGAGGAGTCTGGAGTTCTGGGATCACAGAGCTATTATCACCATACATACATCCCTTGTGTCAAGCACATTTGTACATATATTGCCATCATCATTTTCAAAATATTTTCTTTCTAGTACTTGAACCCTTGATATCAGCTCCTCATTTTCCCCCTACTCCATCCTCCCTCCTTCATTAACCCTAGATATATTTTTTCATATCTTACATTGATGGCTGTCTCCCTTCACCACTTTTCTGTTGTCCATCCCCCTGTGAAGGGGCTATATGTAGATCATTGTAATCGGTTCCCTCTTTCTCCCCGCAACTTTACCCTTATAGCACCCTCCTAGTATCACTACTATCATTATTTCTCCTGAGGGATTTATATATCCTTGATTCCCTGTATTTCTAGCTCTTGTCTATACCAATATACTTGCTCTGGTCTAGCTGAATTTGGAAGGTATAATTGAGGACATGATGGGAGGTGTAGGGAGTAGTATTAAAGAACTAGAGGAAAGTTGTATGTTTTATCAGTGCTACTCTGCACCCTGACTGACTCATCTCTTCTTTGTCACCCTTATGGAGGAGGATGTTCAATTGTCTACAGATGGGCTTTAGGTCTCCACTCATACCCCCCCCCCTGATTCACATCACTATGATTTTTTGTTCTGGATGTTTGATGCCTGATAGCTGATCTCATTGACACCTCATGATCACACAGGCTGGTGTGCTTCTTTCATGTGAACTTTGTTGCTTCTCAGATAGATGGCCGCTTGGTTATCTTCAAGCCTTTAGGATGCAAGATGCGATATCTTTTGCTATCTGGGCACCATCAGCTTTCTTCACATTTGCTTATGCACCCATTTTGTATTCAGCGATCGTGTTGAGGTGGTGAACATCATGGAATGCTGGGTTATTAGAACAAAGTATTCTCGCATTGAAGGAGTAGCAAGCCAATTCTTAAAATACGTCTCACCGTATGTAAATAAATATCCACCTTCTTTAAATTAGTGAGCCCCAAACTCACTGCCATCGAGGAGAGTCTGACTGAGAGGGACCCTGCGGAGCAGAACTGTCCCCACAGGATTTCACAGGTGACATCTTTATGGTGGCAGACGGCCAACGTTTCTCCCCTTGTAAATAAGCCCGTGTTCACCCTGTGATCACGAGGTGCCAAAGGGATCATTTATCAGGCATCAAAGAATAAAAAATCATAACATTGTGTAGTCACCTCCATGATACAATTGCTGAAGAAAAATGGGTGCATAAGCAAATGTGGCAAAGAAAGTTGATGGTGCCTGGCTATCAAAAGATATAGCATCTGGGGTCTTAAAGGCTTGAAGGTTAACAAGCGGCCATCTAGCTCAGAAGCAACAAAGCCCACATGGAAGAGGCACACCAGCCTGTGTGTTCACGAGGTGATGAAGGGATCAGGGTTCAGGCATCATCAGAACAAAAAATCTTACCATAGTGAATGAGGGGGGGGGGTGCAGAGTGGAGGCCCAGGGCCCATTTGGAGGCCACTGGAGATCCCCTTGCAGAGGGCTCTAGGGGAGGAAACAAGCCATACAGGGTGTGATGTAGCAACGATGAAAAATACACCTTTCCTCTAGTTCCTGAATGCTTCCTCTCCTCCGTCCTCACCCCCACCCCCACCCCCAGTATCATGATCCCAATTCTACCTTGCAGGTCTGGCTGGACCAGATGATGGACACTGGTACAGATGGGAGCCGGAAGCACAGGGAATCCAGGGTGGATGATCCCTTCAGGACCAGTGGTGTGAGTGGCAATATGGGGAATGTAGGGGGAGGGTGGGTTTTAAGGGGGAACCCGATTATAGGGATCTTCATGTGACCTCCTCCCTGGGGGACAGACAGCGGATGGGTGGGTGAAGGGAGATGTCAGACAGGGCAAGATATGACAAAATAATAATTTATAGATTATCAGGGGTACCTGGGGGAGGGGGAACAGGGAGGGAGGGAAAAACATGGAGACCTGATGCCAGGGGCTTAGGTGGAGAGCAAATGTTTTGAGAATGATGATGGCAATGAATGTACAAATGTGCTTTATACAATTGATGTATGTATGGATTATGATAAGAGTTGTATGAGACCCTAATAAAACAATTAAAAAATAAGCCCGTGTATTTAATGAAATCCAACCTTCCCATGAGCCGCCCAACATGGAAACCACTGTACCACCAGGGCGACTTATGATGCACTGGATGGTTGGAAACTCTCTTGATGACCCATGTCTTCCTTTGATTCATATATTCCCTCTTTGGAGAAATGGCAGCTTATTGAGGGAGAGATTTCTGGGAATGAGCATTCTAGAGCATCCCCCAGACACCTCAAAAGTAGAAAGTCCTCCTTTTGGTCTGATCTTATGTCTCCTGATGGGAGTTCACCCTGGTCTTGGTGGCCAGCTCTGTCTGCGTTTAGATTTTGTTGTCACATCCCTTTCCTAGGTAGTATGTGACTTCTTCATGGAGCTGATTGGGGGTGAGGGCAAGGGCAGGGCCTGAAGACTGGGGTTATCCCTCACCTCTTCCCTCTTCTATCTCAATTGCCCCCAATTACTATTGGGTGAGAGTTCACACACACCAGATAGACCTGCTCTTACTAAAGCTGACTCTGAGCTCCACAGTCTGGGAGTGACTCTTGGCTATGTTGTCCCATCTGTGAGATGAGGTCTTAAGAAATGCCCATCAAGGTCATTGAGGGTGAGGCAAGGTCAATAGGCCACTAGCCTGAACAGTGTGAGCAGCAGGGAGCTTTCCAGGGAATTTCTGTTTTCTGTGGTGTAGGCATCTGGACTGGAGGAAGAGTTAGTCATAGGCTGATAAAAGCAAATGGCACAGTCTTGCTTGCAGGAAGTGAAAACAGAAGCACTGGCTTGTGAAGCTCAAGGATGACAGCATGCAGGGTAGATGACAACTCAGTGTGAAGAAAACTAAAATCCTCACCACTGGGTAAATAGGTAATATCAAGATAAATGTAAAAAGACTGGAGTCGTCAAGGATTTTGTCATGCTTGGGTCCCCAATCAATGCTCATGGAAGCAGCAGTCAGGAGACCAAGGTCTGCTGCACACCGCCTCTTTAACGTGTCCAAAAGCCAGGCTATGCATTTGAAGAGGAGGGTATGCCTGACCCAAGCCATGGTATTTTCATTTGGACACTGAATAAGACACTAAAGAAGACCGAAGAGGAATCGATGTATTGGAACTGTGGTGTTGGTGAAGAATATTGAAAGCACCAGCGACTGCCAAAAGGACCGGCAAAACTGTCCCAGAACAAGTCCACCCAGCATGCTCCTTAAATGCAAGGATGGCTAGATTATCTTCTGCACTATGGACATGCTCTCAGGAGAGTCCAGTCCTTGGAGAAGGACATCATGCTTGGTAAAGAAAGAGGCTGAGAAAAAGCTAGACCCTCTGTGGGGGAGGCAGGGAATAATGAGGTTCTATGGAGGACCTAAAAGATCAGGCTGCTTCATCCCCTCCTCCACCCAGGTGGCTCTGGATTTTTCCAAGTAGAACAATACCAAGCTGCTCCCCAGGGCCTCATGTCTCCACCAGTCCATTCTTATTAACACAGACCTCCCCACAGCCCACACCATATGAACCCCAAGGTGCAGACGCCCCCCTCATCCCACCCCTAAGAAGCTTCTTGGCATCAACAGAACCTCCTACTTGCTCTCCTTCCTTGTGAAATGAAGAACCACCCTCTCTGGGTTGAATGGTCCACCCTGGGATGATGGGGCCTGGTGGCGCCATGGGTTGAGCATTGGGCTGATAACCAGAAGGTCAGCAGCTGGAACCCAGCAGCTGCTCCTCCGGAGAAAGATTAGGCGGTCCACTTCCACAGAGATGGGCACCCACGGGACATTCTACTCTGATCGGTAAGGTCGCTCTGCCTCAGAATGGAGCGGAGGACATTGGGGTTGGTGTGTTTGTCGGTTTTCAGGGAAACAGGTTGCATGTGACTCCAAGTCTTAAAGGTTGGCCCTTCCAACCCACTCGTAAGTGGTCTGCTTCTGTCACAATCTCAGCTAAGGAAATAGAAGAGGCCATTCTACCCTATGACACTGGAGGGCAGACAGGAAGCCAAAATCAACCCAGAGGAAATCAGACTCCCTGCCATTGAGTTATAAAGACTGTGGGAGTTACATAATCTGCTGTCAATTTGGGGCTTGAGAGGATTAAGAGTGAAGGGGTGGAGGCTGGTCTGTCAATTAGGTCACAGCCAATGAGGCCTCTGGGGCCTTAGCTTTCCCCTGAGGATTCTGGGGGAAACTCTGGTATTTTCTCCTTGGAGTCAGGAGACACTTTTCTTACTTCATGCAAGACACTCTACTGACAAGGCTGACTTCCTGTGAGATATCCCTGAGGAGAAGCCACATGGTACTATCCTGATGCAGCCCTGGGAACTAGAGGAACCAAATGAGACCCATGCCAGCGCTGAGATGCTTACAATGCGACTGGATCCAAAGAATTTCTACCCACTGGCCTGTGATGGTCCTGCATTCGGCATCATTGCATGTGTTTCATGAATCAGAAGACTTTATAGATTGGTATTAGACATATGGGCTAATATTCAACTTATGGAATTGATCTGGCCTGGACTGGGATGTTTTCTTAATGTACAATTACTATTTATATAAAACTCTCTCATATACATATGAATGTCTATGGATTGTTTCTCTAGTCTACCCGGACAAACACAGCAATCCTACAGGACAGAGTACAGCTGCCTCTGTGAGTTTCTGAAGCTGCAGATCTTTACAGGAGCAAAGCCTCATCTTTCTCCCACACAGCAGCTGGTGAGTTTGAACAGCTGACCTTAAGTTAATAGTCCAGTGCACAACCTGCTACAGCAAAAGGGATACTGACTTCACAAAGTGGGATGTTGTTATTGTTCTTTAAGTTAATGATGCTATGGATCCCTGGTGGGTAGTGGATTCAAACTTCAAGATTAGTGGTTCGAACCCACTAGTCGCTCAGAGGAGAAAGATGAAGCTTTTTACTCCTGTAAAGCCTCAACAACCCACAGGGGCAATTCAACTCTGTCTGATAGGGTCACTATGACTCCATGGTGGTGATTTTCTTTGCTTTGAGTCTATTCCACTTTCGGGAGTCACTGAGTCAGAATTGACTTAATGGCCATGGGTTTCAGTGTCTTATGAAACATATGTTTTGTTACAATCCTGTGATAAGTAGGTTTATTGTGCCAACCTGTCCAATAGGAACATGTGGGGCTAATAAGGTCACAGTTTGATTGGAGAGAAAAGAGATTAATGGCTCATCAAGGCCTCGCCCTCTATCTCTCTTGCTCTCCGGTGATTGGACCAGTATGCAGTTGCTTTAGCTAGTTCTTTGCCTCAACTTGTGAGCTACACTACCTGTGGGACAGCCAAGCTGTGGATCATGTTGCTCGACCTTGAGATTCCTTTAAGACCTGCTTTGCCACGCTGCTGGTGTGTATATCGTTTGAGCTTGAGGCTGGCGGATCCTGTCATCTTGTGTTGCTTTAGTTCGATATCCCATCCGGGCCTGCTTCCCTAAGCTCCTGAGCTGCTGACTGTTGGTCATTTGACCTGCTGTTTTTTGCCTGTGACAGAACTGCCTGAATTGCCCTAGGGAAGACTCAGCTGTCTGCTTCCTTGATCTTGGACCAGCAACCCAGGTGAGTTGAAGGACTTCCAAGATATTATCAGTCCTACGGAAATGAGTTGAACTGAGCCCTCTGTACTGCTGTTGGACTGATTAGCTGTTATATTCCATATATATATATATATATATATATATATATATATATATATATATATATATATATATATAAATTCACAAGTGTCCTGGCTTTCTTTCTCTAGAGAACCCTCTCTAACATAAACTCCTCCATGGGACCCCACTGTAGGGGAGCAGCTTAGGTGGGGGTACTGGTTTTGCAGCAGAAAGACCAGCCTCAGAGAATGGAGAACATGCTCAGCAAACATCTTCTCCATCCTGCTGTGAAGTTCCTGTGAGAGCTGGTGCCGTGGTCACTGCTGATCCTCGTCTCTACTAGACCCCTTTGCTCGGTTCCTACATCTGTCGGTCTGGGTCAGGACGTGGCTGTCAGCCCTCCAACCATCTGTCTGCTCTGAAAGGCTCCAGACAGAATGTATCACTCAACCTCTGCTGTTTGTTTGTTTGTTTTTAAACATTTAAAAACAATTTAATGTGGTGAAATGTAGATAGCACATAGGCACACACACAATTTGTTTTGCACAATACAATGCCATAATTTTATCTACATTGTGGGTGGGCATGGCCCACAAGAACAACAATTAGAATCCCACCGGTAGCTCTGAGAAAGTAGGATGAGGCTGTCTGCTCCCATAAAGGCTGACAGCCTCAGCAGTCCCAGGTTCTGCTCTGTTAGAGGGTGTTAGTGGGTCACAGTCGACTGGACGACAGAGGATGGTGGGGGGTTGAGGTAAACCCACAGCAGTGGAATTACTAGGGAGGACAAAAAACAGAACTACAGTACTAGGGCACGATGTCCCTCCATTGGGTGATGAGCACCCATCCCTGCACCCCAGCACTCACCACGGCCTTTGTCCCCAGCTTTCCCTCATCCTGCAGGACAAGAGGTGACCAGGTGACCATCAGGGTCCATAAAGATCAATGAATGGCCTTTTCAAAGGTGTGAGTACAAACATGGAAACGTTCTGGTCTGGCTTCTTGGCAAAAGCCCCTCCCCAGGGAACCTCCTGTGCAGTGTTGGGGCTGGGGGTGGGCTTGGGGTGGGCTGTACTCTGCACTCCTGCTCCCCCTCTGAGGAGAGACAAGTTGAAGCAAAGAAAGAAAACACTGAAGAACCCGATGCCAGCATGGGCTTTGGTCTTTGCCAGGAAAAGCTGAGCTCTTAAGTAAATATAGTAAAATACAAGTGCAGGTAGCAATGTCTGAGATTATCGTCCTCAGGCCTGAGTTGAACCTGAAACTGAACTCAACTCTTGGCCCAACTTTCAGTAAAGCGATAGACAGGCCTATAAAGTGGAACTACCAAGGGGAGGTGGTGTCTTAGCTCCTTAGAACAGCCAGCCACATGAGCCCAAGTGGGCAATGTATGCTCAGAAAGGGCCTGGGAGAGGGGAGGGAGAGGAAGGGAATCAGAGAGTGGGTGGGACCTCTGTCCAGGTCACCCATGACAAGTACATGAGCTCTAGAGTAGAAAACCCATTTGCTCGCTAAACTTTCCCTGACATCACACCAAAATGTTTTTAAAGAAAAGAAAGTAGGGCTAGAGGTCATGCAAAGCTGATCCTGTGTTGACATAACAATGAAAGCGGTTTGGGACCTTGTAAGACCCCTGAATGGGCTCGTAGACACCTGTGACCATGGATCACAAGTTGTGGATCACTGCTGTATTGTCCCTCAGCCTAGAGTACCCACCCCCCTTATCTTCTCCACTTGCCCAATCACAGGGCACCTCCTCCAGGCAGACTTCCCTGAAGCACACCCCCATCCAGGGTCTCATGCAGACAGCACTGACTGTGCCTGCTTCTGCAGCCCTCTTCCCAAGGGACGGTCAGCTACCAGGACACATGTCCCCCTGCGGAACCCCCAGGGAGGAAACCTAGGACATGTTTCAGAGAGAATGAGGGGGAAGAAAGTGGCTGAATGGCTCCACTCCTACAGCATGTTCAGACTCAGAAGATCAGAGCTGAGCTAGCCCAGCCAAGATTGGCTGGGTAGGACCTGGATCTCCCCAGAGTCCTACCTCTGAGTTCACCCGCCAGGCTCAGAAACCCAAGAACCACACCTGGCCTTGCTGTTCCACAGAAGTTTATTGATCAGCAGATGACGCCTCCAGGGGCAGTGAGCCCAGGACCATCTGCCCACCACAGAGCACCTCAGCTGGGCTTCTCTCTGCCCAGGGGCCCGGGAGCTTTCACCGACCTAGCGGATCATTGCCTTACAGCTTAGCAGCTTTTGGCTTTTTATCATATTTTGGCTCCTCAGCCCCTTACTGCATATCATTTTTCTCCTCTGGCAAAAAAACCCCAAGTGAATCCGAGGCCAGTGATGCCCATGAGGTTGTGCTGTCCAAACACGCCTCTGAGCACCTTGTCCTCATGGTCAGGGAAGGATGAGAACTCTTGGCCTTGGTTGCTCCCAAATGTGGCCACCCGACCGTGGTTTGTGTACAGTATCAGGGACAGAAGGAAGACCTGGTATGTGCCCTGGACCGCAATGAAGTGCCCATCTGGTTGCAAGATTAACTCTTCGCACCTGCCGGTGTTGGGGGTGCCTTGTTGCTTGCTCCAGGAGTTTCTGAATCTCAGTTGGATGCTGTGGGAGAGGGAGACTTCAAACGCCCAGACCCCGGATGGTGGGCGTAATTACAGGAGCCCTCACTGGGCTACTTCCTGGCACCTCCATGAGCCTACACCACTCACTGGTTCTTCGAGGTTTGGGAGACCCTATCCCACTTCACCCTCGCCTGGGTCTCCAGCTCCCAGCCTCCCAGTCAGCTGTGCCCAGCTAAGACCTCAGAGACAATACCCCAACCTCTGTAGAACTGCCCTCTGCACACTTCTAAGGATTTTGTTTCCAGTCAGTGGTCCACTCTGATCCTCTCCATTTTTCCCAGACAAGACAGGTAATGACCTGATTTCTTCCATCGGGGATTCTGGGACTGACAGGCTGTGTTTTGGTTTTAGTTGAGTTTGGGTCAAAAGGAGACAATCAGGGGAAGCAACCACCTAACCCTTTTAAAGGAACCCTGGTGTCACAGTGGTTAAGTGCTTGGCAGCTAACCAACAGGTCAGTGGTTCAAACTCAGCAGCAGCTCAGAGAGAGTAAGAGGAGACTGTCTGCCTCCATGAAGAGTTACAGTCCCAGAACCCCAAAGGGGCAGTTCTACTCATTCACAGGGTGACTACAAGCTCTACTCTCTCATAGGGTGACTCTCTCATGGTGGTGAGTTTGGTTTCCCATCGAGATGAACAGCCCTGGAAACCACAAGGGGCCGTGTGACTCTGTCCTGCAGGGTCCCTCTGAGTCTAAGTCCATGAAACAGCAGTGGTCTTTGGCTTTCTTCTGCTTTAGATCAACCCAGGACACAACTGCAGGACTTGACAGAGAGGCAGGGCGACTGTGGCTGGGGAGCAGGGGAGAAGTCATCGGGGCAATGGGACAAATTAAAGAGGATGGGTGGGCCGCCCATAGCTTCAAGGGACCAATTGGCCAAAGAAGTCTCTAGGAACTAGACACAGAGGTGGGAATGGAAGCTGAGAGTTCCCTCCCCTCAACTCTGCCAGACTGTGGGGTGAGTTGGGATACAGACAGGACTCCCGGGACTGACTCCTACTCACCTTTTAAGCAGCCCGAGTGCACCTATACAGACTCGCATGCCTGTAATGTCCTCTTCGTCTTCAGCAGAAGAGGTGAAGGTAGTACCTCCCCCCGGGCCATACATTTCTGGGTGAACAGGAAAAGCCACACAGGGCATGTCTCTGTCCCCATTAATGGACACCCCCCTGCTTATGCCTGTAGTTAATCTGTGGCCAGAGCTGGCATGGGAGCCACCTGGAGGGTGCACTGCAAAGGGGTCCACTTACCACTGGCCCAGCAGGAGGAGGTCCCCAGAAGGGCGAGAGTCAGCCACAGCAGCATGGTGTGCACAGTGAGTCTCAAGGTTCCTGGAGAGAGGAGGCTAGGAGTGGTCGTGCTAATCAAAGGTGCCCTGACTCCCAAACTCCACTGGGCCCCCCTTGGGAGAGAGCACCTCTTACCTGGCTGGAGAGTCCAGGGCCCAAGTGCCCTTGTTGTGTCTGGGTTCCTTACGCCAGCCTTTATACCCTCTAGCTCCAAGGACCCACATCCAGAAGGAGGGAGTGAGGGACAAGGGGACAGGAAGGTGTTGGGCGTGTCAGTCCGTGCCCCACAGCCTGAACAAACAGACTGGAGTAGTGACTATCCTGACATTGCTGCCTCAGAGTCAGGCAGGTGTCCATCCCCAGGGGTGGCATAATAGGTGTACACGGGGCCCTTATCCCTGGGCCTCTGTGTTCTGGTTCTTTCCAGGCTTCCAGCTCAGGCTGTCCTCCATCCAGGGATTCTCCAGCCTCTGGTGGAGCTCCCACTGCTCTCCAAGAGCAGGTTTGACAGGACGTCAGCTCACCCGTCGGTCACGTGGATTTTGCTAAAAGCCTTGGTGGGAGGTGATATCACATTGTTGTTTATATCTATGTTTTCCTTATAGTTAATAAACTCAAGCATTTTTTCATATGATTGTTAGCTATGGGGGTATCAAATTTAGAAAATTATCTATTCATGCCTTGGCCCTTTTAAAATTTGGGTTTTTGTTTTTCTTATTAATGTGTTCTGGTTTTCTATAGGTTATAAAATCAACTTGGTCTGATGCATCTTTGCTAAATATTTTTTTTAACCAAACAGCGGGTTCTCTTTTTATTTTGTTGGTGACATGTTTTGATGTGCCTAAAGGTTAACGTTTTAGAAGACGCTCGTCCTTTATTTTGTCTTCTGTAGTGTGGGTGTTTTCCTTATGTTTGGTGCATCTTTATATCTGGACATTTTTCTTTTTTGTGGATGTTTTTCTGAGTTTATTCGTTATGTTAAGACATTCACTATTTACAATAAACTGTGGATATCCCATTTGAATTTAGAAACAATTTCAAAAGCAAATTTGTTGAATTGAATTCTTTTTTATTATTTTTTCAAAATCATTATATTGGGGGCTCATACAGCTCTTATCACAATACATACATGCATCCATTTGTACATTTGTTGCCATCGCTATTTTCAAAACAGTTTCTTTCTACTTGAGTTCTTGGTATCAGCTTCTCATTTTCCCCCACTCTGCTCCCCACAATCACTTGATAATTTATAAATTATTTTTTTCATGTGTCACACTTACTGATGTCAAGCTTCACCCACATTTCTGTTGTCTATCCCCATGGGAGGGAGTGATATGTAGATCCTTGTAATAGTTCCCCTTAGTTCCCCCCCACCTTCCCCTTCCCCTCCTGGTATCGCTACTCTCATTATTGGTCCTGGAGGGGCTATCTGTCCTGGATTCCTGTGTTTCCAGCTCTGATCTGTGCCTGTGTATATGCTCTGGTCTAGCTGGATTTGTAAGATAGAATTGAGATCATGACAGTGGTGGTGGTGGAGGGGGAAGCATTAAAGAACTAGAGGAAAGTTGTATGTTTTGTCCCCATTTTTCAGTTGGTGATCATTATGATTCTGGAGCTTGTATTCGGGTCTTTGATCATCTTGAGTTCATTTTTGTACATGGAGTGAGGGATGGGTCCTGTTTCTTTCTTTGGCAAGTGGGCATCCAATGCTCCCGGCACCATCCTTTCAAAGTGCTATCTCTTCCCACTTCATGTGTTTCAGTCCTTTGTAAACAATCCAGTGTCTGCAGGTGCTTGGTTGCACTTCTGGGTTCTCTGGTATGATCCCTTCACCTGCAGACGTATTGTTGCACCAATCCCAAGCTGTGGTGATTACTGTGATTGTATAATAGGCTTGGAATCAAGGAGTCAAATAATCCCTACTTTGTTTTTGTGTTTTAATACTGTTTTGTTTATCCTGGGTTTCTTTCCCTCTATGTAAAACTGGTGAATATTTTTTCCATTTCTTTGAAGCATTGTGCTGGAACCTCAATCAGTATTGTATTGAATGTATAGAGTTCTTTTGGTAATATTGGCATCTTGCACTATATTTATCTTCCTATCGATGAGCATGAGACATGATTGCATTTATGTAAGTCTCTTTTGGTTTCTTGGAAAGGTGTTTTATAGTTTTCTTAAGACTGTTGCTCGGGTTGGATCTATTTATTCTTAGGAACCTTATATTTGGGGTTGTTGTGAGGTGCCTTTGAATTGGTTCTAACTCACAGGGACCTGATGGAAAATAGAACAAGACACTGTGGTCCTTCACCATCCTCACAATTGTTCTCCTGTTTGAGTCCGTTTTTGCCGCCTCTGTCTCAATCCATTTTGTCAAGGAACTTCCTCTTTCTCACTGCTCCTCTAGTTTACCAAGAATGATGTCCTTCTCTGGGAGCCAGTCTCTCCTGACAGCATGTCTGAAGTTCCTGTGATGAAGTCTCACCATTCTTGCCTCTAAGGAGTATTCTGGCTGTTTCTCTTCCAAGACAAATTTATTTCTTTTTTCGGTAGTCCAAAGAATTGTCAATATTCTCCACCAGCACCATAATTCCAACAACTAATTCTTTGATCTTCCTTATTCAATGTTCAACTTTTCTTGTGCAAAGGATACAATTGAAAATACCATGGCTTTGTGCTCCATGGAGATGACTTATCCTGTTCCCAAATAAAAGGATAATGATGTCAGTGAGCCAGGTGTGTGTGTGTGTGGACATGGATTTTGAGCTCCACTGAATTGTCACTCTAATGAAGGACAATTAGTTCTTATGGCATCACCCTACTCAATACTTATCCTCAAGAAGATATGGGTGCTATAAGAAAGGGTGGTGAAAAAATCAGAATGGTGCCTGGCTACCAAAGGAATAGCATCTGGGATCTTACAGGCTTGTCCAAACACAAGCAGCAATCTAAGTGAGGTGTCAGCTAAGTCCATACAGAAGAAGCACGTCAACCCATGTTCTCTAAGGACTGGAAATAATAAAATCTAAGGTTAGAGTATAGTATGACATTATAGTTTAAATTCTGAGGACCCAGTTTGTGAAAGGCTATAGGACAGTGAAAACCCCAAATCCATTCGCAGGTCCCCCAGGTGGATTAAGTCTCCGCTGAATCCCCTCAGATCATAGACTAGGGATGGGAACAGCCGTGCCATCCCCCAGAGTACCCTGGAAATGGGTTCTTCTAGATTCAGTTAGGTTACTATTTAACCCTTTCTCATTAGATTGCCCTTTGACCCAGTTTAGTTTCTCCCCTGGTTTCAGTATTTTCTGCTTTCCTTTTTACAGAGGTTTTCTCAGGTTTTGTTTTTTAATTGTGTGTTAGACAGGCTTCTCTAGAAAAACAAAGCCAGGACATTTAAGATTGTGTGTGTGTGTATTCAGAATAAACAGCTATTTAATCCACAGAGCAGTACAAATGGATCAGTTCAACTCACTTCCGTGAAACAGTTAATACACTCGCAGTCCTTCAGCTTACAAAGGCTGCTGGGTGCAAGTCAAGGAAGCAGACAGCCAAGTCTGCTGTGCAGCAATGCAGGCAGTCTGGCCACAGGCCGCAAAGAGCAGGGCAGGTCACCAACCATCAGCCAGATGGCAGGGTCCGACAGTCCGCAGCTCAAGAGATGTCACAGCAGCAGTGTGGCAAAACAAGTCTGGCAGGAACCTCAAAGGATAGTGACACAGTCCACAGGTTGAATGTCCCACAGGGAGTGTAGCTGGCAAGTTGAGGCAGAGAACGAGCTAAGGTGCCACCCACAGATTGATCGGATCATCAGAGAGCAAGAGACAGGAAGGCGAGGCTCACCAAGTCATCTACATCTTTGCCCTTCAATTACACTGGAAACTTATTGACCCCACATGTGTTTATTGGCCAGGTGGGCACAATAATGCTACCTATCACATTTTGTTTTGTATTGTATGTTTCTCTGTGTGTGGACTCGAGGATGGTAAATCCATAGACTATCACGGGATTAAGGGTTTCTCTTGGGTGTGTCAAGAACTGGGGAGTTGAAAACAATAAGCACGAGAAAGAAGAAAATGTTCTAAATTCGACTGTGGTGGTGAGTGTGCAGCTCTTTTTGATGAGATTGAATTATTAAATTGTATGATATGTCAATCCTAGGACAATAGAACTATTAAAAGGAAAGAAAATATCCTGGCTTCGGTGAGGCATACCTTAATCCTCAAAGTAGCATTCTTGTTTTTCAACACTTTAAAAAGGTATTTGAGCTTGTTATTGTAAATTCTATTGTTCCTTTAATGTCCTTTTCTGAGTTCTCTTCTATGAAGTTTAAGAATTGAATTGATTTGTGTATGTTGATTTTATAGCATTGTCAAAATTTTCAATTAGTTTTAGCAATTGTTGCATTGAATCTTTGGGATTTGGTATATGTAGCATTATACCATCTGTAAATAAAGAGAGTTTTGTTCCTTTTTTGGTAACTTAGATGCCTTTAATATGTTTCGTTCATTCCCCAACAATTTTCTTGGCATATAGGTCACTTATGCCAATACAGTTCATCCTTGATTCTCAGCCACATCAGTATTCCACATAATTGGGTTTCAATGCAAAATGTCAAGAAAATTTTCCATGGGAGCTCGACCAAAAGACAGGACTCCGAACCAACGCACGTGATTTTGGTAAACAAAGCAGTTCGTGGTTTGGTCACTTGACCTGACGTGGCTTTGTTAGTATGAGTTGTTTAAACCTTCTACACTGTGTTCCAAGTATTTTGCTATGATTTTCTTAGTTTATGTGGCTTCTTGTACTAGTTTTAGATAAACAAAATGTGTCCTAAGAAAGAGTATTTTTTTACAAGGATCATCTTGATAATGAACTGGTTAACTGCTTTATCAATATTGATGATGATAATTTAGTAAACCCTTTTAGAAGACAATTAAGGAAAGCCCAACAGCAGATCACATTAGACAGATTCTTTCTTTTTTTTTTTTTTAGAGAGAGCCAGTCAGGTCCTAGAAAAAAAAGGCCAAGAAGGGAAAAACTCCCTCTCTCCACACCGCCTCTCCACATGCATGTGCACAGAGCCAGATCCTCATGAATATCTAGGTATGGACCATGCTATAGCTGTTAAAAAAACTTTTAATGTTGTTTTTCTTATTTAAATTACATTAGTTAACTCTTACCTTGTTTATTTTGAGATGTCTGTGTAATGATTTGTATAAAAAAACAAGGTTAGGGTTAAACATGGTGGTGGAGAACAAATTAACCCATTTTCAGTTATTTTTTAGGAAAAATTTATTCAGAACTCGACAGCACTGCATTTTGATGATCCTAGAACAGATTAGCATCAAAGTTCAGGGTTTTCCTGTAATTAAGTAGTTTAATCACACTAAGAAGTGTGGTACAATCAGCTCTAGAATGTTTTCTTCATTCTTGTACTCACCATTATTAGCTCCCCATTCCTCCCAACCTCCCCTACCATATCCCCAAGGAAACCTTCATCCAGTTACTGTCTCTATAGATTTACTTATAATGGATTTCATATATGTAAAAGCATTTTAAAAACTGACTAACAAGAATAACAAATTAGAACAGATAAAAACCTCAATCAAAAAGGAAACAGAAGGAGAGTATCATACAATGCCACATTATTAGAACAGATCGCTCTTGTACTTAGGTAAGATTTAAGTAGAGGCCCAAGGTCCATCTGTTACTTGTATTTACATATATATATGCAAATATACCTATATTCCAATATTTACATATATACATATCTATCTACAAACGTATATATGTTTTTCTTTCGTCCTTATTCTAGACAGAAGAGCTTCCAAGATTGGTTCCCAGCCTTCCCGTCAAGTCAGTCAGGGGACGACTCATCACCATGCAAACCTTGGCCACAGTTTCCTCCAGGGACACGCCCAAGAGAGTCAGGAAGGCTGAAGATGCCCAGCTCCGGAGTCGCTATTTACCCTCACACACACTCTGTGTGAAGTCAAAGTGTTTCACTTTGCCCATTAATGAATGTTCAGAAAGAACTCCATGGAGACTGAGTGTATGTGGAGACTCCTGTATGGATTTAGGGCTGTATCTGTCAACTGCAGCCTTCCACAACCTGGTGCTATGAATACACGCTCTCACGCAGACCCTACTGCCTTCCAGGGAGCAGCAGGACTGGGTACAGGAAGGGGTGCACAACAGGGTACAGCACCATAGCAGGCTGTGCCCCTGGCAAGCAGCTCTTGAGGAAGAGGTCCAGCAGGAGGCACAAAAAGAGGGGTTGTGATCCAGGCTTCTTTCCAGCTCCAGCTGGAGGCTAGTGTGATGGAAAGGTCTGTCAGGACCAGAACTGAGAATCACCACCAGAGCAGGGGGAGGCAGAACAGAGGAGAATTCCAGATCAAACACACACACATACACACACACCACCCCTACTGCCTGAAGGTCTGGTGTCCAGGATGGTGAGGATCAATACAAAGATGCTAATGACACCTTTGTCCCAGGGAAGCAGGGCAATATAGTGGCCACTCCCAGACCCTGGCCCAGACCTCAGCCTACCAGCACTGGGCACAATGGGCCTTCTCCTCCAGGACTGACTCAGGGCCACATGCGTCCTCTCCCTTCCCTGACTGTGGTGTGTCCTGGGGATTTAATGTTTAAAGCACTCAATTACAATCCCAAAGGCCAACAGTTGGAAACCCCCACCCCTGGTCATCTGTATCCATGAAGATCACAGCATCAGAATCTTGGGGGACACTTTCACTGTCTTACAGGGTCACCAGGTATCAGAATCCACTTGAAGAAAAGAAGTTTGGTGTGGTTTTCATTTGATTGTTTCTGGGCGACTCTAGCCTGGGGTATGCAAAGGAGGATTTTTCAGAGGAGTGTGGGGTCAGAGGAGCCCTCTACAAGGAAGGCCACAGCTCCTCAGGAGACTGGAACTCATGTTCCCAGCTCAGGTGGTACAGGGCCAGCTGACTCTGCCACTCAGGGCCTCCCTGTGTGGAGTGGGAAGGGGGTGTCAGGCTGATGAGAGTTGATGGACCAAACAAAGTTCTTCAGCACACTGAATCAGCTCTACTCACTCCCTCGCTGCCTCTTCCCTCATTCAAAGGAGAGTTGAACTGTCAACCAAGACTGGCAGGCAGTTCAAACCCACCAGCGTTTTCATGTGAGAAAGACGAGGCTGCCTGCTCTGTAAGGTTTACAGCCTCAGAAATCCCATATTGAGTCACCTTTAGTGGGAATTAACTCAATGACAGGGGCTTCTTTGTTTAATATGAGGAATGAGGATCGATTCTATTCTGCTTCAAATGTGCATAAGGAAAATGCACACAACACACAATTCCCAGGGTGGGGGACAGATATTCTTACATGAGCCAGACCAAACCCAAGGATTTATATGACTTCAGAAAGAGATGCCACTAACACCTGTGCGGAAAAGCCTCTCCCCACATACCCATATGTCTTACAGACCCACAGAGAGGTGCGGGGAAGAAAAAGGACTGTAATGAGAGGTCTGGGCACTTACCTCCCCAAAGGGAGGGTATTGTTTATGACTCTACAGGAAACGGAGAGCCAAACTGGACCTCATTCCAGTGTGCCGGTCCTTGAGGATGATGTTTCTGCTCAGAGAACCTTGTTCCCACACACGAGTGCAGGGCTGTCCTCATCTGGAGACACGACATCCTCTCCCTAGATGACAGCATTGTAGAGGTCAGCCCTGAAGATACAGCTCAAGGAGAGAGTCTGGTCTGACTCGCCCACATGGAGGCAAAGTAATTGGGGTGACCAACAGACCAGTGAGGGACACGCATGCTGAAGACTAAGGGGTATATGCAGCTGTGGAAGAAAGGGGGACTGGGCTGATGGTTTATACCATGTCCTTTTCTCTATTTAACAGTGAGATGTGCACCTGGCCTGTATCAGGATGCCATGGGAGGGGAGGGAGGTGAGTGGGGAGGAAACAAGACAGGTACAGAGGGAAAGTAAGTATTCTAAAAATGATGGCTAGGAGCGTGTAGCTTTTATGGTTGAGTTTAATCAATTGAATTGTCTGAGAGGTGAATCATTGGTAAACAAAATGTGCAGGAGGAAAAATTGGAAAGAAAAATACATAAATATATATGTATTTGTTTATGTAAATATGGGCAAATACAACAAGGAAGCGGATGGACTTTGGGCCTTTACCTAAATCTTACCTCGTTACAAGAACTGTTTGTTCTAATAATGTGGCACTGTATGCTATTCAACTTCCTGATGTGATCGCTGAAGACAAATTGGGTACATATGCAAATGTGGTGAAGAAAGTGGATGGTGCTTTAAAAAGATACAGTGTCTGGGGTATTAAATATAGACACTATACTAAAAGATATAGTGTCTGGGGTCTTGAAAGTTTATAGTTAAATGTACTTCCATCTAGCAGGAAAACAACAAAATCCACATGTAAGAAGCACACCAGCCTGTGGGATCATGGGGTGTTGACTACAAGAGTTATCAGACGTTCAAAAACAAGTGACCAAATTGATGTGAAGATGCATGGACATAGTGGAGACCAAAAATCACCTGTAGGATAACTGAATGGTCCCTTTCAGAAGGACCACATGGAAGGACTGAAAAATCCAGGGTGTGGTTTAGCACTGATGAACCACACAATTATCCTCTAGTTCTTTAATATTTCCTCCCCTTATTATTATGGCTTTATATGTTTTACTCATTAATCATATTAGCTTTGTATATGTTCTTTTGTATATTTGACATTGTTCAGTACATAAAAGACAAGGAAGATAACCCTTCAGGAACAGTAACAGGAGTAATGGTCCTCTGAGGGTAGGGGAAGAGAGGGGGCAGGGGTGAAGAGAGAGCTGAGAGAATTGGTGATTGTATAACTCCACTCTAAGGGAGCCAACAACAGAATTCTAGGTGAATAGATATATCTCATCCTGTAAGATATGGCTAAAATTATTATAGGAAATATAATAATCGTAAGTGTTCGGGGGAAGAAATAGGGTGGGTGGGGAGGGTGTAAGGAGAACTGATACCAAGGATTTCAAGAAGAAAAAAATGTTTTGAAACTGATCGTGGTAGCACTTGTACAATACTGCTTGATGTGACTGAACTGAGGATAATCGTGAGATCTGTAAGAGGTCCCAAGAAATATTTTTAAAAATTTTAAAAACCTATTTGACTTTAAACTGAAAGTTAAGGAATACAGGTATGAGCCTGTAGTTTCTGACAGCCCAGTTAACCCCTCCCCAAGAGAGCTCTGTCTGGCCTGTCACCTGGGCTCCAGCACATCTGTCTACTAACAGGAGAGACCCCTATGATAACAAGTTCTGACTTCTTTGCTGAGTGCACTGACCACACCTGGCTATGGAGCCAGAGTCTCTATTCTTTGCTAGCACGGTCCTTAACCTCAGTCTTTTCATCTGTAAATGGGAATCAAAACAGATCTGTTATGAAAAGCAAATATGTTCCTTTAAGGACTCAGGTGCACTTGATACCAGCGATGTCTTTTCAATCCCCCCATATACAGGTGAAAGAAGACGGAGTAGGACTTGGTGCATTTGAATTGGGGTGCTGACGAAGAAGACTGGTAGAATTGTGGACTGCCAGAAGAACAACCGCATCTGTCTGGGAAGAGAGAGAACATTCCTTAGATATGAGAACGACAGACTTTGTCTTAAGTACTTTGAAGGTGTTCTCAGGAGGCTCCAGTCGTGCTTGGTGAAGTGGAGATCAGAGAAAAAGAGGAAGATCCTCAAAGAGAGGAATTGCTCAAATGGCTGAAGCAATGGACTCAAACATGACGACCACGGTGAGGCTGGAGCAGGAGGGGCCATTGTACATGGGTCACTGTGAGTCAGCACCACACGGACGGTACTGAACAGCAGCCACCGCTCCTGCTGCGTGAAGGGGTTTTGAGGGTGAGAGTGGACACACAGTGCAGAATATTAGTGACTGACGACGTGGAGTAAGGTGGTGCCGATCTCCGTAATTGAAGGCTGGCCTCACCAAGGCTCCAGTATTGGGCTCCAAAGTTTTCAGGCACAGAAAATCACCCATCTAGTGTTGAATAAGGGGATCTTCTAGTTCCCAGCACTGGGAAAGCGCTTCCTGTGTGGGCTGCAGAGCTTAGGAGCCCACGGTGAAGGGCTGGAGTTCTTCAGCCTACAGCTTTATGGCAGAGGACATGGGGGCCACACCATCCAAGATGTAGAAGGCAACTGTGGGTCCAAGCAAGTTGCCCATCAAGCACAAAGGCAAAGGCATTGCCCCAAACCTCTTCCATCAACACAGTCAAATACAGAACAAGACTGAAAGATTCTGACAGTGCATACCCACCGACCCTCTGCCTTGCTGCTCCAATGATGAGCAGTATTTGAGGATGGTAGAAGACGAGAACCACACAGATGAGCCCCACCCAGATGGCTGAATCATGAGTCAAATATTGGCTGTTGTTTCAAAGCGTTTCTTTTTATTTTAATTGTAGTGCTATACAGGTAAAATTTACTACTGTGATATGGAGCACTTTCAAAACGTTGTGCCAAATGGTTATTGTGTTAAGACACTAATTTCAGAGGTCACTCATTACCCAGCAAAAGCTAACAGGTACTAATCAATACATCCTCCAATGTCCTGGTTTCTGACTCCCTATCGTTAATATAAATATATTTACATATGTACATACCTGTATTTACACCTCTGTAAATGTCCTTTGCCTCCTAGTTCTTTCCTCTATTTCCTTTCCCCCCCTCTTGTCCTACTATCATGGTTGACTTTCATTAACTCCTCTTGGCTGCATTGCACTTGATCAAACCCCACTAGGCATCCTATGGCCTCATCTCCATCGATTTCAGATCACTTCTTGTTCCCTTGTTCTTTTTTAACTTTTCTAACGTGTCACAGACCAGCGGTCTTGAAATGTCCTGAGAAATAAACCTCCACAATGCCACCACTCTGACCGTTGCCTTCCACATGTGTATCAGGGTAAATCCTAAAAACAAAACAAAACAAAACAAAAAAAACAATCTATCAAGGCACAGAAGAATAGGGGTGGGGGGAGTTGATGTATTTTTTAGAAAAATAAATAGTCTTTTCTATTCATGCACTTTGGGAAAACTGGTTCAGGAAGGTCCACCTCTCACCAGTAATAACAAATGCCTAGTCCTGCTCTACATCATGATCTGAGAAGGGCGAGAGCCCAAGGGAGGAGCATCCAAGAGGAGGCAGAACTCCAGCTGCCACTCACAGTCTACAGAAGGACAAGGAAAACGCTTTAGTCTAAAAACAAGAACCGTTATTGTTAGAGTTTCTTCCTGAAATGACAAATGACTCTGGTGCTAGCTTCCAGGAGCTGGACCAAACTTCTCACGTGAAGAGCAGGTGCCTAACCAAGACCACCCTCATGTCTGACCGGCTGACTCTAAATCTGGGGTTCCCGCTACACACTCCATGCAATGATTGGCTGAAACAAATGGTTGAGGCTGCTGAAAGCATTATCCTTATGAGTCACATCCTCTCTGGATGAGATCACTGATCATGGAAATATGGCCTATTAGGCATTTCCATGTATAAACACAAATTGAAAAATAACAGCTGTCATTCCATCAATTCTACTGACCAGCAACTCCATGGGGAGTCCAGTCTTATGGAAACAGACCACTACATCTTTTTTAAAAAATATTTTATTAGGGGTTCATACAACTCTTATCACAATCCATACATATACATACATCAATTGTATAAAGCACATCTGTACATTCTTTGCCCTAATCATTTTCTCCCCCCCCCTTTTCTTTTTTTTACATTTTATTAGGGGGCCTAATCATTTTCAAAGAATTTGCTCTCCACTTAAGGCCTTTGCATCAGGTCCTCTTTTTTTCCCTCCCTCCCCGCTCCCCCCTAACTCATGAGCCCTTGATAATTTATAGAATTTTATTTTGCCATATCTTGCCCTATCCAGAGTCTCCCTTCCCCGCCTTCTCTGCCGTCCCTCTCCCAGGGAGGAGGTCACATGTGGATCCTTGTAATTGGTTCCCCCTTTCCAACCCACTCACCCTCTACTCTCCCAGTATCGCCATTCACATCCCTGGTCCTGAAGGTATCATCCACCCTGGATTCCCTGTGCCTCCAGCTCCCATATGCACCAGTGTACAACCTCTGCCCTATCCAATCCTGCAAGGTAGAATTCGGGTCATGGTAGTTGGGGGAAGAAGCATCCAGGATCTGGGGGAAAGCTGTGTTCTTCATCGGTAGTACATCACACCCTGACTGACCCCTCTCCTCTCCTAAACCCCTCTGTGAGGGGCAGATCACTACATCATACTTCAGTCGCATGGCTGAATGGATTTCAATGGCCAACCTTTCTGTCAGGAATTGAGCTATAACCCATTAGCACCCAGGTACCCAGAACCAACCAAACCAACTGCCATTGAGTCAATTCTGACTCACAGAGAGCTTGTGTACAATCGAAGGAGACACTGCCCTGCCCTGCACCATCCTCACAATGTTCTTATGTTTGAGCCTGTTGTTGCAGCCCCTGTGCTGACCCATCTAGTTGAAGGCTTTCCTACTTGTACTGCCCCATGACTTTACCAAGCACAATGTCCTTCTCCAAGGACGGCTCTCCAAAGGATGTGAGGTTGAGGATCACTATCTATTGTCTCTAAGGAACGTTCTGGTTGTACTTCTTCCAAGACAGATTGGTTTGCTCTCTTAGCAGTCCAGAGAACTTTTAATATATATTTTTGCCAGCATCATAATTCAAACACATCGATTCTTCTTCAGTATTCCTTATTCAATGTCTACTTTCACGTGCATACAAGGCCACTGAAAATCCCATGGCTTGGTTCAGGCACACCTTCATCCTCAAAATAACCTCCTTGCTATTAAAAATTCTAAAGAGGTCTTGTGTAGCAAATTTATGCAAATTTATACAGATTTACGCAAAATCCATTTGATTTCTTGACCACTGCTTCCATGAGCATTGACTATGGATTGGAGCAAAACAAAATCCTGACAACTTCAAACTTTTCTCCATTTATCATGATGTTACTTATTGTTCCAGTGTGAGGGTTTTGGTTTTCTTTACATTGAGTTGTCTTCCATACTGGGAGATGTAATCCTTCATCTTCATCAGCCAGTGATTCAAGTCCTCCACAGTTTCTCCTGTGAAGAATGAAACAGCAGGACTGGAAGAAGGCTTGTAGAGACCCTGTAGGTCAGTAGAACTGCTCCCTGGAATTTTTGAGCCTGTAAATCTCTAAGGAAGAAGACAGCCTCATCTTTCTCCCACGGAGAAGCTGGTGGGTTTGAACTACTGAGTTTATGGTCATCAGCCCCATGTATCACCTATCATACCACTAAGGCTCTTCAGGGTGCCAGGGGACACCAAATTTGAAACATGAAATAGAGGAGGCAATAAGTAGCCCATCAGGAATTGTGATCAGTCTGACAAACTCCCCACTGCCCCGCAACCCAACCAGGTCTTAACAGGAAGGGAGCTCAACAGGGCAGCAAGGGGATCAAAGCCACGAAGTCCCCAAGGAATCAGAAAACAGACTTCGGATTCGGGGTTCAGGGTTTGGCACTCATCAGACCCAATCAGAAAACATTCATAAAGGTCAGCAGACAGATCTGGAATGATTTATAGGCTCTTTTTTGTAGTTGTTTTTCGTCTCTTTCTTTGTTTCCCCTTTCTTCATGTCCATCTATATAAGATAGGCAGGATAAACAATCCTGAGGAGAAACAATGAGAACAGTGGTTCCGGGGGAACACGGAAGAGGAGGAGAGGGTGGAAATGGAGGGAGGAGCCAATAAACCAAGGGACAAGGAAACAATGAGAGATCTAAAATGGATGGCAAGGAGGGCGTAGGATGCCTGGTGGTGTTTGATCAAGTGCAATGTAGCTGAGAGGACGTACGGAGAACCGAATGTAGGTTGAATGTGATAGTGGGACAGAGGAAAGTAAAAGGAAATAGAGGAAAGAACTAGGAGGCAAAAGACATTTATAGGGGTATAAACATAGACATGCATAGGGGACAACAGTGGAGACAGAGTGCGGGAATTGTGCTCGATCTGACCCCATCACATGGGGACGAAACACTAAGGTTGTGCAAGGGAAACCAAGCACCGAAGTCCCCCAAGAACAGACTGTGGGCCCAGGGTACGTCACCCTATCAGACGCAACCAGAGAACACTCCTAAAGGTCAACAAACAGACCTGGAACTATTTATAGGCTTGTCATTGGTTTGTTGTTATTGTTTTTGCTTGTCTTCTTTTTGTGCTTATTATTGTCTCTGCATGTCTATCGAGAAAAGACAGGCGGGGTAAACAATCCAGAGGAGAAAACAATGGGACTGATGGTTCTGGGGGGACATGGGAGAGGGCGACAAGGGAATAACAAGTGATCTAAAATCAATGGCGAGGTGGGTGTAGGATGCCTGGTGGGGCTTAATCAAGGGCTATATAGCCAAGAGGAATTACTGAAACCAGAATGATGGCCAAATATGATAGTGGGACAAGAGGAAAGTAAAAGGAAACAGAGGAAACAACTAGGAGGCAAAGAACATTTATAGAGGTCTAAATACAGTCATGTATATATGTAAATATATTTATATATAACAATAGGGAAATAGATCTATGCACACATATTTATATGCTAAGTATTAAGGTAGCAGACAGACATTTGGGCCTCTACTCAAGTACTCCCTCAACGCAAGAACAATTTGTTCTACCAACCTGGCATTCTGTGATGCGCACTTTCCTGACACAATCTCTGAAGATAAAATGGGTGCATAAGCAAATGTATTGAAGAAAACTGATGGTGCCCAGCTATCAAAAGATATAACATCTGGGATCTTAAAGGCTTAAAGATAAACTAGTAGCCATCTAGCTGAGAAGCAACAAAGCCCACATAGAAGAAGCACACAGCCTGTGTGATCATGAGGTGTTAATGGGAACAGGTAACAGGTATCAAAGACCTGGAAGAAAAAAATCATATCAATGTGAATGAGGGAGAGAGGGGAATGGAAACACAAAGCCCATCTGTAGACAATTGGACATCCCCTCACAGAAGGGTCACAAGGAAGAGATGAGCTACGCAGGGTACAATATGGCACCCTTGAAACATACAATTTTCCTCTAATTCTTTAATACTTCTCCACCCCCAATCATGACCCCAATTCTACCTTACAAATCCAGCTGGACCAGAGCATATACACTGATGTAGACAAGAGATTGCAACAAAGGAAATCCAGGACAGATAAACCCCTGATGACCAAAAATGAGAGTAACAATACCAGGAAGGTAGGGGCAAGGTGTAGGGAGAAAGGGGGAATCCATCACAAAGTTTGACAAACAACGTCCCACTGCCCAGAAGGACGGACAATAGAAAAGTCAGTGAAGGGAGACAGTATTTGGTGGTGTAACACATGAAAAAAAATTATACACCCTTAAGGGTTCAGGAAGAAAGGAGATTGGCAGAGAGGGTTGGCCAGGCAATGAGGAGTTGATAACAAGGGCTCAAGTAGACAGAAAAAATTTTGAAAATGATGATGGGAACATATGCATAAATGTGCTTGACAAATTAGATGGATGGATGGATTGTAATAAAAGCTATAAGAGCCCCCAAAAATAATTCTTTCAAAAAAGAATAGAAGTTGTGTCATTTTACCAAACAACCATAACAAGTCCAGCATCTACTGGACACATACCATGTAAGGCAGGACAGTACAGGAGTCAGAAACCAGGACTTTGGAGGATGTATCTATTAGGCCCCTTTAGCTTTTGCTGTGTAACACACAGCCCCTGAAATTAGTGTCTGAAAAAAAAATAACCATTTTGCACAATGTTTTGAAAGTGCTCAATATCGCAGTAGTAAATTTTACCTGTATAGCACTACAATTAAAATAAAAAGAAACACTTTGAAATAACAGCCACGATTGACTCGTGATTCTGTGGGTGAGCCATCTGGGCGGCCTCAGCTGTGTGGTTCTTCTGGTCTTCTACCATCCTCAAATACTGCTCACCATTGGAGCAGCAAGGCAGTGGGTCGGTGGGTATGCACTGTCAGAATCTTTCAGTCTTGTTCTGTATTTGACTGTGTTGATGGAAGAGGGTTGGGGCCATGCCTTTGCTTTTGTGCTTGATGGGCAACTTGCTTGGACCCACTGTTGCCTTCCACATCTTGGATGGTGTGGCCCCCATGTCCTCTGCCATAAAGCTGTAGGCTGAAGAACTCCAGCCCTTCACCGTGGGCTCCTAAGCTCTGCAGCCCACACAGGAAGCGCTTTCCCAGTGCTGGGAACTAGAAGATCCCCTTATTCAACACTAGATGGGTGATTTTCTGTGCCTGAAAACTTTGGAGCCCAATACTGGAGCCTTGGTGAGGCCAGCCTTCAATTACGGAGATCGGCACCACCTTACTCCACGTCGTCAGTCACTAATATTCTGCACTGTGTGTCCACTCTCACCCTCAAAACCCCTTCACGCAGCAGGAGCGGTGGCTGCTGTTCAGTACCGTCCGTGTGGTGCTGACTCACAGTGACCCATGTACAATGGCCCCTCCTGCTCCAGCCTCACCGTGGCCGTCATGTTTGAGTCCATTGCTTCAGCCATTTGAGCAATTCCTCTCTTTGAGGATCTTCCTCTTTTTCTCTGATCTCCACTTTCCCAAGTGCGACTGGAGCCTCCTGAGAACACCTTCAAAGTACTTAAGACAAAGTCTGTCGTTCTCATATCTAAGGAGTGTTCTGTGTCTTCCCAGACAGATGCGGTTGTTCTTCTGGCAGTCCACAATTCTACCAGTCTTCTTCGTCAGCACCCCAATTCAAATGCATCAGGTCTTCCTCCTCTTCTTTCACCTGCATAGGTGAGGATTGAAAAGACATCCCTTGGATCAAGTTCACCTGGGTCCTTAAAGGGACATCTTTGCTTTTCATAACAGGGTGTTTTGATCTCCTTTTACAGATGTGGAAACTGAGGTTAAGGAACATGCTAGCAAATAGCAGGTCAGAAGAAGAGCCAAGGTCAGAGTTCATGGTCCAGACTCTGGTTCCATAGCCAGGGGTGGACAGTGTACTGAGGAAATAAGTCGGAACTTTGCATCTTAGGGTCTGTCCTGTTAGTAGCCAGATCACCTGGATGCCAGGTGACAGGCCAGACAGAGCTCTACTGAGGAGGAGTTAACTGACCTATCTAGAACTCCAGACTCACACCTGTAATCCTCAACTTTCAGATAACCCAATTTGAAGGCAAATATAGGTTTGCTTGTTTTTTAAACATTTTATCAGGACCTCGTACAGATCTCGTAAGTATCCTCAATTCGGTCATATCAGGCAGTATTGTACATGTGCTACCCCATTCAGTCTCAAAACATTCTTTCTTTGTGAAGTCCTTGGTATGAGTTCTCCATTATACCCTCTCTGTCCTACCCTATTTCTT
The DNA here is from genome assembly GCF_050624435.1 of Tenrec ecaudatus. Classification (NCBI taxonomy): domain Eukaryota; kingdom Metazoa; phylum Chordata; class Mammalia; order Afrosoricida; family Tenrecidae; genus Tenrec; species Tenrec ecaudatus. Next base: position 109,888,964 of record NC_134541.1, on the reverse strand, counting down.
CCCTGAACCCTTATGATTATTATATTTCCTATAATATTTTTGGCCATTTCTCACATGATCAAATATATCCATTCATATAGAATTCTGTTGTTGGCTCCCTTAGAGTGGGATTATACAATCATCAATGCTCTCAGCTCTCTCTTCACCCCTGCCCCCTCCCTTCCCCTACCCTCAGAGGACCATTACTCCTGTTACTGTTCCTGAAGGGTTATCTATCTTGTTTTTTATGTACTGCAGCACACTCAAAATATACAAAATAAAACATACATATCTAACATGATTAATGAGGCAAAACACATAAAAACCATATTATAAGGGGAGAAAATATTAAAGAACTAGAGGATAATTGCGTGGTTCATCAGTGCTAAATCGCACCCTGGATTTTTCAGTCCTTCCATCTGGCCCATCTAAAAGGGACTGTCCAATTAGCCTACAGGTGATTTTTGGTCTCCACTATGTCCATGCATCTTCACAACAATTTGGTCCCTTGTTTTTGAACTTCAGATACCTCTTCTAGTCAAGACCTCATGATCTCACAGGCTGGGATGCTTCTTATATGTGGGCTTTGTTGTTTCCTTGCTAGATGGCAGCTTGTTTAACTATAAGCCTTTAAGACCCTAGACACTATATCGTTTATTATAGTTTCTATATTTAGGATCCCAGACACTATATCTTTTTATATCTTTTAAAAGCACCATCATCTTTCTTCACCACATTTGCTTATGCACCCAATTTGTCTTCAGCGATCACGTCAGGAAGGTGAATAGCATACAGTACCACATTATGAGAACAAACCATTCTTTCACTAAGGCAAGATTTATGTAGAGGTCCAAAGTCCATCTGCTTGTTTGTTGCATTTGCACATATTTACATGAACAAATACACATGTATTTATATATATATTTCTTTCCTCTTTTTTCCCTCCTGCACAACTATTATGTTTACCAGTGGTTCACCGCTCAGCAATTCCTCTCAGAAAATTCTGTTGATTAAATTCAACCAGAAAAGAAACACCCTCCTAGCCATAAATTTTAGGATACTTACTGTTCCTCTATACCTGTATTGTTTGCTCTCTGCTCATATCACTCCCTTCCCATGGCCCACAGGAACCCTGGGACCAGTCACTGTCTCCTTAAGGTTGCCTGTCCTGCATGTCTTGTATAGATAAATACAAAAAATAAAAATAAAATAAACATACACATAGTCACAAGACTAACAGGCATCCTGACAAAAAGCAGGTGCACATCTCTCTGATAAATGGAGAGAATGTCATGGTAGAAACCATCAACCCAGTCCCCCTTTCTTCCAGAACTCCATACACCCCTTAGACTTCAGCATGTGTGTCCCTCACTGGTCTCTTGTGCACCCCAATGAGTTTACCCCAGGTGGGCGAGTCAGAGCAGATTCTCTCCTTGAGCTGTATCTTCAGGGCTGTCCTCTGCAATGCCGTCATCTAGGGAGAGGATTCATGTCTGGAGCTGAGTACAGCCCTGCACTCATCTGTGGAAACAAGATTCTCCGAGCATAAACATGGTCCTCAAGGATTGGCACACTGGAATGAAGCCTACTATCACTCTCCCTTTCCTGTGGAGACATAAACAATACCCTCCCTTTGGGGTAGTCAGTGTCCTGACCCCTCATTGCAGTCCTTTTTCTTCGCTCTCCCCTCTGTGGGTCTGTAAGGCATATGGGTGGGGGGTGTGGGGAGAGGCCTTCCAGCAGAGGTGCTATCTACATGTATTGGTGATGACATAGGAATCCTTGGGTTTGGTCTGGCTCATGTAAGAATATCTGCTCCTCAGCCCGGGAATTGTGTGTTGTGTGCACTTTCCCTATGCACATTTGAAGCAGAAAAGACTTGATCTTCAGTCCCCACATTAAACAAAGAAGCCCCTGCCATTGCGTTACTTCCCACTAATGGTGACTCAATATGGGATTTCTGAGTCTGTAACCCTTAACGAGCAGACAGCCTCATCTTTCTCACAGGGAAGGGCTGGTGGGTTTGAACTGCCTGCCAGTCTGGGTTGACAGCCCAACTCTCCTTTGAATGAGGGAAGAGGCAGCGAGGGAGTGAGGAGAGCTGATCCAGTGTGCTGAAGGACTTTGCTTGGTCCAGCCCCTCTCATCAGCCGGACACCCCCTTCCCACTCCACACAGTGGGGGTCCTGAGCTGCAGAGCCAGCTGGCCTTGTGCTACCTGAGCTGGGAACATGAGTTCCAGTCTCCTAGGAGCGGTGGCCTTCCTGGTAGAGGGCTTCTCTGACCCCAGATTCCCCTGAAAGAGCGGTGGCAAAATCCTCCTCTCTGCGGGTGACAGGCTGGAGCAGCCCAGAAACAGACAAATGAAAACCAATCCAAACTCCTTTTCTCCAAGTGGATTCCAACTCCTAGTGACCCTTTGAGACAGTGAAAGTGTCCTACGAGCTTCTGACGTTGTGATCTTGATGGACACAGACTACTGTGGGGCTCCAAGTGTTGGCCTTTTGGGGTTGTAGTTGAGTGCTTTAACCACTGAGTTCCCAGGACACACCACAGTCAGGGAAGGGAGAGGAGGCATGTGGCCCTGAGTCAGTCCTGGAGGAGAAGGCCCATTGTGCCCAGTGCTGGTAGGCTGAGGTCTGGGCGAGGGTCTGGAAGTGGCCACTATATTGCCCTGCTTCCCTGGGACAAAGGTGTCCTAAGTGTCTTTGTATTGATCCTCACTATCCTGGACACCAGACCCTCGAGCGGTGGGGAGCGGGATGTTTGGCCTGGAACTCTCCCCTCTTCCGCCTCCCCCTGCTCTGGTGGTGATTCTCAGAGTCCTGGTCCTGACAGACCTTTCCATCACACTAGCCTTTAGTCAGAGTTTGAAAGAAGCCTGGATCTCTAGGTTACCTGGACCACAACCCCTCTTTTGTGCCTCCTGCTGGACCTCTTCCTCAAGAGCTGTTTGCCAGCAGCGCAACCTTCTGGGGTGCTGTACCCTGTTGTCCATCCCTTCCTGTACCCAGTCCTGATGCTCCCTGGAGGTCAGCGGGTCTGTATGAGAGCTTATCCTCAGATCACCAGGATGTGGAAGTCTGTGGTGGACAGATAGAGCCCTAAATCCATACTGAGTCTCCACATACATTCAGCCTCCAGGGAGCCCTTTCTGGCATTCCTTAATGGGCAATGTGAAAAATTTTGCCTTCGGACAGAGTGTGTTTCAGGGTAAATGGCTATTCCGGGGCAGGGCATCCTCAGCCTTCCTGACTTGCCTGGGTATATTCCTGGAGAAACGGAAGGCCTAGGGTTGCATGGTGATGAGTCGTCTTGACTGATTTGGTGGGAAGGCTGGAACCAATCTTGGAAACTCTTCTCTCTAAAATAAGGAGGAAAGAAAAAGGGGAAAAAAGAGGAAAGGAAAAAAAATAGGCTTGTAGATAGATATGTATATATGCAAATATTTGAATATAGGTCTATTTGTTTATATATGTAAATACAACAAGTAACAGATGGACCTTGGGCCTCTACTTAAATCTTACCTGAGTACAAGAATGGTTTGTTCTAATAATGTGGCATTGTATGATACTCTCCTCTGTTTCCGTTTTGATTGAGGTTTTTATCTGTTCTACTCTGTTATTCTTGTTACTCAGTTTTTAAAATGCTTTCACATATATGAAATCTATTAAAGGTAAAGCTATAGACACAGTAACTGGATTAAGGTTTCCTTGGGGATATGATAGGTGAGGTTGTGAGGAATGATGAGCTAATAATGGTGAGTAAAGAATGAAGAAATTGTTCTAGAACTGATTGTACAACTCTTCTTGGTGTGATTAAACTACTGAATTACAGTATAACCCAAACCTTGATGCTAATCTGTGCTAGGATCATCAAAATACGATGCAGTTGAGTTCCAAATCGATTTTCCCATAAAAATAACTGAAAATGCATTAATCCCTTCTCCACCACCAAGGTTTATGCTTTCTTTGACATTCTGTACAAATCATTACACAGAAATCTCAAAATAAAAAAGTTCAAAGTTAAATAATATAATTTGAATAAGAAACATAGCATTAAAAGACATTTTTTTCAACTACTACAGCATGGCCCATATCTTGACATTGATGAGGATCTGGATCTGTGCACACAGATGTGGAGAGGAGGTGTGGAGAGAGAGTCATAGTTTGGAAGGGGAATCCTCTTCTGTAACATCAACAGGTAGCTGCATATTAGGAGTTTTCCCTTCTCTGCCTTTTTTTTGCTAGAACCTGGCTGGCTTTCTCTAAAAAAATAAATAAATAAAAATTTAAAAATCTGTCTAATGTGGTCTGCTGTTGGCATTTCCTTAACTGTTTTCTAAAAGGGTTGACTAAGTTATCATCAACAATATCGATAACACAGTTAACCAGTTCCTTATCATGATGATTCTTGTCAAAAACGCTCTAAACAGTACAAGGAGCCACAAAAACTAAGAATATTATAGCAAAATACTTGGAACACAGCAACAATAGATTTAAACAACTAGTACTAACAAATCCAGGCCATATCAAGTGACTGAACCACAAACTGCTTTTATTTACAAAAATTATGTGTGTTGGGTCAGATTCTTGTGTTTTGTTTGAGCTCCCATGCAAACTTTTCTCAACATTTCGCATCAAAATCCCATTTTGTGGAATACTGATGCGGCCAAGTACTGGAGTTCTACTATATTGGCATATGTGACCTATATTCCAATAAAACTGTTGGGGGAGCGGGGAAGCATATTATAGGTATCCAAGTTACCAAAAAAGGAACAAAACTCTATTTATAGGTGACATAATGCTACATATGCAAAATCCCCAAAATTCAATAAAACAATTGCTAAAGCGAATTGAAAATTATGACAGTGCTATGAAACCAATATACACAAATCAATTGAATTCTTAAATATTACAGAAGAGAACTCAGAAAAGGAAATTAAAAGAACAATACAATTTACAAATAACCTAGATAAAGACATGTACATATACAAATATATTTATATATGAGGATGGGGAAATAGATCTATGTGCACATATTTATAGGTTTAGAATTAAGGTAGCAGAAGGACATTGGTCCTCCACTCAAGTACTCCCTCAATGAAAGAATACTTTCTTCTATTAAACTGGCATTCTGTGGTGCTCACCTTCCCCACACAACCGCTGAAGACAAAGCAGGTGAAAAAGCAAATGTGATGAAGAAAGCTGATGGTGCCCGGCTATCAAAAGATATAGCGTCTGGGGTCTTAAAAGCTTTAGGGGAAACAAGCGGTCATCTAGCTCAGAAGCAACAAAGCCCACATGGAAGAACACACCAACCTGTGCGATCACAAGGTATCGAAGGAATCAGGTATAAGGCATCATCAGAACATAGCTTTTTCCCTATGTCCTTCTGCATTTGTTTAAGCTTACCTCAGCAGATTCATGTTGTACTTGCCCTTTTGTGATTGGCATATTTCACTTAGCATGACTTCCTCCTGTTCTTCTCATGTGGTGATATGTTTCCTGCATTCATCACTGCTTTTTAATAATGTAGTTTTCCATTGTATGTACATACCAGTTTTTTCAATTAATATGTGGGTTGATGGAAATTTGGGTTGTTTCCAACTCCTTGCAATTGTAAACTGTGCCGCAATGAACATTAGAGCACAGATGTCTGGCCTTGGTTTGTTTCTTGCCTCTTCTGGGTATATGCCCAGTAGGGGGATTGCTGGGTCGTACGGTGACTTGATTTCCATCTGTATTAGATATTGCCAGATTGAATTCTATAGTGGCTGTACATACTTACAAGTCCACCAACAGTGGATGAGAGTTCCTGTCTCCCCCAAGCCCCTCCAACACTTGTTGCTTCCTGAGTTTTTTAATGGGGCTACCTTTGAGGGTGTTAGGTGGTACCTCATTGTTGTTTTAATTTGCATTTCTCTTATGGCTAAAGATCGGGAACATTTTCCCGTATGTTTGTTGGCCATTCAGATTTCTGACCTGGTGAAACTTCTGTTCAGGACCTTTGCCCACCTCCTCAGTGGGCAATTAGTTGTTTTTCTTTTGGGAAGCTAGTAGGGTATTGTAGATTTTAGTAACAAGGCCTTTGTCTGATGTGCAATTGCTAACGCTGTTTTCCCAGTCCGTGGACTCTCTTATTACTCTCTTGGTGAATTATTTCAATGCACACAGTTGTTTTATCTTCAGTATATCCCATTTGTCAATTTTTACCTCCTCTGTGTTTGTGCCCTTCCTTATTTCTGATAGCCTACCTATTCCCTGTGCCAAAGTTCTCAAGTTGGTCCCAATTCCCTCATTGATGGTCTTAATAGCTTGGGGTTTAATTTCAAGGTCTGTGATCCACCTTGAGCTGATTCTTGTGCATGGAGTGAAATAAGAGTCTTGCTTCATTTTTTTCTGCAGGTAAATATCCATTTTTTTCCAGCACCACTTGTTAAAGGGGGCATCTGCTTTCCATTGGATCTTTTTTGGGCCCTTATCAAAGATCAGTGGTTTATATGCTGATGATTTTATTTCTGGATTTTCAGTTCTTTTCCATTGGTCTGAGTATCTGTCATTGTACCAATACCATGCGGTTTTGACAACTGTGGTTGTATAGTACATGCTAAAGTCAGGTGAAGCAAGCCCTCCCACTGTGTCCTTCTTTTTTTTAACTACTTTTTCTATTTATTTGAAGCACAGTAAAAAAAATTGGTACACTTTGGAAATTCAGTGGCACAAGGTACACTGCCATAACTTGAGGGACATTATACAGTTTTTTAAAAAAGGAAAAAATTTCTCCTGTTTTAAACACTGCATTACATAATTTTAACCTACCTAAACAGACCATTTACAAATATTAGGTCAATAAATTGCTAACATCCATAAAAAGGTAGCTTTCTTACTAAAATGCAAGAATTTAAGAGGTTGCTATCTAAACAAGAAGACAAAGCAAACTGGACTGAAAGCCTAGATGTCACATCTAAAAGCGGGGCTTTTTGTTTGGGCCTTCGTACAGCTTCTCTCCCTCTACCATAGCCTGCCGGAGTTCCAGGGCCCATGCCTCTAGGACCCTGTCCGCCCACAGGCCCCGCACCTCCCCGCCCAAAGCGCTCAGTACGCATGTCACTTCCCATCATGGAACCACTCATGGTTGCTGGGGGGACTCCAGGATTGGTTTCATACCTATGCCACCTCCACCACCTACAGGTGGACATTTCTGGCCGCCTGAACCATAGGCATCTCCCATATTCATGGCTCCTCCACCACCCATTCTCATATCTCTTTCTCTTGGATCCATGTAGCCCATACGGCTGTAGCTTTCCTCTCTTTGGCGTCTCATTTGTTCTTCCATCTCACGTTGGCGAATCATCATCTCTTCTTCCCTTCTACGGCGTTCTTCCTCTTGCCTCAATTGCATTTCTTTGCGCTTCTGCATTTCTGAATTGTGAAGTTCCTCCGTGCGTCTTAATTAATTCCTCCTGGCGTCTCATTAGATCTTGGCGCAAAAGATTTGCCTGGTGCTCATGATAGGCATCTTCCATTTCACTTTCTAATTTGTCCTTTGCATCTTTCATGTTTTTCTCAACTTGTTCCCTCTGCTGTTCTTCCATTTCGTCCAAGGACTTCCAGCGCTGGGAATATTCATATTCAAAGGTGCCATGCTGGGCAAAGCGAGGCGGTGTTTCTCTCTCCTTTTGATACATTGGGTTCTTTTGTGCAAGCTTTTCAGGAAGACCATCTTCGTCAGCTAGTTGTTCAAGCAGTTCCACAATGACTGGACGAGGAGTTGTGGTCAGTATGAAAACGCCCTCGCTGCATCTTTCAAATGCTTTTCTCGCTGCTGGCTTAGAAGCAAACTCAACAATGCCTTCCCCTGTTGATCTTCCACGGTCATCCACAATTACTGCGGCCCTTTCAATAGGACCAAACTGACTAAAAGCCTCTTCCAACAGTTCACTGGAAACATAAGGTGAAAGATTACGAACTGAGAGGGCAGCAGCATGTGTAACAAAGCGAACTCGAAGCTGTCTACCTCTCATAGGGGTGTCATCAAGCTCAGCTTTTGCAATTTCAACCAATGCCCTAGATTCAAGCTTCATAAAGCCGAATCCTTTGCCTTTGTTGAGAAAAACTTCTCCTGGTTCTCCGTATTTAGCAAACACTCTTTTGAATTCATCCTCCATGATATCAGCGGGCAGATTCCCCACAAACAGCCGACAGCGCTGCGTGTGTTTTTTCTCCCCAGGTCTCCTCAAGAGAGAGGTTGGCTTTAAACCCCTCGGAGTCGGAGATCTTCTCCTCGCTGCGGCCGCCTGGGCCCCTGGTGGTGCTGCTGGTGGTAGGGAATGTGGTGCTAGCGCCCCCCCCCCTCGGCTCACCGGTGCCGCGGTGCGGCCGCTTCGGGTGGCCGCCCGGCCGCCAAGGCCCGGGCCACTGCCAGGCTTCGGCCCGCCGGGCATTTTGCCGCCTTTGGGCCCACCGGGTCCTGGGCCCTGCTTAGGCCCGGGCCGGGGACTCCAGAGGGCGGCGGGCCCCCGGAGCTGAGAGGGGGTGGTCGGGACCACACCCCTGGCTGCGTGGGTGGAGGCGCCCCGGGAGGGCCGGAAGTGACCACCGGCGCCCTGGAGGTCGGAGGAGTGGCAGGCGGCAGGGCCGGAGGCAGGTGGCGTGTTGCCTACCCAGGCCCCGGGCCGGCCCAAGGAACGCCGGCCTTAGACGAGTCCTGTGGCGGTGCCGCCTGCTGCTGCTGCACTTTGTGTGGAGGCGGCGGCGGGATCGGGGGCTTGGGGCCACCCCGGACGGGCCAGGCCCCATAGGTCCGCGGTTCTGGTTGAGGCCCCTGCCGGGCGGCGGTGAACAAAAGTCATGGCGGTCACCGCGGCCCCCGCCTCCTCCGCCACCGCGACTCCGGAACCTGTCCTGCGACATGACCTTAATCAAAGGGCTGTCCAAAGCGAAGAAGGCGTTCAGGGAACGTGGAGGCCACTTTGCTTCGCATAAGATGGCGGATGACACAGGCCTGTGTCCTTCTTCTTGAGGAGTTCTCTGCTAATTCTGGGCTTCTTCCCTCTCCATATGAAGTTGGTAATCAGGTTTTCCATTTCTTTGAAGAAAGATGAGAGTAATTGTATTGGGATTGCATTAACCTTATATAGTGCCTTAGGCAGAACTGACATCTTTACTATATTGTGTCTTCCTATCATGAGAATGGGATATTCTTCCATTTGTGGTGGTCACTCTTGGTTTCTTGTAATAGTGTTCTATACTTTTCTCCATATACATCTTTTGTTCTTTTAGTCAAGTATATCCCTAGATATTTCCATTTGTGTTTGGCTCTTGTGAAGGGTACCACCTTTTTTATCTCCTCTTCTTGGTCTTATCCAATGCGTATACACATCGGATAATAAAACAAGTTTTAATAGTTTTATTAGGGGCTCGTGCAACTCATCACAATCCATACATACATCAATTGTGTAAAGCACATTTGTACATTCATTGCCCTCATCATTCTCAAACATTTGCTGTCCACCTAAGCCCCTGGAATCAGCTCCTCATTTTCCCCTCCCTCCGTGCTGCCTACTCCCTCATGAACCCTTGATAACTTATAAATTATTATTATGTCATATCTTGCCCTGTCCAATGTCTGCCCTCACCCACTCTTCTGTTGTCTGCCCCCGAAGGAGTAGGTCACATGTAGATTCTTGTAATCGGCTCCCCCTTTCCAATTCACCCACCCTCTACCCTCCCAGTATAGCCACTCACACAGCTGGTCCTGAAGGGATCATTTGCCCTGGATTCCCAGTTTCTATCTGTACCAGTGTACATCCTCTGGTCTAGCCAGATTTGTAAGGGAGAATTGGTATCATGATAGTGGGGGAGGAGAAAGCATTTAGGAACTAGAGGAAAGTTGGATGTTTCATTGTTGCTACATTGCATCCTGAGTGGCTCGTCTCCTCCCCGAGACCCTTCTGTAACGGGATGTCCAGTGGCCTACAAATGGGCTTTGGATCTCCACTCTGCACTCGCCCCCTCATTCACTATATTGATTTTTTGTTCTGATGATGCCTGATACCTGACCCCTTCGATAGCTCATGATCACACAGGCTGGTGTGCTTCTTCCATGTGGGCTTTGTTGCTTCTGAGATACATGGCCGCTTGTTTACCTTCAAGCCTTTAAGACCCCAGATGCTATATCTTTTGATACCTGGCACCATTAGCTTTCTTCACATTTGCTTATGCACCCATTTTTCTTCAGTAATCATATCAGGGAGGTGAGCACACAATGAAATGATTTTTTGTTCTTTGATGCATGATAACTGATCCCTTCAGCACCTCGTGATCACACAGGTTGGTGTGCTTCTTCCATGTGGGCTTTGTTGCTTCTGAGCTAGATGGCTGCTTGTTTACCTTCAAGCCTTTAAGCCCCCAGACACTATATCTTTTGATAGTCAAGCACCATCAGCTTTCTTCACCACATTTACTTATTCACCCGCTTGTCTTCAGCAGTTGGGTCAGGAAGGTGAGCAGCATAAAATGCCAATTTAATAGAAAAACTATTCTTGCATTGAGGGAGTACTTGAGTGGAGGCCCAATATCCTTCTGCTACCTTAATCCTAAACCTATAAATATACGCACATAGATCTATTTCCCCATCATCATATATAAATATATTTGCATATGTGCATGCCTTTATTTAGACCTCTATAAATGTCCTTTGCCTCCTAGCTCTTTCCTCTATTTCCTTTGACTTTCCTCTTGTCCCACTATCATGCTCAGTCTTCATTTGGGTCTCAGTAATTCCCCTTGGTTACATTACCCATGATCACGCCCTATCAGGCCTCCTACACCCACCTCAGCACCGATTTGGATCACTTTTTGTTCCCTTGTCCCTCAGTTTGTTAACACGACTACCTTCCGCCCCCGCCCCCACCTTCTCCTCTCCCATGTCCCCCAGAACTATCACTGCTGTTGTTTTCTCCTCCAGATTGTTCATCCAGCCTACCTTATTTAGACAGACCTGCGGAGATAATAACATGCACAAAAACAAGACAGGGAAAAACCAAGCAACAATATACAACAAAACAACAGCAACAAACCAATGACAAAAAAAATACACAAGAAAGAAAAACTTGTAGTTAGTTCAAGGACTCTGTTATCTTCTGCCTAAGCTCCTATATTTCCCTTTGGTGTGTGGACTTTATCTCCTCTGTCACTTCATCCTTTTTCTTTACTTTTACCATCATATCCTGTATGACTCCAAGCAGCATTCTGAAAATTTCTTTCTGTGGCAGATAAATGTCTGTTTCTTCTATGCACATTGTTACATTCAAGACATCTCCTGCCATTGTCTTTTGTTTCTCCTGTCTTATCATTGAGGTCATTGTGGCTGATCGCTGTTTGCGCTGTGTTGTTCATAGGAGCCAGGTGTCATTTTCCAGGGAGTTGAAGAGCTCTGGCTCTCTCTGGGAGACTCATAAGAATGCTTCTTTCAACTGCCTGCAGCTAATTTCACTATGGAATTGACCTACCACTTTATCCTCCTGCGGCTTCACTCTTTTCCTAGTCAACGACTATTCAGTTATTTGGAGAGCAAGACGAATGGCCCTTCGGGGACACTGCTTGGGTTGTTGTGCTGCAAGGGGAGTGCCACAGAAGGCTGGTAGGTTGCCCGCTTTGGTGTAGAGCACCTCAAAGGGTAGGCAGAATTTCTCTGGTCAGGTAGATCGCTGGCGAGGTTGGGCACAGGTTCCCGCAGCAATATGGAACCTTGGCATGTGTTGGCCGAGCTGCCTTAGGCCATGTAAGGCACTATGGCAGGTGGGAGGAATTTCCCTTAGTCACGTGGGACCACAGAGGATTGAGAGGAGTTCCCCCAGACATGCAGGCAAAATGTCCCCCAAAGAAGGTGGGCGGGATTTCCTCAGCCAAAGGTCAAGCACTGAAGAGTGCAGGTGGGCGGAATTTCCCCAGAAGAAGTTGGGCAGGATATCCTCTGGTGGAGGGTGGGTGGGCTTTCTCCAGCCTCAGTTTATGCTGCAGATTTGGGAGCACTCCCATCTGGGTGGAGGGCAGGCATAAATGCCTTAGGCTAAGTGGGGTGGTCTGAAGGTCTGCAGTGCTGTGAGAGAAAAGGGAAGAGGAAAAAAGAAATAGAAAAACAAGTTAAGCCCCCTGAGACTGTGGGAGTGATCGAGAGAAGTGAGGGAAGCAAAGGAACAATATAGATGAGCCCCAATCCCTGACCTTGGGGCTGGAGGGGTTTAATCCCTGCCCCAAGGTGGCAGCAAGCCATGTCTGTGTTGAGATATAACCCCTGTGCCAGCCTTAAGTGACCCTAGCACAGGCCAAGACAGTGGCAGGGCTAAGGGCAAACCCTAGCCAACCTCCACTTGGTAAGCCAAAAGCCCCGAAGCCCACAAAACCTAGTGGATCTGTGCCTACTTATCTTTATGATACGCCTCCTGGGCTGACTTCTGCAGAGTCCCTCTGGTATGTGTTACTCAGTTGCTATCTTCCTGGAAGTCCAGCTCCCTCTTTTTGCAGGCTAGGAAGGTATTGTAAATTTTTTTAATCACTTTATTGGGGCCTCATATAAGTCTTATCAAAATCGATGTGTACATCCATTATGTCAAGCACATTTCTACATTTGTTGCCATCATCATTCTCAAAGCATTTGCTTTCTACTTGAACCCATATCAGCTCCTCATTTCTTCCCCTCCCTGCATGGTCTATCTCCCTCCAGAAACCTTGCTAATTTATAGAGTATTATTTTTTCATGTCTTACACTCTCTGATGTCTCCCTTCACCTACCTTTCTGGTGTCTGTCCCAGAGAGATTGGGTAATAATACATAGATTTTTGTGATCAGTTCCCCCTTTCTACCCCACATTCCCTCCACCCTCCTGGTCTCATCACTCTCACTGCTGGTCCTGAAGGGATCATCTGTCCTGGATTCCATGTGTTTCCAGTTCCTGACTGTACCAGTGTACATTCTCTGGTCCAGGCATATTTGTAAAGTAAAATTGGGATCATGAAAATGAGAGGGGAGGAAGCATTCAAGAACTAGAGGAACATTGTATGTTTCATCATTGCTACCCTGAAACCTGACTAGCTTGTCTCATCCCCACTGTCCTTCTGTAAGGGGATGTCCAGTTCCCTACAGATGGGCTTTGGGTCCCCAATCCGCATTACCCCTCATTCCGAATATGATTTTGCTCTTTTATGCCTGATAACGGATCCCTTCGACACCTCCTGATGATGCAGGCTGGTGTGCTTCTTCCATATGGGCTTGGTTGCTTCTCAGCTAGATGGCCGCTTGTTTACCTTCAAGCCTTTAAGACCCCAGATGCTATATCTTTTGATAGCCAGGCACCATCAGCTTTCTTCACCACATTTGCGTATGCACCTGCTTTGTCTTCAGTGATCATTTTGGGAAGGTGAGCATCATGGAATGCCAGGTTAATAGAACAAAGTGTTCTCCAATTGAGGGAGTACTTGAGTGGAGGCCCAATGTCCATCTGCTACTTTAATACTAAACCTATAAATATTTGCACATAGATCTATTTCCCCACCATCATACATAAATATAATTACATATGTACATGCCTATAATTAAACCTCTGTAAATGCCCTTTGCCTCCTAGTTCTTTCCTCTATTTACTTTTACTTTCCTCTTGTCCCACTGTCATGCTCAGCCATCATATGGTTTCAGTAATTCCTCTTGGTTACATTGCCTTTAATCAAGCCCTACCAGATATCTTACACCCTCCTTGCCACTGATTTTTGATCACTTGTGGTTCCCTTGTCCCTGGATGTGTTAACACCACTTTTTCCCCCCACCTTCTCCTCTCTCATGCCCCTTCTTAACCGTCAGTCCCATTATTTTCTCCTCCAGATTGTTTATCCAGATTTGGGCTATCCTCAAGGGTGTTAGATGGTATCTTGTGGTTGTTTTCATTTGCTTTTCTCGGATGACTAATGATCCAGAGCATTTTCTCATATGCTTATAGACCATTCTGGTCTCCTTCCTTGTGTTCTGGTCTTTTTCCCCCTTCCTCGGGGAGGGTGGGGGGAGTTTAACTGCTTTCCTCTTTTTGCAGCCTAGGAGGGTACTGTAGATTTTAGTAATAAGCCCTTTGTCTGTTGTGTCACTGCTAAAAATCCTCTTTCCGTCTTGGTGAAGTCTTTCAATGCACACAGGTGTTTTATACTCAGGATAGCCCACTTGTTGATTTCAGGTTCACGTGTGTGTGTGTGTGTGTGTGTGTGTGTACTCTTTCCTACTGCAGTTAGCCTATGTACTCCATGAGCCAAGGTTCTTAGGTTTGTCCCAATTATTTTATTGATGGTCCTGATATTTTAGGGTTTTAGTTACAGGTGTGTGATCCACCCTGACTTACTTCTTGTCGATGGGGTGAGGTACACATGTTGCTTAATTTTTCTACAATGGTGGCTATCTATTGCTTCTAGCACCACTTGTTAAAGAAGGCATCTTCCTCCCCCTTGATGTTTTGGGGGCCCTTGTCAAAGATCAGTTGTCTATATGCGGCAGGTTTTCTTTCTGGGTTTTTTGTCCTTTTCCATTGGTATGAGAAACTGTCATTATACCATTACTATTCTCTTTGGACCACTGTGGCTATGTAGTAGGTGGTAAAGTCAGGTAAAGCAAGCCCTCTGACTTTGTTCTTCTTCTTGAGGAGTTCTCTGCTAATTCTGGGCTTTTGTCCTCTCCATATGAAATTGGTGTTCCGCTTTTCCAATTCTTTGAAAAAAGTTGTTGGTATTTGAATTGGGAAAGCATTAAATTTATATAGTGCCTTGGGTAAGATTGACATCGTTACTATATTGAGTCGTCTGATCCATGAGCATGGGATATTCTTCCATTTGTGGAGGTGGCTTTTGGTTTCCTGAAATAGGGTCCAGTAGTTTTCCTTGTATAAGTCTTTTGGGTTTGGGGTTAAATATATCCCTAGATGTTTCAATTTGTTCTGGCTATTGTGAAGGATACTGCTCTCTTGATCTTCTCTTCTGTGCTCTTGTCCGATGTATATAGCAACCCAATAGACTTCTGTCTGTTGATCTCGATCCTGCCACTCTTCAACATTCCTCTACCTCTGTCAGTAACTGTTGTGGAGCTTTGGGGAATTTCAACATATAGAATCATGTTGTCTGAAAATAGGGATAGCTTCACCTCCTCCTCTCCCAGTTGGATATCTTGCATGTCCTGCTGTCTTATGTTGTTAGCTAGCACCTCTAGTACAAGGTTAAATAGAAGTGGAGACAGGGGGCATCCTTGTCTGGTCACCTTTTTCAGTTGGATTGTTTTCGTCTTTTCTCCATTGACTATTATGTTGGCTGTTGGCTTTTCATAGATACCTTGTATTAGCCTGAGAAATTTTCCTTCCAATACTATCTTCTTGAGTGTTTTAATAAGGAACGGGTGCTAGATGTTGAAAATGCTTCTTTTTTTGCATCAATCAATATTATCATGTGATTCTTATCATTTTTCTTCTCAATGTGGTATATAATGATAAATTTTCAGATGTTAAACCATCCCTGCATCCCTGGCATGAATCGTACCTGATCGTAGTGGATGATATGTTTTATGTACACTTTTGTATTCTGTTGGCCAATATCTTGTTAAGTATTTTTGCATCTGTGTTCATTAAAGGTCTCAGCCTACAGTTCTTTATTCTTGTGGGATCCTTTCCCTGTTTGTGTATCAAAGATATACTGGCTTTGTAGAATTAGTTTGGGAGTTTGCAATCCTTTTCTATGCTATGGAATAGTTAGTGGAGGATCAGTAGCAACTCTTCCCTGAATGCTTGGTAAAATTCTCCTGTGAAACTGTATGCCCCAGGAACATTGTTTGTTGATGATTTTTTTGATAACCATATTTATTCCTTCTTTTATTATGGATCTGTTGATGTTCTTGACCTCTATCTGGGATAGAGGGATTGTTTTTTCCAAGTATTTGTCCATGTCTTCCATGTTGTTGAATTCATTAGAATACAAGCTTTCAGAGAACTTTGTGATTATCCTAATTTCGTTGGAGTCTGTGATTACCCCTGTTTCACCTGTCCATTGATGTTTGCTCCTTCCTTTCCTTGCTGAGGCTTGCCAGCAGTCTGTCAATTCCATTGATCCTTTCAAAGAGCCAGCTTTGTAAAAAATTATTTAATCATTTTATTGGGGGGTCCTGAAAATCTGATCACAATCCATACATACATCCGTCGTGTCAAGCACATTTGAACATTTGTTCCCATCAAAACATTTGCTTTCTACTTGACATCTTGGTATCAGCTCATTATATTTTACCCTCCCTCCCTGATCCCTCATGAACACTTGATCATTTATAAATTATTATTATTTTATCATATTTTATATTGTATGACTTCTCCCTTCACCCACTTTCCTGTTGTCCATCCCCCAGGGAGGAGATTATCTGTAGATCCTTGCAATCAGTTCCCCTTTTCCACCCGACCCTCCCTCTACCCCCTGGTATCGCCATTCTCAGCACTGGCCCTGAAGGGACCATCTGTCTTGGATTCCCTGTGTTTCCAGTTCCTATCTGTATCAGTGTAAATCCTCTGGTCTAGCCAGATTTTCAAGGTAGAATTGGGATCATGATAGTGGGGTGGGAGAAAGCATTTAGGAACTAGAGGAAAGTTTCATCGTTGCTACACCTCACCCTGACTGGTTCATCTTCTCCCCATGACCCTTCTGTAATGGGATGTCCAGTTGCCTACAGATGGGTCTTGGGTTCTCATTCTGCACTCCCTCTCATTCACAATGATTTGATTTTTTGCTCTTTGATGCATGATACCTGATCACTTCAACACCTCATGATCTTACAGGCGGATGTGCTTCTTCCATGTGGGCTTTGTTGATTCTGAGCTAGATGGTTGCTTGTTTACATTCAAACCTTTAAGACTCAAGACGCTATATCTTTTGATAGCCGGGCACCATTAGCTTTCTTCACCACTTTTGTTTATTCATCCATTTGTCTTCAATGATCGTATCAGGGAGATGAGCACACAATGGTATGATTTTTTGTTCTTTGATGTCTGATACCTGATCCCTTAGGCACCTTGTGATCACACAGGCCGGTGTGCTTCTTCCATGTGGCTTTTGTTGCTTCTCAACTAGATGGCCATTTATTTACCTTCAAGCCCTGAAGACCCCAGATGCTATATCTTTTGATAGCCGGACACCATCATCTTTCTTCACCACATTTGCTTATGCACCCATGTGTCCTCAGCAATCCTTTAGGAAAGGTGAGCACACAATGATATGATGTTTTGTTCTCAAAGAACCTGCTTTTTGTTGCATCATTTTTCAATGTTCTTTTTGTCTTTCCACTGGTTTAACTATGCCCTGATTTTCATTATTTCTTTTCTTATTGGAGAGATTGTTCTGTTGACTCTGTTCTAGTTGCTGGATGTTTTCTGATAGCGTATCAGTCATAAGTCTCACTTCTTTTGTTATGTATGCACTTGTTGCTATCAAGCTTCCTCTGATAACTGCTTTTGCAGTATCCCTGAGGTTTTGATACATTGTATTCTCATTCTCACTAGTTTCCAGAAACTTCCTAAGCTCCTTTCTAGTCTGGACCAATACCCATTTGTGTCACAGAAGATCGTTATTCATCCTCTTATTGTTTACCTTTGTTTTTCTGGTCGTCCTTTTGTTGATCTCCAGCTTTATGGTGTGGTGATCCGAAGAGGGCGTCTGAGTAATCACTGCTTAAAGTTATTTAGGCTAGACTTATGCCAAAGTATGTGGCCTATTTTTGAATGAGAGTCATGTGCACTTGAAATAATGTGAATATTTTTCCATTGGGATGGAAGGCTCCATAAATGTCTGTCAGGTACAGGTGACTAAGAGTAGTTTTTAGGTCGGTAGCCTCCTTGCTGAGCTTCTTTCCCAGTGATCTCTCTTTCTCTGATCAAGGTGTGTTAAAGTCACCTATTATAAACCTTGATTCTGTGGTTTCTTTTTTCATTTTTTTCAATAGTCTGAAAAATTTTGAAGATCTCTCATTAAGTTTCGTTGGCTTGAAATAATTTCCCCTAGGCTTTTATTCTTAGTCAATATTTGTCTGCAAGCATAAGATGTGTTTCTTGTAGGCAACATGTTGATGGGTTATGTTTTATATGAGCCAGATTGCTAGCCTTTGTCTTTTAATGGATGAATTGAGCCCATTGACATTCCATTATTAACACGATCTGTGGATTCATTGCTGTCAACTCATACCTTTATTGTTGGGTGTTTTCACATCTCCATTCACATAATTGTGCTGTGTTTGTGTGTGGGGCTTCATTCTGGCCTTCTATTCCCTCTGAGGCCATGCTGTCTTGGTAATTGTTCTCTGTTCATAGGCTTCTGGCTGGGGTTGGGCTTATATGGTGGTCTCCTGATTGTGCTTAATGGATGTTGCTCTTCTGACCATAGTGAGTTGGCAAGGATTTTCCACAGGGGTTGGGTGTATTACAGTGTATTCTTTGAGTGTTTCTTTATCCAGGAGACTCTTACCTCACCAGCTATCTTAATCAATGGTTTGGCGTGGGCAGACGTTTCTTTCTTTCAGCTTTCAGAGGTGTTACTCCACTTTCTCATTCTTTTCATGGATTCTGCTGATAGGTCTGAGCATATTCTTACCTGAGCACCATTGTATGTGCCCACCTCATTTTCTCTTGCTGCACTTAATATTTTCTCTTCTTCCTCAAAGGTGGATATTTTGACTATAATGTGCCTTGGTGAGTTCTTCCTGGGGTTTAGCCTAATTGGTGTCCTCTCTGCTTCCTGTATGGGTGTCTGTTTCACATTCATTAAGTTGGGGGAGTTTGCTTCCAGAAATTCCCTCACTAACTACGTTGTTGACTCCTTCATTGTGTCTTGTTTCGGAAGACCAATTATTTGAATGTTGTGCCTCTTAATAGCAACAGTCATGGATTTCAGATTTTCTTCTTCCTCTTTGATTATCTTGCTTGACTATTTTTCCCATTTGATGAAGTCTGGCTGATTGTCCTCTAGATCACTGGCATGATTCTCTGCCTCTACTAATCTGTTTGAGAGATCCCTTATCTTGTATTTTGCCTTGGTTACCACCTCCATAAGCTCTTGTATTTCCCTTTGGTGCGTGGACTTCATTCCCACTATCATGGACTTATTTCCTCTATCATTGCATTCTTATTCTGCATTCTGTCCCTCATCTCCTGTATTAATCAGAGCAGCCTTCTGAAAATGTCTTTTTGTAGCAGCTCACATCTGATTCGTTTTTGAGTGTCATTATCTCCAGTGTTGCTCTTGTTTTCTTGTTGAGGGTGTTGGAGTATGCTGCTGTCTGCATGCCATTTTGGAAGAGCTGGGTGCCATACTTGTGGGCAACCAAGGGGCCCTGGGCTCTTTCTCTCTATTTCAAGGATTGCCGGTGGCCTACTATGGTGGTGGGTTGGCTTCTTTGTAGGAAGTATGTCACAGCAACTCAGTGGCCATTGGGGTGGGGTGTCCTCAGCGTCTTGGGTGAGACTGGTAGCTATAGGTGTACCCGTGGACCAAGCTGGGGATGGCTTGTAACTTGTCTTGTATGGTCTTGTTTGGGCTGTCAGGCCACAATTCCAGCCTTTGAAAGAGTAGAGTCTGTTGGCCTATCCCATTTTTTGTTATGATAAAAACCCTATGCTATGCAGTGGAGATTAGCTCTGGCTACGTTGTTCTGTTAATATATGCTAAAGGACAGATTTCTTCAGGCTTACCTTCAAGACTACACATAGGATCACAGCCTGGAATTGAAAGATTTTTTTTAAAGATTTTTTTACCAAGAAAAAATATTTCCCCTTTTTATATTGGGCTTGTGTGGGCCCTGGTATCGCGGCTGTGCCACCTTGTCCCCGGGGGGAGGAAAGAAGGAAAATAAAAGGAACTAGAGGAACGAACTAGAAGCCAAAGGGCATTTATAGAGGTTTAAATACAGGCATGTATATATGTAAATATATTTATATATGCCATTTGGGAAATAGATCTAGGTGCGTGTATGTATAAGTTTAGTATTAAGGTAGCAGATGGACATTGGACCTCCACTCAAGTGCTTACTCAATGCAAGAACACTTTGTTCTATTAACCTGGAATTCCATGATGGTTACCTTCCCGACGCGATCACTGAAAACAAATGCATATATAAGCAAATATGGTGAAAAACGTTGATGATGCCTGGCTATCAGAAGATATAGCGTCTGGCGTCTTAAAAGCTTTAAGATAAGCAAGCAACCATCTAGCTCAGAAGCACCAAAACCCACATGAAAGTAGCACACCAGCCTGTGTGATCACGAGAGGTCAATGGGCTCAGATATCAAGCATCAATGAACAAAAAATCATATCATTGTGAATGAGGGGGAGTGCAGAGTGGGGACCCAAGGCCCATCTGTAGGCAACTGGAAATCCCCATATGGAAGGGTTGCAGGGAAGAGATGAGCAGTAAGTGCAGGGTAGCAACAATAAACATAAAACTTTCCTCCAGTCCTTAAATGCTTCCTCCCTCCGCAATATCATGATACCAATTCTACCTTACAAATCTGGCTAGACCAGAGGATGTACATTGGTACAGATAGGAACTGGAAACACAGGAATCTAGGACAGAAGAACCCTTCAGGACCAGTGGTGAAAGTGGCAATACTGGGAGGGTGCAAGGATGGTGGGGTAGGAATGGAAATCAATTACATAATCAATACTTAGAGGAATAATCACATAAAGATCTGCATATAATCCCCTCCCTGGGGGACAGACAACAGAAAAGTGGGTGAAGGGAGACATTGGGCAATATAAGACATGACAAAATAATAATAACGTAAAAATTATCAAGTGTTCATGATGGACGGGAACAAATGAGGAGCTGATACCAAGGGCTCAAGTAGAAGGCAAATGATTTGAAAATGATGATGGCAACAAATGTACAAATGTGCTTGACACAATGGATGGATGCATGGATTGTGATGTGTTGTATGAGCCCCCAACAAAATGATTTTTTTAAAGAAAAACATATATTTGGTTACAATCCTGTGTTAAGTAGGTTTATTATACCAACTTTTCTCATAGAAACATGTGGGATTAATCAAGTCACTATTCGATTGGAGGGCAAAGAGATAAATGTCTCTGCAAGGCCCACCCTCCTCTCTTGCTATCTGGTGATTGTAACTGCATGCACCTGTTTTAGCTAGTTCTCTGACTCAACTTGTGGGCTACACTACCTGTGGGACAGTCACCCTGTGTATCTTGTGGCTAGAGCTTAAGGTTCCTCTGAGATCTGCTTCGCCACACTGCTGGTGTGCATGTTGCTTGAGCTTGAGGCTGGTGGATCCTGTTGTCTTGCATTGCTTGAGTTTGATATTCCATCTTGGCTAGCTTCATTATGCTCCTGAGCTGCTGACAGGTGGTGGCTCACCCTGCTGTTTGCTTCCTGTGGGCGGACTCTGCCTGCATTGCCCGATGGAAGACTCAGCTGTCTGCGTCCTTGACTTTTGACCCAGTAACCCTCATGAGTTGAAGGACTTCCAGTATATTACCTGTTCCACAGAAGTGAGTTGAACTGAGCACTCTCTAGTGCTGTGTGGATTAATTAGATGTTATATTTCTTCTCACTGAATGTGTGTGTATATATTCATAAGTGTCCTGGTTTTCTTTCTCTAGAGAACCCTGTCTAACACAAACCCCTCCATGGGGCACTACTGTGGGGGAAGCAGCTTAGGTGGGGGCCACTGGCTACACAGCAGAAAGCCAGCCTCGGAGGACGGACGACATGCTCAGCGAAAGTCGTCTCAGTCCTGCTATGAAGATACTGCGAGAGTTGGTCCCCTGGTCACCACTGATCCCCATCATTACCAGACCCCTTTGTTCCCTGCAGCAAGCTAGGCCTTACATCTGTCTGCATGAGGACGTGGCTGAGAGTCCTCCATCCTTCTGTCTGCTCTAAAAGGCTCCAGTCAGAATGTATCACTCAACCTCTGCTTTTTAAAAAATCATTTAAAATAATTTAATCTGTTGTTCATGGAGGTCTAGACAAAGACATGTACATGCAAATATATATAAGAGGATGGGGAAATAGATCTATGTGTCTATATTTATAGGTCAAGTATTAAGGTGGCGGAAGGACCTTGGGCCTCTACTCAAACACTCCCTCAATGCATGAATACCTTCTTTTATTAAATTGGAACTCTATGATGCTCACTCTCCCGACACAACTGCTGGAGCCAAAGTGGGTGAACAAGTAAATGTGGTGAAGAAAGCTGATGGTGCCCGGCTATCAAAAGAGATAGTAACTGGGGTCTTAAAGGCTTGAAGATAAACAAGCGGCCATCTAGCTCAGAAGAAACAAAGTCCACATGGAAGAACACACCAGCCTGTGTGATCGAGTGGTCCCAAAGGGATCAGTTACCAGGCATCAAAGAACAAAAAAATCATATCATTGACTGCACACCTCCATGATAGGATCGCTGAAGAAAAATGGGTGCATAAGCAAATGTGGTGAAGAAAGCTGATGGTGCCTGGCTATCAAAAGAGATAGTGTCTGGGGTCTTAAAGGCTTGAAGGTGAACAAGCGGCCATCAAGCTCAGAAGCAAAAAAGCCCACATGGAAGAAGCACACCGGCCAGTGCGATCACGAGGTGCCAAGGGACCAGGTATAAGGCATCATGCAAAAAAAACCAACAATGATATAAGTGTGTGTATGTATGTGTATATGTGTGTATATGTATGTATGTGTATATATATACCATATTAAATGAAGGGGGAAGTGCAGCGTGTAGACCCAAGGCCCAAGTGTCGGCCAATGGAGATCCCCTCATAGAGGCGTTTAGGAGAGGAGATGGGTTAATTAGGGTGCGAGGTAGTACCGATGAAGAACACAGCTTTCCCCCAGATCCTGGATGCTTCCTCCCCCAAACTACCATGATCCGAATTCTACCTTGCAGGCCTGGATAGGACAGAGGCTGTACACTGGTACATATGAGGGCTGGAGGTACAGGGAATCCAGGGTGGATGATACCTTCAGGACCAAGAGTGTGAGGGACGATGCTGGGAGAGTGGAGGGTGAGTGGGTTGGAAAGGGGGAACTGATTACAAGGATCCACATGTGACCTCTTCCCTGGGAGAGGGACAGCAGAGAAGGGGGGAAGGGAGACTCCGGATAGGGCAAGATATGACAAAATAACGAGGTATAAATTACCAAGGGCACATGAGGGAGGGGGGAAAGGGGAGGGAGGGGGAAAAAATGAGAACCTGATGCAAGGGGCTTAAGTGGAGAGCAAATGCCTTGAGAATGATTGGGGCAGGGAATGTATGGATGTGCTTTATACAATTGATGTATGTATATGTATGGATGGTGATAAGAGTTGTATGAGTCCCTAATAAAATGTAAAAAAAGAAAAGAGGAGAAAAAAATGATTAAGGCAAAGACTGTACAGATGTGCTTTATACAATTGATGTATGTATATGTATGAACTGTGATAAGAATTGTATGAGCCCCTAATAAATTGTTAAAATTAAAAATAATAATAATAATAATTTTATATGCTGAAGTATAGATAGCGCACACGCGTGCACACATACAACCTGTTGTGCACAATACAATTCCATGGTTTTATCTACATTTTGGATGGGTGCGGCCCACAAGACCAGCGATTAAAACCCACCAGAATCTCTAAGAAAGTAAGATGAGGCTTTGTGCTCCCTTAAAGACTAAAAGCCTCAGAAAACCCCGGGTAGCAGTTATGTTCTGTTACTGGGCAATAATACTTCACAATCAACTGAAGGGGATGGGGGTGGGGGTTGGGAATGGGGGGGGGGGTTGTGAGGTAACCCCACAGCAGTGGAATTACCAGGCAAGACAAAACAAAACAGAATTACAGTACTAGGGCACGATGTCCCTTCATTGAGTGACCAGCACTCTTCCCTGGACCCCAGCACTCACCACAGCTTCTATCCCCAGCTCGCCCTCATCCTGCAGGTGATCTACAAGAGGTGATCAGGTGAGCATCAGGGGCCATAAAGATCAATGAATGGCCTATTCAAAGGCAGGAGGACAAACATGGAAACTTTCTGGCCTGGCTTCTTGGCAAAAGCCTCAACCCCAGGGAACCTCCTGTGCATAATTGGGGCTGGTGCAGGTGCTGCCCCCTGAACCCCTGCTCCCCCTCTAAGGAGACACAGTGGAAACAAGAAAGAAAACACTAAAGAACCCGATGCCAGCGCGGGCTTCTGTCTCTGCCAGGAAAAGCTGAGCACTTAAGTAATAATAATAAAATAATATGGACGACTGTGAATGAAGGGCTTCCAGTACAGGAGCGCACACGCCCAGCTCCTGATGTCTGAGACTGTGGTCCTCAGCCTGGGTTGAACCTGGAACTGAACTCACCTCTTGGGTCAACTTTCAGTCAAGCGATAGACAGGCCTATAATGTGGAACTATCAAGTGGAGGTGGTGTCCTAGCTCCTTAGCACAGCCAACCACATGAGCCCAGTGGTCAATGTGTGCCCATGGGGGAAACTCAGAAACAGAACTGGGGAAGGGCAGGGAGAGGAAGGGAACCAGAGAGTGGGTGGGACCTCTGTCCAGGTCACCCATGACAAGTATATGAACTCTTGAGTAGAAAATCCATTTGCTCTGTAAACTTTCCCTCACATTACCATAAAGAATTTTTAAACAAAAGAAAGTAGGGGCAGAGGAAATGAGAGGCAGATCCTGCGTCAGCATTACAATGAAAGGGGTTGGGGCCTTGTGGGCCCCCTGAATGGGCTCAGGAACCCATGGGGGCCTTGGAACACAAGTTTAGGATCACACTTTGTGTAGCAAGCACTGCTGTATTGTCCCTCAGCCTAGAGTATCACCTAATCCTCTCCACTCAGCTAATATCCCCTGATTCTTTCACAGGGCACCTCCTCCAGGCAGACTTCCCTGAAGCACGCCCCCATCCTGGATCTCATGTAGACAGTGCTGACTGTGTCTGCTTCTCCAGCCCTCTCCCAAGGGGCAGCTAGCTCCCAGGAAACCTGTCCCCCTGTGGGACCGCATCTTGGAATTATTTGCAGAGTGAATGAGGGGGAGGGGAGTGACACCACCCCCACAGCCTGTTCAGATTCAGGTCAGAGCTGAGCTTACCCAGCCAAGACTGGCTGGATGGGCCCCAACTCTCCCCAGATTCCCACCTCTGAGTTCACTCACCAGACTCAGAGACCCAAGAATCACACGTGGCCTTGTTCCAAAGAAGTTTATTGATCAGCAGATGAGGCCTCCAGGGGCAGTGAGTCCAGGACCATCTGCCCACTGCAGAGCACCTCAGCTGGGCTCGACTCTGCCCAGGGGACCGGGAGCTCTCACCGACCAGGTGGCTCATCACCTTATGGCTCAGGAGTTTTCAGCACCTTTCGGCTCAAGTAACTCCCCCCAATAGAATCCCAGGCCGGTGATACCCAGGAAGTTGCACTGTCCAAACACGCCCCTGAGCACCTTGTTCTCATGGTCGGGGGAGGACGAGAATGCTTGGCCTTGATTGTTCCCGAACGTGAACACCCGATCCTCGTTTGTGTGCAGGTTCAGGGACCGTAGGAAGATCCTGTAGGTGCCAGAGGCCACGATGATATGCTCATCCTTTCGCAAGATAAACTCATGGCAGCTGCCCGTGTTAGAGATGCCGTTTTGCATGCTCCAGGAGGTTCCGAATCTCAGTTGGATACTGTGGGAGAGGGAAGACTTCAAGGACCCAGACCCGGGGGGGGTGGGATCCTGGGGCCCTCTACAGCCACCTCACTGGTCTACTTCCTCGCGTCCCATCAGCCTGTACACTCACTGGTTCTTTGAGGGTTGGGAGACCCTGCCCCACTTCATCCTCCCTGGATTTCACGCTCCCAACCCCCCAGCCACCTGTCTCCAATCAAGATACCGAGAGACCACCCCAAATTCTGGAGAACTGCCCTCTGCACACGTCTAGTGATTTCGTTTCCAATCAGTGTTCTACTCTGATCTTCTCCATCTTTCCCAGACTAGACAGGTAGCCACCTGATCTCCTCTATCAGGGATTCAGGGACTGACAGGTTGCGTTTTGATTTTAGTTGAGTTTGGGTCAAAAGGAGACAATCAGGGGAAGCAACCACCTAACCCTTTTTAAAGGAACCCTGGTGGCACAGTGGTTAAGTGCTTGCCATCTAACCAACAGGTCAGTGGTTCGAACCCAGCAGCAGCTCAGAGAGAGTAAGAGGAGACTGTCTGCCTCCATGAAGAGTTACAGTCCCAGAACCCCAAAGGGGCAGTTCTACTCATTCACAGGGTGACTACAAGCTCTACTCTCTCATAGGGTGACTCTCTCATGGTGGTGAGTTTGGTTTTACGGTTGGTCTGCTCCCATCGAGATGAACAGCCCTGGAAGCCACAAGGGGCCGTGTGACTCTGTCCTGCAGGGTCCCTCTGAGTCCAAGTCCAAGAAACAGCAGTGGTCGTTGGCTTTCTTCTTCTTTAGATCAACCCAGGACACAACTGCAGGACTTGACAGAGAGGCAGGGCGACTGTGGCTGGGGAGCTGGGGAGAAGCTATCGGGGCAATGGGAAAAACTGAAGGGGATGGGGGGCCACTCTATGACTCCAACGACAAACTGGCCCCAGAAGTCTCTAAGAACCAGACACAGAGCTGGGAATGGAAGCTGAGAGTTCCCTCCCCTCAACTCTGCCAGACTGTGGGGTGAGTTGGAACACTGACAGGACTCCCGGGACTGACTCCTACTCACCTTTTAAACAGCCCGAGGATTCCTATACAGACTCGAATGCCTGTAATTTCCTCTTCGTCTCCAGCAGAAGAACTGAAATAACTACCTCCTCTCCAGCCATACATTTCTGGGTGGACAGGAAAAGCCACACAGGGCATGTCTCTGTCCACACCAATGGAAGCCTCCCTCCCAGTGCCAACATTTAATCTGTGGCCAGAGCAGGGATGGCAGCCACCTGGAGAGTGCACTGCAAAGGAGTCCACTTACCACTGGCCCAGCAGCAGGAGGTCCCCAGAAGGGCGAGAGTCAGCCACAGCAGCATGGTGTGCACAGTAAGTCTCAAGGTTTCTGGAGAAAAGAGGAGGCTAGGAGTGGACGTACTGATCTGGGTTTCTCTGACTCCCAAACTCCACTGGGCCCCCCTTGGGAGCGAGCACCTCTTACCTGCCTGGCGAGTCTTGTGCCCAGGTGTCCTTATTGTGTCTGAGTGCCTTACACAAGCCTTTATACCCTCTAGCTCCAAGGAGCCACATCCAGAAGGAAGGAGTGAGGGACAAGGGGACAGGAAGGTGTTGGGCGTGCCAGTACGTGCCCCACAGCCTGAACAAACAGACTGGAGCAGTGACTATCCTGCCATTGCTGCCTCAGTCAGGCAGGTGTCAATCCTCAGGGGTGGCAGCACAGATGTACACGGGTCCCCTCTCCCTGTGGCTCTGGGTTCTGTGTCTTTCCAGGCTTCCAGCTCAGGCCGTCCTCCATCCAGGGATTCTCCAGCCTCTGGTGGAGCTCCCACTGCTCTCCAAGAGCAGGTTTGAGAGGAAGTCAGCTCACCCGTCGGTCACATGGATTTTGATAAGAGCCTTGGTGTGAGGTGGTATCTCATTGTTGTTTAAATTTGTATTTTTATTATAGTTAATAAACTCAAGCATTTTTTCTTGATTGTTGGCTATGTGAAAATACATATTTTGTAAATTATCTATTCATGCCTCGGGCCTTTTAAAAATTGGATTTGTGTTTTTCTTATGTGTGTTATGGTTTTTGATAGATTATGAAATTATCGTTGTCTGATATATCATTGCTGAATATTTTTTTTCTCAATGGTGGCTTCTCTTTTTACTCGGTAGATGAAGTGTTTCAATTACCTAAAGGTTAAAGTTTTAGAAGATGCTCCTCCTTTATTTAGTCTTCTGTAGTGTGGATTTTTCCTTATGTTTGGTGCGTATTTATCCCTTGAATTAGGGTCGTTATGTTGTCCCTATTTTTTCAGTTGGTGATCTTTATAATTCTAGAGTTTGTATTCGGGTCTTTTATACATCTTGAGTTCATATTTGTACATGGAGTGCGGGATGGGTCCTGTTTCTTTCTTTGGCAAGTGGGCATCCAAATTCTCCCGGCACCATCCTTTGAAAGTGCTATCTCTTCCCACTTCGTGTGTTTCAGTCCTTTGTAAGCAATCCAGTGTCTGCAGGTGCTTGGTTGCACTTCTGGCTTCTCTGGCCTGATTCCTTGATCTGCATACATATTGTTTAACCAATACCAAGCTTCCTCATTACTGTGATTATATAAAAGATTTTGAAATAGAGTAGTCAAATAACTCCTACTTTGTTTGTATGGGTTTTTTAATCGTTTTATAGGGGCTCATCCAACTCTTATCACAATCCATACGTACATCATTTGTGTAAAGCACGTCTGCACATTCATTGCCCTCATTGTTCCCAAACATTTGCTCTCCACTTAGGCCACTGGCATCAGCTCCTCATTGTTTCCCTTCCCTCCCCGCTGCCTCCCCTCATGAACCCTTGATAACTTACAAATTATTATTTTGTCATATCTTGTCCTGTCAGACGTCCCCCTTCACCCACTTTTCTGTTGTCCATCCCCCAGGGAGGAGGTCACATGTAGATCCTTGTAATCAGTTCCCCATTTCCAACCCATCCTTGCTCCACCCTCCCAGTATCGCCACTCACACCACTGGTCCTAAAGAGATCATCGACCCTGGATTCCCTGTGTTTCCAGTTCCTATCTGTACCAGTGTCCATCCTCTGGTCTAGCCAGACTTGCAAGGTAGAATTGGGATCATGATAGTGGTGGGGGGAGGAAGCATTTAGGAACTAGAGGAAAGTTGTCTTTTTCATCATTGCTACATTGCACCCTGTCTGGCTCGTCTCCTCCCCTAGAACCCTCTACAAGGGGATCTCCAGTGGCCTACAAATAGGCCTTGGGTCTCCACTCCGCACCGCACCCCCTCATTCACTATGGAAAGATTTTTTGTTCTGATGATGCCTGATACCTGATCACTTCAACACCTCGTGATCGCACAGGCTGAGGTGCTTCTTCCGTGGGCTTTGTTGCTTCTGAGCTAGATGGCCACTTGTTTACCTTCAAGCCTTTAAGACCCCAGATGCTATACCTTTTGATAGCCAAGCACCATCAGCTTTCTTCACCACATTTGCTTATGCACCTGCTTTGTCTTCAGTGGTTGTGTCGGGAAGGTGAGCATCATAGAATGCCAATTTAATAGAAGAAAGTATTCTTGTATTGAGAGAGTACTTGAGTGGAGGCCCAATGTCCTTCTTCTACCTTAATACTAAACCTATAAATATACACACATAGATCTATTTCCCCATCCTCATATATAAATGCACTTGCATATATACATGTCTTTATCAAGACCTCTATAATTGCCCTTTGCCTCCCAGCTCTTTTCTCTATTTCCTTTGACTTTCCTCCTGTCCCACTATCATGCTCAGTCCCCACCAAGTTTTCAGCAATTCCTCTTGGTTACATTACCCTTGGTCATGCCCTACCAGGCCTCCCACACCCTCCTCACCACCGATTTGGATCACTTCTTGTTCCCTTTTCCCTGGGTTTGTTAACACCACTTCCTTTCTCCCTACCTCCCCCTCTCCCATTTCCCCCCAGAACTGTCGGTCCCGTTGTTCTCTCCTCCAGATTGTTCATCCAGCCTATCTTATTTAGACAGACCTGCGGAGCTAATAACATGCACAAAAACAAGACAGAGCAAAACCAAGCAACAACATACAACAAAACAATGATAAAATAAATATAGCATACAGGAAAGAAAAGCTTGTAGTTAGCTCAAGGATGGTTTCTTGGCCTTTAGGAGTATTTTCCAGTCCACTCTGTTGGGGCACCATGCCCTGGCCCCAAAGTCTACCTTCAACATTCCCTGGGGACCTCGCTGCTCCATTCCCTTGCTGTTCTGCTCCATCCCCTTAGTGTTTTGCCTCAGTGTGGCTGGATCAGATTGGGCGCATTACCCACACTGTCCTCTGTAGGGCTGTGGGTCAGTGTGGGCATCATGTCTCATAGTGGAGCTATCCATGTGGTCTTCTCTGTGGACTGGCTGCTCTAATTGGGGTCATCGTCCTCAAGGTCTGGTATTTTTTATGTTTTAACAGTTTTGTTTATCCTAGGTTTCTTTCCTCTCTGTGTAAATTTGATTATTTATGTTTCCATTTCTTTGAAGAATTGTGCTAGAATCTGTATAAGTGTTGTATTGAATTTATAGAGTGTTTTTGGTAATATAAGCATTTTTACTATATTAATCTTCCTATCCACGAATATGGGACAGGATTGCATTTATGTAAGTCTCTTTTGGTTTCTTGGAAAGGTGCTTTATACTTTTCTTAAGACTTTTGTTTCTCTGGTTGGATCTATTTATTCTTAGGAACCTTATATTTGGGGTTATTGTGAGGTGCCTTCAAGTTGGTACCAACTCACATTGACCTGATGGACAACAGAACAAGACACTGTGGTCCTCCACCATCCTCACAATTGTTCTCACATTTGAGTCCATTTGTGCAGCCTCTGTCTCAACCCATTTTGTCAAGGACCTTCCTCTTTCTCACTGCTCCTCTAGTTTACCAAGCATGACGTCCTTCTCCAGGAACCAGTCTCTCCTGACAGCATGTCTAAAGTGCACCATTCTTGCCTCTAAGGAGTATTCTGGCTGTATTTCTCCCAAGACAATTTTGTTTCTTCTTTTGATAGTCCACGGAATTATCAATATTCTTCACCAGCACCATAATTCAAACCATCAATTCTTTGGTCTTCCTTATTCAATATCCAACTTTGCATACGATGCAACTGAAAATACCAAGGCTTTGTGCTCCATGGAGATGACTTATCATGTTCCCAAATACAAGGATAATTAATGATGTCAGTGAGCCTGGTGTGTGTGTGCACATGGATTTTGAGCTCACACTTAATTGTCACTCTAATGAAGGAAAATTAGTCCTTATGGAATCAACCTGCTCTATACTTATCCTCAAGAAGATATGGGTGCTACAAGAAAGGGTGGTGAAGAAATCAGAGTGGTGCCTGGCTACCAGAAGGAACAGCATCTGGGATCTTACAGGCTTGACCAAAAACAAGCAGCAATCTAAGTAAGGTGTCAGATAAGTCCATACAGAAGAGGCACATCAACCCATGTGAGCTAAGGACTGGAAATAATAAAATCTAAGGTTAGAGGAGAGGATGGTACTACAGTTTAAATTCTGAGGACCCAGTTTGTGAAAGATATAGGACAGTGAAAGTCTAAAATCCATTTGCAGATCCCCCATGTGGATTAAGTCTCTAGTGAATCATAGACTAGGGATGGGAATGGCCTTGCCATCCCACAGAGTACCCTGGAAGTGGGTTATTCTAGATTCAGTTAGGTTACCATTTAACCCTTTCTCATTAGATCGCCCTTTGACCCAGTTACTTCCCCCCCTCCCCCCTTTCCTGGTTTCAGTATTTCTGCTTTCTTTTTTATTGACGTTTTCTCGGGTTTTGTTTTTTTAATTGTGTGTTAGACAGGCTTCTCTAGAGAAACAAAACCAGGACATTAAGAAATAAACAGCTAATTAATCCACAGAGCAGTATAAATGACTCCGTTCAACTCAGTTCATGAGACAGTTAATACACTGGCTGTCCTTCAACTCACAGTGGCTGATGGGTGCAAGTCAAGGAGGCAGACAGCTGAGTCTGCTGAGCAGCAATACAGGCAATCTGACCACAGGCAGCAAAGAGCAGGGCAGGTCACCATCAGTCAGCCAGATGACAGAGTCTGCCTGTCCCCAACTCAAAAGATGCCATACCAGTAGTGTGGCAAAGCAAGACTGGAAAGGAACCTCAAACTTTAGTGACACAGCCCACAAGTTGGATGTCCCACAGAGAGTGTAGCTAGCAAGTTGAGGCAGAGAACTAGCTAAGGTATCCATCCACAGACTGGTCTGATCATCAGAGAGCAAGAGACAGAAAGGCGAGGCTTGCCAAGCCATTTATCCCTTTGCCCCTCAATTGCACTTCAACCTTATTAACCCAACATGTGTTTATTGGCCAGGTTGGCACAATAATCCTACCAATCATTTTGTTTTTTATTGTATGTTTTTTTTGCGTGTGAAATTGAGGATAGTGTATAGATAGATAGATAGGTAACTTATTACTGGATTACTAGTTTCTCTTGGGTGTGTCAAGAATTGCAGAATTGAAAACAATAAGTACAAGATAGAAAAATATTGTCAAATTGATTGTGGTGTGAGTTCACAGCTCTTTTGATACACTTGAATTATTAAATTGTATTATTTGTCAATAGAACTGTTGAAAGAAAATGTGGAAAACAAAGATTTCCCCCAAGTCGTCTCCCCCAAATATGTTAGAAAAAGATGCAACGTTTTCTAAAAGTATTAAAAAGGTATAATGCATGGATCCCAGAGGAAGGAACCTTTGGTATGGAGATCTGGGATAAGGTAGCCATTAACTTAAGAAGAGCTCACAGGGAAGGACAGAGCACACCCATGGAGACCTGGGTGCTTTGGATGCAGATTTAAACAGTGTTGGAGCCACTGAAGGGTGAGAGAGCAAAGGAACAAGACCAGCAAAGTAGTGAGAAGCATTTAAGATACCCAGACTTAAATCTGGTGAGAGGCAGGCAGAATGTGTATCAGGCAGATGAGAAAATTTTAGGCAGAGCTGAAAAACTAAGCCCGAGTCAGAAGGGCACATCACAGTAAAAGCATCTGTTCCCTGGCTGGAATTTAGTGTAAGAAAGACTAGAGATTGTAAAACAATTAAGCAGGCCAGTGCTGAAGGTAGAGAGATTAGCTGCAAAGAAATGCAGTTAGCACAGAAGATGAAGTTCATGAAGTGCAGCTTCAAGATATACCAGTTGAGAAGACCAGCTCAGAGAACAGAAGCAAAGAAGCACTTTCAAGCGTAGAAAGAGGGATTGCAGAAGAAGGAGATTTAAAATTTAGACTGTCTTATCCTGTCAGAGTTGTTATCAGACAGCCTTACAGGGAACACCCACAAGGCATTCACAGTGCCAGTGCCTTTCCCTGTAAGTTGCTAAAAGATCTCAATTCAAGGATTATGGTCCAGAGCTATGTAATTAGCATGATAAAGGTTTTAGCAGAGTCTGAGAGCTGGGCACCTACAGACTGGAGAGCTTTAGCGGAAAATTTGTCTTTACCCTTCAGAATCTTTGCAATTTCAAATGCTGTGGAAGGAAGCAGCCTTTGCACGAGCACGCAAAAATGCAGAAGAGGCCATAGATATAGGAATTCATCAATTGCTAGGGGAAGAGAATTAGATCACAGTTGAGTGCCAACTACAGTTTACTGAACAGACAATAGGACAGACACGTGAAGTTTGCTTAAGAGCCTAGGAAAAGATAATTCCATGAGAAGAGAGAAAGCCGAGTTACACGGGTATAAGACAGTGGAATGATGAATCCTATGCTGATTTTGTGTCCCGACTGGAAGACTCTATTTCCAAGTGTGTAAAATATGTCCAGGCAATAAGAGACCTGCTGCATAAGCTCTCTTATGATTTCTCTAATAGACACTGTAAAAATGCCTTGCGTCCCCACAGGGAATGGGGCACACTGTTAGCTTATCTCAGGAGATGTGCAAGAATGTAGAGACAGAGGAATAAAAGGCCAACCTCGTGACAGCTGCCTTGGAAAATTACACCAGACCTAGGAGAAAGTGCTTAGTTGCAGAAAGACGGGTTATCTTCAAAGACAATGTAGGGAGAGCAGGCAGCTGCCATCAAGATTGGGTTTAAAAGACCCTGAACTTTGCTCCCCCTGCAGGAAGGGAACTCATTGCGCCAGTCAATGTCTCTCAAGATTCAACAGTAAAGGATTGCTTTTAGCAAAGGATTCCCTGCGGCAAAACAGAGCCTGATACAGACCCCGGCCAGCAAAGCGTGAGAGGCAAGGTGTCTGCCTGCTGGAGCAAAGAAGATCTTAGAGAGAGACTGCAGGTTTCGCCCATCCTCATGGCAGGAGACCAGACCTAACCCAATTCACTAAACCCCAGCCCCTGTTCTCGCTGCCATAAGCTTGACTAACCAAGAAAATATTCAGAAGCCCACGCAGCAATTTGTGGATTCTAAAAACCAGGAGCCTCTTATTGAAAGAGTAATACAGTTTCTACCAGGAAGATTTAACCTAAATAGTAAAGGAATTAAAAATTATACTGGAGTTGATCAGAATTGTGAGGAAAAGCCAAAAGTTATGATTAAGTCAGAAATTATTAAAAGCAGGAATTGGGGTCCACTACCTAAAAGAACTATGGGATGTTTATTAGGAAAGTCCAACCTAAATTCTCAAAGTGTTGCTGGAATTATTGATCAAGATAATGAAGAAATTAAGGCAGTGGTAAAATCTGATATATCCTGGTTTATGAAGGAAGATTGCTTAAGCCAATTTTTTCCTCCTTGCATTCAGGGAAGAGTACTTGAGAAGTCTGACCACCCTATATTAAATCAATGGGTCTTTTGGAATGTTGTTGTAGGGAAACAACAGCACCCCCACATGGAATTAAAAATTGGAGGGGAAAGGTTTTTAAGCTCTGGATATGGGGTAATTTCCTTAAGGCATCCACGAGGAACTAAGACCCCCCATTAGCTTTCTCTAAATCCAGCTTGGAAGGAATGAGTGAAGTTAACCAAGAGAGACTATTGCAAGATTGTAGAATTATACAGTGTAAGAAGCCTGAAGGGCAAAGTGGCTTAACTGAGCCTGTAACCATTTTGGTAAACTTAGAGAAAGAATGTCTGCTTGGTAAGTTAGTTCAAGAACAGCTGAACATATCAATTAAGAATTCAAAAAAAAAAGAAAAGAATTTTTTCAGTCTTTCAAATCATCCTGAGTTAGTTAGCTCTTAATTCTCTGAGAGCTGGGAGCCAATATTTACATAACAATGAAAGCTATCTAACTAGTAGTTTTATTGTATTGGTTCAGGACCAAGCAAGGTAACTGAGATTGCTAGCAATGCTTTGAAATGTGAATTGTTAAAACAGAAGGGGGAGAAGAGAAATCTTCTGTGTGACAAATTTCATTTGGTCATTTTAACTAAAAAATGTTCTCCTTATTAAAAGTTTGTAACAAAATTAGGTCAGATAAACACATTTTCCCTTCTACAGAGAAAACTGATCTTAAGAAGTCCCAGGAAGACGGGAATCGTGTTTGGGATCCAGATCCACTTGTCACCTGGAGAAAGGGCTATGCATTTTTGCCTTTGCAGAATAAAGCTGATGGACTCCCCTTAGAAGGACGCAACCACGTTTGGAGAAAGATGGACACGAAGGGCATGAAGGAACCACAAAAGTTTCATCCTAATCCCTTTTTCAGGTTACTGACACCCCGAAGAGAGGGGCTATTTGTTTATATTTTCACAGGCAAAGGAGATAGGAGGATTTCTCTTAAGCCGGCAAGGCCCAGAAGAAAGGAGGGAAGATGGTACGTGACCTGATGCTCTGTCCTGTTGCTGAAACTTTCCAAAACGTCAAGAAGACCTCACAGATTCCTGAGAATGGCGATCACTGTCTGCTGAGATATTTCTTCCATTGCTGATGCTGTCAAAGGGACACTCTGGGACTCTATCAAAGCTGAACATGTTATACAATAGTGACTGGACTATTACTACAGACTGTTGTTTTGCTGAAAGATCATGATTTTGGACTTGTCACTTAATGCTATCATGTGATTGGAATGTAACTGATTTTTAAATAACCCCTTACCCATATAAGACATTGCATGATTGAGATTGATTAGGAAACATTTGCAAGAGTTTTAGAAAAACATTTCTTTAAATGCTTTTCAGCTAAAATAGAATATTTTCTATGCATTCAAAAGTGGATTTAAGGCATTCCACTAGCTGAGGTGTTTAAGCAATTGGTGAATGGCATGCAAGGGTTGGATCCTCAAGCTTGGGCTCAAAGTATTTCACATACCTTAAGTTCCAGTCTAACTGTGTTACTTTCCATGATAATTCTGAAGCTTGCAGTCTCATGTCTCTCCTACAGGAAGCTAAAAGATACAAAAAGAGACCATGTTGACTCTGTGACACTATTGAATCTTAAACGTCATGCAGAAAGGGGAAATGTGGGATACTGGCACTGAGGGAAATAAAACTAGGACTTATTCCCTGACTGGTACGGAGGGAATCTGGAAGCCCAATGTTCCACAGTAGGAAGGTCGCCACCCTGGTAGTTTGAGATATAGTCCAAGTACATTTCCCTGCGGTAATCTATCATTTCCACAGTTTCTCCCTTAAAGCTGTGCTGCCTTAAAGTGAGCACATGGTTCCTTCTATCTCCCTATAGAAGCAGACTCTATTGACTCCATTTCTTCCTTCCACAGCATCCAATCCCTCTCATACCTTCCTCCAATAGGAGATGGGCATAGGGGGACTTTATCCCCAGCACCTGGATTCAAAATATTTGCTATAAACCTTAATTTTGGGCTATATTAATTGGATCATGAAGTTTTGCCTTGACAGCTTTTAATGTATAGAAAATAACCGTGTTGCCCATGTGGCTCTTTTGAATTTTATATATAAAACAGAAAGGAGAATTGTGGGAAACAGAAAGATTTCTCCCAAGTCATCTCCCCCAAATATGTTAGACTTAGGACGCTGCTTGCAACTAATGGTAAAAGTTAACTCCCTTGAGGCAATCGGCTGCCAGACTGCTGTCTCCTCCATCCCACCAAGGATGGGCCTACTCCCCCCCACCCCCACTGGGGACAATGGGCTACTTCTCCCTGAGGCTTGCTACCATTAGCTTGGTTCCTGAAAGTGGGGTTTACCCCTACTGAAAATGGTTCCTATAGAGATCCAGAGAACAGATCAAACCCACTCAGTGAGATCATGTTAGGCTGCCATCCTGAATCTAGGATCCGCCCATGTCACGTGTATACCCCCAATCCCTCCCCTTACTATTGGGTGTATAGCCCTAGATTATCCCCTCTCATTGCTGTATAACCTATAGTGCAACCCCTTCCTGTGATGTATGTCTTTATCTGTAATTAGTGGGCTTGCATGCCCCAAAAGGTATATAGGCCAGGGTTAATAAAGAGCTCTCTCTCTCCATTGGCCTCTCATCATCTCCCCTTCTTCTCTCCCATCCTCACTCTCCTGTTCCCTTTCCCCTTGTTCTCCTTCCCCTCCCCCTCTCTCCACGTGGTCCAGCAAGCAGGGCTGAGGTGAGCATTGCTACCATGAAATGTGTCTGACTCCATTATTTCAATATATTTTTTATAACTGATGCTCTCGATGACTTTAATATAATATTTATATATCTCAACCATACAATTGTGCGTACCAGTACCCATGATTAGTGGTGGGGGGCTGGCACCCCCTCCAACCACACAAAAAAAAAAGAAACTACCATGGCTCGGGTCAGGCACACCTTAATCTTCAAAGTAGCATTCTTGGTTTTCAACCCTTTAAAAAGATATTTGAGCTTATTATTGTAAATTGAATTGTTCTTTTAATTTCCTTTTCTGGGTTATCTTCTGTAATATTTAATAATTCAATTGACTTGTATATATTGATTTTATAGGGTTGTCAAAATTTTCAATTAGTTTTAGCAATTGTTTTATTGAATCTTTGGGATTGTGTATATGTAGCATTATGTCATCTGTAAATACAAAGAATTTTTTTCTTCTTTGGTAACTTGAATGCCTTTAATATATTTCCCCTCCCCCAACAGTTTTATTGGCATAGAAGTCACATATGCCAATACAGTAGAACCCCGGTACTCAGCCGCATCAGTACTCCACAAAATCAGATTTCGATGAGAAATGTTGAGAAAAGTTTGCATGGGAGCTCGAATAAAACACGGGAATCTGACCCAACGCACATAATTTTTGTAAATAAATGCAGTTCGTGGTTCAGTCACTCAATATGACCTGGATTTGTTAGTACTAGTTGTTTAAATCTATTGCTGCTGTGTTCCAAGTATTTTACTATAATATTCTTAGTTTTTGTGGATTCCTGTACTATTTTTAGATAAAAAAGCATGGGTCCTAAGAAAGAGCATTTTTGACAAGAATCATCATGATAAGAAACTGGTTAACTATGTTATCAATACTATTGATGATAATTTAGGAAATCTTTTTAGAAAACTGTTAAGAAAATGCCAACATCAGACAGATTTTTTTTTAAGAGAAAGCCAGCCAGGTCCTAGCAAAAAAAGACAGAGAAGGGAAAAACTCCTAATATGCAGCTACCTGTTCATGTTACAGAAGTAATAACAACAATGACTCTCTCTCTCCACACTCTCCACACCCCAATGACTCTCTCTCCACACCTCCTCTCCACATCTGTGTGCACAGATCCAGATCCTCATCCATGTCAAGGCATGGGCCATGCTGTAGTAGTTGGAAAAAAAACTCTTTTAATGTTAAGTTTCTTATTCAAATTATATTATTTAACTCTGAACTTATTTATTTTGAGATTTCTGTGTAATGATTTGTACAAAAAGTCAAAGATAGCATAAACCTTGGTGATGGAGAAGGAATTAATGCATTTTCAGTTATTTTTATGGGAAAAATCGATTTGGAACTCAACTGCATCGTATTTCGATGATCCTAGCACAGATTAGCATCAAGGTTTGGGTTATACTGTAATTCAGTAGTTTCATCACACCAAGAAGAGTTGTACAATCAGTTCTAGAACAATTTCTTCATTCTTTACTCACCATTATTAGCTCATCATTCCTCACAACCTCACTTATCATATCCCCAAGGAAACCTTAATCCAGTTACTGTGTCTATAGCTTTACCTTTAATAGATTTCATATATGTGAAAGCATTTTAAAAACTGAGTAACAAGAATAACAGAGTAGAACAGATAAAAACTTCAATCAAAACAGAAACAGAGGTGAGTATCATAGACTGCCACATTATTAGAACAAACCATTCTTGTACTCAGGTAAGATTTAAGTAGAGGCCCAAGGTCCATCTGTTACTTGTTGTATTTACATATAAACATATATAAACAAATAGACCTATATTCAAATATTTGCATATATACATATCTATCTACAAACCTATTTTTTTCCTTTCCTCTTCTTTCCCCTTTTTCGTTCCTCCTTATTTTAGAGAAAAGAGTTTCCAAGGTGGGTTCTGAGCCTTCCCACCAAATCAGTCAGGACGACTCATCACCATGCAGCCCTAGGCCTTCCGTTTCCTCCAGGGACACGCCCAGGAAAGTCAGGAAGGCTGAGGATGCCCTGCCCCGGAAGAGCCATTTACCCTAAAACACACTCAGCCTGAAGGCAAAATGTTTTCATGTTGCCCACTAAGGAATATCAGAAAGGGCTCCATGGAGGCTGAATGTATGTGGAGACTCAATAATGGATTTAGGGCTCTATCTGTACACCACAGCCATCCACAACCTGATGCTCTGAGGATAAGCTCTCATACTCCAATGAGCATCAGGACTGGGTACAGGAAGGGGTGGACAACAGGGTACAGCACCCCAGAAGTTTGTGCCGCTGGCAAGCAGCTCTTGAGGAAGAGGTCCAGCAGGAGGCACAAAAGAGGGGTTGTGGTCCAGGTAACCTAGAGATCCAGGCTTCTTTCAAACTCTGTCTAAAGGCTAGTGTGGTGGAAAGGTCTGTCAGGACCAGGACTCAGAATCACCACCAGAGCAGGGGGAGGCAGAAGAAGGGAGAGTTCCAGGCCAAACATCCCGCTCCCCACCGCTTGAGGGTCTGGTGTCCAGGATGGTGAAGATCGATACAAAGACACTTAGGACACCTTTGTCCCAGGGAAGCAGGGCAATATAGTGGCCACTCCCAGACCCTGGCCCAGACCTCAGCCTACCAGCACTGGGCACAATGGGCCTTCTCCTCCAGGACTGACTCAGGGCCGCATGCCTCCTCTCCCTTCCCTGGCTGTGGTGTGTCCTGGGGATTCAGTGGTTAAAGCACTCAATTACAACCCCAAAAGCCAACACTTGGAGCCCCGCAGTAGTCTGTGTCCATCAAGATCACAGCATCAGAAGCTCGTAGGACACTTTCACTGTCTCACAGGGTCACTAGGTGTCAGAATCCACTTGAAGAAGGGGAGTCTGGTTTGTTTTCATTTGTTTGTTTCTAGGGTGCTCCAGCAGAAGCACCCTGCAGAAGGAAGACTTTGCCGCCGCTCTTTCAGAAGAGTGTGAGGTTAGAGGACCCCTCTACAAGAAAGGCCATGGCTCCTCAGGAGGCTGGAACTCATGTTCCCAGCTCAGGTAGCACAGGAACAGCTGGCTCTGCTGCTCAGGACCCCCACTGTGCGGAGTGGGAAGGTGGTCTCCAGGCTGATGAGAGGGGCTGGACCAAGCAAAGTCCTTCAGCACACTGGATCAGCTCTCCTCACTCCCTCGCTGCCTCTTCCCTCATTCAAAGGAGAGTTGGACTGTCAACCCAGACTGGCAGACAGTTCAAACCCACCAGCCCTTCCCTGTGAGAAAGATGAGGCTGTCATGGGAAAGGAGTGATGTGAGTGGGGAGCAAACAAGACAGGTCCAGAGGAACAATAAGTATTCTAAAATTTATGGCTAGGAGGGTGTTTCTTCTCTGATTGAATTTAATCAAACCGAATTGTCTGAGAGGAATAACTGAGAGGTGAACCATGGGTAAACATAATAGCTGTGCAGGAGGGGAAAAAGAGGAAATAAATATTTATAAATATGTGTCTATTGGTTTGTGGAAATATGTGCAAATGTAACAAGCAGGCAGATGGACTTTGGACCTCTACATAAATCTTGCCTCGGTACAAGAACGGTTCCTGCTGATAATGTGGTACTGTATGCTATTCACCTTCCTAACGTGATTGCTGAAGTCAAATTGGGTGCATAAGCAAATGTGGTGAAGAAAGCTGATGGTGCTTTCAAAAGATATAGAAAGATATAGTGTCTGAGATCTTAAATATAGACACTATACTAAACGATATAGTGTCTAGGGTCTTAAAGGCTTATAGTTAAACAAGCTGCCATCTAGCAGGGAAATAACAAAGTACACATGTAAGAAGCACACCAACCTGTGAGATCATGAGGTCTTGACTAGAAGAGGTATCTGAAGTTCAAAAACAAGGGACCAAATTGTTGTGAAGATACATGGACATAGTGGAGACCAAAAATCACCTGTAGGCTAATTGGACAGTCCCTTTCAGATGGGCCAGATGGAAGGACTGAAAAATCCATGGTGTGATTTAGCACTGATGAACCATGCAATTATCCTCTAGTTCTTTAATATTTTCTCCCCTTACAATATGGTTTTTATGTGTTTTGCCTCATTAATCATGTTAAATATGTATGTTTTATTTTGTATATTTTCGAGTGTTCAGTACATAAAAAACAAGATAGATAACCCTTCAGGAACAGTAACAGGAGTAATGGTCCTTTGAGAGTAGGGGAAGAGAGCGGGCAGGGGTGAAGAGAGAGCTGATGGAATTGATGATTGTATAACCCCACTCTAAGGAGCCAACAACAGAATTCTATGTGAATGTATATATTTGATCATGTGAGAAATGGCCAAAAATATTATAGGAAATATAATAATCATAAGGGTTCCGGGAAGAAATAGGGTAGGACAGGGAGGGTATAAAATAGAATTCATACCAAGGATTTCAAGAAGAAAGAATATGTTTTAAAACTGATTGTGGTAGCACAGGTGCAATACTGCCTGATATGACTGAATTAAGGATACTTATGAGATCTGTAAGAAGTTCTGATAAAATGTTTTTAAAATTTTTTTAATCTATTTGGCGTCAAACTGGCTGAATTGAAAGTTGAAGATTACAGGTGTGAGTCTGTAGTTCCTGATAGACCATTTAACTCCTCCCAAGGAGAGTTCTGTCTGGCCTGTCACCTGGGCTCCTGGCCATCTGTCTACTAACAGGACAGACCCCTAAGATTCCAAGTTCTGACTTCTTTGCTCAGTGCACTACCCACCCCTGTTTATGGAGCCAGCGTCTGGACCATGAACGCTGACCTGGGCTGCTCTTCTGACCTGCTCTTGCTAGCATGTTCCTTAACCTGTTTCTTCATCCGTAAATGGGGATCAAAACAGACCCTTTTATGAAAAGCAAAGATGACCCTTTAAGAACTCAGGTGAACTTAATACAAGTGATGATGTCTTCAATCCCCCCATGCAGGTGAAAGAAGACGGAGGAAGACCTGATGCATTTGAATTGGGGTGCTGATGAAGAAGACTGGTAGCATTGTGGACTGCCAGAAGAACAACCGCATCTGTCTGGGAAGAGATAGAACACTCCTTAGTGTTCTCAGGAGGCTCCAGTCGCACTTGGGAAAGTGGAGATCAGAGAAGGAGAGGAAGATCCTCAAAGAGAGGAATTGCTCAAATGGCTGAAGCAATGGACTCAAACATGACGGCCACGGTGAGGCTGGAGCAGGAGGGGCCATTGTACATGGGTCACTGTGAGTCAGCACCACACGGACGGTACTGAACAGCAGCCACCGCTCCTGCTGCGTGAAGGGGTTTTGAGGGTGAAAGTGGACACACAGTGCAGAATATTAGTGACTGACGACGTGGAGTAAGGTGGTGCCGATCTCCATGATTGAAGGCTGGCCTCACCAAGGCTCCAGTATTGGGCTCCAAAGTTTTCAGGCACAGAAAATCACCCATCTAGTGTTGAATAAGGGGATCTTCTAGTTCCCAGCACTGGGAAAGCGCTTCCTGTGTGGGCTGCAGAGCTTAGGAGCCCACGGTGAAGGGCTGGAGTTCTTCAGCCTACAGCTTTATGGCAGAGGACATGGGGGCCACACCAACCAAGATGTGGAAGGCAACAGTGGGTCCAAGTAAGTTGTTCATCAAGCACAAAGACAAAGGCATGGCCCCAACCCTCTTCTATCAACACAGTCAAATACAGAACAAGACTGAAAGATTCTGACAGTGCATACCCACCGACCCACTGCCTTGCTGCTCCAATGGTGAGAAGTTGAGGATTGTTGAAGACCAGAAGAACCACACAGCTGAGGCCGCCCAGATGGCTCACCCACAGAATCACGAGTCAATCGTGGCTGTTGTTTCAAAGTGTTTTCTTTTTATTTTAATTGTAGTGCAATACAGATAAAATTTACTACTGTGATCTTGAGTACTTTCAAAACAGTGTGCAAAATGGTTATTGCTTTAAGACACTAATTTCAGGGGCTGTGTGTTACCCAGCAAAAGCTAATGGGGCCTAATAGATACATCCTCCAAAGTCCTGCTTTCTGACTCCTGTACTGTTCTGCCTCACATGGTATGTGTCCAGTAGATACTGGACTTGTTATGGTTGTTTAGTAAACTACACAATTTCTATTCTTTTTTAAAGAATCATTTTTGGGGGTCTCTTACAGCTCTTATTACAATCCATCCATTGTGTCAAGCGCATTTGTACATATGTTCCCATCATCACTTTCAAAACATTTTCTGTCTACTTGAGCTCTTGGTATAAGCTCCTTATTTTTTTACCTCCTTCTGCCACTCTCCTTCCTTCATGACCCATTAATAGTTTATCATTTTTTTCATGTGTTACACCACCAACCAATGTCTCCCTTCACTGACTTTCATATTGTCCGTCCTTCTGGGCAGTGGGACATTATATGTCAATTATTATGATGGGTTCTCCCTTTCTCCCTACACCTTCCCCCTACATTCCTAGTATAGTTGCTCTCATTTTTGAGGGGTTTATCAGTCCTGGATTTCCTTTGTTGCAATCTCTTGTCTACACCAGTGTGCATGCTCTGGTCTAGCCGGATTTGTACGGTAGAATTGGGGTCATGATTGGGGTTGGGGCAGCATTAAAGATATAGAGGGATGTTGTATGTTTCAAGGGTGCTATACTGAACCCTGCTTAGTTCATCTCTTCCTTATGACCCTTCTGTGAGGGGATGTCCAATTGTCTACAGATGGGCTTTGGGTCTCCATTCCCCTCTCTCCCTCATTCACATTGACATGATTTTTTTCTTCCAGATTGTTGATGCTTGATACCTGTTCCCATCAACACCTCATGATCACACAGGCTGTGTGCGTCTTCCATGTGGGCTTTGTTGATTCTCAGCTAGATAACAGCTTTTTTATCTTCAAGCCTTTAAAACTCCAGACGCTATATCTTTTTCTTTTTTTTTTTTTTGAGTAAGTGAGACAGTGAGTGAGTGAGTCAGTGAGTGAGTGAGTGAGACAGTGAGTGAGTGAGTCAGTGAGTGAGTCAGTGAATGAGTGAGTAAGTGAGACAGTCAGTGAGTGAGTGAGACAGTGAGTGAGTGAGTGAGTGAGTGAGACAGTGAGTGAGACAGTGAGTCAGTGAGTGAGTCAGTGAATGAGTGAGTGAGTGAGACAGTGAGTGAGACAGTGAGTGAGTGGGTCAGTGAGTCAATGAGTCA
The DNA here is from genome assembly GCF_050624435.1 of Tenrec ecaudatus. Classification (NCBI taxonomy): domain Eukaryota; kingdom Metazoa; phylum Chordata; class Mammalia; order Afrosoricida; family Tenrecidae; genus Tenrec; species Tenrec ecaudatus. The sequence continues at coordinate 109,844,577 of NC_134541.1, read as the reverse complement.
GTGAGTGAGTGAGACAGTGAGTGAGTGAGACAGTGAGTGAATGAGTCAGTGAGTGAGTGAGACAGTCCAGACGCTATATCTTTTGATAGCTGGGCACCATTAGCTTTCTTCACCACATTTACTTATGCACCCATTTTGTGTTCAGTAACCAGGTTGGGAAGGGAAGCATCACAGAATGCCAGGTTATTAGAACAAAGTGTTCTTTCATTGAGGGAATACTTGAATTGAGGTAGAATATCCATTTGCCACCTTAATACTTAACATATAAAAATATGTGCATAGATATATTTCCCTATCATTATATATAAATCTATTTTCATATGTACATACCTGTATTTACACTTCTCTAAATGTCCTTTGCCTCCTAGTTCTTTCCTCTGTTTCCTTTTATTTTCCTCTTGTCCTATTATCATGGTCAACTTTCATTAATTCCTCTTGGCTTCATTGCACTTGATCAAATCTCACCAGGCATCCTATGGCCTCATCATCTTCAATTTCAGATCACTTGTTGTTCCCTTGTTTGTTTGTTTTTTAACTTTTCTAAGGTGTCACAGGCCAGCTGTCTTGAAATGTCCTGAGAACTAAACCTCCACAATGCTACTACTCTGACTTTTGCCTTCCATGGGATTCTCAGGGAAAATCCAAAAAATAACAACCCACCAAGGAATAGAAGAAGATGGGGTGGGTGGGGGGGTTGATTTATTTTTTAAAGAAATAAAAGGCTTTTCTATTCATGGTCTTTGGAAAAACTGGCTCAAGGAAGGTCCAACTCTCACCAGTAATAACAAATGCCTAGTCCTGCTCTACATCATGATCCAGGAAGGGCGAGACGCCAGGGGAGGAGCGTCCAAGAGGAGGCAAATCTCCAACTGCCACTCACTGTCTACAGAAGGACAAGGAAAACTCTTTAGTCTAAAAACAAGATCCGTTATTGTTAGTTTCTTCCTGAAATGAAAAATTACTCTGGTGCTAGCTTCCAGGAGCTGTACAAAACTTCCCACGTGAAGAGCAGGTGCCTAACCAAGACCACCCTCATGTTTGACCGGCTGACTCTAAATCTTGGGGTTCCCACTACACACTCCATGCAATGATTGGCTGAAACAAATGGCAGAACCCACTGAAAGCGTTATCCTTACGAGTCACAGGTTGATGCCACAAACGGAGACAAAAGAACACATTGCGCGAGGTCTGGGGAGGTTCCAAGTGGAAGACTGTGTTCCCAGGGACGTGTCACCTCCCGTAGGCCAGTGTCTACACCCACCAGGAAGCACACCAGGAAGCCTCAGTGTCCAGAGTTTTTACTGCAGTGTCAATATTTTATTATGTCGTTATATTATATTCCAGGAAAAAGAAAAAAATCTATTGCCAAAAAGTCATAGAGACCTTTACTAAACAAAAATATCAAAACGTGAAACTATTGTGTCTCAGGATATCCCCATCTAGGGCTATGAAGTTAGGAATTTCTCTAACCTTTCCCCCAGAGGACTCTGTGCTCTTCTAGGTAAACCAGGCCACAATGGCCGATCTCCTCCCCCTGGAACTTCATTGCAAATAATCCTAGAGGGGGTTCACGAGACTTTGTTGATGCCCCAAAGAACACGAGTCAAGATTTTTTTGAAATGCACACAGTCGGCTGTATCTGCACTGGAAATGACACAACTCTCTAGAAACTAACCAAAGGTGGGAGGGATGAATAACCCTAGGACAATAAACCCAAGATGCCCAAAATAATAATAAAAAATAGACCTAATTAGATTCATGCACCAAGGGGACCTCAGCCTGCAAGACCTTGAGACCAAAAGAACTAGACGGTGCCCGGCTACCTCTGTGGACTGCCCTGAGAGGGATCACAGTGGGAGGGTTTGGGTAGAGTGGGAGGGACTGCCCTGAGAGGGATCACAGTGGGAGGGTTTGGGCAGAGTGGGAGGGAATGCCCTGAGAGGGCCTGGGTCGTGTGGGTGGGAAAACTGGAAGGAAACAAAATCATAAAATTTTATTTTAATTTTTACAAGACTAGGCTGACTGGTGGGACAGACTGGAGGAGCCCCTAAAAGTATGGCCTCCCCAATGGAGGCTCTGACCAACCGACTCTGTCGCCAGCATCGCTCCCTGGTGGCCGCGCGGCACCACTGCATGGACCACAGCGGGAAGCTAAGAGGGGGCTCTGCGGTCCAGGTTTCCATGGCGGTAGTGAGGGCGCAGCTCCCCTTTGGGGAACCACGGGGTGGTGCTCCTTCCCTGCCCCAATTACTATTATTTAAAGATCTGAACTATAGTTTATAAAATAGAATATCCGTCAAATTCACTGCTGAAAGGCAGTTTCGTGTCTTTAATAGATGAACATTTCCGTATCCATGTCCGTGTCCGTGTTCATTCTCAACTTGAGGCTTATACATGGTGTTATTTAAATGTAGACAGATACCTCGTGGCACTTATTACTGTTCTAAGTATATGCAAACATTTGGACCAATATTGTTAAAACTTCTGTCCTGTGTCTGGCTTTTATGAAGCTTCTTAATATTTGGGGGGAAAACCCTGTTTTTAATAAGAAATCATTTGACTGGGGGCTCTTAGAGCTCTTATTACAATTCATGCATGCACTGTTATGTCAAGCACATTTGTGCATATGTTGCCATCATCATTTCCAAAAACCTTTCCTTTCTACGAGCCCTTAGTATCAGCTCCTCTTTTTTGCCCTCCCTCCCCCGCCCTCATGAACCCTGGAAAATTATAAATTATTTTTATATCTTATACTGTCTGCTGTCTTCCTTCCCCCTTGTTTCTACTGTTTTTCCCCCTGGGACAAACATTGTGATTGGTTCCCAGTTTCTCCCCCCTTTTCCCCCACCTTCCCTTTACTCTCATGGTATAGCTACTCCCATTATTGCTCCTCAGAGGTTTGTCTGTGTTGAGACCGCTTCTCTGTACCAGTATACATGCTCTGGTCTAGCCAGATTTGTAAAACTGGGATCATGATAATGGGGGGGGGGGGAGCATTAAAGAACTAAAGGAATGGTGCTATAACACATCCTGACTGGCTCATCTCTTCCTTGTGACCCTTCTGTAAGGGGATACCCAATTGTCTGCAGATGGGCGCTGGGTCTCCATTCTGCACTACACCTCATTCACATCAATATGATTTTTTATTCCAGGTCTTTAATGCCTGATCCCGGATCCCATCAAAACCTCAAGATCACACAAGCTGGTGTGCTTCTTCCATGTGGGCTTTGTTGCTTCTCAGCTAGATGGCTACTTATTTATCTTTAAGCCTTTAAGATCTCATATGCTATATCTTTTGATAGCTGGGCACCATCAGCTTTCTTCACATTTGCTTATGCACCCATTTTATCTTCAGAGATTGTGTCAGGAAAGTGCGCATCACAGAATGCCGGGTTAGTAGAACAAATTGTTCTTGCGTTGAGGGGGTACTTGAGTAGAGGCCCAATGTCTGTCTGCTACCTTAATACTTAGCAGACAAATGTGTGTGCATAGATCTATTTCCCTATTGTTATATATAAATATATTTACATGTATACATGACTGTATTTAGACCTCTATAAATGTTCTTTACCTCCTAGTTGTTTCCTCTGTTTCCTTTTACTTTCCTCTTGTCCCACTATCATATTTGGCCGTCATTCTGGTTTCAGTAATTCCTCTTGGCTATATAGCCCTTGATTAAGCCCCACTAAGCATCCTACACCCACCTCGCCATTGATTTTAGATCACTTGTTATTCCCTTGTCCCTGGGTTTGTTAACACCCACTTTCTTTCCCCCGCCTCGCCCTCTCCCATGTCCCCCCAGAACCATCGGTCCCATTGTTTTCTCCTCTGGATCTTTTACCCCGCTTATCTTATCTAGATAGACATGCAGAGACAATAATAAGCACAAAAAGAAGATAAGCAAAAACAATAACAACAAACCAATGACAAGCCTATAAATAGTTCCAGGTCTGTTTGTTGACTTTTAGGAGTGTTCTCCGGTTGCGTCTGATAGGGTGACGTACCCTGGGCCCACAGTCTGTTCTTGGGGGGCTTCGGTGTTTGGTTCCCCTTGCTGCTCGGTTGCACAACCTTAGTGTTTCATCCCCATGTGTTGGGGTCAGACCGGGCACGATTCCCACACTCTGTCTCCACTGTTGTCCCCTATGCATGTCTATGTTTATACCCCTATAAATGTCTTTTGCCTCCTAGTTCTTTCCTCTATTTCCTTTTACTTTCCTCTGTCCCACTATCACATTCAACCTACATTCGGTTCTCCGTACGTCCTCTCAGCTACATTGCACTTGATCAAACACCACCAGGCATCCTACGCCCTCCTTGCCATCCATTTTAGATCTCTTGTTGTTCCCTTGTCCCTTGGTTTATTGGTTCCTCCCTCCATTTCCACCCCATCCTCCTCTCCCATGTTCCCCCGGAACCACTGTTCTCATTGTTTCTCCTCAGGATTGTTTATCCTGCCTATCTTATATAGATGGACATGAGGAAAGGGGAAACAAAGAAAGAGAAGAAAAACAACTACAAAAAAGAGCCTATAAATCATTCCAGATCTGTCTGCTGACCTTTATGAATGTTTTCTGATCAGGTCTGATAAGTGGCAAGCCCTGAACCCCGATTCTGAAGTCTATTTTCTGATTCCTTGGGGACTTTGTGGCTTTGTTCCCCTTCCTGCCCTGTCAAGTTCCCTTCCTGTTCAGCCCTGGTTGGGGTGGGGGACGGTGGGGAGTTTGTCAGACTGACCACAATTCCTGATGGACTACTTATTGCCTCCTCTATTTCAGGTTTCAAATTTGGTGTCCCCTGGCACCCTGAGGAGCCTTGGTGGTATGATAGGTGATCCATGGGGCTGATGACCATAAACTCAGTAGTTCAAACCCACCAGCTGCTCCGTGGGAGAAAGACGGCTTTCTACTCCTGCAAAGAGTTAAAATCCCAGGGTCTTAAAGGTTCTTTTCAAACAAGCAGCCATCCAAGTGAGGCCATGTCAACGAGGCCCACATGGTAGAAGGGCACCAGCCTGTGTGATCCCAAAGATTGTAAATAATATCATCCAAATCTAAAGAGGGAATGGTATCAGAGGTTAAATTGTTAACATCTGGTTTGCAGAAGGCTATGGATGACAGTGAAAGCCCAAACTCCGTTGACAGGGTCCACACATAGATTAAGCCTCCGGTGACACCCCTCTGACCACAGTTGAGGGATGTGAATACCCTGCTGTCAGACAGAGAGTGTTGTAAAGTCTACTATGGCTTATGCAGGGAGGTTAAAGTGTAGTATCATCATTTGATCTTCCTTTTGACCCATTTAAAACTGTCTCAATTTTAAGAAAAATAAAAGTGAAGGGGGGATACATGTGGATTAATCCCCTGTTGAGTCCCCTGAGACCATGGACCAGGGTTGTGAATATCAGGCAGAATGCAGCGGGAAGTGGATTGTGGAAGATTAACATTTAGCACCCTATCATGTGGACTCGCTTATGCTCCAGTGCTTAATATTTCCGCTTTCTTTTCCATTCGGATTTTATGCATTTTACTTTGTTATAACTATTAGTTTTTCTGTATATGAAATCTAGGATAGGTAAATCTATAGGGACAGAAACTGAATTAATGGTCCATTGGCAGGGAGGGTAGGGTTCTGTGGGGAGCTAATAAAGATGAGTACAAGAATGATAAAATGTTCTTTTTTTGTACTTTTTTACTTTTTTTTGAATCCTTTATTATGTCTTTGTTCAACTTGGGTTTTTTTAATCATATTATTAAGGGCTCATACAACTCTTATCACAATCCATACATACACCAGTTGTGTCAAGCACATTTGGTTTGTACACTTTTTAATGAAAATACTTATTGAGGTAAAATATATATAACAAAGCTTGCCACTTTAACCATTTGCAGGTGCAGAACTCAATGAGATTAATTGCATTCATCATGCAGTGCTATATACACCACTATCTGTGTCCAACATTTTATCAGCATTCCACACAGAAGCAGTGTCGCTTGAATAATACCTTCCATTCTCTCATTTCCCCCATATTTATTGGTAACCACTTTGCTTGTCCTAAATATTGCATAGATGTGGGATTATACAGTATTTGTCCTTTAGTATCTGATTTATTTCACTCAGCATAATTTTTCATTGCTACAAACCATAGAAACTTATTGAACAAAAAATCAGAATGTGAAGCTATTATTTCCTAATATACTCTTCATCTAGATCTATACATGTTTTTTCAATTGTTTTATTGGCAAGTAATTTACATATGATGTAATCCAATAGTTCAATCATATTACGGGGAATTGTACTATCACCCCCACATCAATTTTAGAGCTTTTCCCCTCTCCAAATATGTTCTACAACTGATGGTGATGACGGTTGTATAACTCTTCTTGATGTAATTGAACTATTGAATTTCTTGATTTGTGAATTATATGCCAAATAAAACTATTGGGGGTAAAAATAGTTACAGTCTCTGAAATTCACAGAGGCAGTTACACCCTGTTCTATAGGATCACTATATTCAGTATCAACTCAATGGCTGTGAGTTATGATTAATTTTAGTCATAGAGAGCAACAACAGCATTTTTAGACAGTCACTAAAGATTATTTTACTTTGGATGCAAATATTTAATAAGGAAAATGAGACAAATATGATAAAGATCACTAGTTTGAACCACCAGGTGATGTGTGCCCATAATATTTCAGTCAGGCATATGCTGTGGGGGTGTTTTACTCTGTCCTCTATGGTCGCTAGAAGCCAAAAATAACTCAATTGCACTCAACAGGAACACAGAGATACTATAGTAACTCTGACAGCTTTTAAAAACAGACACAACACAAAACTTTGCACATACTTTAACACAAAAACAGTTGGGCACACACAGAGACAACCCAAACATCAGCCTTTGTTTCCTCTGGGTGATGGTAGTATTGGGGGATTATCGTATATGCACCTTCACCCCCCCTAGGTACTTCTGAGCCTTTTCCTAAACCATTTACTATGGTATCATAAGCATAGAACAATCTCTCTCTCTCTCTCTCTCTCTCTCTCTCTCTCTCTCTCTCTCTCTCTCTCTCTCTCTCTCATGTTGCACTTGTCCTTCTGTGATTGACTAACTTTGCTTAACATAATTTCCTCAACTCTTCCCATGAAACGACGTTTCATGTGATCGTTATTACTTGTTAGTGATGCATAGTATTCCATGGTGTATTTGTGCCAGAGTGTACTCATCCACTTATCCATCCATGGAAATTTAGGTTGTTTCCAATTCTTTGCGGTCATGAATTGCACCACAATAAACATTGGAGCACAGGCAACTGGTCATACTTTATTTCTTACTTGTTCTGGGGATATGCCCAGTAAAGGGATAGCTGGGTCATAAGGTAGCTCAATTTCCATTTGTTTCGAATATCTCCAGATCTCTTACAAAGGTTGTAAGTATATACAAAACCACCAGGAGCAGAGGAGAGTTCCTATCTCCTCACGTCCCCTCCAACATTTGTTGCTCTCTAATTTTCTGATTGGGGCTATCCTCAAGGGAGTTAGGTGATCTTTCATGGTTGTTATAATTTGCATTTCTCTGATGGCTAATGATCAGTATCATTTTCTCATATGTTTATTGGTCATTCGAGTCTCCTTCCTTGTGAAACTTCTGTTCAGGTCTTTTGCCCACTTCCTCAAGGGGTTAATTGCTTTCCTCTTTTTGCAGGCTAGGAGGGTATTGTAGATTTCAGTAATAAGCCCTTTGTCTGTTGTGTCATTGCTAAAAATCTTCTCCCAGTCGGTGGGTTCTCTTGCTACCCTCTTAGTGACGTCTTTTGATGCACATGGGTGTTTTATTCCCAGTATATCGCAGTTGTTGAATTCGAGTTCACCTCTATGTGTGTGTACTCTTCCCCACTGCAGTTAGCCTATGTATTCCCTGAGCTGAGGTTCTCAGGTTTGTCCCGGTTTGTTGGGGTTTTACTTCTAGGTCTGTGATCCCCCTGGACGTAGTTCTTGTATATGGGATGAGGAACACATCTCGTTTAATTTTTCTATAACGGTAGCTATCCATTGCTTCTAGCACCACTTGTTAAAGAAGGCATCTGCCTCCCACTTGATGCTTTGGGGGCCATTGTCGAAGATCAGTTGTCTATATACTGTGGGCTTTATTTCTGGGTTTTCTGTTCTTTTCCGTTGGTCTGAGTATTTGTCATTATACCAATACCATGTTGTTTTTACCACTGTGACTATGTAGTAGGTTTTAAAGCCAGGTAAAGTGAACCCTCTGACTTTGTCCTTCTTCTTGAGGAGTTCTCTGTTAATTCTGAGATTCTTCCCTCTCCATATGAAATTGGTGTTCCGCTTTTCCAATTCTCTGAAGAAGGTTGTTAGTATTGGAATCAGGATAGCATTACACTTACATGGTGCCTTGGGTGACATTGACATCTTTACGATATTGAGTCTATTGATCCATGAGCATGGGATATTCTATTTTTTGGAGGTCGCTTTTGGTTTCCTATAATAGGATCCTGCAGTTTTCCTTGTATAAGTCTTTTGGGTTTGTTTTGTTGTTGGTGTTAAGTATATCCCTAAATATTTCCATTTGTTCTTGGCTATTGTGAAGGGTACTGCCTTCTTGATCTCCTCTTCCGTGGTCTTGTCCGATGTATATAGCAACCCAATAGACTTCTGTCTGTTGATCATGGATCCTGCCACTCTTCCATATTCCTCTATTGCTGTCAATACTCCTGTTGTGGAGCGTTGAGGAGTTTCAATGTATAGAATCATGTCATCTGAAAATAGTTTCCCTCCTCCTCCCCCAGTTGGATGCCTTCAATTTCCTTCTGCTGTCTTATGTGTTAGCTAGCACTTCCAATACAAGGTTGAATAAAGTGGGGACAAGGACCATCCTTGTCCTTTCTCCATCGACTCTTATCTTGGCTGTTGGCTTTTTGTAGATAGCTTGTATTAACTTGAGGAATTTCCCTTCCATTCCTATCTTCTTGAGTGTCTTAATTAGGAATGGGTGTTGGATGTTGTCAAATTATTTTTCTACATCTATCAATTTTATCATGTGATTCTTATGCTTTTTCTTCTCAATGTGGTATATAATATTGATAGATTTTCAGATTTTATACCATCCCTGCATCCCTAGGATGAATCCTATGTGATCATGGTGAATGATATGTTTTCAATACTTTTGTATTTTCTTGGTCAATATCTTGTAGAGGATTTTTGCATCTATGTTCATATTGGTCTATTGTTCTCTATTCCTGTGGCATCCTTTCCCTGTTTGGGTATCAAAGTAATGCTAGCTTCGTAGAATGAGTTTGGGAGTTTACCATCCTTTCTATGCTCTGGAATAGTTTGTGGAGGATCTGTGTCAGCTCTTACCTAAATGCTTGGTAGAATTCTCCTGTGAAGCCGTCAGGCCTGGGAGCTTTTTGTTGGTAGTTTCCTTTTTATAAAAATCATTTTATTGGGGGCTCATACAGCTCTTATCACAACCCATACATACAACCATTGTGTCCAGCACATTTGTACATATGTTGCCATCATCATCATTTTCAAAAGGTAGTTTCTTGATAACCATTTCTATTTCTTCTTTTGCTATGGGTCTGTTGAGGTTCTTTACCTCTATTTGGGATAATCTAGGGAGGGCTTGTTCTTCCAAGTATTTGTCCATGTCTTCCCTGTTGTTGAATTCATTAAAATACAGACGTTCATAGAACTGGGTGATTATCCTCTCAATCTCATTGGAGTCTGTTGTGATTCCCCTTGTTTCAGTGCTCAACCTGGCTATTGATGATTGCTCTTCCTTTCCTTGCTTAGGCGTGCCAGCAGTCTGTCAATTCTGTTGATCCTTTCAAGCCAGCTTTTTGCTGCATCCATTTTTTGCAATGTTCTTTTGTCTTCCCACTGGTTTAATTCTGCCCTGATTTTTATTATTTCTTTTCTTTTGCTATTGGAGGGATTGTTCTGTTAACTTTGTTCTAGTTGTTGGAGGTTTTGTGATTGCCCATCAGTAATGAGTCTCTCTTCCTTTTTCATACATGCATTTATTACTATCAAGCTACCTCTGATAAATGCCTTCACAGTATCCCATAAGTTTTGATATGTAATATTCTTTTGTTTTAAAACATGTTATTAGGGACTCATACAACTCTTATCACAATCCATACATACATCAATTGTGTAAAGCACATCTGTACATTCTTAACCCTCATCATTTTCAAAGTATTTACTCTCCACTTAAGCCCTTTGCATCAGGTCCTCTTTTTTTCCCCTCTCTCCCCACTCCCCCCTCCCTCATGAGCCCTTGATAATTTATAAATTATTATTTTGTCATATCTTTCCCTGTCCGACATCTCTCTTTACCCCCTTTTTTTGTTGTCCGTCCCCCAGGGAGGAGGTCACATGTAGATCCTTGTAATTGGTTCCCTTATACATTGCATTCTCATGCTCATTAATTCTAGAAACTTCCTAAGCTCCTCTCTAGCCTAGGTCAATACCTATTCGCAATGCGGACGATCGTTATTCATCCTCCTATTTTTGCCTTTTACTGATCTTTTACTGATCTCCAGCTTCATGGCTTGATGGTTCCCAAAGGACGTATGAGTAATCTCTATGTGTTTGAATTTACTCAGGCTCAACTTATGTCCCAGTATGTGGTCCATTTTTTAAAATGAGCCATGTGCACTTGAAAATCATGTGATTTTTTTTTTTTTTTGCATTGGGATGGAAGGCTCTGTAAATGTCTATCAGATCCACTTGCCTAATTGTTGTGTTCTGTAGCCTTCTTGCTGAGCAAATGTCCCAGCGATCTATCTTTCTCTGATAGTGGTGTGCTAAGGTCACCTACTCTGGTTCTGTAATTTCTTTTTTCATCTATTGAATAGTTTGACAAATTTCGCAGGTCTCTCGTTAGGAGCATATATATTTATTATGCTCATTGGTTCTTAGTTTATTGATACTTTGAGCATTATATAGTGCCCCTCCTGGTCTCTTGTTATGGTTTGCACCTTGAGGTCATTTTTGTTGGAGATTAAGACTGTAGCTCCTGCTTTTTTTTAAAGCTGCTTTTTGCCTAGTATATGTTGCACTAGGCTTTTATTCTTAGTCTATTTTTGTCTGCAAGCTTAAGGTGTGTCCTTTGCAGGCAAAAAATAATTTGATGGGTTATGTTTTCTGAGCCTGTCTGCTAGCCTTTGTCTTTTATTGGATGAATTGAGGCCATTGATCTTCAGAGTTATTAACACAACCTGTAGGTTTATTGTTGTCATCTTGTACCTTTTCTGTTGGGTGTTTAACTATCTCCCTTCATATCATTGTGCTGTGATTGTGTGTGGAGCTTTATTCTGACCTTCTTTTCCCTCTTAGGCCATGTTGTCTTGGTAAGTGTTATCAGTGCATTGGCTTCTGGGTGGAGTTGGGTCTCCTGCTTGTGTTTGATGGATGTCGGTCTTCTGACCATAATGAGTTGGCAAGGATTTTTTCACAGGGTTGGGTGTCTTACAGAATTTTGCCTTGTCCTGGAAGACCCTTACCTGGCTGTCTATCTTAATATATAGTTTGGCAGGGTAGAGCATTCTCAGGCACATGTTTTTTTTTTCTTTCAGCTTTCAGAAGATGTTACTCCACTCTCTCCTCCTCTTCATGGTTTCTGCTGATAAGTCTGAGCATACTCTTACCTGAGCACCATTGTATGAGACACCTAATTTTCTCTTGCTGCTCTTAAAATTTTCTCTTTTTCCTCGGGGTTGGATAATTTAACTCTTATATATTTTGATGAGGTCTTCATGAGGTTTCGTCTAATTGGTGTCCTCTCTGCTTCCTGTATGAGTATCTGATTCTCCTTCATTAAGGTGGGGAAGTTTGCTTCCAGAAATTCCCTTGCTAATTTAGCTGTTGACGTCTTCATTATGTCTCAGTCTGGAAGACAAATTATTCTAATAGTATCCCTCCTAATATCATCTGTCATTCATCACAGATTTTCTTCTGCCCCTTTGATTTTTTGGTTTGACTATTTTCCCCATTTGTTGAAATCTGCCTGATTGTCCACGAGGTCGCTGGTATGATTCTCTGCCTCTATTAGTCTATTCATAGTATCTGTGATCATGTTTTTGCCTCTATTACCTCCTCCTTAAGCTCCTGTATTTCCCTTTGGTGCGTGCACTTCATTCCTTCTGTTGTGGACTTCATCTTCTCTCTCTTTGTGTCCTTATTCTGCATTGCTTCCCTCATCTCCTATATCACTCTGAGCAGCCTTCTGAAGATTTCTTTTTGTGGTAAATCCACATCTGATTCATCTATGACCATCATTATCTCCACTGTTGTGTTGTGTTTTTGTTGTTTTCTTGATTAGGGTGTTGGGGTATGTTGCTGTTTGCATGCTGTTTGGGAAGAGCTTGGTGTCATATATCTGGGAAACAAAGAGGCCCTGGATCTTTCTCCATGTGACTGCTAAGAGTGTTTTCAGGAATTGCCTGTGGTCGACTATGGTGGTGGGTTGGACTACTTTGTAGGCAGGATGCTGTGACAACTCTGTGGTCAGTTGGGGGCGGTGGGGGTCTCAGAGTCTGGGGCAAGACTGGTGACTATAGGAGTGGCCCTGTGCTAAGCTGTAGCAGGCTTGTTGCTTGACTTGTATAGTCTTGTATGGGCTTTCAGATTACAATTTGCAGCCTTTCAAAGAGTAGAGCCTTTCCCAGTTTTGTTATGTTAAAAACCTATAGACTGTGCTCTGGAGATTAGCTCTGTCTGCCTTATTCTGTTAATATATGCTAAAGGACAGAGTTCTTCAGGCTTACATTCAAAGCTACACGTAGGACCACAACCTGGAATTGGACATTGTGTTAGTCTGGGTAGACTAGAAAAACAAATTCATAAACACACATATGTTTATAAGGGACAGGTTTATATACAAAAGGAACTGAACATTGAGAAAACATCCCAACCCTGTCCAGGCCAAGGACATGAGTCCGATATTAGCCCATATGTCTGACAGCAATCTATAAAGTCCTCTTTAGACTCACGGAACACATGCAATAACGCTGAATGTGGAAGATCACAGGCTAGTGGGTAGAAAGTCTTTGGTGGTGGAAGCATCTCAGCACTGGCAGGGGTCTCCATGTGGCCATTCCAGTTCCCAGGGCTGCATCAGGGTAGGTCCATGCGGCATCTCCTTAGGGATGCCTCACAGGAAGTCAGCTTTGTCAGTAGAGAGTCTCCAAGGGAGTGAACCCAGAGAGATAGTGTCTCCTGCCTCCAAAAAGGAATTCCCAGGAGAAACCTACGCCCACACAGAAGTCTCATTGGCTAGATCCAGATTGACAGCCTAGACTCCACCCCTACACTTTTAGTCCTTAATTGACACCAGATTAGGTGACTACCACAAAGGCATTTTCACCAAGAAAAAATTCCCCCCTTTTTATATTGAGCTTGTGGGAGCCCTGGTATTGGGGCTGTGCTGTGCTGGCCCCCAGTGGAGGGGGGCTAGTCTACCAGAGAGGGTTAGGGGGGGAGCTGACTGGAACTGAATTTGCCCCCTGGATATCTGGTTATGCTCTGTGGATCTGTGTTCAGTCACAGTTAAATATCCCAGCAGCTCTTCAATGGTTGCAAATTATTGTCTAATTATCGCTACCCACACTGGCAGGTGTGGAGCTGGGGAGAGGGGGCAGGGGGTGAATGATGTACTCCCTTGGTTTCTGACTGGGGAGAGGAGTTGCTAAGCCCTAGGCTACAGGCACAGGGTGGCTAGCAGTGCAGGTAACTTCAGTGTGGGGTTTTGTGGCTAGCTCTGAGAGGCTCTCTGTGAGCCTGGGATTTTGACCACTTTTAGACAGCAGTCTGGGTAAATTGCTGATAGCTGTGGGACTAGGGCACAGGAAGGGTCACAGATGCCATCCTCTGGACCTGTTGTGGGGTTAGTGGGACCAGCTGGCAGACGTGATGAACTTACAGCATTTCAGTGCATTCTCAAACTGCTTCCTGAGTGAAAATAAAAAGGGGAGGTCTGAGCCAGACCCTTATACACCGAATCTATTTTTATCACCCAGCCTTCCAATATTGGCCTCCTTACCTGTTAATTTTCTGGACTGGCAGCAGGAGGGCCAGGCAGGTAATTCTACCTGGATGCCATCTTGACTCCACCTCCCCTTTAACCTGTGAATCAACTTTCAGTTAAACAACAGACCATTGCCACCAGGGAGGTGCACATCCCCTGGAACAGGTGTGTCACACTGGCAGTCCGCAGTTTGCATGTGACTCCGAGGTAATTTTTTGTGGCCTGCGATGCTCTGAAATAAAATAAAAATAGAAAAAGTTGTTATGAAGAAAATAGTGCCTAGGGGAGATTGAGGCAATTCTGTACACACAATTCCCTCGTTAACCCTTTAAGTACTGAAGACAAGTATACACATGGCCCAGTGCCTTTCCTGGGGGGCTGTGGACGTGTGTAAATGCGCTAACTCACTTGTGGCGACATTTGAAGTGATATGTCTGCGACTCTCAGTGTCACATAATATAAACAAATCCCAATAGCGAAAAAGTTTAAAAGAACACGCTGGGTTGTGCTGTTATGAATCATACCTAGTGGCAGTGCTAGTTAACAATTTTAGAGGGAAGCCATTATGATTGTGCACCACACCTGTCAGCTGTCCAACATTTTGTGTTTTTTATTTGTTACTTTGTTATATTTTCCGGTCACATCATAAGAGGTAAGTGAAAACTAGTGGGAGGATAGGGCTGGCAAGTCTCAGGTAAAAAAGAAAAATTTTAGTTTCATAAATACATTAAATAAAATAAATGTTTAAATAAAAGAAATTATATAGTGTTTTAATTATCCGATCCATATTCCTGAATGCTCACTTCAAAATATAAATTTAACAAAATTTGTAAATGGGATGTGGCCCGCATGAATCTTGTGTGTTGCACCAAATGGCCCCTGTTTTAATTGAGTTTGAGACCCCTGCTCTAGAACAACCAACCACATGAGATCAGAGGACAGCATTTTCCCGGGGAGGAAGCTCAGTGGAGAGGAAGGGACGGGGCAGAAGGATGAATGGAAATCAGAAATGCAGGGAGACAGTGAAGAAGCCTGTTATTTTGTATGGATGGAGACAAGTGTCACAAAACAAAATGTGTGTGCATCGTTGGATGGAAAACCAGTTTGCCTTGTCAATTTGTACCCAAATCACAATAACAACTCAAAACCAAAATTTGAGAGCACAGAGAATTCCCATGGTGAAACTTTTTTCCCACAAATTAAGATAGGCTGCTGATTAACTTGAGGTGACTAAAGTCAAACAAAGGAAGACCTGTTTCTTCCAGGCTCAAGGTTCAAAAACCCATCTCTGAGGCAATAGACTTGGTAGGTCACTCCAGCTCCTCAGACCCCAGAAATCTATTCCAGGAAAATTGAACCCTTTTATCATAAGCCTGAAATAAAAATTCCCAGCGTCTAGAAAGGATTGTGACATTGGAGTCAGCACTTCTTTCTTGGTGATTCGATGCATGATGCTTTGTACTCCATGGAACACACGTCTTTATTGCCTCTCTGGCAGCCGGGATCTTACCCTGCATTGGACTTGTCCATTCAGAGCATGAGGCCACTTTGGTCAGCTCTTTCCTTCCTCCAAGGGGGTTCCTGATAGGCTGTATCATCCATCAGACCCATCTTTTCTCAGGAGGCATTTATGCCCTGTCCTCTGGGGTCGCTCTGAGCCTTTAGGGTCTCTAATTGAAGCTATCAAGGATTTCATCTTGGATCCCATCAACACTCATGGAAGCAGCAGCCAGGATATCAGACGCTAGGTGCATTGGGTAAATCTGGAACAGCACCAGACCCCTTTACATGTGGGAAGATAAGCATGTAATTAGGGATGGTGAGCCTGACCAAAGCTATGGTATTTTCCATTGCTGCCTGTGCACATGAAAGTTGGACATTGGAGCTGTGGAAGAATATTGAAATTGCCATGGACCGCCAGGAGAAACAGATATCTCTTGGAAGTACAGCCACAGGGTTCCTTAGAAGCAAGGATGAGGAGTGAAACGTGGTCTCATGTATTTGGGACTCCTTGCCAGGGGCGATCAATCTCTGGAGAAGGACAGAATGCTTGGTAAAGTAGAGGGGTAGAAAAAAGAGGAAGGCCTGCAATGAGATGGAGGGACACAGGGACTGCAACCATGGGCTCAAGCACAAGGACAATTGTGAGGATGGTGCAAGACCAGGTGGTGCTCCGTTCACTTGTACGTAGGGTCATTATGTGTCAGAGTCACTCAATAGCACCTAACAACCACAACATGAAGTCATCGCAATTTCCCTCTTGCTGATGGAATGAACCCATTTCTATTTTCCATAATGGTTACTCATTTATCCTCTTTTAAAATATTTTGGGTCATTTTAAAGGACTCTTGTGGAGATGTACATCCATAATCCAATTCCTCCATCCTCCTCCAGTCTCCAAATCATGATTTGTGGCTACTTCCTTTTAGAACATAGCCCTTAGAACTCACCCAAACCCCTCTGTTGGGCTCCCAGCCCCCACAGGGCAAGTTGAGAGGTCCTCAGTCCCTGTCCTCACCTGAGTGTCTCTCAATGCCTTCCAGGTTTTTCTCACGCTGAAGTAAGCAATGGACAACACCAAGATCAAGGATTTTCTCCAGCTGCATTTATTTATTTATTTATTTATTAAGATCGGCCAGTACTCTATATCTCTGTCCCTGATGCTCAGATTTTAATCAAAGAGAAAGACCTTCCCTTCCATGCCAGGCTTCTGGGAAGGTCATCGTACATGTGAATATCTCGTTCTTTTCTAGCTAGAGTTGTGGCTGAAAGGTTTGGATTTCCTATCCCTTTGCTTAAAGGGGATGCTATTATGGTTCCTGTTCTTCAAGAGGTTCAGAAGTTGGCGCGGAAGTAGGAGAGGAGGAAGAAGTGTCCTCGGGTGTGAAAGAGGAAGAGCAAGTGTCTTCAGGTGTGGGCGGAGAAGTCCCCTCAGATGTGGGAGAGGAAGTGCTCATGGTGGTTGAGCGGGAGACTGAAATTCCTGGAGGGGGACTAGTAGTAGATGAGGCGCTTGGTTTGGGTGGAGTTGAAGTCTCCATCTTGGCCCAGTTGAAAGCCAAGCTTGTTAAACACATCCATGACATCTGGCCACTGATGGAGCTGAGCCCCATCGACAACTCTGGTGGTGAAGCCGAGAACAGATATCTTCCTGGAACACCAAATTGTATGTGGCGCCCCATGCTGGTAGTGAAACTGAGATGCCTCAGACACTGGCTGTAGCTGCCAGACACCTTGGTGATGTATTCGCCATCCTCCAGGTCGAATTCTTCCCATCTTGCCAACAAAGTTTGCTGCTTCTCGCTCCAGACCGACCCATACCTAACCTGAACGCTGGAAGGGAAAGCAACCGTGGGAGAGATGATAAATGACTTGAAAAGGTCTATTTGGTCATTAGCATTTTCAATAACCTATTGGCCATCTGCAGGGAGCATTGGGTTGTAACTCAAGGTGAGCTGTTTGAAACCCCCAGCCACCCTTTGGGACACAGTTGACGCTTTCTACTCCCATAGAGTTACAGCCTCGAAAAATCACAGACACAACTCAATGCTGTCCCATAGGGTTGCTGTGAGTTTAGTGTGGGGGTGGTACTGGTCATCTGGGACAACCACAGAATGGCTTTACAACTTGAAATGCGCCGTATCATAGCTAGTGGTTTTCAAATGGGGGCTGGGGAGCCTGCTTTACAGTTTTGTCTCAACTACCTTCTTTGCTTGCGGTTTTGTGACACCATCCAACCCAAAGGTCATCGATTGAGTAATTGATTGCATGACTGGTGTGGTGGTGAGTCTTAGATGCCAACTTGGTTAAGTTAGGTCCTTAGGCAAATGCCATCTCTGCAGATGCAGTTAACATCTATCAGATGGTCTACTTTCGGGACAGGTGATTACCCTGGACCATAAGGGTGGCCTTATCCAATCCGTTGGAAAGCCATAAAAGCAAACATGGACGGTTCCCAGAGGATGAATTCTGCCCCGAGACTGCAAAATCAACTCCTCCCTGCGTTCCTAGCCGGCCACCCTGCATTATGGGTGTCAGACTTGCCAATCCCCACAACTGTGTAAGCCAATTCTTAAAATAAGCCTCACCATATATAAATAAGCATCCACCTTCTTTAAATAAGTAAGTCCCAAACCCACTGCCATTGAGGAGAGAATGACTGAGAGGGACCATGCAGAGCAAAACTGTCCCCACAGGATTTCACAGGTGACATATTTATGGTGCCAGATGGCCACTGATTCCTCCCCTTGTAAATAAGCCCGTGTGTTTAATGAAATCCAACCTTCCCATGAGCTGCCCAACACGAAACCACCGCACCACCAGGGTGACTTATGATGCACTGGATGGCTGGGAACTCCCTTGCTGACCCAGGTCTGCCTTTGATTCTGCGTTTTCTGGGAAAGAAAGAAAACCCAGAACATATATTCCCACTTGAGGGACACATTTCTTGGAAGGAGCGTTCTACAGCCTCCCACGTCCACCAGAGAAGTAGAAGGTCCTCCTTTGGTCTGATCTTACGTCTCCTGATGAGAGTTCACCCCGGTCTTGGTGGCCAGCTCCGTCTGCGTTTAGACTTTGTTGTCACATCCCTTTCCTAGGTGGCAGGTGACCTCCTTCATGGAGTTGATGGGGGTGGGGCCACGGGCAGGTGGGACTGGGGCAGTGTGGCCACCCTGGAGACTGGGTGTAGCTCCTCCTTCTTCCGTCTTCTAGCTCAGATGGGCCCACAAACCACTGGGCTGAGAATTCACGCATACCAGATAGACATGCGCTTACTAAAGCTGACTCTGAACTCCACAGCTCTGGGTGTGACTCCTGGCCATGTTGTCCCATCTGTGAAATGGGGTCACAACAGGCCCCAGCTAAGGTAATAGAGGGTGAGACAGGGTCAGGGCATCCAGCACGGGCCACTAGCCTGCACAGGGAGCCCTCCAGGGAAGTCCTGTTCTCTGTTGTGTAGGCATCTGGATCGGAGCAAGGCTCATTTACTGCCTGAGAATTGCAAACGGGACAGCCTTGCTTTCTGGAAGTGAGGACAGAAGCACTGGCTGGTGAAGATCAAGGATGGCAGCATCCAGCATGGATGACATCGCAGTGGGAAGAAAACTAACATCCGCACAATTGGACCAATAGGAAACAACTGGATAAATGGAAAAAAGAGCGAAGCTGTCAAGGATTTTGTCTTGCTTGGATCCCCAATCAATAGCCATGGGAGCAACAGTCAAGAGACCAACTGATGCCTTGCATGGGGTGAATCTGCCGCACACAACCTGTCAAAACACCTGGTTACTGTATATGCTCAAGTATAAGCTGACCCAAATATCAAGTGAGCCACCTAATTTTACCACAAACATGGCATTTAAAGGGTACTGAAAAACTCGGCTTACGCATGTGTATATACGATATTAATTTGAACACTAAGGTGTGGACATTTGGACACTGAATAAAGAAGACCTGAGAGGAATCCATGTAGTGGAACTGTGGTGTTGGTGGAGAATACTGAAAGCACCAGCGACTGCCAAAAGGACCGGCAAAACTGTCCCGGAACAAGTCCAGCTAGCATGCTCCTCAGAGGCAAGGGGGGCCAGACCGTCTCCTGCACTTTGGGCATGCTCTCAGGGGAGACCACTCCCTGGAGAAGGACATCATGCTTGGTAAAGAAAGAGGGCTGAGAAAAAGCTAGGCCGCTATCGGGTGGGGTATGGGGGGGGGGGGGGAGGCAAGGAATAATGAAGGTCTATGGTGGAAATAAAAGATCAGGCTGCTTCATCCCCTCCCCCACCAGGTGGCTCTGGATTCTTCCAAGGAGAACAATACCAAGTTGCTCCCCAGGTCCTCATGTCTCCATCAGCTCTTTCATATTCACACAGACCTTCCCATAGCCCGCACCACATGCACCCCAAGGTGCAGACGCCCCCCACCTCCCACCCCTAAGAAGCTTCTTGGCATCAACAGAACCTCCTACTTGCTCTCCTTCCTTCTGTGAAATGAAGAACCGCCCTCTCTGGGTTGAATGGTCCATACTGGGATGATGGGGCCTGGTGGCGCCATGGGTTGAGCGTTGGGCTGATAACCAGAAGGTCAACAGCTGGAACCCAGCAGCTGCTCCTCCGGAGAAAGATGAGGCGGTCCACTTCCACAGAGATGGGCAGCCGTGGGACATTCTACTCTGATCAGTAAGGTCGCTCTGCCTCAGAATGGAGCGGAGGGCATTGGGGTTGGTGTGTTTGTCGGTTTTCAGGGAAACAGGTTGCATGTGACCCCAAGTCTTAAAGGCTGGCCCTTCCAACCCACTCGTAAGTGGTCTGCTTCTGTCACAATCTCAGCTAAGGAAATAGAAGAGGCCATTCTACCCTGTGACACTGGAGGGCAGACAGGAAGCCGAAATCCACACAGAGGAAATCAGACTCACTGCCATTGAGTCATAGCAACCCTACAGCACAGAGTAGAGCTGCCTCTGTGCGTTTCTGAAGCTGCAGGTCTTTACAGGAGCAAAGCCTCATCTTTCTCCCACACAGCAGTTGGTGACTTTGAACAGCTGACCATGGGTTGACAGTCCAGTGCACAACCTGCTACAACAACAGGGCTTCTAACCACAACAGTGGGTTTGTTGTGGTTGTAGTTCTTTAAGTTAATCAGACTAAGGATCCCTGTTGGGGTAGTGGGCTTCAAACTGCAAGATCAGTGGTTCAAACCCACTGGCTGCTCAGTGGAGAAAGATGAAGCTTTTTACTCCTGTAAAGCATCAGAAACCTACGGGGGCAGCTCTACTCTGTCCAATAGCGTCGCTATGACTCCATGGCAGGGATTTGGTTTACTTTGCGTCTATTCCACCTCCTGGCATCACGGAGTCAAAATCGACTCAATGGCCGTGGGTTTGAGTTTCTTACAAAACATACGTTTGGGATATTGCAAGTCTCCCTCCTCCTGCTGAGACTTGTAACAACAAAGTCGGCCCCTGCCAGGGACCTCTCTGTGGCAAAGGGGAGAGCACGTGTGGATGGGGATGAGGGTGGCCCTCAGCATTGCTCCACAACTGCCCCAGGATTCTGGGGAGGTTGGCCGAAGAGGAGGAACTGAGGTTGCTGTGTTTTGTTCCATACCCTTCAGGGCCACAGCTGGGTGCTCCAAGGCCCTCTCGTGCCATCCTGGTGGCCCTGGACTAGGGGACAGCTCTCAGACCCAGGGAAGAGGCTGTCCAGGACCAAGAGGGGAAAACACTGCATTTAGAGGGATCAGGCTCTCTGTGTGTCGTTGGGGATGGGGGCTGAACTCACTCACCCTTTGAGGTGGAGTGGAGCCACGTACAACCGCAGGGCTGAAATCTTCTCGCCTGGATTCCCTCGCAGGAGGAATGATCTGCCCCCGCCGGGACCGTAAAAACCTTCCAGTGAGAAAGAGCAGCAACATGGTCAGGGAAGAAGTTTCTGTCACACACCCACACCCACCCCACCCCAACCAAGCTGCAAGCCCCACAGACTAGGGACCAACGGCCTCCTTCCCCCACCCAGGGGTGTCATACCACCTGCTCCAAGAAATACGCTGTGGGGGTGACGTTTAGTAACTTCTAAGACATATGCCGTAACTCCTTAGTAAGGAGCCCCGATGGTGGAGGGCGTTATGCGTTGGGTTGCTGGCCATATGGTCAGCAGTTTGAAACCACCAGCTGCTCCAAGGGAGAAAGACCAGGCTGTGTGCTCCCGGAGAGAGGGACAGTGTGGTTACCCTTGGGTACATGGCATGAGTGTCCTACTTTGGACACATCATGGAGGGGACAGCCCTGGGGAGGGACATCTTCCTTGGGTAAAGCAGAGGAGCCATTGAGAAAGAGGAGAGGTCCCCAGGACATGGGGTGCTGCAGTGGCTGCACAGAGGGCTCAGCCAGACCACAATGGTGCGGAGGACGCAGAGCGGGGCTGTCTACCTCTCTCCTTCCACCATGCCCTCTGACTGTGCACACAAGGCTCTGGGGTTCAGAGATGTGTCCCCTACACAGAAGCTGGCCACCTGCCAGTGCTCCGGGAACACTTCCACATAGCCAGGGGCTGGGTATTCTAAAGAAGTCCATGGCCGAGCTGCCGGCAGGTGAGATATTTCCCACTCTAGATCTTGGATCTCTAAATGGGAGCAATCATCGCAGCTGACCAGATGGGCTCTTTTGGGTGGAGTCATGGGGTGGCCCTGGTTGGGAAGTCTGTCCCTTCAGGCTACCCAGGCCCCACCACACGTGAAGCAGGAAGGACTTACTACTGGCATCGCAGGTGAGGGCTCCCACGAGGACCAGTGGCAACAGGTGCAGCAGCATCTGGAAAAAAAGAGGTAGGATGGAGCAGGGGGGCAGGGGGGACCCAGGGTCTGGAGCTCGGCTCCCAGGTCCTCTCCCTGCTGGAGCAGCCTGCTCACCTTGGTCTCAGCCTCTAGGTCTCCCCAGCAAGTGTGTGTAGGGCTGTCAGCCTGGGCTTTTATAGAGCATCAGGGAAACCCTGAGGCCCTTTCTGACTCCGCTCCCTGGTTCCGGACCTGCACCCCGCCTAGTCAAGGGCACCTTTCAGAATGTTTATCTTGGTACATCCTGCTCACAAAGGCGGGTATGCCAGAGAAAGGAGCAGCCCCTCCAGGGAGGGAGGGAGGGCTCCTAAGGCTGACAGACAGAGATTAAGAGACCACCCCATCCCCTGCCTCGCAGGGGCTCCTGGAGGCCTTCCCCCAGCTCCTACCCCTGCCTGGACCCCCCACAATGGGTTTCCCTGCACCCTGCCTGGACCCAAGTCTGGAAGGGAGTCCTGTCTGTCCCTGAAGGTCACCAGGGGCCTGAAGAGTTTGGCCAACTTCCAGGAGGGGTGGGACTGTGACTAAGAAGCTTTTCTTCGTTGCACCTCCCCCTGCTCCCAAAAGGTGAGGAAGAGGATGGGCAGCCTTGTTTTTTATGAAAATATTAGACGACAGGATTTGATCATGTTCCAGAGGCCACGGGGCTAGCAGCCAGGGCAGAAAGCCACCATGACTGTGTCTGTGTGTGCCCAAGTGTCTGTGTGTCTGCGTGTGTCAGGGAAATGTCAGAAGTCCATGGAAGACGGAAGCAAAAGATAATGGACTTTTTCAACCCCACTGATTGAAGCCCCTTCTTATGCTTGTGTTTGTGTGTGTGCATATTGTGTATCCATGCATGTGTGCATGTGTGTGTGGTGTACACGTGTGTAAGTGTGCATTTGTGTGTGCAAGTATGGATGTTTGTGTTGCGTATGTATATGTGTGTATGTTGAATTTGTGTGTATCTGTGTGTCCGTGTGTGTATGTGTGTGATACTAATGCATGTATACATTACATATACACATGTGTGTATATGTGTTTGAGTGTGTTTGCACACAAGGGTATGTGTACTGGGGTGTGTGAATATATGTGCACCCATGCATCTGTGTACATGCACATGCATGTGTTTGTGTGTACACACATATATACATGTGTGTGAGAGAGAAGTATACGCACATAAACACGTGTGTGTGCGTGTGTGCGCCATGAAGATCTCACTGATTCTTGCTCCTCCTGTCACACTCCGGCCACACCCTTTCACCACACCCCAGCTGCCTCCATCAGATGTGACCAGGGACCCTGTCTGGAATAGAGGCCGTGACGGAAGAGAGAGCCCACGCTGTTCATGTGGCATGTCAGAGATCCAGCGGGGCCTTCCAAGCCCAGTGAGGAAGGGTGGACATTCCAGCAGACCCATCCACAGTGTCCCACCAAGGCCTCAAGGGGTGGGTGACCCTAGCCCTCAAGGTGTCCCTTGTTCCTGGGCTGACCTCTGTGCATGTTGGGAATGTTGGGAAGTGTGCAAACCGGACATGAGATCTGTGTTTCCCCAGCTGCTGTCCCACAATGGAATTGAGCTCTGTTCTGAGGGGTTCACTGCTTCTTAAAGAAACATAGACAGGTGAGACTCAGCTCCTGTTCCAGAGGCTGAGGACAAAGCAACTGGGCAGGAAGATCCACAAATGGTCTTTGTGTAATTGTGTGTGCATATTTGAGTGTGTTTTTCATTATTATTATTTATTCCCAAACTGTCTTATTGGGTACTACTACACATAACATATCATTTACTACTTCAATCACATCAAGCAGTATTGTACAATTGCTACCACAATCAGTTTTAAAACATTCTCTTCCTTCTTGAATTCCTTGGCATCAGCTCCTTTTACCCAGGCCCCTATTTTACCTGTACCACTGCCCACCCCCCACCCCCTGAAACCCTTATTCTACTTGTTGTCTCTAGAGGTTGATCAATCCTAGGTTTCATATACCAAAAAACATAAAGCAAAATTTCAAGAAGGTCACCTCCAATGACAAAATACATCTGAGATAAACCCGAATATGAACCCCCCCCCCAAAAAAAAACATACAAACACCAAAAATGTTGAAAACCAGAGCTGGCCCAACATGCATAAGAAGGGGTAATCACCAGACAAGGTTTTAACCGAGTCAGGTTTGTCATTTTGATCTCCTACACCCATCTCTCCAATAAACTCTGGTAACCAGGTTCTTGTCTTCCCTATTTTCTATTATCATTATTTTTTCATCGTTTTATTAGGGGCTCATACAACTCTTATCACAATCCATACATACATCAATTGTGTAAAGCACATTTGTACATTCATTGCCTTCATCATTCTCAAAACATTTGCTCTCCACTTAAGCCCCCAGCATCAGCTCCTGATATATTACCTCCCTCCCCACTCCCCGCCCCATGAACCCTTGATAATTCATACATCATTATTTTGTCATATCTTGCCCAGTCAGATGTCTCCCCTCGCCCACTTTTCTGCTGTCCATCTCCCTGGGAGAAGCTCACATGCAGATCCTTGTAACCGGTTCCCCCTTTCCAACCCATCCTCCCTCTACCCTCCCAGTATCGCCACTCACACCGCTGGTCTTGAAGGTATCATCCGCCTTGGATTCCCTGTGTTCCCGGTTCCTATCTGTACCAGTGTACATTCTCTGGTCTAGCCAGACTTGCAAGGTAGAATTAGGATCATGACAGTGGGGGTGAGGGGGAAGCATTTAGGAACTAGAGGAAAGTTGTATTTTTCATCGTTGCTAAATAGCACCTTGACTGGCTCGTCTGCTCCTAGAGACCCTACTGTAAAGTGATGTCCAGTGACCTACAAATGGGCTTTAGGTCTCCACTCTGCACTCCCCACCTCATTCATTATGATAAGATTTTTTGTTCTGATGATGCCTAATACCTGATCCCTTCGACACCTTATGATCGCACAGGCTGGTGGGCTTTGTCCATGTGGGTTTTGTTGCTTCTGAGCTAGATGGCCACTTGTTTACCTTCAAGGCCGCTTTTAAGACCCCAGACGCTATATCTTTTGATAGCCAGGCACCATCAACTTCCTTCGCCACCTTTGCTTATGCACCCATTTGTCTTCAGCAATTGTGTCATGGAGGTGGGCACACAATGATATGATTTTTGGTTCTTTGATGCCTGATACCTGATCCCTTTGGCACCTCGTGATCACTCAGACTGGTGTGCTTCTTCCATGTGGGCTTTGTTGCTTCTGAGCTAGATGGCCACTTGTTCACCTTCAAGCCTTTAAGACCCCAGGCACTATATCTTTTGATAGCCCGGCACCATCAGCTTTCTTCACATTTGCTTATGCATCTGCTTTGTCTTCAGCAGTTGTGTCGGGAAGGTGAGCATCATAGAATTCCAATTTAATAGGAGAAAATATTCTTGCATTGAGCTAGTACTTGAGTGGAGGCCTAATGTCCTTCTGCTATCTCAATACTAAACCTATAAATATGGGCACATAGATCTATTTCCCTATCCTCATGTATAGATATACTTGCATATATACATGCCTTTATCTAGACCTCTATAAATACCCCGCTCTTTCCTCTATTTCCTTTGACTTTCCTCCTGTCCTACCACCACGCTCAGTCCCCACCTGGGTTTCAGCAAGTCCTCGTGGTTACATTACCCTTGATCATGCCCTACCATGCCTCCCACACACTCCGCACCACCGATTTGGGTCACTTGTTGCTCCCTTGTCCTTGGGTTTGTTAACACCACTACCTTTCCCCACACCTCCTCTTCTCCCATGTCCCCATGAAACTCTTGGTCCCGTTGTTTTCTCCTCCAGATTATTCATCCAGCCTATCTTATTTAGACAGACCTGCGGAGATGATAACATGCACAATAACAAGACAGAGCAAAACCAAGCAAAAATATAAAATACAATAACAAAAACCAATTACAAAAAAAAGAAACACAAGAAAGAAGAGCTTGTAGTTAGTTCAAGGATTGTTTGTTGGCCTTTAGGAGTGTTTTCCAGTCCAGTCTGTTGGGGCACCACGCCCTGGCCCCAAAGTCTACCTTCAGCATTCCCTGGGGACCTTGCCGCTCAGTTCCCTTGCTGTTCTGTTGCACTCCCTTAGTGTTTTGCCACGGTGTGGCCGGATCAGATTGGATAGATAGATAGATAGATAGATAGATAGATAGATAGATAGATAGATAGATGGAAATAGGTTTATTCAGTGATATGGAATACAACAGCTAATTAGTCCAGACAGAAGTACAGAAAGCTCAGTTCAACTCACTTTTGTGGAACAGTTCGTATACTACAAGCACTTCAACTCAAGTGGCCTGTCAGGTCCAAGGTCTAGGAAGCAGATAGCAGAGTCGCAACACAGGCAGAGACTGTCCACAGGTAGCAGACAGCAGGGTGCATCAGCAACAGTCAGTAACTCAAGCTTAGTGAAGCAGGCCCCGATGGAACCTTGAACTCAAGGGATGCCTGGTGACAGGATCGACCAGCCTTAAGCTCCAGTGATGTAAGTACCAGCAGCACAACAAGCAGATCTGGAAGGAGTCTCAACTTCTAGCAACACAATCCAGGGGTTGGCTTGCACCCAGGCAGTGCAGCACACTAGCTCAAGCAGCAGCAGCAGCAAACTTTATTTATCTCAGTCACCCTCCAATCAAGCTTTGACCTGATTAAACTCTGCCCACATGTTATGGAGCCCTAGTTGCACCATAAACCTATCGCACCATCTTCCCCTGGCTCCAGTTCCCGCCTCAATTCTTAGTCTTCCCTCTTTAAGCCACTTCTGTGGAGTCAGTCCTTCCTAGAAGCAACTTTTGCTTTCCTGCTATAAACACAGGCAAAGCCACACTTCCCTAAGCAACATCGTTCCTGCTCATATCCATTTGCACTTACTTTGAAGATGTTGGAGGGTTCCTGGCTTAGCTCAGAAGTGGCAGCAGCTTCTACAACCTCTCCAAATTTGGCCGCCCCTTTCCAGTTGCTCAGTGCCAACTTTTGCCTACCCACCTCAGCTTCCGGCCTTCAGATAGAGGGGTTTCAGGACTCTCAACACCTCTCTGGTCCCCTCCTCTCCTTTGCAGGTCCCAGAGACCCAATTCAGCCTGGAGACCGGCTCTGTGAAGCTACCCAGTGACTCTGGGATCTACTCCTCTGTTCACCTGAGGTCCACGCTAAGAGTTGGGCTTCTTGTCCTGTTCCCACCCTACCAGCCAGTTTTATGCTTTCTGACTCCTGTTTTGTTTCCTCCCACAAGCACCCCCCGCTGTAGACATAGGCATGCTCAGAGCAGCAGGGGAGACTGGAAGGTGAATCTACAGCAACTCCACTAGGAATTCTCAAATCCTGTACGTACAAATGTGGACCCCACATGTAACGATGGGCTTTAATAACTGTGAAAACAAGAATAATAACGAGTCAATCATCAAAACTGCTAGAAGTTTGTTTAATATGTGATTTGCAATCAGGGCAATACATCAACTGTTGTTGTTACGTGCCCCCAAGTCAGTTCATACCCATAGCGACTCTTTACACAACAGAACAAAGCACTGCCGGGTCCTGCGCCATCCTCACCGTTGTTCCCGTTGCTGCAGCACTGTGTCCATCCACCTCGCTGAGGGCCTCCTTTTTCACTGCTCCTATACTTTACCAAGCAATCCTGATCTTCCTCAGGAAGTACTTCAATTCCTCTTCACTTCACAGGTTGTTAATAAGCCTTCTCCTGTCATGATGCTGAATTCTTCTTCATGTAATTCAGCTTCTCTGATTATTTCAATGAGGGCTTAAAAATATTTCAAAAGCGAGAGAACTTTTAGAAACTGTTTAAAATTTATTTTTGAGTTTTATACCATACCTTCTCCATGGAAATGGGGGAAGAGGAGTATTTCATTTTCTTTCTTACCTACTTACTTTTTTTCTTGAGAGGAGTATTTCTATAATATTCATGTGCCCTAAATCACAGCTTCAAGTCTGACCTTGGAGTTTCTGGTCTCTAAACTGCAGCTGCCATCTCAGGTACACCTGTTGGTCTCTCCCCATGCAGAGCAGTGGAGAAAATCAAGGGTGATGAAAACGACCAGTCCCAAGGACTGAAGAACCACTTTAACGTCAGGCTCACAATGACCCTGAGATCAGAAGAACTAGATGGTGCCACACTACCTCCTGCTGACCGCTCTGATGGGGTCACTATTAGGAAGTCCTGGAGAGAGTCAGAAGGAAAAGTGGAATAAAACTCAAAATAACATAAAAAGAAGGATAGAGCAGGTCTGGTGATCTAATGAAGACTGGTAGAACCTTTCCAGTGTATAATCATCACCTTTAACCTGTTTTGTTTTGGGGGGTAGGGGGGTTTAATCATTTTATTAGGGGCTCTTCACAATCCATACATACATCATTTGTGTCCAGCACATTCGTACATATGTTGCCATCATCATTCTCAAAACACCTGCTTTCTACTTGAACCCTTGGTATCAGCTCCTCATTTTCCCATCCCTTCCTGCTCCCCACTCCCTGAACCCTTGATAATTTGTAAAATGTTCTTTTTAAAAATTTTATTAGGGGTGCTTACAGCTCTATAACAATCCACTCATCCATTGAGCCAAGAACAGTTGTAGGTATGTTACCAGCATTATTTTCTAGACATTTATGTTCTATTGAGCCCTGGTGTCAGCTGCTCTTCCCCAACCCCTCCACACTGAGGACCCCTGGATAAATTATTATTATTTTCATATCTTTCACCAATAATTGGTCCCCTTCCCCAACGGTTTCTTTAGATCAATCCCTGGGGTGTGGTTTTAGTTATGTGTAGATCATCGAGATAGCTTCCCTCTTCCTCCCCTCCCCTCCTCTTCTCACCTCCTCCCTGTCCTCCTGGAATCACTGTTCCCATTCCTGTTCCTACAATGTGTCACAAGCTCTCATGTCTTATCTGTACCTGTGCACATGCTCCTGTCTAGGCCACAATGAAAAGCATCACTAGGGTCATGATAATGGGGGGGGAGGTGAAGAAGCCTCAAAGAATCAGAGAAGTATTGTGTTTCATCAGTGCTTTACTGCACCCTGATTGACTCATCCCTTCCCTGGGACCCCTCTGTGAGTGGATGCCCCATTGTCTACAGATGGACTTTATGTCTCTGCTCAGACCCCCGTCATTCTCAACAATATGGGTTTCATTTCTTGTTTACTTATTGGATGTATTCTGATGCCTGCTACCTGGTCTTGGTGACATCTCATGATCCCACAGGCTGAGGTGCTTCTTCCATGCGGGCTTGTTTCTTCTCAGCTAGATGGATGCTTGTTTAATTTTAAGCCTTTAAGATCCCAGATACTACATCTTCTGATAGCTGGGCATCATCTGCTTTCTTCACTGCATTTGCTTATGCACATATTTTGTCTTCAGTGATTGTGCTGAGAGGGCAAGCATCACAGAATGCCAGGTGGTAAAAATGGAGTGTTCTTGCATTGAGAGAGGGTATGAGCAGAAATCTGAAGCCCATCTACTACCTCAGTGTATTGCCATATAAATATAAGCACATGGGCCAATACGTCTATTTTTATGAATTAATGTATTAACATATGTGCACACCTATGCTTATAACTCTATCCTTATATTTACTTCCTAGATCATTCCTCTGTTTCCTTTCACCTTCCTCCTGCCCCCACTGTCCTATGCACCTGACTTCTGCCTCTTAGCAATTCTTCTCAGTTAGATGGCTGTTGCTCCAACGCCCCCAGGATCTCTACATCCTTCTTGTTGTTTATTTTCATTCTTTAGTTGTTCCCTGTCTATGGCATTGTTTGCTCACCAGTCCCTTCCCCCACCCCCTTTCCCCTAAGGTCATCTGGGACCAGTATGGTCCTTTGCTTTCTCTTCGAGCTTGCTTCCCATGCCTAGCTCCTATAAGTAGACAACCCAACAATAAGAGAGGCCAAATAAAAAGAAAACAAAAGTGTGAAAAAAAAGAATATATATATATATTTTTTATTTTTATATATATAATTCCAGGTCTGTCTGGTGATTCTTATGACAGTCTCCCCACTGGTCCTGGGGGCATTCCGGGAACTGCCCCTCCTAGTCTGAAGTTTATTTGGGGGACTCTTCATGGGCTTTGTGTCTTTTCATTGCTACCATTGCTGTTCTATTCTGTTCCCTTCATAGTTTGCCCTGCTAGAGAGTGTTTCAGACTGGACTAACTCCCCACCATGTGTCCCCCGTATTGTCCTCTGTCTCCCTGTGCTCCACTGAGGGGACAGCATGTCTTGAGCTGTTGTCGGGCCTACAGTCCTCTCTGTGCCTTAGCAGCTCCCTGCAGGGACATCATCCTCCAGGCTTGGTGTGTCGATATGGGGTCTAGACCGTCCCTTTCTCTCTTTCCTTCCTGGTTTGCTTCTCTGTGGGTGTAGCCTGCCAGCATCTCTCCCCAACCTGTAGGTTTAGTGTGGTCCTCTGTAGCACATGCTTCTGGGAGGGGCTCAGTGTGGCTCTGATTGGGGTCAGCCCTGTAATCCAATATTTTCATGCATTTCTCCCTGTGGTTAAGCTGTCCTCAAGGTCTGGTGTGCCATGGTGGGGTCTGCTTGCACACTCCCAATTCTAAGCAAACATAAACAATAATCTCCCCCTGGCTGGAATAGCGCCCTTCTCCCCCTGCGCCACAGCCTCCTTTCCCTACCCCTTTTGTCCCTCCCCGCCTTTCCCCTTCTTGGTGTTAGATTAACATGTACCTCCTTGAGTTTGGTCTGACCTCCACCTGACTGCCTGGACCTCAACCTGTATAAAATGAGATAAGTGGCTTTTCTTCTATATCTACTGTGCTGAGTATACTTACCTCAGGGGACTCATATTGTATTTGTCCTTCTATGATTGCCTAATTTCGCTTAGCATAATTTCCTTAACTCTTCCCATGAAGTGGCGTTTCATGTGGTCATGAGTGCTTTTTAGGGATCATAGTACTCCGTGGTGTGTATGTGCCAGAGTGTACTCATCCTCTTATCCATCCATGGAAATTTAGGTTGTTTTCAATTTTTTGTGGTCATGAATTGCACCACAATAAACATTGGAGCACAGACGACTGGCCGTGCTTGATTTCTTGCCTGTTCTGGGTATATGCCCAGCAGAGGGATAGCTGGGTCATAACGTAGTTTAATTTCCATTTGTTTCAAATATCACCAGATCACTTACAGAGGCTATAAGTATCTACAAAACCACCAGGAGTGGAGGAGAGTTCCTGTCTCCCCACATCCCCTCCAACATTTGTTGCTCTCTGACTTTCTGATTGGGGCTATCCTCAAGGGAGTTAGGTGATCTTTCATGGTTGTTTTACTGTGCATTTCTCTGATGGCTAATGATCAGCAGCATTTTCTCATATGTTTATTGATCATTTGAGTCTCCTCCCTTGTGAAACTTCTATTCAGGTCTTTTGCCCACTTCCTCAAGGGGTTAACTGCTTTCCTCTTTTTGCAGGCTAGGAGGGTATTATAGATTTCAGTAATATGCGCTTTCTCTGTTGTGTCATTGCTAAAATCTTCTCCCAGTTGGTGGGTTCTCTTGCTACCCTCTTGGTGATGTCTTTTGATACACACAAGTGTTTTGTCCTCAGTATATCCCACTTGTTGATTTCAAGTTCACGTGTGTGTGTGTGTGTGTGTGTGTGTATTTACTCTTCCCTACTGCTATTAGCCTGTGTATTCCCTGAGTCAAGGTTCTTAAGTTTGTCCCAGTTCCTTCATTGATGGTCCTGAGAGTTTGGGGTTTTACTTCTAAGTCTGTGATCCACCTTGAGTTTGCATGGTGTGAGGTGTCTTGTTTCATTTTTCTACATGTGGATATCCATTGCTTCGAGCACCACTTGTTAAAGAGGACACCTGCCTCTCACTTGATGCTTTTTGGGCCCATATTGAAGATCAGTGGTCTATGTGCTGCAGGTTTTATTTCTGGGTTTTCTGCTCTTTCCCATTGGTCTGAGTATCTGTCATTATATCGGTACTATGCTTTTTTGATCACGGTGGCTGTGTAGTAGGTGTTAAAGTCAGGTAAAGTGAGCCCTCTGACTTTGTCCTTCCTCTTGAGGAGTTCTCTGGTAATTCTGGGCTTCTTCCCTCTCCATATGAAATTGGTGTTCCGCTTTTCCAATTCTCTGTTGGCTTTTTGTAGATAACTTATATTCAGTTGAGGAATTTTCCTTCCATTCCTATCTTCTTGAGTGTCTTAATTAGGAATGGGTGTTAGATGTTGTCAAAGGCTTTTTCTGCATCGATTGATATTATTGTGTGATTCTTATACTTTTTCTTCTTAATGTGGTGTATAATGTTGACAGAATTTTCAGATTTTAAACCATCCCTGCATCCCTGGGATGAATCCTATGTGATCATGGTGAATGATATGTTTTCAATACTTTGTATTCTCTTGGCCAATATCTTGTTGAGGATTTTTGCCTCTATGTTCATATTGGTCTATAGTTCTCTATTCCTGTGTTATACTTGCCTGTTTAGGTATCAAATTTATACTAGCTTCATAGAATGAGTTTGGCAGTTTACCATCCTTTCTATGCTCTGGAATAATTTGTGGAGGATCTGTGTCAGCTCTTACCTGAATGCTTGGTAGAATTCTCAAGTAAAGCTATCAAGCCTACGAGCTTTTTTGTTGGTAGTTTCTTTTTATATTTTATTCATTTTATTGGAGGCTCATACAGATCCTATCACAATCCATTGTGTCAAGCACATTTGTACGTATGTTGCCATCATCATTTTCAATAGACAGTTTCTTGATAACCGTATGTATTTCTTCTTTTGTTATGGGTCTGTTGAGGTTCTTGACCTCTATCTGGGATAATCTAGGGAGGGATTTTTCTTCCAAGTATTTTTCCATATCTTCCATGTTGTTGAATCCATTAAAATACAGACTTTCATAAAAGTGGGTGATTATCCCTTTAATCTCATTGTAGTCTGTTGTGATTTCCCCTGTTTCAATGCTCAACCTGGCTATTGATGATTGCTCCTTCATTTCATTGGTTAGGTTTGCCAGCAGTTTGTCAATTCTGTTGATCCTTTCAAAGACCCAGCTTTTTGCTGCATCCTTTTTTTGCATTGTTCTTTTGTCGTCCCACTGGTTTTACTCTGACCTGACTTTTATTATTTATTTTACTATTGGAGGGGCTCTTCTATTGACTCTGTTCTAGTTGCTGGAGGTTTTGTGATAGCATATCGGACATAAGTCTCTCTTCCTTTTCTATATATTCGTTTATTGCTATCAAGCTACCTCTGATAACTGCTTTTGCAGTATCCCAAAAGTTTTGATACATTGTATTCTGATTCTCATTAGTTTCTAGAAGCTTCCCAAGCTCCTCTCTAGTCTGGCTAATACCTATTCATGTCACAGAAGATCGTTATTCTTCCTCCCATTGTTTGCCATGTTGTTCTAGTAGTCCTTTTTATTTATCTCCAGCTTTATGGCATAGTGGTTCCCAAAGGACGTCTGAGTAATCTCTATGTGTTTGAATTTACTCAGGCTCAATTTATGCCCAAGCATGTGGTCTATTTTTGAGAATGAGCCATGTGTACTTGAAAAGAATGTGAATTAATTTTTGCATTGATATGGAAGGTTCTAAAAATATCTATCAGGTCTACTTGCCTAATTGTTGTGTTCTGTAGCCCTCTTGCTGTGCAAATTTCCCAGTGATCTATCTTACTCTGATAGCGGTGTGCTAAATTCACCTACTATGATTGTTGATTTTGTGGTTTCTTTTTTCATCGATTCAATAGTTTGACAGATTTCTCAGGTCTCTTGTTAGGAGCATCTGTATTTATTATGCTCATTGGTTCTGGGATTATTGATCCTTTGAGCATTATATAGTGTCCCTCCTGGTCTCTTGTTATGGTTTGCACCTTGAGGTCAGTTTTGTCAGAGATTAGGGCTGCAACCCCTGCGGGTTTTTTTAAGTTGCCTTTTGCCTGGTATATTTTGCAGCAGGCTTTTATTCTTAGACATTTTTTGTCTGCAAGCTTAAGATGTGTCTCTTGCAGACAAAAGATTGATGGGTTATGTTTTCTGAGCCAGTCTTCTAGCCTTTGTATTTTAATGGATGAATTGAGGCCATTGACATTCAGAGTTATTAACACAATCTGTAGATTTATTGCTGTCATTTTGTATCTTTTCTGTTGGGTATTTTCCTATCTCTCTTCATATCATTATGCCATGTTTGTGTGAGGAGAGCTTAATTCTGGCCTTTTCCCTCTGAGGCCATGCTGTCTTGGTAAGTGTTATTGGTGCATTGGCTTCTGGGTGGAGTTGGGCTAGATGGTTGTCTTCTGATTGTGCTTGATGGAGGTCGGTCTTCTGACCATAGTGAGTCAGGAAGAGTGTTCCACAGGGTTGCGTGTCTTACAATGTATGCTTTGAGTTTTGCCTCATTCTGGAACACCCTTACCTTGCTGTCTATATTAATAAATAGTTTGGCAGGGTAGAGGATTCTCAGACACATGTTTTTTTCTTTCAGCTTTCAGGAGATGTTACTCCACTCTCTCTCTTCTTCATGGTTTCTGCTGATAGGTCTGAGCATACTGTTACCTGAGCACCATTGTATGTGACTACCTAATTTCTCTTGTTGCTCTTAAATTTTCTCTTTTTCCTCAGGGTTGGATAATTTAACTATTACATGCCTTGATGTGGTCTTCGTGGGGTTTAGTCTAATTGGTGTCCTCTCTGCTTCCTATATGAGTGTCTGATTCTCCTGCATTAAGGTGGGGAAGTTTCCTTCCAGAAATTCCCTCGCTAATTTAGCTGTTGACTTCTTCATTTTGTCTCGATCTGGAAGACAAATTATTTGAATAATATCACTCTTAATATCATTTGTCATTGATTACAGATTTTCTTCTGCCTCTTTGATTTTCTTGTTTGACTGTTTTAGCCATTTGTTGAAGTCTGAGTGATTGTCTTCGAGGTCACTGATATGAGTCTCTGCTATTATTAGTCTATTCGTAAGGTCTGTGATCATGTTTTTTGCCTCTATTACCTCCTCCTTAAGTTCTTGAACTTCCCTTTGGTACGTGCACTTCATTACCTCTATTGTGGACTTCATTTTCTCTCTCATTACATCCTTATTCTGTATTCTTTCCCTCATCTCCTATAATATTCCAAGCAGCCTTCTGATGATTTGCTTTAGTGGTAGATGCATATTTGATTCATCTATAACCTTCATTATCTCCACTGTTGTATTTTATTTTTCTTGATGAGGTTGTTGCAGTACATTGCTGTTTGCATGCCGTTTTGGAAGAGCTGGGTGCCATATTTCTGGGTGAAAAAGGGGCCGTGGCTTTTTCTGCGTGTGACTGCTAAGAGTGTTTTTAGGAATTGCCTGTGACCTATTATGCTGGTGGGTTGAATTGCTTTGTAGGCAGGGGGTTACAACATGTCAGTGGTCAGTGGGTCGTGGAGTTTCTCACAGTTTGAGGCAACAACCTGTGACTACAAGTGTGCCCCAAGGCCACGTTGTGGCAGGCTTGTAGCTTGATTTCTATGGTCTTTTTCTTTTCTTTAGCCTTTTTTAACCATTTTATTACGTGCTCATACAACTCTTATCACAATCCATACATACATCAATTGTGTAAAGCACATTTATACATTCATTGCCCTCATCATTTTCAAAACATTTGCTCTCAACCTAAGCTCCTGGCATCAGCTCCTTGTATTCCCCCCTCCCTCCCCACTCCTCTCTCCCTCATGAATGCTTGGTGATTTATAAATTATTGTTTTGTTATATCTTGCACTGCCCAACATCTCCATTCCCATTTTCTGTTGTCCATACCCCAGGGAGGAGGATATATATATAGATCCTTGTACTTGGATCCCTCTTTTGAATGCACCCATCCAGTATCACCACTCACACCACTGGTCCTGAAGGGATCATATGCCCTGGATTCCCTGTGTTTCCAGTTCCTATCTGTACCAGTGTACATCCTCTGGTCTAATCATATTTGTAAGGTAGAATTGGGATCATGATAGTGAGGGGGAGGAAGCAGTTAGGAACTAGAGGAAAGTTGTATGTTTCATCATTGCTACATTGCACCCTGACTGGCTCATCTTCTCCCCAAGACCCTTCTGTAAGGCGATGTCCAGTGGGCTATAATGGGATTTGAGTCTCCACACTCCCCCATCATTCACAATGACATGGTATTTGTTCTTTGATGCCTGATTCCTGATCCCTTCAGCACCTTGTGATCACTCACTTCCATGTGGGCTTTGTTGCTTCTGAGCAAGATGGCCGCTTGTTTACCTTCAAGCCTTCAAGACCCCAGATGCTATACCTTTTGATAGCTGGGCACCCTCAGCTTTCTTCACCATGTTTATTTATGCACCCGCTTTGTTTTCAGTGATTTTGTCAGGAAGGTGCGCATCATACGATGCCAGTTTAATAGAACAAAGGTTCTTGCATTGAGGGAGTAGTTGATTGGAGGCCCAATGTCTATCTGCTACCTTAATACTAAACCTATAAATACATGCACATAGATCTATATCCCCATCCTCATATATAAATATATTTACATATGTACATGCCTATATTTAGACCTCTATAAATGGCCTTTGCCTCCTAGCTCTCTCCTCTATTTCCTTTGACTTTCCTCTTGTCCCACTATCATGCTCAGGCTTCATTTGAGTTTAAGTAATTCCTCTTGGTTACATTACCCTTCTTCATACCCTACCAGACATCCTACACCCTCCTCACCACCAATTTTGATCACTTGTTGTTCCCTTGTCCCTGGGTTTGTTAACACCACTACCTTTCCCCCCCCCCACCTCCCCCTCTCCTGTGTCCCCCACCCCACAACTTTAGGTCCCATTGTTTTCTCCTCCAGATTGTTCACCCAGCCTATCCTATTTAGACAGACCTGCGGAGATAAAAACATGCACAAAAATAAGACAGTGTGCAACCTAAAGACAATATAAAACAAAATAACAGAAACAACAAACCAATGACAAAAAAAAGAAAGAAGAGCTTGTAGTTAGTCCAAGAACTGTTTGTTGGCCTTTAGGAGTGTTTTCCAGTCCAGTCTGTTGGGGCAAGCCCTGGCCCCAAAGTCCACCTTCGGCATTCCCTGGGGAACTCGCCACTCTATTCCCTTTTCTGTTGCATCTCCTTAGTGTTTTGCCTTGGTGTGGCAGGATCAGATCGGGCATAATTCCCACACTGTGTCTCCAGTGTTGTCCCCTGTACAGCTATGATTCAGTGAGGGATGTCATGTCTCATAGTGGGACTGGCCTCGTGGTCCTCTCTCTAAACTGGCTGCTCTAATCGGGAATATCATCCTCAACCCCTGGTGGGTCAGGATGTGTTCCACTCTTTCCTCCTACCCCTTCAACTGTTCCTGTGTGCTCCAATCAGACATGTCCCTCACCCAAAGATGCAGTTTCAGTGCATTCCTATGAAATAAATTCAGTGTGTTCCTATGAAATAAACATGTCCACATTGTTATGATTGGGCCCAGCCCCTCAGACCTCTCCACTGGTTCCCTATTTCATGCCAGCATGTTGCATTCACATCTTGGAACACTGAGTTGAAATCTGGTCCCTCTTTCCCTGTGGAGATATAAACAATACCTTCCCCTTGGGTGGGTTAGTGCCCTGTGCCCATGGCACCCATTTTTTTCCTTTTCCCACCTCCTTTTCAGTTGGCTACCATATGTATCCCTGGATTTGGTCTGGTCGCTGCCATACTACCTTGTCCTCACCCCAGGAATATTTCTATACAGTAGCCTTTTTCCTTATGCCTCTTTTGCATTTTTTTAAGCTTACCTCAGCCAACTCATGTTGTACTAGTCCTTTTGTGCTTGGCTTAATTCACTTAGCATGATTTCCTCCAGTTCTTCCCATGCAGTGATGTGCTTCATACAGTCATCACTGCTTTTTAGCAATATGTAGTATTCCATTGTATGTATGTATCACAGTTTTTTAATCCACTCATCAGTTGATGGAAATTTGGGTTGTTTCCAACTCCTTGCAATTGTGAACTGTGCCGCAATGAACATTGGAGCACAGATATCTGGCCTTGGCTTGTTTCTTGTTTCTTCTGGGTCTATGCCCAGTAGGTGAATTGCTGCTTCCTATGGTAACTCGATTTCTATCTGTTTTAGATATCACCAGATTGATTTCCATAGTGGATGTACATAGGTACAGGTCCACCAGCAGTGGATGAGAGTTCCTGTCTCCCCACAGTCCATCCAACACTTGTTGCTCTCTGGTTTTTTGAATTGGGCTATCTTTGAGGGTGTCAGGTGGTACCTCATTGATGTTTTAGTTTGCATTTCTCTTATGGCTAAAGATCGGGCACATTTTTTCATATGTTTATTGGCCATTCAGATTTCTGACTCTGTGAAACTTCTGTTCAGGTCCTTTGCCCACCTCCTCAGTGGGCAATTGTTTTGTGTTTTTTTTCTTTTTGGAAGCTAGCTGAGTATTGTAGATTTTAGTAGTAAGGCAATGATGTATTATTGCTAAAGATGTTTTCCCAGTCCATGGACTCTCTTATTACTCTCTTGGTGAATTTTTTTAATGTATACAGGTGTTTTATCTTCAGTATATCCCATCTGTCAATTTGTGCCTCCTCTGTGTTTGTGTTTCCTTATTTCTAATAGCCTGTGTATTCCCTGTGGCAAAGTTCTCAAGTTGGTCCCAATTCTCTCACTGATAGCCCTAATAGTTTGGGGTTTAGCTTCAAGATCTGTGATCCACCGTGAGCTTAATCTTGTGCATGGAGTGAGATAAGGGTTTTGTTTCATTTGCCTGCAGGTAAATATTCATTTTTTAGCACCATTTTGAAAGAGGGCATCTGCTTCCCATTGGATATTTTTGGGGACCTTATCAAAGATCAGTTGGCTGTATGCTGATGATTTTATTTCTGGGTTTCCAGTTCTTTTCTATTGGTCTGAGTATCTCTCATTTTTCCAATACCAGGCAGTTTTGACACCTGTGGCTTTATAGTACATGCTAAAGTCAGGTAAAGCGAGCCCTCCCACTGTGCCCTTCTTCTTGAGGAGTTCCCCACTAATTCTGGGCTTCTTCACTCTCCATATGAAGTTGGTAATCAGTTTTTCCATTTCTTTGAAGAAAGATGAGGGTAATTGTATTGGGATTTATTAAACTTATATAGTGCCTTGGGCAGAACTGACATCTTTACTATATTGAGTCTTCCAATCCACAAACATGGGATATTCTTCCATTTGTGGAGGTTGCTCTTGGTTTCTTGTAATAGTGTTCTGTAGTTTTCCCCTTATAGATCTTTTGTTCTTTTACCCAGATATATCCCTAGATATTTCTTTTTGTGTTTGGCTATTGTGAAGGGTACCACCTTTTTGATTTCCTCTTCTGTGGCCTATCTGATGTGTATAGCAGTCTGCTGGACTTCCGTATGTTGATCTTGTATCCTGTCACTCTGCCAAAATCCACTATTGTTTCCAGTATTCCCTGTGGAGCTTTTGGTATTTTCCATATATAGAATCATATCATCTGTAAAAAACAATAGTTTCACGTCTTCCTTCCCCAGATGAATACATTTGATGTCTTTTCTTTACCTTATGCTGTTAGCTGAAACCTCCAGCACGATATAAAATAAGAGTGGAGACAAGTAGCATCCTTGTCTAGTCCCCTTTTTCAGTGAGATTATGTTAGTCTTTTCTCCATTTTCTACCACGTTGGTTGTTGGGTTTTCATATATAGCTTGTATTGTCTTGAGGAATTTTCTTTGCATTCCTATCTTTTCAAGTGTCTTAAACAGGAATTGGTGTTGGATGTTGTCGAATGCTTTTCTGCATCTATCAATATTATCATGTGGTTCTTAGAGTTTTCATGCCCATGTGGTGAATGACATTAATGGTCTTTCATATGTTGAAACATCCCTGCATCCCTGGTATAAATCCCACTTGATCATAGTGAATTATTTGTTGTATATACTTTTGTATTCTATTGCCTAGTATTTTGTTGAGGATTTTTGCATCAATGTTCATTAGGGACATTGGTCTGTAGTTCTCATTTCTTGTAAGATCCTTGCCCAGTCTTGGTATCAGAATCATACTAGCTTCATAGAAGGAGTTCGGGTGTTTGCCGTCTTTTTCTATGTTCTGGAAGAGTTTGTTTACCATTTCTTCCCTAAATGCTTGGTGGAATTCTCCAGTGAAGCCATCTGGTTCAGGACATTTTTTGTTGGTAATCCTTTGATAACCTTGCCTATTTCTTCCATTGCTATGGGTCTATTGAGATTATTGACGTCCTTAAAGGACAGTCTAGGCAGGGATGGTTTTTTCAAGAATTGGTCCATGTCTTCCAGGTTGTTGAATTCATAGGAGTACAATCCTTCGTACTGCTGTGTAATTATCCTTTTGATTTCATTAGGGTCTGTTGTAAAGACTCCTCTTTAATCCCTCCTTCTTGCTATTGAAATTTGATACCTCCTTTCTTTGGTTAGGTTTACCAGTGGTCTGTCTATTCTGTGTATCCTTTCAAAGAACCAACTTTTAGCAGCATTAAATTTTTCCCCATCGTTTTCTTATTTTCCCTCTCCTGAAACTTAGCCCTGGTTTTTATTATTTCTTTTCTTTTGCTATTAGTAGGATTGTCCAATGACTCTGCTCTAGTTGTTTTAAATTGTGTGCCAGCATATAAACCATGAATCTCTCTTCCTTTCTCTGGTGTGCATATATTGCTATGAAACTTCCTCTGATAACTGCCTTTGCTGTGTCCCATAAGTTTTGGTATGCCGTGTTCTCATTCCCATTGGTTTCTAGAAATTTTCTAATTTCATATCTGATCTGTGCAATAGAGATTTATTCATCCTCCAATTGTTTGCTCTTGTTTTCTTCATCTTCATTTTGTTGATTTCCAGCCTTATGGCACAGTGGTCACACAGAGAGGTCTGTGTGATATCAATGTGCTTAAATTTATGTTGATTTTCCATATGCCCCAGCATGTGGTCTATCTTCGAATATGTGCCGTGTGGGCTTGAAAAGAATGTGATTTTTTTGTATTTGGTTGAAAAACTCTGTAAATATCTATCAGGTCAAATTGTCTAATTGTAGTGTATAGGTCTCTAGCCTGCTTGTTGAGTTTCTTTCCCTGTGATCTATCTTTTTCAGACAGCGATGTATTGAAGTCACCCACTGTAATTGTTGGGGCTGTGATTTCTTTTTGCATCTTTTGGAGTGTTTGGTTGACATATTCATCAGGTTTCTCATTCGGGGAATATATGTTTACAATGCTGAGTGGTTCTTTTTCTACCGTTTCCTTGAGCATTATATAGTGTCCCTCCTTATCTCTTTTTATGGTTTGCAATTTGCGGTCAATTTTATCAGATATTAGGATTGTAACCCCTGTTTTTTTTATTGCTGTTTTCTTGGTATGCCTTTCTCCAGCCTTTGATTCTCAGCTTATTTTTGTCTGTAGCATTGAGATGTCTCCTACAGGCAGCAGATTGATGGATTGTGTTTTCTAAACCAGTCTGTTAGCCTCATTCTTTTAATTCCTGAATTCAGGCCATTGATATTCAGGGTTATTAACTCTATCTGAGGACTCTGTAATGTCATCTTATACCTTTTGTGTTGGGTGTTTTCCTACCTTCCTTACTTATTAGTGTGTTGTGCGCGCGCGTGTGTGTCATTCTTGCCTTCCTTCCATCCTTAAGCCATTGCTATCTTGGGGTCTGTTTTCTCTTTGTTGCCCTCTGAGTGAGGTTGTTCTATGTGGTGGTCTATTATTTATGCTTGGTGAGCGTTGTTCTTCTGCCCATACTGGATCAGCAAGGATCATTTGTAGGGCTGGGTTTCTTCTAATTTATTCTTTGAGTTTTTCCTTGTCTGGGAAGACTCTTACTTCTCCATCTATCTTGATCGATAATTTGGCTGGGTGGAGTATTCTTGGGTTTGCGTTGTTGTCCTTCAATTTTTGGAATATATTGCTCCACTCTCTCCTTTTCTTCATAGTTTCTTCTGATAGTTCTGAGCATATTCTTATTTTGGAACGTTTATATGTGATTGCTTGTTTTTCCCCAGCTGTTCTCATGATTTTCTTCTTTTCCTCAAGTTGAATAATTTAACTATTATGTGCCTTGGTAATTTGTTATCTGGATTCAGTCTAGCTGGTGTTTGTTCAGCCTCCTGAATGGTTGCCTGGTTTTTATTCATTAAACTGGGGAAGTTTTCCTCAAAGAATTATCTTACTATTGTAGCAGATGAATTCTTTGTTGTGTCTTTCTCCAGTAATCCAATAATTCTAATGTTGTTCTGCTTCATAGCATCAGAAATACCTCTTAGGGTTTCTTCAACTTCTCTGATGACCTTATTAAATTTTTGTTCGCGTTTGTTAAAGTCTGCTTGGCTGTCCTCCAAGTCACTGGTGCAGTTCTCTGCTTCCTCCAGACCACAGCCACCTGAGGCCCCGAGGTAATTTTTTGTGGCCGACAACGATCTGAAATTAAATGAAAATAGAAAAAAAATTATGAAGAAAATAGCACTTAGGGGAGATTGAGGCAATACCGTACACACAATGCCCTCATTAATCCTTTAAGTAATGAAGATAAGTATGCACATGGCCCAGTACATTTCCTGGGGGCCTGTGGATGTGTATAAACATGCTGACTCAGTTCCTGCGATGTTTGTAATTGATATGTTTGCCACTCTCAGTGTCACATAATGCAAACAAATCCTAAAAACAAAAAGGTTAAAAAGAGCACCCTCGGTTGTGCTGTGATGAATCATACCTAGCAGCAGCGCTGATTAACATATTTAGAGGGAAGTCATTATGACTGTGCATCACGTCTGTCAACTAGCTGTCCAACATTTTGTGTTTTTATTAGTTACTTTGCTATATTTTCAGGTCACAACATAAGAAGTAAGCGAAAACTAGTAGGAGGAAAGAGCTGGCAAGTTTTGGTTAAAAAATAATAATTAGCGTTTCATAAATACATTAAATAAAATAAATGTTTAAATAAAAGCAATTATACAGTGTTTTAATTATCCTATCCATATTCCTGAATCCTCATGTCAAAATATAAACTTAACAAAATTTGTAAATGTGATGTGGCCCGCATGAATCTTGTGTGTTGCACCAAATGGCCCCCTTTTAAATTAAATTTGACACACCTACCCTAGAATAACCAACCACATGAAATCAGAGAGCAGCATTTTCCCA
Organism: Tenrec ecaudatus; assembly: GCF_050624435.1. Lineage (NCBI taxonomy): Eukaryota > Metazoa > Chordata > Mammalia > Afrosoricida > Tenrecidae > Tenrec > Tenrec ecaudatus. The sequence goes on along the minus strand of NC_134541.1, from coordinate 109,801,036 downwards.
GGGAGTAAGCTCAGTGGGCAGGAAGGTATAGGACAGGAGGATAAATGGGAAAAGAAAATGCAGGGAGACTGTGGGAAGAGTCCTTTTATTTTGTAAGGATGGAAATCAATGTCACAAAACAAAATGTGTGTGCCTTGTGAGATGAGAAACCAGTTTTCTCTGTCAATTTGTACCCAAATAACAATAACTCAAAACCAAAAATTGAGAACACAGAAAATTCCCTAGGTGAAGCTTTTTCCCCCACAAATTAAGATAGGCTGCTGATTAACTTGGTGTGACTAAAATCAAGCAAAGGATGACCCGTTTCTTAAAGGCTCAAGGTTCAAAACACATCTCTGAGGCAATAGACTTGTTAGGTCACTACAGTTCCTCAGACCCCAGAAATCTGGATTGAAGGAAAATTGAACCCTCTTATCATAAGTCTGAAATAAAGGTTCCCAGCATCTAGAAAAGATTGTGACATTGGAATCAGCACTTCTTTCTTGGTGGTTCGATGGATGAAGCCTTGTACTCTAGGGGACACACATCTTCATTGCCTCTCTGACACCTAGGAACTTACCCTGCATTGGACTTGTCCACTCAGAGCATGGAACCACTTTGGGTCAGCTCTTGCTTCCTTCAAGGTGGTTCCTGTCAGGCTGTACCATCCATTTGAACCATCTTTTCCCAGGGACACTTATGGCCTGTCCTCTAGGGTCACTATGAGCCTATAGCGTCTCTATGAGTTGGTATTGACTCAAGGTAAAAAGGATAAACTATTGAAGCAATCCAAGATTTCACCTTACTTGGATCCAATCAATGCTCACGGAAGCAGCAGTCAGGATATCAGACAATAGATGCATTGGGTAAACCTGCAGCTGTACCAGACCTCTTTACGTGTTGGAAAGCAAGCATGTCGTTGGGGACTAAGGTGAGCCTGACAAAATTGTGGAGTTTTCAATCACCTCCTACGCATGTGAAAGTTGCCCGTTGGTGCTGGGAAAGAATATTGAAATTGCCATGGACCGCCAGGACAAACAGCTCTCTCTTGGAAGTACAGCCACAAGGCTCCTTAGAAGTACAGCCACTTAGGTCAAGAGCAAATGTTTTGAGATTGATGAGGGCAATGAATGAACAAATGTGCTTTACACAATTGATGTATGTATAGATTGTGATAAGAGTTGAATGAGGCCCTAATAAAATGATTAAAATAAAAGGACAGCCAGAAGGCTCATTGGAAGTACAGCCACAAGTACAGCCACGGCACCTAATCGACAGAAAGGACCACATGGTCGGCCCCACTGTGAGACATGACGCCCCTCACAGACCCATAGCCCTACAGGGAACAACACCAGAGACACGGTGGGAATTGCTCCCGATCTGATCCCACCACACCGAGGCAAAACACTAACGGCATGCAACAGAACAGCAAGGGAATCAAGTGGCGAGGTCCCCAGTGAATGCTGAAGGTGGAATTTGTGGCCAGGGCGTGGTGCCCCAACAGACTGAACTGGAAAGCACTCTTAAAGGCCAACAAACAATCCTTGAACTAACAACAAGCTTTTCTTTCTGGTTGTGTTTTGTTTTTTGTTTTGTTTTGTTTTTGTCATTGGTTTGTTGTTGTTTTGTTCTGTTTTGTTTTGTTGTATATTGTTGCTTGGTTTTGCTCTGTCTTGTTTTCATGCATGTTATTACATCCGCAGGTCTGTCTAAGATAGGCTGGATGAACAATCTGGAGGAGAAAACACTGGGACCGACAGTCCTGGGGGAACATGGCAGAGTGGGAGGTGTGGGGAAAGGTAATGGTGTTAACAAACCCAAGGACAAGGGAGCAACAAGTGACTCAAATCGGTGGTGATAAGGGTGTAGGAGGCCTGGTAGGGCATAATCAAGGGTAATGTAATCACGAGGAATTGCTGAAACCCTGGTGGGGACTGAGCATGATAGTGGGATGGGAGGAAAGTCAAAGGAACTAGAGGAAAGAGCTGGGAGGCAACGGGCATTTATAGAGGTCTAGATAAAGACATGTACATATGTAAATATTTATATGTGAGCATGGGGAAACAGATCTATGTGCATATATTTATAGGTTAAGTATTAAGGTAGCAGAAGAACATTGGGTCTCCACTCAAGCACTACCTCAATGCAAGAATACTTTCTTCTATTAAATTAACATTCCATGATGATCACCTTCCCAACACAACTGCTGAGGACAAAGCGGGTGAATAAGCAAATGTGGTGAAGAAAGCTGATGGTGCCTGTCTATCAAAGGGGATAGCACCTGGGGTCCTAAAGGTTTGAAAGTAAACAAGCAGCCATCTAGCTCAGAAGCAACAAAGCCCACATGGAAAAGGCACACCAGCCTGTGTGATCACAGATGCCGAAGGGATCAGTTATCAGGCATCAAAGAACAAGAAATCATATCTTTGTGTGCTCACCTCCCTGATACAATCACTTAAAACATGGTGCATAAGCAAATATAGTGAAGAAAGCTGATGGTACCCAGCTATCAAAAGATATAGCATTTAGGGTCTTTAAGGCTTGAAGGTAAACAAGTGGCCATCTAGCTCAGAAGCAACAAAGCCCATGGAAGAAGCACACCAGACTGTGCAATCAAGAGGTGTCGAAGGGATCAGGTATCAGGCATCATCAGAACAAAAAATCTTACCATAATGAATGAGAGCGAGGAGTGTGGAGTGGAGACCCAAAGCCCATTTGTAGGCCACTGGAGACCCCTTTCTAGAAGTTCCTGTAGTTCCTAAATGTTTCCCCCACTCCCCACCCCCTCTCTCATGATCCCAATTCTACCTTGCAAGTCTGGCTAGACCAGAGGATGTACACTGGTGCAGATAGGAGCTGGGAGCGTAAGGAGTCTGGGGCGGATGGTCCCTTCAGGACCAGTGGTGTGAGTGGTGATACTGGGACGACTGAGGGAGGTTGGAGAGGGGGAACAAATTACAAGGATCAACATGTGACCTCCTCCCTGGGGGACAGACAACAGGGAAGTGGGTAAAGGGAGATGTCAGACAGGGCAAGATATGACAAAATAAGAATTCATAAATTATCAAGGGTTCATGAGGGAGGGGGTAATGGGGAAAGAGGGGGGGAAATGAGGACCTGATTCCAGGGGCTTAAGTGGAGAGCAAATGTTTTGGGAATTATTGGGGAATGAATGTACAAATGTGCTTTACATAATTGATGTGTGTATGGATTGGGATAAGAGTTGTATGAGCCCCTAATAAAACTATTTAATATATAAATAAAGTGCAGCCACAAGGTTCCTTAAAAGCAAGGATGATTAGTGAGGCTTGGTCTCATGTATTTTGGACTCATTGTCAGGCACAACCAATCTCTGAAGAAGGACATCATACTTGGTAAAGTAGAGGGGCAGCAAATAGAGGAAGGCCTTCGATAAGCTGAAGGGACACAGGGACTGCAACCATGGGCTCAAACATTAGGACAATTGTGAGGACAGCGCAGGACTGAGTGGTGCTCTGTTCACTTGTATGTAGGGTCACTATAATTCAGAGCTACTGAACAGCATCTAACAACCACAACATGAAGTCATAACGATTTTTCTCATGTTGATGGAATCCACTTCTATTTTCAATAATGGTTTCTCATTTATCCTCTTTTAAAATATTTTTGGATCGTTTTAAAGGACTCTTGTGGAGACATAAATCCACATGCCAATTCCTCCATCCTCCTCCATCTCCAAACCACGATTTGTGACTACTGCCTTTTAGACCATAGCCCTTAGAACTCACCCAAACCCCTCTGTTGGGCTCCCAGCCTCCACAAGGCGAGCTGAGAGGCCCTCAGTCCCTGTCCTCACCTGAGTGTCTCTCGATGCCTTCCAGGTTTTTCTCACACTCAAGTAAGCAACAGACAACACCAAGATCAAGGTTTTTCTCCAGCTGCATTTATTTATTGGGATTGGCCAGTGCTCTACACCTCTCTCCTTGCTGCTCAAATTGTAATCAAAGAGAAAGACCTTCCCTTCCATGCAAGGCTTCTGGAAAGATCATCATACATCTGGCTAATTCATTCTCTTCTAGCAAGAGTTGTGGCTGAAAGGTTTGGACTTCCTATCCCTTTACTTGAAGGGGTTGCTGTTCTTGAAGAGGTTCAGAGGATGGCGAGGAAGTGGGAGAGGGGGAGGAAGTGGCCTGAGATGTGGGAGAGGAGGAGGAAGTAACCTGAGGTGTGGAAGTGGAGGAGGAAGTGGACTGAGGTGTGGGAGTGGAGGAGGAAGTGGGCTGTGGTGTGGGAGTGGAGGAGGAAGTGGGCTGTGGTGTGGGAGTGGAGGAGGAAGTGGGCTGTGGTGTGGGAGTGGAGGAGGAAGTGGGCTGTGGTGTGGGAGTGGAGGAGGAAGTGGGCTGTGGTGTGGGAGTGGAAGAGGAAGTGGGCTATGGTGTGGGAGTGGAGGAGGAAGTGGGCTGTGGTGTGGGAGTGGAGGAGGAAGTGGGCTGTGGTGTGGGAGTGGAGGAGGAAATGGGCTGCGGTGTGGAAGAGGAGGAAGTGGGCTGTGGTGTGGGAGTGGAGGAAGAAGTGGGCTGTGGTGTGGGAGTGGAGGAGGAAGTGGGCTGTGGTGTGGAAGTGGAGGAGGAAGTGGGCTGTGGTGTGGGAGTGGAGGAGGAAGTGGGCTGTGGTGTGGAAGTGGAGGAGGAAGTGGGCTGTGGTGTGGGAGTGGAGGAGGAAGTGGGCTGAGGTGTGGGAGTGGAGGAGGAAGTGGGCTGTGGTGTGGGAGTGGAGGAGGAAGTGGGCTGAGGTGTGGGAGTGGAGGAGGAAGTGGGCTGTGGTGTGGGAGTGGAGGAGGAAGTGGGCTGAGGTGTGGGAGTGGAGGAGGAAGTGGGCTGTGGTGTGGGAGTGGAGGAGGAAGTGGGCTGTGGTGTGGAAGAGGAGGAAGTGGGCTGTGGTGTGGGAGTGGAGGAAGAAGTGGGCTGTGGTGTGGGAGTGGAGGAGGGAGTGGGCTGTGGTGTGGAAGTGGAGGAGGAAGTGGGCTGTGGTGTGGGAGTGGAGGAGGAAGTGGGCTGTGGTGTGGGAGTGGAGGAAGAAGTGGACTGAGGTGTGGAAGAGGAGGAAGTCCCCTGAGATGTGGAAGAGGAAATGCTCATAGTGGTTGAGCGGGAGACTGAAATTCCTGGAGGGGGACTAGTAGTAGATGAGGCGCTTGGTTTGGGTGGAGTTGAAGTCTCCATCTTGGCCCAGTTGAAAGCCAAGCTTGTTAAACACATCCATGACATCTGGCCACTGATGGAGCTGAGCCCCATTGACAACTCTGGTGGTGAAGCCGAGAACAGATATCTTCCTGGAACACCAAATTGTATGTGGCGCCCCATGCTGGTAGTGAAACTGAGATGCCTCAGACACTGGCTGTAGCTGCCAGACACCTTGGTGATGTATTCGCCATCCTCCAGGTCGAATTCTTCCCATCTTGCCAACAAAGTTTGCTGCTTCTCGCTCCAGACCGACCCATACCTAACCTGAACGCTGGAAGGGAAAGCAACAGTGGGAGAGATGATAAATGACTTGAAAAGGTCTATTTGGTCATTAGCATTTTCAATACCCTATTGGCCATCTGCAGGGAGCATTGGGTTGTAACTCAAGGTGAGCTGTTTGAAACCCCCAGCCACTCTTTGGGGCACAGTTGATGCTTTCTACTTCCATAGAGTTACAGCCTCAAAAAATCACAGACAACTCAATGCTGTCCCATAGGGTTGCTGTGAGTTTAGTTTGGGGGTGGTACTGGTCATCTGGGACAACCACAGAATGGCTTTACAACTTGAAATGCGCCGTATCATAGCTAGTGGTTTTCAAACGGGGGCTGGGGAGCCTGCTTTACAGTTTTGTCTCAACTACCTTCTTTGCTTACGGTTTTGTGAGACCATCCAACCCAAAGTCATCGATTGAGTGATTGATTGCATGACTGGTGTGGTGGTGAGTCTTAGATGTCAACTTGGTTAAGTTAGGTCCTTAGGCAAATGCCATCTCTGCAGATGCAGTTAACATCTATCAGATGGTCTACTTTCTGGACAGGAGATTCCCTGGACCATAAGGGTGGCCTTATCCAATCCGTTGGAAAGCCATAAAGGCAAACATGGACGGTTCCCAGAGGATGAATTCTGCCCCAAGACTGCAAAATCAACTCTTCCCTGCTTTCCTAGCCGGCCACCCTGCATTATGGGTGTCAGACTTTCCAATCCCCACAACTGTGTAAGCCAATTCTTAAAATAAGCCTCACCATATATAAATAAGCATCCACCTTCTTTAAATAAGTAAGTCCCAAACCCACTGCCATCGAGGAGAGAATGACTGAGAGGGACCATGCAGAGCAGAACTGTCCCCACAGGATTTCACAGGTGACATCTTTATGGTGCCAGATGGCCACTGATTCCTCCCCTTGTAAATAAGCCCGTGTGTTTAACGAAATCCAATCTTCCTATGAGCCGCCCAACACGGAAACCACCACACCACCAGGGCGACTTATGATGCACTGGATGGCTGAGAACTCCCTTGATGACCCAGATCTGCCTTTGATCCTGTGTTTTCCGGGAAAGAAAGAAAACCCAGAACATATATTCCCACTTTGGAGAAATGGCAGCTTGGTGAGGGACAGATTTCTTGGAAGGAGCATTCTACCGCCTCCCACATCCAGCAGAGAAGTAGAAGGTCCTCCTTTGGTTTGATCTTACATCTCCTAATGAGAGTTCACCCCGGTCTTGGTGGCCAGCTCCGTCTGCATTTAGACTTTGTTGTCACATCCCTTTCCTAGGTGGTAGGTGACCTCCTTCATGGAGCTGGTGAGGGTGGGGCCAGGGGCAGGTGGGACTGGGGCAGTGTGGCCACCCTGTAGACTGGGGTGTAGCCCCTCCTTCTGCCCTCTTCTAGCTCAGATGGACCCATGTGCCTTTGGGCTGAGAGTTCACGCACACCAGGTAGACATGCGCTTACTAAAGCTGACTCTGAACTCCACAGCTCTGGGTGTGACTCCTGGCCATGTTGTCCCATCTGTGAAATGGGGTCACAACAACTCCTAGTCAAGGTCACTGAGGGTCAGGGCATCCAGGATGGACCACTAGCCTGCACAGTGTGAGCAGCAGGGAGCCCTCCAGGGAATTCCTGTCCTCTATGATGTAGGCATCTGGATTGGAGGAAGGTTCATTAACTGCCTGATAATTGCAAACGGGACAGCCTTGCTGGCTGGAAGTGTGGACAGAAGCACTGGCTGGTGAAGATCAAGGATGGCAGCATCCAGCATAGATGGCAACTCAATGTGAAGAAAACTAACATCCGCACCACTGGACAAACATCAAGATAAATGGAGAAAGGATTGAAGTTGTCGGGGATTTTGTCTTGCTTGGATCCCCAATCAATACTTGTAACACAACAGTCAAGAGACCAAATGATGCCTTGCATGGGGTGAATCTGCCACACACAACCTCTCAAAACACCTGGTTGCTGTATATACTCAAGTATAAGCCGAACCCAATATCAACTGAGGCAATTAATTTTACCACAAAAACTGCATTAAAAACTGCCGGACAGGTATCCAACAACAAAGGTGGGGTGGTGGTGAGAATCACATCACCGTGAAAGAGGGGGAGTGCATGATGGGGACCCAATGCCCATCTGTAGACAGCTGGACATCCCTTCCAGAGGGGTAGTGGGGAGGAGATGGGTCCCTCAGGGTTCAGTGTAGCAACAATGAAACTCAAAACCTTCCTCTAGTTCCTGAACGCTTCCTCCCCTCCCAATCATCATGACCCCAATTCTACCTTGCGAACCTGGTTATACCAGAAGATGTACAGCGGTGCAGTGGGGATCTGGAGGCACAGGGAATCTAGGACAGATGAACCCCTAAACACCAGCGGTGGGAGTGGCGACACCAGGAGGGAAGGGGGTGTAGAAAGGGAGAACCGATCTTGGAGATCTATGTGTAACCTCCTCTCTGGGAGATGGGCAATGGGGAAGCGGGTGAGGGGAGACGCCGGGGAGTGTAAGATAAGATATAATAATTATTTATAAACTATCAAGGGACCAGGGGTGGGATCGGGGAGGGAGGGGGAGAGGGGAAAAAAGGGAAACCGAGCTGATTCCAGGAACCCAAGTCGAAGGTGAATTATGAGAATGAAGAGTGCAACGAATGTATAAGGGTGCTTTGCTCAATTGATGTATGTACAGATTGTGATAAGAGCCTTATGAGCCGCAATAAAAAGATTTTTTTAAAAACTGCCGGAAAACTTGACTTACACATGACTATATATGATATTAATTTGAAGACTAAGGAGTGGACATTTGGACATTGAATCAGGAAGACCGAAGAAGATTCGATGTAGTGGAACTGTGGTGTTGGTGGAGAATATTGAAAGTGCCAGGGACTGCCCACAGAACCAACAACCTGCCCTGGAACAAACACGGGCAGCATGCACCTCAGAGGCAAGGGGGGCCAGTCTTGGTCTCACGTATTTTGGACATGTCAGGAGAGACCATCCCTGGAGAAGGACATCGTGCTTGGAAAAGAAAGGGGGCCGTGAAAAAGCTGGCCCCTCTCAGGGCGGGGAATAATGAGAACCTAAAATGTCAGGTTGCTTCTTCCCCTCCCCAAGCCAGGTGGCTCTGGATTCTTCCAAGGAGAACAATACCAAGCTGCTCCCCAGGGCCTCATGTCTCCATCAGTCCTTTCATATTCACACAGACCCTCCCATAGCCCGCACCATATGCACCCCAAGGGGCAGACGCCCCCCACCTCCCACCCCTAAGAAGCTTCTTGGCATCAACAGAACCTCCTACTTGCTCTCCTTCCTTCTGTGAAATGAAGAACCGCCCTCTCTGGGTTGAATGGTCCATACTGGGATGATGGGGCCTGGTGGTGCCATGGGTTGAGCGTTCGGCTGATAACCAGAAGGTCAACAGCTGGAACCCAGCAGCTGCTCCTCCGGAGAAAGATGAGGCGGTCCACTTCCACAGAGATGGGCAGCCGCGGGACATTCTACTCTGATCAGTAAGGTCGCTCTGCCTCAGAATGGAGCGGAGGGCATTGGGGTTGGTGTGTTTGTCGGTTTTCAGAGAAACAGGTTGCATGTGACTCCAAGTCTTAAAGGCTGGCCCTTCCAACCCACTCGTAAGTGGTCTGCTTCTGTCACAATCTCAGCTAAGGAAATAGAAGAGGCCATTCTACCCTGTGACACTGGAGGGCAGACAGGAAGCCGAAATCCACACAGAGGAAATCAGACTCACTGCCATTGAGTCATAGCGACCCTACAGCACAGAGTAGAGCTGCCTCTGTACGTTTCTGAAGCTGCAGGTCTTTACAGGAGCAAAGCCTCATCTTTCTCCCACACAGCAGTTGGTGAGTTTGAACAGCTGACCATGGGTTGACAGTCCAGTGCACAACCTGCTACAGCAACAAGGCTTCTAACCACAACAGTGGGTTTATTGTGGTTGTAGTTCTTTAAGTTAATCAGACTAAGGATCCCTGTTGGGGTAGTGGGCTTCAAACTGCAAGATCAGTGGTTCAAACCCACTGGCTGCTCAGTGGAGAAAGATGAAGCTTTTTACTCCTGTAAAGCATCAGAAACCTACAGGGGCAGCTCTACTCTGTCCAATAGCGTCACTATGACTCCATGGCAGGGATTTGGTTTGCTTTGAGTCTATTCCACCTCCTGGCATCACGGAGTCAAAATCGACTCAATGGCCGTGGGTTTGAGTTTCTTACAAAACATATGTTTGGGACATTGCAAGTCTCCCTCCTCCTGCTGAGATTTGTAACAACGAAGTCGGCCCCTGCCAGGGACCTCTCTGTGGCAAAGGGGAGAGCACATGTGGGTGGGGGTGGGGGTGGCCCTCAGCATTGCTCCACAACTGCCCCGGGGTTCTGGGGAGGTTGGCCGAAGAGGAGGAGCTGAAGTTGCTGTGTTTTGTTCCATACCCTTCAGGGCCACAGCTGGGTGCCCCAGGGCCCTCTCATGCCATCCTGGTGGCCCTGGACTAGGGGACAGCTCTCAGACCCAGGGAAGAGGCTGTCCAGGACCAAGAGGGGAAAACACTGCATTTAGAGGGATCAGGCTCTCTGCGTGTCGTTGGGGATGGGGGCTGAACTCACTCACCCTTTGAGGTGGAGTGGAGCCACGTACAACCGCAGGGCTGAAATCTTCTCGCCTGGATTCCCTCGCAGGAGGAATGATCTGCCCCCGCCGGGACCGTAAAAACCTTCCAGTGAGAAAGAGCAGCAACATGGTCAGGGAAGACGTTTCTGCCACACACCCACACCCACCCCACCCCAACCAAGCTGCAAGCCCCACAGGCTAGGGACCAACGGCCTCCTTCCCCCACCCAGGGGTGTCATACCACCTGCTCCTAGAAATACGCTGTGGGGGTGACGTTTAGTAACTCCTAAGACATATGCCGTAACTCCTTAGTAAGGAGCCCCGATGGTGGAGGGTGTTATGCGTTGGGTTGCTGGCCATACAGTCAGCAGTTTGAAACCACCAGCTGCACCAAAAGACCAGGCTGTGTGCTCCCGGAGAGAGGGACAGTGTGGTTACCCTTGGATACATGGCGTGAGTGTCCTACTTTGGACACATCATGGAGGGGACAGCCCTGGGAGGGACATCTTCCTTGGGTAAAGCAAGGAGCCATTGAGAAAGAGGAGGCATCCCCAGGACGTGGGGTGCTGCAGTGGCTGCACAGAGGGCTCAGCCAGACCACAATGGTGCGGAGGACGCAGAGCGGGGCTGTCTACCTCTCTCCTTCCGCCATGCCCTCTGACTGTGCACACAAGGCTCAAGGCTCTGGGGTTCAGAGATGTGTCCCCTACATGGGAGCTGGCCACCTGCCAGTGCTCCAGGAACACTTCCACATAGCCAGGGGCTGGGTATTCCAAAGAAGTCCATGGCCAAGCTGCCGGCAGGTGAGATATTTCCCACTCTAGATCTTGGGTCTCTAAATGGGAGCAATCATGGCAGCTGACCAGATGGGCTCTTTTGGGTGGAGTCATGGGGTGACCCTAGTTGTGAAGTCTGTCTCCCCAGGCCACCCAGGCCCGCCCACACATGAAGCAGGAAGGACTTACTACTGGCATCGCAGGTGACGGCTCCCACAAGGACGAGTGGCAACAGGTGCAGCAGCATCTGGAAAAAAGAGGTAGGATGGAGCGGGGGGTTGGGGGGAGCACCCAGGGTCTGGAGCTCGGCTCCCTGGTCCTCTCCCTGCTGGAGCAGCCTGCTCACCTTGGTCTCAGCTTCTCAGTCTCCCCAGCAAGTGTGTGTAGGGCCGTCAGCCTGGGCTTTTATAGAGCATCTTGGAAACCCTGAGGCCCTTTCTGACTCCGCTCCCTGGTTCCGGACCTGCACCCCGCCTAGTCAAGGGCACCTTTCAGAATGTTTATCTTGGTACATCCTGCTCACAAAGGCGGGTATGCGAGAGGGAAGGAGCAGCCCCTCCAGGGAGGGAGGGAGGGCTCCTAAGGCTGACAGACAGAGATTAAGAGACCACCCCATCCCCTGCGTCGCAGGGGCTCCTGGAGGCCTTCCACCAGCTCCTACCCCTGCCTGGACCCCCACAATGGGTTTCCCTGCACCCTGCCTGGACCCAAGTCTGGAGGGGAGTCCTGTCTGTCCCTGAAGGTCACCAGGGGCCTGAAGAGTTTGGCCAACTTCCAGGAGGGGTGGGACTGTGACTAAGAAGCTTTTCTTCGTTGTACCTCCACCTGCTCCCAGATGGTGAGGAAGAGGATGGGCAGCCTTGTTTTTTATGAAAATATTAGACGACAGGATTTGATCATGTTCCAGAGACCACAGAACTAGCAGACAGGGCAGAAAGCCACCATGACTGTGTCCGTGTGTGCCCAAGTGTCTGTGTGTCTGCGTGTGTCAGGGAAATGTCAGAAGTCCATGGAAGACGGAGGCAAAAGATAATGGACTTTTTCAACCCCACTGATTGAAGCCCATTCTTATGCTTGTGTTTGTGTGTGTGCATATTGTGTATGCATGCATGTGTGTGTGGTGTGCATCTGTACACATATGTAAGTGTGCATTTGTGTGTTTAAGTATGCGTGTTTGTGTTGCATATGTATATGTGTGTATGTTGAATTTGTGTGTATATCTGTGACCGTGTGTGATAATAATGCATGTATACATATGTGTGCATATGTGTTTGAGTGTGTTTGCACACAAGGGTATGTGCACCCCATGCATATGTGTGCATGTATCATGTACATGCACATTCATGTGTTTGTGTGTACGCACATGTATACATGTGTGAGAGAGAAGTATGCGCACATGAACGCGTGTGTGTGCGTGTGTGCGCCATGAGGAGCTCACTGATTCTTGCTCCTCCTGTCACACTCCGGCCACACCCTTTTACCACACCCCAGCTGCCTCCATCATATGTGGCCGGGGACCCTGTCTGGAATAGAGGCCGTGATGGAAGAGAGAGCCCACGCTGTTCATGTGGTGTGTCAGAGATCCAGCGGGGCCTCCAAGCCCAGTGAGGAAGGGTGGACATTCCAGCAGACCCATCCACTTTGTCCCACCAAGGCCTCGAGGGGTGGGTGGCCCTAGCCCTCAAGGTGTCCCTTGCTCCTGGGCTGGCCTCTGTGCATGTTGGGAATGTTGGGAAGTGTGCAAACTGGACGTGAGACCTGTGTTTCCCCAGCTGCTGCCCCACAATGGAATTGAGCTCTGTTCTGAGGGGTTCACTGCTTCTTAAAGAAACATGGACAGGTGAGACTCAGCTCCTGTTCCAGAGGCTGAGGGCAAAGCAACTGGTCAGGAAGATCCGCGAATGGTCTTTGTGTAATTGTGTGTGCATATTTGTGTTATGTGTATCATGGTGTGTGCACATGTGCATGCTGTTTATTGTGTAAGCACAGATAAGGAGGCTGCAGAAAGTTGAAAAGATCCTGTAACTATGTGAAGTCTCCTCACATAGGTAGGCTTTTGTGGATGTGGGTACATATGCACGTGGAGTGTGTTTTTATAAACGTGTATGCGTGTATGTGTGCGTGTATATGTATTCATGTGTATGCACATATATAATCGTGCGTGCATGTGTGCCTGTCCGCATATGTATGTGTGTCTGATGCCTGTGGTAGCAGGAGTGGGGCCCAGCATGGAAACTGACCCAGAGGGAAGATGCAGGATTCCCTGGGGCGAAAGGGTTGTGAGACCAGAGCTGGTGGGCTCACATGGAATGGGCTCAGGGTCCACGTGGAAGGGGTGTGTTGTAGGTAGATTTGTTCCTGTCAATCAGGTCACAGTCTTATGATGCCTCCCTGGCAAGGTTTCCCTTTTTCAGGAGAGTCCCGGGGGACCCCGCCCCTCTCTAGTTGTCTCCTTGCCTCCCTGCTTGCAGGGTCTGTGCCTGCCTCCAGGGGCAGCCCTATGTTGGCCACCCAACCCCCTGAGCATCCTGCCATGCTGCCACCTGCCTTGGAGCAATATGACTCTGCACCTACCTGGCGTGTGACCTTCCTTCATCATCTGCCTGTCATCAGCCTGCAGGGGGGCTCCGGCTAGCACAGGACCCATGGACCTGAGTTGGACTGGACTGGGATGCCTTCTTCTTTTTTAATATTACTTTTTTGTGGGCGGGGGGGGCTCTTACATCTCATCACAATCCATCCATCCATCCATGGTGTCAATAACGTTTGCACATATGCTGCCATCATCATTTTCAAAGCATTTTCTACTTGAGCCCTTGATATCAGCTCCTCATTTTTCCCTTCCCTGCCCTGCCTGCCCTCCCTCATGTACCCTTGATAAGTTATAGATTATTGTTTTCATATCTAACTTCATCCTCCGTCAACCCTCACTCACTTTTCTGTTATTCATCCCCCTGGGAGGGGGTTACATGTTGATCCTTGTGATTGATTTCCCCTTTCTCCCCCAACCCTCCCCTTATCCTCCTGGTAGCTCTACTCTCCTTGTTGGCCCTGAGGGGTTTATCTATCCTGGATTCCCTGTGTTGCAGGCTCTTATCTGTAGCAGTGTGCATGTTCTGGTCTAATCCAACTTGTAAGGTACAATTTAGGTCATGATAGTGGGGTGAAAGCATTAAAGAACTTGAGAACATTTGTGTGTTTCATCAGTGCTATTGTGCACCCTGACTAGCTCATCTCTTCCTTGTGACCCTTCTGTGAGATGATGTCCAATTGTCTACAGATGGGCATTGGGTCTCCACTCTAGGCTCCCGCCCCTCCCCCACTGACCTTGGTTTTATTCTGGGTCTTAGATGTCTGATACCTGATCCCATCGCCACCTCATGATCACACAGGCTGATGTACTTCTTCCACGTGGGCTTTATTGCTTCTGAGCTAGATGGCCACTTGTTTATCTTCAAGCCTTTAAGACCCCAGATGCTATATCTTTTGATAGCCGGGCACCATCAGCTTTCTTCACCACATTTTCCTATGCACCCATTTTGTCTTCAGCAATCATGTCGGGAAGGTGAGCATCACTGAATTCCAGATTATTAAAACAAAGTGTTCTTTTGTTGAGGGAGTACTTGAGTTGAGGCCCACTGTCCATCTGAAATTTATTTTTCTTTTGCAACTTTAATTCTTAACATATAGATATAAGTACATTGATCTATTCCCCTCTCATTATATATAAATATGTTTATATATGTACATGACTGTAATTAGACCTCTATAAGTGCCCTTTGCCTCCTGGTTCTTTCTTCTATTTCCTTTTACTTTCCTCTTGTCCCACCAACATTTTGAACCGTCATTCAGGTTTAGTAATTCCTCTCTGCTACATTGCCCTTGATTAAGCCCCACTAGGCATCCTAAGCCCTTCTCTCCATTGATTTTAATTTACTTGTTGTTCCCTTGTCCCTGGGTGGATGCCTTCTCAATAGATTCTTTTTTTAAAAAAACATTTTATTAGGGACTCATACAACTCTTAGCACAAACCATACATACATCAATTGTGTAAAGCACATCTGTACATTCTTTGCCCTCATCATTCTCAAAGCATTTGCTCTCCACTTAAGCCCTTTGCATCAGGTCTTCTTTTTTTCCCCTCCCTCCCCGCTTCCCCCTCCCTCATGAGCCCTTGATAATTTATAAATTATTATTTTGTCATATATTGCCCTGTCCGGCGTTTCCCTTCACCCCCTTTTCTGTTGTCTGTCCCCCACCCCCTTGCAGTTTCTCACAGCGTGTTTATTCTTGTTTCTTCTACTAATACTAAGGGAAGGTTTCCTGCAGATGGGCTACAAATGCTAACGCTCAGTGACCAGCCACACAGACTGTAGAATCCAGCTGCAATTACAATGTTTATGGGCCCGGGAGGTCCCATAAACTCTGGCTCAGGGCTAGATCCTCTAATGGCTATTCTTTCACTTCCTTCCTTGAACAGTTTTATTGGCGATGCATCCACATGTCATACAATTTGATATTTTAATCAGATCAAGGAGAGCTGCACAATCATCACCACAATCAATTTGAGAATGTTTTCTTCTTCAGTGTACTCACTGTTACTCATGTAATTTTTTTTTAATTGTGCCAAAGATGTACCCAACAAAACAGTCCCCAATTCCACGTCTACACATGTCATTCAGTGCCATTGATTAAACTCTTCGTATTGTGCAACTATTATTCATATCCTTTTCCAAAGTATTCTACCACCATTAACATAAACTCAATGCCCTCTAAGCAAAACCTCTTCCTCCCTCACTATGGTAACTATAGTTCAAATGTAGTTTCTTTTTCTTTTTAGTAGTTTTCTTGATATAATAATCACATATCATACCGTCCCATAGTTTAACCACTTCTAAAAACAGTTGTGCATACAATGCCACAATCCATTCTAATGCTTCCTCCCCCCAACTGGCTGCTCTCCTATCAGCCGTGTATCTCAGGTTGGGGTCTAGAAGGGAGTTGTGATTTTTACCAGGGCTTCTGGTGGCAATGAACATCCCAAGCCCTGGCTGAGCTCATGGAAGGAAATCAATGAGATGAATGATGCTTACACCATAAAAAACCAAACTCATTGCCACCAAGTCAGTAGAGGCTCATCATAATTGACCCTATAGGACAAGGTAGAACTGCCCACGGGAGTAGAAAGCTGCATCTTTCTCCCTCAGAGCGGCTGGTGTTTTTGAATTCATGACCTTGCTGTTGGCAACCCAAAGTGTAACCCACCACGCCACCAAGACTCCTTAAAACCCACTGCCATCAAGGTAGTTCCAACTCATAACAAGCTTATACAGAGCTGCCCCCTGTGGGTTTCCCAAGTTGCAACTCGTTACAGGACTACAAAGCCTCATCGCTTGCTTTTGGTGTGGCTGGCGGTTTTGAACTCCTTACCTTGTGGTTAGCAGCCCAATAGGTCACTACACTAAAGCAAGGAAGAGTAAGAGTGGGGCTGTGCAGATCTTCCTCAGTACCAGTCGGGGCCCTGAAGGCAGAGGATTCAGGGGACCCCATTTGGGGACAAGAGACTGTTGGACCAGAGAGAAGAGAGAGTTCCAGTGGGTCACAGGACAAGAGGTGGTCTCTTGGGGCTGCTTGCTTGCCTGCCCATGTCAAAGGTGGGCATGCCTCTGAGCCATCAAGGGGTACTGCTCCCGCTGCAGGGAGCATGGGGCCACCCCTCGGTCAAAGATGAGGCCTCACAATTACCCCGCGGCCCCAGGAATCCTCCAGGGCCCTGATTCTGCCCAGCCTGCTCAGTCTTCCCTTCACCCTGCCAACCTCAACCCTGTGCTTCTAGTCCTAAGCCTGGCCCCAGACAGCGTCTTTGGGCCCCAGTCCCATCTCTGCTCACCCAGGCTCACCTGGGATCTCTCTCCTCCTGGCCTGGGGAGGAGGCCCACCTGGCCAAGGTGTGGGTGGACATGAACCAAGGCAGATGCAAGGGGCAGCGAGGAGACAGGGGCGGGGGCACCCTGAACTTAAGGGCAATGGATGGATGAAAAAGCTGCCTTCCCGACAGGCATCCCTCTGGTTTACAGTGTAGCAGGCCAGAGTCCAGGCCGTCTGACTGGGGGTGGGAATTCAGACTGTGGTCCAGAGAAGGAAGAATTTTTCCAGCCGGCCGGAGGTCAGTGGAGGCCGCTGAGTTAACAAGGAGACAAGGCTGGTGCCCACCCCCAGACAGGTCTGTGGCTTTTGTGGGTGGCAACTCCGATGAGCTGGAGGTCCTGGAGTATTGGCCCCACAGTCCCACCATCCCCCCAGCCTCGCAGAGAGCCTGACATTGCTAATCTCCACAAGTCACCTCTCTGATGGTACAGACCAGAGCTTGGTGGTCAGCATCTGAAACCTAAAAGTGCAGCTGGGGACAGAGAGGGAGGAAGGCGAGGGGAAGGACAGGCCTGGCTGGAAGGCGGAAGAGGAGGTTGGCCATCAAAGAATCGCCTCCCCTCACACATGCTTATATGTTTATTAACAAGGAGCAGAGGGGCCCTGCCTAGCCCAGCAAGGGTCAGTCCCTGGTGGTCCCCAGCCCCGCCCCAGCACCATAGCAGCCCCCCAGGGTGTCATGGGCTCAGGATGGGTGCAGGAACAAGGGAGCCCACAACAGAGTGCAGGGCAACAGCAGCAATAGTGAGAAGGAGTCCGTGGAGGGGGGTCCCCGGGCTAACACCTTCTGCATCCAGCGGAAATACTCGCTGACGTTGGTGTAGACGCCGGGTCGGTTGGGGCGCCCGCAGCCCACGCCCCAGCTCACCACTCCGACTTGATACCACACGTTGTCCTCTTCACAGACCAAGGGTCCTCCAGAGTCACCCTGGGGAACAGCATGTGTGAGCCTGGGGGTAGGGTGGGGGCACCTAGGTGGGTACAGAGGGGAGGGGGCAGAGAGTCAGCAATACAGTGGTCAGTTAACCGCTGACCGAGCCTTGGTTTCTGCAGCTACCACATGGGCTGGCAGTCTTTCCCTCCTCAGGCCGGTGGGATGTGCACCTCCCGACCTTGTGGGACCCCAGGCACGGAATGGAACAGGTGGGCTCAGCAAACGTGGTACTATTCTCCAGGAAACACCTCTGGGGCAGGGCAGGGTGGAGGTGGAGGTCCGGAGGCTCTCCTGGGATTGAAGGAGCACTCACCAAGCAGGCGTCCTGCCCTTCCTCCGGGTTGCCGGCACAAACCATGTCTCCGAAAATGCTGTGGCGAACATCGGGCTTTCTGAACAGGTGGTTACACATGCTGTTGTTTATTATGGAGATCTGCACCTGCTGGAGGTTGTAGGGGGGCTCCAGCTCTGGGGGGATGGGGAGAGACAGAGATAGCCGGCTGAGGCACAGGCTGCAGGGTGGGCTGTGGGGCACCCGCAGGGCCTAGGACAGGGCTCTGGGTCCAGCTCTTGCCAGCACCAGGATGCAGGGCGCACTGAGCGAGGCCACAGAAGACCCGGAGAGGACAGGCTGACCCAGTTCCCTCTGATCTGACTCAAGTTTCCTGATCTATAAGCACAGGATGGCGCCTGCCTGAGCCCACAGGACAGATTCCTGGCCAAAGTATGTACAGGGGCAGCCAACAGCTGGGTGGGGGACGCCATCAGTGGGTCTAGGCCTAGGATGTGCCCTGGACCTCACTTCTTTTACCTTTTATGGGGCTCCCTCAACTGGAGGGGAGGCACGTTTGGTGTGGATACCTCCTTTCCTGGGGCCGGTGCCCTCAGGACCCTCTCTTTCCTTCTCTGGGTCAAGGAGACCTGGTTTCTCCTCTGTTTACTACTTCTGGAGCCAATGGGAATTCCCTGAGCTCTCGAAACTTCAGTGTCCTCATCTGTGAAATGGGTTTAAACACCTCCCAAGCTCGACTTTTTGCAAAACTGAGTTCCAGATAGGAACAGACTTGGTTTTATGTCACTTCTGGATCCCAAATGAGTCCAGGTCAGGGGCTGACACATGGCCCACGCTGGGGACAGTGGGGCAGGGACTGCAGGCAGAGAGAACATGCCCAAGGGGTCTCAGGACCAGGGGGCCTTTGAGAACTTATGGTGAGATTTAAGCAAATGCTAGGTCCCTGGTAGCCTACGGGGCTGTCCTGGGGGCACTGGGGCTTCAGCAGGGAACCAGGGTAGAGGAGGAGGCACATTGGGATCAGGAGCTTGGAGTGGTGGGCTGTGCCCTCTGGAGGGTCGACTTGCACCGGGCAGATGCAGGGAGCAGCTGGAGTGTTGAGGGCTGGGGGCACCCCAAAGTTAAGTACAATGAATGCATGAGAAAAATCAATCCCTTCAACCTCACCGACAGCCCCCACCCACCCCACCCCCGGCCAAACCCCACCATCCGGATGACAGGTCTGAATCCAGCTGCACAGCCTGCTGTCCACAAGCTCTGTCCCAGAGAGAGAACCAAGCTGTGGTCCAGGAGGCCCTGCCCGGCAGGTGGAGGGAGGATGCTGAGTGGGCCGGCAGGAGACCAGTGGAAACTGCTGGAGTGAACAAGTGTGCTCCCCAGCTCCACCTCTGCCCTGGCCTCACCTATGTCTTCCTGGATATCCCCCCAGCCGGTCACCCAGCAGTCTCTGCGGTTCTGGAACTCCATGGAGGAGTTGACAACACAGACAGGCTGGATGTGCGGGCGGTAGGTGACCGAGGACACCAGCTTCACCAGGGCGATGTCGTAGGGCGAGTACCCCTTGTAGTCAGGGTGCACCACGATCCTCTGGACTTGATAGCGGTTCTCGTAGGCCTGCAGGTTCCAGATGGAGGGGGCGGCCGACAGCTCGCCAAACTGGATGCTCCAGGAGAAGGGGTCCCTGGACCTGGTAGAGAGGTGGGTGCAGGCCGGCAGCTCAGCAGGAAACACCCGAGTCCACTGGGGCCCTCCCTCTCCATGGTGTCGGGGGCAGGAACCTTCCAGGAGGCCCCCGTGACTTGTCCTGCGTCTGAGAGCCCTGCTCCCAGTCTTTGCATCCTTCCGGTGGGCCCCAATGGGCCCTGTAGGAATTGCAGAAGCCCTGACTCCCGCCCCCCAATTCTGAACCTGGGGCTGTGAGGGGATGCGCGGGCCAGGCAGGCACTCTGTCAGTCTCTGCCTCTAAGACACCTGCCCTGGGGCAGAGGGCACAAGGTGGAACCATCGCCAAAGGCAGGTCCCTCCCCCACAGGCCAGTTTCCTTCAACGAAGGTAACTCCTCCCACACCTTTGCCACAGGTGCCACCCACCTCCCTCCACGGAGGGTGGGGCCAGTTGTTTCAAACGGAAGGTTTCAAACGAAAATGTTCTGGAAGATTATTCTAGAAGACAGCGTGCCCCTCCCCCTAGGGGCGCCGATGGGAACTCAGGTGGGAGGGACTCCAGGTAGGCCTGGGGCTCAGAGGACCCAGGGTGGGTGTTCACGTGGGAGCCCCACGGCCCGGAGGTCCGTGCTCCACCCCCACCCCGCGCCCCCAGACTCACTCTTGGAAGCAGTGCGCCGCTGTGAGCACCCAGCGGCGGTTGAGCAGGCTGGACCCACAGACGTGGGAGCCCCAGAAGCGCAGGCTCCCCTGCCACGGCCAGTTCCCCAGGTTGGCGTCATGGCCCCCCACGATGCGCGTGGGGGCCTTGCGGTTGCCACAGGGCGCTGAGAAGGACAGAGGGACACGTGGTTCAGCTCGGGAGGGACAGGCAGGGCCATCGTCGCCCCATCCAGGGGCACATATGGAAGGGGCTCCCCGGGGTCACGGAGGGAGACAGGCCACGGTACCCTCACCCACCCAGCTCACTCACCCCACAGGTCCGTCCCCTCCCCCTGTCACTTCTCCTACCTGTAAGCATTTTCCTCTTCTCATCACCTGGGGAGGGAAAGGGGAGAAGTGAGGCCCCCAGGGACCTTCCAGCCCCCACCCTCACCCCCGGTTCCAGGTGCCCGCCCCGAGAATTACTCCCAGCCCTCACTTGAGATCTCTAACTCTGGCTTTGTGCCCGGTGACTCTGAGGGGACTGGAGTGGTCGGGTCCCCCTGGAAGCGCCCGAGCCCCCCCAGCATCCCGAGTCCTGCCAAGGACAGCAGCAGCCGCAGCAGCAGGGCGCCCATGGCTCCTTCCCACCAACTGGCGCCCATAGAACCCCTCCCCGAGCCTGGCCGCTTGATCAGGACGGCCTGGGCTCACGTGCAAATGTCCCTAACTCTGTCCTCACTCTCCCTGGGACCCCGAGGTCCCATATGCCGTCGTTGCGAGGTCCCACTGAGGCTACAGCCCCCAATTACATCCCTGGGTGCTCCCAATGTCTTTGTCTCTGCCATCTCTATTTTCGGAGTTCCCAGGATCTCACTGGCCCTCTTTGGGGCTCCCCCTGGAGCTAGGTACCAGCTACATACCCCCAAACTCCTCTCTCTCTTCTCTAGGACCCAGGGACCTTGGCTGGATTTCCCACTACATTTTTCCGGACAAGAACCTGCCCACAGCTGGGGGCCCATCAGGCTCCTGAGCTGTCCTCACTGTGAACCTCAGATCTCCAGAGCTGCGATTACCAGAAGACCCCGTGTGAGTGTTTGTCTGTTGACTTTATTTATTTGAGTTTTACAGGAAAAGTAGATTCTGGGTTGTTGGATTTTTCTCAAAAGAAAAAAAAATGAAATTGGGAATAATCTCCTATTAAGTCCCAGCCCCCCTACGGAACCCTGGTGATGTAGTGGTCGTGCTGGGCTGAGACTGCATGGTGGGCAGTTCAAAACCACCAGCAGCTCTTCAGGAGAAAAACTGAGCTTTCTACTCCCTTAAATGGTTACAGTCTCAGAAACCCACAGGGGGTGGAGATGAGTCAGCATTGCTCGATGGCAGTAAGTTAAACCCCCCATAAATGTGGTTCTCTCTTTTTTCCCTGCCCTCCCATCCTGCCCTCGATAATTTACTGTCCTTCCCCTCTCTGCCCTGGCCCCAGTCCCTGGCCACCTCGTAGTTTCCAAATTCTTATCGTTTGATGTGAAAATTACTTTGCTTTTTCCTTATAATAATAGTGTCAAAAAATTAAAAAGCAATAATGTCATTAAATATTTATCTTTATAAGACTGACTTTGCTGAGCATACTGTTCTCTAGTTTTGTCTGTCTTGCAGCACTTGAGAGAGTCATCATTTTTTAAAATTAATGTATAATATTTCACTGTGTACATATGCCAGTTTGTTTACCCAGTCCTCTATAGTTGGGGTTTGGGGTTGTTTACGTCTTCTTGCCATTATGGAAATTGCTGCAGTAGCACAGGTGTGCACATGTCTGTTCATATAGTATTCTTTATCTTTTTAGGGTATATGCCTGGTAGAAGGATTGCGGGAGCATGAGGTCCCTTTTTTTGCATTTGGAAAAGAAGTGTCATGCAGATTTCCATTGTCCCACCAGCAATGTATGAGGGTCCCAATCTCACTACATCCTCACCAGCGTATATAATTTTCTGGTTTTGTTTCCCTTAATTTTGCAAAGAGTGTTGGTGTGAGGTGGTATCTCATTGTTGTTTCTATTTGTATTTCTCTTATTGCTACTAGACTCAACCATTTCTCCATTGGTTGTTGACTGACAGGTGTCAGCTTTAATAAATTGCTAGGAAATTTTAGCCTCACTTAGAAACCACTGAAACAACCCCATCTAAACACAAACACTTTGTGGAAATCACCATCACGTGCTACACACAATACACCGGAGTCACTGAGAAGGCTCCACGCCTTTCTAAAGTAAGGCTGGTACCCTGTGGGTCAAGCACTGGGCAGCAATTTGAACTCACCAGCCGCTCCGGAAAGAGGAGACCATCTGTTCCCATAAAGAGGTGAAGCCTGGAAAACCCTAAGGAACAATTCCGTCCTGTTCTACAGGGGCACTGAGTCAGGATGGGCTCGATGGCAGGGGTTCTAAAGTACGTAAGAACTGTACACCTTGTTCTGACTTACCTGCAACATCCACTAAAACACACTGAGGATCGGATCTCATTTACAACCTGGGAACTCCCTGGGCCTCAAGAGAGATTGATAGAAGCTGTTACCCCAAATAGTGAGTCCGTGCCCTGGAGCAATGAACCTTATCAATAATCACTCCAAGGGGCACAGAGAAAGAGGAAAACAGGTTTATTAGGAGGCTAGCCAACAGTGCATCCTTCAGCAACATTTCCAAGATGTATTTATTTTTGTGGTTTTTTTTATCGTTTTATTGGGGGCTTGTACAGCTCTTATCACAATCCATCCATACATTCATTGGGTCAAGCACATTTGTACATATGTTGCCATCATCATTTTCAAAACATTTTCTTTCTACTTAAGCCCTTGGTATCAGCTCATTTTTCCCCTCCCTCCCTCATGAACCCTTGGTCATTTGCAATTTTTTTTCATGTCTTACACTGACCAATGTCTCCCTTCACCCACTTTATTGTTGTTCATCCCCGGGGGGGTGGGTATATATTGATCATTGTGATTTCTCCCCCTGCCTTCCCTTACCCTCCTGGTATCTCTACTCTCATTATTGGTCCTGAGGGCTTTATCTGTCCTGGATTCCCTGTGTTTCCAACTCTTATCCGTACTCATGTGCATGCTCTGGTCTAGGCAGATTTGTAAGGTAGAATTGGGGTCATGATAGTGGCTGAGGTGGGGGAAAGCATTAAAGAACCAAGAAAGTTGAATGTTTCCTAGGTGCTTTACTGCACCCTCACTGGCTGATCTCTTCCATGTGACCTTTCTGTAAGGGGATGTCCAATTGTCGACAGATGGGCTTTGTATCTCCACTCCACCCTCCCCATCATTCACATCGATATGAGTTTTTGTTCTGGGTCTTTGATTACCAATACCTGATCCCATCAACACCGCATGATCACACAGGCTGGTGAGCTTCTCCCATGTGGGTTTTGTTGCTTCTCGGCTAGATGACTGCTTGTTTAGCTTCTAACCTATAAAACCCCAGGCACAA
This sequence comes from Tenrec ecaudatus, assembly GCF_050624435.1. Taxonomy (NCBI): domain Eukaryota; kingdom Metazoa; phylum Chordata; class Mammalia; order Afrosoricida; family Tenrecidae; genus Tenrec; species Tenrec ecaudatus. The sequence goes on along the minus strand of NC_134541.1, from coordinate 109,777,225 downwards.
TATCTTTTGATGTCGGGCACCATCAGCTTTCTTTGCCACATTTGCTTATGCACCCATTCGTGCTCAGTGATATTGTCGGGAAGGTGAGCATTACAGAATGCCAGGTTGTTAGTGTTCTTGCTTTGAGGGAATATTGAGTAGAAGCCCAATGTTCATCTGCTACTTTAATACTTAATATGTACATAAATCTGTCCTTGTCGTTGTATATAAATATATTTACATATGTACAAGCCTGAATTTAGACCTCTATAAATGCCCTTTGCATCTTAGTTCTTTCTTCTATTTCCTTTTACTTTCTTCTTGTCCCACTATCATTTGGTTTTCATTAATTCCTCTTGGTATACTCATTTATTCTAATAATGTTAATCACATATTTCTTGTAGGTGGGCTATAATTCTTAAGATGCATGACAGGTTTTGCAACATACCAGCATGGAGTAGGGAACCAGTGGAGAGGACTGAAGGGCCGGCCCCAATCCCAGCTACATGGACAGCCGCCCTTCCCCCAAGAAAAATTTATTTCAGAGGACGACACAGAAGCTGCAGCTAAGGGAGAGGGATATGTCTGGTCAGAGCATACGGGAGCAAATGAAGGGGGAGGAAGAGAGAGTGGAGCACATCCTGGCCCACCAAGCCTTGATGACGATATTCCCACTCAGAGCATCCGAAATCCACAGAGAGGACCATAGGGCCCACCCCACTATGAGATACAACATCCCTCATTGACCCATAGCCCTACAGGGGACAACACTGGACACACAATGTGGGAATTGCATGCCATCTGATCCCATCACACCAAGGCAAAACACTAAGGGCGTGCAACAGAACAGCAAGGGGAACAGAGCAACGAAGTCCCCAGGGAATACCAAAAAATTGATTTTGGGACCAGGGTTTGGCACCCCATCAGACTCGACCAGAAAACACTCCTAAAGGCCAACAAACAGTCCTTGAACTAACTACAGGCTTTTCTTTTTGGTTGTTGTTGTTGTTTTTGTCATTGGCTTTCTGTTGTTTTGTTTTCTTTTGTTGTTTTGTTTTGCTCTGTCTTGTTTTTGTGCATGTTATTATCTCTGCAGGTCAGTCTAAATAAGATAGGCTGGATGAACAATCTGGAGGAGAGAACAATGGGACCGATGGTTCTGGGGGACATGGAAGAGGGGGAGGGGGGAAAGCAAGTGGTTTTAACAAGCCCAGGGACAAGGGAACAACAAGTGATCCAAATCGGTGGTGAGGAGTGTGTAGGAGGCCTGGTAGGGCATGATCAAGGATAATGTAACCGAGAGGAATTAATGAAACCCAAATGAAGGCTGAGCATGATAGTAGGACAAGAGGAAAGTAAAAGGAAATAGAGGAAAGAGCTAGGAGGCAAAGGGCATTTATAGAAGTCTAACTAAAGGCATGTACATATATGAATATATTTATATATGATGATGGGGAAATAGATCTATGTGCATATATTTATAGGTTTAGTATTGAGGTAGCAGATGGACATTGGGCCTCCACTCAAGCACTCCCTCAATGCAAGAATAGTTTGTTCTAGTAAACTGGAATTCCATGATGCTCACCTTCCTTACATGATCGCTAAAGACAAATAGGTGCATAAGCAAATGTGGTGAAGAAAGCTGATGGTGCCCAGCAATCAAAAGATTTAGCATCTGGAGTCTTAAAGACTTGAAGGTAAACAAGTGGCCATCTAGCTCAGAAGCAACAAAACCCACATGAAAGAAGCGTACCAGCCTGTGTGATCATGAGGTGCTGAAGGGATCAGTTATCAGGCATCAAGGAAAAAAAATCATATCATTATAAATGTGGGGGCATGCATAATGGGGACTGAAAGCCCATCTGTAGGCAAATGGACATCCCCTTATGGAAGGGTCATGGGGAGGAGAAGAGCCAGTCTGGGTGCAGTATAGCAATGATGAAACATACAGCTTTCCTCTAGTTCCTAAATGCTTCCTCCCCCCGCACTATCGCGATCCCAATTCTACCTTACAAATCTGGCTAGACCAGAGGATTTACACTGGTAGACATAGGAACTGGAAACACAGGGAATCCAGGACAGATGATCCCTTCAGGACAAGTGCTGAGAGTGTCGATACCGGGAAGGTGGAGGAAGGGTGGGTTGGAAAGGGGAACCAATTACAAGGATATACATATAACCTCCTCCCTGGGGGATGGGCAACAGAAAAGTGGGTGAAGAGAGACGTCGGACAGTGTAAGATATGACAAAATAATTTATAAACTATCAAGGGTTCATGAGGGAGGGAGCGCAGAGAGGGAGGGGGTAAAATGAGGAACTGATGCCAGGGGCTTAAGTGGAGAGAAATACTTTGAGAATGATGAGGGAAACGAATGAACAAAGGTGCTTTACACAATTGATGTATGTGCGGATTGTGATAAGAGTTGTATGAGCCCCCAATAAAATAATTTTAAAAAATAGATGCATGACAGGTTTCATAACCCTAAAGCATAGTATGTGCAGAAAACACGAGTATATCAAAGGGAAATTCTGTGATTCATTCTCTTGACATCTTGTTTCCAACTGACTAACCACTCCTTATCAATCTCCTCCAATGGCTGAGAAAGCTGGAGGGGTCAATGTCACTCCAAGCAGGATTAAAAATGTCAATCATATTCCAAACTCATAGGAACCCATGCAAACCTTCAGAACGCAGAGGGATGTGACAAAAGTGATTCTACGTACACAGGGCTGCCATCTTGGTCACAAGTCACACAAAGTCACATCCTACACTGTCCTACCTTGATGACATAGCAATGACAACCAATTCCCAAATGGGATTCTAACTACCTGTATTAGGCGGGGATGCTGGGGGGTGGGGGTGCCCACTAAGGGCCTAGTTTTGTATCAGCTGCAGCCAAAATGAAGACTCTTTATGGACGTACAGTAAAACTTGGCCTTAGTTTAACAACCTGAAAGGCTCCTACCCTCCTTGTCTTCCTTCTGCCCTGTAACTGGCCTCACACAATGAAGTGGAACCCACAAACGGTCCATCTCACAGTGAAGTGGTTGTAGAGCCACCAGGCTCTTCATCACGGATGTGAATGGACAAACCCCCAAGACCAGACTCGGGGTAATTATGATTCCTGAGGACATTTAGAACTCAGAAAAGCCACTAGACTCGTGAATATGACTGATTACAACAAGAAGAGATTAAAATCAGTAAAGGCTAAAGGCACAACCAAAAAGGGCAGAGTCCAGGAGAGATGAAGTGTGGGTTGCCTTCCCCGCCCTGCCCCCACCTGTCTTTCTCAGTTATGGACAGGCGAATTCTCTCAGTAGTGGTGCGTGCAAACCCCACCCCCACCCCACCCCCTGTCCAAGGATGCTCATCTGAACCATGGTATCCAGGATTTTTATTGGGGATTGAATTGTACCCTAGTAAGTATTTGTCCATTTGGCTGGAACATGATTCTCAGTGATTTACTGTTGGTGGAGAAGCTGTCTACTCCTTGGGCAAGTAAGACAGCACCATCACTTCCCATGGTTGAGACAAGGTCCTGTGGGAAGATGCTGACAGCTCAACCCAAGCTGCCGATGAACTGGACGGTCTGACCTTCGCCTGAGATAAAGCAGACACTTCCCTGCTTGTTCCCTGCAAAGTTGCTGAAGCACAACCTCTGCAAAAGGTTAGCTCTACTCCCTATTCCTGGCTTTGTCCTCCCCTTGAGCTTCTGATAACATTCCTTAAGCAGCCTTGCCTGCGTGAATACGTGCACGGAAGTTGCTGGGCAGTCTTCTCCATCAACAGGGGAAAGGTTCCACCTGGTCTCAGCTTTCTGTCTCCTGTCTTTTATTGAGCCCCCCGCCATCCTCCCTCCCTCCAGTGTTCCAGGCGCTGTGCAGGTCACGACAGCAGTTATATAATGTCATTTGGCAGTCCCCGCCTAGATGGCATTTTGTTATGGTGGCTCTAGCAAGTCAAGACCCTTGATGTGGGTTCCATGTGCTCCGTGCACTTGTCTACACCTCATGGTTGGACCAGACTGGATAGTTCTGACGTAGTAAAGGTTCGTTCCTTCCTGCACAACACATCGGCTCGACAAGTCACTTAATGGACATGTTTGGAAAGAGACTCCTACGAAGGCTGATTGCATTTCTGCCATCAGTTTCCTGTGTAAGGGCGCTGGGTACTTTTCCTCCATGCATCCTACTCAGCAGGTCGGTGACACACACAGGCTATTGAATGGGTATGAGTTCTAAGTGATAGCTCATCTATCAGGATGATGACGATGACCATTGTGACATCTTCAGATTGAGACGTGTTAGTTCTTGCCTAATCCTGATAGTGTTCTAGGACTTCTCAAGCACAATTTCTGGAACCAACTAAGAAGAGAGAGAGAAAGGAAGGGAAGAAAGACAGACACCTCAAGCAGGCAGTATACTTCTCTAGCTCCATAAATGATCGACGAATCATATGGAACTTTAATTTGTTCTACACTCCTAAAACACTTAATAATGTTCATGGAAATGCTTTACTTATTGGCAAGTCAGACAATGATTTCAGCAAGTCTGCTCCAGTGGATAAACTCCGTAAGTGGGAAGCATCGGGAGAGAAGTAGCCAAGCAGTTGGCTGCTAAGCACAAAGTGTGCTTCTCCCTGGAAGAAAACCGTGGGAGTCTGCTTCCACAAAGAATTACAGTTCCCCAGGGAATCCAGGACAGAGAAACTCCTCAGGACCAATCATGAGAGTAGCAATACAAGGAGGGTAAGGGAAAGGTAGGGGGATAAACAGGGAAACTGATCACAATGATCTACCTATCACTCCCTCCCTGGGGGATGGACAACAGAAAAATGGGTGAAGGGAGACAGTAGTCAGTGTAAGACATGAAAAAATAATAATTTATAAATTATCAAGGATTCCTGAGGGACGGAGGGTGGGATGGGGAGGGGGAAAATGAGGAGCTGATGCCAAGGGTTTAAGTTGAAAAACGTTTTGAAAATGATGATGCAACAAATGTACAAATGGGCTTGACACAATGGATGGATGGATTGTGATAAGAACTGTATGAGCCCCCAATAAAATGATTAAAACCAAAAAGATGTACAGTCTTGCAAACTTGATGGGGAAGGTACTCCTCTTTTCTACAGGGTTGTTTTGAGGGGAAATTGACTTTGAGGGCAATGGGTGTTTCACTAAACATATAAGTAGGTTAAAACATTTCATTTTATGGTCAACTTTTCTAGGTATAGGCCATATTCTTTTACCTTTATTTTTATTATAAAAGCCAACTTTTGATGCCACAACAGGGGTAAACCTTGACAGCATTATGCTGAATTAAATAATTATAAAATAGGCAAATATATAAAAACCAAAGATTATTAGTGGTTACAATAGTGGGATGGAGGGGGAAGGAGTAGCTTTGTTTTCAGATTTGAATTTAAGCTGAGGGCGGTGGGATAGTGGGGAAAGAACAGTGGTGCAACATGTCTAGTGAAATCAGTGCCATTGAACTATAAATGTGAAGGTTGTCATGTTGGTGTGTGTGTCTTCACCACAATAAAAAGAAATAAAATTTTAAAGAAACTTAGATGAGAAATATTACTATCAGATAAAACAGAACCCAAGGCTAGCTGTCTTACACAGGAACAGTAAGGGTATTTTCCATTGATAAACATTTTGTTCCACTGAAGATATAAGAGACATTAGCCTTCATGCTTTAAAAAGCATAGTTTTGAAATACATAAAGCAAATAAGTTGCTCTAAATACTCAAGAGTAGAGTCCATGAATGGTTCATCACAGGCCTGTAACTGGGAATAGAAATTCCATATGACGCAACAGTCTCTACTTGTTATCTGCCCAAGAGAAGTAAAAGTCATAGCATGACCAGATACATGCAGATCCATGTTCATGGCAGCCCTGTTCACAATAGCAATATGGGCAGGTAAACCAGCAGCCATCTAGCTCAGAAGCATCAAAGCCCACAAGGAAGAAGCACACCAGCCTAGGTGACCACGAGGTGTAGAAGGGACCAGGTATCAGACATCAAAGAACAAAAAATCATATCAGTGTGCGTCCACCTTCCCAATATGATCACTGAAGACAAATGGGTGCATGAGCAAATGTGGTGAAGAAAGCTGATGATGCCTGACTATCAAAAGATATAGCATCTGGTATCTTAAAGGCTTGAAGGTAGACAAGCGGCCATCTAGCTCAGAAGCAACAAAGCCCACAAGGAAGAAGCCCACCAGCCCTGTGTGACCATGATGTTTTGAAGGGAGCATGTATCAGGCATTAAAGAACAAAAAATCATATCATTGTAAATGAGGGTGAGTGCGGAATGGAGACCCAAAACCCATCTCTAGGCAACTGGACACCCCCTTACTGAAGGGTCATGGGGAAGTGACAAGCCAGTCAGGTTTCAGGGTAGCAACGATGAAGCATATAGCTTTCCTCTACTTCTTAAATGCTTCCTCCCCCCACTATCATGATCCCAATTCTATCTTACAAATCTAGGAACTGGAAACACAGGGAATCCAGGACAAATGACCCCTTCAGGACCAGTGCTGAGAGTGGCGATACCTGGAGGGTGGAGGGAAGGTGGGTAGAAAGGGGGAACAGATTACAAGGATCTATATGTAACCTCCTCCCTGGGGGATGGACAACAGAAAAGTGGGTGACAGAACATGTCGGACAATGCAATATATGACAAAATAATAATAAATTATCAAGGCTCATGAGGGAGGGTGGGTTGGGGAGGGAGGGGAAATGAGGAGCTGATATTAAGGACTTGAGTAGAAAGCAAATGTTTTGAGAATGACGAGGGCAACAAATGTACAAATGTGCTTGACACAATGGATGTATGGATGGATTGTGATAAGAATTGTATGAGCCCCCAATAAAATTATTTTTTCTTTATTTTTTTTAGAATGGTGATTGGTGAGTGACTGAGTTTGTGGAGAATGATTGAATTTGTGGTGAGTGAGTGAGTGAGTGAGTGAGTGAGTGAGTGAGTGAGTGAGTGAGTGAGTGAGTGGTACTGTTAGGTAGCTTAGCCTAGGGAATTGGGAAGTCTATTTACGCATGCCCAGGAGAGCCAGCATAGGACAAAGCTGGATCTTCCGCCGATGGGCGTTACACCTGGAGCAGCCCACCTGGGCCAGGTGATTGCAATTCAGTCAATGGGATCGACCTGGGGTCGTTCACCACGCCTCCCCCGGGAACCCTTGAAAAGGCAGGGACCGGAAGGGAGAGGGATCTTGTCTGGTCGTCTTTGTGGGAGGAAACTTGGGAGAGAGATCTTTGCGTGACCCCAGCAGTCTCTGCCAGGCTGCAAGGTCAAAAGGAATCCTATGGGTGCCGCGTAAAACCTGAAGCTTCTTTTAACTCTCATTAAATTCACTTGGATCATGAGCCTGGCTTCCGCGTGAAATCTTTCTCGTGCGGAGCCAAGGACTGAGATTGGAATTTAGCCCGGAGAGAGAGACCTTATAGTACTTTAGTGGTGAATGAGTGTGTTAAATGATTTTTTCAAGAGATTTTACCCCCCAAAAAAATAAATAGATGAAATAAAAGTTTTTATCAAAAGAATGAAGAAAAGAAGAAATAGCAAGATGCAAACAACCTAAATCCCCACTGGTGGACATTATCTAACTAAACTGGTCCATATTCACAAATCTGACATGTCTTCCAGATTTTTTGTCAAGGACTTCCATCCAGCATTGCATTAGTTCACTGAGACATTGCAATTGGTGTCTACCAATTCCTGAGCCGTGATGTTTGGCTGGCGCCTTCAGTGCAGCTTGCCTTCTTCCTTCAGCCACATTGGTTCTTGATGATACGCTGTTCTCTTGAAATGGTTGAATGTCAGCTTTTTTTGGTTCACTGATTCTGTGTATTCTTTCTACTGTCTTCTTTTCTTTTTTTTCAAAACCATTTGGTTGGGAGCGAATACAGAAGTCATATCATTCCATAGTTCAATCATCTCCAGCAGTATTGACAATTGCTACCACAATCAGCTTCCAAACATAATTTCCTCCTTGAGCTCCTTGACATCAGCTCCCTTCCGTCTCCTTTTGCTGTTTCTTGCGTCCTTCATCATTTTGCCCCGAGAATCCTTCACTGTGATAACTCGAGACTTGAATTTTTCCTTCAGTTCTTTCCATTTGAGGTATTCTGTGTGGGCGATTCTCTTTTGCTTTACCTCCTAGATATATAAAGATTACAGTAGCGTCACAGAGAAATGGGAGAGAGTAACATAAAGAAGTCAGACACATTTCATGGAAGCATGCTCACCTCCTGGATGGCCATGATCTCAACAGTCAGGTCCACGCACAGTGCAGACCGAGAGGGCAGGAGAGAGAGTTACTGCTAACCAAGGCTTATATATCTTTAGGGGCATGCATGCCCCTTAATTACAGGTAAAGACATATGTCACAGGAAGGGGTTGTACAATAGGCCATACAAATAGGAGGGGGTATACAATGGGCATAAGTGTAACAGGAAGGGGATGAGCGAGGGATGTAAACTTCATAGGAAGGGGAGGGACTAGAGGCATGTGTGTGACAAGAAGGATGGACCTTACTTTCATGACGGCGGCCTAACCTTGATCATCCTTCAGTGGCTAGACCTCCCTGGGCTCTCCTTCAGGGAGACAATCTACTACTATTATCAGAAGGGAATGGGCCCTACAGGGTGGGACAGACTACACAGTCTGATTGCTTTAGATGGCTGATAATCCTTAAGGAGGATAACCTCTGACCTACTTTCATTGACCTCCAAGTGTGTAGTCATTTACCATGTGTAGCAAGCAGCTAAGTTTGGCATATATATGGGAGACAACTTGGGAGAAATCTTTCTGTGTCCCACATCTGTTCACCTGTTTTACTTTGTTGTAGCTTACTGTCCATTCCCAGAAAGAAAACAACCCAGGCCACTGACAAGTTCAAAAGAAAAAGTTTTATTACCTGCACAGGGACTGTCAGCCCTCTTGAGGGGAGACTGAGCAGTGGCCTGTCTAAGTTTCCAAAGGTTTTTATACTTTGGCAATGTGCAGATACGCAAGCAAGCAGAGTACAGAAGCAGGATGTTGAGGTTAGCCATTCTTAGTTGAACAATCACTGCTCTTAGTTCTTCCAAGCCTTCTGAACATGCATCTCCTTCGGTACACTCCGTTGTGCTTGTCAGCACAGCCCGCCTCCCTAATATCAGCTAGTTCGTTTATAGTTCATGATGGCTCTGTCAGCGCAACACGGCTTCACTCTTGTCAAGGCTGTTTACGCTTTTCCTAGAGCTACTGCAATCCCTCCTGTAGCCAAGTTCAAATCGTTGAATCTGCTGTCGCGGCCGGGTATGTGGTGGGCTTAGCACTCCGAGTTTTATGGCTTGTGCTTTCGGTGTAATAAATGCCACTAGCTTATTGATTATTATTGGTCCAAATGTGAGGCTTAACAGGCGGAGGACTAGGGATCTGACTGAGGCTGTTACTAGGGTAGTTAGCCAGGGTGACCAATTAAATAGCTTTTAAACTAATTGGTTCCATCATTTCTTTTCTTGTCTCCTCTAATCTTTTCCTAATGATTCCTGAGTGGTTTGCATAAAAACAACAAGCTTCTCCCAACGCCATGCTCAGCCCTCCTTGTTTCAGAAAGAGCAAGTCGAGCCCTTGGCGGTTTGGCAACACCACTTCTGCAAAGGAGTCTACGGATCTTTCTAAATGGGAAACTGATTTTTCTAATCCTTGCAAATCCAAATCAATTTGCTAAGAGTCTGATAGTTTCTGTTTCCTGGTATTAAAGCAGCTGATCCGACTGCGGCTGATCCCACAATTCCAAGTCCTGCTAACAGTGGGACCAATATTGGGGCTCTTGTAACTTGTCCAGAAATTCCAAAGTGATCCCTACTTCCTTCACCAGAACACAGGTACACTTGAGGAATAACATGCACTAGTACACAAATACCTAGTCCGCTGCTAACACTTGGGAAAAGAGACAGAGTGTTAGTCCTGTGGAACAAGCAACCCATGCACCTGTCTGTGGACAAATAAGGATCAACATTTTGATCAATGGAAACAGCTTCAAGGCAAAAATCTCAATACCCTGACATATTTAGGGGATAATTAGATGAATAAAAACATAGTCCTTGCCCTTGCAAATCTTCTAAAGTGAGCTTAGAATTGAGCCCGTTCTGACCCCACCTACAGACTGACTGCTGCTTAGTGTATGTAATTCTTCATACTAATGTTTTTAATTTGATCACAGTCTGTACCAATAGTGCTATTTGTACCTGGGCCTACATAGAAAGGGGGAGCAGGATTCAGACAAAGCCAACAATCAGCTGTGAGGTTAGGATTTGAGTTCATAAATTGGAATACAGCGCCCAGAGTATCAAACACAGAACCTTCAGGTGGCTCCTGAGTAGTGGGAAGGCCTTTTGAGTTGGGTTGGCGGTGAACGGGAAAGTCACTGAAGATCTGGAGAGTGCGGCAAAGGGATCTTAGTGACACGCCTCTGCGGCTCCTCAGGATTTATCACTAGGGTTGGGCCTGTAGGGACGGGAGGTTGCCATATTTTACATTTCTGGGTGTAACGGCTGTCCTGGGATCTCTACCATTTACATAAAGTTGAATTCTCCATGTTTTCCCCGTGAACCGCTTCTGTTCCCAATCACGCTTGAATCCGATTATAGTTGGTTTACATTTGAAAATTGTACAGGTGGCGGGATTAAGCCCCTCAGACTTTAGTTCCATATTTTCAAAAGTAGTATCAGGGTCTTCTCTAACAAATTTCCACCCTTTAGATGATAAGTTTTACAACCCCAAGCTGCACAGTGGTCATGTCCCTCCCCTTGGCAGTTAGGGGTCCATCAGCCGGGCATATACAGAAATGGTCATTTCTAAGCTGGTTTTTTTTTTATTTACATTCGAGCATCCCCTTGGGGTGTAGGAATTACTATATCTCTGCCCGCCAATGATCTTTACACACAACTCAGGTTCAAACAAATCACACAAGTCAAAGCGGAAAACAGGGTCATATCCAGTGTAAGAGGTTACATTTTCCCCGCAGGAGGTTCAAGTAACAGTTCACAGATGTGTTTGCGGTTGATGGGGGAAACGGAGGGTGCTGTCGGCGATATACAGACAGACAAAAACAATTATGTTCTGTAAAGCCTTAATTTTAAGGGGGCTTCCGTCTCTCTGAGTGTCCATCTTTTCGGGATATGCTCGGGGAGGGCTTTCTTTATTTGTGACTGATGAATCCACAGCCCCTTCCCCACTACTGTAACAGCAGTTGGTGTTGTAAGTATCACCTGGTATGGGCCAGTCCACCTTGGTTCTAAGGTGTCGGGTTGGTGCTTCCTTACCCACGTCCAGTCTCCGGGTTGCAAGTTGTGGGCTGGCTCTTCATCTTTCCCTTGATTGGGCCCAAAATGAAGATGTTGGAGCAGATGATTTGTCTCACCTGCTGCACAGCCTGCAGGCACTTGTGAGGGAACGATTAATGACTTCCATTATTTCTACTTCCTTCAATCTTGGGAGGATGGGGGAAGGTCTGCCAAACACAGATTCAAATGGGGTCATGCTTTTCACATAGGGAGTGCATCGGACTCGAAGTAGGGCAGAAGGTAAAGAAAGGATCAACCCAGCTCTCGCCAGTTTCTAAATGCAACTTAGCTAGCAATTCCTTTAGGGCTCTGTTTATCCTTTCTACTGCCCTGAACTTTGGGGCCTATAAGCCCAGTAGAGCTTCCAGTTAATATTTAGAAGCTTTGCTAAGACTTTAGTAATTTGAACAATGAATGCTGGGCCATTGTCAGACGCCAAGGTGGTGGGAAAGCCAAATCTACAGACAATTTTAGTTACTAATAATTTACACACAGTGGCAGCAGTTTCCTTCTTCGTTGGGAAAGCTTCCACTCATCCAGAATAGGTGTCCACGAACACCAGCAAACACCAGTAGCCATACTTTCTAAGTTTAATATCCATAAAGTCCACCTCCAGAATTCTCTGGGACTACCACCTCGAGCTCGTGGTTGGGGTGGCTCCTTTTCTTTCCTAGGGTTGTTTCCCCCGAGCACAGTGCAAGCCACGGTGGGTGACATCTGCCACCCAGTGTCCAAGCCTGGGTATGTAAAAGTGCCTGAGGAGCAACTGAGGCAGTTTAGAGGATCCCGAGTGCAAACCTTCATGTGGTCCTTGAATCAGAGCTCTCCCCAGAACTTCTGGCATGAATCTTCTTCCTTTGGGATGGAGCAGCCACCCTGGAGGCTCCGAGTCTCTTTGGCAGGCCAGCTCTTGACTTACCTTTAGGTCATTTTCCGAGTATGCAGGTTGTGGCGGTAACACGGGGGACGGCATGAGGACGGCCACTACCTCAGGGGGATTGGTGGTATAATCCTGGTGTTCGAGATCCACCGGTCGGGGGACTGGTTAGGAAGGGCTCAACCATAGGTCCCCCACCACAGCAATATCCTGTCTCAGTCTAAGCTTCCTAGCTTCTACAACTAGGATGGCCGTGGCAGCCTCAGCTCGCAAGCAGCTTGGCCATCCTGCAGCTACAGAGTCCAGTTTCTTTGAAAGATTGGCCCCAGGTCAATTCCATGGCCGCAGGTTCTGAGTTCACACTCCTTTTGCGGTGCCTCCGGCCTCATGTATGAACAAGTAGAAAGGCTTTTCTGTGCCCGGAAGGGCAAGAGCGGGTGCCACCATGAGCACCTTTTTCAAGGATTCAAAGGCTTGCTGTTCTACCTTAGTCCATTTAAGTTCTTTTTTTTTTTCCCGATTGGCATCGTAGGTATGCAGCTTTATTGACGCACAGTTGAGCCTTTCTTGCAGATTCCCTGTACCCCAATTTACCGAGGACTATTAGTAGGTCCTCAGTAGCCCTTTTGCATCCCTCCAGGGTTTCAGAGGCCAGGAGGAGGTCATCTGCATACTGGAGCAAGGGGGCTTTGGGGTGTTCCTCCTTGTGTTCCTGTAAGTCTTCACTGGGTTGACTTACAGGGGAAAAGGGTGTGGAGAACAAAGCATCCTGTAAGTCCAAAACAGTATAACAAACTCGGTTTGGTGGAATAGGACTCAGGAGGGTATAAGGGTTTGGTACCGTTGGGTGGACAGTCTTTACCCTCGCATTTACCTCGCTGAGATCCTGCACCGGTCGGAAGTCCTCAGTTCCCGGCTTCTGCACGGGCAGCAGGGGAGCATTCCATCCAGACTAGCAGGGCACCAAAATGCCTGTCCCTTTTAGTCTGCATATGTGAACAGCAATACCCACCTTTACTATCCATGGAATGGGGTATTGCTTGACCCGCACCGGTGTAGCTGAGCTCAGAAGTTGTACTACCACAGGCACCTGATGCTTGGCAAGGACTGGCGGGTTGTTCTCTGCCCAAACAAAAGGAATATCTTTTAGCCATTTATCAAGACGTTCCTTTGAGGAGGAGGTCTCTTCTGCTCCTTGATAAAACACATATCCCTCTGACAATGGAACGGTGAGCACAACCTGGGCATGTTCAGGTTCAAGGTGTTCTCAGCAGGCAAGGAAGTAATTGTGGCCCCCAGTTTCCATAATAATTCCCAACCAATCAGGGCATAGGGGCACTCAGGCATTACCAAGAAGGAGTGTGTAACTGTCTCTTGTGCTAAATCTGTTATTCTGGCCATTGTCCATGGGTGTGCTTGGGTCCTCTCTGTGGCCCCTGTAATTAAAGTCTTTTCTTTTGACAATGCACCTGTAGTCTTTTTCAAAACCGAGAAGGTGGCCCCCGTGTCCACCGAGAAATGTACTGGCTGGCCCCCTACCTGGAGAGTTAGCCTGGGCTCCTGGGGCCAAGTGAAACAGAGCCCCGACCCCTTCATTCAGCTTCTTCAAACATTATTGTCTCTCGCTTGGGTTTTTCTAGGCGAGGATGAGGCCCATCCTCTCTGGTGGTGGGTCATCCGCCTCTCCTGGGATTTTCGGGGCACTGATTTCTCCAATGTCCTTCTTTTTTGCAGTAGGCATATTGATCCTCCCCCAGGGGTTGGCGGTGCCCATGGATCAGCCTCTTTATGAGTGGGCCACAATTTCCCTTTCCTGAGCCTCTGGGGCCCCCCCTGGCAGTTACTAGAATTTTAGCTAGTCTCTTTGTCTCTGTCGTGGTGGGGTCATCTCTGTTGTTATCCACCCGCTGAGCCACTTCTACCAATTCACTAAGATTTTTCCCTTCAAACCCTTCCAACTTCTGCAATTTCTAATGTCTGGGCCGACTGAGTAACAAAGACACTATTTATTGCCCTCCTGTTTTCGGGGGCCTCCGGGTCGATAGGGGTATAAAGCCTGTAGGCTTCCATCAGTTGCTCTAAAAAGACAGCCAGAGATTCTCCTGTAAGAGCCTGTAAAGTCTCACTGACCTTAGATAAATGTGTAGGTTTCCTGGCCGCTCCATGGAGGCTCTGAAAAAGAAACTGGGGATACCTGGTCAAGGCTTCCTGGCCTTGCAAGGAGTTTGGATCCCACATTGGTCCGGAGTGGGAAAAAGAGCTTCTCTCAAGTGGGGAGTGCCCGCTGACTGCCCATCAGGCCCAATGATTGCCTTCTGGGCTCTCTCTGGATGCGCTCCCGTTCCTCTGATGGGAACAGCACCTGGAGAAGTTGCTGACAATCGTCACTGGTGGGTTGATTAGTGTGGAAAACAGTTTCTAGCAAAGAAATCAGACCTTGTGGTTTGTCAGAAAAGGAAGATTTTGTTTGCTTCCAATTATACAAATTATTAGATCTCTCTGGAGCTAGAGTTATACCTCAGTCCTTGGCCCCATGCGAGAAAGAATTCACGCCGAACTCTGGTTCGTGATCCAAGTGAGTTTTATGAGAGTTAGAAGAAGTTTCAGGTTTACACGGCACCCATAGGACTCCTCCCGACCATGCAGCCTGGCGGAATCTGCTCAGCATCACCTGGTCTCTCTTTCTTGACTCTGGGCTCCTGCCTTTTCAAGGATTCTATGGGGAGGCGTGGTGGACGACCCCTGATTGACCCCATTGACTGAATTGAATTCACCTGGCCTAGGTGGGCCAATCCAGGTTTAGTGCCCACCCATACCTACCAGCGGGAAACCTGAGCCTCTGAGCATGTGCAGTGCACTGCTCCTTGTTCCCGTGCTTGGCTCTCTGGGCATGCGTTAACAGACATTCCCCATCCCTAGGCTAGAACTACCTAACATTGCCCCCTGAAGAGATATGAACCCAAATCTTTGGAGTACTGGACAACAACATCGCTAGCTACTTCCTGCTGGCAAAGAGGGCGAAGTGGGATTGGGTCCATACCCTTCCTACTCTGTTAGAAGGGGTTGTCCATTTAGAACTCAGGATGGATAAGGTCGAGGTGGGTCCAGGAGACGGTGGTCCCGGTGCTGGCACACTTGGTTCAGAGGCCTTGGTAACCTGAGAACTAGAAAAACAAACAGACAATAGGTGAACAGTTTAAGTGAGACATGGATAAGATTGTAAGGTGGCAGTGCCCTTGAATTTAGGTTAGTGACATAGGAAATCAATAGAAACCTTGTGGTACCCAGCTATCAAGAGAGATAGCATCTGGGGTCTTAAAGGCTTGAAGGTAAACAAGTGGCCATCTAGCTCAGAAGCAACAAAACCCACAAGGAAGAAGCACACCAGCTTGTGTCGAAGGGATCAGATATAAGTCATCATCAGAAAAAAAATCTACCATAGTGAATGGGGGGGAAGTGCAAAGTGCAGAGTGGAGACCCAAAGCCCATTTGTCGGCCACTGGAGATCCCCTTGCAGAGGGGTCTAGGGGAGGAGATGAGTCAGTCAGGGTGCGATGTAGCACCGATACAGTTCCTAAATGCTTCCTCCCCCCCAACTATCATGATCCGAATTCTACCTTGCAATTCTGGATAGAGCAGAGGATGTACACTGGTGCAGATAGAAGCTGGAAGTGCAGGGAATCCAGGGTGGATGATACCTTCAGGACCAGGGGTATGAGGGGCGATACTGGGAGGGTAGAGGGTGAGTGGGTTGGAAAGAGGGAACCGATTACAAGGAACATGTGACCTCCTCCCTGGGGGACGGACAACAGAAAAGGGGGTGAAGGGAGACGTCAGACAGGGCAAGATATGACAAAATAATAATTTATAAATTATCAAGGGCTCGTGAGGGAGAAGGGAGCGGGGAGGGAGGGGAAAAAAGAGGACCTGATGCAAAGGGCTTAAGTGGAGAGCAAATGCTTTGAAAATGATGAGGGCAAAGAACGTACAGATGTGCTTTACACAATTGATGTATTTATGGATTGTGATAAGAGTTGTATGAGTCCCTAATAAAATGTTTAAAAAAAAAAAAAAACCGAAATCTTGGGACTAACAGGCATGAGAGTTTGGTCACTGTAAACACAGGAACGGAGTAAAGGTGTTCACTGGCCTAAAGGCTGTGCGGGGTCTGAGGTAGAATCATCTGTGTAGCCCTCATCTGTCCTGGGTTGGCGATGAAATATCATCCTAAGACTGTCCAGTGGCTCACAGTAGTATTCGTCTGTTCCCACAGTTCCTGTGGGGGAATCTGAGGCTCCTCCACTGTGAGGAACAACTGGAAAGCTATAGAGGGACAAGGATGAGGTCCGATGACTATGCAGGTGTGCAGCTTGGACAGTAGGTCTCGGCCTAGGAGAGGAGCTGGACATTCAGGGATCACAAGGAAGCTGTGAGAAAAATAGAAGTTATCCCAAAGACATCTGAGAGGCTCGGTAAAATGTTTAACTACAGGTTTTCCTGACACTCCCCGAATGGAGCAGGTGCGGGGTGCCAGGGGTCCAGGGAAGGAAATAAGGACAGAGAAGGTGGCTCCAGTATCCAAAAGGGAAGTTCACTGACCTTCCTGCCACGTCGATGCTCACCCTAGGTTCCAAACCAGTAACAGTTATCTTTTGCTGCTGGGCCATCCGGACCGGGCGCCTTCAATCCTCCTCCTCCATTACCAGCTGCACGTTAGCCTATGGGTGCCTCCCCTCCAGGTTTTGGGCCTTAGGACAGAGGCCAGCCCAGTGGCCAGTCTGCTTGCAATGGATGCATGGCATCTGAGGAGGCGTGTTCCGGTTAGGGCAATTCCTAGCCCAATGACCCGGTCACCAGCAAATGTAGCACTTGGTACCTGGTTCAAAGGTCTGGATAACCTGGGAGGCATTCGACGGGTGTCTGTTATTGAGTGCAGCCAATACCTGGGCATGCCTAATGTCCTTTCTTTCCTCCTTCTCCCTGGGTCGAGCCTCCCCTTCCTGCTCTCTATTGTAAAAGGCCAAATTAGCACAAGCAACCATCTCCTCTAGGGTAGCTCCTTCAGGCTCTTGTTAAAGCCAATATGCTTGTCGTGAGAGCCTGCAGAAATCAGAGGTTAGCCAAAAGACATTGGAGTGGTGGTAAAGGCTTCTGTCCCATTTTGGAACTCCCTGGATTCCCGTCTGCTTCTGGGGAGCCTTTGAAAGGGTAAAATGAACATGTAAAGCGACAACACACACAAACAAAAGCAGCGAGCAAACAACAAGAATGCCAAGACCCGTGAATAGCCACGGGGAACCAAGAGGGGCCCTGTCCCTTTCAAGATACAGGAGTTCCACAGGGACGTCCCCCTGGGACCTCGGGCGACTGTCATATGCCGCATCCAGCTGACAATTCGCCCCCAAAGGTGAGCCGTTCAAGTCACTTACCAAAGGTAGTTGCTCAAATCAAATGAACTGGGGCGAAGGCACGTCTCTTTGGAAACACCCTAGTTCTGGGGAGAGCACTCCTATAAAAAGTCTCCTTTCTAGACTCAAAGCCCATCAGTAGCCAACCAGACACCCGTTACTGAAGGGTTGTGGGGAAGAGATGAACCAGTCAGGGTGCAGGGTAGCAATGATGAAACATATAACTTTCCTCTAGTCCTTAAATGCTTCCTCCCCCGCACTATCATGATCCCAATTCGACCTTACAAATCTGGCTAGACCAGAGGATGTACATTGGTACATATAGCAACTGGAAACACAGGGAATCCGGGGCAGATGAGTCCTTCAGGACCAGTGGTGAGAGTGGCGATGCCTGGAGGGTGGAGAGAATGTGGGGTAGAAAGGGGGGAACTGACTACAAGAATCTACATATAGCCTCCTCCCTGGGGGAGGGACAGCAGAGAAGAAGGCAGGGGGAGACATCGGACAGTATAATATATGACAAAATACTAATAATTTATGAACGATGGAGGGTTCATGAGGCAGGGGGGAGTGGGGAGGGAGGGGGGAAATGAGCAGTTGATATTAAGGGCTCAAGTAGAAGGCAAATGTTTTGAAAATGATGAGGGCAACAAATGTACACATGTTCTTGACACAATGGATGTATGTATGGATTGTGATAAGAATTGTATGAGCCCCCAATAAAATGATAAATTTTTTTTAAAAAAAGGTCTCCTTTCTAACCAGGCTCGGACAGTGGCAGTAGGATCTCGGTGGGGCCTCCAAATGTTGTAGCCTTCTGTCCGTTCCCAGAAAGAAAACAACCCAGACCACCGGCAAGTTCAAAAGAGAAAGTTTTACCTGTGCAGGGACCATCAACCCTTGAGGGGAGACTGAGCAGTGGCCTGTCTAATTTTCCAAAGCTTTTTATACTTTGGCAATGTGCAGATATGCAAGCAAGCAGAGTACAGAAGCAGGATGTTGAGGTTAGCCATTCTTAGTTGAACAATCACTGCTCTTAGTTCTTCCAAGCCTTCTGAACATGCATCTCCTTCGGTACAGTCTGTTGCGCTTGTCAGCACAGCCCGCCTCCCTAATATCAGTTAGTTCATTTATAGTTCATGATGGCTCTGTCAGCGCAACACGGCTTCACTCTTGTCAAGGCTGTTTACGCGTTTCCTAGAGCTACTGCCCTTCATGATTTCTTCCATTTGCTTTAGTTTTGCTACAGTCAAGAGCAAGTTCCAGAGTCTCTTTTGACATCTACTGGCTCTTTTCTTTACTTGCTGTCCTTTTGTTTTCTTCATAGATAAGGTTTTTATGTCACCCTGCAACTTACCTGGTCTTTGATGTTAAAAGAAAATGTTCTCGAGAATGGTCTCTAAAGTCAGGTAGAACATACTCAAGGTCATTATGGGTTCTCGTGAACTTGTTTCATTTTAATTTTGTTTTGTTTCAACCTGAACTTGCATATGAACAATTGATGGTCTGTTCGCTGGTTGGCCTCTGGCCTTGTTCTGACCGATGCTATTAAGCTTCTCCATCATCTTTTCCGACAGTGCCATCAATTTGATTCCTGCGTAGTCTTCCTGGTGATGTGTTTTTAACTGTTCACTGTCCGTTAGGTAGGGGCTTACATTTCAGATCATCATTTGGGGATTCATTCAACAACCTAACCTGCATATCAAAACTCTCAGTAGTTTCCCTGTCCTCCCACAACGACCTTTTAGCTCTTGAAGGAGTTTTTATTTAATCATTTTTGTGGGGGACTCTTGCAACTCTTATCACAATCCATCCACCCATTGTGTCAAGCATATCTGTACATGTGTTGCCAACATCATTTTCAAAACATTTTCTTTCTACTTGAGCCCTTGGTATCAGCTCCTCATTTTTCCCTTCCCTCTCCCACCCTCCCTCCCTCATGAACCCTTGATTATTTATAAATTATTGTTATTTTTCCATGTCTGGCACTGACTGATGTTTCCCTTCACCCACTTTTCTGTTGTCCATCCCCCTGTTTTGGGTTTTTGTTTAAACAACGAATGTGATGCCGTTTCCCTTGAGTGTGTCATCCTATCTGGGACGGTCCAATTCAAAATGGTCCACACAGTTCCTTTCAGGCCACCAGTGCCTTGGAGCTCAATCTTGGAGCAGTCCCTGGAGAAAGGCACCGTGCGTGGTGAAATGGAGGGACAGTGAAAGAGAGAAAGGCCCTCAACACGATGGACTGGCACAGTGGCTGCAACCATGGGCTCACACAAAATAATTAATTATAAGGACGGCACGGGACCGGGCAGTGTTTCATTCTGTTGTACATCGGGTCGCTCTGGGTCGGAATGGGCTCGATGGCACCTAACACCAGCCCGCCCTCAGAGAGCATGGCCAGGTGAGCATCACAGCTAGAGGGACTGCTGTCTCCGACATGCTGAACCTGTACTTCCTTCCTGTCGACTGTTCCAGCTCTAGGCCTCTGCACATTTCATTAGAATCTTGAGCTTGGCCTTCTCGAACCGCCCTTAGAAGTTTCCTTTTTAACTCTGACATCAGCATTTCTTCCCTTTGCTGTTGCTGTGGTTGTTAGTGCTGGGCAGAAGCGGGAGTTAGCAGGGCAGGTGAGTGGAAAGATACTCGGGGCTGGTGAAACATTTCAAGGACGCTGAGCGAGGCCAGGCCTCTTCCTCCTCTTCAGTGGTCTTCGAGGCCCAGATGCAGGAGGCTGACCACTGCAGATAACATTGTAGCTTCATTCCGGCCTTGCAGAGAGTTGTGATGGAAATTTCCCCAGCTACTCCCTCCCCCAGACCCAGGCTTTAAAACTCCTCTCCTGTCACACACTGAGGGTCCCCTGCCTCGGGAGCTCCGAAATAAACCTTTGAAATGGTTTTCTGCCTTTGCCTTCTTTCATTCTTTCTGTCGCCAAATCTACCTTACAGTCAGGTGTCATCGAGTCAGTTCCGACCCATAGTGACCCTGCATGCACAGAAGGAAACACCGCCTGACCCTGCACCATCCTCACAATGGTCCTCACGCCCAAGCCCGTTGTTACAGCCACTGGGTCAATCCATCTCGTTCGGAGTCTCTTCTGGCTCCCACGTAAATCTTTTCTTTCTCTCCTATCTTTTTCATGACCGTTTGCTTTCTTCGTGTGTGATGTGCTTGATGTCCCCCACAGCTGCTCGGGTCTTCTGTCATTCTTGTTCAATGTGTCAGATCTGTTCTTGAGAGTCCCTGAAATGCAACTGGGAGAGACTCAAGGTTGTGTGTTGGCTCTCGTGGACTGGGTTTCATTTTTTTCAGCTTCCATATGAACTTACACGTGAGCTTCACTATGAACTTACACAGTCAACCCCTGGCCTCATTTTAGCTGCTGATATTAAGCTTCTCCATCATCTCTTCCCACCGATGAAGTTCATTTGATTTTTGTATCTTGCTCTACATGAATAAAGCTGCATCAAGATTGGAGTCCGCTTTATTAACAACCTTCAATATACAAATGACACAACATTGCTTGCTGAAAGTTAGGAGGATTTGAAGCACCAGCTGATGAAGATCAAAGATTACAGACATCAGCATGGATTATAACTCAATGTCAAGAACACCAAGACCCTCATAATTGGACCAATAGGAAACATTATGATAAATGGTAGAAAGATTGGATTTGTCAAGGATTTTCTCTTGCTTGGATCCACAATCAGCTCTCATAAAAGCAACAGTCAAGAGATCAAAGAGCGTATTGCATTGGGTGAATCTGCTGCACGAGACTACATTAAAGTGATGAAAAGCAGGAGGTGCTAATTGAGGACTAAGGTGTGCCTGACCCAAGCTATGGCACTTCCAATTGCCTCATATGCATGTGAAAGTTGGAGAGATGAGTATAGACAATCAAAGGCAAAAATCTGACGCGAACACTTAAACCTTTGTCGGTGAATCACCCTCTGATGCATGCTGGACCTGACCTGGTGTTCAGCATTTTCTGTATTTTGTTTGGTTTTGGTTTTGTTCGTTCATATTAGGGAGTATCTCAGAGGTGTTATGTCATCATGTTAGGAAGCTAGAGACAGGGACAGGGGGCTGTCCCTTGGGAAGGACTCAGGCAACCATTAAACACCTATGAAAACCCTGGAACGGGGCATGCTCAAATTCAGGTCCCAAGCCAGGTGGGCAGTAGAGCTGGGCAGCCCAAACTGGGCCTGGGCCCAGCACATCACCCAGGTGAGCTTAATTCAGCCAATGGGGTCAACCAATACCTTCAACCATGCCTTCCCAGCCAGAGGTTTGAAATATTCTGGTGGCAGGAAGGCCGGTTTCTTTTTACCCTGCTCCTGGTCAGTGAGAGGTTGGAGTGGAACTCTCTCTTTGCATTTTACTTGCCCCCTCCCCTCCGCCCACCCCCCAGCGCCCGCTGGTGCCGTGCTGCTGTCTCTGGCCTCAGTTCCACACGTTTGGGCGCGCAGTCCCGCGAGGTTGCTTGTGTCCAGCTGTGAGCCCCAGCGCAGCTTCCACAAGGCTAGGCACATTCCTGAAATAGCATGTACTCTTTTGAGGCCGTAATACCTGAAACTTCTCCCTTCCCTCATAAAAACTGACTTGGTTTACAAATGGGCTTCCGTGTGAATTCTTTCTTGTGCAAAGCCAAGAACCGAGGTATTACCCACTTGAGAAACCTCACAATCAAAGGTCACCTCATGAGGTCATGTGGTATGTTCTGTTCTTTCGCATATGAAGCCCAGGACTGATGTGCCCACCGGACGGCAAGTAGAACAAGGGTTTCAGGGGCGGGGGCGGGGTTGTAAAAAGGAGACAATGTCAAGGAGTTCGGGAAGAATGTTTGGAATTGGATTGTGGCAAAATTATACGAGTCTGCTTGACATAATTGAAACTATGGCATGATATGGTACATGTATTCACTCCTAATTAATAATTTTTTTAAAACAGACTGAAGACAAAAAACACAATGTCTATAAAGGAAAAAAATAGACATTGTGTGCGGAAGACTGAAGAGGCAGCAATGTTGTTGAAGGAAGGTGACGGCAGAGAATGCTGGGAGTCCCATGTGTTGCCCAAAGAACAAACAAATCCCTCTTGACACAAGTCCGTCCAGCGTGTCCCTTAGAAGCCAGCATAGCGAGGCTTTGTCTCATACTTTGGACACAATGTCAGGAGACACCAGTCCCTTTCCCCCAGGAAAAACGTCATGCTTGGTTAAGGAGAAGGAGAGCAAAAAAGCAATCCCTGGACAAGATGGGTTGGCACAGTGGGGGCACCGACGGGCACGGGACTGGGCGGTTTCACTCAAGACCAACTCCACGGCCCCCAACAGCGACATGATTCTCAACTCCTGTGAAGGCTTTGAAGTGGAGTTAAGGCTGTGCTTTGGTAAGACTCCTGTAATCACTAACATGCACACCAAGAGCCTCAGGCTTTGAAGCTCTCGTCCTATGCATCTGACAGCTGGACAATGAATCGGAAAGGGCAGGGAGGGCACAGTGTTGGGGGAAACACTGAAAGTCCTGTGAAGAACAAACAAACCTGTCTTGGAAGAAGCGAGGGTGGTGAGACTTTGTCTCAAGTTCTTTGAACATGTTATTGTTGGGCAGAAACGGGAGTTGGCAGGGCAAGCCAAGGATGTTGTGAAAAAGCAAGCCTCCCACTCCAGCCTCCCCTCCCCTTCGGTGGCCTTTCAGGCCCAGATGCAGAAGGCTAAGCGAAGGCTAACCTTTGCAGCTAACATTGAACATTGTTGCTTAGCCCCGGATCTGCAGATAGCAGAGTCGAAATGGAAAATTTCCCAGACCCAGGCAATAAAACTCTGCACCTCTCACCTGCACTGTCTGACTTTGCGGGCCCCCACCTGGGCCCCCAGTCACCCCGCCGCAAGTGACTTCACTTGGCATTGCACCTGGCAGCCTCACCAGTCCAGGTTTTGATCCTGAGAGCTCAGAGGGGGTCGGGGGGGGGGGGGAGGGCGGGTGTCGCGGTGAGATCCACAGCGCGTGTCCGGCTGTGGTGAGGGCAGTTGGGGCTGTGACTGTTAGGGAGCCAGAATAAGGACTAAGAGGTGGTGGTGTCCCCCAGATGCCTGCATGGGGCCACGACAAACGGTCTGGAAAGAAATCATGCACATTAATCCGACACCTATGGAAAGATTCAAACTGAGCACGCTCCAACACAAGGCCCTAGGCCCAGGTGAGAGGTCCACCAGACTAGGCCCAGCCACAGGACATCGCCCCGGTGCGCTTAAACTCAGTCAATGGCGTCGGCCAATGCCTTCAACCATGTCTCCCCAGCGGAGGCGATGAGAGCCGGCCCCCAGAAGGCCAAGTCTCTCTGACTCCCCTTGCACCACACCCCAGCTTCCTCTCTCACCTCTCTCTCTGGTCCCTCTTTTAGGATTTCTCCTAGGAATACCTGAAACTTCCCTTTTCCTCATGAGAATTTCTTGGGTTACAAGCGTGCTTCTGCAGTGTGAATTCATTCAGCGTTGCGAGGCAAAAAACGGAGTATAAGCCACTCCAGAAACCTATTAGTACTAGCAACAGGCTAGTGACCTGGGTCCTGTACCCAGGAAGAGATCATCGCAGGCCAGCTGCCCACCCCCCAACTCCCGCGTTCTTTGGCCCCCATCCCACTGTGAACTGCATCCACTTACCTCCTTCCAGGAGTTCAGGAACCAGGCAGGAGGGGCGACTGGAGGAACTGGGGATCCTGCCCCCACCCTCAGTGGGGAACACCACCCCCACCCTCCAAGGCAGAGGAAGGCAACATATGAGCAAGGATTCAGTCAAGAAGGAAAGAAATGCCCCCTGATCGCTACTCGCTCTCCTTTCCAGGTACCAATTGCCATCAAGGTGACCCTGACTGCTGGTGCCCCCACTGGGGTCGGAGCAGAACTACAACCAATGCCTTTTCCAGCCACGACTTATCTGTTGTTGAGAATAACCACAGCAAACACATACTAACCCAGCAGATGCTCCAGGGACGGCCCAGCGAAGCCGGTGACAGCCCTTGAGCTGTGTGACCACCCTCCTCCTCTTTTTCCGAGTTTTCCTCCCTCCCTCCCTGCCCCCCCCCCATAAACATGAAGTTTTCAGTATCTGACCATGTTTCCATTCCACCCATAAAGTTTTCCGTGGCAAATTCCCCCACAGTGGACAGCCAATCCCTTCCTCATAGCCTAGTCTTAGTCTGGAAGCTCTGTTGAAAGTCTGTTCACTTTGGGTGGCATTTGGAACCGCTCTGCCATCGCTTCCAGCATCAGCAAACACAGCCACCAGAGTATGATGAATAGGACAGGAAGGCCGAAGAAGAATTGATGTATTTTCTTTTCTTTTTTTTTTTTACGGCTGGGGAGGGGAAGAGAGTGTCTGTCAGTGTGAGAAGTTACTTAAT
This sequence comes from Tenrec ecaudatus, assembly GCF_050624435.1. Taxonomy (NCBI): domain Eukaryota; kingdom Metazoa; phylum Chordata; class Mammalia; order Afrosoricida; family Tenrecidae; genus Tenrec; species Tenrec ecaudatus. Next base: position 109,752,190 of record NC_134541.1, on the reverse strand, counting down.
GGTTTCTCTTACTTTCTTTCCACAAAAGGCCAGCTCGCCAATGGCAACCCCCTGACTTCCTTACTCACCAGGATAGTCAGCTCCTAGCTGGAAGGGAGGGAGAAAGTGATGGGGAGTGAGTGGATGAGTGAGTGAGTGAGTGAGTGAGTGAGTGAGTGAGTGAGTGAGTGAGTGAGTGAGTGAGTGGATGAGTGAGTGGATGAGTGAGTGAGTGGATGAGTGAGTGAGTGAGTGAGTGAGTGAGTGAGTGAGTGAATCAGTGAATCAAATTGATGTATTTTCATTGCGGTGCTGGCGAAGACTATTGAACGTACCATGGACCGCCAAAAGAACCAACGCCTCGGTCTTGGAAGAAGTCCAGCCAGCATGCTCCACAGAGGGAAGGATGGGCAGACTTCTCTCACGTGCATTTTACTTTGGACTTAGTGTCACAAGAGATCAGTGCCCGGCGGAGAAGGTCGCCTTACTTGGTAAGGCAGCCAGGCAGCAAAGAAGAGGCAGACCTTTGACAAGATGGACTGACACAGGGGCTGCATCGATGTGCTCAGACGTAACAAAAATTACAGGGGCAGCACAGGGCCAGGTAGAGTGTACATATGGTGGATATGAGTCAGAACCCACGTGGCACCGCAATAGCAATAACAACATCAGCAGGAGCACACACACACAGATTCCCACCTAATCTTTCCAGCTGCTGTTTCCAATTTGATCCCATAGACCAAAGGTGGGGATCGGTCCTTGGGCCACATGATTTTTTTTTTTTTGCCGTTCACGCAGCACTTTATTTCTCTTTACACAACGCCATGTTGCTGGGGCCTATTGTTCACACATAACAGTAGAAAACTAAAATTTGCTGCGTCATCTCAGAGTTGAGAATTGCGTATAAAAAGAAACCTTACATAAATTAAAAGAATGAGTCAATTTACAGGTTTAAATGCAAACCATCTTCCAACTCAAGGCAAGTAACAGCCCCCGGGGCTCCAATGGCCAACATCAGCTAAAGAAAGGACACTTGGTCCCAAGGCTCAGATTCTTCCATCCTGCAGGCCGCACACAGCAAGGACTGGCTGCTTCCGGTCCCCTGCTGGCCTCTGGGCGATCCTGGAGCCCACAGCTCTTCCCGTTGAGCACCCTGCACACACTGGCCAGGCCTCCTCCACCCCAGGTGCCGGTGCTAGGGTTGAAATCAAAGGATTGCAGGGCATTGAACACAGACCAGGGGGACAGTTAACGTGAATACAAGGTCGAGATCAGCAACAAGGGCCACATGAAATTCACAACACCATCAAGAACGGCTGACCTCACAGACCTCACCAAAGAGAAGCAATTCTAGCCACGATATTGGGGATGAGTTCATTACGTTTGACCAGCGTGTCTCAAAAATTGTTGTGAATATCCAAAGGGCTCTTGGCAGGGGAAAGAAGGTTCCCCAGCCACACCATCGAGATAGCCCTGAATGAAGCGGACCATCAGGCCTTTCTTCGGAGGCACATATAGGTGTTTTATTTTGCTTTCCTCCCATAAAAAGAGAAGCCAAAATAAGTCTTAGCAACTCTGAAGTGTATGACTTTTCTCCCTTCATTTTATGTCATAATTGTGTGTGTGTGTGTGTGTGTGTGTGTGTGTGTGTGTGTTTAAGCTCAAACTATGATACAGATTAAAAACACCAGTGGACAAGTGTATCAACATTCTTTTGGGGACCATATTCCACATCACTTAGTTGTTCTCATATTGGGAGCAATGGAAATAAGTAAAAGGTTCTTGGTGGGGGGAGCTATATATATACATGCATATATGCAGACAAACATGCATACACATAAACAAAAAACCAAACTCACTGCCATCAGGGCCAGGGGAGAACTGCCCTGTGAGTCTTCAAGACTGCGGCTCTTGACGGGAGGAGAAAGCCCGGTCATTCTCCAGCGGAACAGCTGGTAGTTCCACACTGAGGACCTTATGGATGGCAGCCCAACGGCTAATCCCTACACCATATGTATCCCCTCCCCCTTTCACATTGAAAGAGTGCAGGCCAGAAACGCAAAAGTCCAGAGATGTGTTTCAGAGCTGAATGTTCTTGCAGTGGCTTGCCAACTTGAGGTGGACGGTCTTCATGTTCTTTCCTGCTCCAGGGTGTTCGCATTCTACATGTTTAGAGACCAGATCATCCCTGTCCCACTAATCAGATAGTCCTCTTCCTCTAATTCCCAGACCAGCCACCCCTGACACCTTCCAAGGACCCCTAGCTCTGTCCTCTAGACCTGGCCAGTCAAGTGCTCAAGGGAGATGGAGGGGACCCAGGGACCTGCTGTGAGTCTTGTCTCCATCTGTGTAAGGGGACAGCTGGCACCCTCCTACAAAAACCATGCTTCCTCCCCAAGGTGACTCTAGAGATCCCCTGGTCGGTGATGTCGGTGGCTTCAGGGTTCAGGCAGGGGTGGTGGGCTTACCTTGTGGGTCCTCAGCGTGGCACAGAGCTCAGTCCCTCCGGCCGGAATCTTCTCTCCTTCTCCACCTTGTGGTTGCCTGTGGAACTGCAGTGGGCACCTCCCTCTCCCCCACCCCACCCCGTGTCTTTGCTAGCCCCGTCCCCACACCCCAAACTCCCTCCTCAGCTCCCTGCCATGCCTCCAGTCCTCCAGGGACCCCCTCTGGCCACGCATTTCAGTCAACAGGGTCATGGCCAGGGTGCGGGGTCTGTTCCCGAGTCTCCTGGCTGAGCCCATGTCCACTGCCCAATGGCTGGGGACGGGGCTGCTATGTTCAGCCTGGAGTGTAGGTAGCAGCCAGCATCGCTGTCCGGGACACTCGGTGTGCCCTGGACCAGGAGCCACCCGGGATGGAACCAAGGTCAGGGCTACTGCAAAGTGTGTGTGTGTGTGTGTGTGTGTGTGTGTGTGTGTGTGGTGGGGCGGGGGGGGGGTGGTGTGTCCTGGAGAGCCTGTGCTGGGAAAACCCTCTCTATATACTGTCTCATCACCCCCCACCCCTCCCCACTGAGCAGGCACAGCGCTCCAGAACTCCCCCCAACGTCGGTGGTGGCACACGCAGGACAGTGGTCAAGCCGGTCAAAGACAGTTCCCCATTTCCCCACCAGGGGGCCGCCCCGGCCGGAGGACCGCGTTGAGCACCACACCTCCCCGACCTGGAGGACTTCTCCCCACTAGGTCTTCTCCTTGGCGGCAGCTGACACAGCGTGGGCCCAGGTGGTCTCAGGGGTCTGATGCCCCCCCCCCCGGCTGTGGGCAAGTCCCTGTCCTGGAAGACGGGGTGGGAGGACCAGCCAGGGTCCCTGGGTCCCGGGGAGGAGCAAGGGAGAGGGTTTGGTAGCATGTGGTTGGAACCCAGCCCCAGTGGGAGCCCAGCGCGCCCGCGAGCCCGTGGGGTGCGGAGAAGCCAGTGAGGGAGAAGAGAGAGTCAGGGGCGTGGAGGGGGTGGGTGGGGGACCTAGCCCCCGTTGGAGCCCCCAAAAGGGCTTCAAGGCCCCAGAGAGGAGTGAGGACGTGGCTGGGAGGGGGCACCCAGGGTGTGGACGGGCCCTCGGCGGTGGGGGCGGGGGAGCGGCGGGTCCGGCCCGGCCGCCAGGGGGCGCCGGCGCGCGGGTGGGCGGGGCCGGCGCCAGTCGGGGGGAGGAGCCATGGGCGCCCTGCTGCTGTGGCTGCTGCTGTCCTGGGCGCTTGGGGCGGGGGGCGGGCAGGCCCCGGGGGACCTGACCACTCCGGCCCCCTCAGAGCCCCAGGGCCAGGAGTCACTATTCGAGACTTCAAGTGAGCAGGGGCGATGCTTCCGGGGGGAGGGGGCTAAGTGTGGGGCCACCCCTGGGGGGGCCTAAGGGGCTCACTACTCTCCTCTCCCCTCCCCCAGGTGACAGGAAGTGGACAATGCTCACGAGTAGGTGAAGGACCTGGAGGAGGGGCCAGTCTCTGCCACCCTGTGTCCCTCAGAGATCCCGGGAGTGGGGGGGACATCTTTCCCCTTCACACCCTGCACCGCCCGCCGCTCAGCCGCCTGTCTATCCGTGTGTCCACCCCAGGGCCCTGCGGACTTCGGAACATCCACCCGCGCATCGTGGGGGGTCAGGATTCGCAGCACGGGGTGTGGCCCTGGCAAGGCAGTCTGCGCTTTCGCAGGTCACACCACTGCGGAGCCACCCTGCTCAGTCACCTCTGGGCGCTCACTGCGGCCCACTGCTTCAGAAAGTGAGTGGGTGGGGGGGGGCGGGAAACAGCTAGCACCAGGGGTCTGGGCTCTGGCAGGGCACCCTCAGAGCATGGCTTCCACCTGAGCCCCCTCACTGGGGACCCTGAGAGGGGAATCCTATTGAGTGTCTTCCGGAATATTCCCACACAGTTCTTTCTGTGCACTGTCCCCTTAGTTTGGAACAGATGGGACCACCATCCCTGTCCTCACCCACCCCCGTGTGTCACATTACCCCGGAAACCAAAGGAGCACCAGCTGGCTTGTGCTTCCTGGCTTATCTGGAGCAAGCAGTCTTTTCTCCGTGTATCATGATGCTGCTTCCTGGCCCAGCCGTGAGGATTTGGGTCTTCATTACAGAGTTATCATCCAAGGCTGCCATCCCTGATTTCCATCGGCAAGTGCTTCAGGTCCTCCTCACGTTCAGCAAGCAAGGGGTTGTGTCCTCTTTATCTTGAAGGTTGTTAATAAGCCTTCCTCTGATCCTGATGCCACAGTCTTCTTCATATAATCCAGCTTCTCCGATGATTTGCTCAGCATGCAGATTGAATCTAATGAGAGGGTGCAACCCTGCAAAATCTTACTTGCAGGCGTCATCAGTGTTGTTCTCTCATTTGGGCATTCTGTTGGGCCCCCCTTCTGTGGACTGGGTACAAATGGCATTTGAAATACCAGCAATACACAAGCCACCTTGCTGTGACAAACTGGCACATGGTAATTGCTCAGAATACGGGTGGAATACAGATTGTGAGAGCTCACAACCCTGCCAGGCTCCTATCCTGATTTGGAACCATGCAGTAAGTAGTCCCGTGTTTTAGCGCCACTGCCTCTTGGTCCATGTATAGCTTCTGCATGAACACTGTGTTCGTCTGGGTAGACTAGAGAAACAAATTCATAGACATACATATGTGTGTAAGAAAGAGGTTTATATACAAGAGGAATTGAACATTGAGAAAGCATCCCAACCCAGTCCTGTCCAAGCCCATAAGTCCAATATTAGCCAATGTCTGATACCAATCTATAAAGTCCTCTTCAGACTCACAAAACCCATGCAATGATGTCAAATGCAGGACGATCACAGGCCAGTGGGTGGAAAGTCTTTGGATTCAGTGGCATTGTAAGCATGGCAGCGCTGGCAGGGGTCTCTAGGTGGCTTTTCCGGCTTCAGAGGTCTGGTTGCATCAGGGTAGGTCCATGTGTCTTGTCTCTCGGGGTGTGATAGAGAGAAGTGTCTCACGCCTGCAAGGAGGAAGTACTGGATTTCCCAGAATTCTCAGGAGAAGGCCATGCCCACACAGAGGCCTCATTGGCTCTGATCTGATTGACAAGCTAGACTCCACCCTACAGTCTTAATCCTCAAAATGACAATGATATACCTACCCCAGACCACCCCTTGTCAATTTGACACTCAGATAACTCTGTAACCATATATAATTTTCAAACAAACAATAACAAATCATATCTTTATCTAATCACACTAAAATGCATACAATTCAGTATTGCCACCCTCATTTAAATGTAACATTTTATACATGAACAAAACAAAAATATCCTATGCCTAACAATTGCAGTTAAGTAACACCAACACCTTAAGCCTATAATCCTAGGGGTATATTCATCCACCTATGAAAGTTTGTAAGCCAACCACTTCATGCCTTTATCCCCCCAATTTTTGGTATCCAATTTCTATGTTGTGCACTTACATCAACTCAGTGCTCTGAGGAGACAATCCTATTTTTCGACGTGAGAATCTTCATTCCAGTTGGAACCTTATGAAATCAGCATCCATAAGCAAAGTCAAATCAGGATAGTCCATTCATAAAGTCAACAGCAATATGCACCAGTTCACAGGCTCAAAACCCTTCTCTTCATCTGGTCGAGTTCTGGTCAACTCAATGTGGGCTGCCTCTCTTAGCCTCAGCAGGGTGTCCATTGGTCACCTTATCTTAGATAATGGGCTCTCACAAATACTCAACAAGCCTACTACCCCCTCATGCTAGGTCATGAACTTTAGACTAGTCAACTCACTCTCGTCTTCTCCTCTTTTTCCTGTAAACTGAGTCCACAGGTGTCAGTGTCCAAACTCAACCCGTCTCTTTATTGCTGCATTTCTCCCACTTCCTCTCAACAAGTGGATCCAGGTGGTCACCTAGCAAGCATTTCAGCCTGCCCACAGGCTCCCTTTAACGTTCAATCCCATAAAGGAGTTTTCTTCAAGGTTCCAGATTTTTTACTGGTTCTGACAAAAACCACTAGAGTTCAAACTTCAAGTCCAAAGAGTTCCTTTTTTCCTTAATCTTCAACCTGTCCATCTTGTCCCCAGGCAAGTCTCTTGGAGTGCAAATATCCTGAGTTCTCCAAAACACTGGGTGGGGCTTAACTTTTCAGAGCCTTCTCTGTGTCCTAAACACATCTAAAGATCAAATTAATGTCTCAAGGCAGGAGGGCTTACAAGCTCTCTATTTTCATACTTCCCCACATAATTTCTTTCAACCATTATATCAATAACAATAAGCAGAAAAAAATCAGTATAAACAAAGTAGAATCAGATACTAAACTCAATTCTTAAAACAGTCAAGTTTCTTATGATCCACACAAATGCCTCTGAGTGGTCGATAAAGCATCATTCTGGCATTCATTACTTTCACCTAAGATCCTTCTGAAATCAGCAATGATATCCCTTGTTCCATGTCCTCTTCTGAATCCCTGTCAATGTACTGCTGCAATCATTGTTGGATGGTGTTCAGCAAGGTTTTTACTTACATGTGATGTCAATGATACTATTCTGTAGTTTTAGCATTGTGTGGATCACCTTTCTTTCGTGTGGGTACAAATATGAATCCCCTCCTGCCAGTTAGTCAAATTTCCAAACATAGGTAGGGGAGTCCTTGCAGCACTTCATCATCTTGTTTAAAATATTTCCGTGGGTATTCAATCAATTCCTGGACCCTTATTTTTGACTAATGCCTGCAGTTGGAAGAAGCTTGGACTTCTTCCTTCAGTACCATTGATTCTTGCTCATATGCTACCTCATGAAATGGTGGATGTTGTGTTAGGTTGGGTTGACTAGAGAAACAAATCCAGGGACACTCATATATGTATAAAAAGAGCTTATATAAAGAAGTAACTATATATAAGGAAAACAGCCCAGCCCAGTCCAACTGAAATCCACAAGTCTGATACTAGTTCATAAATCCCTCTTCAGACTCATGCAATGATAGTCACATGCAATGATGCAGGAAGATCATAGGCCGGTGGGTGAAAACCCTTGTGGAGCAAATGGCGATGGAAGCATCTCCTGGGCTCTGGCACAGTCTCAGCATGGCTCACCCGCCTCAGCATGGCTGCACTGCATGAAGGTGAAGGCAGAGGGGGGGGGGAGGTTCCCAAGACCCTCGTAATGAGGAAGTCACACCCACAAGGAAGCACCACCAGACTGTGACTTGATTGACAGGCTAGACTCCACCCATATGGCCCTACGGATGCCATGTTGGCACATAAAAACCTAACTATCACCACTGTGGATGAGTTCTTTTCGGTCCTTCTTTCCATCCTCTGTGGGTGCTTTCGGTGTCATTCGGTGCTTCCTCTGTGCTCACCAAACTTCTTGATCCTCCAGCCCTGATTTGGAGAAAGCCCTGGGAGGGGAGGGAGGGGCCTCAGGATTCCAGTCTGTGGAGCACCCCACACAGGGGTCCCCTGGAGAACACACCCCAGTTTAGATGTCTTTGAGGCAGAGACTGTCTGAGTGACTGACTGGATCGTTCTCCTACTGGTTCTGATTTGGACATGGCCTGCCTAGGCTCCTGCCCTTCCCACAGGAGGCCTCTTTGGCCCCTGGAAGGACTCACTAGGGAGGGAGCAAGGAGGGTGGGGTAGAGTTCTCAGACACAGGACAAGTCAGTGGGGATCCTGAGAGGTCCCTTCCCTGTTCTATGGAGAGCACCCCTACACACACCCTGCCAAGCTCCTAACTAACTGTACCCCCATCTTGGCCAGGTCCCAGGAACCCAGGAACTGGGATATCCAGTTTGGGGAGCTGACATCCCAACCCTCTCTACTGAACCTGCGGGCCCATTACAACCGCTACAATGTGGAGAAGATTGTGCTGAACCCCCATTTTAAAGGGTACTCACCCTACGACATAGCCCTGGTGAAGCTGGCTTCCCCTGTCAAGTACAAGAAACACATCCTGCCCGTCTGTGTCACCAACTCCTCCATGGAATTCCAGAACCGGGATGACTGCTGGGTGACAGGCTGGGGGAATGTCCATGAGGCTAAAGGTAAGGCTGAGAGGGAAGGGGAGGGGGCACTGTTAGGGACTGTTTTTCCTGACTACTTCCGCCCCAGCTGTCCCCACAGGGCTAGTCAGGCCACTGGGGGCCCCAGCCAACCCGCCCCATCCTCCCCTTCCCTGCCCCTCTGTGCTCTGTCCACCTGCCAGGACTCTCTGGACCTCAGAGTGAAAAACAGAGTCTCAGGGGTAGCTGGACCAGCCTGTCTACCCTGAATCATTCTGTAGCATTGCTCAGGGTCCAGCCCACCACCACCTCCAGTGTCCCCTCACCTCCAGTGCTAAGTTGGGACGAGAGCCGTGTCCCAGGGCCTGTGAGTGTCCCCACAGGCCGCCTGGCATCCTCCACCTCTCTTCTCCTGCCCCACTCCCCCCACAGTGCTGGGGTCCCCTTTCAACCTCCAGGAAGCCCAACTCTCCATCATAAACAGCACCTTATGCAACAACCTGTTCTACACGCCCCATTTCCGTTCCTTCATCTGGGGAGACATGATCTGTGCAGGTTCCGAGGACGGCAGCAAAGACACCTGCAAGGTGAGCACCCTGCTCCAAGCACCGGCCCCGCAACTGGGTCTGAGCCACACCTTGCTTTCCGACCCTCCGGAATATGCCTGAGAAAATGTGTTTCCTTTCCATCCCTTTCACTGTGTTTCCGGTCAAGGTTTAACCAACAGCCTAGGTCTCAGTTTATGCACACACACGCGCGCGCACACACACACACACACACACACACACACACACAGAGTCCAGCAACCCAGCTGCCCTCAGAGGGTGTGGATGTCCCCCTTCTTTCTGCTTGTGGTTCGGTTTCCTTGCCTCTAGTGTTCCCGTGTCAGGAGCCCTGGTGGTGTAACAGTGATGCACTGGGCTTCCACCCTCAAGGTTAGCAGTTCAAAACCACCAGCTGCTCCTTGGGAGAAAGATGGGCTTTTCTACTCCCGTAAAAAGATATAGTCAGCATGGACTCAATGGGCAGTTTGTTTGCTTGCTGCTTGCTTGGCGTGTCTGCGTACCCCCACCACCACCACCACCTCCGCTTGGTTCAGAATTCTTTGTGGACCACTGTTCAGTCTGATAGAGGTGATTTAAGCAGGGGGTGGGGGATATAGGTATATATTTGAGTATATATAATATACCTCTCTGGGATGATGTTCTTTTGTGGACCAGCTTGTGATTTAGCTAAAAGGTAGCTTCAGAGGCGGCTAGTTTGGGTTCTAGGTCAAGGGGGTCTCAAGGCGATAGTCCTTGAGAGTCCTTCAGCCACACCCCTGCAGTCCTGACTGAGGGTGTACCTCTGCCCCACCCCCCACGGGCAGTCTTACTCCAGCCAGCAGCCCCCATGGGTTATGCTGATGATGCCGAAGGTGCCAGAGTGAGTGCCCTTCACCCCTAACAGGGCCTCTGGGCCCTGACCACGCCCCTCCCACTCTACCTACCCTCCTACCCGCTCCCTGCAAGTGTTTACTGGAAAACAGCACCACCTGCCCTTGCTGACCCCCGTGTGAAGTGCCTGCCACCCCTGGGGTCCCCCAAAGTGGATGTGAAGGCTGGCAGGAGTCGGGGGGAAAGGACTACCAGCCCATGTTGCAGATGCGGAAACTGAGGCTGGGTCTCTGCAGCGAGTTTGCTCCCTGCACAGCTCTGCCCCCACAGCTGTGCAGATGCCTCCACAGCTTACACCCACTCTTCCCCAGGGGGCCTCTAGCTGAATCCCCCTCTTTATCTGGCCTCCCCCATCCCCACTGTGCTCACCCACGTGCCCCCCACCCTGCCTCCAGGCTCATACACACTGTTCCCCAGGGTGACTCTGGAGGGCCCTTGGTCTGCGAAGAGGACAGCTTGTGGTATCAAGTCGGAGTGGTGAGCTGGGGCGTGGGCTGCGGGCAACCCAACCGACCGGGCGTCTACACCAACGTCAGCGAGTACTTCCACTGGATCCAGAAGGTAATGAGCCGGAGCCCGCCAGAGACAGACTTCTTGTTACTGCTGCTGCTGCCGCCCACTCTGTTCTGGGCACCCCTGTTCCTGCACCCAGCCTGACCCCATGAAGCCCCCATGGGTCCCACGATGCTGGCACAGGCCTGGGAACCCCCAGGCCCAGACCCTTGCTGGGCTCACCTGGGTCATCTCTGTCCCCCTCGCTAATAAACACGTGAGCATGTGTGAGGGGGTTCTTTGCCGGCCCCCTTTTCTTCTCCCTCCCCCATCCCCGTCCCAGCCAAGCCTGCCCCTTCCTCCCTCCCTCCCTCTCTGTCCCTGGATCTGATGCTGACAGCGCCCTCTGGTTAGTTACATCAGAAAAGTGACTTGTGGGTGGAGATTAGGTCTCTGGGCAGTGGCGTAGGGGAGTGGGTTTGGGGCTGGAGGGACAACGCTCTAGGACCCCCAGCTCCTCCGGTCCCTCACCCACAAAAGTGCCTATTCTGACCAAAGGTGGGCTGAGATGAGGATGGGTTAAGCAGTGATTCCAGGAAGCACATGATCACCTTGTGGCAAAGCAGCTCCTCATCGCCTCCTGATGGACGGGGCGGTGAGTGTGCCCTTTAGCCAGGTGTGAAGACTTTGGGGAGCAGAGGGTGGCCAGGCCACAGTCCCAGCAGCCCAGCTAGCCTCGCATTCTCACAGGGGCCCCAGGTGTGAGAGCCTAGCGGCTGGGGTGGGGGCACAAGGATTCTGATTGGCTGGACTTTGAATCACGAATCACTATGACTTGGGAGGCAGCGGGGGTGGGGGATAATGACCCTAGAGTATATCAGAAAAGGGGGGGTGACAATATACCTGAGAGGATGACAGTGGTGTGGGGGAAAGGCCCAGCCCCCACAACTAATCACGGGTTCAGTAAGTGCAATTGTACGGTTAAGATATGTATATATTATGATAAAGTCATAGAGAGCATGAGAGAGAGGAGATTGAAGTAATGAAGTCTGACACATTCATGATAGCATGCTCACCTCCTGGATGGCCATGATCTTACCAGCCAGGTCTGCGTAGCACACAGCATGGGCCGAGGCCAGGTGGGGCTGGAGACCCCGTTTACTCTTTATTTTTTAATTGTTTTATTAGGGGCTCATACAACTCTTATCACAATCCATACATACATCAATTGTGTAAAGCACATTTGTACATTCATTGCCTTCATCATTCTCAAAACATCTCCTCTCCACCCAAGCCCCTGGCATCAGCTCCTCATTTTTTCCCTTCCTTCCCTGCTCCCCACTCCTTCATGAACCCTTGATAATTTACAAATTATTATGGTGTCATATCTTACACTGTCCGATGTCTCCCTTCACCCACTTTTCTGTTGTCCGGCCCCCAGGGAGGAGGTTATATGTAGATCCTTGTAATCGGTTCCCCTTTCCAACCCACCCTCCCGATGTTGCCACTCATACCACTGGTCCTGAAGGGATCATCCGTCCTGGATTTCCTGTTTCCAGTTCCTATCTGTACCAGTGTACATCCTCTGGTCTAGCCAGATTTGTAAGGTAGAATTGGGATCATGATAGTGGGGGTTATGGGGTTGGGGAGAGAAGTATTTAGGAACTACAGGGAAGTTGTATGTTTCATCATTGCTACATAGCATCCTGACTGGCTCTTCTCCTCCCCGCCCGTTTATCCTTAACCAAGGTTTTATCTACTTCAGGAGGCATGATTGCAGGTAACCACACATCACAGGAAGGGGCAGTACCATAGGCATGCACATAGGAAGGGAATGTACGATAGGCATAGGCGTAACAGGAAGGGGATGAGCTAGGGCTGTACACATGATAGGAAGGGGTGGAACTAGAGGTATATATGTGACAAGAAGGGCGGACCCTAGATTCATGATGGCGGCCTAACCTTGGTCACCTTTGAGTGAGTTTGACCTCTCTGGGGTCTCCTACAAGGAAGCAGACAACTACTGTCCTTCTCAGAAGGAAGTGGGCCCTACTTGTGGGATAAACAGTGGTGTCTTCTTGGTCTAGATGGCTGACAGTTCTTAGGGAGAATAACCCTGATCTACTTCTGATGACCTCCAAGTGTATAGTCATTCGCAAGCAGCTAAGGTTGGCATATATTGGGGGGAGACAACTTGGGAGAAATCCTTCTGTTTCCCTCACAGTGGGCCAGCCCCCACCCCACCCCCACCCCAGGAGAATGTGGCTGAGGCCGGGGTGAATACCATGATGGATTCAGCTACTCCGTCCAAGGATTGAGACAGGGCTTGGACAGGGCTTTTTCCAGAGAGGCACTTTCTGCTCCCCTGGAGGTTAAAATGTCCATTTGCCAACCAGTTTGGACCTCCACCTAAGGCTGATTTCTCAGTGGGAATCTGTTTCCTTAACCCAAGGCCCCAGGCCTCCCTGCCTTCTCCAGCCTTTTCCCTTTCTTCCCAGTTCCCTCCTGGAGAGCCCCAGCTCCCTGCTCCACAAGGCATCCAGCCGCCCCCAAGTCTCAGGGGCTGTGGGCCTACTCTTAGCTCACCCTCACCCTCACTGGCACCTGTAAATATCTCTCCTCCTGTCTCGGGGAAGCTGAGCCCATGCCCCTGCCTGGAGGGAAGCATCAGGAGCCTGGCCGTGCCTCCAGCTAGCCCCCTGTGGTCAGGTGCTCGCAGCTGCTACCCAGTCCTGTGTCAGAAGGGTGCTCATTTGACCTGAGAGGATTGGGAGCATGCCATGCACGGTCCCTGACCCTGTTCCCAACACTCGTGGCCTCACCCTACACCGATAGCTTCCCTTGGTCTTGGACTGTCCCCCAAGGTCACGTCTCGGGTCCAACTGGGTGCTGCCTGCTTTGAAAGGGCCTCCCTCCCTTCTCCAAGCCCAGACCCTGTCCAGAACAATAGCGCTCAGAAGGAGACACTGGCAGCGGGCTCTGGATCAGGGAGGAGCTGCCAAGAAGCCTCCCCAGGGCTCTCAGGCCTGACCGCAGCGTCCCTGGGCCCCACACACCTGGGCGTCCCTTTCCTGTGTTGCCAAAGTCCCTGCTGAAAGCATCTTTGTTTCAGGCAGGCCTGGGGAGGCCACAGCCACGCCCTGGGCCCTGTCAGTAACCCCTTGGCTGACCTGGCCTGCCCACTCCTGTCCTTTTAAGCCCCCAGACCTTCCCCTGACCCAGTCAGCGGGGAGTTCACCAGGCCAGAGGGTGAGAACGGGGCACAGGGGCCCCCTGGGGCAGGGGCTGGATGTGATGAGTGCAGTGGAAGGGTTGACTGGGGGCAGGACTGCACATTCATTCGGGTCCCTGGTGGGGAGGCTGCAGAGGCTAAGGGCAGCCAGAGGGGCTCTGGGGACGTCCACCCAGGCAGGCTGGCTCCAGACCTGGACAGTGCCACCTGCCCCCAGCTCATCACTGAAGACAGAATGTGGAGGGTACTTGGCTGCCAGGTCCTGCTCCTCCTGATGCTGCGTGAGTGGGGACAGTCACCGGGAGGCCTGGTTAGAGGGACCCAGCCCAACTTCTCCCCTCTCTGGGTCTGGCTACCCCAGGGCACTCTAGGGCATCTCATCTTGGCTCCACTCTCTCTGCCAGTGATCCTGGGCTCGCCAGGCTCCTTGTGCCCACTGGTGCAAAGGGCTGTGGGGAGGGCTAAAGAAGCAGGTGACTGGGGCACAAAACCTCGCATGAAGTCACTGCTTCCGTGTGCGGCCACCCTCCTTCCTAATCTGTGCCCTCTCACGCCCCACGAGACATCTGACACTAAACCCATAATCCGCCCGGCCCACTTCCTCCTCCAGGAACTGCGGGTAACCCAGAGTCCGCAGGTAAGGAAACTGATGCCTGGCTGGGGCGCCCCGCCCCCCACACCGCCCACAGCCTCCCAGTCCTCCGCCCACCCTTGCCCCCACTTGTCCCTTGCAGCCTGCGGGCAGCCCCGCGTGGCCAGCCGGATCGTGGGGGGCAGGGACGCCCGGGATGGAGAGTGGCCTTGGCAGGCGAGCATCCAGCACCGCGGGGCGCACGTGTGCGGAGGCTCGCTGGTCGCCCCGCAGTGGGTGCTGACCGCCGCGCACTGCTTCCCCAGGTCTGCGGGAGCGCTCGGGGCGGGGGCGCGCGGGGCAGGGGCGGGGGCACGCGGCTGGACAGTGTCTCCCTCTCCCGGGTCTCGCAGGCCGGTGCTGCCATTCGAGTACCGCGTGCGCCTCGGGGCGCTGCGCCTGGACCCCGCCTCTCCGCGAGCGCTTTCGGCGCCCGTGCGCCGGGTGCTGCTGCCCCCGGACTACTCCGAGGACGGGGCCCGCGGCGACCTGGCGCTGCTGCAGCTGGGCCGCCCGGTGGCGCTGGACGCCCGCGTCCAGCCCGTTTGCCTGCCCCCGCCCGGCGCCCGCCTGCCTTCGGGCACGGTTTGCTGGGTCACCGGATGGGGCAGCCTGCGGCCCGGAGGTGAGGCATGGCCACGGTCCCCGCCCCGACGTGACTCCTCGTTCACTCCCCAGCCCCCACCCCACCCAGACGGGCTGTCATCCTGCTTCTGCGCCGCGTCCCCCACCCCCTCCCGGGCACCCCAAGCCCAGCCTTCTCTTTTTAGTTCCACTTCCGGAGTGGCGACCTCTCCAGGGAGTGAGGGTGCCACTGCTGGACTCGCGCGCCTGTGACCGCCTCTACCACGTGGGCAGCGACGTGCCCCGCGGAGAGCGCATCGTGCTGCCAGGGAACGTGTGTGCGGGCTATGCGGAGGGCCGCAGGGACGCCTGCCAGGTGTGCCCCTCGGCCTCCGCACAACCCGGGCACGGCACCCCTGCCTCGACTGGGACTGTGTGTGGTCTCAAGTCCAGGGAGAGCTGGGGGATCTAAGAGGCCCCTTTGCTTGCAGGGTGACTCGGGGGGACCCCTGACCTGCTTCCAGTCTGGGCGCTGGGTCCTGGTAGGCGTGGTAAGCTGGGGCAAGGGCTGTGCCCTGCCCAACCGCCCAGGGGTCTACACCAATGTGGCCACTTACAGCCCCTGGATTCGGGCTCGCCTCCGCCTCTGATGCCCTAACTGACCTTCAACCCCCGGCCCTTCTGCAGACCTGGGCGCTCCTCACTTGCCCCTCTGGCTTGTGACTGAGAGGCCTAAGATATGCCTGCCCACCCTGCCTCATATGGGCCTCCCCAAGTTTGAATCTGCCAACCCGCCTCCGGGGATCTCCCTTGTGACCCCAGCAGCTCACACTCGCCCTCCTCCCCTTCTTGCTGGCATGGCCTCCTCACTCGGGCTGTAGCTGCCACTGGGCACCCAGAGATGGGCACACCAGCTGGTGACACGTGTGCCCTATGTACCCGTCCCCCGCCCCCTCCCCGAGGACATTAGAAAGAGCTGAGTGTGGAGGTGATTCGGCTCCAAGGGAAGCCTCTGTTGCTGGCTTTGAAAGTGGAGGGGACCCCTGGCAAGGAATCGGGAGTGCCATCAGGGTCCCTGGTGGCCAGCCAACAGGGAAACGAAGACCTTGATCCTACAATCTCCTACAATCGCTGGAATGAATTCATCCCACAATCTGAATGAATTTGGAGATGAAAGTTTGCCTGGAGGCCAGCCTAGTCCACTCTCTCCACCCTGATTTCTCCGCCTGATGAGACCATGCGCAGGAATGCCGGTGGACTGCATACTCTCATGATTTAATAAACTGGTGGTGTTTAAGCTGCTGGATTGTAGTAAACTCTTACAGCTTCAGAGAAACACGAATGTAGACTTGGCCCTGCTGTGACGCTGGAATGCCTGTCGTGTAGGGAGGCAGCTAGCACCCCACTCACCCCTGGGTTCTCCCAGCCTGTCCATTCCCCCTGCAAGCCCTGCATCTGACAGCACACCCTCTGCTGCCGAGAGGGAGTGCGCCAGGCAAGCCTGGCTGGATCTCCTGGGGCCTTGTATTTATTATTGCTGTTGGCTGCCGTGGAGACGGCTGGCTCTGATCCCTAGAGACCCTGTGCACATCTGAACAAAACACTGCCGGTCCTATGTCATCCTCACAATGGTTCCTAAGCCTGAGGTCACGGATGCAGCCACTGCGTCAGTCCATCTGGTGGAGGGACTTCCCCTCCTTCTCTGCCCCTCCACTTTACCCAGCATGATGTCCTTCTCCAGGGACTGGTCTTTCCTGATAACATCTCTAAAGTATGTCAGAGGAAGTCTTGCCATCCTTGCCTGTAAGGAGCACTCTGCCCCTACTTCTTCCACCACAGATCAGTTTGTCCTTTTAGCAGTCCGTGAACTTTCCATGTTCTTCTCCAGCATCACAGTTCTAATGCAGATTCTTCTTCAGCCTTCTTTATTCAAGGTCCAACTTTCACATGTATGTGATGCAATGGAGCATGCCATGGCTTGGGTCAGACGCACCTTACTGTCAGAGAAACATTCTTGCTCTTCAATACTCTAAAAGAGGTCTTGTGCTGCAGATTTGCCTCTTGCAATACAGCTTTAGATCTCCTGACTGCTGCTTCCATGAGCATGGACTGTGGATCCAAGTCAGACAAAATCTTGACATCTTCAACCTTGCTCATCTATCTGCTACCTCCTGAAATGATGGAATGTCAACTGGTTCTTTTTGGTACAGTGATTTCGTGTGTTCTTTCCATCTTCTCTTGATACTTCCTGCATGAGTCAATATTTTGCCCATAGTATTCAAGATTGCAACTTGAGACTAAAATTATTTTATTTTATTTTATTGGGGGCTCTTATAGCTCTTATCATAATTCATACATATATCCACTGTTTCAAATACATCTGTACATATGTTGTCATCTTTTTCAAATCATTTTTTCCTATGTGACCCCTTAGTATCAATCCTCATTTTTCCCTCCCTCTCCCACCCTCCCTCCCTCATGTCCCCTTGCTAATTTACAAATTATTCTTTTTTTCCCCCATCTTACACCAACTGCTGTCTCCCTTCACCCACCTTTCTGCTGTCCATCCTCCTGGGAGGGGGGCCATACATCAATTATTGTGACCGGTTTTCCCTTCCCTGCCCCCCCCCCCCAACTTCCCTCAGTCTCCTAGTATCACTGCTCCCCTTATCAGTCCTGAGGGGGTTATCTGTCCTGGATTGCAAGGAGCTCTTATCTGTACCGTACCAGTATACATGTTCTGATCTAGCCGGATTTGTAAGAGAATTGGGGTCATGGGGGAGGGGAGAGAAGCATTAAAGAGCTAGAGGAATATTATGTGTTTTGTCAGTGCTATACTGCACCCTGACTGGCTAGTCTCTTCCTGTGTCCGTCCCTTCTGACAGGGGGTGTTCAATTGACTACTGATGGGCTTTGGGTCTCCACTCTGCCCCCCGCCTCATTCCCATTGATATGATTTTTGTTTTGTTTTGTGTCTTTGATGCCTGATACCTGATCCCATCGATATCTCATGATCACACAGGTTGCTGTGCTTCTTCCATGTGGGTTTTGTTGCTTCTCAGCTAGATGGCAGCTTGTTTATCATCAAACCTGTAAGACTCCAGATGCTATATCTTTTGACAGCTGGGCACCATCAGTTTTCTTCACCACATTTGCTTATGCACCCATTTTGTCTTCAGTAATCATGCCAGGGAAGGTGAGCATCACAGAGTGCCGTGTTAGTAGAACAAAGTGTTCTTTCATTGAAGGAGTACTTGAGTGGAGGCCCAATGTCCATCTGCTGCCATAGAGATACTTTACAAGTAAATATATGTACATATATTCCTTTATCATTATATATAAATGGATTTACATATATACATGCCTGTATTTGAACCTGAATTTTTTTCTTCAGTTCTTTCTGTTTCAGATAGACTGACCAAGTTCTTCCCTTGGGATGGTCTAAGTCTAGGTCTTTGCACATTTTATTATATTTGGCTTTGTCTTCTTGAGCTGCCCTTGAGTTTTTCAATTCAGCTCTTAGACTTCATCCTTTCTTCCATTTGCTTTAGCTGCTCTATGATTAAGAGCACATTTCAGAGTCGCTTTGATCTTTTTATTCTTTCCTGTCTGTTTTCACGAAGAACAGTCTCCATGTCCTCCCACAGCTCATCAGGTCTTCTGTCACTAGTGTTCATTGAATCTAATCTGTTCCTGAGATGTTCTTGAAATGCAGGTGTGAGACTCAAGGACTCGTTTTAATTTTCTTCAGCTTTATCCTGAACTTACATATGAGCAATGAGCGGTCTGTTCCACAGGTGGCCCCTGGTCTGGTTTTAGCTGCTGCTAAAATCAGCTCAAGCTTCTACATCGTACCTTCCCACAGGTGCAGTCCATTTTATTTCTGTGTATTCTATCTGGAGAAGGCCACGTGTTTGGTTTGTGCTGTTGGAAAAAAGTATTTGCTATGAACAAGTCGTTGGTTTTGCAAAATTCTATCGTGCAATATCCAGCTTCATTTCTATCAGCAAGTCCATATTTTCTCTTCTTTTTTCAATTAGCAATAATCACACCTCGGGTAAACCTCATTGGCTACGACATTGCCAGTGTGCAAAGCTGCAAGTCCATATTGTCCAACAGCCACTCCTTCGTTTCCAACTTTTGCATTTCAATTGCCAATAATTATCCATGCATCTTGTTTGATCAATTTCCAACTGAAGTTAGTAGAATCCTTCAATTTATTTATCTCCAGCTTTGTGGTTGGTGCAGAAATTTGAATTTGGATTTCCATGATGGGCAATAGATATAATCCTATCACAGACAGCCTTATACTTTATAAGTAGAAGGATTTAGCAAGAGCCTTTCTGACAATGAATGCCACACCCTTCCTCCTTATTGTGTTGTTCCTCTTGATTGTGTTATTCCTAGCATTGAAAATCATGCCTTTTGTTTTTGCCTTCCATGATTTTTTTTTCAGTCCTTTTATTGGGAGCTCTTTTTTTTTTAACATTTTATTAGGGGCTCATACAACTCTTATCACAATCCATACATCAATGGTATAAAGCACATCTGTATATTCTTTGCCCTAATCATTTTTTTTTACATTTTATTAGGGGCTCATACAACTCTTATCACAATCCATACATATACATACATCAATTGTATAAAGCACATCCGTACATTCTTTGCCCTCATCATTTTCAAAGCATTTGCTCTCCACTTAAGCCCTTTGCATCAGGTCCTCTTTTTTTCCCCTCCCTCCCCGCTCCCCACTCTCTCATGAGCCCTTGATAATTTATAGATTGTTATTTCGTCATATCTTGCCCTATCCGGAGTCTCCCTTCCCCCCCTTCTCTGCCGTCCATCTCCCAGGGAGGAGGTCACATGTGGATCCTTGTAATCAGTTCCCCCTTTCCAACCCACTCACCCTCCACTCTCCCAGCATCGCCCCTCATACCCCTGGTCCTGAAGGTATCATCCACCCTGGATTCCCTGTTATTGGGAGCTCTTACAGATATCATAACATTCCATAGTTCCAACACCTCAAGCAGTGTTATACAATTACTACCACAATCAGTTTCAAAGCATTTTCTTTTTTCTTGAACTCCTTGATATCAGCTGCCCTTTATCCACTACTACCCCCACCCTACCCCCCAGGAACCCTTTTTTTTTTTTGGCCATATCTTACCCATCCAATATATCCATTCATATACAATTCTGCTATTCAGTCCCATTGAGATTATACAGTCATCAATGTTAACAGCTCCCTGTTCCCTCCTTCTCCCCACTCCTTCCCATACCCTCATGGAACCATTACTCCTGTTACTGTTTCTGAAGGGTTATCTATCTTGGCTTTCATGTACTGAACGATCTTAAATATGGAAATGAACATTTGCAAATCTAACATAATTAACGAGGTAAAACAAAAACCATAATAGTAAGGGGAGGAAATATTAAAGAACTAGAAGATAGTTACAGTATGTGGTTCATCAGTGCTATGTCACATCCTGGATTTGTCATCCCTTCCATGTGGCCCTTCTGAGAGGGACTGGCCAATTATCTCCACTACATCTACACCCCTTCACACTGATTTGCTTGCTTGTTTTTGAACTTCTGATATCTCTTCCCATCAACACCTCAGAAAATCATGATTTTCTGACTCAAAATGTTCTGATTCAAATACTAGTCTAATTCAGCTCATGATTGCCTAGGATATTGATCTTGTTTATGTATTCCATTTCATTTTTTGGTGGCTTCCAATTTTCCTAAGTTCATACTTTGTACAATCCAAGTCCCGATCATTAAAACAATTTTTGAGTCGTGTCCCATCAGTAAACGGTGGTCCAGAAGCTCCACTCCCAGAGGCTTTACCTGACTCACCTCACCACGGTCAACGCCCCTCCAAGAAATCCGCTCCTCTTCAGGCACATCTCAAGCGTCCTCAGACCTGACCTTCTGGCGGTATCTCCATCAGTGTTCTGCTTCCTTCGTTCTAGGTTCCCACTGTCAGTATCTGACAATGCTTTGAAGCCATAAGGTTTTCAACAGCCTTTTCCTCCAAAGTGGGGGCCGAGGGCTTCTTTTTGTCTGTTCTCAGTCTGGAAGCTCTGTTGAAACCTGCTCCCTGTGGGGGAGCCTGCTGGCATTAGAAAGCCCAGTGACATAGCTTCCAGCATCACGAACCAAATCATCCACTCTGGCTTGGGGCGCCCTGGTGATGCAGTGGTTTCAAGCTAGCTAACTGCAGGATCACCAGTTGAAAACCATGATCTGCTCCTCAGGAGAAAGATGGGGCTTTCTACTCCCAGAAGTAGTTACACCCACGGAGGCAGTTCTGTCCTGTCCTATGGGGTCACTGAGTCTGCATTGACTCAGTGACAGAGTTTGGTTTGGGGTTTTATTCTGGGCTGGGTATCAACCTGGAGGTTCTGTGGGTTAGGTACTGTTAACCACAAGGTTACCAGTTCAAACCCGCCAGTGGATTCTCTGAAGAACGGGAACGCTGTCTGAAAAAATGGATGGGATCTGGAGGAGTGGGCAATGGGTGCAGGAGGTGAACATAGAAGGTGCAAGCCCTGGCCTCACCCTCCTCTTTTCTCCCAAGGAAAGAGTCTGTAGGAGGCAGGAAGGAAGGGAGGTTGTGATAGTTTGTGTCAACTCCATCAGGTCAGGCTTGTCAGTGGTGTGGCACAAGATCTGCTAATTTCCCATGATGTGACCTAACACAGTGTGATCACGTCCGTAATGGGATCTGCTATGAGCAGCCTATCAGTTGTAAGGTTAGGGTGAGATAACACAGATAGCCTGATGTCATCAATTAAAAGGACGTTACCTCAAGAGTGTGGCCTGCTTAAATATGAGTGGACACTGTGGGAACACTTGCTTGCACTTTGCTGCGTCTGGAACCTGTATCTGACCGGTGGAATTGAGTCAACAGCCTGTCATCTGACTTGCCTTGCATTCATTCACCTGTGCAGCCATCAGTCTGTCACCTTCCAGCTGATCTGGGGTTCATCAGTTCCCAAAACTACTTGAGTCAGGAAAAGCCAACAGCAAAACATTTGACGGGCACCGACCTGGACTTGGACTTGCCCACTTGCATAACTATGAACCATTCTCTTGATATCAACTTCTCTCTACATCTATATCTATCTACACACACACATATGGGGGCCTAACAAGGAGCCCTGATGGCATAGGGGTTACTGAGTTGCACTGTGATCTGTATGGTTGTCGGTTTGAAACCACCAGCAGCTCCAAGGGAGAAAGACTGGGCTTTCTATTCCCAGAGACAGGAACAGTCTTGGAAACCCACAGGCGGTTACTATGAGTCACCACTGACTCCATGGCAGTGAGTTCAGTTTGGGGTTGACACCTAACAATAACACATGAGTCACTGGTTTTTCTTATCTAGAGAACCCAGCATGGTTTCTCTCCCCCAGGGTGTAGGCATTCTATTCCAAAGCTTCCAAGATAAGAAAAATGTCCAAATCCAAGACACTGTATTGGTCCCTCTTGGTAACTGACAGATCAGTATAAACCCCTGATCTGGCCTGTACCCTGAGGAATTTCGAGACAGAGAGAGAACTGGAGCAAACTGCCTTAACACATATGAGCTTACAGGATTTTAACTAAGGAATACAAAAAATCCAATCTGTACTCTTAGAGCAGTCATTCTCAGCCTGTGGGTCGTGACCCTTTTGGAGGGTCAAAAGACCCTTTCACAGGAGTCGCCCAATTCATAACAGTAGCAAAATGACAGTGATGAAGTAGCAATGAAAATAATTTTATGGTTAGAGGATCACCACAACATGAGGAACTGTATTAAAGGGTCACGGCATTAGGAAGGTTGAGAACCACTGCTTTGGGGTGTGGGGTGCTTTATTGTACAATTTTACAAAATCAGGTCCCCAAGCTCAGAGACAAATCAGGCCAAAAAAAAAGGGGGGGTGCACCTAACAGCTCCTTTAAAAAGCATTTTATCCCTTAGTCCTCAAGACCTTTTCCCTGATTGCTTATTGGCTGAGTACTATGGGGTAACAATCTTTCCTGAGCAGTACCGAAGAGCTGTCTCCCTTCCCCCCAGCAGATTCCCTGGGCCCCCCACTTTTAATCCCCCTGATTCCCATATCCTATACCCCCAGTGCCTGAGTTCTAATGAATGTTCTAGTGCCTATCAACTAATGCCATGGTTACTGAGAAACAACTTGACTCCTTGCTCCATTTGCTGAAGTTGGGCCAGTCTGGTGACTTTTTTCGCACACAAGAGCCTTATGCCTATCGGTGGCCTACTGTACGACTAGCCACACTGAACATTTTCCTCACCAAGGCCCCCAACGCCAAGACTCCATCTCAATGTAAGAGAAGATGCTAAAAGGAAGAGCGGGCCCCACCAGTCACGTGTATGCTGTCTCCTGCCTCCCACTCAGGTGATGGAGATGACTGGGGTGCAGTGGGTAGAAAGTCACATGAGAGGAAAGGGCTTCAGAGGGCTCCTGAGAAGCCAGAAGTAATGGGAGCATTGCTTCCAGCATCACAGCCACCCCAGCCCCCATAGCGGCACAGACCGACCGACAACGGGGGACAACGAACCACTTCTGGACTTAGAAAGAGGAAGAAAGGCCCTCAAAGAGATGGGTGCCTACAATGGCGGCCGTCCTCCGTGGTGGTGAGGTGGGGGCAGCACTGGACAGTTTCTTTCTGTTGGGCGCAGGGGTGCTCTGAGTCGAAACTGACACAGCAGTTTTAGCAAGTGGTGCTCTCATCTCGGGACACAAGAAACTCGCCAGTGCTGAGGCTAGTTGCTGAAGGCTGTCCTTGGCAGTGGGGCATGGGAGGGGGGTGAGGGGATCATCATCGGAGACCTGTATTAGAACTTACATTCTGGGCACCCCGTTTGCAAAAAGCTACAGATGGCAATGAACACCCCAAGTCCATGGGCAGAGCCCCCATATAGAATGGGGGAGGGGTAGCTTTCTGCAAAAAAACGGAGTCTGGAAGCCCCCAGGGGCAGTTCTACTCTGTCCTACAGGGGGGTCGCTGCAAGTAGGAGTCGACTTGAGGACAGTGAGGTTGTTTTTCATGTGGATTAAGCCTCCACTGAATTCCTCTGACTGTTAATCGGGGCTATCAACAGTCTTGTCCTCAGAGAACACTGGAAAGTGACCAGCCCAAGGAGGGGGGGTATCTTCCAGGGAGGCTGCCATGCTAGGGGCACAGAGTCATGAATTATGCCCTGCCTTGGTTGGAAAGCCCTGAACCAGTCTTATAAACTCTTTAACATAGTGCATGTGGTCCTATTCCTATAATCCCACTTGTGACTGTGATGTATTGATCTGCCACCAATCATGCTCTGCGACTGTTACCCCACCCCATGTTCTTTTTATCCATGATCGCAGAAAACCCTTGGATGACATTAGGATGTTGGGCTTGTAGCATTCCCTGTTGGGGTGAGGGGGTTCCCAGCACTCGAATGGGACCCCAGGAGGGGCTTTGTGATTATGGAAAATGTTAAAGACAGACAGACAGCGGGGCACCAGGGCTCCTAACCTTGTCCCATGTCAAGACTGAGAACAAGTGTATATTTTCCAATGGGTATATATAGTGAGGCTTGCAGATCTTTCATAAGGCATGCACATCATACAGCTAACATATGACATAGCTGATAGGTAATGTAATACACCAGCAATCAGGTGAGTCAGCATCTTGACCTAGTGCTGGTTGACCTCGAGCCCCACTGAGCAACCAGGGGCTTGCTTCACTTTATGGTGGGTTGGCTGTACAACCTGATAG
Organism: Tenrec ecaudatus; assembly: GCF_050624435.1. Lineage (NCBI taxonomy): Eukaryota > Metazoa > Chordata > Mammalia > Afrosoricida > Tenrecidae > Tenrec > Tenrec ecaudatus. The sequence continues at coordinate 109,727,629 of NC_134541.1, read as the reverse complement.
CTCTTCTCTACAGATCACCTTCAGGCATTGTGAAGTCGCCAGACACAGAAACAATTCCTTACGTGGCAGCTCCTTTATGACAGTTCCTTTATGGGGGGTTATTGGAGGGACTGTGTCCAGTCATGAGAAGGTATATTATAATTTATTTGTATCTCATCACCGTGAGCGTCTTTCCCCACCAGAGTCAGTGGTTCCAGACCTGTCGTGATGAGCACGGCGAATGGAGCTGCATTTCATTCTCCTCCAGTCCCTCCGTTCACCACAGACAGTTGCTCATCTGGATGATGGGTCTTTGTCCTATTTTAAGATTTAATAAGTATTGTCCGTAAATTCTACTTGAGGATTAGGGTATCTTTTATGCCTTAAATGAAACCCTAAATTGAAATAAGTTTTAGAGAGATCTCCTTTATTAAGTCTTGAACAGGACAAATATTTCATTTAAAAACAAAAACATCCAGAGGAGGGAGGCCATTAGCATGGGCCCATAATGAGGGTAGGGGTGAAGAATTTACTGCTACCTGGCTACTGAAATAGAATCTGTAAAACACGGTGAGGAGGCAGGGCAAGGGGGGGGGGGGCGGCAGAGAGAACTGTCACCAAACCAGGACTGGCAGCAGCAGACCACGTCTTCACAGACCCCAGAGAGGGGCCTACAGACCCCAGAGAGGGGCCATGACTGGGCTGCTTACTATAAACACCACTGCAGATTAGCAGTTTGCAGGACTGGCTCTGAGAACCACTGGCCATCTGGGCCGCGGCTTGTGATCCTGGTGCCTGTTTCCATGAGGCGCACACCCAGATGAGTTTCTGAGGGTGACTGCAGTGGCTGCATCTCAAACAGGAGCACAGATATGAGGATAACACAGGACCCAGCCCTGCTCCCTTCTCTCGTACACTGACTGGGTCACTGTGTTAAGGAGCTGGAGGCAGAGCTAGGGTTGTCCCTGTACAGACCAAAGCCTCCCTCTCCCCTCCTACAGGAAGTTGGAAGCTGCTTAAAGCTAAAAGGCATGCCCACATTCAGGTCTTTGAGACAGGAAGCCAGTACACCTGGGTGGGCCCTAATCTGGGCCAGGTGAGCTTAATTCAGCCAATGGGATCAACCAGTACCTTCAACCATGCCTCCCAGCGGAGAACCCTGAAAAGCCAGACTCGGGGCCCACCTCTCTATTCTCCAGCTGCTGCTCTCGGGCCTCAGGTATCCACTGGTGGGTGTGACGTGTCCTGAGGGTGCTGTGTCAAACCTGAAACACCTATACGTTAAAAAAACTCACTTGGATCACAAACTGGGCTTCCACGTGAATCAGGACCAAGGTATTCCTAACCCCGAGAAACCAACAGCTGACAGCTGAGTTAGAACCAACAAGAGGGCCTTGAACAGCTAGCCACCCTTCCCAGGGCTGGCCAGGCGGGACTTTTCACGTGCCAACCCATGCTCAGAACTCACCAGAGGCAGGTCGTGGAGACACCGTGGATTTTGGGCTCCTGCCAACCTAGAGCTTAGAATCTAAAGCGCCAACGCACCGCACAGTTAAATTTGGGCCCTCTGCCAGGCCAGTGTTTCAAGGTACAAGAGACCACCTCCACGTAAAATAATTTTTTTCTTAATATGATTTTTAAGTTTTATTGGCACATAATTTACCTACCATACGATTCAATCATTCAATTACATCAAGGAGAATTGTATAATCATTACCATGTTCAATTTTAGAACAAATATAATTTAAGAGAAAAAAATTATGTTTTAAAAGAGACAAAGGCAACAGAAAGACAAAGACTTTCCTAGGGGAAAGGCATCACAAGATAATCAGTCAAAAGTTTATGTGTCAAAGAGAAAACGAGAGATGGGAAACCATTAAGACTACGCCTGACTGAATCGGAATAGCCACGTAAGACTGGCTCATTCTACACAGTGGGGACTGGTTTGGTTCTACAAAAGGTGAGCTAAAATATAACTTCTGCAAAACCTTTGTCAAATGCTCTATGATAAAGACAGCCAGGAGGTTTTCTTGTTGCTGTTGATCCATCAGGCAACTATTGGGGAGGACAAAGGAGATCTCATATCTAGATTTCATATCTAGGTCTTGAGGGAGAACTTCCTCCTGTCTGCCCTTACCTGGGTGTATGTTCCTCATTCCCCTATCTTTTCTTTTCTTTTTTTTTAAACAATTTATTAAGGGCTCATACAACTCTTATCACAGTCCATACATATACATACATCAATTGTAAAAAGCACATCCATACATTCCCTGCCCCAATAATTCTCAAAGCATTTGCTCTCCACTTAAGCCCTTTGCATCAGGTCCTCTTTTTTTTTCCCCTCCCTCCCCTCTCCCCGCTCCCTCATGTGCCCTTGGTAATTTATACATCATTATTTTGTCATATCTTGCCCTATCCGGAGTCTCCCTTCCCCCCCTTCTCTGCTGTCCCTCCCCCAGGGAAGAGGTCACATGTGGATCCTTGTAATCAGTTGCCCCTTTCCAACCCACTCACCCTCCACTCTCCCAGCATCGTCCCTCACACCCTTGGTCCTGAAGGTATCATCCACCCTGGATTCCCTGTGCCTCCAGCCCTCGTATGTACCAGTGTACAGCCTCTGCCCTATCCAGCCCTGCAAGGTAGAATTCGGATCATGGTAGTTGGGGAGAGGAAGCATCCAGTACTACCTTGCACCCTAATTAACCCATATCCTCTCCTAAACCCCTCTATGAGGGGATCTCCATTGGCCGACACTTGGGCCTTGGGTCTCCACTCTGCACTTCCCCCTTGATTTAATATGGTATATATACACATATATATACACACATATACATACATACACACATTTTTTTTTTGCATGATGCCTTATACCTGGTCCCTTGGCACCTCGTGATCCCACCCTATCTTTTCTTGAAGTAGCCTGCTCCTCCCTCCCCGGATTACCAAGGGGATGGCTCGGGGCTACTGTCCTTTCCTGTCTCCTTGGACTCTTCAGAAAATGACTGTAATCTGGACTCCTTTCAAGGATGAAACCAAAGCTCTGTCAGGGGTACCTTTGCTTTCAGGCACTGATCAACAGACACACTATCTGGCTGAGGGAGGCCATTATCAAGAGCAGGGATCCTCAAACTTTTTAAACAGGGGCCAGTTCACTGTCCCGCAGACCGTTGGAAGGCCGGACTATTATTTTTTTGTTTTTTAAATATGAACAAATTCCTATGCACAATGCACATATCTTATTTTTAAGTTAAAACAAAACAGGCAAAAATGGATGAATGTCCTCGGCGGGCCGCATGTGGCCCACGGGCCATAGTTTGTGGACCCCTGATCAAGAGGTTAGAATGGTGTTTGAGGGTTTGTTGAGACACAAAGCTTTAAAAAGGGTGTGGGCAGGGGCAAAGGCGTGATCAATACCTCACAGTTACAGCTGGGGCCACAGAGCAGGAGGAGGATGGGGACAGGGGTCTTGTTAGAAGGACTTCCAAGATTGGTACAAGACCATCTGACCTAGGTGGTCAGGGTAAGACTGACAGGGACTCATGACTTTGTGGTCCCCAGTATGGGGACCTCCTTCAAAGGCACACCTAGGCAAGCCCGGAATAGATGGCCCCTCCCTGGGCTGGCCAGAGAGATGGAGGCAGTCCATTCTCCCTGGCATTCTGCCCAGGGGCAGGATTCACTACACCCTTAGTGATCAGAAAACATTTAAAGGAAGGTTTATCTATGTGGAGACCATGCAAATGGATGTGGGTCTGTCATTGTCATCTGTAGCCTTTTGCAAACTGATGCTCAGAATTTAAACTCTTAACACACCGGTCAGTCTCCAGTTGCCCCACCACTGGTCATAGGCACAATGCTGACAAATAGCATCTCCCCGCCACTCTGCCCTGTTTTAAGGGCACCAGAGACCCCCAAATGTGATTTAATGATAACGTTTAAGTCTTAAAAGAGACAAAGACAGAGACACATCATCCAGATGAGAAGGCCATAAGCACAAAGTCAAAATTATGGTGAAGGGTTCAAGTCAGGATACCAGATAAACAGGACACAGCACAAAGGGAAATGTCACAAACTCTTGATTGCAGACAGATCACTACATCAGTTAGGAGTGAGAAGCAGGAAAGGACCTGGATTGGGACACACACATTGCCAAATAGAAGGGTTTACAAGATTGGCCCCCCCGGCAGGCACAAATGTTAAGGGCAAGACTCAAACGTAATCCCGTCCTGTCTCCAGGATAGAAACTTCCAGTAAGGACACACCCAGGCAAATCCCTGAGATTGCCCCTCCCTGGATTGGTCCAAGAGGGTTGGAGTCAATCCCAATCCCAGGCATTCAACCTGAGGGCAATGATGTTATCTCCATCCTTGGCTAATGACGCTGGAGGATTATACTATTTGTTCTTATTAAGGTGTGCCTCATAAGTATTACGTCACTGGAGGGCACCTTCCCTATGTTTCTTTTCTGGTACACGACTCAGGATTGAAGAACAGCAAGGAGAAAAAGGGTTTGGGGGGTGGGAGGGTAAAGTGTGTGTGTGGGGGGGGTTATTTAACGGGAGACAATGTCAAGGAGGAAAAAGAATGTGGTAGCAATCATACAATCCTGCTTGACATGATTAACTATGAAATTATATATATTTGTAAACTCCTAATTAATAAAAGAAACCAGAGTTTTTTTAAAGTGCGATTTAACCATGGGTGGGGGGTCTACCTACCAAGGACTCCGAGTGACCCTGTAAGGACAGGGTAGAGCAGTCCCTGGGAGAGTCTGAAACGGACTTTACAAGTCGGAAGACCCCTTCCGCGGAGTGGTTTCCAACTGCAGCCCAGTGAGCCCCCACAAGACGACCAGGTCTCCTTTGACTCTACGAGGGTTCCCGTACATGGAGGCTTCATCTATTTGTGGGACCCCACAGCCTTGTGCAAACAAACCGAGGTGCTCGGGCTTTAAGCTCTGGGCAGGGCAATGCTGCGGGGTGTCCTGACCGCGGACGGACCGACGGGCAGGTTCCTCTGCCGTCCCGTAGCAGCAGTTTGGGGGACGAGGTGGCGTCGTGTTCAAAGCCCCAGGAGGAGGGGGCACTTCTGGGCCCGAGTGTGCCTAAGGCCGGGGGGCGCGCTTCTTCCCTAGGAGGATGCAGGCCCACCCACCTCCCCCGCAAGGGCCCTTTTCTGGGACCCTCTACGAACCGGGCTGGGCAGGGCGAGGGGGCACCTTCCCGCACTGCGGGCGCAGAACCCAGAGCCAAGAGAAACCCCCTGCAAAATGGCCGCCGGGCGCCTGGCGACGAGTCGGACCTGGGGAGAGGGCAGCGCCCCGCTCGGCGCCCGCCCCGACCACATCAGCACGGCAGCCCACTGTGCCGGTCCGGAGGCCACGGCCCGCGCCTGCTCGCCCCCTCCGGCCACTCGGGTCACCAGCCTGCGGGCATGGCCGCGGGCACGGGTAGCGCCGAGATGGCGGCCGACGGCGCCAGTCAGCGAGCTGCTTCCGGATTGTCTTAAAATGGCGGCACCTGAGGGGCGGGGCGGGGCGCGGCGGGGCGGGGCCCGCGGCCCGGGATATGACGGGCGTGCGCGCGGGATGCTGGGAACGGGGTGGAGCGTGGCCGCGCCGGCGCGTCGAGGGGGAGAGGCTGCTGCCGCGATGGTGAGCGGGCGCGGGGGAGGGGCGGTCCGGGCCTAGGGTCCGGGGGGCGGCCGGGGGCGGCGGGCCGCGCGGGGGGCCCGTGGGCCGCGCTCACGCCCGCCGGTCGCCCGCAGGACGTGTTCCTAATGATCCGGCGCCACAAGACCACCATCTTCACCGACGCCAAGGAGTCGAGCACCGTGTTCGAGCTGAAACGCATCGTCGAGGGCATCCTTAAGCGGCCACCGGACGAGCAGCGTCTGTATAAGGTGCGAACGGGAGGGCAGGCGGCTGGGGTTCAGAAAGCCAGGGTGCGGCGCCGCGGGGCTGTCACTAGTCCCCACAGCGGCGCGCCGGGGCCACGCGTATCCGAAGCCGAGGCAGGGGATCAGTGCCGCTGACGTCTCCAGCGAGGATGCTCCAGATGCGCGCGCCAGGCCCTGCGCTCCGCGCAACGGTCCCTCTGAGCTGCCGGGCGCTCCCACCCTCCAAGGTCGTTGAGTTCAACCCCGATATTCATAACGCACCCCGAGAGTCCGTCAGGTGCCAGTCTTGCACCCTAAATACGCCTGCTTGAAGAGGCCTCGCGTATGCAAAAGAACATAAGAGCCCCACGCGGAAAAGATACCCCGAAGGGGAGGTGTCTAATCAGACCCCACCAGTTCACCCGGAGAGCGTTTCCTCTGCCTTCCAGCTTTTGCCAATGTTGCCAAAGACTCCAAGCCACCTTCCAAACCAGGGAATTTTGCAACAGTAAAGATGAAGGCTCCGTTCTCATTGCAGAACCAAATGCGTCAGGCCAGGTCATCATCTGGCGCACTGATACAGCTGGGAACTGGGGGATTGGCCTTTTCACCACCCTGTCCCTCTCCCCACAGCGCTTCAGCGTTTATGGTCCCTCCAGTAGTTGTCCCGCTAACACCCCAGACTCTCCAGTGGCCTTCCCTCCCCACTGCCTAGATCTTGCCTTCCAAATTGGTGCTTTTTTGGGAGTACCAGTTAACTCCCATTATACAGATCTGAGTTCCACAATAGCAAATCACCTTGTCCAAGGTCAATGGGGACGGAGGAGTGGGAGTGGCAGACCTAGGATCCAAACCCAGGTGGACCTGTTCCCACTTGCCCCGGGGGCTTCCAGGAAGGGGAACAGTGGTCCCTGGTCTGGCTTTGTAAGGCTGTGAGCACTGTCTTGTAATCTGCGAGTTTTCTCTCTGAGCCACTTGGGCTGCTGGCCTAGAGACCTGCCTCCTGAACCCCTCCTTGTCTCCTTAAGGACGACCAACTCCTGGAGGACAGCAAGACACTGGGTGAATGTGGCTTCACCAGCCAGACTGCACGTCCCCAGGCCCCAGCCACAGTGGGGCTGGCCTTCCGGGCAGGTAAGGGCACACTGCTGGTTTCTGGCCGCAGCCAGGGAGAGGCTCGTCAGGCAGCCACCACTGCTCTCCCATGCCACCCTCTGAGAAATCACCAGCCTCTCCCCCCATGGGAGAAAAATGGGGCTTTCTACATGAAGTTTCAGAAACTCACTACTCTCCTGTAGAGGTTGCAGAGCTGATATCCACTATAAAAGCTTTATTTTCGGGGCAGTTTACAGATCCTTAATTTTATCAGGGGCAGTTTTTTGATGCCAAGAAAGGTGGGTGGGCAGTTCTAATGCAGGATCCCCCCCACCCTAACCCCCAGGCTGAACGCAGAGGCTATGCGTGTTGACTCTGTCCCTAACCCCCTAGATGACACATTTGAGGCCCTCCGCATCGAACCATTCTCCAGCCCGCCTGAGCTCCCCGACGTGATGAAGCCACAGGATTCGGGAAGCAGTGCCAACGAGCAGGCTGTGCAGTGAGGGCCACCTGCCCCCACCACCCCCAGCCCACTTCTTCCAAATAAAGGGATTTGGGTTTCCAATCTGGCTCCTGCTTTTTTATCATCACACCCTTTTGCCCTAGTTCTTAAGCGTCCAGTGGATAGAGGATGTCCTCAAATGAAGTGCAGCTGTTTCATGTTCTCCCCAACAAAGCACCCACAGACAACACATGCAGTTTCTGTTTTATTGGACAGAAAAAAGTTGCTCTTGCTGTACAGATTTTAAAAAACCAAAATGCCTTTAAGAAACATGAAAAGTTGGGGGGAGGGGGCCGCCACCTCACTGGGGGATCCATAGGGGGTCAACTGATTAGTTTTAACTGCTCCTCTTTCCCACCAGTTCCAGGAACCACTCGCAGCTGAGAAATCAAGTCTCAGACCCCTGCAGGAACTTAGGGGTGAAGGGAGGGATGAGCACCCCCCTCTAATAAAGGCAGGGGTCCCAATTGGTCTCCCCAAGTTCCTGTTTCCAACCCCTCCCACCCGAACCCCCCTCCCCAAACCCACAAACTAGAAAAAACTCACAGAAATTAAAACATTTCACAGGAACAAAAAGGGAAAAAACAAAGGGCTCTAAGGTAAGCCCCTTGCAAGACGCTGCCAGGGCTCGCACGCAGGACCCCAGGGGGGACGGGACATACTCCCTGCTGCTCCAGGTGATGGCATGAAGTCCAAGAGATTTTTACGGGGACCTGTAAACAAGCCAGAGTCAATACAGAGGCCCTGCCCTCAACCACCCTACAGGTTTCCAGCCCCAGGTGAAAGGGACACCCACCTGGAGGAGCGGTGGCGCACGGGGTGAGGACTAGGAGTCTCCTTCCGGCGCTTGTGGTTTGGGGAGCGACTGTCCCCTCGCTGGGCCCTCCGGGAAGCCCGCTCACTGCTGCTTCTACAAAGACAGAATCACCATCAAGGGTGGCCACCCTGCTGCAAGCTGGCTTCAAGAGCTGGTCAAATAATCCCATTATCTTTGTTTTCCCATAAACCTTGGGAAGCCCTCAAGCTATCCACGGGAGTAGCGGCATCTTGGGGCAGCTTGCCAATCAATGCTGGTTGAGTGTGAGGGCAATCCCCACCCCACACCTACCTCTGCTGGTCCCGGGGGGAGGGCTGTGGCGAAGGGTGGCGACGTTCTGCGGGTGAGTAGCTGAGGGAACGAGAGTCCCGGAGGGAGTCTATAGGCTTCCGTGGGCTTCGAGACCTGGGGGGGCAGAGCAGGTCCCCATGGTACCAGACCACTCTGAACCCACAGCCAGCATAGCACGCAAGACCGCCCACCCAGGTCCTGGTCACCACACCTGGCGCCACTTGGGGCAGCCTCAGACCCACCTGTGCGTGCTCACTCACCCGTCCACCAGCACACTATCCAAGCGCCCGAGGGCGGGCACGGGGATGTGGTGGGCATGAGGGTGCAGCGGGGGAGGCAGAGGCAGACAGGCCCTGCCCTTGAGGTGGGACAACAAAAGGGCAGGTTTTGCCCATGTGTGAGGGAGCAGCCCCTGTATGAGGGGGGCTGTTATGGGTCTGGAGGGTCGGGAGGGGGATGGGCAGCCGTCTTGGAGGTGTTGTCTGGGCGGAGTCTTGAGACCGAGGTGTCCACCAGCGGACAAGGGACGTCCAGGCCGAGGATCTGCATGTCCAAAGGCATGGGCCGGGGAGCAGGGTGGCCCCTGCACTGCAGGGCGTGGGGGGCAGGCTGAGGAGCCGGGGGCGCACAGGGTGGCAAGGCCGCTGCTGAGGAGCCATCCCCGCGGAGGTGGGGCTTTGTCCTGCAGGCCACAGGGCGTCCGGGAAGGGCGTGTGGAGTGGAGGGAAGGAGCCCGATGTGCGTTTTAGAGCTCGCTCAGGCTAGGTGTGGAAGAGGGTGGCGTGGAGCAGGGAGACGGGGAAGGCTGTGGACAGAGTCGGGGAGAAGATGACGGCGGCCGGACCAGAGTCCCAACTGGCAGCAGCCCCGGGGAGATTCCAAAGCTAGAATCCCTGGGCCTGTGGACTAGGGGGTGGGGAAGGGCAGAGCAGGTGGAAAGGAGAACCCGACTCCTCCCACGCAGCCAGACAGCAATGTCCTCTGGCAGGCAGCTGGAGCCCCAGGGGCCTCTTTCTATGTCACCTCCCCCTCCATCAGGCAGGGACCACTCACCTTCTCTCGCCAGGGGGGGCCTTCTTGGGGCTTGCAGGTTTAGGCAAAGCCTGAGGACCAGGCTTAGCAGGGGAGGGGGAGGAGGAAGAAGAGGAGGAGGAAGAGGAAGAGGAAGAAGAGGAGGAGGAAGAGGAAGAGGAGGATGATGACGAAGAGGATGAAGAAGACGAGGAGCTAGAGGAGGAGCTGGAGCTGCTGGTGTGCCTCTTCCTTTTGGCTGGAGTTGGCTCCTGGGGGCGGCCCTCTCGAACAGCCTCTTTGGGGGCTGGAGCAGGGCTGGGGACCCTGTGGGAGGAGAGTTGGGTCACCAGGAGATAAAGGCCCCAGCCCCAACCCTACCTTCCTTGGCCTGGAGGAACGGCAGTGGGGGAGGAGGCCTGAGAGGCCCTGGGAGCTCGGTGACCCAAGAGCGTCGGGAGCCAGTGATGCTCCCAACAGGCAGCAGCCCGACCTCTGCTAATTCGAGCAACAGGCTGGGCCCACAGCACCAGGGAGCAAGGTTAAATCTCAAGAAGGTCCCTGGTGGAGAATAAGGCCCTGGGCTCGGGTCAGCTGGGGAGGCCCTTGCAGGCTGGCTGGGGGCGGGGCCGTCCTGCCTGGAGGCAGGGAGAGGGACGGGATGACCTCTGAAGCTCCTTCCAGCCCAGGGAGTTCCTCTTGAGGTCTAACTGCCATCCCTCCTGCTGTAAAATTAAGTCCATTTCCTCTAGTTCTGTCCGCTGTAGAGACGGAAAACTCATCATTATCCTCTAGAGAAGGCGGCTCCAGACGTCCACGGTCCCACCCACCCCCGGCCCCCCCAGACCCCCCCTTTTCTTCTACCCAGAGCTCCAGGGCCAAGGTCCCCCACACCTCCTCAGAGAGCTCATCACCTGTTGGGATGTCATCCACCCCACCCCACTTCCTCCCTGTCCCCCCACCCCCACCCCCCTCCCAGCAGGTCTCTAACGGCAAGGTCCCTCACCTCTTTGGGGTAGGCTCAGGCTGCATGGGCATGGTGGAGCCCTCAGAGTCGCTGGAGCTGGAGCCAGAGGACGAGGAAGACGAGGATGACGACGATGAGGATGATGATGAGCTGGATGACGACGATGACGACGAGGAACTTCTTCGCTCCTTAGTGGGCTGTAGGGCGCTCAGAGCCGAGGGCTGTAGAACCCCGCTAGAGGCTGATAGCTCCCCAGCCTCAGGGTGGAAGACCCCAGAGATGGAGGCTGAGAGCATGCCATTGTGGTCACCAGAGGCTGCGGCCTTTGCCCCAGTGATGGAGAGAGCCTGACACCCAACTATGGGGGTAGGCATAGGTCGGGACTGGTCAGAGAGGGCAACTAGGCCAGGGGACCTGGGCCGGTCCTGGGCTGTGGGGAGCGCCTGTGAGGACAGATGGCCAGCTCTGGAAGCAGGAGAAGCTGCGCGCTCGGAGGGCCCACGGGACTGACTTGGGGCAAGCGGAGGTGGTGTGCGTGACCGGGCTCTGTCAAGGAGCAGGGGCGAGGTGCGGCCACTGACACGCTCGTAGGCAGAGAGGGGCACCCTTGGGCTGGTGAGGTTGGCCCCAGACAGGGCAGGGGCCATCCTAGCACTGGTGAGGTTGGCGGGGGCCAAGGCCGCTGAGCTTCTTGAGCTGGCGATAGTTCCTGGAGCTTGGGCATGTGTGGACCTGGGGCCCACCAGGTTTGCAGGGGATGGAGCCTGGGGTGTCCTGGAGCTAGAAGGATAGCTTGCAGCTGCTGGGGATGTGCCAGAGCCTGCGAGGCTCAGGGCTGCCAATGCCGCTGGGGTTCTGGCTCCGGCCAAGTTCACTGCAGAGGCTGCAGGGGCGCGTGGGTCAGCAAGGCTCACGGCTGAAGGGGTTCCTGCTGTTCGAGGACTGGCCAGGCTCATGGCAGCGGCGGCGGCTGGTGTGCGTGAGTCAGCCAGATTCACAGCGGTTGGGATGGCAGGTGTTCGGGCGCTAGCCAAGTTCATAGCTGCAGCAGAGGCTGCGGGGATTCTGCTGGCGAGACTGGCAGCTGGTGCTGTTCTGAGGCTCATGAGAGGCACCGGGGCAGGCACCTGGGACATCCTGGCAGCTAGGCCTGCGGCAGACATGGATGGGGGTGGCCTAGCGGTGCCAAGGCTGATGGCCGTCAGGGCCAGTGCGATCCTGGACTGAGCGTGATTTTCAGGCACAGAGGAGGTTCTCGGATGGTCAGAAATCCGGGGCCCTGGCCCGTCCATCATTGAGCCACCTGGCTGCTGCAAGACGGACATAGATGCTCTTGAGCTGCCCAGGGGCTCAAGCATTCCAGGGGACCGGCAGCGGTCTAGAGGGTTCGGTGACATACTAGGTCGGCTGAAGCAGCTCATTCTGGAACCAGTAAGCCCCATAGGGGGCGTCCGAGATCCAGAATGGTTTCTTGTGGCTGGAGGAGTGGCTGATCGAGAGCGATCAGAGCTGCTTCCTGAAGCAGAACGTCGGCGGATGGCTGGAGGAGACCTTGTCAGGGAGCGCTTGCCACGAGTGGTGCGTGGGGTGCGAGATCTAGATCGGCGGCGGATGAGAAGTGGTGAGCGACTGCGTGAGCGTTTGCGTGGCAGCAGTGGTGTGCGGGACCTAGAGCGGCGACGTGTTACTGGTGAGGTGCGAGAGCGGGATCGCCTTCTCGGGACTGGAGATGTGCGAGAGCGAGATCGTCTCCGTGGGACTGGTGACCTTGACCTTCTGCGTGTGACTGGTGAGGTCCTGCTCCGAGAACGCCTTCGGGTCAACAGAGGGGTCCGAGACCTGGACCTCCTGCGAGTCACCAGTGGCGTTCTGGAACGGGAACGTCGGCGCGTCGCTGGGGTCCTAGACCTTGACCGTCGGCGGGTCAACAGTGGTGTTCTGGACCTAGATCGCCTGCGACTCACTGGGGATGCTCTGGACCGGGATCTGCGCCTTGTCACTGATGCTCTGGACCTTGACCGCCGCCTACTGACCGGTGAGGTGCGAGAACGGGATCTCCGTCGGCTGACCAAGGGTGTTCTGGACCTTGACCGTCGATGAGTGGCTGGAGACCTGGAACGTTTCCATGGGGCAGGTGATGTGCGAGATCGGGAACGTTTCCGGCTAGTTGGGGGTGTCCTTGAGCGGCCTCTTCGGCGTCGGGAAGAGGTCCGGGAACTCTCCTGCCGGACAGGTGACCTGGAATGGTAGCCAGAGCCGCCCCTCCGGCGCCGAGTCACCCGAGACCTTGACCGGCTACGCCTTCTCCTCCGAGAGGTGGACTGTGATGACCCAGATCGATCACGCCGCCGGGCCACCCTGGCTCGCTCTCTCCGTGAGCGGGAACGGGACCGCTGGAGCCCACGAGGCTTTGGAGAAGGAGACCGGCCTCTCCGGGAAGTAGTTTTGGTACGTGGGGTTGAGGCGGACCGCCGCCGGCGTGAGGACCTTGACTTCTCAGCTGGTTCTGGGGAAGACACTGAGGGGCTCCTGCGGCGCCTTGGGGGCGTTCTAGAGCGTGTCTCAGGTGAGGAGGAAGCAGAGCGGCTTCTCCTGGAGAGCCTGGCTTTTCTGGTCAGCTCTGGAGAGGAACGAGAGCTGCGCCTGCGAGGTGGTGTACGCGACTTGGTCTTGAGCGCTGGGGAGGACCTACAGCCCCTTCGAGTGGCTCTGGAGGTGGGTGGGCGCTCTGGAGATGACGCAGAACTGCTGCTGCCATCTGGTGAAGGGCCACGGTCCTTGCTGGAAGAGCCTGACCGGCTCCGTCTAGGAAGCGCCCGCTGAGCAGGGTGTTTGGGTTCTGGAGAGGAGTCAGAACCACTCTGTGCGCTGGTTGCCACTCTTGGCTTCTCTAGGACTTCAGGGGAGGAACCAGACCTGCTGTGCTGCGGAGAAGGACGAGCTTTGCCCTCTACCTCTGGGGAGGACCCCGAGCAGGCTCTCTGCCTGAGCGGAACTCTAAGCTTGGCTTTAGAATCTGGAGAAGAGTCCGAGCCACTATGCTCTTGAGGGGAAGCACTAGGCTTCCTATCCAACTCTTGAGAAGATTCAGACTGGCTTCTCTGCCCAAGGGGGGTCCTGGACAAGGCCTTCTGCTCAACTGATGACTCGGACCCACTCCTCTCCCTCTGGGGGGTGAGACATTTGCTGTTGAGCTCTGGGGATGATGGAGAACGGCTCCTTGCCCTGGGAGTCTGGGGCAATACCTTTGGCTCTGGAGAAGAATCACACTCACTTCTGCCCCTGGATGGAGTCCCGGGTGCATCTTTTGTTCCGGGAGAGGACCCAGACAGGCTGTGCCGAGAAGGGGTTGCAGACCTGCTTCTTCGAGTTGGGGTTCTGGGTAAGCCATCTTTTACTTCAGAAGACACAGAACTTTCCCTTGAGGGTGTTCTTGGTAGAGCATCAAGCACAGGAGGAGACCCACTCTGATGCAACAAGATTCCTGCCTTTTCTGCTTCCTCTGGAGGTAAGGTGGAAACGCTATGCCCAGAGGGTTTTGTGGATTGTCCTTTCCCTTCTAGAGATGTGTCTGCCTCCAGAGGATTTTGGAAAGATCCATTCACATCTTCTTTAGTCTCAGAAGACAACCCAGTATTCACTTCTGTACTAACAGAGCCTGAGTTTCTAAACTCTAGTGTTGATCTGAAGCTATTCTCCCTAGGTGGAGGAACAGTCAGCTCCTGATGCTCTGGAGAAAAGTGTGACCCAACCCAAGCTGAGGCCACTGCAGGAACTACTTCTGACCCCAGAGGGGCCTGCAAGCGGCCTTGGTCAAGAGGTACAGGCTCAGCACATCTTTCTTCTACTTCTTTAAGTTCTGGAGACAAGCGGGGTAGGATCTGGTTTGGGTGTTCTTCAGCTTTCTCAACCACCTCCATTGACTCATCGTGGCTGGGTTTAGCTAATATACTCGTCTGGCCTGTTTTCGCTGGAGATGGCACAAGGCCACTTGTTTCCCTATTTGGGGGGGTTGTAGGTGCTTCTCCGAGCACTGCTAAGGGCATGGGCCCAGCCTGCACGGAAGGAGATGATGGTCTAGGGAAGGATGCATGCTCCCAAGGGTGTAAGTTCACTTGCTCTTTTGCTTCTGGAGCAGACTCTGATGTACTCTGCATCAGAAGAGATTTAAAGTTCAGTCCCGGGTGCAGGGAGTCAGACTGAGCTCTCTGTTCAGGAGAAGTACCTGATCTCAGGCCAGGACTAATGGAAGGTTTTGTTGTTATGTCAGCTACTGGAGAGGAGGACCTGGAGCGACCACCCTTAGATGTTTGAGATTTGTGCAGCAGAGACAGCGACTCATACGGACCCCCTCCGGGACTTGAAACTTCAGATGGGTGGTCTGGCAAGGTTGGAGATTGTTCTTTCTGTTGCAGCAGGGAGGGGCCTAGGCCACTCTCACCAAAGCTACTTTGTGCTGCTAAATCTGTAAAGTTGTCTTGTGGACATGGTGACTTTGCTCCAGAAAGACATTGCTTCGGTGAAGTTGGTAGCTTGGTTTTGGAGCATGGTGACACAGACCCTGAATGACTTTGTCTCAGTGGTGTTTCAGGTTTCACTTTGGTATCTGGCGAGGAGGACCTAGAACGGCTCTGTCTTGGCAACAATCTAGAGTCCATCTTAGAGCAGGGTGACACTGATCTACTGTGCCTTGGTGGTGTCCTAGAAGTCACCCTACTAGGACTTGGAGAAGAGGAGCCAGAATGGCTTCGTCTTGGTGAAGTCATCACCTTCGCTTTGGGTTGTGGAGGAAAGTTCCCCTCCATGTCTGTTGGAGATCTGGAACGGCTCTGCCTGGGTGGTGTAGACCTGGCTCCAGGTTGGGAAGATGACCCAGATCGACTCCGTCTCTGTGGTGTCGCAGGTTGCTCGATTGCCTGGGGACTGCCTGCAGAGGCCTGCCTTGGTGGTGGTCCAGAGTTCTGTGTAGGAGGTGAAGAACCAGAACGACTTTGTCTCGAGGGTGTTCTCGATTTTGCTTTAGGCTGAGATGATCCTGAGCGGCTACGTCCAGGTGGCGTCGGGGACTTCTGTTTAGGGTATGGAGAGGACCCTGAAAGACTTCGCCTCAAAGACGAGCGAGATTTTGCTTTGGGTCTTGGAGAGAGAGACCTGCTACGTCGTGAAGAGATGTGAGACCTTTTCACGTCTGGGCTAGAGTTGGACCTGCTCCTTCTCTGAGATGTTCTGGCCTTGTTCTTCCGCTCGGATGATGAGCCAGACCTGCCTCTTCTTTGTGGGCTTCTAGAGTGAGACCTTCCTCGCCTAGCTAGACTTCTACTACGGGACCTCCCTCGCCTTGCTGGTGTCCTAGAACGAGACCTCCCTCGCCTGGCTGGTGTTCTAGAGTGAGACCTGCCACTGCGCCTGGGTGGCGATCTAGATCTTGACCTGCCTCTTCTGGCTGGGGTTCTAGAGCGTGATCTGCCCCCTCTCCTGGCTGGTGATCTAGTACGAGACCTGCGCCGTATGGGTGATCGCGTCCTAGACCTCCGCCGAGCAGGAGTTCTAGAACGGGACCTACCCCGCCGGGCCGGTGTTCTAGAACGGGACCTTCGTCTGGTTGAGGTTCTGGATCGAGATCTCCGCCTGGCAGGGGTTCTAGACCGGGACCTGCCCCGGTTGGCTGGAGACCGAGAATGTGACCTGCCCCTCCTTCCTGACCTAGACCTGCCTCTTCTCTGGGTATTTCTGCTCCTGGACCAACCTGGGCGCTGAGGAGATCGAGAGCGGCCTCGTCGCTGGGGGCTTCTAGAGCGTCCCCACCTCTGTACAGAACGAGACCTACGCCACTGTGGGGACCTGGACCGAGAATGGCCTCTCTTGGCAGCACTCCGAGACCGGGATCTCCCCCTCTTGGTGGCCACAGGGCTACGGGACCTTGCCAGCCTACGGGAAGGACTAGGTGAATGTGATTTATCCCGCTTTGCTCTGCCATGAGCACGACTCTTTGAGGTGGGAGAAGAGGATATCTCTCGGCGGGACCCAAGGGCTGGTGCAAGTTTTGGGCTCTCGGGGGAAGAGCTGGCATGCCGAGAAACTTTGGTAGGTTGAGGGGATGGTGGACAGCTCTCTGAGGAAGACGACTGGGGAAGCTTCTCAGGAGACTTAGGTGGTGAACGGCCCCTGGTTGGGGAGGCCTCAGCTGGGGGGTTCACTGGCTCCTGACTTAAGTGGGGTGCTGCAAGGGGTGGTGGGGAGCTGCCATGCTGCTCAGCAAGGAGCGGTTCTGGGCCTGTGCTGCTCCTCTCCGGGGAGGGGCTAGGTCGAGCTGCAGATTTCTAAGAGGGGAAGAGAAAGCAGGAATAGGGAGACATAAGCACCAAAACTCACCACCCCCATCGCCCCCATCCAATGCAACTTTTTCCCATGTCCCCACTGGCACCATTCTTCCCAAACCAGTACCATTCAACTGGTAACAAAGGATCACACAATATAAAATACGGTCTGGAAACCACAAAAGCAGTCCTTCACCCCAAGGGGTTTTACTGTAGCCAAACACAAATGTACATCCAAGCTAACACATACTGTACAAGCACCGCTATACAACGCTGTTACAACAAAAAGAAAGTAGTTATTAAGTGGAAAGGTAAACAAAATTTCCCCAAAGCATGACTTTACACTTGTGAATAGGTAACTAGATTGAAATTAAAAAACATACCAAAACTAAAAACTGGGAGAACAAAGGCAAAAGTTTAAAAACATGCCTTCTTTAAATAATGGGAAAGAAACCCAGAATGATTGGAGCACAGGAAAGAAATAACTCAGACCAAATTCTAAGGTCATTGTAGAATTCAAAAACAAAGTAAAGTTTTCTGAGGTGATCCCACTTAAAATCTGGAAAGGTTAGCTTTGGACAATGAGTGAGTGAGGTCTAAGAAAACAAATTTAGCAGAAAGCATCTTAAATGCTTGAAAGTTTCTAGAAGCAAAAATGACTAGGGCTTGTATTAGCATCCAGAGCACAAAGGAACACAACTACTGAAAAGATGATCCCCCAAATAACTTCAGACTGTAAGCAGTAACCCAGATGATTGTAAAATTTTAGTGACTCACAACACAGACGTTTTTGCTCCAATTATATGTACACAGTGACACAAAACTTATAGTGAAACTTGAAAGTGAAAATTCTGAAGGGATTTGTAGTAAATACCAATGTGTAACTTTGAAAAAGAAAAAAAAAGGTTCAAACAAAATAAACCAACACAACTGAATTTTCTTTCCCTCTCCCTCCACGTGTGTCTTAAGCCTCCCCCCACTCCCACCCAACTCAATGAAAACTGTTTAAAGTCAGGAACATACCTCATTTTTGTCTTTGTCTTCACAAGGGCTGCTCATCGGCTTTGTGGAGGGCTCTGGGCTGCTCGGCTGCCCAGTGTTGGTGGAACCAGAATCCCTGCAAGGTGCATCTCCCTTCCCTTGGCGCCCTGACTGAGGGGAAGGGCTACGACCAGTCAGGGCAGTAGCATGGGTTTTCGCTGCAGCACTTCGGGACCTGAAGGTGGAATTGAGGAGGGGGCAGGGAAGGAGGAAATCAGCTGAAAGGAGAATAGAAATCCCCCTCCCCGGCTCCCATCCACCTCTGCTGTTTAACCCTCTTCCAAAGAGCTGCCTTGGTCACAGACTGATCATTTCCACAGAAATTCAAGTCCAGTCCACTTTGGTCCTTCTCTTCCCAACACACCCCAGAGAACACTCTCCCTCTGCCCAAACCTCCCAGGCCCTCCACCCAACCCATTCCCTACCCGCCTCATTCACAACTCACCTCGGAGCCCACCTCCTTCAGGAAGCCTTCCCCGATTAAGGAAGCCAAGGTAAGGGTTCCTTCCTCCCCCAGACACCACGAACAAGCTCCCCCCAACCCATCCCCTATTCTGGCAGTCCATATACATCAGAACAAAACAAAAAATAACAAAATCAACAAAGAAATAAACAAAAAGAGAAGGGGAAATGTATATGTCTGTCCATCCTGTAGCCTGTCAGCTCCTAGAGGGCAGGGACCGTGTCTTCCGAATGGTCTGTGCAGCGCCTAGCACACCGTGGGCGCGCAATAAATATTAAATTGATTAACCCATCAGTCCCTCTCCCCCCTTCCTCTTGGACCACCCCTTACCGACTGCGAGACGTATCAGAGGAGGAAGCTGAGTCGGCAGAAGTAGACCGGTGAGCTCGGCGGCTCTTGGGGGCTGGGGTTGTACTTCGAGACCTAAAATACAAACACAGCACAGTTCAGGGTATTAACACACCTGTATTGAGAGACCAGACCTCTACCCAGTCTTCAACCTCCTACCAGTCAGGAACATGGCGACATCTCCCCACCCCACCCATGAAATTCTATTCACCAAGTGCACCCTTACCAATTTGACATAAATCCACTCACCGTTTCCGCTTCTTGTCTTTAGATTTACGCTTGCTCTTTGGTGTAGGAGACCTGGGAGATAAAGCAAAGTGTTAACACAGAAAAAAAAACGGAGAATCTGGCATCAGGAATTGAGCTGTGCACTGAGCATCCCTGAAGCTTCACTTCAAAAGGGGCTCTCCCAAAGGCCACTGGAACAACTGAGATCAAGTTCAGCGCCCTCACATATGCCACACCCCCTAGGACTCACAAGACTCTTACCTATGCTTCCGCTTCTTGGACTCCGATTCTGACCTAGGGATGTGGGGAGAAAAAAAATGATGAACCTTTAGGACTGACCATCAGATCTTTCCCATACCACTCCAAGTACATCTGCCGCAGAACTTCATACCTGTGTTTCTTCTTCTTAGAGCTCTTCTTCCTCTCCCGGCGAGGAGAGCTACTCTCTGACCTGCTAAAGATTGGTCCAAAAGCAAAGTCATCCCATACAGCTTCGTTGCTGTCCCTTCTCAAACATTCCACCTAACCCTACTATACCACCAATGCCCAGATCTAAGCCCAGAAGCTCCTTTACTCTCTTAAGATGCACAAACAGCTCCTTAAATCCACAGCCCGACAGGGGAATCCCTGGTAACCAAAAGCAATAAGCCAATTAGGAAAGCAACAGACTTGATCCTTTCCCACTGACACTGTCAACACACACCACTCTCAGGAGGCGGATCTGATATTCACTGCTTCGGGAGCTCGTGTGCACCCCACAATCTGTCCTGGCTACCATAGTGCCTTTCTTTTTTCTTTCTTTTTTTTTTACCCCAGTGCCTTTCTAATGGACTCACCGTCCTCTGTCTTTCTTCTTTTTCTTCTTCTTTTGCTTTGGGGTTGGTGAGCGAGAACTGCTGGACTCCCGGACAAGGCTAGGAAAAGAGGAAATGTAACTGCAACGCATGTCAGAATAAGACTCCTGAACCCTGAGTCCTCACAAGAATGAAACATACGTAGAAGAGGGTGCACAGTCTATGCATCCATCTCTGGGTCTGCCATACCTGTAAGGCTTGGGGGGCTCTGGAGCTGGCTGTTTAGCCTCCCGAGCTCGACGCTGTGGGTCAAAGGAACTGCCATCCACATAAGAGTCACTAATGCCAAAGGCAGCTCGCAGCCGCTCATTCTTCTTCTCATTCAATTCAGCCAACTGGTGGGTCTCAGTTACACTACAGAGAAAAGGACCATGGTCTAAAGGAGAATAAAGGGTAAGCCACAGGAAAGATCATGTATCCAGGACAGCAGGGGCCTGATCAGTCTGGGTGGGAAATGAAGGAGGTCCCAAATAAGAGTAGACATAGCAGAAACAGCAGCAACAAAGTCCAGGGACAGCAGGGGAGAGGGCAAAAACTCACACAGGCCTCTGCCCTGGAGCCTCCTCCTTGCCCCCAGGGTTCACATCCTTCTCGAGCAGCATGAGTCGAAAGGTCGCCACTTTTTCCTGAATTTGCTGTTCCTCGTACCTGAAGGACAAAGCCCTCGGGATCAGAGTCTGATGAGACCCTCTGCCAGCCCCAAGCAGGTGTTTCCTGCATTCTCAAGTGACCTTCCCTCTCCACGCACACAAAGCTTTCACTATCACCCAGAGGCCCCTCTCATCAGCCCTCCTGCTCTTGTCCCATCGCCCCTCTCCCTTCTAGAACAGCGAATTGTAAACATGCTACACTTCAGGGGCCAACAGAGGGAAGCAAGCAGGCAGATTCCAGGTGCTCCTCGCCAACCTCAAGCCCAAGAGTTTTTGACTGAATTGAATTCCAAAGTCAGGTGTGTTCCGTAAAGGGGACGCCCTCGCTAGAGTTTGGAAACCACTGCTCTGAAAGGTTTCTGCCTGGCCGGGCTGCTTTTCCACAAGTGGCTTCCCTGTCCAGCCCACCCTTCACTAGGGCAGTCTTCAATACTTTGCCTCAAGCCTGAACTTCTTTCCAATAGCTGTCAGCTTACCTAGGCCTGCAGTTCCACCTCACACTTAAAGAGTACTGTTCCTCAATGCTACTCTAACTCCACAGGTCTCTACCTAGGTAAAAAGTCCCCAATGCGTTTCCTATCTCCAACCTTCAGCTGTCCCTTCACTCCTTTCACATCTCGCACACCTCAACTTCCTCCCCACTAACAGTTCCTTTCCCTTAGCGCTTGCCTCACCCCCGCCCGCCCTCACCCCTGCTCTTCCATCATTTCCTCCAGCTCGAGGCATCGCAGCTCCACGCGCCGCTTGCGCTCGTGGTCCAGGATGTCAGGATTAGGCCGCTTCACCAGGGCAGCCTCCAGGCGCCGCAGTTCCTCCTCGCCCTTGTAGTCAGGCCGCTCACCGCGGCGGCCCCGAACCAGGGACAGGTTGCGCTGGACGTAGCCGTTGGTGCCGCTGCCCCGGGGCGTCGGCAGCCCGATCCCGTTGTACATGGCCCCGTGCCCTGGGGGCACCACCGCTCCTGGGGGGGAGCCGGAGACACGGGTCAGGCCCTGGCTCCATACTAAGCACCACAGACTCTCTGCTCTAAGTCTCCTCCTCCTAACTGTCCTTCCTGCTGATCCCCCCTCACCAGGTCTCCCCCACTCCACCCCAGACAGCCAGGGCCTGGCACTTCCCCCAAATTTCAACAATGTTCTCTTCATCTGCCTGTGTCTTCTTTAGCCTCAAGATGCTTAAGTGCCCTCATTCTAAGTGCTGCATACAGGACCCCAAACAGACAACAGACCTATAGCCCTCAAAGGCCTGTATTCCCAGTCCCAAGACTCCATCTCTAAGACACAGCCTCTCAGGCCACTGCATGAATACACAGGGGACCAAACGCCCCCACACTTGACCAAGTGGCCGGCCTGTCACATGCCAGACACCATGGAACCTCACACCTCACCTTGGGTCCCAAATGCTTAAGCCCTCTCTTGTTAACTATCCTGATGCCTATCTTACTCCTTTCTTCCCACTATAAGTGCCCACCTTATTTGCAGTTCGCCCAGGTTGCACTTGCTACCATTAAATACCACCTTTTCACAAGTCTCAAAAACACCTGCTCTTGTTGAACTCCAACTAGTCACTGTTGATAAACTCACACCTCTTGAGGTTCAAACTTAACAGGAAATGCTCCCGCCTTTCCTGGTCTCTCCCCTAACTAAACACATCTTTCTACAACTTCTTTCTTTCCTCTGGCCCACCCCCCAGCCTACCTCTTAAGCTTCAGGCACCGATGCCAGCAGTTAGTTTTCCTGGCCACCAGATGCCTGTGGCAACATACATGCATGCTCTTCTCTTCCCTTCCCCACCTGCTCCCCCTCAATGTGAGGGCAAAGGACCACAGGAAGCTACCCAAGGCCAGGCAGAGTGGAGGGAGAGGCAAAGCAGAGGGACCACCAATAGCTGGGAGGATGCACTAGGGCAGAGGAGAGAAGGAAAAGGAACCGAGTTCCAGAATGCACCCCAAAATCTCTAAGGTGGGAGGGCGCTCCCCCTACCTCAAAGGGCAGGACCTAGAGAATTAAGTACAAAAAGTCAGTGATTTCCTTCATACCCAAACCATCAGCTGCTGTGTCCTGGCCACTTTCCTGGACATCCTCCCCCAGGGCCATCCTGCCTGAGTGTGACCCTCAAGACGACTCACCTCCCACAAAGCACCTCTCACCACCCACCCCCAACTCCCCGGGAGAAGGGGGCAAGCCAGCAGCTGCTAAGCAAAGGGTATGAAGTCACAACCAGCTGGAGCACTTTTAAGGGAAAAGCCAAAAAAAAACGAAGGAAAATCCCAATCCCTGGCAACCATGGTAGCACTCACAATCAACCAAACCAAACCACTTAATTAGGGGTCCTCAAAAGGGAAGGAGTGCAGGCTGTGGGTCAACCACCTGGATGATGGTCAAAGGTAGGAAGGAGTATCAAGGGCAACATTCCCCATACCCGAGAGGAAACCTACCGGGATGGCGGGCACCGCAGGGTACTGTGCTGACACTCGCTCAAAGCACAGCACTAGACACGATGATAGGTACCGGGGTGAGTTCGGGGGCCACGGAACTCGGGAAAACCATGGGTGCAGTGCTAGGGGAGCGCCCGGGGCCTTCCCGCCCCAAACCCTTGAGCCCTGCCCCCGCCTCCCGCTTGACTTCGGGGGGCGAGATTACGCACGTAGGACGCAGGCCAACTGGCCCGCCCTCCTCCCCGCCCCCGCCCCGCTGTTTGCGTGGGCTCGCTGCAGGGTCTTGCTGTCCCGAGTAACGACCCAAACGACAGGGCCCCGAGGGCCCTGGTTCTAGGCTCCCGGGCGCAGGCCCGGCGACGCCGCTATTTTCGGCCTCGCGGGGTGGGGGAGGGGTGGTGCGACGCCCTGCAGCCTGGGGGGTGGGGAGCTCACGGGCTCAAGGAACTCGGGAAACCCCTGGGAGGTCGGGTGAAGAACCTCGGGGCGGGGGGCCCCCCAAAGATCTGGGATCAGGCTCCCTGGCACCCACCCGGGCCGCAGAAACACCGCCCGAGGCCTCCGCGACGGCACTTGCGGAGAGGCGACAGGGAGCCAAGCAGCGCGCACAGCCCCCGCGACTAGAGCGCTGGAGCCCGAGGGCGGACGGCGACACGCGCCGTTGCCATGGGGGAGGAGAGGGAGGCGAAGCCCTTGCGCGAGGAGAGCCGGAGAAGGGTGAGGAAGCAGGCCAGGGGGCGGACGCGCGAGTTAAGAGGCTGCAAGCGCGCGTGCGCGGGGCGGCCGAGCCGTTCCCCGCGCGCCCAGGCCTTGCGCCGCGGCCGCCCCTCCCCCACCCGGCTCGCGCGTCCCTCGCCCTCTCACCCGCCGCCGCCGCCTCCGCCCGCCTTCTCCGAGCGGGGAGAGGTCTCGCCGCCGCCGCTTGGGCTCCGGAGTCTCTCGGAATCTGAAGCCGCCGCGCCTCACTGGTTTGCCCGCCTCAGCCGACGCCTCAGCCTCCTCGCTTCCTCAGGGGCCGCTGCGGGTTACGACTGCGCCACTCGCACCCAGCCTGGGCCGCACTGCACGTCAGCACGACTCGCTCGGCGCGTCACCACGTAGACGCATGCACCGCAAGGCCCGCCGGGAACCGTAGTACGCCCCGCAGGCTAGTGCGCAGGCGCCCGAACACCCCCGGGAAATGTAGTTTCTTAAGGTCCTAGGGAAGGTCAACCTTGAGGCTGTAGAACTGCAAGTCCCGCTGGCCAGTGCGAGGAAGTTCGGGAAACGGGCTATGTTTTTGGCGGTCTTACGTTGGGGTGGGGGAAGAGCACGGGACCTAGCGCCACATCGGCCCGCCGCCTTCGGCTCAGAGCATTCTGGGAGTTGTAGTTCTGATGCGCCCCAGAACCCGTATGTGACTTTGCCGCCTCCTCGCGCCCCACCCCCACCCCCTCCTGCCCACAAGGAACACGGCCGCCATTTTATCTCCTGCTGTTGAAGCGTGATGGCTCCAGCCTAGCGGCGCCGTCGCGCCTTTAGAACTTCGGGCTTCCCAGTGGCGTCCCTTAAGCTGCTCATCCACTAGCTCTTGCGTCTTTGTAAAGCTGACTCAGAGCTATGTCTATTTGAACTCGTGGGGAAACAGTTCTCCTTCAGTTAGGGCGGCCAGGCAACCAGCGATTCTCATGCTCCACCAGCGCCGTGTTGTTATGCGAACGTGTACCCTCCGAGATGTCAAAAGCACCCTTCGATTTTCTACATTTTAGGCGGGCTGTCTACGGGGATGTTTTATAAATGCATTTTTCTGAGTCCGAAGGAGGCAGGCACTCAGCAGAGGGGTCAGAATCAGAGTATCACAGAAAGTTTCCGTTTGTCTCCAATCACTGCTAAGAGGCCGGTTCTGTGGGGGTATCTTTAAATCCTTGACAGGGCCTACCCAGCATAGAAAATTAAACCTGTTGTTTGCTGTGAAGTCTATTCCCACGTAGGGCATACCCCATATGTCACAAGGTATGATCGATCCATAGGGTTTTCGCAACCAGATTCCCCCCCCCCCCATGGATTTTCTTTATAGAAGCAGGTTGCCAGGCCTTTTCTTCCAAAGCACCACGGAGCAGGTTCCTCCAAGCTTGTCCCTACTCCAAACTTGTCGTTAGTATCCAGTAGCAAGCTCATTTGCACCGCCCAGAGACCTGCCATAGCACATCGTAGCCGCTTATCCAACTCTTGTCAATTTGAGTTCAGGATTTATAGTTTATAAAGATTTAGTTTTTTTCAAACTTGCCAAGAAAACGATAGTGCCCCGTTCTAGGCTGGGTGCTAGAACAAAAAGACCCTCCCCTTTTGCATAGGAGCCAGGACTTCCTGTATGATGTTCAGGGAATTGCTCTAATCGTGCCTCCTTGATTTCAGACACACCTGGACATGGTTTCCACGATCTATAGAGACTTTGTGAGAAGTATGACAAGTGCTTTTTTGGTAGTATTCCTGAGGGTGGGGGGTAAGTTTTCTTTTTTCTAATCCCTCCTCCTCCCCAGTGAGAGACCCTTAACTACAATTCAATTCCCAATGATAGTCCTACCTATACTTACTGAATAGTTTATGCTGGGTTTATCTGAATCAGCTCACTTAATGATTCGAACAATGCTGTTCTAAAACCATAGTGAGCCACCCATCTTACAAATCCACAGTTCGTTGTTCAAAATCAAGAAAGTAACCTAAAAGTAGTAGTATTACCTAATCTGTAGACTTTTTTTAAAAAATCATTTTATTGGGGGCTCATACAATTCTTATCACAATCCATACATACATCCATTGTGTCAAGCACATTTGTACATTTGTTGCCATCCTCAAAACATTTGCTTTCTACTTGAGCCCTAAATATCAGCTCCTCATTTTTCCCCTCCCTCCCCAATTCATCCTCCCTCATGAGCCATTGATAATTTATAAATTATATTGTCATATCTTACCCTGTCCTACGTGTCTTGTCACCCACTTTTCTGTTGTCCATCCCCCAGGGAGGAGGTTATATATAGATCCTTGTAATCTGTTCCCCCTTTCTACCCCACCTTCCCTCCACCCTCCAGGTATCGCCACTTTCAGCACTGGTCCTGAAGGGGTCATCTGTCCTGGATTCCATATGTTTCCAGTTCTTATCTGTACCAATGTACACCCTCTGGTCTAGCCAGATATGTAAGGTAGAATTGGGATCATGATAGTGGGGCAGGAAGCATTTAAGAAGTAGAGGAAAATTGTGTGTTTCATCGTTGCTACCCTGCACCCTACTGGCTCGTCTCCTCCCCGCAACCCTTCAGTAAGGGGGTGTCCAGTTGCCTGCAGATGATCTTTGGGTCTCCACTCTGCACTCACCCTCATTTACAATGATTTGATTTTTTGTTCTTTGATGCCTGATACCTGATCCCTTCGAAACCTTGTGATCACACAGGTTGGTGTGCTTCTTCCTGTGGGCTTTGTTGCTTCTGAACCAGATGGCCGATAATTTGTAGACTTTATTGAGATGTTTGCCATTGCTCTAGTAGCATCCTCTATAGCAGTGGTTCTCAACCTTCCTAATGCTAATGCCTCGACCCTTTCATACAGCTCCTCGTGTGGTGGTGACCCCTCCAACCATAGAATTGTTTTTGTTACTACTTCATCACTGTCAATTTGCTACTGTGATGAATCGGGCGACCCCTGTGAAAGGGCTGAAAACCACTGCTCTAGAGAACAAAAGAAATTGCAAGATTGTGCACTCAGTTGTGTCTCCTGGTGGCCACCACCACCAACCCCCAGCGACCCAGAGGTGTCGCAGCAGAACTGTGCTCTCCAGAGTCCTTTCCAGGTGGTATTTGTCTGTTTGTTAAAGGACTGTCTTTTGTGTCATCTCCAACCGTACAGTTGGCAGCCAAGTGCATTGCTGTGGCATCTCCCAGGGACCCTCATGTCTTCCTTTAATCTGGAACAGTGCCTGATTTCTTGCTTTGTAATTCAAGTCTTCAATGGTTTGGTCTGGTTAGTCTTTAAGAATACAGGCCAGCTCATCTTTCCAGCCTAACCACATAGAAATTCTCCCTGCCACATAAGTCCCTAGCAGGCACCCCTCCTCTGAAAGCCAGCCTGTGCCAGGCCCGAGGTTCAGGGCATTGGAGTTCTGAGTGGTTGCAAGGTTCCCAGATACCTTTAACGTGTACAGCTCCTTTCCCAATCCGTGCAGTGAGACTCACCTGCTGCCTGGACTCGCGCTGGTGCCCCCTGGTGGCGCTCGACACCCAGTGGAGCCTAAGTAATCCTCGTTGAAGGGAACGCCCCATTGGCACCCTTCCAATTCTGGGCTCGAACTTTGGAGCTGGCATGTGACTGGGGAGACAGGCAAAAGCAGATAAGCAGGTGACCCACTCATCGTTTCCTGCTGCCATCAACTGGATCCCGACTCTAGTCACCCCAGGCACAACAGAAGGAAATGTCCTGTGCCATGTTCACTAGTGTTGCCACGTTTGTGCCCATTGTCACAGCAGGTGTGCCCACCCATCTCACTGAGGGGCCAAAGGGGGAGTGTCGGAGAAAGAGGGAGAGACCACAACCCCAGGCCAAAAAGAAAGCCGATTGGCAGGTGCTTTCACCCTCTCTGCCAAGGGGTCACTGGAGGTGAGATGCAAGCCCATCAAACGCAGGGAGGCCAGCCGGGGGGGCTCAGGACCACAGAGTCGTAGCAGCGGGCATCCTGGTCAACTGACGGCACGGTCCACCAAGACAATGTTCTACGTCCAAGTTGGTAGTAACTGAGGTCTCAAAAGCTGGCGGGGGCCGTCTCCAAAGCCAAGCTCATGGCCTTGCTCACTCACAGCCACCCTGGGAGCTTCCGAGACTGTAACTTCCCGGGGGAGTAGAAAGCCCTGTCTTTCGTCTGAAGACTGGCTGATGGTTTCCAACTGCTGACCTTGCTGATTACAGCCCAATATGTAACCACCATGCCATCAATGCCCCTTGGGTGGCCATCGAAGGTGCAACTACTGGTTAGTCCATGTCTGGAGTGAAGACGATCAAAAACACGTGGGAGCACTTAGTCCAAAGGTCTAATAAAAACTCAGTCTCACTACCTTCCAGTCATTTCCGATGGGACAAGGTAGAACTGACCACGTGGGTTTTCCAAGACTGTAAATCTTTACAGGAGTAGGAAGTCTCATGTTTCTCATACAGAACTGCTGGGGGGTTCGAACTGCCAACCCTGTGGTTAGCGGATCAATGAATATTCCACTCTGCCACTGGAACTCTTCCCAAAGGACTAATAGACCATGTAAACCCCAACCTCTATGGTACTGAGACCTGAGGAATTAGACGGTGCCCGGCTACCATTTCCAACCCCTCTGAAAGGGATCCCTGCCATAGGAGGCTCTGGATAGAGTGAGAGGAAGCCGTGAAACAAAAGTCACAACGCCTCTGCTGAGGCTACGGGAGCCCAGAGATCATCGTACCCCACTCCTGGTCAGAGGCAGGTAGAGGGCACCAGGCCTACTTGGGGACCACCGCCTTTTGGCCCACACACTCTCAGCCTCCAGGGTTCTTGGGTCTCTGGACTCCCAGGATCACACCACCCAAGATCCACACGCACGGGTGCTCTTTTCCACGTGCTTGTTCGGGGCCAGTTCTGAACCCTTTGAGACTGTCAAACCTGACACTTGTCCTGTCCTTCATTAAACCCACATGGATTACAAAACAGGCTCAGCATCAATACTTTCATCGTGTAAAGCCAAGAACTGAGCTATTACCGACTCCAGAAACCTAACACCACCATGGTAACCAGACCTGGGAGACCGGCTCCTCCAGCTCCTTTGATCTATGGGGAAACTGAGGCTCGGCGAAGAGAAAGGACCAGACTGCCGAGGTGAGGCTAGGGAAGCGCCGAGGCTTGGCGAGAGAACCTGTCCCTGTCTGTTAGAGGGCAGGAGAGGGACTGGGTAGAAGGGCGAGCCGGACCAAAGATGGCAGCCAAGGCCAGGCCTTCTGTCCAGGGCTTGCTGTCCTTTTGGCAGGTCCGAGCTACAAGCAGAAACCAGCTGGTCAGCCCTGGAGGTCCCTATCTATCTAGACTGTTCGCTGGCCTGTCCTGCCGAAAAACGCGTCTCCAGGATGGGACCCTCCAAGCTCTGCAGCAGACACAAACCCTCTGCTGATGTTGTTTAAAAGAATAACCTCCCAATGTTCTCATCTCCCTCTGCTGGATACACCCTATCAAATAACAGGAAACGCTGATGTTTGGTTTTTTTTAAAAAGCCCAGAGATCATGGCCTGTAGACACCCTTCCATCTGGAAACCGAACTCATCCTTGTGCCTCAACTTTGCAGGCATATAAGGTGGCCAGCAGGAGGTAAGAACTCTTAAAACAACCAATCACAGATCAGAAGCCAGCACCTAATCGGGAAGGAAGCTCGGAGACAGGAAAGGATAGAAAGGGCCCAATGAACACAGGAATCCCCTGGGAGATGTGACAGAGTGCGATTGCATTGTGGGGATTTCCATCCATGTCTCAAATCAAAATGTGTGTGTGTCGGAATGGGAGCCCCTCACTCTGTGAACTTCCACCCGCAGCACACAAGGTAAACCACCTCAACACCAAGAGGTGTCACGCGAGAAAGAAAAAGGCTACGTAGGCCGGCGGGGGAGGAGGGAGGAGAGAATGGCGCAAGATAAATCCATGTTAGGAGCTGTCGGGTGGACTTTCGAGTCATGGTGACCCCAGGTGACAGAGTAGAACCGGCCCAGAGGGGTTTTTCAGGCTGTCATCTCTAGGCCACCAGGTCCTTTTCCTGTGGAGTCCTTGGTGAATCTGCAAGGACAACTTGTTCATTAGCAGATGAGCGCCTAATCGTTGTGACACCAGGGCTCCCCTAAGGATAGATAAGCAGGGAAAGACCTGGTAGAGACAGATAGGAGAAAGGTAGATAGAGAAAAGGATGGATGGATAGATAGATAGATAGATAGATAGATAGATAGATAGATAGATAGATAGATTACAGTTACAGAGAGCAAAAACCTCCAAACTGTAGATAGATGGATGGATGGATGGATAGATAGATAGATAGATAGATAGATAGATAGATAGATAGATAAACAGTTACAGAGACCAAAAACCTCCAGACTCCTTGCCAGGAGTTGATGCGACTCAGAGCAACACTATAGCACAGGTAGAACTGCCCCTGTGGGTTTCTGAGACTGTAAGGTTTTGTTGTTGTTTTAAACAGTTTTATTAGCACTTCATTCACATATCTTACAATTCAATAATTCAGTCCTCAAGAAGAGTTGTACCTTTCACCACATTCAATTCTAGAACATTTTATTCTTCCTGGTACTCATTGTTATGCATGTAAATTTTTTCTAAGTGTGGCAAAAAAAATATGCACCACAGGACAATCCCCAATTCCACAACATCTACATGTATCATTCAGGGCCATTGATTACACTCTTCATTGTACAGCCATTATTGATATCCGTTTTCACAGTACTCTGCCACCATTAACCTAAACTCAGTGTCCCTACACAACAGCGCTTGTCTTTTACCATGGTAACCGTTGGTCGTGTTTGGTTTCTTCATTTTAAGTAGTTTTCTTGATAGAGAAACCTCCATGGTTACATGTCATAAACCTCCATAGTTAAATCGCTTTTAAAATGAGTTACACATACACCATCCTTCCTCCTGCATTCACTGTTTACTCCCCAAATCCTCTCCCCCTCCCCACATCCCACCCCACTCCCCTCCACATCCACAAAGAGTTACAGAAAGAGACCAAGAAATTCTTTCTGGGAGCAGAAAGCCTCATCTTTCCTGTGGAGAGAATGGTGGTTTCAAACTGTGAGATTCCTCAGGTGAGAAATACCTCGATTTGTGGCTTCGCACAAGAAAGAAGTTCACGCGGAAGTCTCGTGTGTGTGATCCAAGGGAGTTTTTATCACCGACAGAAGAAGTCTCAGTTTCGACAGTAAGGAACGCGGGCACCCTCAGATCACTGCACACCCACACGTGGTGGCCTGAGGCCAGAGAGAGAAAGACCACAGCACAGCCATCCAGGACCTTCCACTGGGAGACGTGGTCTATGGTACTGGTTGACCCCATTGGCTGAATTAAGCCCACCTAGATTGAGCCAATCCAGGTGTAGCAGCCACCACCCCCCACCCCCAGCTGGAGCCTGAATTGGTGCATGCCCAGTGGACATTATGTTCCCTATTCTGCTTCCCAACAAAACTGCTGTCCTTGCAACCAGCAGTCCAAAACATAACCCACTGTGCCACCAGGGCTCCCAGTTAAGAGTGGGAGAAGCAGAGATAATGCAGTCATAGGTGGTAGATAGGCAGACATGAGGACTCAGATCCACCAGTGGGTCCAGTCAGCCTGCCCCATCAGGACTCTTCGTGGGACCTGCCACTGAGTCCATTCTGGCTCCCAGCAGCCCTCTACGGATTTCCCGGATGGTAACCCTTCACAGGCAAAAATAGCCTCATCTTTCTCCCATGGAGTGGTTGGTGGGTTTGAACTTCTGACCTTGCCATTAGCAGCCCCCTGCCTAACCCACAGCACCACTACCCACTGCCACCGAGTTGATTCTGACTCCTAGCAACCTTGTGTAGGGTTTTTGAATACATGAATAAGGAAGTCCAACGAAGAATCAATGCATTCGGTTTTGGTTGCTGACAGAATATTAGTGCCATGGATTGCCTAAAGAACCAACAAATCTGTCTTGGAAGCAGTACAGCCAGATTGCTCCTTAGAAGCAAGGTGGTGAGACTTCATCTCACCTACTTTAGACAGGTTTAGGCAAGAGAGACTGAAAACCGAGCCAAACTCACTGCCCTCAAGTAGATACGGACTTACAACCATCTTACAGGACAGGGTAGAAATGCCCTGTGGGGTTCTGAGCCTGTGACTCTTTCTGGGGGTACAAAGCCTCCTCTTTCTCCCTGGGACTGGCTGGTGGTTTCAG
Organism: Tenrec ecaudatus; assembly: GCF_050624435.1. Classification (NCBI taxonomy): domain Eukaryota; kingdom Metazoa; phylum Chordata; class Mammalia; order Afrosoricida; family Tenrecidae; genus Tenrec; species Tenrec ecaudatus. Next base: position 109,695,796 of record NC_134541.1, on the reverse strand, counting down.
ACTGCTGGCCATGCAGTTACCAGCTCAACATGTCAACCTCATGCGACCCAAGCTCCTTTCAGAAGAGACCAGTCTCTGGGAAAAGATGTCATGCTTGATAAAGCGCGGGCTGCCAAAAAGAGGAAGGGCCTTGACAGGATGGATGGACACTGGCTGCAGGCATGGGGTCAGACATAACAATGGTGAGGCCGGCTCAGGACCAGGCGGTGTTTCATTCCGTTGTGCACAGGGTCCCTGTGCGTGGGAACTAACTGGCCGGCACCTCACAACAGCAACAACAGTGTGTCTGAGGGTGGATAGCTTCGGCTCTATCCCCAGTAGCCGCCCAGAGGGTCACTAAGCTGCCTTCATGGTACCTCGGGGACCCTAAATGGATGTTTCCTTAGGGTACGCGAGGTCGAATACCATTTTCCTGGAGCTATACCAAATTCCCAACTCCCACAAGCAGAGAGCCTGAAAACGCCACCAGTCTATAATCCTACGGCTCTTGGGGGTCAGGGGGCTGGTGCTTGGGGCTCACGGAGCCTGACTCATTCCTTCCTCTCACTGGAAGAGGGAGAAATGACACTCCACTGGATGCCCACTCCTTGCTCATCCCCCCGACTCTCCTGCTTCCCTCCTTCACCCTCCAGAGCCCTGGCGATTCTCCATTAGTGGCACAGTGGTTAAAGCGCTCAGCTGCTCCCTCGAAGGCGAATCATTTGCATCCCCCAGGCACTCTGCCTCTCCACAGACTGACGGCCTCAGACGCCCCAGGGACACTGCTGCGCACCCTGTGGAGTTGCTCTGCCGCAGAATCGCCTGGGCAGCGGCGGTTGGCCTGAGGTCTAGAGTGTCATGGATCAGTCTGGCGTTGTTGTGGCTTCTAATGGAGCGTCCTCCTGAGAAAGGCGCCCCCCCCCACGCCCCGCCCCTTGCAAAGCCTAAGAAGGCAGGCAGACAGACAGACAGGTTTTCTCTCATTGCCTCCCGGCGTCCATACCTCACACTGAATTCCCTGATCCAACCCCACCCCGACTGCACTAGGGTGGCCCACCTGGCCAGCAGGTGGGCCAGCGCCACAAGTATAAGCTTGGGTCATAGCGAGGAGATAAAGCCGCCCGAAACACTCTTGGAGAGTCTTGACTCAAGCCAATTGGTAGAAGGCTGTGGAGGATACGGGAGCCTCCAGCCCATCGACAGACTACCTGTTGGGATTTCGCCACTGGCAGATCTCCTCGGGCACAGTTAGGGGACAAGAAGAGCCTCACTGTCAGATTATTATAAATTTGATTAGCGTGGGTGGAACTGTGGTATAACATACCTCGTCATTTGACCTCTCTTGACCCATCCTGGATTTGCTCGAGGTTTAAATATTTCTCTCTTGTTCCTCAACAGCATTTTTTCCTCAGGCTTATTTTAATCTTGTCGGTGGTCTTTTCTTTCTTCCTTCCCCTCCCCACCCCCTTTTAATTGTTTCTGTTATGTTTCCCAGTTTTTGAAGCCCCAAAGGAAGAAATGTATAGAGACAATAACTGATGTAATTAATAGCTTATTAAGGCTGAGGATTGGGGGAACTGGGGAGCAACTATAGGGGCTACAAGAGAGGAGAAAGTACACTGGAACTGATTGTGATGATGTACAGACAACTTTTTTTTTAAACGTTTTATTAGGGGCTCATACAACTCTTATCACAATCCATACATACATCAATTGTATAAAGCACATCTGTACATTCTTTGCCCTCATCATTCTCAAAGCATTCAGACAACTCTTTTTAAAAGCAACTTAACTATGGAAGTGTATGATAATGTGGCTTTTACATCAATAAAACTATTGCCAAGAGGGCCGGTGGACCTTAGTTCAGATACAAAACACCAAACCAAACCAGAAAGGTTACAAAAGCCAAGCTGAGTAAACCTCCTTCTACCATGCAGTCGTCTCCGACTCGTAGCAACCCTGTGGGATGGGGTAGAACTGCCTGCGTGAGTTCCTGAGACCGGGACTGTTGACCGGAGTAGAAAGCCCCATCGTTCTCCCAAGGAGCGCCTAGTGGCTTCAAAATGCTGACCTGGGGATCGGAGCCCAGCACAAACTTTAATAAGGTGACACTTGCCCTAAAGGGCAGCCCCTCAAGCCCACGCAGAGCGCGGATGACCCAGGTTCCAGTGTGGGAAGGAGGCCTGGCGGTGTGGTGGGGAGTTCAGTTGCGGACCTCAAGGTTGCTGACTTGACCCTACCAGCGCTCTACAGGAGAAATGAGCTGCTGCCACTCTGCTCCGACCCAGATTGTCGATTGTGGTGTTCATTAGCTGCCATCCAGTCCGCTTTTAAACATCGTTTCGTTGGCGTGCAACTCACGTATCATACAAGTCAGCAGTCCTGTCATATTAAGAAGAGTGGCTGGTTATCACTAGAACCAATTTCAGAGCATTTTCTTCCTCAGACTCATCGTTAACCCCCCACATCCCCCCAAGCTCTCCTCCTATACCCTTAGGTGAGCATTAATCCTGTTACTGTCTCCATAGATGCACCTGGATTTCATATGCAGAAAACCATACCAAACAAAAACAAGAAACAAACCAAAAAAATCTAGCAACGACAAAATAAAACTGAGAAAAACCTCCGTGAAAAAGGAAGCAGAAAAAGAAAGCAGAAAATATTAAAAACTGAAATGACTTTAGAAAGGGCCAAAAGAGAGGTCCAATGATAAGGTGTTAAATTTTAACCTAGCTTCCTCTGTCACAATGGACTTTGCATATCTCTGTCTGATGGTAAAGCTAGCTAGTCACCTCTGGGGCTGTGGCCAGACGGGCTTCCGGGGGCTTGACCCATTCCAGGATCCTGCAAGTGGACTTTGGGTTTCCACTGTCTTCCACAGACTCCTGCACCTTCCAAGTTCAGAATTTAAACTCTGATCACATTCCCTCCTCTAGATTTGGATTTAATTAAGTACAAGTCAGTTTTGACTCACCACGACACTGTACTGAAACACTGCCAGACCCTGTACCATCCTCACAATTTTTGTGATGTTTGAGCCCATTGTTGACACCACTGTGTCCCTCCATCTCATCAAGGGGCTTCCTCCCCTTCTCTCACCTTCTACTCACACAAGCTGAAAGTCCTTCCCCAAAGAACGGTCCTTTCTAATAACGTGCCCATGGTATGGGAGACAAAGTCTCGCCATCCTTGCTTCTAAGGAGCAGTCTAGCTGTGCTTCTTCCGAGACAGGTAGGTTTCTTTGGACCATCCAGTTCCTCTCACGATTCCTCACCAACATCATCATTCAAACGCATCGAGTCTGGTCCAGTCTCCCTGGCACACTGTCCAGATGTCACCTGCATCGTGATGATTGAAGAGACGACAGCTTAGCTCAGGGGCCCCCTTATTCTTCCAAGTGACATCTTTGAAGACTCTGCATAGGTCTTGTCCAACATTTCCTTTTTTTTTTTGTAAATCATTGTATTGGGAGTTCTTACAGCTCTGTAACAATCCATATATCCATTGTATCAAGCATATTCGTACATATGTTTCCAGCATCATTTTCAAAACATTTTCTTTCTACTTGAGCCCTTGGTATCATCTCCCTACCCACCCTCCTACCCTTGTGAGCCCTTGTGGGGTTACAAATTGTAAATTATTTTCATATCTTACACAGTCCACTGGCTCTCTTCACCCATATTCCTGTCCGTCCCCCTTGTAGGGGGGAGCTATACATCAATCATTGTGATCAGCCCCCTCCTTTTTCCCCCACCTTCCCCTACCGCCATGATATGGCTACTCCCATTATTGTTCCTGAGGGGTTTATCTGTCCCGGATTCCATGTGTCCAGAGTTCTTATCTGTGCCCATGTACATGCTCCAGTCTAGTCAGATTTGTAAGGTTGAACTGAGGTCATGATAGTGTGGGGGAAGAAGCATTAAAGAGCTAGAGGAATGTTGTGTGTTTCTTTGGTGCTATACTGCACCCTGGCTGACTCATCCCTTCTTTGTGACCCTTCTGTGAGGGGATGTTGTATTGTCAACAGATGGGCTTTGGATCTCCATTCTGACTCCCCTCATCTGCATAAATATGATTATTTGTTTGGGGTCTTCTGATGCCTGATACCTGATCCCATGAACACCTAATGATCATACAGGCTGATGTGCTTCTTCCATGTGGGCTTTGTTGCTTCCCTGATAGATGGTTGCTTGTTTATCTTCAAGCCTTTAAGATCCCAGACGCTATATTTTTGATAGCTGGGCACCATCAGTTTTCTTCACATTAGCTTTTGCACCCACTTTGTCTTCAGCTATCATGTCAGAAAGGTGAATATCACAGAATACCAAGTTATTAGAACAAAGTTTCTTGTGTTGAGAGAAGACTTGAGTGGAGGCCCAATGTCCATCTGCTACCTTGATACTTAACATATAAATATGTATACATAGACCTATATCCCTATCATTATATATTAATATATTTACAAATGTTTTTTGCCTCCTAGTTCTTTCCTCTATTTTCTTCTGTCCCACTATCATGTTCAACCTTCACTTGGTTCTCAGTAATTCCTCTCGGCTACTTTGCACTTGATCAAACCCTACCAGACATTCTACACCCTCCTCGACACAGATTTTAGATCTCTTGTTGTTCCCTTGTCCTTGAGTTTTACTCCCTCCCTCCCTTTCCCTCACCCCTCCCTTGTTCCCCCAGGACCATCAGTCCCATTGTTTTTGCCTCAGGATTGTTTATCCTGCCTATCTTATATAGATAGACTTAAAAAAAAGAGAGAGAAGAACGTGTTAGTGGTGGTGGGGCTATAAATAATTCCCTGTCTGTCTGCTGACCCTTGCTTATGTTTTCTGATTGAGTCTGATAAGGTGTCAAGCGCTGCCGCAGAGTCTGAAGTCTATTTTCGGGATTCCTCAGGGACTTCGTTGCTTTGCTCCCCTTGCTGCTCTGTTGCCCTCCCTTCGTGTTTCAGCTGGTGGCGGGGGAGGGGGAGCGCAGGTCAGACGGGGCACAATTCCTACACTGTGTCTCCAGTGCTTTCTTTCCCTGCAGCCATGTGAGTCACTGAGGGAACGTCATGTCTTGTGGTGGGGCTGGCCCCACCTCATTTCATCTCTTGACTGCTGTTTCTATGAGCACTGATCGTGGGTCCAAGTAAAAACTTTGTCAACTTCAGTCTTTCCTCTTTTTCATCTTGTTATGAGGATGTTGGCCTTCTTTATGTTGGAGTGTGGTCTACACTGAAGACTGCCATCTTTGATCTTCACCAGGAAGTGTGTCAGGCTCTCTGCACTCTCTGCTCGCCGGGCCGTGCCATCAGCAGGTGGCAGGTGAGTCTTCCTCCAGGCCCCAGGCCAGGTTCTTCTTTAAATAGACCAGCTTCTTGGATTAGTTGTTCAACATACAGATTGTAAAAGTATGATGACAGGATCCAACTCGGCTACACACCTTTGCTGATTTTTTCTACACTTGATCTTAGCCAAAAGGCCGAGAAGCGATTGCTGATTTTTTCTTAAACTTTTTTGGTATGTGAGTTGGGAGAAGATTTATAAAGCGAACAATTTTCCATTGAACATTCCCACACAGTTGCTTCCATGCCATTGGTTGCAGTCCCTGCAATGGAACCTCCCTCATCCGGTCACATCTTTCCTGGTTTGAGATCACATACTATCCTCTTCTCTTGTTTGAACTGTTGCCTCTTGGACAGTGTTCCCACATGAGCACGAGTCAGTGTTCTGGAATTCCCATCCTCAACATCTTATCCATAGTTCGTTATGATTCATACAGTCGGATGCCTTTGCGTTCTTGGGCGGTGACAGAATGGACTTGGTGGCAGTGAGGGAGGGAAACATCTTTTTGGTATGATCTGCTTTCAGGCAAGAGCAGGTTGATATCAGTAATGATCTTGTTCTGCAGCCTCTTCTAATTTCTGTCAATTCCAGGACAGTTACTGTAAAGATTGCAGCCTTTGACCCGTATGGGGCAGTTCTGCTCTGTTCTCTAGGAGTCAGACCAAATTGACAGCCATGGATTTGCCTTTTGGTAGATTATAGGCGGCACACTAACACTTGCATATTCAGGAAGGGGTGCGCTGCAAAGGAGGAAGACATGGGGTGAAGATGGCACCCCAAGGGAAGGGAAGGGAAAGCAAAGCCTAAAAGCACCAGAGGAAATAGCAAAGGGGAGTTGACGTTGCTAAATGTTACGGCTGCATTTTCACTTCAAAGGCCATTGCTCTAGCCCGGGGTTCTCCACCTTCCTCATGCTGCGTCCCTCTCCTACAGTTCTTCACGGTGCGGTGACCCCAACCATAACATTGTTTTCGTTCCTACTTCATAACTCTCGTTTTGCTACTGTTAAGAATCGAGCGACCCCTGTGAAAGGGTGTGTGACCCATAGGTTGAGAACCACTGGTCTAGGGGATGACGGGAGTTAGGGGAAGCTGGTAGATGCTTCCGCCTGACCAGGGGCTCATTTCTGTCCTGTCAGTCACACTTGCTACAATCCCAGAGTCCTTTGCACACCTGGTTGGTATGAGCAGTGGCACCTTATTGCTTTTGCAAATGTCACCCCAGTTGTCCCAACACATCATGCTTCCCAAACTTACCTGGAAAGTCAGCAAGGAGCCCCTAGGCAGGCCTCTTCACTGGAAAATTCGCCTCACATTCTCCAAAGACTTTGTTCTTTTGCAGTAATGTGACCATCCACAGTGGAATCACCTCACCCCCTGGACAAAGCCGCCCACCCCGTCCGCTGGCACTCACTTGGCTCCACAAATCACCACTCTCCTCCAAGGAGAGCAAGAGCAGATGCACCGTCCCCTCTCAGGCAGGGACAGGTCATGGGTCCTCTGGTCTCCATCCTGCTACCTCAGCATCCAGCCTCTGGCTGGAGTCATTGCCTAGACGCTGAACCTGGTCCCAAAGAGGCCTCAGCCTCCCAGCTGGACTCCTGCCCCTCCAGGAATCCTCCCAGGACCTACAATCCCAAGCACTGGTTATCAGCGTCAAGGGCTGCCCCGGGATTGTTTGAGGCAGGCACTTTCAGGCTCTGGGGCAGGGCAGCCAACCTAACACTGTGTCTATACCACAAGCTCACGATCAGGGGACCCACGGCACCCCACCCCTCACCCCCATACCCCATCTCTGGCCCAGGCTGTGTGGCAGTAGCCTCTCTGCTCTTTCTGGGAGGCAGGCCAATGACTTTGGGCAGACAGACTTCCCTCCCAACCCCCATTACAGAGCAGGGGAAAGTGAAACTAAAGAAACCTTCAACACTCCCCCACCCACCCCCCTCAAAAAAAGGTTGTATGAAGTCCTGTCACGTGGTTTCTGGGAAATCTTTACTAATGAGGAATCATGGGAAATAAAAAGGAGGAGAAAGAACAGCCCCATCCTGGTGGATCCACCCAGCCCAGCATCAGTTCCTCCAGCAGGACAAGGGGCCACGGCAGGGTTCCAGTGGGGGTCTTCCCCCAACTGTGTTCCGGAGCACAGCAGCAGGTGAGCTCCCAGAACAAGGCTGAAGGGACAGTTTGAGGCTGGCCCTTGGGGTCTCAGTAGGAGAGGTCCTGGCTAGGTGGGGACACTGCAGGGGCCTGACTACCCTAACCCTAACCTGTTGCCTTTGATTCAATTGTGATTTATAGCAGCCCCAAAGGACAGAGGGAAACTGCCCTTGTGGGTGTTTGGGGCGCCCATCTTTAGAAAAGCAGACTCCATGTATATATGGGGAAGAAGCGGGTAGGGCTCAAACCGTCAACCTTTGGCTTAACAGAGAGACAATTAATTGCTGGGCCAACAAGGCTCCTTCTGGAATGGACACCAGGGGTAGCAGGGGCTCAGGGAGGAGAGCTGTGGCCTGGAGGGGGTCACCAGCTGCCATCAGCTGAGGGAAGCACAGGGGATAGGTGAGGACCTGGTCCACCTCTCCGCAGCTGCTCACGGTCAAAGCCATGAAGCAGCACAGGGCCAGAGGAGGGCCCATGGGAGCAGTGTATGCATGGTCTCTTAGGGTGACCCAGCAGGGCTGAGGGAGCCAGAGGTGCAGGCACCCTACCTGAGGGGAGTCTGTGCACTTGACCAGGGTCTGCAGAGAGCCCCCGAGGGCAGAGAGGAGGCAGTGCAGAGGCAGCACCCGCCTCCCTGCTGTCCACACTCAGCTCTGGGACCAGGCCTCGCTGCCCCAATTGGGCTCAGGTGAGTGAACTCCACAGGTGGCTTGGGGGAAGGACAGACTTTGGGGGTCTGGCAAGGAAAAGGACCTGAGTCTTTTTCCCTGCAGGAGTGAGCTGGTGCCTCTGACAAGATGCCAGCACCAACTGGATTTTTTGCCAGCACCTTGGTAAGAGTCCAGAGTGCCCTCTTGGTCAACCAGACCCAGGTCATGTTGGGCCACCAGCACTGGAAGGGGACCTCCCACTGTTGAAAGGGTGGACCCAGCAAGGCTTATCACTTTACCATGGCCCCCTGTCACCTGGCTGAGACTCCAAAAAACTAGTCATGGAGCAGACATGGTGCTGAGCTCTCAGGGACACCCACGGGACCCTCAGCCAACACCCATTACTGGGAGCTGGTCCCAGGCCTGGGGGAGCTCTGCTCGGGCCTCACAGACAGAGACCCAGGCCCCTCACCTCCAGTCGCCTTTCTGAGGGCCTCAGTCCTCATGTCTGGTCCTCCCTGCCCGTGGCATGTTCCTTGGTGCCCCCCCCCCAAGACCCCACCAGCTTCCTTCCTCCAGCCCTGAGGGTGGGGGCTCCATCCTCACTGGGCTGTGGGACAGACCAAGCTCAGAGCAGTTCTTGGGGGACCCCAGGGCTCCATGGAGAGGGAGGAGAGAGACCCCATCTAGCCCAGAGCCTGGCAGGACGGGGCATGTGTCTGGGTTTGGGTACAAGGTACCTGTGTTCACCAGCCCCTTTCTTCTCCCACTAGAGATTAGGCGTGATCACCTGGGAGGTCCTGGCCACAGGCTCTGCAGTGCTTCCCACTGCCTGTGCGGTGGCCATGGGCACAGCTGTGGTGTTTGCCGGAGTCTACATATGGAATCAAACAAGAGAGCGACAGAGAGAGCGAGCGCATGCTGTTCCCCATGGGAATTTCGCGAATGGGGTTTGGGGAGAGCCAGAGACCAGAAACAATTATCCAAAGAGCAAGGCAAGGAAAGAAAGATATGCTACTGAGAAAGAAGCGAAGGCAGAGAGACATGCAAAAATCAACATCCTCCTGACAGAGAGAGACAGAGAGGTGGAGAGCTACACTGCTGATAGTGCCAGAAGCGGCAAAGGGCACAGAGAGAGACTGAGGGAGAGGATGGTGGGTGTGGACATCAGCATCTCAGAGAGACAGACAGAGAGGCAGAGAAAGAGCAGGGTGCTGGCCGAATCAGAACCTGCCAGTGAGGCAGACGGACAGACAGACAGAGAGTCAGAAGGAGGGACAGACAGAGAGGCAGCTAGAACACAGGCGGAGAGGGAGGGGAAGGGACAGACAAACAGAGAGGCAGAGGGATGGACAGAGAGAGACGCAGAGGGAGGGACAGGCAGAGAGACAGCTAGAGCACCGGCAGAGAGGCAGAGGGAGGGACAGGCAGAGAGGCAGTGGGGGCGGAAGGTGTATAAACGGCGCCTGGAAATGAGCTACAGAAGAAGGAAGCCGGCACAGACCGGTCAGGGGTACAACCAGGTGACAGACACCAGACTGTGGCAGACAGGAAAGATAAAGGCCATGTGATGTGGCTAGGCATCCCCTCCCATCATGCCCTGGGAGGCCAGTGCAGGTCCCCAGCCAGGGCATCCATCGTGTGTTACATTTTGATTCTCAACTGGTGAGAAAACAACACCAATCACCACGGGCATCACCCTTCTTTGTAGATAAGGCTTCTCTCTCTCTCTCTCTCTCTCTCTCTCTCTCTCTCTCTCTCTCTCTCTCTCTCTCTCGATCAGGACAGTCCCTAGTTCTGATTCTCTGGAAACATAGAAAGGAACTCCTGAATGTTTTTTATTAAACGAATTTCTTATTGGGGGGCAGGCGGTGACAGCTCCGAGCAGTAACTCGGCATGAATCCAGATTTGTGTCGTTTCCCTCACACGTTGTCAGCATCCACTTTGACGTATTGCGACCTATCCAGGTGTGCCCCGCATGCATGCATCCTGTGTGTGAGTTGTGTTGACGAACTCGCGCTGCATGCAGTTTTTCTTGTATCATCAAGGACCAACCTCAGCATTGTAAAGAAAGCTGTGCCCTACCCACCTCCTCAGCCTGCTGTCACCACCAAGGGACACTGGTCTCTGTTCTTGGCTGCTTGTCAGCGAGGGCCCGTCTCCTTCGGCATCTTGTCCTGCAGGTCTGCCGGTGGTCATGTTTCTCTTGGACGCACCACGGCTCTTCATGGGTGTGTCGTGTACAACTGTATGGACGGACCACAACTGCCTTCTCGGTTAACCCTTGGTGGGCACTCGGATCGCTTCTTTTTATGGCCATTGTTGGGATGACGAATGATGAAATGACCATGGAAATGCATTTGTCTGTTGGTGTAACAGCTTGTAAGGCTCTACGGTCGATTCCTCTGAGCACAGTTGATGTGTTTCTGGTCTTCTGAACAAGCGCCATCCTGTTCCCCTAAGTGGACGTACCTACATGTTACAGGCCCACCGGCCATGCGTCGTAAGGGACCTCATCTCCCCATGTCCCACCAGCACTTGTCCTCTGTGTTTCCACGAGAGCCGTTTAATCAGACTGATGTTCGTACGCTGGCTATTTGGATCTAAGTAAATTTTTGAACAACAAAAGTCTCTAATCCTGTTTTGATTGAGCACCTACTATGCGTCTATGTGTACCCTGGGGTGATGGCATCAGAGGCCCTCTAATGACAGGAGGAAGGGGGTCAAGGTCAACATCAGCCAGGGCTGAGTCCTCTGAGGGAAGGTCAGGCTGGTCACCAGCCCATCCTCCGATCCTGTGACTCGTGATCCCATCCAAGCCTCCCCTAGCAGGCTCCACTCCTCACTCTGATACCATAGCTGTGACAGAGGCCAAACAAGTTCACAGCCAATATTCAGGACCCTCAACTGGGCCTTCTAAAAACGTCCCTACTGACTTGAGGGAGGAGAGGAGCGGTGAGCAGACAATGCCATAGACAGGGGAACAACTAGGGAATTGAAATCAACAGCAAGGAGGACGTAGAGATCCTGGGGGTGTTGGAGCAACAGCAACCTAGCTGAGAGGAATTGCTAAGAGGCAGAAGAAAGCGAGCAGGATGGTGGGGCAGGAGGAAAGTAAAAGGAAACAGGAAAGATCTAGGAAGCAAAGCTATGGATAGAGGTATAATGATAGGTGTGTGCATATGTAAATATATTAATTCATAAAATAGAGGTATTCACCTATGTATATACATTGAGGAGGTGAATGGACTTGGGGCCTCTGCTCAAGCCCTCCCTCCACACACGAACACTTTGTTCTAGCAACCTGACATTCTGTGAGGCTCACCCTCCCAACACAATTGCTGAAGACAAAATGGATGTATACGCAAACATAAAGCAAGCTGATGGTGCCTGGTTATAAAAAATTGTAGTGTCTGGGGTCTTAAAGGCTTGAGGTTAAATGGCCAGCCATCTAGCAGAGAAGCAACAAGGAGAAAGCACACCAACCTGTGTGATCATGAGGTGTTGATGGAATCAGGTAACAGTCACCAAAAGACATCCCCCCCACACACACACACAAATTATACACATACACACACACATATTGTTGAGAATGAGACCCAGAGACCCATCTGTAGACAATAGGACATCCCCTCACAGAAGAATCACAAGGAAGGGATGGATCAATCAGGGAGCAGTATAGTACCTGCGAAACACACAATATTCCTCTGGTTCTTTGAGGCTCCCTCACACCCCACTATCATGACCCCAGTCCCACCTTTCATTTCTGGCTAGACCAGAATATGTACACTGGTACAGATAAGAGCTCAGGACATATGGACTCCAGGACAGATACACCCCTCAGGAACAGAAACAGGAGTAGCGATGCTAAGAAGGTAGGGGAGAGGTCAGGGGGAGGAAGGGAAACTGACCAAAATGATCGAGGAATAACCACCCCACCCCACCCCTGAGAAAGATGAACAATGGAAATGTGGGGGAAGGGAGACAACGGCCGGTATAAGATATGAAAATAACAAGACTTTATAATTTACCAAGGGGTCACAAGGGCCGGCGATGGGGGGGAAGGGAAAATAGAGGAGCTGCTGATACTAAGTACTCAAATAGAAAGTAAATGTTTAGAAAATAATGATGGCAACATATGTACAAATATGCCTGATACAATTGAGGTATGGCTTGTGATGAGAGCTGAAAGAGCCCCCATAAAATGATCTTTAAAAATAAAATAAATAAAACTGCTCCTCTCCCACTGTCCTCCCCACCACATATCTCCTCCAGGGGGGCCTCCCAGGACTGACCGTTCCAGGGACTGGGCTCACAGAGGGAGGGTCATCAGACCACAATGGCTACTGCAGCGATTATGGGAGGCAGGTGTGGACTTTCAGACCCCGAAGTTGGGGAATGGACCTACCACTTGGTCTACACAACAAGGCCTAATCCCTGCCATCGCCTGGCCCTGCCCCTGCTGGGTGGGGCTGACCTCTCTGCTCCTCTGAGGCAGGGCAGTGGACAGTGTCGCAAGCTCCTTTTATCCCTTCCCCCAAAGCCAGGCCCAGGACTACTCTGTTGAAGCTGCACCAAACCCTTGCTGACAAGGCTGTCCCAGAAAGAACAACAAACAGTGTTAGAAAAATGAAAGAGTTGCTGTCTTCTATATTTATTTTTGCATGTTTCATTGTGAATTGGGTAAAGGTTTACAAGTACATCCTAGATCGACATTCCACATCTCATCCACACTGAATCAACTCATCCAGTGCCATCCCCTCTAAATCCCAGCTAGTCCCTCTCCCTTGTTGCTTCTCCTTTTTCTATTCTGCCCTCTCTCCCACCTCTGGACTTTGTCCTTGGAGAAATGCTGCCCTTTTGATCCTAAATGACTGAATTTAACCAGGAGACGAGCTCCAGTCCAGCCATGAGGGGCACAGGCCATGGGCTCTAGGGCCCCACTAGTCGCTACCAGCCAGTGAGCCCAGTCTTTTCTATGATTTTGTGTTTGAATCCACATTTCCCTTCCAGCATCTCCAGAATCTTCTAGTGTGATTATTTTTCAAGCAGTTGGTAGTGGTCGTGGGCACCACTGAGCTCCTCTGGTCTCAAATGGAGGGAGTGATCTTTGCATGGTCCATTGAGCCGTTGGATTAATTGTTCCGTGGGCCTTTGGAGTTCAGCCACTTCTCTTCCCTCTGCACGGTGAGAGACTGTGGCCCTTTGGAGGGCTGCACAGGTGCCCATAAGACCCCAGTCACTACTCACCAAATTAAGATGTAGAACTTAAAGACCATGGACCTTGGCGCCCCCGAGACTATGAACCTGATCCCTCGGGCCCAGTGACTCACCTCCTAAAATTGTTTGGTTATGTTTCAGAACTGTGCTCACTCTGTCCTCTCTGTACGCTACACGACATTCGGGGGAAATATTGGCAGCAGAGGTTAAGTAGATAGATAAGTAAAGAATTTATTGAAGAAACAAAACCACCCAGGATGGATCCTGTTGCAGTTACATAATCTCCTGTCAACTTGCGAAGGGGTGGAGTCTAGCCTGTCAATCGGGTCGCAGCTTGATGACCTCATTTGGTGGCACCACAGAACTGCATAGCTCACTGGAGGCAAGACATAGACAGACGCTGCTTCATCTTCCTGCTGACAAGCACATGGAGCTCCACTGACAGAATCAGAGCCCTGGAGCTGGAGGAGCCCACGTGGAGACCCCTGCCAGCACTGAGATGCTTCCACCGCCACTGAATCCACAAAACTTTCCACCCACTGGCCTGTGATCTTCAGGCATTCGGCGCCATTGCATGTGTTGCATGAGTTTGAAGAGGAATTTATAGATTGGTATCACACATATGCGCTAATATCGGACTTGTGGACTTGATCTGGACTGGGCTGGGATGTGTTCTCAATGTTCAATTGCTCTTTGACATGAAGCTCTTTCTTATACCCATGAGTGTCCATGAATTTGTTTCTCTAGTCTACCCAGACCAACACAGGGCCCTACCTAGTAAGGACCCGACCAAAGCACTGCAGGGAAAGGGAATTTTCAGTGAGCTTAAATACAAATAATCCAGGAACTTACAAGACAATTGTGATTGGTTGACACTCATAAAATCATAACTTCACAAGACAATGGCAAGACCCATTCAACATTATTTTGCGAAACAAACTATGCTTGAGTCCTTTCATAGCCTCATGTAGGGAGAGAGCCAGGGCCAGGCTGAGTGAGTAAGGGATCCTCTGGGCGGAGGCTGAGAAGAGAAAGGGGAGAAAGGAGAGAGGGATTCCCCAGGCTTCCTTGGGTCTAACTGGCTTGCTCACTCAGGAACCTCAGCTGGGAAGAAGCAGTGAGCCTGGCCTTCATCTTCGGCAGACAGCTCTCCTTACGCCCAGTCCCTCTGTCCTTCTCAGAGTGAGCCATGTCACATGGCTTCAGGGAAAGGCTTGCTTTTCTAATGATGTTTGTTTGCATCTGGATCTGGGAGGGGGCGGAAGAGAACTGCTGCTATAAAGCCCGGCTTGTGACCACAGTCATCGGAAGGAGCCGGACACAGAGCAGAGTGTCCAGTCGTGCAGCAGGTGAGGAGGCCAGGGCAGAGGGAGCCCTCACCCAAATGTCTGCAGGTGGGCCCCTGCCACAGGTCTTAGCAGCTTGGGCAGAGAGCAGACAGGTAACAGACAGACAGCCAAGCTTCAAGAAAGCACTCTCTGCCCTGCAAGCGCCCTCCCCACAACCAAGATGCTCAAAGGGAAGGCCAGCCTAAAGGGCGGGGAAGGAGGAACCCAGGAAGGGATGGACGAGTTTGCCACAGAACCCTCCGCCTGCAAAAGCGGCCAGGAAGCCCAAAACAAAAGGCGGCAAGAAAGGATACATCTTCAGACCAAAAAAGAGCAAGCCAAAGGGAACCCAGGCTGAAGTCGTTAACCAAGAAATTCCACATTTACCCGCGGAAAATGGAGAAAGGAAAAACGAGGAGAGTCCAGCGTCTGATGGAGCCGGAGGAAAAGAAGCCAAGTCTGATGGATGTATCAGTGGACCCTGTTACCTCCCTTCTTGTCCAACCCAGAGGAAGATTCGCATCAACTATTTCATAAATGCAAGTTTTAAGTGGCTCTAGAGACTATTAGGCTCGCCGCAAAGATAAACTGAGGCCAGGCCAGCGAGAAGGAAAAGTTTATTCTGCGCTCCCTGGTGAGATTCACGGG
Source organism: Tenrec ecaudatus (assembly GCF_050624435.1). Classification (NCBI taxonomy): domain Eukaryota; kingdom Metazoa; phylum Chordata; class Mammalia; order Afrosoricida; family Tenrecidae; genus Tenrec; species Tenrec ecaudatus. The sequence goes on along the minus strand of NC_134541.1, from coordinate 109,680,472 downwards.
TTCCGGAGCCAGTGAAATCGAACCTGTCTGTGGTGGAGAGCAAGTTTTTAGGCCGGTCAGGAGGGTGAACTAGAAGGGAGGGGGCCGGGGTTGCAGCTGCCTCGGGGAGATTCCAAGGTGGGGTGGTACCCTGAGTGCTGGGCTGGGGAGGCTCATTGCTCTGAGTGCCCCTAAGGCTCCCACCGGTGCCTGACTCCAGGGAAATATGTTGAAGAAGGAGGAAATCCTACTTCATCCCATATTTTTAAGTGGAAATGCTTTCTTTAAGACATGAAATAACTGGTTGTTTATTTTTTAGTACAACCAGAGAATAGTGGGATGTTTATGTGTGGGAAGATTTGACTGTCTTGGGTGTCCAGGTAACATTCCATGGGATGGGGGAGTTCTTGTATCCCTACTACGAAACGTCCTTCATGGCAAGTTGGAGTCCCGGCCAGGCGTTTTTGTGACTCGGACATTTAACATCTTATCCCCATGTTGTTGTCATTGTTCGAGTAGCATTGAGTCTGACAGCCATTCTGTCACATGGCTCCCTGGTCAGCACGGTGAGTTTCCTGTAACCACTGTGGTCGTGAGGTCCAGTTTTCCTGATAACTTTGTTCTGTGAGGGGGGGGACATCTGCGTGTGGAGGGTGTGGGACATTAAGTTGTGAACCAGTGGGACATAAGATGGAATGACTTATCAACATTGGAAGATAATGGTGCTTGCTAACCTCTTCAAACAATTGTCTCTCAAATTCAAGTTGCAAGTCAATGCAAGTGAGAAAAGAATCTCATGGACATGTCCTGTTCGGGTTTGGGTACGTGCACTAAGAATCATGTACAAATGATTCATACGGTTCTGTACTGATCTCAAAACAATCAATAAAATGCCAGTCAGAAAAAGGGGGGGGTCAAAATGCCCAAGGTGGGTGACATTGCCCCTGGTGTGTCCTGGAGCAGGGCAGTGGGCGAGCCTCCCAGAGCCAGGAGGAGGACCCAGGTTGAGTCAGGTTACTGGGGCCTCAACAGGGGCGGTTCAAGGGCAGTGTCCACACAGAGGTGGGAAGAACCAGACCTTCCACTGGAGGCACCCAAACTTGTCTTTGGGTCAGTTCTGATGCACAGCGGCACTGAGGGTCCAAAAACCACCACCACAGAGTGCCAGGTTATTCGAACAAAGTGTTCCAATGTCCATCTGCTACCTTAACACTAAACCTACAAATGTATGCACATAGATGTATTTCCCCATAGTCATATATTAATAAATTTATATATCTACATGCCTGTATTTAAGCCTCTATCAATGGCTTTTGCCTCCTAGTTCTTTCCTCTATTTTCTTTTTCTTTCCTCTATGTCCCATTATCATGCTCAGCCTTCATTTGGGTTTCAGCAATTCCTCTAGTTGACATTGCCCTTGATCAAGCCCTACCAGGCCTCTTACACCCTCCTCGCCATCAATTTTGGATCACTTGTTGTTCCCTTGTCCCTGGGTTTGTTAACACCCACTTCCTTTTCCCTGCCTCCCCCTCTCCCCTGTCCCCCTGGAGCCATCATTCCCGTTTTCTCCTCCAGATTATTTCTCCAGACTATCTTATCTAGACAGACCTGCAGAGATAATAACGTGCACAAAAACAAGACAGAGCAAAACAAAGGAACAAAAGAAAACAACAACAAAAAACAAGGACAAAAATAAGAAAAGCCTGTAAATAGTTCAAGGTCTGTTTGCTGACCTTTAGGGGTGCTTCCCAGGTGAGTCTGATAGGGTGCATGCCCTGACCCCACAGTCTATTTTTGGTATTCCCTGGGGACTTCGTTGCTCTGTTCCCCTTGCTGTTCTGTTGCACGCCCTTAGTGTTTCACTTTAGTGTGGTGGGGTCAGATCGGGCACAATTCCCACACTGTGTCTCCAGTGTTGTCCCCTGTAGGGCTATGGGTCAGTGAGGGATGTCGTGTCGCATAGTGGGGCCAGCCATATGGTCTTCTCTGTGGATTGGCTGCTCTGAGCAGGAATATCATCGTCCAGGTTTGGTGGGTCAGGATGTGCTCCACATTCTCTTTCTCCCCCTTCATTTCTCCCGTGTGCTCTGATCAGATATGTCCGTCTCCCTGAGCTGTAGCTTCAGTGCTGTCCTCTGAAGTGAATTCTGTGGGGGAGGGTATTGTGTATCTTTATCAATAAAGCTGCCTCCCCCCCCCATTTTGGGTATTGGGGAGACTGTCTTTTATTGACTGGGAATGGAGAGAGCCTCGTGTTATGAACTTTCCCCATTGACTTGAGCACCATCCCTCTCACGTCAGCATCCTCTTTCACTCTGTCTCTACCTGTCCAGGCTTTCCTTTTGGAGGAAGCAGAGGGCCAGAAAGAGAATGTCTGTGGACATGTTCTGTATTGTCATAATTCAGAAGCCTGGGAGGCCAGAGTTCTGAGTAGAGGGAGGCCTTTACCTTCATAAGTTGGAGATGAGTCCCAATCACATTTCCCTAATTAGAAATCATCCCCACAATATTCTCCCATAATAGTGCTACCTTTAGGTTACTTCTTACAAGCACATGACTGATAGCTACCTGACCGGTAGCTTCATCTATAGAAGCAGGCATGTTGCTATTGCTCTCCTGGCTTGGGGGACAGTCACTCCCCCTTATGTGCTCCCAACACTGTGTTAGGTTACTCCCTCCATGAACTCAGGGACCTCTAGGGCTGAGATATTGCCCACTTGGTTATGTATGTGGTTACCTGTAATTTGGTATAAGTTGGTGTAAGAATACATTCTCTCTGTCTCTCTCTCTCTCCCCCTCCCCCCACTTGGACCTGATACCACAAACGAGTGAGCATCCCAAAACTTGTGTCTGCCTCTTAATTTCTTCCCTTCAGTTACACAACTGCCCCTTAGGACCCATCCGGATTGGGCTGGGTCCCACAATTTTGGGTGCTGAGCTGACTGCATCCACGTTGGGTGCCACTGCCCCATCATCATCATCGTCACTGTCAAACCAGATGTCTATCATCTAGAGCCCACTCCCCAGCTCCTCACCCTCGTAACCGCCAAGGCACATCAGTCACTGTAGTTGCATTAAAAATACAAAACAGTTTTATTGGCACATAATCTACGTATCATACAAGTCAATAGTTCAATCATCAAGAAGAGTTGTATCATCATGACCACAGTCAAGTTTAGAATATTTCCTCCTTTCTTGGACTCATTGTGATTAGCTCCCTGTTCCCTCCAACCTCCCCGGCCAGACCGCCAAGAAGCCTATAATCTAATTACTGTCTCTGCAGATTCACCTTTCCTGGGTTTCATATTGTGAGAAATGTTGTTGAAATTCCAGGCACCACATTGATTCCTCTATGTGGCAACTAGTAGACCAGTATAACCCCCCGGCCTGGGCCCCAATGGGTTTTGGGGAAGAGAACTGGAGAGGACGGCCTTATCCCATGAGTGTACCAGTGGGCTAACATGGGATTTTAACTCATGAACACTCAAGAAATCCAATCTGTACTAACATTAGCGAGAGAGAGGCCTTTATGGTTGGATTTTATAAAATGGGGCGCCCACCCCAACAAATCATGCAAACGAGGGGGCCATACCTCACAACTCCTCTGAAATCATTTCAGCCCCTAGTTTGTAAGCCCTCTCTCCTGGCTCCAGCTTCCCTAAGAGTTTCCTCCACCCTGCAACCGATACCCCCACACCCCACTTTCTTAATGCCTCCAGTTCCCACATTCCAGATCCCAGGTGCCCCAGCTCCGGTGATTGTTCTAACAGTTATCAATTGGTGCCCTGGTTATTCAATAACTACCTGACTCTTTGCTCTCTGTTTACTGATGATGGACCAGCCTGGTGACTTATGTCTCACAATATACAGAAAAACATATAAAGAAAAACAGCAACAAGAACAGAGGAAAACCTCAATCAGAAGGAAAGTAGAAAATATTAAAACTCGAACAAGTTTAAAATGGGTCAAACGGGAGATCAAAGGATACGGTGACAAATTTTAACTTAACTGCATTGGCAAAAAGGAAGCCTGGAGGCGCTGTGGCTAAGAGTTGAGCTGTGATCTGCATGGGCTGTGGCCGGCAGTTCCAAACCACCACCAACTGCTCGAGGGATCAATTGGCCTTTCTCCTCCTGTAGACAGTTACATTGTGGGGAATCCACAGGGGTTGCTGTGAGTAAGTAAGAGCATCTGCAATAACCCACGTTCTTTCTTTCTCTAACAACCCACTTTCTTTTTTATTTTTTTTTTAATTTTATTTATTTATTTATTTTTTACATTTTATTAGGGGCTCATACAACTCTTATCACAATCCATACATATACATATACATACATCAATTGTATAAAGCACATCCGTACATTCTTTGCCCTAATCATTTTTTTTAATCTTTTTATTGAGGCTCATAAGGCTCTTATCACAATCTGTACATACATCAAATGAGCAAAGCACCCTTATACATTTGTTGCACTCGTCACTCTCATAATTCACCTTCCACTTGGGTTCCTGGAATCAGCTCGGTTTCCCTTTTTTTCCCCCGATCCCCTCCCTCCCCGATCCCACCCCTGGTCCCTTGATAGTTTATAAATAATTATTATATCTTATCTTACACTCCCTGGCGTCTCCCCTCACCCGCCTCCCCCTTGCCAATCTCCCAGAGAGGAGGTTACACATAGATCTCCGAGATCGGTTCTCCCTTTCTACATGCCCTTCCCTCCTGGTGTCGCCACTCCCACCGCTGGTGTTGAAGGGTTCGTCTGTCCTAGATTCCCTGTGCCTCCAGATCCCCACTGTACCGCTGTACATCCTCTGGTACAACCAGGTCCGCAAGGCAAGGTAGGATTGGGGTCATGATGATTGGGAGGGGAGGAAGCGTTCAGGAACTAGAGGAAGGTTTTGAGTTTCATTGTTGTTACACTGAACCCTGTGTGGCCCATCTCCTCCTCACTACCCCTCTGGAAGGGGTGTTCAGCTCTCTACAGGTGGGCATTGGGTCCCCATCATGCACTCTCCCTCTTTCACGGTGATGTGATTCTCACCACCACCCCACCTTTGATGTTGGAAACCTGGTCTCCTCTGTCCTTCATGGTCACCTATGTTGGTGTGCTGCTTCCGTGTGGGCTCGGTTGCTTCTGGGCTAGATGGCCGCTTGTTTGCTTTCAAGCCTTTAAGTCCCCAGACGCTATATCTCTCAGTAGCCGGGCACCATCCGCCTTCTTCACCACACTTGCTTATGCACACTTTCGTCTTCAGCCATTATGTGAGGAAGGTGATCACACAATGATTGTTTTTGTTCCTTTGTATCTGCTACATGGTCCATTCAACACCTTGTATTCGCTTAGGCCGTGTGCTTCTTCTCTGTGGGCTTTGTTGCTTCTGAGCTAGATGGCCACTTATTTGCCTTCAAGCCTTTAAGACCCCAAACGCTATATCATTTTTTGATAGCCGGGCACCATCAGCTTTCTTCACCACATTTGCTTACACACACGGCTGTCTTCAGTGATCATGTCGGGAAGATGGGTATCCTGCAATGGCTGCTTAGCAGGGCGAGGTGCTATTGTATTGGGGGAACAACCCACTTTCTAACGCATTCTGCGGGAGAGCAAGGCTCTTCACACTCCTGGTCCACGGTCAGAGGGGATTCACCAGAGGCTTATTAATCCATGTGTGTTTCCCTTACCCTTGTTTTTGTTTTTAACTGAAAAAATGGGTCAGAAGGGGATCACATGATAAGGTGTCACATTTAGGTATTTATTTATTTACATTTAGATATTTAGATCAATGCTATGATATCGGTGGTACTGACCTGCTTTGTACGTCTCCCTGGGTGAGGAGAGAGCAGTGTGGCTCCTCTTGTAGAACTTGACAGCGTGGGGAAGCTAGCTCACTACTACTGTCGGATCTGGACCCTGCATCTGGTTTGTCAACCTCCTGTCACATCCCATGCAGACCCAGGAGCCATGAGGGCTCTGCTGACATAGATTCATTCAGTCAACCTCGGATTCATCCACCAGCCTGTGGTCTTCCCCCACCCCCATTTATTTATTTATCTATTTCTGTCTACTTATTTATTTAAATTGTTTTATTAGGGGCTCATACAACTCATATCACAATCCATACATACATCAATTGTGTCAAGCACATCTGTACATTCATTGCCCTCATCATTCTCAAAACATCTGCCCTCCACCCAAGCCCCTGGCATCAGCTCATTTTTCCCCTCCCTCCCCACTCCCCACTATCTCATGAACCCTTGATAATTTACAAATTATTATTTTGTCATATCTTGCACTGTCTGACATCTCCCTTCACCCACTTTTCTGTTGTCTGTCCTCCAGGGAGGAGGTCACATGTAGATCCCTGTAACTGGTTCCCCCTTTCGAACACACCCTCCCTCTATGTTCCCAGTATCACCACTCACACCATTGGTCCTGAAGGGATCATCTGCCCTTGATTCCCTGTTTCCAGTTCCTATCTGAACCAGTGTACATCCTCTGGTCTAGCCAGATTTGTAAGGTAGAATTGGGATCATGATAGTAGGGTAGGGAGGGGAGGAATCATTTAAGAACTAGAGGAAAAGTGTATGTTTCATCGTTGCTATATCGCACCCTGACTGGCTCATTTCCTCCCCGAGACTCTACCATAAGGGGATGTCCAGTGGCCTACAAATGGGCTTTGGGTCTCCACTCCGCAGTACCCCCCTCATTTGCAATGATATGATTTTTTTATTTGATGATGCCTGATACCTGATCCCTTCGACAACTCATGATCACACAGGCTGGTGTGCTTCTTCCATGTGGGCTTTGTTGCTTCTGAGCTAGATGGCTGCTTGTTTACCTTTAAACCTTTAAGACCCCAGACATTATATCTTTTGATAGTCGGCACCATCAGCTTTCTTCACCACATTTGCTTATGCACCCATTTGGCTTCAGCGATTGTATCAGGGTAGTGAGCACACAATGATAGGATTTTTTGTTCTTTGATGCTTGATAACTGGTACCTTCGGCACCTTGTGATCATGCAAGCTGGTGTGCTTCTCCCATGTGCAGCCTGTGGTCTTCCTGCATCCTACTTATCAGCCCCTGCAGCTACATCATTCAGGAGAAGCATCCTGCTTACATCTGACCCTTGAACTTGAACCAGATTGGACTTAAGCCTTTCTACAACCATGCGAACCCTTTCTTGATATTAATCTCTTTCTAGATACATTCACATACAAGGGTCACTGGTTTTTCTTCTCTGGAGAACCCAACCCAACCCAACCCAATGAGCATGAAAAACAAAACAAACTCCCTGCCATCGAGTCCTGCCGTCTCACAGAGACCTTATAGGACAGGGTAGAACTGCCCTGGTGAGTTCCTAACCCTGGCACTCTTGTTAAGAGTAGAAAGGCCATCTTTCTCCGGAGTGTGATATGTCTTTATAACTAAAGCTCCCGTGCTGTGCCCCTTTAGCAGTTAGGGACCTCTCTGTTTTGCGTCATCTGGGAATGGCTAGGTTATTATTAGTTTCCCATTGACCTGACCAACGCCCATCACAAGGTACCAGCATTGTCTTGAGTTATGTCTCTCCTTGTCTAGCTGTGTTCCCACACTCCCTTCCACTTTGAAGACACTATACTCACTGCAGCCACATTCGATGTCATTCTCCCCAAGTGTCAGAAATGACCAACATCTGCCTTCTCTCCCTGGTAACCACCAATGCACATTGGTCTCTACGTATGACTCTGTTCTTCTCTGCTGGATCAAACCTGTCTGTGGATGCTTGACTTATCTTGTGGGAAACAAAGATTTCTCCCAAGTTGTCTCCCCCAAATATATGCCAGACTTAGCTGCTTGCTACACATGGCAAATGACTATACACTTGGAGGTCAACAGAAGTAGGTCAGGGGTTATTCTCCATAAAGGTTATCAGCCATGCAGAGCAAGCAGACACCACTGTTCATCCCACAACAAGTAAGGCCTACTCCCTTCTGATAAAAATAGTAGCAAATTGTTTCCCTGAAGGAGAGCCCAGGGAGGGCAAGCCCACCCAAGGGTGACCAAGGTTAGGCCGCCATGTGAATCTAGGGTCCACTCATCCTGTCACATGTATATATACTTCTAGTCCAGGGGTCCTCAAACTTTTTAAACAGGGGGCCAGTTCACTGTCCCTCATACCATTAGAAGGCCGGACTATAGTTTTAAAAAAAAACTGTGAACAAATCCCTAGGCACACTGGATGAGTTGGCTGCTAAGCAGCATAGGAAGCAGCGGGGGGCAAAAACACCCGGCGGGCCGCATGTGGCCCGCAGGCTGTCGTTTGAGGACCCCTGCTCTAGTCCCGCCCCTGCCTATGGGCACACCCCTAGCTCATCCCCTTCTTGTCATGCTTATGCCTATCGTACACCCCCTTCCTATGAGGTGTCTGCCTGTGGTACCGCCCCTTCCGTGTGGTGACCGTAATCACACCCCTAAGTAGATATAAGCCTTGGTTAGCAATAAACGTGGTTCTCCAGCTCTCTCCACGTGGACCACCAAGCAGGGCTGAGGCGAGCATGCTACTATGAAGTGTGTCTGACTCCATTATTTCAGTCTCTCTTCTATCTCTCATCGGTCTATGACTATAATCTTTACTTATTATCGCCGTACAATTGCGCCTACCGGACCAGTGATGATTTGTTGGGGGGCGCTTTCCCCCACATTATCTCACTTAGCATTCTGCCCTGGGGTCCACCCCCAGCATTGTACGTTTCTCGGACTCGCCCCACCCCTCCGCTGTCCTAGCGAGCGGTGCTGCTGTCACAGCGCCCTCACCAGTGCACGGTCCTCACAACCAAGAGGAGAAGGCTGTGCAGCTGAATGGGGGGCCAGCGCTAGAGGAAGGCTTCTGCCCTCTCTCCTTGGTCTGGGACGATATCCTGGTCTCCCGTCAAGGTGTGAGGATGCCGTGCTCCTTGGAGAACCCATGGGTCTCAGCATGAGTCTCCCCTGGATCTTGGAGGCTCTCAGACCAGGGGCGCTGGGTCCAAAAGGACACCTTGGGCTCCAGCTCTGCCGTCTTGGGGACACGCAGGTCCTTCTCCCTCGGCTGGCGTCCTTTGACCTCTCGTGGGATTAAAAGTGATGCGGCAGGCTCCCCTGACATCAGATCGGGGCTGTGACCTGAGCAGTAGGTTGTCCCCCGCTGTAGCTCCGCTACATTGATGGGCTGTGGGAAAGTGAACTTGCTTGCATGTGAGTCTTTAGTTTGTCTGCCTAGAACTCCTCCCAAGCATTGGGTGAGGACTTGCAAATAGCGTGTGGCAGACTCTCCTGGAAGGGTCTGTTTTGCTGCTTCTCTGTGGATAAGAAAGCCGTCTCGGGCGCAGGAAGAGCGAGACCCTCAGGACCATCGAGAAAGAAGGCTGGCAGCAGAGCAGATGTGAGGGCCCTGTCTGCAGGGCCGGAGGCACCGGAGGCCCAGGCACCGAGACCATGGGGCAGAGCTAAGGAACCGTGCTGAGATGAAGCGGACTCCGTGTCCTGCAGAAACCAGGAGGCTGAGGTGGAGGGCAGCCTGGCCTCCTGGCCCTCACAGGCACAAGGGAAGGAACCACGAGGCCGAGGGCCAGAGAGAGGCTTGGCTGCTGGATGAGAAGAGGCGCTGCTGTGGCCCGGATGCCAATCCTGAGGGTTTCTGGGCCTGGCGTGTGGCACTTGCCAGCGTCCCTCGCCAACCCCTGTCATGCAGAGTATTGCCTGTCTGTGCCAAGGGACCAGGGCAATGGCTTATTGGACTCCTCAGGGAAGTAGCTAGCACACCCTGGGTGGGATGGCTGGTGTCCAGATAGGGTCCAGAAAGGAGGGCGGGTGGAGGCCCGTCTGACCTCTGCTGGTGGAGCTGAGCCTGGAGTTGGCGAGGAGATGGATTCTCCTCTTCCCGATGGAAGCCCCTGAGGTCAGCTGTGTATCCCACGCCATTTCCTCTTTCAAGTCCTGGGGCAGGTTTACAGACAGCGCCATATAACTGACAGACCACTGAGAACCAGAGTCCAGCCAAGTAGATGATACGTCGTGACGAGGGCACAATTCGGCCTATGGCACCCTGCCCCCTCCCCAGGACACCCTTCCTGGGACCCCGTCATCTTCCCTCCGGGCCACCTAGAGAGAGTCTCCAGGATCCTGAGCCCCTCCCCGGACTCCTCGGGGCTGCTCCTGCTGGAGCAGGGGGTGAAGAAAGTCCCAGTTCCCAACAGGAAGTAGCTGACCCTCCTCCTCCCCCAACCGGAAGCTGCGGGGAGCCAAGGGAAAGGTCGCAGATCCGGCAATGCGGCAATTCTGCCCAGAAAACTGTGAGAAGCAGATTAAATAGCAAATGCAGAGTTTGAAGGACTTGGGTTTATCTTTGGGTTTTTGCTCCTACGTGTGTTTTAACAGTTTTATCGCCACTTCAGCCACATGTCATCCAACTCAATAACACAATCATAAGAAGAGATGTACAATTATCACCACAATCAATTCTAGAACATTTTCTTCTTCCTTGTACTCAGTGTTATGTGTGTAATATTTTTTTTTCTAAATGTGGCAAAAATATGCACAGCAAAGCCTCCAATTCCACAACGTCTACATGAATAATTCAGGGCCATTGATTACACTCTTCATTGCACAGCCATGACTGGTATCCTTTCCCAAAGTACTCTGCCACCATTAACATAAACCCAATGCTCCCCAAGCAAAAACTGTCCCTCCGTCACCCACAGAAACCATTGGTCAAGTTTCATTTCTTTCTTTTTAAAAGTAGTTTTTCTTGATATAGTATTTGCATATCATATGCTTTCATGGTTTGATCTCTTTTTAAAAGAGTTATATATACATCATCACAATCAGTTCTAGCGCTCTGTCCCCCGCTCGCACTTATTGTTTGCTTCCCAAATCCCTTCACCCTCACTACCCCCAGCCCCACCCCCCACGTCCCTGATAACCCCTTGCATCAGTTACTGTTTCTAGGCATCCACTCCTGTGTTTCACAAACTGGGAAACCATGAAAAACAAAAGGGCAAGAAGAAAATGATCATATAAAAATAAAGAGTAAGAAAGAAAAGACCACCATCAATATTTTTAAAGCCAGAGAAGAAATTTCCATCATGGAACAAGCAAGAAAAGAAAAATGTAAGCCTAGAGCAAATTCAGGTTTGGTCAAGAGAGAGATCAACTGACCGAGTATCGTGATGCCATGGTTTGACCCACCAGACGCGAGTGCACAGTCATCTCGGTCGGACAGGAAAGCTGTTGAGAGGCTATGTCTGAGTGGACACTCCAGAGATGGAATTTTGGCTTCCACTGTCCTCCATGTCTTCTACAAATTGGGTGTGTTCAGTATGTAAGCTCTGCTACTTTTCCCTTCATCATATTTGGATTTTGTTATCATCGTCTTTGGATCACACCGGATGGTGTGCTTCTTCCAGGCAGACATAGCTGACAGCAGACCTCGTGGTTTTAAATGATGTTTTCCAAATTGAGTCAACATCTGCGGACATCTCCAGAAAAATGAATGAACCAGCGAGCATTACCTCTCCTGGATCTCTATGTCCCTGTGTGAGCCGGATGGAAGCCTGGCCCATAGAGCAAGGGGCTGGGCCACCTTTGGGAGGAACGGGATCTTCCTCTGGAAGGCATACTAAGTGCAAACGGTACAGGACCAGTGTCAGCCAGGGGGTATCCTGGCCTGGAGGGTGTGCCTTGAGGGTGGGGGGAGGGCAGGGACGGAGAGAGGCCAAGGATTGGAGCGTCTTCCTGGAAGCTTGAGGGGACAGGCTAGCAACCACATTGCAGATAACTAATTGGATGCCCTGTCCCGGCCAGTGAGCTGAGGAGGCTGAGGATGAAGGGCAAGAGTAGAGGTCCGGGAAGATGACAATGAGAGGACCATTGTCCCCGAGGTGTGTCTGGTAACAGATGTTATGCAGGGTGAGGCGGTACCAAGATTGGTCCTTACTGCCCCATTTAGTCCTCTGGGAACTTGGGAGAGGTCCACTGAAGGCGGTGGCTTGGAGAGGGTGGTCATGGGAAAGACCTTTGACCAAAAAGGATGACAATTCATGGGTAAAGAATGGCGAGCCGAGGGCCAGGCTAACGCTCTCACCTCCATCTCTAACCTGCCAGTGCAGAGGACAAACACAGACAGGACTGTGTACTGGTGTAGCCAGGTCAGTGGGAGGGGACTCTTGTCTGGATAGCACCAGGGCATTCTGGGTTAGGCACAGTATGAAAAGTATAAACTGAGGGTTTAGGGGGAACGTCTGCGAGAAAAATGGGTGGGCCTGCCTCTCAGCCTGGGGACCCTAATTCTTTCTTTTTTCCATTGTTTGGGTGTTTTGTTTATAAATCATTTTATTGGGGGCTCTTACAACAATCCACATATCCACTGTATCAAGCGCATTTGTACATACGTTGCCACCATCCTTTGCAAAACCTTTTCTTTCTACTTGAGCCCTTGGTATCAGCTCCTCTTTTTATTTTTCTCTCCCTCCCCTCCCCTCTCACCCTTGTGAACCCTTGATAAATCATAAATTAGTATGATTTTCATATCTTATACGGTTCACTCTCTTCCTTCACCCACATTTCTGTTGTCTCGCTGGGGAGGGGGAAGCGGGCGTTTTTCTTATTTTGAAAATTCAAATGTTTGTTCCTTTTACTCTATTGTGAGTGAGGCAAAGTTTACAGAGCAGACGCTCAGGCTCACAGTCAACGTCGCACACACGTTTGTTTCAACTCACCCATTGCAGCCACCATCATGGGTCCCACTTCCTCCCGTGTGGCCTGTTTCCCGTCCTCTCCTTGCCCTCTGAACTTGGTGTTGGGGAAAAGCTGCCCTTTGGGTCTTCAATGGTGGGTGATCTCAACACAGAGGTGAACCCAGACCCGTGGTCCTAGGGGTCCCATCCGTCTCCCTGGGGCCAGCAAACCTGATTGCCTTCAGCTTTTGCGTTGTAGTTCACGTTTCGCTCGCCCTCCATCCTGGCCCGCCTAAGGCGCCCTTTCCGAACAGTTGGTAGTGGTAACAGGGCACCGCCTGGTGCGGAGACTGGTGTGTGCTACTCAGTGCCATCGAGTCGATGCCGACCCATCGTGGCCCTATAGGACAGTATAGAACAACTCCTGTGAGTTTTCAAGACTGTAACTCTTCATGGGAATAGCGGAGCGCCTGGTGATTTCCAACTGGTGATCTTGCAGTTCGCAGCCCAATCTGTAAACCAGGACACCAGCACAGGGCTCCTTGAAGGACCCTAATTCTTACACTTCCCACCCCACTTCCTGGGGACTCTGACCCCTTTCCCTTCAAGGACTCAATTTCCATGTTTGTGGTTTGCTACGCATTTGTTCTAAGTAACCCAACTGCCAGACTATCAGCAGTGTTTTAGCTGCTCCCCCTGCACCCCAGCTGCCTGAAGCAAGACCAGCCAGTGAAGATGGCTTTAGTTAGACCTGCAAGGGACCTGTGGATTAGACTTTGGAACCCTGTGCCTCCAATCTCCTGACATGACAGTCCATCCTACTAAGTAATGCCACTGCCTCCCCAGTTTCAGTCTCACTTTAATTTGAATGTTTCAAATACCCAGTATATCACTTGCTGGATCCAGCACAGGGCGGTTTGGTGCAGCTCTGGAAGGCTCTGACTTCTGGCATGCCTTGGCACGCGGGATGGCCCAGCCTGTTGCCTGTGGGCCAGACTTCATCCAGCTTACACACTCACTAGGGGCTCCACTGACACCTGCTCAGTGACACGGAAATCTAGGTTCTAAATCACCCTGTCTGGAAGCTGTCAGCAGTCACAACGTAGGAGAACTGGGAATTGCTGGTTCATTCATCTTCGTAGAGAGGATGTCCACAGATTCTGATTCCATTTGGAAAACATTGTTTCAAAACATGAGTCCTTCGAACTCTAAATTTGCATATTGATCTGTTTCTTGCACACAGAGCTGCGTTCAAAGAAGCAATTGGGCTTGCAGGGATGTCTGGGAACTTCTGCCTGGCTCCTGGCAACTTCCCTGGGGAGAAGAGGAACAACTTCTGGCTGGTGGAGTCAACTTCCTGCTGCGGTGGGGAGCTTTGTGTGTTTTCTGTACCTCTTTCTGCAGCAGGAGCAGCACCCAGGGGGCTTGGGGAGGGGCTCAGGATCCTGGGAGTCTCTCTAGTTGACACCTGAAGGAAAGAAAATTGGGTCTTGGGCATATCAGACGGCACCTGCCCACCTTCAGCAGAATCCTGAGCCTGTCATTCTCTGAGCATCTCCACATGCCCGAACTGTCAGTTAGAAGATAACACAGAGAGTGGGGAAAAGACACATCTAGTGGCGATCTATCAGATAAAGGGCTAGCTTCAATAATCGATAGAAAACTACAAAGGAGCCCGGGTGGAGGAGTGGTTGCGCATTGAGTTGTGATCCGTAAGATGTGCAACTTGAAAACACTGGAGGCTCCTGGGGCAAAGACGGGCTCTCTACTCCTGTTAACTGTGTCAGTCTCGAGAATTCACAGTAGCAGTTCTCCCCTGTCCTATAGGGTCGCTATGAGTCAGCATCGACTGGTTGGCAGTGAGCTGAGTATAGAAAACTGTAACACCTTAAGAAGAAAAGTACAAATAATCTACTCAAAAAAATGGGAACAAGATATGAACAGAAAATTTACTAAACATGACATCCAGGTGGCCAACAACTATATGAAGAAATGTCCAAGTTCATTAGCAATAAGAGAAATGAGACAATGATGGGATACCATCTGTGTGAGTCTGGGGAGACTAGAGAAACAAATTCATGGACACTCATATGTGTATGTATAGGAAAGAACTTTATATGGAAGAGCAATCGTATATTAAGAAAACATATCAGCCCAGTCCAGATCAAGCCATAAATCTGATATTAGCCCATCTGTTCAATATTAGTCTATAAATTCCTCTTCAGACTCATGCAGTACATGCGATAATGCTGAACGCAAGAAGATCACAGGTCTGTAGGTGAAAAGTCTTGTGGATCCAGTGGTGGTGGAAGCATCTCAGGGCTCTGGCTGCCATCAGCATGGCTTGAAAAGGCTTGTCAACAGGAAGGTGAAGCAGGAACAGAGAGTGTGGCCCACCTCCAGGGAGAGAGAGAGGAAGTTCTCAGAATCCTCATGGAAAGGCCATGCCCATAAGGAAGCCTTATCAGGTTGTGACCTGATTGACAGGCTAGACTCCACCCCTATATTTATTTATCATGTTGACATGAAGTTATGTAATCATCATATGGTCTCACACCAACACTCTTAGCAAAATTTAAAAATCAATGCTGGAGAAAATGTGAAGAGATTGGGACACTTATACATTGTTGATGCCCTTGTAGAATTGTGCGTCTACTATGGAAATCAGTATTGCACTACCTTAAATAAATAAATAAATGCAAATACAAACACCTTATCATCTTATAATCTCTCCACTTGTTACATACCCTAAAGAAATAAAGAACAAAACGAGAACAGACATATGCACACCTATGTTTAGCGTAGCAATTTCTACAATAGCAAAAGGAGGGAAACAATCAAAAGCTACAAGGATAGAGAAATGGATAAACGCTGGTATATTCATACAATGGAGTATTACTCATCCGTAAAATCAATGACAAGTCTGTCAAACACCTTAAGACATGGACAAAATTAGAGAACAATCTGCATTTGAATTATGGTGCTGACAAAGAATACTGAAAGCACCATGGACCAGCCCCCATCCCGAGGGGTCTAATAACAGACATGTGGGTGAAGGGAGACAACAGACGGTATAAGATACCAAATAACAATAAATCACATGTAATTGATCATGAATTCACGAGGATGGGAGGGTGGGGGGAAAAGAGGAGCTGATACCAGGGGCTCAAGTAGGAAAAAAGTGTTTTGGGAAAGTTGATGGCAACATATGTATGTACACGTGTTTGTTTTTTTTCAGATGTTATAAAATGAGTTTTATTTTTTTTAACATTTTATTAGGGGCTCATACAACTCTTATCACAATTCATACATATACATACATCAATTGTATAAAGCACATCTGTACATTCTTTGCCCTAATCATTTTCTTTTTTTCTTTTTCTGTACAAGTGTTCTTAATAGAATTGAATGATGGACTGTTATAAGATTTGTATGAGTCCTCCCCCCGCCCCCCGTAAAATGATAAAAAATAATTATCATTGGTGACCTAAAAGTAAAAATTGTCATGGAAGAAGTACAGCCAGAATGCTTCTTAGAGGCAAGAGCTGGTGAGACTTGGTCCAGCACTTTGGACGTGTGGTCAGGAGTGACCAGTCCCTAAAGTGGGACATCGTGCGTGGGAAAGTGGAGGGGCAGAGGTGAAGAGGAAGACCCTCAACAAGACGGACGAGCCCGAACGTAAGGGCAATGATGAGGACGACACAGGACCCGGCGGGGTTCTGCAGAGTTGGAACCGACTCAGTGGTACCTAACTACAACAGGATGCGTAGCAAAATCAGTCCATCTCATAAAGATAAGTATTTTCAGGACGCCCTTAAGAGAAAGGAAAATAAAGAGAAAAAATATGGTTTCACATCCAAGGTTAAGACTAAAGACTACAAGGAGACTGGGCGGCGGAGAGGGGGTGTTAGGGGAGGAGGGAAGGGACAGGAAACTGAGGGAAAGGAGGGGGAAAGAAACCAAAGAGCACGTATCTAGATGTGTCAATGGGGCTTGTGACTGATTTGATGAGGTGAGGTGTGCAACTAAATAGAATATATTGTCTTTGTATTATATTTCACAATCATAAAGAAAAGAACTATGTCTATGTAAACTGAAAGGAGAATGACTCACAGAAACCCCAGCACACAGAGTGATTTCTTAGGCAGGCAGCCAGGACACTGCCTGAAGAAACGTCTCATTCAGTCATTCCCACCGGCCTGCAGATGACCCTGTGTTAGTCTGGGTTGACTAGAGAAACAAATTCACAGGCACTCTTATTTGTATAAGAAAGAGGTTTATATACAAGAGCAATTGAATATTGAGAAAACATCTCAGTCCAGTCCAAATCAAGTCCATAAATCCATTATTCGCCTATGTGTCTGATGCCAATCTATAAAGTCCTCTTCAGACTCACACAACACATGCAATGATGCTGAATGCAGGAGGATCACAGGCCAGTGGGCTGAAAGTCTTGTGTGTCCAGTGGTGTTGTAAACATGTCAGCACTGTCAGGGGTCTCTACCTGGCTTCTCTGACTCCAGTGGTCTGGTTACATCAGGTTGGTCATTGTCCATGTGGCTTCTCCAGCTCCCAGGGCGTAGCATCATGTGTCTTGTTAGTAGAGCATCTTTCAGGGAGTGAGCAGAGAGAGAAGTGTCTCCTGCCTCCAAGGAGGAAATACAGGAGTATTTCCCAGACTTCTCAGGAGAAGGCCATGCCCACACAGAGGCTTCATTAGTTATATCTTGATTAACAGGCCAGACTCCACCCCTTCACTCACAATCCTCTCAAACTGACACTAGATTATGTAACCACCACAACCCTGATTCCAAGAATTAGCCAAATCCCACACACCCCACCCACAAGTGTACCCTCTTGACTGCGCCTATAAAACTCTCCTAGTCTGTGCAGGGAACACCTTTTGACTCAGGTCAGAGGCTGTGGGAAACTGACACTGAGAGGAGTATGACTGGGACTGTATTCCCCAACTTATAACAGAGGGAATCAAGAAAGCTAGTATTCCACAGTAGGAAAGCCTCCTCTATGGTTAAGTTAGAGATCAAGTCCAAGTACATTATCCTGCTTTAAATATCATTCCCATACTTGAAAAAAAATATATATCATTCCCACAGATTCTCCCCTAACAGCTATGCTGCCTTAAAGTAAGCACATGGTTAACATTATCTCCCTAGGGAAGCAGACATCCTGTTGTTTTCTCCTCCTGCTATGTCATCCAGCCCCCCCTCACACCTTCCCCCAATGCAAGTATTCAGGCTCCTCACCTGTTAGCTCAGGGACCTTACTATAGTTACCACCCCACCTTGTGATGTATGGAGCTACTGAATAATATGCATGTCTTATGGCTACCTATAAATATCCCAAGATAGTAAATATGCCCTCTCTTCACTCCTTTCTCTTCTCCCACCCCCACATGGACCATCAAGAGGGGCAGAGGTGAGCACGCTACCATAAAATGTGTCTGACTCCTTTATTTTTTTCTCTCTCCTACCTCTCCTGTCTTCTATAACTTTACTATGATCTTTATATATCATCCCCATGCAACTGCACCGACAGATCCCTCGGTTGTTAGAGGTCCCTCTCAGGTTTCCTCCAATAAATCTGTCTCCCACTACGGAGTCTCTGTCTTCCCTAAAAACACTCCCAATTCCTGATCCCTCGGATGTAAACATCGGTCTGAGCGCCTGCAAAAGGAGGGAAAGTGGACCTCCAATGGACTTGGCTCATTTTGTGACGTACAAGTTTGTTTCCAACCCCCCAAAAATACAAATAATAAAAATAAAATAAAACATAATCCTCAATGGTATATTTTTATTGGTGTTTTGTTTTGGGTTTCTTGCCTAGGCTCGAAGTGAAAATGTCACGCACAAAGGCATGGCTCTGAGAACAGAGCAGACCACCTGGGGCATGTGAGGCTGAGCGCCCACCCGCTCAGCAGGGTCCTCTTTCCCTCCTCTCTCCAGCACCATCTGGTGTGGTCTCCTGGCTGGGCCACTGCCAATTCTCTGCCCACTTCCTTTATCTGGGATCCTTACCACACCTTCTGGTCTTCTGGTCCCCTTGGCTGTGTTGTAGCTGTCTCTTCATGTGAAAACATAGGTCTCTCTAGCAGGTGCAGATCCAAGCAACCATGGCTTGCTCGCTTGCTCTCTCTCTCTCCCTCTCTCTCTGCTAGATGCAGCCTCCAAGAACATCAATGAGGTCCACCTGGTTCTACGGGCTGCTGATGGTCTAACGTTCCCCTCTCTGTGTCTCTCTTTGCCAAGTGTAGCTTCTGGGTCAGGGCCAGGGAAGACCCTTGTGGGGCACGAGTGTGCAACTGCTAGACTCAGCAGAGTAAAAAAGTTAAAACAGACTGTATGAAAGCTGAGGTTTGAGGTAGGCCTCGGTTTCGGTTTCGGTTTCAGTTTCGGTTTCGGTTTCAAGTTCCCGGTCACTGATGCAACACGTCACCTGATCCACCTAACCAATGGGACATCGCCTGCCTGACATCACCTGATCCAACCTAACCAATGGGACATTGCCTGATGTCACCTGATCCAACCTAGCCAATAGGATACATCGCCTGATATCACCTGATCCAACCTAACCAATGGGACATTGCCTGATGTCACCTGATCCAACCTAGCCAATAGGATACATCGCCTGATATCACCTGATCCAACTAACCAATGGGACATTGTCTGATATCACCTGATCCAACCTAGCCAATAGGATACATCGCCTGACATCACCTTATCAAACCTAACCAATGGGACATTGCCTGATATCACCTGATCCAATTTAACCAATGGGACACATCGCCTGATGACGCCTGATCCAACTTAACCAATGGGACACATCGCCTGATGACGCCTGATCCAACTTAACCAATGGGACACATTGCCTGATGACGCCTGATCCAACCTAACCAGTGGGACACATCACCTGATGATGCCTTAGTCAATAGAGTTTGAGTGACAGCCCACCAGTGACCGACCAATCAGGAAAGCACGTGCGAACCTACTCACCAATCACCGCTGGACAATGCTGGTGCCAGAAGTTTTCTCCAATAAGTTTAAAGAACAGCAACCCTGCACTGCCCCTTATCCCGCCCCTTAACCCGCCCCTTGTCCCTGGCCCTATAAAAACCGGAGAACAACAAGCTCCTGACGATTCCCTTTTGCACGCTGGGCTTCTAGCTAACACATAAACTCTCTTTGCCACTTTTGCATCTCTGATCATATTCTTCCGCGCCTCCAAGGTAAGCTCGCCTTCCTTCCCCGAACCTAACACCTTCTCCAGGTCTCCGTCTTGGTCCCAGATTCTTAAAGACGGAGACGCCAGTTGCCAATCCAGTGCCTAAGGCCACCCCACAAACATCAGGAAGCGCTGCAGAGCCTGAGGCCAGGACAGGGAGGAGTTTCTGGATGGGCCAGGTGAGCACAGTGAAGGGCCACAAAACAAGATCAGGGGCCTCATGGTGCCAGGTGGGGACCCCGACGTGGCCCCTCTCCCTGCTCTGCAGGGACTCCCGGTGGCCCCGGAGCACTAACCTGGTGTCCTGAGCTCAGCCTGTCCCAAAGGCCAGTTGGGGATAGTACCCCCGCCTTCATGGTTGGTGGGAAGGAGCTGGTGGACCCACAGGGACACCAGAGAAAGCATGGTCATCGGCAGGGAGGACTCAGAGGTGAAGACTGACGGCTACATGGGGACTGGAGTCCAGGGGCCTGGGTTTCTGTGAGGCCCTAAGACCAGCCCGTGCCCCGAAGGAATGGATGGAAGGGCAGGGAATCCGGGGTGCACCTCACAGCACCAGCTCTGTGGCCCCCCAACGGCTACTTGTCTGTGGTCTCCACCCAGGTGAAGACCACAGGACAGCACCCTCCCTTAAAAAGTTTACTGCCTCCACCCAGTCAGTCTGGGGGGCTCCGAGGATGTCTGTCCCTTCCTGTGACCACACAAGTCCAGGGTTTGGTTCTCCAAGAGGGAAATCTGGTTTCTACCAGGACACTGGTGAAAATCCAACTTGGATCCAGAATCCCCTCAGGAACCAGCTCACTGCCGCAGGAACAGAGCCCCAGGTTAGACCCCATCCTGTGCTCTTCATTCCCAGGGTCCCTCTCCCAGGACACATGCAGACTCCACCCCACCAGAGCCCGGGATGGAGCAGCCCTGCCTGGTCCCAGAACTGAGTGCAGACAGGAAGGAGGCAGGGGCTTCTGGCCTTGTCCTGAGTCTGCACCACTTCCTCTCAGTCCCCAGGGGATACACTGCCGCCCATTGTCAAGTGCCCAATTCTCCCTTGTGTGGCCTGCGTGTGCCTCTCTGGCTCCCCTTGTCCTGCGGAGTCACCCCCACCCAGGCCTTGACTACCTGGCACCATGCTTAACTGCTCCCCACAGCTCCTGGTCTCTGGTCATGTCTGCCTGGTGTCTCCCATTCTGCTTCCGCTTGGTTCTGAAAGGGGAGGAGCTGGAGAGAGGTCAGCTAGGACCTCACCTGTCCCTTGTACTTCCCTCTGCTGTTCCCCAGCTTGTCACCCCCCTCAGGCCACCACTCTCTCTGAGCCACTTCCACCCTTGGACCTTTCGAGAAAGGAGGCTGCTGGCAGCCGGCTGCTCACTGAGAGGAGGAAGGTTTGAGATCCAGGCTGCTCTTTCTCTCCGGATATAGATGAGATCGATTGCTTCCCGAAAGATGGCTGCCCGTCAAGTCCACAGGGGCAGTTCTTGGTGCTTTGGTGTCTGAAACAGCATGGACTCAAGGGCCATGAGTCCAGGTCCCTCAAGACGAAGTCTGTTTCCTCCCACCTCACTTGACCCACCCTGCTGAGACCCCACAACCTGCCTCACCTGCACCCTCAGCCCTGTTCTAGGACGCTCACCCGCTGCCCCTCTCCTGGACACACCAGTGGGGGATGCAGCCCACCCCGGACATTTGGGTGACGACTCCCTCTGCCCTGGCCACCTCACCTGCTGCACGACTGGACGCTCTGCTCTGTCTGGCTCCCTCAGATGACTGTGACCATGAGCTGGCTTTATACATGACCCTCGGGTAAAAAATAAATAAGCTAGGGATTAGGCATAAAGAGGGATTTCTGCCAAAGCCAAGGGCCACACTCCAGTTGGTTTCTTGTTTATGGCTTCCTCCTGGCTGATGGTTCTGAGTGAGCTAGCCAGCAGACCAGAGGAAGTCTGTGGAATCCTCCAGTCTCCCCTCCCTGCCCTCCCAGAAGGGCATTCAGTCCAACCCGGAACTCTCCCCAGATCATGCTAATAACTGACTCAAGCGGTTGCTTGGCAACATGATGCTTCAAGGGCCTTGCCATTCATTGCCTTGTGTGTTAAAGGGGTTCTGTATGAGGCAACCAATCGGACTTTCTTGTACATTCCCAGATTGTCTGTCTCTAAACTCGGGGAAGATTTCCTTTGTCTGCTGGACTTTGGTGAATCCTTAGGAGGTAGGGCCCTATCCTGGATTGCTGTGTTCTTCAGTAACCTCTTTTGTGTCTCCTCCAGACCCAGTGTCTGGTTTCTTCGAGGTGTTTTGTTATGACTCCGTATCTTGCTAACCTGCCCCTGTGTGCTCCACCTCATTCCTGGAGTGTGTCTGCCGCAGAGGGAAGGAGACCCACGCCAGCGCTGAGATGTTCTTACCACCACTGGATCCACAAGTCTTCCCACCCAGTGGCCTTTGCTCTTCCTGCATTGTGTCATTGCATGTGTTGTGTGAGTCTAAAGAGGAATTTATAGACTGGTATTGGACATATGGGATAATGTCAGACTTAGGGACTTGATCTGGAGTGGGTTTGCATTTTTTATTAATATACAATATAAAGCTTTGATATAAAGGTTTTTCTTATACACATATGAGTGACTATGAACTTGTTTATCTAGTCAACCCAGAGTAACACAGCCAGGGAGGAAATTTTTGTCATGGAACAAGCAAGAAATACCTGCTCCTTGAACAAGTTTTTTAGGTTGGATCAAGAGGGAGGTCAGGCCCTCTCTCCTCTGAGTTCACTTCAGAGGACAGCACTGAAGCTACAGCTGAGAGAGCGAGACATCTGATCAGCGCACACAGGAGCAAATGAAGGGGGAGGGAGAAAGTGGAGCACATCCTGGCTCACCAAGCCCAGAGGACCATACTCCTGCTCAGAGCAGCCAATGCACAGAGAGGACCATAGGGGAAGCCCCACCACGGAACATGACGTCCCTCACTGACCTATAGCGCTACGGGGACAACACTGGAGACACAGTGTGGGAATTGCACCCAACCTGACCCCACCACACTGAGGCGCACCATTAAGGGCGTGCAACAGAACAGCCATGGGAGCAAAGCAAGAAATAGACTCTGGCCAGGGTGTGGCACCCCATCAGACTCAACTGGAAAACACTCCTAAAGGTCAACAAACAGACCTTGAACGATTTATAGGCTTTTCTTTTTCTGCCGTTAAATTTGTTGTTGCTGTTGGGTTTTTTTTTTTAATCATTTGATTGGGGGCTCGTACAACTCTTAGCGTAATCCATGCATACATCCATTGTATGTCAAGCACATTTGTACATTTGTTGCCATCATCATTCCCAAAACATTTGCTTTCTACTTGAGCCCTTGGTATCAGCTCCTCATTTTTCCCCTCCCTCCCCCTCCCCTCCATCGTGAACCCTTGATTTATAAATTATTATTTTGTCATATCTTAACACTGTCTGATGTCTCCCTACACCCTCTTTTCTGATGCCTGTCCCCCACAGAGGAGGTTATACGTAGATCCTTATAATTGGTTCCCCCTGTTGCTTTGTTTTGCTCTATCTTGTGCTTATTATTGTCTCTGCATGTCTAGCTATATAGGATAGGCAGGATAAACAATCCAGAGGATAAAACAAGGGACCAACGGATCAAGGAGGACAGGGGAGAGGGGGAGGCGGGGGATAGGAAGTGGGTGTAAAACCCAGGGACAAGGGAACAAGTGATCTAAAAGCAATGGTGAGGATATAGGAGGCCTGGTAGGGCTGGACCAAGGGCAGTGTGACCAAGAGGTATTACTAAAACCTAAATAGAGGCCAAACATGATAGTAGGACAAGAGGAAAGTAAAAGGAAATAGAGGAAGAGCTAGGAGGCAAAGGGCATTAATAGAGGTCTAATGGCATGTACATACGTAAATATATATGAAGATGTGGAAATTTATGTGTATATATGTATAGGCTTAGTATTAAAGTAGCAGATGAACACTGGGCTCCCACTCAAGTACTCCCTCAATGCAAGAAGACTTTGTTATATTAAACTGGCATTCCATGATGCTCACCTGCCCAACACGATCACTGAAGACAAAGTAGGTGCATAAGGAAATGTGAAGAAAGCTGATGCCTGGCTGTCAAAAGATACAGCATCTGGGGTCTTGAAGGCTTGAAGATGAACAAGCGGCCATCTAGCTGAGAAGCAACAAAGCCCGCATGCAAGAAGCACACCAGTTGTGTGATCGCGAGGTCTCAGTGGGATCGGGTATCAGGCATCAAAGACCCAGACAAAAATTCCTATCGTTGTGAATGAGGGGGAGTGAGGAGTGGAGTCACAAAGCCCTCTGTAGGCAATTGGACATCCCCTTAGAGAAGGGTGTCAGGGAGGAGAAGAGCCAGTCGGGGTGCAATGTAGCACCCTTGAAACAACTTCTAGTTCTTTAATGCTCCCTCCCCACCCCCCACTATTGTGACCTTACAAATCCGGCTGACCAGAGGATGTACATGGGTACAGATCAGAGCTGGAAACAAAGAATCCAGGACAGATAAACCCCTCAGGAGTTAAGAGTAGAAATACCAGGAGCGGAAGGGGAAGCTGGGGGGAGATAGGGGGAAAACTGATCACAGTGATCTACCTGTAACCCCCTCCCAGGGGGATGGACAACAGAAAAGTGGGTGAAGGGAGTCATCTGTCAGTGTAAGACATGAAAAAATAAATTATCAAGTGTTCAGGAAGGAGGGAGGATGGGGGTGGAAAAAATGAGAAGCTGATACCAAGGGCTAAAGTGGAAAGAAAATGTTTTGAAAATGATGGCAACAAATGTACAAATTGCTTGACGATGGGTGGATGGTGATGAATTGTATGAGTCCCCAATAAAACGATTTAAGAAAAAAAAGAGGGAGGTGAACTGACCAAGTCCAAGTATCCCGTTCAATCCAGTATCATCATGATCACAAGGATCTCCATCTGAGAGTAAAGCTGTTGGAGACCCTGGCCTGTGGCCAGAGGGGATCCGTCAGTGGCTCAGGCTGACCAGGTGCTCTGCAGACGGGTTTGGGCTCCCACTGTCCTCCACAGCCTTCTACCAATTGAGTGCTCACCATTTAAGCCCCGATAATTTTCCCTTCATCCTATTTGGATTTTGTTATTGTCATCTTTGGATCACACAAGCTGGTGTGCTTTGTCCATGTGGACTTAGTTGACTTCTCACTTAGATGGCTGCTTGTTTGAATATAAGCCTTTGAGACCCCAGACACTATTCAGATTGATACCTGGGCACCATCTGCTTTCTTCACCACACTTTGCTGTAGCGCCCTTATCTTCAGTGATCATGACATGAGGGTGAGTGTTGAGCAGGGCCATGTTATCAGAACTGACTGTTCTTGGATTGGGACTAGAGTTCAGTGGGGGCCCAGACTCCATCAGCTTGTCCCTGGGATATGCATGACTCAGGTTTACTTTGGCGGTCGTATTAATGGCAAATTCAAAACCCTGTAAGACCAACTACCCCACCAACGGCAACAAACCATTTATCAGACAACAAGAGACAAGCACAAATAATAGCAAGCCACATAAAGGCAGGTAAACAAAAACCCATTGAGGTAGTTTTTTGTGCCAACCTGGCAGATAAACACATGGGGTTAATTGAAGGGCGGAGGGATAAATGGCTCGTGAGCCTCCCCTTTCTAGTTCTCTGGTCTCTTGCATTGTGATGGCCGGACCAGGGTGCACCTGCTGTAGCAGTTCCCTGCTTCAGCTTTCAAGGCTGACTTCCTGCAAGACATCCCCATGGAGAAGCCGCATGGACCTACCCCGATGCAGCCCTGGGTTCTGGAGCAGCCGTGTGGAGACCCCTGCCAGTGCTGAGCTGCTTATAGGTTCACTGGTTTGCCTTTCCTCCTGCAGTCGGCATCATAGTGTGTGTTTTGTGAGCTACAGGAGGACTTTGTGGATTGGTGTTTGGCATGTGGGTTTGGGCAGCACTGGGTTGGGATGTTTCTTGATATGCACTTACCCTTTATATAAAATGCTCTCTTATACGTGAGTTTCTGTGGATGTGTTTCTCTAAAGTACCCAGACTAACACCCATATAAAGGAAAAACTGAGAAGTATAACATTGCTAATCATCCCCCTGGGGTATAAGGCGGTTGCACTTGTAGCATCAGTTTCCCGACGACACAGACTCGGGACACTGGGTATGAGGAGGCTGTGCCAGGCCAGTGCCACCGGAGCCGCCCCCTGTGAGTTTTTGCTCCCCACGGTTCACTCTCTGTTCTTAGCATGGGTATTGGTGCCGGGGAGTGGGGTTGCTTCATGGATCAATTCCTCCAAGTGGAAATCCCTGCCCTAGAGGTCAAAACCTGTCATGTTGCTGTGAGGGGGGCACCGGGGAGCTAAATAGGTGGTGGTTCTAGGTCCCTTTCAATTGGACTCCCCCCAAGCCTGGGGTTCCACCAAGGTCCAATGACAACTGCTATAGGTCCTGGGCGGCTTCTCCCGTCTGAGTTCCCCTATCTTGGGTCCAAGGGCTCAGACACCATTGAGACAGAGCTCTTTCTCAGAGTTCATCTTGCCTCTATGTTAAGTCCTGGTGTGGCCCCTGCGTTAAGCCCTGCTGCCTGCCAGGTCAGCTTCCACTTCTCCCCAGTCACCTCCCACACTCGCAACAGAACTATTAGTGTCTCCTTCGCGCCTTTCCCTGGGTCTTGGGTTGATTCCTGGCAAGGTTCTGTGGTTGCTACATCATTTCATGTCAACTCGATCAATAAGTCTAGGGGCAGAGTCTAGCCTGTCAATCAAGTCACAGCCTGATGATGCCTCCTTGTGGTCATGAGAATTCTGGAAACTTCCTGTCTTGATTCTGCTATCAGAAGAGGCGGGGTCTCCCTCTCTCTCGCCCTCTGCTTCTCTCCCCTTCGCCTTCCTGCTGAGTCACACGGAGCCCCTCACCACGCTGAGATGCTTCCACCGCCACTGGATCCTCAAGACTTTTCATCCCCCGGCCTGTGATCTTCCTGCATTCCTCATCATTGCACATGCTGCATGAATCCGAAGAGGAATTTATAGACTAGCATCAGGCATATGGGACTAATACCAGACTGAGGGACTTGTTCTGGACTGGGCTGGGATGTTTTCTCAAAGGGAAATTGCTCTCTCAACAAAGCTCTCTTACACATACGTGAGGATCCCTGGCTTTCTTTTGCTAGTCAACCCAGACTCACAGTTCTCCTTCCATTCCTGTTGGGGGCCCATGGGTTTGCCCCAACTTTGGATGGTGTATAACGTCAAGTGGATGGTGTGCTCCTAGATCCCCCTCCTGGAGGGGTGACTCCAGACATTGTGGGGTCTCCTCCCTGACGATGGCTCCTGTGAGGTGTGCAGGAGGGAGGTGATGTATGGTTCATGGCCAGTAGGTCGCCCTCTGCCCTTTTGTTCAGGAATGGGTCCCTAAGGTTGGTGTCATTGGTGTTTCTCCTTATAGTCGTGGACTCCTGCAACATCTGTCCTTTGTAATGGATTTGCCTCACCCAATGACATCTGGATCTAGACAGAATGCTATCCCAAAGGCAATTACGTTTCAAAAAGGCATCCCAGCCGAGGTCATCTCAAGCCCTGGAGTCAGAAACTAGTCCATAGGCCCTCTCCAGACTCCCGCAGCGACACGCAACGGTACAGCATGCAGACAACACAAGGCAGTGGTGCAGCATTGTGTGGGGGAAAGTTTGGTGGCAACGTGGCAGGGCACAGGCGCTCTGGGCATCAGTGGCAGAGTCCCCACAAGCAGGCAGGCGAAGGGGCCGAGCGAGACGGAGGGAGGTCCTCCTCATGAGAAGACCGCCCCCTAGGGAGGCGTCATCAGGCTGGGGCCTAACTGACAGGTGTGGACTCCATACGGTGGCTTTCTACATCTTCAAGTTGACCTGAGATCTTCTCACGACCACAGCACCGAAGGGGGGTGTGGGAAGGACAGCTTACTCAGAGGACAAGTGCTGGCGGGACCTTTCCCACCGGACAGATGGAAACACGGTGAAATGAGGGGTGGTGTTCAAATCGGGAACCAAGCACATGGATCATGCTGAGTCGATGGGCTGAGATATCACCCCCGACCTAATACATACGAGAGACTCAATGACGAACACACTGGCAACATGGGGTCTGAAGAGGACTTACGGACTAGTATCGGACTTAAGGACTTGAGATGAACTAGGCTGGGATAACTCTTTGATATGTACTGTTTCTTGATATAAAGGTTCTTAGTTCCCAGAGAATCATAGATAGGAACTATCCCTAATTGCTAAAAAAAGAAGGAAAAAAAGAGAGAGACAACAAAAGCTTTATCTACAAAGAAAGATGATGCTCCCATGGTGATTTTTGTTGTGTTGTTTTCTCACCAGTTGAGAATCAAAATGTAACACACGATGGATGCCCTGGCCGGTGACCTGCACTGGCCTCCCGGGGCATGATGGGAGGGGATATCTGTCCACATCACGTGGCCTCCGTTTTTCCTGTCTGCCAGTCTGGTGTCCGTTACCCGACCGATCTCTGCTGGTTTCCTTCTGTAGTTCATTCTCTGGTGTTTGTATACTTTCTGCCCCCCCCCCCTCCCTCTCCGCCTGTGTTCTAGCTGCCTCTCTGTCTGCCTGTCCGTCTGCCTCACTGGAAGGTTCTGATTCGGCCAGCACCCTGCTCTCTCTGCCCCTCTGTCTGTCTCTCTGAGATGCTGATGTCCACACCCACCATCCTCTCCCTCAGTCTCTCTCTGTGCCCTTTGCCGCCTCCGGCACTATCAGCAGTGTAGCTCTCCACCTCTCTGTCTCTCTCTGTCAGGAGGAGGTTGATTTTTGCATGTCTCTCTGCCTTCGCTTCTGTCTCAGTAGCATATCTTTCTTTCCTTGCCTTGCTCTTTGGATAATTGTTTCTGGTCTCTGGCTCTCCCCAAACCCCATTCGCGAAATTCCCATGGGGAACAGCATGCGCTCGCTCTCTCTGTCGCTCTCTTGTTTGATTCCATATGTAGACTCCGGCAAACACCACAGCTGTGCCCATGGCCACCGCACAGGCAGCGGGAAGCACTGCAGAGCCTGTGGCCAGGACCTCCCAGGTGATCACGCCTAATCTCTAGTGGGAGAAGAAAGGGGCTGGTGAACACAGGTACCTTGTACCCAAACCCAGACACATGCCCCGTCCTGCCAGGCTCTGGGCTAGATGGGGTCTCTCTCCTCCCTCTCCATGGAGTCCTGGGGACCACCCAGCACTGCTCAGGGCTGGTGGGAGGAAGCTGGTGGGGTCCGGGGGGGGCGGTACCAAGGAACATGCCAGGGGCAGGGAGGACCAGACATGAGGACTGACGCCCTCAGAAAGGCGACTGGAGGTGAGGGGCCTGGGTCTCTGTCTGTGAGGTCCGAGCAGAGCTCCCCCAGGCCTGGGACCAGCTCCCAGTAATGGGTGTTGGCTGAGGGTCCCATGGGTGTCCCTGAGAGCTCAGCACCATGTGTGCTCCACGGCTAGTTTTCTGGAGTCTCCGCCAGGTGACAGGGGGCCATGCTAAAGTGACAAACCTTCCTGGGTCCACCCTTTCAACAGTGGGAGGTCCCCTTCCAGTGCTGGTGGCCCGACATGACCTGGGTCTGGTTGACCAAGAGGGCACTCTGGACTCTTACCAAGGAGCTGGCAAAAAATCCAGTTGGTGCTGGCATCTTGTCAGAGGCACCAGCTCACTCCTGCAGGGAAAAAGACTCAGGTCCTTTTCCTTGCCAGACCCCCAAAGTCTGTCCTTCCCCCAAGCCACCTGTGGAGTTCACTCACCTGAGCCCAATTGGGGCAGCCAGGCCTGGTCCCAGAGCTGAGCATGGACAGCAGGGAGGCGGGTGCTGCCTCTGCACTGCCTCCTCTCTGCCCTCGGGGGCGCTCTGCAGACCCTGGTCAAGTGCACAGACTCCCCTCAAGTAGGGTGCCTGCACCTCTGGCTCCCTCAGCCCTGCTGGGTCACCCTAAGAGACCATGCATACACTGCTCCCATGGGCCCTCCTCTGGCCCTGTGCTGCTTCATGGCTTTGACCGTGAGCAGCTGCGGAGAGGTGGACCAGGTCCTCACCTGTCCCCTGTGCTTCCCTCAGCTGATGGCAGCTGGTGACACCCTCCAGGCCACAGCTCTCCTCCCTGAGCCTCTGCTACCCCTGGTGTCCATTCCAGAAGGAGCCTTGTTGGCCCAGCAGGTAAACTCTTTGTTAACCTGTGTGGGTGGCGGTGTGAGCCCCTCGCTCACTGTCACCTTGGGGAACCTTTACGGACTTTCTCTGTCATCCTTGGGGCCCCTAAAATCAGAACTGACTCAAAGGCAAGTAGGTCAGGCCCCTCCCTGTTCCCTACTTCTTCTGGATCTCTCTGAAGAGACCCTCCCAACAGTCAGGCTGAAGTGTACCCCTTGGCCCTGTTCTGGAAGGCTCACCCTCTGCTCTGTACCAGAACACAGCAGCTGGGGCATGTCCCACACCCAGGCCTTTTAGTGAGGACTGTGCTGCACCCTGCCCTGAGCCGCTCACCTTCAGGAGGACCCCAAGCTTTTTCCAACTCTGGAGCTGGACCTGGAGATCGACTTTTTAGCAGCTGTTTCCCGTCCCACCCACCCCCACTCCCACGCCACATCTCAGATTTCTTAGTAACTCTTTCCGGGAACCCATGTGACACCAGTCCTTGTGAAGGAGTTCAAAGGAGGTAGGACTTGGCCTAAGGAGGGGCTTCTGCCAACAATGTGGGCCAGCAAACCGCTGTAGTCTTGGAAACTCACAGGGACTTGGCTAAAGTGCACTCTGAGTCAGCATGGACTTGATGGGGTCAGTCTCCTGCCAAAGATGGGGGTCAGATTCCCATGGTTTCTCCCTGTTTGCTGCTTATTCTCAGCCGAATGAAAAAATGTCAGGATATCCATATCATCCAGCAACGATTTCATTTTTACCGGCAGCTCCAGTTGGCTGCTGGACAAAGGCCTTTCTGCCATGTTTGCTGGTCTCCTGCACTTCCACTTTCATCTGTGTTGAGTTGGGAGCAGCTTCAACACCCGCACCCCATCCTGTTTCTGAGTCAGCCTGGGATTGCCCTTGGGGGGGCGGGAGAGAAGGAGCCTGTGGACCCAATGTCACCTCCCTGCCTCAGAGAAGGAGCTGAGAGTCCAGCCCACACACCCAGAGCCGGTGGCGAGTGGGGCCTGAGACCCCACCTACCGTGTTGTACACCCCCGCTCAGCGGTAGGTCCATCCCCCACCCCAGGGCCTGAAAGGCCACACCGGAGCAGCAAGGTCAGGCTCTTTCAGCCCTGGGAGGCTCCCTGTAAGAGATTGATTAGGTAGGGAGGGCAGGGAAGGGCACATACCCTAGTGAACGTGCACCTGTGGGAACTGCGTTCTCCTAGGGACCTGCTCCTGGATAGATGCAGTGGTCCAGCGTCTCGGTGGGTGAGGAGGAAAGGTCGTAAGCCCCTCTTCAGGCAAAGGGCAGCAGGAAGGGGGTCCCTCAGACAACCCACCTTGATTTCGGGCCTGAAACTGCTTATCAGGTGATGGGGCTCAGGGGGGCTGAAGTTCTCAGGGAGAGAGGATGGAGACTGCTAGCCAGGGAGCGAAGGTGGACCTGAGAGATCTGCAAATGGGCGACAGTGGGTAAAGGCCAGGTGAGGGTTGGGAGGGTCCAGGAACTCGCAGAGTGACAATGGACACGCATCAATTACTTTGTCTGCCCTTCTTGACCATGGTCTCTAAGGAATCATGGGGCACAGTAAACCACTCATGGAGCTACAAACCTTGGGGTCAGGGGTTTGAGCCCAGAAGCTGCTCCCTGGGAGAAAGAAGAGACTGTGTCCCTCAAGATTTACAGCCTCAGAGATCCAGAAGGGCAGCTCAAGTCTGGGGGTTGCTGGGAGTCTGTATGAACTTGGCAGTGAGTTTGAGTTTTATGAGTCATCCTTTCTGTGAGTCCCACACAGACTGGGTGGGGTTATCCAAATAAGGTCCTGTCGCCCACCAAGGAGATTGCACACTCGGGGGGGGGGGGGGGATAGGCCAGTGGGGCCTTTGTGGGGGATGTGAGGTGGCTCGGAGTTATTTCAGACTGTACACAGCTTGCTGAGGACTGTGGAAACTAGAGTCCAGACCCTCAACAAGCTAAACCGTAAGCTGCAAAACACCAGATTCGGAACAGAGGGATCCTCTTCCTGGTGGAACTCTTCTCTGTACTCCTTCCTAGCCCCCATACTAGGACCCATAATTTTAGTTATAATTTTGCCCCTTGTCTCATTCAGCTCCTGCAAAACCGGCTCCGCGAGATCACCCGTATAGCAGTCCACCAGATGATGCTGCAGCAATACCAGCCTCTCCACCCTGTGCCAGGCCAGGCATTCCAGTACTCTGCTTAAAACCCCCCTCCCAGCATCCTGGGTAAGCCGACTCCCGCGACTAGAAGAGCGCATGCACACGCTGCTTCGTTCCTTTTGCCTTGGAGAGAGCCTGGAAACAAGATGGGTCACCAGCAGCTCTACTGGAGCCACCCGCGAAAATTCGGCCAGGGTTCCCGTTCTTGCCGCGTGTGCTCAAACTGGCACGGTCTGATCCGGAAGTACGGCCTCAATATGTGCCGTCAGTGTTTCCGTCAGTACGCGAAGGACATCGGCTTCATCAAGCTGGACTAAGTTGTCTTTGGATGGAGAATCCAACACCGCCATCCAAAAGAAGAAACAATGCCAACTATTTGTACATAAAATAAAAAAAATTCAAGTCTGAAAAAAAAAACCCTCCCTGGTGTGAATTCGTTGACCTTAAGTCCGCAGGAAGAAGTTACAGAAGAGACTGACTCCGCCCCTTTTCACTATAAAGCAGAGTTGGGTATGCCTGGTCTTGGCAAAAGGGACTCCATTTTGAATCCGGTGCCTTCAGCTTGGCTCTCAGAATTCACTTCTCATAGACCTCCCTTTCACTGACCTCCCTCTCTCACTGATCTCCCCCTCCCCTGCTCAATCTTCAAATTCCTGGAGCCAGAATGTTTTCTGAAGATATGCACACTCCACTCTAGCCATCCTTGGCATATAGATAAGGTCAAAGACCTCCCTTCTGAAGCACCTGTGCTTCAGATCCTCCCCAGCTTGGACCCTTCCCAACTGTGCCTGCCAGCAGGGGTATAAAAACGCAGCCTAAATTTCCCAAAGTGCGGTTTCAATAGCTCAATTCCCTGAGTTGCTGAGTCCGCCCGCAAGCCTCCCAATAAAGCCTGCTTCTAAATTTTGTCGATTGGATCTTTGGTTCTGTTTCGCACCCCAAAATTCCTTACAAAGACCATGTACAACACGGTCCCATGTCACTCCATCCTCATCATGGTGACAGCAGAGCCACTGTCCGCAGCCACCCCAGGGTCCGGCCTCCCTGAGAATCTTCCTCCTTTCCCAAGTGCGGGTGAGGCCCTCAAATGAAAAATGGAGCCCAACCAGGGGAGGGGTCAGTTTGTGACCTCACTACTCATCTCTAGAGAGACAATCCTGGACCCGAGGAGGAGCCCACACGAACACCAAGAGAAGGAGCCAGGAGCAGAAGGTGTCTCCTTGACCCCAGAAGCAGAGAGTTCTGTGACTGGTAAAGGCAAGTAACCGTGAGAAGCAGAGCAAGAGCAACCAGAGAAGTGGAGACACCGGATGGGGAGGCCGGCACCAGATGGACAGAGGAGGGGCTCGAACGGGGGTGCTGCCCACAGCGCAGGAGCCTGTGGGAAGGAGGCCTGCTGATGGCCTGGGATGTCTCTGGGCACTGATGGCAGAGCCCAAAGGGATTTGTAATGCTTGTCTGAATGCAGCAGAGGGCGGGCCCATGTGGGGTGACAGGAGCACAGGGCTGTCTTGCACTCAAGAAGGGAGATTTCATCTGCATGTGTCCAGACTGTGTCTTCTGAGCTAACCTGTCGAGTCCCTAATAGGCCCCATGAAGGTGAGCATTGGCTGTCAATAGTCTTGTAAGGAAACACAAGAATGGTCCCAGGCAGAGAAGTAGTGGAGCCTCCGAGGGCAGCACAGCCGGTGTCAGAAGGGGTGAGATGATCAGAAGATAGCGCTCTGTCTGACCTCCCCATCAGAGGCCTCAGCCCTGGCTGAGATTACTCCGGATGCCCTGCACCCTGGAGTTGGAGGGCCTCTGAAGCCCCACCCCAGGTTTACAGGCAGGTGCATAATAGGTGCCCAATCAAAGCATGATCAGAGATTGCTGTTCAAAAATGTATTTCTACCCAAACAGCAAACACATGCATGAAAACATGCTCATAATCATTGCACATCAGTCTGAGTAAATGTCGGTGAGGAGAGTAGATTTGGGGAGATTCCGCTTGGTTCTGAAAGGGGAGGAGCTGGAGAGAGGTCAGCTAGGACCTCACCTGTCCCTTGTACTTCCCTCTGCTGTTCCCCCAGCTTGTCACCCCCCTCAGGCCACCACTCTCTCTGAGCCGCTTCCACCCTTGGACCTTTCGAGAAAGGAGGCTGCTGGCAGGTGGCTGCTCACTGAGAGGAGGAAGGTTTGAGATCCAGGCTGCTCTTTCTCTCCGGATATAGATGAGATCGATAGCTTCCCGAAAGTTGGCTGCCCGTCAAGTCCACAGGGGCAGTTCTTGGTGCTTTGGTGTCTGAATCAGCATGGACTCAAGGGCCATGAGTCCAGGTCCCTCAAGACGAAGTCTGTTTCTTCCCACCTCACTTGGCCCACCCTGCTGAGACCCCAACAACCTGCAACCTCAGCCCTGTTCTAGGAGGCTCTCCCGCTGCCCCTCTCCTGGATGCACCAGTGGGGGATGCAGCCCACCCCGGACATTTGGGTGAGGACTCCCTCTGCCCTGGCCTCCTCACCTGCTGCACAACTGGACGCTCTGCTCTGTCTGGCTCCCTCAGATGACTGTGACCATGAGCAGGCTTTATAGCAGCTGTTCCCTCCCCCCCCGCCCAAGATACATTATTAGAAAAGCAAGCCTTTCCCTGAAACCATGTGACATGACACTGAGAAGCTAAAAAATAAATAAGCTAGGGATTAGGCATAAAGAGGGATTTCTGCCAAAGCCAAGGGCCACACTCCAGTTGGTTTCTTGTTTACGGCTTCCTCCCGGCTGACCATCCCGAGTGAGCTAGCCAGCAGACCAGAGGAAGCCTGTGGAATCCCCCGTCTCCCCTCCCTGCCCTCCCAGAAGAGCATTCAGTCCAGCCCTGAACTCTCCCCAGATCACTCGAGCTGTTGCTTGGCAACATGATGCTTCAAGGGCCTTGCCATTCATTGCCTTGTGTGTTAAAGGGGTTCTGTATGAGGCAACCAATCCGACTTTCTTGTAAATTCCCAATTGTCTGTCTCTAAACTCAGGGAAGATTTCCTTTGTCTGCAGGACTTGGATGAATCCTTACAAGGTAGGGCCCTATCCTGGATTGCTTTGTTCTTCAGTAACCTCTTATCTGTCTCCTTCCCTCTGCTGCAGACCTACTCCATGAATGAGGTGGCAGTGTTAGTAAGATTTGGAGCCATAACAAAGCACTTGGAAGAAACCAGACACTGGGTCTGGGGCATCCAGTTCACAGTCATGGGGGGCACCAAGGTCAATTGGCTTAATATCATTCAAAACACAAGGTTCTGCATTGTCATTTGTTGAGTAGTAAGTGGGGTCTTAGAAGCTCCTGTGCAGACACCCAATGTGCCCCTCTTGGTCTCTGGCCATCCACAGGGAAGGGGAGTGGCTGACATCCAGAGTCCCATGGGAACAATCAATCCCATGGGCTCATGGACCTGTCCACATCAGTCTCTACAACCTTGAGAGGAGAAGAGCTAGATGGCGCCCACTGCCATGATCAATGCTCTGAAAAGGACTGTCCTAAAGGATCCTGCAGAGACTGGGAAGAAAATGGGGAACAAAACTCAGGAGTCGTAGAAGAGCCCAGGCTTAGTGGTCAGGTAGAGTCCACAATTTAAACAAATCTATTATATGCCACAAGAGATTAAAGACCATTGTAATGCCATGAAGTCAAATTAGGGGTCTTTATGAAGCCATTGGCTACAGGAGGACTAGCATCTGTCAAAGTCCCGGAAGTCCCAGGTTGCAGTCCGGCAGGGTATATAAAGGCAAAATCCGTAAGCTGTTTTTCAAGCTGAAAAGTACAAGGCTCCAGCAGCATCCTGTTTCCCCACTCTGAATAGCTTGGGTGATTACAGAAGCTACAAGAAGCACTAGTCTACAGTAACAACCTGGAACCGGCTGGGGGTACATACATAGCATCTGGGGAATGAGATTTACAATAACATCCTGGAACAAGGTGGGGGTACCGTTATCTGAAAGCTACAAACTTAGGCTGCAAAATCACCAGGACAGCTTGACCAACAAGGCGGTGGGCTCTGGGGGGCATGGTCTTCAAGATGGCATTGCCTACAGTGCCCTGCGTGGGAAGCCAGAATAGTTGGACAGGTTGGAACAATCAAAATCAACTCGATGGCAGTGAGTTTGCTGTGCTCTTGTTCTCTCCCAGAAAGAAATGGAAAAGAGCTGTCAGGTGTATGGACAAGCTTCTCTGGAGCCTTCCCACTCCAGCCCTAGCAGAGGCTCCCAGCTTCCTGGTGACCCAGTGTCCACATGGTTACCCCCTTCTCACCTTGACTGTCCCTGCGATTGCCATCTGGATCCACAATTACCTTGGATTCCGCAGCTTCTTATTTCTGGTGGACGGTAAATGGGGATGTTTTTCATGTTTTGCACCCTGTCCTTGTTCATTTCCCCCAAAAAAGAGGGATGGAGAACATTGTCTTTGAGAAACTATATTATACCGGTTGGCCCTATCCCTCACTTGGAGATGAGTTTGTTTGGTTACAGCCTAGAAATGCTCAGGCCTTTCCCCCTCTATGTTGTGCTGTATCTTGGACATAACTGCAGTCCAGGCGGACATCTATGTAGAAACACCTCCTGTGAGGAATTGTAGCCTCTTGCTATAACTGTGCATTATTTCAGAATTCTGGACTCTGCCCGTGACTGTAATCCCATTTTCGGTGGGAGATCTCTGTTACGCTAATGACAGGATTGAGATGGAATTAGATTCTGACTTTAGTGTTGTTGTTAGGTGCCATGGGTCAGTTCTGTAGCAGAGCGACCCTATGCCCAACAGAAGGAAACACTGCCCTGCCCTGCGACAGCCTTATAATTGTTCCTATGCCAGAGCCCATGGTTGTAGCCACCATGTCAATCTGTCTCACCGAGGGCCTTCCCTCTTTCCCAAGCATGCTATCCTTCTCTAGGGACTGGTCTCCTGACCACACGCCTGAGGTCCGTGAGACAGAGTCTTGCCATCTGTCCTCTAAGGAGCACTCGGGGGTGGGGGGGCATCCTTCTAAGGCACAGCAGTTGTTCCTTTTGGCAGGCCGCGGTGCTTTGAAGATTCTGCTCCAGCACCATAACTCAAGTGCATTGAGGCTTCTGTTAGGTTTCTCGGGTGGGAAACACCTCGGTCCTTGGCTTCGCACAAGAAAGGATTCTTGCCGAAGCCTGGTGTGTGATCCAAATGGGTTTTTATAAAGGATAGAAGACGTTTCAGGTTTCACAGTCAACTGAACACAGGGCTGCACCACACACACAGGTGGCGACTTGTGGCCGGAGAGCGACAGCCCAGCCGGCCCAGCCGAGCAGATGGCGGAGGAGCAGCAGGAAAAAGAGGGTTGTGGACTCCAGGTTCTGGCTTTCCGCTGGGAGGCTTGGTTGAAGGTACTGATTGTCCCCATTTGGCGCATGCCCTTAAGCCTTTATTGGCTTCCAACCTCCTGTAGGGGCCCCCTAGGCATGGAGAGGAGCAATCCCCCGTCTTGCTGCTTAACACTTCTTTCGTCTTCCATGTCCAATGTCTGATTTTCACATGCTTAGGAGGCAATGGGAAACACCATGGTTTGAGTCAAGTGCACGTTAGTCCTCAAAGTACCATCCTTGATTTTCAGTCCTCGAAAGAGCTCTTGCGTCGCAGTTTTACCTAACGCAATGCATAGTTTGTTCACTTAACTGCTGCTTCCATGAGCGTTGATGGGGATCCAAGCAAGACAAAATCCTTCACAGCTTCAACCCTTTCTCCATTGAGCATGATGCTACCTATTGGTCCAGTTGTGAAGATTTTGATCTTCTGTACATTGAGTCATAATCCATACTGAACACTACAATTCATGAATTTCACCATCAAGTGTTTCAAATCCTCCTCACTTTCAGCAAGGCAAGGTTGCATCATCTGTATATCTCAGTTGTTAATAAGCCTGACTCCAATCTTGATTCTATATTCTTCTCTGGTGATTTGCTCAGTACACGGATTGACCAAGCATGGCACACACCTTTCCTGATTTTAAACCATGCAGTCGGCCCTTGTTCTGTTTGCACAACTGCCTCTTGATCCATGGACAAATTCCACATGAGCACAATCAAGTGTTCTGGAATTCCCATTCTTCCAAAGCTATCCATTGTCTATTATGGTCCACACAGTCCAATGCCTTCTCGTGGTCAATAAACACAAGTAAACATCTTCCTGGTGTTCTCTGCTCAGCGCCAATATCCATCTGACATCAGCAATGATATCCCTTGTTCCACATCCTCCTCTGAATCCAACCTCTTCTGAATCCCTGTCAAGGTACTGCTGCGATCATGGTTGGATGATCTTCAGCACAATTTTACGTGCATGAGACCTCAATGATACTGTTCTGTAGCGTGAGCAATCTGCTGGGCCACCTTTTTGGAATGGGCACAAATATGGACCTTTCCCAGTCAGTTGGCCAAGCTGTCTTCCAAAATGTTGCGATAAACGAGTGAATCCTTCCAGTGCTTCCTCAGCTTGCTGAAGCCTTTCAGTGGAGATTCCATTAATTCCTGGGGCCTTGTGTTTAGCCAGTGCCTCCCATGTTGCTTGAGCTTCTTCCTTCAGCATCGTTGTTCTGGCTCACACGCCAGCTCCTGAAATGGTGGGGTGCTGGCTAGTTCTTTCTGGTACAGCAGCTCGGTGGGTTCTTTCCCTCTTCCCTTGATGCTTCCGGCATCTTCAATCTTTTTCCCATAGAATCTTTCAAGATTGCAACTGGAGGCTTGGTGGTGGTTGTTTTTTTCTTGAGGTCTTTGAATCTGACTTTAGTAGAGAGTGTGACCCAAGTCACACCCTTTGTTTCCTGGCAGGTATGATCTGCTTAAAAGACAAAGCTACACCTCCACTGAAGCCATGCCTCTGTATTTAAGCACCATCTCAGACACCAAGAGATACTCCAGGACCCCTGGAAGAAGCTCCACCAGTGAAGCTTGTTTGTCATCTCTGCCTGAAGTGGCGGAGGCCAGGACCAGAGGCACCAGAGACTGAGAGGGAGACCAGGAGGCAGAGCAAAAGAGCCAGGCTGAGGCAGGAAGAATGAGACAGGGCGGAGGAGCAGCCCTGAGGCTATGGGGCTGTGAGGCAGTGACAGGCTGGCTTTCTGGTCCACAGAGGAAGAGGACTGCTAACTGAGGAGTCGTGTAACTGGGAACCAATGCCTGCATCTTTAACGTGTCCTGGCCCTGACTTGTGCTAACCTGTTAACGTCCCTAAGAGCCCCCATTGCACTGAACTATCGAACCCAGCACAGAAGTAGAGTGTCCTGGGAGAAACGGTGGGTGTCAGAACAGGGTAACGAAGGATGGAAGGTAAAGACACGTGTCTGTCTGACAGGCACACCCACCTCGTGGTCATAAGGAAGCCAGAGGGGGTCAGTTAGGGTCCCTTCTTTTCCACCATGTTTGTACTCTGTCAAATCTATCTACAAGGGGGCATCACAAGGTTCATGGAAAAATGGAATGAAAATACCCTGGAGCTCTCCCAGGAACTGTGGAAGCCTGCCTGGTGTATTCCTGGGTGCAGTTGCCATCTCCTCCCGTGGCAATGACGCTTGCGGGTGAATTTGTGCACCCACCCAGAGCACCGGGGTGGCAGCATTGCGTTCACGATAGGATCTGCCTCTGTCGCTTTCAACTCTTGCCTCTTCCTAGTGTCTTTCCTGGCGGTACCATCTTTTGCTGACCTCCCTCGTACTGTACATTGCCTTCCCTTCACCCAAGTTACTGTGTATGGTGGTGATGTGGGTTGGGAGTTGGGCTGTTAACCACAAGGTCAATGGTTCAAACCCACCAGCCAGTCCTCAGGAGACAGTGAGGCTGTATGCTCCAGCCATGGAAACTATACAGAGTGCTAGGGGTCAGAATCCACTTGATAGCAGAATTGGGTTTCGTTTGTTTTTGTTTGTTTGTTTACCCTCTAGTTAGTAACATGCTTTGAAATCTGAGTATGAAGAGTGTAGTTTTTTTAGCACAATGAAATACATTCACTGAATCCACATTTCTTGAGTGTCTTCTGTGTGACAGGAACTTTTTCAGAGTCAGGCTCTGAATTCCAGGCCTCAAAGAGGCCTGGTGATAGTGTCACAGGTTCAGCTGCTAACCATGAGGTCAGCAGTTCGAAACCACTCTCAATGGGAGAAAGATGAGGCTTTCTGCTCCCATCAAGAGTTACACTCTCAGAAATCTACGGGGAGGGGGGGCAGTTCTACCCTGTCCTATAAGGTTGCTGACTTGGAACCGACTTTATGACAGTGAGTTTAGTTTGTCTTTTTTGATGTCTTTTAAGCCCAATGCCAAGCCCACCATCCATGGGGCCCCTCCCTACCCTGCCCTCATCTGGTCCTTCCGTATTACTGGCTGGCCCTGGGCCATCTCAGAGCCATGGTAGCTCTCCTGGGTCCCCATCCCCCAGGGTGCCACAGACTCTGGAAACCAGTCTTAAGCCTGGAGATGAGGTAGGGTCTCCAAGGCTCCCTCCACCGATACCTTCAACCTGAGGGGGGTGGGGGGTTGGACCACTAACCCTTGCCCCTGGAGGACTAGACCCCCACACCTCTAAGGAAGGCCCTTCCCCAGGAGGTCAGGTTTCCCAACTGAGCCCTCCCCAGGCTGCCTCTCCCTCACTTCTTTTTTTGCCCAATCTCTCCTCCACCAAGAGGCCTCACTACCCGACGGTGCCCAGCCAATGGCACGAGGGCTAAGTGATATGTGAAGTGCCTCAATAGATTCTTCGGGGGAGCCTTGGGGGCTGAGAGAGATATCCAGGGGGCTCGACCTCTCCCCACCCAGCCATGGTGACTCCCAGAGGTGCCAGTGGCAAAGATTTTCACTTTCTCCTGCTTCGCCTTCTGTAAAAACAGGCCCGATGAGCAGGAAAACAGGTTATTTAACTAATGTACAGTTTGGGGATCTTGTCTTTTTAAACATTTTCCAAATTTCATCAGTAAATAGCTGTCAACTCTATGTTGGGTCTCACAAGCAGGTGGCTTCTCCCAAACACCTGGGTCCTCCCGTAGCTCAGGAGGCTAGACGTCTGAATGCAAGGGGGCAGTGGGTTACATTGAGCTGCTAGGCACAAACAAGGTCAGCAGTGGGAAACTGCCAGCTACTCCAACAGATGAAACTTTCTACTCCCCTGAAGAGTTAAATCTTGGAAACTCACAGGGACAGTTCTACCCCGAGCTATAGGAAGGCTATAAATTTGTGTTGACTCAATGGCAGTGAGATTTTTAGCTCTCGACAAAAGGCATTTTCTCTCCTCTCTGAGGGAAGGTCCTTAATTCCTTTTAGCTTCGTGTCCTCAGTGACCTTCCAAGTAGTGTCAAATCTCTCTCTCCTCGTCTCTGCTTGCTGCTCGGTGCTTGATCAGCGTGTTTCCTATCGCAGTGGAGAGTGGTTTAAAACCCACCCCACACTACTATGGCCTCAGCAACACACCAAGCAAAGCCTACTCCCTAACGGGATTGCATCCTCAAGGATAAAACGAAATCCACTGCCTATTCTCAAAGGGGCCCTGTAGGACACAGAACTGCCTCTGTGGGTTTCCAAAGCTGTCAGCCTCATATTCCTCCCTGCAGAACGGGGAATGGGCTCGAACTGCTACCTTGCAGTTTTAGCAGCCCAACATGTAACCACCAATATAGGGGTTAGGATTGACTACATGATGTTTTTTTTTTTGGGGGGGGGTAGTTGTTGGGGGGGGGGGAATGTAACTCAATCCATAACACTCAAAGAAAAAATAATCAGTAATACTGAACTCTTCTACATTATCACTGTTTATAAATCTATCTAGATCTTGATTTTCTACGACGCTGAACTGGGTTCAGCAGGGCTCCCAGCGGGCGGGCACTGGGATAGGGGCGTGGACCAATGAGACGTAGGCTGCGCCCAACTGTCTACCCAGGGGTGAGCGGAGGCCGAAGCCTTCCGGAGCTGCACCAAGCCCTCCCCAAGCTGGATCCAAAGGGTGACACGACCCGTTGGGGCAAGAAACGAGTGCTTCCGCTTCCTCCGCAGCGGGCGCCAGCAAACCCCGGGAGAGCGCAGCCGGCTAAGTTAAACGCGTCCCCCATTTATTGTGCTGCAATGGTCCCGTCCAGGAGCTCAGGCCCAGCCTCAGGCCCAGCCTCGAGACGCGCTGACGCCCCGCCCCCAGAGGCACCAGCCAATCCCCATGTTCCCGCCCCTTTGCGCGTCTTGGCTCCACCCCCGGTGCCGATTGGCCCGGCCGTGGCTGGGCACAGCGCTCACAAGACCCGGAGAGCGGCATATACCCGAGGGATCGGGATCGTGGTCCTGTTGCGCATGCTCGCGGCGTGACCCGGGGCTGAGGTGACAGCCCGAGCCGAGGCGGCGGTCTTCGGCGCGGGGGCTGAGGGACCCGCCCCGGCTCAGTCGCCGGAGAGACAGGGTCCCGCTGCCGTCGCCGCCCGGCCGGTGCCCGGTGAGGACAGGGCCCCAGTGGGTGGGGAAAGCCCCTAAACCCCCCGCGTGGTCGCGCCCCTTCCCCCGAGGGGGGCTCTCCCTGGGATCCCCCAGGGCTACTGCTACGGAGGAGGGGGATTCCGGCTCAGCGTCCGACTCCTCAAGTCGTTCCCCTATCCACTACGACTGGCTCCATTTTCTCCATGCTCCTCCTGCCCCCAGCTCACCAACCCCTGGCCTGAGCCTGACACCCCTAAATCAGAGAGCCCCCCACCATCATGTCCGCCCTTCCCACCCCAGCCATATCCACCTTGGTGCTTGGATGTCCCAGTAGGCGATGGCAGGTAGAGGGGTGGGATCCTAGGAGGGGGCAGGAGGGGGGGTCCCCAGGATTATTGGGCGTTTGATGGGCATCAGGTGAGGAATCTTAGAGTGGGTGGTTAGAGGAACGGGGTGCCGTTACATGAATGCCCACACTGGAAAGTCCCTGTCTAGCACGCACACACAATAGGGTGGCAGGTCTTGGAGTTTGGGGGGGGTCGAGGATGGAGAGTGGGTTCACTGTCGGGTTGAACCCCATCCCCTCAGGGTGTGTATCTGCAGATCTGGGTGGGCATCATATGAGCTGCGACAGTACTGACAGGCTCCGGGAGTGTCACCCAAGGGCATGCACCAGCCCAAGGCTTCGATTCCTACATGTAGTCAGTGACACGGATGACATTCTGCCTGCACCCCCTACCTACCCACCCCACCCCCAGTGCAACCACTCACCCCGCCTGGCCCCACTCACATCAACTCACTGCCCCTCGGTTTCCTATGGAATCTTTCCCATCGCTCTGGTCAATTCCATCCCTCAGAGATAGCCATGGGTCATGGCGCCGTGGGCTAAGTATTAAGGCTGCTAACCTCAAGGTTTGCGGTTCAAACCCATCAACTGCTCTGCGGAAGAAAGATGCCCGGTCTTAGAAACCCCATCTAGAGGTGCTATGCGTT
The DNA here is from genome assembly GCF_050624435.1 of Tenrec ecaudatus. Taxonomy (NCBI): domain Eukaryota; kingdom Metazoa; phylum Chordata; class Mammalia; order Afrosoricida; family Tenrecidae; genus Tenrec; species Tenrec ecaudatus. Next base: position 109,636,795 of record NC_134541.1, on the reverse strand, counting down.
GGAAGCGATGCTAGGGAAGTGGGTTTAGAAAACTGAACTGTTTGGTTTAGAGACAGCTTCCAGGGGCATTTTTGGTTTCAGGTCCTCCCAGGGCAGTGATTTCAGGGATACCGCTATCGGCTGTGGCTTCAGGAAGTCTGAACCCCATAAGAACTTGAAATTCTGTTCTATGTACCACTCCCCTTTGGATCTGGATTCTACAGACTCGTGGAAACACTCAGCAGTGATAAGCAGGGGACCATTCTGTTCTGATATCCTGGCAAAAGAGGCAGTTTTTCCAGAACCACTCAGGAACTTTGACCTCAGCCATCCCCTGCCCAGTTAGGATGTACTGGCCCTCCTCTCTCCAGCCCAGGGAGGGGAATACATTGGCATCGTAACTGAGGGCTGGAGGTAGGGTATTTAGTCACATGTGACGGCAGTTCTTCCAACACACCATCTGCTGCCAGACAAGGCTCTCGGAACCTCATCAAAAAGGAAATTGGACCTTGTATAAGTGCTCCCTTGCAGTCAAAACAAATGGCCACAGGCATTGTGACACCAGATGACACACAGTTGTCCTCTGGCAGCTCCGTCCTTCAGAAATCCAGGATGAGTCACTGAGCTAAAATCTAGGTGTGGCCAGGGCTGCCTTCCTTTTGGGGGACACTCGGAGAGCTCCAAGTCCTTCTTTTCTCCGGGTAGCACTGGAATGGCAGGTGGGTTCAGCCCACCAGCTGTCCTACAGAAGAAAAAGCCTAGGCATCTGCTCCCATACAGTGGATGGTCTAGGAAGCCTTGTGGAATACTTGTCCCCTGGCTTTCAGGATATGCATGAGAGTGGACTCACCAGCACACACACACACACACACACACACACACACACACACACACACACACACACCAGGCTGCCCACTGTCCTTGGCAGGTGGGCCCCGCCTCCATTTTCAAAGCCAGCAACACCACCTCTTTCTGGCCCTGCTTCCCACTATCCAGCTCAGGTCCCACTCTCCTATCTCCTTCTGCCTCGCTATTTCACTCCTAAGGGCCCTTGGCATTGTGATTGGGCCGAGTGGCATCACCCAGGGGATACAGTGAGGTCCTTGGGGGGTGGGCGGGCATTTGGTATCCAGAAAGGTCTCCAACTTAGCCAGTGGGAGAGGGGAGAGGTTGTGGGGCGCTCAGCTGTAGAGGTCGTGTGGGTGACACCATGAATTACCACCCTGGGGGACAACAGTCCCCATGATGCCACTGATAGAGCCACCCAGATAACCCAGTGACAGAGGAAGGCGCCGGAAAAGGTGGACACAATAGCTGCAGTGGTAGTCCCCCCCAACATAACAATGGTGAGCAGGGGGCCCGGCCAGGCAGTGTTTCATTCTGTTGTTCACGGGGTCACAGTGAGTCAGGACCAGCTCATGGTCTTAACAAACAACCCCAAGCATCTCCATGCAAACCCATACACAGTTTGCATGGGCTGTCAAGTCGATTCTGACTCAGCGACCCCACAGGAGAGAAAACTGCCCATGGAGTTTCCAAGGCTGCCATCTTTGCTTAAGCTGATGGCCACATCCTCACCACGGGGTTTCCAGCCTAAACCTGGCCCACCTCTTAACCACAGCCCCCCCCTACCCCCTGGGCCCCCGTCTTCTGATGTTGTTTAATGGCAGCTCACAGCCACCTCATGCCAATGGTACAAAACACTGCCCAGTCCAGCGCCATCCTCACCACGGTGGTTATCTTTGGGCCCATTGTTGCAGCCACCGTGTCCATCCATCTCCTTGCCCTCTTTGACGCTGCCCTCTCCTTTCCCAAGCGCCCAGAGCCTGGTCTCTCTGGACACCGGGGACCAAGTACACGCACTGCTTCTCACCCTCCTGCTTCTGAGGAGTAGCTGGGCTGACCTTCCACGACACTGATTGATAACAGCATCATTCTGCCCACAGCCTCAATCCCTCTTTACCACCTAAGGCCCCAGGGTCTCAGGTTACAGCAGTGGTTCTCAACCTTCCTCATGCTGTGACCCTTTCACACAATTCCTCATGTTGTGGTGACCCCCGCCAACCATAACATTATTTCCGTTGCTACTTCATCACTGTAATTTGGCTACTGTTAGGAATCGGGCAACTCCTGTGAAAGGGGTCTCGACCCCCAGGTTGAGAACCGCTGGATTACAGGACATGAATATGTTGGAGTGTCTATGTGTGGGGTGTGGGGTGCGTTTTCCCACCTCCCACCTGACCTGATGGTTCTCAACACTTGCCCTGCCTGTCTGTACACCACTGCTCTCCTGCCGGGTGACCAGCAAGGCAGAAATGCCCAAGTCCCTTAGACTCCATGTGCCTCCCTGGGGCTTCAATACGCAAGTGAAGAACGGTCGGACTGTGTCAGCCCGCTCCCGCCCAATCATTCGAGAACCACAGCCCTTCATTGTTCAGGTTCGTTTCAACAGCAGCACCAAAGGGCAGACAAACTCACGTGCATGGCCCCACAAACAGGTCCCGCCCCCTCTCTTCCCCCCAGAGCAGTGCACTAATAACCCGAAGCCAACCCCACTGCATAGAGACCATGCCGACTCCTAGCACCCCCATGGGACAGGGTAGAACTGTCCCTGTGCGTTTCTAAGACTTAACTCGTCACAGCAGTAGAAAGTCCCGTCTTTCTCTAGAACAGACTCATAGAAGAAGAAAAAATGAAATCACTCTCTGAGTAAATGTTATCTGACCCTTAAAGAGGTGAGAACATTTCCATTGTGAAGTGAGTTCATGAAAAAAAAAACAACCAAAAACCTATTGATGGAGTAATTAAAACACAGCTTGCAAAAAAACAAATTTCCACAACTAGTAGCATTTGGATAAATGACGGGCTTCTGGCTTCCCCCCCACCCAACCCCACCCTGGGCTTGATTCCGACCCACAGTGACCTAATAGGCCAGCACAGAACCACCGCAGGGTTTCGGAGGCTGTCAGTATTTCCAAGTGCAGACAGCCTCATCTGTCTCCCTCGGAGCAGCTGGTGTATTTGAACTGCCTACCTGGAGATAAGCAGCCCACTGCTGAAACCAAGGTGCCACTCAGACGCCTTAGCAAAATGTAGCCTGTTGTCTTTTGCACGGTCTCTGGGCAGTATGAATGGTTTGCTCGGGGCAAGCAGCCTATAAGCTGGTACTGCCAATGCAGCCAGCACCACCATGGGATAAAGGCCTGGCAGTCTGCACCAGTACATTCTAGAAAATCCCATAACAACCCCATGCTCAGTTTCTCTGAAGCTCTGGATTTAAAAGAAGTCACAGTTATGAGGACATTAGTCGCCCACCCAACACTCCCTGGAGAGGGGTTTTATCTGCACCCCTCACAGGGGGGCTTCATGGGACTGTAGGGGAGGGGGGGTGGGGGTGGGGTACCAAAGCAGGAGAAACATGAGCATAGTAGAAATGCCCCACAGTCCTCTAGGGCGAGCCGGTTGTGTCCAGCCTCAGGCCTCCAGTCCTGAGTCTGGATCCTTGGGGCCCTGACTGTCAGAGGTCTTGCCCCTTCCCATAGGAAGGAGCTGCTGGACCCCAGGGTCTGAGGTCCACTTGCCAGCCAGGGCGTGGCCTGGGGCACCCAACTCCTCCCCCAGGATGCCCCTGCCCAAGACTGACAAGCAGGAGGATGACGGTCTGCGGGCAGCCCAGGAACCCACCTACAAGCCTGGCACCAACGTGGTCCCTGCGGCCCCCAGGATACCCAAGAAGTTCTCCAAGCTCATCCTGCTCACCGCCTCCAAAGACAGCGCCAAGGTGGCGGGGGCCAAGCGCAAAGGGGTACACTGCATCATGTCCCTGGGGTTGCCTGGGCCTGCCACCCTTGCCAAGGCCCTCCTGAAGACCCACCCTGAAGCCCAGCGGGCGATCGAGGAGCCACCCCCGGGCCCTGAGCCGAAGCGCTGCAGGCTGGACTCAGGTGACGGTGAGGCTGCCCCCCCCCCAACCCAGATGCCTGGGGAGCAAGCTGCTGCCCGCCCACCCCTCTGCCATCTGCCCACTGGGAGCCTCCCGGACAGTGTGGGCACTCAGTTCAACAAGTTAGGGAGCTGTGGGTGGCAGGAGGGCAACTGCTGTCTCTGGGGCAGCTGGTGCATGCCAGCTTTAGAGGGCTTGCCAGTCCAAGCTCACAGACACACTTCTGTAGCTTTGTGGGGACAGCTGGGGTGAGCTGGCCCACTGTCACTCCACGCCCAGCCTCTGGGCTCTGCATCTGCTGTGTACTAGGCCTGTTCCTGAGCCAGACATTGGAAGGGGGGGGGGTGGCTGGAAGGGGCCAGAGCCCAAGCCTGCGACTCCCAGAGGCGAGGGACTCCAAACCCCTCCCCGCCTCGCCCCACAGACATGCATGATGCCCCTGTGGGTCACCTGGTTCCTCCCCCTGGAACAGGGAGAGTGCTGGTCCTATTGACGTGTGTTCAAGGTGTCAAGTCACCTCCTTGGGGCCACCCACCAGTCCCCTGTACAAAGTAGAGTGGGTTGTGGGCTCTCTTAGAACCAGCTCTTCCCCCTGAGCGCTATGGGTCAAGGCCACTGGGCAGAAGTGCCCAAACCGGGGCCACTGGCTCCACCCCACTGCTGTAGCCCTAGGAGATGGAGGGGGAGGGGCCTTCCTCATAGGGAGCAGTGCCCAGTCACCCACTCCCTGGGCACCCCACTCCCCCACCCCACATCTGTGTCTCGGTACCTAGATCCCCAGGTCTCATGCCTAGCCCAGGCCCAGAAGTGGGGATGGGCCCCAGCTCAGATTTGCCCCAGTGTTTGCTGGCTGTAACTCCCCATCGCTGTGTCCCAGTGGTTACAGGCTGGGCCACTAACTGCAAGATCAGCAGTTGGAAACCACCACCAGCTGCTTCTGGGGGGTGGAGGGGGACGAGGCTTTCTATTCCCTCAAGTGTGGCGAGCTTGGAAACCGGCAGGGGCAGTCCTACCCTTTCCCATAGGCTCGCTCCTAGCAGCCAGCCCTATAGGCCCCTCCCAGTTCGTTCCTCTGACCACAGTGAGACCCACACCCCTTCTCTTCCAGATGAGGACGGTAAAGGTGAAGGAAGATTACCCTGGGGGGCACCCCGCAACCCCTTGATGGAAGGGGAGGAGCCCGAGGCATCCCCAGAGGAACCAGGCTTGGTGCACGCGGTGGGAAGCCCAGAGCCCAGCACCGCCTCTTCCTCCTAGTAACCATCACTAGGACACTGCAGACTCCCCAGTCCCTTCGTGTCCTTGTAACCTTGACAACCGCGTTCACGCTCTGTGGATGATTTTACCAGGTGCCTCAAAAAGTTTCTGGGAAAGGTAATTAAAGAGAATGGCATCCCTGCCCCCACAAGCCCCCAGCATTTGGAAACCCCCTCCGGACAAGATCGCTGGGCTGTTAGGGCCCAGCCACCACAGATGTTCATTTTCAACCTTGGGCAATTTTTTTTTTTGGTCGCGTGTGTTACTTTAGTAATAAGCAGATTAAAAACAATTTTAAGAGCTTCCAAATGGCTGTCTGCTAGATCCATCACAGATAGGCTTACATTCCAGGGTCTGGGGTCCTCTGGGATCCAGCTCCAACCCCACCAACCCAGGGGTCCCACCCCATGGTCCTCACCTGGTCCTCCTACCTCCACTTGCTTCTCCACAAAGGGCCCTCGTTTTAAAACTCCCATTGGGCACAGGGAAAGGGGTTCTTTGGGAAATAAGAGTTTGAGGGTCTTGTGTCCTCTATTTCTATATATCTGTTTTTCTGAATTCAGTATCGACAGACTCCTTAGGAAAACCAAAAGCCGGAGTCTGTCAGCACATGGCCCCTGGTCCTCTCTTCACTGCACGGCTGTAACCGCATTTCTGTTGTGTTCTGCAGGGTGGCAAGTCCTTTTGTCTGACTTGTCTATCTGACTCTCCGCTTCCCAGCTCCTTGTGCAGAGTGAACCCCCAGGGAACAGGGGTGAGGACCAGGAGGAAACAGGCAGCAGGGGAGGCAAGCTGTGACTTAGGCTCAGCTCAGGCCCACTCTCCCTGGGCCTATGCAGACAGTCCTGGCCTGGGAGAGAAATGGAGAATTGGTCCCTGGTTCAGAATCCACTTAGCAAGGTCACCAGTGTGGCACCATTGGTTCCCTGCAGCCCCTGCCAAAGGAGGCAGAGCTGTAGGGTCAGGGGGGCCCAAGCAACTCGAGTGTCAGGGTGGACTCTGGGGTTTTGGCCCCCAGTGAGATATCTATTTTACTCGGTGGCCCGTGGAGACCAAAGCAAGGGCAGGAGCTCCCTCTTCCTAGGGTCTGAGTGGGTTGGGGGCATCTGGTGCTCTTCTTGGAGAGTCCCAAGCCAAACCAGGGGTCCACACCCTGGGTCTGGGCCAGCCAGCGTAACAGGTCTTCACTTACTTTGTGACTATTTGGAAAATGTCAAAGTCCCATCAAAGTTGAAGGAACTGTGTGAGGCCCCCTGGTAAACAGCCCCCCTCCTGCCACCCACGCTGCTCACCTCCCTTTCTTTCCTAAAACCCTCCTGTTTGCCTAATTCCGTAGCCAAGCCTCCTCATGCCCCTCCAAACCCACATGCCTATAGGGATCACCACTGAATTATATCACTCAGCACCCAGGCCACACCCAGTGTCCCTCCTTTCCGCTCCTGGAGACAGAGGATCCCTGGCAGAGTCCCTGCGGGCGTCCTTGGTGGCCCAAGCCTCAGACTTGGGAGCATTCACGATGAGGGCTAGGAAAGAAATATGTAGGCACAGGAACCGATCTCTGGAGCTACATGTAACCCCCTCTCTAGGGGATGGGCAACAGGAAAGTGGGTGAAGGGAGACACCGGGCAGTGTAAAGATAAAATAATAATTTATAAATTATTCAGGGTTCATGAGGGAGGGGGGAACAGGGAGAGAGGGGGAGGGGAAAAAGGAAAATGAGCTGATTCCAGGAACCCAAGCGGAAGGCGAATTTTGAGAATGATGAGGGCAACGAATGTGTAAGGGTGCTTTACTCAATTGATGTATGTATGGATTGTGATAAGAGTTGTGTGAGCCCCAATAAAATGATTTTAAAAAATATGTAGGCGCAAACACCCTTTTAAACAATAACTAGTTGGTGTTCCAGGACACCCCTCTGGGTGCCCCGCCTCCCAAATTAAGATTCACTTGAGTCACTGCAGAAAAATCCTGAAAAAAATATATAGTGACAAAAATCACTGGTAATATGGCCATTTATACACAAATCGTCTAAAAGGTGTTTTTGATCTAAAATACATACTATCACACATCGATGCCCAGAATCCTCCTTTATACTGGTTGTATAGTATTCTCCACAGGGGTGGGGCGTGGTCATTGGTCCAGCTGATTCCGATTAAGAGGAGGATCCAGGGTCGGCGCTGCTCTGAACCATCCTTCAAATCCCTGCGGGAAGGAAGAAGCTGGATCTTGGCTGGGCTGCGGACAGAGACGTAGCATATTTTCCTACTCAGCAGGAAGGGCGGCGCGGAGATGGGGCGGCACCAAAGTGAACCCCAGGGTCCGCGCGTCCCCCACAGCAGTTACCTGTGGGCGGAAAGAGGGCGGAGGCTGCCTCCAAGGTGTTCAGAGGAAGGTCTCCGGCTCGGCTGATGGCAGGGGGCGGAGCCTCTGGGGGCGGCGCATTGGAGGGCGGGGCCAGGCGGCGCGCCGGACGCTGGGGGAACCGACCCTAATGACGCCACCGTCCCCCCCGACCTTGTGTTGTGAGTAGTCTCGCCCAAAGAGGGACGACGCCCCGCCCCCTCGTGGCAACGTCCAATGGCGAGATGCCCACGCCCCCTTCGCGCGTCAGGCCCCGCCCTCACACTAACACAACGTCTCGGCGCCGCGCGGGGAAAACCCGGAGCTTGTAATCCGCCCGAAGAATCGGGCCTGCAGCCCTTCTGCGCATGCTCGCACGAAGGCTGCTAGGACTGTCGGAGCCGTGGGCTCCCCTCCTCGCGGGTCGCGCGCGCTCCCGGCGGCTATCGCAGGGGCGCGCGCGGGCACGCGGCTCGCTCCCGAGCGGGTGGGGGCGGGGAGCCGGGGTCGAGGTGGCCGGAGGGGCCTGGGCGGCGAGGTCGTCGCCTGTGGCTGCAGCGTCCGAGAGCCCCGCCGCTGCCCTGTCCCCGGAGAGACAGGGCCCAGCTGCTGTCGTCGCCCGGCTGGTGCCCGGTGAGGACGGGCCCCGGAGGGTGGGAGGGTCCTCGGCCCCCAGACTGGACGCGCTCCCCAACAGGCCAGGGCTGGGGTTTGTCTCCCAGAACTGCTGATGCGAGGTTGGGCGGTCCCTGACTCTTCGGCTGGCCCCTAGGTCGCCCCCTTGCCCTTCACCGCCACTCATTCCCTTTATTTTCGCTCCTCCTATCCGCCCCCCCCCACTGACCCCTCGGCCTGAGCCCCGACCCTCTGAAGGCGGGGATTCTCCCATTTTTCCCACCCTCCCTAACCATGTCCACCCTCCCATACTGCCCCCCCACCGGCCCCCTTTTGTGCTTGGAGGTCTTTGTGACCTTGCTTAGTTTGATGATTCCTACATCCAGTTCCCCCCCCCTACACGCACACACCCCTACTTCTGTTTTATGCAGATGGCCTTTTAATGGCTTTCAAACTTTTTGGACTCCCCCCTACTTGTAGAAATACTTTTTTACCTGCCTACTGTGTGCCCACGGAGCACAAGCCTAAGAAAGCAATTGTCTCCTGACCTCGCAGACTGCAGCTCCGTCGACCCTACGCCCCTGCCCCTCCATCGGTCCCATTGTGCCCCATCCATGCCGAGTGTGTTGCGGCTCGGGAAATTGATCCGGGCCCTGTGGCGCTGCGCGCTCGCAGCCCTCGCGTCCATGACGCTCCGCTGTGTCTCTGCGCATTCAACCTTAGATTCCAAATGTGCTTATTGTGTTCGACCTGTTGGCTGCTTGGGGCCAAACGCAGTTCGGGGCGCCCCGACGGGAATATTCTGTGTGGGTTCCCATCAGGCCTCTGTGTTTCCTCTGTGGAATGAGACTGATTGGACTGGGGAGGGGGAGAATGGTGTGGTTCCCCAGAGGGTAGCGTGTGGAGCTGGCGGCTGGTGTGTGCTGAGCCAGCAAGACCAGGAGATGATGTATTGGGCAGAGAAACGATGCAAATGCAGCTGGGAAAGATTCGCTGTGTCCATCCGTGGTTGGAGCTCCCCAAGTCACCCCTGAGGAGAAGAGACCTGGGACATCAGCTCCTCCAAAGATTACAGCTCTGGCCCCTGTGGGGTAGACCTGCTCTGGGGTACACACAGGGTAGGCAGTGCTGCGCCACAGAAACTGCAGGGAGAATTGGAGCGGTGGGCATGGGACAGACCCTTAAGAAGGAGGCCTGCAGGGGAGTTGGTGAACATGAAGCTCTGAGGGGACCTGGGGGTGGAAAGGTAGAAGATAGGCGAGGTCAGGTTGAGAAGGAGCCGTGTTGTCCAGATTACCAGTTGCCACTCAGCCAGTGTTGACTCCTGGGCAGCCACTGCAGTGTCAGAGCCCAGCTGTTCCACAGGGCTTCTAGCGCTTTTGATCTCCAGGCCTTTCTTCCAAGCAGCTTTCCAGACCCTCTGGGTCAGCATTTCGAATGGGTGAAACCCAAGAGAGAGAGAGAGTGGGCGGGGGCGGATGCTCCCAGGTAATTTGTAGACTGGGATTACACACACAAATCATTGAAAGAACGCTTTCCTGGAAACCAGCTTTCGGGTTACGCAGCAGACGCACTTTGCACTCAGCTGCCCTTTTCTTGGACAGGCTCAGCCTTTGTTGCAGACTGGGGACTGTCCCTGTGCATGGTAGGATGCTGAGGGCTTTTCTGGCCTCATCAAATGCCAGTCGCACTTCCCCCTCCCCCCTCATAACTACCCAAACTGCCTGCAGACATTACCACATGTCCCCTCCCCACCGCCCACTGCCATCCGGTCGATTCTGACTCACTGCTGCTCTCCAGGACCGAGTGGAACTGCCCCCAAGGGTATCCAGGTCTGTCCATCTGGTCTGGAGCAGACAGCCTCATCTTCCTCCCACCGGGTGCCTGGCAGCCTCAAACTGCTGATCTCAGCAGCCCCACAGCCTCAGCTTGGGAGCCTCCAGCCTCAACCCAGAAGAGTGACTGGAGGGGGTGGGGGAAGCATGCTGAATTTGAAAAGGACCATTTTAGCCACTATTCAGGGTACAGGCCCTAAGGGTGGGCCGGGCCCTGAGAAATTGGAAGGGCAGCTCTGACCTTACCAGCATGCTGCTCAGTTGAGGGGATCTGAGGGTGAACTTGAGGGCTTGCCTGGCTAACACAAGACTAAAAATAGAGGCTATTGACCAGGCTATATTGAATAACGTCTGTAGAGTGGCATTGTACGGGCACATGTCATCCAGGTGCCATCCAGAGGGCTGAGACGCTTAGCAACGGGGTCCTGCCCCACCCTCATGGCCTAGCTGTGTGTGAGCCTATTGTCGCCCCCACTATGACAGTCTATCTCACTGAACCTCCCCCCTCCCGCCTCCCTGGCCCTCTGCTACATAAACCCAGCCACACCTGCTGCTGTTGGAGCCGGCTCTGAGTCATTGAGACTCTACCCTACAGGACCAGACAGAACTCCCCCCCACCACCAGGGTTCCCCAGGCTGTCGTCTGTACGGAAGCAGACGGCTGACTCTGTGTGTCTCCCCGCACCACCCCCAGCAGCTGGTAGGTTGGAACCAATAACCTTTAGGTTGGCAGCCCTGTGCTTAGCTGAGTCCAGCACAGCGCCTCCTGGCCTCCCTGTCATAAGGTGCACATTGGATGGTGTAATTACAGTCATTGGACTCGGGGTGGCTGTGTCAGCACCGGCCTGGGGAAACCGAACCACCTAGAAGGTTTCAGCTGGGAATTAAGTGTCTCCCATGGCGACAGTAGGCGCAGGAGCCGGCAAACAGGAAGTGGTGAGGCGGCTTGGGGACAGGCAGCCGCTGGAAGCTGCTGGCCCAGCCTGCCTGGAAGGACAGGGGAGGACACCCTGCAAAGCTAGACTCGGGAACTGGGTGCCAGCTGGAGCCTGGAATAGGCCGAGCTGGCAGCAGGACCTTGAGACCCCGTGCACCCCCGCTGTGGTGCAGAAACCCCTGATGGATGACGAGTGAGCTTTGGCTCATCAGGAAAGGCCTGGTGACCTGTGAACGGAAGGTTGAGTTTTGGAGCCCTCCTGGGAGTGGGTACTGCCCCTCTGCGTCACCGAGAGTCCGAAATGGACCCACGGCACCTGACAGAGAACAGCTGCCTGCTCAGAGGGGCAGATTAGTGCGCACACGTAGACGTCGTGGGTTCAGCTCCAGTCCAGTGGAGTCTGGGGCGGTGAGCCTGGGAAAGCTGGGACAGCCTTGCCTGTGGTCGGCATGCGTACAATTGTAGCATGAGGAAACAGTCCCTGGCGTGCCCTCACGGGACACCAAGTGGTAAGATGGCACCCGGAGACTGGCTCGGGAAATGCTGGATCTGGGAAACAGGCACTTGTCAGAGGTGTTTACGTCTGGATCTCCTGAGACATGGGAACTCTCCATATTAAGGCAATGCAGAGCCACTGGCGGCAGAGGGGATGAGACTTTTTGCTCTGGGGCCACTGGGTTTCTGTTTGGAGTATGTTACCCTTGGAAGTGGTGATGTCACTTCTTACCCTAAAGAAGATAGGCTGCCCAGGGTGGAGGAAGGGAAGTTGGCTCTGGGCCCAAGCCCTGGTGCCCACTGGCGGTGGGGTCCTGAAACCCGCATCACCCCACGGGTGGAGGGGACAGTGGCAAGATTTGGAAAGGCCATGGTTGAGTGACAGTCACGGACATCAAGATTGATGTGTCAGGAGCCAGTGGATTGGGCCCAAGTCCTTCCCAGGCCCACGGCTGGGGAGGAGTCTTGAACAGGGTCATTTCTGTTTGGGTGTAGATAGAAAGGATGAACTCCGGGCTCTGGCTCTCTGCCTCTACCCAGGTGGTATCCCACGTGGCTCCATCTACCCATCTGTAACCAGGATCTTCAAAACCTTTTCATTTGGAATTAATTTTAGACTTCTTTTTTTTGGTGCGGGAGGAAGCAGAGTGACAAAAATGTAGAGAATTCCGGTATACCATCACCCAACACCTTATATGAGACAGCCAGCACTGGGAGCAGAAGCAGGACGTGCCCATGGGTCCAGTACTGTGGCTCAAATGACCCTCACACACAGCCTCTGGCACCCCACCCCCATTGCCCCTACCCCACCCCCCAGGGTACATCTCGTCTCCTTAGTTCTCTCCAGTGTGCAAGGCTGTTTTCCAGCCTTGGCTTGTCTCTGACAACCTTGACCCTTTGAGGAGGGTGGGTCAGGCGCTTGGAAGAATGCCCTTCAAGTGGAATTGGTTGTCTTCATTGACTCAGGATTAAAACTCACTGCCTCCAGTCATTTCTGACTCTTGGTGATGACCCCATAGGACTGAGAACTGGAAATCTTTACAGGAGGCGAAAGCTTGTCTTTCTCCTGACTCAGGAGGAGGTGGTGGTACATTTTTTGGCAGGACAAGCAAGGGTGAGATACTGTATTTTCAGGAGTTGCTGGTGCTTGGATGTCATATGCTGATGCCCTTAGCCATGATCACTTAGGAAACACTTCACAGTCTCTGAAGCTCACGGGCAGATCTTCCCTGTCCTATGGGGTCCCCATGAATTGGCATCCGTTTGGTGGCCGTGAGAGGTAAGTCGTGGATCGTTATCTCGGGGGAGATACTTGGGAGACCACGCATATCCCCCCAACAGGGACCTTAATATCCTTGTTGGGTTCTTTCTGCTGGTAAGTAGTGGGTTACGACTAGGCTGTTAGTCACAAGGTCAGCAGTTCGAATCCACTGACCTGCTCTGAGGGAGAAAGAGGAGACTTCCTGTAAAGATCTGAAGCCTCGGCAAAAGGGGGGGCTGTGCATTGTTCTGTAGGGTTGTTGTGGGTCAGAATCACCCCGATGGCTCTGAGCTGAAGTCTGTGTGAGTTTGGTTTTATTCATTTCCCTATTTTACCTCATTCTTTATTTTTCTCTCTCCATTGTATGACAGCATGTTACTTCTGAGCGTTAAACTAAAATTCCAAACTCACAGCCGTGGAGTCGATGGCAATTCCTAGGGACGCCACAGGACAGGGCAGAACGGCCTCTGAGGGTTTCTGAGACTGAGACTCTTTACAGGAGTGGAAAGCCTCATCTTTCTCCTGTGGAGCAGTTGGCGATTTCGAACTGCTGACCTTGTGGTTCCTATGGTAAAAGTGAACAGTGGGGCGGGGGAGGGGGAACAATGGTCCGTTGAGAAGAGGGTGCCCGCACGCTCAAGGAAGAGTACAACCCATGTTTCCATCCCAACCCTTTTCACACGTGCTGACTTGCGCACTGACTTGAAGTGAGCCTGGTGAGTGCTGTGGGCTGTGTAGCAGGCTAACTGCTAGGCCACAGCTGTTCCTCTCCCAGGAGGCAGTCTGCTCCTGTCAGGAGTTAACCTCTTAGAAGCCTGGTAGGGCAGGCCTGCCCTTTCCTGTAGGGTTGCTGTGAACAGGGACTGACTCGCTGGTGGCAGTTACATTTTTAAAATCGTTAATGCGGTCAGCCACCAAGAGTCTGGTCCAGGCAATGACGTGGATGAAGCTTGGAAGGCAGGCTGCTGCGTGCCCTGAACCAGACACAAGTGGACCGATACTGCCCAATTAATTCCAGGCAAGAGCCTCAAAAAGCAGACGGCAGCAATAAACGTTTCCATGGAATAATCAGTCGTGACCCATAGCCTCCCTCTGGGACAGAGAGGTACCGCCCGGCTGCGAGTGTTTGTGGGAGCAGAAAGCCTCTGCCTTGCTCCTGAAGTACGCCTAGTGGGCTTGCACCGCCGCCAGCCTGGTGGTTAGCTGCCCAACGAGTGGCCCACTGTGCCACCAGGGCCCGGAGACAGACACTAGATTACGAGTTCGTAGTTGACCGGAGGTCATTGCTGAAAGGGTGCTACCGTTTCGGTCCTGGGTGATGGATTCTGTTAACAGTGGGGTCACTGGTGGAATCCATCAAAATGGCATGCTGTGTGTTCTATGTAGCCGTCACAGTAAAGTTAGGACCTTTTAAGCAAGTTAAGAATCGGTAAAGTGAACTTGGTCAGGTAAGAAGCACAGCCAAAGGTGAGGCTTAGGAGGACCTTGTCCCATATAGTAGTTTGGCCTTCTGATGGTGGGGGAACCTTGCCTAGCTTGGGAAAGGTAGCTAAAAGATCGAATTTTGCTCACTAACTAACTAGTAGCGTACACAAAGAAAGCACAAACAATTTTGGAAGTCCTCCTGAATCACTTTTTCCTAAAGGGAAAAATGCAAATTCTTGGTTTGGAAGCTCACACGTGCGGTTCCTTTCCGCGGCGACAGCGCCACCTTGTGGCTTCCCCGCGCTTGCCGGAAAGCTCGCCGGATCCGGGACTCGAACTCGCGCCGCGGAGCAGCTCTGGCTCAGCGGCCCCGAGGCCGGGGCGACCGGCCCCGGGGGGTTTCGAGGCTAAATATTGACGGGGGTAGAAAGCCCCATCCTTCTCCCGCGGAGCGCCTGGTGGTTCCCAACTTCGGCCCTTATTAGCAGGTCAGCGCCGCAAGTGTTGGCGCCGCCCGAGTCAAAATGACGTCATGTTCTGGTCCTTGGAGGGGGGGCTCCGTCCCGCCTGCTGCAGGTGGGGACTTCCATTCTAACGTCGCTGGCCGGCCGTGTGTCCCAACACGCAGACCTGGCACTTGCTCCGAGACTCCTTCGCCGAGGTCCGTGCGTTTCGTTTCAGGAACCCTAACGCTTGGGGCCCCCCCCACCCACCCCCCCGGCGGTGGCATTTACCGTGCCACTGGGACGTGATGGGGCGACCCCCGGTTGGGGGCAGAGGGAGCCCATGGAGGGGCAGTAAGAGGTTTCCGTCCGGGCCGCTTTACAACTCTGCCCTCCACGAGCGTGCGTTCGGTTTGTACACAGCACGCAGTCCTGGGTGTGGGAAGCTGACAATTTAAGCCAAAAACCCCACCACGGCCATTGAGCTGATTCCGATTCGGCAAGCCTATGAGTTGTATAGTGGGCTTACGTTTTGGGCTGCAAGGATAGCAGTTCAAAACCACCAGCCGCTCTGTGGGAGAAAAATGAGGCTTTCTACTCCCGTCAAGAGTTACAGTTGCAACAAAGTGTTACAGTTTCTAAACAAAAAAAGGGTTACAGTTTCAGGAGCTCGCAGGGCAGTTCCGCTCTGTCCAGTAGATTGTATCGGCGGTGTCGCTGTGAGTCGCAACAATCTCAAACAGGGTAGAGCTGCCCTATGAGTTTCTGAGACTGTAACTGTTTACGGGAGTAGAAAACCCCATCTTTCTTGCAAGGAGGAGCTGGTGGTTTCGAACTGCTCATCTCGATGCAGTGAAACCCTGCGGAGCGCAGTTCTCCTCTCACACACACGGGGGCGCCAGCTGTAAGCTCTTATCTGCACCCATGGCAAACAAAAATCCCTCACAGCCACTGAATCGATTCGGACTCCCCGTGGCCCTCTAGGACAGGGTGGACGTGGGATGGAAACTCTTCTCCAGAGTAGAGAGCCCCTCTTCCTCCTGCAGATCCACTGGGCATTTCAGACTGCAGACAACATTGCAATCACTAAGCCACCAGGGTGTCTTGTATGGATACACACATGTATTATGCCCTCTGTTGAAAGACCCCTGACACTCCAAGTCTTAACTGGGTCCTGGGAGCCCTTTCGGGGGGTTCCAGAGCTAATGGTCACCTGGGGATTACTGGTAGGCTGTAGGGGATCTGGGCAGTCGACAAGTCCTGAAGGGATGCGTCATCAAAGGTTGGGGACCCTGTGTGCACCCTAAAATTAGTGCAGTACAGTCAGGCAGAAGAGGAACTAGGGAGGGGTTTAGGAGAGGGGCTTATGGATGGAACAAAAGCCAAAACCCAGTGAAATGAGACAGTCAAGACACCCCGAGTCCTCCTCTTCTGTATGTCCCCGCAGGGTCCTGGGACAAGGCTGAGATGATGCACCCCCCACTCCCTCCATGGCCTGCACAGGCAGCTCTCTGCCCTCTCTGAACACCTGAGTCCACGTGACCATCAGTGTCCCTTCCAGCCATGGACGGCTGACATCACAGGGAACGGCAGGCCCCAGCTAGAAAAGCCATTGCTCTGGTGTGGGCAGCATGGACACCCTCCACCCCTTCCCCTGGAATGTGCCTCTGGCCCTAGGGACTCGGTCCACTTGAGAGCAGACGGGACAGGCTTCCCCCCTTAATCTCCCTGCACAGCAATTCTTGCTGGCCCTGCCCTCGGGGCAGTCTGGTCCCGGCTGGCCGCCTCCCTTTCCCACTCTGGGGTCCAGCTCTCGCTCTCGCGGCAGGTGGGGTCAGTGGCTGTGGCCTCGCCAGTAGAGCGGCTCTGCGGAGTCTTGAAGCTGTCGGCCCTTGGCAGCAGGTCATCGGCCCTGTACTCCGAGGTGTCCTGGAGGGGGTTTTAACCCCCGACCTTTTGGCTAGGAGTTGTTGAGCACCTCATTGTGGGGACTGCCCAGGGACTTCTGTGAGCCAAGGGTGCCTGGCACACCATCCTTCCCCTTTTGTAGCTGTTGCCTCCTTGTCCTGCCAAACTCAGCTCCGCCCCCACCCCAAGCCATTCCCAGTACGCCCTGCACCCCTCCCCCCGCCCCCCCCCCCAGCTCCTCTGAGTCCTCTTTGTGTGCCCAGTCCTGGGACTCAACAGCTCCCCCTGGGCTGTCTTGCTTTATCCCTGTGTCTTCCTCAGGGTCTGAAATGCTAGGTTTCTGTAAACACTGGAGGTGCGGCCACTTCCACGTGGGTCAGAGCAGGACGGCCCTTCCCAGGCCAGTGTCCCGGAGGGAAGGGTGGCTCCTGGGATGGCTGCACCAGGCCTTGGGCCAAAGAGGATGATGGTGCTCATAGAACTGGGGGCAGCACCCCGAGTAGGCAAAGGGAGTCCAGCGATGCTTTGTCTTGGGAGAGGGAAGACCTCAGCCACCCTGAGTGTGCAGATGGAAAGGCCGGCAGTAGGGAGCCTGGCCCAAGGAAAAGGAATGTTTAGAAAGGAAAGGGGTGGGGGGGACACTCCCAAGTCGGATGTCATTTACGTGCATGCACACGTGGTACTTAGCAGACAGTGAAGAAGCTGTGGGAACATCATACTCAACCAATAGGAATGACCCCAGTCAGAATCTGTAAGGCAGTGGTTCTCAACCTTCCTGTTGCCACGACCCTTTCATAAAGTTCCTCGTTGCGGTGACCCCAACCATAACATTATTTTCATTGCTACTTCATAACTCATTCCGCTACTCTTATAAATCGGTGGCCTCGCAACCCACAGGTTGAGAACCACTGCCTTAAAGGGATAGCCACTTCCAAGACCTTAAAAGTGTCCACAAGCAATGCTGTCACTCTGAAGCCTGAAGGCACCGGGGACTCCTCAATCCCCTGGTGTGCACGGGAAGCAGGGCAGAGAGTAGAGAAGGCCGAGGCAGAATTGGCATCTTTGGATTGAGCTGTTGGTAGAGAATACAGACAGACTCGCGACCGCCAGAAGAAGCCAGAGCCCTGGTGGCACCATGGGTTAAGCGAGGGGCTGCTAACCCAGAGGTCGGCCGTGTGAGCTGCCAGTTGCTCTGCTGGAGGAAGATGAGGCGCTCTACAGGGACCCCTCAAAGCAATCCTGTTCCCTCCTATCAGATCGCCATCAGAATCAATCTGACGACAGGGGTCAGGTTTTTGCCAGAAGACGGAGTGAATCCAGTGACGGCAGAAGCGCAGGCAGGATGCTCCTTGGCAGCAAGGATGGCAGAGCCTCAGCTCCCCTCCCGGGGACATGTGATCACGAGGTGCTGTGCACTGGGCAGTCAAGCGTCAGCCAAAAAGAGAGGGGCCCTCAATGAGCGGACAGACACAGTGGCAGCAGCCATAGGCTACAGCATGGCAGTGATGGGGAAGACGGAAAGGAAGAGGCAGGGCTGTGTTCTGTCCGTGAGCCCGGTACCTGGCACCTCTTCATGGGAGTAGAAAGCCCTACCTTTATCCCGTGGAGTGGCTGGTCGTTTTGAACTGCCGACCTGGCAGTTAGCAGCCCAACAAGTAACCCCTATGTCCCTAGGGCTTCATGGGCCATTTCTGACCCAGTAAACCATACACCTGTCCACTTCCAAACAGCCAATGGCAGTCCATCTCAGCTCATTAATGCCTAGCATCTCAGTCTTTAGGTGTCCCCTTGTTTAAAGATGTCCCGTTTTCCCAGATTCATACTTTGTACATTCCACCTTCTGATGGTCGACGGATGTTGACCAGGACCTGTTCCTTCTCATTATGAGTGGCGCCCCATCGGCAAGGGACGCCCCCTAAGCTTTCCTCCACCGTCATTATGGTCAACTGCTTCCAGAGACAGACGCGGGGCTTCCGACTCCCCGAACAGTCAGTGTCTCCGAACTTGCGGCCCCATAGGGCCGCTCTGCGTCGGCGTCGGCGCAGTGGCAGGGAGTGGACTTGAGGTGGCACTTCCCCAGTTGGAGTGGAGTACCTTAGTGAAGAACCAGGGCGAGGTTGACATCTGACCCCTTGGGCTCCTAAGACGGATGTCAGACGCGGCTGGCGACCCGCTGTCCTTTGTCCGCCATTCTGGCCCCACCGTTCTCCCCTGCATGCTCTCTTCCTGCTGGGTTCCACACTCCCTTGAAATTGCCACACAACACGATTACAGGGTTTACTAGGGACCAGAACAGTCACAACCCATGTGAGACGTGCTAGGGATTCACTCAGGACAGCCTCTTCTTCCCTGCTGTCCCCACAGGGGGGCCTCTCTCTGGCCCTCAGCCTCTTGACCTGGTTTCTGCTCTGCTTGGACACTGTTACAAAGCCCATTTAGGATTGCCAAGACACCCCTAAAGGGCTTGCCCCTCCACTATAAACCTCAGCTCCGGCCCTACCCAGGACTAAGTGCCAGAGGCACCTCACTCTATACACCAGCCTCCTGCCCCAAAGCATTCGCCTTTACTTGCTCTGTGGGCTGGGAACCCCATTTCCTGTCTCCTGTTCTGGCCCCGGTTCTGCTGCTGCTGCCGCCCTGCTGTCACTGCTGTCTCTTGGGTCCAGGCAGTCGCTGCATGGGGATCTCATGGTCATGCTCCACTCTTGGCTCTTCTTTGTTGGCAGTGAGATTCCCACCTCCTGCGTCTGAGATGCCCCATTTTATACCCAGCAGGCTGGCCCTCTGGGAGCCCTGGCAGCCTTTGGAAGCTACCAGCCACTCTGCGGGAGACAGACAGGCTTTCTGCTCCTGTAAAGAGTTAGAGTCTCAGAGCCCCCAGGGGCAGTTCTCCCCAGTCCTAGAGGGTGGCAACAAGTCAACACCAACTCGATGGCTTTGAGGGTTTGGGGGCTTTGTGTTTTAGGATGATCTTTATAATTAGCACTGTGAAGTCACTCACAGCTGGATCATGTGATCAATCAGTGTCTTCCCCCACTTTACCCAGACCCATCAGGACCATGGACACCGTGTGGTAGAGTAACAGGCCATGGCCACGAGAGTTACACTCAACTGTCCATCTCCCTGAACTTGGTCTCTGGCAACTCAGTGGTTCACAAGTCTGCAGTGCCAGGAGAGCCACCAGGGCAGCCCCGCCCTTCTCATACTACCAGGGTCTGCAGGGCCTGTGTTCATCATTCTCCTGCTGGGACTCTAGGTCAGCGTCCTTGTAGGCCTGTGATCATGTGTCTCTCCAGCTAAAAGCCTACTAGGTGTGGTCACTATCAGGGTGGGGAGGCTTAACGGGAGCCTCGGGAAAGAACCAAGGCCAGTCCTGGTGTCCCCTGGCCCAACCCTAGGTGTGCGGGCTCCTGTCCTTCACCCCCTCCTGTCCTTCACCCTCTCCTACCTGCCCCTTACCCCCCAGCAGTGCCAGGGTTGTGGTCAGCTACAGAGAGATGCTTCAGAGACCATTCAGTGTACTGGGTGGGGCATATGGGTAGACTGGCCTCCCTGACTTAACACTGCTCTAGCCCGGCAGGCTCTGCAGGGTTTTGGGGTGCTGCTGGCAATGCCTCTGTGTAGTCTAGTTCCCAGGGCACCCCAGGTCTCCACCCATGTGTGTCAGGCCAGAGAAGATACCAGGAAAGGAGCTGGGTGGAGGAGGGTAGGTCAGCTGCGGGTCCTGGGACCAGCCTTCCCCCATGAGGTTGCCCATCAGGGCCCATAGGTTCTCTGAGCCCTCCCCTGGAGAAGAACCCCCACCTTGAGGTGAGGGTTCACATGGAGTATGGGGAGGATAGTAGCTCTGGGCCTGGGTCACTGCTCCGGGACCCCTGGCCCACTCTTGGGTTTATGGTGGGAAGCCACCGCATGCAGCCCCAGACCAGAGGCCTTCACTGAGCAATGAGTGACCAGCGGGAACTGAACCTCAGAACCAGGCAGGGCCCTACCATCTGTGTGCCAGCCAACACCCCTAAGTTTCAGGGGTCGTCTGACTGAAGACCAGGGCTGACATCTGTGTCCCTGTGAGTCATGCCTTCTGCCTGTCCAGAGGCTGGAGCCAGCCAGACGCCCAGGCCCAGCCATGCCCTTGCTCTGATACAAGATCACAGCCACAGTGGGTCCTAGGCATTTCCCCAGGGCCAAGACCCGGTGCTAGGTTGGCCTGGGATAGCACCAAGTCTCCAAAGTGTAGGGGTGAACTATGTGGGTTTCAACTCCTGCCTCGTCAGCCTTGGGTAGGTGTATCCCTAGTCTCTGTGGCTCGGTTTCCCCATCTGCCAGTGGAGCATGGACTTTTCAGCTCCTGGAAGGGTGGGTGAGCTGAGCTGCTATCTCCAAAGTGCTTGTCCCCCAAGCCTGGTGCCAGGCCCCTAGTCCCTCTCCTCATGGGGGGAGGGGGCGCACTGAGAAGTGTGGGGGTGGCTCCGGGGCCTGTCGACCTCAGTGCCAGCACTGCTGCTAGTGCCTGGCAGTCACCGTCACCCTGACAAGCCTAGCACGTCCTTGGTAAACTGAGTCAGGATGTGGGCTGAGAGGGGGAGGGGTGGGGTACAGAGCTCACCCTGGATTCACAGTCACTCATGATTGGGATATAGCCACACCCACAGAAAGGGGCTTTACCTCCAAACCTCACAGCTGGGCTTGAGCAGAATCGCCCACAGGGTCCTCTAGCACCAGCCGCTGTGTCCCAGCCTGGGTCTTCCAGTCCGGGATCTGGGGCCTTGGGGCCCCCACTGACAGGGCTCTTGCCCCCTCCCACAGGAAGGAGCTGCTGAACCCCAGGATCCTTGCCCAAGAGGACGAGATAGCACGCCCGTCCATCTGCTGGCCTGGGCGTGGCCTGTAGGCAGCCTCCTCCCCCAGGATGCCCCTGCCTGAGGCGGGGGAGCAGGAGGGTGAGAGCCTGCAGGCTGCCCAGGAGCCTTCCCGAGAGCCCGGCACCAACGTCCCTGCAGCCCCCAGAATACCCAAGAAGTTTCCCCCGCTGGTGCTACTGGCGGCGTCCGGCCACAGCAGGGATGGGCTGGGCTCTAAGCCCAAAGACGCCCACTGTGTCACGTCCTTGGACATGTCAGGGCCACCCACCCTGGCGGGGGCCATGCAGATCCTGCCAGCCAAGGAGCAGACCAGCGTCCCACCCATCTTATGGGCACCCGAGCAGAAACGCAGCCGTCTGGATACAGGTGAGCACCGCCAAGCAGCGGGTCCTCGGACTTTGCCGCATGAGGGAGGGGGTAGAACCAGGTGCTAGTGTCCACACTGCCCGGGCTGTACTACCTGGAGGATGGGGTAGAACAGGGCACTGGTATCCACGCTGCCCTGGGCTGCATTCCACGCATGCCCCCTTTCCTCTGGAGGGTTTGGTAGCCCATCCCTCTCCAAGGGTCCTCGTCTGGGATGCCCATTGTCTTCCCCTCCCACTAGAACACACCAGAGCCTCTGAGGTCCGAAGCGGGGCTCAGGAACCTGTCAGCCCCCTAGAAGCCCCATCAGCCCCTCAGCTGATGCCCGCTCTTGCCCTGCAGCCCTCAGACCCCTGGAGTTCCTGAAGACTCCGTTTGGGGGCCGCCTGCTGGTGCACAACTCCTTCCTGTACAAGCAGGAGAAGGCAGTGGGAGACAAGGTGTACTGGAAGTGCCGGGAACACTTCGAGCGCAGCTGCCGGGGCCGCGCCATCACCCGGGGCTCCCGTGTGACTGTGATGCGGGGCCACTGCCACCCACCTGACGAGAAGGGCCTGGAGGCACGGCGCCAGAAACAGAAGCTGCCCAGCCCAACCCTGCCAGAAGGCTTGGGGGGTCCCCAGGGCCCTGAAGAGCCGCTGGAGGGGGTGGGCCCCTGGCTGTGCCCCGAAGAGCCGGTCCCTGAGCTGGACAGGCCGTCCCCCGAGGAAGATGAGGGGCTCCAGGCCCTGTCGATGCTGAGCCTGCCCCCCAAGAAGCGTCCAGCACCAGAGTCAGGTGAGCCACCCCTGTCCCGCTCAGGCTTGCAGTGAACCACTCTCCGTGCAGACAAGAGCCCCGCTGCTCTATAGAGATAAGGAGTTCCCCCTGCTTTGAAACACCCGGGAGTCAAATGGATTTTAAGTTACACATCCCACTCTTCACTCGGACCGTGGCATAGATCCGACTGGGGTTTGCTGCTGCAGCAGGGACCGGTGTACAGGCCAGAAATCAGAATGTAGTTTCACAGTCCCTGCTGTGTCTCCATTGTACACGGATAGCCATGGGCCTCCACTAGGGGGGATCTGGTAGGCCCTGTTCTCCTGTCAATGCTTCATTGCTTAACCAGCCTGGGTCCAGAAGTGCTCCTCCCCTCTGCTTCAGCACATCCCATCCTTCTGTACACCCCCTTTAGCATGATTGGTTACAACCACAGTACCCACCCAAGAGGCAAGTGTTTGGCTTCTTTGATGCAGACCCAGGCTTCCACGAGTCTGGAGCCATCGCAAGAGTCCCACGTCCGACACCGACTGCTCTGTCTCCCACCGCACCTGAGAAACACTACACACACAGTTACCCATCCAGGACAGTTTCTTCTCAGCCACACCCGCTGGAGTCAGGCGACTGTATAGTCCTCCGCCTCTTGGCCTGGCCTCTGCCCTGTTTGACCAGTGTTAAACAAAGCTCTTTTGAGGTTGCCAATATATGCCCAAAGAGCATACCACTCTACTGTAAGCCTCCACCGGGGGCACTCAGCTCCTCCAAGTAAGTGCCAGAGGAGCTCCCTTGTGCAAACCAGCCTTCTGCCCCAAAGCACTCAGCTTGCTCCGTGGCCCAGGAAGTCCACCGCTCCGTCTCACACTCTGGCTCCTGGTTCTGCTGCTGCCGCTCCCTCTCGCGTCGGAGCTGTCTCCTGGGCAAGGAGGGTCCAATGCCCAGGAATCGCAGGGTCCCGAGAAACTACTCCTGCTTCTGAGAGGGGTCATTTTCCACCCAGCAGGAAAGCCATCACCGTGGACCGTGTTGACAGTCACACCCCAGTCCCCTCAGGGTCCTCCACTGCTCTTACCCAGACCCATCGGGAAGGGTCATTGGGTGGGAGTTCAGAGAGGTGACGGCTAGAAGAGCCACATGAATAATTCAGTGCCTGGTGGGCACTCTGGTGCGGGAGCCCTGGGGAAGCGGTGGACACTGCCAGAAGGGCGGGGCTTGGAGCCCATCGGCCGAGACAGAGTTGACCGACAGCTTCTTTAGAGATGGTAGCCCATGGGGCAGGTTTGCTGCCTTACGGGGCCGCCCCCAGCCCGTAGCAGCAGTGTCTGTAGAGACCCCTGGTGGCATGATGATTGAGTGCTCAGCTTCTGCCAGAAAGGTCAGTGATTCAAACTACCAGCCACTCGCTGGAAGAAAGGCCTGGAGATCCCTGCGTGGGAAACTCACTCCCCTGGGGCAGTTTAGCTCCATCACAGGGTCCCGATGAGCCGGACCCACTGACAACACCCAGCAGCTAGTCACTGGTGTTTGGGAGCAGCGGCCCGGTGGACACATCTGGGGTTCGCGTCCCAGACTCTGTTGCAGCCCTGCCCTGTCATCTGAGCTAGGCCAGTGGCTGTCTAGATGACACCTAGGCATGCCCCCATTTGGGTCAGAGGAGTGTTGGGCTCTCGGGTTCGGTGACTGTGGCTGTTTCTGAATCAGGTCACCAGGGCTTGCTTCCGAGGTGCCTAGTGGTGGATTCAAACGGGCAGCCCTACCTTTAGCAGATGAGCACATGAATGTTGCCCCCACCACCCCCACCCAGGACTACCATTGGATCCCAGGCGGGCCACCCTGGCCCTGGTCTCACCTCGCCAGCCCTTCTACCGAGACCATCTGCCAAGACATAGTTCCCAGTCAAGATCACATTGCCACACTCTTGGGCCTAGAACGTACATGTGACCATGAACAGGGCTGGGTCAGAGGGTCCCCCCTGAGTGCCCAGATGGGTGATACACATGAAAGATACAAAGTGGAAGGCATGTCACCTTTGTATCTGCCACATGGGCATCCCCCAAAGAGCCTCCCAGTTCTGAGTGGGGGGCGAACGCTTTTCCTCCACTAACTGCCCGCATCCCCCCAGGCGAGGTTCAACCTCTGGAGTTCCTGAGGACCTGCTACGGGGGCAGCTTCCTGGTGTACGAGTCCTTCCTCTACAAACGGGAGAAGGCCGTGGGGGACAAGGTGTACTGGACATGCCGGGAGCACGCCATGCACGCCTGCCGCAGCCGAGCCATCACCCAGGGTACACGCGTGACCATCATGCGGGCCCACAGCCACCTGCCCGATGTGGAGGGCCTGGAGGCCCGGCGGCAGCAGGAAAAGGCCATGGAGTCCCTGCAGGCCGGGCCTGCGGACAAGCTACACCATGGTGCGGACAGCCTCTTCCACAACCGGGGGTCTGGCACCCCGACCAGGCCTCGGCCACGGCAACGTGCCAAGCCCAAAGACTCGGGAATCCGGAGCCAGCCCCCCACTCCGAAGGGGCCTCCAGCCGAGACTCAGGACTCCGAACCAGGTGAATCTCCCTCCTTAAGGACCTTGAGGTCTAGGGACTGCAAGTGGTGGGCTCAGATGGCCTAGCCCCAGGCCCTGACTAGCTCTGGCATCTCCGCAGGTGGCCCTGAGTTCCTGAGGACCCCCCTGGGGGGCAGCTTCCTGGTGCACGAGTGCTTCCTGTACCGGCGAGAGAAAGCGGCAGGCAACAAGGTGTACTGGACCTGCCGGGACCAGGCCCGCATGGGCTGCCGCAGCCGCGCCATCACCCAGGGTCGCCGGGTGACAGTGATGCGGGGCCACAGCCACCCAGCGGACCTGGGCGGCCTGGAGATCATGCGGCAGCGGGAGAAGCGCCCCGGCCAGGCCCAGCGCGGGAACTCAGGTACCCCAAGAGCCAAAGGACCATGGGCAGGGCTTGGAAAATGGGAGGGGAGGTCATTTCCCCCTTACCTTCCTAGAGCCTTCATCTGTCCATCTCGCTCCTCCTCGGCCCAGGCCAGCCCTGCTTGTGCTGAGAGAGAGCGTGCAGTGGTTGTTGGCTGTCACACAGTCAGAGTGGCTCGGGCATCCTTGTGTGCAGCAGGAGGACACGTTGCCCAGGCTGCACCATAGCCACGCTCTGCTGTGCTCCAGGCTGTCGTCTGGGCTCTGCTGTTGGTTGGTCCACTGGCAAGGTCCCCCTTTGTCGTTGGCTGATATGCCGCCACCCCCAAAACACCCCGTTACCAGCCCGGAGGTCCTTTCCCAGCAGGTGATTTTAAGTTGGGGTGATTCCTACCCATAGCGACATTTGAGGACAGAGCACAGCACTTTCCAGAAGAGCAACTGGTGGACTTGAACCGCTGACCCTTAGATGAGCAGTCCTCCACTTAACCCATGGCATCACCAGGTTCCCTATGGCATGTCCAGGAGGCAGTGGTAGGATTGGCCTGAGCATCTAGGTCTAGGCGAGTATAATATCTGGTAACCGATGGGTTCTGCAGGAGCCCTGGTGGCATAGTGATTGCCCGTTGGGCTGCTAACCCCAAGGTGGGCAGTTTGAAACCATCCAGTCCTCAGGAGAAAGATGAGGCCTTCGACACCCACAAAGAACTGCAGTCTCAGAAAGCCCCAGGGGCAGCTCTGGCCTGCCCTACAAAGGTCAAGGAGTCGGTGTCGGCTCCGTGGCAGCAAGTTGAGGGGTTCTGTGAGCGCCCTGCAGATGAGGTGACGGGAGGAGGGCTGGAGAGGTTTGCCTATAACCAGTCCAGATGTTTTATGAAATCTCTGGTCACCCGTGAAAGAGCCTTCTACCAGTTGCCACGGTTACCCTGGTGTTTGGGGAACAATGGGCTGGGTTGGGGGCAGGTTTAGGGCAGCAGCTCACCCACCAGGCCTCTCTTCCAAGGCTTCTTGGTGGACTTGAGTCATCAGCCTTTGAGTGCTGCCAAGGGCTTAACTCTGCACCACCAGGGGTGACCGCCAGTTCTCACTGTAGACACTGAGCCTAGCTTGTTCACCTGGTCGCCCTAAGGCTACAGGACCCAACCATCCTGCTCTCAGAGGTTTGCCCTCCTCCCTCCCCCCCGCCACCCCCCCCATCCCACCTGCAGGCCTCTGCTCACCCGTCATTTTCTCTGTCCCTGGGGGTTGCCTGGGGGACAGTCCGAGACCTACAGTTTCTCCAACTCACCTTTGACCCATTTTCTTTCTAAACTCAGCCTCTCCCCCCCAATCCCACCCCCCCAAAACCAAACCTGCTGCCAACCCTCTAGGATAGAGTAGAAGTGCCCCAAGGAAGGGCTTCTCACATCTTTCAATACTGCACCAGTGGGGCTCCCAGCCCACCTCCGCCCCCGCTCCCCGTACTCTCACAGGCCTTCCCGACTTCTCTCTGGCAACTCGCCGCCCAACTCACTTCCACCACGTCATCACTGGTGGGATAAACGCTTCTCACCCTGCAGGGCAGCGCCACACACCCTGGCCTCGGCTCCCAGCCTCCTCACCACCCCTACCCTCCATCGAGAGAAAACAGGAGTTGAGTGTGGACCAGATAGCCTGTTCCTGGACTAGTAAAGTTTCTGGATTCGGACCTCGAAAGATAAATCTGCCCGCCTCCCCCTCCAGGCTGTGCACGCACCTTCTCTGCACCTTCGTGCCCCTCCAAGTCATTCCCCGGGGTGAGCCCCCAAGGGTGTCTGCCTTCTCCCACAGGACCTGTAGGCCGAGCTGATAGACAAATCCCCATCGGTGCTGTTGAGTCTCTGCGGGGAACGGCTCTGCACATTCCCACTAGCAGTGCAGTTGGGAGGGGCCGGTGGGAGGCGTGCACCTTTCACGGCACCCTGTCCCTCTACTTCCTTCTCCTGGGAGTCCCCTCTGTACATCTCAGCCAACAACCTCTCTTTCCTGCTCTGCCCCAGCCCCCTCTCATGTGCGGCCAGCCCTGTCCAACTTTTACGCTAGTTGCCAAGACAGGACTCTTGACAAAGGTCGTGGGAGGCGGAGGGCCTGTTTCACGCTCCCATGCCTCAGGAAAGGTGGCCTAGGCAGCCAACAACCCAGCTCCGGGGTCTATGTGCTATGAGGAGAGCTATAGGCATGATATGGGGGCTCCTCCACCCCTCACGCCCCCCAAGGCCCCAGGCACCAGGGTCCCAATCAGCCTCCTGACCAGCTCTGGCATCTCCGCAGGTGGCCCTGAGTTCCTGAGGACCCCCCTTGGGGGCAGCTTCCTGGTGCACGAGTGCTTCCTGTACCGGCGAGAGAAGGCGGCGGGCGACAAGGTGTACTGGACCTGCCGGGACCAGGCCCGCATGGGGTGCCGCAGCCGCGCCATCACTCAGGGTGGCCGGGTGACAGTGATGCGGGGCCACAGCCACCCAGCAGACCTGGGCGGCCTGGAAGCCCTAAGGCAGCGGGAGCGGCTTCCTGGGTCAGCCCAGCGGGAAGGGCCAGGTATGTGGACAGAGGCCCAAGGCCATCTCCTACCTCCAGGCCAAGACCCCTGCTTGGTGCCCCTTTGGGCCCACATCCACGGGTCTAGCTTGGCTGTGAGTGTGAAAATGGGTGTAGCAGGCTATCATTCTTGATGCTCTCATAGCCCATTTATGGGCATGCATCAGGCCTTGGGGGCCCCACTTGTCGCCCTCTCTCCTGGGAGTGCTCTTCTGTGTCCTGCTCTCCCTAGTAGCCCCTACTTCTTTGCCTGCATGGCCACTAGGCCCACACTGTGTCCTCTCCATTCCAGCTCCTCACGTTCTGATAGTTCTTGGCTGGTTACTGGCCAGCTGAGAGGTCAGAAGACGGGTAGCTGAGGCTGGGGGTGGCAGGGTGCACACAGAAACCACAGGCCAGAGTCTGCCCTGGGGACTGGTCACCAAGGGCGCTATCAGGAGAGACCCAGGGGGGGATGGAAGGGTCAGCTGGCTGGACCCAGGTCCTCAGGGCCAGGCCCCAGGCTGGAGGGGCCAGGCAGCGGTCACAGCAGTGGGTGATGGGGACAGCCTCTCCCTGCGGTGCCCAGCCTCAGCCTTTTGTCCCTGGCCTGCGCCCAGTGGCTCCGCCGACTGTGGCCTTCTCCCTCAGGAGCCATCCAACCCCTGGAATTCTTGAGGACCTCGCTGGGGGGGCGCTTCCTGGTGCACGAGTCCTTCCTGTACAGGAAGGAGAAGGCGGCCGGCGACAAGGTGTATTGGATGTGCCGGGACCAGGCCAGGCTGGGCTGCCGCAGCCGGGCCATCACCCAGGGCCCCCGAGTGACCGTCATGAGGGGCCACTGCCACCCACCCGACCTGAGTGGCCTGGAGGCCCTGCGGCAGCGAGAACAGCTTCCCGGGCCAGCTCAGGAGGAAGACCCAGGTACTCGGGGGCAGGGATCTCCTGGGAGTCCCTGCCTGGCAGTTTGAATCCACCTGGAGTTACCTCAGAAGAAAGGCTTGGGACTCAGTTTCCAAAAGTTACAGCCATGAATCACCGAAGCCCACCGGCTCGCCAGGCTCACCAGGACCCAGTAGAACATTCTATGAGAGCCCGGACTCCCACAGAGCTTTACTTCCCTCTGCTTCCTGCTGGGGTCTGTGATCCCCTGACATGGTCACACAGAAGTCACAGGTGATACAACAAGGGGGTTTCTTAGGGATGTGAGCAGGTTGCCATGCTCAGAATACAGTTGTTCCTTCAGGACCATCTCTTGCCTGGCCTGCAGCCTCATGACCTGTTCTCTGCCTTGCTTTGCAATGTTACAAAGCTCTTTGGGGGGCTGCCAATAAATTCCCAAGAGGCATGCCACTCTGCTGTAATCCTCAGCCCAAAGGCACTCATTCAGCTCCAGTTCCATGGGCCAGCAAGCCCGACTCTCCCAATTGAGTGCCCGGACACACCCCACTCCACAAGGCCAGCCTCCTGTCCCAAAGCACTCAACCTTACTTGCTCTGTGGCTTAGGAAGTCCACGCTCTGTCTCATGTTCTGATGCTCCTCTGCTGCTCCCCGGCGGCAAAGCTGTCTTTCTGGACAAGGAGATTCAATGCACAGGGATCTTGGGGTCCAAGTGATGTGCTGCTCCACGGCAGTGCAGCCTACCCCTGGCTCTCCCGGCCATTCCTTCCCTCCGTAAAGAACCCACTTCTCCCCTTCTGTTTGACTGTGAGCACACTCAGAAAGGCTAGTAAGCCAGTCACTTCATGCCGCTGTCCCCTCCCAGTTGCTATGCACTTCCTAGATTTCCTATGCATAACACAACCCTGAGGAGGCCCGTTTCATAGTAGCTACGAATTGGGCGCTAACCACAAGATCAGTCTAAAACCACAAGCCACTCCATGGGAAAAAGATCGGCTTTCTGCTCCGATCAAGAGTTCCAGTCCAGGAAACCCACGGGGGCAGTTCTAACCTGCCCTGTAGGGTCGCTGTGAGTTGGAATCCACTCAGTGGCAGTGGGTTTTTTGTTTAACACAGCCCAGTACTCTGAGATGAGTGCTGCTTGTGTAGAATTCTATTTCTGTCTGGAACTTTGGCTGTCTGCATCCAGACCCAAACTTAAAGTCATTAAATTTCCAGAGCAAACCGTCGTCATATTTCCACACTAGATCAGTTGGGCACCAGCTGCAAACCTGGGAATCACACACACACCTCCCTGCACTTCTGGCCAGTTGCCCCCTTCTCATTCTTCCTTAGCCCTAACCCGCCCTACCCCGTCTCCAAAGGCTAGGTCATGCTGGTCACCCCAGACCAGCCAGCACTTAGCTCTTTCACCTCTGGCCTCTGTGAACCAGGTCAATGGGTGCTGATGTAACATGTCCAAACTCAGCCCATCTCCCCTCACTGCTCCATTTCCCCCCCACTTCCGCTCAACACATGGACCCAGGTGGTTACCTTAACAAGCATAGGAGGCTGCCTGCTGACTGGCTCCCTCACCGTCAGTCCTAGGAGGAGGCTTTCTCTGAGGGGCACACACGTTTCCTGCCCTGTCGCACCCAGAGGCAAACTGCTTGCTCATTATTCAAAAAGCCACACGGTCCCTTTTTCCTCTGCCAGCCTTCCCTTCAAATGTTAACCTGCGCTCTCAGCAGTTCTGGGTGGAACTCGGGTTTCCATGTAAGCCCCTAACTCTACCTAGTCTGCCTCTGCTGTAATAAAGCCTGTTCCTTCTGGGTCATTCCTAGCTCCCCTGTTAACATGTTCAATCAAGGCGGGCGGACAAACTTTCTGTAATCATCATACGGCTTTTCCATCACACTCGGTCCGATTTACAGTAACAGGTAGGAGAAACACGCACTCGCCTTAGTGCAGATAAATAACCCTGACTCTTTTAAAATAATACTCAACTTCAATCTTCTCTAGCTCTGGACTGTCTCCACTTAAAGTGCATGTCCTCGCCGTAGGCCCCTGGGGCAGGCCCCGCCCCCTGTCAATCATGCTTCACCAGGGTTCTGCTCCCAGCCACTCCTGGGGCAGTTTTGCTCCCTTCAGCAAAACTTACAACTTTTTACATTCTCTTCAGCCAAAGAAACCAGCTAAGAATCCAAAGTTTTGCTTCCCATCCCCTCTTCTTGCTTTTACAAAGCTCCATGCTTCCAGCCAGGAGGCATTCCATGAATCCCACACCCCTGACATCAATTGTGCTCTGACAGCATTCCACTTTGCCGCTGGGTTCCAGAAGCCATGGTGGTGCCCATGCAAAACTCACGGGCATGAAGCTGACTGTGGAAGCCACTAGGTTAATATTAATTTGAGAAATGCCGAGGATACAGTTCAGTCAGGACAGCTTCTTCCCTCCGTAGGCAGGCCTCTCTGCCTCTCAGCTACTTGGCCCCTGCCCTGCTAACAGGCAATGTTACAGAGCTTTTTTTAAGGCTACCAATAGATGCCCTAAGGGCATGCTACTCCTAATTGAGTGCCCAGAGGCACCCCACTCCACCAGCCAGCCTCCTGCCCCAAAGCACTCTAGTACCTGCCCGTGAGCTGGGAACGCCACTGCTCTGCCTCGTGCCCTGGCTTCTGATTCTGCTGTCGCTGCTCCTCGGGGTCACAGCTGTCTCCTGGATGAAGGCGGCTTCATGTGCAGGGATCTCAGGGCCCAAAAGAGGCACCCCATTACTCAGTCTTCTCTCTTGTTGGTAGTGAGATCTGCCCTTCTTGCTTCTGAGGGGTTCGTAATGTACCCAGTAGGATGGCAATCACAGTTAACCCTGTTAACAAGCACCACGGAAGCCTCTCAGCATCTTCACCCACTCCTCTGACCCAGGAGCATCAGGAAAGGGTCCTTTGATGGGCATTAGAGACACCATGGCTATAAGAGCTACATTAAATAATACCCTGCCCGGCAGTAAGAAGACCACTGTGTGGCTTAAACAGGAAGAGGAAGGGATGGAGAGCCATTGGTACTCATTGACATTGAGTATTATCCTTGATCATCAGTTGATTCTCAGTCCCTTTGATAAGAGGGCTGAAGATGGACTCATGGTCCCAAGTAGCTTTTCCAACCGGGCACAGCCAGTTTGTAGTTGTCAGGCAACCAGAACTCCCAACAGTGCCCCTCATCAGCATGACCACACCTGCTTTTCTTCCTCCTCAAGGCCCCAAGACCTCCTTAACAAGGTAAGTGTCATTGGTTCTGTCTCCATCAACAGGACATGGGTCACTAATCCATCTCTTCTTTTTTCTTTTCCATTTCTCAGAGAACACAAGTCTACCAGAAGTGCAACAGTGCTCACCAGAAGGCCAGCAGACCTATGGGTAATTACATCCACTCACTAATGCTGCATCATTGGCTAGCCAGAAGCTTAGTGGCCCAAAGTTATTTCTCTCTCAGTGTTTCCCTGGGGCGAGGATTTGCGAGGTGGTTGGACTAGATGGTTCTGATTCAGAGTCTCTTATGAGGTTGAAGGAAAGATGCCTGGTTGGGGCTACAGTCATCTGAAGGCTTGACGGTCGCAGAGGACAGCGCTCTAAAATGGCTCTTAGTCACATGGCTACCAATTGGAAGCCTCATTTCCTTGATTCAGGAGAGAGAATACAGCAAGAAGGAAGCCACAGCTACAGTCAAGCACACATTCTTCTCAAACATACATGGGACATTCTTCAGGATTGTGTGCTATGCTATAGATTGAGCCTCTACATGATTAAAAGAACTAAAGGCATATAAAGTGTGTTATCTGGCCACACAGAATAAGGAATCATTAACAACAAAAATCAGACTCACAAATATTAGGAACTAAATACCACTGGGTCCTAAATGCCAATAGATCCTAATGTAGGAATCACAAAGGAGATTAGAGACTACTTGAGATGAATGCAAATGAAGGTACGCACATCCAAAAGTATGGGATGCATCTAAAGCAGTTCTCTGAGGAATATCAATAGCTGTAAGCATCTCTATGAAAGGAAAAGTCTCAAGTCAAAAACTATTTGTGGGTATTGAACAATGATCTAGTTTATGGTTATATCTATCTTTTTGGCAGGGGTGCTTGTGGGTTTGGGTTATAGCTATCTTAACCTATTTCTGTCATGTTTGAACTTTCATAACATGCACACATTTCTTTGTGCCTAGAAAAACGGCGAGTGTGCAAGTGGATAGTGAGTCGCAATGACGTAGAAACTTCGCCGCCAGAGCAGACACGCTGTGCTGATTCCTGGCATCGAGAACAGCTGACATCCACGGGAATTGGCATCTTCCATCCAGCTAGATTCTGCTTGACAAACGCTTCTTTCTGTGCTCCCAAGGGCATCAAGAGCCAGCACCTTCCCTCCAGAGGCCACCCATCAGGACCGCTTCCCTGGTGTCCTCCGGCCCTAAAGAGCCACGCTCAGGGTTTGCGGCCTGCAGACCTGTGGCATGACACAGCAGTCCTGGCTCTTCTGACCCAACTGACAAAAGATTTGCGTGATGCCCTGACGTCCTGGTCTCCTGCTGCCCCCAACCCAGCAGCGCTATATTTCAGAGTGCAGAACTTTCCACCTGGTCCTGCTCTGGCCCCATAAAGCGGACATCGCTGGCACCCCTGCCTGTCATTCTGAGCTGTCCTCCCAGGACAGGTAGCTCCAGGATGGTGCCACTTGGGCCTCTGTGGCCCTTGGTCGACACACTGCTGGGACAGCTGCAGGCCCTGCCACCTCCCCGGGAACTAAACGAGAGGCACTTCTTGTCCCCTGTCACCTATCTTCCCTTGTCTGTTCCCCCCAGCATCCTTTGCTCTGACAGCAGGTGTGCCTCTTACAGCTCCACGTGGAGCCCAGCCCAGGGATATAGGCAACCACACGGGTGGCCCCCCCCCTGCCTGGCTGCCCACATTCATCCTGAGCCTGAGAGGCTTGTCTGGAAGGTACACTGTTAATAAACCTGCCCTCCCACTGGGTAGCTTTGCAAGGGGACCAGCTGATGGCCATTGAGAGCTTGGGGATAGGGGCTTCTGCTAGCTGTCAAATCCATAGCCTCCACCTTGGACTTCCTCACCCACCCTATGATTGTGCATACCTGCAGGTGGGGTGGGGGGTGCTGTTCCCAGGAGACCCCGGCTGTAGCGCTATTCAACTGTGGACGTGCCCCCTCTCTACCTGCCACTCTGCTTACACCTCACCTCCCCCAATAAACCCTATTTTATTCAGCCTCACTATTGGATGCTGTTGTGTGTGTCCATACGTGCTCTGCCCCATGGCTGCCTCTACCTCCCCGACCCCAGTTGTCCTCCCCTACGTACACAGAAAAACCCTCCCAGGCATCATTCTGAGATGGTGGACCCCAAAGTGCACAGTATCCCTGTTTGAAAACTCAAGGAAGTCAGAGTGGCTGAGCAATGGCAGGTGGCAGAGGGCAAGGTTTCAGCAATGCCCAACTGGGGCTTCTGCGGACAAGGCTGTCTGCCCCTGCTCCTTCCCGGGGGTCGGTCGAACCAGAGTGGCCTGATCCCTCCTGGCACCACATTCTCCCCATCTCTCAAATGCATGCACCAATGGGAGGACCTGGCCCTGAGTGACTCTCCTGTGGCCCCTTTCTTTCCACCCTCACATGCAACTTGCTCACTCTGGAGGTGGCCAGCCAGCCTTTCTACTGGAGTGGGCAGGGATAGGTCTCAGGACTGAGGACCGGGGGTGAGGGGGGTGTCATGGCAAGAGGCCCACCTTGGTGACCCTAAGGTGATCCCTGCAGATCTCTGGCTGAAAAGAGAAACTACTTCAGGATGTCAGCCCCCTGGAAGGGACATGGGGTGGTGTCCCTTCACCCCCCACCATCCAGGCACAGGCAATGGCAGAACTTGACCCTCAGAGTCAGGTACCCTTAGAGCAAGGGTGGGGTTCAGTAAGCAGCTGAGGGTTATAAGCCGGAGGCTCTAATCTGCCAGGGGGCAGGGACACCCACAGTGCATCCAAGGGAGGAACTTTGTATAAGTGGGGGGAAGGTACATGGACTAGGCCATCTTGTCTAAGACATGGGACTGGAGTTTGCAAAGAGCCCCGTCCTCCCTGTCCCTGGCCTGAG
The DNA here is from genome assembly GCF_050624435.1 of Tenrec ecaudatus. Classification (NCBI taxonomy): domain Eukaryota; kingdom Metazoa; phylum Chordata; class Mammalia; order Afrosoricida; family Tenrecidae; genus Tenrec; species Tenrec ecaudatus. The sequence continues at coordinate 109,601,883 of NC_134541.1, read as the reverse complement.
CACAAGAGTCCTTTCTTCTCTGATGTGCAAACCACCTCCTCCTGCCCCCCACCCCCACCCCCAATGCAGAGCAGACCAGCACTCAGAGCTACTCAGAAGGCAGGCGACTCCCCCACCACTCCCTGAGCAGACCCTTCATGCATGTGAGGTCCTGGTACCCCACCCCCCTATTAGGGGGCTCTGCCGGGAGACTCCCAGCCTGTGCTCAGGGGGTCGGGCGAGCCCGGGCCGGTCTGGGCGCTGAGGGAGAGGGTTCCCAGAGGAGCGGACGGGGCGCCGCCCTGAGTCCCTGGGAGCCCACCTCCTCCTGATGCACCCCCCCCTCCTGATGCACCCCCTGCCAGACTCAGGGTGAGGCGCTGACTGCAGGTACCCGCTGCCCCACTTCATATCTCCAACTGCTGGGGGGTGTTGCGGGCGGGGGCAACACAGGTCTGCCGGCCAGACAGTCTGGCAGCAGCCAGGTATGGCCAGGAAGCTGGACGGTGGGGGCCCGGTGGTTCTGGGTTGCATCCTCCCCGCCTCCCCGGCCTCCGCCTCCCACGCACCTGCGCTGGCCTCCCCCCAAGCCCTGGGGGCGGCAGGCGGTGCTGGCAGATCAGAGGACTCCAGGAGCCCGCCGGGGGAGGGGGCGGGGAATTCCCCCCACGCCTGCCTGGGCCTGCCCCTCCCCCTCCCCGCCAGGTGGGGGGCGCCGCTCGGGGAATTCCACGGCTAGGCGAGGGTCTCAGGGCGCGGAACGCAGGGAGGGGCCGAGCTGGGACAGGGCACAGCTGCCTCCCTCCACAGACACCAGCTGCCCCTGCCCATCTGGGCCAAGCGCGCCCACCAGCCGCCTGTCTCGGGGGCGGGGGCGGCTAGGCCAGTGCTGTGGTCAGGACCCAGGCGCCAGGCAGGCCCTGACCTTGAACGGCTTCTGCTCTCGGAGCTTCCACCTCCTGGAGACAAGTTGACTCCCAGCACGTGGGGCGCAGGCTGCGGTGCAAGGGGGCGTGGGTCCCGGTAAGGATCGTGCAGCCGGTGTTCCCCCTCCACCCGCCCCCCAGAGCCACAGGGTGCCACCCCAGCAGGGGTGGTGGGAAGAGGCAGAGCTGGGACCTCTGTTTGGGGTGGGGAGGAGGACGGGTGGGCAAGGCGTCTGGACCTGCGACATTGTACCCATCCCAGGCGGAGCTTCCTGGACTCCCTCAGGGGGAGGGAGGGGCCAGGGGAGGGCTCCCACATAAGATGAGGGGGGCAGGCACCAGTTCACTGGAGATCTGGGCGAGGGGACCCAGAGCTGCAGCGCGGTGGGAGGGACCAGGTGTGGCGGCCACTGCAGAATTCCAGCAGCCCGGACCAGAGACCCTGAGAGCGCCCTCCTCCACCAACAGGCCAGTGAAACACCTCTGGGGACCAAGACCCCCGAGCAACTCCCCCTCCCGAGACGAAGAACAGACAGACTCAGGGCAAGGTCTCACAGCGGGCCTGAGAGACCTCTGAGCGACCACAGGGGCGGCCCGGGCCGCGGCCTGGGTTGGGACGATGCGGACACAGGTCCTGCAGGGCGTCCTCGTCCTCCTCTTACTCCCGATGCCACTCCCGCGTGGGGCCTTGGCAGGGAGCCTGCACAACCCAGGTGAGTGTGGGAGGCCTAGGTCCTGACCTGACTCCAATCCGCCCCCGTGCTGGGAGGGGCGAGCTAGAGCCCTGGGCATCCCGGGGTCCCCAGTGGGGCCGTGGTCGGGTAGACTGGGAAGGGATAGGTGCCTGGCGATTGTCCGGACCGCTCAGGTCCTTCACTGTCGGGCAGGCGTGTCCGAGTGCTTCCAGGTGAACGGCGCCGACTACCGCGGCCATCAGAACCACACGGGCCCGCAGGGAGCCGGCCGCCCCTGCCTCTTCTGGGACCAGACGCAGCAGCACAGCTTCAGCAGCGCCAGCGACCCCCAGGGCCGCTGGGGGCTGGGCGCCCACAACTTCTGCCGGTCAGGGGCGGGGCCTGTGCGCGGTGGGCGGGGACGAGGGCGGGCCCAGAGAGAGAGGCGGAACCGCAGGGCCCAGAGTTTCAGCGCCGCCTGCAGAGCTGAGTCACAAGGGTCCTGGATCCCAGCCTGCCGGCCTGGGAGAGAGGCCGGCCCCAGGGAGGCCACCTCGCTGAAGTTGGGGAAGGGTTCGCATATTTCTTCCAGCTCCTCCGGCAGGGGCCGGGGGCAGGGGAGGGAGGTTAGCGCCACACCTGCTGTCTGGGGCGGCCCGGGCAGGGCGACATACCCTGCTGAACCTCAAAGCTTAGACCGCATAGATCACTTCTGCCCTCAGAAGGGTCCTGGGGGCCTCCAGGTCTTCTCATAGGACAGCATGGCTTCGCAACAGCTGAGACCTAAAAACAGCCCTTGCAGACCCCTTTTAGAGGCTCAGAGGCGCCTCCAGCTCACCCCGCCAGGGCTCTCAAGCTGTGGAGGCGGAGCTCTTGGGTGGTGCAGCCCCCACCCCAACCCCACGCTCTCTGCGCCCTCCGCAGGAACCCTGACGGGGACGTGCAGCCCTGGTGCTACGTGGCAGAGACGGAGGAGGGCATCTACTGGCGCTACTGTGACATCCCCACCTGTCACAGTGAGTGGGGCGGGCTGGGGGGGGGGTGCCCTGGCGGAGGGGCTGCATTCGCAGGCCCTGGAGCCTGACACTGCGCTCCCCTCAGTGCCTGGGTACCTGGGCTGCTTCATGGATTCCGGGACTCCTCCAGCCCTCAGTGGCCCCAGCGGCACCTCCACGAAGCTCACCGTCCAGGTGTGCCTTCGCTTCTGTCGCCTGAAGGGCTACCAGGTGCTGCCCCTGCCCCCTGACAGTGACCCTTAACCTCAGACCGTACTCCCACCAACTCTGATGCCCAACTCGACCCTGATTTCTTGATCTCTTTAGTTTAATTTTCTCCTTCTGATCCCAACCCCACCACCACCCCACCTCTGCTCCGAGCCCATGCCCCTCTGGTCACCCTGACTGTGCCCCCAGTTGGCGGGGGTTGAGGCCGGTTACGCCTGCTTCTGTGGCTCTGAAAGCGACCTGGCGCGGGGACGGCCAGCCCTTGCCACCGACTGCGACCAGATCTGCTTCGGCCACCCGGGCCAGCTGTGTGGCGGCGACGGGCGCCTGGGCATCTATGAAGGTGAATTGGTAGCTGTGGGTGAAGCCCAGGTAGAGGGTAGAATCCCGAAAGAAAAAGTCTGAGACAGGGCAGGGCCTGAGAAAAAAAACCAAAACCAACTCACTGTCATTGAGTCGATGCCGACTCATAGCGACCTATAGGGTAGGTTAGAAATGCCCCTGTAGGTTTCTAAGACTGACTATGGAAGTAGAAAGCCTGGTCTTTCTAAGAGACTGGGTTCAATCTGGAGATGGGGCGGAGCTTGAGGCATGACTGGGAGGGGTCTGGGGGTGGGGCCCGAAGAGAGGATTGACCTGGAGCAGGGCCTGCTGAAGGTCTTGGGAGAGGCCTGGGTTTGGGGGTGGAGCCAGACGAGGGACGGTGCTGAACATTGGGAAATGAGAAGTGATTGGACAGGGCATGTGCTTGGGGGTGGGGTCTGTTGATGTGAGAGGTGGGGTTTGTGCCTGGGGGCGGGGCTTTGTCTTGAGGCCGTACCTGAAGGACTAGGCTTCAGGATTGAATGAGGGGACCTTGAAGAGAGGGGTGGTCATTCATTCTAAGTGGGACGTGCCCTGACCGCCCCTCCCGCGGGTCCCCAGTATCCGTGGGCTCCTGTCAGGGCAACTGGACGGCGCCTCAGGGAGTCATCTACTCTCCGGACTTCCCGGACGAGTACGGACCGGACCGGAACTGCAGCTGGAACCTAGGCCCTTTCGGCGTCGCGTTGGAGCTGACCTTCCGCCTCTTCGAGCTGGCCGACTCGCGAGACCGGCTGGAGCTGCGGGACGCCACCTCCGGCCGCCTGCTGCGCGTCTTCGACGGCGCCCGGCCCCCGCCGCCTGAGCCCCTGCGCCTGCAGCCCACCGCACTGAGAGTCATCTTCCACAGCGATGCACGCGGCCATGCGCAGGGCTTCGCCATCAGCTACCGGGGTGAGGCCTGCCCCACCGCCAGCACCCGCCCCACCCCCGGCCTTCTGGTCCCACTCCCCGATCTCACGCTCAGCTCCGCAGGCCTGCCGGACACCCCTGATGGACAGGCAGCCCCCCAAGGCCTGGCCCAAACTCCCGCTGTGGCCCCAGACAGAGTCAACGCCAGCTGCAGCCCCCAGCCCGGGGTTTCCGAGGCAGCGACCTACGGTGAGGTGGAGAGTAAGGCAGAGGGGAGGGAAATTGGGGTGCAGCCCCTCTGCCTGTCCTCACACACCCCTGTCCCCGCAGCAACCGGACTCTTCTCCTCAGTGACGCTCATCTCGGCGCTTCTGCTGCTGCTCTCGCTGCTGCGCCTGCTGTGCCGGAGGTGTAGACGCTAGTGGGGAGCCCAGGCCGCGAGAGTTCTGGCTGGGGCAGGAGGGCGATGGCAGGGGAGCCGGGAGGCTGGGATGGACTCAAGGTTCAGCTAACACCTGCTCCTTCCCTAGGAGTTGTCTGTGGGCTCCCGGAAAGGGGTCCAGGACGTTGGGGCCTTCGGGAGGCCCTGGGAGAAGCTGGGCTGTCTGGTATCGTCGGCCAAGAGGGGTGGCTCTGCCCTGCCCGCCTGGAGACCCCCAGGCTGAGGGACCAGCTACGGGCTACCGGCCCCTGAGCGGGTCCAGCCAGAGCTCGCTTCGCTCCCTCATCTCCGCCCTCTGACTCGGAACCTCAGGGACAAATCTCCAAGGGGAATGGTGACCTGAGTCTGGAGCCACACTACCTCGGCTTTCTGCCTCCTTATGTGCAGCTCGGCCTCTGGTCATCTCGGAGAGGCCAGAGCTGGACAGGAAGTATCTGGTGCTATGTGGAAACCTTGGCCTGACCCTGGGGTCCAGATGGTAAAGGACAAAGGGTGGCAGGTACCCAGCCCTCCAGGGACCTCTGGTTTCTGCAGTCGTTGGGCCTCGGCTACTGTCTTCAGGGAGAGGTCAGAGGCCAACAAAAACGACCAAATGACCACCTACAAACTTTGAATAAAGATCTAATTTTACTTCTTGTTTGGGCACATTCTTATGCGGTGGGGAGGAGCTATGTAAATAAGGCGCTGGAGGCCAGGGAGTGGGTGTGTCCATGAAAATCAAAGATATGTGTTCCTTACATGGAGTGTGGTTAGAGGGTGTGGTTTGAAACCTGGAGGCCTGGGAACTGCAGCGGACTAGGTAGGGTGGTGGGCGGGACCCTGCGGAAGGGGGTGGCCCGTTGGGGGCAGATTAGAAGGGTTGACTTCCTGGGCTTGGCTCCCATGGGCCCGGCGCAGGCCAAGGTGACCTTCCACCTCCCCTACCCATTCCAGCACATCCAACAGCACACCTCCTGCCTCTCTCTCCCCTCCAAGACAGGGCCGAGTGTCCGAGGGGCGGTCCTGGCCTGACACCCACTGTGCCTGCGAACCTCCTGCCTCTCCCTCCCCTGCAAGGCATGGCCAAGTGTCTCCCCTAGGTGAAAATAGGCTAGTTAAGCAGAGCCCAAGCTCGAAGAAGCCTGGTCCGAGGGGCGGTCCTTGCCCATGGATGCCGGACACGCCGCAGAGGCCTAGGCAGCTGGCTGGACAGGTGGCCCCTGGGAGTGGGGCGCGCAGTCTTTGGCCAGGACAGTCCCAACGGTCCCAGTTCGGCAGCACCTTGGACAGAGCCTAGGGCAGGGTTGGACAGAGGGGCTGAATGCTGGAGCTGGGCCCGGTAGGGTGGGCGCCCAAGGGGATGGCAACTTGGGGCTAGTGAGGATACCTGGGCGCACACTGCTGGGTGGGACGGGGGGACGTGAAGCGCCAGGGTCGCTCCAAAGGGCCCCTGGGAACTGGAACGGCGGGTCACCAACCGAGAGCCCCCCAAGCCAAGGAGACCCGGATCGTCTATACATTGCCAAGGGGCCAGGACCTGGGCGGTCTCGCCCAGCGGATTGGCCGCGGCCGAGCTGACGTCAGGGGCCTAGCGCGCGAAACGCAGCAGCTGGCGGGGGCGAGAGTCGGGGCGGAGCCTGGCGTCCCCTCCCGCGTCCGGCCGCACCCGTTCGCGGGGCTGCGACTACAGGACCGGCCGGCCAACGCCGCGCGCCGTCCCTGCGGCCCGCCTGCCTCGGGGCCCGGCCCACACTGCGCTCAGCTGCCCGCGCCTTCCCTTGGCTTCCCTGCAGCGGGGGAGCGCCGGGATTGCGCGTGCGCAGCGCCAAGGGGCGCGGGCCGGGACCCCCCGGCGGCGCGTGCGCCGACAGGGCCCGGGCAGGCGGCCGGCGCGGCCGGGGATGCGCGTCCCGGCGCGGCGGCGCCACTGAGCGGGACTGCCCCAGGGCCATGGCGTTCCTGGCCGGGCCGCGCCTGCTGGACTGGGCCAGCTCACCGCCGCACCTGCAGTTCAACAAGTTCGTGCTGACCGGCTACCGGCCGGCCAGCAGCGGCTCGGGCTGCCTGCGTAGCCTCTTCTACCTGCACAACGAGCTGGGCAACATCTACACGCACGGTGAGCTCGCGCCACTGGCCCTGCAACTGCCAGGAGCCGCGGCGACAAAGCTGTCATTGTCCCGGTCCCGGGTGGCGCGGCTCGCGTCCACTCCTTTGGCGGGGCCCGGGGCAGGCGAGGGGAGCTGAGTGGGGCCCGCGCTTGCCTAATCCTTCTGAGCCTGAGGAAGGAAGCTGGTGACTGGCCCTGCATAATCTCGGCGCCCGGGCACCCTCCCCTGCTAGCATGCGTCCGGGCGTTGGGTGTTGTCTGTTAGAGAGAAACCCCGGCTGGGCCAGTCCCTCCCTCGTGGGCACCCCCCACCCCAGCAGCCCGGAGGCTCCTCTTGGTGGCAGCTCTTTCCGCCCCCAGCAGGCGCCCAGCTCCTCCTCTGTGGCGCCTGGCTCTGCTGACACAGCCCTGGCTGTCCTTGAGTTGCCCCAACAAGAAAGGGGCCCAGAGCAGCTGCCCTTGGGACCTGGCCAGACTGGGGCCCCACCAGGCCCCACAACCAACAGTTCATGGCCGGGCGACCCTGTTTGGCCACAGGAGGGCAGTGCCAAGGTGTCCTGCCAAGAGGGGTCTCCGCGGGGGATCTCAGTGGGGCCTCTGTACCAGAAGCAGTGTCTGGGGACGGAGGACTGGGGCACTTCAGCTTCTCTTCTCGGCTGTCCTTGCCCTTTCTGAAAGACCAAAGGTCCAAGTCTCATTTCCCCAGACATTTTCATGGGGCACAGGTCACAGGGGTCAGGAGGGGGCCCAGTGGCTCAGGGTCTAGTGTCACTGGGTTAAGGTCAGGGCCTGCTATGGCTTCTGTCAGCCCTCCAGGCCTAGCTGGGGTCCTCGGCTGAATGAGGGGCCTGGGGTCATGCTGGCCATGCCTGTCCCTTGCCGGGTTCACCTTGGGCTAAGCTGGCTGCTTAGCCGCTTCTGCAAGGCAGAGGTCGTGGTTTCTGGTTCCTGGGACTGGTGTGAGCCCTGGTGGGGGGCTGCAGGCCTCACATCTGGCAGGTAGCTATAGCCAGCCGATGGAACTGTTGTGGGTATTGTCACAAGACTGAGGACTATTTGGGGTGATCCGGCCTTCCACCCTAACTCCACCCATGGCTTATCCCCCGTGCAGCCTGGTGCTTGGGACACAGTCCAATGGCTTGCTCTCTTCTCTGTCCCTCTAGGGCTGGCCTTGTTAGGCTTCCTGGTGCTGCTGCCCATGACTGTGCCCTGGGGTCAGCTGGGTAAGGACGGCTGGCTTGGGGGGACACATTGTGTGGCCTGCCTGGCACCCCCTGCTGGCTCTGTGCTCTACCACCTCTTCATGTGCCACCAAGGGGGCAGCCCTGTGTACACCCGGCTCCTGGCCCTGGACATGTGTGGGGTCTGCTTGGTCAACACACTCGGTGAGCCAGGGGGTCGGCTGGGGACGAGGGGGGGTGTAATGGTAGTCCAGGGGGCAGAAGGGCAGGGAGCCCCCTGAGTAATGCCCTTCTCTCCCTCTCCTCTGCAGGAGCCCTGCCCATTATCCACTGCACACTGGCCTGCAGGCCCTGGCTGCGCCCAGCTGCTCTGCTGGGCTACACGGTGCTCTCGGGGGTGGCTGGCTGGAGGGCCCTCACTGCCCCGTCCACCAGCGCCCGTCTCCGCGCCTTTGGCTGGCAGGCCGGAGCTCGTCTCCTGGTGTTTGGGGCCCGGGGGGTGGGACTGGGCTCTGGGGCCCCAGGCTCTCTGCCCTGTTACTTGCGCATGGACGCACTGGCGCTGCTTGGGGGGCTGGTGAATGTGGCCCGCCTGCCTGAGCGCTGGGGACCTGGCCGCTTCGACTACTGGGGCAACTCCCACCAGATCATGCACCTGCTCAGCGTGGGCTCCATCCTGCAGCTGCACGCCGGCGTCGTGCCAGACCTGCTCTGGGCTGCCCGCCATGCCTGCCCACCAGACTGAGCTGTGGCCCTGGGGCCAGCACCCCACACTACGCCAGTGCTGGTCTGCAAGGGGCCGGCTCAATGCCTCCAGCAAACATGGGACTTCACACCAGAGCCCTCGTCTACTCGTTCTTCCTGTGGACAGGCTGCCTCTCTGCTACTCCTTCCAGAGCACTGACTGAACTGGACTGGTTGGAAAGGAACTCGGGCCTCAGTTTACCCCCTAGGACCTGGGAAGGACTGAGAGGCATGGCTTGCTGTGACCATTGGAGTTCTACCAGCTTGCTGCCCCCCCTCACCAGCACCCCTCTTGGACCTCTTGCGGGCCCCCTGGCCCAGCCTTGGCGCCTACTTCCTGACCACAGCCCCTTTCCTGCATGCCAGCCCTCCCGGTGACCTGCTCCATTCTGTAAAGAGCCGGCAGAGTAGGGAGCTGCAGGCAGCAGGACTGGCCTCTTCACTCAAGGACCAAGTCAGCACTTACCCTTCTCCAATCAAGACGCTCACTCTCCCAGGCAGTGGGCATAGAGATGCAAAGGCACATGGTGCTGGGCCCGTGCCCAGGGATGCCAAGGGCTGCCTACCTGCCCACCAGCGACGCATCAGCTCAGGAAACCTGCTCTGCTAACGCACAGACTCTCCCAGCTCCAGGCTGTGGGCCCAGGGCTCCCCTTCAGGGAGACACCAATAAAAGGGGCAGGAAGTGCTGTGTTGCCACCTGAGCAAGTCAAGCCAAGATCCTCCCAAGACTCAAATCCCTTTTATTAGGCGCCCAGATAGAGGGGTGCTTTGGGGAGGGGCAGGGTAAAGGGTTAAAAGCTCTGAGCCTGGGCCCCAGGGCTCAGGTGGGGTCCAGGGAGTCCTCAAACAGGCTAAGGAGGTTCCGGGGCTCAAAGGCAGGGAAGGATCCCTGAGGAGCTGTTGGGTCAATGTCACTGAGGTCCAGGGAGTCCCTAGGTAGGGGAGAGAAATGACACCCTGAAACTGAAGCATGCCCATGAGCCCCTGTGCAGACCTGTGGTGCCCTGGGCTGACTCATGCCAGCACGTACCTGTTCTGGGGGGCAGGAGGACTACTGCTGGGGGTGGAGGTGCTCCCAGCAGTCCTGGCCAAGTTGGCGTCTGTCGAGAGCAAGACCCTGCATGAGGGAGAGAGTGACAGAGTGACAAGGGGCGGGCCTCAAAGTGGGGAGGCCAGGGCAGTGAGATCAGCAAAGCTCAGCCAGGGACAGCAAGGACCACAGGCGCATGGATCCCTGTGAACAGCAGCCTGAAGGCTCTCTGCCTACGCCCTTGACCCCGCCCAGGTTCCGCAGCCACCTCATTCCCTTTCCAGGATGCCTTCTGCTGAGCTGGCTTTGAAGTTGACCTTTGGTCAATGCAGCTTATCTGCTGCTTCACAGCCACCCTAAAGGGTGACATTGCCATATAAGGAAGAGGTGAATGACATATTACTGCTAAGAACTGTGCCCTCCATCCCCTGCAGGCACGCAGTTGTCCTTCACAGCCCTCCCCGCACCCTGACCCTGGTGGCTGGTCAGCTCGAGGTGTGGTGCCCTAGGTGAGAAGCCGCCCCAGCTGTGAAGTTACCTGTCCTGCCCTTGGCAGTGGGCTAAGCCACCACGGCAGATCAGTACAACAAGAACTGGGTCCATGACCCCACCCACCACCTGTGTTACCCTGCCCCCCTACCTCCCGCCCCACAGCTCACCCACCCAAAGCTGTCGTCCCCCCAGGTGCTGCAGAAGGTGCTGTCCAGGGGGAAGCTACAGGATGGTGAGCCGGGCGGCGTAGCCGGTGGGCCTGGAGGTTGCAGCCATCGGGTAGGGTGGGTCAGCCCGTGGCAGAGCCAGCACAGCAGGACGAGCAGGGCCTGCAGGGGAGAAGGCCAGGGTGGTGGATGGGGCCTGGCAGGGAAGGGCAGCCTGTCCCAGGGCTCCCCCGCTTACCTGGCACAGTGCCCACCCTCGGCTCAGGGTTTCAGTCGCCACACACCACAGGGCACTCCAGAGCCTGGGCTCCCTGAGCATGGGCAGGGCCAGCAGCGCTTCAGCCGTGGTCCGCAGACTGGGGTCCGGCTCCAACATGATGGTGAGGACAGCAAGCAACTCGGAGGACAGGCCTGGGCATGGGGCAGGGAATGTCACGGACACCCCTAGGGGCCACTCTCCCTGTGGCAGAACCCCCTCCTTGCCCCCACTCACCTGCAGTGAACTCGAGGGGCAGGCAGCCCCGGCGCAGCTGCTGCCAGCCCTCCCCGCCGCGGGGCAGCTCCATGTGGCAGGCCACTTCCAGGATGGTGAGCCCCAGGCTGGAGAAGGGGCATGGACAAGGGATGGGGGGCAGGGTTGGCCCAGGGACACAGACCCCAGCCCCAGAGGAAGGTGGGAAGGGAGCCGGGAAGCCTGCTGTAGGCCAGGGAAGTGGGGGAGAGGGGGGTAATGGTGAGTCTTCCAGCTTTCAGGGACGTTCCTGATTGATCTCAGTGTGCACCCCCTCCCCGGGGAGGGATCTCACCAGGCCAGCCCATGATCAGGCCGCGGTAACTAGTAGGGCTGCTGCTGCTGCTCTTGGGGGTCAGTGGGCCGATTCTAAGTCAGCAAGCCCCGTGACAAGAGAACTGCCTCAAGGGCTTGCCAGGCCAAGTGGCTGCTAACGGCCAGCCTCTGCGTCACCAGGGAAGCCTTCACCCTCTGCACGCCCAGGGATCCTAGCACTGCTGTTGATGAGCCACGAAGTGCAATGCATGCCGCCAGCCCGGGCACCTCTGGCACCCATGGGTCGTGGGTGAGTGCCCTGGCAGTCCCCTCCCCACTGCAAAGGGCCACCTTGGTAAAGCACTAGGAGGTGTTGCTATCTATAAAGGTCCCAACTGAGAACCTCCCTCGGCTCTCAGGTGGGCAGACCCTCCCAGACCCTGGACACAGGACTCCATAGCGTTCTTGCCTTGGGGGTGTCTCCCCCTCTACTGATCCCCCTGGGAGGACACCTTAGACCATGCTTCACCCTCACACCCTACCCTCACCTGAATATGTCGGCCGCTGTCCCATAGCAGCCCTGTAGCAGCTCAGGGGCCATGTAGCGGGGGTCCCCCTCCTGGGCGTCACCTCCGGCCTCGCCCAGCTCCACCAGTAGCCCAAAGTCCCCTAGCTTGCAGTGGCCCCGGGGCCCCAGGAAGATGTTGGCTGGCTTGATGTCTAGGTGGGCCAGGCCTTGGCCGTGCAGGTGGGCCAGGGCCAGCAGAGTGTCGCGCAGGTAGGCCCAGACCTGGGCCTCGGGCAGACGGGCGCCTCGGGCCTCACAGTGCTGCTGCAGGCTGGGCCCGCACAGCTCCGTCTGCAGGTACAGCAGGCCGCCCTCCTCCCAGGCGCGTTCCAAATGCACACAGCGTGGGTGTCGTCCCACCTTCTCGTGACCGCCCACCTCGGCCAGCTTTCGGGCACGGTCCTTGGGGCCTCGGAATGGCGACATGGAGCGCTTGACGGCGTACAGCCGGCCATCCTCCTTGGAGCGTACCTGGAAGGAGGGAATGGGCACCTACGGTTGAGGGTGTGCCAGAGAGACCACCACTGTCTGGGGGAGTCGGTTTTATCTGCTGGAAAACTGTCGGGCAGAGGAGCACTGTCCTGTATGTTTACAGAAGCTGACCGCCTCATCTTTGTCTCACAGGGCAGCTGGTGGGCTTGAATCACCCGCCTCTCAATGAGCAGAGCCATGCTTAAACCCCGCTTCACAGGGCTCCTGGAGGCAGGTCGCAGTGGTATAGGACCCAGCAGAATGGATCTCACTGTGCGGCATGGTAGTTACACGTACTCACCTGCTAACCACAAGGTCGGCAGTTTGAAACCACCTAAGCACTGTGGAAAGGTTTTCTTCACCCGTAAAGAGTTACAGTTTCAGAAGCCCATAGGGGCAGTTCTACCCATCCTATCGGGTCATTATGAGTCGGAAATGGCTCAATGGCAGTGAGTGATCTCCATGAGCCGACAGCTTCCCTAGAGAGACCCTAACGTAAGCGGCAACAGGACACCCAGCAATACCCCCCAGCAGGCCTGTAGGGCGGGGGGGGACAAGAGCAGAGAGGGTGGCCGTGAGCACCCACAGGCAGAACCCCTAAGACACCCTATGAAGTGGGAGAATGGCTGCCGTCAAAACAAAGCATTTCTGTTCACCAGGGCGAGAGATCTAGAAGGACCAACTCCATCTGCTGCAAAGCCCAGTGGCCCAGAGAGAGGCTAATGCAAGTGCTGGACTGTGTGTGTGTGTTTATGTGTGTGTGTGTGTGTGTGTGTGTGTGTGTATATGCGTGTGTGTGTATGTTAGGGGGCAGGGGGAAGGGCTGATGGTGCAGGGGTTAAAAGTTCTGCTGAGAGCCCAGAGGAAAGATGGGGCAATTGGTGACTGCAAGTTTTACAACCTTGGAATGACCCCGTGGAGTGGTTCATCGTGGAGTGGAGTTGGAATTGACTCAACTACAGCAATAGCTTTCTTTAAAAGGATCCCTGGTGGCGGAGTGGTTCGGGCACACAGATGCTAAGCAAAAAGGCCAGCGCAGAGAAACTCCCGGCCGCTAGGAGAGAGCAAGAAGAGGCTTTGTGTGTAGAAGCAGCCTCAGGAACCCACAGGGGCAGTTCCACACAGTAGCCTCCAGGGGCGCTATGCGTCCGCATCCCCGGCTGGACTCTGGGTCAGCTGAGTACACTTCTCAACAACATTGCATTCATGTAGAATTTGGGCAAGCCGATCAACATCTTACAGGAAATATAAACGGCTGGAAAAGAGGTTTTCAGTGGGGGGGAGGCTGGCAGACTGAGCCCCTGCCAGCTCAGGGTGGGCTGGTGGGCTGGGTGGGACTCATGCTCAGTAGGAGGCTGGCTGGATCACTGAGAACCCGCCAAGAACCCCAGCGCTGGCTCCAGGGAGGGGAAGATGTGACAAGCTCTGGTCAAGGGGAGAGTGTGCGCCCAGGAGGTCGGGGGTGGGTGGTGGGTGGGGAGAGTCTGTCCCAGGGAGGTGCTGGGAGGAAGGAGACAGCCCCAGGGAGGGAGGGAGACAGCAGCCCAGCCGGTCCCACCCACTCACCTTGAAGACCTCCCCGAAGGAGCCTCGGCCCAGGTGGCCCAGCTGCTGGAAGCACTGCTGGAAGAAGGACTCGGGCCGGCTCGGGTCATAGCGGGGGCTCTTCAGGGTCTCAGAGGCCTTGCCCCGGAAGGACACACCACAGGGTCGGGGCTGATGCCAGCCTGGTGTCCTCGAGGGGAAGAGGCGGCTGATGGGGACGCTGCCCTTGGCTGGGGCCCGAGGTGGGAGGCTCCGACTGAGCCGACGGGGCCTCTTGAGGGAGAAGCCAGGTTCTGCGTGGCGGAAGTAGGCGGGAACTGGGGCCGGGGTACCACTGAGGGGTGGCGGGGTGCCCTCCGCCGGCACGGGCATGGCTGGCGTGGGAGGCCCTGTAAGGGGCAGAGAGCAGAAGCTGAGCACAAGACAAGGTGTCCACTCAAACAGCACCATATCCCAGCACGAGCGGTCTCGTCTTTACTTTCGAAGGCTGAGGGTGGGGAGCCCCGACCAGGAAAATGCAGCATGTCAGGAACATACACAGCTGTGCTCAAGGAAGGCCCCGAGTTTGGGAGCAGACAGAGGCTGAGCTCAGGCACACTGCCACTGCGTCCCCAGTCCAACACAAGCAAGGGAGTCCCACACTTGTCTTTTGGTTCCCCAGTGCGTGAAGTTGAAGTTACCTTTACCAGATACTGTCGTCCGTGGTCGCCCCGGTGGTGGAGGGGGTCAGAGGACACAATGCGAAACGCAAGGTCAGCAGTTTGAAATCATCAGCCACTCAGAGGGAGAAAGATGAGACCCTATGGGGTCTCTGAGTCAGAATTGACTCGATGACAGTGAGTTTGGTTTGGTAGTCTACCTACGGTGGCCCAGGCCACCATAGCAAGTGCTGGACTGCTAACTTCAAGGTTGGTGGTTCAAACCCAGAGCCACTCCAGGGGCAAAAGAAGAGGCTGTCTGCTCCTGTGCAGCCTTGGAAACCCTATCATAGGGTCGCTGTGGGTCTAGAACCCTCCTCGTGGCGGCAGTGGATTTGGGGTAGTGGTTTTTGGTAGTCTATGAAATGTCTGAAAACACGGTGAAAACGTTCGAGTTGGTGAGACCTGCCCCACCTTGTACAGAGGCGAACTGCTCATCCACTGTGAGCCGCTGCCTAAGTTTATAGTCAAATCACGTCAGCAGGAAATAGTAACTTGGGCCCACAATCCGATCCTTTCTATGAACAAGTACAGCTCGGATTGCCCGCCAAACCGGCTCGCTTTTTTTAAACTCATAAGACAAACAAAACCCAAATCCAAACTGCTAGCACCAACAGCACTGGCCAGCGCGGTGAAATGCATCTGTGCCCTGTAAGTTGGTGGAACTGTTAAGAACACATTAATTAATTAACCTTAAAAAAAATGGGGGAGGGGGGAAGCCTCAAACACTGACCTCGTGAGCTGCCCTCCCAAAGGAGCCCAACCGTAATTGGATCTGTCTGTGGCGCACTGAAAGAACAGCTGTGCCCAGTTGGTAATGAATGGAGCCCAACAGCGGGGACTGAGCAGGTACAGAAGTAGCTCAGGAGGACCTGGCTCTAAAGGACCCTCCCATCCTGGGAACCTGTTGCACTTGCCCAGGATGGCGTGTACACACACACACACACACACACACACACACCACCCTCCCCCCACACACACCTCCTCACTCTCCAAATCATCCAGCCCGTTACTGGGTGGTACAACTGGCTGAGCCTTGGGATACTAACTGTAAGGTTGATGGGTTAAAATCCATGGGAGGAAGGCCTGGTGATCTCCTTCCAAAAGAGCACCCTGGGGAGCAGTTCCACTCTGCACACACGGGGTGGTCATGAGCTGGCATCGGCTCCAGGGCACACATCCAAGCAGCTCGCAAACTCCAGGCCCAGTACAAAGAAGAGCCACAGGTAGGCTCACCACAGTCAGAGTGCTGACCACTCAAAACAAGGAGAAAATCTTGAAAGTAGCAAGAGCCAAAAGCCTGGTCACTCCGGAGAGCCGCCTCCCAACAAGTTCAATGGCTAACTTTTCCTCATCAATAGTGGAAGCCAGGAGACAGTAGGACGACAAAGCCCAAAGGAGTGGGGCGGAAGGAAAAACTGACAAGGAGCAGTAGCAAAGGTGAAAGAATATCAATGTATATTTCTCCTGATTTAGGGGGAAAAAACAAAAACTCACTGCCATTAAGTCAGTTCCAAGTCTGGGATGGGTAGAACTGCCCCTGTGGGTTTCCAAGGCTGTAACTCTTGATGGGAGCAGAAAAGCACTGTCTTTCTCCCTTGGAGTGGCTGGTGGTTTAAAATTACTAATCTTGCGGCTAGCAGCCCAATGCATGACCACTATGCCATCCGGACCCTCTATTGATGTAGAAAACATGTGTGTAAAACAACAGGTGTGTAAAGTAGTACGTGGGGCTTTTGGAGAAATGTAGTAGGTTTGCAAACAGTAAAGGGAGGTGTGTGAGAGCACAGGAGAGCTAAACAAATGACACTGGACGGTCCCTCAGATCCACATAATTGATAGAGAACCAGAAAGGTTACATCAGAGGGTGACAAACTCTGTAAGCACACCCTCACTGTCCTGTCTCCTCTCAGCTTCCTTAAGCAGGCCTAACTAAATGCGAAGGTGTCCCATGTTCATGAAGACACACTGAGCTGAGAGGACACTGTTATCTGACCACCTTGACCTACAGATTTTCAGGAGTTAAAAAGATCCTAAACTTCCCCCAAAAAAACCAAGGGACCTCGAACAGCCCAAATGATCTAGAAAGAGAGGGGCAAAGTTGGAGGGGACACACACACACACCGATTTCAAAACTTGTAACAAAGCACCAGTGATGAAGACAGTGTGCTGTTGGCACAAGGATAACCATGCAACACAGAGAAGAACCGAGCATCCAGAAAGCAGTCCCTCGCATTCACAGCCTATTGACTTCTCTACAAGGATGACCAGACCATTGCAATATATGGCACTGGTATAACTGGAGAACCACATGCAAGACTCATCGGTTTTTTTCATCTCAGTGTGAATATCTGTGCATGTCATGGCCAAAATATGCATATGATTGGTTTGGGGGTGCTAGCCCACCCCCACAGAGGTTGGCCTATGTGATTGATATATACCATATGACCCATCATCTGAGATATTCTGAATTCCAAAATACACTTGGCCCCATAGTTCTGTAGGTCTGGAGTTCCAATCTCAGGACGCTCTAAACTCAGCATCATAATTTAGTCTCTTAGCAACAGCGTAGTGACTCATAAAATGGGAGAAGTGCTCCTCAGGGTTTCCCAGACCATACATCTTCACTAGGTGGGGGCAGTTTCATCTTTCTCCCAAGGAGCAGCTGATAGGTTTCACCCACTGGGCTCTCGAGGTTTCCAGCCTGACACTTAACCCGCTGTGCCACCAGGACTCCTGCTGGTTAGGCCTGGTCAATATGAGGGGGCTTCAAAAAGTTCGGCATTCTGTGATGCTCACCTTCTCAGCAGATCACTGAAGACAAAGCAGGTGCATACAAAAATGTGGTGAAGAAAGCTGATGGTGCCCAGCTGTCAAAAGATATAGTGTCTGGGGTCTTAAAGGCTAGAAGAGAAATAAACGGCCATCTAGCTGAGAAGCAACAAAGCCCACATGGAGGAAGCACACCAGCCTGTGTGATCAAGAGGTGTTGATGGGATCAGGTATCAGGCATCAAAGAACAAAAAAAATCTTATTGAGAATGAGGGGCAGTGTGGAGTGGAGACCAAAAATCCATCTGTAGGCAACTGGACATCCCCTTACGGAAGAGTCTCAGGGAGATGAGCCAGCCAGGGTGCAGGGTGCAGCAATGATGAAATTCAGGACAGATAAATCCCTCAGGACCAGTGGTGAGAGTGGAGATGCCGGGAGGGTGGAAGGAAGGTGGGGTAAAAAGGGGGAACTGATCACAAGGATCTACATATAACCCCACCCTGAGGGACGGACAATAGAAAAGAAGGTGAAGGGAGATGTTGGACAGTGTAAGACATGGAAAAATAATAATTTATAAATTATCAAGGGTTTGTGAGGGAGGGGAAAAATGAAGAGCTGATACTAAGAGCTCAAGTAGAAAGCAAATGTTTTGAGAACGATGAGGGCAACAAATGTACAAATGTACTTGACACAATGGATGGATGGATAGATTGTGATGAAAGTTGTATGAACTCCCAATAAAATGATTTTTTTTTAAGTTGAGAAGTTCACTGATTGTTTCCCTTTTGGTTTTCCATGAATTCTGAAGCTCCCCTTGTACTTTAGCCTTCCCAAAGCACTGACAGTTAAGTGACTAGCAGTAAACCTAAGCCATTGGACAAGCTTCCCTAATGAGGAAAGACTTGGGGATCAAGGAATAATTGTACTCTGCCGCTCCAGGTTCCTAGGAGTCAGGGACAGACTTGATGGCAGCCAGCAACATTATTTCTCTCTCTCTCTCTCTCTCTCTCTCTCTCTCTCTCTCTCACACACACACACACACACACACACACACACACACACAAGCCCTAGGTCCAACTGTAAGAACACCCGGAGTTCAGTGGGCCCCCATGGAGCTGCCTGTTCCCTATTGGAGCAACACGGCTGTCACTGTTGCTACAATGTAATAACAAAAACAAGAACATTCACAGTCATCCCATTTGGCCAGGCCACAATGTAGCCCAGGAGCCCAGCACCCAGCAGGGGACAAGTAGGCAGCAGCTACAGCTAGGGCAGGGCAGGCCAGGCCTGGGGAAGTCACAGGAAGGGCTCCTCCCATACCCACACACCCCATACACCTGAGGACAGGATCGTCCACCTCAGGAATCGATCCAGGGTTTTTCACAGTGAGAGGTGGGGATCGCTGGGCACCCCCTTGGGAAGCGGTTAGAATTACAGCCTTCAGGGCCAGCTGGGACATCTCTGGGGATCCCACTGGGGCGCCTACATCGTAAATCCGTTCTCGGGCCCCACCATTGCAGTTATTCCTTACCTTCTAGCACCATGGCCCAGCCAGCCCGGCCTCGGGGGAGGGGTGGGGAAGGGAGAAGTCGCAGAAGCTCCTGGGTGAAGGATTCCAGGGTGGTCCTGAGCCCAGGCCGGGTTGGGGTGACGTCCGCGGCTTCCGGGGGTCCTCACCCACTCACTGGGCCTCGCATATCTGCTGGCCTCGGTCTGCTGCGCTAGACTGTGAGTTCCTCCTGGGCAGGGCCACGGCTGAGTCACCGTGGGCGGGGGACGAGGGGGGGGGACCCTGGAGGACAGGAGACAAGTTGTCAAGGGGGAGGGACTGTCATGCGGGGAGAGAGAGAACGCACCTGGATAGCCGGTGGGCGAAGCTTTCCTTGGGGAGGGCGTTTGGCTCCCAGATGAGGGCCAGCCAGAGTCCTAACTCCGCCGGCCGGCGGAGCCGGGGACAGGGAGAACCCGGGGAGGGGCTCGGGCGGGGGCCCTCCGGGCAGGGTCTCAGCTCACCTGGGCGGGTGGGCGGAGCCGGATTCCGGGCCGGGCGGAACCGCTGGCACCTTCAGGGCGGCGAGGTGGGCCAGGGTCAGCCGTCAGCCGCTCCAGCCACCGGGGCAGGAGGACCTTCCGGAGGGGAACGGCCCGTGAACGCGCGCGGAGCTGGCTCGCGCCAAAAATTCCAAACCGGCCTCGAGGCCCCGCCCAGGAACTGCGCTTTCACCGCCCCCTCCCGACTCAGCCTATCAGAAGTGCTTAACCTGCAAAGGCTCCGTCCCTCCCGCCCCGGCGTGCGCAACGCCGGCCCCACCCCGCCCGCTCCGCGGCCGCGCGCTCTCTCTGCGCGTGCGCAAGGTTTCCAGGGCGCTCTCCTTGGGCTGAGGCGGCCGGGCTGCATGCCCGAAGAGGTTATTCCTAGCCGGCTGCCGGGGCGCTCCCGGGCGGGCTCAGCCTTGTTGGGTGCAAAGGCGGTGGCCGCAGTGCGCCCGCCGGAGGCACGGTCCCAGGGGAGGGCCACTTAGAGCAAGACAGGAAATCCCGGCATCGTGCAGTGGCCTGAGTGCGCTAGCCCCGCCAAGCCTTCCCACCGGCCCGGGGCTAGGCTCCTAGACCCACGTGCGCTGCGCTTCGGGACCAAAAACCCCCTCCCCCCAGGAAGCTCTCTAGATTACCCGCAGGCGCCTGGTCGCCCCTCCTCACCTGACCGCAGACGGCCTGGCCCCCAGCCCCAGCCTCCTCCAAGGCTGCCCTCCCCAGGCCCAAACCCTGTTTGACCTCTTCCGGCCCGATGACCTTGGCCCAGCCAGGGGGGAATTGGGGGACTTGCTAACCTGCGGATTAGTCTAGTCGCCGGTGCAAAGGAAGTTAATGACCAGACCAGCCTCCCTTCCCCCCACTTTCCCCCACTCAAGAAAGCCGGAGCTTCAGATGGGATGATCAGGGCTTAGCATGTCCTCAGGGCCCCTTGAGGGTCTGAATTCCAAAAGGTCCAATCAAAACAGTGGCTTCCAAGCGCACCTGCTGAGTCAGTTCAAGCAAAGCAGAGAGGTCAGCCCAGAAAATTATGGCGACCAGTTTTGGGGGGATTCCAAAGGGTCATGTTAATCGGCCTTCTCAAAGGACGCTGGGCAACCACAGGGGCTAACAGAGACGAATTTTAAGGTAATGGAAAGCTGCGTTGGTGAGAAAAGGGCCAGGCGTGTTGCAGTACCCATTCAATCAGTCTGTAAGGGCAGCCAGGCTGTAATACAAGAATTGTGTTAGCCCCCTTTTGATCCATTTATAAATTCTATCAGTTTACAAAACAAAACCAAAAAAGTGAAGAAGAATATACAGGTGGATTACGCCTCTGGTGAATCCCTTCTGAACACAGACCAGGGGTGTGCACAGCCTTGTTAGTGCACTGGGAGTGGAGTAGGGCGGATAGAGTTAGGTTCAAATCTAACACCTTATCACTGGATCTCCCTTCTGACCCACTTCAGCACTCTAGTTTTGTTTTGTTTTAAAACATTTTATTAGGGGCTCATACAACTCTTATCACAATCCATACATATACACACATCAATTATATAAAGCACATCTGTACATTCTTTGCCCTAATCATTTTCAAAGCATTTGCTCTCCACTTAAGCCCTTTGCATCAGGTCCTCTTTTTTTTTTTTCACTCTAGTTTTTAATACTCCGGTTTTCCTCTCTTTTGTTGTTAGAATTTTGTTGTTGTTGTTCTTTGGTTTGGCTTTGTATATGGCTTCTGATTTATGAAATCCGGGATGGGTGAGTCTGTAGAAAGTGTAATGGATTCATGGTTTTGGGGGTGTGTGACAAGGGGAGGTTGGAAGGGGGATGGGGAGTTAATAAGGAGTACAAGAAAGAAGAAAATGTTCTGAAATTATGATGCTCGTACAATTCTTTTTTTGGGGGGGTATGATTCCTGATGTGACTGAACGATTGTATGATATGTAGATTATCTTCTCAGTAAAACTGTTTGAAGTAATGATGATTGCACTGGGAAACCTCCTCTTGCCAAGCAAGTAGATCCATCCCCAGCTGTGCAGGGCCACCTCTGTGGCCACAGCCCCAGGAACCCTGGACTCAGGCCAGCTGCCAATCCTTGGGAGCGATTCAAATTCAGAGCGATTGAAAAATCAAAAATGGTTTTGTTTTGTTTTTTAATTCTAACGTAGGCTTCCCATGGACAGATGCCCACTCAGGGAAGGGTTATAAGACAAGGTTTAATCCACCCTACAGGCCTGATCTGACCCTTTCTGACTCCTTTTTGCTTCCCAAACGCAGACAGCATTTAAGAGGAACATAGTGATGAAGACGCCCCAACTGCCCTTCTGATGGCTGTAAATAAAGAGCAGGGTCTCTGGGAGAGGAGCTAGAGGCGGGCAAACACCAGCTTCAGAGGGCCCAGTCTTGGGTGAAGGACATGTAGAGAGAAAATAGCTGCATGTTTTGATACTTTTAAGTTTCTGTGGGTTTTTTTTTTCCTTTTTTAGCAATACTTTTTTACTTACCCTCATAAGTTCATGAAAAGCATTTTATTTTCCTGGTATGGGTCAGAGGCTTCAAAAAACTTAATGGGGGGGAAATTCCGTTCTCTTTTCATTCTATTTTTTTGGGAAGCCATTGCATTTATAGGTATTAGCTGATCCCCACCAAAGCTGATCCCCACCAACCCAATGGGTGCTTCTTTGCCCCCATTTCACAGTTGGGAAAAGAAAGGCCTAGAGAAGGTGTCCTTCCAGTCTCAGTGTAGGTGCTGCCCAAGGATGACAAGCAAATTCCCGAAACATTCCATATGTTTTGCAAGGAGCCCTGGTGGCATAGTGGTTAAGAAATGGGCTGTTAACTGCAAGGTCTGCAGATCGAAACTACCAGTGGCTCTGTGGGTAAAAACCGGGGTTTCTAATCCTATAAGGACTTATCACCTCAGAAACCACAGGGGCAGCTGTACACTGTCCTATAAGGTTGCTGTGAGTCAGAACTGGTTCTGTGGCCGTGAGTTGAGTTTGCCCCAGCAAGAACAAATGAGCTATTTTCCTCTAGATTCCTGCTGTCTCAGTTGAAACTGCCGTTGCCCAAAACAATCTGCAGGGCTCCTGGCCCATCCAGTGCTTGCATCCTCAGGCATTGACCAGCACTGGGGAGAGACCAGCTGGGTTAAGCCCAATGGCCAGATTGAAATCTACACACATACATACACACAACCATTGTGTTAGCATATCTGGCAGCCACAGCCCCTGTGACTCAGGCTGGTCCCTGGTTGGAGCCACCAGACAAGTCCCCAGAAAAGGCCTGCCAAGCAAGTAGATCCATCTCCAGCTGTGCAGGGCCACCTCTGCGGCCACAGCCTCAGGAGCCCTGGACTCAGTTCAGCTGCCTATCCTTGGGAGACTAATTCACAGCGATTTACAAAAACAAAAATAGTTCTTTTTGAATTCCAAAGCAGGCTTCCCATGGACAGGTTCCCACTCAGGGAAAGGTTATAATACAAGATTTAACAGATGAAGGAGGTGGGCTGTTGGGTCCCAGACCTGGGAGACTCCCACCCTGCTCTGCTACTTCGAGCTGTGTGATCTGGGGCAAGTTGCTTCATGTTTCTGAGCCCATTTCCACATTCGTAAAATGGGCATAACAATTCCTCCCCCTCTTCAGCTGTGAGCCTTCAATGAGAAAGTACCAAAAAAAAAAAAAAGAGAGAGAGAAAGTACTTGATACATAGTAGGGGTTTCCCCTCTGTCATGGAGTCGGTGCTGACTCATAGGGATACTGTAGGACCTGGTAGAACTGCCCCTGTGAGTTTTCAAGACTCACTCTTTACAGGAGTAGACTCCCCTGTCTTTCTCCCCAGTGGGGGTTACTCCTTGATTAATAATAGCAGTAAAATCAGAACCACACCCAGGGCCATGGAGCAGATTCTGACTCAGAGAGAAACTCAATGCCATCAATTCTGGGGAGAGTAGGACTGCTTGTTACAGGAGTAGAAAGCCTCGTTCTTCTCCTGTCAATCACCTGGTGGTTTCGAACTGCTGACAGTGTAGTTAGCAGTCTACCACACAACCCACGATGCCACCAGGGACCGTGAATTGTCCTGGGAACAGAAAGCCGCATATTTTTTTCCTCCCGTAGAGCAGCTGATAGTTTCGAACAGCTGAACTTGTGGATTGCAGGGCAATGCTTACCCCCCCTACACCACCAGGACTCCTATAATAACAGAATCAAACCAACCAACCAAACTCGCCACCATCAAGTCTATTCCAACTCATAGCCTCGTAGCGATCCTCTAGGACAGAGTAAAATTGCCCCTGTGGGTTTCAGAGACTATAACTCCTTCCCGGAGTAGAAAGCCTCATCTTTCTCCCACGGGACAGTCTCCCACGGGACAGTCTCCCACGGGACAGTCTCCCACGGGACAGTCTCCCACGGGACAGTCTCCCACGGGGCAGCTGGCGGTTTCAAACCGCTAACCTTTCAGTTTGCAGCCCAATGCATACCCCACTGTGCCATCAGCGCCTCCCCCTCTCCCAATATTACAGTAATACCCTTATTTGTATAGTGTTTTCAAAGGCGCTGAAGGAGGGGGCTGTGGCACCATCACCCCTACCCTAGGCCTATAAGGTTATTCACCAAAGCGCCTAGCAGGGGTATGGTCCCAGAGGAAGCCCCTCAACCGCAATCCGGATAGGCTCCCCAGGGACTCACTCTCCTGGAGACAGAACCGAGAAGCTGAGCCGGCGAGGCGGCGAGCGCCCCCGTGTGCCCTGTAGGTGAAACAGCACGCGGAGCTCTGCTGAGTACCTGCAGGCGCAGCCACTTGGGGAAGTTGCTTACACTCTGGGTAAAGGAGGAAGCTACACAGTAAGAACCATAACTTAAGAAAGACAAGGCAATGACGTCAAGCGGGAACGCAGTGACCCAATAGGGAGAGAGGGTGTTGGGGTACGAGTGCCCATCTAGGGACCAGAGTCATGGGGTGCTGGCTTTGGGGGATGTCTGCTGTACTGGACATTTGCATCGGGAACACAGTCCTGGAGGCAGGCCAAGAGTCACAATTCCATAAGGTTTCACAGGCTGGTAAGCAGAAAAATCAACTGAACAAGTGTAGCAGACCTGGGGGTGCCCGGCAAGGCATCCTAGAACAGGGGGCACCAGGACAGGGGTGCAGAGGTCCCCAAGCCCCTAGTGAGGAGCCTACAGTTCAGTGGGCACCTGGTCACTCCTTCAGCTTCACAGATGTCAAGCAGCCAGCTTGAACTTCTGCCCTGGTCACAGGCAGGGCCATTTTAGGCAACACACAGACATATCCCTGCAGCCTTGTACCTCCGACACCCCTGCTGTCACCTTGTGCTGGGGCCCCTGACCCTGGCCCCTCCACATTGCCTCTCTGTAAGGCAGGGGCACCTGGGAGCAAGGCATGGCTCAGGCCAGGACTGTAGCATGGGCTCTCCCAGCCCTGGGCAGTCTGTGTGCCCTCAGCCGACCCTGCCTCCCTCTTTGGCATGGAAGGGACAGCCATGTGGGGGGTGGGAGGGGTGTTCTTGCAGAGGCCAGGGCTCCAGTCCAGCCCTGGTCCTGAGCGATCTCTATTTGGCCGGGGACCCTGAGCTGGCTGCCATTTCCCATTGGCCATACCAGCACTCCACAGCCAGGTGGTGACAGTGGGTACTAGCATTCCCTGTGGTGGTGGCCAAGTGGGCACCCAGCCTATACCTCCCAGCTGGCCCTTCCTGGTCTCCTGCCACCACCTCCTGGGCCAAGCTTCCCTGGCACCCTACAGGGTGAGTTGAGTATGTCTATATGTCTGGGTTGGCGTAGGGGGCCCTGGCCATCCAAGGTCTGGAAGAGATACCTCCAGGCCCAGGCTGGTGGGGCGGGCAGTGGGGGATTCCATCTCTTGGGCCTCTTGGCTGCTGCCAGGCCAGCAAACACTTGTAGAACAGAGAATCAGCAGTGTGGCATCCGTCAGACTCCCTGGGTTAAATTCTAGCTTTAAGAGGCCATGCCACTCCCTTCTCTGGGCCTCTGTTTCCCTTTCTGTAAACGGGGATCCAAAGCACCTCGCCCTGGTATCCCTGCCATTCCTCCTCTTATTGCAATTCAGCTCACTGCACTGAACAGACACTGCATGTCATTGCACAAAAGCAAAACGAGCTCGCTGTCGTCGTGTCAATTTGACTCATAGCGACCCAACAGGACCAGCTGGAACTGCCCCCTGTGAACTTTCCACAATTGAAACTCTTAAACAGGGGGCCAGTTCACTGTCCCTCAGACCCATTGGAGGGCTGGATTATAGTTAAAAAAACCAACAAACCCTAAACAAATTCCTACGCACACTGCGCATATCTTATTTTGAAGTAAAAAACAAAATGGGGCAAAAACACCCAGCGGGCCAGATAAATGTCCTCGGTGGGCTGCATGTGGCCTGCAGGCCGTAGTTTGAGGACGCCTGTACTAGATAAACATTGCTTTTCTTGAAAAACAAGCGAAAACGCGTGGGCATCAAGTCAGTTCCGACCCATCGTTCCCCTGGAGGACGGAGTAGAACTGCCCATGTGAGTTTCTGAGGCTATCCATCTTTAGGGGAGCAGACGGCCTCATCTTCTCCTTCGGAGTGGATGGTGGGGCTTGGGGCTCATGGTCTATTCCCTGGAAAACCCCAAAGTACACCTGACTCTCCGCATTGCAATCCTCACTTTATGGCGAAGCTTGCAGGAAGGAGAGTTACACGTGTTTCGGGGAAGGTGGTGGAGGGGGGAGCTAAAACCGATGGCCCAGCCTCCAAGGTTGTCCCCTCACCTTAGAGAAGGTTCCAAGGTGCTCAGCCAGAAGTGGTGGCACAGAGGGGACAGGAGCTGCCCTGAACCCAGCGCCTGGCTGGCTAACCTCTAGGCCACCCAGCCTTACTCCACAGGGACCAGGCTCTCCCATGGGGTAGTTGGGACCAGAGGTCCCCAGAGCCAGGTCAAGGTGGGACAGGGCTGCCAGGTGGATACCTGGGTATCTATCCTTGAGCCGGACTGAGATGTCTTGTGCAAAGCTGGGTTGGGAAAGGAGTGGCAGGAGGTGAGTACCCCAGGTGTGTGCCCTGAATGGAAGGGAGAGGGAGCAGCCACAGTGGGGGTACAAGCCTCTCCTGGTTATGGAGGTTGAGGGGTGTCTCAGGGGGGAGTCTGTAGGCCGTGGGCCTGTAGGGTGGTGGGCTCACAGACTGTCCTACAGGCCCTGCTTCCGGCCCCAAGCCTGCCTGGCTGCCTGGCTCAGCAGGCTAGCTTTTCAGCCAGAGGACCTGGGAGGGGCTGGCTGGCAGGGGGCAGGCCAGCAGACAGACTGGGTGTGGGCCCACTTGAGTCCAACACTGGGGGTCTGAGTCACTGCCACCCCAGCCAGCTCAGTGGGGTCCCCAGGCTCCAGAATGTGGCAGCAGGGGTCCAGCCCCGCTCCCCAAACTCCTCAGGCTTACCTCTCCTGCCCAACAACCCCCCAAGACCCCCAAGAGACTGGTCATGGCTTCTAGACACCTGGGTCCCCTCCCCAGCCAGTCCCAACAGGCCTGAGCCCATAAGGCCTCACCCCTCCCCAGATTCTGACCCCTAAGTTAGATATAGGCTTCCTGGAGTGGGGCAGATGGTGGAGAATCCTCGCTGTGTATATGATTCTGGCCGACCCATGGGATGCTGAGGGGGTGGGGCTCAGGGCTGGAAGCCCAGGGAGCCTGTTTGCGGAGGGGCCTGTTGGGGCTTGAGGAATAGCTGGGATCCTAAGGCGGCTGATGGATATATTGTAACAACTCGCCCCATTCCCTGGCCTTCTGCCCCTTTGCTGCCTCTCTGGGCAACACTGTAACTCTGCCTGGCGCCCCTCCAGGCCCCCCACCCACTGGTCCTGGATGCCGCCTTCTCCCCAGCTGCGTTTGGGCTGGGCGGGGGATGCCTGCTCCCCTCACCAGCTGCTGGTGGGGACACTTGAGCCCTCCAGAATGATGCCAGCATCAAGGTGTTGACAGCGTGGAGGCACCCTGGGGGCTGCACAGGGGGGCTGTCCTGACTGCCAGCGCCTGTCAGAGGCCAGGTGGGGCTGGGACTGGACTCCTGGAGGTGGACACTGGGATCTGCAGATGGCGCCTCTGCTACTTACAGTGGGGGTTCTGAGCCAGGACCCCACCCTCTGGGCTCTTTATATGGACAGGAGCGCAGAGCAGAGCTGTCCCACCCCTTCGCCATGGGCAGCTGCTGCCGTGCCTTCCCTGTGGCTCTGCTCCTGCTCCACCTGGCTGCCGAGAGCCTGCAAGGAGGTGCCATGTGGCGGGAGCGGCAAGCAGGGGTCCAGGGGAAGGGGGGGGGCGGTGAATTCTGCGAAGCACAGAAGGGTGGTTCTGGGTCTTGGGGGCTAATGACTCGGTCTCTGGGCTCTCTGGCCCCCCATGAGTCCGAATCCCCTTCCTTCCACAGGGGTACCCCACTCAGCGGCCGCTCTGGGGAAAGGTGAGTACACACTAGGCCCTGGGGTCTGGCTTTGCCCATAGCGGGCTCCACTCTGGACAGGGACAGGAGTGCAGGGTGCCTGCCAAGGACAGCCCAATGCCCCCAGCTCCAGATGCCTGGTGTGGGCCCCGGAGAGCGCCTGTCCACCTTCTGTCATGCAGTGTGGGGGCCACAGGGGAGCCCTGAGGGAGGACATCAGGACTTCTTAGGGGAGATGATGCGGTGGGCTGCGAGATTTCAATGCTGATTGTCATTTGGAGTCTTTAACTCCAGAGATCTGTGGGTCCCCAAGGTGGGCCGTACTCCCCCTGAGCCCCAATCTAAGCTGAAGGAGAGAAGGATTGGGGGTGAGGGGCCAGGAGGAGACTTCTGGGTGAGGACTGTCCTCCAGATCCAAGGCCCTTGTCTCAGCTGCCCTTGTCCCCTGACTGCCATCCCCTTTGGCCCGGAGGGGGCACCACTCCTGCCCTGCGGTCCAGAGGGACTCTCTGTGTCCCCACTGAGTCTGCCCCTCCCCCACCCACAGGCTTGGGGAGCCCAAATGGCTACAGACCAGGTAAACTGGGTGAGGAGACAGGTGCCTCTCAACTGGGGGGCACTCCTGTCACCCAACTTCAGTTTCTCACACCCTCCACACACAGGCTACAGCACCCCCAATGGCCTGGGAGCAGGTAAGAGGAGGCCCCAAAAGAGGGAGTGTGAGGGGCAGGGGACCTCCTGTGGTTCTCCCAGCAGGATGAGGGGTTGGGGGACCCAGGGCAGCTGTGGGAGGTGGGAGGGGGCCAGTCATCACAGAGACAAGCAGGGAACCTTGCTGGAAGCACTCCTCACACCTGCCCAGGTGGAGGGCCCACCTGCAGCCCTAGTCCCAGCCCCTAGATGCCTGCTGCATGGCTGCCCGCCCTCCCTCCCCACCCCCACCCTGCCCACTGAGTGAGTTGTCAGTCATCTTCCTCAGGTGATCTGCCCTGCCCACACCCCAAGTCTTTCTGACCCCACCTGGGAGCAGCCACACACAGGGAGTGGGGTGACAGAACTGAACGTCCCAGAAGCTCCGAAGCACGGGGTCTGGGCCAGGAAGGGGACACAGGGTCCCTCACCTCCTGTGTCTCTCACAGGTGTGGGAAGAGGCATTCAAGCTCAAAAGTGGGGGTGGGCGTGAGCCCTGACCTGGCCCCCTGCTCTCTCCCTGCCCCACTTTCTCTGAACCCCTTCTGCCGCCAGCTCCCCAGGATTCAGCCCCCAGTTGGGAAGACAGCCTGATCAGCCCCAGAGGGTCTCCGTGTCCAGGGTGCCTTCTCTCCCTCCTGCCAGGCCCCACGGGCAGGGTGGGGATGTGGGGGGCAACTCTGGGGAGAGGAGCGGCAGGGAGCCCACCGGAGAGATGAGAGGTGGGGCCAAGAGACTGCAAACTCACTTCAAAGAAGTCCCCAAACTTCCTGCTCACTCCTCCCTCTCCCCACAGGCCTCCCAGCTCACAATGGCTTTGGTTTCGGAGGAGCAGGTACAGGCAGGACTCTTGTGTGTGTGTGTGTGTGTGTGTGTGTGTGCATGTGAGCATGTGAGTGCATGTTTGTGTGGATGTGCAAGTGTGTGAGAATGTATGTGTGAGTGTGTATATGTGTGCGCATGTGTATGTGTGAGCGTGTGTCCTGGAGGGGCTGGGGAAAAGCTCTGAAATTCCCCCCCCCCATTTGCCTGCTCCCTATCTTTCTCAGGTACTGGAGGAGGTCTGAAACCCCAAAAGCCAAGTAAGCAGCCTCCCCTTGCCCCCTGTCTGCTCCCCTCCTTCTCAGTGTCCTGCCCGCCCATTCCCACCCGGCACCCCTCCTCCCCCACCCTGCCCTGTCTCTCCAGGCTTCGGGAACAGACTGGGATCCTGGGCCTTCCCAGGTGCTGTTGTCCAGACTGGTGAGGCGCTGTGGGGATGGGCAAAGGGAGGGGCTCCTGCACCCTTTGAGGGGGGGGTGATGGGTCGGCATTGGAGACACCCATGTCCAGGCGTGTGCTCATGTGTGTGAGAGTGTGCCTGTCTCCGAGCCTGACAGGGGAAACTTGGAGCCCTGCTACTTCACCTCCACCTCAGCTGGGACCCCAACCATCCTCATCCCCTCCTACTCAGAAAGCAGGGAGCCCGTGTGGGCAGAGCTCTGGAACCCCCTCACCTGCCCTTCTCTCTCCTAGGTTTTTTTGGGGGTGTGGAGGCCCAGAAGCCAGGTGAGTTTCACCCCATACCTGCTCCTGCCTGGCTCCTTTCCATTTCTGTCTGTCCCAGCTTGAAGCTCCTGCCCTGCCCCTGTTCTTGCTTCCCAGGTGAGGGTGGGTGCTGGGGGCCTTCCTTCCCCAAGGCAGGAGCCCACCCAGGTACATACATTTGGGGCAGGACTTTGGGGCTCAAGGAACCAGGAAGGGAGAGTGGGTCCTATGGAGAAGGCAGGAGCGCCCAGCTTCTGTGAGTCTCTCCCCACAGGCCTGAGAGGTGGCTGGTGAGACCTCAGTAGTCAGTGAAAAGAGTGCCCAGCCTGCCCACCTTGGCTTTGACCCTGCCCATTTCTCGCCAGGCTCCCTACCACTCCTTCCCCTAGCCTGCTCACCCCATTGCTGAGGCCCTTCTCTGTCTCCCCAGCATCCAGGAGCAGTAACGGTCTGAGAGCAGGAGCCCTGCCAGGTGAGTGAGCAGAGCAGGCATGCTCAGGGTCCTGAGCCCATTCGTAGGAAGAACGGCTAGCTGCGGTCAGTGTCTACCTTTGGGAGGGGCAGTGGCACCCCAGAAGTCATGGGAGCCAGGGACCGCCTCACCCTATCTCCCTGCTCCCTGCCCCCATCTGTGCCATTGTCTGCCTCCTAGGGACGGGCCCCTCAGGACTCTGCAGTGGTCCAGCCTGAGCTTGCTCTTGACCGCTCTGTCCTGCTGGTGCATGGGGTTCTGAGGGTGGGAAGCCCCTCAGGGAGGCTGGCCCATGGAGTCTGACCCCGCCTCAGTCTCTGCACCCCTCCCTCCAGAGCCGTGGACTAGCAGGCCTGGGTGACAGCTGGGGCATAAGCTTGGGTTCAGCGCCCAGAGACAGGTGCCTCTGCCCACCCCCACCCCACCCTCACCTGCTTCCATCTCCCCATCTCATTCTCAGGTATGGGAAGGGGCATGAAGCCTCAGAAGCCAGGTGGGCCCTACCCAGTCCTTTTGTCCCTGTCCCATTGATGGCTACCCTGCCCCTTACCTCTTCCTGCCTCATCTCCCCAGGATTCGGCAATGGAGATGGCACCCAGCCAGGTGAGGGCTTCTGGGCCAGATGGAACTCTAGGGGAAGGGGGGTGGGGCAGAGCTGAATTGGGGTGAGGCAGGCTCAACCTCTCTGGAGACCTGGTGGGAGGGAGCATGACACCCAGCAGCTCAGTGAGCCAGACCTTCTGCCACCTCTGTCCTTGTCCCATCCCCCAAAACACAAATCAGACTCACTGCCAACTGGGTTCAGACTCACAGTGAACCCATAGGACAGAGTAGAGACGCTCCCTAGGGCTTCCAAATATGCCACCTACAGGGGCCTAAACTGCCTCATCTTCCTGCCTGAGCCCTGAGCCAGTCCATGCTGCACCAAGCAGGTGGACACACACACACACACACACACACACACACACACACACACACACACACACACACACCATGAAAGCGAGGGCAGGCCAGGGCAGGGCCTGCCTGGGGTGTAACAAACGCTGTGGGCCACATCCAGACAGGAGCCAAGTGCCCCTCCCCGTTGGGTAATTCCACTGTCACCCAGAGTGGCTTTGAGTCAGAATGGACATTTGGACATCAGAGGGAGTGGGAGAACTGGGGGTGGGGAGGGACGGTGGGCACTGGGAGGCTGTGTGGTTCGGATGGCAAGGGGTGGGGGAGTGGGGTGCGGAGACAATCTCTCTAGTGCTCAGGCTTCTTCCTCCCTCAATGTGTGTGTGGTGGGGAGTGAGGGGTCAAGGTCACAGTGTCCCTTTTAAGGGTCAGCCAGCTCTAGTGGAAGGGAGGGGTTGGGAGAGGCAGGGATCCACAGGGCAGGATTTGATTCGGGAGCCAGGGGCCAGCCAGTTCTCAGCCTCATTGCCTGACACCCAGTCAGTGCCTCCACTCTTCCCCTATCCCCCCTCAAACAGGCCTGGCAGCTCCCAACGGCTTTGGACCAGGTAAGAGCCAGACAAGGGTGGAAACCTGGATAAGAGCTGCTGGGGATAGCCCCTCACCTGCTCCCCTCTCTCCTCTAGGCTTTGGAGGGGGTGGCAAGCCCCAGAAGCAAGGTGAGCCCCACCCATTCCTGTCTGTTTCTCCCTTTGTGGATGCCAAAACCCCAGCTTAAAAAATAATAATAGTTTATAAATTATCAAGGGAGAGGGAGGGGAAAAAAATGAAGAGCTGACATCAAAGGCTCAAGTAGAATGATGATGGCAACAAAAGTACAAATGTGCTTGACACATGGATGGATGGATGGGTGGATTGTGATAAGAGTTGTACGAGCGGGGAGAGTGTGGAGTGGAGATCCAAAGCCCATTTGTAGGCCACTGGACACTCCCTTACAGAGAATCTCAAGGAGGAGATAAGACAGTCAGTGTGCGATGTAGCAACGATGAAACATACAACTCTCCTCTAGTTCCTAAATGCTTCCTCCCCACCCCAAACCCACTACCATGATCCCAATTCTACCTTGTAAGTCTGGCTAGACCAGAGGATGTACACTGGTACAGATAGGAACTGGAAACACAGGGAATCCAGGGTGGATGATCCTTTCAGGACCAGTGGTGTGTATGGTGATACTGGGAGGGTAGAGGGAGAGTGGGTTGGAAAGGTGGAACTGATTACAAGGATCTACATGTGACCTCCTCCCTGAGAGACGGACAACAGAAAAGTGTGTGAAGGGAGACGTCAGACAGGGCAAGATAAGACAAAATAATAATTTATAAATTATCAAGGGTTCATGAGGGAGGGAAGAGAGGGGAGGGGGAGGGAGGGGAAAATGAGGAGCTGATGCCAGAGGCTTAAGTGGAGAGCAAATGTTTTGAGAATGATGAGGGCAATGAATGTACAAATGTGCTTTACACAATTGGTGTATGTATGGATTGTGATGAGTTGTATGAGCCCCTAATAAAATGATTTTTAAAAATATGTCAAAAAACAAAATAATTAATTAATTTATAAAAGAGTTGTACGAGCCCCAATAAAATGATTAAAAATAGATAAAGATTTATAGCTTCAGATGCCCTACAGAGTGTCACTTTAAGACTAAAAAAAAAAGTTGCAATTGACTGGCTTCTGCCTACTGGGGACCCTGAAGGACAGTGTAGTGGCCCCAAGTGTTTCCTAGCCTGTGACTGCAGGGGCTGCTGGGTCTGACCTGCCAGCTTGTTAACTTGCGGGGGAGGTCTGGACCACTGCACACCCCCCCAGGGAAACCCCCTTCATTCCCCCCTGCTGCCTCCCCAGGATTTCGGACCGGGGATGACCTGAGAGCCCAGCCAGGTGAGCCCGGGCTCTGGTCATGCAAGTCTTAGTTCTGAATGTCAAGGAGGGTGAGGGGATCTCCTGGACCATCTCCCCTTCTTTTCCCCAGGCCTTGGAGGAGGCCTTAAGTCCCAGCAGCCAGGTAAGACCCTGCCCTCTGGCCTCCCCCACCCCCGACCTGGCTCATTCATTCCACAAACATCAGGGACCCCACCTTCTGTGGGGGTGCTTGGGACACGCTGGGGAGACCAAGTGGAGAGATACAATAGGGGGGCCCAAGAGGAGTCAGCCCCCCCCTCCACACACACCCCTGAGAATGGGTAGGGCTGCTGTTCGGTCGTTCTGATTGGATGACGCCATGAAAGGCGCTGCCTTGGTGATGCTGGGGTTCAGCCCTGCTGCTAAGCGAAAGCTGGGTGCTTCAAACTCACCAGTGGTTCTGTGGAAGAAAGGGGTGGAAGTCTGCGTCTGC
Source organism: Tenrec ecaudatus (assembly GCF_050624435.1). Taxonomy (NCBI): domain Eukaryota; kingdom Metazoa; phylum Chordata; class Mammalia; order Afrosoricida; family Tenrecidae; genus Tenrec; species Tenrec ecaudatus. Next base: position 109,568,460 of record NC_134541.1, on the reverse strand, counting down.
AGAGACTGACAGCCTCAGAGGAAATCCTGGGAACAGATCTGCTCTGTCCCAGAGGGTCACTTGGAGTCATAATGGACCTGATGGCAGTAGGTGGGTTCATGAGAGGAGGGGCACCCACCAGGAGTTATCTTTCTTGGGGGGGGAGATGTGTTGGGGGAGGGGTGGCTCTCAAGGAGACTCACTATCTGGATGGGGTAGCAGAAGCTCCAGAGAGAACCCTGGACCCCAGAGAGAGGCTGGGGACTTCTGCGGGGGTCCAGCGGATGTGAGGAGTCCATAGTCTATAGAAGGCGGGGGGGGGGGGCAGCTGGTGGGGGGTGGAGGGTGCCCAGGGCTGGACAGAGAAACAGACCCAAAAGGCAAAGGAGCAGACGGGGGCGGGGAACAGGAAAGGAGGGGGCACCAGAACCCGTGGGGAGGGGTGCAGAAGCCCCAGAAAGACAATGGCAGGGAGGTGTGGTCATTGGGAGCCAACTGAGACCTGTGGGAAGGGGACACTGAGGTGGCTCCCTCAGGACAGGGTTTGAGGGTGGCAAGTGGGTCAAAGTGAGAGGGGGCAAGATCTCCCCAGAATCCTGTTTCCAGCCTGCACACACTGGGTACTTTCACACACTGTCCCCCGGAACTAGATGGGGTGGGGCCAAGGAAGCCAACACTGAGCCCTAGGCATGCAGTCCCCAGTGTGGTCCCCAGCACCCCTCTCCTTCCCACAGGCCCCAGAACTCAGAACGGCTATGGACCAGGTAGGGGCAGGGCGGGAGTTCTGGGAGGCCCCCAAATGGGAATCCTGGGTCCCTCACCTGCTCTGTCTCTCCTTCAGGCCTTGGAGGTGGCATGAAACCCCAGAAACCAGGTGAGCCCAGCCCTGTCCCTGGCTCTCCCTGCCACCTCAAGACCCTGAGAACCTTTTCTCATTCCTACCTGCAACCCAATCTGTCCCCCAGGGTTCGAGAATGGGCATGGGCCAGGGGCCCAGCCAGGTGAGTAGGGTCTGGGTGGGCGAGGGGTCCCCTGGAATGCCTCCAGGTGGGGGCTCAGGGATAATGATGGGGAAGGAGGGAGCCTCCGGGATCTCTGGTGTCTGGTTTGGTCACCCTACCTCATCCAGGATCCCAAGCCCCCTGCTTCCCTTCCCTCTCCCCACAAGACCCCCAGCTCAGAATGGCTATGGAGCAGGCACTGAGGGGTTGGGAGGGGTTGGGCTCAGGATGATAGGGTTTGGGGGTGTCAGGGAGATGGGGGGCCCTGGATCCTCAAGCAGCTCCCTATTTCTCCCACAGGCTTTGGAGGAGGTATGAAGCCTCAGAAGCCAGGTAAGCCCCTCCCACCTGCCCTCACCTGCCTTGTCTCTTTCCAAGTTCAAACTCCCTTCCCCTTATCCCACCTCCATCTGCCCTCTAGGATTTGGAAACGGGCTGGGAATCCCCCCAGGTGAGAGGTGGGATATGGGGAGGGCTTCCTGCCTGGGTGTCAGAGGGGTGGGCTGTGGGGAGTGGTGGAGGGACAGACGGGAGGGTTCTGGGTTTCTGACTTGGTCCAGGTCCACCTCCACATTGCCTTCACTCCCCCCCCCCCCGCTCCTGCCCTTCATTCCCCCAGGAGGACCAATGGTTGTAGAAAAAAGGAGAGCAGAGAGCTAACGAATGGGGGAGGAACTGGATGAGGCTTGGAGATAGGGGCCCAGGGCCTTCACCTGATGCCTGCCTTCCCCTCCCTCCCCCTCCCCAGCAGGTTTTGGAGGAGGCATCAAGCCCCAGGAGCCAGGTGAGCAGTGCCCTGGCCCTCTCTTTATTCCTGAGCACCCCACCTCATGCCACCCCCTCTCCCTAGGACTTGGCCCTTCTCTGGGCCAGGAGCTTGGGCTCCTTAGAGCCAGGCCAGGACAGCCTCTCTGGCCCCGCCCCCTGGGGGCCTGGAAGGGGGTGCAGAACCTCAAAAGACAGGCCAGGGCTTCTCTTTCCCCAGCCTTTCTCCTGGCCCTCAGCCCCATTTCCCTCCTCAGGATATGCTAACGGGAATGGGCTGGGCACCCGCTGGCCAGGTGAGACTCCTGGTCAAGCCCTGCAGAAATGGGGGGATGGGGTGGGAGAAGTAAGAGCTGGGGGACCAGGAGGAGGGTTGGGACCTGCTGGGGAGGGGGCTGTATTGAGTCAGTTTGCCCCTTCAGGCCTCATAGGGGGTGTGAAATCTCAGCAGCCCAGTGAACAGCCTCCCCAGTCCCCGCCCTCCCCTCCTCCCCAGCCCCAGTCTTGTCATCTGGAGTAATCTCCCTTCAGACCCCAAGTGTACTGGGCTGGGTTCAGGTGTGATGGTGTTCAGCACCCCCTTCCTGGATGCAGGGGAGGGAGTCTAGTCACCTGAGCCCTGTCCTCATTCCCTCTGCCCGCTCCCACTCTGCACCATTACCCCTTCCATCTCTCCTCCAGGCCCCACCACACAGAATGGCTATGGACCAGGTAAGAGCATGACTGGGGTGCTCAGAGGTCCCAAAACAGGGGCTCCTGGACCTGTTCTGTATCTCCCTCAGGCCTTGAGCCCAGCCCTGCCCCTGCCTCTCTGTCCCCCCAAAGCACTGGGCACCCCCTCACTCACCCACACCCCAATCTGTCCCCCCAGGTTTTGGGAATGGACATGGGCTGGGAGCCCAGCCAGGTAAGTGGAGTTTTGGGAGGGAGGTAAGTGGAGTCTGGGGTGTGGGGAGAGAGTGGTCATCTTGGGTATCTCAAGGTGGGGAGATGGAGGGGTGGGGTGGGGTGGGGGGATGCTAGAGAATAAGCTGGACTCTCCATAGACCCTGGGATTCTGGCTTGGTCCAAGAAGGGGGACCTTCACCTCCACCTCATCCAAGATCCTAAGCCCCCCTGCTTCTCTCTCCCCACAGGACCCCCAGCTCAGAATGGCTATGGAGCAGGTACTGAGGGTTGGGGGTGGGGGGGGAGAGCTGGGGGTTAGGAGGGCAGTGGAAGGGACAGAGGTGGGTGCTGGCCCCAGACTCTGGATCCAAGACCCTTGTAGATGCTTGCCTACTTTAGAGAGGGTAGGACTGGGGAGGGGTGGTGGTGTGCAGAGGGCAGGGGTGAGGTAAAAGTGTGGGAGACAGAGGGGATTCCAAGACCCTAAACGAGGTAAAGGGGAGGCCATCTTTCAGTCCCACCCACACACAGCCTCTCCCGTCCCTTCCTCACAGGCTCTGTGGTCCCCAGGGGCTATGGGCCAAGTAGGGGTAGTGGATGCCAGCAGCTTTGGGGGAAGAGGGCCAGAGGGGGACCCCTGAGTCCCTCACCTGTTCTTCTCTGTCTCCAGGTCCTCGAGGGGGCATGAAACCTCAGAAGTCAGGTGAGTCCTTTCTCTCCGTCAGAAACACTGTCCGTCACCCGGGCGCACATCCCTCACAGCCCCTGTCCTCCCTGCTCAGGGTACAGGCACAGGCTCGGAGCTGGAGCCTTCCCCGGGGCAGGCGCCCAGCCAGGTAAGGAAGGCTTCTGTCAGGAAGGCTAGCAGTCCTGAAAGAGTGGGGCCCAAGGTGGGGTGTAGGGGAAGGTGTATCCTGGGGAGAGGGAGGGGGTTGCGTGAAACCTCAGGAGCCAGGTGTGTCCCTCAGAGCCTGCCTCTCTTCCGGAGACCCTCGAGGGATCCCCACTCCACTGCGCCCCTCATGCCCTGCTCTTCCTCTCTAGGACACCTGCCAGGGAACGGGTTAGGGGTCACACCAGGTGGGTACAGTGGGCAGGGCCTGGAGAAGGAGAAGGGCAGGGTGTCTAGGTCAGCAGGCAGGTGGTGGTTGGAGTTGGACGAAGTCCGTTCAGCCCTGATGTCGCCCTGGTGAAGGGCCTGACAGCTCACCAAAGGTTCTGCAGAGTAAAACAAGCCAAGCAGACACCCCACATGACTGAGTCTGCGCTGGCACTCGGTGGCTCCTTGGGGCTGCCCAGGCCGTCCAGCTGGAGGGAGCAGAATGCGGCATCTTTTGCAGCAGGTGCTGGTGGGTCAGAGCTGCCAGCCTCAGACTAGGAAGGGACTCTCAGGGGGCAGACCTGCCCTGCCCTGAGCGTGGTGACGAGCCAGAACCAAACCCATTCTGGGACAAGCTTTTCCATTGGTTGGTTCTTAAACTGTGTCCCCCCACCCCCCACAGGCTTGAGAGGGGGTGTGAAGACTCAGAAGCCAGGTGAGTGAGGAAGCCCCATGTAGACCCTGCCCTTGGCCCTCCTCCAGACCTCTCACTGCTCTGTTTCTTTATCCCAGGTTACGGTGCAAATGGGCTGGGGGCCCCCCCAGGTGAGGTCACTGATACTGAGCCTGGACCGGGAAGTGGGGAGGTCTCTGAGCCGGGTGGGAGGCTGTCCCTGGAAAGTAGAGGGGCTTGAGGGGCCAATAGCAGGTGCTGCCCCTGGTGCACGTGACGTGTCAGAGCAGGTGGACAGCATGACCACGGAGCCAGTGTCTCCTCTCTGAGGGAGGCTGAACAAGCTGAGTTAGGAGGACAGCGCGGGGCGGGGGCGGGGGCGGGGGAGCAACAGCTAGACTCACTCCCACCCCCTTCCTTCCCCATCTCAGGTCCCTGTAATGGGGGCAGTCCCCCACTGCTCCACCCCGGACTCCCAACTCCAGGATTCTCTTCAGAGAAAGGGGGCAGCTGGGGCCTGAAGTCCAACCCCCCTCCTCCGGAGCAGAATGGCAAGTTCCCAGGTCAGTAAGGGGCAGAGAGAGCTGGGGGCTCACCCTCACCCACGTCACTGGACCTGGCTGGGTGGTGGCTCAGAAGCCCCACCCCCTTCTTCAGTTGTGACTTGTCAGAGCTGAGGATGAGAATAAACTCCGACCCTGGGAGCCCTGTGACCCCCATAAGGCAGCTCCCTTCCTAGCTTGCAGCCCAGCCCTGGCTCACCCCCACCTCCAGGGCTCTCTTCCTAGTCCCCACACCGGCCAGCCAGTGGGGAGGGACAGAAATCTCAGAAAGCAGGTGAGAACCTAGCTACTCCCTCAGCTGCGTCCAGGCCCCTGTCCCCAGGCCATCGAGGCCCCTCCAGCTCATAATGACAGGGCAGGACAGGGCAGTCCCAAGACTGTAATAACTCTGTACGGGAGTAGAAGGCCTGCCTCCGGAAGAGAGGCTCAGTGGTTTCAAACTGCTGGCCTTGCGGATCACAACCCTATGTACACCACCAGGGCTCCCGTGGCCATTCAGAGATGTCCTCAACCCTTCTAAGTGTGTCCCTTCTGGCTTCACGCCAGACTCTGTCTGTCCCTTCTTCCTAAAGTCCCAGATGTCTATCCTTGGTCCCCAAGGAATCAAAGACAGCCTAGCCCCTCCCCGCTGACTCCCACTTCTTGCAGGCTCGCAGCCCCCACCTGGCTATGGGCCTGGAGCAGCACTGGGTGAGCACTTCCCTCTGTGGGGTGAGAGCAGAGGGCAGGGGAGTTGCTGGTGGCAATTCAGGCACACTGGAGCTAGAAGTCTCAGTCACCTCTCTCTGTGACCTCCAGGCTTCGGTGGTGGCTTCCAGCCTCAGAAAGTCGGTGAGCCTCCTGCACGCCACCTCTCCCCCTGGTCACACAGCCCTCTCTGCTTCCTCCTTCCTTCTCCTTCCTGACATGTTGGGCACTGGAACGGACCAACCGGGCACAACGCTGTCTCTATTGAGGGTAGAGTGATAATGGTAGAGAGAAAGGGGAGGTGAGGAAGGAGAGGGTGCAGGGAAGGCTTCCCGGAGGAGGTGACCCCAGAGGTGGTCCGAGAACACATCAGCTGAGCGTATGGAGGGGAGAAGGCGCCAGGTAGAGGGGACCGTCAATACCAGGCCCTGTCCTGGGGGCTGGAAGGATGGCTTCCTGGTCAGGCTAGTTACTACCTTCCCCTTTATCTCTGTGAGCTACATCCCCACCCCCACCCCAAGCTTCCTCCCTCTCCCCCAAGCCCTGCCCTCCCCCCTGCCATTTCTCTCTGGCAGGTTTTGGTTATAGGAGTGGTAGTTTGGGAGCTGCGTTCTTCCCTGAGGCCCGTCCACAGCCAGGTACTTGGCAGGGCTGGGCCCGTGGTTGGGGTCCAGGGCCCAGGGTCCAGTGTTCAGCATCAGCAGGGATTCTTTTTGCCTCCTTCAGGGTTCCCTGGGGCCTTTGGCTTTGGGAATGGTGAGTTGGACTCTTTTGGGGTCAAGAGCAGGGGAGAGAAGGAGGGGCTGCCCCAAGGGTGACCTGGCTTTCCTACAGGGTACAGGAAGGAAGTGCTCACAGACCCCAACGTGGCAGCACCTGCCCCTGAAGAAAATGGTAAGAACTGAGGCTCAGGCATCAGGGCTGCTGGTGATGGGGGCCGGAGAGAGGGAGGGGTCTCTGGAGCATCCTGAATGTCCAGCTCTGGTGTCACTGATCTATGCTGGCTCTTTTCCTACAGGCCAGGTCAACACTGTCAGGGGCTCACCCTGGACCTCCCTCCAGTCCTTGGGGGCCTCCTCCAAGCTGGGATATACAGCTGGGGTTGCCTATGTGCCAGTGGCGAGCCAGCCAGGTAATGTGGTATGTGGCAGAGCATGCAAGACCTGGGTCCAGGGAGCCGTGGGGAGACGAGGGAATGGTAGGGGTGGGTCAGGCGAGCTGAAGCATTTGCAGGGACACATGGGACTGGGGGAGAGGGCAGCAAGGTTGGGGTCCCTGAGCCAGGGCACTGTCAGGCAAAGACCAGTGGAGATTCAGAGTCCTCACTCTCTCCTCTCATCTCAGGGCCTTATGGGCTACTGAGACCTGAGCTGGGTGCTGGGTCCTTTGGTGATTTGGGGGGGTGGGTCTGGAGGGAAGCATGGGTGGGCTGGAGAAGCCTCTAAAACCCTCTGACTGGGTGTCCCTGATTTGTCTGTCTGTTCACTAGGGTCCCCTGAGGGGAACAGCGAGGGCAATGATCTTCTTGGAAATGGTTATGGAGGTGAGGGGGAAACCACTGTGTCCCCTGAAGGACGCCCTGGGGGAGGCACCACCCTTGGGAAGGGTGTCGGGCCCTCTGGCCCTCTGTAGGTTTCTGCCTAGGATCTGACCTCGGACACCAGAGGAGGGAGAGGACAGAACCAACCTTTCCTTGTCCCTAAGCTCCTTGTCCTGCCTGGCAGATCACTGTCCTTTTGGGAAGTGCTGAGCAAGGAGTGACCACTGCTAATCTGGGGGCCTCGGCATCCAAGCCCACCTACCTGCCCAGGAGGAAGGCTAGACCCTGGGCTTGTCACCTCAGGCTGGCAGAATCAATAAAGATTTGTCCTTGCCCCTCATGGTGTGTGTGTGTTGGGGGGGGGGGTGGTTCGGCCTGCAGTGCAGGTGGAGCAGCCTGGGCTTGCACCCTCCATTACACACTGCACCCACTCACTCAATGTGGCCACATGTCTGGTGCCAGGTTGGAGACCAGGAGACTGTGAATGTCTCAGACACACTGGATCCCTCCCCCACAGGGCGAGGTGCTCCCAAAGTAGGGGGGACAACCCTGCCTGGCAGAAGGGACTGGGGCAGGAAGACACACTTGATAATTGGAGTTTTAATTAAAAATCCAAATTTGAAAATTGCCTTTTTATTTATGGTTATTTAGGGGGAGGAGGTGTTCACAGAACACGTCGTCATTTCGGCAGCCAACAATTTATCCAACTTCCCCAGGACTTGTATTTTTGTTTGTTTGTTTTGTTTTGCTTCTCATCTTTCTCTTACTGCATATTACCTTCCCACCACCCAACAGAAGGCTTTGGCTCCCTACTTGGAGGAAGAAGCCACTGTGGTAGGCCAGGTTGACTAGAGAAACAAACTCGAGTGACACTCAGATATGTATAAGAAAGAACTTTATATCACGAAATAATTATTTAAAAATAAAAGAAAGAATTATATAATGAGAAAGCACCCCAGCCCAGTCCAACTCAAGTCCCGAAGACTAATAGGACTAGTCCATAAGTCCCTCCTCAGACTCACGTAGCCACATGCATGGTGCAGAATACTGGGATATCACCGGCCGGTTCGTGCAAAGTCATGAGGATCCAATGGTGGTGGATGCATCTCCAGGACTCTGGCAGCAACCAGGGTCCACCAAGAGGAAGGTGGAGGCACAGAGAGGTGGGAGGTTCCCAGGACTTTCCTTATGAGAAGGCCATGCCCACAAGGAGTTACCATGAGGCTGGGACCTGATTGATAGGCCAGACTCGACCCCTACACTTTTTTTCAGACACTTATCCATCTTCAACTTGATGTGAAATTATGTAACTCCCTAGAAGGAAGGATGGCAAGACTTCGCCTTCCATACGTCGGATAACCTGTGAGGCGAGACCAGACGCTGGGAAAGAGCAACCTGCTTTTGGAGAAGTGTAGGGACAGTGAAAAGAGGAAGGCCCTCATGGAGGTGGACTGACTCAGTGGCTGCATCCATGGGCTCAGGCGTGGGAACAATGGTGAGGATGGTGCAGGACCCTGCAGAGTTTCCCTCGGTTGGGCACAGGGCCGCTGTGCATCAAAACTGACTCAATGGCACCTAACAACAACAACACCCTCCAAGGTCACACCTATCTACCCTCTAGCGAATAACTGATTCTCGCCCCCCTGACCCTCTCACCCTGGATGCACCTGAGGTGGGTGCCCTCAGTCCATCCCGACGCATAGTAGGCCTGGGCACAACCTAAGGAAGCTGTGCCCGCTCCGTTCCATCCTCACCAAGGTCCTGATGCTCGAGCTCATCAGCAGCCACTGTGTACGTTCATCTTGTCCAAGGTCGACTTCTTGCTCGGCATCCATTCTACCTGATGTCCTGCTCCGGGGACTGGTCTCTTCTGACAACATGTCCAAAGTAGGTGAGATGAAGTCTCACCATCCCTGCCTCTAAGGAGCATTCTGTCCATACTTCTTCCAAGACTGGTTCAGTTTGTTGTCCTCTGGTGGCTTGCGTGTTGCTGTGATGCTGGAAGCTGTGTCGCTGGTGTGTCACATGCCAGCAGGGTCACCCTAAGGGAACAGGTTTCAGCAGAGCTTCCCGACTAAGAACTGACTACGGAGAAGGAATAGACTGTTCACTTCTGAGGAAATAACCATGGAAAGCCTTCTGGATCTCCAGGAAACACGGTCCCATACAGAAAGCTGACCCCCTGGCAACATCAAAGTCTGTTTCTTTTGGAATGAAATTCTTTTCTTGAGGAACAGCAGTGGTCTCACACAATTTGTGTCCTTTGGTGACTGGCTAAATTCACTCAGCATAATGTCCTCTCATTAGTCCACACCCTGAGGTGTTTCACAGGACATTGTAAAGATCCATTAACTTTCAATGTGGTTGCTCAGTATTCCATTGTGAGTATGGACCAAGGTTCAAAAGGAAAAAAAAATGCAACTATTGGGGTTGTGAAGCCAATGGTCTAATTTTCCTTCAGTGTTTCCAAGTACCTTCCACAGGCCATTTTCCAGGCTTTTGGATAGAAGGCACATCAGTACATTAGAGGAACCAGCCTTGCCCTCAGTATTGACTGGAGCTTGCAAAACCTGATAGCTGCCTGTGATTCGATATTTGCAGAACAATAATGAAGTTAATGGACTTTGTATCTTCATAGAGGAGGTAAACAGAGGCAGCAGCACCTATCAAAGCACTAGGACTCTTGGAACTGAAGATGGGGGACATCCACAGGACTCCCCAACACTGAAAAAGAGCAGCTACTCATCTCACACTTAGGGGCCCTGTTTCTTACAGCTCCATTTACTGCAAAGACTCCAATCTTTCCCTAGGAAATTACACTCTTTCCACTTTGTCTATTGCTTTGGACTCATTGGGAAATACTTTTGGCTTGGATTTCAGTAATATAAAATCAATACCGACCTTAAGTGCAATTCCCATGGGATCAGAAAAGAAATTGAAATCAGCAAGCAGCAGATAAAGCAAAGCAAAACTAATGTGCAGCACATGGAGGAACAGGAGGCATGCACGCAGGCAGGAAGGTGTGGCCGGCCAGGAAAACCAAGGGCAGGATTTGCTTAGAGCTCTGGGTCCTCCTGCAGGCCGGCTCCAGGAGGGAGGCTGCACAGTCAGAGCCCAGGGGGTTGTGTGGGCCCTGGAGGGTGCTGACCCTTAAGACATGGTGAAGATGCTTAAAGGATTCAAGGGGCTGTGAGGAACTCGGCTCCTTCCTTCTGCCTGATTTTCGGTCGTCAGATTTAGAGGTGGGCCTCAAACCTCCCCCCTCCAGTCTGCACCAAGGTGCTGGTTAGTCCACAGTGAGCAGATTCTGTAAAGCAAGTAGATTCCTCCATCAAAGATGCAGGTTTCTGGATGACACCGACAGCAAGCGATCAGCTGCTAACCTAAAAGTTAGTGGCTCAAACCCACCTTGACCCCTGCTCTGAGCAAGAAAGGCCTGGCCACCTGATCCTGGATAGATTCCAGGCAAGGAGATGCCAGGTAGCAGCTCCACGCTGCACCACACAGGGATGGGGGTGGGATGGGGGGGTCACCAGTCAGAATCACTCCATGGCAAAGGTTTGTTTAGTTATTGGTTTGGGTCAACTTGGAATGCCAGCTTGGAATTTTTGAGAATCATGATGGAATTTTGCTTTTTCCTTGAATGACAGAGTGTTTGTAAAAGCATCAATGGCCTCATCTTTTGGAAGTAGTCGCACTCCAAACTTTCTCTCCTTACTGGAAAACAAAGTGATGGAGACCATCATCTGTCACTCTGGGAATGTATGTGTGTGAAATCCTGCTAAGTGACCTCTTACTGTTCTAACACCGTTCTTGCTGTTAGGTGCTATCTAGAGGTGCGCTAGCTACCTTATGGACAACAGAGGAAACGCTGCCTGAACATGATTCTCCTTGTCCCACTAAACAGACTCAGTGCCTTGAATCGATGCCAGTGTACAGCAACCCTATAGTACAGTATAGGAGTCGCTCCTGTGGGTTCAGGAGACAGTAGTAACTCTTTACTGGAGTAAAAAGGCACAAGTTTCCTTGAGGATAGCTGACGACCTCAAACTGTAAACCTTGGGGCCAGCAGCCCAATTCATAACCACTACACCATCAGGGCTCCTGCTTGTTCTAATGAAAGGCTCCATACCCTAATGTTAGATAAACTGACCACTGTCTCCCCTTTTAAGGACCCACCTGTCATTTACACTTGCTCTAAGGAACTTTAATGCAAATACTACCTAATTTCACCAAACTTTTTTTTTAAGTTGGGATACCATTTTATCTTATCTATGATAGTCAGAAGGTTTCCGTGATTAAGCACTGCTCAGTTAAGCTGCTAAACTCAAAGTTGATTGTGCAAATCCACCAGCCACGTATGTCTGAAGGTGACAGCATCGGAAACCCTATGGGACAGCTGCGCTCGATGCTAGAGTGGCTGTGTGTCAGCATGAAGGCCGTGGGTTTTTGGATAACCGCATGGGAGTTGGCTTAGACTCTGGTCCAGCCAGGTTGGAGGATCTTTCTCACTGGGTGGAGCCTGAACACCACTCTCTGTTTCTCATTGGCTGTCGCAGGGAAGTGGGCGGGGCGGCGGAGCAGTAGTCCTTCCAGCCAGAAGGGGGCGCTCGGCGCGCGTGTGCAGCGTCTGACTGCTGGCTAGGGCGTGTCGGACGGTCGGCTCCTCAGTGGGAGCGGCGGACGTTCCACGCGACACCTCTATTAGTTGCGAGCCGGGGAGGGCGGGGAGGAGAACCAGGCGGAGAGCGCCCCTGCCTTTGATTGGCTGCTCAGTGCCACTCTCGTCGGCCGGCGGGAGCTCGCTGCGGCCTCCAGCCGCACCGACTGCCCATTGGCTGGCGGGGACGTGGAGCGATCCCTATTGGCTGGAGGGCCGTCCCGCAGCGCTCGGTTCTCCGCTGACCGCCAGGCAGCGGCGGGCGGGGCCACGGGCCTGCGGGGGCAAACCTTTCCAGCTGGCGCTTGCATCCGCAGCTGGTCCGCCCAGCGCGTCCTCGAGGCTGGCCTGCCCGCGTCCTTCGCCGACATTGCCACCCGCTCCCCAGCTGCCATACCCACCGATGTCCAGCCTGCCGCCTGGCCTGCTCCCCGAGCCCCCGCCTCCCTGGGCGATCGCTCAGGATAGTCCGCCGCCCAGAGGCTTACCCTTCCCGCAGTACCTGCCGCTGGTGCCCTGGGGCCCCAGAGCGTTCCTGGAGCTGAGCGTGACCAAGCAGTACTTTGAGGAGCAGAAGCTGTGGAGCTATTGGCGTCCGTCCAAGCGCCAGTTCCTGCAGGTGGACCCTGTCGTCATCGCCGTCGCCAAACAGCGCGAGGAACTGAGCAGGCACATGCGCCTGCGTATCGAGCAGCAGCGGCTGTCTAAGCTACCCGCTCCCCCGGAGCCCTTGGGCCGACCGGCCCCGCCCGCGTCCCGAGAGCCCGGGTCTCTGCTCGCCCTCCAGCAGCCCTCTCCACCGCACTTCTCGCTGCTTTGACGGTGAGTCGCAGCCGCCAGGCCTGGCCGCCCTAGGGGCTCCGGGGCACAGTCAAGATGGACTTGACTGTGGGACTTGGGGGTCACTAGCTGCTCTAAGAAGCAGCTCCTTTCAAGCTCCCTTTGGCCTGCACCATGGCCTCCCACTGGGCTACTTGAGCCAGTAACCAACCCAGCTGGGTGCTCATAAGGGACTGGTCTGGGGTCAGGGAGCCAACCCTGTGACAGAGTGGGAGTAGAGGGTGGGAACTCATGTTCAGACTCTGAAATAACGGAGTCTCCTCTTAAACTTCCCGAAAGTCTAGTGGTATGGTCTTTGGCAAGTACTGCCTGCCCTGCCCCTCCCAGTCTTATCATTGTGAGTCAAGGATGGAGACTTGCCTGCTGCTGTTTAAGCCAAAGACACAGGGACACCAGGTTGATTCTAGAAACTCAAGTTTGTTCTGCAAAGCGGCAAACAGAAGCCACAGTGGGCTTGCAACCTCCAAACTGTGTCAAACATTTGGGGAAAATCAAGCCAGCTGTACACCCCCAGAGTACAGCCAGAATGCACCTTAGAGGCTCCGTGGTGAGAGACTGCCTCACATACTTTGGATGTGTCTGTGGGAGAGACCAGTCCCTTTAGAAGAACACCATGCTTGATTAAATAGACGGACAGCAAAGGCCCTCTAGAAGAGGGATTGGCACCTAAGCTGCATCCGTGTGGGCTTATGTGAGAACAATTGTGAGGGTGCTGTAGGACAGGGCGGGGTTTTGTTCTCTGGAGCACAGGGTCCCATGGGATGGAGCCGGCTCCATGATACCTACAGTCACAACATCCAAGTTAACACCTATGGACACTGTGGCTTATTCCTGACTTTCCCCTCCCTGCCCCTCTCACCTTGGATGCTGTGAGGTGGGTGCCCTCAGTCCATCCCGACGCATAGCAGGCCTGTGCACAACCTAAGGAAGCCGTGCCCGCTCTGCTCCATCCTCACCATGGTCCTGATGCTCGAGCTCATCAGCAGCCACTGTGTATGTTTATCTTCTTGCTCGGCACCCCTTCTACCTGATGTCCTGCTCCCGGGACTGGTCTCTTCTGACAACATGTCCAAAGTAGATGAGATGAAGTCTCACCATCCCTGCCTCTAAGGAGCATTCTGTCCATACTTCTTCCAAGACTGGTTCAGTTTGTTGTCCTCTGGTGGCTTGCGTGTTGCTGTGATGCTGGAAGCTGTGTCGCTGGTGTGTCACATGCCAGCAGGGTCACCCTAAGGGAACAGGTTTCAGCAGAGCTTCCCGACTAAGAACTGACTACGGAGAAGGAATAGACTGTTCACTTCTGAGGAAATAACCATGGAAAGCCTTCTGGATCTCCAGGAAACACGGTCCCATACAGAAAGCTGACCCCCTGGCAACATCAAAGTCTGTTTCTTTTGGAATGAAATTCTTTTCTTGAGGAACAGCAGTGGTCTCACACAATTTGTGTCCTTTGGTGACTGGCTAAATTCACTCAGCATTAATGTCCTCTCATTAGTCCACACCCTGAGGTGTGTCACAGGACATTGTAAAGATCCATTAACTTTCAATGTGGTTGCTCAGTATTCCATTGTGAGTATGGACCAAGGTTCAAAAGGAAAAAAAAATGCAACTATTGGGGTTGTGAAGTCAACGGTCTAATTTTCCTTCAGTGTTTCCAAGTACCTTCCACAGGCCATTTTCCAGGCTTTGGATGGAAGACACAGTCAGTACATTAGAGGAACCAGCCTTGCCCTCAGTATTGACTGGAGCTTGCAAAACCTGATAGCTGCCTGTGATTCGATATCTACAGAACAATAATAAAGTTAATGGATTTGGCTATCTCTGTGTTGGAGGTAAACAGAAGCAGCAGCACTTAGGGCTCATGGAAGTGAAGATGGGGGACATCCACAGGACTCCCCAACACTGAAAAAAGCCAGCTACTCATGCCAGAGCTAGGGGTCCTGCTAGCACAATGGTTCAACACTCAGCTGCTAGTTTTATGGTTGGAGGTTCAAACCCACCCAGTGTCTTTAGGGAATGTAGTTTTGGGAACAATCAACCAAATGACACCAATAGAGCTGATATAAAATCAATGCCGACCTTAAGTGCAATTCCCATGGGATCAGAAAAGAAATTGAAATCAGCAAGCAGCAGATAAAGCAAAGCAAAACTAATGCGCAGCACACGGAGGGACAGCCCCAGAAGGCAGAAAGGGGCAGGAATGGAACTGGGGGAGACAGTGATGAAGTGGGACCTTGAGGAGATTACAGCTTCTGATAAGAAATAAAATGTAGCTGTAAAATTGACTAAAAGACTAAAATGCTCAGTGAACTTTCACTCAAGCTCCAGTAAAGAAAACAATACAAGAAAAGAAATGAAAACAATCAAAAAAGGCAAAACCACCTTGAGCTACCAAGCCAGGACAGTCAACAAGAACGCAGTACCCGGATTGCTTCACTTTTTCCTCTTGTAATTAGATTTTCATCCCAGTAATTGGGAAGACAATTCCCTTCCTGCATATAACCCACCCACACCTACTTTACAATGGAAACCAAACAAACCCACTGGCCCTGAGTCCATTCCCCTCCCAGCGCCCCTACATAGGGTTTCTGAGACTGGACATTTTCCTGGGAGCAGACAGTCTTGTCCTGACTCCTGAGGACTGACCGATGGTTTTGAACCTCTGACCTTGCAGTTAGCAGCCCACCCCCTAGTGCACAGCACAGTACAGTGCCACCAGCCAAGACCACCTATGTAACACTTGGAAATGCTGTAAACTTGTGGAGAGTGTGCCCACAGTGATACCTGCATGCCGGTCATGTTCTCGGAAGTGGATGTCTACCTCATTCACCTGTCCTCCTGTCAAAAAACTCACTGCCATTGCGTTGATGCTGACTCATGGTGACCCTGTGGGACAGAATAGAACTGCCCCCTTGGGATTTTTACAGTATAACTCTAACTCTTAGAAAGCCTCATCTTTCTCCCAGGGAGTGGCTGGTGATTTTGTATCACCGACCTTGTTCAGTTAGCAGATATTATAACTCACTATGCCATCAGGGTTCTATCGTCCCATATGACAGGTACATTGTATCATTTGGTTGTGTTTTTTAATGGTTCTGTTTATTTTCTTTACTGTCCTGAGGATGGGTATAAAAGTAATCCAGATCTGTGACTTTCCTATGTCTTGATACATTCACACTCTGGTTTCTCTCCCGCTTCTTACGGCTCCATTTACCACAAAGACTCCAATCTTTCCCTAGGAAATTACACTCTTTCCACTTTGTCTATTGCTTTGGACTCACTGGGAAACACTTTTGGCTTGGATTTCAGTAATATAAAATCAATACCGCCCTTAAGTGCAATTCCCATGGGATCAGAAAAGAAATTGAAATCAGCAAGCAGCAGATAAAGCAAAGCAAAACAAATGTGCAGCACATGGAGGAACAGGAGGCATGCACGCAGGCAGGAAGGTGTGGCCGGCCAGGAAAACCAAGGGCAGGATTTGCTTAGAACTCTGGGTCCTCCTGCAGGCCGGCTCCAGGAGGGAGGCTGCACAGTCAGAGCCCAGGGAGTTGTGTGGGCCCTGGAGGGTGCTGACCCTTAAGACATGGTGAAGATGCTTAAAGGATTCAAGGGGCTGTGAGGAACTCGGCTCCTTCCTTCTGCCTGATTTTCGGTCGTCAGATTTAGAGGTGGGCCTCAAACCTCCCCCCTCCAGTCTGCACCAAGGTGCTGGTCAGTCCACAGTGAGCAGATTCTGTAAAGCAAGTAGATTCCTCCATCAAAGATGCAGGTTTCTGGATGACACCGACAGCAAGCGATCAGCTGCTAACCTAAAAGTTAGTGGCTCAAACCCACCTTGACCCCTGCTCTGAGCAAGAGGCCTGGCCACCTAATCCTGGACAGGTTCCAGGCAAGGAGACGCCAGGGAGCAGCTCCACGCTGCACCACACGGGGGTGGGGGTGGGGGGTGGGCGGTCACCAGTCAGAATCACTCCATGGCAAAGGTTTGTTTAGTTGTTGGTTTGGGTCAACTTGGAATGCCAGCTTGGAATTTTTGAGAATTGTGATAGAATTTGCTTTTTCCTTGAATGACAGAGTGTTTGTAAAAGCATCAATGGCCTCATCTTATGGAAGTAGTCGCACTCCAAACTTTCTCTCCTTACTGGAGAACAAAGTGACAGTGACCAACAGCTGTTACTCAGTAACCACTCAGGGAGTGTGTGTGTGTGTGTGTGTGTGTGTGTGTGTGTGTGTGACATTCTGCTAACTGATCTCTTATTTTCTAACACCGTTCTTGCTGTTAGGTGATATCTCGTGGCTTGCCAGCTACTTTATGGACAACGGAGGAAACACTGCCTGAACATGATTCTCCTTGTCCCACTAAGCCAAAAAACAGGATCAGTGCCTTGAATCGATGCCAATTTATAGCAACCCTATAGTACACTATAGGTGTCACTCTTGTGGGCTCTTGAGACAGTAACTCTTTACTGGAATAGAAAGCCCTGACTTTCTCTGGAAGATGGCTGGTTTCAACTGTAGACCTTGGCGTTTGGAGTCCCTTTTGTAACCACTACACTATCAGGGCCCCTCGTTGTTCCATGGAGAGACTCCATATCCTATTGTTAGATAAACTGACCATCATCCCCCGCTTTTTGTACCCACCTGTCATTTACACTTGCTCTAAGGAACTTTAATGCAAATACTACCTAATTTCACCAGACTTTTTTAAAAGTGGGGTTACCATTTTATCTTACCTAAAGTAGTCTGAAGGACCCTGGTGGCGCAGTGGTCAAGCACTGTTCAGTTAAGCTGCTAAACTCAGGATTGGTGGTTCAAATCCACCAGCCGCTGCTCTGCAGAAAGCCGGAAAGTCTGAAGGTGACAGGGTGGGAAACCCTATGCTGCAGCTATGCTTGATCCTATCAGGTGGGTGGATGTCAGACTCAGCTGGATGGACATGTGTTTTATGACAACCGAATGGAAGTCGCTTAGGCTTAGGTCCACCCAGATTGGAGTATCTTTCCTGAGTCACTGAGGTGGAGACTAATCACCACAAATTAAAAAATCCTCACTGCTTTCTCATTGCCCGTCGTCCCAGGGGAGGTGGGCGGGGTGGCGGCACAGGCGTTCTCGTCGCCAGCTGGGCGCTCCCTAGCTGGGCGCGTGGCACGGCCTGGCTGCCGGCTGCTTGTGAACGTCTCTGCTAGTCGGTGCCAGTGTCTGACGGCCCGTGGAGCCCCTCGAGTAGCCGAGAGCCAGGGAGGGTGGGTAGAAGACCCAGACTGAGCGTGCCACTCACGCTGATTGGCGGCCAGGTGCAGCTCGTGCCGCCCGGCGCTTGCCATCCGTGCTTGGCACCAACCGCACCGCCTCTCCATTGGTTGGCGGCGGAGGTGACCGCTCCGGATTGGCTGCAGTGGCCGGCGCGCGGCGCGTGGTTCTTGGTGGACAGACCCGGTAGCTGCGGGCGTGGACGCAGGACCCTGGGCCGACAAAGTTGGCCAAGCTGGAGGCCCGACTCTCCCGCTCCCGGTCGCATCCGCGGCTGGTCCGCGCCCGTGCCCCCTCGCGCCTGGTCCGACCGCGTCCCCCGCGGACCCCGCCACCCGCTCCCTCGTTGCCGCACCCACCGCTGCCTGGACTGCCGCCCGGCTTGAGCCCCGCGCCACCACCGCCCTCGGCGCTCTCCCTGGCCGCGCTTCCGCCGTTACCTGCCCTCCCTCTGCGGCCGGAGCCGCTGGCCCCCTGGGCTCCCGGCGCGTACTTGGCCTTGCCCGAGCTGCCGCCGGAGGCCTGCGTGCCGGCGCCGTCCGCCGCCGCGCTCGCCCTGCAAGGGCTGCCGCGGCTGCCTGCGCCCACGCCGCCCGCACACCTGCCTCTGCCGGCTCTTCCCGAGACCGCGGTCGCCGCCACCCCAGGGCCCGTAGGCCCACGCGGTCTCCCACCCCTGCTCGCCGAGCCGCCGCCGCTGCCGCTGCCCGCGCTGCCCACTCGGCCCTCACCCTTCGGCCTCCTGGCGCCACCCTCACCCCGGGATCCCTGGCCGCTGCCCGCCTTCCAGCCGCCCCTGCCGCCCCACTTCTTGTCACCGCCTTGTTGGTAAGTCGCAGCCGCCAGGCATTGCCTCCCACGGTGGATACGGGCGCAGGCAAGAGGGGGCTTAGGAGAAGTGTCGGGCGTGGGGGTGACTCGCGCTGGTCTATAAGCCAGCTCATTTGAAGCTCAGGAGGCTCTCTTCCTGGTCCATCCGGCCCCACCATGGCTTTCCGCTGGGCTATTTGAGCTAGTAACCTAGCTGGGTGCTGATAAGGACTGGCCTGGGGGCAGCGTGCCAGCCCTGTGACAGGGTGGGGGTGGGGGGTGGAAACTCATGGTCAGACTCAACCTTCTGCTTCCCGCATTTCTAGTGTGGCTGTGGGGATGTGCGCCCTGCCCCTCCCTGTCCTCTTTTTGAGTCAAGGGAGGGGGGGGGTGTTTGCCTATCATGGTTTCAGCCAAAGACGCAGTCAGAGAGACAGACCAGGTTGATTGGAGAAACTCAGGTTTATTCCATAAGCGGGAGACAGAAGGCAACAGTGGGGCTAGCTACCTGCCTACTGCTTCAAACATTTAGTGAAAATCAAGCCAGCTGTAAAACCCATTGCTCTTTAGAGGAAAGGATGATGAGACTTTGTCTCCCATACTTTGGATATGTTTTCGGGACAGACCAATCCCTAGGGAAGAACATCATGCTTGATAAAACGAGGGAAGCGAAAGCAAGGAAGGCCCTTGAGGCAAGGGATTGACACGTTGACTGCAACCATGGGCTCCCGTGGGACAGTTGTGATGACACTGCAGGACAGGGCGGGCTTTTGTTCTCTGGCACACAGGGTCCGCTATGGATGTCACCAACTTGATGGCCCCTAACATAACATGTGACAGAGAGATACGGTTTTTCAGTCATCACAGCAAAGAACACTCCAAGCTCTGTGACAAAGAAGCCGATTTTGCAGTGCGCACAGGAAACAATGATGTAGCCCTACATTTCTCTGTGATTTCCCAGAGCATCCTCCCCTGAAGCACTGCTCCACTGCCTATCTCCATGGGAGATGCTTCCTGGCTGGCTACCTGTCTTAATGACCAAGTTACTGCCTTCCAAGGGTTAGAGGACCATCCCTATCATTAAGCTTAAAAGGAATTTTTACTGACAGGGAGGGGGGTGTTACATTTTGGCTTTCTCACCACCTCAGTCTTTTTTTTTTTCCCTTTGACCACCTGAGTCTTAAATTATGTGGTATGATTATCAGCAGGCTCACTCTTTCACCTCCTCTACAGAAATGGCTCCTTTGCAAGAGGTCCCAGGAGATGCTGATGGACAGTCGATACTGGGGTCGATACTGGGCTCTGGAGCAGCAGGGTCATCCAGGCATGTGGCTGGACTGTGGTGGCCCCACAGCAGGGCAAGAACACCCACATTGTGAGTTCAGAGGAAACTCCTTCCCTCCCCCATCATGACCTCTTCTCCCCTTCCCTCCCCCACCCCCCAGTTTCTCCACAGCTTGTCCAACTCGGAATAAAGGTTCCCTTTGTTCCCCAGGTGGCCGAAGCTCAAGTCACCAGGAGGCTGCTCTGGAAGCCAGCCACAGGCTGTCAGATTTGACCTTGGGAGACCTTGAAGAGCCTGGGAGGGCAGTTGGTGTTCAACCTGGGCTGTGATGACAAGGCCCACAGAGCAGCCCCAAGCCCACAGCTTGCATGCTCATTCTGACCCACTGCCATCACAGGACCGGGTAGGTCTAGAGCTGTCCCATGAGGCTGTCCATCTTTCTCCCCCAGAGGGACTGGTGGGTTTCCATTGCTGATCCTTGTGCCCCTGGGCTCCTCACCACACATTTTCCTGGGCTTGGGGTGTCAGGCTCAAGGGGAGGAGCCCGCCTTGCTTCTCTGAGCTTCTGCCTGGTCAGATCATGACACTGTCCCAGTTGCATGTCTCAAATGGATCTTCTACTGTCTCCTGGATGTAGGGCTCGTGTTGACAGCCTTATTTTTATTATACTCCCCAAACGCTCTTCAAATAAGGTCCTGTGCATGGGTTACGACTCCGCCATATCCTTTGGGCGCGCCACTGCTCCCCACGTCTGTCCCCCCCCCCCCCGCAGCTGCAGGTGACAGACCTACGATCCTGATCCTGTTCTTTGACCTGTGGCTTCCGCTTGTTCCCGGGGGCCTGGGAGCCGGAACTGTGGGCACTCCTGTGGAATCATAAGTGACTTGTGTTCTGATCTCAGCTGCCTCACTGCCGCCAGGTCCCCTTATCCTCCTCCCCTCAGCGAAGACAGCAGTCAGAGCCGGAAGCCGAATGTACACTCCAAAAAAAAATGTACACACTGGAAGAAGAGAACGTTGCCCACCCAGGCCTCCCCTCCCCCAAAGAAATCTGCAAACTGAGAGTATGTGTTTGTGTTGGGTGGGGGTGGGGGTGGGACGGGACTGACAGCCACTGCTGATAATAAAGTTAATTGTTAGCCCAATCCACTGAATCTGATCTGTTGGAGTTTTTACAAGTGAAACTGCCATTAGGCTGTTGACAAAATGCCCTTGTCCTGAGTCAGTCCAGATTGGCCCCCTGAGGGTTTCCAAACCGGTAAACCTTTGGGAGCACAAACTGCCACGCCCTTGTGGCTGGTGGGCTTCAATCACCAACCTTTCTGTGATCTGAATGCTAAACCACTATGCCATCAGAACGGGGCTCCCTAGTGATCCCCACCGTGTATGTATGCGTTGGGGGGTTGCTCCCAGCAGTGAAAGAGCTTCTGAAAGTGCCTGAAAGGGGGTGAAAGGGGGCAGGGGTCCTGCAGTGGGCAAGCTGGGATGAGCAAGGAAGGGATTGACCCTATCTGCTTACTGCTCAAAAGCACTTGAGATCAAGGACATTTCTGCAATCAAGGCCCTGGGGTGGGGTGCTAGACCCAGGCCTGGCCCTGGGGTGGGGGCTAGTCCAAGGCTTGGAGTCTGATAGAGTCCACTGGCTGCCTCCCCTAAATGGCTAGGGCTCCTGGAGCAGAGAGCAGCGGTAGGCAACTCAGGCGCCAGGTGTTTCCTGGGGGTAATGAGATCCAGATGTGGTTCACGGACCTGGAGAAGGGAAGGAGAAAGGGCTGACTACCCAGGAACAAGACAGTGTGGGAGAGAGACTCCACTACCACACTGCTAGCCAAGAGAAGGGTCTCTGGAAATCAGCTAGTCTAGCCTTGAAGTCCAAGTTTGCAGCCAGGCTCCTACTCTGGGTATCTGCCTCCAGTGGCTTTTGCTCAAGTCCCTGGGCCTCGGTTTCCTCATCCTGTGAGAATTATGACCTGGCCCCCAAGACTTCACTGGGGAGCTGGGGACCTATGTTTTCTTGGTTTCTGGCTGGTGGTTGGTTCCGTGGAGTGGTGGGGTATGCGGCTTCCATCCCAACCCTCTGATCTCCATGAAGCAGGGTAACAGTTCCCTGGGCCACACGTTGCCTTCTGCAACATGTCATGTCCACAAATAAGATCCGCAGCTAACCACTTCCACCCTGCCCCACCTGGCAGACCTATTTCCACCCCTCTGCCCTCCCTCCTAGGGGGAAAGCTTTCCCAGGGCTTTGTCCCCAGGAAGGCGCAGGTAGAAGATGTAGTCCCTGGACTGGGCCTTGGAGATAGGAACTGCCAGGTTCCCCTCCCCCAGCCCATCCCAGACTGCAGAAGGGAGGTGGGTTCAGCACTAGGTGTTAAAGTGCCATTGAGGTGGGAACCCGGAACCTCTCCCCTTAGGGGTCATCCTCCAAATCAATGGCACTCCAGCCCCTCTCAGTCCCCACTCAGGTCTCCACTTTAACCCTTCAGCTCCCAGGATCCACTTCCAGCAGGTGGATCTGCAGGCCTAGGTTAGCACCTGGGGCCTTAGGTGCTGGGCTCTCTGCCCACAGTCTCTGGTCTGCCTCTGGGAACTGAGGGTGGGGTGCTCCTGCCTAGGGGCCTCACCCTTTGAGAGTGATCAGGAGGCCTTCTTGAGGTCCCTATCCGGGGTTCAGCACTGCCCTTGGAACTGAACTGCTATTCCTACCCACCCAGACTGTCCTGGGGACCAGCCGTCCTGGGACCAGGACACAAGACTTGCAGGACCAAAACTGAGGTCCTTCTAAGCAATCCAGGGACAAGTTGGTCACTTAAAGCTTCAGGAGTTTGGTTAGGGGGGTGCCTTTGGATGGGAGCGGGGCAGCCCCTGGGGAGGCTGCAGGCGGGTCTGGAGGGGCCCCTCAGACCCAGGCTTGCTTACAGCCTCCCTCCAGGTTGACACCTGCCCAAACCAGTGTGGCTGGATTCCTGGCGTCCAGGGATGATGGCCAGGTGGAGGGACCCACAGGCTTGCTGGTTTGCCTTTATTTGTCCTGAAATCTGAGGCTCCTGGTGCTGGAGGAGGTGGGCAAAGCCACCCAGAAGGCTGGCTTCCATGCAGGCAGCCACCCAGGCAGCCCCTGGCCTTTGGCTGTTCCTGGAGGGAAGGGGCTGCCAGCTTCTCACACCTGAGGGGGCCCCAGGAGTAGAAAAAAACCCTTCAAGCTCCCTTCCAGAGTCTCCCCATTTTAGAGGGAGAGGTAGCTCAGCTTTCTGGGTCCCAAATTCCACCTACTGGAAGCCATTGGCTTCACCTCTAAACCATACCAACAACCATGCTAAAATCCCTTCCTTCCAGAGGCATTTGCTCCTACTTGGGTCGGAGCCCTGAGCTGAGCCCTGACATCAGAAGCATTTTGGTGCACACACAACCTCACACTCCCCAACACACACACACAACAGGGACCTGCACTCCTGGGACTCCCAGCCTTTCAGGGGCTGGGTCCTCCAAGAAGGTGTGGTAGAGTTGAGAAGTGCTTCCAGGTGAGGGCCCCTTTTGAGCCTTCGGGGTCCCCTCACCACAGGAAGATGAACAGACGGCATTCCCACTGTTTCCTCCCTTCTCAGATCAGGATAAACCGAGTGGACTTTGGGAAGCCGATGGGAAAATGGAATAAAGTAATGGTGTTTTCCCATGGGCTTTGGGGAGCCCCCTCCCATGCAGTGTGGGGAGGAGCAGCTGTGTGGGGCGCTGGAGCGATCTTTGGCCCTTGGAGTTTAAGGACCCTGATCTCCCTTTATTGACCAGGGAGGTGGGGGCAGGCTGCAGAATTTGAGCTATGATTTGGGTAGCTCTCAGTCCAAAGTCCATGGGGGAGGGGGTGGGTGGGGGGAGTTGGCCATTCCTTGGAGCTCTTCCAAAAGGGAAGTCTTTCCAACAGCAGCAGGAGGGGCTGGGGGGTGGTGGTGGCGACGGTGAGGGCCAGGGGCCACCCTGGCCCTCTGTCCCTTGTCCACCTCCGTGGTCCCTCAAACAGGGAGGCTAACTTACTCCCCAGGAAGAGAGCCAGCTGGGCACTGGGGCTGCATCCCTGCTGGGCGCCTCCTGCCCCTCCCTGCACACTTCCACAACAAGCTCTTTATCCCTGCCACCCCCCCAGGAGACCTTCTGAGTCAGCTTAGCCCCCCAGTTTCATTGGTGGGGGAGGGGAGGACACACCTGAGCTGAGGTAGCAGTGCAAGTGTGTGGGGGGGCTGGTTTCTAGGCCGTTGCCTGGGTGATGCCACTTGAGCTGGGCGCCAGGCACCTGTTGCCTGGGGAACGGGGCGGGCGGGGCCCCTCCCTCGGGAGCCTCCAGGGCCACTGGGCTGAGACTGGAGACAGATCAGATTCCAGAGAGTCTAGGGGGACAGAGCACGAGGGAGGGGGGGTGATACTGGGAGGCTGGGGGTGGGGTGGGTGTGCAGCATGAAACCAGTGTCGAGGAGAGCAAAAATGGCAGGGAGGGGGAGCTGGAAAGGAGGAAACTGCCCCCCCCCGTTATTTTTGCCTCCTCCCCATCAATGCCACCACCACAGCCCACCCTCCACTGAGTTCCCTCTTTCTTTGTCCCTGGGGTTACACACAAAGCCCTTTCCTGCCCAGGCTGGTCGTTGTGTGCCCACAATTGGTTCCGACGCACCCCCAGCCCACAGCTCCCTGGGGGCTCCACCTCTTCCTTGTCCCTCCCCCACGGCAGCTTTAAAACCCCGCCTGCCAGCCCAAGCGGCAGTCTGCAGATGGCACCTGGTGAGAGGTGCAGCAGCTCAGAGTGGACCTGAGTCCAGCTCAGAGTGGACCTGAATCCGACAGGAGGGAGCACAGGTGGGTGAGGGGTCAGCCAGCTCTGTGGGACAGGCGGCAGTAGCGGAGAGACATTGCCACAGCATTGGCGAAACGGGGCATCTGATGGGCAACTGCCCCTCGAAGGGACACAAGCGGCAGGACTGAGGAGCACGCGAGAGGTTGGTGGTATTCATCCCGCCCCCCATGTGAAGATTGTCCCTGTGGAGGACACTGACATCCACAGGACCCCTCCCTCTCCTGCTGGACACTCCGCTCCAAGTCTCACCACTCCTCTGAGCTAAGTCCACCCAGCGGAGGGGGCAGATGGCTTCCACTGGCCTTGAACTCCTGGGCATGACCCTAGCCGTGCTGGGCTGGCTGGGGACCCTGGTCTCATGTGCCCTGCCTCTGTGGAAGGTGACCGCCTTCATTGGCAACAGCATCGTGGTGGCCCAGGTGGTGTGGGAGGGGCTGTGGATGTCCTGCGTGGTGCAGAGTACAGGCCAGATGCAGTGCAAGGTCTACGACTCCCTGCTGGCCCTGCCCCAGGACCTGCAGGCAGCCCGCGCCCTCTGCATCGTCGCCCTCCTGCTGGCCCTGCTTGGCCTGCTGGTGGCCATCACAGGCGCCCAGTGCACCACATGCGTGGACGATGAGGGGGCTAAGGCCCGAATAGTGCTCACTGCAGGCGCTCTTCTGCTCCTCTCCGGGGTCCTGGTGCTCATCCCTGTCTGCTGGACCGCCCACGCCATCATCCAGGACTTCTACAACCCCCTGGTGGCCGAGGCTCTCAAGCGGGAGCTGGGGGCCTCCCTCTACCTGGGCTGGGCAGCAGCAGCCCTGCTCATGCTGGGCGGGGGGCTTCTCTGCTGCACATGTCCCCCGCCCCAGATCGACCGTCCCCGAGGACCTAGGTTGGGTTACTCCATCCCTTCCCGCTCCGGCGCGTCTGGACTGGACAAGAGGGACTATGTGTGAGACGGCAGAACCGCCAACCAGGATGCCTTTGGGCCCTCATCTTCCAGCCTACCCAGGACACCTTGATCCGCACTCACCTGACAAAGACACTAGTGGCTTCGCTTTCGAGAAGACTGGTTGAGTCAGAGCCTCCTCAGTGATATCCTCACCTGGCTGGGCTCTGTCCCCAAAGGTTGGGCCAGAGCTGATAGGGTGACCTTGGTTTGCTCGTAGCTGCCCACATTCCTTTCCTCTGCTGTGCAGGATGGACTGACCCTTCCTCTTTCTAAACTCCTGCCTCCCCTTCCCCCCATCCTAGACACCTGGAGATGTTCCAATGATCTTCCTACCCTGCATTGTTGGGCCCTTAGCCTGGCTATCACCAGCATCCATGAGGCCCAAGTTGGGGATCCTCTAGAAGTGGCAAGTCCTGCATAGTCCATCCTTCACCCCCACCTTTCAGTTGGGAATAAAGAGTGTTTGTACTGGCAGGCTCCTCTGATCTGTGTACTAACCTCTGGGCAGGGACAGCCAAATGGCCTCCCCTGGATCCCATGGCCTGTTTCCGTCCAACCTGGCCTCTGAGGGGTCTGGGCCAGGCCCAGCCTTCGGAGGGCCACCAGAAAAAGAAGCAGTGAAGTTCTCCATACCACACCCAAGCAACACTGAAGGCATGTTAGCAAGACACTTTATTTCAGTAAAAAGGTGAGCCCAGGGCCCCAGGGTAGGTGCAGTCTACAGGACAGCTGGTGTAGGAGGGGGATGGGCCATAGCTCCAGGTCACAAGACTTGGAGGTGGAGTCTCTTTGGTACTTTGTGCCTCTTCTAGAAGTTCACGTGGGAGGCCCCCCAAGGGCATCTAGGAAGGGGTATCCCTGCTCAGTCCAAGAGTCCTCTTTCTCAGTAGGTGGTGGTGGTGCCAGCAGGGGTAATGGAGGTGACAGTGACAGGAGTTCCTCTTGGGGGCACACCATCCTGGTGATGGAGATCAGTCTTTCACATGGAGCCCCAGCGCCAGTGCTGTGGGTGCAGCTAAGTCATGTCACGGTGAGAAAGGACCACCAGCAACAGAGGCCAGGATGGATTGGGGTATCTTCTGATTCTGTTATCCAAGTAGATACCAAGAAAGGGCCCCCCAGGACACAAGAACAGCAAAAAGACCAAAGCTGCCAAGTACAACTGCCCATCAATTGGCTGCACCTGGGGAGTGGGGAGGGACAGGAGAAGGAGGGAAGAGAGTGGGACACCCCTCTCCCCATCAGACATAATTCTTGGTGGGGTATTCGGAGGGCACCCGAGATGTGCCTTGTGGAGGAGATGCTGTATAGCGGGCCATGTAATGGTGGGTGCCCCGGGACCCCCTTGAGGGGCATGTACAGCACAGGAGCCCACCCCCCAGCAACAAAAGACCAGAGGCAGCCCAGCCCAGGTAGAGGGAGGCCCCGAGCTCCCGCTTCTGGGCCTCGGCCACCAGGGGATTGTAGAAGTTTTGGATGATGGTGTTGGCTGTCCAGCAGATGGGGATGAGGATCAGGAGTCCCGAGACAACAAAGATGATCCCGGAGGTGAGCACCAGGCGAGCCTTGAAGTCCTTGTCCTCCACGCAGGTAGTGCACTTGGCCCCGGCCATATAGACCAGCAGGCCAATCAGTGCCACCAGCAGGGAGACCACACTGAGGGCGCGGGCCGCCTGCAGGTCCTGGGGCAGGGCCAGCAGGGAGTCGTAGACCTTGCACTGCATCTGGCCTGTACTCTGCACTACGCAGGACATCCACAGCCCCTCCCACATCACCTGGGCCACCATGATGGTGCTGCCGATGAAGGCGGTCACCTTCCACATGGGCAGGGCGCATGACACCAAGGCATTCACCCAACCGAGGATGGTCAGGATGATACCTAGGATCTGCATCCCAGCGGAGGCCATGGCGAGGACCAGAAGCTGCGGAGACAAAAGCAAAAACATCGAGCCCACTTTACTCCCGCTATGCCTTGGCCATCATGTGAAAAGTACTGGAACAGGGACCCTGGGAGCCTCCTGTCCCAGGGGGCACAGCACACTCCCTGAGGTCTCTATCACCCATCATATGGGCCCTTCAGAATTTCCAGACAGCCTGTGTGTCAATGAAGGAGGCAGCAGCAGGCCAGCCCACAGCGGGTCTACTCATACTATGGCTAAGCCAGCAACAAAGTGGCAAAAAGGGTGTTTAGAGGCAGTCACCACCAGGAGCTTTGTGGCGAGCATAGCCAGCCAGGAGCTTCACTTGCAATACGTGGATGGGTGTCCAGGCCCGTGGCTACCAGATTGAGAGCAGGACACTGTCCTCGATCTCCCCAAGTCTGGCCCTCCTAGGTCTCCTCCCAGGCAGCTGGCTAGTCTGCCCAATCCCAGCCCATCTAGAGTAGGAAAAACACAGTCCCTGCCCCTCCCAACCATCAATCCTCCTTCCCCAGGGCCACTATCGACCGGGGTCGACCCACACCCAGCATAGTCCCTAGGGTGTGGATTTTTCTTTTGTGTCTTCCCCCTTCCAACTGTGAGGCTGGGGCGGCCACAGGGCACTGCTTCCCAAAAGGAAGCTTGTTTTTCACCGGGTACTGAACCCCACCCCCAGTCACCTAGGCGCAGGGCACCTGTCTCCCTCTCACATCCTAATGGCGAGGATGTCCCCCAAGAGGATCAACTAGGTTCCGCACTGGACTACAACCGACATTTGGCCGGGCTCCAGGAGCAGCCTGAGGGCAGGTTCTGGACTCGCCCCTCAGACTGCCAGACCCCGCCCGGCCCAGAGAAGGTGGCCAGGTGGGGCCGCGCTACTTGGCCCCCGGTTAGAGCCGACCTGAGGCGGCA
Organism: Tenrec ecaudatus; assembly: GCF_050624435.1. Lineage (NCBI taxonomy): Eukaryota > Metazoa > Chordata > Mammalia > Afrosoricida > Tenrecidae > Tenrec > Tenrec ecaudatus. The sequence goes on along the minus strand of NC_134541.1, from coordinate 109,540,089 downwards.
GCCAGTCACTCCTAAGCGCCCTTCAAGGCTCGAGACCCCGCCCGTCCTGAGCCCAGAAAAGAGGGGACTGTGCGTCGCGGTAGCAGGGTCCGATCCAGCAGGGAAGGGGGCGTGCGAGAGGATCCCCGCCCCACAAGAGGCAGCGCCGGTGGGGGAGGGGCGCCCAGGGTTTCGGAGTCTTTGTCCTAGCGGACGGGGGAGGGGTGTTTAACCCTTCAGGAGCAGTTTTAGGATCCAACCTGTTCAGGGGCTTCGGCACAGCTCCCCGTCTGGAGTTTCGTCGCAAGGAGCGCTGCCCAAGAAGGCCCACCCAATGCTCCCAACCCCGCCGTCGTGACCCCTGGACTCGGGTCCCTGCGCGCGCCCCATCCCTCTTCCAAACTTACCTCCGGCTCACCTGCTAAGAAAAGAGTTGTTGGGAGGCGGCCGAGTGCGCGTCGGGGCGGAGGCAGGGGTCTTAAAGTGACCGTGACGTCACTCGCCCCCCGCCCCTGGGGAGGAGCACGACCCCAGCCCGGATTGCGCCGCGCCCGCGAATCCCAACCTGGTCAGAAGGGGGCTCTCCAGCTCCGGCTGGGACTCCCGCCAGCGGTGGGTGAAGGCGCCGGGCGTGGGGACTAAAGGGACTTTGGGGTCCTCGGCTTCCTAACTCTGAGACCCCGGTAAGCCACCTACCTCTCTCTACCCCGGAGACCTGGTGGCTCAGTGAGTTATGCGCTGGGCTGCTAAGCGCAACGTCACAGTTCGAACCTACAGCCGCTAAGCGGGAGAAAGATGTGGCTTCCTGCTCGCCTAGAGACTTACAGCCTTCTACCCCGCCTGGAGCCGCCCTACCCTAGAGCGTCGCCGGGAGTCGGAACCCCGAAAACTGGAGAACAGGATCCTCTGCTTTGATCTGTAGCTGCACCCAAAGGTGCGGTCACGGCGGACGGAAAGCGCCCCAGAAATGTTAGAATTACTTTTGTTTTATTGTTATTGTTCAGGCCCGGGGTCCTGAAGGAAGTTGCTACAATTTCCATCTGGGTGATAAGCTAGCCGTCTCCTGTGTCTGACGCTCCCCACCCCGGATTTGGACACCGAGGGGCGCTGGCCGTCGTTTGTGCCCTTGCGGAGTCCTGGATGCGGAGCTGGTGTCTGTAAAACGAAGGACTGAAGGTAGCGGGCAGCGGGGCAGGCGGAGCCAGCGCGGGGCGGGACAGGGTGCAGCTCCGCCCCGGAAGGCGGGGGCGAGGAGAGGACACGCTGCCCGAGTTGCCGGCGCGAGAGTAGGGCAGACGACTGCTGCCGGGAGACGCGCACTATGGCCCTATCCCCATTGTGCCCGCTGCTGCGGCTCCTGGCACTGGGACTCGGGCTGGCGCTGCTACGCGTGGCGTCCGGAGAGCGAGCGCCAGGTACTCGGGCGAGGAGCCGGGGTCTGGTGGGCAGATGGGGTGGCCGGGCAGTCCCTGGACTGGGCAGTGGGTGGGACTGAGTCTGGGGGTGATTGGAGAATCCGGGAAGAATCATGGGGAACGGGTGGACGTGGGGCACCGGGGCCAGCTTGGTTTCCTGGGAGGGAGACCCCCTCAGTCTCCCCCCACCCCCCTCAGATTCACTGGTGGGGGGCATCTTCCCGAAAGTTGTGCTTAGAGAAAAGCGAAGTTTGTGGGTGGGATGGCTTGTCCGTTAAAGGGTCACGCCCCCATCCTGGTCAATGCAGGGTTGGTCTGCCCAGCCCCAGGGTTGAAGATAGGAGATGTTGAGCAAAGGGGTCTTTGCCCCTATGCCATGTGGGGTGCCCCCTTCCGTCTGGTGACTTCATTGCCCAGCTATGCAGGGGGAGGGGCTGGGGTTGGGCCTGGTGCCCAGGAGTGAGTCACCCCGCTAGTGGCAAGGAGGGGGGACTTGGGGGGGATCTGACCCCCCAGTGGCCCACGCTGTACTCCCCTCCCCCAAGTCCAGCCGCTCAGTCCCAGTCAGGCCGTGTAGTCACCTGTGAGGAATGTGGGGGTAGGCGCCGGTGACTCACGTCATTTGAGCTGGCTGACCCTGACCTCAGCCCCCAGAATAGCTGGGCCCCGCCCCAGCCTCTGACCCTCAGCCCCCTCCTCAGGCACCACCCCCTGCTCTCCCGGCACTTCCTGGAGCTCAGACCTCGACAAGTGCATGGACTGTGGGTCTTGCTCAGCACGGCCTCGTAGCGACTTCTGCCTGGGCTGTGAGTAGGGGCAGGGTCTGGCAGGGTGGCCCCTGAGCACGGCAGGGGGCGGTGTGGGAGAGATGGGTGGCGAAGGGGCAGCTAGAGAGCAACAGGCAGGCATCAGACTTCTCATCTGGGGCAGAACTAAACCTGTAGAGGGGAGATGGAAGGGGTTTTGATCCTAGGGGACAACGGAGGGTGGGATGCAGGCTGGTCTGACTTTACGTCTGGTCCCCAGGTACCACAACCCCTCCAGCCTCCTTCCAGCTGCTCTGGCCCATCTTGGGAGGCACCCTGAGTCTGGCCTTCCTGCTGGTGGGACTCACCAGCTTCCTGGTCTGGAGGCGTTGCCGAAGGAGAGAGAAGTTTACCAGTAAGTGTGCTCCAGCACTTGGCCCCCTCACTGCCATGCCCCATAACCCTGTTTCCTCCTTTCACAGTGCCCTTCTTGTCTTACAGCCCCCATCGAGGAGACCGGTGGAGAGGGCTGCCCCGGTGTGGCGCTGATCCAGTGACAGCTATCATTCATTCATTCATTCTGGAACTTGCCCTTGCCTCTCAGAGGAAGCTTGTGCCAGGCCCAGCCAACCACTGGGAAGGGGGATAGTGGTGAATCACCTCTGAGGCCTGAGGTTTGGGGAAGCCCTCCAAGGCATCTGCCTACCTGATCTTGAGCTTCTGGACAGAAGGGGCTCACCTGGCTCTCACACCATTGACACTGAGAACTGTACCATTTGCACAAGGGGTCTCCCCCTATTATGCCCCAGGGGCCAGGCCGCCTTGAAGGAGCAGGTCTACACTAGGTCCCACCTGCCCAGGGCTGAGACTCTGCCAGGAGGGTGTCAGTTTTGGGGGGTATTGGGGACCTGCTGTCAACACTAGGGGCTGGCCCTCTAGGGGGGCACTCTGGGACATTGCCTCTACTAGCCCCCAAGTGGGGGGATATTTATTTGGGGGAGGGGGGAGTCTGAGAATTTGGGAGAATTTATTAATAAAAAGTTTTAACTGTAACGGCCTGGAGAGTTCTGCGGTCCTGGCCACCAGGACCGGGTCCCTGCCCAGACTGTCTCCTGGGCTGGCAGGCAGGCAGTGAGTCAGCCAGCCAGCCAGCCAGCCAGGCCGCGGGGGCGGGGGCGGGGCTCTGAGTCACACATTCTCAATAGCTGAGGCCAGCCTGCCAGGGCCTGGCTGGGCCCAGACCGTTTTTTTCCAGGGAAGATTTGGGGGGGTGGGGGGTGTTCCTACATCCCATCCGGCGCCCCACATCCTCTGGGACTGAAGCGTCATCTTTGTGTCTTTATTCAGTGCGTCCGATGGCTCCCAGATCCGCCCACTCAGGGCTCTGTCCTAAGCATCCAACTTGGTGGGGGAAGGAAAGTCCGGTGCCTAGTGGCCTGATGAACTGTGAAAAATGAAGACGCAGAGTGGCCTGTCCTTTGTGGAGTGTAGTCTCCCGTATGGGAAGGGGACAGGACACAGCTCCCCGCAGTGCTCAGAGTTCCATCATGTCCGCAGCAGGAGTATTGGGATAGTGGGGGCTGGGAGGGTCCCCCAACCTCAGCAGTCGGAGGGCCTCTGGGATGAGGTTGCCAGGGTAGCGCCACAGGAGCAGTTCAGAGCAAGGATTCCTGGAAGAGGAAGAATGCTCAGGGCAGGAGATGGGGTTGGCCTGGCAGAGCCCCTCCCCCAAGGTCCAGATCAGCCCTCCAAGGAGCCCGGATGGGAAATAACCCAGAGGTTGGGTGGAAGTTAAAAATAGCAGGATGAGGCAGGGCCTGGCGGTTGGGCTGTAGACTCCTGGGGTCCTGCTGGGGCTGGTGCCTACCTGAGTGGGGGCAGGGCTGAGGGTAAGGCCCTGGGGGGGCAGCAATAGGGGTGGTCATTATGCAGGCTGAGTTGAGAAAAGTGGGTGGTCATGTTGTCCTCCGACAGGAACTGCTGGCGCATGGGCTCCCTGGGGAAAGTGGGAGAGGCAGGTTGGCTGGGAAGGCGGTCAAGGGGGTCAGAGGTGGCAGAAGAGCCCGTCCCTGCCCCCACTCACTGCTCCTCCTCCAGGCGCGGGTTGATGATCAGGGACACAGCTCCTCGGGGAGGGGGGCTGGCGAGAAACGAGCCAGGTGCACCCGACCCTCCTGGCCCCGTACCAAGGATCTGCCAGCCTGAACCTGCAGTAGTCCCCAACCTTATCTGGGCCCCAACACCCAGGCCACCTCTCCTTTCCCAGGCCTGTCAGCAGCCTACCGCGCTAGTCTCGAAGATCCAGAGCTCCAGCCCCACCCAGGTCTCAGTTCTGAACCTCAAGAGTACGGCAGACAGGCCCTGCGTCCCCCTGGCTAGGCCCACCCAGGTCCCCACACACACCTCGCGCCCAAGCTCAGGGTCGCCCCTGAGGTGGCTCGGAGGTCCCGCTGGGCCCGACCCGGGGGGCCTCGCTCCAGGGGCTGCTGCAGAATCATGGAGCTTAGGGGGTCCTCCACGCACAGGGGTGGGATCCGGGCGGCGGGGGCGGAGCTTCAGAAGGCGTGACACAAGCGGGAGGTGTGGTCTGAGGCGCACGCAGCGGCCAAGTTCTGCGCAGGCGCACAAGGCGAGCCGGGGGCGGCCGGAAGGCGGGTCTGCGCGGCGGGGTGGGGGAGGGTATCTGCGTAGCGGGGCTCTGGTGGGCGTCCAGCTGCGCCGGTGTCTTCGAGGCGGTCACCTCGGTTCGCGGGACTCAGGGAAGTACGCGGCGACCACCTTCGCGCCGTGCTAGCAACATTGAGCCGTGGGACACCGCGGAGGAGCTGCTCGCGGGCACGTCTGGATTCGTCAGGCCGCGTCGTGCGGAGCACGCTGGGTGTTGTAGTCCTGGATATGGAGCGAACATGGCCACAAGCGGTGCCTCTGAGTCAGGTGAGTCGAGCGCGGGACGCGCGGGGCCTTCTGGGAGTTGTATTCCATGCCCGGAGCCCGAGAGCGTGGCCGTTTGTGGGACTCTGACTTCAGACCCAGAAGCAGAGGTGTAACCCCGAAATCTGCCTGTTTCACTGGCCTAGGGCAGGAGGACCACTTTTTATGCACTTTACTGGTGGCGAAGCCTTGTATATACATTAGCGAATGGGAAACTCAGGTCCCATTGGGCTGCACATCTTCCTCCCAAAGCTGTACAGACAGGTGCCTCGAAGGGGACTGAGCGGTCCGGGCAGCCCGCGGGCTCTCATCCCCTGTCACTCCGCAGATGGAGGTGTTTCAGGCCTTACAGCGGCTGCACATGACAGTCTTCTCTCAGAGCGTGTCCCCCTGCGGCAAGTTCCTGGCAGCTGGCAACAATTACGGGCAGATTGCCATCTTCAGGTATCCTTGGCTCCTGCTGCCCAGTGCCCACTAGCCCTGGCATTCGGCCCTAGTGAGCCCCCTCCTTTCTCCCCTTCAGTCTCTCCGCAGCTCTGAGTTCGGAAGCTAAAGAGGAGAGTAAGAAGCCTGTGGTGACCTTCCAAGGTGAGTTGCTGCCATTGAATTCGGCCTTGGGGACCCTGGGGTGGGGGCAGGGACATGGTGGAGTCGCTTAGGTCTGTCTTTCCCTTCAGCCCACGATGGACCGGTCTACACTATGGTGTCCACTGACCGGCAGCTGCTCAGTGCTGGGGACGGGGAGGTGAAGGCCTGGCTGTGGGCAGAGATCCTCAAGAAGGTCAGGAGTGTGGAGAGCAGGGAGGGTGGAGGTCCCATGTCCCCAAGGACCTGGAGATCACTTGGCATCTTCCCCCATGCAGGGTAGCAAGGAGCTGTGGCGGCGTCAGCCACCATACAGGTGAGCCAGGGCCAGGTGGTCAGGGCACCCGGGTGGAAAGATGCCCAGAGGACCAAAGCTGACCACAAATTCCTTCCTCAGGACCAGCCTGGAAGTGCCTGAAATCAACGCTTTGCTGCTAGTCCCCAAGGTCGGATGTCCCGTGAGCCTATAGTGACTGGGTCTTGCTCTAACCCATTTGTGGCCCAAGTGTTAATTCTGCCCTGTGCCCCCATTCTGAGTCAAGACCTCCGGTCCTGTATTGCCTCCGTCCACAGGAGAATTCCCTCATCCTGGCCGGGGGAGACTGTCAACTGCATACCATGGACTTGGAAACCAGGGCCTTCACAGTGAGAGGGTCCTGGTTGGGGGCGGGCGGGGGGCAGGAGATGGGCAGGATCCTCCTTTGGGCCAGACCTCTGACCCCTGCCCCCTCACTCCCCTGCAGCGGACCCTCCGGGGCCACACAGACTACATCCACTGCCTGGCACTGAGAGAGCGAAGCCCCGAAGTTCTGTCGGGGGGAGAAGATGGGACCGTGAGGCTTTGGGGTAAGGGGTGGGCAGGCTGGTTGGACAGAAAAATGGCAGCAGGGAAACGGGGAGGGCATGGCACCACTCCTTATTTCCACTCTCCCCAGATCTCCGTGTGGCCAAGGAGGTGCAGACAATTGAGGTCTACAAGCACGAGGTGAGGCCAGGCCCCAGTTCCAGCTCCAGCCTCAGCCTCCTCCCCAGCCTCCTCTGCATCCACCCACTACCTCTCTTCCTCCTAGGAGTGCTCCAGGCCCCAAAATGGTCGTTGGATCGGGTGCTTGGCCACTGATTCGGACTGGATGGTGAGCTGGGCAGAGGGCTGGAGGGGTCGGGTGGCACACTGGGCCTTGCTTATAAGGCATTATGGTTCATGGTGGTCATACACCCCCTGCCTGTCCCGCCAGGTCTGTGGAGGGGGCCCTGCCCTGACCCTCTGGCACCTGCGGTCCTCCACACCCACCACCATCTTCCCCATGAGGGCCCCACAGAAGCAAGTCACCTTCTACCAGGACCTGGTGAGTCTCTCTGTTGCCCTGCCTCTCCCCTCCTCCCCCTGCCTCACCCCTTCCCTACCTCTGGGGCCAGCTATGACCCCCGGGCTCTCTTGGCCTGCAGATTCTGTCAGCCGGTCAGGGCCCCTGCATCAACCAGTGGCAGCTAAGTGGGGAACTCAAGGCCCAGGTGCCAGGCTCTTCCCCGGGGCTGCTCAGCCTGAGCCTCAATCAGCAGCCGGCGGCCCCCGAGTGCAAGGTGCGTACCTTGGGGCAGGGCATGGGAGTGGGGAGCCAGGTGCTGAGCAGGGCTCTCCCACCTCTGTCCCCAGGTCCTGACAGCTGCAGGCAACAGCAGCCGAGTGGATGTTTTCACCAACCTGGGCTACCGTGCCTTCTCCTTGTCCTTCTGAGCTCGACACAAACACACACACACACACACACACACACACACACACACACACCACTTTTTTTATAAATAAAGTTTTGACATTTCTTCTGTTTGGGTCCTTCAAAAAAGGGCAGGCAGGTGTGGTGGTGACTGATATATATTACTCTGATACATAAATACCGCCATCTAGAAGCAACAGACTTAGCTCCACCCACCGCGGGGGGTCCCCCACAAGCTGGCCTGTGTTCCTATGAGCCTCTGCCTAGAGGGTCTCAGTCCCCGCTTGGAACGTAATCCGGGTTCTGTGGCGCCATTGGCTCGGAGAGGAAACAGTCCCAGCGGGGGCAAGGGCAGCACCCCCGGGCCGCCCTCAGGTCCGTCGGAAGAGGCTGCTGAGGAAGCCGCCGGCGGGCCCCGGGCCCAGGCGCAGCGAGAAACGGGGTGAGGCACGGCGCGGGGTAGACCTGGTTGCATTGAGCTCCTTCTGCCGCTGCGAGCGCAGCTGCTGTCCGATCACCACCTGCATGTCGTCCTGCGAGGGTGGGCGGGTGGGGTCAGTGTGTGGGCCCTGCCTACTCAGGCCCCGCCCTCGGCTCCACCTCCCGGCCCCGCCCCTACCTGCCAGGCCTCCAGTTCTTGTGTCAGCGCCACCTTCTGGCGGATGGCGCGCAGTAGCTCCCGAGACAGGGAATCCCTCTCCAGAGAGACGCGGCTGAGCTCCAGGGAGAGTTCCAGGGCCCTGAGGGTGGGAGAGGTAGGGACTAGTCTGGGTGCAGGGGGGCAGGTCCTCGGGACCCTGAAAGGAAACAAAACTGAACAGGGTGCGGGCGGGTGGCAATGGGGGTGCAGAGCTCACTTGTTCACGGCATCGTCTCTATCTGAGAGGGCGCTGCTCAAGGTCCCCTCTGGGTCCTCTTGGGTGCGCAGCTCCCTCTGCCTCTCTAGCTCCTCGTGCAGGGATTGTAGCTCCACCCGCTGCAATGAGACCTGCAGGAGGGTGGGAAGGGGTAGCCAGGCAGGTTGGGTCGCCTAGCCTCGGCCTCTTCCAGCAAGGAGACCCCCAGTCTGATGCAGGGGTGGGGGCAGAGAGAGGCAACAGATCGAAAGTATGTGCGTATCCAGGAAGGCAGCCTGGAGGAGGTGTCCTAGAGCTGCCTCTAAAAGTAGGGCCTCTGGGGGTGGGGGAAGAAGGATGATCCAGGTGTGTGTGGAGGGGGTTGCAGAATGGGCAAAGCTCAGAAGTGGAGAAAGACGGGAAAGAGTGACAGCAGGCAACGGGTCCGACTCCTGTACTGGGCCCCCTACCACACCTCATCCTGAAGCCTGGCCACTTCCGCCTCCCTTTCCTCCAGCATCTCCGCTGAGCTCAGGGTTGCTCGCTTCTTGGGGGGCTCCAAGCTGTCCTGGGGAGCAGGCTGTGGGCTGGAAGCTGCCAGTGGCTCCGGGGACTGAGTCTGCGGGGGTAATGGAACCTGTCAGTGAGGTGATACTCGCGGGCCCAGAAGAAGCAATGCGTGTGTGTGGTTGTTGGAGCTGGCGCTCACCAGAGAGTCTTCGTGCCCATCCGCATCTGGCTCCTGATCGCCGTGGACGCTTCGGGCGAGCTCAGACTGCAGGGAGGCGCCTGACACATCGGCATCCTGGAAGCGGGACTCCTCCTCCAGCTCTGAGACCCGTCTCTGCAGCCTCCGCAGTGCACTCAGCGCCTCCCCGGCCTCGGAGCGCGCGCGCTCCAGCTGCAGGGAGACCGAGGCTGGACCGAGGCCGGGCAGTCCTCCCACCAGGGGGCGCGCGAGCGTCCAGCCCTCGCCCCGCCCCGACAGCTGCAGGGGCAGCACGGCCACGTGCACCGCCAAGCGTCCTGGGACCAATTTCCCACCAATAAAGTAGGCGCGCCGGGCGTCCCCACTCCAGCCTCTCCAACCCCACCTGCACCCTCCTCGTAGGTTTTATTGATCCTTTTTTCTCAACCAGGCGTGGCACAGAGCGGCGCCACAGCCCTGGGAAGGAGGTCCCATTGCCGGGCTATTTCCCAAATGAAGAAACAGGCTCTGGGACCCCCGTGAGTGAGTGGTTCCAAGATCAGAATCCAAGCAATCTGATGAGAGGACGGCGCAAACTCTGTCGACCGCCTACAGCAGGTCATCCGGTTTCCCTTTCCAGCCCTGGGCCAGGAGCCCACTGCCCCATCCAGCCTCTCTGCCCCATCACGACCCGTTCTGCCATGTGTAATCTGCTTGTGGCTGGCTATCGGGGTTACTAGGAACTCAGCTCTGGCCTCAGTTTCCAGGAATCCTAGAGTAGCAGCCCCAGAGGACCGAGCTGGGTGCCCCCCCCACACACACACACACTCACACACACTCTGGCCACACATGTGTGCCCACCTCCAGGCTGTGCTCCCGCCGCTCTCGCCGCAGTACCAGCAGCTCCTCGTGGGTGGCCTGCAGCCGACCCTGACCCTTCTCTGCCTCCTCGCGAAGACCCCGGATCTGGGTCTCCAGGTCCTGCCTGCGACTCTGCAGCATCTTGTTCTGGAGAAAGAGGCTTCAAGCTGGGGTGCGTGGGGCGGTCAATAACCCAGACAACCCCCCTGACTGCTTTCAGCTCAGAGCGGCCCTGGGCCTCCTGCAGCACTCACCTCCCCTTTTAAACTCTCCAGCCGTGTCCTCATCTCTGCTTCAGCCAGGGCCTGTGCCTGGCACTGCCCCCGAAGGGTATCCAGTTCTCTCTGAAGCTCCTGCTCCGTCTGGGAAGCCTGGGGGACAGAGTGGTGCCCTGAGCTGGCCTAAGCCTTAACACCAAGCCCAGCATACCCCCCTGCTCTGGGGACCTAGGGACCTGGGATTGGTCAGCCACCCACCTGGGCCAGCTGCTGACTGAGCCGCAGGTTCTGCTCAGCAAGTTCATCCAGGGCCCTGCCTCGTTCTCGGCCGCTGTCCCGCTGCTCTGATTGCTGCTCCCCGAGCTGGGCCCTCAGGGCCTCCACATCCCCTTCCAGCTCCACAGCCCTGGCCTCCCATTCAGCTCCCTGAGCGGCCAGGCCCCTCCGGAGCTCATGGTTCTCCTGCTGCAGCCGCTGTGGGGGATGAGGGCCTCAGTCAGCCAGTGGACTGAGCTCCAGCAGAGGGGAGAGAGTTAGGAAGTGGTCGGCAAAGAGAGCAAGCCCAGAGATGTAGAGAGAAGGGGGCAGAGGGGGAGTCATGGAGAAGGGTCCCAGTCAGATAAGTGGGTTCCCTGGTACCAACTCACCTCAGGCTGCTGTCTGGACTTCGGTCTCAGGCGCCTTTTCTGGCGCCTGAGACGTGTGGATTCCAGACCCCGGCCCATTGTCTCACCAGCTGTGCTGGGGACTCACTTTCTAAAGCTTCTGCCTGGCCCCTCTTCCCAGCTTCTTAGAACAGCTCTTTCTAATTAGTCCTGCACAACCCCGCCCTGGCTCCACGCCTATGCCTGCTCCCCCAAACCTGTCTGACAAGCAGGATGGGGGGGGGGCGCTCTGGCAAACTCAGAGGCCCAGCCTGGGGAGACAGGTCTGTGGGAGGCTGGCCCTGAGTCCCCACTCTGTCCAGTCCTCAAGAGGACAGCATCTAGGCCCAGACAATAGTAGCTACTACAGACACTTCTAGGAACTTCTTATAAGCAGTCAGGCCTGTGCTATGCCTTACTGCATTCTCTCATCTAACAAGCCCCACCACCACCACCAAGGGTGACTCCTGAATACCCCCACTTTGCAGATGAAGGAGCTGAGGCTCAGAGAGGGTAAACGGGTTGTCCAAGGGCACACAGTGGATAAGTGCAGCAAGGATTCCAGGCCAAGCAGTGAAACTCTTCAACAAATACTGGGGGGTTGAGGGGATATCATAGTCCAGGGATTCAGCTGGCACATTCAGGAGATCAATTGTCTTGCCTATACCTAGCTCTGCCACCATTGTGTGGTCCGGCAAGTCCTTTAATTTCTCTGAACCCCATCCACCCATCCATCCATCCACGTAACAACTACTTCCTGAGCACCTACAACATTCTGGGGTCTGACTGTACAGTGATAAATGAGATCACCAAGTTCAACTGTCCTCAAGCAGCCTAGATCCCGAGAGTGGACAGAAACCAAACCTATCACCACCGAGTCCATTCTAACATGGCATTCTAAGTGCCATCTAGGGTTTCTGAGGCTGGCAGTCTTTAGGGAAACAACCTGTCTCGCCCACCCCCCTACCCCCACCGTCTCTCAAGGGGCAGCTGGTGAGCTTGGACCACCCACCTTTTGGTTAGCAGCCTAGCACCTAACCTACTGCACTCCTAGGGTGGACCAGTCCTGGGTAAAGGGACACTTGCTGGATTCTGGTCACTGCCGAAGGATGGGTGAGCAGATGGTTAGGAGACCCTGAGCCGTGATTCAGAGCGAGGAAGGAGCCAGGCTGGGTGGGGCTTCCTTCCTTCCATTGTGCAGGGTGATGTTTGGGGGTGAGAACTGCAGGCTGAGGAGGGATAGACCAGGGGCAGCTGACAAGCCAAGAGACAGCAGGTGCAAAGGTCCGTGGGAGCATAAGCCTGAGTTATTCTGGGAACTGGGAGGGCGTCTGGGTCTGGGCTGTTGTGGTGGGTGGGGGTCAGCTGTGGGCGATGGGGTGGTGGTGGGGAGGTGAGGGGGCGAAGCTGTCTTGGGGAGGGGACACGACGGAATGCCCACCTGTCCCCCACCCCGTCTTCCATGGGACTTCCAGGCCCACGAGAGGAGTTTCCATTTAGTTACAATGTGAGAAAAGGCCCTGGGAAATGGGGGCTCCAAGAAGTGAAAGGATTGGATTGTAAGTTTTGACACCCCCTGGTGGCCCCGTGGGGAACAGGCTCCAGGAGGGCATGACCCAGAGGCTGTGACCAAAGAGGCTGTGGGGGGCAGTGGCCAGGACTGGGGGGTGTTGGAGGCTGCAGACAGGACAATGAAGGATCTGGAATCTAGTGTAGAACAGAATGGGCCAGGGCTTAAGGATGTGGGGAGAGAACACGCAAGCATTCCCAGGGATGTGTCCCTGATGATGGGGAGCTGACTGGGGGTGGAATAGTGGACCCAAGAGGGCTGCTTCTATTGAGACCCCATTGGGAAGTTGGAGGGGTGCAGGGCAGCAGTTGGGCCATGATGCAGGTATAGGCATCAATGGTGTGAGAGACAATTAGGGGACCAGCTGTGTTCCCTTGGTGAGAGCCTGCCTGACCACAGAGGGCAGACCCTTCCTCACTGCTACCTGACCAGCCCTGAGTCTGGGCAGCAGGGGTGAGCACTCAGTAATCAAGTCTCAAGATGCAGAGAGAGCTAGAGGCTTTCCCAGGCCACACAGCCAGGCAGGGTTTGAACCAAGGCCTTAAATTGTCCTCTGAACCCCTCCTCTGGGCCACCTTGCCAAGGAGCCAGGGCCTAGCTGGGAACTGGTCCAGAGGTGTGTCCTTCTGCCTGGCTGCCATGCCCCTGTGCACCTGTCCATCTGCCCACCAGCCGACCTCTGGCCACTACGACTTCCTTCTGTTTCTTCCATTTCTCTAGCTACTGTAAGTTACCTTCTTCACCCAGATGTCGTCCTCCCCTGGCCACCGCTCCTTGGCTGCCTGCTCGCCTCTACTCAGTGTTCTGCTTACCCACCCACCTGCCCTCCCTCCACCCAGCCGCCCGCCTTCCCTCCAGCTCACTTCCTCACGCTCCAGGTGCTGGGCGCCCAGCGTCTCTAGCTGCCTCCGCAGCTCCTCATTCCTCTCCAGCAGCATCTTGCCCAGCTCGGCCGCCAGCAGCAGGTCCTTCTCCTTGCGCTGCAGCTGCAGGCCCAGGTCCTCGGGCTCCTCGGGCCCTGGGCCCCCTCCCAGGAACGAGTGGCGCCTCTCCAACACGAAGGGGAAGAAGCCCTCGTCCCCGCTGGGGGAGGCGCCCCCGGAGAGCAGTCCTGAGGATGGGAAGCTTGGCCCCTCTGGGGAGCTCATGGCGCCCGCAGCGTCTGTGGGGACAGGCCACTCTGCAGTCCAACTGGACTTGGACTTGCTTCCACCCCACCTCCACCTCCTAAGACCTGGCCCTCCGGCAAGTCTCCTCCTGTCCACCTGGCCTTCCTAGCTTTACAGCCAGTACCTCCCAAGACCAAGTTATGTTAATGACCAGTGTCTTGGCCGCCCAGCCCCGTTACTGTCCCCAGGGTAAACTGAGGCAGGGAACAGAAGGATGTGAGCTCACTTGCCTCTGCCCTTGCCAGCCGTGCTTTGCTTTAGGAAAGACTGTCCCTCTTGGAAACCACCTGCTCCTGTCATTTCAGTACCCAGATGTCCTGTTTCCCACCCTCCCAGGATTTTTCCAGGATCCATGCTCCCTCCTTCCAGGAATCCAGGACTCTACCCCTTGGGAACTCAGGGGTGTCGATGCCCCACCCCTAGGAGTATGGCAGCCCCCCTCTGCTTTGGCCCTGGACTCAGATGCCCTGGTTTGCAACCCGGCCCCGCCCCTCAACCTGGCCCTCCGACTGCAGAGTTCTCCGGCATCAGAGCAGGCAGGCCCGCAGCAGAGACGCTTCCTCCCCGTGGGACCCCAGACCCTCCTACGTGCGCGCCCTCAGCCTCCTGGGCCCGGCCCCCGGGGCCTCCGCCGGCGGCGGCTCCCAGGGCTGGGGCATCGGGCGCGGGCAGGGCGAGGGAACAGGTTGTGCCGGCCGCGCGCAGGCATGGCTGCGGGTTTCTGTTTACTTCCCGGCCCGCCCCTGGGACCCAGGGTCCGCCGCTCCCCTGGGCGCCCAGGCCGTGGGGTTCGGGGCGCCGGGGCCGCGATACACAGGGGGTCCCCGGGCGGCTCGGCGGTCCCCAGTCCTCCCCCATAGCGACCCATCCTCCCGCACCTGTCTGCGCCGTCTCCCCGTCCCCGGGGGCGGAAGCCCACACCTGCCCGCGAGACCCAGGTGTCTCGGGGGCGGGGGGACCTGCTCTGCCGAAGGCGCCTGGGTCCCCAGCCCCTCGACCCTTTGCCCCCGGGTCCGAAGCCCTGTCCGTCTGTCTTCCCCGTGACCGCCAGAGCCTTTCCGGGCCCGGGGTCCGGCCGTCCGTCCCCGCACCCTTTCTCCCCCGTCCCACCCCACCCAAGGCGCGAAGACCCCTGCCCTTGGCGTTCCCCCAGACTCTTACCTGTCGCCTCCCGCCGAGGTCCCCACAGTCGCTGGTCCCCTCTTCCGGAGGCGGTGCCAGGTGCGCGGCCCGCACAGGTGAGGGGGCGGGGCTACGGGCGGGGTGCCCCTGGCGGCACGGGTGGTTCAGCCAGGCCGAGGGACAGTCTCCATCCTGGTCATACAGGACCTGATGACTGGGCCACCTACTGTATGCAGGCTCCGCGTTGATTGCTGCAACTTACCGCTCCAACGGGCTCAGTGGGGGAGGACGATTTGACCAGCGCCCAACTAACCTCTTTATTAAAAAAAAAAAAAATCACCGCCATCAAGTCAATGGCGACTTATTGAGATGTCGAGACTGTAACTCTATAAGAGAGTAGAAAGCAAAAACAAAACAAAAAACCGAAAGAGAGAGAGAGAGAGAGAGAGAGAGAGAGAGAGAGAGAGAGAGAGAGAGAGAGAGAGAGAGAAAGAGAAGAAAGCCTCATCTTTCTCCAGTGGAGTTGTTGGTCTCAAACTGCTGACCTTGTGGTTAGCAGCCCAAGCTATACCCACTAGCCACCAGGTCTCCTTAAACCCCTAATAATTTCCCCCAGACAAACTCACTGCTTTGGAGTCAATTCCAACTCGTAGCAACCCTATAGGACAGGGTAGAACTGCCCTGCGGGTTTCTGAGATTGTAATTGTTCATGTGTAATTGTTCATGTCTTTCCCCTTCTGAGCTGCTGGGGACTTTGAACTGCTGACCTTCGAATCTCAGCCCAACTTGTAACCCCTCCACCGCCAGGAGCTCCTCCTGTGCCCGTTTTAAAGATGAGGAAACGGAGGTTCACAGGGGCACAGGGCAAAACTTGAATGTGAACCCCAGAAATGTGACTTTGAGGTCATGTGCTTAGAGGGACCTCCCCATGCTCCAGATGGGGGACAGTAAAAGTGGACTGTCCACATCCACAGCTCAGTCCGTGTATCCCAAATTGGAAGGAGACATAGGAGCAGGGGGTTCAGGGCCTCAGTGCGTGGGGGTCAGCACAGTGGACTGAAGGTGGAGGCTGGGAGGAATGCGGGGGCTGGGATTTGTGGTCCAGCCTGGGCATGCAGTTCCTCTTCAGCTGGCCTCTAATATTTAGCCACAGGTTCTGGGAGGCGGGGAGGCGTGACTTGTGCTGTTTACCTGTGCCCATGATGTAAATAGTCTTTCAAGTTATAGACATGCAAAACAATGAGGAGCTGATACCAAGGGCTCAAGTAGAAAGAAAATGTTTTGGAAATGACGATGGCAACAAATGTAAAAACTGTGCTTGACACAATGGATGCATGGATGTATTGTGATAAGAGCTGTATGAGCCCCCAATAAAATGATTTTTAAAAACGACATTATAGACATGCTTTTGAGGACTTAGAAGTGGGGAGGAGATGCGAGCAAGCAGCCTTTGCTCACTGTGAACAGCAGGCTCCAGCCCACCACTGGCTGGGGGCCAGGGCTCCTGGGTGCTTAAGGCTGGGGACCCAGGTATTCAGTAGGAGCTGGGATGCCTGAGCTGTGGGGAAATATGGGTCCAGGCAGTGTCAGATACCCAATTAGAAAAGTAAGCCCAGGTGCATTTGTGTTTATTTACTACTATGTCATGAACGATTGACTAGCAGGGCTGAACTCTTCTGGCCCAGTGACTCCCAGGAGGGTCATAGTCCATTGTGGGAAGGGGTATAGGGAGACCATAAACAAGAAATAAACCAATAAAGCCATCTGTCAGTGGGGTTTGGCTATGTGTGCTGGCTTCCCAGCGGGGCCACTTAGCAGCCAATTAAGCTCTTCAGGCCTCAGTTCTCCCATCTGTAAAATGGACATGATGAGAGCCATGACCCCCCCACTCCCTGTTTATAGAGTTGTGGATTAAATGAGATAATACCTGTGAAAGGCCAGCCCACAGTCCTTGCTAGTGATCCTGGGTAGGGCCACCATAAGTGACTCACCTGCACTAGCTCCACTGGGCTTCATTCATCCTCATGGCAGGCAATCTATGAGATCATGTCATTGTCATCCTTCCAGTTCTTGGGTGAGGAAGCCAGCTGTGTGTGTGTGTGTGTGTGTGTGTGTGTGTGTGTGAAGTGATTTGCCTATGGTCGCAGCTGCTGGCCTCCTGGTGCCTCATGTTCAATGCGTCCTGAGATCCAAGAGGCAGGAGATAGGTGGGCTCAGACCCGGGACTTCGGAGCTTCCCCAGCAAGAGGGGAAAGTGCACAAAGCATTTGCATGCTGAGGGCAGAGTCACTTTGGATCTGGAGCTTCCAGGAAGCTGGCTCCCTTGGGGGAGGGGTTGGGAGGCAAATCCTTTCTCATCTGCACTTGTCCCCAGCCTCCTCCTCGGGGACTCCTCAGGAGCCACTCTTCTCCTTCTTATCCATCTTTCTCACCCAGCCTCAGAAAACTCCGCTTTCCTTCTGCCACCCAAAGACTCACATTGTCAAGGATTTCATTTTATGTGGAGCCACAGTCAACAGCCTGGAAAGTAGCTGCCTAGAATCAAAGGACATGTTGCCTTGGGCAAATCTGCTACAAAGTGTTTCTTTAAAGGGTTGCAAAGCAAAGATGTCACCTCAAGGCCTACTGGGCCATAGGCATCCACAACCTCCATGACCCCCAGACCAGAAGAGCCACATGCTACTCTTCCCAACTGGTCTGATCAGGAGCACAATAGAAGATCCTGAGCAGAGATGGAGGTGGAGGGAGGCTAGAGCAACATTCAAAGTTATAAAGACAAGACCAGACTGGCTAGTTTGATAGAGACTGTCGGCACCTCCAAGACTTGAATGGAAACACGGGACTCCAGGGAGGCATTGGGAACATGAAACAAAACATATATGACCTGTCTAATGGAAAAGTCATTTGCACTGTAAACGTTCATCCAAATTGCAAAACAAAAGCAGAGGCCAACAGAAGACGAACCCAAGTTCTCAGCACCCAAACGAACACAGATTAATGCGATACTGATTGGACCGTGATGTTAATAACAGAAACTTCACAGCTACTGACCCACCAGCTTCCACCCTCCCAGCTCGTGGGACAGAGGCAGCTCCAATGGAAAGGGCAAAGTTCCCAGAGCAAGGTGCCTGGGGGTTTTTATGACACACACACAAAGCCTATGAACAATAGGCTGTCCTGTTTGGAAGATTTATGATCCGCCTATAAAAGGCTTGTTCAGCAATATGCTTCTTTTCATTTCACCGCAGGTGGCCAAGATTCCTCCAGGCTGAAAAAGGCATCGGCCTGACTTCAGTCTGAGAGACAGTAGGTTTACTCCCCATTGCCATGGAGACCATTCCAGCCATGGCCCAGTGTCCAGTAGAGCAGGACAGGCTATAATCCTGCCATAGCAAGGACTGGGAGCATGGTGACAGACCGGGCAGTGTTTCCTTTTATTGCGATGAGTTGGGGTGGAATCGACAGCACCAACCAACAACCATCTTTGTGGAAGTGGACTGGCCAGCCCTTCTCCTGCCGCAGCAGCTCCCTGTGGGTTTTGAACCACCAACCTTCAGGCGGTTCTTTTTTTTTTCTTTCTCTTTTTTTTCCTTTTAACAATTTATTAGGGGCTCATACAATTCTTATCACAGTTCATACATATACATACATCAATTGTATAAAGCACATCTGTACAGTCTTTGCCCTAATCATTTTTTCCTCCTCTTTTCTTTTTTTACATTTTATTAGGGATTCATACAACTCTTATCACCATCCATACATATACATACATCAATTGTATAAAGCACATCCATACATTCCCTGCCCCAATCATTCTCAAGGCATATGCTCTCCACTTAAGCCCCTTGCATCAGGTCCTCTTTTTTTTTTTCCCCTCCCTCCCCTTTCCCCCCTCCCTCATGTGCCCTTGGTAATTTATACCTCGTTATTTGGTCATATCTTGCCCTATCCGGAGTCTCCCTTCCCCCCTTCTCTGCTGTCCCTCTCCCAAGGAAGAGGTCACATGTGGATCCTTGTAATCAGTTCCCCCTTTCTAACCCACTCACCCTCCACTCTCCCAGCATCGCCCCTCACACCCTTGGTCCTGAAGGTATCATCCACCCTGGATTCCCTGTACCTCCAGCCCTCATATGTACCAGTGTACAGCCTCTGTCCTATCCAGGCCTGCAAGGTAGAATTCGGATCATGGTAGTTGGGGGGAGGAAGCATCCAGGATCTGGGGGAAAGCTGTGTTCTTCATCGGTACTACCTCGCACCCTAATTAACCCATCTCCTCTCCTAAACGCCTCTATGAGGGGATCTCCATTGGCCGACACTTGGGCCTTGGGTCTCCACTCTGCACTTCCCCCTTCATTTAATATGGTATATATATACATATATATACACATACATACACACACTTATATCGTTGTTTTTTTTTTTTTTTTTGCATGATGCCTTATACCTGGTCCCTTGGCACCTCGTGATCACACTGGCCGGTGTGCTTCTTCCATGTGGGCTTTTTTGCTTCTGAGCTAGATGGCCGCTTGTTCACCTTCAAGCCTTTAAGACCCCAGACACTATCTCTTTTGATAGCCGGGCACCATCAGCTTTCTTCACCACATTTGCTTATGCACCCATTTGTCTTCAGCGATCCTATCATGGAGGTGTGCAGTCAATGATATGATTTTTTGTTCTTTGATGCCTGGTAACTGATCCCTTTGGGACCACTCGATCACACAGGCTGGTGTGTTCTTCCATGTGGACTTTGTTGCTTCTGAGCTAGATGGCCGCTTGTTTATCTTCAAGCCTTTAAGACCCCAGTCACTATCTCTTTTGATAGCCGGGCACCATCAGCTTTCTTCACCACATTTACTTGTTCACCCACTTTGGCTCCAGCCGTTGTGTCGGGAGAGTGAGCATCATAGAGTTCCAATTTAATAAAAGAAGGTATTCATGCATTGAGGGAGTGTTTGAGTAGAGGCCCAAGGTCCTTCTGCCACCTTAATACTTGACCTATAAATATAGACACATAGATCTATTTCCCCATCCTCCTATATATATATATTTGCATGCACATGTCTTTGTCTAGACCTCTATGAATGCCCTTTGACTCCTAGCTCTTTCCTCCATCTCCCTTGACTTTCCTCCTGCCCTACTACCATGCTTCATCGCCACCTGGGCTAGAGTATACCTCTTCTCTAAGCAACCTTACCCTTGATCGTTTCCCACCATGCCTGCCACTCCCCCTTCTCTACCATTTGGGGTCCCATGTTTTTCCCTTGTCCCTGGGTTTGTTAACACCACTTCCTTACCCCCCATACCCCCCCACCCCAAGTCCCCCCGGAACTGTCGGTCCCGTTGTTTTTCCTCCAGATAGTTCATCCAGCCTGTCCTATTCAGACAGACCTGTGGAGTCACTAACATGCACGAAAACAAGACAGAGGAAAACAAAGCAACAGTATACAACCAGACAACAAAACAACAAAAACAAACCACTGACAAAGAACAGAACAAAACAGTTCACAAGAGAAAAGCTTGTAGTTAGGTCAGAGATTAGGAGTGTTTTCCAGTCCAGTCTGTTGGGGCACCACGCCCTGGCCCCAAAGTCCACTTTCAGCATTCCCTGGGGACCTTGCCACTCCATTCCCTTGCTGTTCCGCTGCACTCCCCCAGTGATTTGACTCGGTGTGGTGGGATCAGGTCAGGTACAATTCCCACACTGTCTCCGGTGCTGTCCCCTGTATCGCCCTTAGTCACTGAGGGGCATCATGTCTCATAGTAGGGCCAGCCATGTTGTTCTCTCTGTGGACTGGCTGCTCTACTCAGGAACATCATCATCACGGCCTGGTGGGCTAGGCTGTGCTCCACTCTCTCCTCCTGCCCCTTCGTCTGCTCCCATGTGCTCTGATCAGATATGTCCATCTCCCGGAGCTGCAGAGTCAATGTCGTCCTTTGGAACAAATTCTTTTCGGGGGAGGGGCAGGAATCCACTTAATTTATGGTGCTGGGGCCAGCCTCCCAGACCTCTCCACTGGTTCCCTCCTCCACACCGGGTCAGGCGGTTCTTGTTAGGTGCCATTGACTTCGTTCCGACCCCTAGCCACCTTATGCTCGGGCCTGTGCCATCCTCACAGTGGTTTCTCTGCTTGAGCCAATCACCTTGCCGCTGAAAACAAACTGTTGGTGCCCCACAGAGACCTGGATTACATAGAAGAAAACCCACCGATGCTAATGCGTCATCTGGCGAGTTTGAGCTCATGCATTTCTAGCCTCACCATGGTCAGCGGCCATGCTCCACAACATATCCTCGTCCTAGGAAATTCCCCCAGCTCCTGGCCCCTGCGGCCACTCCCGTGCCTGCCCCTGGCTGGCACAATTATCTTGACTTTTTTCCTATGTCGGGCATATAAGTAGGATCCTTCAGCACATAGTCTTTTGTGTCTGGTTGCCTTGATTTAATAGAATGCTTCTTTGATCCATCCATCACATTTTGTTTATCTGTGGGTTTGAAAAAATTTCAGGCCTAAGGCATGGGGCAGAAATAGCGCCACAAAGACCAACAAGTGAGACGCCAATATTGCCACCAATATTTACCTTAGGTTCCATAGGCTATGTTTTGTTAAATCGCTTGATACTTGAGCTGGCCTCTCCTGGGACCGAGGGCCTGCTCTGTCCTCGCGCACCATGAGGACACGGAGCATGTGCACATTGATACAATAGCTACAGCGGTCTTCTCTCACTTGTAGATCGTGTTCACATTGTCCCAGGACATGACGGCCTTTGTCATTCCCATTGACCCTCTCTTTGTTTTTCTTTAATTAAAAAGGAGGGAGGGCAGGCCACACCTAGGGAGGTACATGAGAGCCCAACATAAAGAAGGGGAGGGGGGACAGGTGGGGGGCAAATCAGGGTGGGGAGAAACTGAATCGATGGCACAGGGGGAACAGGGCACTAACCCACCCAGAGGAAGCGTATTGGTTGTGTCCCCACAGAACTGGAACGTGCTTACAGACCCCACCATGACACGCCAAAGCAGGAGAGCAACGTAACGCACGGAGAAATACACAGAGACTGGACCATAAACTGGCCCTAACCAGAATCAGCCCCACCCCCACCATGGAAGAGACTGCCACCGAAAATGAGAATAGATCTTCTGGTGTGGGAAAAGAACTGACCTACCACACCCAGAAGGAAGCTGAAGCAAAGGAAGGAGGAGGAATGGAGCGGAGCACACCTGGGCCCACCAAGCTCAGAGGACGATAGCCTGGCTCGGAGGGCCCAAGGTAGAGAGAGGACCATATAGCCGGCCCCACTGCGAGATGCGATATCCTGCTCTCACCCATGGCCCTACACAGGACAGCACCGGAGACACAGTGGGGGATGTGCAACTGAGCTGACCCCACCACACTGAGGCAAAACACTGAAGGTGTGCAATGGAGCAGTGGGGGAAGCAGAGCAAGGAGGTCCCAAGGGAGTATAAAGGATGGACTTTGGGGCCAGGACATGGCAGACTCAGCCGGAAAACACTCCCAAAGGTCAACAAACAGACCTTGAACTATTAACAGGCTTTTATTTTTTGTTGTTTTGTTTTTTCTTCTTTTAAACTTTGTATGTCAGTGACTTTTTTATTGGTTAGCTTGTCGGTGTTGCTGCCGTCATCACCATGTTCTTATGTGCCACTTTGGTGCTGTCAAAGCCAGCCCCTATTATATCTGCAGGTCCACCTAGATAGATAGGCTGGACAAACAATGTGAGAAGAAAATAACGGGACCAACGGTCCTGGAGGGACATGAGAGTGTGGGAGGTAGTGGAAGGGAGGAGGTGTTGGCCAACCCAGGGACAAGGGAACAACGAGTGGTTTAAAACCAGTGGAGAGGGGGGATGGGAGGACTGGTAGGGAGTGACCAAGGGCAAGGTAACTGAGAAGAATTACTGAAACCAGAATGAAGGCTGAACATGGTAGTGGGACAGGAGGAAAGCGTAATGAAATAGAGGAAAGGAGTAGGAGGCAAAGGGCATACATAGAGGCCTAAATACAGACATGTACATATGTAAATATATTTATGATTGTGGGGGAAATAGACCTATCTGCATATATTTATAGGTTTAGTAGTAGGGTAGCAGGTGGACATAGGGCCTCCTCATGCACACTTCCTCAATACAATAGCACCTTGCCCAGCTAAATGGTCATTCCATGACACCCACCTTCCCGACATGATCACTGAACACAGATGTGTGCATAAACAAACATGGTGAAGAAAGCTGATGGTGCCCGGCTATCAAAAGATATAGCATCTGGCATCTTAAAGGCTTGAAGGTAAGCAGGCGGCCATCTAGCTCAGAAGCAACAAAGCCCACATGGAAGAAGCACACCAGCCTGTGTGATCACGAGGTGTTGAAGGGATCAGGTAGCAGGCACCAAAGAACAAAAACCATCATTGTGTGATCACCTTCCCCACATAAACGCTGAAGACGAATGTGTGCATAAGTAAGTGTGGTGAAGAAGGCTGATGGTTCCTGGCTATCGAGAGATATAGCATCTGGGGACTTAAAGGCTTAAAAGTAAACAAGCGGCCATCTAGCCCAGAAGCAACAAAGCCCACATGGAAGCAGCACACCAACATGTGTGATCATGAAGGGCCGAGGGGACCAGGTTTCAAGCACCAAAGGCAGGGGGAAAAAATCCATATCATCGTGAATGAGGGGAGTGCATGATGGGGACTCAATGCCCATCTGTAGACAACTGGACATCCTTTGCAGAGGGGTAGTGGGGAGGAGATGAGTCACAGGGTTGGTTCAGTGTAGCAATAATGCAACTCACAACCTTCCTCTAGTTCTTAAATGCTTCCTCCCCCCAACTATCATGATCCCAATTCTACCTTGCAAACCTGGTTAGGCCAGAGGACGCACAGCGGTACAGATGGGAACTGGAAACACAGGGAATCTAGGACAGATGAACCCCTCAGGACCAGTGGTGAGAGTGGCGATACTGGAAGGGAAGGGGGGGTAGAAAGGGGGAACTGATCACAAGGATCTACATATAACCCCCTCCCTGGGCGATGGGCAACAAAAAAGTGGGTGAAGGGAGACGCTGGGCAGTGTAAGATAAGATAAAATAATAATTTATAAAATATCAAGGGTTCATGAGGGAGGGGGGCATGGGGAGGAAGGGAGGGGGGCAAAGGAAAATGAGCTGATTCCAGGAACCCAAGTGGAAAGCGAGTTTGGAGAATGATGAGGGCAACGAATGTCTAAGTGTGCTTTACACAATTGATGTCTGTGAGGATTGTGATAAATGTTGTACGAGCCCCAATAAAAGGATTCAAACAAACAAACACCACAAACAGTTCCGCTGACACCCAGGCCAATTGGCATAACATAGTTCCCACGGACAATGTTCTGCTTTCTACTCTGGTGAGGACCAGTTGGGGTGTTAAAAGCTCAGGAGCAGTCATCTACGGTGCAGTCCTGATCTCTCCTCATCCAAAGAAAGAATGACGACAATCGAAAGACACAGGGAAGCACTTAGCCCAGTGGGCTGATGGGCCATGCAGTGAAGCCACATGGTGCCTGGCCACCACTGCCATTGGAAGGTCCTGGACAGAGTGGGGGAGGGGGATCGAGTTTCACTGCCCGGTTACACCTTCCTCTTTGTTTCCAAGCCACTGCTGTTAAAGGAGCACCACTTCTGGGTAACAGTCGTTAATTTTGTGCCCACCTGTTACTTAGCTACATGGCAGCCTCAGAGGTGAGTTGGGGTTCAAGGTTTGAAGGACATCTCAGGGCGACAGTCCCAGCCAGTCTCTACCAGTCTGGTAAGTCTGGGTGTGGATTTGGGTTTTAAGGCGTGGCCTTCTGTTTCACATTCTGCTCCGTCTCCTCTGGGGGCAGCCCGGATCAGACTGGCCGGTAGGTACAGTCAACCCCTTGCCTTTTGATTTGGTTGGGACATTAACCTTTTAGCTCTTCAGTGTTTTTTTTTTTTCTTTAGCTTTTCAGCCATCTTATTTTAAGGCACTTTTTAGTATAATTTCTTTAATTAAAAAAAAAGTCTTTAACCAAATTAGAACTAAAATTCTAAGGCATTCTGAGTTCTCTATGATCTGGTTTCATAGCACAGATTATGTCTTCACCCACTCTTCTTTTAAAAAAAAATTTAATCATTTTATTAGGGGCTCATGCAACTCTTATCACAATCCATACATATATCAATTGTGTAAAGCACATTTGTATATTCATTAACCTCATCATTCTCAAAATATTTGCTCTCCATTTAAGCCCCTGGCATCAGCTCCTCATTTTTCCCCTCCCTCCCTGCTCCCCCCTCCCTCATGAACCCTTGACAATTTATAAATTATTATTTTGTCATATCTTGCCCTGTCTGACATCTCCCTTCACCCACTTTTCTGTTGTCCATCCCCCAGGGAGGAGGTCACATGTAGATTCTTGTAATCGGTTCCCTCTTTCCACCTCACCCTCCCTCCACCCTCCCAGTATCGCCACTCCCACACTGGTCCTGAAGGGATCATCCGCCCTGGATTCCCTGTGTTTCTGGTTCCTATCTGTACCAGTGTGCATCCTCTGGTCTAGCCAGGATGGAGGAAGCATTTAGGAACTAGAGGAAAGTTGTATTTTTCATCGTTGCTACATCACACCCTGTCTGGCTCGTCTCCTCCCTGAGACCCCTCTGCAAGGGGATCTCCAGTGGCCTACAAATGGGCTTTGTGTCTCCACTCTACACTCCCGCCCCCTCATTCACTATAGTAAGATTTTTTGTTCTGATGATGCCTGATACGTGAACCCTTCAACACCTCATGATCGCACAGGCTGGTGTGCTTCCAGGAACCATAAGCTTTCTTCACCACATTTGCTTATTCACCCACTTTGTCTTTAGTGGTTGTATCGGGAAGGTGAGAATCATAAAATTCCAATTTAATAGAAGAAAATATTCTTGCATTGAGGGAGTACTTGAGTGGAGGCCCAATGTCCTTCTGCTACCTTAATACTAAACCTATAAATATAGGCACATAGATCTATTTCCCCATCGTCATATATAAATATATTTACATATGTACATGTCTTTATCTAGACCTCTGTAAATACCCTTTGCCTCCTAGCTCTTTCCTCTATTTCCCTTGACTTTCCTCCTGTCCCACTCTCATGCTCAGTCCCCACCAGGGTTTCAGCAATTCCTCTTGGTTGCATTACTCTTGATCATGTCCTACCAAGCCTCCCACCCACTCCTCACCACCAATTTGGGTCACTTGTTGTTCCCTTGTCCCTGGGTTTGTTAACACCACTACCTTTCCCCCCACCTCCCCCTCTCCCATGTCCCCCCGGAACTGTCGGTCCCATTGTTTTCTCCTCCAGATTGTTCATCCAGCCTATCTTATTTAGACAGACCTGCAGAAATAATAACATGCACAAAAACAAGACAGAGCAAAACCAAGCAACAATATACAACAAAACAACAACAAACCAATGACAACAAAACAAAACACAACAAGAAAGAAAAGGTTGTAGTTAGTTCAAGGATTGTTGGTTGGCCTTTAGGAGTATATTCCAGTCCAGTCTGTTGGGGCACCACACCCTGGCCCCAAAGTCCACCTTCAGCATTCCCTGGGGACTTCGCTGCTCCCTTGCTGTTGTGTTGCACCCTCTTAGTGCTTTGCCTTGGTGTGGCGGGATCAGATCGGGTGCAATTCCCACACTGTGTCTCCAGTGTTGTCCCCTATAGAGCTATGGGTCAGTGAGGGGTGTCGTGTCTCATAGTGGGGCTGTCCATGTGATCCCCTCTGTGGACTGGCTGCTCTAATTGGGATCATTGTCTTCAAGGCCTGGTGGGCCAGGATGTGATCCACTCTTTTCTCCTCCCCCTTTATCTGCTCCCATGTGCTCCGATCAGATATGTCCCTCTCCCGGAGCTGCAGATTTAATGCTGTCTTTTGAAATAAATTCTTCTGGGGGGAGGGGCAGGTGTCCACTTAGTATGTGGGATTGGGGCCAGCCCCCCAGACCTCTCCACTGGTTCCCTACTCCATGCTGGCATGTTGCATTCACATCTTGGAGCGCTGGGTTGAAGTCTGGGTTGAAGTTTGTAGTTTTTCAGTTTTTTGTTTTGTTTTGTTTTGTTTTTTAATTTTAACAATTTATTGGGGCTCATACAATTCTTTTCACAGTTCATATATATACATACATCAATTGTATAAAGCACATCTGTACAGTCTTTGCCCTAATCATTTTTTTCTCCTCTTTTCTTTTTTTACATTTTATTAGGTACTCATACAACTCTTACCACAATCCACACATATACATACATCAATTGTATAAAGCACATCCATACATTCCCTGCCCCAATCATTCTCAAGGCATTTGCTCTCCACTTAAGCCCCTTGCATCAGGTCCTCTTTTTTTTTCCCCCCTCCCTCCCCATTCCCCCCTCCCTCATATGCCCTTGGTAATTTATATATCGTTGTTTTGTCATATCTTGCCCTGTCCGGAGTCTCCCTTCCCCCCTTCTCTGCTGTCCCTCTCCCAGGGAAGAGGTCACATGTGGATCCTTGTAATCAGTTCCCCCTTTCCAACCCACTCACCCTCCACTCTCCCAGCATCGTCCCTCACACCCTTGGTCCTGAAGGTATCATCCACCCTGGATTCCCTGTACCTCCAACCCTCATATGCACCAGTGTACAGCCTCTGTCCTATCCAGCCCTGCAAGGTAGAATTCGGATCATGGTAGTTGGGGGGAGGAAGCATCCAGGATCCGGGGGAAAGCTGTGTTCTTCATCGATACTACCTCACACCCTAATTAACCCATCTCCTCTCCTAAACCCCTCTATGAGGGGATCTCCATTGGTCGACAGTTTTTCAGTTTTACGGAGTGTGGCAAAGTATCTATCACATGAAAATCGATCATTTCAACAATTTTTTAAAAAATATTTATTTATTTATTTTTGTTTTAAACGTTTTATTAGGGGCTCATACAACTCTTATCACAGTCCATACATATACATACATCAATTGTATAAAGCACATCTGTACATTCTTTGCCCTAATCATTTTCTTTTCTTTCTTTTTTTTTTCCTTTTCTTTTTTTACATTTTATTAGGGACTCATACAACTCTTATCGTAATCCATACATATACATACATCAATTGTATGAAGCACATCCATACATTCCCCGCCCCAATCATTCTCAAAGCATTTGCTCTCCACCTAAGCCCTTTGCATCAGGTCCTCTTCAACAGTTTTTAAGTACACAATTCAATGTCGTTGCATTGTGCATTCATCACGTCGTGAAAGCATTTCTCAAGCATCTTTATCGCCCCAAACAGAAACTCAGTATCCATTCAGCAATAACTTCCCATACCCTCCACGCCCCCGGCAGCGATCCATAAGGGTTGGTCTTCTATGTATTTTTGTAACAGGAGCCCAAGTCTGGGTGATGAGTGGGGCTGTGATCCCCAAGGTCAGCGCCTGGAAATCACCAGTCCCTTGGAGGGAGAAAGTTGGGGTTTTCTACTTCTCTAAAGAGGTACAGTGTTGAAAACCCACAGGGGCAGTT
Organism: Tenrec ecaudatus; assembly: GCF_050624435.1. Lineage (NCBI taxonomy): Eukaryota > Metazoa > Chordata > Mammalia > Afrosoricida > Tenrecidae > Tenrec > Tenrec ecaudatus. The sequence continues at coordinate 109,512,067 of NC_134541.1, read as the reverse complement.
CTGCCCTGTCCTACAGGTTCGCTATGACTCATTGGCAATGAGCTAGAGCTTTCATCTAAGTGGGACTATACAATATTAAAAAAAATCATTTTATTGCAGGCTCATACGACTCTTATCACAATCCATACATCCATCCATTGTGTCAAGCACATTTGTACATTTGTTGCCCTCATCATTCTCAAAACATTTGCTTTCTACTTGAGCCCTTGGTATCAGCTCCTCATTTTCCCCCTCCCTCCCCGCCCCCCCCATGAACTCTTGATAATTTATAAATTATTATTATTTTTTCATGTCTTACACTGTCCAACATCACCTTTCACCCACTTTGCTGTTGTCCATCCCCCAGGGACGAGGTTATATGTAGATCCTTGTAATCAGTTCCCCCTTTCTACCCCACCCTACCTCCACCCTCCAGGTATTGCCACTCTCACCACTGGTCCTGAAGGGATCATCTCTTCTGGATTCATTGTGCTTCCAGTTCCTATCTGTATCAGTTTACATCTTCTGGTCTAGCCATATTTTTAAGGTAGAATTGGGATCATGATAGTGGGGGGGGGGAGCATTTCAGAACTAGAGGAAAATTGTTTGTTTCATCTTTGCTACCCTGCACCCTGACTGGCTCATCTCCTCCCCACAACCCTTCCGTAAGGGGATGTCCAGTTGCCTACAGATGAGCTTCGGGTCTCCACTCTACACTCCCCCTCATCTCAATATGACTCTTTGTTCTGTAATGCCTGATACCTGACCCCTTCGATGCCTCATGATCCCACAGGCTGGTGTGCTTTTTCCATGTGGGTTTTGCTGCTTCTCAGCTAGATGTCAGCTTGTCTACCTTCAAGCCTTTAAGACCCCAGACGTTATATCTTTTGATAGCCAGGCACCATCAACTTTCTTCATCACATTTGCTTATGCACCCATTTCTCTTCAGTGATTGTGTCAGAAAGGTGGGCATCATGGAATGCCAGTTTAACAGAACAAAGTGTTTTTGCATTGAGGCAGGGGTGGGGGGTGGGGTGGGGCATACACGATTGGTCCTTCTGTAGTTAGCTCAGTTTGCTCAGCACAGGCTCTTGACATTCGTCCGTGACAGCAGGTCTCAGAATTTCATTTCTGCTTGTGGCTGAAGAATATTTATTTGTGTGTCGGTTTCACCTTGTGTGTATCCATTCAACTGAATAGAAAGGTTCTTTCTAACCTTTGGCTGTTTTGAAATGCTGCAGTGAACGTGAGTGTACAGTGGCTGTTCCTGCTGTCAGGTTGTGTGGGGACCATCAAAGAGCAGCAGCCTTTTGGAAGAGTCCAGGAAATTGTTTCTGAGACTTACCTGGGCCGGCCTGCAGTTTGTTCTTTTCCACAACTGTATCGTAGCCTTTCCACTGGGCAGACCCTACTCTGTTTATCCATGCTCTGATCAATGAATGTGGAAGCTCTTTGGAACTGTTTCCAGGTGGTGAACCACATTAAAACTATTTTCATTGCGATTTGGGTGAACGTTTATGGATTAAATTGGTTTACCACTCAACAAGAATTGCATATTTTTTTTTTTTTAAAGGGGAGTCGTGAGGATGTTTTTGCTTGTTTGGTTTTGGTTGGGATGTATTTTAAAGAGCATCATATAGATATTTATATATATAAATTATTAATGTGGGAGAGGGGGCCGGGCATACATCGCAGGGGGGGGCGCACACAAGGATTTGGGGGCGAAGAATTGCATATTTTAATTGGTGACATTGGATGCCATCCCCGTAATGAAACACTTTTCCCACTTCCTCTCTGGTTTCCTGAATTCCATTGGTCCGACTTTCCTACCCCTTCCGGCTTTCTGAGCTGTGCTCCTTGGCACACGCTATGCGATGATGCAGTATGACTGGTTGATCTAGGGAGTGTTCGCCTTGTAGGCCTGTATTGTTTGCTTGAATGTCGGACCATGGAGGTGGCTCAGAGGGTTACATGGTGACTAAGGACCAGTCTAGGTGGGCTCCCTCTGTCTCTATTAGACCAGGAGGCTTGGCCTTTTCCTTTTTCTTTCTTTGTTCCTTTAATGAAAGCGTTGGTCCATGCATTTCTCTCACCATCCAGGCCCTCCTAGTGTGACTTTTCCCCGAGTGGGGTGGGTAGAGCTAGCAGGCCACCAGCTAGTGAGCACTTCTTGTCTCAGAGTTGCTGCGGCTCAGGTGTCGGGAGTCTTATTGTTTCCCGGCAACTTTGAGTCCCTTCCCGCTTCTTTGCTTTGATGGGGAGAGACCAATAAGGGCGCCTGAAAAGCATCATTGTTCAGGAACACGCTTGTGTGCAAATCTCCCTGGATGCCCAGGGAAGCTCCACGCTGCACCTCACAGGACATGTAGTGGTGGAAAGTGTCTCCGTGTTCAAGAGGTATATCAGAACCACTCCCCGACTTAAAGGCTTGATGCTAAAACGTTTTTGTTTCTCTCTCTTGCAGTTTGGAGGGCTGACTGGGTTCTGCTGGGGTTTCAGGTAGTTGTAGGGTGATGGTGCTCAGGGCTGGAGTCAACAGGCTTCTTCATGCCCAGGGCTGGTGTCTCAGGTGGGGCTGATTGCCTCAGCTGGGCTTGTTCAGCAAGTGTCTCTCCATGTCTGTCTGTCCACATTTCGTCTAAGCTTCTTCGTCCTGCTCTAACTGAAATACCACAAGTGGGCGATATTAACAAACAGAAAAATATGTTCTCACCATTTAGAAGGTTGGCAGACTCTGGGAGCTAGCTCTAGGGAAAGGCTTTCTCTTCCTGTTGTTGGGAGGATGGGCCTGGTAACTTGTTTCAGTTTCTGCTCCTTGCTTCCTCAAAGGCCTTCATGTGGTTTGGTATCTGTCTTGCTGTGGTATGGGAGTTGGATGACTTTTGCTAACTAGACACTCCCAAACCAGGGTGGAGTCAAACCTTTCAATCAGGTGGTCACTTTAGGACATCTCTTTGGGGGGTGGGGGTGGGGTAGGGGGGGCCTTTGTATGAGAGTGAAGGACTCTGGGAATGGCCTCTCTCCCTGCCACTTCACCTTCTTCCTAGAGGGGTCTCTGCCACCGACTCTGAGACCTGTCTGCATCCTGCCGTGTTTCCACGACTTTGGATCCACGTGAGTCTTCATCCACCGGCCTGGGGCTTCCTGCCTTCCGATGCCTGATTCCGCATCACCAGCAGGCGGCTACATTGCACTGCAGTTGGATGGGGCTGGGGTCCCTTCTTTGTGGATATCCAGCTCGTTTGGATACATATATGCGTTTCACTGGATTTGTTCCTCTAGACAGCCCAGCCAAAGAACACACTTTCTCCACCTGTGCTTCGAGCAGGGGCATCTCTTGATGGTGGGACTGTGAACCACCGTGGTGACACAGTCAGAAGAGGTGACAACAAGGCGACTGTGCATGGAACTATTGTGCGGTGATTGCGCAGAAATGCATTCTATTTTATCAACATATCCCCATAGGGACGACAACAAAAACCACCTCTTTTGTAAGCACGGTTTTCATCTATTGGCATGCCTACACGGCTCAAACTCTACGCTAGTCTCCTTTTTCAGCTTCCATCTGACACGCTCAGCTCAGAGCCCGGATTGCCACCCAGCCACAATGACCCTGAATCATAGCTCTTGCCTGTGTGCTACAGACTGCCGTCTCCTGTCCTTTGCATTGTGTGCTTGGTGAAGGCTTACCTAGTAAACTAGAGTCTCCTGTGACAGCTTCCACATGAATTGTTTCAGGATGTTACATTTACCACAGTGTATCCATATGCTGTTTGTGTTCCAGGTTTTCCTACCAGTTCTAGTCTCCTGCTCCCTTAGTTGCCTTTTAATTTTTTTAAACAGTTTTATTGGTATTTATTTATTTTTAATTGGTATTTAATTCACAAATCATACAATTCAGTCTTTCAATCACATTCATAACATTTGTACAATCATCACCATAATCAATAGTAGAACATTTTCTTCCATCTTGTACTCATCGTTATTAACGACCCATCTTCCCCCAGCACCCAAGCATACCCCTAAGGAACCATGAACCCAGTTACCCTCTCTGTCGATTTACCTATCTTAGATTTCACATACAGAGAAACATTAAGAAACAAAACAAAAATTAACATCAACAACAAAGGAAAGCAGAGGACAACATCAATCAAAAAGAAAGCATTAAAAACTAGAACAAATATAAAATGGGTCAAAAGGGAGATCAAATGATAAGGTTTTAAGTTTCAGCCTGATTGTATCTGCAACAATCTACTTTCCAGTGCTCTCTGGCTGACAGCCAGGCACGCCACACGTCCCAGGTCTATGGTCAGAGGGGAGGGGTGTATTTCCCTTCACGTTTTATTTTTTAAAAACAGAAAAAAACCTTAGAATGGGGCAAAAAAGAGATTAAATGATAAAATATTATGTTTTAACCTAAATATGTAGAGCGTCATCAACTTTACAATGCTCTCTATTTGATGACAAGGCAGTTGACATCCCTCAACTATGGTCCGAGGGGATTCACCAAAGGTGTGATCTCTGTGTGGATACTGCACATGGATTTTGGGCTCCACTCTTATCCATACCCTTCTGTAACCCAGGGGTTCACCGTTTAAATTCTAATCCTTCGGATTTAGATTTTATTCTTTACAATCCTTGGATCACACAGGCTGGCGTGTGTCTTCCCCCTTGCCTTCTCATCTTTGCCTTTGCTGATGAGTAATTGTGAACCTCTGATTTAATAACGATAGTTTTTTAAGTAGGACACCAATCCTGCCAGTAATTTTGTGTGCTACTGTGTAACTGGCAATTTGTTGGTTGTTTTGGGATCAGGACAGAGACACTATGAACAATTTGTGCACAATTCTTAATGAGTGCACCAAAACACTGACATAGCATGCTACTTCCATTCTTTTCTAAATTCCAGTGACTTTCCAGCTTTAAATTTGGAGGCAGTTTTCTTTAAAGAGATTATCAAGTAAAAAAACAAAACAAAACAAAAAAAAGAGATTATCAAGTACTGCTATCTTCAGATTTTGGTAAGCTGTGACATCTTAAGACCCACTGCTTCACAGTTTAATATCACACACACACACCACACACTCAGATGTTCAACCCTTCACAGTACATAGCAACGCTATCTGGATACAGCTCTTATCTGGATTGTGATAAGAGCTGTATCCTGATAAGGGGCCGACCCCAATCCCAACTACGTGGATAGCTGCCCCTACCCCCTGAAGAACTTATTTCAGAAGACAGTACTGAATCTGCAGCTCTGGGAGAGGAAGGTGTCTGATTTTAGCACACAAGAGCAAATGAGGGGGGAGGAAGAGAGTGGAGCACATCCTGGCCCACCAAGCCTTGAAGATTATATTCCCACTCAGAGCAGCCAATCCACAGAGAAGACCACATGGCCAACCCCACTATGAGACATGACGCCCCTCACTGACCCATATCCCTACAGGGGACAACACTGGAGACACACTGTGGGAATTCTGCCCAATCTGATCCCACCACACCAAGGCAAAACACTGAGGGCGTGCAGCAGAACAGCAAAGGGAACAGAGCAATGAAGTCCCCAGGGAGTACCAAAAATAGACTTTGGGGCCAAGGCTTGGCACCCCATCAGACTCGACTGGAAAACACTCCTAAAGGCAAACAAACAGTCCTTGAACTAACTACAAGCTTTTCTTTTTTGTTTCTTTTTGTCATTGGTTTTTGTTGTTGTTTTCTTTCTTTTTTGCTTGGTTTTGCTCTGTCTTCTTTTTGTGACTGTTATTATCTCCACAGGCTATCTAAATAAGATAGGCTGGATGAACAATCTGGAGGAGAAAACAATGGGACTGACAGTTCTGGTGGGACATGGGAGAGGAGAAGGTGGGGGGGGGGGGGAAGGAAGTGGTGTTAACAAACCCAGGGACAAGGGAACAACAAGTGATCCAAATCAGTGGTGAGGAGGGTTTAGGGTTCTGGTAGGGTATGATCAAGGGTAATGTAACCAAGAGGAATTACTGAAACCCAAATGAAACCTGAGCATGATAGTGGGACAAGAAGAATGTAAAAGGAAATAGAGGAAAGAGCTAGCAGGTAAACCGCATTTATAGAGGTCTAAATAACAGCATGTGCATATGTAAATATATTTATATATATGAGGATGGGGAATAGATTTATATGCATATATTTATAGGTTTAGTATTAAGGTAGCCGATGGACATTGGGCCTCCACTCAAGTACTCCCTCAATGCAAAAATATTTTGTTCTATTATGCTGGTATTCCATGATGCTCACCTTCGCAACACAATCGCTGAAGACAAAGTGGGTGCATACCAAATGTGGTGAAGAAAGGTGATGGTGCCTGGCTATCAAAAAATACAGCATCTGGGGTCTTAAAGGCTTGATGGTAAAAAAGTGGCCAGCTAGCTGAGAAGCAACAAAGCCTACATGGAAGAAGCACACCAGCCTGTGTGATTACAGATGCCAAAGGGATCAGTTATCAAGCATCAAAGAACAAAAAAATCATATCATTGTGTGCTGACCTCTCTAATACCATCACTGAAGACAAATGGGTGCATAAGCAAATGTGGCGAAGAAAACTGATGGTGCCCGGCTATCAAAAGGTATAGCGTCTGGAGTCTTCAAGGCTTAAAGGTAAACAAGTGGCCATAGAACTCAGAAGCAACAAAACCCACATGAAAGAAGCACCCCAGCCTGTGCGATCATGAGGTGTTGAAGGGTTCCAGTATCAGGCATCATCAGAACAAAAAATCTTACCATAGTGAATGAGGGGGGGAGTGCAGAGTAGAGACCCAAAGCCCATTTGCAGGCCACTGGAGATCCCCTTGCAGAGGTGTCTTGGGGAGGATATGAGCCAGACAAGGTATGATGTAGCAACGATGAAAAATGCAACTTTCCTCTAGTTCCTAAATGCTTCCTTCCCACTCCACCTATCATGATCCAAATTCTACCTTGCACGTCTGGCTAGATCAGAGGATGTACACTGGTACAGATTAGAACTGGAAACACAGGGAATCTAAGGCGGATGTTCCCTTCAGGACCAGTGGTGGGAGTGGCGATACTGGGAGTGTAGAGTGAGAGTGGGTTGGAAAGGGGGAACCGATTACAAGGATCGACATGTGATCTCCTCCTTGAGGGACGGACAGCAGAAAAGTGGGTGAAGGGAGACGTCAGATAGGGCAAGATATGACAAAATAATAATACTTAAATTATCAAGGGTTCATGAGGAAGGGGGCAGCGGGGAGGGAGGGGAAAAATGAGGAGCTGATGCCAGGGGCTTAAGTGGAGAGCAAATGTTTTGAGAATGATGAGGTTAATGAATATACAAATGTGCTTTGCACAATTGATATATGTATGGATTGTGATAAGAGTTGTATGAGCCCTTAATGAAATGATTAAATAATTTTAAAAAAGGATAAACAGAATCAACAGACCACTGGCAAACCTAACCACAGAAAGGAGGGAACAAATTTCAATAGCAAGAATGAGGGATGAAAGAGGGGACATTACAACAGACCTTAATGAAATCAAAAGCATAAAATAATAATTTATAAATTATCAAGTGTTCATCAGGGAGGGGGGAGCAGGGAGGGAGGATGTGTTAGACAGGGTTCTCTAGAGAGACAAAACCAGATTGTTAATAATTTATATATATATACATATATATATAGATATATAACACAAGAAATGAACTATTAAATTATATACAGATATATATATATAATACAAGAAATGAACTGTTAAATTATATACAGATAGATAGATATATGATACAAGAAATGAACAGTTAAATTATAAAGCAGTACAAATGGTTCAGTGCAACTCACTCCCGTGAGAGAGCTGTGAAACACTGGCAGTCCTTCAAGTCTTGTGGGCTGCCAGGTAGTCCTCTGTAGAAAGATCCAGGCTGTGTGGATTGTGATAAGAGTTGTATGAGCCCCTAATAAAATGTTAAAAAAGAAAAAGAAAGAAAATGATTAGGGAAAAGAATGTACAGATGTGCTTTATACAATTGATGTATGTATATGTATGGATTGTGATAAGAGTTGTATGAGCCCCAGGCTATCCGGGCACAGGACCTCAAATTACAGCAACATAGTCCACGGGTTAGGTGTCCCACAGGTAGTGTAGCTTGCAAATTGAGGCACAGAACAAGTAAGGCAGCTGCACACTGGTCCGATGATCAAAGAGCGAGAGACAAGAAAAGTGAGGCTCACCGAGCCATTCATCTCTCGGCCCTTCAATTAATCCCACATGTGTTTATTGGCCAGGCTGGCACAATAAACTAACTATCTCAGAGAAAAATGAGGAGCTGATGCCAGGGGCTTAAGTTGGAGAGCAATTGTTTTGCGAATGATGAGGTCAATGAATGTACACATGTGCTTTACACAATTGATGTGTGTATGGATTGTGATAAGAGTTGTATGAGCTTCTAATAAAATGACTTTAAAAAATACAACAACAATAAAATCGCCCACAGGGACACTCTACTCTGTCCTTCAGGGTCGCTATGAGTTGGCATTGACTGGATGGCAGTGGTATAAATATTTGTGTTATTTCCCACTTATTTACCTATCTGCGCCCACCCATATGCCACCATCCTTATACCTCATATGTGCACAAACCTGCATTTGTACTTTGGCTCTGCTGTGTTCACTGCACCCACCTTCAGTACCACTTTTCTCATCACCAGAAATGACTAGTGTCCCGTGTACATAGCATCTTTTCCTCACCTACTCACTTCTCCCTGGGAATTATTGGCTTATCTCTACTTGTGTTTATCTATTCCCGACTCCTCATCAAAGCGGGATTGCACAGCATTTGACCTTATATGCTTGACTTAGTTCAATGAGCATATGTCCTCCAGGTCCAGCCATGTGACAGCGTTGTTGCACACTCAGCGTTGTTTGTGTGGTTGCATAGGATTCAGTTCAGGGTTTGTACCACACTTCGCTTATGTGACCATCTATCAGCGGACACTTTGGTTATGTCCATTCATTTGCTGCTATGAAAAAAGCACCAATGAATGCACATCTGTGTCAGTTTTAGGTCTCTAGGGGTGTAACTTGGAGTAGGATGGCTGGATTAGAAAGAAGGTCAGCGGTTCAAATCCACTAACTGATCCGCAGGAGAAAGGTAAGGCAATCTACTCCTGTGGAGATTTAAAGTCTTGGAAACCCAAACAAGGCAGTTCTGACCTGTCCCACAGGGTGGCCATGAGTGGACCGGTCTTGTTATCTGTTTATCAGTGCAAGTTGCTTTAAATCAGTGGCAGCCTAAAGTGGTATCTCACCACTCACGTAGCACTGGGCCGCTAACCACAAGGCCCATGATGCAGCTGTTTTCAGGAAGAAAGATGCGGTTGTCTGTTCCCATATTTTGTCTTGACACTCAAGTCCTCCCTCAAGGCAAGAGCACTTTGTTCTGTTAAACTGGCATTTCATGACGCTCACCTTCCCGACATGATTGCTGAAGACAAAGCTGGTGCATAAGCAAATGTGGTGAAGAAAGCTTATGGTGCCAGCTATCAAAAGATACAGCGTCTGGGGTCTTAAAAACTTGAAGAAACCCCCTCGGTCCCCGGCGCTCCTCCCTGCTCCGCCGCATGCCCCCACCTGGGCGGCCTCGCCTCCTGCTCCGCGGAGAGGGGCCGCTTCCGCCCCTCGTCGCCGCCGCGCCAGAGGAAACGGAAGGAGGTACCAGTCATGGAGGGGAACCAGATGAGGCTGAGAAATGTGTCGAGATCGCCTGGGAGGCGCTGAACGCCGGCAACCGCGAGAAGGCCCAGCGCTTCCTGCAGAAGGCCAAGAAGCTCTACCCGCTGCCGGCGGCCCGCGCATATTTGGAGTCCCTGAATGGCACAAACTCTTGAGTGCCCACTGTTCATCAGAAGGTGGAGGTTCAAGTCTACTAAGAAGGACCTTGGAAGAAAGACCTGGAGGTCCACTTCCAAAAAATATCAACCATTGAGAATTCAAAATGCGCCTACCCACACACACACAGAGACATTAGAAATTAAAAGTCTCCTTTTGACTTTTTCCCCTTTGAGAGGTACATGTCTAGTTAATAACGTCGCCCCACTTCTCTTCATAAATATAACAAAAGTCTATTTTTATATAAATGTCATGAGGGGGTACCCAAAAAAGAAACTGTGCTGGGTGAAGTGGAGCTTTCGTAGTACCCATTCCCCCCACCCCACCCCCACCCCACACTAGGCAAGCATCAAGCAGTTTCCTCTGAGTTCGTGCACCTAGTGGGTCACCTGGGAAGGTTCTCTCCGGTCACAGTGAATTTTTTCATAAAAGCAATTTGGTTTCAACCTTGTTTTTGTGATGACCTATTTAAGAGAACAGCGTGTGGCTGTGAATTTTTGTTTCCTGGTCAGGGAAAAATGCTGCAGAAACTGTTGTGATGTGGAACACAGCGTGTAAGGAAAAACTCAAGTGTACGAGTGGTATTCTCGTTTCAGAAAGGTGAAGTGTCAGTTGATGACAAACCTCATTGTGGAATGCTGGCAGTTTACCAAAGGGATGAAAATGAGGACTTGTAGAGCATTTGGAGTGTGTTCTACCAGGTCAAACCGTTAATCAAGCTTTCTATGTAGAGGTTCTGAAAAGATTACATAACTGCGACAAAAAAGCCTGATTTGTGGCAGACAGAAGACTCATTTTGCCACCACGACAATGCACCTGCTCACGTAGACATCTCACTGCGCCAGTTTTTGGCAAAAAACAGCATGCGTCTCTGTGTCCACACACTTTACTCGCCTGACTTCATTCCATGTGACCTCTTTTTGGTTCCGAGAATGAGGAGGGACATGAAAGGACAGGGATTTGATGACATAGAAGAAGTGAAGAAATAAACGAGGGAGGTGCTGTCAGCCATCCAAGCAGATGAGCTCTTAAGCTGTTCTGTCATACTTCTGAAATATTATGCAAATATTTCTTTTTAAAAAACTTGAAGAAAAACAAGTGGCCATCTAACTGAGAAGCAACAAAGCCCAAATGGAACAAGCACACCAGCCTGTGTGATCACAGGTGTCAAAGGAATCAGGTATCAGCATCAAAGAACAAAAAAATCATATCATTGTAAATGAGGGGGAGTGTGGAATGGGGACCCAAAGTCTATCTGTAAGCAACTGTACATCCCCTTACAGAAGGGTCTCAGGGAGGAGATGAGCCAGTCAGGGTGCAGTGTAGCAATGATGAAATATACAACTTTCATCTAGTTCTTAAATGCTTCCTCCCCCCAACTATCCTGATCCCAATTCTACCTTACAAATCCGGCTGGTCCAGAGGATGTACACTGGTACAGATAGGAACTGGAAACAAACACAGAGAATCGAGAAGAGATGATCCCTTCGGGGCCATTGGTGAGAGTGGTGATACCAGGAGGATAGAGGGAGGGTGGGTTGGAAAGGGGGAACCGATTACAAGGATCTACATATAACCTCCTCCCTGGGGGATGGACAACAGAAAATTGGGTGAAGGGAGACATCGGACAGTGTAAGATATGACAAAATAATAATAATTTATAAATTGTCAAGGGTTCATGAGGGAGGGCAGGGAGGGAGGAGAAAAATGAGGAGCTGATACCAAGGGTCCAGTAGAAAGTAAGTGTTCTGAGAATGATGGCAACAAATGTACAAAGGTGCTTGACACAATGGATGGATGTATGGATTGTGATGATAGTTGTATGAGCCCCCAATAAAATGACTTTAAAAAAAGATTTAGTTTTGAAAACCCCGTGAGGAAGTTCTACTCTGTCCTATCGGGTTGCTATAAGCTGAAATGGACTTAACTGCAATGGTGGGATTTTGTCAAATGTTCTGATGTTTTAACCACAGTACTTATGAGTCGATATCAACACCAACACCCTCACCTGTTTTATGGTTGTTGTTGTTGTTGTTTTTTGAGAATGAAGTGATAATTAAAGGAAAGGAAGGAGAAAAAAACACTAAACATCCATGTAGATGTTACAAAAGAGCTTTGTTGTTACCATTCACGTAATCTAAGAACCATGACATGTCAGCCATTCACACTGTCTTTGTCAGTCTCTCTGTGAGCGGAACTGACGATAAACATGACTAAAGACCCGTGAGGAGCTCTGGTGGCCGTGTGGATTATATGAACTGGTTGGAAAGAGGTCGAAAGGGCATGGCGGGAGAGGGATGACATCTTAAGTTACTGTGATGGGAGATACCAACCACAGGAATGCCATTGCTTCTTTTTTCAGGGCTCAGCAGTGATTGGTTTAGACACACCATCCAGTTCTTAAAAGACAGCCTACAGGGAAAAAGAGGAGGTCCCTGGCCAAGATGGATTGACATGTTGGCTGCAACCATGGACTGAAGCATAAGAACAATTGTGAGGACGGAGCAGGACCAGGCAGGGTTCCGTCTGCTGTTCGTGGGTCACCTGACAACAACAGCGGTGTGGCCTAATCACAAAGAAACCCTCTTCCCAAATGGGAGCTCCTCCACAGGTGGAAAGCAAGAGGCAAAAGCCCACTGCCACCCAGTTGATTCCGACCGATAGTGAGGTTAGGATTGACAACACATACTTGGACACAGTTTCCACCCTAGTCAACTTCTCACCTGGGAGCTGCCTTCTCCCAAAGCCAAGTTCCAAGAGGATCTGGCAGGAGCTGTGGAGGCTTCAGCAGACCCAGCATTAAAGGTGCCTGGACACTCAACTCCACAGCGCTCTCTACAGGCCAACCAGGCTGGAAGCCCAGCGTGGATTCAAGGGAAGGAGTAACAAAGACCCCCACCAGTCTTGCATCTACCGGTGCGGTGCTGATCTCCAGCTGCTCTTGTCCAGCTGGTTTCCCAGGGGAGATCTGCAGTGACGCGCTGCCATCGAGGCCATGTCCACTCACACCCTCGTTATCTTTAATAACCAGCCCGACTCCGACTCCATTTTTGATGTCTCATCCCTTGCCCCATAAGTGGGCAGACTGATGACTTAGGTTCTCTCTCTCTTTATTTTTTCACTTTATTGTTCATTTAAAAAAAATCACTTTATTGAGGACTCATACAACTCTTATCACAATCTATCCATCCATCCATTGTATCAAGCACATTTGTACATCTGTTGCCATCATCATTTTCAAAGCATTTTTTTTCTATTTGAGCCCTTGGTATCAGCTTCTCATTTTCCCCGCTCCTTCCCCCACCCTCCCTCCTGCATGATCCCTTGATAATTTATAAATTATTATTATTATTATTATTTTTTACCCTGTCTGAAACTAGCCCAGGCTCCAAGAGCACTGAGGGGCAGGCTTCAATGTTTCTTTTCCTCCTTTTACGACCACCCAGACCAGTGTTTTGATCCAATGGGAAAGGGAACTGGAGGGTAATTATTATTTTTTCATGTCTTACACTAACTGATGTCTCCCTTCACCCACTTTTCTGTTGTCCATCCCCCTGGGAGGGGGTTATATGTAGATCATTGTGATCCGTTTCCCCTCTTCCCCCAACCTTCCCCTTACCCACCTGGTATCATTCCTCTAGATATTGGTCCTGGGGGGTTGGTTATCTGCCCCGGATTCCCTGTGTTTCCAGCTCTCATGTGTACCCGTGTACCTGCTCTAGTCCAGCCAGATTTGATTTGTAAGGTAGAACTGAGGTCATGATGGTGGTGGTGGGGGGGAGGAAACATTAAAGAAGTGGAGGAAAGTGTTCTGTTTCATCGGGGTTCTGTCTCTTTCATTGGAGAGTTGTTTAAATCATGCAAGTCCTGACCAGTGTGCGGAGAACTCTCACGCCTTAAATAATGACAACTTTTCCTTGCTTTTTCAAGTCATTATATTTGAACCTGCTCAGGACCCTGCCCTGCTTTCCCTCCAAAAAAAAAAAAAAACAAAAAAACTCATCCAGTCAATTCTGACTCACAGTGATGCTATAGGATAAGGTAGAGCTGTCCCTGTGCGTTTCCAAGGCAGTAACTCTTAAGGTCAAGGAACGCCAGTCTTTCACCCCAGGAGCTAGAGGCTGGTGAGTTCAGTGGACTGGAATGGACTGGATGGCAGTGAATTTGACCTTGTGGTTGGCAGCCTAACACACGTGCACGACACCACGGGGGCTCCTGGTAAAGTAGAAGGGCAGCGAGAAACAGGAAGACCTTCGACAAGATGGACTGACTCGGTGGCTGCAACCAGGGTTCAAATTAACACTGGTGAAGACAGAGTAGGACCAGGCAGTGGAACACAGGTGTCTGAGTTGGAAGGGATTGGGCAGCAGTTAACAACCAAGACGCCCCACCCCCCTCCACCGCAGCTCTGCCCTCCCCCCATGCTCTACTATCTTCCTGGAAACATTTGCAGCACAGGTCAATGTATATGTAGAAACATCCCGTGTCAAAGTTATATGAAGGGGCTTTGAAGAGTTCGTGGGGAAATGGATATTAAAAGATAATGGAATTTCCCATTAACCTTTTGAAGTTCGTGTGTGTGTGTGTGTGTGTGTGTGTGTGTGTGTGTGTGTGTGTGTGAGAGAGAGAGAGAGAGAGAGAGAGAGAGAGAGAGAGAGAGAGAGAGAGAGAGAGAGAGAGAGAGAGTCCCGTGAAGGAGTCACCACTCGACACACCCCACCCCGCACAGTGGGCCTCTCACCTGCCCACACATGCCCAATATTTGGTCTGGGCATCGCCAGTTTTCCTCGTGTGGCGAGGAGGACTTCGATGTTTGAATCTGTGCCTCCCGCTCGCCGATCCTGTCCGCTCCTTATTTTGTTTAAAACACAGGCTGCATCCCAACGCCCCGGCTGCCGCCTCCTGGGCTTGTTCCCGTTTACTCTGCGCCCTCCGGAGCTCCAGGAAGGACCTCCCCGAACCCTTCCTCCCTGGCATCCTTCTCCGCCCCGGCTCCCGCTGGGGCTCCCGTCCCCACGGGTTCTGACGCTCCTTAGCTCGCTGGGCCTCCCACTCCCGCGCCTGGCTGGGGGCCGGGTCTCGGCTTCCTGGCCATCCGATTGGTCTTTAAATGTTTCGGCCTCGGGAGGGGGCCGCGCGGGAGGGGATGCTGAGAGGTGGGAGCGCTGCGTGCCAGTCCCGGGACGCTCGGGGCCTGGGGCCTCGTGGCTTCGCGTCGCGCGCGGAGGACCCCGACTGGGCTCCAGCGGAAAGCGGCTCAGCCCCCGGGGGTCGCACCCGCCGCCGAATGCGCAGCGCACCATGCGGCCGCGCGCGCTCCGACCCCTGCTCGGGCTCCCGGCGCTGCTGCTCCTGTGGCTTTCGCCGCTCTTCTGCGCCCCCGAGCCGGCTGCGCAGGACGTAAGCCAGGGCGTGGTGAGTACGGGGCCGCGGGTACCCAGGCCCCGCTGGCCTTCGGAGGGGAGTCGGGACGTGGCGTTGTGTATGTGTGTGACGGGGAGGGGTCCGCCTCCTGGGTGGCCAGGGCTGTTATCCAGTTGGGAGCCTCGCGTCCCGGGCCCCTGGATGTGGATCCCCGACGCCAAGTCCGCGAAGTGGGCGGGGTCAAGACGCTTGGTTCCGAGACCCCACTCCAGTGTCCGAAGCGTGACGGGGACAGGGTTCTGGGGACCGGGATTCTTGGACTCAGAGGGTGAAGGAGGAGCTAGGAGGGGGGTTGGAGTCCAGGACTCCGGGGTCCAGATAAAAGCCGGAGTTGGGGAGAAGCTGCAGGAGGGGGAGCGGCTGCCGCCTGGGACTGGGCGCCTTGGGCGCTGCGAAGATCGGGTTTCCAGGATGGCAGGGGAAGGGACGGGCGCCACCCTCCCAGTGGTCCCGTCTCTCATGCTTCTGTGACCTAGGACTGGCTGACCCGCTATGGCTACTTGCCGCCGCCCAACCCCGCCCAGGCCCAGCTCCAGAGCCTAACGCAGCTGAGCGACGCCATCAAGGTCATGCAGCGCTTTGCCGGGCTGCCGGAGACCGGCCACCTGGGTAGGTGCCCCCCTGCCGGCACCCAGCCCTCTCTCCGAACCCAGCCCTCTCTCCACACCCAGCCTGAGGCCCTGAGCGCGGTTCTTTGCCTCCCTGTGTTCTTGAATCCTGGGGTTTACCGAAATGCTGAGGATCGGCGGGAACCCCAGGTATTCCAGGTTCAACAAACGTGGGCGCTTCAAAAAATTCGCGGAGACGTTGCGCGATCTCTGTTACATTTTCCAACCAGCTTTTTGAAGCCCCCTCCGCCAAGAGCAGTTCGAACCCCCCAGCCCCTCTGAGGGAAAGATGAGGCTTTCTGCTCCTGTAAAGAGTTACCTTCTCAGAAACCCTGTCCTGTGGAGTCACTATCAATAGGCATTGACTCTATGGCATTGAGTTTGGGAGCCCGGTTAGTGGGGGTGGGGCGCTGCACCTTAAGGGTTCCGCTGTTAACCTAAAGGTTAAGGGTTCAAGTCCACTGCAGCTTCCAGCAAGAGCGATGAGCCTGCCAGCGCCGGTGAAGACGGACAGCCTCACAAGCCCGGTGTAGAGTGGGGATGAATCGGACTTGAAGGCAGTGACCTTGTACAAAAAAAAAAAAAATCAGTAGAGGGCATCCTGCCCAAATTCACGGGACCTGGAAGAACAGAGCAGCCTGGTGCCTCACGGGCTGTCTGGGGCTTCTTGAGAGAAGGGGCCGCTCCAGTGATGATCGTGGCCCCGTTCGTGCAGGTTAACACCCTAGACTCTAGGAACTAAAGGGAGGAAGAAGTCAATAGCAAGGAACTTCACCCCAAGCCATTGGATTCCAAGGACCTCATAGGACAGAGCAGAACTGTCCCAGATGGTTTCCGAGAATGTAATCTCTGCGGACCGAAACTGTTGCGTCTTTCTCCCACTGGGCCGAATGGCGTGTCTTCCAATTCCTCATCTTTGGGTTAGCAAGCTTGAATGCTTCAGTCGCCCAGGCGAAAGAGGAAGCTGATATCAGCCAGTGTTTAGAAGAAACCGTAGAGCATGGGGGAGGAGGGAGGCGGGCGGATGAACTGCTTCCTATAAAAGTCATGTGGGACCCTCTGCATGGAAACTTCACAGCACCCTACAAATGCAGTAGCAGCGAGTGTTTTTGTCGAAAATCAAGTGCTCAGGGCCCTGAGGGGTTTGGACTGGCCAGGACCCAAACCTTTTAAAACCCCAATACCCACTATGGTCTAGTTCGTTCTGATGTGTACCACCGACTCTCTGGACACAGAACATCCCAGACTGGGAATCTCGATGGGACCAGCCACCTCCCAGAGACCCCCATCCTTGGAGAGTGAGGACCTGGGTTCCTCTCTAGCAATTACCCACCAGGGCTCAGGAAGTGGGGCCCCAAGAAACCTTGACCCCAGACGCCAGCAGTCATGGCTTAATTGTACTCTGTGGCTTCAGGCTCAGTTTTTGTCATTACTGCAAGTGACTCCATGTGACAGTCCTCTAGAGGGTCCTCTTTATGGGTCCCTGCATGGGAACGGTCCCTTAGGGCAGCTTAGTGGTTTCGAACCGCTGACTTTGTGGTTGGCAGCCCAACTTGTAGCCACTACTGCCTCACCAGGGCTGGACTGACTCATGGCCTGGGTTCAGCTCCTGCTGACTTAACCTTTTGAGGCATCAAGTTTCCGTCTGTGGGCAGTGAGCTGGCCCCATTATTCGGCAGGCTGCTGAGCGGAGCCCCGATCCCTTTCCACAGACGCCCAGACAATGGCCACCATGCACAAGCCCCGCTGCTCCCTGCCTGACATGGTGGGCGTGGCAGGGCTGGTCCGGCGGCGTCGCTATGCTGTGAGCGGCAGTATGTGGAAGAAGCGGACCCTGACTTGGAGGTGAGTCCTGCTCCCCGCATTGCCACTTGAAGCTGCCTGCAGGGGCCGGGGTGGGGGTGGGGGTGAGCTTGCAAAGGCTACCTGCCCCCATGCCAGCATCCCCTCCTCCGACAGCCCTTCTCCTCTCTCCCCAGGGTGCGCACCTTCCCGCAGAGCAGCTCGATGATGCCTGAGACTGTGCGGGCCCTCATGCAGTATGCCCTGGCTGCCTGGGGCGTTGAGTCGGGCCTCAGATTCCAGGAGTCAAGGCCTCAGGACCCTGATGCGGATATTCTCATCGACTTTTCCCGGGCCTACCATCAAGACAGTTACTCCTTCGATGGGCCTGGGGGCACCCTGGCCCACGCCTTCTTCCCTGGGGAGCACCCCATTTCTGGAGACACGCATTTTGACGATGAGGAGGCCTGGACTTTTGACTCTGAAGGTACAGCCTCCCTTTCTGAAGGTCTGTGTGTGTCCTTAAAAGGACTGAGGTTCAGTGATACTTATCCACAAGTTGTGTTGGCTTATAGAAGCAGACATTGCTTATTAATGTTTATGATTTATTGGTTGTTGGCACCGTGGATAGCATACACAGCAGAAACAGACGTTTTCAACATTTCTACATGTAGAAACATTCAGTGATGTTGGCGACATCCTTCCAGGTGTGTGATCATTCTTCCTCTCCTCTGAGTTGATTCTCTCTCATTAACATAAGCACCCGTCCTCTAAGAGTCCCACCTAACCTTCTGATTGCTTTTGTCAATTTAGTTCCATATTGATTCCAAATAATCAAACCCACTGCCACCTAGTTGATCTCAACTTGTAGTGACCCCCTATAGGGCAGATTAGAGTTGCCCCATAGGGTTTCTGAGGCTATAAATCTCTACAGAAGCAGATAGCCTCATTTTTCTCCCAAGAAGCAGTTAGCGAGTTGTGGACCTTTTGGCTAATAGCCTAACTAGCCTTTTGGTTAGCAGCTCATTGGGCCATCTGGGCTCCTTGATACCCCGACACCCCATAGAGATAGATCTTAAAGAAATATAATGCTCAAAGCAGCCATTCTTTATGGGTTAACCTAAAGTATTGTTAGATTCAGGAGATAATTTTGGTTTAAAGATTTTCTAGGAGCAATTGTTTCAAGGGTATATCCAGTCTCCACGGCTACAGAAAAACTGGATTCCACGAGAATTTGAAATTCTACATGTCCCTCCTTTTGATCAAGATTCTTCTATAGACGCTCTATAGAACAGTAGCAGTTTGAATTCAGGGTGTCAGCAGGGCCATGGTGTCTCCAAAAGCTCTTAGACTTTTCCTTTGTGTGTCTCTCAGCCTTGTGGTAGCCCAGACATTCCTTGGCTTGCAGCTGCAGCATGAGTCTTTGGTCACATGGCCCTCTTCTCTCCGTGTCTCTTCTCTTTTTTATAGCACTCATATTGGGTTAGGACTCATCCTACTCCAGTATGACTTCATGCTACTTTAATTGATAACATCTTCAAAGACCCTCTCTTTCAAAACAAGGTCAAGTTCACAAGGGATGTGGTGGAGAGATGGGACTTCAAGAATTCAATTATACAATTCATGATAGAGGGTGTGTTAGTCTGGGTACTTTAGAGAAACAAATCCACAGAAACTCTTGTATAAAGAGAGTTTCATATAAAGGTTAAGTGCACATCAAGAAAACATCCTAACCCAGTGCTGCCCTCAAGCCCACAAGTCCATTAACCTATATGTCCAACACCAATCCACAAAGTCCTCCTCCATCTCACAAAACACACACTATGATGCAGACTGCAGGAGGAAAGCTGAAGCAGTGAATGTGTAAGCATCTCAGCACTGGCAGGGGTCTCCACACAGTTTCCACACAGCTGCTCCAGTACCCAGGGCTGCATCAAGGTAGGTCCATGCAGCTTTTCCTTGGGGATGTCTTGCAGAAAGTGAGCCTTGTCAGTTGAAGCAGGGAACTGGCTAAGGCAGCTGCACCCTGGTCCAACCATCAGGAAGCAAGAGACCCATGAATTAGAAAGGCAAGGCTCACCAAGCCCTTCATCTCTCCGTGCTTCAATTAACCTCACATGTGTTTATCGGCCAGGTTGGCACAATAAACTTTAATTAACTCAGAGGGTTATCTTGTATCTAAATGTCCCGGGTGATCCCAACAGTCTGTGATAGACTACTAACCTAAAGGTTGATGGTTTGAACTGCTTCTGTGAAGATGGCCATCACAAAACCCCTGCCGAGAGCACAGAATCAACTCAACAGGGATGGGTTTTAATTTTGAAATCATTTTATTTACTTATTTGTTACTTTTATTGTGAGTTGTGGTTTGTAGATCCGTTTTCCATTCAGCAATTCATGCCCATTTTGTTTCATTTCATTGAGTGCCATCTCCACAGTGTGACATTACTCATTCGCGTCTTCCCTGCTGCCATTCCTCCTTCTTCTGAGCTCTGTCCTTGGGAAATGCTGCCCTTTTGATCTCAAATGGTTGTTGATTCTAAAGTGCGCGTGGCTCTTGGATCTCCTGATAGAGCTGCCTATGGTGTGGCTGAAAATTGAGCCACAAGAGTGAATTCAGTTCCTGACCAGAAGGGTGAGGAAGGGCTCTGTTTTCAAGGGTTCCATCCATCTCTATCTGACCAGCCCGCCTGGTCTTGTGGGTGATTTGGGGGTCTTGCTTCACATTTTTCTGCCACTCTTATCCAAGGCCTCTTCGTGTGAGCCCTTGCAGAGTGGTAGGGATTGGTAGCCGGGCACCATCTAGTTAACAGGTGTGGCAATGGTTTGGGTTTGCTTGTTGTTCTGTGCCTGTGCTTTTTTTTCTGTGTCTAGCTGGGTGCTGAGGACTTAAAAAGATGCACAATCACACCTCCCCGCTCAGCTGAGTCAGAGTAGTGAGCCACAATCACCACACAGGGTCAGGGAAGCATGAGGTTGTCTGCAGGTGTTCAAAGGAGATACCTAGCCAAGGCTCCCAGGTAAAGGACAACTTCCTAGAAGGGCCTCTGCTCACTCAGCAAACCTGTACAGAGAGCCACAAAATAGCCCCTGAAGTCTTCTTAAAACCAAATGGCAGTTTAGTGTGATTGGTAAACAGTGTCTGCAGTATACTCTCAAAACCTCTGTGTCTGGGACCCAAAGGGGCCTCAGTGGTGGGTTAGACACTCAGCTGTGAATGGTAAGGCTGATGGGTGGAGTCCCCAGCTGCTCCTAGAGAGAACAATGAGGCCGTCCACTTCTGGAGGGATGTCCACCCTCGGAAACTGGTGGGGCAGTTCTGCCCTGGCCTCCAGGGTCACTATGAGTTAGAATTGACTGGACAGCAGTGAGTTTGGTTTCCTATGGGATCTAGTTGGAAAGAGCAAGTGGAAAGATTAGATCAGTGGGAAGTGAATGGAGGGGAGTGAGCTGATACTTACTGGGGGAGGATGGATTGTGATGAGAGTTGTGCGTGCCCCCAAGGAAATGATTTTTAAAAAGAAAGAAAGGAGAAGTGGTCAGTAGTACAGTAAGTGACACAGGCCTGGATTTGGTCATCAGGGGACTGAGTGACCTTCTTGCCTGCAGGCTTGGTATGTGGGGAAGAATCCCGACCGCAAAACCGTGAGAGGAGCTGAGGAAGTGAACACTGGGTTTAGAGGACCCAAGAACATGGCAGTGGGAGGGAAGAGAAGAATCCTATGGGTGGAGTATGAGGGAAGCAGACCCAAAGCAGTGCCTTAGGCTGAAGGAGTCTGAGACATTCTGGGATGCTGGATTTGCCATTAGGGAGAAAGGGGTAGTGGATGGGAGAGAGGTGGATGAATAAATGGGTTGGTTGGTGAACTGGATGGGTGCATGGATGAGTAGATCAGTGAATGGATCGCATAAGTAGATTGGGGGATGGATTGATGAGTGAGTGGACCAGTGGCTACATGGATGGGTTGGTTGGAGAACTGAATAGGTGAGTGGATGGGTGGATAAATAGATTAGATGAATGGAATGGTGGAGTAATGAATGGGGGATAAGTGGATGGGTGGGTTCATTGGTGAACTGGATGGGTGGTTGAATGAGTAGATCAGTGAGTGAATGGATTGGATGAGTAGATTGGTAGATGGATTGATGAATGAGTGGATGAGTGAATGGGTTAGATGAGTGGATGGATGGATGGATTGGTTGTTGAGCTGGATAGATAGATGGAGGGTTGGAAGCAAACTGCATGGGTGAATTGGTGGATAGATGGGAACATGGATGGATTGGAGGATAGGTGGGCATAATCTCAGTGGAGTTGAGGGAGGCTGGTGTGGGCACAGGGAGGGACAGGATGCAGGTGGTGAGCCTGGAGGAACATGTGGGTGTCCCAGGTGGACCGCAAGTGGCTGATTACATCTGATGGCCTCTGTTGATAAAATAGAAATTGCATTTGTCAACATTTGCCATCAGTTAGTGGAAAGCAGAGGTTAGATAATAGCGTGCCTGGGTGGAGGTGGAGTGAGTCTCAAAACCAAGCAGGGAAAGGAGGGCAAGGCTGCTGCCTTCTGGGCTCCTGGAGCTGGGTCTGCTCTTGGGCGCTTTTCTCCCCCGGCGGCAGGGACCATGTGCATATGCAGGGTCCAAGTGCATGCAGGGTCCAAGTGCATGCATGGTCCGAGTGCATGCATGGTCCGAAGCCCAGAGGGGCCAGTCAGACTGGAGAAGCAAGCAACGCACAGAACAGGCATGTGTGGTCTCCCTGGACATTCTGACACCCAAGTGCCTCGGGTTTCTCAGAAAAAAGGGTGTAGAATGGTGCATGCAGGGCAGGGAACTCGGGGTGCCTGACAACAGGGGAGGGCACTGCCAACTGACGGCCGTCCATCTGTCAACCAGGGAGCTGAGGGGAGAAAACTTCAGACCTCAGGGCTCATTTCCTTGCAGCCCACTTTCAGCTTTGCTAACCTTGGTTCCAGATTTCCATTAAGGAGTAAGAAGCAAGGGAAGCCTGTTGCTCTGTGGCTGTCTGACTCTCTTCCGTCCTCTCTTGTCCCCCTCCCTCCCCGCCCCTCAGCAACGGCAGCAAGAGGAGGGTGAGAGAGCTGGGGCCCTGGGCTCTGGCGCCTGACTGGGACCCTAGGGAAGAGGCCAGTGTGGTTGGCGAGGCTGCGGGGAATGGGGGCCAGGAGACTGTGGTCTGAGAGAGGCTGCTGAGGTGGCAGATGCTGACTGCAGTGGAAGGGGTGGGGTGGGAAAACAGGGGGTGCATTGAAGGGGAGGGCTTCTTCAGTCTGGGTGGGGGTGATCTTGGGAGCTAAGAGACCAAGGAGGGAGCAGCTGGGGGAGGGACAGCTCTTAGGGGGAGGGGAGCACATACTTCCTCCTGAGAACTAGGAAGGGCACCCCTTCGACTCCACTTCCCCCACAGTGTTTCTTAGATCCACCTCACAGGCCAACCTTCCTGGGGGGAAGGGGAGGCAGCGTGAGCTGGAATACCTCTGTGCAAGGTCATCTCCTTCCTCTGTCCAGGTGGTTCCTCCTTCCCGCCCCTCCCCCAGAAGAGAGGACACATCTCTTCAGTACTGACCCCAGGGTCTAGTACAGTCAAACAGGCAACACTTACAGTCTCTAGTCAATGACTGGGGAAATAAATGTCCCAGGGCTACTCCACAAGGCCTCCCAGACTTTTCTCAAGCCCCGTTGCCCACGTTCACAAGGAGTTGCCCCTTTGATGGTGCTGGTGCCCCATGCCCCCAGCCAGCTCTCTCTCCCTCCCAGATGGCGATGGCACAGATCTGTTTGCCGTGGCAGTTCACGAGTTCGGCCACGCCCTGGGCCTGGGCCACTCATCAGCACCCAATTCCATCATGCGACCATTCTACCAGGGCCCTGTGGGCCACCCCAGCAAGTACCGCCTGCCCCAGGACGACCGAGACGGGCTTCATCAGCTCTATGGTATGACAGTGGCAGGGCTGCCCTAGGCAACCTGAACCCCAGGCCTGGAAGCAGGGCAAGGCACCCACAACTTCATTCTCTCCCTGCAGGGAAAGGGCACCAAACCCCACACACCGAACCCACAATGAAACCCCTGGCACCTCCACGCCGGCCTCCCGTGCTGCCCCCAGACAGGTGAGCCGCACCCACCCCCACCCTCAGAACTCAGCTTCCTGGGGAACCCACTGGCCCTCCCCTCTGCACTCAGCTGCCCTTACTTCCGCAGGCCCTCCACCCCAGTCCCTGACCGCTGCGAGGGCAATTTTGATGCCGTTGCCAACATCCGAGGTGAAACCTTCTTCTTCAAAGGTGAGTCACTTCGCTTGCTGCCCACCTGGGCACAGGTGACCGCCAGCTCACCCACCTAGTGGTGCTATGGGCCTTCTCTGGCCACGAGACAAAAACCAGGAAAGTCCCGGGCAAACCAGGGCAATTCTGGGTCCTGATTCCCATGCCAATGGTCCCTGGGGGGTGGGGGCCTATGGGAGAGCATCAAAACTTCTCCCCTCTAAAAGCCTAAAAGTCCAATCAGCTGTCATTCTGTGGATCTGGCTCTCGGGCCCTCCCAGGTGTATCGAGCAGAACTGAGCTCCCTATGGGCAGAATTGTCCCGTGCGCTCCCAAGACTCTTGATGGGCGTCCAAAGCCCCGTCTTTCTCCCGTGGTGCTGGGTGGTGGTTTCAGACTTCTGACCTTGCAGATCTTTGCCCCTCTCATAACCCCCACGCAGCCAGGGCCCTACACGGTTCGCAAGGACTGTTTTCTCAAAAGCCGGGTCTTTCTTTCAAGGCGCCTCTAGGACGATGCATTCCCAACACTGACCATTCATTTAGGAGCTGAGCATTTACGCATTGGCATCACACATGACACGGGGAGGAAGACCTCCTGATTGACCCGCCCCTATGCTCTTTCCTCCAAAGGTCCCTGGTTCTGGCGCCTCCAGCCCACGGGACAGCTGGTTTCGCCACGGCCGGCCCAGCTGCACCGCTTCTGGGAGGGGCTGCCCATGCAGGTGAAGGTCATTCAGGCTGCCTATGCACGTCCCCGAGATGGTCGGATCATCCTGTTCAGCGGTGCGCACATCCTCCTGGGGACGGGGGGAGGACTAGGAGGTTTGAGGGAGCCTACCCTGACTGGCTGGGGCCTCCCATCAGGCCCCCAGTTCTGGGTGTTCAAGGACCGGCAGCTGGAGGGGGCGGCCATGCCGCTGACCACGCTCGGGCTGCCCCCTGGGGAGCAGGTGGATGCTGTGTTCTCTTGGCCGCTGAATGGGAAGACCTACCTGGTCCGCGGGCAGCAGTACTGGCGGTATGACGAGGCGGCTGCCAGTCCGGATCCTGGCTACCCACGCTCCTTAAGTCTGTGGGAAGGGGCACCTTCCGCCCCCGATGACGTCACCATCAGCAACACAGGTAGGAGAGCGCAGGGAAAGGGGCTGGCCCTGGGGGGTGGCCTGGAGAGACAGAAGCACTGGGGGGCAGGCAGCTTGTGGGGTTCTTGGGAGAGATGCAGGGTGCCACAGGATGGGTGTGCTGGGGGAGGGTTTGGGTCACTCCCTTGAAGTGTCCTCTTTGTCTCTACAGGTGACACCTACTTTTTCAAGGGCACCTACTACTGGCGCTTTGCCAAGGGCAGCGTCATGGCTGATGCCGACTCTCCGCTTCCCATGGGGCCCAGGTGGCTGGACTGCCCTGCTCCCAGCAGTGACCCACCCAAAGTGCCCTCCCAGCCTGCAGGCTGCAATTGTCAGTGTGAGATTAATGGGGCTGAGGGACGCCCGCCCCTGTCCCTGACCCTCCTGCTGCCCCTCCTGACCGTCCTGGTGGGATCCATTGCCTCTTGCTGAGATACAGGGCTGGACAATCTGAACAGACAGCCTCCCTTTGCTGGACCTGATGGGGGCTGCAAGGGCGCCTCACCAAGGTCGGAGTAGGGGGCTTCGCAAGCTGGAGTTGGCCAGTGTCCCCCAGGACTGCGCTCTCCTGCTGTCACAGCAGCAGCACACCTCCCACACCACCTCCGCTGTCCCAGAGCCCCTGCCTGGGGGCACCCACTCAGCAGACTCAGCACTTCAGGTGTCAGGTTACAGGGGTTCAGGTACCGGGCAGCTGACACTTCCGACCCCACAGAGGTCCAGGTCTCCTATAGAGAAGGCCAGCCTGGGGTCTGGGAAGACTAACACTGTGAAACAGGGCAGACGTCACGAAAGTCTGACCTTTTCCTGGCAGTGGAGACCTTCTAGGCGGTGCTGACCACAAAGGAACTTTCCTTTTCTTGGAAGAGTTAACCTTTCCTGCACAGCAGCTGGCGCCTCCTCTCTGCCCCTGTCCTCCTGGCACCAGAGGCTGGCACGAGCGTGGGTTAAGCTGAGGACAAGCAGACGCTGCAAACATAGCCCCCATCTTCACCCACTGCTCTGAGATTCCAGAAGCTTCTCACTCTGCCCTGCCCCCACGATGGCCCAGTGCAATTACCCCACCCTTGACCTAACCTTGAGATCATCTCTGAACCCTAGGGAACTGATCTCTGGCATTAAAAACCAAGGGAAAAAAAACCCACCATTTTCTCCTTTCCAGGGCCCAACACTTTTCAAGAATTCTCTACCAAGCCCACTGATAATCTTGGTTAGAGGTGGCCACCCCCATGGATGGGGTCCACCTTAGTGCTGCCTCAGCAGCAGC
Source organism: Tenrec ecaudatus (assembly GCF_050624435.1). NCBI lineage: Eukaryota > Metazoa > Chordata > Mammalia > Afrosoricida > Tenrecidae > Tenrec > Tenrec ecaudatus. The sequence goes on along the minus strand of NC_134541.1, from coordinate 109,485,736 downwards.
CCCAGGCCTTCCTGGAGCTGAGGCTGTAGGGGGCAGGCTCACTGAGCCCAGTTGATCAAGACCACCCAGGCCAAGTCAAGGACAAAAGTCAGACATCTTCCCCCGGACCATGACCAGGAAATTCCAAGCACCCAGAAACCCACCTGAGCTCTGACAGGCTTCTCTCCACCTGAGCTCTGACAGGCTTCTCTCCACCTGAGCTCTGACAGGCTTCTCTCCACCTGAGCTCTGACAGGCTTCTCTCCACCTGAGCTCTGACAGGCTTCTCTCCACCTGAGCTCTGACAGGCTTCTCTCCACCTGAGCTCTGACAGGCTTCTCTCCACCTGAGCTCTGACAGGCTTCTCTCTGAAGATGAGGAAGAGAAGAGGTGCTTTTTACAAGCACATCAGCCTGTTGGTGGGGAGGGAGCAGCAAGAATTCCTAGCTCCAAATCCCTTCATTTCTTCTGGGCTTCAATGTGCCCAGGGTCAATTTTGGTGGTGGAACTGGGCTGGGCCGAATGGTTCTGCTCAGCAGAAGTTGGAAACCCAACTTGAGCGGGGACAGCAGGGGAGGAAGACAGCAGGGTGGGTGGGAGGAGGACAAAGAGCAGAACCCAAAAGATGACGGACGCACGGCGGTGCGTGAGTAAGGGTATTCAATGTGAATGTTGAGATGGTGTTTATTGCAATAAAAACATCCTGGCTCTGACTCTTCCCTGACTTTATATATATTATATATATATTTCCTTTTCTATGAAAATGGTTTTTAAAAATCATTTTATTTGGGGCTCATACAACTCTTATCACAATCCATACATATGTCAATGTGTAAAGCACATTTTGTGTGTGTGTGTGTGTGTGTGTGTGTGTAAAGCACATTTGTACATTCACTGCCCTCATCATTCTCAAAACATTTGCTCTCCACTTAAGCCCCGGCATCAGCTCCTCATTTTTCCCCTCCCTCCCCACTCCCTTCTCCCTCATGAACCCTTGATAATTTATAAATTATTATTTTGTCATATCTTGCCCTATCCGATGTCTCCCTTCACCCACTTTTCTGTTGTCTGTCCCCCAGGGAGGAGGTCACATGTAGATCCTTGTAAGTGGTTCTCCCTTTACAGCCCACCCTCTCTCCATCCTCCCAGTTTCTCCACTTACACCACTGGTCCTGAAGGGATCATCCATCCTGGATTCCCTGTGTTTCCAGTTCCTATCTGTACCAATGTACATCCTCTGGTCTAGCCAGATTTGTAAGGTAGAATTGAGATAATGATAGTGGGGGGCAGGAAGCACTTAGGAACTAGAGGAAAGTTGTATGTTTCATCGTTGCTACATCACACCCTGATTGGCTCGTCTACTCCCCGATACCCTTCTATAAGGGAATCTCCAGTAGCCTAAAAATGGGCTTTGGGTCTCCACTCTGCACTGCCCCCCTCATTCACAATGATAAGATTTTTGTTCTGATGTTGCCTGATACCTGATCCCTTTGACACCTCATGATTGCACAAGCTGGTGTGCTTCCTCCATGTGGCTTTGTTGCTTCTGAGCTAGATGGCTGCTTGTTTACCTTCAAGTCTCTAAGACCCCAGACGCTATCTCTTTTGATAGTTGGGCACCATCAGCTTTCTTCACCACATTTGCTTATTCACCCACTTTGTCTTCAGCGATTGTGTCAGGAAGGTGAGCATCATAGAATGCCAATTTAAAGGAGAAAGTATTCTCGCATTGAGGGAGTACTTGAGTGGAGGCCCAATGTCCTTCTGCTATCTTAATACTAAACCTATAAATATATGCACCTAGATCTATTTCCCCGTCCTCATATATAAATATATTTACATATGTGCATGCCTTTATTTAGACCTCTATAAATGCCTTTTGCCTCCTAGTTCTCTCCTCCATTTCCTTTGAGTTTCCTCTTGTCCCACTATCATGCTCAGTCTTCATTTGGGTTTCAGTAATTCCTCTTGGTTACATTACCCTTGATCACGCCCTACCAGACCTCCTACACCCTCCGCACCACCGATTTGAATCACTTGTTGATCCCTTGTCCCTGGGTTTTTTAACACCACTACCTTTCCCCCCACATCTCTCTCTCCCATGTACCCCCAGAACTGTTGGTCCCGTTGTCAGATTGTTCATCCAGCCTATTTTATTTAAACAGACCTGCAGAGATAATAACATGCACAAAAACAAGACAGAGCAAAACCAAGCAACAATATACAACAGAACAACAAATCAATGACAAAAAACAAAACACAACAAGAAAGAAAAGCTTGTAGTTAGTTCAAGGACTGTTTGTTGGCTCTTCCCTGACTTTTAAGACTTGATGAAGTCTGCCGTACAAAAGCTCAGCATCAGACTAGTTGCTTTATTATTGTTTTTTTATTAACTTATTGGGGGCTCTTACATCTCTGATCATAATCCATACATTCATCCATTGTGTCAAGCACAGTTGCACATATGCTGCCATCATTTTCAAAGCATTTTATTTCTACTTGATATTGGCTCCTCATTTTCTCCACCCTCCCCCAAGAGTTGGTCATCTTTAATGTATTCTTTGACCTCAACTGGATCCAATTTTCTCTTCACAGCCCAGGGGTTGTATTTCTTGCCCACATCTGGACTTCCCCTGTCCCCAGCAGGTCAGAAACTGGAGGGACCAAGACAGGTGTCCTCACCCTTCCAATGGCCCCAGCCTTTTTTCTATTCCTGTCTCACACATGTGCTCAGCTTTCATGCCAGCCCTCCCTGGTCTATAAATTGGCTCACCCTCATCTGGGAGCAGACCTCAGCTGAGCTGCACACAAAGAACAAGGGGGAACCACAGACAGTACCTGTCTGCTGGAGGAGAAGGTAACTTTCTGAGTGGAGGTCTCAGCTCCTCCATGGGTACAGCTATGCTTGATGGTGGGGGCTGTCAGAGAGAGGGACCTGAGCACAGAGAGACTCCTAGGGGTAGAGACACAGCGGTAATTCCCTCCCACCTGACCCTCCTTCACAGGCTTCTGGAAATCCACCCACCATGGACATGGATGGCCAGGCGGTGAGTGAGCAGTGCGGAAGGACGGCTGGGTTCTTCCGTCTCATTTCCCCCGGTTTGCACCCCACCAGCTCTGCCAGTCCCTTCACGTTGATCCCCCTGGGTCATGCATGGGGAGTCTACTGGGGGCCAGGAGTCATAGGCAGTGGAGCCTTCTGCTAGGATTCTGTACTCAGAAAGGCTTGCACTTGGCTAATACTCTGCCATTGCCACCTTGAAATTCAGAGTCATTTTTGATACCATCCTGCTGCATTTCACTTGGCCAGTAGTGCCACAATTGATGTGGGGAGTCTGGATTTTGGGGCCAAATCTGGTCTAGGAGGTAAATGATCGGAGTAGGGCAGGGCATTTTGTGCGTGTGTTGGAGGTGGGATGTTGTTTGCGTGTGTGTTTGAGGAGGCATGTTGTCTGTGTGTGTGCGCACAAAGGCATGTGGCGTAGGTATTTCTGGTTGTATGTCATAGCTTAGTCAAGGGAGTCGAGTTACCACAGTGATGGGGTTGGGGATTGTTTTAGGATCAGATTCTACATGCTTGTGGGGAGCTGGGGAAGGGAGGGGAAGTTAAGGTTTCAGAAGAATCACCAACCCAGCGCCCCCTTCAGACCTGGGCCACCTGGCGGGGAGGGGCCAGTGCTGGCTTTCCTACAAATGTTGTAAGTTCTCCTCCAGTGCCCAAGCGTGGCTCGGGTAGCCCAGGACTGACCCAGCAGCTATGTTATAGAGGCTCTGATTAGCTCCACGACAAGAAGTTCTTCCCCAAGTCTGTCTGCTCTGGGTGGTGAGGACTCGGGACTGGGATTTCCTGGATGCCACCAAGAGCCACCAGGAGAAGGATCAGGCTGCTGCTCTACCTGTTTTCACATCCCCTGCTACAACCCAAAGTCAACCCTCAGGACGTGGGCAGGTGAGCCCCTGTGTCCCTCACATCTGGCTCCAGGTCAGGTGTCCCCACCCCATGCGCTCCACAGTCTGGGTGGCATGAAAGGATCGTGGTGATGAGGGACAAGCCTATGGCATGGTCCTCCTCGGCCGGCCCTCTCTCTGGACACACCTCTCTTACTTACACTCCTCTAGACACTCCTGTGAGGTAGGTCAGGGACATGAAGGGGTGTCCATGTCTCACAGCATGTGGGCACAGGGCAGGGGCTGTCAGGTGTCTGTTTCCCTCACCTGGGTCTGACCCCAGATGGGTGGGGGGAGTTGGAATGGGCTGGAACTAGACTATCAGGTTGAGGAGCAGGGAGGCCAGGTGCAGACTCTGTTATGATACTCAGCTGTCTGTCTAGTCCATTTCCGCTGGTAGAAAGTCTGTGGGTGCAGAGTAGAACTTGGCTTCCAGTTCTTTCTTGTGAAGCACCTGTGATTCCCAGTAGAGCACTTTACCATTTGTACCACCTCAGAACATCTGGAGTGAATTTAAGGCAACTAATGTTTAAGACATAGTGTGATTGAGACATCAATCTCATATTCAAGCATCCACTCTTCAACAGTTCCATCCTATCCAGGAGAGCTGTGCAATCATGACCACAATCCATTTTAGAACGTTTCCTTCTTCCTTGTACCCCTTGTTATTAGCTCCCTATTTCTCCCCAGCCTCCCCCGCCATAACCCCAAGAAACCATTAGTTCAGTGACTGTCTCTCCTGATTCACCTCTCCTGGAGTTCATATCCCCCAAAACTTACAAAAACAAAGAAACCAAAAAGCTAACAATGAAAAAAAATTTTTAATTAAAAAAAGCTAACTATGATAACATAATAAAATTGAGCAAAACCTTAGTTGAAAAGAAAGCAGAAAATATTAAAAAGTAGAACAACTTTAAAATGAGTCAAAAAGAGAGATTAAAAAATATTTAAAATTTAATTTTTAAAAGGGAGGTCAAATGATAATTCAATTTTAGTCCAATGACAGCTGCCGGAATCCACTTTCTTGTGCACCCTGCAGGTTGGTAAGGCTGTTCACATCCCTGATACAATGGATAAATGGATTGTTCTTTTTTTTTTTTTTAACAATTTATTAGGGGCTCATCCAACTCTTATCACAGTCCATACATATACATACATCAATTGTATAAAGCAAATCTGTACATTCTTTGCCCTAATCATTTTTTTCTCCTCTTTTCTTTTTTTACATTTTATTAGGGACTCATACAACTCTTATCACAATCCATACATATACATACATCAATTGTATAAAGCACATCCATACATTCCCTGCCCCAATCATTCTCAAAGCATTTGCTCTCCACTTAAGCCCTTTGCATCAGGTCCTCTTTTTTTTTTCCCCTCCCTCCCCTCTCCCCCCTCCCTCAAATGGATTGTTCTTAGAGCTGTAAGAGCCCCGGATAAAATGATTTATTAAATAAAAAAATAAACAAACTGTTACATTTTAACCTGACTATATCTACCATGGTCAACTTTATAATGCTGTCTGATAACAGGGCTATCCACATCCCTTGCCTATCTTTGTTCAGAGGGAATTCACCGGAGGCTTAATCCGTGTGTGGACCCTGCAAATGGAGGTAGGGCTTCTGCTGTCATCCATAGCCTCCTGCAAAGCAGGTGGTCGCAGTGGAAGCCCAGATCCCATTCCCTCCTTCGGATGCGGATTATATACAGCAACCCGCTCTTACTCTTCCCTAACCGGGCGATTCAAGCCTAACACTCAAGGTAAACTTCAGTCTTTCCCTTCACCTAAGAGTGGCCCAGGTAGGTATAAGCTAGCTCAAGTACTTGGGGCAGAACTCCTGGCTCCCATGTGGGCTCCCCCCATGGGTGCCCCTGAGCTTTCCTCTCCCCAGGACAGCTGGAAAGTGGACGCCATATGTCCCTTGGGTGCTCGTCAGAGCACAGGCTGATGGCCATGAGGCACTGGCTCAGCTGGCCCCTCCCCCCACTTCACTGCCCCCCCTACCCAGCCCTCCTGGGTTAGGGGGAACCTATGAATTGCTTAACTGTTCTGACTGGGAAGCGGTATTGCCTGAGAGCCCAGGAGGGGGGCATCTGTATGTGCCTGGGACAAGGCCAGAATCCAGCAGGGTGTGATCAGATCCTGCTATGGGCTGGGCCCTCAGGGCCAGCTCCCCCCCTCCCTGTCTCCAGAGCTGTGGGAGGGAGAAGGTGGGCGTTTCCACGAAGGCCTCCTGAAAATGGAGCCCCTGTTTTCCCAGAGTCCCATGAGTTGTGGGGGAGGGGGCTGGGGGCACGCCTCAGGCTATGTTAGGGTTTAGGGCAGCACTTACACAGCCAGACCTTGGACCTGACCCCACCTTCCATCCTTGCAGGACCCTGCTCCCTTACCTCCAGAGAAGCTGCAGGAGTTACGAAGGCGAACAAACAGTCCCGTGGGTGCCTCTGCTGACCCTGAGAACTCAAGGGGCATTAGCTTTGTGGAAAACTTTTGGGCCATGCTGCACAGAATGTTCCAGATACTGCTTCAGAAATTGGAGAAGGAGTTTTCCACTGCAATAGAAAAGGAGAGTGTTTTTTCCTGGATGAAGAAAATCTTCGAGTATATTATTTCAGTGGCAACCTTGCAGTATTGAGCCTAGGTTACTCGGAGTCTGTAGCCACCATTGAAGGCATGCTTACTCCCACCTCACTGGCCTTTCTAACCTGCCAACCCTAGCTGACCACCCTTGATGCCCTGCTTAGTCCCATCCCCATGAGATGGCATCTCGTTGCCCGCTTACGAAGCACCCTCTCTGCCTGACCGTCTTTCTCTGGCTCTCTCTCGCTGGCCGCTCTGGTGCAAGGTCTAGGTCACAGCATATGTGAATAAAAGTGGAATGGCAGGTATGAGTAGCTACTGGAACCTTCTGCGATAAGTCGGAGTTTAAAAATCCTCATGACTGGACCAATAGGAAACATGATAAACAAAGGAAAGATCGAAGTTGTCAAGGATTTGGTTTTGTTTGCATCCACAGTCCCCGTCCGGGACACAGCAGGCCGGAAATCAAAGGAGCCTGCCATTGGCCTTTCCAGCTTGGGTTCATCAGCACTTGCGATGACATGGATGTATCAGAAGTCTAACGTGGGACCCTCAGACTCGGCCCCTGCCCGCCTCAACAACAAACTGCTTGAGATATTTCCTTTAGATAATCTTCTCTGTAGGAACACACATTAAAGAAGGGTTCCAAATTCAAACTGGCCTTGAGTTCATCTTTGAATCTTAAACCTAAACCACCCCTTGGCGCTTCCTCGCCCCTCCACCATCGTGTGAGGGTGGCTGCCTTCCATCTCAGAAGACTTATAGTAGGACCAAGAGGTTCCTGGACAAGAAACAATAGCATGATTATCTCCTTAGCCAATGTATTCAAATGAGACCTGGTAATAAAATGTGGTACAACTCCAAGAGGAGACATTGAAGAAGAACCAAGCTGGATGTATGAGACTCTGGGGATGCCTCTGACCACACATGCTGTCCAAGAGCCCAGTGCTTCCAGTGTCCCAGGAGGGGAGCCCATGAGGGATTTATGGGTACCTCCCTCCTCCTTGGGTTCATTTGAGTCCTGAGGTGTAGCAGTCCCAGGGGGACCACAGGTGGTCAGGAATCAGCTGGATGAGGAGTGGACCCAGGCCAAGGGTGGCGGCCTCTCAGTCACCACCACAAAGAGGAATGGCTAGAGAAACACCTTTTGCCCCCACAAATTCCCCTCTAGGCCCACTCTCACTGGGACCATAGAGAAGAAAGTGTCTGGGAGCCATAGTTCCTGGTTAGGCAGTTGGCCCAGCACATTCCACTACAAGTACAGCTACATATCTGTGTTAATGGGGAGGGGCCGTGCGTGTGTGTGTGTGTGTGTGTGTGTGTGTGCATGTAACTGGTCTCTAGGAAGCTGGATCATGTAACAGCCTAAGTGTCATTGTTCCCGTCAGAGATAAACGAGTCATGTGGATGAATCTCTGAGAGCTGAAATGGTAAGACAGTCTTCTTCCTGTCTGTCTGCTCTGGGAGTGAAAGGGGTGGGGGTGGGGGTGGCAGGATCTACTGTGTGAACCTGAAGACATTCAGGGACACCTGGGACCAAGGAAGGAGAAGGATCAAGTGAGTGGCCCCCACATCTGACCCTCTTAAGGCATGAGATTTTACGCACATCTTTGGATATAATAGAAAGGCAATTTTCAAGCGATGGACAGGTGAGTCCATGTCCTTGTACCTGGCTCCAAGGTACACTGTCTCCACCCCCATGATTTCCCCAATTGGGATCATGTGGGGTGGGGCTCATGGGGACAGTGCTACCTGAAGTTTTTTCAGCCCTTTTCTAGGACACACGCTTCCATAGCTACTCTTTCTGCCAGACACCCCTTGAAGGCAGGTAATGGGGCCTGAGGCCCAGGGGGATTGAGCGTGTTGACAGCTTTCTGGTCGTGGACCCTAGTTGGGGGCAGGTTGAGAATGTCTGGAGCTTGGTTAGAAGGTTGAGCAGCAGGGAGGCTGAGTGAAGGTTCTCTCCCTGTGGTCAGTTCAGTTGTCTGTTTAGCCCGCCCTGGCTCTCAGTGACCCCACATGTGCAGAGAAGGGTCACTTCACAGGGGTCTCGACTATTTTTTCAAGGAGCAGATTGACAGGCTTGTCCTCAGTGGTGCTCCCAGGTGGCTTCTCCCAGGAGTGAAGCACAAGTCAGCTTTTCCGCTACCAAGGACTCCTGGCTGATTCTAAAGTAAGCCACTTTCTCCCCAGTGGGTGGTGTCAAGTCTAGCACTGTTAGAGTTCAGCTTTGTCCTTGCCCTTCACCTACAGGTGGCCCAGACACAAGCTGGTCCAGGTGATGGGGTCTGGGCTCCTGGCTCCCTCGGTCTAAGCTGTGCCCCCATGGGAAAGCCACAGTGGGGAGACTAGCTAGAAGCATGCCCCTGCCTCCGAAGTTCCCCAGGATGACTTGAATGGGAGCTGACTGGGCCTCCTGGAAGCTCAGATTCAGAGCACCAGTCCCCAGTCCTGTGCGTCTGAAGTTCAGGTCCAGCCCTCTCTCCCGCTGTTTCACCAGCCCCTGGTTTGTGAGATGGCTGTGCCTTGCTCCGCTGCTCTGGCAAGGAGAGGGGAATGCCTGAGAGCTTGGGAGGTGGGGAGCTGGACCGGCACCTGTCCTAGCCCTCGACTAGACAGCCATGCCAGAATCCAGCATGAAGTGCTCAGAAACAGGCCATGGGAACGGGACAGCTCTCTCCTGTCTCTCAGCTGGGGGAGGGAAATGGCGAGGGGTTCCTGCAAACGAGTCTTCTCTTTTCCCAGAGTTCCATGAGTCTGGGGGAGGCCTCAGCCTGAGTCAGGGTCTGGGGCTACAGCTACACAGCCCAGTCCCTGCCCCCTCTTCCCACCTGCAATGCAGCAGGAGCTCCCAACCTCCATGCCTAAAATGCAACAGGTCGACTTCTGTCAAAAGGCTGGTCCCAGGACTTCAGGGAACCTGCCACCCAGGGAGGGCTTTTCAACCTGGCTGAAGAGAACGTTTTGGGAGCTGCTTCAGAACACAGTGAAGACCTGGCAGTAACTTCAGGCCTCCTTGGAGCAGGTGTATGTACACCTGGGTCTGTAGCAATGCAAGGGCTTTCTGCAGCTGCTTGTTTGAGTGGATGAAGTGCCTCCTCATGGCCTAGGCCAGCCAGGGATCTGTGGCCAGTTCAAAGCAATGATTTCCACCACACTGCCTTTGTCCCCTGTCAACCCTGACCAAACACCCTTTGCAGCCTGGCTTAGTCCCTTTCCCATGTCACCTTGCCTAGCTCCCCTGCTCCCTGGCTTTCCTTCTGATTTGCCCGGTCACTTTGGTGGTATTCTGCTCAAGGAACTGTTGGATGAAGGAAACAGATGGTCCCCGGAATGTTCTGTGACAGATGGGGAGGAGGACAGCAGCAGGACCGTGGATCTAAATCATTAGATTAGGCAAAAGGTCTGGGGGTCTGTGACCTGCGTGAATGGCCCCCATCAGCCCTCTCTTGTTCGCAAACCACGTGTCCATCAAGGACATCTGGCCCGTGCGGCATTAAGAAAATGGCCCTCCCTGTGCCATCTGCAGCTCTCTGTCAGAAGCTAAAGCCGCAGCATTGTGAACGTGGGGGCGGTGGGGGGGGGGTGATCAGAAGGGAACGGGCCAAGTGATCCAGTTCTATGTCTTGTTTTATCTTTTTAATGTGAAAAAATGTTAAATCTCAATAGAAGAATTACATGTAGGAAAATGCAATGATGTTCTTCCTTGAAAAGAGGGAGAAGGAGAGAAAAAGAAGAAGGCGAAGGTGTAGACTGTGAGGTCTTTCTTGTCAGCCTCAGTCTGGGCACTGCTGACACTGCCCACCATGGCCGACCCTGCTGTTGTATGAAAGCCCAGAGGCAGAGCTTCCAGCTCCCCAGCCCTTTGTAAAGCATCACAGTGGGGCGAGAGGTGGCGGCTGCACACAGTAAGTGCTCAATAAATGCACACTACCGGGCCTGGCCCTCTCCACCCAGCTGCCCCTCCCGGGACCCCAGTGCCTTTCCACAGACAAAAGGGCCCTTAAGTCCGGAGTCATACTACCCACTGAACAAAGGGCTGCGGACGGGGGGAGGGAGGCATGGCTTCACAGTGCAGAGATGAGGGCCTTTGGGGACATTCAGAAACAAAGCGCACATATTTCCAGCAGGTAATTTACTTGGGGTGTTGGAAACTACACTCCTGAGGCAAGGGGGTGCTTGGGTGCGTGAGTGGCAGGGTTGGATGAGCTGAACCGAGGGCGCCGCACAGCAGAGAGATGACCTGGGAGTTGTGGGGAGTGGGGCGGGGGGGTGACGCTAGTACAGGATCTCACGGGCGTGGGTGCGCAGGTGCCGCTGCAGGTGGGAGTTGCGGCTGAAGCTGCGGCTGCAGGTCGGGCAACAGAAGGGCCGGGCGGCACTGTGCACCAGCATGTGGCGGAGCAGGTTGCAGCTGCGGCTGAAGCTCTTGCCACACTCCAGGCACTCCTGGGGGGTGTCGGCGGCGGCGGTGTCGCCGGCCTCCGGCCCGGCCCCCGCGTGCGTGGCCAGGTGCCGCTGCAGGTGGGCGTTGCGGCGGAAGCTGCGGCCGCAAGTCGGGCAGCTGTAGGGCCGCTCGCCCGTGTGGCTGCGGCGATGGCGGTTCAGGTTGGAGCTGTTGCGGAAGCGGTGGCCGCAGGTGTCGCAGGTGTGGGGCTTCTCGCCCGTGTGAATGCGCTGGTGGCGGGCCAGGTGCGCGCTCTGGCTGAAGCGCTCGCCGCACTCGCCGCAGCAGCAGGGCTTCTCGCCCGTGTGGCTGCGGTGGTGGCGCGCCAGGTCCTGGGTCTGGCTGAAGTGCTTGCCACACTGCGCGCAGCTGTGGGGCCGCGGGCCTCCGTGCGTCAGCTGGTGGCGCGCCAGGCCGGCACGGCGCACGAAGCGCTTGCTGCACTGCGAGCACGCGTAGGGCTTCTCGCCGGTGTGCACGCGCAGGTGGCTGGCCAGCTGCGAGCTCTGGCTGAAGCCACGACTGCAGGTCGGGCAGGAGAAGGGCCGCTCGCCGGTGTGCACGCGGCGGTGGGCCACCAGGTGCTCGGCGCGCTGGAAGGCCTTGCCGCAGACGTCGCAGACGTGGGGCCGCGGCTCGGGCTCCTTGCGCAGGCTGCTGGCACACTCGGCGCACTGGTGGCTCTGGTCCCGGGCGTGGATGCGCAGGTGGCGCTTGAGGCTGGAGCGGCGCTGGAAAGTCTGGCCGCAGTGCGAGCACAGGGCCACGCTTGGCTCCCGAGCCGCTGGCTTGGGCTCTGCCGGGGCGTCATCCGAGGGCGGTGGCCTTGGGTCCCCAGCGGGGGGCGGATCGCGGTCCTGGGCGTGCGCCTGCAGGTGCTTCAGGAGGTTGGCGCGCTGCTGGAAGCCCTGGCCACACTCGGCGCACAGGAAGGCGGGCTCCGAGTGCGTCTGCAGGTGCTTGCTCAGGTGCGAGCTCTGGCGGAAGCGGTGGCCACACAGGTGGCAGGCGTGCGGCCGCTCGTCCGTGTGCGTGCGCATGTGCAGCTTCAGGATGGAGCTGCGGCCGAAGGTCTTGCCACAGCAGGTGCACGGGAAGGCGCGGCCCTTGGCGTGCGAGCGATGCCAGTGCGCCTCCAGGAGCGAGTGCCGCTGGAAGCTGGCCCCGCACAGCGTGCAGATGACTTGCATCTCCGGCTCACCGTCTCCGGCCGCCTCATCCCCGCCAGACGGGCTCTCGGCACGGGTCGTGCCGTCCATTCCAGGGCTCACACTGACCTTCTGGGCGCTGGGACTGCTGTTGACTGCCCGGGGACTGTTGGCTTGGGACTCTCCCGAGGTGGCAGGTCCCCTGGCCGCCCTTTGGTGCTTTCCCAATTTGAACTCCTCAATCTCTGGAACCCTGCTCCCTACTCCTGGGAGGCGAGACACACACAAAACAAGGAAGGTCAGATTTCTCAAAGGGGCTCCCTGACCTAAGTGGAAAGGGATCATTCAAGTGTGTATCACTGCACAACAAAAACAAACTCACTGCCATGGAGTTGAGGTGGACTCGTATCGACCCATAGGGTGGAGTGGAACTGCTCCATGGGTTTCTGAGACCGTAACTCTCTACTCAGTTGTCTGTATTCCACATCCACAGAGCGACTGGTAGCTTTGAACTGCTGGTCTTATGGACTGAGGCCCAACATGTAACTAATACAGCACCAGGGATCCCCTAATGATATTGGTCACGCTGTGCCAACCATCTAGACCCCGCTCTCCCACTGGAAACCTGGCCCCCAGTCACTTCATTGGCAAGTTAAAAAGCTCAAGAGAAATGGCTGTTACTTAGACCTGACAACACAAACCTTTTTAAATAAAATAAAATAAAACCCACCTACTGCCATGGAGTACAATTCATCTCATAGTGACATTATTCAGGGTCCAAGAGCAGGTAACCTCATCTTTCTCCTGAGAGAGCAGCTGGTGGGTTTGAACTGCTGGCCTTGTGGTTAGCAGCCCAATGTTAACCCATTGCACTGATAGGAGTCCTTATATAAACCACGAAGGGCCAAAAACATGGAGGAAAGCCAGAGACCAATCCCAACCCTACCAAGAAGGGCCCTCAGCAGCTGGAACCCCAGAAAGGCCTCCTTACCTGGCGGGTGCTCGAGCCAGGCCTTATTCTCAGGAACATCTTCAAAGGTCAAAGATTCCTATAACCAGAGGCAAGACCTTCAGTGAGGGAGGCCTGGGCTGGGTGTCTGAGCAGAGCTGGAGGGACTGGGGAACACCCAGGGTGACAGCTGAGGAAGATAAGATGTGCTCAAGCCTCAGAGGCTGAGAAGGCTCCGGAACGTGGGAAAGAGCTGGGGGGCGGGATGGACAACAACACAAGCCCAGCTCACCAATACAGCTACCAGTTCTTGGTCTTGGGAATTCTCCGGCCACAGCACAGGGCCCCAGGGAGCTGCCAGCACTGGAGCAGAAAGAAAGAGCAAGCTGTGAGAAGTCACGTTTTGCCCATCAGGTGGCTGCAGGGACAGCCCCCCGCCCCATGGTGACAGGCCATGGGAGGGATCTTGGAGTTCTCCCACCCCAGGTCTTGCACTGTCTACCTCCCAGCCAATCCTGGCTTCCAGCTCCTCACCACTTTCTTGCAGAGGTTGGGAAGATCTTTTGGGACCAGGGCTTTGTGGTTGCTTCGAACTGGGGCTCCCTGCCCTGGCGCTCGGCTCCTCAGGCTGGGAGGCACCTGGCTGGGATGGTGATGGTGGCATGGACGAAGCCAGGGTTGGCAGCTGCTGTGGGAGTGCTTCCTCTTTGGGCAGGTGACTGGGGGCCTGGGAAGGGCCCCCAGGGCCCTCCAAGGTGACACTGACATCGGTTCCAGGGTAATTCTTGTTGCCATTAAAGCTAAAGTCCTGTTAAATACAGATCCAGGTAAGACGGGGGTTCGTGTCCTATCAAGTCCAATGAAGGAGTCAGGAGATTAAAAAAAAAAGTGGTGTTGGGATAATGGTAAAAGTTTCTGAATCTTTCCTTTTTTTGTTGTTGTTGTTTTGATTAAGGCATGTTTTATTCAACTTACTTTGTTTATTTGTTTTTGTGAGCCAAGCAGCCTCAGCAGTTTGCTCTTCTGTTGTCTGGTGGCTGTAAATCCACCACAGACCATTTGCAAATCCCGCTTTTGCAGGCTGCACTGGTTTATTACAGTGGCATCCCTTGTTTGTCCCCTAGTCAAGGTGAAATTTCCGCCACCACAAGCAAGGAAGCATGACACAGCTTGAGACCAGCATTGCAGAGGGGAAAAAAAATACGAAAAGGAAATTTCAACAGTTCCATTTACCAAGCTAATGGCGATTTCAAAATCAGGCCAGAACAAAACAAAGTTGTGGCTTTGGTGCCCATAAATATATCACTGATAACGCACCGCCACCCCGTCCATTTGGATGGCTAGCACCGTCTACGGGGCAGAGCAGACACTGCCTCGTGGGGTTCCAAGACTGTAACTCTTTATGCAAGTGAGCTTCATTGTTCTCCCTCCATAGACACATAGCTGGGAAGAAATTCCTAACACAATACTAGCCAATCAAATCCAGTGACAATTAAAAAATAAAACAGGCTTATGCCCCCAAATCTAGTTTGTGCCCAAATCAGAAAAATGTAGATTTAACATACTATATTAGTAAATATAAGGGGGGGGGGACACCAACAGTCATTTTTTTAAAAACAGAGTTGCCATTTGAGTCATTTCTGACTCACTGGGCCCCCTTATGGAACAGAGCAGAATTCCACGTCACAGGGTTTCCAGTGGCTGGTTTTAGTGCGATGGGCATTGGGCCACCAACCACAGAGTCAGCAGTTTGAAACCACCAGACGAGGCTTTATCTTAGTGACAGTCTTGGAAGCGCACACAGGGACAGTTCTGCCTTGTCCTGTGGAGTCGGCACCAACTCGATGATGGTGAGTTTGGTTTTGGTGAACACTGACACCTTTTCCATGGTTTAAAAGCCGCCCGTGCAGCCAGTGAAGGGGATTGAATGGGTAATGTGCTGCAGGTGGAGGGTTGGTTCCACAGAGGAAAGTTTTCCACAATACTTAGGAGCCAGTCGAATGGTGAGAATGCAGTTGGTATACATTGGACCTGCTACCAGGAGGAACTAGTCCCTGGAGAAAGGGCATCATGCTTGGAAAAGCAGAGCATCGAAGGATAAAGAGGGAGAACTGGATTGACACCGTGGCTGCAACAATAGGCTCAAAGGCAGCCACTATGGTGGGGCTGGCACGGGACTGGGCAGTGTTTGTGCTGGACTGTCCATCAGGTCCCCATGAGTCAGAACAGGCCTCACCGCATCTTCCAACCAGAGAGGAGCCCCAGTGACACAGCGGATATGCTTTGGGCTGATACCTCAAGGTCAGCAGTTTGAAACCACCAGCTTTCCGAGAGAGGAGGAGGCATTGCATGCTTATACGGAGTACAGTCTTGGAAACCCACAAGGGAAAGTCTACCTTGTCCTATCGGGTCACCGACTCAGAATGAACTCCATGACAATGAATAACAGCAAGATCTGTCTTGAAGTAGGAAGCTCATGACCCAAGGACTGCCTGCATTATATAGATGAGAACAACAGAAACCTCACTGCCACCGAGTCAATGCTGCCTCACAGCATGACAAAGCCTCATCTTTCTCTCTCGGAATAGCCGGTGGATTTGAACCGCTGACCTTGCATTTAGCTGCCCAACAGGTAACCGACTACACCAGGACTCCACGCCTATATTACAGAGGAGGGGAAAAAAGAATCATACAGCAGGCATGACACTGAGAAAATGCTGACCTGGGGAAATAGGACACCGACGAAGGGCCAGTGAAGCCCCATGTCCCCCCAGCTGCCCACTTACCAGTGGCCCCACATTGCCGGGCTCCATCCGGACTCCCTCCAGCAGCAGCACCACCTCTTCCCCGTCCCTGAGTGGCTGGCCCTGCAGCCGGCTCAGGAGATGCGGGGGCAACACGCTCAGGAACTGCTCCAGCACCAGCAGCTCCAGCATCTGCTTCTTGGTGTGCAGGGCCGGCCGCAGCCAGTGGACGCAGAGCTCACGCAACCGGCTCAGAGACGCCCTGGGGCCCATGTCCTCCTGGTACTGGAAGCATCGGAAGAGTTGGTGAGCCACTTCGGGCCGCAGCCTGCTCTCCAGGTGCTTGGGGTCCAGCTGGCCAGCCAGCTCTTCATCCTCCAACTTGACCTCGCCCATCTGCTCCTGCTCCTGGGTGACCACACCAGGTTCTGAAAGCATCCTGGTGGCTCTGGAACACCTCGTGGCAACTGGTTTCTGTCACTCTCAGGTCTCTCTCCTCCCACACCTGTGGAGCTGAAGGCTCTGGGTTAGGATCTGGTCCAGGAGTTACAGGTGCGCCCCCCCCCCCACAGGTGGGTGCTGTTTCCTGGATAACTGATGTTCAAACCAGTGGCCGAGGAATCTGTTCTGACTCGTGGGAACCCCACACGTGTCTGTGTAAAACTGCATTCCACAGGGGTTTTAGTGGCCGTCAGTGCCATGATCAGACCTTTCTTTCTAGGTTCCTGTAGGTGGAACCAAACCTCCAACCTTCTACTTAGCAGGCCAGAGCATTAGCTGTTGGCACAGCCCTGGGACCTCACTCGATGCTGCCTCCCAAGGAAGGAAGTGGGCAGGACTGCTTATGAGCTATGGATCACCAAGGGCAATGGAGTCCCAACCTTCAGCTTGGAGAACAGCACCAGGGAGGATGACCCCCACTCCCTGCAGCAGTTAGAGGCGGGCATCCCTTTACCCTGGTGGAGCCCTGGTAGCATAGTGATTCTGAGTTGGGGTGCTAATTCCAAGGTCAGCAGTTCAAAACCGCCAGCAGCTGTGTGGGAGGCAGATGGAGCTTTCTACCCCCGTAAAGAGTTACGGTCTAGGAAACTCACAGGGACTTCTACCTGTCTTACAGGTCAGCATCGGCTTGATGGCAGTGAGTTTGGTTTTGGTTTTACCATTTTACTTCAGTGGGGAAGCTTGCTGTCCACTGAAGATGCCAGGTAGTTTCTGCCTGCTTGCTGGTAGGGGCCGTGGGAAGCACACACCACCAAAAAGGATGGATTCTTAAAAATGTTTCCTCTCTATCTAGTACTGCCCCTAGACTCAGCTTCCGGTTTGAAGAACATCACAAGGAATATATATGTGTGTGTGTATATATATATATAATTTTCAATTGCCTCATAGGCTGGCAAAAGCTGGGCAGCATGAATAAGGGAGGTGAGTTTGATTTGGTCACTGAATGAGGGTGTTGGCAAAGAATATAGAAGAGAGCAGGGACCACTGGGGGGGAGGCGTTGTTCTTGGAAGAAGCAAAGGTAGAAAGGCCCACCGACGGGAGGACAGCGAGACTTGGTCTCAAGTCCTTTGGACGTGCCCGGTGGCCTGGGCAGGGATCTCCTGCCCTGCCAAGTCAGTGAAGAGTGGAGAGCTCTCAGCGAGATGATCGCACAGCGGCTGCACGGGTGGGCTCGCACACAAGGACTGTGAGGCCGGGGGCGCAGGCAGGCAGCAGCTGTGCATGAGAACTGACTAGAGGGGCCCTGGCAGCAGCAGCAACACGGGGAGTACAGAATAAATCCAACATCCCTCAGATAAATGGTTGAGTGACATCGCCCAAGACAGACTATTCTGTGTCATCTAATCAATGGGTACTTGTAGAGGGGACTGCCCTAGAGCAGCGGTTCTCAACCTGTGGGTCACGACCGCTTTGGAGGTCGAATGACCCTTTCAGAGGGGTGGCCCGATTCGTAACAGTAGCAATGACAGTTACAAGGTAGCAACGAAAATCATTTATGGTTGGGGGCGTCACCACCACATGAGGAACTGTATGAAAGCGTCGCCGCATGAGGAAGGTTGAGGAGCACTGTTCTAGAGGCTGGGCATCACGAATAAGGAAGGTGAATTGATTTGGAAGGTGACTGGCTGGAGAGAAGGCACATCTGGAAATCCTACAACCCCTGATGTCACCTTGTAACTAAGTAACAACTTTGCTCAAGAAGGATGGCTGCCATAACTGTTGTGGGTGGTGGGGGAAGATTTATATAAGACCAACTCCAATGCATGCGACCCTACAGGACAGGGTCGAACTGCTCCTGTGGGTTTCGGAGGCTGTGATTCTTTACTAGAGTATAGAGCCTCATCTTTCTCCCGAGGAGTGGCTGGTGGTTTTGAGCTGTTGACCTTGAGATTAGCAGCCCAACTCGGAGCCACGATGTCACCAGGGCTCCTTAGGTGAGATCAATCGATCCACAACCACTTTAAAACAAAGCCGAGAGAGAAAAAACAAAAACAAAAAACAAAGCCGAGACTGTAAGGGGCCAGAATGGATTGACTGACAACAGTGGCAACAACAATGTACTCAAACACGAGATCAGTTGTGCAGCAGGACCAGGTGGAATTTCGTCCTGTGGTACATTAGGTCACTGTGGTAAGAGCCAATTGGACTGCACCTAACGACCATGTGTGTTTCACTAGGTCTCTATCTTCATGCTCCTTGATGGCTGAGAAGGTGGCTCTCAAAGACCAAGGCCACCAAGCCGACCACCTGGAGCTCAGATTCTCCCTCCCATCGCTGTCCTTCCAGGGTTTAAAGTCAGGGGATCAACTGGGCAGCTGGAACGGGGCTCCCCCAAACCCAAGCCCATGCCCAGAGCTCAAACTAGAAGTCACCCAGGGTCGGTTGGAGAAGTGAGTATTCCTGGGATGAAGACAGGGTTTCTGGGGAGCACAGGGGCAGAAGGTCTTGGTTAGATGAGAGAGATGTTCCCAGGACAAGGCAGGTAAGGATCAGATCTGTCCACTCCCGGCATGCAGTGCTTCTGCCCACAGATCTGAACGAGGAAGCACCCACCGGTGGGCGGTGGCAGGGAGGTGGTCATTTCTCTTGCCTCCTGCCTCCACCCCACCCCTCTTTCTGGAATCCGTCGACCCCCATGCTTCTTCTGAGGAGCCCTTTCTCCCCAAACCCTTGGAGTCTAGCCAGCATTGAAGTGTTTCTAGCTGGCCACCAGGCGGCGCTGGTTCCGTGCTGCTGACACCTCTGCTCCAATCACCCCAGCACTGGGCTGCGGGGGACTTCTCTCCACCCCTCCTTTACAGAGCAGTCAGTTGGCCTCAGCTTCAACCCCACTTGCTGGGAGGAATTCATTCCTTCAACCCCTCCCGGAGCCTTACACGGTGAGAAACAGACTTGTATTGTTGTGATAGGTGCTTTTCTTTTAACTTGGACATTCAGCACTTCACAGTTTGCCGCCCTTCAAATCCCAGTGGATTCTCCTCTGCCCTGTTGGGTCACTGCTAATAGCACCAGGCCTCCCGTTGACCCACTGTACAGCTGAGGACAACAAGGTTCAGAGGGGCTAGTTCATGAGCCTGGCTGAGAGCTTGCAGCTGTTTGGTGAGGCCCCTTGAAAGGCGGGTAGGGTACTCTCTGAATTCCTCCCCTTCTAAGTGTGTGTGTGTGTGTGTGTGTGTGTGTGTGTGTGTTGGGGTAGAAAGAGAAAGGCAACTTGGTATTTAAAATTATGTCACCTCAATTATATGCCAATAAAATGTTTTTTAATAAATAAGTACATACATTTAAGTAAATAAAACCTTACCACCCCAGAGAAAACACACTGCCATCGAGTCAGTTAGGGTTCATGGTGACCCTATAGGGCAGGACAGAACTACCCCAGTGGGTTTCCAAGACGGTCACACTTCAGGGGATAGAAAGAACCTTATCTTCCCACCCCCACAGGACAGCTGGTGGATCCAAAACGCTGACCTTGTGTTAGCAGCCCGACATGTAGCTCACTGTGACCCCAGGTTTCCCACTCTACAGAAGAAATCCCCCCAAAAAATACCACCTCACTGCCATCTGAATAGTTCCAGACTTAGGGTGAGCCCGCGGGACTGAGTGGCTCTGCGCCCTGAGGCTTGTAGAGACTGGAACTCTACATACGCAGACTACCTCCGCTTTCCCCCAAAGACCGGCTGGTGGGTCTGGACGCCAGCCTTTCAGTCAGCAGCCCAGTGCTTAATGCAGGGCACCACACCAGGGCTCCTTCAGCGAAGCCAGAAGCAAACCCAGGGCTTGGGCCTAATTCCTGACCACTGGCTCGGCCCCTCCCCGCTCCCTCAGCAGCTCCCTGACTCTCCCTCCCCCACTAAACCCTCCTCATCTTCCCTCCCGCCCCCCGCAGGTAGCCACGGAGGCAGATCTAAGGTATGGCTGAATGACACGTGTGCTGGGCGCCTTTGGAAAGAAAGAGCAGCGTGGAGGTCTGTCACCCACTGTGAAGATTCCCCAAGTCCAAGTCTACCGCATCACCTAGCTCTGCTGAGTATAGAAAGATTAAAAAAGAAAAGGAAGGAAGGAAAGCAAAGAGAGAGAGAGAGAGAGAGAGAGAGAGAGAGAGAGAGAGAGAGAGAGAGAGAGAGAGAGAGAGAGAGAGAGAGAGAGAGAGAGAGAGAGAGAGAGGAGGCAGGCTGTGGAGCTCATCAGCATGCACCTTTTATGAACGAAAAAGGGACAAGGGACAGATCATGAACTTGGCCAAAGATGAGCCAACTGGAGTTGTGGATTTGAACGAATGGGCAGGAAGGCAAAGTTATCTAACAAATAGATGCCTGGACAAGGTGGCAATTTCAGAGCCATCTCCCATCTCCTCAAGGTCTGCCCCACCCTCCAGGGGGCTCTGCGCCCCTGGGCCTTTATTTTGCGATACCTATTCCTTTCACCACATGTGGGCAGGGGGCCTCCCGTGGGCTCTACCTCGCCTGCGACTCCCCTAGGATTCCTGCGAGCTGTCTTCAGCCAGCATCGGTAGCAAAAATCAAAATCAAACCCAGTGGATCCGGTCTCATGGTGACTAGAACAGCCCCAGCGGCTTCCCAAGGCTATCGATCTTTCAGGAAGCCGACTGCCCCATCTTTCTCCCGCAAGTGCAGCACAGGAGCCACCACCCAATGGTTAGACCGGAAACAAGGACACGATTGTGTGTATTGAGGAAGGCCAGACACGTGTCAGGACAGGAGCCCGGTCAGTTTCAAGAGCAGGGGCCTTTGTTTCCTGGTTTTTAAAGTAACAGCAGCAAAATAAGTAGAGGCTCCATTGCGTATGAAATCAGGAACTGTTATTAACAGCTAGCGGGGTCTGGGGGCATCATATGAAACGCAGTGGGCTTTGGTTCCCTTAGTCCCCCCCCTCTCAGTCTACTGAATATTAAGGTCCCTCCTTTTATAAAAAAAATCATTTTACTGAGGACTCTTAAAACAACCCATCCATCAATTATATCCATCGCATGTTGCCATCACCATTTTCAAAGCAGTTCTTTGTACTTAAGCCCTAAGTCCTCAAAGGCTGAGCCCGGTGAAGCTGGGTCATTTGCTCAAGGTAACTCTGGATGGAGCCAGGATTCAGTGAAGACGAGAACCATGAACTTTTATTGACCACTGTGCTAGCTGGCCTTGACGCAGAAAAGGACAGGATTTCTCTCTGGCACCGTGGGAGGGCCCCAAGCTTAGCTAGTATGCCAGGGGCAGTGTGACTCCAAAGAGCAGCCAGTGGGGGACTCCAACCCCAGACCTTGGACTCGCCGGGGAGATTTCACCAAAGGGTTTTGGAGGTGGCATTCAGGGGGAAGGGTGGCTTCAGCGAGCATCTCCCTCCCCCCTCGCTAGTTTTCCAGGACAAAAGCTGTTAATATGCACTCAGTGGGGGTGGAGGAAGGAAGGCTGCCGGGCTACCTACCAGTATGTGAGCAGCTTAATTTAATTTGGAGGCTGGGAGGACGGGGGAGGGAGGCACTGCCCTGCCCAGCTCAGAATGGAGATCTAGCGGCTCCTAGATCCACTTAAAGAGGATTGCCTAGAAGTGGGGGATAGAGGGTAGGGTGGGCAACAACTGGGGTCCTCAGCTAGGGCCCCCCTTTTTTCCCTGGACATGGTTGGTAGGAGCCTGATTTGCTTCCTCTTTGTGAGTTGGGTTCTCCAGTCCCCAGGGGTCTGACTCCATCCAAAGTTCCAAGCTGTGTTTCTCGTAGACTACTCCCCTCAACCCATGGGGCTCACCTCCTCCTAAGGGGACACAAGAAGTCTGCCTTCCTCATCAGTGGGTACAGGAAGCTTAGCGGCAAACTCCTGCTCCCTCTGCCACATCTGCCACATGACCAAGCACTGGATTCCCCAGCACAACCCCCCACCCACATTCCTTCCAGCCCCCCTCAGCCCTCTCAGACAGTGAGGTCTGAGCCCCTCACTCACCCTTATCTCTTGGAACTGCTGTGAGCCGCCGGTTTGGATTCGTCTAGGCAGCCTGCACCTCAGGGGTCCCTCCAATTCACCACGGAGGTCCCACGTCTTTAGTGGGGTCTTAGAGGGGGTCTCTGACAGTCCCAGGACCAGAGCCTGACTCACCCGCCTGGGGGTAGGACACCGAGAGAATGGGACAGGAAGTTCCCAGCTCAGGTCCTAGCAGGTGAAGAGAAGGGGGTGTCTTAGAGTTAACCCTTCACTTCCCAGTTTGGCAGTAGAGCAGAGGAACTGGCTGGCCCAGAGCAGTGAGGAGGAATCCACATGCTAATGCAGACTTACAGGCTGCCCGGGGTTCACCTACCCCACTGAGCAAGGCCACCTGCCCTGCAAGATCAGGATTGACACACGTGCCCCTCCCCCACATTGTTGTTGGCCAGTCTTTTGGGGGGAGAACATTTCACTCTGGATCCACTGCCCTGGAGTTGATTCCAATTCACAGCGACCCTATAGGACGGAGTGGAACTGCCCTATAGGGTTTCCCAGGCTGCAACTCTGAGGAACTGCTCATGGGTCTGAGCCATTAGCCTTGAGATTCCAAGCCGAGTGCTTAATCATGGCACCCCCAGGGACAACGGCAGGCCACATAAAATGTCCACTGTGCGCTTGGCTCTTTGCTCACGCCTTTCACTGATTCCGCAGATCTGAACCAAGGGCCTTTGGTGTGCCTTCCCTGTTAACTGAGCTGAGGACCTGGACCTAGGCCCTGTGGGGGAGCAGTCAAAGGTGGGTGCTGAGGAAATAGATCAGGATGAAGTGTTGGGGGGCGAGAGAGGGTGCTCCACCCCATGTCCACTACCCCCACCCCCAAGAACTCTCCACGCTGGGTTGTGGCTTGTGTCCAGCACTAACCATGAGGACTCAACTGCCCTCTCCAACGAGGCTGGACCCAGCCCAGGCCCCAAAGCCCAGCCTTTCCCTGGCTCTGAGGGGCCTTCTGGCGTCGTGCCCCCAGCCCCCAACACCACCCCGGGCAGAAACCCCAAAAGCCTGTTCTCTGGGGACATCGGCGGGGCCTCTGGCACGTTCAAGCCCCTGGGGCCCTGCCCAGGGCACCTCCCCGGCTAGGGAGCCAGAGGTCACCTACTGGGTGACCAATTTCCCACTCTTCAGACAGCGGTTCCTAGAAGGCGGCTGCGTGGGGTCTGTGTTCACTGGACTACAAGCGTCACCTGGACAGAAGTCTGTCCCGTTGGTCGCTGCAGCACCCACCCCGACCAGCTGAACCATAGCAGACACTGGAAGCCACCCGAGTGGGTCCGGCCGTCGCCTGGGGCGGGGAGGTGGGTGGGGGAGGGTGTCTTAGGCGGGAGGCCTCCTGAGGCGAAGGGGCGTGGCCTGGGCGTCTGCAGCGGGGCGGGGGCGGGACGCTGGGGGTGGGGTGGGGGTGGGGCCGAGTCCTGACTGCAGGAATGCACGGGTGCACGATCGCAACCTGATGGGCGTAGCCCCAGAAAGCGACCGCCACCCCCATTTTGATTCAGAAAATCCTAAAATCGACTATGCCTGGAGGGAGTAACACACAGTCAATCAACAGGAATAACGTGTCGTTCATTGTCAAAAAAGGATATTGCGAAATCAATCATGAAGTACAATGCTGTCTGTGGTAGGAGTCTATCTATCCGCCTTCCAGGAAATCCAATCAATACAACTCTTACTCAATGGACACAAAAAGCTAGTATGAAGATATTGAAGAATTCCCCAATGGCTTCAGTTGGAACTTGATAAAATATGCAATCAAGATGCATGGATAACTATTGACGATTGGAATGCCAACGTTGGAAACAAATACGGAGTAGTGGGGAAAGATGGATTTGGTGACAGAAAAAAGAAAGCCAACATGACCAAGTGGTTTTCAGACACAATTCTCAACATACAAACATGGAAACACATTTTTAAATGTTCAAGTCAAATGCATGACGACAGTGACTCCAAATTGCCATTAAATATGTTTCGTATTAGGGACACAAAAACCACCCCCTATCCCATGGAATGTTACCTTGACACCTGAGACAGTCAAGTCTTTCCACAATTCAACATCCCCTTATTTTCAGGTTGTACCAAAAAATAAACAACCAGGAAATGATTTTTGTCTCAAAAACAAGGCATTTACACTTAAAAAATGTGATGAAGTGGGATTTCCCCCTTCTTAAAAATGTTTCTAGAGCTACTAAAAACTTGCATTTACAAAACAGTGGATAAAAAATATCTTCCTCTGGATTGGACAAGAAGGGAGGTAACAGGACCCACTGATCAGACCTGACTTCTTGTTCCTTTTTTAATCATTTTATTAGGGGCTCATACCACTCTTATCATAATCCATACATACATCAATTATGTAAAGCTCATTTGTGCATTCATTGCCCTCATCATTCTCAAAACATTTGCTCTCCACTAAAGCCCCTGGCTGATGCTCCTCATTTTTTTCCCTCTCTCCCCACTCTCCCCTCCCTCAGGAACCCTTGTTAATTAATAAATTATTATTTTGTCATATCTTACACTGTCCGATGTCTCCCTTCAGTGAAGGGCCTTCACCCACTTTTCTGTTGTCCGTCCCCCAGGGAGGAGGTTATATGTAGATCCTTGTAATCAATTGGTTCCCCCTTTCCAACCCATTCTCCCTCTTCCCAGTATCACCACTCTCACCACTGGTCCTGAAGGGATTATCCGTCCTGGATTCCCTGTGTTTCCAATTCCTATCTGTACCAGTGTACATCCTTTGGTCTAGCCAGATTTGTCAGGTAGAATTGGGATCATGATGGGGGCGGGAGGGAGGAAGCATTTAGGAACGAGAGGAAAGTTGTATGTTTCATCGGTGCTACACTGCACCCTGACTGGCTCGGCTATTCCCCGAGACCCTTCCGTAAGGGGATGGCCAATTGCTTGGCTTCTTTGTCTCCTGCTTCATTAAAGACAGCACTCTTCTCGTTTTTTTCCTTTCTCCATTTTCCGCAGGCAACTCTTCTCTAGCTTCTCGATTAGCTTCTTCAGCCTGTTTCCCCCTTGCTCCCTCTTTCCCATTGGGTTGCACTGCATTGTCGGAAGATTTATCTTTTCCTGCTGCCTTTTTTGATTTGCACAAAGACATCTTTAGGATTTTGAAAAGCAAAGAGGTGACTTTGAACGCCACCCTCTCACACTGCTGGCTGCCCTTTCCTTGCCCAGCTCCTACAGGTGCATTCCAGGTATTGTTACACATCCCCACTCCTGTCCCGCCTGAGCCATTGCTCAGGCCACACCCCTGTGATTCCTGGGGCTGGGGCTTTTCCAGGCTTTAATTTCTAAAATTCCGTATTATGGATTATCACGTATTTGCCAGCACTGTCGTTCAAATACATGGGTTCTTCTTCCGCCTTCCTTATTGGGGGTCCAAGCAAAAGAAATCCTTAGCCACTTCAACCTGTCCTCCGTTTTTCATCATAACGTCACCCACCCATTGCTCCCATTGTGAGGAGTTTTTGTTAATTGTACACTGAGCTGTGGTCCATTCCGAAGGCTGCAATCCTTGCTTTTCATCAGCATGTGCTCCAAGTCGTCCTCCTCGCTCTCAGCAAGTCGGTGCATTTGAATGACGGTGCTGGAGGAGAATATTGGCAGTGCCTAAACAACAACAACAACTACACACAACAAATCCATCTTAGAAGTACAGCTAGAAGGTTCCTTAGAAGCAAAAATCACGAGACTTCATCTTATGTACTTACGTTGTGGGATCATCGCAAGGGGTCTGAGAGGAGGGCTGTTCCCATAGCCCAAAGAGACCAGGTTGATCTGAGGAATTCCAAGGTCTTTCCTGCCCACACCTGCAGGAGGGACCTGCCTCGGGTCTCCTCTGAGGTGTTTCCTTGATCAGTCCTGGCCCAGCAAGTGAATACACCACAAACAGATTTCTACAATGCTTCTAGGAAGAGATTAGCAGCAGGTGTTTTTTTTAATTTTCTGTTTTCCTATTTATTTTACTATTTTTAATCATTTTATTAGGGGCTCATAGAATTCTTATCACAATCCATACATACATCAATTGTGTCCAGCACATTCATACATATGTTGCCATCATCATTCTCTAAACACCTGTTTTCTACTTGAACCCTTGGCATCAGCTCCTCATTTTTCCCCTCCCTCATTGCTCCCCTCCCCCCTGAATCCTTGATAATTTTATTTTTTTATAGATCATGAACCCTTGATAATTTATGAATTATTATTTTGTCATATCTCACACCATCCGACGTCTCCCTCACCCACTTCTCCGCTGTCCGTCCTCGGGGGAGGAGGTTATATGTAGACCTTGTAATCTGTTCTCCAGCAGCAGGTTTTTACAATGTCACAGGATGCAATTAACACTCTAAGGAGCCCGGTTCTACCATGAGCATCCGGCAATTTTGTGGATCTATGTTCCTCCGGGATCAGTAGATCACCATCCCCTGAAGCTTCATGGGCCCTTGTTCATCCAGATTGCGGTGATCTGTCATGCCTGACAACTTTTCTGACTGATCTTGTTAGCTTCCTTCCCAAATTGGAACATCCCTGCTGCGTAAGTTTAAGAGGAAGTTTTACTGTAAGGGAGGGGACTGTTATGTTTTGAATTTTTAACAAACTAAACCTTAAATTCTATTTCTAGTGTTGATTTTCTCCAGATTACTTGGAGCCTGTTATTGAGAAGAACCAGTCCCTGGAGAAGGACCATCATGCTTGGCAAAGCAGCTGCACAATGAAAAAGAGGAAGACTTCTGAAAGATGGATTAACACAGTGGCTGCAACAAGGGGCTCAATTGTTGAATGTCAGGACGGCGCAGGACCAGGTGCCGTTTCACTCGTTGGGCACAGGGTCTCTATGAACTTGAACCAATTGAAGCACCTGACAACAGCCCAGCCTCTAGCCTACCAGGTGCATGAGCTGTATTCGTTCATTCATGCTGGAATTGCTCAGCTTTCCTACTATGTACTTGATAACCCCTAAATGGGATTAGGGGGCCCCCTGGTGGCGTAGTGAGTTACATGTTGGGCTGCTAACCAAAAGATCAGCAGTTCAAAAGCACTAGTCTTTCTGTGGGAGAGTGTAGTAATAAGGGATGCCCTTATGAGGCGAATGGGTGAAATAGGAGGCTTTCTACTCCTACAAAGAGTAGAAACTCCTACCCAAAGTTCAGAAACTCACAGGGGCAGTTCCACCCTGCCCTACAGGGTTGTTAGGAGTCAGAATTGACTCCATGGCAGGGAGTCTGGAGTTATGGGACTTATGAGACTGCGCAAGACCAGGTCAGCAAATCAGGGTTTCCTTTTGGCTTTTTATTAATTCCGGTTATTTTTCAGCTGGGAAGGGTGAAAGAAGAGGCGAGATTAAAGGCTTTCCAAAACCAACTGTTTTGAATTCCAAGAGAAAATGACCCTGTTGGGCAGAATGGAACGACCCGATGGGGTTTCCAAGACGTTTCGTGTTACGACTGCAATGAGTCCACATTGGCTGGATGGGGCTTGGTTTCCTTAAGTCTTTACTGTAGCAAGAAAGCCACATCTTTCTCCCCCCAAACAGCTCATGAGTTTGAACCACCTACTTAGTGAGGCTAACGGTCAAATGCAAGGACTCCTTAAAAACTCATCCACTATCATCAAGTGGATTCCAACTCATAACAACCCTCTATAGGTGTGTCAGTCCAGGTAGACTAGAGAAACAAATCCATGAACACTCATATGTATATCAGAAAGAGGTTTATATACAAGAGCAATTGAATATTGAGAAAACATTGCAGCCTAGTCCAGATCAAATTCGTAAGTCCAATATTAGCCTACATGTCCGATACCAATCTAGATCACAGGCCAGTGGGTTGGAAGTCTTGTGGATCCAGTGGTGTTGTAAGCATCTCAACACCAGCAGGGTTCTCCACGTAGCTTCTCCAGCTCCAGAGGGCTGGTTGTATCTGGGTATGTCCATGTGGCTTCTCCAGCTCCCAGGGTTTAGCACCCATGTGTCTTGTCAGTAGAGAGTCTCTCAGGGAGTGAGGAGACAGAGAGGTGTCTCCTACCTACAAGGAGGAAATACAGGAGTTCCCAGAATTCTTAGGAGAAGGCCATGTCCACATAAAGGCCTCATTGGTTATATCTTGATTGACAGGCCAGACTCCACCCCTTCACTCCTAATCCTCTCAAATTGACACCAGATTATGTAACCATCACAATAGGCTTCCTGTGACTGCACATTTTTACAGGAGTAGCTGGACTCTTCTTTCTCCTGTAGTGGGTTTGAACTGCAGACCTTGTGGCCAGCAGGCTTACCCAACAGTGCCATCAGGGTTCCTTGTTGTTAGGTGCCGGCGAGTCAGTTCAGCCCCATAACGATGCCATGAACAGCAGAAGGAAACGCCACCTGGTCCCGTGCCCTCTCACCATTGTTCCCGTGTTCTTGCCCATGGTTGCAGCCACTGTGTCCATCCATCTTGTCCAGCGGCTTCCTCTTTTTTGCTGCCCTTCTACTTCACCAAGCAGGATGTCCTTCCCCAGGGACTGCTCTCTCCTGATCACATGTTCAGAGCTCGTGACCTAATTTCTCCCAAGGGGTCCTGGTGACACCGTGGTCAAGGACTCAACGGCTAACCCGAAGATCCATGGTTCCCAGCCCCTGCCTGCTCCACAGGGGGAAGATGGGGAACTCTGCTGGCACAGGGACACGGGGACGGGAGTTTGGAAAAGCTAGTGAAACAGTAGTTTCTATGAGTCAAACTCATTGGCAGTGGGTTTGGGATTTGTCTTGATTTTGGTTGTTTCTGACCAGCTCTGAGGAGGCCAAGAGAAGGCCTGTGTACCTGAGAGGCGGCAGGTATAGCAGAGACTAGGGCGTATTTGCTTGTATTGCTGAGGGAAACTGAGAGAGCTGTCCTGAACTGAAGGGAGGAAGTGTCCACTTCTGGGAAGCCCTCGGACTTTACCTACATGCTTCCTGATCCTGAGTTGTGGCCTGTTGATCCTGATCCCATGTTACACCCTGTGAATCCCGATCCCATCTCACACCCTTAATAAACCTCTTAATTGTATGTTCTCTGAGTTCTGTGTGGCCATTACAATCTACCACCAAACACAAAAGAGACATATAAAAGAGTGCCAACGGCACACCAACTGGTGTCAGAATTGGTAAAAAAAAAAAGGCTGAAGAGAGGCGGTATGTCTGTTCACCTCACAGAAGTCAGACTGAAGCAGATCTTGAGTCAAAGTATCCTCCCTGGAGTTAGACAGGTTTTTCTGATTACACTCCTCCATTAACAAGCTCATTGCTTCTGTCTAATCCAAGAATCCTATCTAATCCTTTGAGTAGCTATTGTAAATGTGATCCCATATAGATAGATCTTAACGGCTCACTGTGCTAAGGAAGACAGTATTTACTACTTAAGTTAAATGAATGTTTAGCTACAAAAAAACCCAAAAATGTTTATTGGCACATAATCCATATATCATAGGATTCAATAGGTCAATCACATCAAGAAGAATTGTACAATCATGACCACAGTCAATTTTAGAATTTTTTTTACATATTATTTTGTTTTTAAAATCATTTTATTGGGGGCCCATACAACTCTTATCACAATCCATAAATCCATCCATTGCATGTGAAGCACATTTGTACATTTGTTGTCCTCATCATTCTCAAAACATTTGCTTTCTACTTACGCCCTTGGCATCAGCTATCAGGCTCATTTTTAAAGGAAATCCTTCCCTTACTTCCTGTAAGATAAATTTGCTAGGCCTTCTAGCAGCCCATGGTAATTTGAATATTCTCTCCCAACACCACAATTAAAACACATCAATCCTGCTCTGGGCTTCCTTATCCATTTGTGATAGTTAGGTTTATTGTACCAACCTGGCCAATGGGGCCATGTGGGCGGAGACTAACCAGGTCACAGTTTGATTGGAGAGTCAAGAGATAAATGGCTCTGCAAGGCCCATTTTAGATCATTTTCTTCTTTCTTGTACTCACTGTTATTAGCTCCCCATCCTCCACGTCCAGGCCACTACTTAGGTTTGAAGGAATCTGGAGAGATTTTTGTTGGTTTCCTTTTTAAAATGATTATATTGCTTTTAAAATGAGTTGTGTAATCACAATCAGTTCTAGAGCTCCTTCCTTCTCGTGTTTTGTTTTTAAAGAGGCATACTGTATATTTTTATAGAGCCCATCTCAAGGGTTGAAATCAACAACAGTATCCTATTAAATCTTCCATCTATGTGGTGCCCCCCCACATCCTTCCTTCCTCTCTCAATATTCTATCCCTCCCTTCTCCCTGTCCACACCCCCATCCATGGCCTCCTCATTGTCATCAAAGTCTTGTCTTTTTTCTGTTTTTCCTTATAACAATGGGGTTATAACAATGGTATCTCTGTAAGTATTACTGAGTTTGCTAAGCATACTAGTCTCTAGTTTTTTCCATGTCTTGCGGTGTTTGAGAGAGTTGTCATTATTTTTTTGATGCATAACGTTTCAGAATATGAATGCATTGGAGCTTGTTTATCCAGTCCTCCATAATTAGGGTTTTTATTGTCTCCATATTTTTGCTACTATGGAAATTTCTACCATAAACATAGGTGTGCATATGTCTGTTTGTGTTGTATTCTTGATTTCTTTTGGGTATATGCTGGATCCAAAGGTGCTTGTATTTGCATTTGCTTAAGGAGGTGCCATCCTGATTCCATAGTGGTTGTACAAATCTGTAGTCGTACAATTTTACAGAGGAGAAAACTACATCATGGTTTTCTCCTCTGTGAAACAAGGTGAAGAGTCGGCTATTGGGCCTGCCGAAGGCTCATCTCCAAGAGTCAAGTCTGGGCCAGCAATGAGAAAGCATTCCTATCTCTCTGCATCCTTTCCAGCATTTAGTTTTTTGCTTTCTTGAATTTTGCCAAAAGTATCCGGGTAAGATGATAGCTTATTGTTGTCTTAATTTGTATTTTTCTTATTGTAAATGATTGTGAACATTTATTCATATGTTTTGTTTAGTTTTTTAGTACTAACGAGGCCCGACCCTGCTTAGCTTCTGAGATCAGAGGAGACTGGGTGCATTCAGGGTGGTATGGCCGTAGACTCTTCCTATGGTCGTGGGGCTACCTGGATGTCATCTTGGATAAATTGTTTATTCATGTCTGGTGCCCTCTTTTGATTGGGTTATTAATAGAACAGAGGAGAACTGCTTTGGGGTTCTGGGATTATAAATCTTTATAGGAGTTAGGCAGCCTCATCTTTTTCAAGGAATGCCCCACCAAACCCCCAAAATCATCAAGACAATTCTGACTCATAGTGGCCCTATGTGACAGGGTAGAACTGTCTGTAGGTTTCTATAGCTCTTGACCTTCTTTCCGGGAGTAGAAAGCCTGGGGTAGAGTAGAAAGTACTTCGCGGCCTGACACATAGCCATTATGCCACCAGGATTCTTTTACATGTATTATCTGATTTTCTCATCAGCATGCCCTATGGAGATCAGAGCTTCATCCCACTTGATAGAGGAGAAAACT
The DNA here is from genome assembly GCF_050624435.1 of Tenrec ecaudatus. Lineage (NCBI taxonomy): Eukaryota > Metazoa > Chordata > Mammalia > Afrosoricida > Tenrecidae > Tenrec > Tenrec ecaudatus. The sequence continues at coordinate 109,453,953 of NC_134541.1, read as the reverse complement.
TTACACTAGGTTTTCTCCTCTGTAAAATGAGGTGAAAAGCTGGCTATTGTACTGCAGGTTTTAAAGGGCAGCTGCTAAGCCTGTCTGCAAGTAGAGATGTGGGTCTCATTCCCACCCGTAAAGGATGGCCAGTCCCTGTACTCTCCTTCTAGCCGTGAGCCACTAGAATTGAGGAGTGTGGGGTGTGTTTGAGAAATTGGTCGCGGTCTATTTATATGATGAGATATCCCTTTAACAGTAGTCATTAAAAAGGAACAAAGCAATTCTACATGGTGTTCTCTGTTCTATTATTGATCAACCGCTAAGATGCACTTGTACACGTCTTTCTGCGTGTGTGTCATACACAGAGAAGGCAGGTGAGCACGCAGTATATTCTCATTTTTCACAACAAAACCAAGTCCAGGTGGGAGGAGACCTTCAAGGGGGAGGCTAGCCTAGGCTCAGATGGCTCTTTCTTATCACTCCCCAGGGTCCCTGGTCACCAAGGGCAGCTCCAGCGCTCTCCAGTGACGGGATTCTAGTGACAGGCCTCAGTTTCCCTACAGGTGGAAGCCGACTCAGGGGTGGCCCCTCGCCCCGCAGTCCTCGCGCACTGTCTGCTGGCGGGATCCCGGACCCTGCCAAGAAAACTCCTATGCCCGGGTCTGACAGCCGAGGATCCTCCTGGAAGCCGGGAAAACCGGAAACTGACGGACGGGAAACGAGGGGACACGGGTTGGAGGGGGGCGGCGGAGGATGGCGCTGGGAGGGCTGCCCCTGGGGGCGCGGGCGGGACGCGCGCAGGTGAGGGTGTCTTGGCAGTTGGGTTGGATTGGATGAGGGGCGGGGCCAGTGGTGGACTAACCAATCACTGAAATCTCCGCAGCGGGATGGAGGGGCGGGGCGAAGTAGCGTCGTTGCCTGGGTGACGCGCTCCTGGCAGCCTCTGGTCCTCTCGCCCCGTCAGCAACAAAGCCTGGGCGTCCGGCGGGGTCCGAAGTCTGTGTCTGTCCTCCCGCCTGTGGCCACCTGGGCTCGCGGGCTCGATGCCTGCTACGCCGCCAGTTGTTTCTGCTTTGGCTAGCAGCACTGGTGCTTATTTATCTTCTACCTTAATAAAATATATATATTTAAATTTGATGACGTCCCACTTACCTAACGCTTGCACTAGTTTCCTTGTCTTCATTTATTTCCGATGTTTTAGAGTTGCTCCGCTGTAGAGTCTATATTCTTTTTTTTTTTAACAATTTATTAGGGGCTCATACAACTCTTATCACAGTCCATACATATACATACATCAATTGTATAAAGCACATCTGTACATTCTTTGCCCTAATCATCTTCTTTGTTTTTCTCCTCTTTTCTTTTTTTACATTTTATTAGGGACTCATACAACTCTTATCACAATCCATACATATACATACATCAATTGTGTAAAGCACATCCATACATTCCCTGCCCCAATCATTCTCAAAGCATTTGCTCTCCACTTAAGCCCTTTGCATCAGGTCCTCTTTTTTCCCCTCCCTCCCCGCTCCCCCCGAGTCTATATTCTTTCTCTTGCTCATATTCTTTTCTTTCCCTCCTGTAGTCTCTTTCCTTCTCACTGCTAGATCGCTGCAGTATCCCAGTTTTCAAACTTACTGAACCCCCCAAATGAGTACCAGCTTCGAAATAAAAAAATTCTTCCTTACTTGACATCATTCTGCTTTCTAGTTTTTCTATTCCGGAGTGTCCCTGCAGGCCCTTTTAAAGACACAAGTCAAAAGGCAAATCCTGCTAAGGTTCGACCATGATTTATCTCCGAAATGGGGACTCCTCCCCTTCAAGCTCAATGAAGCTACCAGATACCTGGAGCTGGTATCTGCGCATTGTTTCCCATGCCTGCAGTGTTGCTGGATGCTTTCATCCATGTTTAATTCTTGTGCCAGGCTTGGGAGGTAAGTTTCATCTAGAAATCTGTGGCCTTAACACCTGGTGCAGACAGGACCTCTCCACACAGCTGTGCTACCCCTCTCTTCCTCCGTCTGCTCCAATCCCAAAGCCAGCCCTCTATCTGTGTGTTAGACCAGTTAACTAGAGAAATAAGTCATTGACACTCATATATGCGTAAGAGGAAGCTTCATGTCAAGAAGTAATTATGCATTAATAAAACATCCCAGTCCAGTCCAAATCATGTCCATAGTTTGATATGAGCCCATAAGTCCGATATCAGCCCATGCATTCCTCTTCAGACTCACACAGCCCATGCAACGATGCCAAACGCAGGAAGAACACAGGCCGGTGGGTGGTGAGTCCTGTGGGTCCAATGGCAGTGGACACATCTCCAAGGCTCTGGCTGCCTTTAGCGTGGTGCCATGTGGCTTGTCAACAGGAAGGTGAAATGGAGAGAGTGGCCTGCCTCTTCTGAGGGTAGAATAGAAAGGGGGGAAGTTCCCAGAATTCTCATGAGAAGGCCACGCCCATAGGGAGGGATCATCAGGCAGGCTAGCCACCACCCACCATTCTTCGATCAAGTTGACATGAAATTGTATAACCACCACAGTCTGGACCAATTTCCTCTCCTTCCCAAGAAGGATTTAATATCTGTCGTGTACTCGGTGCTCAACAAGTCTCTTCTGAACAATTATATCTATGTTCAGGCTCCAGGTGGCCTCATTTAGTCAAGCTCCTGTGGAACCCAAATGTTTGCCCAGGAATCCAGATATACCATTTTTGGACTCTGTCCTCTGGGAAGGGCAGGGAGCTGAAGAGGTCCGCCAGGAGAATGAGTTCCTTTATCCTGGCTCTGCTCCTCCTCGTGGGCAGAGAAATGCCCTCAGACTGAACTCTTCTTGGCCATGCGCCCTGTCCTGCTTTTTTTTCGGTTGATAACCTGAAAACGTCTTGATGTTTTTTCACACTGACGTAAGTCCCCCTTCCCCTTGGAGATTACAAATACTGACCAGTGATCTCACCCATCCACTGCCACCTAGTTGATGTTGACCCACAGTGACTCCAAAGGACATCTGAGACTAAACCATTACAGGGGCACACAGCCTCCTCTCTCTCCCATGCAGTGACCGGTACAAATGACTTCATGGCTAGCAGCCAATGCCTGACCACTCGCCCTGGACATCATTTTTCCCTCATCAGAATGATTGCAGAATCCATCAGAATCCTGCTTTTGTTACTGTTAGGTACCACCCAGTGAGTTCCAATCCGTAGTGAGGTATGCGCGACAACACCACGAAAGACTGCCTGGTCCTGAGCCAGCCTCACAGCCGTTCGTAGGTTTGAGCTCAAGGTTGCCAAGGGTCTTCCCCTTTACTTTCCTGACGTCCTCCTCCAGGGACTGGTCTCTCTGCTAACATGTCCAAAGTCTGTGAGACAAAGCCTCACCGTCCTTGCCTCTACAGAGCATTCTGGGTTACTTCTTCCAAGACATATTTGCTTATTCTTTCAGCACTCCGTGGTACGTTCCATAGTCTTCCCCAGGACCATCATTCAAAGAAATCAATTCTTCTTCAGTCTTTCTTATTCATCGTCTAACTTTCACATACTATGAGGTGATTAAGAATACTTTGAAAATACAGCTCTTCAAATACCTACGGTTCTTCAAACACGCTGAACTGGAAAATCAGAGTTGCCACTCAATCGCTGCAAAGGTGGGTAAGGAGTGGGTCCCTGGTGGCTCACAGAACTCTATGTTGTGGCTGCAGCAACCCCTGCGTGGAAGATGGACAGGGACAGTGGCCACCTGGTGGGCACATCCCACATATGGCATATGGCCTTAGTATTTGGATTTACCAAACAACCTTTCCCTCCATGGTTCTGGTAAGCAGACTGGGGAAGATACTGATAGGACCGACCTGTGAGTAATTGGAGACAGGATTCCCCGAAGTACCATCCTGCTGCGTATAAAGTGAAACCTTGGAGGAGGAGGAGGAGGAGGAAAAGGAGGAGGACAGGGAGATCTCAATTCCAGCAGAATCCAGGAGTGGAGTGTCCTCATTCATTCATTTATCCAGATCCTGGATCCAGATGACAGCTGTCCCATCAGGGAGCAACAGCAGAACAATGAAGGGGTCAGAGCGCGGAGCGGAGCAGAGTGACGGACTTCCCAGCCCACACAGCAAGGGACGCGATGTTCAGGAAGCATCTTGTGCAGGTGGTGTTCCTCTGAGCCCTTAATCAGGGCAGTTGGACTTGCTGTCCCACGCAAGTGGAGCTGAGCGCCTTTGGACTGAGGCTTATTGGGGCGGGGTGCCTCTGGGCACTTAATTTAGGGAACTGGTTATGCCGTCCCACGAAGCTTAAGCAGAATGCCTTCTGGTTGAGACACATGCAGTGTAGATAGCAGACTTGATAGAACTTTGTAACATGCCTTGATAAACAACTCAACCCTGAGCATTGCTCATCGGCATTACACCTTGTTAACATCCTTAAGAACCCTTGAGTCACGGCTTTTCTGAGTTCTGTGTGGCCCTCACAATGGAACCTCACTCGCTGCCTCTAATTCGATACTGACTTCTAGTGACTCTACAGGGCCGAGTAGAACTGCCCATGCACATTTCCTAGACTGTAGCTGTTGATGGGAGCAGAGAGCCCTGTCTTTCTCCTGCAGTGCCTGGTGATTTCGAACTCCTGACCTTGCAGATCACAGCCTTGCATCGCCAGGGCTCCTTATAATAGAACCCCGAGAAGTAAAACAGAGAACATTCACGTATGAAGTCAGGGACCAGTAGTGTCTCAGCCTTACTGGGTGACGTGGATGCTTCTCAGAGGATACTGATGGGCTGATGGTGGTGGGCATTGAGAATTACCTAGCGGTGGCTATCAAAAGATATAGCATCTGGGGTCTTAAAGGCTTGAAGGTAAACAAGCAGCCATCTAGCTCAGAAGCAGCAAAACCCACATGGAAGAAGCACATCAGTCTTGTAATCATGAGGTGTCAAAGGGATCAGGTATCAGGTATCAAAGAACAAAAAAATCATATCATTGTGACTTAGGGGAAGTGCAGATTGGGGACCCAAAGCCCATCTGTAGGCAACTGGACACCCCCTTACAGAAGGGTTGCGGGGAAGAGACAAGCCAGGTAGGGTACAGTGTAGCAACGATGAAACATACAACTTTCCTCTAGTTCCTAAATGCTTCCTACTCCCCCCCCCCACTATCATGATCCCAATTCTACCTTACAAATCTGGCTGGACCAGAGGATGTACACGGGTACAGATAGGAACTGGAAACACAGGGAATCCAAGACAGATGATCCCTTCAGGACCAGTGCTGAGAGGTGATACCAGGCGGGTGGAGGGAAGGTGGAGTGGAAAGGGAGAACCAATTACAAGGTTTTACATATAACCTCCTCCCTGGGGAATGGACAACAAAAAGTGGGCAAAGGGAGATGCCAGACAGGTAAGAAATGACAAAATAATAATAACTTATACATTATCAAGGTTCATGAAGAAGGTGGGAGCGGGGAAGAAGGGGGAAAATGAGGAGCTGATACCAAGGGCTCAAGCAGAAAGCAAATATTTTGAGAATGATGATGGCAACAAATGTACAAATGTGCTTGACACATGGATGGATGTATGGATTGTGATAAAAGTTGTTCAAGTCCCCAATAAAATGATTTTAAAAAAAAAGAGAATTACCTAGAGGAATCTTCTAGCAACCTGGACACCAGGATGATGCTCACCTTCCCTTTCTTGACACCCAACCCCCATGCTTGGTCCAGAGGAAATGCGTTCCTCACTCCAGACAGTGGAACACAACTCATGTCCTTCCTATCTGGAGAGCCTCCCTCTCCAGGAAGGGAGAAGCTGAGAGAGGGAATCTGAGCAGACCCAACATGGAGAGTGGATTCATCTGGAACAGTGTATGAGTTCACCCCAAGGCTTGAAGGCAGACTTAGGGCATCCTGAATTTGCACAAAGGAGCGATCACTTTAGCATCTCGGAAGAACTTCTGAAGCTCTGGACACTGGAAAGGGTGGTCCTGCCCCCTGCACACAGTGGGGTGCCAACAAAAATGGAGCAGGAGGTAGCTCTACTAGTGACCATTCTCTCTTGGAACTAACAGATGCCCGGGTGGCTTCCACACGTTGGCTTTCTATTTGCCTTTGTTGGCGTCCCTGTTTGGGAAGCACAGCTGTCCTTCTGAATCGGCCACCCGACCAGGGAGTCGCCTCTGGGGGCTGAGAGCGGGGCGGCCGGCTAAGACCCCAGCGGGCCGGAACCTTGAAGCTGGGAACCCTGATAACTTGCAGCTGCGTGGGGACTGGGATCTAGGAGGGACTTCCTGTTGTCCCCAATCCCAGTCTCCACCCAGCTCCCTGCAGCCACCAGGTGCAGGCTGCAGAGACCCCCCTTCCCTTCCCGGAGGTGTGTGGGGTGGGGCGGCGCCTGAGGTGGCCCCTCTGTCCCCTGCACCTCTGTGGGCAGGGCCTCAAGGGGGGCGCCTGGGTCCCCAGGGGCGGCTGCAGCAAGGGCTGGGGTCAAAGCTGGACGGCTTCGGGCTGTCAGGGAGAGAAGGGCCCTGGATCCAGGCAAGGACAAGGACATCGGACATTGTCCCCTGGGACCTCGAGCAGGTTGGACACCTGGGACCCTGGGGTGAAGACAGCTGGGAGCAGGGAGGATGATGGCTGGACTCGTAAGTGGGCGGAGGGTCACGCCGAGTTCGAGCGCAGGGCAGGGGCACCAGCACCTGTTTGGTGGGGTGTCAGTGGAGCGTTCTGCTCTGGGGACAGAGGTGGGGGTTCAGCACAGGCGGGTGGGGCTCCAGCTGCAGCTACAGAGCTTTCGCATCTCTGAAGAACTTCAGAAGCTCTGGGCACTGGAGAGGATGGTCCTGCCCCCTGCACGCAGTGGGGTGCCAACACAAAAGGAACGCAACCACAGGGATAGCAGGGGCGGGGCACCCCATGGAGTGGGGGAGGCATGGGGGTTTCTTAGGGCCCCTCTGCTGATGTCTTGCTGCTCTTCCAGGGCCTTGGCAAGGACAAGAGGGAGACGAGACTTAGCTGAGATTTCCGGCTCTGAAAGAGACAATGTCTGTGGCCTGCATAGGGAGAGTCCTGGCTACCCAGGACCCCAAGGGAGCCCGAGAGGTATGGCTGGGGGTGTGAGGGAAGGACTTGCCGCACAGTCACATTCTGTGACCCTGTCTGGAAGCAAACTGCCACATCTTTGTCCAGAGGAGCAGCTGGGGAGTTCCAACGGCTGCCCTTCTGGACCGCAGAGGAGGCTCCAGGAGCACTGCGGCGGCCCGGTCACCAGGGAGCTTCAGTGGGGATGGGAGGGAGCATTACAGAGAAGGTGGCATGATGGGAAATAGCTCCCACTGGATTCAGAGTGGCTGAATTCAGTAGTCAGTGACCTGCAAGCCACCCGAGGTAGCAAGGAGCCCAGTAAGGTCCTACTGGTGAAGTTTGCTCCCCAAACAGTACTCAACGCACCCAGGAAAAACACACACTACCCGTCTCTGTCTGGGACCACGCCTGCTCGTCTCCCTGGGTCTGAACCCCCACCTCCCCGGAGCCTCTGGGGTGTATGTAATTACAGCCTTCAGAGGGGCTGAGCTTTGCGTTCCAATGGGGTGAGTCAGGTGCATGACCCTAGGCAAGTCCCCTGGTCTCTCAGAACCTGGGGTGTCATCTGTGAAGTGGGGAGATGTGTCTGCTGTGCCCGCCTGTCTGTCTCATCTGGTCCTTGTGACTTAGGAAGGAGAAAGTGGGCCTGCATGTCCTCTGGAACCTGCTCATCAGCCCTTGGCTGTAAAATAGCAATCCCTGTGAACAAAGCAGGCGGAGTCCTGGTGGCGTAGTGATGACTTGTTGGACTACTAACCGCTAAGTCGGCAGTTCAAAACCACCAGCTGCTCCTGGGGAGAAAGATGAGGCTTTCTACTCCCATAAAGAGTTACAGTCTTGGAAACCGACAGGAGCCGTTCTACCCTATCCTGCAGGGTCTCTGTGAGTTGGCATTGACTCAATGGCTTTGACTTTGGTTTGCGTAAACAGAATCCCCACCACAGCCAGACCTCCCCCAGAGAGACCCAGGTCCTCTTGCTGGCTGGTGCCAGTGCATGTGGACAGCGGCAGAAGTGGAGCACAAGTTTTGCCCTTTTGATAGCTCCACAGATAAATTTCCCATCCCGAGTGGCCATGTACGGATGTCCCTCTGCCCAATGACAGGCCCTCACGCACTCAGACTGCCTTGGCATGGTGGCAACCAGGCCTGCTCTGCGTGTCTCCAGAACTTTCAGGAGCGAGTGTTCTCACACTGCCCTGTGCAGGAGGCAGAGCAGCTGCATCTCAGGCAGGCGGCCTGGTGGCACCCAGGGCTGTGTCCATCCTGTGGGATGATGTGGCCTCGCCAGAGGCCTCCGACCCAGCCCACTGCCATCTGGTCGCCTCCAATCCCTAGTGATTGTCTCTAGAGTTTCCTGGCCTGCAGAACTTCATGAGAGCAGGCTGCCTCATCCTGCTCCCACAGAGTTGAGGGTGGGTTTGAACCACCAGCCTTGTGGTGAGAGGCAAAGCACTTCATCAAGTGCACCCCCAGGGCTCCTTGGGGCGCCTCCCCGGGCCTCAGGAAATGAGTTAGCTCTTGAGGGAGTTACGTTTCTTTGCCCAAAAGTGCCAGGAAGGATAAAATGTGGAGCAGAAAGGAGGGCCTTGAGTCCCAGGAGGACTGGGTAAGGCCCTGCTCCTGAAGGACTGAGCGGGGCATCATCGGTGCCACTGGCGCTGCCCTTGGATCAGGTGTGTGTACCGACACCTTTGGTTTCTGCTGTTACTGTGGGCAGTGTTGCCAGGCAGAGCTGGAGTGGACTCTTCCTGCCTGGTGCTGACCTGACAGGGCTGCCTCTCCTAGGTGCCATGTCACCAGCATCCTAGTGGCGACAAGCTTTCCGAGTCAGAGAAGATGGTGCCTTTGGGAGCAGCCCAGAAGTCACCTCTTATCAAGATGGAAGCTGAAGAGCAACTCCCTCAGGTGGTGTCGGCACCAGAAGAGACTCTGCACACTCGGTGGTGGGGCCCCCTGAGCCATGGTCCCAAGGAGAAGGCTCTTCTGCCAGGCGGAGGTGAGGGGGGTTGGGGGCGAGCAGAAAGACAGTGGTGGGGGCAGGGAAGCTCAAAGCCAGGACCATGGTTGCCACCCCCTACCTGGCAGAGGTCTCCTCTTGCGGCCTCAGAGCGCAATGTCCTGAACTGAGGCTCAGGGGAGGTGGAGTTGGAAGGGTTCTGGAGGTGCCAGAGGCCAGGGCTGGGCTGCTTGGAGGTAGCAGGACCCAACATGGGAGCTGGCCCCTGAGGACTTCTTTCTCCGCCAGCCCACCCTTCCTTGAAGGCCCCGGCCATTTCCTGGGAGGGGAGAACTCAAGACCGCCAGATGGCTGCAGCGCTCCTCACCGCCTGGTCCCAGGTAAGTGGTCCCTCTGCCCTGAGCTCAGGAGGGTCCCCCTCCCTGCTCTATGCTGGGTGCCCTGCCCCTGCTCGCTGCCTTGTAAAGGCCCGAGCCACCGACCTGCCCTGAGGAGTTGGCACACTGCTTCATACCCCCTGCAGGGCATCTGGGCACTCACCCTTCATCATGGTGCCCTCTTGTCCCTTCCTTGGTCCCTCTGCTGTGGCCAGGACAGTGATGTGATTGCATCTGTTGTTTCAGATGCCAGTGACCTTTGAGGATGTGGCTTTGTACCTCTCTCGGGAGGAGTGGGGCCACATGGACCACGCTCAACAGAGCTTCAACAGGGAAGTCCTGCAGAAGAGGAATGGGCTGACTTTGGGTGAGTAGCCTCAGGGACATCCCGCTTGCCTTCAGCATTGTTTATCTGGAAGGCTGTCTTGTAGGACTTTCTGGATTGGTGAAAAGGCTGTTCAGCTGCACTAATACGGTAGCTGTTGGCCAGATGTGGCTGCTGTGCTTATGAAATTTACTCAGAGCAACTGGGCGTCTCATTGTATTCGATGGTCATCAGTTCTAGGTGAGGTTTCAGTAGCCGGAGGCTACAGCATTGGGCAATGCCAATGGGGTGGGGTGGGGGGGAAGACAGTTCCCCAGTGCTGATTTCATCCTGAATTCCCACTATCCTCCTGGAAGCTCCCATTACAGAGGTGTTTAACCAGAAAGCCTGGGCCCGAGGTTTGAGGCTGCGTGGCTTGGGTGAGAATGGCCCCGGCTAACCTCCCCACTCCTGTGTCTCTGTTCTCTTTCCAGAGGGCCTCTGTTTTCCTAGACTCTAGTTTCCAGGAGGATCTCATCAGGCTTACAGAGGATTCAGAGCATGAATGCTTTCATCTGCCCATTACCCACCCATCCACTCTTCTATCCATCCATCCATCCATCCTTCCTTCCATCTAACATCCAACTACCCACCCATATATTTACTTATCCATCCATCCACCCATCCACTCACTCTTCTATCCATCCACCGACCCACCCATCTTCCGCACTTCCTTCCATCGTTCTATCCATCACCCACCCACGGCTCCATCCACTCTTCCTTCCTTCCACCCATCCATCCACTCTTCTGTCCATCTATACATCCATTTATCCACCCACCCAGCCATCTACTGATGCCCAGGAAGGCTGCCTGGATCTGGTAGGCTTGGTACCCTTGAGTTGGGCGGGCTGTGGCCCTCCATATCCTTGTAGCCCTGACGGGTCCCAGATTCACAGCTGCTGTCCACTCACCCCTTACATGACCTCAGCGGTGCTCCCAACACATTAACATTCTAGCAAGCCTCGGCAAGTCCTGGAAAGATCACCGGGCCTTGGCACTCCTGAGGGCCTCACACTACACCCTAACCTCCTAACCCTCGGACCCTCCCGCTGCTTGATTGGTCTAGCCATAGAAATTGCTTCTGAAGAGTAATAGACTTCTTGGTGAAAGGGATCGGAGGAATGTTTTCCTTACAGTTCAAATATCCACCACAAAACACACACCAATTAGACAGGTACATATGTCATTCCAGGGACATCGTTTATAATCTTTAAGTCTACAATCATGCTGTCTTTAAAATTTTATAGATAGTGATTTAAGTGAAAGTTTCAGAGCAAGTTGGTTTTCTACTCAGCAATTCATACCCATTTTGTGACACTGTTTGCAGTCCCACAATGCAACAGCGCGCTTCCCACTTCCACCCTGTTCCCTTTGCCCTTTCCTGCTCCTTCCTGCCTTCTAAGCTTTATCCCTGGGCAAATGCTGCCCCTTTGATCTCAGAGGTTGGCTGTTTGGGGGAGGGTGTACCTCCCTAGTGAGACTCTCTCTCCTCTGGCTGAAAGTTCAGCCATGGGGGTGAGGTAAATTCCAGACCAGACCGGTGTCTGAGGGCCATAGTCTTGAGGGTTCCACCAGTCTCTATCAGACCAGGAAGCCTGTTTTTTTTTGCTTTTTATGATTTTGAATTTCCACATCTTTTCCCCACTCTACCCAGGACCTCCTTTAGGGTTCCTTTCTGAGTGGTGGGCAGTGGTCACCTGGCACCCTCTCATTCTTCTGGTCTGGGTGTCCTGGAGGCTGGGAGTCATGTGCCCCATCTGTCCACTGGACTAGTTGCTTCCTTACATCTTGGATGTTCTTCACTCTGTGCTCTGGACAGGGAGTCTTTAGAGTCGTTTCTAAATCACTCCACCACCCTGGGCAAGGACTCGGTGCTCTCTGCAAAGTGCCTCTTTGTGCCTACTGTGTTATACCCTACCTTCCCAAGCCATACCCAAGTCCTCCCCAGTTTTCCCCATCCCTTGTGGGGGGTGCTTGTCTGCAGCTGGATGGTCCAGTGTCTGAGCCTGAGTTTCTCTCTCTCCCAATAGGCTTTCCCATCAGCAGGCCTCTCTGGGCCTCCCAAAGGCAGGGGAAGGTCGAGGCCTTCACCTCCGGACTGCAGAGAGGAGATGAGGAGGAGAAGATGGCCGAGTGCACAGGTGAGGTTAGGGGAGTGGGGGGAGGGGAGGGAGACGGACACTGTTATTCCCAGGACAAGGCCAACCACAGGCTGTCCCTAGGCTGGCCACCGTTGCCCTGCTTTGTAGAGCATGGCTCTCCCTCCCAGAGGGCCTGCCTTTTCTTGTCCTTTCTTATCTCCCAGAACCAGCCCCGCACTTAGTTTGGCCCCCCTCTTCCCTTGGGCCCCTCACGGGACACCCTCTTTCCCCAGAAGTCGTGAAGGTGGACACCGGGACCTCAGCCCCAGCCACCCTTGGGGACATGAAGCCCTTCAGAACCCTGGCGGACAGAGCCCCGGGGGTCGCCCTGCAGTCTGGGCAGGCGGCAGGTGGCAGCCTGGGCTCAGGACAGGCTGAGGCCGAGGGTCCACCCGGGCCTCAGGAGCAGAGACAGTCCCAGGCAGCCTCGCTGGCCTGCTGGGCTCCGGAGACCCAGCCAGGCGGCGCCCCGGAGCAGCTCAGCCAGGAGGAGGGCGGCCCTGCCCCTGGCGCCCAGAGCAGCGCAGAGGGCCTGGCCGCGGAGGGCGATGGCAGCAAGAAGACCTACCGGTGCGAGCAGTGCGGCAAGGCCTTCAGCTGGCACTCGCACCTGGTGACGCACCGGCGCACGCACACGGGCGAGAAGCCCTACGCCTGCACGGACTGCGGCAAGCGCTTCGGCCGCAGCTCGCACCTCATCCAGCACCAGATCATCCACACGGGCGAGAAGCCCTACACTTGCCCCGCCTGCTGGAAGAGCTTCAGCCACCACTCGACGCTCATCCAGCACCAGCGCATCCACACCGGCGAGAAGCCCTACGTGTGCGACCGCTGCGCCAAGCGCTTCACGCGCCGCTCGGACCTGGTCACCCACCAGGGCACCCACACGGGCGCCAAGCCCCACAAGTGCCCCGTCTGCGGCAAGTGCTTCACCCAGAGCTCGGCCCTGGTCACCCACCAGCGCACGCACACTGGCGTCAAGCCCTACCCCTGCCCCGAGTGCGGCAAGTGCTTCAGCCAGCGCTCCAACCTCATTGCCCACAACCGCACCCATACGGGCGAGAAGCCCTACCACTGCCTGGACTGCGGCAAGAGCTTCAGCCACAGCTCCCACCTGACCGCCCACCAGCGCACCCACCGCGGCGTCCGACCCTACGCCTGCCCGCTGTGCGGCAAGAGCTTCAGCCGCCGCTCCAACCTGCACCGGCACGAGAAGATCCACACTTCGGGGCCCAAGGCTCTGGCCATGCTGATGCTGGGGGCGGCGGCGGGGGCCCTAGCAGTACCCCCACCCGCGCCCACTTAGGGGACCAGGAGAGGAGGCAGGAAGCCAAGGAGAAGGGCAGCAGTCTGGGAGCCAGGAGCGCCTGCAAAGGGAGGTGGGAGGCGGCTGGCATGGGGTGGGGCATGGCATCGTGGGAGGAGAGGCACCAGAGGGACTAGCTCCTCAGCTGCAAATTAAAGGCCTTGGAATCGAAGGGATGGCCCGCAGCTCTGTCTCAAGGGCCCTGCGGGGACATGGAGCATGGGGACACCTGCCTGGCCGCAGGTCTTCACCCAGGAGCCGCTGGGTCACACTCCCTTCCCAGACTAGAACTGCTTCCGGGACCCTCTGACAATGTCCAGCCCAGAATGTTGGCCGTGTGACGTCCATCCGCGGCTGAGCTACCTGGATGCACAGGCTTCCCCCGGGAGGCCGGAATTGTGGACCCCGGAAGGGCTGTTGTGGGTCACGTACCCTTCACCCCGGGACAGTTACATCTCCCTTGGCTCCTGTGGATACGTGGGGCAGGGATGTGCCATCTTGGAAACTCAGGTTTCAATGTATGTCACCCCTCGCCCACCTTGCCGCCTGCCTGGCTCTGGGGATTCAGTTGGTTGGGCACTCTCCATCTGCGTCCCCCGCGGCCCAGCCACATCCAGTGAGCAGTCCCCACTCCCGGTCCATTGCACGCTGGTGTGTGCTTTCGCCTCCACTTCTCTCTCTGCCTCGTCACACGTGTCCTCTTGTCCTTTGCCCACCCAACCCTGCCTGTTTCCCGAGTCTTCCCGCCCAGTCTCCACCTCTGCAGCTTCCGGTTTCCGTTCTCTCCCTTCCTTCCCGGGGAGCGGTGGGAGCAGCTGCTCATCCCAAGACCCGATTTCAAGGGGACGCCCGTTGACCTGGAGACCTCTGCACTAAAGAAGCCACTGTGGGTCATAGGGTCAGAAGATACACATTTCTGGTGGAAAGTTCAGATCATACGCTAACCTGGCAGACCATCATTCAGCATTCAGGCTTCGCTGACGCTAAGTCAAACAAATCCGTTGCCACTGTCAATTCGAATTCATAAAGATCCTCTAGGGCTGAGCCGAACTGTCCCATAGCGTTTCAAAGGCCTTCGTCTTCACAGAAGTGGACGCCCGCATCTTTCTCCACTGGACCAGCTAAAGGCCACCAATCTTTCAGATACAGCAGAGCGCCAGTCCCTGTACCATCAGGACTCCTAAGGTCCAGCAGTGAGCCAAACGATTACTTCTGAAAAGGAGAGTAATAATCAGTAGAGGAGGGTGTGATTTTGATTTAAAATTTCTAAGCGTCTATGTTAGATTCAAGGACCATTGAATCAGCTAGGTCATCTGACCCCAAGGAGGAAACAAGCCCATTCAACACTGGCACATCTTGGCATCATTGAGCAAATGGGGTTACTCAGGTTGTCCTGTCGAGGGGTCTACATAGTGAGGACCTGAGGTCTGTCAGCAAACAACAGCCATGTGAGTGAGCCCCTTGCCAGTGTATCATAGAAACCACTTGTATTACTGAGGATTAAGTACCTGCGATTTACTCCGTCACGTACCTGCGATTTACCCCATTTAGATAGACTGTACCAAATGAAAGCTGGTTTGTAGATGAACATGGGAAATAACTATCAGTTGGAAAGAGAACCTTTGCCTTTAGGGTTAGGGTTGCAGTTTTACTTAATCAACATCCAAGTTTACAACCTGAACTTTGTAAATTGACTGAAAAAACCCTGTATGGGCCCAGAGTAGCTTGAATAATGCCCTTCCCCCCAAATTACTAGGTGGTGATCTCTGGAAACATAAGGAATGTTATAAAAAAAAAACCCCACAAATGTAGATGACTAATGATCGTGATACTGGAAGATTATGCTGAGTTATCTGCAAACTGAACCAAACTCATGGTGGGGTTGATTCCAACTCTTGGCTCTTATAGGATTTCCCTATATGGTTTGCAAGTCTATATCTTTTCAAAGCAGACTACTACATATTTCTCACAGGGCTTAAAGAGTAGCACTTTAGGTTAGCAGGTGAGCACTTACCTAATGTGCCACCAAAGCGCCTTTGGGTTATCTCGCTGTAATTCCCAGACTCTGCCACTGAGTAGATCTTTATCAAGGCTACGTAGGACAGAACTGCTGCCAGATCCTGCGACATCCTCACAATGATTGCTGTGTGAGTCTACTGGGGCAGCTGCCGTGTCAGTCCATGTCCTTGAGGAGCTGCCTCTTGGTAACCGATCCTCTGCATTACCAATGATGGCCCCCCTCCAGGCACTGGTCCCTCCTCTCCACCACATGGAGCATGAAGTCTCGCCATCTTTACTTCCCGAGAGCATCTGGCTGTCCATAGTACATCCAATATTTTCCTAGATGTGGTCATTCTCCCCGAAGTCTACAGTGTTCACTATTTTTCATCAACACCATAATTCAAGTGAACTAGTTATTCCTCTTTGGAACTTGATTTTATTTATAAATGCTGAAAGGTAAAGAGATTTCTCAGAGACTAGTGAGTCTGAAAATATATATAGCTGGACTCCCGCTTTCTATGAAAAAATATATCCAAAAAGAAAAAAAATTCATACATCAAAGACTAGAATATGAATAGTGCTTCTCTCTGGGTTAGGAATATCTTTTGCTTTCATTCATTCAACAAGTACTTACTAAGTTCCAACCTTGTGCCAGGCACTACTTAGGTCAGCAGTTCTCAACCTGTGGGTCCGACCCCTTTGGGGGTCAAATGACCCTTTCACAGGGGTCACTGATTCATAACAAAATGACAGTTGTGAAGTAGCAATGAAAATAATTGTATGGTTGGAGGTCACCACAACACGAGGAACTGTATTAGGATGGTTGTGGGCTGGGCTGTAAAAACTGTCTGCCCACATCGAGTTTATAGTTGAATAGGAGACAACTATTACACAAATATATGTGTGTGTCTACACACATATTCTATCAGATACTATCAGTTAAGTGATACATATTAGGAAGAAAACAGGGCATGGTGGGGGACCGGTTTACACAAAATTTGGGAACTTCTTTTTGAGGAACTGCATTTCAGAATACTGAGGGAGCTGGCCTCGTAGATTTCAAGAAGGAGATTTTTATAATATTGATGCATTCTTCCTTTTCCACACTATGTGTACAATTCTTGCATAATCCAAGATACAAAAACAAGAGAGCACTTTCTGAACAGGTAAGGTATGACGCCTCTAGCAGCCTCAGAGGGTAGGGGTAAAGAAGGCAGGAGTTGAAAAGAGAATCGGGCGTTTAGCGGATGTGGCCCTCATTCTCCAGATGACCTCCTGGTTTAGAGACCTGGGACTGCACCGCGCTCCTCTCTGCTGCTGGTGGACCGCGGGGGTCCTTCCGGGTCAGCAGTCTCACCTGCCTCAGAACTGTCCAGTTCACCTCCGACCACCCAATGTGACGGCCCCTTAGGCTGTAATCACTACAGACATAGATCGCCATATCTTTTGTGCCCCGTTGGGTGGGTTCCAACTGCCCACTTGCCGCTAAAGACTTGGGGCCAGACGGAACCCAAGAAGGTGGAAACGGGTGTCTCGGGACCAAGCTCGGGGCCTTCCCGGCCTTTGACACGCTCCTTGGAGCGGACCCTGAACGTGGCGGAAGGAAGGGTCACCTAGCGCGTCCCTTCCGGCGAAGCAGCCACTCCTTGTGGCTCGCGCAGTAGTATCTGCCCACAGTGCCAAGCTCCGACTTCCTCTGTTAGCCCGCAAGGAAAAGGGGAGACGCAAGGTCTCCAAACCCCAAAGTTAGCGCTCCGGGAGTGGGGCATGAGTGTGACGCAACACCGGGCTCTGCCTCCTGATTGGCTCACCTTGGGAATCTTCGGCGTCCATTGGCTGTATCTCGAGCAGAGGGCGGGCTCGACAGCAAACGGCCTCCTGGCGCGTGCGGCCGAGATTGCTTGGTGTGCGCATGCGCCCCGCCCCCTCCCGCGATGCTCGCGAGCGTTTCCGGCGACGGGGCCGGGCGACGGAACTGGGGGCGCTTTGCGAGCGCAGGGTCCAGTCCCGAGGACCCCGGGGGCGCGTGCGGGGCTCCGGCTCGGGCGGGCGCCCCGAGGTGGAGGCCAAAGGCACGCACACCGTTGGGAAGTGCCAGGAGGGGTTTGGGGGCGCCCCTGCTCGCTCGGCTGCTGGGGAGACACTCCAAGCGCTGCCGTCGCCCCTCGACTCGCTGCTGGGCGGGCACGGGGCTCCGCCCGAGCTAGCGTTCCCCGCTGCCGCCTCTGCTAAGCGGCCCTGGTGAGTCCCCAGTTTCGCGGGAGCAGGAGGACTGCGTTGGGGGCGTCGGGGATCAAAACACACGGGTGCTCCGCGTGCTCTCTCGGGAAGGTGTGTGGACCAGCGAGATACATCCCCAGGGAACTGGCGCTCTCTGCCTCTTGGGAGCCTCCTGGCCCCAACCGTGAAGGAAGGGTGCTAGGGAGGCGGTTCAGAGGTCAAGCCGAGGAGAGGGGGCGGTCTCGCAGCCATGAAGTGGGAGGCTTTCCCTCTGTTCCTGGTTGGGGGTACTGGTGAAGCCTCGCCAGCCTTGCATGTTTGAGCTTCCAGCCTTCCGAGGGGCACCTCCAGAAGTAGCCCTGGCAGTGTGACGGGCACGAAAGCCCAGTGGAACAGGTGCCCCTCGCGGGGAACCACGGTGGTTTGCATTGTCTGGACGGTGGCTGTCTCCGTAATTTAGCGTTACCGGAACAGACACCCCACAAAGGGCCGGCTTCAACAAACAGGTGTTTTCTAACATTTTAGGAAGCTCCACTCTTCAAATGCAGGGCTCCAGGAGAAAGTGCTAGGGCTTTGTCTCCTCCATTTGCTCTGGTGAAGGTTCTTGTCCCCTTTCTACCACTGTTTGTGGGAAACCTCTCTGTGTCTTTACCTCAATCATACCCTGGTCTAGAAGGTTCTCAGCCCAGGGACCCACTGATCCAACGGACAGGCTCCACTCTCTCTTGTAGTAATGAGGTCCCTGTTGGCATAAAGCTAATGAAGGCCACACCCCAGGAACCCCCCCCCCTTCAGCCCCATCAAGAGTTGTGAATACAGTAATTGTGTTTCATCCCATTTTCATCCCCTTACATCCTATTAGCCGTTCACATCCGATCACATCATGAGGGATGATCACACCATTCCATAACTGATCATCTTGAGGCAACTCGATTGACACATCTTTTGGGAGGAGCATCCCTCTGTGGCAGCAACAGCAGCAACACGTGTGTGTACTGTCCCAGGCAGCCTTCCCGTTTGCCATTTCTCCTCCAAAAAAAGATATTTTAAGGAAAATCCACTGTACAGACTATTGAGGGTGATTGGGAAGAGTAGCAATTTAAGGAACAAGTGCATGTCATACGTTCAGAACTGAAAACAAAAGACAAACACACTACCATCGAGCTGATTCCAATGCATAGCGACCCTGTAGGACAGGGTAGAGCTGCCCTGTGGTTTCTGGCGCTGTCTCTTTTGGTGGGAGTGGAAAGCCTTGCCTTTCACTCGTGGTAGTTTCCAACTGCTGACCTTGTGGTTAGCAGTCCACCCACTATGCCACCCAGGGCTCCCTACCGTCAGAGCACCTTTTGGCTAAATGGCTTAGATTTATGTCTGGGGTGAGCCCATCTCAGAAAATAATGTGTGGAACCTGAACATTCTCAGATTTCAGGAAGAAAATATAGTACCCCAACTCCAACAGGATTTGGGGCCGCGGTCAGTAGTCAAACACGTCCATCACAATCATTTACCGACAGGTAATATATAAAGTGTAGGGGCGGGGCTCCATGGGACTGCCTCGTGTTCGCTGGATTTCCCAGGCTCCTCACTGACTGTGCAGTCTGCCTCTTCCCGAGTGATGACTGTTGTAGAGTATATTTGAGCTTTCTGTCTCTGACCAATTTCTGGCCGGCACAGGTCTTGCTCTCAGTACAGGAAACGCACAGATCCTAAGTCCAGCTTGATGAGTTTTAAGGACTGAACAACAGCGAGATTTCTGTCCCCAAGATATATGACCATTTACATTCAGGGTGATGAACGAAGACTGTATATATTCTCATTTGTTTTTTCATATTGTAATGCATTTTTTCCTCTGCTTTAAAAAATTAATTGTGAATTAATACATGCATCATTCCATAGTTCAATCATGCTACCGCAGTTTCCAAATATTCTTTAAAAAAATTTTTTTCCCCCAAATATCCTTTTTCTTCCTGGACTCATTGACATCATCTCCCTTTTATGTCCCCCCCATCACTGTAACTTACCCCCTAAAAAAACACTCAAACCTTATTCTACTTTCTGTCCCTATAGGTTTATCAACCCTGGGTTTCATAGGCCGAAACACAGAAAAGCACATAATGCAATTCAAGAGGGTGACCTTCAATAATACAAACCTCTGAGATACACCCTAAGATGAACAAACAAAAACAAAGCAAATAAAAATGACAGAAAATGTTGAAAACCAGATCAGGTCCAGCATGCTTGCTGGGGTGAGGTGGGAGTGGGGGCGGGGAATTAATTGACAAATTTTTAATTGTTCCACTGAGATTTCTGCCTCTGATCTTATCTACTCATCTCTCCAATGCACTCTGTTTAGTATCCACTTTCCTGCCATCCCTCAATTGAGGACAGAAGGAATTCCCAGGAGGCTTATTTCCTATGTGGTCACCACAAAGGAATCTTGGGCTCCCAATATTCCCATTTTAGAAGGTCCAATAGGGCTGGCAAATGAGTTAGCTTAGATTTGGCTGTCCATCAGGCCCAGGAAAAGACCAGGACAGGACAGGGGTTTCAGAGCTGAGGCTGAGGGTGGGCTGCAGGTCTGTGTTAGAAGGAGGACTAAAGGGGCTTTGGTGTCCTCAAGGGCTGAGAGACAGAGTCCTAGGAGAAGGCTGGTAGCCCCGGTTGGTCTATCTTAGCGTCATGCTGAGCAGCAGGTAGAGCTCAGGCTGTGGGTGGCAATGTGCCCCCCCCCCCCCCGGCTCTAGGGAAATGGTTCCTCCTAGCTGTTACGGGCACAGGTCACCCTTCTATTAAAAAGAAGATCCGCTAAATAGATGAAGGCAAAAGGAGCTAAGAAAAGAAGTCTGTTTCTCGGTGGGTGGTAGGTGGGGCTTCTGAGGCACTCCTGAGCCCTTCAGGACTGGGACTGGCCGGAGGGACAGTCATGAGGGACCCAGTTAAACGGCATTGAAATGACAAGTCCACGTGTCCACAAGACCACTGTGGTGCAGTGAATTACTTGAGATGGCTCTTCTAGCCATAAGTCGGTATAAGACATGTTTTCCTGATGGGTCTGCGTAAGAGAAGGGGAGGGCTGGTGGCTCAGAGGGGATATGATTCACGTGTGAGTGATCGTCTGGTTGTGAGTGTGAAAACTTGGGGCTTGAGATGATGCCAAGGGCTCAAGCAGAAAGCAAATGTTTTGAGAATGATGATGGCTATAAATGTGCATAACACAATGATGTATTGTGGATTGTGGTAAGAGTTCCCAATAAAATGATTTTTAAAAAAACACAAAGAAAACTTGGGGTTCCAAGGAATGAGGATTGGTCAGTTTTGCCATCCTACTGGGTATACAAAAAACCCTCTCAGAAGCAGGAGAGAGAATGGCACCACCAGCCAGAGAAAAGAGCCAAGACTGGAGCCCGTCCCCGGGACCGAGATTCCTACGTGCTCACGCGTCCTGATCCAGAAGACTGCCGTGACCCCAGAGGAGTGGCAGCTGCAGAACCAAGAGCAGAAGGCAGCAGAAATGCCTTCAGGCGGGAGTGGGTGCCTCCAGCCACTGAGTGGGGGCGCTAAAACTGAGCACCTTATGACAGAGTGGCATGCCTTATGGGCATTAGCAGCAGCGCTAAAAGAACGTTGTAATATTGTCCAAGCAGGGCAAACATCAAGAGGCAGAAAACCAGAGAGGAAGAAGCCTGCCCTTGGACGTGTCTGAGAAGAGACCGTCCTGACCAGAGAACTGTATCCTGAGCATTTCTGAACCCGAGTTGTAGCCTGTGGACTCCCTGAATAAGCCCTGTCCTTGTGAGTGTGCTGTGTGAGTTCTCGGCGGCCAGGCAGGGAATTTCTGGACCTGGCAGAGAGGGAGAGTGCTATGAGAGAGACAGTAAGGAAGGGTGGGGGCCGTAGAGATCGGCTTGGGGCAGCTGGTTCCGTTGGCGGCGATTTTCTCCCTTGTGAAGGCAGAGGTCAGCTGAGACCCCTTAGACAAGCACCTCTGGAGGAGGCCCTGAGGGGCACCGTGGCTCTGATGAGAGCTGCTTAGGGCTGACAGTTGGGGGATGGAGGTCTGGCTTCTGCCCACCCCAAATTTTGGGTCTTTTCCTCACCCTCCTGGCAAGATGTGAAGGAGAGGGGGTGACAGTGGACCCTGGTGATAGAGGACCCTGGGAAGCCCATGGTGCTGAGGTGGGAGTGACCTGGCCAGAGAGGAATTTTCCTTCTAGCCAATCAGGATCCAAGGAGAGGCCGGAACAGTTAGTGTCCCCTCAAGCCTTTTCCTTCCTCACAGAGTGCTTCCAGTGCGAGGTCCAAACAGACCCAGGCTCCAAAGGCCTGCGGCTGAGTTATACACCCACCAACACTGCCCCCTGCCCCCTCCCCCCCCCCCACACACACACCACCTTCCAGAAACGGTGGCCTGGGGAACAGTGCAACCCAACCGGGGTCAGGTCTCCTTGAATGGAAGTCTTTGTCCCGCATAGCCATGTGCCCTTAGCCGGCCTCTAGTCCCTCTGCACCTGCCTTCCCGAGTCCATGGTCCCCGGGAGACAGCATGGCATGGAGACATGAGGACTCACTGGGACACAGCTGGCTTGACCTCCACTGCCACGCAGAGGGTGGTGGTTCGCACCCACCAACAGCTCCACAGACTCAAGGCCTAGCACTCTGCTTCAGGCAAGGTGACAGGCAAGACAGCTCCACAGAGCAGCTGTCGCTGACCCATAGGGCTAGGGCTACCCTGAGCTGGAACCAACTGGAGGACAACAGTCTCTTTTCTGTGGGGACACCCCCTCTGGGCCCCCGGCGCCTGGGCTGTGGGCAGGCTGGATGCAGCTGTGTCTTCTTCCGGGCTTTCCTGTCCTTGCTGGGAGAGCCAGATACTCAAGAGTCCTTAGGGAGCAGAGGCCCAGAGTGGGGCAGAGCTGCCCTGGGCTCTGGTGTGCGTTCGTCCTGACACCTTCGGTTGCTGTGGCTGCCGGCACCCCTCCCCCCCCACCCCCAGTGCCGACAGGGCTGCCTCTCCTAGGTTCCAGGTCCCCATCATCCTTGTGGAGAGATGCTTTCCGAGTCAGAGGAGACGGTGCCTTTGGGAGTGGCTCAGGAGTCACCTCAGCCCAAGAAGGAGCCTGAAGAGCCACACCCCGAGGGGACATCCCAGGAGGAAGGGGCTCGCAGCACTCGCAAGTGGCCGCCCCTGAAGCGTGGCTCCAGGGAGAAGAGCCTCCTGTCTGGCAGAGGTGGAGGAGTGGGGTGGGTGGCGGGTGGTGAGCAGGTGGGGGCTTGAGCGAGGGGTGAGCAGAGTGGCTTCCCAGGGGGTGGGGAGACAAGGGTCCTGGCTCGTGGGCACCCCTGCCTGGCAGAAGTCTCCCTGCATAGCTTCAGAGTGCAGTTGGAGGGGCTGTGGAGGTCCCAGGAGGCCAAGTTGGGGAGTCCTTGGATGGGGTTGCAGAGCCCAGGTGGGGTCCCCTGTTGTCCCTTCCTGTCTGAGGCTCCCTGTGCTCCCCCAGCCCGCCCCTCCCCGCAGGCCCCGGCCCTTTCCCGGGAGGGGAGAACTCGAGACCGCCAGATGGCCGCAGCACTGCTCACTGCCTGGTCCCAGGTGAGTGTGCCCTCTGCCCCAGCCATGGGGGCCCAGCTTCTCTCCCCTCCCCCCACCCTCCGCCCACAGTAAGTGCTCAGTCCCTGCTGCCTTCCCTGAGAACACCCGGAGCCACCAACCTGCCCTATGGTGCAGAGCCTCCCAGAAAGGGCAGAGACCCCCTGGAATGTGGAGAAATCCCTGAGTCTTGCTGACAAGGTTAGAGGGAGGGAGGGAGGGAGAGGGAGTCTGTGAGAGCATGTGCACGCACACTCCACCTCATTAGGTTGGAGTCTGGCCTCTCAGCACCCAGCGTGACTCCATGGAGTCCCTTTCCCCATCCCCATGCTGTGGCCTGGACCGTGATGTGACCGTTCCTCTCTTTCAGATGCCGGTGACCTTTGAGGATGTGGCTTTGTATCTCTCCCAGGAGGAGTGGGGCCGCCTGGACCACGAGCAGCGGCGCATGTACAGAGATGCCCTGCAGAAGCGGAGCAGGCGGGGTGAGCGGCCTGGAGGGCCCAGCTTCCCTTCTCATTGTTCACCTGGGTAGTGCTGCCGGTAGACCTTTCCAGTGTTGAAAATGTTCCTCACCCTCCCCATATGGCAGCCACTGGCCAGATGTCACTTTTGAATTCTTGAACTGCGGCCAGTGTCCCTGACTGTTTATTTGCACTTTGTTGTCATCACTTCGTTCAGGTTTCAGTGGCCACTGGCTGCTGGCTGCAGCCTCGGGCAGTGCCGATGGGCGGTGATTCCCCGGGGCTGATTTCTCCTGTGTTCCCACTGTCTTTCTGGAGCTCCATTGCGGTGGTTTTGAGCAAGGCGCCTGAGTTTTGGGCGCTGCCTGTCCTGGGATTGGTCCCGGCTGAGCCCGCTCCCCAGGAGCCTCTGTTCTCATAGAGTGTTTGTTCCTGGCCTGCGTCAGCCTCAGGGCTCTGGCACATGTACTTCCAGAGTCTAGTTTTCCTGGGAGGAGTCTCCATGGCTTATGGAGGATTCAGAGCTTACGTGCCCTCACCCACCCATCCACTCACTCATTCACACCAACCTCCCATCCACCCACCCATCCACTCACACACCCTTTCACTCATCCACTCACCCATCCACACCTACCTCCCATCCACTCACCTACCCATCCAGCCCTAATCTCTTGATACCCAGGATGGCCAGTGGATCCAGTGGGCTTGGCACCCATGATTCGGGCAGTGCCATGGTGTCAGAATCACAGCCACACCCCTTTCCTGATCTGAGACAGCCCCACGTGCTATTAGTGTTCCAGGGAGTCCTTGGGAGGCCGCCCCATGGCAGACCTCACCACTCCAGCTCTCCAGCTACACACTCACTTACCCGTTTCCCCCGTGGAGCAGGCGCAGCAGGCAACCAGGCTGTGCTCTCTCCCAGCCAAGGCCAACGGCACCCCTGGGTGTTCTGCAGATGGGCCTGTGGGCCCTGGCTGGGTGGTTGCCAGCACCCTGGTCCTTGTTCCCAGCTTCTCACATGGCACACAGGGTGGCCCCCTGCGTGGCACATAGTTCACCTGGAATGCCCACGGGCACTGATGGCCACCTCAGCTTTTAAAAAGGATTGTTCTTGGGTTCAAGTGCCTACGAGAACATGCACCAGGTCCCCAGCTTCGCCATGTGCCCTCCAGGGACACAGACACGGCTTCAAAGATCCTTCCTTCCTATGCCAAGTCATGCCACCATCCTGGACAGGAGCTCAATGCCCCTCCCAACAGTCTCCCTCTGTGCCCTCTCTTCTATCCCATGATTCCAAGTTACACCTCTCCCCAGCTTACCCCACCACTTGGGGGGGCTCCTGTATTGTTCTGGTAGTCCCACAAGTCCCGTGGCTGAGCTCGTGTATCTCTCCGGCTAGGCTTTCCCATCAGCAGGCCTCTCTGGGCCTCCCAAGGGCAGGGGAAAGGCGAGGCCTTCAGCTCCGGCCCGCAGAGAGGAGACGAAGAAGAGAAGGCTGCCGAGTGCACAGGTGAGGTCGGGGGGTGTGGGGGGGAGACAGGACTGGCATCTCCAGGGCAGCGCTATTCACAGGGTGTCCCTGGGCTGGCCGCTGTTGCCCTGCTTTGTAAAACATGGCTCACCCTCCCAAGGGCCCTGTCTTTTCTTACCTCCCCAAACTAGCTCCCCACTTAGTTTGGCCTTCCTGTGCCCCTGGACTCCTCACTGGACACCCTCTTTCCCCAGAAGTCGTGGAGGTGGGCAAGGAGGCCCCAGCTCTGGCCACCCGTGGGGACGTAAAGCCCTTCAGAACCAGGGTAGGCAGAGGCCGAGGCCTGGGGCGTGGCCTGAATTGTGGGCAGAAGGCAAGCGGTAGCCTGGTTTCAAGACAGCCAGAGGAAGAAGAGGGGCTTCCCAGGTCTCAGGAACCCGGACCCCCAAAGCCATCCCCGCCAGTGCCCAGCCCTCAAGAGAAGCAGTCAGGTGGGGCCCCCAAGAAGCCCAGCAAAGAGACACGTCCTGTCACAGTGGCGGGCAGTGCAGAGGGGCAGCAGGCCACCCTTGCCGGGAGCCAGGAGGGCAAGTTCGCCATCATCGTGGAGAGCGGGGCTGAGCGGCGCCTCACCCTCGTGGAGAGCAGCGAGGACGCAAAGCGCGCCGCCCAGGGTGGGAGCGGCCAGCCCGGCCCCGCAGCCCCCGGCGCCGGCCCCAAGAAGACCCACAAGTGCGAGCAGTGCGGCAAGGACTTCAGCCACCGCTCCAACCTCAACGCCCACCGGCGCATCCACACGGGCGAGAAGCCCTACGGCTGCTCCGAGTGCGGCAAGTGCTTCAGCCACAGCTCCCACCTCACCACCCACCAGCGCACCCACCGAGGCATCCGGCCCTACTCCTGCCTGCTCTGCGGCAAGAGCTTCACCCGCAACTCCACGCTCATCCAGCACGAGCGCATCCACACCGGCGAGAAGCCCTACGTGTGCGACCGCTGCGCCAAGCGCTTCACGCGCCGCTCGGACCTGGTGGCCCACCAGAGCGTCCACACGGGCATCAAGCCCTACAAGTGCCCCTTCTGCAGCAAGTGCTTCACGCAGAGCTCGGCCCTGGTCACCCACCAGCGCATCCACACGGGCATCATGCCCTACCCCTGCCCCGAGTGCGGCAAGGGCTTCAGCCATCGTTCCATCCTCATCGCCCACAACCGGATCCACACCGGCGAGAAGCCCTTCCACTGCCTGGACTGTGGCAAGAACTTCAACCACAGCTCCCACCTGACTGCCCACCAGCGCACCCACCGCGGCGTCCGGCCCTACGCCTGCCCCCAATGTGGCAAGAGCTTCAGCCGCCGCTCCAACCTGCACCGGCACGAGAAGACCCACACCACGGGGTCCAAGACCCCGTCTGCACCAGTGCTGGAGTCAGCAGGGGGGTCCCCGGTGGCCCCCACATCCCCGCTGGCTAAGGAGGCCGGGAGATGGAGCCAGAGCATGGAGGAGGAGCAAAGGCCCCAGAAGCGAGGAGGGCGTGGGAAGGGAGTCAGGGAGGCTGCTGGCACGGGGCCAAGCCTGAAAACAAAGGAGGAGCCGGCCCTAGCTGCAAATGAAAGGCCTTAGAATTCAGCGGTGGCCCGCAGCTCCGCTGTCTCGGGCCTCTGCCGGGGAGCCAGGAGGCATCCGAGGTACCTGGCTGACTCTGGATCCTCACTCAGGTCCCCCTTGGTCATTGCTTTCAGGGTGCCACTCTCCCATCCGAGCCTGGGCCCCTCTGGCAAAGCCCTTTGCAGAGTGGGGATTGAGCTGGCTGCAGAAGTACTGGTGCACGTAGGCTTCCAGGCTTGAAGGACTCCAGCCTCCAGCCCTGCCAGGACAGCAATGGCTGATCCTGGTGTAGACAACTGACTCCCGCTCTCTGCATCCTGGGAACATTGCTTTCAGCACCCATGCCTCGCTCAGCCTGCTGTCCTCGAGACCTAGCTGGGAAACTCATGCTTCACGTGACACCCCCACCCCTCCTCTCCCCTTGGCTTGCTCTGGGCATCCTCCATTGTGTGAGTGGGTACCGAGTGGGCACAGTGACCCCGCCACATCCTGCGAGGAGGCTCCACTTCTCAAGGACCCTGTCTCCTGGATTGGTGGGAGCTTCCTCCACCTTCTTGCCTCCCTGGCCTTGTCACATATCTTGTGTCACTCTGCCCACCCTTCCCTTCTCTGGCTCCATCACTCCCCAGTCTTCCCCCTGGGTTTCCACCGCTGCTGCTTGTTTCTTGTTCTCTGTCTTCCGTCCTGGGGAGGGATGGGTTCAGCTGCTGCTTCCCCCAGGTGCTTGGCTCAGACATCAACTGACCTGGAGACCATCTGCACCTGGGAAACTACTGTGGCTCCACCTGACCTCATGGGTCACAGGGCCAGCAGGTGAAGTGTGGTGAGTCAGACAATACAGGCTTTGATGAGTTCAAGCCATAGGGTAATGTGATGTGGTTCGGCTTTCAGTCTGCATTAAGGCCCAGGAAACCCAAAGGCCAAGCTGCACCACCGCAGTAAGCTAAAAGGTATTTCCAAAGAGGAGTGCCCTAATCACAAGCAGGTCGTGTGGACTTGTTCCAAAATTCTAAGGTTTGTTGCTTCAGAGGCCTCCTGGTGATGCTGTTAGTTGTTGGACTGCTAACTGAAAAGTCACTGATTCAAATCCACCGAAGTGAAGAGGATGAGGCCACCTGCTCCTGTACAGCCTCAGAAACCCTGGGTGGGGTCACCTTGAGTAAGGAGCACTTCTGGGGCAGTGGGGTATGGGGGCGTTCTGATTCTTCCGTAGGTAGGACCGTGCCAAAGGCCCTTCAAGTGCCACTGAAGCACCTGGGTCACAAGCCCCAAGGAGCAAGGCAGCACACTCAAACCTGGAAGGTTTTTTAGGTCATTTGCCAAATGAGCTAGTCAAGCTGCCCTATTGTAATACCCATGTGGGAAGGAACTAGGGTTACCTGCCAGCAGGCACGGGAGTGAGCCGCCATCTCAAGGTCTCACAGATGCAAATCGAGACCACTCTGGCCCATGCGTAGCATCCAGGCTCTAGTAGACTGCACCCTGGACAGGCTCTGCTAGACGAACACTGCAATGGCTATCATGTTAAATAATGCAATTGTTTAACAGTAGAGATTTTGAACTGATCTACTCCCTTCCAGCTTGAAAAGACCCTGTGTGGGCCAGAATTAGTCTGGATAACGGCCCTCAAAGCTATCAGGTGCTAATCTCTGGAACCTTCAGAGAAAATGTTACCTACCCTCTAATGAAAAGGGGTCTTGTCACATGACCAGCCTGCAGAACACTGGGCGATTATCCTTGTTTAGCCCAAAGCAAGCCCATTCCCATTTAGTTGGTTCTGACTCACGGTGACCCTGTAGGACAGAGCAGAACTTGCCCATAGGGTTCCCAAGGCTCTGAATCCTTACAGAAGCATCTGTCACTTTTCTCATGGCATGACTGGAGGTTAGTCGCCATGTGCTTCTTGACCACCGAATCACCAGGACCTTTTGGCTTACTCCCCAAAATAATCCCCTAAATTCACAACTGGCCAGTCAATTCTGACTCATTGCCATCCTATGTACAAAGCACTGAAATCCAGCCCAGCCCACCATCCTCGCTCTCCTCGCTGAGTGAGCTCATGGTTACCCACTTTTTGTGAGTCCATCTTATGGAAGATCATCTTCCCTTCTGTGGAATCTACTGAGGATGATGTCCTGATGACACGCGATGTATGTGACTCGCTTTTAAGGAGCATTCGGGCGGTTTGTCCAAGACTTGTTCATTTTTCTGGCACCCCTCGTATTGTCAATATTCTTTGCAGCCACCCTAATTCAAATGTATCGGTTCTTTCAAACTTGCAAAGCAGAATTTTATTTATAAATACTGGAAAAATATCTTCGTCAGACTAGTGAGTCAACAAAACACTACTTGACTCTAGATTTGTATTAGAAGTATATTCATAGATGTAAAACTGCGAGAGCACAATAAAATATTAATAGTGCTTTTTTTTTTCCTTCCTGGGTTAGGAATGTCTTTTGCCTTCATGCACTCAACAAACTCAAGTCTTTCCCTTATCCCTGGAGCAAAAAAATCTGCCATCAGGGAGTCTGTGGGAGAAAAGCATAACATAGGTATGTTATCAGGCAGTGATGTACATTAGGAAGCAAAAGTGCAGGACGGAGACATGGGGAGCTAATTACACAGGGTTGGGGGACATCTGAGCAGTTAGGAGCTAGAATTTTTCACACGTTCCCAATTCCCTTTTCTAAATGGCACCAAACAACATAGTAAGCATCATATATGTATAAAATCAAAGACAAAGAAGGTCTTTCTGATCATAAACGGGAGCTCCAGGTCTTTGGGTGGGGATGTGGACAAGGTAGGAGTGGGTCCAAACACATAGAAAGGCGAGCTTCTCGAATAAGGCCTTTCTCCTGCAGAGCTCTCCAGACTTGGGAACACTGCCGCCCTTTCAGCTCCCGAAGGGTCGGCTAGTGGGGGCCACGGGGGTCCTCCCTGGTCAGCCCACCGCCCGCCAGACCACGGGAAATGGCAACTTAGCACCCCCACGAGTGACACTTTCCAGGGAGCTCTTCGCTCCTTTGTTCCCTCGCCATTAATTTTCCGCATACAGCAACCAAAGTCACAGAGTAGCCCTGTCCCGGGAGAAGCGGATAGCTGTGTCCTCTCCGGGAGCCCTACACGGGTTCCACTGCCCACTTGCCGCGAAGGCCTTGGACGGCCCGAAGGCTGGAAGTGGGTGTTCCCCAGAGCGAGCCGGTGGCAGCGGCTGGCCGAACCGAAAGGGCGAAGCAGCAGCTCCTGCGGCCGCGGCACGTACGGCCTCGCCTGGACAGGAAGTGGGCGACTGTCCCTCCCGCCCCTCGGGCCCGGCGACGACTTCGGGGGACACGGAGGCGGGCGTGACGCGCACGCGTCGCGGGGTCCTGATTGGCAGGTCCGGGGAGCCGTCCGCACGCACTGGTCCTGCCTGGGGACAGGGCAGGCTCCGCGTCGGGGTGGGGGGGCAGGTGGGCAGTGTGGTCGTCAGCCTGGGCTGCGGCGCATGCGCCTTGAGGCTTCCCAGCTGCCCCCGCGTCGGTTTCCGGCGCCTCGATCTGGCGACGGAACTGGGAACGCGTGGGCGACTTTGGGAGGTGAGTGTCCCGGCGCGAGGGCCGGGGAGGGGGCCGCGGTGCACGGAGAGCGCGCGCGGGCCGGGACCCCGAGGCGGAGATCCCAGCCGGCACGCCGGCGGGGAGTGCGGGCCGAGTCGGGGCGTCCCCTGCGCCGCGTCGGGCGGACACCCCGCTGCGCGTCCATCCTCCGCCCTTCGACTGGCTGCTGGCGGGGCGCGGGGCTCCGCCCGGCCCGCGTCCCCCGCTGCCGCGTCCGCTCAGCGACCCTGGTGAGTCCCCGGCCTCTCGGGAGGAGGAGGACAGCGTTGGGGGCGACGGAGATGGAAACCCACGGGGTGCTCAGCGTGGCGTAGGGAAGGTCTGCAGACGAATGAAATGCACCCCTTGGGGACCGGCTAGGGAACTGGCGCACATCCCTGTCTGCCGGGCGCCTCCTGGCCCCACCTTGCAGAAGCGGTGCTAGCAAGGCGGGTCAGATGTCACACTGGAAACAGCTCTCTGCGGGTTTGCAGCCACAACGGAAATCTCACAACCGAACTCAATCCCGGCCCGCCACCCAGTGTAGTGCTTCTGAGATCGCCAGTCTTTCCTGAAGCCCGCCCTCTCAGCCTTCTGGCCAGCGCCTAACCCACAGCGCCACCAGGCCTGCGACATACACAGCAGGAAGCTTTCCTTTTTCAGAGGCTGGGTTGTAGAAAGGGCTTGATGCCCCGCTCACTAAACGTTGGCCTTTCCAGCCCACTAGAAGTACCTGAAAAGACAGGCTTGGGGATCCCCTTACAAAAGGCTTGAAAACCCCGGGGCACAGTTCATCCACTGACTTGCCAGGTGATTGAGTTACCCAGGACTGCCTGTAACATGCCACAGGGGGTCACACATTCAAGGTCTCACATTAAAGTAGCCAGAAGTCCTAGCATCTGTGTGCTCAGCAGTTCTTGGCATCGATAACCCCTTGGCTTTGTCTAGAAAGATACTGGTAGAGACCCCTTGATTGCTATACTTTCTTGGTTAAAAACGAAGCCCCTTTTTCCATGCTCTTTTGAAGTAATGGAGGCCATGCCACAGGAAGCTGCGTGGCATCACTGTGTGGCCTGAACAAGGGGGTTGCATCCCACCCTAAACTCCTGAGAACCGAGTGACCACCTCCTCTGGGATGTTTGCCAAGACTCAAAACCAATCTCTGTCATCTGGTGCACAGTGACCCGCTATAGGGACTCTTCACAAGAGTAGAGTGACTCGTCTTCCTCCTGGTGGCCTTGAATCACCTAACATGCAGTGCCACCAAGGCCCTTTCAGGATGGTTACAGGGGACAGTTCAGTCCTTAACAGAAACTAACAATACTAAATTTCTGTATTGCCTGAGCCACTCCCCCTACCACCACCTCCGTTTGTATTTTTAAACTGTAAGATAAAAGTGGTGTATTTGAAAACCCAAAATCCATGCCATTCACGATGATGGGAAGGGGTAGTGACTTAAGGAACAAACATGGCTCGGACAATTGGGGCCTGATCCATTTTCGAAAATAGGCATTTTGAGATTTCAGAAAGATCTTCTCAGTCTGAAATGGGATCTGGGGCAACACTCCCTAGTCAGACACGTCAGGACAAGTGCTGTGTGAGATGACGTCTCTGAAGTCCAACATAGACTTGCAGACCAAAGGGAACAGACTGGAGGTTCCCAAGGGCGGGTGGATGGGTGGGTGGGCAGGCAAGGGTGTGAGGATGAAGAAGACCAGAGGCCGGACAGATAGCAACTTCAGTGAATGGGCTGCTAGAGAGCCCTGAGAAGAAGAGAGCGAAGGAAAGAGGTGGGGTAGACTATGGAGTGGGGCGCTTTGATGAGTGATTTCAACTGGTGACTGCAGTACTGATGGACTGAATTGTCAGCCTCCTGCCTAATGCACAATGGAAAATTCCCTTTAAGAAATAGACACCTCTAATAAAATAAAATAAAAGAAATAAAAGAAATAGACACCTCTACTAAACAGCCGTTATGGAAGTGTCCGGTGAAGCTGGACCTCAAGAACCAGCCTTGTCTCCACCTTCGACAGGTGCACTCTTGCCTCTTCTCAAGGCAGTGCTCCTTTTAGTTGAAAGAGCCTCGCGTTTTCTCTCTAACCCGCTTCTGCCTGACGAAGCTTCTGACGTTCACAGGTCTGACTTGTTTTTAAATGTGAATTCGGCGAAGGTTTGCATTTCAGGTCATCCAGTGTGTATTCGACAACTTAACCTGTTATCAACCTTCCCCACAGCTTGCTCTGTAATGCAGAGAGAATCCCATCTATTGGAAGTACCGCTCGATGGCTTTTTCCAAGCAGAACAGACATTACTATCTCTGTCCAAAAATACATGGCCCATTGCTGTTGAGTGGGCTGAACGGAAAGTGTAAATTTTCTCCTCTGAGAAGGGCAGAATGGGGCTGCCAGATGAGTTAGCTTCGATTGGGTGGTGCAGAGAGGCAGGGATAAGCCTGGGATCGGGGCTTCGGGGCTGACGCTGAGGGGCTGGATCAGCAGGAGAGACGGTCCCATGAAAGCCATGCTCTGAAGGACGAGGGGGGAGAGGTGCTAGCCGAAGGCGCTCTGCCAGCCCAGCTGGAGCCCGATGCTGTGGCCTCACGGAGAAAGGATTCTTAATGACTCTTGAAGGAATCACTTGTTTTTCTGGTTTCTGGCCCCAAAACCATGCAAAAAAAAAGATGTAAAAGGGATGGAGAGAAGAGAGTGGTAAAGGGGGCTGCATCCTGGGGTGAGGGTATCAGGGCAACTTGCCAGCCCCGACTGGACCCAGGAGGAGTGACCAGGGCAGAGCTAAAGAAGAGCCAACCACAGGAAACCTGCCTCCCAGGGACACCACCCATGGAGTAGACACTGATGCTGTCCGTCGGATGGGAACTGGGGTCTGCGAAGAGACGGTGCCTGCTCAGGTTGACCTTTGGCCTGCTGCTAGTCTCCTGGTCTGGAGTTTATTTTTCGCCTTCCTGGGTAGGAGGGAAAGACACAGGGAGGGCCCTGGGAGCACTGGAGAGGGTAAATGCTAAGGTGGGGAGACCAGACCTCTGAGGAGTTTTCTTCTGTCCAACCTGGGTCTCAGGTAACTCCTGGTGTGCCAGCCAAACAGACTCAGGCAGGCGTTCCTGCCCGAACCAGCAGCCTGGGCAGCAGTGGTATCCGAGCGCCTGGGCTGAAGCCCTCACCCAGCACAGCTGTGTGCCCTTAGCTGGCCTCTAGTCCCTCTGCACCTGCCTTCCTGAGTCCATGGTCCCTGGGAGACAGCATGGCATGGAGACATGAGGACTCACTGGGACACAGCTGGCTTGACCTCCACTGCCACGCAGAGGGTGGTGGTTCGCACCCACCAGCAGCTCCACAGACTCAAGGCCTGGCACTCTGCTTCAGGCAAGGTGACAGGCAAGACAGCTCCACAGAGCAGCTGTCGCTGACCCATGGGGCTACCCTGAGCTGGAACCAACTGGAGGACAACAGTCTCTTTTCTGTGGGGACACCCCTTCTGGGCCCCCGGCGCCTGGGCTGTGGGCAGGCTGGATGCAGCTGTGTCTTCTTCCGGGCTTTCCTGTCCTTGCTGGGAGAGCCAGATACTCAAGAGTCCTCAGGGAGCAGAGGCCCAGAGTGGGACAGAGCTGCCCTGGGCTCTGGTGTGCGTTTGTCCTGACACCTTCGGTTGCTGTGGCTGCCGGCACCCCTCCCCCCCCACCCCCAGTGCCCACAGGGCTGCCTCTCCTAGGTTCCAGGTCCCCATCATCCTTGTGGAGAGATGCTTTCCGAGTCAGAGGAGACGGTGCCTTTGGGAGTGGCTCAGGAGTCACCTCAGCCCAAGAAGGAGCCTGAAGAGCCACACCCCGAGGGGACATCCCAGGAGGAAGGGGCTCGCAGCACTCGCAAGTGGCCGCCCCTGAAGCGTGGCTCCAGGGAGAAGA
Organism: Tenrec ecaudatus; assembly: GCF_050624435.1. NCBI lineage: Eukaryota > Metazoa > Chordata > Mammalia > Afrosoricida > Tenrecidae > Tenrec > Tenrec ecaudatus. The sequence continues at coordinate 109,419,910 of NC_134541.1, read as the reverse complement.
GCCTCCTGTCTGGCAGAGGTGGAGGAGTGGGGTGGGTGGCGGGTGGTGAGCAGGTGGGGGCTTGAGCGAGGGGTGAGCAGAGTGGCTTCCCAGGGGATGGGGAGACAAGGGTCCTGGCTCGTGGGCACCCCTGCCTGGCAGAAGTCTCCCTGCATAGCTTCAGAGTGCAGTTGGAGGGGCTGTGGAGGTCCCAGGAGGCCAAGTTGGGGAATCCTTGGATGGGGTTGCAGAGCCCAGGTGGGGTCCCCTGCTGCCCCTTCCTGTCTGAGGCTCCCTGTGCTCCCCCAGCCCGCCCCTCCCCGCAGGCCCCGGCCCTTTCCCGGGAGGGGAGAACTCGAGACCGCCAGATGGCCGCAGCACTGCTCACTGCCTGGTCCCAGGTGAGTGTGCCCTCTGCCCCAGCCATGGGGGCCCAGCTCCCACCCCCCCCGCCCATAATAGGTGCTGCCTTCACTGAGAACACCCGGAGCCACCAACCGGTCCTATGGGGCTGGCCCATTGCAAGGCCACCCAGGAAGGGCCGAGGCCGTCTCCAAGTGACCTCCCTCTTTAGTCTGACAGCTGGGAGGACTGTGTGTGGCGCTCAGGACTGGAGGTGTGGCCCCAGAGGACGCTCTGTACCCTCTTGTTCTGCACAGCCACCATAGTTCTCATCCCTCCTCATGTGTGCACGCGTGAGCACATGCACACACATGCGTGCACACACGCACAGCGGATGCTTTGAACGCCTGTGTCCACATCTGGGGGTAGGCTCTGTTCAGTGCGTTTGAATCTGGGCTTTCACCACCAAAAGTCACACCATGGGGTCCCTTTCCCCATCCCCATGCCGTGGCCTGGACCGTGATGTGACCGTTCCTCTCTTTCAGATGCCGGTGACCTTTGAGGATGTGGCTTTGTATCTCTCCCAGGAGGAGTGGGGCCGCCTGGACCACGAGCAGCGGCGCATGTACAGAGACGCCCTGCAGAAGAGGAGCAAGCGCGGTGAGCGGCCTGGAGGGCCCACTCTGCTTACATAGCTTCCCCCAACCCCACCTGCCCCCAGTGCATCTCTGGAACTTTCTGGGTTAATGACCACATGTTTCTCACTAATGTGGCCCCTGCTGTCCAGATAGGCTTTTGAATTCTTGAAATATGGCCAGTGAAACCTAGGGTCTCCTTGTATTTCATTGTCGTCAGGTTTCAGTAGCCACACGTGGTTGGTGGTGGGCACATTACTCCAATACTGACTTCATCCCGCCTTCCCACAATCCTCCTGGAAGCCGCATTGCAGATGTGTCTGCCAGAGCAGAAATCCTGGCCTCAGCCCCAGTCTCGGAGCAGCGCCTCAGCCCCTCTCACAGGCTTTTGTTCCTGGCACCGTGTCAGCCTTGGGCTCTGGACCACAGAGTTTCAGATTCACGTCCTAGGCTGGCGTGAGGTTGATGGGGGATCTTGAGTATCTTCCTCTGCTCAGCGCTCCTGGGGCAGTCAGGGACAGGGCAGTCCCTGTGGTGGGTTGCACAGGCTCCTGGCCCTCCAGCTACCCAGTAGGGCCAGCCTGGAGAGTATCTCTGAGGAGGACTGCCGTCCTGCTGAAAGTGGTGTTTAAAAAGATGCTTTCTGGTGGGTCCAGTGGCCACAGCAGCAAAGCGTAGGCTATCACAGTCTTGTCTCCGCCTGAAATCAAGGGGCTGGATTTGTTCTTAAAGCTCTGCAGACATGCTGTCTTTTTCCCAAATCAATGCCCCCAAGACAAAGCCACCCTGGAAAGGGACTTTCTGCTCCTCTGTCACCATGCCCCCTTCAATTTGTGTCTCACCCTTTGTGGGTGGGGCTTCTCTCTGGTGCTGGGTGGTCGCACAAGTCCCATGACCGAGCCTGTGTCTCTCTCCGGCCAGGCTTTCCCATCAGCAGGTCTCTCTGGGCCTCCCAAGGGCAGCGGAAGGGCGAGGCCTCAAGCTCCAGCCGGCAGAGAGGAGACGAGGAGAAGGCAACCACGTGCACAGGTGAAGTGTGAAGGGGGTGTGCTTATCCTGCTCTGTGCCCTAGAACCCACCTCCCCTTTTCTCCGAACCCCTCACTGGATGCCCTCTTTTCCCAGAAGCCATGGAGGTGGACAAGGAGGCCTCAGGTGAGGCCTCAGCCGACCTTGAGGACATGAAGCCCTTCAGATCCAAGGCTGGCAAAGCCCTGGAGGGGGCCCTGAAGTCTGGGCAGGCCACAGCCAGCAGCCTGGGCTCAGGGCAGGCCGAGGACGAAGGGCCGCCTGAAACTCAGGGGCAGGTGAAACCCACCTCGCCAGCCCCCAGCTTCCCAGAGACGAGGGAAGGTAGTGTGGCCAAGCAGCAGCTCAGTGAGGAGCAAGGCTCCCCCTCCCGCCCTGAGAACAGTGAAGGTGAGGTGCTCACCACCATCGTTGGGGAAGGCGAGGAGGCACTGCAGGGCCCGCTTGGGGACCACCTGGAGGAGGAGAAGCGTCTGGAGGAAGAGAGCAAGCCACCCCCCCCTCCCAGGAGCAATGCCAAGAAGATCCACAAGTGCGACCAGTGCGGCAAGATCTTCAGCAACCGCTCCAACCTCAACGCCCACAGGCGCATCCACACGGGCGAGAAGCCTTACGGCTGCTCCGAGTGCGGCAAGTGCTTCAGCCACAGCTCCCACCTCACCTCGCACCAGCGGATGCACCTGGGCATCCGGCCCTACTCCTGCCTGCTCTGCGGCAAGAGCTTCACCCGCAACTCCACGCTCATCCAGCACGAGCGCATCCACACCGGCGAGAAGCCCTTCGTGTGCGACCAGTGCGCCAAACCCTTTGCCCGCCGCTCGGACCTGGTGGCCCACCAGAGCGTCCACACGGGCATCAAGCCCTACAAGTGCCCCTTCTGCAGCAAGTGCTTCACGCAGAACTCGGCCCTGGTCACCCACCAGCGCATCCACACGGGCATCATGCCCTACCCCTGCCCCGAGTGCGGCAAGGGCTTCAGCCATCCCTCCAACCTCCTGGCTCACATCCGCATCCACACCGGCGAGAAGCCCTTCCACTGCCACTGCGGCAAGAACTTCAACCACAGCTCCCACCTCAGTGCCCACCAGCGCACCCACCACGGCGTCCGGCCCTTCTCCTGCCTCATTTGTGGCAAGAGCTTCAGCCGCCGCTCCAACCTGCACCAGCACGAGAAAACCCACGCCACGGGGGCAGGGGCGCTGGCGGCATCCCCAGCTTCTGCAGCCAAGGAGGCTGAGAAAGGGAGCCAGGGTCCGGAGGAAGAGCCAGAGCAGAAGGAGCAAGGAGGGCCTGGGGAGGGCAGCGGGGAGACAGCAGGCCTGGCATCCAAGGTGAAAACCAAGGTGGAACCGGGGCTGGAGGAGCCAGAGGAGGAGGAGCTGGGGCGAGAGGAGCACACCCCTTAGTTCAAATGAAAGGCCTTCGCATAGAAGAGGTGGCCTGCGGTGTGTCTCAGGGGCCCTCTGGGGAGGTGGAGCATGAGACCCTCGGCCTTTGCTTGCAGGGTAGCATCCTCCCCTCCAGCCTTGAGACCCCTCTGGAGCCCCTTCCAGAGCGAGGGGATCAGGCCCCCCTGCAGAGGCATCTATGCATACAGGCTTCCAATCAGAAGCCAGCCCATCCCTGCCAGGGCAGGAGTTGGGGACCCGGAAAGGGTCCTGCTTGCACCCACAGCCCTCACCCTGGAAGCGTATCGAGCCCAGGCCTTCCCTTGGCTCTGCTCCTTGGAGGAGATGTCATCTTGGAAATGTCCCTATTTCAAGTTAACCACCTCTCTGTCTGCCTTGCTCTGGGGACCCCATTGTGTGAGTGGCATTGTCCATCTGCGTCCACTCTGACTTGGCCACCTCCTGCGAGGAGTCTTCATTGCCCAGGGTCACTGTCCCTGCTGGCCCATCCTAGGCAGCTGTGAGCTTCCTCCACCACTTCTCGGCCTCATCCCACGTGTCCTCTGTCATTTGCTTACCTGCCCCTGCCTGGCTCCGTCACTTCCTAGTAGTCCCTTGGGTTCCCACCGCCGCAGCTTGTATCCCCTTCTCTAACTTTGTACGTGTGCAGGGTGCATTCAGCTCGGACACCAACTGACCTGCAGAAAACCTGTACCAGGGAAGCCACTGCGGCCCCACATGTCCCCAAGGGCCACTGAGTCAGAAGGCCCAAGGATTGGCCAGAACCCTGTTTACTGGCAGTTCTTGCTGGCACAGTAGCTGGAAGAGGGCACCGCCGAGAATAGCACTAACAGCTGTAGACCGAGTTGCGCAGCAGCAGGTAGAGGGCCGAGAACTGCCTGTGGGTTGCCCCTGGTGTCCACACAGCTGTGGTCTGTGCGGGTTATCATCCCAACTGTAGATAAACAGGTGAGTAAGCCAAGACCCCACCCCACCCCCCAAATCATTCGCTTGGAGCAGTGGAAGCCGACATTTGCTCCAGGTCTGCTGTTCAGTCCTGGAGGAATGTGTGGAATACTGGTGCCTGCGCTCCGGGACACCCAGCTAAGCTCCCTGCTGTTCAATAAAACGTTCTTGCAGGCAAAGGTCTGGACCTTCAAACACTGGCTGGGGTGAGGGCTGTGGACACCAGGAAGCCTGTGGGCTGAGTGGAGCCTGGGAAGTCTCATACATCTAGGGCTGGGGAGGAAATTGGAGAAGTTGAATTAGGGGGAAGCTTCTCCCAAGAGGCCAGAAAGTATCCCACACCCACCCTCTAGGTTGTCCTCACAGCTTCTGGCATGAGGGGAACCTGACCATAGCACAGAAGGTTGATGTTCAGGAACTCCCAGAGAGGAGCAAGGTAGGAGGGAGAGCTGCTGAGGAGCCTGGAGGCCTCCTGGGGTGCAGTTGCCTCCTGTATCCAAGTAAATGACAGTTGAAAGCCTTTGCCAGTTTCCCCTCTGTGCCTTGGGCTACACATGGGCCACTGGCAGGGACCCAGTGTCATCACTTGAACTTGGACTAGGATCGGAGTGGCTGCAATGCATGGCACAGATCTGCCCCCAGCTGATGGTGCTCAAGAGGGAAAGTTGCCCTTTGGGGAACTTTGCCCAGAGCAAGTGAGGCCTGGGGGGAGGGGTTGGGGAGGAAGGGGAGATAGCTGGCAGGCCGCTGGGTTGAGAAGTGAGATGACTTGGGTCCCAGACCAGATCTCTGTGGAAAGGGTATGAAGAAGCCGCTGGGTTTTGCTCACCTGGAATCCCAGCTTACTGACTGGGGACGACCAGACCTGGTCAGCAGTCGGGGAAGTGTCATCGACTTAAAAGGACAAACGTCTTGGAAGTATTGCTATTGTGCTCCTTAGACTCTTAGAGGTAAGCATGGCAGGACTCTGTTTGACACCGGATAGACTGTCCCTGGAGAGGAACGTGCTTGGTGGAGTGGCAGCAAAAAGAGGAAGGGTCTCCTTGAAATGAGCTGAGCGTGCTGGGACAGTGGGCTCAGGCATGGGAGCGACTGAGAATGACAATCGAAAGGATCGGTATCCTCTAGAGGGCACTGCTGACTGGGCTCCGGCTTTTGACTACCAAGGATTCTGCCCCTGTGTGACATTTCCTCCCGGCTGTTGGGCCTCTGCTGGTCTGTCAGCTCTGGTCTAGGGCTGCAGCCTCCCTGAGCGGGCCCCAGCAAAAAAACTTGAATACATTGGTGGTCCCCAGATCTGCCCTGCCGACTAGCCCAAAGTTATTCTAGTAACTGCTGAGACAAGCAGGTTCTGAATTTTTACTTCCCCATTCGTTGCCACAGCAACACACCATTACCACCCACCCCCGGAGGCTGAACGTCTGGGTTCATGGTCAACATCAGAGTTAGCACAGTCTGAGGCCTTGGGCCTCCTGCTCACAGCCCAACCACAGGGACCCCAAACTTCTTGAAGACAGTGCTCAAATTAGGATATACTTCTGGCTTCGCGTGGTGGAACCTCGATGCCAGAGCTGCCCACAAGGCCCAATCCTCGTGCCACATCTGTTTTTAACACCGTAAGCCGGGAGGACCTATGGCGCCTGCTGCTGTCCTTAGGACCACACGTGTTTGGGTGGTGACTGCACATGCAGGATCAACTGTACGCCAGGCTCAAATTCCTCCTTCCTCTCATGGACTCTGCCTTCAGGACCTGCTCAGCCCCAATCACATATGTTCCACTTCCATGAGATGCTGCTACCCATAGCCCACTTTTTGATAGGTACTTCAATGGTAACTTGGTGGCCAGCAGTAGGAAAGAAGATACTTCTCAGGGAGCAGTCATCCGATGAGGATGGCATTGTGTGCTCCATATTCTAAGGGGCTGTGTCATGGTTCCTCCATGACCTGGACCAGTAGCTCCCACAGTGGATTCAAACAATGACGCTTGTGAGGGCAGCTCTGGACCAGACATTGACACACAGGGTCGCTGAGTCAGAACCAAGTCGATGGCACCTAACGTCATTCTGAGAATTTTGGAGCAAAACCACAGGACAACCTTGATGGGTAGTGGGTTACGCGATGGGCTTTCTCGGCTCCGGTAGAGGTGTGCAACCTTGGAGAACTCCTGGGGGCAGTTCTGCTCTGCTCCTTAGGGCCACAATGAATCAGGATCAGAACGGAGCCTGTGGCAGTGAGCTTTACTGCTGCTTTTAAGAAATAGCGCAGGGGAGAAGTTTTAGCAAATATGCATTTATTTGCTTACCGTTTAGGAGGCTGGAAGAATACAGGGCACCAACTCAATTTGTATCGAGGGTAAAATTTTAGATATTTCATATATCTGTACCATATTTTTAAAAATGGCATATAGGCAAACACTGGAGTTTTAATCAGCTGCAAAGAGATTATTTGCCTTTAGAGCTCCCAGTTTAATCAGTATTAGACGCTCCAAAATGACTGACGGACTGCCTATGCAGTTTGAAAAGACCCCCTGGCTAGGGACCATAACAAAGGGAGATTGTCCTGCGTTATTCCCAAACCAAACCCGCTGCCACTGAACGGGTTGGGTCTCAGTGATGCTCTAGAACAGAGTAGAACTGGCCCCTGAAGTTTCCAGGGTTATCCTTTTTAAGGGTGCGGATCGCCACGTCTTTTCTGGCACGGAGCTGTGGCGTGGATTCCAACTGCCAATCGTAGGAGTTACAAACAGGCTGGGGCGGGACCTAAGAGGTGACTTAAGTGATTGGTCTCCCTGGACGCACCGCCAGGATCTCCGTCTGCGCAGCCCTTTAAGCCGGAAGAGACAGACAGCATAAAAGCTTGTCTCAGCGCATCCCTTCCGGCTCATCAGACCAGACACGGGTTTTCCTTTTGTGCCCTTTACAAGGGAAAGATACAGAGAAAACGAAAAGAAATCCGAAAGAGGAGGCGGGCATAGAGGGTGAAGATAGAGATTTCGGCTTTTCATCGCGAACACACCCAGGAAACCCACCGCTACCTGGTGATTGGCCATCCTTGCGAATCTTCCCCTCTCTCGGGCCGTTCTCAGCGGAAGTAGGTCGACGTAACCGGCCAACAGCCTTCTGGGAAGTGTAGTTCTGAGTGCTTGACGTGGCGCATGCGCACTGCGGATTCCCAGCGATCTCAGCGCGGTTTCCGGGCCCAGGATCCCGCGACGGAGCTGAGTAAACCTGAGCTGCCGCGGGTTCTGGGAGTCCCGGGGGCGGGGACCGGCCGCTTGGACCGCCACGCTCCGAGGGCGCGAGCGGGGCTGTGCGCTGGGCCAGCGCCCCGAGGTGGAGGCCAAAGGCGTGCACACCGCTGGGAAATGCCGGGAGGAGTTCGGGGCGCCCCTGGATCACCCGGCTCTGGAGCGACCCCTTGAGCGCACCCACCTCCCCTCGGCTCGCTGCTGCCTGCCGTCCCCCGCTGCTGCGTCCGCTCAGCGACCCAGGTGAGTTGGACCTTGGGGACGTCGGAGGCCCGAGCACACGAGGTGCTCAGCGTATCACAGGGAAAATCTGGAGCTGCGTGAAATGCATTCTTAGGGGACCGGCTCGGAAAGTGGCGCACATCCCTGACCATCAGGAGCCTCCTGGCCCCAGCAATGCAGAGTCGGTCCTGCGAAGGCTGGTTAGATGTCACGCTGTGATCAGTCTGCTCTTGCAGCCAGAGTGGGAGGCTTCTTTCCTTCTGAGCCTGGGTGGTGAAAATGGTTAAGGCTCCAGCCTTCTAGGTGTTGGGGCGTCCACCTGACGCAGGGGCGCCTCCAGAGGTAGACCTGAGAATTTAACAGGCATGAAAACCCAGCGGAGCCGTTCACCTGTGGGGCCCCCATGAGTGAGTATCAGCTTGAAGGCGACAGTTATCAACCCGGAAATACCCACGTGGGTGGCATCAACAAATTTATTCTCTCACAGTTGAAGGCTGGAAGTCCAAATTCAGGAGTGCAGCTCCTGGGGAAGGCATATGCTGATTTAGGGGGCGGGGTGGAGGGATGGATCCTTGACTCTTTTCAACATTTGTGGGCTCAGCATTCCAAGGAGATCTGGACATCAATCTCCCCCTGGGTCTAGGAGCTACTTATCGTAGGGGCCCTGCGTCCAAAGGAGGCTGTCTGCTACTGAGTCATCATCTTTCCTGGTGGTAATGAGGTCCCTCTCTTATCTCACATAAGATAAAGGTGCAAGGTGTGACCTAAGTAAGAGGGAACCCCTTACAATGGACTGGTCACATCAGGGCACATCATGGTGGGTGATATCATCAACACATGACCCACAAACCACTAAGTAGGATGACCCAGTTAGTTTGACATATATTTCTATGGGACACAATTCAGTTTCTGATGATAACTCAATATGCAGTTATTTTACTATCATTATTAGTAAAAGATCATTTTATTGGGGGCTCTCACAGCTCTTATAACAATCCACACATCAAATGTATCAAGCATATTTGTACAAATGTTGCCATCGTCATTTTCTAAACATTTACTTTCTATTTGAGCCCTTGGTATCAGCCCCATTTTTTACCCTCCCTCCCCCCTCAATGTGTATTTCTAATGAAAAGAGGCATCTGGGCTATTGAAGGACAGGAGCCAGGGTCCGTGGGAATCCCTGCAGGTGATGGTTATTCCTGTGCCCCCTCCACTCTCATCCTGTTCTTTTCAGGAGCACGTGTCCAGATGTTGGCCCAGCCACCACAGGGGAGTCCTCTGGGAGACTGAGGGGCAAGCTCAGGCCAGGTTGAGACCAAAGGCCATGGCAGCCCCCCTGGAGCCCCCGGACCAGGCCCCTGGAGAGGGAGCAGGGCTTCTGATCGTAAAGGTGGAAGACCCCTCCTGGGAGCAGGACTGTGGCCAGCCTGAGGACAGCAGGGATGCCGAGACCTGCCGCCAGCAGTTCCGGCAGTTCTGCTACCAGAACTCAGGTGGGCCCCAGGAGGCCTTCAGCCAGCTGTGGGAACTGTGCTGCCGCTGGCTGCGGCCCGAGCTGCGTACTAAGGAGCAGATGGTGGAGCTGCTGGTGCTGGAGCAGTTCCTGGATATGCTGCCCGGGGGCCTGCAGGGCCGGGTGCGCGAGAGGCACCCAGGGAACTGTGAGGAGGCTGTTGCCTTGGTGGAGGATCTGCAGAGGCAACTGGGGAAAGCTGGACAGCAGGTGCGGAGAGGTCCTTCTGGGGACACTGAGGGAGGGCAGCCAAGGGGCCCAGGAGAGCAGGTTCCCGCTGCATGTAGGGTCTACCAGTGCCCATCATGCTTTGCTCTAGGCCAGGCGCTGGGATACAATGACTCGTATGACCAGAGCTGCAGAGGGTCCATCTGAGAAGGTAGAGCTGTCCGTGGGAGCCTCTGTCCTATGGGGTGGTGGGTTCTTGGGGACAAGTGAGCAGCTGGAGGTGGGCTATGCTGCCTGCCAGGCTGCTGTGAGCTAGCTTTGGGGATCTGGCTCTGGTGGATGGTGCGGGTCTGGGCGCACAGCACGGTCAGGGCTCACACTCCATCCACCCTGCATCCTCTGAGGGTGGCCCCATGTGTCTCCTTCCCAGGGATAGGCCTGTCTGCCCCATTCTGGGCTCCGTGCTGATGGGCATGTTGTGGTTCCTGCACAGGATGTGCCCCAAGGGGTGCTGGAAGCCAGGGCTGCAGTTCAAGGAGCCCAGGGGCCTCCCCCAGAGGTGGGGGCACAGAGCCAACCGCCCCGTGAACAGCCTAGCCACAGTGGTAAGTTGGCCTCAGAATGCAGGCCGCGTGGGTGTGTCTGAGTGTGTGTGCATGTGCACACGCACAATGGGGGTGGGTGAGGGTGGGTCTGCTGTGGTGTTCGTGGGCGTCTTTGGGTGGGTGGGTGTCAGGCATGTGTGTGTATGTGTGTGTCTGGGTGCGCACATGGGGAGTGGGGGCAGGTGCAGGTGCGGGTATGTGAGTCTGCTGTGGCGTCAAAGCGCGGGTGCACGTGGGCATCTGTGGGTGAGCGAGTGTCGAGTGAGGATCTATTGCCTGGGCCAAGCAGGGCATGGCGGCCCCATCCAGCCTGGCTTGGCTTCCCTGAGGCTTTGCTCTCTCCTCCCAGCCCAGCTCGCCCCCAAGCCCCCTGCCTTTCCTAAAGAGGGGCGTTCCAGAGAATCCGTGGGTGCCCACCTTACCTCCGGGGTCCACGTGAGTACTAGCCTGAGACCCAGTCCCTGAAATGAACCATGGCTTTCCTCAGTCCCACTCCTGCCAGCTGGCCCCATGCCCACCCCCACCCCCACCCCATCCCTCCGCAGCCTGGAGACTTGGGAGCAAGGCGCCTCCAAACCGATCTCATTCCAGGGGGCTGTGACATTTGGAGATGTTCCCTTCTACTTCTCCCAGGAAGAATGGGGGTCCCTGGACCCTGCACAGAGGGATCTCTTCTGGGACATCAAGCGGGAGAACTCAAGGAACGTCAGCCTGGGTAAGCAGAGGTCAGAGCCTGGGCTCAGGTCCAGCAGAGAGCCCCTGGTGTCTGCTCTGCCCTTGGCAACTCCCATCCCCATGCCTCCAACCACTGGAAGCCAGCAGCCCTGGTGCCAAGCATGTTTCCGTCGGTGCCCACCAGCCAGTGCAGAGGCAGGCCAGCCAGGACTGGGTGGGTGCTGGCAGGCAGAACTGAGCCTTCCTCACCTTTGGTGGGGACAGGAAGGGCCCACTCTGCCCAGTGGGGCAGCAACACATGGTGAACACTCATCCTGCCTCATGCTAACTGGACCCCCCTGGGTAGGGTATCTTCTCAAGCCAGGAAAGGTTGTGGTGGCATTGCTGGTTAAAGCACTCAGCTGCGCCACAGAGAAAGATGAGGCCATCTGCTGCCTGGAAACCTTAAGGAGCAGTCCAGTTGGGTCCTCTAGTGCCACTGGGAGTCGGGAGCGATTCAAGGGCAGTGGGTTTTCCTTAGGTTCCTCAGCCAGGGCTGCTTATGCACTCCTGGTTCGGGGGGTCGGGGCGGGGGCGGTGTCAACCTGTTTCCTCTGTGTGTGATCAGATGGGGCAGGATCTCTCTCTCTCTCTCTCTCTCTCTCTCTCTCTCTCTCTCTCTCTCTCTCTCTCTCTCTCTCTCTCACACACACACACACACACACACACACACACACACACACACACACAGCGTTCTTGAGTTTGGACACCAAGAGGTAGTGTAGTGAGGGAAGCCGCTTTGGGTGAGACTCTTTGGTTCCATAGTTCTGGAGGGTGGTAACGAGTGAGAATTTCTGTACTTTTAGAAATTTATCAGAGTCTATTCCTGTTTCTTTCTCTTTTTACTTTCTCTCCCTCCTTCCCTCCTTCCCTCCCTCCCTCAACCCCACCTTTTCCCGCCTTCTGGGCTTCCTCCTGGCCTCTGTGGCTGATTGTTCGGAGGAGGGCGGACCTCCTTGGTGTGGGGGTTCACTTGAGAGGCTGCTCTGTTGTTCCGCTGAAAGGAACCCCTAAATCACTTTATTGGAGACTCGTACAACTCTTATAACAATCCATCCATATATCCATTATGTGAAGCACATTGGTACATTTGTTGTCATCAGTGTTAAAAACATTTTCTTTCTACTTGAGCCCTTGGTATCAGCTCATTTTCCCCTTCCTCCCTGTCCCCCCTCCCTCACGAACCCTTAATAATTTATAAAGTAGTATTATTTTGTCATGTCTTACACTGTCTGACATCTCCCTTCACCCACTTTTCTGTTGTCCTTCCCCCAGGGAGGGGGCTATATGGAGATCCCTGTAATTGATTCCCCCTTTCCACCCCACCCTCCCTCCACCCTCCCCGGAGCGCCACTCTCATCACTGGTCCTGAAGGGATCATTCATCCTGGATTCCCTTTGTATCCAGTTCCTGTCTGTACCAGTGTACATCCTCTGGTCTAGCCAGATTTGTAATGTAGAAGTGCAACAGAACAGCAAGAGGAGCAGAACAAGGAAGTCCTGAGGGAATACCAAAAATAGACTTTGAGGCAAGGTATGGCACCCCATCAGATTCGACAGGAAAACACTCCTAAAGGTCAACAAACAGACCTTGAACTATTTACAGGCCTTTCTCTTTTTTTAAAAACAAATCATTTTATTGGGGCTCATGCAACTCTTATCACAATCCATACATACATCAATTGTGTAAAGCACACTTATACATTAGTTGCCCTCATCATTCTCAAAATTCGCTTTCTGCTTGAATTTCTGAAATCAGCTCCTCATTTTCCTTTTTCCCCTCCACCTCCCTCCCAGCTTCCCCCTCCATCTGTTTTTTCTTGTCATTGGTTTTTTGGTGTTCTTGTTTTGTTGCTTGGTTTTGCTCTGTATTGTTTTTGTGCATATTATCTCTGCAGGTCTGTCTAAATAAGATAGGCTAGGTAGGATAAACAATCTGGAGGAGAAAACAACAGGACTGACGGTTCTGGGTTCCTGGGGGACATGGAAGAGGGGGAGGCGTGGGGGGAAAGGAAGTGGGTGTTAACAAACCTAGGGACAAGGAAACAACAAGTGATCCAAAATCAGGGTGAGGAGCGTGTAGGAGGCCGTGGTAGGACTTTATCAAGGGCAATGTAACTGAGAGGAATTACTGAAACCCTAATGCAGACAGCATGATAATGGGACAGAAGAAAGTAAAAGGAAATAGAGGAAAAAACTAGGAGGCCAAGGGTATTTATAGATGTCTAAATATAGGCATGTACATATGTAAATATATTTATATATGAGGATGAGGAAATAGATTTATGTGCATATATTTATAGGTTTAGTAATAAGGAGCAGATGGACATTGGGCCTCCACTCAAGTACTCCCTCAATGCAAGAACACTTTGTTCTATTAAACTAGCATTCTATGATGCTCACCTTCCCTACATGATGGCTGAAGACAAAGCGGGTGCATAAGCAAATGTGAAGAAAGCTGATGGTGCCCGGCCATCAAGAGATATAGCGTCTGGGGTCTTAAAGACTTGAAGGTAAACAAGCGACCATCTAGCTTAGAAGCAACAAAGCCCACATGGAAGAAGCACACCAGCCTGTGTGATCACGAGGTGTCTAGGATCAGGTATATCAGGCATCAAAGAACAAAAACTCATATCACCGTGAATGAGGGGGTGTGCAGATTGGGGAACCAAAGCCCATCTGTAGACAATTGGACATCCCCTTATAGAAGGATCTCTGGGAGGAGACAAGCCAGTCAGGGTGTAGTATGGTGCCAATGAAACTTACAGCTTTCCTTTAGTTCTTTAATGCCCCCCCCACCTATCTGACCATCAGTTTTATATTCAACAGCTCGTACACATTTTATTTCATCCCATCCAGGTCAGTCTCTCAGTGTGCTGTTCCTGATCCTACATTCTCCCCGGGTTCCCCCTTTCCATTCCTCCTTACCTAGCCCTCTGAGCTTCCAGGCCTGATGGCTGACTAAGGGCCAGAGTCCGGGGTGTGTATGAGTGTGTGTTGTCCAACAATTAATAAGCATGGTCTCTTAACAACTTTGAGTTCTAGTACACGTTTTTCTCCCACTCTATCCAGTACACTGTGATGGAAATCCTTTTCAAAGTATTGGTACTGTAGCTGGGTACCATCTTGTTCATCTAGGTCTCAGGGTTGTGAAGACTCGTTTGCATAGTCTTTAATCCACTAGGCCAATTGTTTCCATGAGTCATTTGATTTTCATCCCTTTCCTCTGGACGGGGAGAGGCAAATCATTCCACCTCAGATCACAGCTCACGAGCTTCTAAGGCTCCAGTTGTGACTTGCCAGAACAAGACGCAATCCATTGTCTTTGGGAACCAAGTTATGCCAGCTGACCTTGGTGTCCCCGAGATGACGATCCTGAGCCCCCAAACCTAGTACTGTGGTTATGTCTAGGTGGTTTTCTTAACTCTGCCTCTTGTATGTCCCACCACAGTCATGAACATGTTTGAAGCATGTACAAATATCCTCCATCAAGCCCGGAAGTATGGTTCCTGGCTGTACGCCCACCCCCCCGCCCCACCTGCTCAGCCCACACGTCTAGCAAGCCTGGACCTCTTATTATTTTACATTGTGTTCCACGTTTACCTCCCACCCTGCGGAAGAGAGTCACCTGCGGAAGAGAGCCAGTCCTGCCTGGGAGTTGCAATAACTGGGCTTCTGTTGGTCCCTTGACTTGCCCAAGCCCCTGGTATCCTACCGGGCTGGAAGCTCGGGACTGCCCCGACCTGCAGTTATTTTGTGGAAGAGACAATGAAGCTCGGTCCACTCTGATCCAGGAGCTAGCCCAGGGTCAGCTGTGGGCACCCAAACCCAGCGAGACTCAGAGCCCCCCCCCCCTCTTCCCCCAGCAGGTTTAGGGCTCAAAAGTCAGAGCGAGCCATCGCAGCTGGAGGAGGTGGCAGTGGCGGTGGCGGCAGCGTCCCCTGGCCAAGCCGGTGGTGACATGGCTGTGTTCTGGAGCTCCGAAGAGATCGCGGGCTGGGAGAGCGAAAACAAGCCCAGGGAGGAGCCCCGGGGCCGGGCGGGGGCCGCGCGCCGGGGCCGGCCCCCCGTGCGCCGGCGGCAGTTGCGGGAGCTGGCGGCCGAGCGGCCCCACGGCTGCAGGCAGTGCGGCAAGCGCTTCCGCTGGGGCTCGGACCTGGCGCGCCACCAGCGCACGCACACGGGCGAGAAGCCGCACAAGTGCCAGGCGTGCGAGCGCAGCTTCCGCAGCTCATCGGACCTGGCGCGCCACCAGGGTGTGCACACCGGCCAGAAGCCCTTTGCGTGCCCCGAGTGCGGCAAGAGCTTCAGCCGCAGCGCCTACCTGGCCGACCACCAGCGCATCCACACGGGCGAGAAGCCCTTCTCGTGCCCGGACTGTGGCAAGAGCTTCTCGCTGCGCTCTTACCTGCTGGACCACCGGCGCGTGCACACAGGCGAGCGGCCCTTCGGCTGTGGCGAGTGCGACAAGTGCTTCAAACAGCGCGCCCACCTCATCGCCCACCAGAGCCTGCACGCCAAGATGGCCCAGCCCGTGGGCTGAGCTGGCGCCCCCACTAAGGGGGCGCCCCCGCCGAACCTGGACAGCACTCCAGCGCCGCACCTCCCTTCTCCTCGCAGAGGCCATAGATGGGTAGTGGGGGGCGCAGACAGGGCTCTGATCCGTCTGTCTGAGACTACTACTGCTGCAGCCACTTGGCCCTGGTCACTTTCTGGGGGTGCATGGCCGGGCCCTTTGTTCTAGCCTGTGCCTTCCTAGTGGGGGTGGAGGATGTGGGGCAGTCCTGTGCCCCTCCGGCCCCCTGCCCCCCCGCAGAGTCTGGGGTCTGGCAGTTTCCCTGTGGGGGTACAGGAACTCCTTGTCCCTGCCCCTCCTGTGACCTCTGCCCTGCCCTGGAGACACTGCCATTGCCTGTGTCGTTCTCAGCACTGTGCCCAACTGTGCCCCAAGGGCTTCCCACTAACCAGTGGGCAGAACGGCCCCTCAGGCACTGCGTTGCCGCAGCATCTTGGGCAGCTTTTTGTAGTGGGACAGACCTTGGAAGGCGTTGGGCCAGGAGGGCTTGAATAAACATGAGTGCCTGGCTCCAGCTGCTCTTTGAGAGGGGTGGGGTGGGCCTGGGCTTCCTGGCCTGGTGGTCCCATGACACTGAACCCCAAAGAGTGCAATACCCTGGCCTAGAGGCAGCTCACATCCTCCTTGGCATGACAGGGCTGGGGGGCCGGGATTCAGGAGGCTTTGCATCTAAGCAGTCCAGCGGGGCGGTGGTCTTCCCCAGGCCTGGAGACTCCCCGTGGCAGCATCAATCAGGTGTTCAGCCATACAGGGGTCTAAGGACTGCTCCTGCCTTCAACCTGTGGAAGAAGATGTGCTCAAACCCAGCCCACCCTGCTCCAGGTGGTAGCCTGCCTAGTGGGTGCTGGTTGGGTGCAGCGCCCGGCTCTGGCCACCAAAAGCAGCCCCTCCTTTCCCCTTGCTGCCCCTCCCTGAGCCTGGGGTGGGGGTGGCAGGAGACAACATGTTCCTGCCCTTTAGTACAGGGCCTGTGATTGGCTGCTCCCTCCCATGCCACCCTGAGGGCTCTATACCGCTGCCCACCTTGAGCCCAGGACCTGTGCAGGCAACCTGCGGGGCTGGCAGCGCCCAGGGGAGCAATCAGGTGTAATGAGATCAGATAGGAGTGAGCCAGCGTGGGCCAGGAGCTAAGAATAGGACCAACTGGGACGTACCCTGGAGCAGGGCTCCCGAGAGCAGGGGACAAGAGTCCAGCCCAGCCCATAAACAGAGCTGATAGGACTCAGCTTTGGAAGAGGGCAAGGGTTGGAACCTGGGGCTGGGGCCAGAGGGGAGCTTGAGGAAGCTTCGCTGGACCATGGCCTTCCTGGTGGCTGGGACCCTGCGAGTGGCCGCACAGATGGCAGACACTTGGGACAGCCTGGGCAGAATGGTAGCAAGAAGATTGCCCTGGGGTGCCCCTGTCTCCAGGCTGTGCCTGGCCCAGCCCAACCATGGCCTTGCCTCCCCAGGGAAGGTACAACATGTTGGGCCCCAAGGTGGCCCTGATGCTGAGCAGCCCAGGAGTGCCGGCCACCACTGTCACCGCCCTGGAGGGCCTGCTGCAGGCCCTGGGCTTTGAGCGTCTTGAGCAGAGGGAAGCCTCCGTTCAGGTGAGCCCTCGCCCACCACCTGAAACCTGGCGCCTAGCACCCTCCTGAGCCCTGAGGCAGGTCTTGGACTTGCCCCCAGGACTTTCTGGAGGAGGTAGCTCGATTCCGGGAGCAGCTGGACACCCTTGGGAGCCCCATAGGGTGTGCACTGGTGGCCTTGGTGATCCCCCGAGGGCAGCTGAAGCGGCCCCAGAGGCTGGCTCAGGAGCTGAGTCACTGTGAGGCCCTGCAGGGCCGCCCCAAGCTCCTCCTGCGGTTGACCAGTGCGCTCGGGGGTGAGTGGACTGCGTAGGAACCCCTGGCTCTTGGGTAGGGAGTGGGTAGAACCAGGGGCTCTCTGAGTCCATTCCTATATATTATCTGGTCCCTAGTTGCTGTGGAGCCTGGAACCTTCCTTCAGAGTCTGGTTGAACTCAGTGGCTGCTGCCCTCACTGGTCTCTGATGCAGCTGCTGACAGAGGTGGGCACTCCTGGGTCAGCCTGCCATTCCTTCCATTAAAGCATCCTAATCCTCCCCTCCCATCCTACATGGCACCCCCTCACAGTCCCCTACAGGTCGGTAATTCCAGTTATGAGCAACTTGCCCTTCATCCTGTCCCTGCTCATGCAGGCTCCGGCTCACAGGCAGCTTCCATGAGCTGTTATGAAGGGCAGGTGGGGACCTGTGCCAGGTCAGCCTGTCCTAGGGAGCTGCCACCTTGTGCACACTGTCCACCAGGCCCAACCCAGCCTGTGACCTCGAAATGGGCCTCTCAGTTCCATCGTCTCATCTTGCCTTTCTCACTCCCTGTTTTGGGGATGACTTCAAAGAGACAGCCATGGCCATCACTCCCTGAAGCGGGGGTCTGGCCTTCCCCTGCCTCCACAGAGCAGCCACCTGAGGGGCCCTCTGGCCCCATCTCCCAGGTCTTCCACAGGGTGACCAAGGAGCCCACAGGAATCATCTGCCCAGTCTTACGCAGCTCCTTGCGGGGGGCGCTGTACCTGGGAGACATGCAGGCTAAGAGGCCTGAGGTGAGTGGGACGGCAGTAGCTGCCAATCCTGTGGCTGCAGCTGAGACAGACCCCGAGAGCAGAACAGCCAAGGGGGAGGGACAAGGCTTCTTCCGAGACCACTGTGGTCAAACCTCCACCCTCACTGCAGCTCGTGTCCAGTCCTGGGGTGCAGTATGACCTGTCTGGGGCCCGGGTGGCCCTCCTCCTGGCCGTGCTCCAAGGCCGGCCCGGGGCCCAGTGTGACATGGCAGTTCTGGAAGACCTATGTCAGACCCTGGGCTTTGAGACCACCGTAAGGACAGATCCCACGGCCCAGGTGAGGGGGGAGTTCTGGAGGGCAGGGGGCTTCTGATCTAGAGGGCAGGAGTTCACCCAGAAGTCTAGCCTCTATCCTTGCTGCATGCTATGCTAGACCCCGTTGTCTCCCACACCATTAGTTCCCTTGCTGCCAGCCAGAGCCCCCGGCTGATCCCTCAAGGTCGATTGATCTCTCAACATTCCGATTTCCTTCCTGGACACCCATCAGTCACCGCTCTCTCTTTGAGCCTCTTAACTTTCTGGCCGCTTCCCTGAGGGTGCCAGAGAACACCAACTGAGGCTGGTTCAGCGCTGGCCTGACAACGGAGGTGGCTGGTTCAAACACCCTCTGCTCTGCAAGAAACAATGGGGCATTCAGCTTCTGTCAGGGTTGACAGCCTTGTAAACACTATGGGAGAGTTCTGCCCTGTCCTACAGGGTTGCTATGGGACCACATCGACATGGAAGCCATGAGTAAAGAGGTCAGGCCAACCCAGCCCTGCAGCAGGGTGTGGGAGGGTGGACTAGGGCAGCCAGGGTCGCAGATGGGAGGAAGCCTCTTTCCCCTGCCAGCCTCGAAGTCCTTTCTCGGTACTCCGATCTCAATCTCTGCCCCTGTCCTGCCCAAGGCATTCCAGGAAGAGGTGACCCAGTTCCGGAAGCAGCTGGATGCCCGAACAGGCCCTGTGAGCTGTGCCCTGGTGGCTCTCATGGCCCATGGCGGTCGGCAGGGGCAGCTGCTGGGGACAGACGGACAGGAGGTGCACCCAGAGGCCCTGGTCCTGGAGCTGAGCCGCTGTGGGGTGTTGCAAGGCTGCCCCAAGATCTTCTTGCTTCAGGCCTGCCGAGGGGGTGAGAGGGGCTAGGATCACCTGCAGACTCACCTGGGCTGGCCTCAGGGGAGAGCTGCCTGCCCTGGCTTTCCCACACCAGCCCTCCTTGACCTTCCTGCTATCCTCTCCTGCCTCCATGCCCTTGAGCACATGACTCTCAGCACATGACCTACATTCTGGATATTTCCAGCCTGCGGGCCTATCCTGAACCCAGAGGTCTGGGCTCACGTGGATGCCACAGTTCACATGGGCTCAGGACCCACCCCTGAAGGTTGTGCTTCTCCCCAGGCCTCAGGGACTCTGGCATGGGGCCTGCTGCCTTCTCGTGGTTCTGGCGCTGGCTGCGTGCACCTCCGACCGTCCCCTCCCACGCCGATCTCCTCCAGGTCTATGCTGATGTACAAGGTGGGTTCTATGTCTTGAAGCCTGATGCAGGGCTGGTAGTGAGAACCTTCCAGAAAGCATCTCCTTATTATAAAGAGGAGGAACGAACGGCAAGGCTTCCTAAACTGCCAAGCTTCTCCCACTTGAGTCCTGCTGGCAAGAAGGCGAGGCCACTCTTCTGTGGCCACCCAGCTTGGGTCAGGAGCAAAGCTGGGAGCTGAACTCGGTTTTCCCTGGGTTATGAGATAGGCTGCTCACCTGAAGGTCTGCAGTTTGAACCCACCAGTTGATCCATGGGAGAAAACGGAGGCATTCTGCTCCCGTAAAGACTTGTAATTTGGGAAACCCACAGGGGCCTTCCTACCCTGTCTTATAGAGTTACTGTGAGCCAGAATCAACCCCTGGCAGTGGGGGTGACTCTGTCCACTGCTCCCGAGCCAGACATAGTGTATTGGCCTCCTACTGCACCATAAGCTCCAGGAGTCCAAGCTCAGGGTCAGCAGGGTGATTCCTCCGGTGGCTTTGAGACATGCTGTTCTCACCCTCCCTCCCAGTTTCTGCTGGCTCCCAGCTGTTTTTAGCTTGCAGCTGCAGCTTGGCACAGAGTGCATGCCTCTGCCTGCCTCTCTGGGTCCCTCCGTCTCCTGTATAAGGATACTGCTAAGGAACCCTGGTGGCACAGTGGTTACGCATTGGACTGCCAACCACAAGGCCACCATTTGGAAACCATTGGGCACATCATGGGGAAAACAACGAGGCTCTCTACCCCTATAAAGTGTTACCATCTTGGAAACTCATAGGGACAATTCTACCCAGTTCTATAGGGAGGCTCAGAATCGACCTGATGACCGTGCGTTTGTTTTGTTTGGTTTTGCCCCATTGTGACCTTATGTTAACTGACGATATTGTCAAAGATCCCATTTCCAAACCAGGTCGCATTCACAGACACCACTGGTTGGGACTTCAGCACCATTGGGGTGGACGGGGACCACACACTGCAATTCAAAACAAGTAGGGAGACCCTGTAGGGGGCTGGTGGGGTCCCCGGATGCTAGGTAAGTGGCGTTGACTCCTCTTGCAGGCAGCTCCTCTGGGGTGCCCCGTCCTGGGAGTGCTGACCACGCAGACATCCTGATGGTCTATGCAGCGGCTGAGGGTAAGGGACATGTCAGCAAGAGGCCCACGTTCCCACAGGGCCCCACTCCCTCATCTAAAATCTGAAGTGGCTGCAGGGCTGGCCAGGGTTGGGTTGTTGGGGTGCAGGGGTCACCGGTTGGGTTGCAGTTAAGCTGTCTTCCTCCCGTGGCTTATTGGTGACTATGTGAAAGTGCCTTGCCTGCCCCATTCCCACTGGACTAGGCTGTAAGCTCCAGGAGGCAGGGTGGGTCTGTTGGTCCCAGGACCCCACCCAGAGCCTGGCACGTAGTAGGTGCACAGTTGGTGCTTGCTCAAACATCATATCCTTCCATATGCTCACTGGACAAATCCTGAACACCCACATGTCCCAGAATCTGATTCCCAAAGTAGGCAATACGACCCCTGTGAGGACAGTGATCCAAACCAAAAACAAACATATAAGGTCATTTGGTGGTGGAAAGAAAGAAAACGGGCAACTACAGAAAATAGCTTTAAAGGCTTATTTTGGAGTGCCTGGGCGAGGTTCACCGGTCCCTAGTTGGGGCCAGAGAAATCACACTGCCAGGGACGGAGGGGAAGGGTTTTATAGTACTGGTCAGACATAAAGGCAATTGGGGAATTTCCCATTGCGGTCTGGCTGTTTCGGAAGGTGGTCAGTAACAAAGCAACGCTGTACCAGTGCTTCTCCGGAGCTGCTGTCCATCTGCACCCGCGCTTGAAGGGCCATCATCAGGAGTTGTTGCATGCCCTTGCTCATGGACTTCAGGGCACTGCTCCGCTTGCAGGCCCCACCAGTTCCCGTTTCTATCTAACACAACTCACTGCTGATGACGGCTCATAGCAACCCTATAGGACAAGTAGAATTGTCCCCATGAGTTTCGAAGACTGTAACTTTGTATGAGAGTAGAAAGCCTCCTCTTTTTCCCATGGAACAATTGGTGTTTTCAAACTACTGACCTTGCAATTAGCAGCCTGCTTTATTTTTTTTGAATTAAAGATCACTTTATTGGGGGCTCTTACAGCTCTTATAACCACCCATACATCAATTATATCAAGCATATTTGTTTTAAACATTTACTTTCTAATTGAGCCCTTGGCATAAACTCCTCTTTTTCCTTAAAAAATCATTTTATTAGGGACTCCTACAACTCTTATCACAATCTAGTCATACATCCATTGTGTCAAGCACATTTGTACATTTGTTGCCATCATCATTCTCAAAACACTTTCTACTTGAGCCCTTGTTATCAGCTCATTTTCCCCCTCCCTCCCTGGACCCCCTCCCTAACAAGCCCTTGATAATTTATAAATTATTATTTTATAATATTTTACACTGTCCAACATCTCTCTTTACCCACTTTTCTGTTGTCTGTCCCCCAGGGAGGGGGTTATATGTAGATCCTTGTGATTGGTTTCCCCTTTTTACCCTCCCCTCCCTCCACCCTCCTGATATCTCCACTCTCACCACTGGTCGTGAAGGGATCATCTGTTCTAGATTCTCTGTTTCCAGTTCCTATCTGTACCAGTGTACATCTCTGGTCTAGCCGGATTTGTAAGGTAGAATTGGGATCATGATAGTGGGAGGAGGAAGCATTAAAGAACTAGAGGAAAGTAGTGTGTTTCATCGTTGCTACACTGAATCCTGACTAGCAACCTGCTTTCTATGGAATGACCCAGTGGGGCTGTAAAGCAGATACCAACCTACACTTTATCCAGTTTTTGGGGTTATAGTAAGAACATTTTCCCTTGCTAGGTGGGTGCTGAGTCTTTTTTTTTTTTTTTTCCTGAAAAGGGGCTGGTGGACCATGTAAGTTTGAGAACCTCTGTTCCAGGTGCAGTCTGTCCTGGTCCTTACCCCTCCCCTAGGGCTGTGTCTGCTTGCCACCCCAACCACCACCAACCAGCGTAGGGACTGGAGGCCCCAGAGGGAAGAGGGGTCGAGGGCTGAAAGTCAAGATTATTCTGGTCCCCTTGGCCTAGGCTGTGTGGCCTATCGGGATGAAAAGGGTTCAGACTTTATCCAGACGCTGGTGGAGGTGCTCAGAGCCGACGTCTCCGGGGGAGACCTGCTAGAACTGATGACTGAGGTGTGTGTGTGGTGGTGGTAGGGGGGAGGGAGGGGGAGCAGGGGTGTAGAGGTAGGGGATATAATAAAGGGAAAGAGGGTGGGTGACAAGAGGCTGGATTCCCACTTCCCTGGAAGCCTGGAGGAGGCCACGGTGGGAGCCCTGGGCAGTGACGAGCGCTGTCCTCGCAGGTCAACAGGCGAGTGTGTGAGCTGGCCGTGCTGGGCCCCGACTGCAACCAGCCCCGCAAGGAATGCCTGGAGATCCGCAGCTCGCTGCGTCGCCGCCTCTGCCTGCGGGCCTGACTCCCAGTGAACGCGATCCCGTCCGGGCGGCGGACCCCCAGCCCGCTCCCCGGGTGTGGCTGCAGGGCACCGTCCCGGGGACACTTTTTGCTCTCAGAGAGGCGAGGTCCACCCAGTGGCTGGATGTTCCGAAATTGACCCCCCGGGGGTCGGGAGGTGGGGAGGAGCATCGGGTTTCCACCAGCTCTGCACATGCTCTTGCCCTCTGGGTGGTCTGAGTCCTCTAGACCTACGGACCCTGGGACTGTTGCCCGGGACGATGAGGGACGTGCAAAGCATGGGGGAGCAGCTGGAGCTCCTAACCCGACCGAACGGAACGAGCTTGCGGGAGTTGGAACCGATGTCTGCCTCCCTGGGGCTCGAACTCGCTTTCACAGACCCTCAGGCTAGCGCTCCAACCCCTCCCTGCCCCGCCCGGGGTTTGGGGCTCCGCCTATAAGGTTCTCTGATGGGCGCAGCGCCTCTCCAGCCGGGCATGCGCATTGAGACGCAGTGAGGCGCCTGCGTAGACTTTATGAGGCGAGCTGAGCAGCTTGCTTTCGTGGGGCCGCGTGGCCTAATGGATAAGGCGTCTGATTCCGGATCAGAAGATTGAGGGTTCGAGTCCCTTCGTGGTCGTTCCTGTTTTTTCTTGGTTTTAAATATTTTCTTTTCCTGTTGAGCTGGATGGGTATCCCCGCACTATCCTCTCGGAATCAGGAATTCAGATCAGGAGTCAGCGGGACCCCAGCTCCTGCCCAATTCGTTTCTCGCGGAAACGGGGGCCCCAGAGTCCAGCTCAATTCGTGTGACCCAGGAAGGGGTGTCAGACCAGGAGCCTCCCGCCCCAAGGTGAGCTACCTCCGTCCTGGGCAGACCCTGGACAGGGTAGCCGCGATGACACACAGATAAAATTTGGGGCCACTTCTTTAGAATTCAGTATGACCTTTGACCGCTGGCCTTTGACTCATCAATTCCCTTTATGAGGAACGTTTTCTCAAGCCTGGATGTTCACCTTCGCGCGGGGCAAACGTTGGAAACCAGTGTCGCGTTCCCCTCCTTTTCCACATAAATACTAATGGATCGACGAGGTGGCGGGAAGTTGTCCCTTGGCATAAATGGTGTTACAAATGTATCTTTTAATGTGTACTTTTAGACAGTGTGTCCAGGATTCCGTCGTCGTTAGTAACAACAACAACAGCAACAATGAAAAGCCTCTGCTTGCTGAACCGGGATTTCTCTGAGCCTGCTGTGGTCAGGGGGCATGGCCAGGGGCCAGCGCAGGGACACGTCTCCCGTGGGGCTGAGTGCTCCGAGAGGTGGGTGGGCGCTGACCACCAGAGCCCACTCGGGAGCCCCCTTATCCTTGACTACCTCTGTGACGTTTCCACTGAAACGTTTATTATTATTTTATTTGCTGTTTTGTTACTGCTTCGGCGGCCTTCCTTTCCCCCGCCCCACCCCCCGCCCGCACCGCTCCCCGGGTTCACCAAAGGTTTGTAAATAGCAGGAAGGCAAACTGGATGGGGGTAAACAATTCAAAGAACAGCGAGGAGGGAAAAGGGTAAATTAAAAAGTAGCCAATCAAAATGAAACAAATGTCTTAAAAAAAAAAAAAGAAGCAAGGTAGGATTAAAAAAAGAAACGAGTGAAAACAATAAACAAGGCTAAAAGGAAGTAGACGCCCAACGTGGGGCTCGAACCCACGACCCTGAGATTAAGAGTCTCATGCTCTACCGACTGAGCTAGCCGGGCTTCTTGTGATTAATTCCAGGAGGACTCTCAGGTCAGATACTGAAAAATAACAGTCTGCCAAGAATATAGAGACCTGATCCTGGAGGCAAAGGAAAACAACCGCCCTTGACAGTACGCCCTTTCCACATCTCTGACATCCTCATCACAAACGTCTTTGCCACTGAGATTACTCATGCTCTCCTCCCAAAAGGTGCCCTAAAGAGCTCG
This sequence comes from Tenrec ecaudatus, assembly GCF_050624435.1. Classification (NCBI taxonomy): domain Eukaryota; kingdom Metazoa; phylum Chordata; class Mammalia; order Afrosoricida; family Tenrecidae; genus Tenrec; species Tenrec ecaudatus. The sequence goes on along the minus strand of NC_134541.1, from coordinate 109,394,974 downwards.
GCCGCGACTTGAGCCCGTGTATATCTCTTTAAGTCCCTCAACTTTAAATGAAAACCATCTCCCCAGATCAAGGAGCCACTTCCCTATGCCAATTGTGGTAGGACAAGTGACTCTTGAGCAGTCCTTGAGGCTCCTTGTGCCTAGGGTCCATGGACAGCCTAGTGGCAGGTGAGGTCTGAGTGGGCACATTGGTCCAATATAGATCTTAGGGAGTCGCAAAGAAGGCCCGGATGGTACCAAAAATTTCTGCTGTAACCCGTGGGAGAAGGGGGAAATCCTGTCTACCATCAGTGAACACAGTCTTCCATCAGCCCCGGTGGCCTAATGGATAAGGCATTGGCCTCCTAAGCCAGGGATTGTGGGTTCGAGTCCCACCCGGGGTAATAAGGGTTGTTTTAGGTTCTCTAAACAAACCTGGACTCGGCACGTGCTAACCACACAATATATGGACCAAACGGCACTCCTAGGTGAAAACATCACTAAAATGTAAGAAAAATAATCCTTCTCAGCTTTCCCAAAGAGAGTGGCTGGTGTCCTTAGAAGAGTAATTGTCTAAAGCAATAATGATTTATTTTTCTAATTCTAGTATATAATCAGAAAACAAAGCAACAAAATCTCTGCCATCTAAGCTAATTCTGACTCATAGCAAGCCTTTTGGACAGAATTAGAATTGTCAGGGTGGGTTTCTGAGACGTAAATCTTCACGAGAGTAGAAAGCCTCATCTTTCTCCCACTGAGAACTGCCCAATGCCCACTACGCTGTCATAAATACATATATGAAATTCTAACCTTTAAGAAATATGCACTAGTTGGGTAGTGACTGCATTCCATGACAGCTGGTTTCCTTTAAAATAATGGACTGAAAAGGAAATAAAATAAAACAATGAGGAGGAGCTGATATCAAGGGCTCAAGTAGAAAGCAAATGTTTTGAGAATGATGAGGGCAACAAATATGCTTGACACAATGAATTTATGTGTGGATTGTGATAACAGTTGTATGAGCCCAATAAAATTATTTTTTAAGTGAAAAAAAAAAACACGTGACAAGACGTGTCAACACTCCCTTCACCTTTCTTAACTTCATCTAGAAAAAAAATACAATGGCAAAAAAATAAAATAAAATAATGGGCTGGGTGAAGGTCTACACAAGACATGTTTATGTCAATGGACTTTAAAAAGATCATGGAAAAATGAAATGAAAATACTGGATTTTTTCTTACAAATTATTGGCTACCCCTGGCACATGAGTTGACAATGGTGTAAGTTGGGAGACAGGAGGAAGCCTAATGCAATTTATCTTGCTTTGCTTTATGTATGTCTGAAATAGTCCATTAAAAATTTTGTTTTTTTTAAAAATTGGTTTGTTTTTAAATCCATGTAACACCTGGATTTCATCATCCTCAACATAAACATTTCCAACACCTAATGACATGGTATAGAGTAAAATCAGAAAATTTCCAATTTTCCTATGCCTCTCCATAGCTGGACCACTGTCATATTTATACATAAGACTATAGTTCTTCTTTATCCTTAAAAAAGGAAAGAAAAGCCAAGAGCAGTAAAAGAAGAAAAATAAGATAAACTTGACTTCACAAAAATTTAAAACTCAGAGCAGCCAATCCACAGAGAAGACCACATGGCCAGCCCCACTATGAGACACGACATCCCTCACTGACCCTTAGTCTTACAGGAGACAACACTGGAGACACAGTGTGGGAATTCCACCAGATCTGATCCCACCACACTGAGAGAAAACACTAAGGGCGTGGAACAGAATTGCAAGGGGAACAGAGCAACAAGTCCCCAGGGAATACCAAAAATAGACTTTGGGGCCAGGGTTTGGAGCCCCAACCGACTGGACTGGAAAACATTCCTAAAGGCCAACAAACAGTCCTTGAACTAACTACAAGCTTTTCTTTCTTGTTGTTGTGCTTTGTTGTTTTTTTCCCATTGTTCTGTTTTATTTTGTTGCTTGGTTTTACTCTGTCTTGCTTCTGTGCATGTTATTATCTCTGCAGGTCTGTCTAAATAGGATAGACTGGATGAACAATCTGGAGGAGAAAACAACGGGACTGACCATTCTGGAGGGACAGGGGCAAGGGGGAGGTGGGAGAAAAGGTAGAGGTGTTAACAAACCCAGGGACAAGGGAACCACAGTGATCCAAATCAGTAGTGAGGAGGGTGTAGGAGCCCTGGTAGGGCGTGACCAAGGGTAATGTAACAGAGGAATTACTGAAACCCAAATGAAGGCTGAGCATGATAGAGGGACAAAAGGAAATAAAAGGAAATAGAGGAAAGAGCTAGGAGGCATTTAGAGAGAGCTAAATACAGGCATGTACATATGTAAATATATTTATATATGAGGATGTGGAAATAGATCTAAGTTCTTATATGTATAGATTTAGTATAAAGGTAACTGATGGACATTGGGCCTCCACTCAAGTACTCCCTCAATGCAAGAATGTTCTATTAAACTGGCATTCCATGATGCTCACCTTCCCGACACAATCACTGAAGACAAAGCGGGTGCATAAGCAAATGTGGTGAAGAAAACTGATGGTGCCTGGCTATCAAAAGATATAATGTCTGGAGTCTTAAAGACTTGAGAGTAAACAAGCAGCCATATAGCTCAGAAGCAACAAAGCCCACATGGAAGAAGCACACCAGCCTGTGTGATCACGAGGTGCCAAAGGGATCAGGTATCAGGCATCAAAGAACAAAAAATCATCATTGTGAATAGGGGAAGTGCAGGCTGGGAATCCAAAGCCCATCTGTAGGCAACTGGACATCCCCTTACAGAAGGGTTGCGAGGAGGAGATGAGCCAGTCAGGGTGCGATGTAGCAATGATGAAACATACAACTTTCCCCTAGTTCTCCCCTATCATGATCCCAATTCTACCTTACAAATCTGGCTAGACCAGAGGATGTACACTGGATAGGAAATGGAAACACAGGGAGTCCAGGACAGATGATCCCTTTAGGACCAGTGCTGAGAGTAGTGATACCAGGAGCGTGTAGGGAGGTGGGAGGGTAGGGTGGATAGGGGGATGGACAACAGAAAAGTGGGTGAAGGGAGACGTCGGACAGTGTAAGATATGACAAAATAATAATTTATAAATTATCGAGGGTTCGTGAGGGAAGGGGGAGTGGTGAGGGAGGGGAAAAATAAAGGAGCTGATGCCAGGGGCTTAAATGGAGAGTAAATGTTTTCAGAATGATGAGGGCAAGGAATGTACAAATGTGCTTTACACAGTTGACGTATGTATGGATTGTGATAAGAGCTGTATGAGTCCCTAATAAAATGATTTTTAAAAATAAATAAATAAATAAGAAAAGAGGGGAAAAAATTAAAACGTTAGTGCACAAAGCTCATGAAGAGAAGGTCAATGGTAAGAGAGAGAATATTTGGTAACTGTGTTACCATCAGTGCCCAAACCAAAGGATGTACTGCATTGGGCACATCTGTATAAAACCTCTTGAAAGTGATGAAGAAGAAGGAAGGACACCACTTTGAAGACCAAGGTGCCTTGGCCTCACGCCATGGTGTTTTCAGTCACCTCATCTGTGTGACAGTTGGAGAGTGGAGAAGAGAAACTGAAAAAAGAACGGATGCATCTGAATGAAGGCTGGTGCTGGTGAAGACCATGGGAGGTACCGTGGACTGTCGGAACAAACAAGTCGGTCTTGGATGAAATAAAACCAGAATGCTCCTCAGAAGTGAAGCTGTGGGGACTTGGTCTCAAGTACTTTGGACATGTGATTAGGAGAGACCAGTCCTTGGGAGAGAACAGCATGCTTGGTAGAGGGTTATTGGACAAGAGGAAGTCCCTGGAGGAGATGGACAAACATTGGCTTCTACAGTGGCCTGGAACAAACAACGATGGTGAGGCTGCCCTGGGATCAGGTGGTGCTTCATTCTGCTGGACATAGCCTCGCTTTGAGTCGGGACTGACTCAATGGCAGCTAATAACCACAAGAGCTTAATATCCAGAGCATATAAAGAACTCCTACAATATAGCAACCATCAGGCAAAACAAGCCAATCTAAGAGGGCCTCTCAATGACAGCATCTGTCCCTGTCATCTTTGGGTGGCAGAGGAGGCCCATCACTGAGATGTTCAAGGACCCTGAGGCTTCTTTCACTGTTTCCTAATGACTTATTGAAAAGAGAGTCCTCTGGACCTACTTAGAGAGGGTCCAGCATTTCCCACTCACGCAGTATTAGGATTTCTCCCTCCAGGTTACGTCACAGACAATCTGGCTTCTAAATTTCAGGCAACCAACCCGAAGACCTGGCGGAACCCTGTTCAGCAAAAGGTGATAGCAAAGGCTCTTTGGGAAGTGCTTGCCAACCAATACATTCTCCAGACACAAAATCCCACCCCAGTCTCATTAAAATCCCACCCCAGTCTCGTTAGTCTACCCTTAGAGCTATTCCCCTACATTTCCCTCCAGAGTTTTGCTGGCATAGATTAGCAAAGGCTTGCATCTCATTGTGCTGGATAAATTATTTCCACTTTCATCCAGCTGTCCCAAGTCCAGTCCTTCCTAAGCCCTGCCAGATCTCCCACATGGAAGAGGTAATGAGATGGTGAATTAAATTCACAGTGTGATTCTGCAGCACGCATAATTAAATTATGTGTTCATTTCCCCCTGCAAGTATCAGCTCTTCAGTTAAAAGAAATAAATCCCTCCTTTGGGCTCTGATTTTCCTCTAGGGCCTCCTATGGACAAATCCTAAGAAGGTCCCAGCTGGTCAAGCAGAGGGCAGAAGGGTGACTTTGAAGTGAAAGACAAGAGCTTAAGTAGGGGCACACACTTGCCCCATGGTGTGTCTCTGGCTTCTTCTTTTAATAAAAGATCATTTTATTGGGGGCTCTTACAACTCTTATTACAATCCATACATCAGTTGTATCAGGCACATTTGTACAGATGTTGCCATCGTTCTTTTCTAGACATTTACTTTCTGTTGAGCCCTTGGTATCAGCTCCCCGCATCTTGCTCCCCGACCTTCCCCCACCCGCCTCTAGCTTCAGGACAGATGCCTCCCGGCAAAGTTCCCTTAATGGATTTCTTGTATAAGAGCTCCATCTTAGACTTGCTTCTGGGGACCTCGTTTTAGGACAGTTGGCACCAAAAGTCGCTCGATTCTAGACTCTAGAGACCAGAGTGAGGACGGGACTCTAAAGTTGCTAGGCCGCCCGGCTGGCTGGCTGGCTGGCTAGTCGGCGGCCCTCGCAGGCTGTGGCTGTGCAATCGTGCAGACTCGCCCCGGGTCGAGCTGAGACGCCGCAGAGGGAAACGAAGGAGGGGCAGGCTCTCTGTCTTAGGCGAACGTTCCATTAACTGAGGACAGGCGCTTTCCTCCGCTGGGCGATCAAGGAAGGCTCTGGTTGGGAGAAGGGGGGTCCTATGTTGAGTGCGGTTGTTAACGTCCCAGTTGAGCCGCTTAGATGGACTGGGAGGCCGAGTGGTCCTCGCGTTGCAGGCGGGGTGTTGGGGAGCTTCTGTCCTGCAAACCCTCCTCCCTTCTTAGACTGGAAACCGAAACTTCTCTCCAGCTGCGCGCTCAGAGGACGAGGGTGGAGCCTCGGGTCCTGGCCACCAAAAGGATACGTCAACCATTCTCCCACGGGTGGCTCGTTGGTCTAGGGGTATGATTCTCGCTTTGGGTGCGAGAGGTCCCGGGTTCAAATCCCGGACGAGCCCACTTTTTTTCTTTCTTAAAGTCCCTTTACTCTTGGGGTTTCCCAGTTCAGACGGGTGCTGAGAGCGAGTCCCCAGTGCCCTGGGTGCGCACACAAGCCCGTTACCGCCTGCCGGCCATTTCGCTGCGGCCTGATGTTTGAATTTTGTTCATTTAAATCGTCGTTGTTTTTTTTAATTTTTAATTTCACCTCCTTATTTTATTACTTCACCTCCTTCCTTGCAATCCCTTCAATGGGGCACCGCTCATCCTTTCCCCCCACGTGTCTCCGGTTTCTCTCCCGATCTCCTTCCTACCCTTCTGAACTTCGTCCTTGGGTAAAGACAGTGCTTTGAACTCAATCCCCTTCCCGCAGCGTTGGGTGTGAACCGTGGCCAATTCACTCCCCACACGCCGGGGTACTGGGAGGAACCTTCCAGAACTCAAGGGGGAAAGGAGTGGCTGCAGGGAGGGTTGGGGTCTCCTTGCTGCCGCGAGGGCTCGGCGCCCGAGTCAGGGTTCTGGGGGGCGCGCGCGGACCCCTCAAGGGACCTGCGCGAAACTGTCCCCTGGTTGAGTCGCTTCTTCCCCGTCTCCTGGTCCTCTCGCTCGTTTGCAAAGACCCGAGCGGGGACATGGGTAGGCGACAGACCCCTGCCATCTCCTTTTCCTGCGCCCTAAATAGCTGGACCCCCGTAGACCAGTATAGCCTCCACTGAGAGAGGGGTCCTTTCCCAGCGCTGTCTCGTCTCTCCCTCCCCACCCGCTTCCCGCGGGTCCTCGGGGTGTACGTGCAGCCCACGTCCAGATGGGGGTCCACCACCACGTGTCCGGTGCGTGCAGAGTGGACAGTCCTTGCGGTGAGCACCGGTCCGGAGCGAGGTCACTCTTCCTTCATTTTCAAACCTCAAAAGAACGCATATTTTGCCTTGTCTCCTGTTTTAGGGGCGCCAACTGGTGTCCACCCCTGGACTGGTCAGTGGGTGGGACAGAGTAGGGGCCCGGCATCGTGGTCCCAGATCCCAGCTGGTGCTGAATGAGCAGAAAAACGAAGAAAACTCACTGCCATCAGGCCAATTCTAACTCACAGCGACCATATAGGACAGAGTAGAAGTTCTCCTGTGGGTTTCTGAGACTATAAATCTTGTTTTAAAAATCGTTTTATTAGCACTTTATCCACCGGTCACACAATTCAATAATTCAGTCGTATCAAGAAGAGGTGTACAATGGTCACTGTCTGGTAAAAGCATGGACACCCTTCCCCCAGACTGAGTTTCCCAGAGACGGGCTAACTCTGCGAGCAGCTGCGCGCTCTGAAAGCACAGCCCGCCCATTGCACTCACTTTTCCTACAACCAGAACAGGCTGACCTGGTACAGCGAGCAAACAGGCATGCACGCCCCACTGAGCAAAACCCGCACCTACCGTCAGTGGAAAGTGCCTAACTCTCCAGAAGCTTCAACAGGCGGGTGTGTGTGGGGGGATATAAAAACCCCTCAAGCGCTCCCGGGGCGCGGCGTCCACAGCTTCGCTTTACTGTAGGCTGTTGAACCCGTCCGCTTGTCCCCAATAAAGCCTGCTTTTAAATCAGTCCTCAGCGAGTATGACCGTCACTTCTCGTTTCATGCCTCAGTTTACCTAACAGTCACCATATTCAATTCTGGAACATTTTCTTCTTCCTTGTACTCATTGTTATTCATGTAATTAGATTTTGTCTAATGGTGACAAAAGCATACACAACAGAACATTCTCCAATTCCACCAATTTCACAACATCTACTGGTATAATTCAGTGATATTGAGGATAATCTTCGTGTTGTACAACTATTATTGATACCCTTTTCCAAATTATTCTACCCCCTTGAAATAAACTCAATGCCCCCTACCCAGCACCTCTTCTTGCTCCTTCACTATGGCAACCATTGGTCCAGTTTGGTTTCTTTCTTTCTTCTTCGTTTATCCCCTGGGGTTTTCTTGATAGAGTACTCACATATCATACACTTCCATGTCAAATCACTTTTAAAGTGAATTGTATATAAAAAGAAGAAAGAAAAAAGAAAAAGAAAAAATAATAAAATGAGTTGTATATACATCATCACAATCAATTTTAGGGCTCCATTCCCCTCCTTCATTCATTGTTTGCTCCCCAAATCCCCTCTCCCTCCCACTGCCCCCACATTCCCAATAAACCATTGCATCAGTTATCATCTCTGCGCATCTCCTCATTCTGTGCTTTATCAACTGGGAAACCCAAGAGAGGCAATAAAAAAACAAAACAAAGTGGCAAGGATAAAATAATAACATAAAGATTAAAAATACAAATAATGAGTAAGAAAGGAAAGACTACCATCAATATTTTAAAAACCTGGGAAGAAATTTTGGGGGGGGGGGGGAAGAAAAATAAATTTTGGAACAAACAAGAAATACTTGAGCCTGAAACAAAGTCGGGTTGTGTCAAGAGGGAGGTCAACTGACCAAGTATCGAGTTTGATCCAGCATAATCAAGTTTACAGTGATCTCTGTCTGATAGCAAAGCTGTTCATGTAAATCTTTATGGGAGTGGAAGACCTCATTTTCTCTCTAGTAACCAGATAGGGTCTGGAATTGAGGCTGACTGTGTAGGTGACTCAGAGGACCAGGAAGTAGTGTCCTAGGGTGGCAACTCAGGTCTCGCTGAATTTACACACACACACACACACACACACACACACACACACACACACACACACTCAAATCTTTGCAGAATCCCTAGAGGGCTTCTGACTTCCTGTCTTTTTACACACATACACGCACCCTTGCACAATCTCTGGAGGGCGTCTGACGTGTCCTTTTAACACACACACACCACACACTCACACTCTTGCAGAATCTCTGGAGGGCTTCTGACGTAGTGTTCTTTTTACACACACACATCCTTGCATAATATCTGCAGGGCTTCTGATTTCGTGTCCTTTTTACACACACACACACACACACACACACACACACACACACACCACACACACACACCCTTGGTTCAAGCCAGTGACCTGCTGGCCTGGGAACCCAGAGGTGGGTCATGGGAGAGGGGGAGTGATGAGTCCTTTCCTCTGCAGGAGGTCCAGGACTGGGTGACCTTGAGAGTGTAGGGCCCCCAGGCAGCATGTTGGGCAGGGCCTCCTTTACTGGAGTGTCGGGTAAGTGGAGGCGGGTTAGGAGCCTTGGGGAGATGAGTTGTCTTTAATAGTCTTATCTGGAGATGATGGGACACCCCCAAGCCCAAGATCTTCATTTTCCAGGGACAGAAGGCAGAGTGGCAGAGTGGTTGGGCACCAGGATCGCCCTGGAGGCACTAAAGACCAAGACCAACCCCTCACTGCCATCTGGTCCATTCCATTCATAGTGACCCCAGGGGCCAGGGTAGAGTTACCCCTGTGGCTTTCTGAGCAGAAAGCCCCTTCTTTCTTTTGAGGAGCGGTTGTTGGTTTCAAACTGCTGACCTTGCTGTTTGCAGCGTAACATGTAACCCAAGGAATAATCACCATCATCATCATCATCCAAATTCACTGCCTTGGAGTTGATTCTGATTTATGGTGACCCTATAGGACAGAGATGAACTGCCCAGTGGATTTCCCAGACTCCTAACAAATAACCCGGCTGGAGGGCTGCCTCTCTGGAGTCGCTCCCGCAGGTGATGCTGAAGCTCTTCATTGCCTCCTTCTCTGTGGGTCCTGAAACAAAAGTGTTCCTGGTTCCACATTGGGCAATGGGACGGATACTGTAAAGCTGGGATTATCCTAGACCAAGCGGGCCTGAGATTTGCATAAACTCACCAAGGCTTATTAAAGAACCCAGTGGCATATGTAGGCTCGTTGGTCTAGGGGTATGATTCTCGCTTAGGGTGCGAGAGGTCCCGGGTTCAAATCCCGGACGAGCCCACCTTTTATCCGTTGTCGTGGGCCTCCGCAGCTGTCTTCAAGTCTCGAGAAATTGCAGTTCCCAGTGAAGATGACCAAATCCCCTGTACAGAGAGGGATACCTGTCATGGGGCCCAAAACCACGACTCTGAGGTTAAGAGCCAATTGACCGGACATTTGGAAGTGAAACAAAGAGACCCCCAAAGCTGATTGTGGCAACAATTGCATAATTCTTGATTGATCGAATTATTGAATTGTATGATATGTTAATTATAGCTAGTTTTTAAAACGCACACACACCTACACAAAGACCTCTTTAAAGTATGAAGAAGAAGGATGTTACTTTGAGGACTAAGGTTCGCCTGCCTCAAACCATGATCTTTCCATTTGCGTCCCATGCATGTGAACGTTGGACCAAAGAAGAATCGATGCAATTGAATTATGGTGCCGGCAAAGAACCTTGAAGGTACCTCGGCTTCCAAGAGAACAAAGAAACCTGTCCGGGGAGAAGTACAGCCAGAGTGCTCTCAAGCGGCAAGGATGGCAAACATATCGTCAGGAGAGACCAGTCCCAGGTGAAAGACCTCATGCTTGGCAGCGAACAAGAGGAAGGCCCTTGAGAGAGATTGACACAGTGGCTGCAACGATGGTGCAGGACTGGGCGAGTTTCGTTCTGTTGTCTATAGGATCGGAACCAATCTATGTGTCGGAACCAAGTGGACAGCATCTAACAATTACAGGAGGATATAAATTTGGGAGGGAAAAAAGAGGGCTCGTCTGAGATTTGAACCTGTGACCTCTTATACCCTAAGGGAGAAGCAGAACCCTAGATCAAAGAACACCCCCTCTCTCCCCCCCCCACACGCACGTGAGTCCCCCTGCTCACGGATTAACCTCAGGTCCCTCTCATTTCCCCAGTCCCCAGGATTTCGGATCGCAGCCAGGGGGGCGCCGGTCTAAGGCCAGAGGACAGGTTCAGGCGAGCAATACTGCCGCATCAGCATCAAGGTCTTGGGACTGCAACTTTGGGGTTCCCGCCCTTCTGGCACTCTGCGCCCCAGAAACCTGAGCCTCAGTAGGAAGGGAACACGCCCGCTCCGCTCCCCCTCTCCACCGCCCGGGCATGCCCGCAAAACTGGCGCCCCGCTGGGACAGGTCTTGAGACGTCCCAGGGTGGGGAGGGGGGTGGTGGCGGCGAGCAAGGCTGGCATAGTGGGAGGTGGTTGGGCGCTGATTCCTTTGAGTGGAGGTCCCAAGACCAAGCGGGGTCCTCCTGTCCCCGTCCATTAGACCCATCAGACCCTGTCTTCTACTTGCCACTCGGTCTGTGTCTCCCGGCGCACACCCTTTCTCGAGGTCCCCAATGTTTGGACCTAGCTGTGGCGTCCCCTCACTGTCCTTTATGCCGAAGTTCTGGAAAGTGGGGCAAGGGGCATATTGGATGAGTTGGGCAAAGGGTCTTCAGTTTCGCCACCCTTTGACCAGATTGCCACAGTTCCCTCTGGCACAGCAGCCACTGGGATCTTTAAAGAATTTGCCATTAGCAAGCGTTCTGCACTTGCCCGGCTAGCTCAGTCGGTAGAGCATGAGACTCTTAATCTCAGGGTCGTGGGTTCGAGCCCCACGTTGGGCGCAACTTTTGTCAAAGTCAGCAGTTCACCACCAACATCCACCTCTCAGTTCGATAAAAAAAAGTTCTACTGGGACACAGGGGGCAGTTCTTACAGACTAATCTGTTGATTGGCTGGACTTTGGGAGCTTGGTGGATAAGCGTTGACCTGTATGTCGCAACGTTGCGAGTTCAAAACCAGCAGCTCCTTTGGGAGAAGGATGGGCGTTTGGACTCCTTAAAGAGTTACAGTATTGGGTTATGCGGTCGATTCGTTGGCAGTGGTATTTTAAAAAATTGTTTGGCTTAAAATGACCCACAGGCTGAGTTCTGCTCCAGGACTGAAGGGGACCCGAGGAGCCTCATTTCCTTTTGCAGGAACAAGAGGACCAGCGCCGTCCCCAGCGAGGCACTAAGATTTCCTCCGTGCCGGCCCGCGTCTCTCCCCTGCTGCCCCGCCACAGCTGCCCCCACTGCCACAGCCCGAAGGCCCTGTCCTCCTAGGGATCAGTTGCTCCCCGCCTAGGTGACCTCTGGCTCAGGAAGGCACTTCATGCACCCCACTTGCTGTCCCCGCGCTGATGAGGCTGAGCGGTTCGACACGCTTCCTGCCTCTCTCTTTTCTTGCTGGGCTCCCTCGCGGGATGGGGTGGGTGGGTGGGGTGCCTCGCGGCTATGACCCCGGGTCTCCGTGCGCCGCTTGGCTCCGAGAAGGAATTCCAGCAGAATGAAGTTGAGCGTGTGGCGACCGGGATGGGAAAAGGAGGAGATCTTTTGTGTGGCTCGTTGGTCTAGGGGTATGATTCTCGCTTCGGGTGCGAGAGGTCCCGGGTTCAAATCCCGGACGAGCCCAGGGTGCGGTCTTTTTGGGTCACTTTTGCACCCTCCTGCCAAAATCATTTGACGCACGGGGACTTGGGGGTCTCAGAGTTCAGTCCTTGAAACGTCCGCTCTGTCTCCCCTCTGTGTCCAGTCTTGTTCGCGCCTGTCCAGCTCCTCTAGCGCCCAGTGACCTCAGGTGGACCCAGCCTGTCTGTCTCCTCTGCGGCGCAGAATGGACAACCAGAGGCGGATCTATGGGAGGGCAGGAATGGGACATGCCCTTGGCGCTCCTGAGGATTTTCCAGCTATGAGAGATCATTCAACAAATAACTATCACCAGCTACGAGAAATATTATTCAACAATAACTATCACCAGTTACGAGAGATCATTCAACAAATAAGTATCAGCAGCTACGAGAGATCATTCAACAAATAAGTATCAGCAGCTACGAGAGATCATTCAACAAATAAGTATCAGCAGCTACGAGATATCATTCAACAAGTAACTTGCCCATTTGGGAACTTCAAGGCCGATTGTGATCTTGCTCCGCTGCAGGTAGACGGAGAAGAAATGGGAAAGGATGGCTACTTGAAGTCCATCAGAGACCCGCTGAGATCTCTGAAAGCGGGAAAGGTGCAGCTGTGTGCGCCTGTCATTTTATGTAGCGCCATCTCGTGTTCATTGAAAGAAGAACACAACCTTGACTTGTATTTTGAACCGATGGGGTGGTAAAGCCAGGCGTTTTGGACAAGCGCTGTTTTCTGAAGCTCTTCCTATGAGGCCGGGTACTTCCATGCGCTGAGAAGGCTGCAACAAATGCTTTAGAACAAAACACCTCCCTGCCCTGCACCGGCCTCACAGTCGTGACTGTGGGTAAGCATACTATTACAGCCACTGGGTCAGTCCATCTCCTCGAGGGTCTTCCTCTTTATCGTTGCCCCTTGACTTTATACCAAGCTTGATGTCTTTCTCCACGGCTGGTCCCTCCTGATGACATGTCCAAAGGACGTGAGACAAAGCCTGTAAGGAGCAGTCAGTCTGTTTTTCCTCCAACACATATTGGTTTATTCTTCTGGCGGTCCAAAGTATATTTAATATTCTCTTAAAAATCATTTTATTGGGGGCCCATACAACTCTTATCACCATCCATCCATCCATCCATCCATCCATCCATCCATCCATCCATCCATCCATCCATCCATCCATCCATCCATTGAGTAAAGCACATTTGTACATTTGTTGCCATCATCATTCTCAAACATTTGCTTTCTACTTGAGGCCCTTGTATCAGTTCCTCATTTTTGTCCCTCCCTCCCCACCCCTCCTCCCTCATGAACTCTTTTTTTTGAACTCTTGATAATTTAGAAATTATTTTTATTTTTTTCATGTCTTACATTGTCTGACGTCTCCTTTCACCCACTTTTCTGCTGTGTGTTCCCCAGGGAGGAGGTTATATGTAGATCATTGTGACTGGTTCCCCCTTTCTCCCCCACTTACCTTTACCGTCCTTGTATCCTACTCTCATTATTGGTCCTGAGGGGTTTATCTGTCCTGGATTCTCTGTGCTTCCAGCTCTGATCTGTACCAGTGTACATCCTCTGGTCTAGCCAGATTTGTAAGGTAGAATTGGGATCATGCTAGTCAGGGGGTGGGAAGGAGGAGAGGAAGCATTAAAGAACTAGAGGAAAGTTGTATGCTTCATTGGCACCCTGACTGGCTCCTCTCCTCCCCGAGACCCTTCTATAAAGGGATGTCCATTGCCTATAGATGGGTTTTGGGTCCCCAATCTGTACACCCCTTCATTCACACTGATATGATTTTTTTGTCTTTGATGCTTGATACCTGATCTCATCGACACTTTGTGATCACACAGGCTGGTGTGCTTCTTCCATATTTAATATTCTTAACCAACGCCACACTAAAGCACCATTTCTGTGGCCAGACCCAAGAACCCGCTGAAGGTTATTGAAGCCAAGGCTGAACTCTGTTCCCAATGTTTTGGCATGGCCTCTGGGTCCATCAAATGTCTGAGATTCCAACTCAAAATCTCTGCCACTCTCAGTCCTAAAGAATTCGGACCAGCAATTTTGGAGGGTTCAATGACATAGCTCAAACTCAAGACTGCCTTCACGACCACCCACCAGGACTCTGGCTTTGTCTTAGAGAGCCAACAAAACAAAGTATTAAGAGTTTTCTTGTTATCTCAGTTAGTAGAGCATGAGTCTTTTGATTTCAGAGTTGTGGGTTTGAGCCCTGCTTTGGGTGCATGGTCAACCCCCAAGAGTCATAAAAACATCTGGTTTCCTGTTCTTTGAGGCATTTCTTCCCTTCTCTTCATATTTAAGACTACAACCTACCATGACTTGGTTTCTTTGTATGGTGTGAGGCAGGGCCTAACATTTAATTTTTTTGGAGTCAGGATTGCATATTTAAAAGACCGTTTCACAAACCAAGAAGGCAAATTCAAATGGTTCTATTTTTGGAAAGTTTTGTACCACAGTTTCCTTGTGTTAAAACCAAGTTAGTTTTATGATAAATTTGACATCCTGGAGTGTATAGATCCCCTTGACTTGTTTCAATTCTTGTTTGCATTTCTGTAAAGGAGGTCTGGTGTCACATGAGATTAAGTGTCCCAGGTTCAAACCCACCAGCCTCTCTATGGGAGAAAAGTGAGGCTGTCTGCTCTTTTGGAAACCCTAAGGAGAAGGCCGACTCTATTCTGCTGAGTCACTAAGAGTCAGAATCAACCTAATGACAGTGAGTTTGGTGGTTTCACTTGCCAGCATTAGATTCAGCTTGTCAATTCACACAAAAATAGCAACAAGGATTTTGATTTCATTCTTCTGTTGATCAGTTTAGAGTGATTCGACATTATTAAAAACATTGAATATTCCAACTAATGAACATGCTATATTCTTTTTAAGTTTTTAAAAAACTTATCACAGTAATGTCTTATATTTATTGCAGATAGGACTTGCACCTTTCATTATAATTTTTTCTGAGTACTTGATGTTTTGGATGCTAATATAAAAATGTTTGAGTATAATTTTCTATTTTTTTCAGATCTATGAAAAAGCAATTGATTCTGTCTGTTTGTTTGAACTTGGCATGGATTGGCTATTTACAGTAGTTTGTAAAAAATACATGATAACAACTGCATGAGGTTGTTTCTACATTTAATGCCGTGACAGACAGACATACCCATTTCACCTGCAAAAGTGCAGAAACACTAATACTGAGATACAGGTAACTAAAGGTACCAAAGCAACCATAACCAGGAGTCGTCGTCGTCGTCGTCACCATCATCACCACCACCACCATCATCATCATCACCATCATCATCATCACCATCATCATCACCTTCATCATCACCACCACCACCACCATCATCATCACCATCATCATCAAGATCATCTGGGCAAACAGCACACACATCTCGTCCCTTGTTGTTATGATTTGCACATATCCAGCTGCGTGAGGCATCCTTTATGCCTTTTTGCTGTCTCAGCCATTTGAAGCGAGGTTGCTCTGTAGATGCTCCTGACCTTGAGACCTAGGTTTCAAAGTCCGTCTTCCGGTTAATGACTGCTAATGCAGTTCCACGCCAAGCAGCTAGAACTGTGGATACAACTACGCCTTTGTGTATCCCAGCCAAGGAATGGATATTTTTTTTTCTTTAAAAAAATCATTTTATTGGGGCGCTCATACACTCGTATCACAACCCCTACATACATCAATTGTTTAAAGCACATTTGTACATTCATTCCCTCATCATTCTCAAAACATTTGCGTTCCAAGGAATGGATGATTTTGCAACGATGTGAAGAAAGACACCTTTTGTGGCTTCTCATCTATGAACCAGTTCCAGGCACCAGTAGCTGCGCTACAGTGTCCAGATACCACGATACGTATTCTCCATGGTCAGTAGCAGGTTGCAAACAATGAATATATTCAACCAGTCTTATCTCAAAAGCCTTGAGATCTTCTGACTGTTCTGGTGGTTCACTTCAGGAGATAGTTACGGTCATGGTCATGGCCTATGCCCCCACTGCATCACACCTCCCCAGCCTCTTCCTGGCCTCAGAGCCAACCAAAGCAATTGGTTTTTGTATTTCAATCTTGGATTCTGTCACCTTGGTATTCACTAATCACACCTGATCTGTGCAGCTTCCTACATATTCAAGTACATCATCTGGAAATATTAAAAATAAAAGGAAATATTAAAACTTTAAGTATTTTAAAGATGCTTAATCCTTATTTACACTTTGTAATTAATGTCCTTGCCCCTCATTGCTCTATTACAAGTGCAGTGATATTCTTATTTTGTTATAGAATTCAGGAGGGGGAGGAACTTTCAAAATTCTATCATGAAATAGAATATTATTGTCACCTAAAGCATAGCTACCATTTATCCATTAGCATTACTGTGTAACAAATATTCCTGTCTAGAGTCATAAAACCACTCTTATGTTCACAAAGTCTGTGGTTCAGGAGTTCAATGGGAGAATAGCAACAATTGAAGATTGGGGGCAGCTAGAGAACTGGAGTCCCTTTTATTTATTGATCCGTCATCTGACTGCGAGGAGTCAAAGTGCCACGGAGGTTCGTGGGAGTGGGTCGTATCGGTAGTTTTCCAATAGAGCTAAACCTTCACTCGAAAGTATTACTAAAACTATCAACCCAGTGACTCGACCTGCCAAGAATTCAGATGCCCACGCCAGTGGTCGAACTATGAGAACTGTCACATTGAAAGTGTCATAGTGAGTAGGCTCGTTGGTCTAGGGGTATGATTCTCGCTTTGGGTGCGAGAGGTCCCGGGTTCAAATCCCGGACGAGCCCTCCTTTTCCTTGATTGTTCATCGACCTGATACCTACAAGGTTAACAAGTGATCCAACATCTATGGCGAGGAGAGTTTTGGAGGACTGGTAGGGCTTGATTAAGGGCAATGTAACCGAGAGGAATTAAATGAAGGCTGAGCAAGATAGTGGGAGAAGAGGAAAGAACTTAGAAGGCAAAGGGCATTTATAGAGGTCATGGGAATGTACATATGTAAACATATTTATATATGACGATGGGGAAATAGATCTTTGTGCATATACTATAGGTTTAGTATTAAGGTATCAGATAGACATTGGGCCTGTACTCAAGTACTCCCTCAATGTAAAAACACGTTGTTCTATTAAACTGGCATTCTATGATGCTTACCTGGCCAACAGGATCGCTGAAGACAAAAGCGGGTGCATAAGCAAATGTGGTGAAGAAAGCTGATGGTGCCTGGCTATCAAAAGCTATAGCATCTGGCGTCTTAAATAAAGGCTTGAAGATAAACAAGTGTCCATCTAGCTGAGAAGCAACAAAGTCCACATGGAAGAAGGATACCAGCCTGTGTGATCATGAGGTGCCAAAGGGATCAGATATCAGGCATCAAAGAACAAAAAATCATATCATTGTGAGTGAGGGGGAGTGTGGAATGAGGACCCAAAGCCCATCTGTAGGCAACTGGACATCCCCTTATAGAAGAGTCTTGGGGAGGAGATGAGCCAGTCATGGGGCAGCATAACATCAATGAAACACACAGCTTTCCTTTAGTTCTTTAATGCTTCCTCCCTCCCACTATCATGATCCCAATTCTATCTTACAAATCGGGCTAGACCAGAGGATATACCCTAGTACAGATAGGAACTGGAAACGCAGGGAATCCAGGACAGATGAACCCCTCAGGACCAATAATGAGTGTAGCAATACCAGGAGGGTAAGGAGAAGGTGGGAGAGAAAGGGGGAACTGATCACAATGATCTACATATAAACCCCTCCCTAGGAGACGGACAACAGAAAAGTGGCTGAACGGAGATGTTGGACAGTGTAAGACATGACAAAATAATAATAGTTTTTAATTAGCAAGGGTTCGTGAGGGAGGAGGTGAGGTGAGGGAGGGGCAAAAATCAGGAGTTGATACCAAGGGTGCAAGTAGAAAGCAAATGTTTTGAGACATTTGTACGAAAGTCCTTGACACAATGGATGGATGGATGGTGATAAGAGTTCTATGAGACCCGAATTAAAAAAAAAAGTTATAGTCTCGGAAATGCACAGGGGCATTCTACCTGTCCTATAGGGTCATTATAAGTTACAACCAGAAGTTCGTTGGTAGTGAGTGGGGGTGGGGCGGGGGTTGGGGATCGTGGTCACGTGTTGGGTTGATCAGCTCCTGGAAACCACCACATGCTTTGCGGAGACAGACTACTCCTGGGGAGAGTTTTCCGTCTCAGAAACCCACAGGGACAATTTCACAACGCAGTTAGGGGTGTTAGGAGTCGGAATCGGATCGATGCAAGTGAATTCGGAGATTTGGGGTCTTAGTGAGACATTTTCACCTTTCCAATGGAAGGCGGCACTCCCAGAAGGTTGCAGGTTCCAGCTGCCAACCCCTGTCGGGGGTGGACGTGCTGTGCGGGAGCCTCTGGTAGCCGGGACCCGGCAATCTGACCACGGTCTGGGCCACACACCCATAGAATAAGGAAACAGGTTTATTCTGTGCGGGCTGGTTGGAAGCCCAAGGAGGATTGATCTTGGTGGGTTCCCGAGTCGAGACCACCTGGTCTGGATCCCAGGAGATGCGCCTCACCCTCGGGGAGACGCAGGAGAAGAAAGCTCTGTCGTCCCAGGGCAAGGGGACGGTGCGTCCTCACTGACCGCCTTTTGGTGATCGGAGGGCATTGGGCGGCCACATGGAAGGACAGAGCAGCTGTGGGTGTCCTGGATCTGTCCCTGATCCCTGGACCCGCAGACCGAGTTCTCAGTGGTCCCCTGCCCCGATGGCAGGTGCTGCTGTGTCCGTTGGGCACCTGATGGGGGAAGGGCATCACAGACCCGCTTCCGATACTAGGAATTTGGGGGCTGGACGCACTCCCTCCAGGGCCACAGCTACGGTCTCCACGCCTACCCTGCGCATCGGGAGGAATGGCTGCTGCTGCCCGCCTGGTTCACGTCTAGGCCCGGGACTCTAGCCTCATCTCCGTGGGGTTGAGTCCCTACGTGGGTAGCTCGTTTCTTAGTTTCGGCCTCACAAGGAGCGGGGTGCAGGGGTAGGGGCGTAGGGGTGCTGGGCTCACAAAACAGACGAGGTGGGAAGACGGCGGGATCCGTCACACTTTGGGGGAGGCCTTTCGCCGCCGGGGATTTGGAAGTTCATCTGCCCGCTGGGTCGGGAGCTCCCCGGAGTTTGTGTGCCCAGGGAGCTGGCGAATTTCTGTGAATTAACAGAAGGGCCAGCTTACGTGGCGCCGAGGGCACTGATGCCGCCCGCGGTCCGCCTTCCTGGGCGGGCCTGAGGCTGTCCGCGCGCGCAGTGGGGGGTGGGGGGGCCGGGCGGGCCGGGCACCCGGGCGCAGCGGCTGCCCACCGTTTGGGCGTCTCGCAGACGCGGGTGTGGGGCTCCCTCCGGGGATGTCCCAGTTCCTCCCAGGAGCCAATTCCCGAGTCTCCTCCCTCGGGCACTGGCCCCACCCGTCTCTTTCCAAGTGAAGCCATTCTCAAGGACCGTCTGAAGACAGAGCAGAGGGTGGCTCGTTGGTCTAGGGGTATGATTCTCGCTTAGGGTGCGAGAGGTCCCGGGTTCAAATCCCGGACGAGCCCTTTGTTTTTCTCATCCATCTTACTTTAAAGATTCTATTTGGTAATCTCACTTTTCAAATTTTGACCCCCCCCGGAAGTCACCCTGTATTTAAATAACAAATTATTATATATGACATTTTAATGTACAAACATTCATTTTATTAAAATATAAACGTGATATTTGTCTATCGTATACCTATGTATATAATAAATGATATGCATGTATATTATATATAATGGGAATCATCTAAAGGGACTGAGCTTCTTTTTAAAAGTCACCTGTTTGAGACCAGAGGATTGCTCACCTGGCTTTGGAACAGATGAAACACTGAGCAGGAGGCGGGCAGGGCGACTAGAGGAGCGGAAAGGAACCGCTCCAGCTTGGATAAGCAGGAAGGTGACGTCAGGATGCCGTTGGTGCTGGGGCAGAGCAGGGTCACGCGGAGCGATCTGCTCCCTCCACTTGTGGTTTTGCTTCAAGTCATATGCATTTCATCAAGGAGTCCTGGCAGAGGCCCAGGCTCCCACAGCATGCTCCGCCATGACACACGTGACAACTGAGCAGGACACACAGGGGCCTGGTTCAAAATGAGACCCGACCGGTGCAGTCAACCTCTAAGTGCGGCCTCTGCAACAGGGACAGCGGGTGGCCTGGTTGGCTGGGTGTCCAAGAGGTGAAAGATGTACCAAGAACCCATGTCTATTTATACCCTGAACAATGCCATCCTCAGTGACTCCACCAGTCACTAGAAACACCGGCAGCTCTATGTGCCTGGCTAGCTTAGGTGGGCATTGTATTCTACTGTCTTAAGATAGCCCTACTATGTCATAGTGAGTATGCCTACCTATATAGGATGGGCACGGGAGGCATGCCCGAGGAGAGAGCAGCAAGGCCAATGGTCCTGGGGAGACCTGGGAGGTGAGGGTGGTGGGGGAAGAGGGCGGTGAGCAGGCTGCACTATGGACAGGGGAACAACGGGTGTTGGAGTCAATAACAAGGAGGAGATAGGGATCCAACGGAGGGGGGTGTCAGAGAAACAGCAAACTAGTTAAGAGGAGGTACCAAGAGGCGGAAATAAGGGGAAAGTGAGAGTGGGGCAGGAAGAAGGTAAAAGGAAACAGAGGAAGGACCTAGGAAGCAAAGCAATGGATAGAGGTATAAACATAATGATGTACATATGCAAATACATTAATCCACAAAAATAGAGGTATTGACCTATATACATATATTTATATGGCAATACACTGAGGGAGGGAATGGGACTTTGGGCCTCTGCTCATACCCTCCCTTAATACAAGAACACTTTGTTTTAACAAATCTGCAGTCTGAGATATTCACCCTCTGGACATATTTGTTGAAGACAAAATGGGTGCATAGGCAAATGTGGTGAAGAGGTGGATGGTGCCCAGCTATTAAAAGATAGAGCATTTGGGGTCTTAAATGCTTGAAGTTACACAAGCCGCCATTCAGCAGGGAAGCAACAAGTCCACATGGAAGAAGCACACCACCGGTGTGATCATGAGGAGTCATTGGTACTGGGTCATAAGCATCAGAAGACACATAAAAAACAAAAACATATTGTTGAGAACGAGGGGTGCTGGAGAAGAGACCCAAAGCCCATCTGTAGACAATGGAACAATCTCCCCACAGAGGGCCCACAGGGAGGCGATGAGTCACCAGGGTGCAGTAAAGCATCAATGGAACACACTATATTCCTCTGGTTCCTTGAGGCTTCCTCACCCCCCACTACCATGACCCCAGTGCTGCGTCTCAATTCAGACTAGACCAGAACATGTACACGGGTATAGATAAGAGATGGGAGCTCACGACACAAAGAATCAGAAACAGGAGTGGGAAGAGTGATACCAAAAGGGTAGTGGGAGGAGGGAGAGAGGAAGGGAGAAAGGTGGAACCGATTGCAATGATGGACATATAACCTTACACCCCTCTACAGGGGGAAGAACAAGAGAAAACCTGGGGGAAGGGAGACAGCTGTCGGTGTGAGAGATGAAAACACTAACAATGCACAATCTATCAGGGTTATCAGGGTGGAGGGGAGGGGGAGGAGGAACAAAAGAAGCTGATACCAAGGGCTCAATAGAAAGTAAATGTCTAGAAAAGAATGAAGGCAACATACGTGCAAACATGCCTGATACAATCGATGTATGGATTGTGATAAGACTTGTATGAGTCCCCAATAAAGTGATTTTAAAGAAATGAAAAGTTATCATCACAAGAAAATAAAATGATGACCCGATAAGGAAGCCCGGCAACAGCAAGCACTACATGGAGGGTCCGAAGCCAAGGTCAGCATTTGGAGCTGACCAGCCCCTCGGTAAGGGAGGGAGCCTAAGCTCTCTGCTCCACTCCAGTAACTATCTGTGAATGGAACAAGCGATTCGACATGGGTTAAATCTTCTCCATCATAGCCAATCTGGGCAAACCATCAGAGAAGCTGCACTATGGGAAGATGAGTGCCGCTCCAGGATTGGAGGAAGGCTGATGAACAACCTGTGATATGCAGATGACACCACCTTGCTTGCTGAGAGTGAAGGGGACTTGAACTTCCCGGTGACGCTTCAGGATTGTAGCCTTCAGTGTGGATCACAACACAATGAAAAGAAGATCCATATCCACATGTGACCTCCTCCCTGGGAGATGGACGGCAGAGAAGGGGGGGAAGGGAGACTCCGGATGGGGCAAGATATGACAAAATAACAATCTATAAATTATCAAGGGATTGTGAGGGAGGGGGGAGCAGGGAGGAAGGGGGTAAAAAGAGGACCTGATGCAAAGGGCTTAAGTGGAGAGCAAATGCTTTGAAAATGATTAGGGCAAATAATGTACGGATGTGCTTTATACAATTGATGTATGTATATGTATGGATTGTGATAAGAGTTGTATGAGCCCCTAATAAAATGTAAAAAAAAAAAAGAAGATCCACATCCTCACAACAGGGCCAATATGCTAAATGGAGAAAACATTGAAGTTGTCAAGGATTTCATCTTGCATGGATTCTCAATGAAGGTTCATGGAAGCAGCGGTCAATAGAACCCACAACGCACGGCATTGGGTAAATACGTCTGCTGCACAAGATCTCTTTAAAGTGTTGAAAAGCAAGAACGCTACTTAATTTGTTTTGTTTTTTAAACCCAAACCATCCTATTTTCAGTGGCCACATATGCATGTGAAAGTTAAACAACGTGAAAGGACGACCGACTGAAGAAGAACGGGCGCGTTTGAATGGTGGGGCTGGGGAAGAACAGATCTGTCTAGGAAGCAGTACAGCCAGAGTGCTCGCAGAGGCAAAGCCGGCGAGACTTCTTCTCTCAGTATGTTTTGGACAGACCTTGGAAAAGGACATCATGCTTGGTGAAGTAGGACAATGAGAAAGAGGAAGGTCCTTAACGAGGTGGCTGTAACCTAGTGTCGGAAACCATGGCCTCGACCATAACCGTGACGGCGGGCTGGAGCAGGACGCGGCAGTGTTTCAGGTTGTTGCGCACAGGGTCGCTGTGAGTGGGAACCGACTTGAGGTCACCTAGCAACAACGACAACGATTTGGAGGCTCAGAAGCCCCCAGGGGCTGTTGTGTTCTAGAGGCTCGCCAGGTGTCAGAATCGACTCGATGGCAGTGAGTTTTGGTAGTAAGAGAGTCACTTAACACACTCCCCTACAGAGCTGCTTCTGTCACTTCCGTAGGAGTGGGTGTGGCCTTCCCCCAGAGGGCATGTTCCAGGGGCTCTTGTGGCTTCAAGACCCAGCATGCAATCCCTGCTGGAGGCAAGATGTCTTAGGGACAGAACTCCGGATAAACTGGCAAGGGACCGGGACAGTAACTCCGATTCTAGCATCTCAAAGAGGGTCCGAAAGCTGGACTCTCCGAACTCCGAGCGCCCCCTAAACTCATCTGGACACCTGTCCCCTCCCTGCACAAGAACTGGCTCTATGCCTGAAGGTTTAAGTAAGGAGACGTGGCTCGTTGGTCTAGGGGTATGATTCTCGCTTTGGGTGCGAGAGGTCCCGGGTTCAAATCCCGGACGAGCCCGGTTTTCTTTCCCTCAGTGATGTAGTTCTTGTGCGTTGGGTCGCCATGTACAAGAATGGGAGTTCCAAACTAGACCGGACTCGGAAGCAAACAGGAGCAGTTCTACCCTGTCCTTTCCTCATGGAGGGGGTAGAATTAAGACAAAGGCGCTGCTATCCAGGCATAGGAGGCTTAGCACTGAGCAGCTAGCCCACCAGCAGCTTCATGGGCGAAAGACTAGTCTTTTTTCTTCTTAAAAAATCATTTTATTGGGGCTCATACAGCTCTTATCACAATCCATACATCCATCAATTGTATAAGGCACATTTGTACATTCGTTACCGCATCATTCTCAAAACATTTGCTCTCCACGTAAGCCCCTGGGTAAGACAGTCTTTCTGTTCTGGTAGAAATTTGCAGCCTCACAAAACCACTGGGGCAGTTCTACTCTGTCCTATAGGGTCACTTTGAGCCGGAATTGACTCAGTGACAGTGAGTTTGGGGATACTTCGTGTTAATGAGACACTTTCACCTTTAGTGGAAGATGGGAAACCCAGAAAATTTCCAGTTGTGGCAATCCAGGGAGTTGGGAGCTCCTGACTCCTGGGACTAGCTTTTCTGCTCTGGTAATGAGACCCAAACATCACCATCAACAACAACACACAATCCTATCAGTTTCTGAGAGTCTTTATGGAACTAGCGAGCCCCTTCCCCTCCCCCAAAGAAAATCCCACCTTCCTCCCACAGAGCCACCATTGGTTTTGAACTGCTGATCTTGCAGATTGCAGCCTAATATACACCCACTATATCACCAGAGCTCCCAGTGATGGAGCCACTGATCAGAAATGTTAGGCAGTGTCAGTGGGATTCGAACCCACATCCCAAAGCTCTCAGCTGGGTTCCTAGGTGGTGGAGGTCATATATAATAAGCAAATAGGCTTGGTGGTAGTTACCTAATTTCATGTCAACTTGAAGATATATAACAGTGTAGGGGTGGAGTTTAGCTTGTCAATCAAGTCACAGCCTGCTGGTGACTCCTTGTAGGGGTGGCCTTCTCAGAAGGAGGGCCCTGGGAACCTCCCCTCTCTCTCTGTCACACGTTCCTGATGGCTGATCCTGGATTGCTGCCAGAGCCACTGCCATTGGATCCACATGTCTTTGCACCCACCATTCTGTGATCTTCCTGCATTCTGTATCATTGCCTGTGGCTGCGTGAGTCTGAAGAGGGACTTATGGACTAACATCGGACGCAGGGACTTGAGTTGGACTGGGCTGGGATGTTTTCCTGATATATAATTACTTCTTGATATAAAGTTCTCTCTTACACATATCTAAGTGTCGCAGGATTTGTTTCTCTAGTCAGCCTGGCCTTACACAGGCTTATTCTGCATAGGCTGGTATGTGTCCAGGGCACATCATCCTTGTAGGGGTTCCTGGACTGCCTGCTACATCTGGATGAGCCCTGTTTTTACTTCACAAGTCGAATTTTAGTGGAAAGAGAGGGAGGAGGTCACGTGTCTTCCTTAGTGGCCACAAATTGGCGTCCTGCGGGCTGTCCTGGGTCCTAGGAAATTCACCTGAGTCATGAGGGGACACAAGAGCCCAAAGGCCTGGCTTCAGAGGATGCAGGAGGAATCCTTCCTCATCTGCTGGATTTTTGGGGATCAGACAGCGCTGGCCACACTGAAGGGCCAAACTGCGGAGCTTAGCGTGAACCTGACCCCAATCCCTGGATTCATGGATCCATGCACCCACAGGCCCTTTCTTCAGCCCTTCCTACGTCTTGGGTGATGGGAGCAGCACTCTTAGCGAGGCACCTGGCATGGGGAGGGTATCATTGACCAGACCCTGATACTGGGACAGTTGATGGCTGGCCCCACTTCCTCCAGAGCCGCAGCTGCGGCTGTGGACCTTCCATGCGCTCGCCGGGGTACGGCTGGTACTGCCCGCCTGGCTCACTCTGGAGCTAGGGCCTCCTAACCTAATTCTCCGGGGTTAGAGACCCCACGTGGATAGTTCGTGTTTTGGTTTAGGCCTTGATGGAAAAAAAGAGGGCTGGGGGAGGCAGCAGTCCGCTTGGATAGTGGGGTGGGGTGGGGGAAAGACAGAGGGACTAGTCTTTGGACATCCGGGCTTGTGTCATAGATGCCGCCCACGGTCCTTCCTGAGGTCTGGGGTTGTCCCAGCGAGTTAGTGAAGGGGATGGGCTGGGGTCCAGGGCTCAAGGGCTACTTTGTGCCTCTCCCAGAGGTGGATGTGGGGCTCCTTTGGGCGTTCCACCTCTTTCCAGGGGTCAGGTCCCAACAATGACGACCTGCATCTTTTTTTTTTCCCCCAGAAGAGACCTCCCTCCCCCAACTCCCTCTCCCTCTCCCACCCACCCCCAAAAGCTCATTTGTTATTTAGCTACAGGATGGCTTCAGCAGGGTGGAGTTTGAAGAACTAGCTCTTTAAGGGTGAGAGGGAGAGATGGGTCGATTGCGTGGAAATGAAAATTGGAACGTGGGCCCTCTTGCACTCTAAGCAAGAACCCTAACCCTTAGACCAACAAACCACAGCACGAGGAGCTCCAGGCGGGTCGCTGTTACTCCCCCTGCCACCTCCCCATCCCACCCCCCGGTTCCTTGCTAGTCTTGGGCAGGGAAAGATGGGGACAGGACCGGACGAAGGAGACTCGGATCTGACAGTCGGGAGGAGCTGAGACGCCCGAGGGAGCCCCACACCCTCCTTTCGGAGACGGACGAAGTTGGGGCAGCCCCTGCGCCCTTGACTCCGGCCCACCCCCTCCACTGCGCGCTGGAACAGCCTCGGGTTTGATTAGGAAGGGGGACCGCGGGTCGGTGTCCTGGTCGGGGTCGCGAACGCGTTCAGGTTCAGGATATGCTCCGCTTTTCTGTCTTTTCTCATGGCCAAGGGTGACCCGATCCCGAAGAATACAGCGGATGCAGATGGACTGGTGTCGGCATCTGGAAAGCCTGCCCTTCCCTGTTCCAACAGCCTCGCCCCCGCCCCCGCCCCCAGTCAAACCAGAGGAATTTCCTGGGAGCCAGACCTGCCGGGAGCGCGATCCAAGTTCTGAGACCAGAAAGAAGCCCGAGTCGCTTCGCTCCCTCACTCCTTGGAATTCAGCTGAAATGCTATTTAAAATCCGAGCAGGGCTCGTCTGCTCTTGGCAGGGGGGGGGGGGGGCCTCCGGAACCTACGCGGGGATGATTCCCCAAGGGCGTGCACCCAACTGACACAGAAGCTAATTTCCTTACTCCGCGGGCGCACCTTTCGGACCTTGGCCTCATTACCAGGACAAGCCAGCTAGTACCAGCTGTCACAGGCTCCGTCCACCCGCCACCAACAGCTGAAACCTGGGTCTACGGCCTTGCACTCAGAAGGTGAAAACGTATCCAAAAATCTCCAACCTGGATTCTGACTCACAAACGACACCTGCCCATTTCTGAGGTGGTAAACTCGAACTGCCAAAAGAGCAAACAGGTCTGCCTTGGGAGAAGTATAGTCAGAATGCTTCTTTGAAGCAAAGACTAGGGACACTTCATCTCATATAATTCGGACGTGTTGTTAGGAGAGACCAGTCCCTGAAAGACATCTTACTTGGTAAAATAGAGGACCAGCACAAAAGAGGAAGGCCCCAAGGAGATGGACTGACACCCACCGTGGCTGCAAAAATGGGCTCAAACATAACAATTGTGAGGATGACCAGCACCCAGCAGGGTTTCCCTTCAGTTATATTTTGGGCGCTAAGTATGAGTCGGAACTGTATCAATGGCACCTAACAACAACAACAACAACAACAAATCTTACCAGCCTCAGCTTTCTTCCTGGAGCAGCTGGTGGTTCAAACTGCTGACCTCCTGGTTAGCAGCTCAGCGTGCAGCATTTTATGCTAGGAGGGAAGAAACTGGACCTTCTCTTGCCCAAAAGCAAGAGTCTTGAGAATAATGAGGGAAACGAATGTGTAAATGTGCTTTACACAATGGATGTATGTATGGATTGTGATAAGAGTTGTATGAGCCCCAAATAAAATGATTTTTAAAAAAAAGCAAGAATCACACTGCTAGACCAACAAGCTACACCAATAATTGCTTTTTTCCTGCCTGCAGGAAAGAGCCAGTCTTTGTGCTGGCAGCAGACAGGCACCCAGATAAGAATAGGGGGAACCCCGAGGGATTCCAACTTCGGGGTCCTCTCTGCATGTGGTGCAAGAAGTGGGGTGCTGTCCTCATACAGTGCCAGTGTCTCAGGGAGTTCTGTCCCCAGGGTATTCTGTCTCTGGGAGGAGGTGGGGTAGGGCTTGCATGCTGGGTCTGGGAGCCAGAACCCCTGAAAAACTCCCTCCTTGAGAAGGCCACACCCACGGGGTGCTATCCGTGCGACAGAAATAACTTTAGAGGTGCAGTGTGTAAATAGCCATCTTGCTACCAAGATTCAGTACCCAGTGCCCCTCAACAATGGGGTTTGGAGGCTCAGCTCAAAACCCACTGTATCACTACACTGTTGCCCCTTCATACCCCAAAAGCCACAATGGAGTTATATCCGATTCAGCGGGACTCATAGTCCCAGAGGCTACTGGGTAAAAATGTAACGCCCAACGTGGGGCTCGAACCCACGACCCTGAGATTAAGAGTCTCATGCTCTACCGACTGAGCTAGCCGGGCACTTGGAAACCATTTTGACATGGAGTCACTGGTGAGGTCACCTGAGCGTGGCGCTGCCCAGGGCATTAATCCAATGTGGGTCCCACAGATGAATGGTACAGCTTTAATCTTAACACCCAGGCAACCAGGCCACCAGCCCTGCCTACTGCAGACTGGAGAGGCTGTCTGACTCCAGACCAGAACCGAGTATCCTAAATCTTGTTTCACTCATTGTCACAGCCAGCCATGGGCAGAGCATGTGGCAGAAACCAGGGCCTCCCTCCTTTCTTTGTTGAAATGCAAACGACTTGGGGTAAGAAGACAGCTGGTGCGGGGAGGGGCCACATGCTTGTCCAAAGGCCTAGTCACTGCCTGAGAGCAAGGAGCTGGTGCTCACAGTGCCCACAGCAACCTTAGTCCCCATCATCCCCTCCACACACACAATTCAAACCCCCAAAGCTGATTTGTCCTGTTGCTGCTTTATCGAGAGAGAGAGAGAGAGAGAGAGAGAGAGAGAGAGAGAGAGAGAGAGAGAGAGAGAGAGAGAGAGAGAGAGAGAGAGAGAGAGAAGAGAGAGACCTCATGCCTGCTGGGGTTGGTTCTCCAAGTGATGGTCCAAGCTGTCCGGACCTCACTGAGGACACCCAACCCCCAATAAGCCTCCACTATGCAGTCTCCCAGGTTTCAGGATCTATGCCTTCGAGGTCTTTCCTCAGCCCCCTGGGCCTCCAACCTGGGCGCTATGGCTCAGGGGAACTGGATGTCCAGGACTGTCCTTGCCGCAGAGAGGAGAAATCGCGGGGGGGGGGGGTTGGGAAGGGGATGGGGATGACAAGTGGTGGAGAGCGCGGATTATCTCCCCCAGAGGGAACAATTGGACCCTCGCGGAGCCCTCCCGGGGCACCGTGAGAGAGAGGCTTCCCGACACACCTGCTCTCGGGACTGGGCCTCCCCCTCCCACAGCCCCACCGCGAACCTGATCGGGCCCGTCCTCCTTACTGCCCCTCTGCTGGTTCGTTTCCAGCATCCAGTCTCCCTGCCTGCTTCGCTCCTCGGCTTTGTTTGGAAGTCACTGTGGCTGGTCCCTACGCCTCCCCGCCCCCCCGCCCCGCATCCCGCTCTCTTCCTCTGAGATTCCCAAGGGAGGGCAGGTGAAGCAGGAGGCCCAGAAGGTTGATCGGTGTCTACAATGTCTACGATGTCTACGGGGCAGAAAGGGAGCACAGAGAAACCAGGGAGCCGGTGGAGGAGCCTAGAACACCGGGCTGGGGGTGTTGGTGTTGGTTTGAAAAGCTGACATACCTCCGTTGGTGGTATGACATATGACGCCCCACCCCCACCCTTCACAACACAAAATTCATTTTAAAAAACAAGCATCATACAATGCTC
Source organism: Tenrec ecaudatus (assembly GCF_050624435.1). Lineage (NCBI taxonomy): Eukaryota > Metazoa > Chordata > Mammalia > Afrosoricida > Tenrecidae > Tenrec > Tenrec ecaudatus. The sequence goes on along the minus strand of NC_134541.1, from coordinate 109,365,288 downwards.
AAATCATTTTCATTTCATTTTTAAGTTTGAAGCTTTTGTTTTCCGAGAATCATTGATGAATTTTAGTTTTTTAAAAGAATTTTGTTCTTTTGGCGTGTGTTTAGTTCATTATGTGTTGAATTATTTTTCAATTGTATTTCAGTCAAGTTCGACAGCAGTCGCTCAGCTTTGGTCCGCTCCGCGCCAGGCGCCTCCGTCGCTTACCTGACCAAGCTTCGCTTCTGTTTCTGCTGACTTGACTTGTGGTCTGTTCTGTCCGTTTAGACTCCCTGCCTTTTATCTTGGTTTGAAAGTGACGGTGGACCGTCTGGTCTCATACAGGTGATTTTTATTTTTAAAAGACTCGATATTTCCATAAGAATTTCAACTTTTTTTTTGAGTGACCCGACCCACCCTGTCTTTTTAAGAAGTTCATCATTTTGAAAAAAAGTTAATATGCTAGTTTAGCTACAGAGTGGACCCAAGGGGCTCGAAGTTATGAATTAGATCTCTGAATAGAATTCGCAAGGGCTGTGGGAGTTGGGAAAACGAAGGGCTCGTCCGGGATTTGAACCCGGGACCTCTCGCACCCTAAGCGAGAATCATACCCCTAGACCAACGAGCCACACCACACGTACTTCCAAGGGTCTCCTTGTGGCCTTTTAGATCTTGGGTGGTACCGATGGAGTCATTACAAGAAGGAGACTCAGGATCTGACGCCGGGGAGGAGCTGGGACGCCCAAGGGAGCCCCACACCCGCCTCTCCGAGACGCACAAAGTGGGCAGCCCTTGAGCCCAGGACCCGAGCCCGCCCTTCCACTGCGCGCTGGCACAACCTCCGGCCCGCCCAGGAAGGCGGACCGCGGGCGGCATCAGAGCGCCTCGGCGCCACGTAGACCAGCCTTTCAGTCACTTCCCGGACATTCGCGAAGCCCCGAGCGTGCTGTGGACACAACCCCACCCCGACTAGTCCCTCCCGCGTCTCTGAGCCCGCTGCCCGACCTTCTGTCTTAGTAAGGTTGAAACCCAGACAGGAGCCGCACCCCCGCACCCCCCTTTGGAGCTCGAACACAGGAGATTGAGGTTAGGAGGCCTGGGCTCCAGGGGTGAGCCAGGCGAGCGGAGCCAGCCATGCCCTCCGGCGCGCAGGGATGGCCTGGCCACCAGAGCTGCAGCCCGGAGGAAGTGGGCGAAGCCATCAACTGTCCCAATACCAGGGGCCGGTCAGTGGTGCCCTCCCCACACCCGATGACAAGTTGAGACTGCTGTTCCAGCTACGCAGGCCCTGGGGAGGGCTGCGGACACGGCCTGCCTGTCCAGGGGTGCAGGAGTTAGGGGTCTAAATCAGGTTCAGCTCACATGGTCTGATCGTGATCCCCAAGAATCCAGTGGGTGAGGATGGAGTGGTCCCACACCCTCTGAAACCGGACCTTCCGCCTCCTCCCAGCGACTCCGGCGAATTTCCTGGGACCATGGAAGGAAGACCAGTGGCCTCGCTCTCTCTGTTTCAGCTACAAGGAGAAAGCAAGTAAAAGCAGGGCTGGTCCCGACCGCAGGTGGCCCTCAGGAACCTGGATAAGCCTATTTGTTTATTTTAAATGACCTTTCGGGCCCAGGATCCCAGCACAGGTCTATGGGCTGTGGGCTGGCCTCTTCACCAGGCAGGTGCCCTAGGCTCAGGTATCAGGGGCTTTGGACCGGAGGGGGGCGTCCCCAGCAGTTGTGGCAGCTGGAAGAGTCATCTTCTGGGTCTCCTGTCTTCCACGGAAGAGGTGAAAACGTCTCACTGAAACAAAATACCTCCAAACACATGGCTTCCTCGTTTTTGTTGACTCAAAATGACCCTATAGACAGAACTGCCCCTGTGGGTTTCCTAGGCTGTACATTTCTACCGGGGGTAGGGGTGGGGTGGGGAGAAAGCCACATCTTTCTCCCATGAAGCAAATGGGCTGAAACCACGCGCTGTGCGGTTAGCAGCAGTGCGTAGCCTCCTAGGTCAGGACAAACTCAGCTGCTAAACCCAAACCTAAACCCAAATTCACTGCCATCGAGTCAGTTCTGCACTCCTGGCAACCCTGTAGGATAGTGGGTTTGGATAGGCCTAGGATAGGCCTCGCCTGGAAAGTTTCTAGGACTGCAAGTCTTTATTGCTGTTGCTACTGATCTGACTCACAGCGACGTGTGCACAGCAGAAGGAAACACTGCTGGGGACCCTGCGCCATCCTCACAGTGGCTCTTATGTCTGGGCCTACTGTTGCAGCCACTGTGTTCATCCATCTCCTTGAGGGTTTTCCTTACTTTTTGATGCCCCTTTTTATTTTAACCAAGCATGATGTCATTCTCATGGGACTAGTTATTGTTGGGGTGAGGGGGTCCCCAACACTCGAATGGGTCTTCAGGAGCGAGTTTGCGATGATCAAAAATGATAGAGACAGATAGACAGACATCAAGGCACAGGGGCTCCTCGTCCCATGTCAGGACTGAGGAAGTGAATGCATTTTCCAAGGGGGCTTACAGATCTTTCAAAGGGATGCACACACACAGCTAACATATTCAAGAGGTGACATCAGTGGGTAACATAATAAACAAGCAATAAACAACTAGGTCACCATTGACCTAGTGCTAGTTGTCCTCAAAGGTCTCTGAGCCCTCTCCAGAGGCAGTAATCTCTGATCAGCAAGAGATGTCGAAACAGAGTTTGCTACATTTTGCAGTGCATTGGCCGTAGACCCTGATTTCTCTTATCTACAGAAAACTCAGGCATAGCAAGTAGCCAGACACAGGTATGAGACATCTTTTTTGTAGCCCCCTTATGACAGTTCCTTTATTGGGGTGGGTTATTGGAGGTACTGTGTCCAGTCATGAGACTGTGTATTAAGATTTTTTCATATCTCATAACCGTGAAGATCTTCTCCCACTGGAGTTTGCTTTCCAGACCTCTAGAGGATTTAGCTGCATTACATTTTCATCCAGTCCCTCAGTTTAGCACATGTCCAAAGTACACGAGAGATGTCTCACCATTCTTGTCTCTAAGGGCATTCTGACGGTACCTCCCCCAATATAGTTTGTGTATTCTTTTTGGCAGTCCACAGTATTGTCAATATTCTTCTGCAGCACCATAATTGAAACACAAAGATTCTTCTTTGGTCTTCCTTATTCAATGTTCAACTTTCACATGCATGTTGGACAATTGAAAATATCAAAATTTGAGTCAGGGCACACACCTCAGTCCTCAAAGTAACCTCCTTGCTTTTCAACACTTTAAAGAAGTCTCGGGGAGCAGATACACCCAACGCAATGCTTCATTTAATCTTTTGACTGCGGCTTCCATGAGAATTGATTATGGATCCAGGCAAGGTGAAGTAATTAACAACTTCAATCTATTCTGATGATCATGTTGTCACCTATTCATTCAGTTGTGAAGATTTTGGTCTTGACATTGAGTTGTAATCCACACTGAAGGCTGAAATTCTTGATCTTCATCAAGCGCATGCTTCGATTCCTCCTCACTTTCAACAAGCAAAGTTGTGTCATTTGGTTGTGAATAAGCTTTCCTCCAATCTTGATGCTGCCTTTTCCTTCGTATACTCCAGCTTCTCGGATTATCTGCTCAGCATACAGTTTGAGTAAGTATGGTGAGGGGATACAACCCGGACACACACCTTTCCTGATTTTCAACGATGCAGGAGTCCCTTGATTTGTTCACCCAACTGGTACTTGATCCAGGTACACATTCTGCATAGCCACAATGAAGCTTTCTGGAATTCCCATTCGTCTACAGGCTATCCATAGTTTATTATAGCTCACACAGTCAAATGCCTTTGAGTAGTCAACAAAACACAAGTAAGCATCTTTCTGGTATTTTCTGCTTTGAATCAAGATCCGTCTGATGTCAGCAAAGGATCTCAGTAAAGCAACTCCCAAGGTTGACACGTCATCTTAGGAGTGAGGGGGTTCAGGAGCCTGTCCTGCTGATGTATGGGCTTGCTGGCTATCTGATCAAGGGTCCAAGCTGCCCAGACCTCATAGAGCCTCCGCCACCCAGCGGCACTCAGGTTTCAGGATGCTAATCTTCAAGCGTCTTCTCTCTCCGTGCCCCACCAACTCCCACTCCTGCCTCCAGCCTGGACTGGAGAACACCTGGGTCCTCTGGCACCCACCCTGTGAGACCAGAGCCTCAGATCAACAAGGCGTCCACTGCTGTTATTTCACTGTTTGGATCGGTCCTTTTGCGGAGCTAGTGTCCCCCCCCCCCCCCCCCGAGTTCCTTGCCTGGGAGTCTCTGGAAAGTGGTCTGGCTCCCTGCTAGAGCAAAGGAGACGCCCCTCCAGGTGGGCGCTGGAATTCAGCATCTAGGTATAACGCTCGCCTGCGGCCCTGGGCGCGGGGACTTCTTCCTGATCTGGGGCAGGGCCTAGAGGAGCCCAGGAGGGTTCTGAAAAGAAGGGAAGGGGCTACAGAAGCCTTTTTCAGGTTCCCCAGGGGCCAGCTCCCTAACTGATCAGCTCTGATCTCCTTGGCTTAGGCCTTCTTCAGGCGAAGGACGCCCTTACGGTGATGAGTCTTATTGCAAGACGTGGGTGTTTCTGACTCGAAAGGACTCGCCTTTTCTCCCTCCGCGCTGCTCACCGCCAGGACCAGATTGGGCAAGCACTCTGGCAGCAGGACTCCAATGAAAATGTTTACAAGCGTCCACAGCAGCTCTTTAAACAAACAAACAAGCCGGAAACTTTAAAACAACGGACGAGTTGTCCCTTACAGGGACAATGTAAACCTCGGGGCCTGGGGCAGTTGTTAGTTTGTGCATCAGAATCCAGGTTGGAGAATTCAGGAGATGTTTTCCCCTTTTCAGCGCCAGACGGGAGACCCAGAGAGGGCAGGTTCCGACTGCCACAGCTGTGGGCGGGGCGCAGGTGACAGCTGGGACTAGCTCACATAACGAGGCAATGAGACCACGGTCCTGAAAGGCGAGGCGGTGAGAGTGGGAGGGGAACCTATGGGATTAGGAACGAGGGTTCTTCTGCGCCCGCTGGGCGGAGGCCCAGGACAGTTCATCCTCGTGCGGGTCCCCGCGGTCCGCCAGCCAAGTGCAGACCAGCCCTCCTCGGATCTTAAATCGCTTTTCAGCTGGACGCCAGGGAGCCAGGTGACTTCGTTCGGGTCGCAGTACTTGAATCGCATACCCGCTGGTCTAGGTCCTAGGACGTTCACCTGAGTTGGCAGATGTGTGTGTGTGTGTGTGTGTGTGTACAACCAGATCATCCGCACCCGCCCGATTCTTTGCGATCCAATCACCCTTGGCAATGCAGGACAGGAAGGTAGAACGTGCCTTTCACCTAACTCCAACCCTAATCTCTGGACTCCGGGCCCCGCGGGCCCCATCTGCAGCCCTCCCCATGACTTGGTGGCGGGAGCAGCGGTGTCAACTAGGCGCCCAGAGTGGAGAGGGCATTTCAGTGACCCGCTCTTGGCACGGGACAAGGAGGCGGCTCCGGTTGCCGGAGTTGCCCTGTGCGCTCAAGGGCAAGGGTTATGTTGCGCCCCTGCCTCACCCGTAGGGAAGCTCAGTTCTGCAGGTTCGACCCTCCACGGGGGCAGCTAGCGTTTTGATTTTGGCCTTGCGAAGGGGTTGGGGTGGGGGTGGGAGAGGCGGGGTCTTTGGGCTCAGAGAAGATGGAGGGACCGGTCACAAGGTGAGGGAGGCCTTTCCGAGCTGGCAGGGTCCTAGGGATTTCGGTCCGCAGTCCAGAGTCGCCCGAGTCTTTGGAGGTTCGTCTTCAGGCTGAGCTGGGACTTCTTCCAGTTGTATTCCCAACAGCGCGCTTGCGGTTGCGAGGAATAAAAGTGACCCAAGGGCCGGTCTACGTGGCGCCGAGGCGCAAAGATGCAGCCAGCAGTCTGCCTTCCTGGGCTGGCGCGAGATTGTCCCAGCGCGCAGTGGAGGGGGCGGGTCGGGGCTGGGGCACAAGGGCTGCTTCTACTTTACGCGGGACTTAGGCATCGTGGCTCCCCCCGGGTGTTAGATTTCAAGTCTAGTCCTCCCGGCGTCGCTTCCGGTCAACTCCAAGTACAGTTGGTCTCAAGGACCCATCTGACGGCACCTAACAAGTGGCTCGTTGGTCTAGGGGTATGATTCTCGCTTAGGGTGCGAGAGGTCCCGGGTTCAAATCCCGGACGAGCCCTTCCTTTTCCCCCCAAACAGTCCATCCAACCCTTCTGCTTTGAAGGATTCTTATTGGATATCTAATTCTTCAACTCGACAGCGAAGTAACAAAGTGAAAACAAAACCAAAAAGTGTGTTTTTGGAGGGTCAGAGCTCCTTTACAAATCCGCAAGGTCAGCAGGCTGAACTAGGCAGTTCCGCGGGAGGAAGACCGGCTTTCTGCTCCGGTGAAGAGTTACAGTCTTGGAAACTCCTGTCCTCTTGGGTCGCTCATAATTGGCACCGACTCCATGGTAGTGAGTTTCTTTGTATTGGATGAGACCAGACAGTCCACCTTGACTTTCAAACAAAGGTGAGTAGGCAAACAGGCAGGGTGTCTAGACAGACGGAAACGTCCAACCTGAGCAGACACAGGAGGGGGACGAGGATCAGCACTTTCGGGACACTGTGCACTGCAGGCCAAAGCCACTGAGAATCTATTGAAGGGGTTACTTAAATTGCGACGACAACACAATAAAATATTTTAAAAAGAATTGAGCACACACAAAAAATGAGTAGCTGATACCAACGGCTCAAGTAGAGAGCAAATGTTTTGGGAATGATGATGGTAACAGATGTACAGATGTGCTTGACACAATGGATGTATGGATGCATTGTGATAAACATTGTACGAGCCCCCAATAAAATGATTCAAAAGAATATGAGGTGGTTGAAAATACAAAGAGAGAGAGAGAGAGAGAGAGAGAGAGAGAGAGAGAGAGAGAGAGAGAGAGAGATGAACACAATAATAAATGAAGATTGAATATAACCAAACAAAAAAGCTTCGAGCTCTTTTGGTTTAAAAAGCTGACTCTCATGTCATTGGAGGTCACCCTCTGGCAGTTGCGTTCTGTTTTTCCGTTTTTTGATATATGAAACCCAGGATTGATGAGCAAGGGTTTCCGGGGAGGGAGGACTTAGTGATGGAGGGGGAGGGAGGGGTGAAAGGTAGACGTCATGGAGTCCATGTAGAAAAAGAATGTTTGGAAACTGGTAGCAATTGACGTGATTGAACTATGGAATGATATGATACATATTAATATAGTATATTAATATAAGATATTAGTAAAAACAATACAAAAGAAAAAGCTGTTACTGACGCTTTAAAAATCTAATTGGGGAGGGAGGGGAAAAAGAAGAATTGATACCAAGGGCTCAAGTAGAAAGAAAATGTTTTGAAAATGATGATGGCAACAAATGTACAAATGTGCTTGATACAATTGTATGGATTGTTATGAGAGTTGGAAGAGCTCCCAATTAAATGCTTTATATGTATAAAAAAATCCAACTTGGAATAAAAAAAATTTAATTCGGAAGAAAACATCTAACTGGGTCCCTGTCACCGGAGCGCATGCGGAGTCCTATCCCCTGGGTGAGGTGCTCGAACGCGGAGGGAGAAAGACGGAAGCCTTTCTAGTTCAATGACGTGGTGGTTATGTGTCTGGCGGCAGTTCTAAATCAACAGCGGCTCCGTGGGAGAAGGTTGAGGCTCATTACTAACAGTAAGAGTTACAATCTCAGAAAGTCGCAGGGACAATTCTACTCTGCCCTATAGGGTCCCTAAGAGTCGGAATCGACTAGATGGCAGTGAGGTTTAAAAAAAAATTGTTTTTTTTCTGGTTCAATAGGACCCATGCGATCTAATTAGACTCGTCACCATCTGGGAGCCGTTCCAATCTCAGTCCAGGACCCAGAAGGGGCTGGAATCTTGGGCAGCTGGGAAGGGCCTTTCTCTCGTAGGCCCCTCCTTTCTTGTCGGCTCCCTTTTGGGGCCCTCATGGAACTTCTTGCCGCCCCTGCCTTGGTTAGGGAAGGCAACAGGGCTGCGGGTGCTCACGCTGCCCCATAACCAGGATGCCGCCTTTCAGCACCCACCTGGAGGGGCGTTTCCACGCTAACCTGCCCTTCTGCTGTGTGTGGGCCTCGGATCGCCTTCCAGAGTCTAAACGGACACAGAGACCCCTGACACGGAACCCCTGTCTAAAGCGGTGGGGAGCAAGGGCTTGGTGGTGGTGGTGGTGGTGGATGGTGAGGTGGGGGGTGGAGGGGTGTCCTCTGTGATATCTCAGCATTCTGACCACCATGAATTCTGGCTCAGAGAGCCAGTTAAGTCCCTGCGACAGCAGGATAGCCCCCAGGCCCTGGGACGATATAAAGCTGGGACAGCGAGGCCCCTGCCAGTCCTAGGGCTGGAGAAGAACAACCGACGCTTGGAGGCCGGGGTGGGGTGGGGTCGGGCGCCCGGGGACAGAGCTGAGCCTGGGACACCGTGGGCTCCGTGGGGTTCGGGATGAGAGTCGCGCTTAGGACAGTTGGTGTCTCTCGAGTTGTCTTTGTATTTCAAGTCGCCCGTGGCACGCTGAGCCCACGGCCAGCTGCGAACACACGTATGACACGCCGCTGGAGGAAGGAGGGCCTGGTCTGGAGGCCGAATCAGCCAGTTCCAGTCCGGACTCCTTCGTAGCAGGGACAATGGCCTGGAGGTTGGGTGTTGAAGAGATGAAAAGCCGAGCTGTCCCTGAGACCCACATCGGAATCATTCCCCAAGTTATGTCACCCTCAAGTGACATCACCAGTGAGTAAATACTTTCTAGGAAGAGCGTGTGCCCGGCTAGCTCAGTCGGTAGAGCATGAGACTCTTAATCTCAGGGTCGTGGGTTCGAGCCCCACGTTGGGCGTTGTATTTTACACGGCAAACAATGGTGGCATAGTGGCAACAAGTTGGCTTGCGATTCTCAATGTCTCCAGTTCGAAACCAGCAATCATTCTACCAAAGAGAGTGACCTTCTTGGAAACTCACAAAGCGTCTAGTTTATAGAGCTACTCTGAGTCGCCATGGATTCGATGTCCTTTCCTGTTTTTGAGTTGAAGAGGATTCTGGTGGAGCCCTGTTGACGTAGAGTTCCGTGGTTATTGTCAGTGAGCAGTTCGAATTCACCAGTCACTCCGAGAGAGGAAAGAGGCATTTTGCTCCGGTAAAGACTTCCAGCTTCGGAAACTGTCCCGGGGAGAGTCCTACACTATCCTGAGGGTGTCTAGGAGTCAGAATTGACCGATGGCAGGGTTTCGTGGATTCCCTTGATCCAGCAGGGGCGATAGTAAGCAACAGTTGGTGTGCCAGGTTGCTCTGGAAGAAGGAGGGCCTGGTCTGGAGGCCGAACCAGCCAGTTCGAGTGCGGCCTCCTCCGTAGCAGGGACAACGGGTGGCCTGGCTGGGTGGGCGTTGAAGAGATGAAAAGCCGAGCTGTCCCTGAGACTCACATCGGAATTATTCCCCAAGTTATGTCACGCTCAAGTGACATGACGAGTGACTAGATACTTACAAGAAAGTTCATGTGCCCGGCTAGCTCAGTCGGTAGAGCATGAGACTCTTAATCTCAGGGTCGTGGGTTCGAGCCCCACGTTGGGCGCAATATTTTACATGGCAAACCTTGGTGTTCGCAGGGCTTACGAGTTGGGCTCTGATCTTCTAGGTCGCAGGTTCGAAACCACAAGCATTCTACATGAGAGCTTCACCCTCTTGGAAACCCAAAGGGCGTCAAGGTTATAGAGCTACTATGAGGCTCTGTTTTTGAGTTTAAGAGGTTCCAAGTGGAACTCTGTTGGCATAGAGTTCTGTAGGTGTGGTCAGGTCAGCAGTTGGAATCCCTAAGTCACTTGGAGAGAGGAAAGAGGCTTTTTGCTCCGGTAAAGACTTTCAGCCTCGGAAACTGTCCCGGGGAGAGTCCTACACTATCCTGAGGGTCGCTAGGAGTCAGAATTGACCGATGGCAGGGTTTCGTGGATTCCCTTGATCGATCAGGGGCGACAGAAAGCAACAGTTGATGTGGCAGGTTGCTCTAGGGCAGAGGTTCTCAATTTGTGAGTGGCGGCCCCTTTGGGAGGTCGAACGACCCTTTCACAGGGCCACCAGATTCCTAACACTAGCAAAATGATAGCTATGACGTCGCAACGAAAATAATTTTATGTTTGGGTGTCACGACAACATGAGGAACGGTATTCAAGGGTGGTGGCATTAGGAAGGTTGAGAACCTCTGCTCTAGGGATATGGCACTCACCTAGAATGTGAGAAATCTTGGGTGGGAATTCCAGACAAATCCTTGGGTTTTCACCAAATAATTTCTGTTCATAAAGATGTGATCAAGGTCAGCACCACACATAGTTGTCAGGTTCTTGCATAACTTAATTGGTAGAGCATGGAGTTTTAAGTTCCAGGCTTGTGGGTTTGGGCACACACCATGTAAAGTGTTTTACCTTCTATAAGTCCGTTTTCCATGAACTAGAGCTACTCTTTTGCTGAAAGAGACACAGAATGCAGGGTGTTTAAAACAAACAAATGGATCCCACAAGAATCGAGAACTACAGACCGATATCCCTAATGAACATTGATGCAAAAATCCTTAACAAAATACTAGCCAACAGAATACAAAAGTATATAAAACAAATAATTCACCATGACCAAGTGGGATTCATACCAGGGATGCAGGGATGGTTCAACATACGAAAGACCATTAGTATTATTCGTCACATTGACATGAAAAAGTATAAGAATCACATGATAATATCAATAGACGCAGAAAAAGCATTCGACAACATCCAACACCAATTCCTGTTTAAGACACTAGCGAAAATAGGAATGGAAGGAAAGTTCCTCAAGACAATACAAGCTATATATGAAAAACCAACAACCAACGTGGTAGTCAATGGAGAAAAGACTAACACAATCCCACTGAAAAAGGGGACCAGACAAGGATGCCCCTTGTCTCCACTCCTATTTAATATCGTGCTGGAGGTTTTAGCTAACAGCATAAGGCAAAGAAGTGACATCAAAGGTATTCGTCTGGGGAAGGAAGAGGTGAAACTATCGTTATTTGCAGATGATATGATTTTATATATGGAAAATCCCAAAAGTTCCACAAGGGGAGTCCTGGAAGCAATAGAAGAGTTTGGCAGAGTGGCAGGATACAAGATCAACAAACAGAAGTCCATCGGACTGTTATACACATCAGATAAGACCACAGAACAAGAGATCAAAAAGGTGGTACCCTTCACAATAGCCAAACACAAACTGAAATATCTAGGGATACACTTGACTGAAAAAACAAAAGATCTATATAGGGAAAACTATAGAACACTATTACAAGAAACCAAGAGCGACCTCAACAAATGGAAGAATATTCCATGCTCTTGGATTGGGAGACTTAATATAGTTAAGATGTCAGTTCTGCCAAAGGCACTATATAAGTTTAATGCTATCCCGATACAATTACCATCATCTTTCTTCAAAGAAATGGAAAAACTGATTACCAACTTCATATGGAGAGGGAAAAAGCCCAGAATTAGCAGAGAACTCCTCAAGAAGAAGGACACCGTGGGAGGGCTTGCTTTACCTGACTTTGGCACATACTATACAGCCACAGTTCTCAAAACTGCATGGTATTGGTACAATGACAGATACTCAGACCAATGGAAAAGAACTGAAAACCCAGAAATAAAAGCATCAGCATACACACAGCTGATCTTTGACAAGGGCCCCAAAAAGATCAAATGGGAAGCAGATGCCCTCTTTAACAAGTGGTGCTGGAAAAAATGGATATCAACATGCAGAAAAATGAAGCAAGACCCTTATCTCACTGCATGCACAAGAATAAACTCAAGGTGGATCACAGACCTTGAAGTTAAACCCCAAACTATTAGGGCCATCAATGAGGGAATTGGGACCAACTTGAGAACTTTGGCACAGGGAATACACAGGCTATCAGAAATAGGGAAGGACACAAACACAGAGGAGGCACATATCGACAAATGGGATATACTGAAGATAAAACACTTGTGTACATCTAAAGAATTCACCAAGAGAGTAATAAGAGAGTCCACAGACTGGGAAAACATCTTTAGCAATGACACATCAGACAAAGGCCTTATTACTAAAATCTACAGTACTCTGCTAGCTTCCAAAAAGAAAAAAACCAATAGCCCACTTGAAAGGTGGGCAAAGGACTTAAACAGAAGTTTCACAGGGGCAGAAATCCGAATGGCCAACAAACATATGAGAAAATGTTCCCGATCTTTAGCCAGAAGAGAAATGCAAATTAAAACAACAATGAGGTACCACCTGACACCCTCAAAGGTAGCCCAATTCAAAAAATCAGAAAGCAACAAGTGTTGGAGGGGCTGTGGGGAGACAGGAACTCTCATCCACTGCTGGTGGGACTGTAAGTACGTACAGCCACTATGGAAATCAATCTGGCGATACCTAAAACAGATGGAAATAGAGTTACCATATGACCCAGCAATCCCCCTACTGGGCATATACCCAGAAGAGGCAAGAAACAAACCAAGACCAGACATCTGTGCTCCAATGTTCATTGCGGCACAGTTCACAATTGCAAGGAGTTGGAAGCAACCCAAATTTCCATCAACTGACGATTGGATTAAAAAACTGTGGTATATACATACAATGGAATACTACGCATCACTAAAAAGCAGTGATGAACGTATGAGGCACATAGCGGCATGGGAAGAACTGGAGGAAATCATGCTAAGCGAAGTAAGTCAGGCACAAAAGGACAAGTACAACATGAGTCCGCTGAGGTAAGAATTAAAAAATTTTTTTAAAAAAAAAAGCAAAAGTGGCATAGGGAAAAAAGCTACAGTATACAAACATTTTAGGGGGGAAGACGGTGTAGTATGGAAGAGACCAGACCAAAACCAGGGATGTACATGGTAGACAATGGTGGAGGAGGTGGGGAAAGGAAAACAAAATGATGAATACAAGGAAGAAAAGGGTAGTGGGGTCATGGGGCATTAATCCACCCAAGGGGAGGGTATTGTTTATATCTCCACAGGGAAAGTGGGACCAGACATTAACCCAGTGTCGCAAGGTGTGAATGCAATATCCCGGCGTGGAGGAGGGAACCGGTGGAGAGGTCTGGGAGGCTGGCTCCAGCACCATAAATTAAGTGGATTCCTGCCCCTCCCCCAAAAAGAATTTGTTCCAAAGGACGACATTGACTCTGCAGCTCTGGGAGATGGACATATTTGATCAGAGCACACAGGAGCAGATGAAGGGGCAGGAGGAGAGAGTGGAGCACAGCCTGGCCCACCAGGCCGTGATGATGATGTTCCTGAGTAGAGCAGCCAGTCCACAGAGAGAACAACATGGCTGGCCCCACTATGAGACATGATGCCCCTCAGTGACTAAGGGCGATACAGGGGACAGCACCGGAGACACAGTGTGGGAATTGCACCTGACCTGATCCCACCACACCGAGGCAAATCACTGGGGGAGTGCAGCGGAACAGCAAGGGAATGGAGTGGAAAGGTCCCCAGGGAATGCTGAAAGTGGACTTTGGGGCCAGGGCGTGGTGCCCCAACAGAATGGACTGGAAAACGCTCCTAAGGGCCAGCAAACGATCCCTGAACTAACTACAAGCTTTTCTCTTGTGAACTGTTTTGTTCTGTTCTTTGTCAGTGGTTTGTTTTTGTTGTTTTGTTGTCTGGTTGTATACTGTTGCTTTGTTTTCCTCTGTCTAGTTTTCGTGCATGTTAGTGACTCCACAGGTCTGTCTGAATAGGACAGGCTGGATGAACTATCTGGATGAAAAACAACGGGACCGACAGTTCCGGGGGGACTTGGGGTGGGGGGTAGGGGAGGTAAGGAAGTGGTGTTAACAAACCCAGGGACAAGGGAAAAACATGGGACCCCAAATGGTAGAGAAGGGGGAGTGGCAGGCCTGGTGGGAAATGATCAAGGGTAAGGTTGCTTAGAGAAGAGGTATACTCTAGCCCAGGTGGCGATGAAGCATGGTAGTAGGGCAGGAGGAAAGTCAAGGGAGATGGAGGAAAGAGCTAGGAGACAAAGGGCATTCATGGAGGTCTAGACATAGACATGTACATGCAAATATATATAGGAGGATGGGGAAATAGATCTATGTGTCTATATTTATAGGTCAAGTATTAAGGTGGCGGAAGGACCTTGGGCCTCTACTCAAAAACTCCCTCAATGCATGAATACCTTCTTTTATTAAATTGGAACTCTATGATGCTCACTCTCCCGACACAACGGCTGGAGCCAAAGTGGGTGAACAAGTAAATGTGGTGAAGAAAGCTGATGGTGCCCGGCTATCAAAAGAGATAGTGACTGGGGTCTTAAAGGCCTGAAGATAAACAAGCGGCCATCTAGCTCAGAAGCAACAAAGTCCACATGGAAGAACACACCAGCCTGTGTGATCGAGTGGTCCCAAAGGGATCAGTTACCAGGCATCAAAGAACAAAAAATCATATCATTGACTGCACACCTCCATGATAGGATCGCTGAAGACAAATGGGTGCATAAGCAAATGTGGTGAAGAAAGCTGATGGTGCCCGGCTATCAAAAGAGATAGTGTCTGGGGTCTTAAAGGCTTGAAGGTGAACAAGCGGCCATCTAGCTCAGAAGCAAATAAGCCCACATGAAAGAAGCACACTGGCCAGTGCGATCACGAGGTGCCCAAGGGACCAGGTATAAGGCATCATGCAAAAAAAAAAAAAGATATAAGTGTGTGTATGTATGTGTATATGTATATATGTATGTGTATATATGTATATATATATCATATTAAATGAAGGGGGAAGTGCAGAGTGGAGACCCAAGGCCCAAGTGTTGACCAATGGAGATCCCCTCATAGAGGGGTTTAGGAGAGGAGATGGGTTAATTAGGGTGTGAGGTAGCATCGATGAAGAACACAGCTTTCCCCCAGATCCTGGATGCTTCCACCCCCCAACTACCATGATCCGAATTCTACCTTGCAGGGCTGGATAGGACAGAGGCTGTACACTGGTGCATATGAGGGTTGGAGGTACAGGGAATCCAGGGTGGATGATACCTTCAGGACCAAGGGTGTGAGGGACGATGCTGGGAGAGTGGAGGGTGAGTGGGTTGGAAAGGGGGAACTGATTACAAGGATCCACATGTGACCTCTTCCCTGGGAGAGGGACAGCAGAGAAAGGGGGAAGGGAGACTCCGGATAGGGCAAAATATGAGAAAATAACGATGTATAAATTACCAAGGGCATATGAGGGAGGGGGGAAAGGGGAGGGAGGGGTGAAAAAAAAGAGGACCTGATGCAAGGGGCTTAAGTGGAGAGCAAATGCCTTGAGAATGATTGGGGCAGGGAATGTATGGATGTGCTTTATACAATTGATGTATGTATATGTATGGATTGTGGTAAGAGTTGTATGAGTCCCTAATAAAATGTAAAAGAAGAAAAGAGAAAAAAATGATTAGGGCAAAGACTGTACAGATGTGCTTTATACAATTGATGTATGTATATGTATGAACTGTGAAAAGAATTGTATGAGCCCCTATAAATTGTTAAAATAAAAAAAAACAAGAAAAAACAAAAACAAATGGTTCTCAAATCCTCTCGTGGGACAGACAGCTCCATCCCTGATGTTCAAAGTCCACTGATTTGGGTGCCAGTTCACCATGACTCATTCTAACTCTGGTGAAGTGTCTATGACTCCTCCATTGACCCCAACTATATGGTCTACACATTCCATGGCAAATTCAATGGCACCATCAAGGCTGAGAACGAAAGGGTGTCATCAGTGGGATACCCATCTCTGTCGTCCAGAGCTGCCAGCATCCAGTGCGGGTAAAGCTGATATGAAGTGCGGGTATGCTGCACAGTCCACTGCTGTCTTCCCAACCAGACGGGCTGGGGTTCCCTTGAAGGAGGATGCCAGAAGGGTGGTCATCGCTGTTATCCTGCTGATACACCAATGCTTGGGAAGTGCATGAATTGGGAGAAGTATGGCAACTCCCTCAAGGTGGTCAGCAATGCTTTTACACCACCAATTGCATGGACATCCCTTTTATCAAGGTCACCGTGACACCTTTGCTATTGTGGAGAGACTCATAACCACTGTCCATGCCATCATTGCCACCCAGAAGACTGTGAAAGGTGCAAAGGCTGTAGGTGTGCCCAGGACATCATCCCTAAACCTACTGGAGCTGCCAAAGCTACCTCGGATCTGAATGGGAAGCTCACTGGCAAGACCTTCCGATGTCCCCACTCCTGATGTGGGGTTGTGGATCTGATGTTCTATCTGGAGAAACGTGCCAAAGACAATGAGATCAGGAAGGTGGTGAAGCAGGTATCTGCTGGTTTCCTAAAGAAAGTCCACTGTGGTCCAGGTTTTCTTTTGGGACTTCAACAGTGACACAGAGTTAATTAGTTCATTGTGCCAAACTGGCCAATAAAGACATGAGTGGTTAATTGAAGGGTGGAGGAATAAATGACTGGGTGAGCCTGGCCTTTCTTGTTCTTGAGTCTCTTGTTTTCTGATGGTGGGACCAGAGTGCAGTTGTATTAGCCCGTTCCCTGCATTAGCTGGCAAGGCTCACTTCCTGCAAGACATCCCTTAGGAGAAGCCACATGTACCTATCCCGATGCAGCCCTGGGTGCTGGAGCAGCCCTGTGGAGACCCCTGCAAGGGCTGAAATGCTTACACAACAGAGATGAGGTAGCAATAATTTATAAATTATCAAGTGTTAATCAGGGAGTGAGGAGTGGGGAGAAGGGGGAAAGCTGAGGAGCAGTTGCCAGGGGCTTAGGTGGAGCGCAATTATTTTGAGAATGATGAGGGCAATGAATGTACAAATGTGCTTCACACAATCGATGTGTTTATGGATTGTGATCAGAATTGTATGATCCCGTAATAAAGTGATATATATAAAACAATAACAACAAAACAAAGCACAAAAAATAGATGTCATTATTCTGCAGTTCAATGTTAAAGAGCTGACTGGTTATTCTCTCCACCCTAAGCGTTCCTTCCCCAGTCCTGTCTTACCCTCCTCATGGAGCGACTCTAAGGGATCATGGTAACACATGCCAACTTAAGGACATCTCATAATGACCAAGGTCACACAATTCTCTCATGATTTTTTGTAATTAGCATCATGACCCCTGGCCCGCCCCCTTCCCTCCACCCCCTGGTCCCACACTTTGAGGAAGAATGAATAAATCTTGCTGCCTGATAGTATGCTTGGTGGATATCTGAGGGTTCATTGTTAATCCCGAGGCTGTTATCTTGAGTTACTGGGCATATATAAGTGACATTTACATATTATGAACAATCAGAAAGTAATTATTCTTTTTTTCTTCTTTAGGTCCTTGTAGATCCAAAACTGATATTAAAGTCCTGTCTTCCTAGTTATGTAATTCTTCGGAGACTAGTTATAGGAACATTCTGATGTCCAGAGGACAATGTTTCCCCCTGAAGAATACAACCACTTCTTCTGGCCTAGTTTGCATGGCATTTATGTGTAATTATTTATTATTACCACGTCAGGAAAGCAAACTTTACAAGGCAGACCTTTGTAGACACATTAAAGCCCAGCCTTGCTTTGAACTACAGAGGGAAATTCTTGAAGTGTGATGTGATATCTGATGGACTCAGGACTTCTCTGTTCTTCATTGCTGTCCTTGTTCTACCAATTTGGAAACGGACACTTTAAGAGTTCCTATCTCTACTTCGTTTGCCCAAACACTAAAATATTGAAGATAAGAGCTTGTCATCTGGTCCCTTATAAAAATGGTTATTGACATACAAACAATATATATCCAGAGCACAGGTGATTGCACAAAGAGAGAAGGATATACAGGTAATTGATATCCTTAACCTTCACCCAGCGGACATCGTCCCGGCCCAGTTCTCTGATGAGGTGAGGACTCATGGAGGGCTTAACACAAATTTACTTCAGTTAGTCTTTGTGATTCTACAAGGGCAAAGATAATTATCCTTTCTATACCTGGTGAACTGTTGTGATTTGGTTGCTGTGATAGGTAGGTTTATTGTGCCAACCTGGCCAATAAGAACATGGGGGATCCATAAGGTCGCAATTTGATTGGAGGGCAAGGAGACTAATGGCTCTGCGAGCCCCACCTCCCTGGCTCTTGCTCACTGGTGATCGGACCAGGGCTGAGCCTGGGACACCGTGGTCTCCGTGGGGTTCGGCATGCGAGTCGCCTTTAGGACAGTTGGTGTCGCTCGAGTTGTCTTTGTATTTCAAGTCGCTTGCGGCACGCTTTGCCCACGGCCAGCTGCGACGATACCCGTGACAGCGGAGCTGGAGGAAGGAGGGCCTGGTCTCGAGGCCGAACCAGCCAGTTCGAGTGCGGACTCCTCCGTAGCAGGGACAACGGGTGGCATGGCTGGCTGGACGTTGAAGAGATGTAAAGCCGCGCTGTCCCTGAGATTCACATCGGAATCATTCCCCAAGTTATGTCACGCTCAGGTGACATGACGAGTGACTAGATACTTACTGTGATGGATATGTGCCCGGCTAGCTCAGTCGGTAGAGCATGAGACTCTTAATCTCAGGGTCGTGGGTTCGAGCCCCACGTTGTGCGCAGTATTTTACATGGCAAACCTTGGTGTCCGTAGTGCATTCGAGGTTGCCTCTGATCCTCTAGGTGCAAGTTCGATACCACAATCATTCTACATGTGAGCTTCACCCTCTTGGAAACCCAAAGGGCGTCAAGGTTATAGAGCTACTATGAGGCTCTGTTTTTGAGTTTAAGAGGTTCCAAGTGGAACTCTGTCGGCATAGAGTTCTGTAGGTGTGGACAGGTCAGCAGTTGGAATCCCTCAGCCACTCTGAGAGAGGAAAGAGGCTTTTTGCTCCGGTAAAGAATTCAGCCTCGGAAACTGTCCGGGGGAGAGTTCTACACTATGCTGAGGGTCCCTAGGTTTCAGAATTGACCGATGGCAGGGTTTCGTGAATTCCCTTGATCTATCAGGGGCTACAGAAAGCAACAGTTGGATTACAAGGATCCACATGTGATCTCCTCCCTGGGAGAGGGACGGCAGAGAAGGGGGGGAAGGGAGACTCCGGATAGGGCAAGATATGACAAAATAATTATGTATAAATTACCAAGGGCACATGAGGGAGGGGGGAGCGGGGAGGGAGGGGAAAAATAAAAGAGGACCTGACGCAAAGGGCTTAAGTGGAGAGCAAATGCCTTGAGAATGATTGGGGCAGGGAATGTATGGATGTGCTTTATACAATTGATGTATGTACATGTGTGGATTGTGATAAGAGTTGTATGAGTCCCTAATAAAATGTAAAGAAAGAAAAGGAAAAAAAAAGAAAATGATTAGGGCAAGGAATGTACAGATGTGCTTTATACAATTGATGTATGTATATGTATGGATTGTGATAAGAGTTGTATGAGCCCCTAATAAAACGTTAAAAAGAAAAAAAAAAGAATATTAAAAAAAATGAAAGCAACAGTTGGTGTGGCAGGTTGCTCTCGGGCAGAGGTTCTCAACCTGTGGGTCGCGATCCCTTTGGGGGGGGGGTGGAACGACCCTTTCACAGGGGCCACCGGATTCCTAACACTAGCAAAATGACAGTTATGACGTAGCTCCCAAAATAATTTTATGGTTGAGGGGGTGTCATCACAACATGAGGAATTGCATTAAAGGGTGGTGGCATTAGAAAGGTTGAGAACCACTGGTCTAGGGATATGGTTCTTGCCTAGGATGTGACAAGTCTAGGGTTGGAATTCCAGACAAATCCTTGGGTTTTCACCAAATAATTTCTGTTCATAAAGATCTGATCAAGGTCAGCACCACACATAGTTGTCAGGTTCCTGGATAACTTAATTGGTAGAGCATGGAGTTTTATGTTCCAGGCTTGTGGGATTGAGCACACACCATTTAAGTGTTTTACCTTCTATAGGTCTGTTTTCCATGAACTAGAGCTACTCTTTTGCTGAAAGAGACACAGAATGCAGGGTGTTTAAAACAAACAAATGGCTCTCAAATCCTCTCGTGGGACAGACAGCTCCATCCCTGATGTTCAAAGTCCACTGATTTGGGTGCCAGTTCACCATGACTCATTCTAACTCTGGTGAAGTGTCTGTGACTCCTCCATTGACCCCAACTATATGGTCTACATTCATGACAAGTTCAATGGTACCATCAAGGCTGAGAACGAAAGGGTGTCATCAGTGGGATACCCATCTCTGTCGTCCAGAGCTGCCAGCATCCAGTGCGGGTAAAGCTGATATGAAGTGCGGGTATGCTGCACAGTCCACTGCTGTCTTCCCAACCAGACGGGCTGGGGTTCCCTTGAAGGAGGATGCCAGAAGGGTGGTCATCGCTGCCCCTCCTGCTGAGATGCCCATGCTTGGGAAGTGCATGAATTAGGAGAAGTACGGCAACTCCCTCACGGTGATCAGCAATGATTTTGCACCACCAATTGCATGGACATCCCTTTTGTCAAGGTCACCGTGACACCTTTGCTATTGTGGAGAGACTCATAACCACTGTCCATGCCATCATTGCCACCCAGAAGACTGTGAAAGGTGCAAAGGCTGTAGGTGTGCCCAGGACATCATCCCTAAACCTACTGGAGCTGCCAAAGCTACCTCGGATCTGAATGGGAAGCTCACTGGCAAGACCTTCCGATGTCCCCACTCCTGATGTGGGGTTGTGGATCTGATGTTCTATCTGGAGAAACGTGCCAAAGACAATGAGATCAGGAAGGTGGTGAAGCAGGTATCTGCTGGTTTCCTAAAGAAAGTCCACTGTGGTCCAGGTTTTCTTTTGGGACTTCAACAGTGACACAGAGTTAATTAGTTCATTGTGCCAAACTGGCCAATAAAGACATGAGTGGTTAATTGAAGGGTGGAGGAATAAATGACTGGGTGAGCCTGGCCTTTCTTGTTCTTGAGTCTCTTGTTTTCTGATGGTGGGACCAGAATGCAGTTGCATTAGCCCGTTCCCTGCATTAGCTGGCAAGGCTCACTTCCTGCAAGACATCACTTAGGAGAAGCCACATGTACCTATCCCGATGCAGCCCTGGGTGCTGGAGCAGCCCTGTGGAGACCCCTGCAAGGGCTGAAATGCTTACACAACAGAGATGAGGTAGCAATAATTTATAAATTATCAAGTGTTAATCAGGGAGTGAGGAGTGGGGAGAAGGGGGAAAAGCCGAGGAGCAGTTGCCAGGGGCTTAGGTGGAGAGCAAATGTTTTGAGAATGATGAGGGCAATGAATGTACAAATGTGCTTCACACAATCGATGTGTGTATAGGTTGTGATCAGAATTGTATGATCCCATAATAAAGTGATATATATAAAACAATAACAACAAAACAAAGCACAAAAAATAGATGTCATTATTCTGCAGTTCAATGTTAAAGAGCTGACTGGTTATTCTCTCCACCCTAAGCGTTCCTTCCCCAGTCCTGTCTTACCCTCCTCATGGAGCGACTCTAAGGGATCATGGTAACACATGCCAACTTAAGGATATCTCATAAAGACCAAGGTCACACAATTCTCTCATGATTTTTTGTAATTAGCATCCTGACCCCTGGCCTGCCCCCTTTCCTCCACCCCCTGGTCCCACACTTTGAGGAAGAATGAATAAATCTTGCTGCCTGATAGTATGCTTGGTGGATATCTGAGGGCTCGTTGTTAATCCCGAGGCTGTTATCTTGAGTTACTGGGCATATGTAAGTGACATTTACATATTAGGAACAAGCAGAAAGTAATTGTTCTTTTTTCTTCTTTAGGTCCTTGTAGATCCAAAACTGATATTAAAGTCCTGTCTTCCTAGTTATGTAATTCTTCGGAGACTAGTTATAGGAACATTCTGATGTCCAGAGGACAATGTTTCCCCCTGAAGAATACAACCACTAGCTCTGACATACTTTGCCTGGCATTTATGTGTAATTATTTATTATTACCACATCAGGAAAGCAAACTTTACAAGGCAGACCTTTGTAGACACATTAAAGCCGGATCTTGCCTTGAACTACAGAGGTAAATTCTTGAAGTGTGATGTGATATCTGATGGACTCAGGACTTCTCTGTTCTTCATTGCTGTCCTTGTTCTACCAATTTGGAAACGGACACTTTAAGAGTTCCTATCTCTACTTCGTTTGCCCAAACACTAAAATATTGAAGATAAGAGCTTGTCATCTGGTCCCTTATAAAAATGGTTATTGACATACAAACAATATATATCCAGAGCACAGGTGATTGCACAAAGAGAGAAGGATATACAGGTAATTGATATCCTTAACCTTCACCCAGCGGACATCGTCCCGGCCCAGTTCTCTGATGAGGTGAGGACTCATGGAGGGCTTAACACAAATTTACTTCAGTTAGTCTTTGTGATTCTACAAGGGCAAAGATAATTATCCTTTCTATACCTGGTGAACTGTTGTGATTTGGTTGCTGTGATAGGTAGGTTTATTGTGCCAACCTGGCCAATAAGAACATGGGGGATCCATAAGGTCGCAATTTGATTGGAGGGCAAGGAGACTAATGGCTCTGCGAGCCCCACCTCCCTGGCTCTTGCTCACTGGTGATCGGACCAGGGCTGAGCCTGGGACACCGTGGTCTCCGTGGGGTTCGGCATGCGAGTCGCCTTTAGGACAGTTGGTGTCGCTCGAGTTGTCTTTGTATTTCAAGTCGCTTGCGGCACGCTTTGCCCACGGCCAGCTGCGACGATACCCGTGACAGCGGAGCTGGAGGAAGGAGGGCCTGGTCTCGAGGCCGAACCAGCCAGTTCGAGTGCGGACTCCTCCGTAGCAGGGACAACGGGTGGCATGGCTGGCTGGACGTTGAAGAGATGTAAAGCCGCGCTGTCCCTGAGATTCACATCGGAATCATTCCCCAAGTTATGTCACGCTCAGGTGACATGACGAGTGACTAGATACTTACTGTGATGGATATGTGCCCGGCTAGCTCAGTCGGTAGAGCATGAGACTCTTAATCTCAGGGTCGTGGGTTCGAGCCCCACGTTGTGCGCAGTATTTTACATGGCAAACCTTGGTGTCCGTAGTGCATTCGAGGTTGCCTCTGATCCTCTAGGTGCAAGTTCGATACCACAATCATTCTACATGTGAGCTTCACCCTCTTGGAAACCCAAAGGGCGTCAAGGTTATAGAGCTACTATGAGGCTCTGTTTTTGAGTTTAAGAGGTTCCAAGTGGAACTCTGTCGGCATAGAGTTCTGTAGGTGTGGACAGGTCAGCAGTTGGAATCCCTCAGCCACTCTGAGAGAGGAAAGAGGCTTTTTGCTCCGGTAAAGAATTCAGCCTCGGAAACTGTCCGGGGGAGAGTTCTACACTATGCTGAGGGTCCCTAGGTTTCAGAATTGACCGATGGCAGGGTTTCGTGAATTCCCTTGATCTATCAGGGGCTACAGAAAGCAACAGTTGGATTACAAGGATCCACATGTGATCTCCTCCCTGGGAGAGGGACGGCAGAGAAGGGGGGGAAGGGAGACTCCGGATAGGGCAAGATATGACAAAATAATTATGTATAAATTACCAAGGGCACATGAGGGAGGGGGGAGCGGGGAGGGAGGGGAAAAATAAAAGAGGACCTGACGCAAAGGGCTTAAGTGGAGAGCAAATGCCTTGAGAATGATTGGGGCAGGGAATGTATGGATGTGCTTTATACAATTGATGTATGTACATGTGTGGATTGTGATAAGAGTTGTATGAGTCCCTAATAAAATGTAAAGAAAGAAAAGGAAAAAAAAAGAAAATGATTAGGGCAAGGAATGTACAGATGTGCTTTATACAATTGATGTATGTATATGTATGGATTGTGATAAGAGTTGTATGAGCCCCTAATAAAACGTTAAAAAGAAAAAAAAAAGAATATTAAAAAAAATGAAAGCAACAGTTGGTGTGGCAGGTTGCTCTCGGGCAGAGGTTCTCAACCTGTGGGTCGCGATCCCTTTGGGGGGGGGGGGTGGAACGACCCTTTCACAGGGGCCACCGGATTCCTAACACTAGCAAAATGACAGTTATGACGTAGCTCCCAAAATAATTTTATGGTTGAGGGGGTGTCATCACAACATGAGGAATTGCATTAAAGGGTGGTGGCATTAGAAAGGTTGAGAACCACTGGTCTAGGGATATGGTTCTTGCCTAGGATGTGACAAGTCTAGGGTTGGAATTCCAGACAAATCCTTGGGTTTTCACCAAATAATTTCTGTTCATAAAGATCTGATCAAGGTCAGCACCACACATAGTTGTCAGGTTCCTGGATAACTTAATTGGTAGAGCATGGAGTTTTATGTTCCAGGCTTGTGGGATTGAGCACACACCATTTAAGTGTTTTACCTTCTATAGGTCTGTTTTCCATGAACTAGAGCTACTCTTTTGCTGAAAGAGACACAGAATGCAGGGTGTTTAAAACAAACAAATGGCTCTCAAATCCTCTCGTGGGACAGACAGCTCCATCCCTGATGTTCAAAGTCCACTGATTTGGGTGCCAGTTCACCATGACTCATTCTAACTCTAGTGAAGTGTCTGTGACTCCTCCATTGACCCCAACTATATGGTCTACATTCATGACAAGTTCAATGGTACCATCAAGGCTGAGAACGAAAGGGTGTCATCAGTGGGATACCCATCTCTGTCGTCCAGAGCTGCCAGCATCCAGTGCGGGTAAAGCTGATATGAAGTGCGGGTATGCTGCACAGTCCACTGCTGTCTTCCCAACCAGACGGGCTGGGGTTCCCTTGAAGGAGGATGCCAGAAGGGTGGTCATCGCTGCCCCTCCTGCTGAGATGCCCATGCTTGGGAAGTGCATGAATTAGGAGAAGTACGGCAACTCCCTCACGGTGATCAGCAATGATTTTGCACCACCAATTGCATGGACATCCCTTTTGTCAAGGTCACCGTGACACCTTTGCTATTGTGGAGAGACTCATAACCACTGTCCATGCCATCATTGCCACCCAGAAGACTGTGAAAGGTGCAAAGGCTGTAGGTGTGCCCAGGACATCATCCCTAAACCTACTGGAGCTGCCAAAGCTACCTCGGATCTGAATGGGAAGCTCACTGGCAAGACCTTCCGATGTCCCCACTCCTGATGTGGGGTTGTGGATCTGATGTTCTATCTGGAGAAACGTGCCAAAGACAATGAGATCAGGAAGGTGGTGAAGCAGGTATCTGCTGGTTTCCTAAAGAAAGTCCACTGTGGTCCAGGTTTTCTTTTGGGACTTCAACAGTGACACAGAGTTAATTAGTTCATTGTGCCAAACTGGCCAATAAAGACATGAGTGGTTAATTGAAGGGTGGAGGAATAAATGACTGGGTGAGCCTGGCCTTTCTTGTTCTTGAGTCTCTTGTTTTCTGATGGTGGGACCAGAATGCAGTTGCATTAGCCCGTTCCCTGCATTAGCTGGCAAGGCTCACTTCCTGCAAGACATCCCTTAGGAGAAGCCACATGTACCTATCCCGATGCAGCCCTGGGTGCTGGAGCAGCCCTGTGGAGACCCCTGCAAGGGCTGAAATGCTTACACAACAGAGATGAGGTAGCAATAATTTATAAATTATCAAGTGTTAATCAGGGAGTGAGGAGTGGGGAGAAGGGGGAAAGCCGAGGAGCAGTTGCCAGGGGCTTAGGTGGAGAGCAAATGTTTTGAGAATGATGAGGGCAATGAATGTACAAATGTGCTTCACACAATCGATGTGTGTATAGGTTGTGATCAGAATTGTATGATCCCATAATAAAGTGATATATATAAAACAATAACAACAAAACAAAGCACAAAAAATAGATGTCATTATTCTGCAGTTCAATGTTAAAGAGCTGACTGGTTATTCTCTCCACCCTAAGCGTTCCTTCCCCAGTCCTGTCTTACCCTCCTCATGGAGCGACTCTAAGGGATCATGGTAACACATGCCAACTTAAGGATATCTCATAAAGACCAAGGTCACACAATTCTCTCATGATTTTTTGTAATTAGCATCCTGACCCCTGGCCTGCCCCCTTTCCTCCACCCCCTGGTCCCACACTTTGAGGAAGAATGAATAAATCTTGCTGCCTGATAGTATGCTTGGTGGATATCTGAGGGCTCGTTGTTAATCCCGAGGCTGTTATCTTGAGTTACTGGGCATATATAAGTGACATTTACATATTAGGAACAAGCAGAAAGTAATTGTTCTTTTTTCTTCTTTAGGTCCTTGTAGATCCAAAACTGATATTAAAGTCCTGTCTTCCTAGTTATGTAATTCTTCGGAGACTAGTTATAGGAACATTCTGATGTCCAGAGGACAATGTTTCCCCCTGAAGAATACAACCACTAGCTCTGACATACTTTGCCTGGCATTTATGTGTAATTATTTATTATTACCACATCAGGAAAGCAAACTTTACAAGGCAGACCTTTGTAGACACATTAAAGCCGGATCTTGCCTTGAACTACAGAGGTAAATTCTTGAAGTGTGATGTGATATCTGATGGACTCAGGACTTCTCTGTTCTTCATTGCTGTCCTTGTTCTACCAATTTGGAAACGGACACTTTAAGAGTTCCTATCTCTACTTCGTTTGCCCAAACACTAAAATATTGAAGATAAGAGCTTGTCATCTGGTCCCTTATAAAAATGGTTATTGACATACAAACAATATATATCCAGAGCACAGGTGATTGCACAAAGAGAGAAGGATATACAGGTAATTGATATCCTTAACCTTCACCCAGCGGACATCGTCCCGGCCCAGTTCTCTGATGAGGTGAGGACTCATGGAGGGCTTAACACAAATTTACTTCAGTTAGTCTTTGTGATTCTACAAGGGCAAAGATAATTATCCTTTCTATACCTGGTGAACTGTTGTGATTTGGTTGCTGTGATAGGTAGGTTTATTGTGCCAACCTGGCCAATAAGAACATGGGGGATCCATAAGGTCGCAATTTGATTGGAGGGCAAGGAGACTAATGGCTCTGCGAGCCCCACCTCCCTGGCTCTTGCTCACTGGTGATCGGACCAGGGCTGAGCCTGGGACACCGTGGTCTCCGTGGGGTTCGGCATGCGAGTCGCCTTTAGGACAGTTGGTGTCGCTCGAGTTGTCTTTGTATTTCAAGTCGCTTGCGGCACGCTTTGCCCACGGCCAGCTGCGACGATACCCGTGACAGCGGAGCTGGAGGAAGGAGGGCCTGGTCTCGAGGCCGAACCAGCCAGTTCGAGTGCGGACTCCTCCGTAGCAGGGACAACGGGTGGCATGGCTGGCTGGACGTTGAAGAGATGAAAAGCCGCGCTGTCCCTGAGATTCACATCGGAATCATTCCCCAAGTTATGTCACGCTCAAGTGACATGACGAGTGACTAGATACTTACTGTGATGGATATGTGCCCGGCTAGCTCAGTCGGTAGAGCATGAGACTCTTAATCTCAGGGTCGTGGGTTCGAGCCCCACGTTGTGCGCAATATTTTACATGGCAAACCTTGGTGTTCGCAGTGCTTATGAGTTGTGCTCTGATCTTCCAGGTCGCAGGTTCGATACCACAATCATTCTACATGAGAGCGTGTCACCCTCTTGGAAACCCAAAGGGGTCACGTTTATAGGGCTGCTATGAGGCTTTGTTCTTGAGTTTAAGAGTCCCCAAGTGAAACTGTGTGGACATAGAGAGTTCTGGAGGTGTGGCCAGGTCAGCAGTTGGAATACCTCAGTCACTCTGAGAGAGGAAAGAGGCTTTTTGCTCCGGTAAAGAATTCAGGCTCGGAAACTGTCCCGGGGAGAGTTCTACAGTATCCTGAGGGTCCCTAGGAGTCAGAATTGACCGATGGCAGGGTTTCGTGGATTCCCTTGATTGATCAGGGGCGACAGAAAGCAACAGTTGATGTGGCAGGTTGCTCTAGGGCAGCGGTTCTCAACTTGTGGGTCGCGAACCCACATGGGGGGTGGGGGAGTTCCGAAGGACCCTTTCACAGGTGTCACCAGATTCCTAACACTAGCAAAATGAGAGATATGAAGTAGCTATGAAAATAATTTTATAATTGTGGGGGTGTCATCACACCATGAGGGACTGAATTAAAAGGTGATGGCATTAGGAAGGTTGAAACCACTGGTCTAGGGATATGGTTCTCGCCTAGGATGTGAAACGTCTATGGTTGCAATTCCAGAAAAATCCTTGGGTTTTCACCAAATAATTTCTTTTCATATACACGTGATGAAGGTCAACACCACACACACTTGACAGGTTCTTGATAGCTTAGTTTTTAGAGTCTGGAGTTTTAAGTTCCAGTGTTGTGGGTTTGAGCCCACACCACATACATTTTTTTTTTACCTTCTAAAGGACCGTTTTCCATGAATTAGAGCTACTTGCTCGCTGAAAGAGACACTAAACGTACGCTGTTTAAAACAAACAAATGGCCCTCAAGTCCTCTTGTGGGACTGACACCTCCATCCCTGATAGTCAAAGTCAACTGATTTTGGGGGCTAACTCTGGCGAAGTGTCTGTGACCCCTCCATTGACCCCCAACTACCTGGTCTACATATTCCATGGCAAGTTCAATGGCACCATCTAGGCTGAGAACGAAAGGGTGTCATCAGTGGGATACCCATCTCTGTTATCCAGGGCTTCCAGCATCAAGTGGGGGTAAAGCTGATGCTGTATATGCTGCACAGTCCACTCTGTCTTCCCACCATACAGGCTGGGGTTCCCTTGAAGGAGGATGCCAGAAGGGTATCATTGCTGCCCCTCCTGCTGAGACGCCCATGCTTGGGAAGTGCATGAATTGGGAGAAGTATGGCAGCTCCTTCAAGGTGGTCAGCAATGCTTTTGCACCACCATCTGCATGGACACCCCTTTGGTCAAGGTCACCGTGACACCTTTGCTATTGTGGAGAGACTCATAACCACTGTCCATGCCATCATTTCTCCCAGAAGACTGTGAAAGGTGCAAAGGCTGTAGGTGTGCCCAGGACATCATCCCTAAACCTACTGGAGCTGCCAAAGCCACCTGGGGTCCGAATGGGAAGCTCACTGGCAAGCCCTTCTGCTGACCCCACTCCTGATGTGACATTGTCATGTGATCTGCTATCTGGAGAAACTTGCAAATACAATGACATCAGGAAGGTGGTGAAGCAGATATATGCTGGTTTCCTAAAGGAAGTCCAGGAAGTCCATTGAAGCCCAGGTTTTCTTTTGGGACTTCAACAGTGACACTGAATTAATCAGTTCATTGTGCCAACCTGACCCATCCACACATGTGGCTTATTTGAAGGATGGAGCGATAAATGGCCCGGTTAACCTGGCTTTTCTAGTTCTTGGGTCTCTTGCTTTCTGATGGTCAGACCAGAGTGTAGCTGCCTTAGTCAGTTCCCTGCATTAGCTGGCAAGGCTCACTTCCTGCAAAACATCCCTGAGGAGAAGTTGCATGGACCTACCCTGAAGCAGTCCTGGCTGCTCGAGCAGCTGTGTGGAGACCCTTGTCTGCGCTGAAATGCTTACACACTCACTGACTCAACTTTCCTCCTGCAATCAGCATTATAGTGTGTGTTTTGTGAGATCTAGGAGGACTTGTGGATTGGTGTCAGACGTATGGGTTAATGTTGGACGTGTGGGCTTGGGCAGCAATGGGTAGGGATGTTTTCTTGATGCACACTTAATCTTTATATGAAACTCTCTCTTATACATGAGTTTCTGTGCATTTTTTCTTTAAAGTGCCCAGACTAACACATACACCCACTCTTCCACCTGTGAAACTTGGGCTGGCATTGCCCTCAATGACCACTGTTTTAGGGTTTCCTAGAGAAACAAATTCATAGAAACGGATATGTGCATAAGAAAGGTCTTTACCCCCTTTTAAAAGCACTCATTGGGCCTTTTGCCAGTGACCCTCTGAGCCGTCAAAAAGGGCAGATTAAAAAACACCACTTATGGGTGAAGCGGCAACATGTTGTGTTGTTCAGCTTCAATCGGTGATGTGACAAAAGTACAAAAAAAAGAAAAAAAAAGAAAAAGAAAGGTCTTTATTGATGCCAGGGGCTTAAGTGGAGAGGAAATATTTTGAGAATGATGAAGGCAATTAATATACAAATATGCTTTACACAATTGATGTATGCATGGATTGTGATAAGAGTAGTGTGAACCCCTAATAAAACGATTAAAAAATAAAGAGCTTTATATAAAAGAACAATTGCATATTGAGAAAACATCACAGGCCAGTCTAGATCAAGTTCATAAGTCTGATATTAGTCCATAACTCTAATACCAATCTGTATATTCCTCTTCAGACTCATGAAGCACATGCAATGATGCCGAATGCAGGATGATCACAGGCCAATGGGCGGAAAGTCTTGCGGATCCAGTGACAATGGAAGCATCTCAGTGCTGGCAGGGTCTCCACTTGCTCCTCATCTCCAGGGTCCTGTTTCCATCAGTGTCGCTCCATGGGTCTTGTCAGCAGGAATGTCTCACAGGGAGTCTATGTGTCCTGCCTCCACGGAGTTTTTAATCTCCTTAGCACCACTAAAGAGGCCATCAAACTGTGACCTCACTGGCAGGCTAAACTTCAGCTTTTCACTCTTCATGGTCTCAAGATGGCAACAGTCCAGCTCATTTCCTGGCACGACAGTAACACTTTTGGCTGCACTATCAGAGTGGTGGCCCTTGTGGTCCACATGGCATCCAGGGAAAGCTTCTGGACAAAACGCTTTCAACATTGCTGATTTGGTGTTATTTTTTTATTTTTTTACTTTTTAGTATTTTATTTTATTTATTTTTTTCCCTCTTCTTTTTTTTT
This sequence comes from Tenrec ecaudatus, assembly GCF_050624435.1. Taxonomy (NCBI): domain Eukaryota; kingdom Metazoa; phylum Chordata; class Mammalia; order Afrosoricida; family Tenrecidae; genus Tenrec; species Tenrec ecaudatus. The sequence goes on along the minus strand of NC_134541.1, from coordinate 109,334,550 downwards.
CTTTTTCTTTTTAACAATTTACTGGGGCTCATACAATTCTTTTCACAGTTCATACATATACATACATCAATTGTATAAAGCACATCTGTACAGTCTTTGCCCTAATCATTTTTTTCTCTTTTCTTCTTTTACATTTTATTAGGGACTCATACAACTCTTACCACAATCCATACATATACATACATCAATTGTATAAAGCACATCCATACATTCCCTGCCCCAATCATTCTCAAGGCATTTGCTCTCCACTTCAGCCCCTTGCATCAGGTCCTCTTTTTTTGGTGTTATTTTTAAAGAAGAACTAGCTCTGATGAACTTCAGATGCATGGTGACAGACAGGATAGACGCTGAGTGCTTTCTTTTTAATTATTGATTTTTTTTACTTCCAATTATATTATCATTTCATAGATTTTACCACATCAAGTGGCTATGAAATCTTATTCCTTTTGATGCTCAAGTTGCACTAAATTTGCTGTGTGAGAGCCCTTTCAATCTGGAGCATGCGTTCCTTAAAAAGGAACAAAAACTATGATTATTTTTACCTTTGTATTTTCAAACTGTTTACAAAATTTCAAAACCCAAAGAAAAGTCAAAAGAATAGCGCATTACATACGAAAGAGATGCAATGGTTCATTTGATATTTTTCCTGTCCCAGATCTGGAGCCAGCCATTTCTCTAAGGAATCTGATTTCATTTTTTTTGGAATTGGTATTTAGAAATGAAGATCTGGGTGGTAAAGGAGCCCGTTGATACTAGGCTGACATTTGCCTATGGGGTCCCCCTCGTAGCCTCCAGCTGACTGTAGCTTTCAAGCAGTCTACTGATTCTTCTCTGTTCCTAAGTGCGTCTTCTCCAATCCTTTCTTTATCCTGCTGAGGGAGTGATTCCAGTGGGTCATGGGAACAGAGCCTTTCTTCACAGATTTCTCTTCTTTCTATTCTTCACATCAGTTTGAGAAACTCCTCTCCTACATCATTTGGTTCTGCAAAGATGTACATCACTGGGACAACCTCCTGCCATGGAGGTGGCTTATGACCCAGGCTCCCCTCCCATCCAGAATGGTTAGTTAAGGCCTGGGAATATGACTGTAGTAGTTACATACTTTCATGTCAACTTGATATATAAAAGTGTAGGGGTGGAGTCTAGACTATCAGACAGGTCACAGCCTCATGGTACTTCCTGTAGGTGTGGCCTTCTCATAAGAGGGGCCCTGGGACCTCCCCCCCTCTCTCTGCCTTCACCTTCTTGTTCATGAACCGTGTTGAGACCTGCATCAGCCTTGTGATGTGGCACCACTGTTTGATCCACACAACTCTGCACCCACCAGCACGTGATCTTCCTGAATTCTGCTTCACTGCATGTGCCTACATGAGTCTGAAGAGGGATTCATGGACTAGTATCTGGCTTATGGATTTGTATTGGACTTATGCACTTGATCTCTACTGGTTGGGATGTTTTCGTGATATATAATTACTCTTTGATATAAATCTATTTCTTATACATATATCAGTGTCTCTGGATTTGTATCTCTAGTCAACCTGGCTTAACACAATGACCCAAGTAGGACTGGTAACTCTCCCAGAGTTAATGAATGCTGCCAGAGAAAGAAGTTCTGAGTCCTTGGGTGTTATAGACAGTTGATGCATTCAGCTGATAAATGAAAGGTGGGTGGTTTGGATCCACCAGAGGTGCTTCAGAAGAAGATCTGACCGTCTACTTCTATTAGAAAGTAGATTGTTAGGTTTTGGGAAACTCTGTAGACATGAAGAATTTGAAGGGAACTGGTTCATCAGGGCAGTGGCGCTGTGCTTCAGTGGTAGAATGTTAGCTTTCCATGTGGGACACCCAGGCTCCTTTGTGCCCTAGCAGTTGCTACACTGGGAAAAAGGGAGTTTGGAGCTACTCATTCCTTCTTACCTCTTGCTTTCCCCTTGAAGACAGCATGCAGAATGAATTCAAGCAGTTGATAAACACAAAGTCCTGATGGCATTAGTTGGGTTCTTGAATCTAGCACTACTAGAAATACGCAGGTCTTGTAAGCAGATATTAGGGAGTTTGCCCCTTACTTAATCAATATGAATTGCGTTTCTATCACTTGTGAATAAATGTCATTATTTCCTTTTCACTTTTAAAATATTTGACTGGTTATTCTCTCCACCCTAAGCGTTCCTTCTCCAATCCTTGTTTTCATCCTCCTGATGGAGCGACTCTAAGGGATCATGGTAACACATGCAAATTTAATGGCATCTTATAATGACCAAGGTCGCACAATTCCCCCATGATATTTTGTAATTAACATCATGAGCCACGACCTGTGCCCTCCACCCCAGCCCCGCACTTTGAGGAAGAATGAATATAAATTGATGCCTTGTAGTATATTTGGTAGATATCTGAGTGTTCCTTGTTAATTCTGAGGCTCTTATCTTGAGTTACTGGGAATATATAAATGGCATTTGCATGTTAGAAACAAGCAGAAAGTAATTGTTCTTTTTTCTTCTTTAGGTCCTTGTAGATCCAAAACTGATATTAAAGACCTGTCTTCCTAGTTGTGTAATTCTTAGAAGACTAGTTATAGGATAATGTTTACCCTCCCCCAAATACAACTACTACCTCTGGCCTAGGTTGCATGACATTTATATGTAATTATTTATTATTACCAGGCCAGGAAAACAAACTTTACAATGCATACCTTCAAATGCTTTATGGACACATTAAAGCCAGACCTTGCCTTCAACTACAGAGGGAAATTCTTGAAGTATGAGGTGATAGCTAATAGATTCAGGACTTCTCTGCTCCTCATTGGAGTCCTTGTTCTACCAATTTGGAAATGGGCACCTTAAGAGTTCCTACTTCATTTACCCAAACACTAAAATATTGGAGAAAAAAACTTGTCACCTGGGCCCGTATAAAAGTGGCCATTGACATACTAAGATAAACACATAATACAATTTTCAAATAATATATATCCAGAGTATAGGCGATTGCACAAAGAGTGAAGGATATACATATGACTCAAATCCTTAACCTTTACCTAGTGGACATCATCCCGGCCCAGTTCTTTGATGAGGTTAGGGCTCATGGAGGGCTTAACACAAATTTTCTTCAGTTAGTATTTTGAATCCTACAAGGGGAAGGTTATTTATACCTGGTGAATTTTTGTGATTTGATTGCTGTAATAGGTAAGTTTATTGTGCCAACCTGCCATTAAGAATATGTAGGATTTATAAGGTCGCAATTTGATTGGAGAGCAAAGAGATAAATGTCTTGGCAAGCCCCAACTCTCTCTCTCTCTCTCTCGTTCCTGGTGATCAGAACAGCGTGTGGTTGCCTTAGGTAGTTCTCTGCCTCAACTTGCTAGATACACTGCTCCTGGGACACCCAACCCTTGGATTGTGTTGCTAGAGCTTGAGGTTCCTTTGAGACCTGCTTCACCATGCTGCTGGTGTATACATTGCTTGAGGTTGGGACTGTCAGATTCTGTCGTCTGGCTGACTGTTGGTGACCTGCCCTGCTGGATTGCCTGTACTGCTCTACAGAAGACTCAGCTGTCTGCTTCTTTGACTTTGGACCCAGCAGCCTTTGTGAGTTGAAAGATTTCCAGTATATTAACTGTTCCACGGAAGTGAGTTGAACTGAGCCCTCCGTATTGCTGTGTGGACTAATTAGCTGTTATATTCCTTCGGACTCTATCTATCTATCTATCTATCTATCTATCTATCTATCTATCTATCTATCTATCTATCTATCTATCTATAATTATAAGTGTCCTGGTTTGTTTCTCTGGAGAACCCTTTCTAACATAATTGGTATTAGGAGTGGGGTGGAATTTGCAATGCTGTCAAGACTAAAAGGAACTGCATTCTTCAATCGGTATGTGATCACACTATTGGGAGGGAGAGCCAGCTTGTCCACATCCTTCACCAGCACCAAACAGTTACTTGAGGTCAACGGAACAGGAAAATGTAACATCAGTTCACTATATTATGACATTATGCTGATTGGACCTACTAAGGAGGATGTATCAAAGACTCTAGATTCATTGGTACAATGTCTGTGTGCAAGAGGCTGGGAACTCAACCCAACGAAGATTCAGGCACCCTCCACATAAGTAAAATTTCTAGGGATCTAGTAGTGTGGGGCATGTTGAGATATTCCTACTAATGTGAAGAAGAAGTTATTGCATCTGGCTCCCCTCAACAACTAATCAGGAGGCACAACGCATAGTGGGCCCCTTTGGATTTTGGAGGCAACATATCTCTCACTTGGGTGTTTTCTAATTCAACCTATTTATCAAGCGAGATGAAAGAATTCCAATTTTAAGTGGGACTCAGAACAAGAAAAGGCTCTGCAACTGGTTCAGCCTGCTGTGCAAGTTGCTTTGCCACTGAGACAATATGATCCAACTGACCCAATGGTGCTAGAGGTGTCAGTTGTAGATAGAGATGCAGTGTGAAGTCTTTGGCAGGCCCCCATTGGTGAATCACAGTGGAGACCATTAGAGTTTTGAAGTAAAATCCTGCCATCCTCTGCAGACAACTATTCCCCATTTGAAAAACAGCTATTGACCTGTTACTTGGCCTTAGTGAAGACTGAACGTCTCACCATGGGCCACCAAGTCACCATGAAAATTGAGTTTCCCATCATGAACTGGGTATTGTCTGACCCACATACTCATAACATTGGACATGCACAGCAACACTCCATTGTTAAATGGAAGTGGTGTATACAAGATCAGGCTAGAGCAGGACCTGAAGGAACAAGTAAGCTGCATGAAGAAGGAGCCCAAATACCCACAGTCTCCACTCCTGTCACAGTATCTCCCTTCTCCCAGTCTGTACCTATGGGCTCCTGGGGAGTTCCTTATGATAACTGAACTTAAGAACAGAAAATTAATTCTTGGTTTATGTGGATTTGAACGATATGCAGGTGCCACTTGTAAGTGGACAGCAACAGCATTACAGCCCCTTTCTCTGATCTCCCTAAAGGACCATGGTGAAGGGAAATCCTACCATTGGGCAGGACTTTGAGCAGTGCACCTGGCCACTCAGTTTTCTTGGAAGGAGAAATGGTCTAATGTGAAATTGTATATTGATTCATGTGCTGTGGTTAATGGCTTGGCTGGATGGTCAGGGAATTGGAAGGAACATGATTGGAAAATTCGTGACAAGGAGGTGTGGGGAAGAGGTATGTGGATAGACCTATCTGAATGGGCCAAGAAAGTAGATAATTGTGCCTCATGTGGACGCTCACCAAAAAGTTACTTCTGAAGAGGAGTACTTTAACGCTCAAGTGGATAAGATGACATGCACGGAGGAGACTAGTCCTCCTCTTTCCTCTGCACTCCTGTCATCATCCAATGGGCACATGAACAAAATGGACATGGTGGCAGGGATAGAGGTTGTGCATAGGTGCTGCAACATGGACTTCCACTCACCATGGCTGACTTGGCCACTGCCACTGCTAAATGCCCTGTTTGCCAGCAGCAGAAACCAACGTTGAGTCCAAGACATGGGATCATTCCTCGGGGAGATCAACTGGCAACCTGCTGGAAAGTTGATTACATAGGGCCACTTCCATTGTGGAGGGGGCAGCGTTTTGTTCTTACTGGAATAGACACCTACTCTGGATATGGATTTGCCTTCTCTGCATACAATGCTTCTGCCAAAACTATTATTTGTGGACTTACAGAATGCCTCATCCACCGGCATGGAATCCCACATAGCATTGCTTCAGATCAAGAAACTCACTTCACAACAAATGAAGTGTGGTAATGGACCCATTCCAATGGAATCCACTGGTTGTATCATGTTACTCATTGTCTTGAATAAGGTGGTTTGATAGAATGATGGAATGGCCTCATAAAGACACCTTTACAATGCCAGCTAGGTGGCAAAAACTTGTGGGGCTCTGGTAATTCTCTCCCAAAGGCTGTATATACCCTAAACCAGCAGCCAATATGTGACGCTGTATCTCCAATAGCTAGGACTCATGGGTCCAGGAAGTAAGGGGTGGAAGCTGGCGTGGCACCCTTCATCATTACTCCTAGTGATCCACTTGCTGCAATTTTGCTTCCTATCCCAGCAACCCCATGGCTTTAGACCTGGAGGTCCTGGTCCCGAAGGAAATAATCCTCCCACCTGGAAACACAGCATGATTCCACTAAACAGGCAGCTGAGAATGTCCCCTAGCCACTTTGGGCATCTCATGACTTTGGACCAACAGGTCAGGGAGTGTGTCACTGTACTGAGTGGTGTGATTAATCCTGATTACCATGGAGAAATTGGACTGGTGCTACATAATGGAGGTAAAGAAGAATATATCTGGAATACAGGAGATCCCATAGGCCGACTCTTAGTGCTATCATGCCCTGTGAGAAAAGTAAATAGTAAACTACAGCAACCTAATCCTGACAGGATGTATAATGACCCAGACCCCTCAGGAATGAAGGTCTGGGTCACCCCACCAGGCAAACAACCAGGGTCAGATGAGGTGCTGGCTGGGGGCAAAGGTAATACAGAAGGTATTATAAGAAGGTAGTTATACCTATAAGTTACAACCATGAGATCAATTGCAAAATTGAGGTTTGTGATGGTCAGTTATCGTCTTTATATGTGCTTGTTGAATATCTTTCCTTTTTTCTTGTATAATGTACCAGATACAATTAGATTCAGTGTGTTTTCATCGACATTTATGACAGATGTTTGATGTTAGGTATAAGAGTGTTTTCATTAATGTCTGGAAATTATATATGGCTTAATAATTTTGTACAGGTGCCAAGTTGGCAAGGGGTGGAATGTGATAGGTCGGTTTATTGTGCTAACCTGGCCAATAAGCACATGTGAGATTAATAAGGTTTCAGTTTGATTTGAGGGCAAAGAGATAAATGGCTTGGTGAGCCCAGCTTCTCCCTCTCTTGTTCTCTGTTGATCAGACCAGCATACAGCTGCCTTAGATAGTTCTCTGCCTCAACTTTCGAGGTACACTACCCTGGGCACACCCATCCCTTGGATCATGTCGCTAGATCTTGAGGCTCCTTTGAGACCTGTTTTGCCCGGTGCTGGTGTATACATCAGTTGAGCTTGGGACTGTTGGATTTGGTCATCTGGCTGACTGTTGCTGACCTACCCAGCTGGACTATCTGTATTGCTCTATGGAATTCTCAGCTAGGCTTCCTTGACTTTGGACCTAGCAGCCTTCGTGAGTTGAAAGACTTCTAGCATATTAACTGTTCCACGCAATTGAGTTGAACTGAGCCCTCTGTACTGCTGTGTGGACTAATTAGCTGTTATATTCCTTCGGGCTGTATAGATCTATATCTATCTATCTCTATCTCTATGATCTATCAATCAATCAATCAATCCATCCATCCATCAATCAATCATCTCTCTATATAATTATAAGTGTCCTGGTTTGTTTCTCTTGAGAAGCCTGTCTAACACAGTTGCTCACTTTGGACACAAGGACAGAAAGGACAACTCCCCGGTTGAAGACATTATGGCTGGTAGATTAGAAGGCCTGTGAAAACGAGAAAGCTCTCCAATGACCTGGAACTGCACAGTGGGCTCAAGCATCCCTATTATTGTGAGGATGGCACAGGAGGGGCACATCTCATTTCCTTTTGTTATACATAAAGTGGCTATGAGTTGAAGCCAAGTTGATGGCTCTGAGAACAACAAAGTCACACAATTGGTAAAGGTGGATCTGAGAATTGAGTACAGGTCTCTGTGAATCCAAAGATACTTTTAAATTAGTCAACAGCTTGATGCATATTTCCCAACTGTGACAACCTCTAAAGCTCTCTTTAGCAGAAAGGTTATTGCCTGTGATTACCCTCAGGATTGCATCACTTCTAGCGCTGCCAAGGGATTACACAACTTGGAGGACAGCTCTTTAAGATCAGGTCTTAAAGCAGGAAATATAGGACAATTACTTTCTGCTAGTTTTTAATGAGGCTCTCAGGGAATATGGCCCCTGTGGCCATGGAGACTCCTGGTTAGGGCACACTCTGCGATTCCACCAAATGCCCATTCTGCACATAAGACCGAGTCCAGCTCTCTACTTAAACACATGTAGTTTGCAAACTTCAGCAAGAAGTCTTCGTCCTTCCCACCAATAACCTCTTTCCAGGTGTGTAAAAGTGAAATGAGCTTGGGATTCCTGGCGACAGTGAGGATTGCAATTCTTCTCAGGTAAGAGCCACACCGGTGGAGACTTCACCAATAGCTGCTTGTTAGGGTGGAAAACCTTCAAGGGATGCTCCTCACTCAGTCCTTACTAAGTGAAGTCAGAGTTCTACGATCATCAGTTGTTTCCTGGGATCACCAAAAATGACCAGTAGATGTCCAATTTAGTTATGGGTCCTCGATCTATGGGGATTACAAGTTGGGTGAATTTCTTCCTTACATTAAAAAAATTATTTTAGGTAAAAGTGTAGAGAGCTAATAAGTTTCCCATTTGACAGTTTGTACATAAAGGGTTCCATGATACTGGTGGCTGTGTTCCCCACAATACATCAGCGTTCTTGCCTATTTTCACCATGGGTTCCCATTTTTGTTCACCTGCATTTTTTCACACCTTCCTGCCTGCCCATCTTTGCTTTTGGACAAATTGGCTGAGTTTTGGCCTATATCTTTGGGATAGTTTCGTTTTAGTTTTATCAGTCTGTCTTGGAGCACTTAGTGGACACACCAAGAAGTCTTGATTAAGACCTCTGGAAAGTTTCTGTAAATGAACCCACAAAGAAGGGGCTCAGGAGGAGGCAGCACCAATGTGTTTCTCACTTTGGAATTAGTGTTTGGTGGTTGGTAGATTTCTCCAAGCATGTGTGTTAAAGTATGTGTACCATATATCCAGTTTACAAATGAAGAAACCGGGGGACCAAAATGTTCTTTCACTATAGATTTGCCCTGGAGTTACCTTTTCCCATTTTTATTTTTTTGTTCATAGAAAATAACTTTTTCTCTTTTTAAAAAATGTAAATAATTTTATTGGGGCCTCATACAACTCATCACAATCCATAGATCCATCAATATGTCGAGCACATTTGTACATTTGTTACCATCATCATTCTCAAAACATTTTCTTTCTGCTTGAGCGCTTGATATCAGCTCTTCATTTTTGCCCATCACTCCTGCTGCCCCCAAGAACCCTTGATAATATATAAATTAATATTATTTTTGCCATGTCTTACACTGTTTGAAGTCTCTCTTCACTAACTTCTCTGTTTTCTGTGCTCCAGGGAGGGGATTCTATGTAGATCCTTGTGGTTGATTCCTCCTTTTTTACCTCACCATTTCTCTACCCTCCCAGTATTACCACTCTCACCACTGACCTTGAGGGGTTCATCTGACCAGGATTCCTTGTGTTTCCAATTCCTCTCTGTACCAGTGTACATCCTCTGGTCCTGCCAGTTTTGCAAAGTAAAATTGAGATCATGGTAATGGCATGGGTGGGGGGTAGGGGAGGAAGCATTAAAGAACTAGAGGTAAGTCGTATGTTTCATCATTGCTACACTTCTCCTTGACTGTGGTCCTGCCTGATGTCTTGATCTGTTGCCAATCTCAATTTTTGTGACCGATTTCCTTTGTTTTCCATTATTTATAATTCAGCCCTGTGGTTGTGAATCCTTTGGACGCCATTGTGGGCTGATGGTGATGATCTCCCTCATCCGCATCATCCTTATCCTGCTTCGGACTTAGGAAAGGGATCACTATTAAAAATAAACTAAAGATGATGAAACGGAAACTCTGAGAAGTTAAGAATTCCCTCCCAGTCCACATCATTGAAGGCATTGATGATATCAGCTGCCTCAACTACATGCTTTCCATGTGCAGTCTCTACCATAGCTTTTGTCCATGATGAAATACAGGTCTTAAAGACTCTGTTAATATTGTATATTTATAATGTTTTAAAACATTTATTAAAATAATCACAGTAATGGTAGAAAATTCAAACAGTACACAAGGATATACAGTTAAAACCACTTTCACAATTTTTTGAGCATGCTCTCAGAAGTACTGTCTATGCACAAGTGTGTCCATTGATCTTGCTAATGAAAAAAATAGAAGTTCAGAGAGTTCCAGTTGTGGGTTGAAATCTCCAGGGTTAAAAAAGTCTAAAGAATTACATAAGGTGGACAGAAATTTCCCCTTGAGATTCTCCTAATATCTCACCTCAATCATCTTTTTCCAGATTAAAACGTTCTTCCTGTGCTGTCTGCATCTGGGCTCAGGTCTACATGCCCATGAGCAGAGCAAACCAGTCCACTGTGTCTGAGTTCCTCCTCCTGGGTCTCGCCAAGCAGCCCCAGCAACAGCAGCTCCTCTTCGTGCTCTTCCTGAGCATGTACCTGGTCACGGTCCTGGGCAACCTGCTCATCATCCTGGCCATCAGCACAGACTCCTGCTTGCACACCCCCATGTACTTCTTCCTCAGCAACCTGTCTTTCGTGGACATCTGCTTCACATCTACCACTATCCCCAAGATGCTGGTCAACCACATCCTTGGGAGTCAGACCATCTCCTTCTTGGGGTGTTTTACTCAGATGTATTTTCTTTTTACGTTTGCCAACATGGACAATTTCCTCTTGGCTGTGATGGCCTATGATCGCTTTGTTGCTGTGTGTCACCCTTTACACTACACAACTAAGATGAGCCCTCAGCTCTGTGCCCTGATGGTCATTGGATCGTGGGTTGTTGCCAACCTGAATGTCCTACTGCACATCCTGCTGATGACTCGGCTTTCTTTCTGTGCAGACAACAGGATCCCTCATTACTTCTGTGATGCAACTCCTCTCCTGAAACTCTCCTGCTCTGACACATACCTCAATGAAATGATGATTCATACTGAGGGGGGCTTGATAATGATCACCCCATTTGTTTGCATCCTGATATCCTACATTTGCATCACCACTGCTGTCCTGAGAGTGCCATCCACAAAGGGAAAGTGGAAAGCCTTCTCCACCTGTGGCTCCCACCTGGCTGTGGTAGCTCTTTTCTATGGCACCATCATTGCTGTGTATTTCAACCCTTCATCCTCCAACTCAGATGAGACAGACCCTGCCGCTACTGTGTTGTACACGGTGGTGACCCCCATGCTGAACCCCTTCATCTATAGCCTGAGGAACAAGGACTTGAAAAGGGCTCTGAGAAAGGTGATTGGGAGAAAGAAGTTTTCTACCCAGTGACAGCATCAGAGGTGCATGTCACTCAGAGGAAAACTTCTTTCTCACCAATTGACTCTGAGTTGTTCTGTCAACGTCCGTCTGAAAAGAAGCATGTTGCTAGGAGTATGGAAGGCTATCATTACTTACCTATTAGTAGACTGGGATTTACCTGTAACCCTGCTACATGTGCCACGTAATGAGACTTCATTGTGACAACTAACTCGTGAATTCTTTTGTGTTCCCAAGTGTTACTTTGCAGACTGTCAGCTTGAAAAGACACAAGCAAAATATCTTGAATATTAAAATGACCTGGTAAGTTTTGAAAGTGCCCTGATGTCTAGTCCCCAGCACTGGCCAAATAAACCAGAATCTCTGGGGTAGACCTGACACTAAAAATTTAAGTGTGTTCTTAGATGTTTCTACCGTGTAGTCATGATCACAAATTACTGGTTTGCATTATACTTTTTAATATGTTCTCCATGATGGCCATCTATAACGTTTGGGTCTCAAAACTCTCACAAATTATCCTTGAGACTCAGACAAAATCCACGCAGAGAGAAATCTGAGGACTTGAGTGGGTAATACCATTTCTGAGGAGGAGCGAGGCTCTGGTGGCCTCTGTGGTCTTGAGCACCAAGAGGCGAAGAAGTACACATGCATGGCCCTCTGGTTCGGATGCCTTTATTTATATTGGGGTGGGCTTCAGCCGGGATTACGTCTTTGGTATCAGGAAAATAAATCAATTATTTTCCATTCTCTCTTCCAAGATCAACTACTATTATTTTCTTTTCATGTAAGTCACCCCCTCCACATACCACACCTTCAAGAACCACCTCCAGGATCCCCTACCCCTACCTCCAGGAGACCTTCCTGACTCCCTGTTCTATTTTTATTTGGGTTGATTGCACGCTATACTTTAACCCTTTGCCTTTCACCTCTTTCTCTTCCACGAGGCTTTCCAAAGATTGTGAGATGCCCCAGATTTAAACAAATACGATGTTCATTTGCATGTCTAGTGCCTGCTTCTCGGCAGTAATCAATTTAAGGGTGAAAGAAAAAAGAAAAAAAAGAGAAGAATGGAGGAATGAATATTGCCTTAACTTTCATTTGAGTAGAGATTTTAGAAAGACAACAAAACTACTAGTCCAAAAGTTTGAACCTATCAGAAATGTTTTTGGAAGATCAAAATTAATAAAAATATAAGATGAAAATAACCTGTAATGTTGCCACTTAAAATAGACATAGATTTCTATGCATAGAGGCTTACAAAAATTGCCTACAATTTATCTGTGTCATTCTACAGCCTGTCTTTTCCAGTTACTTGTCCCTGTATTAGTAAAGATTTTAAAAATGTGATTTTAATCGCTGCGTGATATTTTATTGCATGGATATAATAAAACTTGCTTGAGAAACTTTTCCATTGTGGTCTTTCTGCTAAAGCAGCACTAGAACACTATGACAATACCTACATCTTTAAAATATACTTCAAATAAACATGTGGAAAATTTGAGAGTCAAATCCATAGTGCCTTTATTTATTATGCATACTGAGTGAATAATGTCTTTTTTGCTTGTTTCTGTTTGTCTATATACTGTAGCATTTACATAGCCAAACCCTTGTCATTGTAACCATGTTAAAATGTTCCCGGTGGAGCCGCAGTGGTATAATGGATTGGTAACCCAGAGGCTAGTATTTTTAACCAAACAATGAGTCCTGAGCAGTTATTACCAGTGACTACACATACTCTCATGTGCCCGGCTAGCTCAGTCGGTAGAGCATGAGACTCTTAATCTCAGGGTCGTGGGTTCGAGCCCCATGTTGGGCGTTCTGTTTTACACGGCAAACCCTGGTGGTCTAGTGGTTACGAGTTG